>NC_136687.1:33041307-36018807 GCF_903797595.1 Erithacus rubecula | reverse complement strand
TTCTGTTCAGCTCATTGATACTACTGACATTTCATCATAGTATCATTTGCACTAAACAGTTTTAAGAAACAGTAAAATTACTATAAAACCATCAAAACAAGCATTTGTCCCTTTTTTTTCACTTGCTAGTTAAGTGTTATTCAAGCTTCCAAAAAAATGTCACAAAGCATTAGTTGCTAAGCATTATGCTGTAGAAAGAGTTTCTATTTCCTGCATTTTAATCAGAGCATTCTGTTGTCTATCTAAATTCATCTCTAGGCAGAGAAGGGTTCACTATGAGCCACACCTCTCAAGCACAGATCCTTCAGGAACAACTGACAGCCTAAAATTTATGAATGGAAATTGATGGAGCAGCACTGACAGAAGTCTGATGTGATTCCACAGGTATTTTCTAAAACTCTAAAATGTAACATCAGAAGTACATAATAGTCAAGATAAAAATCCCTTTAGATAAGTTACACTCCAGAAAACCCTGCACTGATTTTTTTATCCTCAGCTATATAGAATCATAGTATAGAACCAGAGAATCCCATTCATGCACTACCCTTTTAGCTTTAAAAAGAGACCAGACTAGTTTTTGTACTTAGACAGGTTTATTGAAACATTAATGTAAGATCTCTGCAAGCAACACCATCTTTACATTGATTTCTCTAATGGTGAACAGGTTTTAAGGTCAGATGATTGGTGTGCTCTTGGGGAAACCAGATTCACAGTTCTTTTCTTCTGTGTTCTTCCTAGATGCCATGCAGACCAGTCTCAAAGAAACAAGTGTTCTACACTTGTCAATAAGCACACGTTCCCACTTTGAAAACCCTCTCATGTTGTCCAAGCACAGGCTCATATTCATCGATTACATCTGAAGAGCTGTTGGGAGCCCACTAGTGCCCGTTATAAATCAAAATTAGAAGAAATATCTCCTCTCAAATCCAGTTGGCCAGAAAACACTCAAGCCCACTAATGGCTCCATTCACAGTCAACCATTAACTGTTGGTACTGGGTTAGTTTACATTTATGACTTGCTTAGGATCACTAACTTGTGGGTTCATGCTTCCTTGACATAGTTCAATAGCCCATGACTGTGCTACCAATGACCTCTTATGTTTGTGTCTAGAGATGAGTGAAAAATAGACACACATCACAGTTGTGTCTCCCGAGTCTCTTTAGAAAGGAACTCTTAGCCAATTGCAAGGGTCTCTATTTCAAACTGTCCCTGACACTAGAACAGAGGCTGAAATAATTCCCAGCATGTTTGTACTTTGGTGCTATCTGCTCCCAGATTCTTTTGACTTATGTTTGGCTTCATCTGTTGACTTCTCCTCCTTGCTCAGTACATTGAAGTTTAAGTAAGAACAGTAGTAAATTATATAGCATCTTGCAGTTCCTTACAAAGATTACTTGGAAAAGTTTGAGAAATCAATAGAAATTAAAAAGCAGCTTGTTTCTTGCTTCGGTTCTTGTGTTTTGACAGCACCTTCAGCATTTGCAGGTTTAATTTCTCTTTTGAGCTAGAGGCATGAAGCAAAATGTCAAAGAAAAATATTTTGTCCAGACTCAGCTAGTAATTTTAAGGTAATTACATTGCTGAATGTTCAGCCTGAAGTTTTCCAGGTAATTAGAGGTTTAGGTTAGCTGCCTTTCTTTAGTAAGTATTTCAATTCCAACTCATCTCTGTTAAAATAAGACCCAACCCACACAGAGAAAAATATTCTCTGGATCAGAGTAAATAGATTTTTTTCATGTAGCCTAGTAGTCCTATAGCTTTCCTAGAAATCTAGGTAAATAAACTGAACCAGTTATTCTGAATTAGAGAACAGTTCCCTATGATAAAGCATGGCATTAAAATATTTGAGGCCAAAGAAATCAGTTATTCTGTTTACTTACTCTGCAGGGTGTCATCAGCACCAGAGAGGCAGTCACAGTTCATCTTATCAGCTGCTTCTACATTAACAGCTGGCCTACAATGGCACAGTTAATTTTGTTCTTATGTGCTACAGCCCAAGGCTCCACTGCATTGCTGTTAACCAGCAGGCAGGTCTGCAGCACCCTCTGACCTGAGGTCACAGACACAAGTGCCCAGCAACAGCAGCCCCTGGAGAACCTGGCAGCCACCACTGAGTGCACTGAGTGGATCCCAGTGCCCCATTTTAGATGGATTCTAACGCAGCACCCCACTGATACGTTGGAGGGCACACTGCATGAATCCAGGTAAAAAGACCAGGCTAATCTGTTCCTTGAAAGATCCTTGCCAAAGCTCTGAACCCGTGCACTCACTCTGCTTTCTAGCAAGCCAGTGTTTAATATCATTCCAGAATGAGATCAATGACACAGCAGAACTTTAACTCCTGGTCTCCATGCTGATACTTTCATTTTCCATGCATATAGTAAGAATCCTATACTGGTATGCATACAGATATAAATAACCTTCCACATACTCAAACTTTAGCAGTGTTTTAGTGCAGAGTAACTAGAAGAATATCTGTAGATCTGTGTAGCACAGGGAGAAACTTTTTTTTCCATTTTATATGCCATTTATACAGCCAAAGTTCCTTGGAAAGCCAAAATGAAGAACTTTGGTAGGCTTTCAGCTCTTTCAAATAAATACTTTGAATAACACTGAAATAAAAATTTTCAACTACGTGTGTTTTGTATGTCTTGAAAAACAACAACTAAGTATTTCAAATATTTCAATTATTCAGGATTTAAAACGAACCAGCTAAGCAGAAATAAACTTGCACACCACTTCAGATTACTTAAATGTACTCTTCCACCTTCTAAAAGGGCTCTTAAAAATTTCACCTAAACCTAAATAAAAACAATATCAAAAAGTGTATGGCTCATATATAGGAACTGTATAGAATAGATGGAATCAAACCAGTAATTTTAGAAATCCAATCATATATTGTAAAGCATTAGTAACTGCCTTTTTAATATCTAACCTTGAACACTGAGAAGACTCAAAAAAATCTTAACCATCAACTATGGTAAAATCTACACTTTAGCTATGGATTAATTATGGAGTGCTATTTATCATTCTCATGTAGCACCCAAAACAAGGAATATGCCCTAAAGGAACAAGTTTTGCACTTTGTCAAAATACTGAACTCACTATCAAAATATCACCACCACAATCAGCAGACTGTTTAAAAAAGCCAAAAGTGCAACAGTTATCCAGTTCTAAGTCTCATTTTATCAAATTAAGAGCCTAGTGCTGCACTACTGATTTAATGAACACTTTCACCTTTTACATTAATGGCATCTCTTCAACTCCCTGAAGAAACAATAATCTATTATGGATTCACAATCAGGAAATGCATTGTGACTACAAATTCTATTTCATATATCTCTCTGCACATAATTAAGATTCAAACTCCTTGCTCCTATTTGAGCTATAAGCAACCCTCTGATGGTTTTTAAATGAGCTTTAATGATCGACCCACATGAGGATTTTGAATACTAACATTATCAATAAAAATAGTTCTATAAAATTTGTCAGCTCCACAGATCTGTTTCTCATAATATAATGTTATTGTTATCATTGCAGAGCGCTACACCATCCTATGGGCAGAGGTAGGTAGGATAGTATCCATCAGAAAAAGCAAACATTGCATTGAAAAGAGAATTGCAAGGCTCATTAGTATTTCCTGATAATATACCACTAAGGCCAGAGTCCAGCAGACCTTTTCTTGTTTACTTCATCTTAAAAACATTCACCCCAAGAGATGCATATCAAATACCACTGAAGATCCAAGCAACATTTGCATTGCACTCTAGCCTGCCCATGCTGAAGGACAGCTATTCCTTTTCCACCTACTGGCACATTGCCCATGAGAACTGTTCCCTACAGCAATAACAGCCTGTACCAGTTAGGCATGAGCAGCCAGTCTCTCACTGCTGTCACTTAGGTAACAGTGCTCCCCTTCTCAAAAATAACATCAAAACAATACACAAACAAAAAATCCCAAACCCCTTCCACAATGGATATGACAAAACACAAAAAATGTATTTCAAGTAAAAGCTTGTGAAAATAAAAAATGGATGCACAGTGGAATAAATTTAATTCACAATTATATTTATACCAATTCAGCTCTACCATAACCAGTGGTCATACTGCACTTCTCCTCCAAAAGGCAGCAAACAAGGCTCTCATGGCTGTCTCCCCACACAGCAGACAGCTGTGAGCTCTGTTACCCTGTTCAACACCTAAATCAAATTCCTGAATGAAATTCATTCTGGGGAGAGGACCATCAGAGACAACTACAATTCCAGTTGCATGATCAACATACTTCCACTTTGTTTCCCTCAAAAATATTTACAACGGAGTTGAGTTGAGTAACATGACTAAAACTTTCACTAGCCCGGTGCTTTGGATTTTAACATAAGGAACACAACTGATACAATGATTGATATAAAACAACATCCAAAAGCATGCAATAGCCTAAAATGATCTTTAGAAAACGTAAGGGAAACAGAAGTGTGTTACTTTGAATAAAGTATATGCTCATGCATTTAAAGTATTACAGAGCTTGCCTTTCAAAGGGTAATTTACAGAAAACATAATGAAGTCTTTGTTTAAAAGCAATGTGCCAAAAATATGCATGCATGTAGTATGAATAAGGCTTTTTTACTTTTCTTCACTAGAAAACAATTTAAATTGCATTCTTACAAGCACTGCACCTCTAAAAGATAATTTTGCTTTTTTTGCAATACTTTCATCATTAGCTTTTATACGCTGGCTATCTAGCACATTATAAAAACATAGAAAATGATATGTGAAGCTTTGAGTTGATTTTAAAATCAATAGAGGCCTTTCGTGTTAGTGAAGATGAACACTCTGAGAAAGAGCCAAGCCTTTATCTTCAATTCAATCCTCAAAATTTCTAACCAATGTTACCTTTGGTCAGTGCTGACGCATTCTGGGCAGCAAGGCAGCATTACCTGAAGAACCACTGCTGCCATCGTGCCATGCACACCTGAGAGGCAGGAGCTGGACAGAACACAGACAGCAGCAACCAGTGTTTGGGACCTGGTTATACCGAAAACCCTGAAACACATCCATATATGAAATTCTCTCCAAAAATGTATATTCTATTTGTGTTTTAGTAGCTCTCTGTAAGACTTAGTCTTTATAAAAATGGGTTTTCTTCAGAGAGCACTTGCATCCAAACAGGAGTTCAATTTTCATAGAATCCAAATTGAAATATAGCAAATGCAGCTCTCCCAGAAAAATCAATATTCAGTCACCAGGATGCTTAGCTTTACATTGGGCTGAATGCAATATGAGCTGAGAAAAAGTGCACAACTTGCAAGTTTGCTGGAATAGAAGTGTAGGTCAGAGATTAGTTCAGAACAGACTCCATAAACTTGAGCATATTTAATAAAAGTAATACTGCTTTGATTGAAGTGATTTAGAAGCATTCTTTATTTAGAAGATGATTTTTTAAGATTTTTCTTCACGCTCTGTATTGCACTAAAATTAACATATACTTTTAACTTCTTTTACTCTGAGTAAGGGCATAGAAGCACTTTCCTGCTTCAGCTTACTCCAAAAACTTTCTTCACGAAGGGATCTGAAATCCTCAATAAATTATTTTACAGCAGTTCAGATACAGAATCCAACCTCAAAGATCCAGTTCAGAAAACAATGCTTAGAGGCAGAACAATTGCTCTTTTGCTCTCTCCTCCAACAGCAATCTTCAGTTTTCCATACTGAAATGTACAGAAACTCCAGGCTGCATTCCTGTGTGCTCAGTAGGAACTCAGTAGACTGCAGTCTCCAGTAATGGGGAAAATAGAAGCAGCAGCTTAACTAGCACTCAAAGTGATGACAAGAAGATTTTCTGCGTAATTACACTGGTGCCAATCTCCAGTATTCTCAGAATTAACAATATTCCCTGCAGGGGAGGGAGGGTGCAACTTCAGTGAAAAATTAACGGGATTTACAACATCTGCATTACACAATATCTTGTTTCCTGTGAAGAAGACTAGGAAGATGCACACAGTCTTGGGGGGTGCAGGGGGAGATGGAAAGCTTTCCAATTTTTGTTATCATACTTTTCTTTCCCCAGTATTTTACTTGGCTTTTTTGTTTATGACAGTTGGCTAAAGTTACATTCTCTGATTAAAATCACTACTATAGAAGAAAAATTATGCTATAGTTATCAACAGCATAATTACTATATATATTTATAATTCAGAATACTCTTTCTGGCATAGAAGGTAATAAAATTATTTTCATGTTCCCCACACTGAATGGAAGCAGGCTTATTTACGCAAATGGATATATGTATCATTTGTTACACAAGAATTCATAAATATTCCCTTAAACAGTATTATGTTATTTCCCTGTAAAGGTAAAGCCAAGTAGATCATATAACTACAAGAGTGTTTCTGCTAATGAAGACGAGGAAACATAAGACCATGAACATAATTTCTGTGCTGCAAAGGCCAATTATAATAAATTCTTCAGATTTATCAAGGCTCTTGTGGAAAAACAAGTTGAGACTTTTTTTTCTCTCACTCCCGTCAAGGTATGCACAAAAAAAAATTTCCTCTTATAACTAGATTGTATCCTAAATTGTAGCTGATTCCATTGTTTCCTTATACAAAGCTGTCTTCATTGTCTACTTCCTTCTCTCTTTTCCTTTGATTTAACTCTTCTGCATATTAACAAAGTGCAATGGCATGCCTAGATAGGCTCAATTTTGCTTAAACAAACAAAATAAAAAAAATCGGGGTCCTAAGATGCCTTCAGAAATGGTGGATAAAAACAGCTGTGACTGCAATTTCAAGACTTACACATTACAACAAAGATGTACCTTTTTCTTCTGGCATTAGTATTTCAATTTCAAGTCTTCCAGCTGAATTTTATATTGTTAAATTGTTAATATAGTCCTTTCTTAAACACCATCTGCAAACCTAACAGCTCTTCTGGAGACTAACAGCCAGGAGTAAATGCCCTGCAACCTATCCCATTTTTCAGCTCAGGTCCTCTATAAAGAAAGGCAAGACTAGTGTAGCAGAACAGACACTATAACAGACCTCAGTCTTCATGAGTATCTCTCTGCATTAACTTATCTAGCTAATCTATCACACACAAACAACCTGGGATGCACGAGGTTGTAGAGTGGCACTGCAGAAAGAGACTGGAGGGTGCCAGTCAATGACAAGTTGAACAGGATTTAGCAGTGCCCTGGCAGCCAGGAGAGACAACCTGGTCCTGGAGTGCATCAGGCACAGCTTCACCAGCCAGGCAAGGGAGGGGACTGTGGGAAGCTGTGTGAGAAGCATCTGAGATAACCTGGTCTGTTCAGCCTGGAGAAGAGGAGACTGAGAGGAAACCTCATCACAGTTACAACTTTGTCAGAAACAGAAGGCAGAGGGGCAGGCCCTGACTTTTCCTCTCTGGTGACTGGTGACAGGACCAAAGGGAAAGGCCTGAAGCTGTGTCAGGGCAGGTTTAGGTCGGATATTAGGACAAGGTTCTTCACCCAGAGGGTGGCTGGGTACTGGAACAGGTTCTCCAGAGAAGTGATTATAGCACCAAGCCTGACAGAGTTCAAGGAGTTTGGACAAGGCTCTCAGGTGCATGGTGTATCTCTTGGGACTCTCCTGTGCAGCGTCAGGAGTGGGATTCTGATGATCCTTGTGGGCCACTTCCAGCCCTGGATAATCTGTGCTTCATAATTGTCAAAAATTAGAAGCATGAAACATTTCCCAATGCTACTGATTTTTAATTAGCAATCCAAGGCTGAACTTTCCTTTTTTCTTGTGGCTCTTCTAAATCCCTCGGGCAAAGTCTATTATCCCAAATGGATTTTTCACAGTAATGCTAAATTGAGCATCCCAAATTTGTAGGACACTAATTTAGCTCAATTTGATAAGTGTTTTTGATCAGCAAACCTCAAAGTGCTTGAAGGAGAAGCATGGGGCTACTTAATATGAGTTTAACTCTGTAGGTTTCAGATTCAAGAGCAATTCATGAACTGAATTTCTCCTGTCAGGGTTATTGTTCTTGTGTGAGAAATGGCATTACTAACAGGAGTGAAGGCATTACTAACAGCTAGTCCAGACCAAACTGCAAATACACATAGTCTGGAACACTGGGACAAGAGGGTTCCCAGCACAAAGCCCAGAAATTAATCTCTCACACCTCTAATTTCTTTTATCTTCTGGTGGGAGTGCAAATTAAGAGAAAACATGAAATGGAGGTATTGTTAATGAATTAGTCCCACTACTTATTGAATCTGTCTGGAGCAAAGTACATTTTATTTGAAATATTTTGAAACAGATCAAAAAGCTACATACTCTTTCCCACTGCAAAGTAAAAATAGGCAGGTTGATCAGGGATCAAACCAGACAGTCCCAAAGACCCTTTCTAGCCTACACCAAGCATTATTTATCATGAATGGTTGAATAAAAATCTAGCAACTTACACACAAAAGGTGGATTTGATATTTAGGGCCCTGATTTCAGCTGCTTGAAGGAAAAAAAGGAAATAAAAATAAAAAAACAAACAAAACAGAACACCAACTACCTAATACTCAAAACACTAAAGCACTTAAGAATCATTTCTGTTCAAAGAAAATGCAGTTCCAAGTTACAAAAGAATCTTTTGCACTCTGAGAGTCACACAATAAACAAACCTTGCTACCACCTATTGTTTTTTAAAGTGACCCAGAGTGCCAGAAGTATACTTTCAATGCTACAGATGTTATTCTTGTAAGCCCCTTAGATGCCTCACCTGCCAAATCTCCTATTTAATAATCAGATCCACCTTTTAGGAGCTACATTTCACTGTTCACTTGCTCCGGGAGAGTTAGTAAAAAAAAACCAGCATAATGTTACATCATAGATTTTGCTTCAAATTCTTTCTAAAACTTGACCCAGATTATGTCATCTTCAAGAGACTTTCAGCTTGTACTCTGGAAATAATATGTGCACAGGACATTATGGAAGGCTTGAATGAGGGGAAAATCATACTGCCAGGCTTAAGACAGGCTCCTGTAAGTAATTCATTATCTTTGGTGCCCCTAAGAGCTCTTTCTTCACAGTGATTGCCAGGTCTGATACACAATCTCTCGCTAAAGAAGAGATTTTGAGCAACTTGTCTTAAATACATAAAAAACCCACATCTAGGCATCCACAGACTTACATGGTGTACCCTCCCCAACTAAAATAAAAATTGGCATTTTTCCTCTATATTGCACTGTGGTTGATACTTTTCTCCCTACATTCATCTTCACATAATAACAAATTATTCCCCGATGGCTCATGGGCATTTGAGAAGATTAAGCCTTCACTACCTAAACTACCTAATAGAATATACAGGCATAACAAAAGAGCATCATAGTTCATCTGATAGCCACCCTGGCTATTTCTCTTTCATACTCCTTTAGAACAGCCCTACTTGCTGTCAGTGTAAGGACCAAGAATAGTGTTGTGAAACACACTTGGTTCCTTTCACTTGTGTTCAAAGTCACTCTCAGGAAAAGAAGTTTACTCCACAATTATCCAGTGATGGCAGCATTCTGAACTTCCACCACTGTCCTCTCCAGATATGCATGTACAAGAACAGTGCATAACAAGAATTGACATTTATGCACAGCAAACTGAAACACAGGAGGGTTTTTTGTTTTTAAGATGACACTACACTTGATCACCTCCAGAAGTGGCAAGAAAGCAATTTTCCAAGTCTTTGACTTGCTTTCATTTTCAGGAAGGATATTGAGTCTGGGGCCAGGGAGCTACTCAAAAACAGTGAAGAACTCAGGGATGGGCAACTATGAAAGCCCTTGAATTCTGAGGACAGCTGTGTCAGCCAACCTGCTTGTCTGTATTCATTATGCTGTTCCCACAGCAGAAAGGAGCTTAAATGCTCATTAAACCTGGAACTTCTCCAGACATTAAAGCAGTATGCTGACTTGCCTAGCCTTTCAGATATGCCAGCAACATACCACTCTCTGTTTTTTTATGAGTATATCACCTCTTCACTGAAAAGTCCCACATCTAGGACATTTCCTTAACTTTTAAAAAAATAAATAACATCTGTTACGTTATTACTACTCACGGTTACTCACACATAAATATATGTGGCACAAGAATTTTAAAAATCTTTATGATAGCTCTGCTTGATCACTTAAACACAGATGTTCTCCAATGACAGTTCTTCATTCTGACTGATCTTATAATACAAGCTTGCAATAATTTCCAGCAGCTAAATTGCTCAGTAAGACAGGTAAAATTCATTCAGTACTTTCTCAATATTCCTTAGTCCTATAAGCAATTGGTGTTTTACCCTATTCACCCAGCATGACAGTAAGTGAAAGGAGATCACAGTCAGATTCTCCAATCTGCTCCTGCCGTGCTGCATCAATATGCTGCAACTTACCCTCAGCAGAGTGCCAAGCCACGCTCCAGTTCAAAATAACATTGCTCCACCCCAGTTTAGAGGTTACTTTCTCCTGAATTAATCCCTCCTCACCATAATAAAAACCAGCACCTTCTATTTGATCTTATTCAGGACTCATTTTCTTACAACTTTACAGCAAAACCCGCCAACTGTAATCTGCCTTCCTATGCTTTATGTGATTTTTGATGGCAAACATTTACAAACAGCCAACTAAACACAAAAAGCAGATACAAGAGAAGGTCTCCTAAATCAGTATTTGGCTGATGAATTTGAACCATTTACCAATTTATAGGACATATAAGAACAACTCTCAGCAACTTAATCTGAGTTATTAGTTTACAGACATGGGAAGGTGTTACAAAGCTCAAAGTGAAGCCTAAAACAAGACAGGAGTATACAGTGGAGAGAAACACCTGCCACAGAATGCAGACACTGAAATAAAATTAAAATCCTTATCTACTGTGGTGATTTTGGTTTGTTGATATTTTTGGCTAATGCACGAATTATGTAGTAGGTCTAATTTTGGGAGGGGGGTAAAGGGTTTTTAAACTTTTTGTCTCTGTTTAAGCTTCTTATTTGCATCATAGTTATTTTAATATTTGCTTATTTTAGTACAGGTACTTTTGCTAATGTCTATAGTTTGAATGCTCTATCTCTCTGTGTGTTTTTTTATGAATTATAGGGATATTCTAGTGTATTATAGTCCATTACTATGGCTTACAAAAGAATTTTTGCTGAAGACTAAGGTATTTTTAAAATCTTTTCTTATTTGGGATTTGACTTTTTCTTCACTGACTTTGGTGTCTTCACATTGTTTTTTAATGGTTTTCTATTCTGTCATTTTTTTCTCACTCGAGAGAGGATTGAAGATATGCAAGTTTTAGTTGTGTAGTAAAGAGTTAGTATTTCTGCCCATGCCTGTGGATGGTTGTGTGATTTCTGCCAGGTGAGGGCTGCACTTGTGGTGATGCATTTCAGGTGCACTGCAGGGCTGTGCCAGGATCCCAGGGGCTTGGGCCACAACAACAGCAGCTGCTCTGGCTGCAGGGCGGGTTTTGGCTCTTGTTGGTTTAATTCTAGTTGTGGGGCTGATGGCTTTTTTCCTTCTTGCTTGAGAGCCATTGGGGCCTGGCCTGGCCCATAGCTGCTCTCAGGTTTGGGGGATTTTGGATCAGCCTGGGCTGGTGGGGCAGGGTTTAATGCCAGCAAGGTGTCATGATCTGAGCTCTGCTGCTTGGCCACAGTACCAGGAGGGGGAAGAACTCTCTTTAAAGGCCAGAAACAGTTTTTCTTGTGCATGCCTCTCCTTTAAATGTGTTTTTACGGAGGTGTATTTAACTTTTTAAAGTGGTTTAGCTGGGTGTTAATCTTCAAAACTAGTCACTGAACTGTGGTAGGCTCCTTCCCTCCTCACTAAAAATCAATTAATACAAAATCAGCACACAGGTCCTTTAAATCACAGGCACCATCACACACCTAAAACAACCATCAATAAATATAAACTACTACCCCTGTTTCCTCCTTAAGTAGGCACAAAATTGTGATGGACTTTGTTCTCTTCACTCTGGTAAACATAAATTAAAAATAATACATCCAATTCCCTATTCTCCTCCCAACCCTTTTAAGGTACTTCAGAAAACTTAACCATGTGGCAGTCAGCTAAGGTAATGATTCCTGCTGCCACCTCCTTATTCACCTGTTCCTTTTAACCTTCCCTGGAGCACTTGAGATGATCTGAACCTAGCCTGGAAATTAACACTTTCCAGGTTTTTGATTTGTGTTGCACATGCTCTTAAATTAGCACAATTATATTCTGAGTCTGTAAAAGCAAACATTTGCAAGTGACAAACCCAAGCTCAGACTGTATATGAACAACAGACATTTCTTCTCTTGGGTAAGAATTTTTGACAAATTAAAATATAATCATATGATTAAACACAGCTATAAAATTCAGAAACCCATGGTTTGGTTTTTTTTTATTTATTGGTGGTAGTCTCATTGCACTCAGAATCAAACATGGAATTTGGACAGTATGCAGGACAATGTCACAAACCAGTATTTTGAAGAAAAGGAGTCATGCTGATAACTGAGCCCCCATTTGTTCTGGCCATATTCTCAATCTAGATTACATCTACCTGGCTGATTACTGAGCTAGAAAGAGCAGCTTCATTAAGTCAGATTAATATTTAATATGAAACTGAAGACTCCCCCCAACCAATCAGCCTTCAACTCACAGAAATATCCATACATATCTGCCACCACAGATTCAAAATAATAACTTTTTTAAAAACAGATGCTATTTTTAAAACAAGGGTGTGAGGAACATTAGTGGGATTGGTTAGGAGCATATACAATTAGCTATGGAATTCTAAATACTCAGAAGTGAAAAATGCAGACTGGATAGTTAAAACAGATTTCTCTAAGTTCACTTTTTTACAATATATTAGTGTTATAAAACGCTGAAAACACTATAATACTATATTACAGTCTCCTTGAAGACTTCATACATTGTAGCAGAGCCATAATATAAACAATGAAATGGCAGCTAACAGAACTGATAAGCAAGTGAAATAGAAATTAATTTCTGTATATTTATATTTATATATCATAAATTACTGCAGCCTATCAGAGGTTTGTCTTAAATATTTGTTGTTTTCTTCCCTACACTTGCCTACAGTAGTTTTGCCTGCATTGCCTACACTCTTTACCTTCTACATCTCTTTTATAACTGCATAACATATTTGACTTTCATTGGTTGCTTTATTCTTAAAAATGGTATTCTTTTGTCCAAACAAACCACAAATTAAAGAGATATCTCACAGCATCCATTCAGGTGGGTCAGTGACATGAAATGTGCCATTGCACCATATTGGAAGCCTTTGCAGAAAAGAGTCCTTATTATGAACTGGTATTAAAAAAGACCCAGATCTTAAGGGGAACCAGATTAATGGGGCTTTATTTCTTTGTATCAAGCAGAAATAGATCCATGCCCAGCTGCCCTATGTCCTGCTGTAAATTCTCCTGTAAGAATCACAAGAGGTGTGATGCAAGCATTTCAGAGTCAGCACCATAAAATTTTCTCAAGCTACAGGAACTTGAAAAGCAAATTAATTCCAGCAACTGTACAATTTTCTTCCCAGATACCTCTCATTCTTCTCCTCAACACCCTGTATTTTTTGTTGCATAGTAGTTTTAATGTTTATATACACGTGTTTATGTAGTGCATGAGTTCAGCTCCTTTAAGCTCCTTTAGCAGTGACCATCTGATGTACTGGTTTCACTCATTTATGACCAGCAACACATTTACCACTATTGTCTTAATTAATGGTTAATTTGCATATGCTAATATGCTTTTACAACAATAAATGAGAAATGAGGATACCATACCTGGGAAATGGATCCTTCTCCACACTTTGGGATAAGCACTGTGTCTTTCCCCACGCTACTGTAGAGCAGGGCATTGACAAGTTGAGTATTTAGAGATCAGAAGTTGCATCAGTGGATAGAGTGCCCTGGCTGCCTAAGAGTCAGAACAAAGGCAGAAAAATAGCTCCTCAGATATATAGTTTCTCTTCATACAGCAACAGTTTTGCTAGTGGCAAAATAGCTTCCTACAACTGTGCCTAGATCATCTACAGACAACCCTTTTATTTGAGCAATTCATGCAGAGGGAATGGGCAATTTTTAGGAAAAGGAAAATTGTAACCAATTGCTATGATGCTTTGGGGACTATTCCTCAGGAATAATAGGTCATAGAATGTAGCTAGAGACAGTGATGAGTTTCAAATATCTCTATAGCAACTACATTTATTTTAAAACATGAAAAAAAAGAGAAGTAAAACCTTTCTGCATCATATAAATAGCAGTGTCTGTCTTGTGCAGTTAGAAGGGATTTTTGTGTTGACTGCTGCATGCACATCACTGCCGCTTCTTAAAAACCAGTGCTTGCATCTTCTGCCTACAAAGAAAAGTGGTGCCTGGCTACAGAGGCAAATTAACTCTTTGCACTGATCTCCATACAGTAATAATGTTTCAGCTAGGTGCGAAGAAACAGTGTGATTTAAATATAATTTATAAAACATGACTGTTTTTATAAATTAGAAAAAGGAAATTTTTTTTCTAAACAAAATTATAGCAGAATATAGTGAATAGCAGACATCTACATTAATACAACAGCACTCAAGTGAATCAAACTCTGATTCTCCTCTTTCCCCAGCTGACTGAATAGTGGAGTATTTATTTTCTCACCTAAAATATAAGGTGTTAGAAACAAACCCACACTTTAGCAGTGCTGAGTTTTCCTAGTTCCCACAACCTAAATTTGTGCACCCTTCCACGGAGGAAACTTACAGGAAATTGCATTTATGCTAAAACAAAGGATATAAATAATAAGCAGCTTTCCTAGCTCCATACTGATGTAGACAGGAGGTTTCCAAAGCTCAGCCTCCCCTAAAGACTTTGTCAGGCAGTGACTTTAGAACCTGAAGTGTGGGAGTTGTGAAATGTGAGCTGAGCTGGCGGCTGAATCCAGGGAAGCGCCGCATCGCTGTGAAGCAGGAACCAGCACACAGAGCAACACACGGCAGATCCATACACTGCACCCATCTGCAGGTCAAAAACTGCCTTCCCTTCCGAGCAACTCCGAGTGCAAATCTTTGATCAGAAGCAGAAAAAGGAACTACAACTGCAGTTAAAGCCATGAGAGATTTCAATCACAGGAGATTTAGCTGTTCAAACCAGGCTGTATATCTGAGCACAGGTGGTTCCCAGAAGAAAAGGGCCCTCCTTAAAAAAACTCAACGTGCTTTTAAAGAAGGCTGGGTTGTACAGTTATGCCTGCTGCACACTGCTGAGGAGATTCAGCTCTTCCACACAGGCTTGCTAGTATCAGTAGCAGAACTGACTGAAATTAAAGATTATTGCCATGGGCAGCAAGTAACTGGATGGGTCTTAGTCAGTTTTCTGATTTTGTAGTACAAAAGTGTTTTCAAAATTTTAAAGCATCCTCGATGAGGGAATTCACACTCACATATACACACCAACCCCTCTTTGGAGTTTTTTTGTGGTTTGGCTTTTGTTGTTTTTTTTTTCATTCACATATTTTTTTTTTAAATATATATCCACTTTGGGTTCAGCTACTTTTGTCATCCCTGAGTACTGTACTATTTCAGAAACAAGGAGGAATTTGGTCCAGGACAGATGATCTGTTTAACAAAGTATTTGTTAGTAACAACATTTGTTCTAGAAATTACTAAAAAAACCATATTTCCAACATTTCCAGCATATATAATAACTTTGTTATAAAGAAACAAAAAAAACCCTTTGGTTAGAATTTTGCAAAACAGAAACACAATAACTTAAGAACAGATTTAAAATGGACATACCTAAAATATTAAATAAGGTCAGGTTCAGCTTGAAAAGAATCTACATTGGCTGAGAGTTCATCACAGCCTCATAACTTATTTATTACACCTCTGTGAGTTTCAAAGTCTATTCTGATATTGGATAGCTGAAATAGGTCCATAGGCCCCTAGCATAGAAAGATTTTTTGCTTCTAATAGTCACTTTGCCCTGGAAAGAGCTGGAATAAAAAGCACAAGTAGATGTGTCTTTGATGTCTTGTATGGCTCTACAAGGTTTTGGAAATACAGATGGATCTGAATAAACTACTTTGTAATTAAACTAGATGACTTTCCAATCTATTTTTTAAACTACCTGTAGATCACGTTTTGAAGCAAGCAAAGTAAAATTGAACAAGTAAATTCAATCTGTCAGATTTTCGGAAATCAGAAATTCTGCAAAGATTATATTTTTTTAATTTAAAAAATGTTTAAATATTTTGTCATCTTTCAGTACGATTCTAAACAGCAGCACATTTTTAATATATTCTCAGATCTGTATGAAATGCAGAAGGAATGCAGACAGCATTTTCAAAAATCAAACAGTACAAAATAAAAAGAACCTAGGATTAAGAATCTGCATTCAGACAAGTATTTTTTATTTTTCCAATAAAATAAAGACACAAGAAATTCAGTTTGAAGGATGAGCATTCTTATTTCTTTTCGTCTCTGCTACTTTTAGGAGACTAAGCCTCCCTTAAGAGCTTTTTTCCTTTTTGTAGAGTTTTTTCCTAGGTTTTTTGGTTAATTTTGGATTAATTTGGGTTTTTTTATACACTTCCATTAATGGTATGTTGCTTCACAGCAAAGACATATCTGTTTATCAGGACAAATTGTTTCTGATGGGTACTCTATACTACTGTCTTAATCCATTCCAAATGCTGTTTTCAGACCTCAGATTGATGTCACCACAGTTACTTTAATTCAATAATTATCAGTGGAATTCCTTTTCACTTTTATTTCTTATGTGGCCATGAAAGTAATAAAGACTATAAAGCTGTAAAAGAAAAAAACAATTAAAAAAAAAATCAAATACTGCAATCTGCAAGCCAATCAACTCTGACATTAACCAGGAGATCCAGAACCGACCTGGATTTTTCCTAGGAGCTTGATAATAAAGTAATAGAAAATAACCAATTAAGCTGCTAAAGGCACTCCAGTTTTTCTTCTATTTTTCCAAAAGTGTATGTGTTTATAGAAGGAAGCACGTAGTCCCTTTCACTTCCAGCACTTAGATCTTCCAGCACTTAGTCCATTTCACAGCTGGTATTCCTGTTCCAGACCTTCCCTTCAGATTGCTTTCCTCAAGTACTCCAGGCATAAAAATATTTTAGAGCAACAGAAGTCCCCTTCACAAGAAAAAAATTATGTTCAGGAAACCAAATTTACCTTTTAATCTTATAATAACTTGTACACCCATCTAGTTATTTTTAGCAAAAGTCAATAGGAATCTGTCACTGCCAGTCGAGATATTATTAACAACAAACAAACAAGCCTTATTTGCTAAAAGAAATACAGTCACAATTCCTTTAAGAAAACTTTTTTATAGAATGTAAAAAGCAATTAGTTGTATGTTTAATTACTATCTAATCAGATTAATTTGCCTAGTGTATATATTTTACTTAGCTTTCTATACCTTGCAGCTCAGGATCAGGAGTCTATTAAATAGAGCAAAGGAAGAAACATTAATTTTTTGGTAGTTTAGTGTATCACCAGCTATTAAGCCTATGATAGCTATCAGAAAGGTCATATGCTACAAGACAATCACTTTGTTTTTCCAAGGAATTCAAGTAACACAAAGATAACAAAACCAAATTCATTATGCAAATTTAATAATTTCCTTTGCTTTACCTTGATGAACATTCTATCTCTGAAAATGCAGGGAGAGGAAAAAATTATTGTACTCCCATAAATACTTGTAGTCTCTCAAAAAGCACAATCACCCTGACCCCATTTCAGCCATTTAATTTGTCAAACATTGGTTGTCTGGCCACACCCAAATTCAGTACCCTCTTGGAGCTCCTGGGAACCACACTTTTGTGTGGTGTCACTACCCAGGACCCAGCTTCCAGCTCCAGCTTCTCCAGGGCACTCTTACCTATACACACCTCTACCCTCTGCTAACTCTTCAGATCTCTTTTCCATTTCTCCACCATCTGTAGTGGTTTAACCACACCCAGCAAACAAATGTAATGGGTAGAAAACTGGTGGGCTGAGATTAAGTTTAATAGGGAAAGTAAAAGCTGCACACAGAAGCAAAGCAGAACAAGGAATTAATTCACTGCTTCCCGTGGCAGGCATGTGGTCAGCCATCTCCAGGGCCCCATCATGTGTGATGGTGATTTGGAAAGACAAACTCCATCACTCCAAATATTCCCCCCTTCCTCCTTCCCCCCACTTTATACACTGAGCATGATGTCATTTGGTATGGAATATTCCTTTGGTCAGCTGGGGTCACCTGTCCTGGCTGTGTCTCCTCCCAGCCTGGCCATATGAAAAGCAGAAATTGGCTCTGAGCAAGCCCTGCCCAGCAATAACAAGAACATCTCTGTATCAGCACCACTGTGTTCAGCACAAATCCAAAACACAGCCCCATACCAGCCACTGGAAAGAATATTAACTCTACTCCAGCCAAAACCAGCACTCCATCTCAAAAATTTAGTCGCATGTCATATCCTTTCTTCTGTTCATTTGAGCTCCACCGGTTCATGGTACTGACTGAAGCCTCCATTGATTTACCAATTATTAAACAGAAGAGCATTGAACTGCTCCCTCTTTTAACCTGGAGGAAAGAACAGCTGCTCCAAGGAGTTCAGACTCACACCATATCTGTAGTTAGCACAGAAGTGATTCAGCCTTGTGAGCTGAAAAATCAACATGGTAGAAGCAATAAGTGTGAGGGTAAATAGTATAGTTAATTTACATGCATAACTGTTCAGCCCTCCACTATTTTTCCTTTCCTCCTATACATTCACACATACAAAGTGATCTGAAAACATGATGTATTGCAGACTGTTTTCAAAACTGAAATGTGCATATGCACAACAGGTATGCACACTGGCAAAGGCATCAAAGATGGAAGAATCACATTCATCTTTCTCACAGAAACTAAAATATGTTTTGTGGTTTATCTAGTTAATGTAAGCTAGTTCAAAGTATTCATAAAAGCTCTTTTCAGTTAAAAATCTAGAAATTTTTATAGAAATATTATGCTCAGAACTCCAAGTACTAAAAATATGAAGAGAAGAAAAAAGCCAGTATATTTACTTTATGATTCTCCTATCTGTTTTGCTGCATGTAATTGCAAATTCAATGAGGGTGCAAGATGTGACCATAGTTTGTATTCCTTATTGCCCTTAGTTTTATTAGCCCTCCCTTACTTAGGGTTTCAGTGTTCCTGAAAGTAATACTTGACCTCCCCAGGAAAGATCTTAATGGTGCTTCTACAGAGTTAGATTTTTGTACAAACTGTTCAGTTAATGTTCCCTATCACTTAGGCAATAGCAAGCAGTATAATGAAAACATACAGAATCACAAATCCTACTGTCTGGAAATTCTTTTCAAATACTGAACTCTTTTTCAAACTTCTTTTAATAATGACCACATGCAACATAGGTGCACAAAGGTAAATATAACAGAAAAACAATCTATGAACCCATTCTTGAGTAAAAATTGATCATGTGCTACTTGCTTATTAAACCTTTTTCCTGCAAGAATATTTTATTTCAAATAACTGTTGAAAGTATCACAAAAAATTTGTACAGCATGGAGGAAAATGCCAATAAAAAGTGCCATGGACATCCAGAATAATAGTAATGATTTTCTTGCACATATATGTTGTATATAAGACCTCGTACTGCAGTCTTTCTACTCATTTAGGTCAAGAATTTGTATTCTAAGTTGATTATAATGTTGCATATAATGCCACTATTAAATTTTCTCATACTACATCCAGTGTGTTCTAGGATAAACTACACATTCATTTATTTTACATAGCTATATGTAAGAAAATAGTAGTCACTGCATAATATGAGGTAATTTTCTGATTTGTAAGAACTTTTGGTTAGGTAATCTTTCTGTTCAGGTTTTACCTGTGAGATTGGAAGAAAATAATATGTAATACTACTTTTAAGTTGCTTTTTCTAAATTCCAAGATCCTACCAAGGAATAGACTTCTAGAGAAGAGTGACTACTCTTTTTTTTCCTATTCGTCTTCTGTTAAGTAATTTCATTAATATTTCATCTGAAGTTGCCTGTTTCTCTATAGCAAAATCCTCCTACCAAAGATGCCACACAATATTTCTCCTGCCAGGAATTTAAGACAGATGATTTCTTCTGTATCATGTTTTTTAAGAATACCTGATTTCAGCATTTTTTCAAAACTGGGCATTGTTTTCCTACTATTCACAAATTCAATTACCCTTCCTTCATATGGAACAGTCTTCTACATTACTTTATTTTGCAGTTTCAAGTTTTCTTCCTGATGGTTTTTGCTTGGCTTGCTTATTTAAGTCTTCCTGCCATATTTTGATGATATGTCAGCAGGTCTTATCATGGAGGGAAAAAGTCAAGGAGTAAAAAAGTAGCTTCAGTTCCCACTTTGAATCAAGTCAAGGTGCAGACTTCTTGTTTTCCTGCCAAGACTAAAGTCTTCTAGTGGGAGCTCAAACATAAGGGGCTCATTCCTCACCAGAACATCTGAAACATCATCATTGTCTGCAAAGAGAGCTAAGAAGAGGCAGCCAAACAGGTTGTGAGTAAATACTGGGTGACAGTCAGATGCTGACACATTCAGCTAGATTTTAATTTTCATATCCCAAAATAAGACTGTGAACATGGCTATGTACAAATAGGTCCCAGAAGTCATTAGTTCAGCCAATATCAACATTTGAATAAAATATTTCACTCAAGACACTGATATTCTCATAAGATGCAAATAACTATTATCCTAAGGTAATATGAAATGACCAATGTGAATTTTTGATATGTGTGTCTTTCATATTGTCTAAAAATAAAACACAACATTGTTTCCATGTTTACAGTAGGCCTAAGCATTTCAGCCCCCAGGCAATTCACTGTTTCCAGTTATAGTTAGACCTACTCTTAAAAATACAAAGTGCACTCTTGCTCCTCATCACCACCTCAGATGTCAAACCACCCTGTCCCTCAGGCACTCTACTAGCAAAAAATCATCTTTCAACAAATCCTTCTCTATAACTGTCACTTATGCTGCATACGTATCACCACAGCATAAGCTGAATTTCTCTCTTATTTCTCAATTCCCAGGCTGGCCTCTTTCTATTCTCAGGTCTCACTCTTTGTTTACAAGGACTTAGGAGTGGAGGTGAGACAAGATGTCCTGCTGAAGAGTTGAGTTGACTCAGAAGTACTGACTCACCAGGTTTTCTTGTCAACAATGATTGCTCACTGATCAGGTCACTCTTCTTGTGGAAATTGGTCAGCCTCTTCTTCTGGAGAAAGTGTTCCACACTGGACAAAACCTGTGACATCATATATTTTTATGAATTCCTGTGAGACCACCTACTGCCTGCTCTTTGACATGCTGGTGGAAATATGCAACTGAACTTCTAAAACTGTTTGAAAAACATAAAGGAAGGCACTGTCACTTGCTAGGATACACAGATGTCACTATCCACTAGTCCTATGTCTCCTTCTATTACTGCTCTGAGTTTAACAAAAGGTGAATTTCGTCTTTCCAAAGCCTGTTGGAAGACTAAAAATCCCCAAAGAAATTGATCACAAAACAAACAATGTGATGATAAAAGACCATCACAAAGGACATGGAAGCAATTTAGCAGAGCTGTTCCTGGGTAGATAAGAAGAATGGAAAGTTGCAGCTGATGTATTTGTGTAGTTAAATCCAGAGTTTAGACCATAGCTGAAATCCTAAGAAGAGGAAGAACTGTTTAAGTTTTGCAATCCCATGAAAGACAGACCTTATGTTGAGGTGCATTGAGGCAAAACCTTTGTAAGAGTCTTCACTCAACAAGTCTCGGCAAAACTGTAGATCTCAGGTGCTTAATTTTCCATTACTTCCTATTGTTGTTATGGTGCTTAAGTGTTTTCCTCTCACCCAAACAGGTAATTTTGGAAGAAGGCTGTACAAAGAAACAGAGAAAGAGAAACATTAAAATCCTGGATATTAATATAGTAAAATACATTTATCCATGGAGATGGTCACATATGTAGCCTAGTTTTCTCACTTCAGTTTTCTTTTTACAAAGCTTTATTGCTTCTGTTACCCCTTCTCTTACCTCATCCTATTATTTAATTTCTCTCATTCAGCATGCCCTTGTTAACACTAGAAGGGTATCTGATACTCCCCAGATGCTGATATTTCTGGTATGATGCTTCTTTTGCTCATTATTGGCTCCCCTTTGTCTACTTTGATTATAATCATTACCAGATCCACTGTTATTATAGTACAAGATCAGTGAAGACTCAAAAAGCAGTAAGATTTATGTGCTGCTACCCAACTGACTCTGGGTACAGCAATTAGCAAATAAATCAGATCCTGGCACTTCTAATAGAAAATTTGTAAGAGATATTGGGAATCAGATCTCCAAGACGGTCTTGCCATTCAGGACAGGTGGCTCAAGCCATTTTCATTTCTACTTAATACATACATAGCTGAAAGAAGGGTTGCATAGCAATGCCTTGGATCAAAATAGTGACTCCTGATGTCTTAAAGAAAGCATTACAGTCCAAAAAAGTTCCCTACCATATTGTTAGCATTTCCCTTCTTTGGGGTTTGACAAAGAACAGAAGAAATTTTTAACTAAGCATTTAATTAAAAGCCTCTATAAACTGTTCAAATAATGCAGAAATGTCATTTTTTGAATTTAATAGCTGACACAGCCAATTAAAAATCTTGGTGATCAGGAAGATGAAGTAGTATGATAGTCTGTAATTGTTCAGGTTATAGTAATCTGACCACTAGCATTCTGATGAGGGTTATCCTCAATTTCTGAGGGAATTTGCCATAATGCAGAGATGAACTTGCCAGACACAGTGGTTCCATTGTACCAATGCACTGTACCAATGTACCAATCTACTGTTCAGGCTACTGTATCTCTATTACACATTTTTGCCAATACTCAGAATAACTAGCAAGATACTAGCAGACAAAAATGCACTGTGAAGCTCTGAAGGGTTTCCAAGCATGTTCTACTGCATTTATAATATAATGTTTCATTCAGGCTTTGATTACTCCTTGTCTAAAGCCAAATTAACACAGAAAAATAATGGCATGCATTTAGTCAGTTAATACATTCTGAGTTATTGCATTAGATGTCACTGTCATTTAGAGGAACAGTACAATTTTGGTCTAGGTGGACTTAGCAATGAATAGCTTAAGGGTGACTAAGTACCTTCTAGCTCATCATATACAGACACAGTTCCATTTTCCTGATGATTGTTAAAGGTGACAAATAAAATGACTGTTGGCAGTTGCACTCCATTCCCCACAGAGCACGAGTCAAAATCAGTATACATGCAATAAAAGAATGTTGCCTAAGTGTGCTACCAAGTTTGACAGGTTAAAACAATCTCAGTAGGGTAGCAAGGACAGACTGAAACAAAATAGTTGTCATAAAGGTGTCGACAGGGCCTAGGGATTATATTGTTCAAGTGACAAAAGTGATGGAAAATTAACATACTGCTTCCCTACAGCAAAAAAGTTCAACATCTGCCTCCTCCACACCCTGGATCCTAAGATAACAACTATGTAAAGACCTTGTTATAGCATGAACTCCCATGTTCAGGATAAAGATGGAGTGTAAAACTGTTTGCTCTGTAAAAATGGACTGTATGTTGCATACTGAATTTGGAAGGCATCAGGACTGAGCCTTGTCCAGCTTTATCTATTTAACCCTTTCTTGACCTGCTTGCAATCTCTTTTTACTTTATGAGCACTAACAACATTATTTCCTAAATGCTCAGGTTCTAAGGCTGATTTTTTATCTGTGTTATCTTCTACAGTAGACTGTTAAGATTTCAACCTTAACAATTCCTGGGCTTATGTGAGGTGTGTCTCATTTCTGCCCACTGACAAAGTTTGGAGTACAACAGTGGTCAGCATTTCTACCTACATAGTAGTTCGGAAAAAAATAAATAAATGCAAAAGAAAAGTCATCTTCAGCCAAGTAATTGCATCTAACTTAATTATTCAGTAATATTAAATAAAAAAGGGAAAGCAATTATTCAAATATTTTGCTTACTCTCCCAAATATTTCTGTAACATTGTGCAAAAATGATACTGTATCTCTAATTTTGAGAACAACGTATTCTGTTCTCCTTCATAGTGTACCGGTTTATTTTAAAACAAGTTAAGAAAAACATATTGTAAAACCCTCAGACACCAGTCTAACTCAAACTTTTAGTCATTTCTGCTATACTCCATCTATCCTGGACATGAATAAGAACTGGTAGTTTTACTACCAATCCTAAGTGTCAATCCTTAAGTCTTTGTCTTGTCCCTTGTGCCTTTGGATTTACTGTTTAATTACATCATCCTTTAGTTCCTTTTGTTCACAGTCCAGCTTCTTTTCCTCCTGCTCTCCACGCTTTCTTGAGGATCAGTCAGCATATTGCAAGAATACATTGAGCAGTACATTTAAAAAGTGTACTTTTTGTACCTTACGAAATCATAAAATCACTTACAAAATTATTAAATATTATCTGTTCCAACCCCAAGCACAGAGGAACCTGACTTGAAAGCTCTTTTTATTTTAATAATTTCCCAGTAAGTATCACTGCTTAATCTTTTCCATACATAACTCCCACTTTTTATCTCCCATCTTAATAGTTTCCAATCTTAACGTAACAACTGCTTTCCCATGTGTCACAATGTCAAATGCTTTGTTGAAATCTATACATATGAATCATTTGCAGTTCCTTTTGACTGGCCAATCATCCTTCCAGTCAAAGAAAAGTGTCAGGTCATCTGGCACTATAAAAATATTCCAGCTTGACCTTTTGTGATAGACTGCTTTCCATTTTCTTCTATTAATCCAAAACAATTAATTTCCTGCAGCTGAAGATCTTGCATCTCACTGATCTCAAAGCAAACAATTCCAAAGTACAGTATTTGACTTGCCTTCCTATATTATTACAGGCTGAATAGAAAATGATCACCAGTTTTATGTTAATATCTGTAATTGAAGATCTACACCACTCTGCCAAATCCATAATCTGTACAACTCTATACACAGCTCTTTAATATCAGGAGGCTTTAACCAACACTGAAAAAGCAAAAACATATTAATTAAGGAGTTATTAACAGGCATTTTTACAACAACAGACTGAAGAAGAGTCTGTCTGTAGATGAAATTGCCATTTCAGCAGTACAGCATACTTTTCACATCACCTTTTATCACTGTACCCATACCAGAACTATATGATTTGAAAATTTCAGGTGAAGAAACTGAGTATTTCCCCAAGTATTTAGATGACATTCCAGCACTCATGAGTTTCCTGCCTAGCTGATTTGCTTCCTCTGTTTACATATAACTGTCTTATTCATGACTTTTAAAACCTGAAAGGTACTAAATGCCTGTATATGCCTGTGAAATAAAGCAGCCCAAATCACTCATCTTCTAAACTGTTAAAGGCAGTCCTAGCATTAACCAGAAATGTCCAAAATCATCACTGGCATGGACTGAGTCCAGGCACTAGCACTGGATGGGGACCAGTATGAAATCGTCAGTTTTCTAGTGGCTGGTAACCTCATGTTTCTAAGAAAGTTTAAAAAGTAGCAGTGCAGGCTACTCCATGTCAATTACTTGGTGTCAGTGCTGAGAAACATTCCTGGGCATGCCTAATTTATTTGTGAAAGTGGGCATAAACGCAGTCTGGGCATTTAGCTACTGACAAAATCTTACAGTGCAAATTAGAAACCAGATGTAAAAAGATCCCTTCAACCTTTAAGGTACACAGAACAATAAATCAGTTTGTGATTCCTTGTTTCTCCTTTTCCTCCCACTGGATACTGCACTAGGAAGAATTACTTTGTGCCATATAAAGTTACAGCCCCAAACACTCT
Source organism: Erithacus rubecula (assembly GCF_903797595.1). Taxonomy (NCBI): domain Eukaryota; kingdom Metazoa; phylum Chordata; class Aves; order Passeriformes; family Muscicapidae; genus Erithacus; species Erithacus rubecula. The sequence goes on along the minus strand of NC_136687.1, from coordinate 35,992,937 downwards.
CTTCATCTATAGGGATTTTATCTAAGGAACTTTTCCACAGACAGACAAACTCAAATTATTCGAATATGTTTCTTTTCACACCTTTAATTAGAATAATGAAATCACAGAATCAGTAAGGCTGGAAAACATTTCTAGGATCATCAAGTCCAAGCTCAGCAACTAAGTGTACACCAGAGATCTGACACTTAGATATCTTAGTGGCCCTGGCCAATTTTTTTTCCAGGGTCAGCTCCCACATTACAGACCCTAGAGTCCATTTCATCTCAGCTCTGGGTGTCAGTCATAGAGGAGTACCAGCTCCCATCTCTACCATACCACCCGTGGGCCTGACCCTGAGCTATGGGCTGACTTCCCAGCCTGACCTCATGTCTGCCTTATCACCTCAAACCCAGCAGGAAGTCTCAGCTGTTGCTTAAGCGTGTCTGTGAGCTCTGCTCTGCCCTGCTTGCTTGATCCAAGCCCTTGGCTGGCCATGCTATCACACTTAGCTTTCCATCCCCTAGGAGCAGACAGCCCCTGCTGCTCCCTGACAGAATGCATCAGTAATTAATCTCTTGTTAACGAAAAGATTTTGATTTTTTTTCAATAATTCCTTTGAAGTTGTGTGACATACATATTAAGCCTTCTTACTGCACAAAGTCAAGGTAGTTACATCAGTCACATCAATCAGCCAGGTCAAAATGCAAATTTTCAGTCTAGAAAAATGTTCCTATTGGACTTCCTAGTATGTTGGTTTAGGGAACAGTCTTCTTTAATATTTCCACTCATGGCCTTGGCTGGAGGAGTAAATATGTATTAAAGGGTTTGATTAGTGGCACAGAGTTGTCAAGGATACAAAGGAAAGCAGGAATGTGCTTGGGAAAAATAAAAACAAAAAAGACAACCTGAAAAACTGGAATAGTACAAGCTGAATGAGATCTAACACAACCAAACACAAGCATAGGAAGATAGCAGCTTCCCATATGACCTTCTACTAAAAGCATAGGTAATAACATCAGTTGAACATGAAAAAGGAGAGACTTTAATGCACTAGTCCAGTGTCTGGTGACTGCACAGCAACTTTATGGAATGTCTCTTCAGAAGAAAAACATGAACAAAAGTAGCCTGAATCTGTTGTGACCAGAGCGCATTAGATGATTTCCTACAATGATTCTCCATCTGAATTAAAACATGAGACTGCTCTCATTACAGCACTGATGATCTTACAGTACACCCAGTTTGAGATGTGTTTTTTGCTGCAAGGAAAACGCTTAGCTCACTCCCCCATTATGATGGCATGAGATCACTAATCTAAACCACTGGCAAAGCACATTCTTCATTAACAGCCATAGCTGTTGTTTGAGAAGTGGTAAGCTAGTCACTTTTCTATCCTGCCCTATGCTTACTAAACACAAGCTTAAGAAAGGAAGTTTCAAGGCCAGCCTGAATTAATTTGTGTTTTCTGGTCTGGCCCTTTTTCCCCCTCCCTTCATTTAGGCCATCAATAAAACATTAGTTGTGAATGGCTGACTTGTTCCATTTCCAGCAGGTACACTCCAGACTCACTGCAAGGCTTTTCATTTTGAAAATGTTTTTGACACAACACTACTATGTTAACATCTGCCTGACTGACAAATCCCAGATAAACAGCTTCATTGGGACACTCTCTGTCCCTTAACATGCAATCTATGCTGAACTTCTAGGGGCAGCTTTAAATATCTTCAGATCAAAACCAAACACTACAGCTTACACTGTCTGGAATACATTGAAAGTTTATACCAGAATATATAGTATGAGAAGGCAAATATGGAGAAAGGAAAGTGAAAAACAGACATGGTATTCAGTATTTAGTAAGAAGGACAAAAAATCCCAGACAATGCAAGCCATGCTGTTTTTTCCATCTTGCTATGGATGTCATAACAAGGAAGCAACAGGAATGAAAGAAGTGAGTCTTCTCCCTTAGAGGAGTCTGAATGTTTTCTGTACTTCATAGCAAATGCTGAAAGAGCAAAGGTCTTTACTGCCATCACCTGGCATAAATGAAACCAGAAAAAGAAACTTTTCAAGCAATACAGTCAAAACTCATTACTTTGTGCTATTATGCAGATACAATGATAACATAGCCTGAGATTCTCGTGAGAATAGTCACAGAAGCAGTGAAACTAGAAAACTGTCTCAAGAGAAATACATATACCTTCATTCAACATCTGCACAATGAAACAGAGCATGATCTCTGCAAAACACATTTCACACTCCAGCAGGGTCAGGGCTTCCAGTCCTAGTGTGCTCACAGAAGGACCTGTAGAATTAAACCTAAAGTTACCAAGTTGATTAGAAAACAAAGTACAACTCCAGAAGATTTAGGAGAAAAAATGTCAGAAAGGAAAGCAGAATGATCAGGTGTATCAGATGCAAAGGCAGTGGTACTGTAAAATCTCCATTTGTTGATTATGGTAAAAATTAGTTAAATATTATCAGCTTTCTTTGTGTTCCACTCTGGCACTGAAATACAATAAAATATATGCAGGTGGTATTTGGAGAGATGACACAAAATAGTGTTCGAATCCAAAAATATATGCAATTTGTCAGTTCTTCAGTAAATCCCACAGAGAAATATATCTTACAGCTTGGTGTGACACACATTGCTATAGCTGAAACCAACAAAGGAATGAAAGAGATCACAATCACTGAATGTCCCTGAACCTCCACTCCACAACCATTCAGGATTAGGTTGAGCTGCTAAATATTGAAGATACATTAAAAATCTAGTAAGATCTTCCCTACTTTAACAGGACTTTCAAAGCATTTTTGAGTCAGAAATAAAGATTAATCCACCAACTTTGTATCACTTTCTCAGAGATTGCTGTATCAACTTTTTAAACTCAATGCAGTGATTTAGTTCTAAAAAATACCCAGCTGATATGTGGACCAGCTTTCTATTGTTTGTTGTTTATATATATCATTAAGGAGTTTTAAGACTCTCAAAACAACATGGGGTAAAACATTCATAATTCTTTCAATTAAGTTTGTTCTGTCAGAAGAGAACAATTTCCATATCTTGATGTTCAATATTCAACAAGGTAAAGAAAATGACACACAAAATGTTGAAAATGCATTTCAAAGTCTGAAAGAATCAAAATTCAGAAAGTTGCAAATTCAAAGAGTAAAAACTCAAAATACTGATGTCATACATTTCTCTGTTAGTTTAATTATGTATTAGCAAGGAAGGTACAATGCATAATAACTGTCACTTTTATATTCCTTGAACACCTGGCAAAAGCTGTCAGCTGAGGCTTTCATGTGGACAAGGTCAGTGACCTGTATTCATCCAAGTTTTCTGGATGCAATACTGGTGAAAAGCCTAGACATAGAATTCCTTGGTGTAGATATTTATGGCTCTTTCATATGAGATACCAATTCCTTAATATTTTTGTCTCTTTTCAAATAAAGTCAAAAAGAGAAGTGAAGAACAAAACAATGAAAATCAAAGCAAAATTTACAGGCTCAATTCAAGTTTTAATCAAATCCTTGTGCCCACTTTTTGAAAATATTTCTTAGTTGTGACACCTACCCCAGATCAAAAGTAACAGGCTTCACAGACAGAACACCCAGCATAATAAAGATATTACATGAGGGAAACAATATGAATCATAAGAATAGAAAAAGAGCTCTGTGGAGCTGGAGTGCAAATGGTTCATGCTTTACACAAAGAGGCCAGCTCATGGCAGCACCCCTGAAATGTCACTCGTGAGGAGCAGTGCTACACTGCAAACTCACTGCTTGCACACAGAAATATTTCCTTTTGAACATTTGCTTGGGAAAAAGTAATTCAACATTTTTTCCCATGACCAACTATCAAATACAGGAATTTGTCCCGAAGGAGAATCTGCATTTAAGACAAATTTTGAAAATAAACTGTCAACATTAACTATGAAAACCAGCAGAAGCAAAAACATCAGCATAACCACTAACTACAGTTTTGCAAGAATCTCCTTAGCTTTTTAAATAAGTAAAGCAGTTAAGGGAAGGATTTCAAAATGTGCTAAAATATGTAGAAGCCCATACCCCAATGGAAATCAGAGATACAAGGGAAATTATTATGATACTTATATAGTGTTTTGTTAAGAGTCCTGTTGGACTCACAGAATTAAATTTCCAGGCTTGGCTTTCTCACATATACAAAGAAGCAATGAATCATGGAACAATGCAGGAAGACACTTTTGGAAACCATCCCACCTAAGCTCTTGTTCAAAACAGAGTCACTTCTGAAGCTAGAGCAAGTTGCTCAGGGTCTTATCCAGCCAAGATTTGGGAAGCTCCAAGGGTGAGTATTCTGCATGTTCTGCAGGTAACTTATTTCACCTCTGGCAGGTCTTTCAAGCAATCTGTAAACTGGAGTAAGGACACAACCTTACTTCAAGCAATTTTATAGGAAAACATTCAGTGCCTATGACACATACATTGATTAGCTCTACAGACACACATAATCAGTGTCTAATTCTCATGCATTTGAGTATCTCTCTGCTAATATTTCAGAACTTAGAAACATAATTTGAAAATGTCATGGATATCAAATACTTCTGTAAGACAATTCTGATTTAGAGATCCATTTTGGAATAGTTTTGAATAGAATAATGTTTAAAATTATTGGAGAAACTTGAATCACCTGCTTTATGAAGCTCTACAATACATTCTTATTTTTTTCAAAAAGGTAATAAAAGCTTCTTGAGAGGAACTGCCCATTACCTTGTTTTTACACAGCACACTGAACAGCAAGCTTTTCCACTTTCCATTTATTTCCATTTTAGTTCAGGCCTTTTAGAGCTGCTATAAAACAAAATTGTAATTGTATCTTTCAATAAACCCATTCAGATTTTATAGGCAATTGTTTTTGCCATAGAGTGACCCTCCCTCAATTCAGACACAGGTGCAGACTGCCAAGCAACAATTCAGTCAAAAACATTTCCTGGTATATCTTCTGTAGATTAAGTTAATAGCCCTGAGTCATTGCCTCAGGCCATCAATCCTCTCAATCAGTCATTAATCCCCAGAAATTGCCCAGAGCCTCAATTGTTATTGCTTAAATAGACTAAATTAGGTCTTGAACAAACAAAACAAATGAAGGTCAATGTCAGGAAACAGAATTAAGTAAAAATTCAAGAAAATTTTGGGAAGCATATAATAGCTCTGGATCAGTTCAAGGGCTACAAGGACTTGCTCACAAGGTCTTCTCTGGTTACTGAGGGGAAGACCAGAAGAACAGAGTTTAACTTCAATGGCATTTAGGTCAGATATTTAATGCTATAAGCTCTTATTTCTGGCACAGGGTCCAGCCATAAAAGATGTCTGCAAATTTAAAATACTGGAAAAAAAATATAGTTGCATAATATTTTTAGTTATCTTGAGGTAGATGATGCATTTGAAATACACTCTGTCACAGAATTCTACAGATATCAGGAATACTTCTTTCTAGACTTTCCAAAGAGAAAAAGTACTTGGGAGCTACCTTTAGGACAAATTTTGTTTGCCCCTCCCCTCCCATCACACATCCAAAAGTGAAGGCATATTGCTCTCCAATATTACAAACTATATGTATGAATTCTTGTAAAATTTACTGTTTCCCTTCCCCTCTTCATTCTCCAGCCTCATTAATTAGTCATTTCTATTGCTACTAAGCAATTATAATCAACATTCCTAACCAAGAAACAAGATCATTACTTGCCAGCCGTCTTTAGTTCATTTTTCCAGATGGCAAAGACAGCTGACCATACCTGGCCTGGAGAGGACTCCTGCAAAGATGAATCCCCCACTTCTACAAAACCAGTCAAGGTTGCACCACTAACACCATCTTCCCTCCCAGCTCCTGGGGAATTCATACATGAGTGGACATTGCAGCAGTATATGGGCTAGTGAGGCTTAATGAACCAGAATCAGCTGAAACACAGTACAAATATTTAACAACAAGAAAGCAAAAGTGGAGCACAGCATTCATAAGCCTAAGCTAAACAAGACTTCCCTGGTTACAGATTGTACTATACTCCTGTGCAGCTCTTACAGAGAGTAACAGAGTAGAACTGCAGCAACTCAGAAGCTGTAAACATTGATAATAAACTGGCCTTGCAGAAGTAAAAAACACAATATGTAACATCTGCAGGAAATGTAAATGTCATCATTTTATCGGCCATTAAGTAACCAGTGAAACATGCAAGTTAGATAATGCCAAAAAATTGGGTGAGCAGGACTTAATGGGGCTTTAGGTTGGTCACTTCAGTCCATACAAGGAAACTAATAGGACAAAGAGAACAGATTTTCACCCAAATTCATTGTTTTCCATGTGCTTTGGAAATGCTGTGTAAGCAAAATTTCTTGATGTTGCATGGTCTCTACTAGAGCTCCTACATGTTGGCACTGTACCAAGAAATTGGTGTATTACCAAGTAGATCCACTGGCTACCACTACAAGGTAACTAAAGATTTTAATCAATACATGATTTTTGGTGGTGATACCTACTTCAATAGCTTTCTAATGCAGTATAACAGGAACTGTGTGGGCATTGGTCACACGTGATCTGTATTGCAAAAACCAGGTCTTTCTATCCTTTGTGAGCATCACAGACTGTGCCTGCCATGGAACTTGGCAGACAGGATACTTTTATCATTATTTCCACTTTCGTCTCAGAAAAATAATTTCAGCAAATGGAGACTCTTATGTACTCAATCCATTCTGCCAATATATCCCAGCATTATTACTTCTTACTCAGCTATCTAGATCTCTGGAAGGTCATATACTTTGTTTAAAATCTATCAATCACTGTCTATTGGGTCTCTTATTAAACTCGTATTATATACCAACTAATGCACAGATTCATAAAAAGATACTAAAAACTACATATATATGTATAGCAAAATATTTTAAACTCCTTTGTCTCCTGCCTTATTCTGGACGATATGTTTGTAACCAAAATTTGCAGCAGTTAAATTTAGCTTTTTTAATTTAGCCTGTTGCAAATAAATATTTTTCAAGGTCATCATTTTTACTCTGCTACTACTTTTTGCTAATTCAGATTTTAGATCAATCTAAAAGTATCTATATTCCCAGAGAAAATGAATGGCACACAGAGTAAACATAAGCCACACACAGATGACCAGCTCTTCACCTGTACCAAGGAAATAGGGATTACAGCCTCTGTCCTTCAGCTATCTCTGGATCAGTGTTAGCAAGCTGCAGTCAGAGCCAGCTACTGTTTTGGGAAGCAGCCTGCCACATCAGCAAGAGCAGCTACCCCAGCCCCTCCTGGCAGCATCAGGAAAACATCTGCCTGGGTTCCTTACAGAACCTTATGGAAAGCTTCCATCTGGAAGGCTGCTCCCTCACTGAGCCATCACCCAGGAGACACAAGGGCTGCTGCTGGGAGACACAAGCATTCCCCTGTGGTTATCAAGTACAGGTATTGTTGTCATGGAAATCAAGGGGATCTTGCAAATTTTTTATTCAGGTATTATAGATGTATGTGTCACATATGTAAACCAAAACTGAAGGAATTCAATGAAACTGAGTATCTAAATTAATCCCTGAAGAAGCATATGTCCAATTTTTGTAACTGCTTACTCAAAACAAATGGCTTTGATATTTCTCTTTTGTTTAGGCCCAGATAAAAAGAGTAGCAGTTGATTTATTAAAATCATGATAGAGGATCTCAAGCCTCTTGATCATAGTCTCTTACAAAACTTTCTACCAGTTAAAAAATCTCCATCATTTTACAGTTCTTTTACTCTGCATGCAGAAAATTCCTCAGACTGACCATCTCCAAATTAAAATGGGGCAAGGGGCAGCCATTGTATCTTCTTGCCCATTGAGATTTATATCTCATTACTCAATACAGATTGCATGCAGATCATGAATAGCTGAAGTAAACCCCTACATTCACTTGTTTTTTGCATTTACTAACTTCTCTAGCTTCAAATTCCTGACTAGCTAGAGGCATCATAAGATTACATCACCTCTTCATTGCTGTGTAGGAGAGAGACAAATTAGAATCCCACCTACTATATTTATAGCAGCTCCACTTAACATTTTAGCTGCTTAGGATTAGGATCTCTGCTCAATGGCATCTCATCATACTTCTAAGATATTTCTATCTTACAAAAGTTTTGCTCAAACTTTTTACTTCTATTGGAAACAAAAGCTTTTTCTTTCAAAATTACTGGGTTTTACATGCCTCTGTATTTTAACCTTCAAAAACTGTTTGCTACAGACTCAAAACTGCAGTTATTTGCAGCTTTAAGGTTTTTGTTTAAGGTTGTGTTTTGGTTTGGGTTGTTTTAACCAAGTAATTAATTAGTTGTAGTTAAGTTTTTAAAAAGAAGAGTGGTTCATCTTCATTTTTATGGATGCTCCTACCAAGATTTGAAGTGAGATGCTAAAAGTGTAGGAACTTTGAAAATCAGGATACCTAATTAGGCATGAAAATAAGATTTGGGAACTATATGTCCTGCATTTCAGTTCTGAAATCCTGGGAATAAAATTCACTGGTATATCATCAAATAAACTTCATATCAAGGTTCTGTTCATTGTTAAGATTAAGATTTTTAGAAATATTTATTTGAGAAGCATAAATGACAGCAGTGGAAAAAAATAAAACACAGCATTTTAAATTTTTTATTAGACCCATGTGAGCTTCTCTCACTTCAAAATTTTAGGATATGAATATCCAGAATTCTGCCTTAGTCTATCAGGTAAAGTTTCAAGTGACATATCTCTACATTAAAAGGATACACATGCAGTGGATGTTGAAATTTATTGCTATTTCTTCATTTACACACACAATTTGAAATGCTTATGAGTACAAGAAAGTATTTTGGGTCCTTGAATATTTCTCCTCATGCTACTCAGACACTGTAGAATTATAAGAAAAATACAGAGACAGCCAGTATGGTAGATTTGGGTCTGCTTACATGTTGGTTGACGACCTAATTCTTGAATTATTCCCCCAAAATCTCATGGAAGCACTACCTTACTTCCAAGGAAAATGTCATTCACTCTGGTGGATTTTTCACTTCCTTACCTTCCAACTATACTTGCACAACTAAGGAAATACACCAAATCTGGAAAGGAAAAAAAACTGCACAAACCTATCTGCCAGCTCCCTAAGAGAAATTTTCTTATTATCTTTACCTTCCCTTCTTTCCACTAGTGGAAATTGTGGGAATACAGCCTATAGCTGCAGCCAAGGACTCAATCATGGGAGCATAATTACAAGCCGCCAGTGTCATTTCCCCTTAAGATATATAATGAAACATTTGTTTCAGTTGCCTACACTTTTCTCTATTCCTACACTAAGAAGTGGGCTGTTAACAGAATACTGAAGTAGCTTTATCCTCCTTCCCAATACTTAGTGTTCACAATTAAATAGTTGTGGGAGGACAGAGACAATATTTGTCACATGTTTCAGGACTCAGCAGCTTCCATTTACCCTTTCTGAACACACAAGTATTGCCAGAAAAACTCCAACAAACTGCTCTACATTAACTAGCAAAATGTGTGTAATTATCTAATAAACAGACTGAAGGATCATTTTTGATAGTTTTTTTCTAAAGCATTGCCCAGATCATCACAAAATGGATATTATTATTCTAAAACTGGTTCAACTTCATATACAGTACATATCACTCTAAATATTTAGGCAGATTTTTACAGCAATATTAACAGAAATTATCAGCATTAACAGCAGGTCCAAACCCTGTACTTTTAGCAATTTGTTCAACTGCACAAAATACAGCATGTGTTTCTACACAGCTGCACAGCTGCACTGGTTTGGAAGCTGCTACTCTGCAAGTGCCTGCTATTCAGGTTTTGGTTTTCCACAATTCTGTTCCAAAGCCAGTAAAGTTGTATGCTTCCTGCAACTAACCAAATTTAAAGCATATTCATTAGGATTAGATTAGCATGAGCTGAAAATAATTTTTAAGGAAAAAAAATTAAAAAAAAAATAGAAAGTAAAACTGTAGGATGGCTGTGTTAAACTATGTGACTTTCCTAACTAGCATACCTGGGTAAAACTAAAAGAAAATACTTTTATCAAGAAAGTTCTGTTTCATGAAAAACATTTAGGCATATTAACGTGTTTTATTTTCCTAAGGTCTGACAATATACCAAATTCCCCTGAATTGTAGCACACTTAAGTGTTGCTTTTAAATGATCAGTGTGTCAGTACCTACATCATCAAGGGCCTCTTAATGAAGATCAAGTTAAAATGTCTCTGGGCCTTTTCCCCTCAAACTATAAGAACCATTCCATTGTAGAAGCCAAATATCAATAATTGTGAAGTTTAAAAGAAAATGCTGAGATTCTCAGTTCTTCTGCTATTCTAAATCCTACTTAGCTATTTCAAGATGCTTCTACATAGAATAACTGACAAAAAGACCTAGGCTTAGTGGTAATAATATTCATCACAAATATGCAGATATGATTTCAGAACTGTATTTCTAAGTCAGTTGCTGTGTATTAGGTCATATAAATAATATAAGCATAAGCATATAAGTAGCTCTCTATGCAGCTGAGTTTGGCAGTAGCATAGATCCTTATGATAACTACACCATCAGTAAGTAAGGAGGAACAGATTTTTGTGAAAAAAATTTCATTTTACTATTGTGCCATGCTAAAGTGCCATGCTCTTTCTACACTCATAAAATAATGCTGATGGAGGCTGAATTTGAACAGCATTTCTGGGACAATTCACATCAGCTGAAAAATTTTGGAATGATAAGCACAGAGCAGCAGGTGATCCCTCCTGTGCCAGAAAGCACTAATCTTCTACACTGTCAACTGCTAATTGGGGTGCTGAGAATGGTTCCTGTCCTCAGAAAAGGCTGAGCAACTTCCTTCTACTGGAACTGGCTTCATCTCTTGAAAAATAGTTCCCAGGTTCACAGCCTTGATCTGTCCCCTGAGTAGGAAGATCCTGGCTGCAAGTGATCTGCCCAAGGCACATAGTCCATTGCTAAATTTCCAGTAATGGGGATATGTTACCAGGACAGAGCCCTCAGAAAAGATCCCAGTGAAGCTAATTGGACATGGATGTCAACATTACTTTTCCCTCTTTAACTATCCATGGTGGTATATTTGTGAGTGAGTCAAGTAAGGTGATTATGGAGTTTTACTATATTGTATCCTCAGAGAGTTGTAACAGAAGCAGCCAGGCAAGCTGAATAATGTGTACTAATTGAGACACAATAAAAAAGTTAGTTAAGAAGATTTCATGATGAAGGGCAGAACTAACAGATGGACAGAAGACTTCTATTATCCTGTCATTTCCCATTGACTAAACACAGCTGCCTCACCTTAACTCAGACTGCTTTTCACTTTTGAGTTGTATATGCACCAGCTAAAGATGGCCAAATGTACCAATCCAAAAGTGAAGAAATGTTCTCCTAAGAAGGAAGGAGAGGACAGCAAGAGAAGCTCACAACACCGTCACCTAATGCTACATTTCTGTTCTGAACACTTTACTAACAATTACATGCATTATCAAACACAACTATTCCTCCCATCAAGAGCTGTGCCAGGCAGACAAAAGTCATTTCAGTGGCACCAGGCAAGCTGGTGCAAATTATACCTCTGGCTACAGAGCACCTTCAGTGGTGGGGTTTTTCTTACTTCTTTTTTTAATTGTAAAATTCCTATATAATAAAGATACCCATCCCACTTAATTTCTTGAAAAACCTGTGAACCACTGTTGAAATAGAAAAGATTTCTTAGATACTTTTTCTTTCATGACCTGGCTTGAGAAGTACTATGAAACAGGACTGCCATCTCTACCTCCTGCTTTTAGCCTTCATCACAAGAAAAGAAAAGTGACTCTCTGATGAGTCATTTAGAAATGTGAACGTGCTGAAAAAAAATACCCACTCAGAAGCAAAAATCAAGAGAACAGATCTTAGCCCCAAAAAAACAAACAAAAAAATTTAGCACAAAAGTCAGTAATTTTAACACCTGAGAGGAAAATTAATGGATCCTCTGATAAAAGGACTTAAGCAAACCTGAGTTTCAATCAGAGGCTTGTTTTACATAATTCCTTATGTCTTCAGTTCATTTTTTTCTGAGTAAAGAGGAGCTCTAAGAACCTATGGGTCTATTACAAGCCATAGGAATAGCAAATCCATTATGTTGATTGGTAAAGACCAATAGTAAATTATTAATTAAGATCAACATAATTTTTCTAATGCTTTACTCCTGGGATTATCAATGTCCACAATGTCCTCAAATCCCGTTTTTGCCAAAATTAATAAATTACAGGATTCACCAGGCAGTATCTAAAAGTATTTAGAAATATCATGATACTAAAGGATGTCTGAAGTGCTGTTCAGCAGTGCAAAACTTAATGCATGTTGTCTGTCTAATGTGCTGCCCCACATCTACAAGATAGGCCTTTGTCAGTTACCATGTAAGTAGGAAGCAAATTTTAATTGTCCACGCCACATTTATTGTTCAGCATCTTTTTCCCAAATGCTTTTGAAAACCATAATGCCTCTTCTGTTACCATGGAATCAAAGAATCATAGACTCTTAGAATCATTTACCTTTGAGAAGGCCTTTAAGGCCATCAAGACAAACTGGCAACTCCACTAAGCCATTTCCCTGAGCACCACACCTCTGTGTGTTTATGGCCAAGGCACGAGCAGCCAGTTTCTCCAGGAGAATGCTGTGGGAAATGTGTCAAAGGCTTTCACTAGTGTCCAGTTAGACAACATCCACAGCCTTTCCCTCATCCACTGAGTCACCCTGTCACAGAAGGTGATCTAGCAGGACCTGTCTTTCATAAACACATGCTGGCTGGGCCCAATCACCTGTTTGCCATGCATGATGTGACTCAAGGTTATCTGCTCCATGCCCTTCCCCAGCACCAAGGACAGGCCTGCAGTTCTCTGGTGCCCTGTGCCTTTGCTGCCTCATGATCTCCATCCACTGAGGCAGCAAACACAAGGACTTCGCCAGCACACTGCCCCCCAAACTTTGGCTTGCTGACCACACACACCCTCCAGTGAGCCTTGTTTTATCTTTTTCCTCCCTCAAATGTTTTTTAAAAGTTCTTCCAATGAGCTCTGCTAAGTCCTAAGCTAGTGAGACAGTGGTACCCCACCTGTCACTTGCAGGCTTGGTGTTGCATAAATTAACTCATGATAAAAAGCCCCAAAATTCTGCCTGTGACAACAAGCTCAGAGCCAGGTATTGGTCTGCTGGCTCTTCCTGTTTTCTCCATCCTTCACTGCACCTGGAAGGAGAGAGGAGGACACCATTTGCTTTCCTGATCCCTTAACTAGTTGTCCCAAGGCCCTAAAGTCTCTCTTGACTGCCATGAGACTTGTTCTTGTTATTATGGATAATGATCAGATGTCCATACCAAGGCAGAAGGCTCTCTCTTCACATATTTATCCTGGGTTCCAGGGAGCCAGCAGACTTGCTTGTAGGGCCTTCTGTTCCCTTCAGAAGGGAGTCTCCTTTGACCATGACCGAACTGTTGTGGAAGCAGTTTTGAAGCAGTGCATAGGGCAACTTTGACAGCTCCAAGGTAAATTAAATTATTGTCCTTGTTAACCATCATTACTGTTCAGTTCTGCTCATAGATCCTCATACCCATTATGTCAGGGCACCTGGGAAAGTGGCTAAGGCATTCACCCCAGTAATATGATTTCTTAGTCAAAGTCCACACAGAGCTCAAAATTTCTTTCTTTGTTTACATGTTAGAGGAACAGCCTAAATCCAGATGCATATTAGCTTGGTTTTTCTTTAAAATCTAATGGTACTTGTATCAACTATTTCCTCTTTTGCTCAGTAGTATGTCAACAGATTCCCTTGGCCAATAACATTCCTGTGCCCATACTTGCTACATACATCTCCAGCCTCAGCCACTAGCACAAAGCTGCAGAAGCTCACAATCTTCTCATAACTTGTCTCATCATCGACTGGAATTACTAATCCCACTGTGTGCTGAAAAGCAGGAGCATTTTTGGAGGATGCAAAGTCACTTCTTCGTGTCCTGCCTGGAATTTGTGCTTTGCCAAGGAAAGTTAAACTATGACTCTTACACTACAGCCAGAGAAACATGGAAACATTTGTAATCAAAATTTTGGTCAACTAAGGTTCAAGGATAAACAGCTATGAGAAGTGTAAACATAAGGATGTATTCAAATTATAGTTCCTTCTCTGAAATCTTCACTCAATCAGTCGATGATGAGGAAAATGTTGGATCATGGATATTGAATCAAAAACAGGAACTATAATATTCAAGGCTGAAATGTTTCCATGAGTCATCTGTACAGCATTTGGAAGCAATGCACAATAGAAAAGAGGAAAACAAAAGCAGAATAGAGAAAAAGAGATTCACTGACTAGAGTTTTGATGACAGATTTTGCAGAATTTGGACTGAATGTTACTTTTAATTAGAGATTTTGCACATCAAGAAAACACAAAGACACGTTACTGAGTAGGTTTCTTACTGATAGAAAAAAAAAAAGAATTTGTGTATTTTTTTAAAAAACCCTTAAAAGACATCAAGTGTAAAGGAATAACTATAAAATACTGATTAAATACACCTGGAATATAGTTTTCCAGCATCATGCAGTAATGGCTCTTCTTTGTAAAGAGATGCTTATCTGAGGGCCTAAATGCTGCAGGAACATATAACTTGTTTTAACAAATTGTAATGGCTTCAAAAGAACAAAAAGGAAGTATAACCCAAGCTGTGCTAGTTTCTACAAGATAAAAATTCTGTACAGCCATACATCCTCAGGCTTAAATATAAGATTCTGCATACAGAGGAAAATGGAAACTGTGTTTGGGTGTACATAAATTCTGCAGTCTGGAGGTCTTTCCCTCTGAAAGTGTGCAAAAATTAATGTGATCTTTCAGTACAGAGATCAAAACAATCATAAGTGAAGCCTCCATTTGCCTCTGAACAACAAAATAACAGGTACTCATACCTTCTTTGCCATGGAGATATTGGAAATCAAGGTTATACTGTTTTCAGCCTAATGTAGTGTTTCCTGCCTCCCACTTTTTAAGTTATTTATACTCACAGAATAATGTATTGCATACGAGATAAAGACACATGTACTAGTTCTTACTTAATGCTCCTCATGAACAGCATCTAAGGAATTTTATATAAGGTAATGTTATGCCTACTTATGGAGGGAAGATGAAGACAGAAAGGGCATTTAACTTTCCTATGGAGCCTCAGCCCATTGGTTGCATATCTAAGAACCAAGCATGAACAAACCAAGTATCCCAAAGTCCCCTTGTGGGCATTTTTGTCTTTCTCGCAACTCAGAAAATCATGGCTAAACTACAGAAATCATAAACTTTAATAATCACAGAAAAGAGCTATGCTCTCAACATTGGGGTGCAGTTTAAGATGATTCTTTCTTTTCATGGCCAACTTTGAAAAGTTGGGCTTATGTTACTGGCTATGTGTCTAAGCTTTCTTCCCTAGGCATAGTAGACGTAATAATTATTTTTTCAGATAAAAGGGCACATGCTAGTGCCAACGTTACTCCAGTTACTAGGACAACAAGGAGAAGACACTCACAAAATGCATGGGCCAGATGAAATCAGCTCCTGTTTATGCATGAATTGTGACAATTAGCATAGGCAAAGAATTTAAAAACAGATGACTGGCACTAGGCTATTAAACAGACAGCATGAATTTTACTCTTTCTTCTCCTGTATGTACTCTATTTCACTTGCATCCTTTTGACTTCATTTCCTAGCAGAAAATTGTTGTAGCTTAAGTATGGAAGTTATTATCATTCCTTCCTTCAGATTCAGGCATCCAAATAAATGAAACTTCAACAGTGCTTAGCATCAAGCAGCTTCCAGTCTCCAAGGCTAATAGAACTGCTAGGATTAAAAGTGGTAAGAACAGGCTTAACTATCTGGAATAATGTAGGCAAAATAGCATGTCATTTTTATGTGAAACAATTAGATAGTGAAAAAATAATATCAAGCCTTACATTGAACAAACTGAGGCTAAGTTATAGCACCATATCAAACCTTTATTAAACTAATCTTTGGAAAATAATTCTCAGAAGTTCATTCACTCTATCAATAACACTTTAGTCACAGCAGTTGCAGCTCTGTTGTAAACAACTTGCTAATTGTATTTCTCAGGCTTTATGATGAGAGACATGCTAATGGATTTAAGTATGTCATTACAACAGAAGAGTCCCTCACAAGAAACAAAAGCTCACAAACAAGCTCCTCTCTCCAGCTAAATCATAGTCACCCCACATGCACACCCACAGCCACTTTGCTTCTTCCTGAGAGCTGGCATAGGAGATGAGCAAAATCCATTGTCAGTACAAACATGCAGTAGAGAAATGTTCCATCATCTGCAAGATCAAGTGTTTGCATAATGGAAATAGGGCTTTAATTTGACAGCATATAAGAAATCATACATTCATTATGATTTCTACAAGTGTCCCTGTAAATCAGTGGTCTCTAATGACTAATTTGCTGTATACACTGATTTTGGCAGAACTCCTAACACGTGATACGATTTAACATTTAAATCAGGATTAATGTAGAAAGTTACAGCAACATCTCCCAGACATATCTGGGCTTAACAAATTGCCTAATTTCACAATATTTGTACTTTATTTGTATACATTTCATTTTAAAAAGTAATGTGCTATCTATGGAAGCACAGTGAGCATTTCATTGTACATATAAAGTAATTCTTAAATGTTCTTCATAAACACATCAGATCCTCCAAGTGTTTTCAGTTAATTATATATGTATAATTATCTGATTCATTTTTTTAATTGTTATTGGATAAGTGGCATGTATACAATTCATATGCCATGAAATTAATAAAGCAAGTAGTAAAATACTCTGTTATTCAGAACCAAAAGTTCATCCTTGTATTTTCATAAAACCATATTAAATCTAAATGGAATAGCATTTTATTAAGAATGCTATGAAACACTGCTGCCATCTACACAAATTAGTATTGAAGAAAATTGGTATCTGTTTCCCTTTCACTTTGCAATAATATTTTAGTCAGCAGCTTTAGGAACCTTGCTGCTGGGATGATTATGCAGTTTATCAAATTTTCTTATTGTTTTTTCCTTTTTGTGTATCTTTTCTCAAAGGAATGCCTTCTTCTTCTGCTATGGTTCTCTAGCAAAAGTTAATTCTGTAAATTTAATACAACAAGGCATTTTTGAACACTATGGTAACCATCCAGGAGACCCTTTTAAATAGTATCCAGAAGAATTCTGCTTATGCCTAAGAAAAAACTTCTAGGGAGACTCATTTCCACTCACCCATATTTCCACTACCTCACTATGTAACTTCCTGAATACATCACAGATATATTCTGTATATTCTATAATTCTACATGTTTCTCAGGTAAATATAATTCTCTTCACAAAATAATCCCAACTCTCCTACCCAACCAAACTCTGAACAGTTTACCTTCCTTTAAAATGTCACTAAATAAATAGTTCATATAGTGCTGGACTACAGCCAGTTTTTCTATGTCAGCAGAAATCTCAGTTCACACAAATATTTCCTCTTCATGGTGAATATATTTATATTTATATTTATATTTATATTTATATTTATATTTATATTTATATTTATATTTATATTTATATTTATATTTATATTTATATTTGGTGAATATATTTATATTTAATTCCATAAAGTCAAAAACATAAGTGCAAGCTTAGCATAATTCCCCAGTATCCAATTCAGCGACATTCAGGACTGAGACGACTGATAAGTCTGTAGGCCCAAGTTTTTTTCAAATTTTTCCACTCATGAGCTGTGGGAGCCCAGGGTGTACCCCTGGCCTCCTTGGGGGTCTCAAAACCCCCCTGGTGAGGGTCTCAAAGACCTCTGAGTGAGACCCTGGTGTCACAGGTGCTGAGTTCTGACCCCTGGGGGAAGTTGTCAGCATAAAGAGAATGGAAATAAGCTACCAAAATTAGTGGAGTAAATTAGATTGTTAGAACATAGATAAATAGGTTTTTTTGAATATGATAAGGGACACGTGGCCAAGATGGAGAATTTGGGGGGTGGACACTTTTTCCTCCTTCTTCTTCATGTAATCCATGTTGGGTGACACATTGGCACTCTTGGATTGGATGGGGTCAGGGCTGGACCATTTAATAAAATTGTATTGTATTGGGAAAATTTTGTAAACATGTAATACATAATACAAACTATATAAGATAAGCCCTGCCTTCACCAGGCAGATTCCACCATGGATGCCAGGCTGAACAGACTGCTGCTGGCCAGGAAAAAAGTCCCAGAGATAAGAAATAATAAACAATCCCTGGAAAAAGAGAAAACTGTCTCCAGCAATCTCTTTTCGGCTGCTTCAGAGAAAACCAGGGTTTGAATCACTTCATGTCCCTCTGGGGTGATCTCGGGGCAAAGGAGAAACCTCAGACTGGGACAATGAACCACCAGAAACTGCAATTCTAAATTATATTGACACAACAGTGAAACCAGAATTTTACACTCAGTAAGTCATGGTGCTTCTGCTGTTCCTTTAGAGCTACACCCACTACTACCTCTCAATACCCATTGTCTTATTCAAACCCTTTTCTCTTCAATATTCTGTATCACCTCATGTGGTAAGCCTGCTGTGAAGGTATATCCCAAAAGGGAACTGGCAGTCCCCTTCTCAAGGCACCACAGCCCTCACAGTATCTCAAATTGCCTCCTGTGTACATGTCGTGCTCAGAGCTCTTCTCAGAAAAAAGGCAGAACTTGGCCTTTGCAACCGTAAGGGGAATTGACAGGTAGATAAATGTCCAAGTTCTTTTAGTAATATAAATGAAGACTTGGGAGTTGCAGAAGTTAAAATTTGAGTCATAAGTCCTACAGTGATTCACTGCATTAAGGTATTTGACATCAAATACTTTATTTAATCATGGTGAGTAACATGCTCCACACATTCTACACAAGCTCCCAGAGACATATTTTTCAAATGCCCAAGGCTGTTACTACTACACCAGTGCTAGAGATTACCTTTCCACCCCTTCCTCTTGACCTCTGTACCCTGCTCATGCATTCTGTACTCTGGCGAGAGCTAGAAATCACACCAGCTCCAGTTATATACAGATTTTCTTTCCACCACAGAAACCACATACACAAAGACCCATATTTACTGCTTGCACCTGCAGTAATACGGGACAAACATTTCAATTATTTGACTACTCCAGAGCAACACCTGAAGATTATTATAGCAATAATGTGAATTTTGTTTTTAATTTATATGTAATTGATATACTGGAATCTAATTTTCAGGGAAAACAAATAGAATAATTCCATATTTAATAGTATTTACTTCTCACTTTAAATAAATAGTAATTTTTAAATGGATTCCTAATAAAAATTTATTATATTTCATTTTTTTACTCAAGGTTTCCAGTAAAATAGCATGGAAATGGTCACTTGCAATGTCTAAGCCTAAGCATATCAACGAGCAGGATGGGGGAAGTTTGAGGAAGAACCTTTAGCACAAGGGAGAAATTCCATTGGTTGTAGGGACCTGAATAAGAAGAACAAGCCCTTTCTTTCTTCAACAGAAAATAATTAAGACTGTCCAAAAAAGAAGAACAGGTTACAAAGTGAGGAAGGAAAACAAAAACTAAGAATATAAACAGGAAAAATTTTTAGCAGGAAAAAGAGGAAGGAAAGCAAGCAAGTACCCAGAACAGTAATGAAAATCTCACCCAGCAACTGTGAGAAAATTGCAAAGATTAAACAGAGGTGAAATAGAAAAATAGGCTTTAATCTGTCCAGTTCATTGTGAATTGGAAGACTTTTTTTTTTCCCTTCCTCTTTAAAAGTCTTTTATTTTCTTCAACTTTTAAGGTCTCCATCACTGTTCTTTAGTCCAAAAAACCAAGTTTCCCTGTTTTTCCACAGAAGTACTTATTGCTGCTGTCTTCTGCAGTATTTCCAAGTAGTCTTTACTTTTTTTTTTTTTTTTTTTCCCCAAAGTGAGATTGCCAAAACCCCTGGGAACACAGCTTCTTTGGCTTTCCCCCAAATAAGCTCCTCCCATAGAAATGACTCACACCTCTGACACCTGCTGAGTCTTGAAGAAAATGCCAAGGTGCACCTCCTCTGGTACACAAATAGTGGGTCCATTTTGCTGAGCATTCCATGGACAAATACCTTATTCATTTCCTTGTTGGTAAGCCCTGCCTCACCTTGGGGGAGAGATGGCAGGAAAGCACAGCCAAAGGACATTCAAAGGGATAGGGAGGTTGAAACCTTTCTCCTGTTTTCTCTAGGCTCTCTCACAAATTTTCTCGGAAAGTTTCATTAAAAACAGACTCTAGTTCCATAATAAAGTGCTTTCACCACATTATATGCCAGGTATAAATATTTCATAGAACAACAGGTTTTGACTATTTATTCAAGATAAGTGCTCTAACATCTGTGATGGATGCATTAAGAAAACCAAGAAAATTTGGAGTAATTAATTCATATTTTGAGCTACTATCACTGTATAATTATTGGGAAATATTACCCCTCTAAAATGGACTTGATCAAGATACCAGTAGCCTATGCCTTCCATACAAATGAAGTAGAAGATATATAGGTGATTCTGCATCTCAATTTTTATCTTCCTCTATTTTATATTCCTTTTTTTTTTTTTTTTGTGTGTGTGTGTGTGTGTGTGTGTGTGTGTGTGAGAGAAAACTTTGATTTTTAACAAATTTTTCCCAATTTATCAATAGTTTATTACATTAATAGTTATCATGAACAGAAATATATGATATTAGCAATGAAAATATGAGTTTACTGTCAGTTGGAGAGTTAGGATTCTGTACAAGACCTTGAACAGAGCAACAGTACAGGGTTTTTGATCAGCTCTTTGTAGGAATTTTCAAGTTGTAACTTGCATGAAAAGATCCTTATTTACAGAGTTCCACTAAGACTACCTGTATACTCTGAGTGACATATAAGGGCTATAAAGCACTTCCTGTGCATATCAGCTACAAATAGTTATTAGAGCAAGTGATGAGCTGAGCAATTTCAGCACAAGGAAGAAAAAAAGGAACTAGACCCGATCCAACCTGAAAAGTAAATCATTAACACAGGCACTTTTGGTAGGTAAGTGTTTCATTCTGTGACTAGATGAATTCTGATTTCTAAAATCAACACAGCAGAATAGAGGGTGTCGTGCTAATGACTCTGTTTACTTACATTATAATCACACTTATTCAATACATGGTTAATGACTAAGCCCACAGTAAATCTATAAAGCCCAAGGACACAAGGTACCAAGAGGTGTTCTGCTTCATTGTTACTTTGGAGCCTAATGTACTTGGTATCAGTTTAATTGGATGGCTTCTCACAAATCTCCAAAATAGAGCAAGGTTTAACTACAAAAATTGCATTTACTTTTCTTTTAGTCTAGAAAAGCTACTATTCCATCTCAACAGAACTTGAAGACTCATCAAAATGTATTGTGGAGATTATGTGAGTATAATTATTTGTTCTCCGAAATCTTCCAAAACTTTTCGTTCCTCTTGAGTTGTCATCATATGTGTTGGGAACCATTTCCCTTCACTGGTAGAAATTAATCTTAGGTGAAGATAATTTATTTGTGATTTGGGTCTAATCCTGGTGTTAATTATTACATTTATCACAATTCTCGTGTTACATCTATCTATCTATCTATCTGTATTTCAATGTCTGAAACTAAGATTGGAATATAAAAAATTATCAGTTCTGCCTCATAAATTTAGACCTTTCAAGAAAAAACAACTCAAACCTCCTTGTGAGGTCCTTTGGGTGGGTTTTCTGTGCTTGCACTTTGCTGCTAAACAAGAAACTAAATTGCTTACTATCACTCAACTGTATTAAAGATAAAAATGGGAATTTTTCAGAAGATATGTATTTCTGGCACTATTTTTGGCACTATAATTTGACAAGACCATCTGTAGCTGCATAAAGTAACTGAATAGCTTTATCGATGTATCATTTATAAATATTTGGCTTTGTTCATAGTGTGAAAAACATTTTAAGGTAAAAAAATGCTACCACTACAAGAGCCATAACCCAGAAAGAATTATCCATGATTGTTCTCCATCAAAAAGCTGTACAATATATTAAATGGCTTCACTAGTGCTCTTTGAGAATAAACGTTTGGAGTGGAATTTTAAATCTCTATTCTGGAAACTATTTGAGTTACTTTTTCATGACGAAAAACTATGAAATTTCTCTCTGTACCTGGCATACTGATCATTATGTTCTCTAAGGATTTACTTTCAATTATTATTGATATGAATAATGATTCTTTCCTTTCAAAGGCTTTTTACAATGTACATTCCCAATAAACTTACAAATCAATATGGAATTTTCTAAAGGATAATATTTTTCCCTTTCTTATTTTAATAGTTGGGTAATTATTCCAATCTTGCCAGTAAAGTATTTCATCTGATAAAATTATATTGCATGTATTTGCTTTTCTAAAGTGATTGCTATTGAATCAGGATGTTTGGTTTTCTGCAATTTGGGATATTGCATCCTTTACTAGACAGTTAAGAACTTCTTAGTTTCTTTTTTTCTCTTTTAGTTACAATGATTCTGTAATCTATTACTGATAATTCAAGGGCAACAAAAAGAATACATTAAAAAGGCAGTAGATCAGTTTCAGTTGGAGAAGTCAAGAAATACAGTTTCTTTTCTTCTATTGATTTATTGCAGCCAATTATATTTAAATAATTGACACTGCATTTGCATATAGTATGTTGCCTGATATTAATGGTAGTACCTTATAAAATAAATTACAGAAGAAGTCCTTTAAAGTCATTACAATTGGCAATTATTATATTTGCAATAATAATATAGTACTTTGAGAGCATTATAAAGAAAATCTACTAGATAAGACAATTTTTAACTGTGGAAGATATTTAGAACAGTAGGTAGACTTAATATAATATGTAACCATTACATATTAGTCAGCCTAATTAGCTAATTGAGCAGAGGGGACACAATTTTCTAATTCTGATACAATGAATTACATCAAAATTACCCAAAATAAATTATTGTAAAACAATCCCTTTTTTCCTTCTTCTTCTAAACATAAAAAGGCACACTGATAAACCCTTTTTTTTTTTTTTCATCATCACAGAAACAAGTGAGCAGAGAAGCAAGTATAGACAATGGGAAACGTATTAGTCCTAGGAAAGACAGGAAAACCTGATTACAGGCTTTCTCAAGTATTGGGATGGATTCTCAAGTTAGGTAAATGTTTACTGTTTATTCCAATTTCCATGTGTTATGGAATAGAAAGGATGAGAAATTAGGTATTTTTATGGACTAGACCACTGGGTCCTAGGAGCAGACTTAACTGCTGTGGCATCCACACAGAATGGGAACATGTAAGGCAGAGCAGCATGTAAACATTCTCCCCTGGATGCTGCTGGTATTTCAACATAAAGTTGCTAATGGAGCAGAGGCAGTTTTGTCTGAAGAGACACAGCAACAAAATAGCAGAAAAATCACTCTAGCAAATCTCAATCAAGAAAATAAGGTTTGTACAGGACTTAATGGTGAGACTGTCACATTAATTTCTTCTCTACTGTTTATTAAACACAATTCTAGATTGAGAAAAAGTCTTAGAAGTACTTTTTGAACATAGAGATATTTTTCAAGGAATGCCAGAACAATGAATATACCATTAATAAATCAGAATTATCACTTTCAAAATGTGCTTTGTTCTTTAAGATGATATTCTTTATATTTTATGCTACCCATATCAATAATTACATACATTATCGGTGGACAATCAGATAGGATGGGGTACCTCAAGATCAAGAATGAGATGTACACACTGTTAACAGCAGCAGCCCTGCCTGATTCAGCAATGCAAGGCATCATCATTATCAGAGATCACATACAAAAAATGGTTCCCTATAGTAAGTAACACAGGTAGAACGACCAGAAATTAGACAATATGGCATCTATGACTTCTCTGAAATACATACACAGAGAGAGATTGAAGGCCTTGGAGAAAGAATTTTCTATGCTTAGAAGTATCCCTTCCACTACTGTATCTTTTGTTACTGAAATTAAATGTAACACATAAACTCAGCAAACCAAAATATTAATGAAATTTTTATTTAATAAATTTACACACAAAGGATATCTTTGCAGAAGTATAGCTAGCTCATAGCATGTGGTTAGCTAATAAAGAAAGCATTTTATTTTAGTAGATATTCCCTATGGGAAATATTCAGACTAAGGAGTCTGACTTCAGTTGTTTGTTATCAGCAGAATGACTTACTGAACAAATATTATTAGAAGGTTGTTCGCAGTTCAGAATGCTTTTTCCATCACACAACTGAATTGCCTGAAGTTTACACATCATAATTTGATAAAAGCAGCCTCACCTTTTACTGATACCTTTGTTGAACTGCTTATGACTTTGGTCAGAAAAAAAGCTGTTATTTTCTTGCTCTTGCACAGAATGAAGGTAAATTCCAAGTATCATTTTCCAGAACCATTATAAATTTTTTCAATCCCTTTCTATTCTCTTTCATTGTTTTCATTTATTTCACCAACACCAGACAAACCTGTTCTGTCTGCTCAGCTTATTTTGGAATCAATTCCTTACAGGAGAGTTAGAAGAACCTGTGCAAACACAGAAAGATTATATATAAAGTGCCCACCTGGGCCACCTCTGTGGAGACAGATCTGTGATTTTGAACACGAGGGTATCCTGAGATCAGAAAGGAGAACAAATATCTTAATGTAAAAAATCACTGAATCACCTCTAGAGATTTATTTGCCTTATCTTTAAGTGCTTTTACACTTTGTAGGAAGAAAGCAAAATATTCTGGGTTTTTCCTTCTGAAAAACAGATATCCCCTTCACTAGGATGCTGCAGAGGAAAAACAATATGAAAACCATTTTGCCATGTTCACATACAGCAGTTTGTCTAAACCAACCACAAAAAGGCCAAATTACTCTTGGAAATAATTTTCCTCTGATGTATTTTGATGGCATTTTCTTTGTACTGCAGAAAACCTGTCATGCTGAATCCTAAGCTCTTAATGAGAGCTACATTAAAATGATGAATATGTCGTGAGGGATGCTAGAATCCAGATACCAAAATCAAATTGCATGATTCTTCACATCCTTTCAGTGACTAAACCAGACATTTCCCCCACTTTCTTCAGAAATTTTGGATCTATTTGTGTGTATCTGTCAATCCATCTGTTCCTAGTAGTAACTTTGAACTTTATAATTAATTTCAATAATATTAGTAGAGGAATGCAATCTCTACTAAAGTTTTGTGAAAACACTGTTCAGTTGGGATGAGGGAACCAAATTCTATTACCAGTTTAAAAAAATACAGCAGTAGAAAACAGTCATTTATTCCGTTGGCCTAGCATTAGCTAAATAATACACCCAAACTTTGGACTCTGTCACACAAACCATATTTTACTTAGCCAACAGTTTTCTCAGAAAGGACTCCATGGCTTGTGAATGTAGATGGAACAAGGAGAGGAAATAAATAGCAATTAAGTAGAAAAACAGGGAGAAAAGAATGGGGAGTGGGGGGGAGGGGGAGAACACTTGTTTTTATCTGCAGTGTTCACAGAACAAGTTGACACCCAGAGCATAATGCAAGTTTCTTTATCACTCAATCCCACATTACTAAGACTAAGGGGTGTTTGATAACATTTACTTACTTAAGAAATTTTGTTGGAGAAATTCCTGTTTATTTCTTTATTTGAAAAAAAATTATAGTATTATTAGATTGAATAGAGTTGGTAGGCCATCCACCCCAGCCTTTGCTCATTAAGGGAAGGAACCAAAAGCTCCATGAAATCAATAAAAATACTTCCATTGACACTATCTTTGAAATTAGGATAAAGCTCTCATAATAAGAATGCTAAAGACTCCAAAAATGCCCTTGCTTTTCTGAACTTACAAAAAGATTTCTGTTATTTTGTCACAATTTGCTTCACTTGTGGGGATGGGTTGGAGAGCATTGTATTGACAGAAATGATATTCCATGTACATAAACTCTTCTTCTGACATTACCAAGACAACCACAATGCAATTTTCACTTCTGTAGAACTTAACTTTTCCACAAAGAGCAATTTCTGCTCATCCCTATAGTAAACTATATTTAGGCATGCAGAAGAAAGATCATGAGATCATACTGGCAATTTTCCTACACTTTCCAGAGCTTAGGGAAGCAAAAGGTGTTGCATAAGTAAAAAAAAGGTCATAGGCTCAAAACTGGTCATTCTGATGTCAGAGCCCAGAATTCTCTCACTAGGTTCTTTCAGATACTTCACTCATAGAAGCTCTAATGTATAATATCAAGTCAAATTATTTTACACAGTTTTTCTAGCAGAGTAATACAAAATGTACTAGAAAAATAATACAGATGTAATACAGATGAGATCTTCATTAGTGCCTTTCATGATATGATCACTGCTGCAGTGCTGGGCATCACAGAGAAAGAATTTATGGGTTTAAGTCAGCTCAATCCGTTTGCTTTTCCCCAATTATTTTGCTACCTTTTTAGTATTTATACTTTCTGTTGGGCTTAGACAGGTATCCACTCCCCTCATGCTGATCTGGCCAAATCAAGAACACATTCACATTCTTAGTGACTTCACTCTTTAGTGAAGTCAGGTGTAAACATTTATACTGCCAGTTCATCCTCTCGAGTGTTGATAGCTGCACTCAACCTGCTTTGTGTTGAGCTAAATAAGCTCAACAAATAAGCTTTCTTTTCAACAGCTGTGGTCAGCCACATCCTGCATTTTTCCCTGAACTCCATTGCTCCTGCTCAGCTCCACTGAGTATTCTTCTCTTACAGGGGTCAGTCACAGATGACTTAGTGGAATTGATTGAAGTAAGATAGCAGTGCATGTAACTACACTCAGGTGTTTAATCATTCCTAAAAATACCCTGCTTCAAAACTGGGCAGTAGAAATTCTCTAGCCAAAAATAACAGAAAGAAACAATCTATTCATATGTAGTTACCTGTCCCCTGATTAAAATTCAATCTGTTGTAATTTCAATCAGTTACCAAATGCCTCTACTGCTCTGCTCCCTCAGTTTGTGCAGTGATGAATGTTGCTGCTAGCTAGACATTTCTTAGGCACAATTTAGGCAGGGCAAGCCTGTATAATTTTGGAGAAAACATGATTTTACACCTTGGGCCCTAGGTTCTCAAAGCAGACACCTAGTTTTCCTACTAGGAATGTTGTTTCAATATATTTCCTCAATTTCTTGAGGTATTTTGAGGAAAAAAACATTGTAAGCACAGATGCTTCTAAAGTATGACAAGATTTTAACAAATCTTTGCAAAATAAAATGCCTGCCCCAATGTTCAAGTTTATATCTCAGTACAGGAGATTATTTTAAGTCTTGCTCAACAACTTAAATCATCTTTCCTTGCCCCTAGATAATGACAACAAAGAGCATTAGAGTGGTCATTTGCTCAGAAATATAAACCTTTTGAATTCTTGCATTACTTTAGAAGCAAGGTTTTCCTTCTCACTTGCTGTGTAGCATCTTGTTGCCACATGACAACATGTGTAAGAAGTGCTGCTGTCTCAAATGCAGGTTCACTACCTGGTGTGCAAACACCAATTCACACACCAAGGGGAAGTATTTATATTTTTTAATTCTGGTTTGCACAAGTTAATGAGCTATATGATAACTCACAAAAGACCAGCTGCCTGATCATCAGAACTTTATGTAGTTAATACATTTCAACAAAGAAAGACATAGCATTCACTGGTTACAAATTGCATAACTTTTTATTAATTAGTAGTCAAACCCCTAATTGCTAGCTATCCCTTTTGTCTCTCATGGTCATTGTTCTCTCATAGTCATCAAAGTACCATTCTTACCTCTATTTGAGTCTGGTGTCTGTGTTGGGTTGGTAGTCAATGAGGTGATTGTCATGAACTCCCACTACCAGAATTACCTTTCCTCCAGTTACTGCTCAGTTCTGCTGACTTCACTCCTGGTGTCTCTTGTCTGATGACCCATTCATTTTAGAATTATCTTCCCTTTTCCTTAAAACAAAATATTACCCAAGCATCCAAGACTAGCAATGACATTGCTTAATCATAACTGTCCAGCTCTAGCTATTAACAACTGTAAAAAGAAATTTAATAGTTTGGTTTAAGTCTTGAGGTGCTCAGATCTTGAGAGGCTTCATATCAGTGTCCCCTGCCATCACAGCACTAAGGACCCATCATCTGATAGTTCTGTGGATAGTCTGCACAGCACTTACTTCAGAGGGGTGCAAATAGCACTGTTCATCCTACAATCAATCCCTGGCATCACTGAACTGTCTACAGTAAATTTCCTTAGGTTTGCCTTCCATGGCCAATACTGAACAGCACTCTCAAAGAAAAAAAAGCTGCAACTCACAGCAAGTAGTAGGCAATTGCTATGTAGCTGCATTGAATTCAGACACCAAATTATCACAGTTCAGCTTTTTTCTGAGCATTTTTCCAATTGGCTTATGAGTAAAAAGGCCCTACATACTTTATGTTCAGCTGTGAAAGTTGGACCTTGTATTTACATGATAAACAAACTGCCGAATGAGTCTACCCATAAGTATTTTTCTGTGTACAGACATGCTGGTCTATTAGTACTTTTTAAGTAACTCTTTCAAAAATCTGAAATTTCTGACTATGCACTTTTTCACAGTTAGCCTAGGACAATTTCTTCCTACCTTTGCTTGGTGGGTTCAAAGCAATGCTCAAGTGTATCAAGAAACGATGTCTTCCTTCTCAGCTAAAAAGCACAATTCTTGTTTGGTGCTTTTTAATTCCTCTGCTTAGATTTCAAGCCAGGCAAGAGTGATTAGTGGCCATGCACAAAATTTGTGTCTATGTCATCATGTGTGAAGGCACAATATCCAAAAGATTTTCAAGTGTATGTGAAGCAAACAAATTAATTAGCATAAACCATGTAAGCCCTGATTCTT
Organism: Erithacus rubecula; assembly: GCF_903797595.1. Taxonomy (NCBI): domain Eukaryota; kingdom Metazoa; phylum Chordata; class Aves; order Passeriformes; family Muscicapidae; genus Erithacus; species Erithacus rubecula. The sequence continues at coordinate 35,963,951 of NC_136687.1, read as the reverse complement.
GGAAGTATTTGTAAAAATACACCATATATACTTATAAAATATATTTTGTTTTTATTTGAAATGTAAATACAAAGTTAATGTGTTATTTTAATCAGGTGTACTGAGTCCAGGAATCATCATAAAAGAGAACCTTTACATCTGGTACATCAGGTAAAACAGATAGAATGCTCAGGTGAACAAAAGAGGTTAACCAGGAGATAGAGCTAAGTATCTATCAATCTCAGTTCTTTTCTTCTGTTTGCAATGGTCTGTGATTCTATTAAAATTAGTTCTGTTTATTACTCACAGATGTCTTAGAATAAGAAAAAATACATGAAATAAAGTATCATTGAGAATGCTGACATAATTTAATGTTACAAAGCAACTAGAAAAATTGCATTGTCTTTTATACGGCAATCTCAAAACTAGCTCACACTTGGCAGCAACATCACTGCTTTAATAAATCACCAGGTTTGTAAGCAACCTATGGATCTCATTCATCATTTTCTCATTAGTCCTTTCAAATTAGAAATACCATGAGGAATAAATACTGAAGACCATCAGGGATACCATATATTAACTTTGAAATATAAAATAATATTTCTTAAAACATTGGCAAAGGGATTTACATTGTAATGTAAATCATGACCTGTTTTTTTCCTATTCAGGCCTAACTCATGCTGGGGGCAACTTCCTTCAATATGGTCTGTCTTCCAATGGTTAACTGCAAGTTTAAGTTCTGTTTCATAAATCAAAAACTATACATCCTGTTCCCCAAGAAGCAAAGAAACTGTAAAGTCATGATTGTTGGTTTGCAGGAGAAATACGTGTATCATGTTAAAAATGTTAAACACAGTGCTAAAGTCTGCTTTTCCTTCTGTAGACACAAGGAACGATTCTTCCAGCTCCAAATTTTAACCCCATAATGGATGCCCAGTTGCTAGGAGGAGCCCTACAGGGAATTAGTGAGTATCTGATTGTAAGACCAATTTCCTCTTTTTCAGGAAGCTCTCATAAAGAATCAGGTAAAATATAAACTCATAAAATTGTCACATCTGCAGAATCTTCAAGGAATCACAATAAGAAACTCTGATGAGGCCCAAATAAATCATTTGCATTTACAGGAACTAAGAGTTGATCAAGATTAATCTAAAATCCATACTAACACTTATAGTAATGAACACTTCATTGAGAAAACAATAAAAACAGAATTCTGTTTTACATTATTAGAGTGAAGTCCAAGAAATGAAAGGATTTTACTTGTAACTTCAACAATTAAATGTTACCAAGGTCTGCTAAGTCTCTTCATCAGTCATAAGAAATAAAAACAAATAGAAAGTTTAAAAATTCTTTATCTTTGCAAAATTTGGTTTCAATTTTTTTAAAAAAAAATTTTGTTCACAAAAGCATTTTTCTCAGTTCAGATTTTTGTATTTTCCTATTGAACCTTGTTGGTATTGCTGAAAGTTAAAATATTCATCTATTTTTTTCTTATCTAAATCGTTTTCCTAATTTTAAAACTGTTTTGTCCCAGAGCTTTTATACCTCTTGGGCTTTCATGAGATTGTACAGAAACAAACCTTGCATGCTGTTTTCAATTTCTTTAATGAAAATGTGAGGACACAGATTTAATATTGAATGAACCAAATAAGCATTATTCATCAAGGAGAATCTGAAATATCTTTATGACCATATTGGCTAAAGATGAAAAGAATTAAACATCTCCCTACACTTCAAATGGTACTTTTAAGGTAATGTTGAAAATATAGAGATTATATTCTTCATTTAATACTCTAAGTATATGTACATTAACCTTAATTTTAATCTTCCAATAAAAGTACATGGAATAAAGTTGTAATTTAAAGGATAACTGACAAAATAAACAGTTCTGCTTTGGAGGAGGTAATGTCACCATATCCTTTACAGGGACTGACACTCTGTCCCTCAATCCTGCACATGGCATTCATTATTATGAGGATATTCAGTCATCTCTGCTGTCCCACTGATATCAGTGGTACTGCACAAATGAATGAAGTTTTATATTTATGTTTTATAATATTTCCTATATTTGGATTCTTCTCATTTGTTACTATAGACACTATGTAAGCTGTAAAGATTCCTAGTGATAACTATTTTCTGAAAAGTAAAATGCAAACTTTGTGTACAGTATCCCAACCCTTAGGTTGTAAAAACAATTTTAAAACTCCAAAATAATTTTCTGAATATGCTAATAATATTTTTTTCATAAGCAATAATACTGATTCATTATAGAAGTTTACTAGTATGTTCTACCTATCAAGCAAACCATCATAGGTAACTTTCAATAAAATGCCCTTTGGAAATGGAGTAAAATACTATACTTTAAAGCTTCATAACTTACTTTATACATAAATTATAACTTTGAATTTTTCAACGAATGGTCTAACAGCAGTTTGCTATCCCCATAAAAGGGATCCCTAATTCTTAAATGACAATTTAATCAGTATCAGCAGAACACACAAGTATGACTTCCAAAGCTCAGCCACAAATCCTGCTACTGGGCCTAGTTCTGAATCCACAAAAGCCCCTATCTGTTTTTTTGATGCTTTCAAATCTATTGACCTTGTGAGAGGTGATGATGCATCTGGTAATAACAGACTGCTTCACTTTTGGATGGTATTACACCAAGAAGTGCAAGATACACAAGCACAGTAAATATAACTGATGTTGATAAATATTAGTGGGATATCAGTCTCTTGATCATTTTTTTCAAAAAATTAGTATAATGTTCTTCAACAAAACTCGAACAATCACAAATATAAATAACTCAAACCAGTTTGTTGATTTAGAGTCTGTGTCGTTTCCTTTTCAGGTTGTGAAAAGGATGTATTGATTGAAATCCTAACTCAGCGTTGCAACTCCCAGCGGCTCATGATTGCTGAGGCGTACAGAGACATGTACGGCAGGGTACGACAGAAACACTTTGCACTCTCATTACTTCTTTCTCTCCTGTCTTCTGTGCAGCTGTCAGCCCTTCTCTCAGGTCAGTCACTGGAACCACAAGCCTGTCAGACAGCTGGCTGGCACAACAGGTTGGCACACAACTTTGCTTGTTGGCTATCAATACCTCTGATGGGATCACGTTGTCATTTCTACAGCAGAAGTATTGTCTGCCACACACAGAGTGAGAAAATGACAGGAAAAGTTCCTTCCTCTGTAGTCCATTCTTCTCTATTGACCAACCTAAAATTTTTGAACTGACTTATTTCTTTCTTTATGTGATTCTGGGAGGTTCTGAAATGCATTTTTCAATTTTTTGGAACAAATAATAAAATAGTATTGTAACCAAAGAAAAACACCATACAAAGAGTTACAGGCTTTTTTTCTTATATAATGATTAATGTTCACGTCTCAAGCACTGACATTCTCACACCTCATTCCATGTTATCCCATCTACACACTAAGCACAATACCCTTCTGAGCTGCTTAATGTGAAAGAATCTTTGAAAGGTGTTTAAAAAAATTTAAGACATAAAAAGTTACTTTTTTAAAAAAAAAGGTATTTTATCTATACTTGCTGTATATAACAATGTAATTTTTGTTATCTGAGTTCTTAAACATACACAGAAATAGATATTCTGCTTCCAGATCTGCTCTTTCTAACCAACTAACTTTGGGAAAGCTGCAATGCCTGCATTTTCCTTAATTGCTACAGCTACAAAAGGACAAAAATAATAGTAACACCTTTGGCAAAATTCCTGTGAAAGACGAAAAGCGCTGTGTGAAACTAGATACTACCTCATTAAATTGACATACCCTTTCCCTGAAAGAAGCCAGACAAACATTTATAACAAAATCCAGTTTTCTTCATTTCCTGAAGCCTGTAATACTAAGGGCTCACTGGAAAATTCCTTGAAGGCCAGTGTCTGGTTGCCATTGAATCGATCAGCAAGAGTGAGAACAATGAGTTTTCAATGCTACCACAGAACCATCTCTCTTAATTAGGGTTAACTAGAAATTGTTCGTTCAAAAACTCCACATTTTGTGGTGCTTTTATGCCACCAGTTCATTCACCTGAATAACAGTGTATCTTTTTCTTTGGGTAGCCAAGTTTTCTAGAGACAACCTTTGTGCCAACTCTACATTAAAATACCTCAAAACCATTGACCCCTGTATAAGCTCAAACACCCATTTACTATCCTAGAAATGGAGGAAAAAGAGCTGGATTTAATCAGTGTAGTGGGTTGATTTTGTGTTGTTACTCATCTCCAGGAGATCAATGACTTTATTTGGACTGTTAGAAAAAATGAAACACACAGTAAATAATATTTTAGATGTAGTCTTGAATGAATAAGTATATTTTATAGAGACCATAAAAAAACCCAATAACTGAATCACAGCTATCCACCTTCCAAAGGCTGTGACAATGACTGAAATCAATGCACCTAAATTATTAAACCTGTTTTTTCATTATGAGGAATTTATTAGATTACCGTCACACATACAAACTGCACAAGTGTTCAGTGTTTATCCATGTAATATTCCTTACTGAGTTTTAATGTAAATTATAGAAAACGAAAATATGTCAAGCTATCCAAATGTGCCTGTGACATGAAGCACCCAAGCCCACTCTTTCCAAGTGTTCATTTATCTCCCTCATCATGGGACAGTCCTCTACTTCATCCATAGCTGGCTGATTTGTTTTAACCTTTTCTCTACAGTGTATCAACTGGATCCCATCACTTTAACAAAGGAAAACATTTAAAAGCTTCATATCATGTTTTTATCTTTAATTTCTGCCCTCTGACACATGAAGCATCACAATAAACCATCAGCAAATGTCCTTCAGGAATGCAGTTATTTCATATTCACAGAGAACAAATATTGACTTGCTCACCACTAATATAATTGGCTTTTCAAATAAAAAAGTAAAAATAGAAAAAAATCAATAAGTCCCTCTGAAAACACACCGCCCTTAAATTCATACCTCTTTCAGCCATATGAGTCAACATGAAGTGCTATAAAGCCAGTGAACAAAGACCTAAAGACCTAGAAGAAAGAAAAAAGCCAAAAACCTCAGATGTCCTTTTTAAGAAGGACAGTCTCTAAATCTATGAATAATAATAGAAGGAAAAGGCAAGAAAACTGTTTTCATATTCTGCAATCAGCTACAGAATATTCTAAAAATCATGGAACGTACTTCAATACACCCAAAATTTTAATTCAAATGAATTCATTAAGCACTGGGTACACATTACAGTGCAAGATTCATCATGAGACTTTAAAAAACCCACTAAGAATGTGATGTATCTTGCCTTGAATTGCTCTAGTTTGGGCTTTGAAAGATAATTTAGCACACATTGCATTTCCCTGGCTGTAATTTGACCCACTTGCATTGAGCAATTGCATCATTTACAATCCCAGTTTATGAATGGTAAACACTACAGGACAGAGAAGAGACGTGGAAAGGCAACAGCAGTTTTAACCTTCTCAGTTCAATTTACGGCAAATCTGTTAGTCCAATCCCTTTCCCTCTTTATTTCACTTCAGTCTGCTCAATATGGTAGCCACTATGCCTATTCATTAGACAAATGTAAACTGGGACACATTAGAAAGAGAGAAATACTTTTAAAAGAAAATAGAAAAGAAAAAAAGAGAAAAAAAAAGAAAACAAGGTCTGTACTAGCTGCATGATTCAGACATACAGAGAAGCTTTAAGATTCCTTCTTACAATTAGCCTACAAGGATTTCTTACATCAAAGATGATTAGGAAATTAAAATAATGACAACTTAGAGTTGTCTTCTCTTATTTCCAATATTTCCCTTAGTTCTGATTGCAGGAGTAATTTTAAGTAGTGTCCATTTGTATTATTAATCTATTTTCCCACAGACATGTTGTCAGAAGTAAAAGGTCTTAATGAATTAACTTCTACTCCATGTGTGATTTAGTGGCTGTCAAATGAATCTAAAGTACATTCGCTGAAGACTTTGTATGTTTCTTCATCATAAATTTAATTTTTAATATGCATATGTCGTCCTTCATTGCTATTCCAGCTATTATTTAATTATATGCAGAAATGGATCGAAATCAAAGTACAGTCTTGAAAAAAATACAGCTCTGGATACATACTAGTTTATGCAATGGGAACTGTTTCTGGCATGCCTTTCAATTCAGACATAAACTAGGATATATCTTAAGGTGTCTAGTGCTGCACACGAAATACAAAAACCAAAAACAGGAAGCAGAAGCAGAAACAGGAAACATCAACAGTAAATTAACAAGACTTTGGCATTTGTAGTATTTTGAAGGATGCTACTAGGAATGGGGAGAGTAGGAAGGAAACTGTGATCCATTACTCAGCTATCTGGCAAGAAAGAACTGGGAAATATGAAGAGGAAAAGGAGGGTTTCATGTTATTAATCCAGCATGTACCAAAAGTAGTGAATTCAGTTTGAATGTAAAATATGACTGAATGGAAGCACATAACCTTTCAGCTATCCAAAGCTGATATTTTTATGTACTAGGAGCATTACAGATGATTTTTCTTAAATTATTCACATAGTAACACTGAAAAAATCGAAATAAACCACTTGTGTTTTATGAGATTCATCTTCCAAAGGTGCTTCCCTCTCTCAGATTCACACATGGAGTATGTTAAGGGAAGCTGAAGATGCTCTGCTGTGATACTCAATTTTTCAAGACTTTAAGTAATAGTTGTACTTAAGCATCTGCATTTTCTTTTTTGTTCTAATGAACGAAAAACCAAAAATCCATTGTGGGCTACTGGGTTATGCACCCATTCTCATCTTGCTCATACTAGAAGAACAATATGTACTATTTAAAAGAATTTTTTTTTTTTTACTTAATCTTAGCCAGAATTCATCTTTGACAGTTCATCCTTAATCATTTACAGAGAAAGCAACTAATAATTTTTTAATCTGTCTTAATAAAGTGTGCCTATAGAGATAATCCTGCCTGTGCACTTTCTTTTCTTTTCAAGGATCTGATAACAGACCTAAAAGAGAATCTCTCTCATCACTTTAAAGAAGTTATGGTTGGCTTGATGTATCCACCTGCCTCCTATGATGCCCATGAGCTTTGGCATGCCTTGAAGGTAATCTTCATCGTCAGAATTGCTTAGAGTTGCAGTCATTAATTAGACTACTGAATATACATTAATTTTTTTTTTAGATTTTATTGGTTAATAAACTACTGAAGGTTAGTACACTGGAGTAGTGTACTGTCATCTAGTCCACTAATCATATATTTCTAGTCCACTAGAAATACAGTGCTATTGCAAGTTTATTCATTGGAATGCTAAAACCAGCATAAATAATATCTTTGTCATGGATCAAATACAACCCATTTAATACCCATGGTAAACTCAGAAAATGAAGAAATATTTATACAGAGAAATGTAAAGTGCTGTTTTTGCAAGCATTTATATATGTTACAAAACCAAATTTATCTCCATAGCCAGTGCCATGCACTAAGGCTCCACCTCTCTAAAGATCAATACTTCTTTAGCAGAACCTGTTTGCATAAATACTTACAAATTACTCCGTGACAAAGCAATGGTAACTCCACTGAAATAGAAGTGATTTCCCATTTTGAATAAAATATTTTTTTTTCTTGCCTGGATCTGAGACTGCAATCCTCACATAAGTAAAGTTTTGAAAGAAAACCAAAAACACTTTCTTAAATACCCGGTCATTAAATGATGAAATTCATTCCCACAGAGCATTGTGGAGACAAAAAGCAAAACTTAGTTCACAGAGGACATCAATATATTCTTTGAAAATAGGTTGGCTGTTGGCTATTGAAGATAATAATTATTCAACAATCATAAATATATTATATATAGAGAGATATTATATATATATAAATAATAATTCAGGAAATTCCTGAATTACCAATTCCTAAAAGACAGGAATGCGTATCAGACATCAACAGTGTTTTAATTTTCTTTCCATGTGTATTTTCTACTGCATGCTGTCACACACAAGACACAGATTATATGACTATGGGCAAGATTATTTATCTTGCCAATTTTGAGAATTCCATCCCCACAAAAAAAGAGTTAATAGGTTTTCCTTGTTCTTCAGACATTTAAATCATTTTAGAGCTATTCTACTGGTATTTCTTTATTATAGTTGGCATTAAAAGAATTGTGAAATATTATTACTAACTGAAGAATCATGTCTTTCATTAACATTATTGGCAAAATTGCCAAGATTTATTTTTTCCTAAATGTGGATCAAACCTGAACTTTCTTACAGTATTCTATTTTTACCTGGTTTCTTATGGCCAAGGTAAAAAAAAAAAAAAAGAAAACAGCCCATGTATATTTATGGGCTCTTAAGTTCTCCCTTTATCCCAAATGTAGAATATTCATTACCATTACCATGTGCATATCAAAACTAGCATTTGCACCATATCTTATACCAATTGCAGTTTATAAAATTAATTCAAGCCCTGTGGGAAAATATAGTGATTTGCAGCACTATGTGTACTTCATTATGTACTCCTTTAATACCAAGATGTATACTAGATATTACAGACCGTAGCATTCCTAATTACATTAAAAAAAAATAAACAAACAAACGAAAAACACATAATACCTACACTCATGTCTACTTCAGGTTTTCTGAACCCTTGCTAGAGATGTATGCTCAATCTTTGCATCTAATTTCTTTCAGTAAACAATAATTCTTACCAAAGCTCTAAAATTATTCCCATTATGTTTATATCAATACTAGTCTCGCTTAATTTCCCACTTGCTAATGTACATGCTGAAATTCAGATTTTAAAATTATATTTGAAATACAGGGTTTTATTATTATAGTATTTTAAACAGGTGAATTGTGCAAAAGTACTCTGCAGAAACAGCAATTATTTTGTTAATTCTGATAAGAACAGCACTGTTTTCTTCTAAAAATTGGGGGTTCTACTACACAAAATTTTTCATATTTACTTCTTTCCATACAGGGAGTAGACACAGAAGAAAAATGTCTAATTGACATATTAGCCTCAAGATCAAACATGGAGATCTTCCAGATTAAAGAAGCCTACCTAATGCGTAAGCTTTTTCACCAAGTGCACAGTAGCAGCTGCACTATGTGTGTTCTGGAGGTATTAGCACACACAGAGGAACAGAACTACAAAAAAGACTCTTTAGTACAGACTGGTTCCCTTCCACATCTTCTCCCACGACTGTATACAAAAGGCTGGAGCACTATGGTGGGTGGGCAGGCCAATGGGGACAGTGGCTTAGGGCCCCCAGCAGAGCCAGAGGATATGCCAGCCCCACAGCCAGATCCTTGTAGAACCTGCCCAGGTTACACTGGAATAGAATAAGCCCATTTATTCTTTATTTGATAATCTTCAGTAATACTATTCAGAGCACGTTCATTTGTGATTTAGATTATACGTTTTTTGTTTAACCTAGAATATAATACTGATCTTCAACAAGATATCGACTCTGAGACTTCAGGTCACTTCAGAGATACACTCATGAACCTTGCTCAGGTACTGTAAAATGTAGAACTATGACTTACACCCCTAAAAACTTCATAATGACTTCCAATAGTATTTGATAAGTTTTACATTTTAAGGTGACCGTGATTTAATCTAGTTCAATGGGGCTGCATTTTAAACAAGAGGCAGGAGGGAAGCTGATGAGGAAAAGAAACTGAATTCCTTCATTTTATGAATTAGACTTTGGATATCAGATGGAAGCAAAGGTAAATAAATTATTTTGTAAAGTCCCATTGGTATTCAACTGCTGACCCTTTGCTCCATCTGTCTCATCTCAAAAGGAGTCTACTTGTATGTACAAATGTGATTGTCATTTTTAAAAGCATGTGTTTTCTCAGTTAACAGAATATATCATAAACCAGTCAAACATTGTGTGAAAATAGAGATATATTCACATTTGCCTAAGAAATAAAGAGTTTACTGTTTAAAATATAATGCTCTTTGTGCTATTGCATATGTTAAATCACAAAATGCTAGCACAGAAGCAAAGGAATTATCACTTTTACATACTGACTTTTGCAGTTTTACCAGTTTATACAACAAAGTGGTCATCCTTGTCATTCTCATTAAAGACACAGTGCTCATTATCTTTAAAATCTTATGTAAACCAGAGTAACAAATAATGAAGGACTGCCACGGGATAATGGTATACACAAGGTGTATCTGTATTTTTATATATGCGCATGTCGGGAAAAAATTCTTACACAAATTCGAAATAACAGTAGGCTGGCTTCACTGAAGTAAAAAAGAAGTTTCAAAAGTAGAAGCTATAAACAGGAAATATTTTTTTCTCATACTGGATGTTTTTAATTAACATGTAAATTAACATTTTCAGTAAAAAATAACTACAAATAAGTAATTCTACAAGCTGATAGCAAATACTTAATATTAATCCTCCCCTTCACATAGAAGGTAACATGACTGTAAATTTTAAATTAAATTGCTTCAAGCACATACTATTAAGGCAGTAATTACATGAGCTTCAGATTCTAGGAGTTCTGCAAACAAGGCTGATTTGTATCCTTACAAGATGACTATGGTTATAAAAGCAATTCCAAAAATAATGTGCTCTTATCTTTTTCTGACTATATAATTCAGATCATAGTGTGTTTACTAGAGAATTTAGCTTGGTTTGTGTAACTGAAAAGTTATAATATGCATAGCAAAATTAGAAGTATTCTTTTGGGGTTTGTGTATCAAAGTTATCAGACAATTTCCTAGTCTTGGATCTTCAATTTAGACAATTATTACGAGCAAGCAAAATCTCCATTATTTGATCAGCTTACTCCTATGGTTTGTGCAGGAAGAAAAATGCATTGATAAAAGATTCTTCTGGGAATATGCATATTGATAAGAACTAATCAGTGAATGGCAAATGTTACTCCTACCCTTGTTTTCCCCTCAGAGTTATATATTAGAGTAAAAAATATAACACCCATAATTCTAAAAATGGTGGTAGGATTGTGGTGGTCAGGTATAAGCTTATTTAAAACAGGACTAAAAATGGGATAGGTTTATCCATTTCCTTCACACCAACTTCTGACAAGACTGTTGTTCCAGAATTCCTCTTATTAAAGAAAATTAAGATATAATGCAACAACTTGAAGATATTGTCCACATTTACAAATTCAACCATGCAATATACTGATCCAACCTAAAAGCCTATATATGTTATCTCAAGAAATTCAACATAGCTTCATATGCAGAGAACTTTATATTCCTACATTGTTTTAGTATTTAACTTTTGAAGAATATATATCTCTTTTTTCCCTCAGGGAACAAGGATGGAAGGATATGCAGACCCTTCTACTGCTGCTCAGGATGCAATGGTAAATGTGCTCAGATGTGAAGTTCCCAAACATTAAAAGAAAAACAACCAGAAAACAAATGTTGAAAAATTATTTGGGACTTAAAATACTTTTGTTTTTCTCGTCTTCTGATATATTAGATTCTATGGGAGGCATGTCAGCAGAAGACAGGCGAACACAAAAACATGCTGCAAATGATTCTCTGCAACAGGAGCCACCAGCAGTTGTGGATGGGTAATCCAGCAGTTCAGCTGTTCGAATACAGAGTGGAAAGGAAAAATGTGACTCACTAAGAAAGCCATGCTTTGCATACCAAGACAGTCAGTGTGCAGCAGAACATTAGGCTGAAACCAAGTGTGAAGTGTTGGAGCTCTCAGACTCCCACTGATGTTAGTGGGAATTTAGAAGTAATGTAAAATTGAACTTTGCCCGATGACTACTGACAGCTGTAGACAGAACAGACAGGCATCAGGATGCCTAATAACCCAGAGAAGAATGCATGACCAAAGAAAAGCAAATGCTACAGCTGCACTGAGTCTACACGTGACACCATAGGATGAGGGAGATTTTTCTTAACTATTTTATTCATTTTTCCTAAGCAACCCTTATGAAGGAAAACACCTTGGCAGAGCTGCATGGATTATTTTCAACAAACGTTTGCATGTGAAAACACATTGCTTCACAAAGTGTTGAAGCTTTTCCCCAGGAGTTTCATAGAATATTTTGTTGGGCACACATCAGTGTTCACATCTGGTCTCCCACAATGAACATAAACACAGACACATGAGGGCCATTTTTATTTAAAATAGAAAATCAGACATAGCTACAGATTGCAGGAAATTTACATGAGATAAACTTACCTGTGTTATCCAAATCTTCCATTGTAGAAAATAAACCTAGAAAATACCCCATGACAAGTTTGAGTTTCTGCTCTACAGTAGAAAAAGTCTGTCTGCTGACAAGTTTATCACCATGCAGTCAGCTGTATCTCTTATGTCAGCTTCCAACAGCAGCTTAGAACTACTTTGCTATCATGAATAAAAAAATGCATTCAGCTGATGATGAAAGGATTAACACACCTGTTTTATGTTCCACTCTCTTCCTGAGATCTGAGGGCCCTGCCTGTACTGTAGGCCTCCGTAACTTCTGTAGTCAGCAGAAAAAAAATTCCTCCTTCTCTAACAGAGAAAGCACACCCTGGATATTTGTGAGTGGGCATATCTGCATCTTGCAGCAAGTGTGCACGTCACACAAGTCCTGGCTCCTTGCCACAATCCATGAATCTTGCCAGTTTTAGCCAAGCCAAGCAAAGAAGTTGTCTTGATAGAGGGACGTTCTTACAAGTGTCATAAACAGATGTTGCTAGATATGTGGCACACATTCATTTTAGAATGCAGACTGAAGAATCCAGTGGAAGAATGCCCTAGAAGACAGGTTTCAGGCTACTCATTTAGGTTGTCTGACCTGGGCAATATAAACATAATGAAACTCTGAGAATAATAACAGCAAAAAATAAACTCAATAGTAATAGTACTAGGGAGAGGCAAGGGGAAAAAAAAAGGCAAGTTGATCATTATTAATGAACTAGAATGAAACAAGATTTTTTTTTTTTCCACCCCTCCCCAAGTTTTCCAGGAGTTCCAAAATATCTCTGGGCAAGACATAGTAGATGCCATTAATGAATGTTATGATGGATACTTTCAAGAATTACTGGTTGCAATAGGTAATGTAAAGATATTATTTTTACTAGCAGTAATCTCTTAAAAAATTCTGGTATATAATCACTTGTGCATCAAGAATATTATTTTTCTTATATTTTATCCACTTCAATCTCCTATACTGTGCAATTACATTTTCAGAGAAAATTAGAAAAGAATATTTTAACTACTTTCCCATGTTTTTGTAAATCTAAAAATGTATCTATGCAGCACTAGTTTCTGACTGAGCAGAACTAGTATCTACTTTATTTGATAATAAATTTTGTGAAGATCAATGATAGCTGCATTTCCAATTGATTTTATACATATTAATTAACACATTAAGTTTTCAGGACTTTGGTGGTATATAAATAAGCTTCAAGATTTATGTATATTTATCTTTCATTTATAGAGTAAGGACAAAAATATTTCTACAAATAAGACTTGTGAGTGTATTCACTGATATTTAATAGGCCCTTTGCAACAGCAAATGAGGACCCACCACCAAACTTTCAAAATTATAAATATAGTTGTATTAGTGAATATTGGTAGCTTAATTTTAACCAGAAGAGTGGACAGCATTATGCAGGTCTGTATTTCAAGGAGCCAGAAGCCTAAAGAAATTATTTTACAATATTCTTCTGTTTACCTGTTGCAACTTTTCCCTCCTAGTTCTCTGCATTCGTGACAAGCCTTCCTACTTTGCTTACAGGCTTTATAATGCAATTCATGTAAGTAGTCATTCTACTTCATATCATAAAAAGAAGATTCCCTACTTTTTTTATTTCTTTGATTTTTCTTAAACAAGTACTTACAAATCAGTCTCTTCAATCTTTAAAGTATGATTTTGTGTTTGAAAACTGCTGCTGCCTACATAAATTTCAAAGCAGTAGTGCCCAAGCAGCTAAGCAGAAAAAATGCCTAAGCAGTAGAAGCAAAAGGTTAAGTACTTAGATACTTAAAAATTATCTGTCTGGTAACTGCCATTTTTTTTAATTGGAGACTTTTCTATGCATGGTAACTCCTGCTGTGCAGAACTCAGTATGTATTATTCTTACTATGTAACTTTTTGTATTTAGAGATTTAATAAGTATGGCTAAAACTTAAATGATAAATTAATATCACATAAAGACAAATGGTCATATTTCTTTGAAGAATTCCATGGAGATTCTTTTATCTTTTGTGTAAGTGCCAACTTCTTTTGACTTTTTAGCACCACTAGATGTCCCCATTCTTCACACAATTACATTATGAAAATTTATTTAGAAACAGTTAAAATAAAACACATCTGAACACAAGCTATGTAAATTCTAAAGCTATGGTGAAAAATTTCACAGAATTCACAAGAGGAAGCAGTTTTGGTGAAATAGATTATTGGCCTCATTATAATTTGAACAGACTCCACGACAACAGTCACAACTGCTACTCACAAACTGAATTCCTAATAATATGGTTTCAGGGAAACTGAAAAGTTTATCACATTTTCCTTTTTTAAAAGTTTCAGTGCATGGATAAATCATTGGCATATGAGGACCCCCTGTTATTCAGTTACATAAATTCTATTATTTGAGTACATGAAAACTCTGTAGGAGAAAGCCCTTAAACTCCTTTAACACCTAGGATACCTTTACGGGTGTAATTTTCATACACTATGTACTTATATCCTATATGGGTATATCTTTATCTATTAAACATTTATATGAGCATACACAGATGGGCAAACACATATTGTCCAATTAACAAGTTTTCTCTCATTTTCTTTTTTCATTTTAGGACTTTGGGTTTCACAATAAAACAGTTATTAGGATTCTCATTGCCAGGAGTGAGATAGACTTGATGAACATACGCCAGCGATACAAAGAGAGATATGGGAAATCACTCTTCCATGACATCAAAGTAAGTTTTTACAAACTTCTGCAAATATTCAGCACTGCTAAGTCAGTCTGTACAACTCTGTTTAACCATTTGGTTTAAAACAAAACAAACAAAAAAAGCAAGATGTAAAAACAATAGCACATTTTCAGTGCTTCAGTTTGATTTGAGTAAGGGAGAAATTAATTCTCAACCCACTCTCTGTGATTTTATCCCTCCCCAATGCAAGATGTATATACAAACAGGGCATGGCAGTGGGTTCTGAATAAGAGTTTTTTTGAATGGTTTCGACAGTAATTGATAACATCTCATGTTGATCTGTAAGGCTAGGCTGTGAAAGAAAGAAAGAAACATCTGGTTTTATCTTTGTGCTTTGGCAGTACCTTCACAAACCCTGTTCCTCTTGTACTCCTGGCCTGTTTCTTAAAACAAAACTTTGAATATGATTAATTGCACAAAAAATGTCTCTTGCTAAGACACTACCTGTTTTATGTCACTATAACTGCAAGATGTGCAGCAACTTTATGAAATCATTCATGAATTTTTTGATGTTGAACTTGAGAATTAATAAACAGATTTGATCCAGCTTTTCAAAGGTAGATTGTTCCTAGGTGCCAAACAACCAAAGGCCATGGCAAGTGAAATTTTAAAAATCTCAGCCTAGAATCCTTATGAAAACAGTGTAATGTTTTACAAAACTTACAACAGTTAAGTCCTTATCACACACCAAGAAAAGAAAAATTCAGAAAATGTATAATCACAGAAATGGCGATTTTAATTTTTTTTCCTTGCAGCATTTTGCTTCAGGGCATTACGAGAGTGCTTTACTTGCAATCTGTGCTGGTGATACAGAAGATTATTAAAAGGATGAACTCCAAAGGCTGTGCAAACCTATTTTAAATAGAAATTGAAGCTATATGCAATGCTCTAACTGTAAGAGATCTCTATTTTACATAACAGAACAGCAAATTTTGTACTGCACATTTGCTAATATTAAATCTTTCTTGAGACAGGAAAAAATGTTGGCAGAAACTTGGTTTTATCCCTGGTTCTAATTAATATTTCTGGTTTTGTGATTAAAGTAAATTAATGGAGCAAGTGGTAAAATTACTCCATGTAAGCAGTTGTTTATCATTTAGTGTTACATCCTAAACATCTATCAACATGCTCTTTGTTCACTTCCAGACTGGGGAGAAAAAAATATTTTGCTTTATTTACTTTTAGCACGAATATTTCTTCCTTTAAGGATTTTTTTATCTTCTCCTTTCTACTACTTATACCTCATATTTTATGCTCTTGAACATTATTGTTTTAGTTACTATCACACTAAGTGTCTGCCCCCATATATTATCAGTCACTCACTAGAGTGCTTTTGTACTCTCCTTTACTTAGCTCACATATGAGAGGAATGTTACATTTGTCTTTACAAATAAGTTGTAGATCTGCTGGTAGATAAAGTTAGCACCTAGAGATAAAAGAAACAATGGGAGGGATTACACTGATTGATGAGTGGAAAAAGAGATTTGCCTTAACAAACAAACTATAGGTTTGCTGGTAAATGAAATTGGGTAACAGAAGATGAAAGAAGCAACAGCGGGGGGGGGGTGGGGGGGAATCTATGAATTCTACAATAATTAAAAATTAAAGGAAGGGTTATACATTAGAGGGAAATGTCAGGTGTCAGGCGTTCCGGGAAGTCTGGGCCTCTCGAGTACCTCAGCCAGTGGGGAAAGAGAGAGGGAAAAGCGGCCGGGAAATTAGGATAAAAAGGAGGCTGTGTCCTCCAAAAATCCGAGAGATCCCAGGGGAATGCCCCATGGCCTCTCCCTTTATTCGAATAAAGCAAAAAGGACTCCTCTGTCTCCTTTTTGGACATCAACCTCTGGCGTTTGTGGATTAATTTTTCTTACAATTTGGGGGCTCGTGTCCGGGATATTTCCACCGTCCGGGGCGACAGGCAGCGGTGGAGCTGAAGGCGCGCCTCACCCAGTGTCGGTGATCAGCTCCCCTGGGTGCCGGCTGGCACCGGGCGATCGATTGGGTTCCCGAGACTGTCCAGGAGACAGACGAGTGGCGGACCAGGGGGGTCCGTGAAGAGTCCGCAGGGAAGGACCAGTGAAAACCTCACCGGTGAGTAAAGTGGGATCCTCGGGGAGCAAACCTGGGAGGGCGCCCATGGAGGGCAGCACAGGTACACCTGGTAGAGCACACATGTAGGGCTGGTTGCATAGGTGAAACAGGAGACCCATGGAGGGTTGGAAGGGTGAAGCTGGGGAAGGGACCCCAAAGAGTCCCTTGGGGAGAATGCTGAGGTCTTGAGACAGATTGTATATTCACTCAGAAGTAACTATGGACATTATGATAAAATATTGTTATTTTGTGAGGCCAGAGTATAAGTTGTCAAAGGGGCTTATAAGGCCATGTTATATAGATGCCCTAGGGGGACAAAAAGGGGGGTCGAGAAGGGGTCTGATAGTTCATGACCTGAAAGGCAAAAAGGGGAGTCGAGAAGGGGTCTCGACAGCGGCGGATGGATATAGAGTGTTTGTGTGTTGGAAGAGAATTGAGGAGTGTGTGATAGATATGGGTGAGGCAATGAGCAGCAGGTTCGGGCACGGAGCTGCGGGACCGGGAACACGGGCTGGGGCTGTGGGGCTGCCGGGGCTCAGCGCGGGGCTGTGCCTGACCCCACCAGCCCCGGGCAGGGCCAGCAGTGTCCACTGGCCCCCGCGGGGCTGCAGGATGCCCCAGCCCCGTGAGTTTGGGGTGCCCAGCCGCCTGCGATGCTGCGGGCCATGCTTGCTGGGAGCATCGGTGGGGAGGAGCCGTGTTTGCACTGTGACAGGACACAAACTGACTCTGGCATACAGTGTGAGATAAAGAGAGGGAGAACAGGAATAAAGGAATATATGGGAAATGCAGATTGTACGTGGAAAGATTAGGATTATGTTTTAAGGATTTTGTGAGTTTTGCTGGAAAATGCAAGTAATACAGGGAAAGCCACGGGAATTTGCTAAATGTGTGAGAGGTATTTAGAAAGCATGAGTTTCTGATTGCTCGTCATTGTGAATGTAATTTACAGGGAAGAGATTTAATGACTAGAATGGGAAAGCGAATTAGTTTTGTGAAAAGTAACGAGTAAAAAAAAAAGTAACACAGTCTGTGTTACTGTCTGTAGTGTCTTTGTGTAAAATGTCTGGTAGAGTTTATGCTGAAATGCAGCCGCAGAGATATACGAAGTTTATTTAGGCAAGCTTTGCAGAAAATATTAAGAGTTTACTCCACCCTCAGTAGTTAAGCTGCTGCAATATGTAAATGATTTGCTGTTATGGGGGAGCAGAAAGAGGTGGTTGAAGAGAAAGTCAAATATTTGGGACACATTCTGACTGAGGGGTTACGGTGTATTGATCCAGAAAGAATAAAAGGAATTTTACAAATACCATTACCTCAGACTAAAAAGGAGCTATGGCAATTTTTAGGGTTGGTGGGGTACTGTAGAACCTGGATCGAGGATTTTTCTGTTATGGCTAAACCTTTATATAACTTTTTAACCCAAAACAGTCCTAATGTCGTGGTATGGACACCAGAAGGAGAGCAAAGCTTTAAAAAATTAAAAGACAAATTAGTTAATGCCCCAGTCTTAGCTCTTCCAGATGCAGAAAAATAATTTCAACTACACGTGGATGTTAAACTGGACATGCTAAAGGAATTTTGGTACAAGAGCATGGAGGGACACGGAGACCTGTCGCCTATTTCTCTAAATTGTTAGACCCAGTGGCCAGAGGCTGGCCCCATTGTCTGCAGAACTGTGCAGCCCCAACTCTGATGGTTGCTGAGGCACGAAAGCTGATAAGGGGAGGATATTTAATAGTAAAGGTTTCACATCAGATTAAAGCTTTGTTAACTGAGAGAGCCTCTAAATGGATGACGAGTGCTCGATTATTACAATATGAATCTTGTTTAATGGAACAGGAGGATTTAAAATTTAAAAATGGTGAAAATTTTAATCCAGCCTCCTGTTTAAACGGCCACGAAAAAAGGGGGAGACAAGAGGAAGGTCATGATTGTATCCAGGTTATAGATCTCCAGACTAGAGCTAGGGAAGATTTGAAAGATACTCCCTGGCCTGAGGGAGAGAAGGTGTTCATTGATAGGTCCTCAAGGGTGATAAATGGAAAGCGATTTACAGGATACTCTATAGTGAATGGGAAACAATTAAAGGAAGGGGGGAGGTTACCGCCCACCTGGTCAGCTCAGACAGCTGAGCTATATGTGCTTATCAGAGCCTGTAAATTATACCGGGAAAAGACAGTGAATGTTTTTACTGATTCTAAATATGCATATGGGGTGATGCATGCATTTGGGAGACTATGGGAAAAACAAAGTTTCCTTACCCTTGCAATTCTCAGCCGGGGCGGGGCGGGGCGGGGGGGGGGGGGGGGGGGGGAGTAGAGATAAATGATGTGTATTTGAAACATTGTGTCTCGGGTACTGTCTCTTGTCAAATCCCTTCGACAGGAGGCTCAGCTGGCACAGAGCCTGCCTCTGGACTTCGCTGTTCACAACATCCAGCCAGGAGATTGGATTCTAGGATGAAGAAGGAAGTCTATGGCAGCTTCATTCTTCTGAAAGAAGCACTTATTGTCTAAATAGAACAGGAAGCATATATGTGGGAAAAAGTGTTTGTGACTGGACTTTATCTTTGGGTTTAGACTGTTGGACCCCCAAATGCCTTCCTTGTTGTTCCAGATATCAAGGCAGATGGAATCAAACTCATGCTAAGCTCTAAAATGGTAGCTGGGTAAAGTGTTACTACCATAATTACCAGAAATATTTGGAAGGTCGTAAAGCAGTGGGGAGAGATAAGTTTTTAACTCCTTATTTTTAAACTGGCCCCGAGATAATTCCACAAGTAGAACATGTTATTGGTGACTATCAGTAAAAGTGGCAACACTGAAATGGAACTCGAACTTTTAATAGCAGGTTCTAGTCCAAATCTAATAAAACAGATCTGTGGTGTAACTGTAGATGGAAACCTCTGGTGGGAGCATGGAAGTGCAAATACTGTGATTCCTATGGATGGGCAGCTATTGTTGGGGGACCGCTAGGCCCAGGAAGCAAGCTGTATTTTGACCCCCCAGTAGATCATGAAAATTGGGAAGGTCCCTTTGTCAATGGGACCTGAGCTTTAAAGGGGCATTACTGGATTTGTGGCCAACATGCCTATCGCAGGTTACCCCCAAACTGGTCAGGAATATGTTATGTGGGGTATATCAGACCACTGATCTTTCTGCTACCACAAGTTCAGGGAAACCAGTTAGGAATCAAGGTATATGATGATCTAATCAGGGAAAAGCGGTCAATTGATGTATCCCTGGCTGGGGGGGAGCACCCAAAAGTGGGGTGATAATGAATGGCCACCTAAAC
Organism: Erithacus rubecula; assembly: GCF_903797595.1. Classification (NCBI taxonomy): domain Eukaryota; kingdom Metazoa; phylum Chordata; class Aves; order Passeriformes; family Muscicapidae; genus Erithacus; species Erithacus rubecula. The sequence goes on along the minus strand of NC_136687.1, from coordinate 35,943,651 downwards.
AAATCATACAACACTATGGACCAGCCACTTGGAATCCTAATGAATTAATATCAGGTGCCAGAGAACCCATTTATAATTTAATGGGCTAATTAGGTTACAAGCTGTCTTTGAAATAGTAAGTAACCAGACAGCTACAGCTCTTGACCTTCTTGCTGACCAATCTACTCAGATGAAAAATGCAATATTTCAACATCGGATGGTATTAGACTATTTATTAGCAGAAGAAGGGGGTGTGTGTGGCAAATTAAATGATTCAAACTGCTGTTTGCAAATAGATGACAATGGAAAGGTGGTAAAACAAATAGCAAAAGGAATAAGAAAGTTAGCCCATGTACCTGTCCAAACATGGAAAGGATGGGAATGGGACATGTTTTCATGGCTACCTGGTGGACTGTGGGTCAAACAACTTTTTTCCTCTTACGTGCTGTAGCAACTCTAGTCTTTTTACCATGCATGATCCCTTGCTTATTACAATTTATTCAACATGTGATCAAAGGGATGTAGGTAATAGCCATGCCTACTAACCCAGAGATGGCTACAAAAAACCAGAAATTGATATCATTGCAAATAATTGCAAAACCATAAAGGACACAGGAACAAGAAATTAAGTCAATAATAGCTAAAGTTTGTAAAGACAATTATTAAAAATAAAAGAGGAGGGATTGAGAGGAACATTACATTTGTCTTTACAAATAAATTGTAGATCTGTTGGTAGATAAAGTTAGCACCTAGAGATAAAAGAAACAATGGGAGGGATTACACTGATTGATGAGTGGAAAAAGAGATTTGCCTTAACAAACAAACTATAGGCTTGCTGGTAAATGAAATTGGGTAACAGAAGATGAAAGAAACAACAGCGGGGGGGATCTATGAATTCTACAATAATTAAAAATTAAAGGAAGGGTTATACATTAGAGGGGAATGTCAGGTGTCAGGCGTTCCGGGAAGTCTGTGCCTCTCAAGTACCTCAGCCAATGGGGAAAGAGAGAGGGAAAAGCGGCCGAGAAATTAGGATAAAAAGGAGGCTGTGTCCTCCAAAAATCCGAGAGATCCCAGGGGAATGCCCCATGGCCTCTCCCTTTATTCGAATAAAGCAAAAAGGACTCTGTCTCCTTTTTGGACATCAACCTCTGGCGTTTGTGGATTAATTTTCCTTACACATACTTAATGGCCTTTCCCCTATCCTGCTTGAAGCAAAAGCAAAAATTCGAATCAAGTACTTCATCCTTTCCAGTGTCATGCACTGGGAAACCTGGAAGCCAAAGCACTATTTAGCTCTAAGCAGAGAAGTTCCAGGGGATTAAACTCTGAATTCCATTTTTACCCGTCTCATTTTAACCATTTATTGACCTCCAGAGCACGAAGCTATATCCAGGATGCCCTAGGTGGCTCAGTTCAAGAACTGACTCCTAGTCAGGGAAAGTGTGGTGATGTTCATGAGGATTCCTGCCCGTGGCTTCTGTCCCGCTGCCACAAGGGGTGCGGCCGGACTCGGGCCCTGCGGGTGTTTTTGGAGAGGCGCTTTCCGCAGCTGCGGCCCGCGAATAAAGCGCTGCTGCAGACACGCACAGGGACAGGGGGCTGGCGCGCCCTTCGCTTCCCTCAGCCTCTGCAAGTAACAGAATAACAGCCTATCTGGCTTCTTTGCAAATACTGGCATCGTGTTACAAATATATTGATCTAGAGCAAACTTAAAATTTGTTTTGAATCTCCTTTATTTCCAAACACTTCGGGCGGATAATAAAATCGCTAAGCCAGAACTTTGGGAGGAACTACTGGGGAAGTATAAAAAAAAAAAAAAAAATTAAAAAAAAAAAAAAAAAGGAGGGGGGGAAGAAACGGAAATGAGCAGAGCACTCAGAGCACTGTCCCAGCACTAACACTGCACGAAACCGAAGTTATGTTCTGATTTTGGAGCTGTAGCTAGAGGTATCTCCCAACAGCTGTACCGGGGGCACTGCGGAGTCCCTTAGTTTGAACTCTGCAGACTTGCAGAAAGGAACAAGGACACTTCTCCGGACCGCAAAGGCGCGGAGCTCCCAGCACTTCCCGAGCTCCTAGCATGTGAGACGTGAGTTCCGCCCAGAGCCCGTCACAAAATGGCGGCGGCACTAGGACCCCGCAGGCGCCACGGCGCGCGGGCGCTCGCGCGCCGGGCAGGAGGCGGATCCCAAAAGCCTCTGTCCCGCCCCTTGCCCTAGACTACTTTTATTGGATAAGGCCGACGTCAATCTCGCGCCCCCACCTATCGCCAACGCTCCTCTCCTCGCCCCGCCCCCCCGGCCGAGCGCCTCTTCTTGGGAAGTTGGCTGGAAGCGGCGTTCGGAGCGCGGCGCGTCCGGGTTCTGTGGCAGTCCGGCCGCAGCGCGCCGGTGCCGTTGAACTGGAAGTGGCGTTGCAGCGGGATCAGCGGGGCCCGGAGCAGCATCAGCAGAAGCGGCGGCCGCTCGTCCCCTCACCGCCGCCGATGGAGGCGAGCCTGACGTGCGCCGTGTGCCTGTCGCTCTTGGAGGAGCCAGTGACGCTGCCGCTGTGCTCGCACAACTTCTGCCGGAGCTGCGTGCTGGAGTGCATGGCCTCGGCCGAGGCCGGCCGCCTGCAGCAGCTGCAGCGGAGCCCGGGGCAGGCCCGTGTCGGCCGCGGGGCGGCGGCGGCGGCGGCGGCGCCGGGCCCATCGTGCGCCCGGGTGCCTTGTCCGCTGTGCAGGAAGCTGTGCCTGCTGCCCCGCGGCGGCGTCGCCGCCCTGCCCGTCAACACCACCCTGGCCGAGGTGGTCAAGCTCTACCGGTCCGGCGCGGCGGGCGGGGAGGCGGCGCTGGGGCCGAAGCCGGGGTCCGAGCTGCTCTCCCTGCAGGCGTTCGGGGGAAGCTGCCAAAAACACCCGAGCCGGCCGGTGCAGCTGTACTGCCGCATGTGCCGGCAGGCGGGATGCGGGCAGTGCGTCTCCGAGGAGCATCGGGGCATCTTCCACTCTGTCAACCTCATAGACACGGTGTACCAGGAAGAAAAAGTAAGTGCGGCGCTCCCCCTCCGCTCTAGGGCCTGGCTGGGAGGTCGGGCTGCCCACTGGAGATCCCACCGGGCACGGGTTGTTTTTACTCGGAAACACGGGAGGAAGCGCGGCGTGGCGGGCGGGACAGAGGCAGAAGGCTTGTGCTGCTTTGGGGCGGTGGGGAGTTGTTAGTGCGCTGCCGGGTTATGCCTTCCCAGGCTGCTGTCAGACTGCACTCAGCGCCCGCAGGGGACCAGGTGGTATTTCAGTAACAACAGATCTGAACTCAGTTTACGGAAGGACCTGAAGAGTTGATTTTGGGGAAGTGTCGGGTTTTTATTTATTTTTTTTTTTATTCATGGGGAAGGGGTGTTGGTGTTTAGTTTTGTTGTTTCTGTTCTTCCGAGTTCAGGAAGATGTAACAAAAATCCACACACAGATGTTTTGTTTCTAGGCTCTCTAGCTGCGATAGGTAATTTGGGTCACAGATAATTACACATTTAGGGATAGATAGTTTGGTGACTAATAATAAACGTATAAACAAGATGCTTTACACAGCCTGCATAAGAAGGCAACTGCCTGTCATAATGGTTGGTTGCCTGTTTGTAGAAGTTGTGATTTTTAACAAAATAGGGACTATTTGAGTAGAATGAGCTTTTCATGCCCAGTGCAAATTGAGTGCAGGGTAGCAGTTCTGTTGTGCAGTAATTGAAACAACTGCAGGGCAATGATGAAAAGCACAAGTAGGAAAGTTTAAGTACTGCACCGAGTATTCTTTAAGACAAAAGTTGCTTTTACACTGATTTTCCTCCTACCTTTCCCGTCACTTGGGAAACCAGAGGAAAACAGCCTTTGTACTCGACATACTACTACATACTGTAAAGTAGTGATGCTGTAGAGAAATAAAGGAGGAAGACTCAGTGATAATATTAGTTGAAACTCAAACAGAAATATCTTGATTATGAGCTTTCTGTTTTAGCAATGTGAGGCATAAAAAGAAAAAGTGAATATCACACAGTTTTTTTGCCAAACTGGAGTAATAGCATTAAAAGTTATATTGTGATAGATGTGTGTGAGGAGAGGGATTAAAAAAGCCTGAGGAAAACAATGAGCCTAAGAATTTTACATTGAGAAACAGCAGAAAAATTTTGTGTACTGATCCAGGAAAGCATTAAATGTTATTAAGTGATGTTTTGAGTCACAAGGTTTTTTATACTATATTGTTCAGAATATCACAGAATTGATAGAGTTGGAAGGAACCCCTGGAAATCATCCAGTCCAAACCCCTGCCAAGGCAGGGTCACCTGTAGCAGGGGACACAGGTGGGGTGCGATTTGAATGTCCCCAGAGAGGGAAGACTCCACACCCTCCTTAGTCAACCTGTTGCAGTTCTCTTCCATCCTCAATGTAAAGAAGTTCCTCCTCACGTTGTGTTGAAAGCTCTTGTGGTTTAGTTTATGGCCACTGCTCCTTGTCCTATCTCTTCAGTGTGCACCACTGAAGAGTCTGTCACCCTCCTTTTGGCACCTGCCTTGGAGATATATAAATATGTCAATGAGATTTCCTCCTAGTCTTCTCCAGACTAAACAGGCCCAGCTCCTGAAGTCTCTCCTCATAAAAGAAATGGTTCAGACCCCTGATCATCTTTGTGGGCATCCACTGGACTGTCTCCAGTAGCTCCTCGTTTGTTTTTATTTGATTCTAGATAAGCACTGAAATGTATTTATTTTATGGAATGGATAAAGTTGTAATAAGGGTTTCAATTGTCTTGCAGTTAACCTTCTTTAGCAATCTGAAACAAATGAGGATAATAAACGAGCAACTGGAGAATGAGATCTCAAAACGACCAAATGATGCAGATGTGAGTTACAAATGCTGGAAATTCTATGTGCTTGTGTGTCTTTGTTTCTCTTCTAGTCATATTTTATTCACAACCTGAAGCATGCTCCTTGTGGCATAGATGTGCTGTGAGCTTACTTAGAGAAGTGACTCTGTGTGGATATTGCTATTGAATTTACATCTCGTGTTTCTAGATGATGCTGAAAAATGATGTGGAGACAATTGAACTGAAATTTGGAGAAATTTTCAAAACTCTAGAAATGAAAAAACTGGAACTACTAGAAGATCTTGAAAATCAAAGAAGTAAAAAAGAGAGAGAATTTCAGATTTGGAAGAAAATGAAAGAAACTCACAAGAAGACCATTGAGAATTTTTTGAAGGATTGTGAAGAGCTTGTCAATGAGTGTGATCCTCAGTGTTTTCTCGAGGTGATGGCCTTTTTTTTTTTTGATATCCCCCTCTTTTCTTGTCATTTCCCATCCTGTTTTCATCTTCCTCTTATGTCTCCTGGTTTGCTTCATAGTGTGCCTGTTCCTTCTGTTCTTCTTTCACTTCTGTCGTTGGTTCCTTCTTAATTTCATCTTTTTCCTCTCATTCCTCCTGTTCATCTACTTCCTCTTTCTGCTATTTTTTTTCTTTCTCCTTAACTTAGCATCTCCCTGCCGGCTCCTTAACAATACTTTGGTTTTGTTGTGTAAAGATCCAGTATAGTGATATCACCAGGTTTTTATAGGGAAGCAGCTCTAATCCAGTCAGGTTTTTTATTTTTCATTACATGTTCTTTGGGAGGTCTTATGTGACCACAGTGCAGTGCACTGTGGTTTTTACCACCATTATCTGCCTGATTTAAAACTAAAAGACAGCTTTTTTTAATAGTATAGTAGCATGTTGAGAGCCCATAGCAGAGGCTTTCCTCTCCAAGAAATTCAAAATAGTCTTTCATTTGAATGTTTACAAGTATCTGAACTTCTGAAACTGGTCAGGTGACCATATGGGCCATGATTTGAATGCCTTCATTTGGGTATGAAGTTGTTCTTTTTGTATTTATCACAAAATATTGCAAGATAAATAATTGTCACACACATATTGTTTAGATTGGGTTTTTTTTGTTTGCTTGGTTGGGTTTTTAATGTTAACAGCTTCATTTTCTATAGTTCTGAGAAATGAAGACAGGGACTTTAGTCTCTCAAATATTATGATAAAGCAATGACTTCCTGATAGTTGGAGAACTGCTAATATCTTACAAATTCTTGTTTTTTATTTATAGGTTGCCTGTGGCTTGAATACAAGGTATATTTTTCATGTTTTGTTAGTTCTCTAGTTTTCTTTTAGATTTTTAAGATTAAAACATTGAATATAATAACAGAAGCAATTTAAAAAGAAAATAGTATAGAGTAATTAAGATATTTGAATATTTTCAGATTTTGGATGCCCAATATTTCAAATTTTAGGAAATGTGTCAAAAGTTTGAGTGACATGGTATCTGGGATTAGAGATAATCAAGCTTTTAAATAACCTAATAAAAACCAAATATAGAAATTTGTTAATACTTGGTGATTGGATATTTTCAGATATCTTATTTAAACTTGGGAACACTGAAGCATGCTTGAAGCTTTTACAGAAATATTTCAGTGTGAGAATGTGTGAAGATTCTGCAGTATCACTGTTCTTGTGCTGATAGTGCACGTACCCTGTAATGTCTTCTAAGGGTTTTTAGTTACACTTCTTAGAACATTTTAACCTGTGGTTAAGAAAGAATATTGGAAATTGAATTCTTCAAAATGCAATGTGTTTCAGACTAACATTAGCAGTGCCCACTGAAGGAGTATAATTTAGATTCAAGCAATGTACACTAAGGAAAGTGGATGAGGTAGCTTTTTCCTGACCCACCAGCGCTACTTCTTGCAGTTTTCTTGGGTTATGAAACCTAATTTAAGTGAAGAAGTTCTAAGAAAAACAAATCTAGAGAACTTGAGATTTGATTGTAGACATAATTTTTTCATTCCCTTCTGTTTTCTAGTGATTGCTTTATAAAATATTTTTTATATTAAGCAAGTGTAATTTAGCTAGCATGTAAGCATGAAGAAAAATGATTAAGTTGGTTCATTTTCGATTGTTTTTTTTTTTGTTGTTGTTTTCCAGAATGAAAACTCAGCTTGATGTGATGAATATAGCATCCAACTTGGAAAAACCACCAGTGTATATATCAAGGAAGATAAATATTGAGTCTGTGGTTAATGAAATCTTAGCATTGGAGTTAACACCTGTAGAAGTAGGCACTGTTCAAGGTGGGGAAGAAGGACTTAATTAAGACAAGATTTGGGAAGTCTAGAAACCTGGAACTTGTGGGAGCAATTGCTAATAAACAATCTTCATGGCAGCCACATGCAAGAAAGCATCTGAGCAAATTATATGAATGATAAATTCGTGAGAGGTTTTAAAATGTGTTTTATGAATATGCTTTCTCTAGGAAGTTCCTAGGCTGTATTTTTGGAATTGGCAGAACCATACTTTTCGTATCCAACCAATAGCACCACTGTCAGAAGTGTGTTGCTGAATTAGATGGGCCTTTGTTGTAAGGTTATGCAAATATTGGCTGTGCTCACATCAAGTGCCTTTACCTCACAGGAGGAGGTGTTATGTCTCCTATAAGGCCAGCATTCAAAAAAATATATTACACAGGCTTCTTGGTTTATATAACATAACATTCCACAAAGGCCTCACTTAGGGCACTATATTTTTGTTCTTAAATGTTCTTAATCTGTTTAGATCCACAGGAATCGTTCAGTGTTTTCTATATTTAATGTATTATCCTCCACTTTCTCTGTGTTCTTTCTTACAGAGCTACCTTATGAAGGACAGGAGAGCTCAACTCTGCTTAAAGATATCTTAAAGCAGAATACACATGGCATATTTCTTGTAAGTTATTGGCTATGTGGTCTTCAGCATGGTACTATTTTGTCTGTTTTGGCTTATCAAAATGAAATATAATGTGTGCTGCAAAATCCTTTTCAGCCTGTAGCAGGACAGGATGAAGCAGATGGCAACAGGGTTCCTACTCGCTATATGTCAATATCACAAATGTCAGCGTTTCAAAATATGAGCCATGAGGTATGATTGAACATCAGTTGTATGGCTAAGTTACTGTTTGTTATGATGCAAATTTCTAAATAAGCTTTTAAAATGTTTTTTCAGTTTCCTAAGTAACCCTTCCAATTCTAGAATGAAATCTGACAAGGTATTAAAGCTGTCAGATTTTTTTTTTTTTTTTTTTTTTTTAGAAAGCTGAAACTAAATTTTACTACTGACTTCAAATACTTACTTTTATATTTAGTGTGGCTTTTTGAGTCGCATCTGTAGCTTTTCTAATCTGAATAAAATTATCTAGCGTATATTTGAAGATAAAGTAATCTGCCTGTATTCTGTTTTCTGAAGAATAGAGTTCAATCTTGTAAGGCCACATAATAATTTGACATAAAACTGAATCCAGTCTCTTTTTGTTCCATTTCAAATGATGTAGTTGTAAACTAAATTCTTAATTTTGTTTTTTTTACTTACGAACTGCTCTCCATTTGGGTGGCTGAGTATTGTTCTGAACAGAATGATTCCAGTTACAGTTGGTGAAGCGTGGCTGGCAGTGAATCTTATTATGCATGTTCTGAGAATACCAGTGGCAGATGATTGAATTCAAAAGTTGCTTAGGTCCTTTAAATATAGAATTATCTTTTTTCTGCATTGTTTTGGACAATACCTATTTTCTATTGCCATTACAAATGCAATTATATATAACAGCAAAAAAACCCCAAGAAATCCCACCATTTAACTTAATTTCGGTTAAGGTTATTTTTCATGAGAATTTGATTGAGATTTGCTGTAATATCTAAGTTAGTATTTTTATTTATTTTTGGTTTTGATAGTGACTTTAAATGCAGTTTTCTAGTCTTCTCTTTCTTTGTCTTCAACATTCTATGTGTATCTTGTTCAATTGTCTTTAAAGCACTTTTTTCTGTAATAACTTGTGTCATGTTGCCTTCCAGTAGCAATGGAAAAATACTTTATAAATTCTCTAGAATATAGGAAAACTTTTCTTTAATCTTAGTGAGTTTTATAACCTCTAAATCCACAATTGCCATGTTAGATAACATGATTTCTTTTTTTCTTGCCGTAATTACAGGAGTTACGTTACAAATACTACATGGAACTTCAGAAGTTCCCCAATGTATTTAAGACTCAAAATTTCCCTGCAAAAAAAAAGTATAAATTTGTAACTGCTGAGGCCTCCAAGAATAACTCCTCAGGAACTTTTGTATATTCACCTACCAAAGGAAATAACACAGATAAAACAAAAATGGGAACCTTGCGAAGAGGAGGTGTCTTAGACAAAAGAAACTTTTCTGGAAGCAGTGCTCATAGCATCCCATCCACAAATATGGAAACAAATGGTGACGTAAAATCATTTAATGAGGGAAGTGGCCAGAAAGTATCCACTCCAGCCTTGTCTGAAACCTCTCCAAACTTGTTAATTAAAGAAAAATGGCCAAGACAGGCATCAGCTACTGTTTCCAACGAAATGGACTCAAATTCTAGCATTGCATTCAACTTAAAGCCAGTAGAAAAAGTGGCTGTTACCGTTTCAATTTCAGAATCTGTAGATGCTTCAGCAGAGAGACCTTCAGGTGTGCCTTTTACTTTCAGTGCATCTAACAAGTCTTTACCAAGATTTAGTAAAGATAGAGGTACATCTTCCTTTAAAAAGCAAGACAAGAGATGTGCTTTCCCTCACTTTTATTTAGGGAGATGTGATAAGGTGGATAAAACAAATCATCAGGATAAACATGATCCTGAAATCAAAAACACAGTTTGCAGTGCTTCAACAAGTCCTAGTTTAGACTCAGCAGAAAGTGAGAAACAGCACATTTTGTTTCCCTTTGGCAATTCTGAAAGAAATTTGTTTGTGGGATCGGAAGTTAGCAATTCATGTAAGGTGTTACCATCATCCTCATTTTTTAGCCAATCTGAGAAGCCATCTGACAAAAAAACATCTCACATGAGGGAAAAAACACCTTGTGCAGAGGAGCTTGCAGGATATGGTAAAGAGAAACCATGTGTCTTAGGGGAACAAAAACTTCACGCCTCAGAATCCAGCACAACTGGAGCTTGTGGTATTTCAGAAACCAGCACTGGAGCTGGTGTGAGTGGTGTCTCCAAGACCCCCCTTACCACCAGTAGTTGTGCATTTTCTTGCAAAAGTAACTTCCCTTTGCCTTCACCAGTATTTTCATTTGGAGGCATTGTCCGAAATACCTCTGATTTGCTGACTTCTTCCATGTTTTTTTCTGGAAACAGAACAGAAAAAATGGATAAGGAGAAGAAATCTCCTGACAAAGCACTTCTAAATGTAGGTAAATCTGTGTCTCCAGAGTGTACAGAGCCTGCTTCTCTTCAGAGTCATCCAAAATGTGAAGGGTCACGTTTGCCTGTGGACTCATCTAAAAACACTGAAAGTACAAAAAGGCTTGGTGATGGTAACACTCCTTGTCAACCTTTATGTTCAGGAGTTCTTCCTGTTGAGTGTGAGAATGCATCTTCAACTCAACTTACCACAGCAGCACAAGAACAAAAAATGGTAAAAGATGAAGAAACTGTTGCTGAAAACAACTGTGTGGGCCCTAGAAGGGAGGATGAACCTGAGCCTGTACAGTTTCAGAACACTCCTGGCACATGCAGTGGTCCATCTTCAGGAGGTTTTGTGCTTGCAGTAAGTGAGACGGGAGAAATGCTGAGAGACAGCACTTCTGATACTTAAGAGCTAAGGCAAGCATCTTTCTCTACTGATACCAGCCATGCATCAGAATATTTTTCTGTTGCTGAAGACAAAATGTCTGGTAGAAGAAAATCACATGTGAAGAGAGACTGAAAATAAGCTGGAATTAAATAAATGCTACTTAATACATTAAAAGGTGGGGATACTTGTGATAATACAGTTGTTCTCCCCACTTCTTTCCAGTCAAAGTATCTCTGTGTTGGAAACTTAACTGCTTATGAACAGTACAATGCAATAAATTGATTTTAATTGTATAGTCATAAACTCAAGAAACAACCAAAAAGGTCATGACTGGCTCAAGACCAAAGTATAACCATAGATGCTGCATCTTCAGTAATGCAAACCTTCTGGGGTATGTTTGGGAGATGAGGAACTGAGGTGTCCCAGAAAGCGAGCTGGGGGAAGCCTCAGGGGCAGGAGGCAGTAAATTTCAGCACTTGCACCTAAATGGGTATGAGAACAGCCAAGAGCATTCACCTCACAGGCAGGGAGGGAGGAGAGCCACAACAAAAATAAAAGATATTGAAGGTGTTACTAAAAATTGTTTTGTTTATCTCCCAGTTGCTCTTTCCTTTTCTGTGATGTATTCAGTGTATGTTGAAGGTATAAGTTCAAGTGTAATTTCAATAATTTCTCTTGCGCTTTTGAAATGGATGCATCGTATCAGTGTTCTTTTATACACTGCAGAAGGGTGTCAGCTACACTTCTGAAGTGCTGCCTTCAGGAAATAGAAACATTACAATTAAATTTCAGCTTTTTGGCAACAGTTTGGAAATAATTGGATTGATGAACTTGCTGTTTTATTGAAAGCATTTGGAGAATCTAGCTTTCAAAACAAAAAAAATCTTTTAAAATCTGTGTGTAGTGACAAAAAAGGAAAACAGCACATCTCACTAAATGATTTAGGACTTGTGGAAATTTTAGTCTGAAAATCTGTACAAAGTTAGAATAAAAAGACCATCTTTTCTACTTTGCTGGCCATTTTGTTGGATCCAAGAGATAACTGTGCTTTAGTCATTGAAATAGACAGTGGTACTGTTTCAAAATAAAGCTCTGGGGCTTTTTACTGTTTATGCTTAAGCAAAAGCTGATGCTAGGCTTTAAAGAAATTAATTCTGTATTAGATGTGTCTACTGGCAAGTATTAAATCAAAATCCACAATATTTAATATTCTTCAGAAGTTTTCAGTGGCAACTGGAAAAATCAATAATCTCCAAATTAACTCTGTAAGAAAATTATTACTTAAATCTTTGCAATGCTTACTAATATACTTACTATGACATAATACTTAGAGATACTATTCTTGTTTCAGGAAATGTTAACCTAATTTGATTTGTGTTCAGTTCTTGATCGCAATTTTTTCTCTGCATTCCTTTATTAAATGTGCTGAAAAATAGTTTCTAGTATTTATAACAATTAATGATACTACTTTTCTGTCTGTGTTATAGTAAAGGAGGTGGTAAAAACCCTCTTTGTGGTTAGTCTTTTAGTTCGTTATATTAATCTCTTAAATCCTCCTGTATTTCAGTTTTCTCCTAAGATTTTTTCTGCTGTTATCTCTAGATATTCTTGTCATGTTCTGCATGTGTAAGAGAGAAATGTTAATTCAAATCACTGGAAGACAAAATCTGAGCGAGATGATAATGGTAGAGAGTATCACAGGTGGAGGTTGGTCTCACTTTAATAAAAGTGAGAGAAATTGGACAATTTTAGTCAGATGAGGCACCTGTAAAATTTATTGCCAGAAAGTTGCAGAAAATGTTTGTTTTCTTCCACAGTGACAAAAATATTCTTAATGAGCTAGGGTTAATCAGAAACTATAACAGGTTTCTGAAGCTTACATATTTTCAACCTGTCTTCTGTTAATTTCTGTTATTTCATGGGAGTTTGATAAAGTCAAAATTCCATGCAGATACCTTTTCCCTTAGTGAAAAGGCACCATCATAGACTCATAAAGCAAATAGAGTACTATACATTACTTTGAAGGTAGAAGTTGTGGGTGTGGAGCTTTGCTACAGTCCTAGGACTGCTTTTTAAGCATTGTTGTCCAAGTGCCTTATAGGTCAGCATTCAGGTTTTACAGGGCAGGTAAGATTCACATAGAAATCCCCAACAAGAAGATACTTGCCCACTCCCTTGGCCATACTACAGTGATCCAGAAGGGAGCCCTTCCCCTGTTCCCTGAAAATGATGGGAGGTACAGAATAACCTCTGGGTCTTGGGCATGTCTCTCCTGACTACCTTAAAAATTAACCCTGCCCTGACTGGAAGCAGGACAATCAGTGGTCTTGAATGAACAGCAGAACTAATTCAAAGAAATGAGTTTCAGAGTTGTCCTTAATGTGTATTTTGGTTATTATCCATAGAGAATAACTTACACCACTATCTCAGTCATCATCTTAGAATTCTTTGTGCTGGTGAGGACTGCTGTCAAAGCCTCACTTCCCTGGATTATCTAAACATAGGTGTGTGTGTGTATTTTTTCAGATTACAAGTAAACAAAAAGGCAGTCTTAAAGTGAAGCATTTGTCTGAAAATATTGCTAAGAACTTTGCCCTTCCCTGCCCCCCCCCAAAAAAAAACCAAGCAAACAAAAAAACCACACAAAGACAAAAACAAACAAAAACAAAACAAAAAAAACACCAAGGAAATAACATATTTTACTAAACTCAGTAATTTGTTTTACACTGTCCTGTACTTTCTGATTCCTTAAGATACAAGAGGTAAAAAATGAAGCAATTCTACATATGGTTGGAAAATTTTATTACTTAAACTTTGTTGTGTAAAGTCCTCTGTATATTTCAGATTTTGTAAACTAAATTTGCAGTTTGAAAGCTTTTATAGTGGTTCCTGAGGATACTACTTCATGATTTAAAAGAAACCTTGGAAAACAGCTAAAACAATTTATTTTATTATACTTGTACTTGTTGATCATACTTCACAAAGGAGCTAAAAGTTTTTAGTGCTGAAAGTTTCTACTGTGAGGCTAATCTCTCCAGCATCAGAACTGTGATGTTTATTCAGTATATACCTAAGAGTTATATTAAAATACATGTCGCTACCTGGAGAAAAAGTGCAACTTAAAGTATAATTATTCAGTTTTGTAACTATTAAAAAAATTACAGTTTATTTTAAAAAATATTTTAGTTGACATTAGAACTGCTTAAACGTCAATTTTGTACAGGTTAACTTCATAAAGCAAACTTTGCATTATTTTGTATTTTTGGTTTGTTTATTATTGTATTATTGGGTTATTAACTAAAGCTTTATTCTGAAATTGTAATTGATAACTCGGATCTAGTAACTTTTTAATTTAAAGACTGCTGATCTCTGTGGTAAGGGTGTTAAGTACTGGTGCTTTGGTTGGTTTTTGTTCTTCAGGTAGCATACTTCATTTTCTCTTCATAGTTTTCTTCCAGCTGTTTAAATGCCAGTAGAAAATTATTTGGGTCATCACAGTTGACTCAGATTTGTTCTGGCTTAATAAAAAAAAAAGACAGCATTGTTCCCTTTTAAGTTGCTTTAAAAATGAAATATACATTGTATTCAAAAATGCACAAGTTTATCACACCAAATAGATTTAATAAGGAGTGAAAAATCCTTGAGTGCGTAATAAGCATCTTCATTTAACCCAAAGGAAGAAAAAATAAAATAGATATGCACTGGAATTGTTTTGTACATGGGGTAAGGATGCAGAGAGCATTTGGCATGATCTTAAATACTGATACATTAGTTCCTGGGATCACTGCAGAACAGATATATGCTTAAACTACTAATGCTGCGGAGGCTCATGTTTCTATAATTATATTGAGCATGTAAGACTCATGACTAGTATTGGAAAAAATAATTTATTAATATTATATTGAGAAAATGGTATCAATGTTTGAATAACCGGTTGCAAGCTAAACTGGAGTGCTGCGGACAAACCTGCAGGCTAAATTGAGTGGGAGATTGTGTGAGCTTTCTATCAATGATGAAGACCCTATGTTTTGCAAAAAGGACCACTGATTGCTGAAACAGAACTTAATAAACTCAGGTCCTAGTAATCAAGATCATCACCTGTTGTTTTTTGGGTTTTGTTTGTTGTTGAAATACTGGAATTATAGTTTTTGGGTTTGAAAAGACTTAAGGGCTGTCCAGTCAGTCATCTGGGTTGGTGCAGCCTTAGGCATAAATCCAGGCAGAGCAGAAAATGGATTGAGCCCTGCAGAAAAGCACTTGGGGGGTGATGGTTGATGCAAAACTCAGCACATGCTAGCAATGTGCACTCACAGTCCAGAAACCCAAGGGAGTCCTGGGCTGGATCAAGAGGAGTGTGGCCAGCAGGTCGAGGGAGCTGATTATCCCCTCCAACTCTGCTCTTGTGAGACCCCATCTAAACTAGAGCATCCAGCTCTGGTGTCCCCATTAGGAGAAGGGCCATGAAGCTGTTAAGTGGAGTGGATTACCTCCCTTATAAAGACAGGCTGAGAAAGTTGGGTCTGTTCAGGCTGGAAAATGATAAAGTCGCATGGAGACCCCACAGCAAACTTCCAGTATCTGAAGGAAACCTACAGAGAAGCTGGAGAGACACTCCGTCAGGAAATGTGATGGACACGGGGGAATGGCTTCAAACTGCAATAGTAGATTTGGATTAGGGAGAAATGCATTACTGTGAGGGTGATGAGGCACTGGAACAGGATGTCCAGGGAAGTGGAGGATGCCCATTCCTTGAAAGTCTTCAAGGCTAGGTTGATGGGGCTTTGAGCAGCCTGGTCTAGTGGGAGGTGTCCCTGTTTGTGGCAGGGGGGGTGGAAAACATATAATCTTTAAAGTTCCTTTCAAGCCAGGCCATTACAGAATTTTATAGTCTCAGCTCCCCTGCTGTGGGCATGGCCATGTTTCACTAGGCCAGGACAAGGGGTGTCTCACAGGGCTGTGCCTTGTGACCATGGCTCATCAGTGCCTTAATGACGCCCAGGGGCACTGAGCCCCTTTGTAGGGGATGGGAAGCTGAGTGGGGCAGGGACACCACGAAATTATGGCATCCAGAGGCACCTGGACAAGCTTGAGAAGTGGGATGAGAACCTCATGAGGCCAGGTGCCACGTGCTGCACCTGGGTCACTGCAATCCCTGAGTCCTCTTCTTCCAGGTGAGAAGAGACCTCCAAGTCCCTTAGTTTAGCGCTGCCTCCCTGGCCACTCCCACCACCTCCAGACCCAGCACCTGTTTGTCTCCTGGGGCTTTCCCATGTCCAGGAGTGCTGGCCAGAGAGAAGGACATAGCCTGTATCTCTCCCTGGCAGCCCCTGTGGGCAGCATGTCTGGCCCTCATGCAGTCTCCACTGGGAAATGTCTTTCCAGAACAAAGAAATCGGCAGCTGTAGCAATAAGAGCAGTCTTTACATATGTGGTCCCTTGCCCAGTTTTTCCTGACTTCTACCATTGTGCAATAAGAATTTCTTGTGGTGATAAAACTAGGTCTGAAGGGAAGTCATATTTTCAATCTACTATTCCAAAGAAAAAAAAAAAATGCAACATTTTGCTCTGGCCTGGGTCACTGAGCAATATAAAATTAAATAGAATCAGCCAAAAGGATAGGATTATTTTCAGCCTAGATCATGCCAGTGTTCCATCCCTGTGTTTCTGTACTGATAAAAGCACCAGTACTACATTTACACTTGCAGGTGATGAGCAGCAGAGGGAGGAAGAGCTGCAATCTATCTTCCCCACTGCACACAATGCATTTGTTTGTACTTCTGTTTTCTCCTTCTTTTCTTTGAAATCTGACAGCAAATTGGAGATTCCTTCTTCTTTCATCTCAGCATGTTGCCACTATCTCTTTACTATAGTAAGGATCTAAAAAAAAATTAGAATACAATACATTGTATTAGTTTTCTAGATTTAATATAGCTATAGAAACTTGAAAATCTATTAGATTAACAGCAACGGAAGTTTATAGAAAGATTAACAGCAACAGAAGATTAACAGCATATAAATGGCCTATTATGGATACGAGAGTTTTCCTCATTTATGTAGTTTGTGTCCAACTCCTTGCCCTGCACAGGTCACTCCAAGAATCACACCATGTGCCTGAGAGCATTGTCCAGACAAGGCTTGGTGCTGTCACCCCTTCACTTAGAAGCCTGTTCCAGTGCCCAACCATTTCCAGGTGTGGAACCTTTTCCTGATATCCAGCCTAAGCCTGCCCTGACTCAGCTTTCTTGAGTCCTGTCACTGGTCTCCACAGAGAAGAGATCAGTGCCACGGCCACAAGGAAGCTGTATGCTGCAATGAACTCTTCCCTCAGTCTCCTGCAGGCTGAACAAACCAAGTGACATCAGCTACTTACATGGCTTCCCCTCCAGACCCTTCACCATCGTTACTGCCCTCCTCCTGACTCTCTCTAATGGATTAATGTCTTTCTTTTATATTGTGGCACCCCAAACTGCACACAATGCTCAAGGTGAGGCTATCCAGTGCAGGACAATCCCCTCCCTTGCCCAGCTGGTGATGCTGTGCCTGATGCACCTCAGTTGGCCCTCCTGGCTGCCAGGGCACAAGGACTCAGGTTCAACTTACCATAACCAGGACCCCCAGGTCCCTTTCCACAATGCTGCTCTCCAGACTCTTATTCCTCAGTCTGTGCATACATCCAGGGTGTTTGCAGAGGTTTAAATCTTCTAAGCAGCTCCTGCCAATGCCCCCTTTTTGCCTGATTGGCTGCCAAGGGCTTCCAGGTTTGGGTGGTGCTTGGGGCTGCTGCACATGTGTCCCTGGGTTTGGGAATCCCCCTGTACATCTTGACATAATCTTCACTCCCAGACTTACCCCAGACTCAAGATTATCTTTGAGCTTCATTTATTTCTTGTAATGCCAACATCTTCACATCTTCATGTACACACTCACAGACATAAATACATTAAATAAAATTCACAGTGTATGGTATTACCTGCCATGTATCCAAGTAGAAATTTTGAACACTGGGATCTCTGTGTTCTCTCTCCTCTCTTCTCAAAATGGGAAATGGCCTTATGCTTCAAAAGAAATCGAGCTACTCCCACAACAAAAGAAAATGTGGAGATCTGTTTGAATGTGTTCTGGGTTCTGTCCATGCCAAGTACATCCCATCATGAGAAAACTAACAGCTTATTTGGAGAAATGCCATGCAAATTATTCAGATATCAGTGCAAGAAGAGTTACGAAAAGTTTTTTAAAAAAGCTGCTCAAACTGAATGGATAAAAGAAGATGTGGCAACAACATGAAATACATACCAATACTCAGAAATTATCTGACATTCAGTTAAGGATTTCAGCATACAAGCTTTGTGCTTTTCCCAAATATGGATTCAACACCCTGTATTCTTTAGGGAGGTGGACATACAAAACACAAAGTAATTGAGAAGGAGTACAGTTTGGGCAACTTTAAACTGGCCTTCAACTCAAAAAGCCATGAGGGGTGCTGAAATATATTTACAGAAAAATTTACATTAAAATTTACATTCTTGTAGGCTAAAAGGGACTAGACAAACTTCCCTCTTCAGTGGGAGCCTCTAATGATAAGATCAGATGATCAATCATCCCAAAACTGACCCCAAATAACTGATTACCAGGGTATTCCACCTCAACTACAATGCAGTACTAGGTGGCATATAATAATCCCATGTGTGAAGCAGATTTAACTAGGCAATAGAATAAAGAAGCAGTTGGTCTGCTGAGCAATATATGCTTTTCTGAAAAGAAAAAGTAGCATAATTTAGAAAGAATATTATTATTATTATTATTATTATAATAATTTGGAAGTGAATGGGATTGCTGGAGAGTCATTTAAATCTGAACAAACTGCTGGAGGATACTGAAAAAAGCTTACACACTTCATAGGGAAAGTGCTTCTTGAACACCACAATCTGATAAGCACTCATCCCTGCTGTGCTAGGCATTTAAAAACCTCTGCAAAAGTCAGCAATGTCATAGAATGATAATATACAAGCAAGTCCTTAATTAAAAGCTTTTGGTGCACAATATGACTGTAAATACACGTGATACTGTATTTCCAAGGTTTTTATAAGGTTAATTAATTAGTATATCTAACAAATACTGTCCAATTAGAAGATAAATTGGTTAGGTAATTTCCCCCTGCATTCTGCCCCATTAGAAACCCCAAACCCTGATCTTTTAGCCCTACATTTTATTATGTCTATGATGCAAAACAAAGTATCCTTGCTAGACTAAAAAGCAAGACTAAACAGAATTAGAAGGTAGCGTAATATGTGAGAAAGTGCAACTACTATGCCAAGATGACAAAGTGTTAGAAACTATACAGCTGTACATTAAAATCTATAAAGCTACAGATATATAAAAACCAAAAATCTTTATACATCAGAACTACAGGCAATTATAAACAGTGGATCTCTGAACTTTACAGTTCTTCGTTTTGCAATGTAAATACGTCTCTATCAGGGTTTTCAAATGTTGTTGCTTTCAGATTTTGAGAAAAACAATTCCAACTATGCAGCGACAATACATGTAGGAAATATGGAAAATGTGGTTATTATTTTGTGATAATCTGTGAATAATTCAGACTGTTTGTCAAATTCTCAAATCCTGAATATCTAAAGCATTTGGAAATCCTCTATTTGCTGTCTCCAGTAAATCATGCTATTTATCCAGTAGAGAATGGATTCTTCTCATGCTCTTAGATCTTTTGTTCTTCTGCCTTGGGGGAAAAAAGACAAACAAACAAAACCCAACACCCATGATTGTCACATTCATTAATTTTACTTTTAACAGTCTCCTAATGGAAGAAACACTCAAAAATCCAGGATTCTCACAGATGTTCCAGTGTGTACAGAAATGAGCATATGTTATAGGTGTACTTGTACTTGAAAATGAAAATGCATGCATGTTCCCTCTGCTAAAGTACAGCATGCATTTTCCTATGATCTCCCACATCATCTTAAGCTCCCAGTCCTGTAAACCTTAGGCACCTCCTGAACTGGGTGAACAGTTACTGATGCCAGCCCACCCTTAAGTCAGTCATTGCTCCAGGCGTAACTAGATGTAGTTAGTGACTAGCTATAACTGTCCCAGTTACTCTACACTAATTGATGATATGCTGAACTTTATTTGTTAGATGATAGAGCTTGGGAAAGAAAAGCTGCAAGAAGCTAGTATGCAGAAAAGTGGAAATTATTGGTATGAAAAGGTCAAATCAAAGGCTTTTGCAACTTGTTGGTAAGTCCCTTTCATTCCTAGACAGTATATCAGTAGGTTCATCAAAATTGCTGAAATGGAGCATCTTCCATAGCCTCGAACTGAATGGCCTGGGGGTCTGGGTAATCACAAAATAGCAGTGCACCACCTGCACCAGGTCCTACACTCCCTGGCTGACTGCTGAGGGGTATTGCTAGGCAGAAGTGAGGCCATCATGCCCAGTGCATGCATGCCTCAGTCAGGGACCTTTTTAAACTTTATTGTTCATCCTGTGAAGAATGTATGTCCATCATCATTGCTAGGAATTTTGTAGAAGCAGAATGTACTGAGATGTGCAAGCTTGACATAATAGGCACAATATTCATCTATTGTGTATCTTAACATATTGAAGCATTCTTTCCTCTTCTGCTGCTCAGCTGGCCCAACATAATCTATAGTATATCTATTGTGAAAAATAACTTCTTACAAATCTCAGTTGATGCCAAGCTGATGAATGCTGCTATGCCTAGAAAACTCCTCAGATACAGAATATGCCTCTTTCACAAACATTTTCTTGAAGTCATCTGAGCTGCATACAAAACTCTTAGTATGAATACACTACCATTAGAGTAGGCAAAATTTATTAGTGTGTTCTTCTCTAATCTTCACAATTAATTCCCACCATCCCCTTCAAAGAAAACACCAAAATATGTACATTTACTTTTATCTAGGGATTGTTCTTTCCACAGCTGAAACCAGACATTTCTGCAGTATATTTCACAGAATTACTTTGTCATGTTTCCAGGAAAACTTTTATCTTATTTATTCCAGACCTAAAAATGTATTTAATTTGGTTGTCAATGCAGAGCTTTTTCAGTTGTTTCCACTTTTTTTCCTATTCATCTTTTATCCTTTTCTGATTTTGTTCAATGATTTTGCTTTTGAATTCTATTGATTAGTCAAATTATGTATTAAGTATTTTTGCAATTTTAGCTAAGAAATGCTAAATGTCATCCATAAATTCCAAGTTCATTGCTTTATAAACCTGATTTATATTTTCCATTTTCTCTCATATAAAATATTTAACAAAAAATCATAGTGCAGATAGCACCAGTAGTAACCCAATGGTAATGAAACATATCCATATACCGTGAAGAAAACTTGTCCAAGGATAAAGTGATATTAAGGCTTTCAGAATTCTTTGATTTTTGTTCTGAATGAAAGGACACAAATGTACTTTACCATATGACTGGGTTAATAAAAACCTACAAAAAGCAGCAGTGATATTCTGATTACCTCACATATTCAGTCTAAAATACTTTTTCTATTGTGTTATTCGAAGTTTTAAAAACAAGTTTATATGATTTCACTCGGTATCAGCTACTATAAAAAATACAACATTTAGAATAAATAGCCACTTTAAAAGAAAAATATTAACCACTCATTTGCAAATTAAATTTAATATTAATACTAATAATAATACCTAAAGCACTAATTTCCTCGTATGCATTTGCTATTTCTCTGTCCTGTCCCATTGTCTGAGTATATTCCAAGAAGAAAAGTAATTGTTCTACCCACATAATACTGTGAATGACACCACTTTTAAGCCTCTATTCCCGTAAGAAATGCTATGAAAAGATGTGAGGGCTGCAACCTCAGTAAAGGGCCAATATTGACCCTTTGTTATCACTATGCATCACCAAAAAAATACCAGATTGAAGAGATTTATGATGAAAGCATATTAACATTTTGAGCTGTACTTTTGAGAAAATGTGTGTCTGGATATATCAAACAAATCATTCAGATGCCAGTGTATGAGGCTGAACCTAAAAACAAAATTAAACTTACACACAGAGATCATATGATGAAACACTAGTCCGTGGAACATATATCTGTGCAATTCTAAAAGTTAAATTTCAAAAACTCTTAGCAAGCTATAACAAGGATTATATAATAATGTATCTCTTTATTCATGCAAGGTACAGGAATAATATTAAGGATGCAAAACCAGACATTGAGAAATCAAATAATGATGAAATGAAAGGTTTTGTCATATAAACCCTAT
Organism: Erithacus rubecula; assembly: GCF_903797595.1. Classification (NCBI taxonomy): domain Eukaryota; kingdom Metazoa; phylum Chordata; class Aves; order Passeriformes; family Muscicapidae; genus Erithacus; species Erithacus rubecula. The sequence continues at coordinate 35,921,760 of NC_136687.1, read as the reverse complement.
GCAGCTTCTATGAGACCTTAGCTGAGGCAGTTGTCCAGTCTCTATAACTATGAGTCTGAACAATGTACAGTCTGCTTTCAAAGCTGTTACATTTAGGAACTTGAAAGACTTGTGAAAAGACTAAAGAATGTACTAGAAAGGCTGTGTTGGGTTGATGTAGCCAGAAATGTGTGTTCTATCACCATCTGTTGAAGCCGGGTGGGGCAGTGATTCCTTATCTCCATGGCACATATTATCTGCTAATGGGCCACCTTTAAGACTAGGTGGGGCAATCGTCTTTATCCTCTCCACAACCCATCCTCCCTCTAGGAAGATATCATCTGCTAATGGCCCATTCAGTCCCACTGTATGACTGATAAAATTACATCATCCCATTGGGAGATGCTCCAGCAAGGGGGAAGAGTTGAGCCTTCCCTACCTAGATAAAAACTGAAATTTTGGACAGCAAGATACCTTCCTTCCACTGCATTCCAGAGGAAAACTGGACCTTTCCACATCATCCCTGGACCTTCAGAGGAAAACTGCACCTTCTATAGGAGCACTGCTTGAACTGAACCACATCTGCCACTGCAGGAGGATGCCGCCACCATTTAATGGGACTGCTACCAACACCCTGACTGACAGGGTGTCAGGTTGTGTTCTGACTCTGTCAGTGTTTTGGGTTTGTTCTTTGTAATTCTCTATTTCTATTTTAATTTTCCTAGTAAAGCATTGTTATTCCAAATTCCCCTATCTTTGCCTGAGAGCCCCTTAATTTCAAAATTATATTAATAATTTGGAGGGAGAGGGTTTACATTCTCCATTTCAAAGAGAAGATTCTGCCTTTGGCAGACACCTCTCCTTCAAACCAGGACAAAGGCATTCGCTTCTACTTGACTTACAACTGACCAAAATTTAATGTATTTGGTTAAAAACATTTCCAAAGTTACCTATACATGTAGAATGATGGCAAAGTATCAAAACAATTATGTCTGCTCTAATAATAGTGAAATACTTAGAATAAAACTTTATAATAAACATTACCCAAGAAAATACTTTAGATTAAAGGACCTTCCTGAAACCATATGAAAGTTTAATACGCACAAAAGAGAATTAGCTTCCTCCCTGGATTTATGATTGTTTGGGGTTTTTTTTGTGAAACTCACTGACTGTCAATAGCTGATCTATTTCCTCACCAAGAAAATGCATTAGAAAATTCTCTGCACTTTTATTTTCACCTTGATCCTCAAAATATACTAATTTTTCTTACAACTTTAAACTGTGAGATCATTATAATTTCCATTTTGAAAACAAACTGTAGATGCCATCACTGTCACCTCTCAGTTCATATAGTATTTTTAGAAGGCATGATTTATCTCCACATATTACATTTTCTGTATATTTGTAAAGAAAAAAAAAATTTATTATCTTTATTAGTTGAATAACTTTATATTAAGTCAGTGAACTTTGAAGGATGGCAGGTAACTATTTTTAAAAGTTTTGTTACATTATATGTACTAATTTACTTCATAAGCAGCAACAACTCTAAGCATAGTCTCTGACATTTCTTGTGTGCAATTCTCAAAACTGCAAACTCACTCACACTGGTACAAGTGCACAGGAAAATGAAGAGCATCAAAATGAGCTATGCAGAAAACACTCGGTGCTGGAATCCCTTCACTGCTTGTTGGAATATTACACCATCCATTCAATTAGTAGAACAAAGGAAAGAGATTTTGGTCAAACATAGATAAATATTTTCAAAGGAGAAGTGCTAACTGCTATGGGCTTTTGATGTAATCATCTCTGTGTTTAAAACTCACAGATGGCATTTTCCAAGGCAAAGTTTAGATATTTATGATTCCTGAGACTCACTCACAAGACTGGTTTCAATTTAGGATTTAAAATGCATGTTCCAGGAGAAACAGAAATAAGAATGATGTATTGGTTTGTTTATATAGATATGACAAATCAACTGATCACAAAACTGTGCAATATATTCTCATACAGTAAGTATAATGATGTCAAAATAATAAAATTTTTGTGTTTGCTAATTCCTGAATACTATGTACCTACAAATTGTATCAGTATATGTGTTTATATTTTTCAATTATATTTTATATATAATTATTATATATTTAATGCATGTATTTTGTAAAATGATTATTCCAATTCTATTTAAAATATATCTAACACCTCTTCTGAACCTGCTTATATCAACACAAACTTTAACTCTCTGGACAGTTTGGATCTGAGAGTGGCAACAAAGGGAATTACACAGCTTGTTTGGTTGTTTTGGTAAGACCCCCCTTCATTCTCTCTTGTTATGTAAAGAAAAACCTAGATTGGTTGGTTCTGTTGGATCCTAATCTTGCACACCAGATATGCCTCTATTTCTATCTGTACCACATGTGCAACAGGACAGTTAGTGCTTTTGCAAAAAGTTTTCAGTAACAGATTTACTGTCTAAATTGTCTGGGTTATAGCCAGGTTTTACCATTGCCCAAATTTCAAAGAAAATAATATATGTATTAGATTGCTCATATAGCATCTTAGAATTTTAGAGTCTTTTGTGATAGGATTACATAAACCTCCTCTTTCATCTCTCAGGTTCTTTGGATTTAGCCAGGTTTTGATGGCAAAGCCAGAAATCGTATTCCAAACAGTCTGAAAGTGGTGTTTCCAGTAATCCATTTAGATGAACCATTGTTTCAGTGGCTCTCAGCTGTCTCCCTCATGATTTTAACTCTCAAATGCATACTTACATCATCATTAAAGGGTGGTTGTCTAGGCTTTCCAGGCTGACTCCCCCCAGATCTGCATTCTTTCTCCACCTTGTTGAATATTTTGTATGATTATCAATGACATTTTACTTCTTTTAGATAATTCATTAGTTCACTGATCAATCAGTTTGACTCCCTTTTCTAAACTAATACCACCTCATGTCAGGACCAGAAAATTCCTGTATAAAGAACCACTGAAACTCAAATGACATCTCATTGAACCACTATGAAATACATGAATTTACAATGAATTGTTCCTTCTTTGATACAGAAAAATGAATACAAAGTGCACATCTGATGCTGAAGAATTTTAGCATGGTAAAACACATATTTGAATAAATGCATACTTTGCCTCTTTAGCTTGATTCTAATCAAGATATCAAACAGGACAGAAAGAGGTGTGGGCATCTTATAATGCACTTTTCATGTTTGATGGTGAGTAGAAACCTATCATGTTTTGCCTGAAATATATTTTTAACCATTTTTCATCACTGCCTTCTAAACGTACTCGATTTGCCTCTGCAAATTTTTTTTTTCACCAGAAATAATCAGTCTTTAGGAAAAAAACAGCTGGATCCTGTCTAAACAGAGACCATGTTTAACAGCTTGTTTAACTTTAAAAAGTTTTGACTGTCAATTTTTCCAATCCATGCCAAAGTATCAGGATTGTACCCCATCAATACTTAGTCATTGGTTCTGAAGCTATAGCCTAGAGAGAGAGATGGACTTATCAGTACCACATCAGTACCACATCAGTACCACATCAGGACTCGATCAAAATTCTAATTCTTGCTTTTGTTGGAAGCAGTGGATTCAATTTCGAGGTCCAAGCTCTAGAAATTGTCTCCAAAATGAAGAAATATGAGTTTTCTCAGTGCTGCCACACAAGTTGCCATTGCCACTGAAAGGCTCCTTCTTCTCTCACAAGCTTGGAAGCCTGCTTTGTGTCATTCCTAAAAGCACCTATTTTTAAAAACTGTTTGCATGCCACATGATTTCTCTCAAAAAGGAAATTGTTAATACATAATGCAACAGTACATTTCTGTTTGAAGGACATAGACTCTTTAAACACAACCTATTTATTTGTAAATCTGAAGTACACAGAGCATTTCACCCTGGTGAAAACCTCACATAGTTTTAGTTTTAAGGCATTAAACATTTGCTATGGTAGAACACACCACTCCCAAACTCTATGCAGGCAGTTACATTTTCTACTCCCAAATTCTAAACGAAGGCTGTTGTATTTTCTACTGACGTGAATCAGTCCTTTGTTTGATCTCTTTTCATTTCACAACAGAGAGAGAGGAAAAATGCTGTTATATTTTTACATGGTAGCCTATCATAAAACAAGAAGTTGCTGTTGGTTGTCTGTGATATTCACCATGTCTGCAATATTTCTGCCACCACCTTTTTCAGCACCTGTCTGTTGGCCAATCAGAAAAAAGCAAAAGGCCTGAAGTCTCTCCAACCCCAGGGAAACTCTTTCCAAAAATATCCCCAAGTTAAGTGTCTCCCTAATAGGAGCTGCTGACTGACAAATCTCTCAGCAGTTCATTCTTAATAACCAGCTGTATTTTAACCTTTTTTTTTTTTTTTTTTTTTTTATTTAGTTCTACTGAAGCTAACAGCAGAAGTAATCAGCTGTTCCATGCTCTTCCTTCAGCATTCATTCCTCTGTCCAGAAATATGGAGGTCACATTCTTGCACATTTGTCTTTGTTAGTGCTATGACTCCTGGCAGCAATACACAGCTGTCTACCCCTATCTGGCATCAGACATGTTTTTAGGTGGCAGGTGGAGTCTTCCTAGGGGCCACAGGAATATATTTGGCATAATCAAAAGAGAGTGTGCAATAACTGTTACGAAGGTAAAGCAACGTAAAGCTGTATTATGATAAAAGGAGAAAGAGAAGTAAATATTTATTTTCCTACAGATCAGCATCTCACATTTTGTTGAAAGAAGCGCATTCCTTTTTCAAAGTTAATCCCCTTGTAAAGAAAGAAGCTTTTATCTGTATTGAACTCTTGCGCTGTCTGTGCCTGCTCAGATCAAACACATTTCACATGCTAAGAAGATATCTAAATACATGACTGGCTGTGAATATAAACATGTAAAATATGCACTATAGGCTTGCAGCTAAAATTGATCTAATAGAGTTCCTTTTCTCCATAAAGAGGAAATTCTAAATCTTAGCACATATAACATTAAAGGATGACATGTGATGCCATAAAACATTTTTCTCACTGCTCAACTATGGGAATTCTATGATATGCATAAGTGCAAGTAGTTTTTATATTTAAAAAAATCAGCTCTGTTTGAAATATAATCCTTACAGGTACTATCTAATGTGAATATGAACTCAACACTTAGAATTAAGCAGTTCCATACTTGGCAGGGCATAGAGGGATGAGTAACTTTTCAGGTAGGGAAATACAACACAGGCAGTTAACAAGTGTAATTAATTACAAAATAATTGGTAAAGCCATAATGAATATGACTAACATGTACAGCATACATGACAAAATCAACTGAGAGAAGAGTAACACTTGAAGCATTTACGTTAAACAAAACTGGACAAAATTAGAGATAAAGTCTTGTATATGGACTTCTTAAAAGAAAACTTAATTTTAAGAAAGAGTCTAATGTTAACTCTGCAGAGACAAAAATTGGCTATCCAACTTTTATGGGTTGCTTTTCTTCTTTCAATCAGCTTGTTTAAGTTGGAGTGTTACTTTTGTGATACAGATTTTCCACTAGAGTGCTTTAACTCTACTTTATTTCCCTTCTTTCCTTTAAAAATTATTTAAGACTCCATTGAGCTGATACAGTTTAGCTTTGTTAATCATATAAATTGTAATCTTTACATGCTAGACTATACAATCTCGATTATCTTGCCATGTGCTACACTGACAAATTCTATCCTTGCTTTCCCTATCCATCCGAGATTGCATCAATTCTGCCTTCTTCAACTTTCACTCATTTCCTTCTTGCTTCTTAATTCAACAAGAAATTGATTTCTTATATTTTCTTACTAAAAACACCTGTAACAAAGGCTTGCTTAAATTCTTATTTATATACATTCCCAAATGCTAAAATGTGACACAGCCTTTCTACTTGAACCACAGAAGACTGTCAATTCAGAGCTTGGTGACACCTCATTCCTTTTCTTTGACACCAGTAGATAACACGCCTTAAATATCTTAATAGAACCAGGCAGTGGAAAGGCCATCTCATAGCAGTGAGCCCAGTGGCTGTGTGTTGCTGTTTGCTACAAGCAGCAAATAATAGTAGGACACTATTTGGGTGGAAGGAAAAAAGCACTTTATTAAAACTTCACCTATATTTATAGAACTGTTCTTGAATCTCAAACAGGACAGCAGTTCATTGGAAAATAGGAGAAAACATCCCATATTACGTATATCGCGCACTATCCCACAGTCAACATCAGGTGCTAATCTTACGTTTATTAATTCCTTCCTATTTGTAAGAAAGCTATCACCCATGGAAAATCTTGGCTGGAGCTGAGAAAGTGTCACGGCCTGAGAAAAAGACTCATAACCCGAGAAAAAGCCTGGTTGAAATTGCCTAGGCCTTCGGCAGTGTGCACACATGCGGCGTGGGCACAGCTCCATGGCACAACAGTGAGCTCCGCCGGTGTGGTGTGGGCACAGCTCCACGGCACAGCAGTGAGCTCCACCGGTGTGGTGTGGGCACAGCTCCATGGCACAGCAGTGAGCTCCACCAGTGCGGTGTGGCTGCAGCTCCATGGCATGTCTGTGGCCCCAGTGGGTGCGATGTGGTCATGGCTCCATGGCGCACTGCGCAGCAGCACATCCCACAGGTGTCATGGTGGCATGGCCCTGAAGGGTCTGATGAACAGGGCCTGGCAGAGGCAGGCTCAGAAACCAGCGTGTCATGGTGGCATGGCCCTGATGGGTCTGGTGAACAGGGCCTGGCAGAGCAGGCTCAGACAGCACTGCCTGCTCTCGGGTGATGGGGACAGAGACATCTCTACCCTGGGCACAGCGTTTATTGGCAAAGATCAAACAGCTTTGGCCTATGTGTCTTCACCTTTGTGATAAATCCATGCGAGCACAATGTGCTTCACAGCTGCAGATGCAAAAGTGTATTAATCACAATGCACAGGAGTGCAAAATTCCTTTGACATTTTAAAGGATGCTAGGGGCACTCAGCGGTCAAGTAGGTGTTTGTACATGTCTCCCATTATTACTTGTCCAGCTAATAAAAGTTAACAAAGACGGTATCTTGAGACAGAATGATATTACAAGTGTTCTAGTAGTCTTGAGATAAGGGAAGCAGAATGACAAGTTTCTCACTGTGAGGTAGTTTGCCTCATCAAGAGCTTAGATGGACTATAGATGTTGGATTGAGAAGTTTTCATCTCTTTCCCAGTTTACAGAATGGTATTAGTTCTCTGTGAGTTACTTAGCATTCCTTTCTGGTTTTTGGTTTCCTTTCCTATATACAGCTATGGCAATTTCAGAAAGTCTTACTATTTTCAAGCTTATTGATGTGTAGTTGCTTGCAGCTCTTTAACCTCTTTGTTGAGGAAATATTGTGTAAAAGAAGGATGGGAGCTATTATTACTGTCCTTAGTTTTATTTTAACAATTGCTGTATTTCTTCCAGACCAATTACTGATACAACTGCTAGCAAAAGCTGAAGGTGTATAAGCTTTCCCATTGCACTCCTAAGAAAATCCTCAGAGAAACTTGGAAAAATTGTATTTGAATACCATTGACACTGCTTGCTACATTTGACACTTTCATATGTACATGACAGGTAGATATTTCCAGCACACTCTATGAAAATATAGATTAGCTCTAGCTATGTAAAAAAAAAATCCTTTTACTATGTATTTACAAGCAAAATTAAATGTTTTTTGCATACTGAGGGAAAACTAAAGAACAAAACTATGTATGGCATCAAACTGCAGCAAGAACATTGACCCAGTCTGTTCAGCACAGGCAACCAGATTATTTTTTTGCTCTTTCAGAGGTGGAAAAATATGTCTGTTAGTAACTCAAAATAACTGGAGGTTTCTGTGGCAACTGGTAAAGGAGGTTGTATCTCTCTCTGCTGCTTAAAGTAGAAGCAGTTCTTAGAGATTTCTATTTGAAGTTTGCATACTGGTGTTTGACTTCAGGTCTTGGAAAGGAGATTGCCTATCTACTTGTATTTTATCCTGTTGCTATTTAGAGCAAGGTACAAAATAACAAGGACCATAACAGAGGTGTTCTGCTTTCTTAGGTAAGTGCATTAATCATTAAAGAGCTTATCACTGTATTTTGGTTTTACACAATTAACGATGAAAATCTTTTGCATTATGTAACATCATCAGACATAATGGAAAACCTGTACAATGAGAACAGTTTTATCATTTTTGGCATGAGATTTGGAATGATTTGAGCTGAGTAGTGTTAGAAACTATTATTAAGGTTTCAGGAAAACTGCATCTGTGTTCCATCAAATCTATTGGTAGTGAAAACTGTTATCTCCGTGGAGTTCTGTTCATCAGCTGAATTTTCCATAATACTGCAATAGGAATGGAGTAAGCATATTAGCTGTATATCTGTAATATTGTTTGATGTCATTATTCATTTTTAAATATTATATGCAAGTGTTAAATTGGTACATCACTGCCTATTAAAGTGTGTTTATCTTGCAAAATGTGTAACTGTTTCAAAGTTTTAGTCTGTTTGCCATTTGTTTATAGTGATTTACTGCCTTTACTATTTTTATAAAGGAGAGTACACATTATTTTTGCAATAAAAATGGAAGGTCTTGATTCCAAAATATTCAGTATAGATCAAAGGATATAAGTATTCCCTAAATCATAGAAGAACCATATGAAGAAAATTTATTCATGGCTTAATAAAGCTGTATAAAACCTTGCCTTATTAAATTTTCAATTTGTGAAGAGTATTTAAATAACGGTTGAAGAGGAATTAATTGAGCAGAAATCTTTCATTTTCTGAGGAAATATTTCTGTCATGCTGGACAAAAATATTTGGCATATTTGACTTACACAAAATAATACTTTATTTGTATTCAAAAAGCTAAATTTCTTTTAAAATGTCTCTGCAGGTATCTACAGGCAGATATATTTTCTTCCCAGAAGTGAAAATTTAAACACACAATTGCAAGAACCAGGATTCATCCACCCACTCTCTGTGGAAAATGCTGAAGATAGCCCAAGGCAGCTTGTTGCTGTTTATATACAGGCTATTTTTGACTCCCATTCCAAGGTGGCAAAGTCTCATGCATTTAGTGGAGATGCTGAGTACCTGTAAAAGGACCTTGATTTTACTTTGGGGGTGACTGCTTAAAAATTAGGCATACAGTTGTTAACTCTTGGATAACCAGCTCCTTCTTTGTACACAGTTTTCAGCTTGAAATTTTTAGAATCATCATTCTGTTCTTATTTGACACACTGAAACCACTATAAAATGACCTGAAATAAAATCCTTTTGATTAATTTAATTACAATATGGTAAGGATCTCAGGATGCAAAAATGGGGTTTGTATACATTGCAAAGTATTCCCAGTCCAGCAGTGAATCTGTTCAAGCTGCAATCAGGGGACTGTATGAGGATGCCAAGATGCTCTATCAACACTGAAATACAAAGTGTGGTACTGGCACTTGTTAGTACATAAAGATGGTCTGGGTCCTGTAGGGAGCTCTGAGTCTCTTGTGCACTTCTGTCACAACAGTACACCTACTGCACTTCCATTGTTGCCAAGGAACAAATTTTAATAAAAAAATACAAGGCAGTATCTAGAAAACCTTGAGCTAAGAGCAAATGTCAGTGTACAAAATTATTTCAAATCTGAGAGCTGATATAACTGATGCTGGCAGAAAGGATGGAGGTCTGTAACATCTCTTTGGAGCTATAATTTCTTCTAACCCCTCTGAGGCATGTGACTCCCAATAGGTTGCAATCTGGCAGAAACCATGCCCACACATTGCTTTTATTTCTGGAAACCATATGATAAAATCTGTAGATTAAACTAACAGCCTTCATGTTTACTTCTTCCTTTCACGGAGCTTTAACAGAAATGTTGTGCTTGAAAAAGTGATTTTGGAGAGATTTTTTTTTCCCCTGGGACTAAACTCTCACAGGAGGTGAGAGTACTTCCTTAGCAGTACTTCCTTAGCAGAGACAGTAAGGAAGAATTTACTCTGTTACACTTTATGCTCTACAACTCTATAGACAACTAAAATGTATTTTGATTGCTTCAGTGTTAATAATATGCCAGAGTTATGGGGTATTTTAAAAACATGCATGTTTTCCAGGGATTTTTTGTGTCTTTTCTGAGGGATATACTTCTTTTTGGATTATAGCACTATTTCACTTGAGATTTGAAAATTCAGTAGGTTAATTTATTTATACAGTGTTATATATAGTTACAGATTAATAGCTATCAAGTATTACAAAAAGTTGCTGTATTTCTACTCATAAGTCCATTAATGTTAAAGGTCTTTTACAACTTAAATTCTAATTTTTTTTTCTACAAGATTTTAAGGTACACAGGGAAGCCATTGATTTTAAACTGCTCTTAGTAGAAAAAGGCAGTTATTTTATTTATTATCATGAAAATAATGTTGTTTAAAAACATTACAAATCTATTATTACCATAAAATTATACAGAAGGGGAATGGCTAAGTTTTCTGAATTTCTGAGTAGCAAGCACACAGAACTTTGTGCCACTTCCAGGCCTAACATTGCTTCTGCTGGAATTCCAGATAGTGGCAGTCTGCTGAAACATGAGTTCAGTTACCAAATATAGATGAGTGGGGCACGAATTTCATAGTCACAGAGGACGGATGTAACGCACAGGCCACAGTCTTCTCGACTAAGGACCAAGCACACTTTAGTGAAGAACTGGAGCAACTTTAAGCTTATTCAGATAGAGAAGGAGGAAAACAACTTTACCTACTATTAACTATACTTGAACTCTCCATATTGCCCTGCTCATTGTAAGATCTGTTTTCTATTTTCTGTTAAACATAATTGTTGTATTTGTGGTGTAATTTCGCAGGATTTCAAAATTCAGAGAGAAACTATGTGCCCTTTTTGTTTTAAAAAATCTTACCAGATATGTTTCATCCTTTATACTATTCTATTGAAGAGATTGGCTTTGGGTCATGTTAAGTAATAATTTCTTATGTGGCAGGTTCTGCAGATGCAGGATGTTTACATTTTTCTTGAAATTAGTCCTTTAATTTTCTACGTTTTTCCATATTTTACTATATATCTTTTCAAAACCTTAATTTGATTAGTTACTCAGTTTTTTTTTAAATTACTGTAATCTAGTACATTTCAAATTTAATATTTTCGTATTATTTTTTAGAGCATCTGTATTGGGTTTTGAATAAGTATTTAAACTGCATGATAAAATATATGGTTTTACTTGGGTGTAATTTTTTAATATATACAAGTAGGACCCCATAGTCTATATGCAATAATGTTGAAAGTACAGGTAAACACTGATATACATGCAACTTTGTATTTTATGTTTGTGTCTTTAAATGATACAGTATATGGTTTTGCAGGTTACCTATGATGATGAAATCTGTTATAAATACATTGTAGTCTAACTTGGAGAAGCTAGAAATAGCATTCAAAATTTCTAATTATGATCTTATAAGCTACTTGATAGGTTTAGTGATACTTCACCTACAGTTCACTGTGGTTACAAGTTTCACTAAAAGAATAGTGAGTTTATGTATTACAGTATGGCAGAAAAGAGTCTTTCTCCTGGAAGCTTCCACTCAACTCCCTAAAGCTAGACATATGAATGCATTTTCAGGCACCTTGTCACCAAGAAGGCTTATCAGCATTAGAAATTGCCAGTAAACCAGCATGTTTAAATCCATCAACTTTATCTAAATCTCCAGGTATAGACTGATTCACCTAAATTTAGAGCCCAGCCTTTGAAAATTACAATATATGCAGCCATTATGTTTTTCTAATGACAAAGCTGAGTATTGGAAAGAAATACATTAATTCATAATATATTAATTTTAATCATCATGTTGGGTGGCTAACAATAGGTAAACCTGTCCTACCCATGAAACAACCCATTGAAACATTAGAACAGCCTGGTGTTGGAAGTCAGGGAAGTTTATCTGAGTATGTAATGTGTCACTTTGAGATGTGAACAAGCTAGGAATCAGTGTGTGTGAGATTTAAATAAAGATATAAGGATATTTATATGTTGTCTAAATAGCACCTTTGTTCATTTGAATAAAAAGTTTTTTGAAATAACTAAGATTAAGGAGGCAGAAACTCTGCAGGTTTAACCCTTGTTTCTGTGGCATTCATCCAGATTATGCCTGAACAGCTGAGCCTCTAGACCAACTGTTTGCTGGGCTTCTCAGATTCTTTCTTTAATGCTGCTATGTGGTAGTCAGTTATACTGTACATACTTTTTTAGATTTTGTTGACAAGAGATTGGCATGGCTGCTAAATTTGTTGCCCTATAAACACAGATAACAGGAAAGGAAGACGAAATCTCAGCAAATAATAAACTTATCACTGAATGCTATAAAAACATGTATCAAATCCTAAATGCTTTGGGTTTCTTATACTTCTCTTTTATGTATTGAATTGTAATCTGTTGGCAAGACAAACAGGCATATCAAGAGATGCATATGCTAAACCAAGAATTCCAGTAATCTATCAGCCATTTAATGACTACATGCTGGGTAATCCCTGGTTTAGTGACTAAAGGTAATTGGAGCCTGCACAAGCTGATGTAAAATACATCCGAGTGCATCTCATGACTGTCAAGACATTTCTCTACTATCAGTAGAGAATTAAAGGAAAATATTTTTTAATCCCATATACATTTTTTTCTTGTAGAAATTATCATTAGAAGAGAATTTCCCAGGGTAATCAAAATCACTGATATTCAACTTAATTAAATGTTCAGCAGAAACAATAATAATGTTTCAGATAAATTCAGCTACAATCTAGTGACCAGATAGACAAATACATTTCAACAAGATTTTCAGGCCAGTCCTTCTCTTGGAGAAAGTGTGGTTTCCCTGATGTCTGATACTGGAGAGGTATAAATGCTTCTCTGCTTTGTGAAAGTGGTACAAAATATAAGTTATACACTTGTGTTGTGCAGGATGATATACAGGTTGAGAAATATATTTCTTCGATGCTTTACTTTTAGCATATGGTAGCTTGATATTTCATTTTTCAGTGTTGAGGAAAGTGCTACTAAATTGGTAACAAGTTAAAAATGTTTGCACACTAAGTAAAATAATATTAAACACATTAACAACATTAAACAGAAAGGATAACTTAGAATTTCTATTCCAAGTATCTTTGTGTGTATCCTTACAACGGTTTTAGCTTGAACACTTCTCTCAGAATTTCATGGTTTAGTGTTTGAAAGGCAATGTTATGGGGGGGGGGGGGGGGAAGTAAATATATTCCCAGAATCTTCATAAGGATAAAACCAGAAAAAAAATGAAGCATAGTAGAATTGATGTAAAATAACTAATCAGATGTGAAATAAGAGCATATATCCATATTAATCCAGTGAAATTGGGATTGTGCTAGGCGATATACAGACAAAGGATGTCTTCATATTTCTGTGGGAAGATTCATGAGAAAAATGACTCCTAAGTTCTCCCATTTCCACCTAGACAATTTGCCGTCCTGGCTCATTCTAATAGAAACCAAGGTTTATGGTATGTGATGCACCATTAGGTTCTGCTCATCTTCCAGCTTTGTGTCTAGCTTGTGGGAACTAGGATATAACTGTTCTCATTAAGGAATTGTTCTTGTGTCTTCCAGGATGCAAGACAGAAGGCGTGGGCAGGCAGTGCCTCTTTCTTTAATGCTGAAGGAGACTTACTCTCCAGAGAGAGGAAGCAGTAAGGGATATCCTGAAAATATGTCAGAACCGTCATCTTACCATGACTTTTTCTGTGATCCCCTGTCAGACACACAGAATGGTGAATTTTCAAATGAACTTTCTGCCTTCCTTACCCAGGAGGAGATAAGTAAGAGCCTTGACATAGCTCGTGAAGCCATTGCCAATTCCATCGAGGAAGAAGAAAACACAGCACCAGACTTTACTCATTATCTCAACACCTCTCTTTCTAGCCCTTCAGAAGACCCTTCTGTCAGGGACACCGACCTACATGAGCAAGATGCTTTACAGACACCTCAAGCAAGCAGTTGGACTTCATCTGCTGCAAGTCATGTTCTCCCAAGGGATCCGAAAGAGCAATCCACTGCACCTGAGACAGAAGATAGTTTTGTCACAGTTTCTAGAAGACAAGCAAGCACCTCACCTTTTCTACCTGCTAGTCCCAGCTTTGTCAGAAGCCTGAAATTTTCAGAGAAAGGTGGTCCATTTATGCCTAAGACAAGCCCAAACTCTGAATTGACATCCCAGGGAGAAGCTCCTTCGAGAAACAAGCTGTGTGACAAAGCTGCCACATTCATAGAGGAGTTATCATCTATATTCAGACAGGCAGCAAAGACAAGAGGCCGTAGTCCTGATGGGGACTCTTCTTCTCCAGACAGTGGATACCTGTCTCCTAATAAGAAACAACCAGCTTTAAGTACCTTAGTAAACCAGGAGTTTGACAAACCACATCAAGAGGCTGAACCTGAAGAAAAATTACCTGGAGTTCATCTGAATGGAGAACTCTATTCTGGAAGGGGGAGCATCATGGAGAGCAAAATGGTCCTGTGCCGTCCCTTCATCAACATGGAAGAGCATGAACTTTCACCACCTCTATTCACTCAGAAGCTCCGGAGCCAGGAAGTTGCCGAAGGAAACAAAGTATTGCTGGAGTGCAGAGTTGCTGGCAACCCAGTCCCTGATGTCAGGTAAGTGCTAAGTCACCAGATATCACCTGATGGTGGAAGGTATCTAGGGACAGGTACGTCAGTGACGTAGAGACAGTCACATGAGCAGCCAGTCATGCTCTCTTTCAAAGCACAAAGAATAACACATTCTAATGTCTTTATTTCACTAGTGTTTCATTCTATTTGCTTGGGAAATTAAATTTTGCTTGATTTAAGAGCCACATGGCAAAATTAGAAACAGAATTGGCTCTAGCAACATTCTGTGTGATTGTTACTTCATTAAGCCAAGTAAAAGAAGAGACAACTTGGCCCTAAAGAGCATATCTCAAGAAGATGGTACAGTGTTTTACTGCTGATTAATTAGAATGTCTCCAAGATCCATGTAAACTGCTTCTCTGAATCTTAACTCAGGTAGAATCATAAAATAAGAGGTTCTTAATGATCTGAGCAAAATGAGTAGTGAAAAACATTGCTAACATAATAGTAGATTATTGTAAATTCAAGTATATGTTTAAGTAATCACGAGTATTAATTAATTTGTAACTTCTGTCTTACTTCCCTTTTGACACTCATAATTGGGCTATGCTAGCCGTCTGTAGATACAGCCATTACTGAATTGTGGCAAATACGATTCATGCGAATTTTTTTGTCTCTTGCAAAGCTCCCTGGCATTCAAATTTATACACTTTCCTGCTCCATTATAAAATTTGTTTTATTTACTATTTATTATTAATTCTCCATCTGGCAACTGAAAGAAGACATATCAGTTACTAATAAAAATTACGTTTTAAAGTTTTCACTAAACAAAATTTCCCCCTTCCTCTCTATTTCATTATGGATTTTCAAGAGAGGAAAAATACGTCAGCTGCACCTCAAAAAATACTCATTTCATAAGTCGATGCCCTTCTTTTTTGCCTGTCCTTTCTGTAGTGACACTGACTTGGCTGAAGAGGTCACTCACACACAGCATGGGCGGCACAGAGCCCTCAAGTGAGAGCTGCTGTGCAGCCAAGAGAGCAAAAACCAAGGCTCACCCAGGGGTTAGGAGGCAGCAAACACTTGAGTGATGTTTGGGTGAGGTCCAAAGTCTGAATCTTGGGGAAAGGAGGGGTTTCTTTCCAGATGAGAAAGCTTGCAGAAAAATATAGTAGTGGATTTTTATCTGTAGTAGCATTACTTGGAACTTCTAAACAGTTTCATAGCATCATCTAGGCACATCACTGTCCTTCTTTCTGGATAAGAAAAGCAGTTTTATGGTATATCCTAGATATACATCCAGTTATTTTGCTGCAGTGGAAAAAGGCAAGCCTGTTTAAATCCACCCACATATTGCAGAGCAAATGAAGAATGTCTGTGCTACTTCCAGAAATATTTTCTGTAAATGAGAGTTTTATATGGTTTAAAAATAAAGCAAACATCAATGATACAATAATAGTTTACCATTCTTGAAAATGAAAATAATCTCATTTTCTAAAGCACTTTACTTAGACAATTGCTTCATTAGACTGGATTTTTGTGACATATGTGGAAAACAATCTTCAGACCATAATCATATGAATTAAAAATATTTACAGTTTTCTGAAGAAACTGGCCAGAAAAAAAATTGTGTAAAAGATACTAAACTTTTTGTGAAGATTTCTGAATAGGTAGAAGATAGAAATGGATATTAGGAAAGTATGGTATTGCATGGCCAAAAGAAGGGCAATGGAACAAGCTGAACAGTTACCTGGTATGAAAAGTGTAAGACCAAGCCATTTGACACATGCAAAATCTGCTAAACAGGAGATGCTGACAAGGGCATGAGCCAGGGCTGCCAAAGTTTGGATATTTGCATATAGCAATAAAATCTGTAGAAACCAAGGTTCAGCTATTCCGATTCTTCCCAGAAAACACAGTTTCAATAACACAGTCATTGCAAAGGCTGTTTTTGGAACTCTATGTGATAAGTGTAATTAAACTAGAAAGCAGTTATGATTTTTGTGGGGGGGGGGGGGGGTTGTCTTTTTTTTTTTTTTTTGCCTCAGCTGGGAAGAAAACCAGAAGCCACATTTCCTAAAGTCATAAGGAAGTAACAATAGTTTAATGGTGACAATAAACTCAGGAAGTTCTTATTTCACCAGGCACTCAAAAAGTTGTTCCAGCATAATAATGAATACAGGTGATATTTAAGCACAATCAAGCACTGGTAACTATGAAGTCATCCAATTGACACCAGAGCAAATGGCCTTCAAAAGAATCTACATAGGCTTTTCTGATCTTTTAGCACGTTACTGCTTTTCTATGCCTCCCTCACATTGGATCCAAGTAATGTTTATAACTGGCTTTCTTCCCTTTTCATAGCTAAATTTTCAAAGTCCTCAGCCTATGCAAAGTTCAGCTAGAATCCTCCTTTATTCTGCCACTTTTCTTATGAGGATAAGTAACAATGTTGCAGAATCTTATAACAATTAAAGAAACCATCATATGTAGTGTAAGGACAAGGTGTATATTTTAAGGTTATTTGTCTAGGAAAGCCTCCTAAATTTTAAGTTCCTTAGATGTTCATAGCCATACACAGCAGAAAGTAAAACAGCAAGTGTTATGGTATGAGTGATGAAACTGGACCAAAGTAGCTTTGTTCTACAAATAGGAAAAGAGTCTATTTTGACAGAAGAACTTACAACTAGAATCTTAATGTTAAAAGCCAAAAGTAAAAGTCAGATACATTTCAAGAATCATTAAATTTCTTTTAAAAGTTCAATGTCTAACTTATTAGTTCTACTAGAAGAAAATCAGATTTCTCACAATGAATATTTTGTCACTGATGAGAATTCTTACATTTCTGAGAAACCCAGATTCCAGCCTAAGCCCTAGAAAGGCAAAGAATGATTTGAAAAGTTCTAGGATATCTGCCTTCTAAAGAAGGTCTAAACCATATAAAATATAAGTTGAAACAAAATTTCTCTTGCTCTCAAAACCATTTTAACAGTCAGTGGCTGTCCTTCAGAGTTCATCAGCAATACAGTGTTTAAAACACTCATATTAGCCTTGAGCTAGCTAAAGCAAATCCCAGCTGGGCGTGACCTCTTCAGCATTTGCCTCATCACCTGAATATTTAATTGCTTCTGAGGTCTGCCTGGAGCTGCAAGCCATGATTAAAGTATTTTCTGTAAGCTGTGATTAAAATATTTGCAGATATTCACCCAGCTTCTGCAGCACAAGAGGTATTGAATTTTTTGTGCAAAATATATTATTTTCCTTTTTCCACAGCAAAAAAAAAAAAAAAAAATCAAAATCAAAATTATAAATAATAATTCCAAATACACATGACAAAAACAGGATTTCTTTGCTTTAAGGAAACAATTTGCTCTCATTATAATCCTTTTATTCTCATAAGTGCTGTTTGTCTAGATTTGACTGCAACAAATACCCAAGATCCCCACCTTGTAACATTACTTGCATGAACTGTTCTTAGAAAACACAAAAACAAGTGCCAAGTACAATACTTAAATTTATAATAAAACCAAATTATGCTGACTTCTACAGCTTCAAAAGCTTACCAGTTTTACAGTCTTTAAAGGCTTTGAAGACTAAAAACATGCAATAAACTATGTCACCACCATAGTCATCCCATCAGGCACAATTGCAAAGAAAATTGAGCATCAGAGTAAGTCGTGCTTAACACAAACCTACACAGCTGTGTAAAAAGCCAGGTGTACAGGACAACAGTTCTGCTAAACTACCTACACAGCAGTTGGTAGTTTTAAGTCTTGGAAATGTAAGAGGTGTCACAAATGTCTCCTTCTTTGCTGGACTTGATCTGAGGTAGGAAAATCTGTGGTTTAAAGATATAATTTAGTTTTCTTTATTGAAGTCTCTTATGAGATAAATTTTGTAGACAGAGTGAAACACCAGTGCCTTGGTGGAAAATAGAGATGTTCTACTAATTCTATAATGGCAAGACTTTAGTACTAATTATTTTTATCAAATATGAATAGTTATTTACGTATGTGTGATAATAGGACACACTTGACCATCCTAGGTGTCCTTAGGTAAAAACAAAACCTGTTTCACAAGTGTGTTCCTTGCTTTCTTGTAAAAACTCTTTAATAGTCATCTTCAAAGTTCTTGTATTACTTTTTTGTTTGTAGAATCTTAACTATTTTAGAATTAGATGGTATAGGTCCTGATTTTCTAATATTTTCATTACCTTATATACATACTTGTGTTATTCAAGATGGAAACTTTAGTGAATATATTTTATTATTATCTTGTTTAAAGTATTTGCTAATTCTATTCTTGTTTACTTGTCTCAGACCAATATTTTCTTCTGAACAATTAAATGCCTAATGTGTCTTAAAAACAGAGTTAAGTAGATTACAAGCATTATGTTAGCTTCAGTGATTTCAGAAATAATTAATAAAAGAAAAAAAAATAGGATGTATTCTGTGTGGGAGCAGAGGGCCCTTGTGACTTGAAAGTCAGTAACAGCTATATATATTATTCTTATCCAATAAAAAATTGTCTTGTATTGAGCTTTGAGGTGATTCTTACCTGATTCCCAAAACATGATATTTTGCAGTAAGAATTGATCTAAAATACTTCCACAATGCATGCAATTGTTTCTGCTCCATTATTTCAGTGTTGTTATAATTATTTATTATTATTTAGAACAGTGCAACAAGAAATAGTGGTTTTGTTATTAGGCAAACTTTTTAAATAATGTCTACAGAATATCTTGCATTTGTTTGCTAAGGGTGATAATTCATGAAGTTAGTTGTCAAATTGCTCACTAATATAAATATTTTTCTCTTCTCCCCTTAGTTTTTTTCTGTTAAAATGTTTTCCCAGTAAATACTTCTATGCAGAAATCTCCCTTAGTCATCTATTAATCTCTTTAGGGTAGAATCCTGCTAATCTGTCTTGTTACTAACCTTTTGCAAATAGATTGTTCTTGTTAAGAATGGAAGAATATTCTTGTACCTTGGGTCAAAAACATTCTGTTTGTGGATCTGGATGTTTCTGTGTATGGAGGGAGCATTGACAAGCATCTGAAAGTGTTAACAGCATACTAATTGCTGAGATTAAACAGAAAAATGTTGTTAGCCATTTTAATCTGTCAGTACACTCATTTAAGAAATCTGCTCAGCAGTAATATGTTGTTGTTTAGTATTTTATTTGCACTCAAATTAACATAAAATATGTATCAATATGAAAACTATATGTCAGCATCCTCAATATTTTTCTGTCATAATAATATTTTTTCTTTCTCTTAATCAATAATGTCTTCTTTATTTTAGTCGGGCTTTTTTCTTCATTTACAAGTCAAAATAATAGCTATTTGTAGTTGACCTCATTATTTTTTTTAGCCTTTTTTCCCTTTTCATGTATTTCCTTTTATATTCCTATTTTTTTGGGCCATTCCCTTCCATGCCATTCTTCTGCCTTTTGTTTGTTTGCTTTTGCTGATTTTCATGTAAGGCCTGCCCATCTCCAGGCATCCCTGGAGTTTGAATTTTCTTTCAGAGCAGATTTGGAATGTAGTGTTGAAGGTCACCTCGGTGACTTGTGAAACTGCTCCTTAATTCTGCTTGTCTTAGAACAGTGCTCTGGACTAGTGGGCTTTGTTGGGGAATCGAGGGGTTAGAGTCTAGCACAAATGGCACAGCTATTGCAGGGGCTGCCTGTAGGGATTTGTGACCTGCAGCTATTAGGTAGATAGTGTACACCTTTCAGATATTTTCTTTTCCATTCTCCATTCATTTTGTGGCAATAAGAGTCCACACCTTCAGGATTTTCTGCATCTAGGGAAAACATACAGTGGAGTTAAGGCCTGTCTAGGTAATTTAAAAAACAGTGTGGCCTATCTGAGCAATGCTAGTAGTATGCTGGTTTCCTTAACTTGTAAGTAGTAGTTCTTTTACCTTAGAATCACTTGGAAAAAGATTTGCTATGGTGGTCCTTAGGAAGATCCTTTGGGAGACTCTTGTGTATGATTGTCTGGTTGCAGAGAGGGCGCAGAGCTTAGTGCTGTGTGGGTGTAGCTGCTCTGTAGGAATGGCTGGTTACCAGCTTGCTCAGTCTGTTCATGCAGGTGTGGTACCTAACCCAGTGTATGTACCCATATGCACTGCTGGTGAAGATGTTTTTCGAAGTAGGGAGAGGGATTAGGATTGCTTTGTTGATGTACTGCATGATACTGATTTATGACATCATAATGTCAAGGGCAATGAGCATCATTAGGGATGAATATTCAGGGTTCACCTGGCCTGGTCTTGTCCAATACTTCTGGGTATTCATTAATATTCATACCCAGCCTATAGGAGGAACAAAGGAGAAGGATTTTCCCCAGTCTTATACCCCCTTCTCCTCCTTCAGGTCTGCCACAAAAGATTTTGAGAATTTTGGATTCTCTTTAGATGTTAAGAAAACCATCTTTCACTAAATTGTTATCTCAACCTATGGGCTCTGCTTTTGTCCCTCCCTCACCAAAAGAAGGGGAAAGGGGAGTGGCTTATTTGGGGTTTAATTTCCTCCTGGAGTTAACCCACAATAATGATAACCAAATGTTTTGTTTGCTTGCCTGTCTAACACCATAGAGTACAGTATTTAAAATAGGTACCTGAAAAGCACAGCTGTTTCCTATGTGAGATGATCTTTACAATATGCAGATTGTGATAACAGGATAATTTATATAGGTCCTATAAAATAAACAAATTGCTAGAAAATAAGCAGAGCAATCTACTGATGTTACAAAGGGATTATTCAAGGATCTAAAAGAATGGGTGGATGTGGTTGGGAAGGTGGCTTATGGGGAAAGGTGGCCTGTGAGGACACAAATTCTTTACTTGTTGGGTTTTTTAAAAGCCCCAAGGAGGATCTGTAGATTCTGGACACTGGGATTATTCTTCTGTTTTATTTATTTATTTTCTCTCTAGAATAGTTTTGACTACATGATGTAAACATTTCTTCATCTTTATTATACAGGCCCTGTGCATCACCAGGCTCTCTTTCTTTGCAGCTGTCATTTTTCGTGAATATGGAAATAGCTCTTGTGAATTTTGGGGGTTGAAAGTTTCATACTTTTGTTTTGGTTTTTGTGTGTGGTTTTTTTTATCCTGAAAACTGGAAGAATAAAGCCTGCTAAGTGTATGAAGACAAGTGTTGCAAGAGGCAGTTGTAAAAAGAAAGGGATAGTTACTGGAACTAGAATTACTCCCTTAAACTGAAATTAGGAAGAGAGTACCAGCACAGGTACTTTATTTTTCTCTGTTTGTGAATACCAGTGTCTCTGGTTTAGTTCTTCTGATTGCATTACTGAAACTTAAAAAATTCTCAGTAAAAGAATGCAGATCTAAAGTTCCTTGCTAATGCTCCCAAAATAAATAACGCACAGACTAGTATTTATAAAAAGACTCAAAGATTAGATGAAAATGTTATCAAAATACTTGATGGCTAACATGAAAAGCTTAAAAGTAAAGTAATAAAAATTATGCTGCTATCTACATAGTGAAAAACACATGAAGGACTTTTGCCTTGTATTTACATAGGAATTGGATGAGACTTGGATGAACTTTGAAATAATGTGGCACCACATGTCTTCAGAAAGCTCTTTCACTATATGAGCTCTGTCCATGTTAAACATTTTTAGTTTCAAAACAAAGTTTAATTGAAGTAGTTTGAAAATACAGATTTCCCACGAAAGTGGTGCTGAAACAGTGCCAGAGGCAGAATTCCAAGAGGCTGCTTTTACTTCATGTTTCAGAATTTATTTGTATAAATCTTTTATATGCTGTCTTTGGGCCTTTCCAGTATTGTGCAAAAGCATCAACAGCCAAGAAGTGTGACAGTGAGGAAATACATCAGCAATCTGCTTGTCATAGACTAATTGAAAGTGATCTGTGAAAATTAAAACTAAATGTAGAGGCTGAGTAGAATAGAGGCAGGAATGATTTGGGCCTATTTTACTTGTACTGAAAGAGAAGAAAAAGGTAGTGAGGATTTTCACGGAGAAGTGTTTTGAGTAAGTAATTCTGGCATCATTACTTATCCATGTTCAACAGGTATGATGTGCTATTCCAAATCCCATTTAAAATATCATGCTTAATGCACTTTGACATGTTTGCTCATTTGCCTAAAGGCAGTACCACATCTTGGGTTAAGCTTCTTAAGGGCAATTATAGCAGTTTATTAATGTTATTTAAACAGGACATATCTTTTTGAAACACAGTATATTACTTTATAAATATAAATTAAGCAAATTCAATATAACTTTGAAACTTGATGCTTTAAAAGTTCTTTCTAATAAAAAACTGTCATGCCTGAAATATGCTCTGTAAAAACATTCTTGGCAATGTGAAAGCTACCTTCAAAGATATGGATAATGAAATCAAACAAATAGGACTTCTCTGCTCTACTAGTAAATGGACTTGCCTTTCCAGCCCATGCAATGGTAAAGGAAGGAGTAAAAGAAATTGCCCTTCTATTCCCTGTAACATAGGAAAATAAACAAGTCATAGAATCTTAGAATATCCTGAGTTGGAAGGGGCCCATGACAATCATCCAAGGTCAAGTCCTTCTCATAGTATCCATATTTTCTTCCCTGAGCACAAAGATATAAAGAAGGCAGGAATCTTAAGGAGTTAGTGGGGAGGTTTTTATACCTTATACAATTTTACTCCCATTTTGAACTCTGTGTTGGAAGAAAAGCATCAAATAGACATTTTATGTTGTCATGAGTTTTCACATTTTACACGCTTTAGAAAAAAGATGAAGATTAAAAGATTATTTGGGAGTTTTATACTTAGGGATATTTAAAAATTATGTAGTTATGTAGTGAGAAGACAGAATTTCCTTTAAGATATTAGTATGAGCAAAATTTGGAAGATTAGCTTTGTGCAGAATAAATCTTTACTAAAATACTATCCTCTTAGAGATTTTAGAGTTTCTTAGCTTTTGTCCTCAAGAAAATTTTTCACATGCATTAATTTAAGACATTTACTTAATTTCTATTTCTTTGGCTCTGTAAATTGCCTTATCTGAAGTGACTTAAAAAAGGGGAACTCATCAGTAGGTATAGGAAAAAATTGCAAACAACTGAAACAGTGAGGGACTTGTTTAAGTATCGAAAACTTGAATCAATTTCCATATGATATCTTTCTATAAATCAGGAAATTAGCATACTTCTTAAATAAGTAGGTAATCTGGGTGGAGAAGATATGTTATTTTATTAAATAAATCCAGAGGAATAATTAAACTTGAAAATTTCACCCATATTTAGAAAGATCAAGTTGCAGAAGGGCCAAAGGCCTGTACAGAAGTATCGCCTTTGATTAACTGAATTACTGCATGTTCAGAGTGTTTGTTATTGACCTGTCACCAAGAACCTTATTGCCTTCAAGTAGTGTGTTACCAGTTGGTGTGATACTACTCAGCATAGATGAGTACAAAGCTTAAGACTGGGAGTAGTGTGAACTTGAATAGGTATGACTTCCTGTGGGAAAGGGAAACAATCTAAAATGCCTGGGGATTGGAGGTAATTAACAGGTAAAATAACTCCTAAAATACTGGGGTTCTTTTTTTTTTTCAGCTACCTGCAGGTCAAAACAGAGACTAGGAGATTTAGGATTAGATTCAGAATAGATTTTAGGAGACTAAAATTTTTCTGCCACGGATCTGTTATGAAGACATATCTGTTATGTTTCTTTTATTCTAATCCTAACATGCTGCTTCAAATCTAAGTGATTCATTGTTTCATGCTATTAATATTATGTACTTGCAATTCATGCATATATTAACATTATAAAAATAGCTTACTTTGCAGTTATGCAGTACCTTTCACGTGAGCATTTCAGTGCTTTATAAACAGTTTGAAAAATATACGAACAGCTGTTCTTTATCTCCTCTTATTTGATAAAGAGTTTTTCAGGTGGCCAAGGGAAAAAGTTTAGACAAATAGAATCCATCTCTCATTTATAGTACAACTGGTGGAAACCTATTCCTCATGATGAACTCTTTCTTTATCCATCTTACTGCAATTCAAAGTGAAATATCTGCTTTTAGTATTTACTGGAATTTGCATAGTGGTGGCTGGCAACACTGTAGCTGCACTTTTGGCAGCTATCTGTGCTTACCCATGCAATAGCTTCATTAGATAAGGAATGTCAAAGATTAAATAAGCAACTCCTGATTCCCTAGAAAGGCTCTCCACACAACTAATAACGATTCTTGGAACACAAATGTCTGACAGTGGGAGATATGAGGAACCACAGACCCTATGCGTGGCTGTTCCCATATATGACTAAGGCATTCTGTGAATTGGCAGTGCAAGAAAACTACACTGCATGCAAATGAAATGAAAGAACTGAAGAAACAGCCACTACTTAGGAATGCTAGAGAGAGGCCTAAGGCACAGCCTTTGCTGGAACTTTTTCTTTGCTAGTGCAATCTGGTTTTGACATCTCTTTTAGGACTCCAACTGCTATCATCAAAAATCTTACCTCCTCCTCATAAGTAATGAAGCTGAGGTTACTGGGAGCAGATTTAGAAGGAATACCACAATCTGACTCCTCTTCTGCCACTTACATATTTTCTTTCAATAGGAATATCTTTTAGTAATTAAACTGCAAGTAGAACATTATAAAGATGATGCATAAGCATAAAACTGAACAGATGAAATTCCTAGTATTTTATTGTATACATTTTGTCTATATTAATAATGGAGTATTCTGCTTCAGAAATTGATTTTTGTAATTTACAAAAAAAAACCCACTAATTTTTTTGTGGAAGAGCATTTCATACTACTATCTGTGCCTATCCTTTTTTTGCTTTTCCTAAAACCTGTATTTCAAGTAACAGCAATTTCTTTTCTCAGAAGGGCAATTATCTCTGAGAAATAATGTGCCTTCATAACCATTTATGTCTATCTAGCTCCATTCATGCATAGGACCCAGAATCTAAATCTAGGGATATTTCTTCCTCAGATTAGGTCTGGTTTTCAAATATAATTTGGAGTTTGAAGTAGGCTATGGAAACTCAGCTGCAGGTGTGTTGGTTAGAACAAGGAAGCTCCATCATGTATTCAAGGTATTTTACTAAGATGCTTATTCTACTCCCACTAGAATACAATTAAGACTTTTAAGTAGTTGCACCTCTACTTTAGCCTCTTGCTGTCTCCTTTTTCTTTTCAACTGCCTCAGCTGAGCTGGTACACTTAGTTACATCTAATGTAGGCTGTCCCCTATTTCCATAGAGTGAGGCTGATTTTTCTTGTCTTCCCACAAATAGAACAAGTCCGCCCTCAATATGAAGTTCTTGATATGTGAAATGTGTTAAAACTTCCATCAAAATGCTGTTCTGTTGTTCTTCAGAAGAACTCTGTTGCTTTTAGTTGCTTAGTAAGTTTTCAACCTTTGAATTCTTTCTTGATTGCTGTTTGGTGAGTAGCACACAGGGCATAGCTTCACACCATTTTATTTTTGCCTTCCATATTATATTGGTTCTATTTTCTTGTTTGCTCATTTACTCCTAGTGAGCAGCACCTTTCCCTGTACTCAAAATGGAAACCATCTAGTTAGTTATATAAGCTCCCTCAAAATAGTTGGTTATATAGGAGGCATCTAATAATAGTCTTTGAACAGAAATGCTTTTTTCCCTCATTGGTCATTTAAAAACAGTGATTAAATCCACAGCTGACTTAAAAATCAGTAAACATTAAAAAGATCCATGTGAACATTAAGAATGGAAGCATCAAAAAGGCTGAATATGTGAAATCAAATCTCAAAGATCCTGGAGCATGAGAGTTAGTGGGGCCTTTTAAACAAAACTCCATTACTCATTCTATGTATATTAGACATAGATCTCTTAGGTGTAAACATGGCATTGAACTTTTCATTCAGGCCTTGAAATTGTAGTGATAATTCTTAACACCCGCTATCTGAAGTACAAGATTTCAGTGGTGACTTAACACTCATGTAATCTTTGCTATAAAATAACTATTTGCACCCTTGTTTAGAGTAACAAAATATGGTGTTTCTATGTTGGTTCTTTGTTTTGCAGTGTTTCAAGGCCTGACATAATCTTCTCAGGAGGAAGACACATGACTGTCTATCTCAGGGAAATTCACTTATTTTACCATAAAGAACTATGCTTTGATTTTCCTTACTTTAATAAAAATTAAAACAACAACACACCAAAAAACCCACACAAACAAACAAACAACAAACCAAACAACAACATCCCCCCCCCTCTGCCGCCCCCCCAGAAACCCAACAACAAAACCCCAGCAGCAATGACATTGCATGGCATATTGAAGGTTACTGAAACATACACACTGGAAATTAAAATAAAGGAGTAATTGTTGACATACATGAGCATATTTCTAATCCATTTTAAGAAAATGCTATTTATTTTTAACTAGATGTTTCTAGTTTTAAACTAGATGTTTCTGTGAAGACATTAATTAGTCATTTTCCATGTTTGTTGCAGTGAATGTAGGTTTCATATTTTGCTTAGTGTATCACCAGTATTATTTGAACTTTATGCCTGCAAAACAAAATGTATGAATAAGTGCAAACAAGATTGTCATCTATTTGAAGTCCTATGAGACAGTTTAAAGAACTACTGTGTAGTTTTGTTTTGTTTGTTTTTTAAGGCCTATTTAACACACAGTATCAAATATTCAATCTGGCACATATCATCTTGACTTCCAAGAAAACCTTGTATTGTGAGCCAAAGGGAAAAGGAGGAGGAGAATTTCTGAGGCTTCTACAATACTGCAGGAAGCTGGTATTCTAAAATTAATCTTTCTTGCATAAGCTGAAGCAGGATAGCTTCAGCTGTAAGATCAATTATATCAGATGTTCTGCTAGGTTTATTTAGTGAATCTTATAGAATAAAACTGAACCTTTTCTTGGATTGCTGAGGAATAGAATGACAAAATCTTAGAGATTGACCACTTAGGCTGGAGAGAGATTAATTTCTGACAGATGCAGTCCTTCTATATAATAGCTCTGGGAAAGTTTTAAATTATTCCTGATATTGCTAGTTATTCATAGTTTGGCAGTGAGGGGAGGAAAGATTACTATTTTAGTACTGCTTTTAATGCAAGCTCTTATTATAAAGAGTTCTCTTAAACCTGAGGTCCTGAATAAATAGAAAAGCATAATATGTAGAAGAGGACTCCATTGCAAAGGGACTTGTTTCAGGCTGATGACAAGTCTGCAGTCATATTTTGCAATGGTTTGTAAGTGTCCAGTTCTCATTTGGTGTTAAGTAAAGCAAGAGGTAGTTGTATGGCAGGTTGATTTTGAAGCCCATCAGTATTTAAAGAGAGCAAGCAAGAGACAGGAAGGCTCCTGACTTATTTCAGCATTTTAAAGATCTTTCATACTTCAAAGCTTTGACAAAGCAAGAATGTTGTGCAATTAGTTCCAATTTCAAAATACCCTTTATCATAAACACATTTTGCCATAAACAAAAAGCTATGAGACTGCTTTCAAGAGTCTTACAGATTAGTGTACTTTCCAGTTATTTCTCAAGCCTTAAAGTCTTGTAACGAAACATGGGCATCAGTGAGAGATGGGCAAGCTAGTGAATAGAAAAAGAATTTTCTTTCTATCTGATGTAACAAGCTTATAGAACTAAAGAAATCTGTAGAACAACAGACCTAATGGTCCCTTTCTTATTTACTCTCCTCATGGACCACAAAGATATCACATGATGCAAGAAAGGTAATTATCACTCAGGCCTGTAAGCATAAGGCATAGCTGGTTGGATGGAGCTTGGGGTTTGCAGTATTATTATTATTATTGTTATTATTACAACTACTTCTGATCTTGTGAGAGTTTTGCAGTCTTCAATGGGCCTGAGTTTTGCCACAATTTTGTAGCTGTCATGTGCCCTAACTATAGCCACTTCTCATCTGGCATATACAATTGCATGAAGTCACTCTGTTATAGAGAATGACTGTGACAAGGCTGTGGTGGTTGAAACCAGAGCATCATGTCCCATTCCAGACTTATCATTAGAGTTTAGAACTGCTGACCCCTTTATTCTAGTCCTTGTTAACAAATCTGCCTGTACCTGCTGAATCTGTTCCATGTATACAGACACTGTTATGAAAAGATGATAGTCTACCATGCTTTCACAATACATTGTGTCTCTCATGCAAACCTCTGTATTGGCTACATGATGTTCAAAAACTCTGTTTCTTCCAGGAGGACAAATTAGAGATGGTCTGTGTAATTTCAGCAAACCCAGAAACTTCTGTAGAGATTCTCTTGTCTTAGTTTAAAAACAAAACTGCTTTTTTTGTTGCTTTTCTGCAGGAATCAGGAAATAAACTTGATGTGAGAAAAACAAATGGCAATTGTTACAAGTTTTTTAAAGGTATCTGAAGGTTTTTCCCATTTGCATGTGGTTATATTATTTCTATAAGTGCCTCTTCTAGATTTTGGATTTAGAGAAATAAAACTATCCTTTCACTTAATATTTGAATCCCTTTCACTTTTCTAATTTTATGTTTCATGAAACCTTATAGCCTGAGAACCCTTTGAGAGTAGTCATCATAGATCTAACAGAATACTTTTGATATTTATCACAGCATGAAGGCAAAATGAAGAAATGCTGTGATTTAATGATGTTTTTCTTCAGAGCAGCTACTAAAAAATACCAATGGAAAAAATGTTGTTCGGTGTTAGGGCCAAATATTGGCTAGAAAGGAAGTGTTTTGATTACATTGTAGTAGTATGAAATATTGCCTAAATAATGAAAGGCAAAAGGATATGGCCTCTTACTTTATAATCTCTTTGGCCATCAGCCAGAGCAGGAAATTTTCTCTGGGAGAGTGAAGGTATCGAGTAACTTGAAAAGTAATATATTTTTAAAGACACTAACTTCATTTCACACTGCTTTCTAGAATTAGATTGTCACCTTAAAGAACTGACTTCTTGTTTGAAAAGTTGACTGCATTCTAACTCTTTTTCTGCATATATTTAAAATATGCTTTAATTGGATAGGGAAGAGGGGGGAAACTACAGAATACCATTATTTTAGTAGGAACATTTATTACCAGTGAAGAGCAATATACTGTGAAATATACTAGACAACAGTATGTATTATTCATGACTATAGTACAAATGTGTCACCATAAAGTCAAACACTAAAATACCATATTTGTAGCATTTCACTTAACAGAACTGACTCTTGGCACAGTCAGTGTCAGCAATAAATCCTGAAAAGTGCAGTGATGGGTCCTGAAATTATATTCTGCTTCTTCTGTTTATTATACCAAGGGAGTTTGTTCACTTTTTTTGAAAGTCTTTATGGCAAGACCATTGCATGAGTGAATCTATACAGAACTAAAACAGGAGAAGGAGCAGGGAACAAAGGAGTAGGCTGTAGATGGTTGGAGGGATTTCAACTCAATCTTGAAAGGATTTTGGTTACTGATTGAACCTTTAAAAGAATTGTTATTTATTGCACAGAAAACTGCATGCAACTAAAATTTGAACAGTGAACTAGGGTTTTGCTCAAGACAGTTCCAAATTGTTGACTACTATTCTACTTGTGGAGACAAAGTTATCACAATATGTTGTTATTATGTAGTAGAAAAGTTACGTTTTCAGAAAGTACACCAGTTTATAATGCTTTTGAAATGTCACTTCCTGTATTATATTTGCCATATGAATTGTGATTATGATTATTTCTTGTCTCAGAGAATAACGGAAAAACCACAATATTCATGTAACTTAAAAAAGCATGAGAAGGACCTGGTGGAGTAGAGGGAGTTAAGATCTAGAGACAAACATTCTATTCCATCAAGGCAGCCTGATCCTCTCTTTTGCTCGAGTAGGATGGATGCTGCAACAGAAAGTGTCTTTGAGAGAATGCGAGATCCCTTCTTCTTTATCAGTCACGTGCAGGAGTTCTACCGTGGATAGCATGGGAGAATCAGCATCAGTCCTGTTAGTGCTGTGTGCATTCTGGCTCTTAATGCCCGATACTGTAATGACATCACATCAGAAATTATTCCTTTGGGGGCATCCACACCTCCCTTAATTGTTTCTATCCTTTGAAGACCTGCTGATTACAGCTTCATTATCCCTTAACTTCAAAAGTCCCAACCAATTAAAAGGTTCTGAGAAGGATTTTGTGACTGCTAAGGGTGTGGGATTTTTAGTTTTTTTCTTTTTAAGAGAGGAATGAGCAGAAAATTAGGTGTTTAGTTTGCCTGAATTAAAAGAAAATGGTACCCAGTAATATATATATTATCCTGCCAGTTCTTTAGGGCATATTTTGAAATTTGATACAGGGCAACCTTTGTGCTAGAGATGTATGTGCCTTTTGCCACTCCTATGAAAATCCACTCAGAGTTGGCCAAGTTGTAACCTGCAGTTTTCTGGATTTATATGTAGTTCCATGATTGGGGAATTTTGCCCTAAAGCAAAGATTATATATTGTACTTTCTACATTCATCTCAGAACCCAATCCAAGCAGCTTTAAAGCCTTTACAGGCTGGTGGATTTCTGTGCTCTCCATTAGGCTAAAGAGACTGGGACAATTTGAAGAGAAGCTCTGGCCAGGAGTGTAGGCTGCACTTAGGATCAGCACTGAATGGCGTAAGAGGCAACTGTCAGGAGCTGCTAACAGGCTGGGAGTTGACCAGATAAAAACTCTGGAAGATCAGGACAGGAGGGAAGAACAGAGTGCCTGGTTAAGAATGCTGAAATTGCAGTCCAGTAATGGTAAATGGAAGGAGATGGAAAACAAAGAAAAGTTAATGAGAGGTCAGGAGGCTGTGCTAGGAAATACATGGTTTAGGGCTGCCTATACAAAAAGATATAGACATATAAAGGATGGGACCAGGATGGGTGGGGGACAAAAGCATTCAACTCTCACTTCCTGTTTAGTGAGAATTTCTTATGGTAGATTAAAACATTCCCTTGTTGTTGGCTTGTTCTGAGAAGCATAAAAATGCCTTCAGTTCTAAATAACTATTGAAATTAGAAAGTTAATGACTCAAAATGTAGAAAACCAAGTTTCACTTGAACAGTACACTACATTATGTAGTTATACAATCACATTTGCTTCCTGCCCATGATCTTATTCAGCAGATACAGTAGAGGGGTAAAATCAAGAAAGGAATTTAGTGGGATTCTTAGCTTTTTTTTTTTTTTTTTTGGGGGGGGGGGGGGTTTTGTTTTTTGTTTGTTTGCTTCTGGAGCTGGAAAACTAGGTATTGAATGAATATGCATAGTTATTGAATTAATACTTCAAATTACATGTTATTCCAGGTAATGAGGTCAGTGTTCAGCTGCAACTAAAACTGATAGAAATTCTGCTCTAAATACATACAGCATTGTTTACTCTCTGAATAAACCAGCTCCTAAATATTTCAAATTGAATTTTGCAATCCTCTTTGCTAAGCAGTGATAACACTTTTTATCTAATTGTTAATTCTGAGAAGAAGTTGCTTATGAATTGTTCATGTAGAGGGAAATAAAAAGACAACTAATACTAATAATAGTTTTAAAAGTAAGTAGATATTATACAGCAAAGAAGTCCAAATATAGCAAAGATATTATATACCAAAGAAGTCCTAATGTTATTTGATGAAATCAAGGTTGTGAAGGAGATGGAACAGGAATAGGCATGTATATGTAAAGTTAAGCACAAATAGAGAGAGAACAGGCTCCTTTCAGTCTCTCAGATCTTTATTCTTGCCCTTCCTGTGCTATTAGTATATTCTGGAAAAAAACCTGGTAACTAACAATCCCATCCTTTCCTCTTCCAAACATCATTATTTGCTCAGCTAATTCTCTCCACAGTATGTGTTTGCTATTTGGCATTTCCTATCATCTGAGTGCTTAACCTCTTAGCAATGCTTTTTAATGCACTAGGCTTGTATGCAATGCCTTTACTTTCCAAATATAATACTGAAAGCTCAGAACCCTCTGTCATTACTCATGAGATGCACAAAGTCAGCTTGTCATACACAGCTGCTCCAGCTGACTTAGGAAAAAACCTGAACCATTATTTTAGAATGGTTGTTTAACCTGTGGTTCAAGAAGATTAAAATACACTATAAATTCTATATGCCTTTTGAAAAAAAATGTAGTATCATTCCTCCAAATCTTCTAAAAAGAAAGGCCAACAACAATGGTATGGAAATAAAAGTTTCTACTAACTGCACGGTTGTGAGGCATGAGTTTAACATTTTCCAAGCACATAAAAATGACCAGTTTTACCTGTGGGGAGTATTTTATCAACACATGTTATTCAAACAATACCTATTCTTATCAACCAGAACCAGGTTCAGTCTTGTTAATGGGATGAATTGGCAATGACTTCTGTCTACATAGCAACCAGCAAATATTGTTCCAGTGGTCCAGAGCAGCCAGTGAGAGGCGAGGCACTCTGGGGCAGCTTTACTCATGCCCATAAGCACTGAGCTGCAATTCCCCCTGCCAACAATCCCCTCCCCACGTCACAGATGTGAACATTTTTAAGTTTAATCTCATCTAAAAATCTCAAATACTTGGCACTTTTATGACGGGAAATTATTACAAAGTGCTGAGGCTTGTTTCATGAAGAATTTAGGTAGGAATCTATTTTAATTTTCTGTTGTTAATGACTTACAAATATTTACCAAAAAACATAATTATGCCAACTAATTCCTAATTTCAGTAAGAAATTCAGTAAGAGTTCATGTGTACAGTACTCAGTGTTTCCAAGTCCTGATTGTTCTTAGGGCCTCTTAGTGGAAGTGCACTCAGCTGCTTTTTATTGTTCATAAACAAGCAGTGACTGGGAAGAAATTTTTTCACTGTACTGTTTATAAGATTTAATATCTGCCACCTAGTAATGCCTTTTCCAATTTATTCTGAAATTCTTCATTTTGTCTCTGATATGCCCTTACTTCACTATTGATAGAGGAATAAACAGTGAAATACTATATTACCTGCTTCTGCTTTTATATTTTCTTAATATGGAATATGCATATTTATAAAGGAAATACTTAATGTATCCAAAGAGATGAACTACGTAAGTCAGGAAGTATTTGGAACATTTAACATGGATGGTTTTTATAGGTGTCTATCATTTGATGGTATTTTCTATATAAAACAATTTCCATTATAGAGATTTCCATCTTCATTTTACTTTAAAAACAGTATTATAAGCTTTTTGAGTAGAAGTTTTAATAGGTATATATTGCACCAATGAATAGGATAAAGAATAATATTTTGTGCTTTTTGCATATATATGGTAGGGAATCCAGGTTTTAAGTCATTTGGGGCCAATAGGAAAATGCTACCATTACTGTTAGTTTAATTTTTCTTTTAGAAATGTGATTATTTAATGTTTCAAAGATACTGTTTCTGACTTGAGGAGAGAGGTGAATAGAAATTGTATATGTCAATAGCAAATAATTAGATCTAAAATATATCCACAAATATAAAAAATACAAAAGTAGTCTTTCTTCCAACATCTAAAATCAAATTTTAGGCAGAGGTATTTTAAATCTAAAGAGTTACTTGAAGTTCAATTTTTTAGCATTCAGCGTAGCTGTCTGACTTCAAATTCATGAAATAAAACCTGCCACTTTTCTTACATGGATCCAAACCAGTAGGATCATATTTTCAAAAGCTATCTGCTGTGGACTCCTTTCAATGGGAATCTTTTTCTTGAAGTCAGAAAGAACAGTTGTTTGAATGTGCAGTGTTCATACAATTATTTTTAATGCAAATTTCAGGAGGACTTCTGGACAGCAAATCAATATGATTATGCAGAAGCAGATTTATTGTTTACTTTTAGCCCTGTTTATACATTCTAAGACTCCTGTCCATGGGATCACATATTTCTTGGTTGGTGCCTCTGTGCTGTTCACGCGCCTTGCACGAGCCCTTCAGGAACGATGGTTGGTGCCTGTCCAGAACTTCACTGCCCACCTTTATCTTGGGTCTTCTAATCTCAGTGTTCTGTTTTTCAGCTCTTTCTCTCCTGATTTAGCACAATTTATGTTTCAGTGGCCTTGCAGGGTCTTAAGAAGTTGCAGGAAAACACCTAAAAATGGCTCATCCCATGCACCTGTTATAAATACTGGTCTAAACTAGGAAACGTACAGAAAAACAACTAAGATGAAGAAACAGCAAAATATGCAGAAAAACAACTAGGCAGCAAAATATGGAGAAAAACAGCTAAATATAGTTTGGCTGGTGCATATGATACAGACCACGGCCTGGACTTGTTCAGACATGTCACTGTGACCCAGACTTGTTCAGTATTACTATAGCAAATTTTTAATACAAAACATTTTTTTATGCCATAAACTCATGCATTGTGTATAGAGCATGTACTTGTTCTGATTCTTGCTGATTTTGCAGATTTCATGATGACTTCAATAGGTCACTTAAAAGTATCATTCAGCTTAATCTGAAGGTCAGAAAGTTCAGTGATATAATGGTTTCTGCTCACAGTCCTCAAATGTGAATTGCACAGTTACATTTAAAATTGGTTGGGATCTAAAAGTCTAAAATTCCAGTGCTGAAAAAGAATATTAAACAGATTTTTCAGGAGATAATGTTTCTAAGCATAGGAATACACTGATTTTAGTTGAATCTCTTGCCTTGAATACTTCTCTGAAGTTTTATCATTACAGTATGGTTTCTGCCTCTGTTGGTTCTACTCCTGAATTTAAAGTGAATTAATGTTTACCTTATCCAGAAGACCTTTTGTTGCAAGGCTTGCCAGCAATATTATGCCTTCTGTGTGAGAGATCATATGATCTTGATGATCTTGACTTTGTGGAGACAAATGAGTGCTATGAGTGTTTAAAGACTATGAAAATTAAGAATATGTAGAAAAGGAATCAGTAAGCTTCCTTGCAGGTAGAGTAAAAGCACTGGTCATAAAGTATTTTGGTTTTATGTTCTCTCCTGGAGGAACTCAACCTTATAAGGATCATCATGTTGCAGGTTATTTGTACTAGAATTGCATAAATATGATCCCTGTAAGACAAATTTTGTTTGAAACATCTCATATTAGGAGAAAATAGATTTAGTCCGTGTGGTAGCTAGATAACAAGAGCTTCCTTTCATATGAAATGTGTGTCATCTTACAGCAGTAATTCTTTTCCTCTTCACTATAGCAACACCAAAATGATGTCATTATATATTGCATTTATACATGTTTGATCTTGACCTTCCCAAAGAACACTTAAAGAAATTCAAGCCCTGAGTTATATGGCTTCCTTTGGTTCCAAACTGAATTGTGTTATTTTAATTAACATTTGTAGTCTCTGATTTCCACATCTTGATGACAGATTAGCATACCAGGAGAGTGATAAAATAAGATTAAAAGGTAGACAAACTTCTGTTTTTATTAAGCCTGAATGTTACAGAAGAAGAAAGGAATTTGATCATGGAATGTTCCTAGATTAAAGATCTTATTAACAAACTTCCATGGTATTTCTTTTAAGCTATTAATTGTTTACCTCTGGATTTGGATGTATTAGGAACTTAGATTTTGAC
This sequence comes from Erithacus rubecula, assembly GCF_903797595.1. Taxonomy (NCBI): domain Eukaryota; kingdom Metazoa; phylum Chordata; class Aves; order Passeriformes; family Muscicapidae; genus Erithacus; species Erithacus rubecula. Next base: position 35,885,627 of record NC_136687.1, on the reverse strand, counting down.
TTGTGGACCATTTTAGCTTCATAACCGTGGAAAGCTCAAATGCTACTGAAACTAAAAAGGGCAAATGTGATTGCATACCTAAATATTTCACCTGAGGACTTCTTTCTTCCCTTTTTGTTTTTCTTTTTTTTTTTTTTTCAGACAAAACATTCTTACTTGCTTTTTTCTAAGCTCCATAGGGCTTGCAGAACTGCATCATTAAGAGTTGATTCAGCTTTTACAAAGGTAGTTATCTATTATAAGTTAACACCTACCCTAGGCTCAGGAGAAACTATTAACAATTCCAGTCTTGGCAAAGATGTACAAAATCAAAACTCTGTAATAAGCTATTAGGTCTTTGATTTTTAATTGTTTTTGGTTTTTGGTTTTTTGGTTTTTTTTTTTTCAGACTACAGCTATTTGAATTGTATGCAATAGCATCTCAGACTAAATTTTTATATTTTTATAAGCTAATTCAGCCAAACTAATTTCAGTAAATAAGATCAACATACCTGAATTCAACTTGTCTTTTGGAGCAATGGGTATTTTGATGATTTGAGCATATTTGCCGATGCAAGGGAACCAGTTTTTGAACTTCAAAGCAAATTGGCAGATAGCTGTTATTATTCCTGGATATCTCCTCTAAATTAGAGTCATAACAGGTGCTAGTGAGCTCCCATGATCTTATTCCTAGAAGTGCCTACGTTAATTGAGAAGAGATGAATATTATCTATTTTGTATTTAGCTTTTCCAAAGTATCAGTGTGCGCTCTATAAATACATCTCTCTTTTTTCCAGAGAGTATTGGAAGTCCTGGGCCTGAGGCACTGTTTAAAGCTCTGCCTTCAGAAAGTCATCAAGGGGGAAAGGCCATGTCACATTCTGTAGGAGTACAGGGAGTAAGGCATAGTGCTGATTTGGTAAGCAGGTACAAGGCAGGAGTTAGTTACTTTTGCATTATGTATTAATAGTAAACTGGGTGCTTCTTTGTGTGGATATATGTACAGTTTGTTCTGGTAAGTGCTTTTATGTACAGTAAGTTGTCAGATGGGATATCTGTTATATTCCTGATCCTGCCCTGGAATGAAGGCTAGAAGTGTTTTCAAAGCATACTGCTTTGAAACTTAGGTTAGGAAACTTATCAGTCATCAGTAACCATACCCATAGGAATTTGAAAGCAAATTTTGTTTTAGTTTTATCAATCCTACTAGGCAAAGTAGGCCTGCAATGTAGCACTGGGATCTTCTCAGGGGTCAGAGGTGGTAGGGACTTGGCATTATCAGCACAGAAATAACTTTGTAGATACTTATATCAAATTTTAAGATTGCTATGAATGAAGCATGAATAAAAATGTGTATATAATCACTAGAAGAAAAAGCATAAATGTTAAAAGAATGGCCTCAAATGATAGTGAAGAACATAATTTCCAGCTGATCATATGAAATGTTACTTCTATCATAACTCAAAAAAGATTCAATAAGTCTCTAGCATTTTGTCATTGGAAGACTGTGCATTTTGACAACAGAAGGGTGGGAACAAGACTGTAGTATGTGTTTTTTCCATCAGCCCAAAAGAAGATCTCTTATAGCAAAAGACTTTCCACAACAAAAAAAAATTGCTGCTGTGGTAGGCAGCATCCCTTGTTTTCCATTTTGCATAAGAGTGATCCTGGCCAGACCACTGGTAAATATGTGGGTGTGAGAATATATGTTCTATCAAGAATGGATGAAAGCTGCAAGGGAATGATTGTGTAGGTAAAATCAAATTACCTGGAGACACTGCAAATGCTATTTTATCTTCCATAAGGTTTTTATCTTCCATAAAGTTTTGCATAGAGATTTGTTATACCAGTTTTCTATACATCTACCTAAAAATTATGAGGGAAGCATTTAATTTGAAGCATGCACAGCTGAGAAAATCATACTGAAATTTCATCTCACAAAAAATAGAAAGCTAAAAAAAAGGTGTTAATTTGATGCACTTTCTTCCGCAGGAGTGGTCTTGCAGGAAAGGAAAAAACTCAAACATTTGACTGTACCACCAAATCCATGTTACACACTGTGTCAGACAGGGAGGTGACAATTTTGAGAATGGTCAGTGTTCCAAATACTTGAAGTGACACCTTAGAGTCTCATTTTATACAGAGTGTTTACATCAAGGACAAATGAACTCACTGTAGAATTAGCATTTTTGGTGTAAGAACAGCAGATGCATGTAGCATTCTGATTTTGAGCTAAATAATTTGTTAGCCAAGTCTTCCTCAATGGTCACATCTTTGGTTGACTGCATATTGACACTAACAAGCCTCAGATTGCTACTCTTCAACAATTCAGCACCCATTTTAAGGAGTACTTCAAGGATGCTGGAGGAAACTGCTGGTGTTTAGTCCACAGGTCAGACTGGAACTTGTACAATATACTAATTAATAGATATAAGTTCCACCACCTTGTATTGGGGGGAAAATTATGTAATGTTATATTTCATGTGACTGTCCTAGCTGGCATGGTATCAGCCTACCTTCTCTCTGGTGATGACTGAAAACTGGTAGTTTAGTCTCTAGCATTATCACTGCCATTAGGTAATGTTATGTAAAATACACATTCTTAGAAAGGAAAGCTGCAAGAAGGTGTACTAAGTGTAGTTCAATTATTGGGTTTGTCCGCTTGCGTGTTAGTTTGTATTCATTACTAAATGGGGTGAAAAAAACTTTAACTAAAATAATTGAAATGTCAGGTTTTATTCTTTTAGTCAATTGTAGGATGTCTCATCTTGGATACTTATAAAAGTATGTCTTTGGCAGAAAGATAGTCATCCCTTTGCAGATTGCTTATGCTCCTTACAGACCGGGTTTTGTGATCTGTGTAATGTATCTGTAGACATACTGTTTTTTATACCTAATCCTCTTTTTCAGTATCATTTGATTGACTTTCAGAGACTTGTTGATATGATTTTGCCAGATTAAAGTACTCAAACCGTAACATCTTCATTCCATACTGTCCTTGTCAGCAGCAGGACAGAGGCTCTCTCAGACACCTCTCTACTGCACTCTAGTGTAGCGTCTGGAGATTTCCCCCATCCTATGCAAACACACAGTACTTCCAAAATTCTAATGACTGTTGGATGTCTAAAGTTGTTTCTTCCTCTCTTGGTTTTCAATAACAAACATTAAAGCAAAATGTAATATTCTTGTTTTGCTTCCTCCTTTGAGATTTGCCGTCTACTGAAAAAGCATTTTAGTGACCTTGTGTTAACAGATGGAACTCCAAACTGCCTGCTTTCAGTTGTGTGCTGATGCTTCCAGGGACCTAATGCAGCTTTTCAGAATGAGTCACCTGGAAGAAGATTTCAATATTTCCCTGCTTAACTTTGAGTTAAAGTTGCCTGTACTTAGGTGCTTAAAAAGGATCTGACCTTTGGGTAGCTTATCTTAGCATTTCTTTGACTAGGGAATGGTGCCAATGGTGCTAGATATGCTTTGTGGTGACATTGAGCTAGGATATCCAGGGTGTTTGCATGAGAATGCATGATACACAAGAGGTGCAAAAAGAAAAGTTATCTCTTCTGATGGAGATAGTTTTGTGTGTGCCCACAGTCTGTGTCAATCACTCAGGTTCCTATGTATGTAATCAAATTCTGTCTAGAATACAAATAGCTGTTAAAAAAAGTAAACTAAATACTAACCAAACCTGTCTTTTTCTCTAGACAACACTTCAGAGCATACATTTCTGTGTTCTAACCAATTATATTTTTCAGGTAGCAAAAGACAGGATTGCAAAAGGAAAAAAGCTGAAATTCTAAGCAGAGAAAGTCTTTAAGCCTTGTTTTCTGATTAGCAATTTGAACAGAAAGCAAATAACTTGTTTCTTAGAAATATTTCAATCTTATATTCAATTTTAAAATGTATACATATATGTAAAGGAAAAGTCTTCTCCTCCTTTTAAAAAGCAGTGCAGCATTAACTATGAGCTGCTACCAGGAATTTGCTATAGAGAAGCAAGTTCTTGAACCATTGACTTCATGATATGAGTTTAATAATGGATGTGGACTGTCTCTTTTACCTATTGGCTGTGGTCTGCTTTTGTATTTTTCTCTCTTTTCAGATTTGATGAGCATGAAAAGGAAGCCAGAAAAGTTTCTTGGTTTTGAAAGCATATGTACAGGGAAGGACTTCAATATTTTAGTACAGAGATAATATAATGCTGGCAAAATTGAAACTGTGCAGTTTGAGGTACTGTACATCAATCATATCATGAGGTCTAAGTAGTTCAGAGTCTTTATAGTTTTGTCCAGTACTTCAGTTGTACAAGTCACTACTCATAATTTTATTCAGTGTTGCATTTTGAAATGCATGCATTTTAATATAAATGCTTTAATATATGTACTACAATTTCAATGAAAATATTGTTCATGCTTGTGTGTATTTGCTTGCCCCTTACATTAGAATATTACTTCATATCCCCAGTAACTTGCATTTGGAGCAACATTCACTTGACTCTCCTTGTCATTCAGCAGTTTGCTACTCTTCCAAAAAGCAGTAAAATAAGAGAGAAAACAAAGTGGTTTTCTCTTAACTATCGAGAACCAGCCAGGCTTATCCCTTCTTCCCCAGACTAGAAGGGTGAATGCAGTTCACACACTACACACTTGACAGATTTAGAAATGCCCAGGTTTCCTTCCAAAGACACTTTTGCTGAAAGGCACTTACTGTGTGAGTTTTCCTACAGACAGCTGCCCTTGGAACAGAAAAACTGCTGATGGAACCACAGTGGCACAGACAGACAACTTGGTTTATATGTTTTTTGGCTATTTTGAAAGTGGGTAAACCATCTATAGAAAATGGAGCGCTATTATCTAACAACTTTAAATTCTTTGTAAGACTAGAGCATAGCAATATTTTTCTGCCTCCACCAAGTCAAGGGCCCTAGTGTTTGTAAATGTGTAAATATATGAACAAGTAAGTGTAAATTTATTCCAGTTCCCCAACTGCAACAAGTAGTGAGAAATCAATATTAATGAAACTTATGCCGGCATACTAAGGGGAAAAAAGAAGGAAAATGAATTAGAAGTTTTGTATTATTTCACTACATGCATAAAATAAAATGGTTTCAATTTTAAATGAGAATTTGTTATTTTCAGTTATTATCTAGAGGGGAGGCTGTGAATATGCAGAAAAGATGATCTGTCTGTGTCCTGAGAGCTCTGACTGGTATGTGGCAATTGGATGTTACTTCTGGCACTGTGTGGGCTTGATCATCTGATGAGTCCCTGGCACAGCAATCTGTGTAGCAAAGATCTGTGGAGACATCAAGGACTTGGCAGCATTGTCTGTATCTCAACAATACAACAAGCCTCGATTTGCCAATAGGTATTGCTGCATGAGTTCATTCACTGAAGGCAGAAACAAAAGCCAGTTTTTCAGTGAGAGGGGAAGGAGAACAGTCTTGCCAGCTGCATTACTCATTAGTCCTCTCAGCCTAGCTTAACCCTTTCGTGCACAGTGAAGCTGTGAGAGAGCAAGGAGTGTTTGGGAGTGTTCAAATGCTTTGTGGATGCTTTCTGCATTTGTTCATCAGCTGCTATAGAACAGCTGACCATGCTGCAAGAGGGAAACTCTAAGAATGTGTTTCCAGAACTGCTTGGGCAGTTTGCCCTCCAGTTTGTGAGGCTATTGTTGAAGGTATGCAAAGATCACAGATACTGCTCTGTAGAGCAGCAGGATATCTGCTGGTTAAGAAATTTGTGATAGTGTATGCATGGAGTATTCATTTTTCACCATAAATCTATGTGCTGTGCAATTAGCTCAGAACTTGCATAGCAGAATGATGTGAAATGTGACCAAGTTCTACTATTAAACACACAAGCAGTCTATGCTTTTATTTCTGGATGTTAGTTACTGGTGCTCATACCATACTGAGGGACGACAGAAAAAAAACCTTAGTTTCAAAATCCTATTAACAAGGGGAAAAAAAAATCTTGAGTACTGCTTTGGCTACTACTGGCTAGAAACACTACTAAATCCAGGTATCAGCATTCATTTACCAAAAATCCTCTTCAATATTTAAGCTATGCATTAGAAGGGGAACAGCATCATGTGTTCAGTATGGTTTTTCTGGGGGGTTTTAATTTTATTTTTCAACTTACATATTAGTTCATTTCCTGAACTTATTTTCCTCTGAACTTAGGAATAGAAATATGTGGTTTACCTCAAGTTACTTTTGAAGAATTACTGCTGCATGGTTAATCCATCTGAATAGCATTTTTAAGATTTTTTCAAATCATGAAAGGGGATTTGTACCAGAAGTAGGTGAAGCAAGCAGCCTGGTAAAACTCAGCCTTCACTCCACAGCTATCCAAACAGCCAAAGCAAGCTTGAATCTGCATAAAAAGTACTGATTGATGTTCATATGAGGTCTGTTCCAGGCAATGCATGAACTGGAACCCCCTTATGATCCCATCAGCAGTCTCTGCTAGGTGATCTATTGGGAGGTTTTTCCCCCACCCAACCTAATCCTCAGTGTTTGTGCCAAAATATCTTTTCTGGAAATCATCCTTTGAGACATTACATAGTTTGTTTTAAACATTATGCATCAACTCCAAAGTGAATATGCAAAGAAAGAGATTTTATTTTTACAATTTTTTATGAATAAGGTATACTTTTCACATATTATTTAAATTTACTTTTAATTTCATTTTCTCCTGATATCAATGCTTCCCTTATGCCAAATGTTAATCCATAAGTTATTTCTAGTCCTTATTCTCTATATCCAAATGTAATTTCTGGTTTTTTGTGTTTCTTTGACATAGAAGGTATTCTAACCTTAAAGGAAAACATGACTTTTTTAGATAATATGTCTCAAAATATAATGTCACAAAAGTGTGAGAAGGAAAATACATGGCAACTTTGTAACTTGCTTTTAAAAGACCAGTAGTGATAGTTCTCTTTTTACATAAGTAAATATGTATTCTGCTTTTGCCATAGCAATTGGACAGGGATTTTTGGCTTACTTAGATTCTTGTCTAACAAAAGAACATTTTAAAAAAAATTTATGTTTTCTGTTAAAAGTAAACCCAAGAATCATTGGGTTGTTTGAAATCTAAGTCTTAGTGTCCTGGCTATAAGAATTTCTCAAGTACTTATTAAATTTAACATCAGAACTCAATAAAGGGTTTTTTTCTTCAATTTATCTGCTTGCTTTATGGCAATTTATAAATGCTGGCTAACCATCAAATCTATTAAATGCTTCTACTGCTTAGTAATCACATCTTGAAAAAATGCAGCATTTTTCACTTGGGTTAAGCTAATCACTCTGTTTCTTTAAAAGGAGGTTGTTCTTCCCATTTAAAAGCTTTTTGGTTGCTAATTCTCAACATGCTGTTTGCTGAGAATAGAATGATTTATTATTTTATGGTGAGAAGGGAAGAATGGTTATAATTTTGCATGGGTTTGTGGTAAATAATGCAACTTATTTTTTAATAGGTGTTATGTGACTTTTAGGAGATGGCAGACAGCTTGCAGCCAGTTAAAGCTTTGATCACAATTCAAGAAATCAACATTTAGGACACAAAAGGATAGGGGGTTGCTTTCCTGCTTCAGCTACACTTTGTTTAATTCTATTTTTTGCAAAATGCTTGTTGTTTCAATATTAAATATACTTTTATTCTAAAGGAAATGCAGTTGCTGGATTGTTTCATTTGCCATTTCTTTCACTAACAGAGGCTGCAGAAATGTATTCTTTGAAGGACTAACTAGAATGGGGTAAAATGTGATAGAATATTTTTGAAAAGAACTGTGGCTTTAAAAATAAATCAGCAAACAAAAAATCCCACCATCAGAATATGAGATCTGTGGTGGATGGAAGGGTTTGGTCCCCACATACCTCTTGTTGTATTGCTACATTTTATTATTTAACTCCTGACAGTTACTAGATCGTAAGGTAATGACTTTGGTATTGCTCCTATTAAAAGCAAACAAACAAAAAACACATTTAAAAACCCAGAAATTATGCTAAGAACTAATATAAATAGTTCTTCTTCACAGACTGTGCTCTTCAAAGATTCTTAGTATTGCAAATGAATGGGAGGAAAAGAGTATATTGTAGAGGATTTAATGATGTTTTTGTTATTTGATGGAAAACTACTTTCTCTTAGTTTAAACTCAGATAAATTTTTATGAGCTTCTTCTTACTTTAACTTCTTGTTTCTTAGCTAAAGTGGATTTGGTGGTCAGGTGGCAGCAGCATTATCTGCTGACATCAGTTTGCATAGAGAGGAACGTAGTGGTAGTGTTGGAAGCCTTGTTTTAAGAACTGATAGCAGTTGCTCAGCTTCCACAGAACACAAGATTTGCATTGATGGTTCTTGGAGTGTGGTCAGTTGTCCCATTTGCCTTGTCAGCCTGGAAAGAAAGACTGTGAAATGCCTGTGGTTCCAGTTTCTTTAGTAATGTGACCATGGATTTTCTACTCTGTTCAAGCAATATTTTTTTTTGTGTTATTCTTCATAGATTTTCATAGTAAATAGTAGCAGGTAATGGCAGAAAATAAAATCAAGGGGGAAAAAAGGAATGGAATAGGGGCCAAACTAGGGAACATTCATACTGTAAATTATATTTTAAGATTAGAAACAATTTTAGGTGTAGCTCCTTATTTTTACAACCAAAGCTGATGCCTTTTTCTATCTCCATACTGTATTTATTATTTCTTATGAAACAAGGAATGTAATTAACATCTTTTAAAGTATTCACTTATGTTTGAAAATCTTCAATTCTAACTGAGAATATGTGCCCTATCCAGAAAGATGTATTTCAATATTTTATTTTCTGACAGAACATAATGGACAATCATTACCAGTTTCCAGACTCTAGGTTTGTATTTTCTCTCAACACGAGAACGAAGGTGAACTAAAACTGCAGATGAATAGGAGCATCAGGGAAGGCATAAGATTCTCAGATTAGCTAGCAAATAAAAGAATATTTCCTATGAGAAATAACCTCAAGCAGAATGTCTGAATTCTATAAATCGTATGGACAGTGCATGAATTAAAGTAGATGAGTTGAATTTTGGAAATGTTTGGTTCCCTCATCTCCACCCTACCATTATCCTAGTCCATGGATCCTTTTAAAGCGCTTTTATTTAATCACTAAGCAATTAAAATTTAATCTATTTCAGGGTTAATTATTATCTACTTATCCTGGGATTACAATAGATTCCATAAACAAGGAAAATAAGTAATGGTTCTGGGAATAAATACTTCAGCCATTTGACTTGTTTGGGCTTGGGATGCCTGCATATACCCCCCTTAAATGTAAATTAATTTCCATTGAAATCAGATATAACTTCTGGTTTGTGAGTAATCATTAATGAATAATAAAACAGTTTGTGGGCATTTTGATCTTTGGGAAATTCCTGTTGTCATTTAAATGACAGATTCCTACATTCTTCTCTTCCTCTGAAATATCAGTCATTTCTATTTGACTGATATTCAGGCCTAAGTACAGATGAGGAAGATTTTTGTTTGTGTAATTGTAGCAAATTTCTCTCACTTTATGTTATGATGGAACCATAGAGCATTTGGAAAACCAAGCTTGTCTGATCATATACTGTCAGTGTGATATAGATACAAAGTTGGAGAGCATTTTGCTTATAGGTACCATTCATTTCAATAGTTACTGACTTTGAAAATCTTGTGATTTTTTTAAAACTTCCATTTAGGTGTGGTGTTAATTTTGACCTTGGATTGTGTGGAAATCTCATTATTTAACTTATCTTGAGATACTGGACTCCATGCCTTCTTATGCATAGCTTATACAGTTGCTTCTAATACCTTGTTCTTCTCCATCTCTACAGCTTGTAAGTGAATTAACAATGTTTGTAAATAGAAACACTGGAGAACCCAGTGACAGAATTATGTATTCCTTTGTCTTTAAATTAAGAAAAGGGAAACATGAAAATTTTGCTTTCCTCTGATTTAAATCATATTTTCTGTGGAAGTTTATTGAAAAAATTAGGGAAGGAGGGAAGTTATATACCTGAAATAAAAACTAACTTAAGTTACACCTCTGAGGCAAAAAAATACTTTTAAAATACACAATAAGTCAAACTTTCAAAAAAGCATAAGTGCTCATTAGTCCTTTTTACTTTTGGAGAATGAAATGTCAACATTAAATAATTTCAGAACATGCAAATACTTAATATGGTATCTTTACAGAGATAACTTAACATGTTATCTTTACCTATGCCACAAAACCACTTTCACTTTTTAGAAGAGCACAAATTTTAGGAGGAGTGGAGATGATGAGAAAGCAGGTTTGGGGTCAGTAGCCACAGGGATGATGAAGTGTATGGATAGAAAAAACAAAACCTTAAATGTTTTATAATCAGAGATAAATTCAGCCTGAGTCATCATTAAAACAATTTCGGAATGTACATACCGAAAGGAAAATGTTTGAATTAGGAAAATACAGACTGTCTGACCTCAGTCTTCTCTTTTTTTGCATTTTTCACCACTCTTGTCTTTTTTATTAGATATAGCCCTTGTCTTCCAAGTGCTCCCTATATCCAAACAGTGTGTGACCTTTACTGCTGAAATTTGCCAAATTTGCATAGCCTATATTGGAAACACATTTATTGGTGTGTACAGAGTACATGACACTGAAGTTGTTAAATTGCCCTATTTACCCAAATATGTGTCTAGTAAGTGCTCAAAAGAAGAGAGTAAAAATGTTTTCTTTCCTCTAAATACATGGATACTATTTTTATATGTTATTCTTGGGAGACCAAAAATAAAATAAGATTACTTCTTGATGCAAATAGTCCAGGAGTGTCTGCCATAACCTTTCTGAATAGGCTTTCCCATACAGTAATATGAGAAAATCTTGATTTTTTAAAGCTAATGCCAGCATGCAATTCATATTTTACTTAGAACATGGTGGTCACACTTAAAGACTTTTTAAAATCTGCTCTTTTTATTTGATTATAATTTAGATGCAATCATTTAATTGCCTCAAAAATTGCTACACCATATAGTCTGAGCACCAATCAATTTATGATGACTATATCCTGCTTGTCAAAGCATTTCTAACACAAAGTGTCTCATTTCTGCATGTAACAAGAATGACATTTCAATCAAAGAACTTTTTATATATGTATGTTTTCTTTATCCTTCCTTTTTTAAATAGAAATTAGTACAGTTGGAGAACAAGCTGAATTCTGATAGATCTTCATCAGAACTTGAAGGTTGCAGCTAAATTGTTTGTAGGCAGAAAATAAGACCTTACTTGGAGAAGATCAGCTGTAAATTAGCAAATATACAGTTATTTTAAGTTTCCTAAATGTCACAGGATTGCATTATATTTGAGTTAAATAACAACAATATTAGTGTTTTAATAGTTTATGCAACTGGACCCCCCAAAAATTCAATCTTCTAGTTCACTAATTACCCAATAATAAATAAATCCAAAGTTGGGGGCTTTTTTATGTGTTGTATGTCTTTCATCTATGTAAGAATTATTGGAGAATAACAAGAATGTAGTATCTATGCTAGTAATGATTTTTTGGCTAGATAAACATTGTGGAGTATCAGCTACTGAAACACTCAACCTTAATTTGTCATATAATATTGGAGTTTTGGGTTGTCTGTATTGAAATTCTCCAGAAAACACCTCTGAGTCTGGTTATGAAAACAGACAGGAAAAGGAGGTGTCAGCTCCCCATTGTTCTTTTGTTTGCTTGCTTTTTATGTCTTTATGTTGTATAATTTTGCTGAATTCATATTCTTTCAGGCCTGTACTTTTCCACAACAGCAAAACAAAATCAAATGTCTGGACTAAAACTGGGTTTTGGACTAAACTCTTTTGTGGAGACTTATGGAGATTGCATAGCTAACTAAGTATGAGCTTATTGTTGTCCACTTGAAGAGTGTTTTTCAAGTTAGAACTGTAATTAGCCAGTTCAGCAAATTCAGTGGAAATTCATTTCAAGATAGGATGAGGTGTAGGCTAAAAGCCCTCAGGTAATCTTATCTGTGCTCAATATTTCCCTATGTGTAAAATTTGTCAGGTTAAATTTTGACTGGCAAACTTCATGACAACAAAGGAAGCCAAACTTTGTAATGCTGTCAAGTACCCACAGAAAAGTACATCACACAGTAGGATTGAATTTCCTGATACAGAACTTGGATTTACTGTAACTTTTATGGCCTTCCAATATATTGAAATTTAGTCTCTAGTGAATATGCAGGAAGGCAAACTTAAATCATCATAACTTCCTCACATTCCAGATGGTTTCTAGAGGTTTCTGAGATTTACCTTCAACATAGAGTGTATTTGTAGTTTTAAAATTTATCATGAAGAAATTTCTGCTAGTAGCTTTGGAAAAGCACTGTAATTTCTTTAATGTAATGGGAATTAAGGGAAATTATATCTGTTCTATAAAACCTAAACTCCTATCCAAAGCTTCATTATTTTTACTAAAGGATAAAACAAGTACTGACCCAGGATATGGTAATGACTATGCTTGAGCTTCATTGTCTCTCATACTGAGGAACAAAATCTTGTGTAAGCAGGTGGCTGGTTTATGCCATCATTGTTGAAACCAGCACACTGGAGTCTATTTGCTAACTAGTTTCTGTCTTCTTTCCCACTGTTATTTCTGTATTTCAAAACAATTAATCATTGAAATCTACCAGTTTTGCTTTTCTTAAATACCCAGCATCACATCAAACACCTCAGAATCATGGGCTAAACTAATCTGCATGAGATTAAATTAAACCCAGAATTGCTTTGACCTTTCTTTATATTGTAATGTTTAAACTAAAACTTAATTAAATACTTCACAGAAAGTATCATGATAAAAGTACGACTTGTATTGTGTTATCTTGCAGCATTTTGAAGGGAGTTCTTTCAAAATTTGAGACTGAAGTCCTACTAGATTGATAAAGATTCTACAGAAATGTTAACTAATCATAGAGACTGTTCCTGAGTTTATAAAGAGTTTTAGAGGTCCTCAAGTTGATTTGACACAAACCAGACTAAATACAAGTACTTAAAATAATATTGGGGCTATCATGAGATGAGCTCAGTTGATCAGAGTATGGTGCTGATGATGCCAAGATTGTGGGTACATTCCCTCTATAGGCCACTTCAGAGTTGGACTTGAGGACTCTTTCAACTCAGAAGGTTCTGTGATTAATGTGTTATTATTTTTCCTTAAATTTGTTCTTCATCTGTTAATTACTATTATAAGATTCTTGAAAGACCACAGTTATTGAAATCAATATTCTAAGAGTTTTAACAGAATAAGAAATGTTACAATAGGTACCTTATAGCTTTCTGATTATTCAGGAAGGATTTTTTTTTTAAATATCGGTGAGGTTTTTTTGTTTGTGTTGTGTCATAGGTGTTAATTTTATTTTTGACCCAATACTCTTCTGTATGGGAAATTTGTTTTAAATAATTGCAAAAAAACAGGGAAAATTTAAACTATATAAAGATTTTTTTATATCTCTATTTCTGTATTATCTTGTAAACTTGCAACATTTGCTATTTTGAAAATCAACACTAAGCAGTATCTGGCAATACCTAGGACTGGAGTTTAGGAACTTCTGGACAGGCAAACATGACACTGTTTTTTCTGGTGTGTAGTAAACTACGTTAGTAGTTTCTTTATTTTCTCTCCAGTTTGCAAACAAACGCACAGAGTGTGAAACACACGCTGGCTGCAATATCATCAAGTAGATTGCTACTAAATCATGCATTTTGTGACGTGTTCTTGTAAGTGTACAGCTCCCCAGTTACAGTTTAAAAGCGCAATCATATGAGCTGCAAGTCACAATGGAATTTTTTCTCTACCTACTCTTGAGATCACAATCTTAGGGCAGAGACAGTCTCAGTACATGCGATAAGAGAGAGTATGAGGGGAGACGGATCACTACTCGACTTCCTCCGTGTTATTTTTGGATGTGACTAGCATTCCTCCCCTTACACACACACCCTCTTTTCCCCCAGCCCCCATCTCTTGCACGCGTTACAAGCTCATGCAAACACTCTCACGTACTCTGCAGCAACAGCAAGAGAGCGCTTGGACTGCAGCCAGAGGACTTAAACTCCGCTTCCTCCTTGCCAGCAGGCTTTGTTCTTTGGACTCAGTCAGAACGAGGGAGAACGTCTTCATTGCCGCTCGTGGTGCTTGGAATTTGGCAGCTCAGCTATTAAATTTTTCTGTGCTCCTCTGCGGACTAGGCTGAATTTAGAGCAGCAAAGCTGAGAGCCGGGGCTAGTCAAGAAATCAAGGACGCAGAGACCATCAGCTCTCAGCGTCTTTGCGGGGTGGGGTCCCTCTGTGCCACCACGGTAAGTGCCAGCATTAAATGTGTATAAAGGTGAAGGGAACTATACGGTGCTTTAGTTAACTACAATAGGAGAGGGGGAAAAGTACGTGAGTGAATCATACAGTGTGCTGTTATAGTGATCTTGGAACAGTGCCTAGCAGTAAAACATTCCTCATTTCTCCCTTTCCAGAAGCCTTTATAAGAATGTATCGATTTTAACAAAATTCCTAAGTGTCTGTACAGTTTTGAATAGCTTTCCAAAATGGCTTTATTATTAGGTTTTCTGCAAACCTATTTTATTTTGAACCATGTGTAGTACAGGGTAACTTTAGCTGGCAGAGTAACTAATTTGTTTAAAGTGCAGTAAAGGTGTTCCATCCCAGAGGATATGAGTAGAGCTAAAGTTCAGGAGGATGGGGAGTGTAATGGGATGATGTGCATCCCAGGACTAGCTTATAGGCACCCAAAATAAGTTTGTTTTAAATGATGGCATTCATTCAGAGCACATCCCCTCCCCCTTCCTTTCCTCGCTTTTAGGAGCAAAGTGAATCTCTTTTTAAAAACAAAAAACTTTGAGTGTCTACTGTTCTATGGCATGCAAGTGAAAGCTAATGTACAGTGTAAAAAAGAGTATAGGCTTTATAGAATTAATGACTCTGAGAGAGGAGTCCTGCAAACGATACTGCTTTCTTCCAATATGCAAAATGATTTAGCTGTTCTTGCTTTTTCAGTTAAGACTGCTGCCTTTTAAATTTACTACCAAAATTGTTTGCTTTGTTACAAAGACTTTTTTATTTTTTTTTTGTCTCTCAGTGCTGTCTTTAGGAAAAGTTTTATAATGGTCAGAACAGAGGCAGGTTAATCCAAATGCATTGCTTTCAGAAATGCCATCTAGCTGTCAAAGGAAGTTCACTGCAGGGACCCATTTGTTTTAAAAGTACTGATAAGCCCTGCTATCAGCATGCTATTATGTCTTGCTCCGTAGGTTATCTTAATAAAGTGATAAATAAGAAACCCTTGAAATCCAGAAAGTCAAATGTATAATAAATTTGACAAAGGGGGAAAGACCAGGTGGTTGAATGTACTTATGTACTTTTAAAACAAAAAGACCAAGGAAACCTTACTGGGACAATAGACCTGAAAAGGGGGGAAATTCCTTTCCCTTGCCTTAACTCTGGCTCTATCAGTTACTTCAAGTAGTTATTCAAGTATTTTTTGTTGACAAAGTGAGTGTTCCCTCTACCCAATTATAAACTGCTGGTGATCAGGTATTTGTGAAGGTGAATCTAGTCACATGAAAAATATGCTGAATGAGCAAATGTGTGATTGTGCAAAATATAGCAGTTACAGTCAATTAACGGTTTGTTTGAGGTGAGTGTGTTTGTTTTTTCTAATTTTGAAACTCAAAACCAAAACTTTGTCATTCTGACTTTCACCCTTCATTTGGGAGAATACTCAGTTTGGTGTGGTAATTGTTAAAAATGATCTGCTAAATTATGTTTCTATGGATTGACTGTGCAAGAGTCCTCAGCAGCACAGTGTGCAATTAGTTAGGATGTTGGGGATGTTTAGTACGCTTTGCTTGCCAGGTACTAAGGCATTTCTTTCTGTAGTAGTTACTAGCTCTATTTATGGCAAGTTATTCACTGAATGGGAATCACATACTAGAACTAGCAAAGATTCTTTTTCAGAGCTAAAAATGGAAAATTGTTTTCCTCAGTTGGACCCCCCTCTGCCAATGGCACCATGTCAGGTTGCCTCAGCAGCTGCTTTCAGTTTCACAATTTACATGGGTGCTATAATGACATTTTTTCCTCATTGATGTGGTGGAAAAAGTCTGACATCTTTATGCTGTTTTTCCTGCTTTGATATGCTAAAGCATACTTTCTATTGACTGTGAGGTTTGGCAATGAGTGTTGAGTTCAGAGATGGGCCTGTACCAAAATCCTTGGATTCCTACATCCATGAAGTATAAGAAGGTTAATAACTGGATCCAAATGTCTTGGCTCTGGTCTATTCCTGTTTTAAATGCACATCTCTTTGGCCACATGTTTAAATTGTTTTTTGAGGTGATTAAGACTGAAAGAAATCTTTCAGGCTCCAGACACAGTTTTAAAGAGGAAATGGCATTTAAGAATCTTACAGTTATTTAAGCAAAGCTTGCTCATTTGCTGTTTAAATGTGACTTTTAAGAGCCCCCAAGGACCTACATTCCCTTTCCTCTGTTATAACTTTAGATGTAAGTAATATTTTGGAACTTCTGAGATGTGCTGAGGAAGCTAAGGTAGTTTTATGCCTGTCCTTTCTATTTGCTCAAGGAGACTGGTGAAGAAAGCTAGCAGCATACGTTCAGGTAATGTAGATACCTCAAAATGGTTTTTGATCCTAAGTGATCTACCTATAAGCTTTTAAGAAAGTGCCATGTATGTATATACTAAACTGCAAAAACTTGTGGTGGTCTATGGTAAGAAATACTGTAATGTGGTGTAGCAGGCTGCACAGATTGTTGCTGAAATGGTGTGGATTCTGCTTTTTTAATTGATCAGCTTCTATTCTGGCTAGCTTAATGGATTTAGTGGCTTTCTGTGAATACAATTACATATGTATCTGCCAGCTGCTTGTGGTATCCCTGCCTCAACAAGAAAAGCTGTTCTTAGGCTGCATTGGCTCAGTGTGCTTTGTGGCACACAACACTGATTTATTAGGCAGTAGAAGCTTTTTTTTTCCTTTTTCTCAAATGATTGAACTATGATGTAACTTTTTGTCTTGGCTTTAACCTTTTAGATATTTTTTTTTTTTTTCTGCAGACTATTCTCTTAACACTAGGAAAGTGGGAAATATCTCAATGTTCATTGCAGAGCAACTCTGTCTACCCCAGCACATTCCAGGGCCACCGAATCATTTGTGGTGAGAGTGATTCAGATCTGGTTAAGATGATTTAAAAGAGAGGTTATGGGCATACTGCAGTTGTGCATTTAAAAAAAATACAGAGAGTTTTTACTGCCTGATTGAGACCACATGGCTCCAACTTAGATTTTTTTTTTTTTTTAAACATGAAAATCATTGGCTGGATGTACTCAAACGATTTATTTTTTTTTAATTGCCTGGAGGCTGAGAGTTTGGGTCATAGCATTTAATGGTAAGGTCAGGGTTAAAACAAATAGTTTTTAGTGTTCCTTTGAATAAATGAAAAAATACCTTCTTTGAATATTTTGCATGGGATGAAAACATGCTTCTCTTAGAAGAGAGTAAATGTATCTCAGGAATTCTTTTGGACATTACAGGGTAATTGGTGACCTGTTTTGAGAGTGAGAAGGATAGAGATAAGGGAAGATCTCCCTGTCATAAATCATAGTAAATATGTTCCACTCCAAATATATAATGGAAAATACCAAAGGTAAAAAGGAAAGACCTTTTATAATTGCATACAATTTAATTGCTTACTCTCAGCATTTTGTGCTGCTCTTAAGAGGATTGAAAAGTTTATATAACTAAACTATTTTTAAATTGTTGCTAACTATCAACATACAGTATATCCCTACTATGAAGAATGAAATAGTAATAATCTATATTCTTTTTATAGATTTTTCCTTATGGCTTTTCCTTGTTTGTATTTCCTTATTCTGAAATGCTCTTAATAAAATTTTGTTCTTCCCTCAGTGCTCTCACTTCTTTCTTTTCAATTATAACATTTCTCCCATAAACTGGTGCATAGTTTTTATGTAAA
The DNA here is from genome assembly GCF_903797595.1 of Erithacus rubecula. Classification (NCBI taxonomy): domain Eukaryota; kingdom Metazoa; phylum Chordata; class Aves; order Passeriformes; family Muscicapidae; genus Erithacus; species Erithacus rubecula. The sequence continues at coordinate 35,867,597 of NC_136687.1, read as the reverse complement.
ACTTTCATCCAAATTTCTCTCAAATGAGAATATTAGATTATGAATGTTATTTTATATGGATAGTTTTGAAATGAGTAAAAAAGTCCAAGGTGTTTCAAACATAGAATGCAGATTAAAAGTTACAGCATTGAAGAACACAGTTTATTCTTGCCTCTGTTTGGAAGATAAAGTAATGATGAAAGGTAATTCTTACACTAATTCACTGTAATTTATCTAGAAATAATACAGAAGTAATATTCTACGGTAGGAAACCCAATAAACAGTAGTTATGAGGTTTTTGCTATCATTAAGGATTGGGATGGCTAATTTAGCTAGGGGAAAATGGAAAAAAAGAAGAAAATATGTCATGCAGCTGTGTATGTGCCTTTCATCTAGTTCCTTGCTTAACATTACATCTCTCTCAAATTTACAGACCATGCATGAACTTTGTTCTTAACTTTAAAAAAGACTGAAAACTAAAAAACAAACAAGCAAACAAACAAAAAAAACCCCCAAAACAAACAAACAAAAAAAACCCAAAAAACACCAACCAAACATTAACCCAAATTCATGAATTACTGTTAGTTAATTTCTGCCTCACGTAAACTACAATGTAAATGTTTAAAAGTTATTTGCAGATTTTTGTAACTTTGAAGTGCATAATGCAGGTGGGAAAGCTGTTATTTTTTTCTGAATAACTGCTGTAAGAACTGATCAGAGGTCAAAATGTATACTTTAGTGCTTTGACATTCCTGCTTGTGATATGTTAATGTGTTGTGTCAGTGTTCAATTTTATTGAGTTAATGCATGTAAAATATGTGGATTCAACCAGATTTGGTTTTATACCACACAATCCTAATTATAATGTGGATAAAACAGTACAGTTTTTCTACAAATACACAAGAAAGCATGGCCTTTAAGATGCCCACTCATAAAAGATGTATCTTGTGCCTGAAGTCCTTAACAAATTCCAGAGCCCCTCAGAGCTTTACAGATCAAGTGAAGCAAAGGTGACAAGATTCTTCTGTGTTGTATAGGTGGAAATATCCCTGTGTCTTCACATATATATCAGAACATCCTATTCTTTGAGAGATCTTTAGGCCAGCTTTTATAGGATATGTACATGTAACTGTGTACAGTTATTCATCTGTTACTAGATTGAAAGTTGTCATCCTTCCTAAACAGTGACTACTTACTTATTTTTTTCTTTTTGTAATGTTGGTGCAATCTGGATTGTGCTGTGTGTATGTAAAACAGACACCCTCTCTTTAGTCAGTTTTTTGAACAATGGAGAGAAACACATTGGGAAAGGAAATAAGGATCAAGGAATTCCAGGATTTACAGGGGTCATAGCAAGCATATATAAACTTGAGTCACTGCAAAAAGGAGGAGACTTTAAACAATCTTGAGTGTTGACCCTCAACCTGTTGGATTCCTAGGGAATTTTTGATTTTCCACTAAAACCTGCTCGTGGTATTTCAGGTTTCATAATGTTTGTGAAAAATACACATGGTATTCTTTGAAGTATGGCTGGCTAGGCCAGTATATGTCAGTAGGTAGGAAGAATCTTGAAAATTTGAAAATAATCTTATAATGAATATTTGGAGCAAGCAGGCACTAGTTATAATTCTAATATAATTCTAATAGTCACCAAAGCATAAAGCTTGGACACATGCCTGCTCTAGGATCATCAATAATATATTAACAGCTGTCAAGCAAGGATTTAAGCTTGCCTGAGAAAGCTGAAGCAAAAGACTGAAGTGAGAGCTGGGCTGTGTCATGCAGCTAGTGAGGTGTGTAAAGGCACTTCAACTGATACCTGAACAGACAGCATAAGTTAGTCATTATTATTTAGAGGAAGGTGATGCTAGTCCTCAGACCTGGCTTAGGAAGTGAATATAGTCCTTCCCTAAGGAAGATTTCTTGTGTGTGGTAAAATGCAGTGCTGCAGCAGTTAACCCTAATGACAGGTATATCATTGTATAAACTGAGAGAATCAGTCAGATTTTGCCTGTGGAATGTAATTTCGGTAAAGGAATGCTGTGTGAAGGATGCTGAGGAAAAAGTGGCATAAGTTTTGGAAGAACTTATGAAATGAGGCTCAAAAGGCAATTTTCCTTCCCCACTCTTACCTCCTGTTGTCTGCTGTCTCAACTAGACCTTTTTATATAGCACACTCTAAGTCTGTCCTAGGACACCACAGGTCTTACCCCAGAGTCCAAAGTCTTGAATCTTATTTTACCTCTTTTAATGGATAACTTTTTGCTATATCTGTGATTCTAGTTGCTGGTGAGGTAGGATATAAGAAAATAGCATTCTACAGAAAAGTACTGTCACTTGTAAATATGACAGCTATTTACATAGAGGTCAAGTCTCTTTTTTCCGCCAGCAACTGTTAAAATTATATTTGATAATATTACATGATGAATCAGACAGGTATTATCAGTATTTTTGATAGCTAATGTTGAAAATTAATTCAGAAAGCTTCCAGTTTCTTTCAGAGCAGTAGATGTAGAAACTAGCTTACTTATTAAAATGGTGATTTTTCTATCTGTAAATACATGAAATAAACACAAATCTTGCAAATGTGTGTGAATATAGGACATCCTAATCTTCAGTTCTTTGATGATGACAGTTTCCTCCATTGGCACCCAGCATTCCAAGACCTGTTGGCAGTATTGAAAACCATGGTCAGAGCAGGACTGAGGTGCTTGTTCTCTACATCCTATAGCACTCTTCAGGGCAATGCCAATCTCTGCAGGCTGAGTCTCACTGAGTAAATTTGACTATTGTCATACTTAATGCAAGGCATTGACAAAACTGCTGACAGCTTCCTTGCTTTGCTGTCAGTTACTAAGTTGCTGACCCGACCCAAATGAATCAAGTATTTTAGCTGCTGCTCAACAAACTTATACCAACTGTCTCTAGCTTAGAAATAATCAAGAAGTAAGGAAAAGGGAGATGATAGTAGGAATAGTACCTGAATAGTATCCACATAAAAACTGAACCCTTTTGTATTGGCTATGTAGGGTTTCATTTTGCATTTAATTTGATCCAGTTTAGCTAATGTTGCAAGTGCCATTTGAAAGTTTATCTATTCAGCTACTATCATGTGCATAACTGTCTTCTATAGGCATCATTTAGTTGTGCCTATAAAAGCATAGTGATGGCCATATATGTCACATTTGGTGTAATAGTTTTCTGCCTTTCCAAACATCCAAAGATGTTTACTAGTTTTCAAGGTAAACCAACAAGTTCCATGGTTAATGTGTTCAGTATGAGCAAGAATATACATCCTGGATGGAGGTTTCCTTTTACTTATTGTTGATATGCAAGTTATTAAGGTTTTATAATTTAATATTTTTCGTTTATTTTCTGTGGATTAGAGTGGTTGGTCTCAAGCAGTTTTCATCTTCTTCCCCTTTTTAAGTATTATGGTTTTGAGAAGAAGTATTACTTCTTCATCTGACATACATGTTGTCAGTCTTGAGTTGCCACCGACTAACTCTCTGGAATCAGATTAAATGCAATCTACCTTATGTGTAGAAGTCAAATTACATAAATGCAATTTCATCCTTATAACTTCACATCTTTTTTTCTTACTTTTAACTCTTTACATTCCTTCTGTCAAAGTTCAAAATGTTATTTCACTGGAAGATTATGCCTGGAAATTCTGTAATAGGTACCCTACCCCACAAAGGCAAAACAATGACAGCATGCTCTTTGAAAATCCATTTCTGGCCAAAGGAGTATAAGCCATAGCTAAGAGCGGCATTTCAGTTATAGGCACTATGCATTCCATTTCAGCTAGACAAGGAATCATGTTAATCCTACAAGCCTTAGCAATTCTTTGTGTCTGAAAAATGTTCAGCATTTCACACGGGATTACTAAATCCTTTTTTTTTTTTTTTTTTTTTTTTTAACCTGCTCTAACCATCTTCACTGCTTTTAATTTTTTTCTTTTCCTTCCGTTCAATGATCTTCTTAATTTCCTATCAAATACCAGAAGTGGTAATTCCATTTAAGCATAGGTCTACTACATAAGCCAAGTTATGGTATCTTTAATCTTAAGTGAACAAAGTTAGAGCTATTTACTGCACTTAGGTGCATGACAGCCTTCAGATTTCATGGAAGGTGGCCACATAAAATCCTTCTGCAACACACGAACAGACCCCTAAGAATGAAATTCCAATATTTCATTGGCATGCAGGGCTCTATAATAACCTAACTCCATGTCTTTGTGCCAATCTGCTGGCTTACAAAAGGACTGAATAAATTTATAGCTAGCAGTACATCTGGTAATGCAAGATCAGAATCTGCTCTTATTTTTGGGACATGGTGAACACATGGAAGATGGCCTTTGAGTTAAGACAGTGGAAATTGAGTTATGAAATGGCTCTTAACTTTCTTGGGAGACAATGGACAAAGTGCTTAACCTCAGTTTCTCTGTAGTAAAACATATCTAATTATATCATGTTCAGTTTGTGTTTCAGTGCTTAAAGATCTATTCATTGAGCTTTTTTTTAGAGAAACATTTTTATTTAGCTCCTGAAGACACAAGAACATTAATTGTGCAATTAGATTCTGTCTAGACTGTTGTTAGCAGGTAGTCCAATGCTTATATTCAATAAGATGCACCATGTGCTGGGCTCTATAGAAAATTATGGTGAATGTCCTTACATGTAAGGTTATGCCCAACCTAACTGAATAGAAAAAATGTTTGGAGGAGGAGATGGTGGAGTAAAATGAGGGAGGCCTGGTATTCTGCTCTAGTGGGCTTCCAACATGCTCTGAAACTGAGTACAGTATGAATGGAACCAGGAATGTTGTCTCGAATACCATATGTGTGTTTTCTCTGAAGCACTAACTTCAATTCTGTTCTCATATGCTTTATGCACTGCTACTGTACTCTCAATAGAAGGGCTGGATGCATTTGAGGACTGCTTCTTAATATGTTTGGAATATCTTTCTGTAACTTTGTTTAAACAAATATTTGAGGGTGCTTCATGGGACATAAACCAGGCAGAATTTCCTGGATTAACTTTCAAGTTCATTTCGGAGAGATTTGTGTCTGTGTATTTCCATGTATAGCAAAAACCATTTAGCTACTGGGTGAAAAATACAGAGCAGCATCTCTACTTTGGAAATCTTGAATTTTGGGAAGAGATGATAATTTGGCATGAAACAAAACAGCAGATAAATCAATTTTTTTTGCTGGCACAACTACAGACACAAAGAGGGTCTGCTTGACTTACTGACAAATGAATTAGTGGAACAACCTGAAATGCAGATAATGTATGCCACACTTTGACTTCAGGCTAAGATGTTCCAGGCCCCAGAAGGAAGTTGTACAAAACTAGTCATTTTAATTACCTGTCAGAATGAAAAAAAAATATTGCTCAGTGTCTGGCTTTTCATGCCCTAAAACCATAGGAGCTCCTGTGTAGTAGCTAGTTGGATGCAAAAAGTTCATGTTTCAGGTGCTGGGGTTTTTCTTCTCTTCAGTGCTGAATTCTTCTGTATAACTTTTTTCACAGTTCTGTAACAATCCTCTGAAAGTATAAGATTCTCACAGGGTGCTAAATGAATGGTTTTATCTGGTAATCATTTAAATTTAATTACATTTAAAAATTAATGAAAGTATCTACAGTAATATTAAGCACAGAACTGTAGAGCAAACTATTATCAAAGTTTTTATGACTGTACTTGTTCATTCATCTTTCACATTTATAAGCTGTTTTGTCTTTGTGCTCTGACACATGGAAACAGCTTCCAGGTTTATTGGCATTGGAGGCAAGCTATTGCAGTGGAGATCAAAATGTAGAAGATATTTCAAAAGAAAAAAAATACTTGCTGTGAAATATGAAACCTAAAAATATAAAATGAGAAGGCTACATGGAATGTTAAGGTTATAAATGAATGTAAGTTGAGCTTTTACTCCACTTAATTCTTTCTGTCATTTCCTGCTCATATCACCTACTGACTTGACACTAAAGTCTTCTGAAATATAGATAAATGTATCACAAAACTATTATGGGATCAATTTTCTTCTTTATCTTTCTTCTGCTCGTTTGCTTTTTTGTTTTTACAGAGTCACAATAGAAAATTGTATTTGTAGATACGGTAGAAGACTGAAGAATCTTCCTTTTCAATGCATTTTAATTAATTTTAGAAATTGCAGATCAGATTATAACTTCTTATAATCCACAGATCTTAGTTCCTGAGTTTTTTTGGTTTTTTTTTTGTCTGAAGCCAATGAAACCCAGAGAGATTACAGATACTTTTGCTACTGTATTGATGAAGCAAACAACTATTTTCCTAAAGTAAATGGTATCATTTGGAACTAAGAACAAGTGAGAATTTGCAACTATTCAATTATTTAGACATATCTTTTATTTAATAATATTGAAAAAAAAGATATTGTACTGTACACTGTGGAGATTAGAGAGATAGATAGATAGACAGACAGATAGATAGATATCTCTATATATATAGATATCTATATATCCATATCTATCTGTATCTATCTATCTATCCATATATATCTGTTAAACTGTTGAGTTATTGCAAATTGGAGGTATTTCCAATGCAATATCTTTTCCCCCTGATATTTGCAGGCTTTTTATAATTAAATGTTGGGGTCTTATAGCTGAGGAGAACAAATTTCAGTGAAGGGAAGAGAATTTAACCACCTGAAGTTGAAAGTATTTTGTTGTGACATAATAAGGAAATTTATTTCAGTTTCAACATGTAATGAGAGAGAAAAAAAATTAAATATTGTCAAGCTCCGCCATCCAAGTTGTTGAGTGATTACCTTCATTATTGAAGTAAAGAATTGTAATTGGAGTGAAGTAAAGAGTCCTTTTGACTCTTCAGCTATGTCAGAAAGTACTGTTTCTGAATTTTCACTTTTCAGTTATTCTGATTTATCCTTCTTCAGTGTAACTAAGTGTAACTGGAAGAAGGCAGAGTTATTTCTTAGGCACTCGCAAAGAGGCTCTAGCTATATTGGCCCAGACTGCACTGGATCTCAAAACCTCTTTTTGCATTTATCCTGAATGTATGGCTAAGTTGTAAGTGATGGTAATATTTATACATGTGGCAGGAACTCAGGTTTAGTCAAATCGATTATATAAAATATTCTTCTATGAATATTTAGATGTCAGGTACAAAATAGTGCTCCAGAAAATGAAGTGAGAATAAATTGTCCAAGAATAGATGATGTAGGGAAATAGATACATTAAATACTGTTAATGACTTGTAATGCAATAAGTTTCCTGAATATTCTGAAGAAAGCTACTAATGTAAAGAACCTCTCTAAATTAGCTTGCAGTTATCTAATGAGTCAAACAGCCCTTGAAAATTTCTTACAAACAGAAGTGTTGAAAAAATCATATCTTAAATTGCATATAATTTATTTCTGGATTTTTAATTCACGCTTTTGATTCACATTTGTGAACATCATCGTGGAGCGTTTACATTTATATATATATGTCTAAATTCACTGGTTATAGAAGTTGCTCAATGAAAATGAATTATGTTTTAATAAGTAGTTTACATGTCACAAATAATCAACATACCTATTGTAAAAATGGTGTTTTGCAGTTCATAAGACAGAAGTGGTCCTTCAGTTGCACAGATCTTTCACTTTTTCTGGATCCGATGATTGCAAAAATATAGAATAACATGAATGACCTGCCTACATCTATTTGTCAGTTAAATTCTTCTGAAGGAATTTCAGAATTTCAGAATCTCAGCTTCTGAAAGTGACATTTCTATAGCACAGGCTTGTGGCCAAAGAGGAAGAAGAAAGTTCTGTGAAGAGTTTCTGATAATGTGAAGTCTCTAGGTTACACCTACACTTGGACAACGCTTTTGTCTTTAGAAAACATATAGCTAAGATCAAGAATAATAAGTTCTTTGTGTTTTGCTAATGGACAAAGATATGGAAAAAAGATAAATCTTTGTGGCAAATGGTAAAGACAGATCAAAATAGGATATAAGGTAGGATTTAAGGTTTGGGCTTCAAAAATGGCAAACGAGTTATTCAGCATGCATTTCAGCATTCTGTTATTTCAGAAGGCTGACTATAACATAAATAATATTGTTTTAGAAGAAACTTCTTTGAGATAGATTTGCTCATTTCAGGTTAGAGAAGTAAGCATACAGATTTTTCCTTTAATATTGACTGCTTTTTGGCCAGTGAAAGAAATACGATATCCCTGCTGTTCTTGTTGAATAAAAACAGCTGCACAGATCTGTCTTTGATCTGCATGATGAAACAGGATTACCTGAAATGTGGTATCTCATTTGGATACCATTGATACATTTGCGAAATCTCATTTGCACCAACCACACAGTGCAGTCAACAACAGGAGTCACTTCCCTGCTTTCTTTTCTACATGGCACAAATGTACCTATGAGACTTTGATGCCAGATAAACAACAAAGTTGCTAGATACTTTTTGTTGATTTTATGTAAAGTATTTCTGTATTTTCCTTATAATCAGAGTTCTTAAAAAAATTGTGAGCATATCCAGTTTATAAAATTACTCCTGCAAGAAATGAATAGAAAGTAGTGAACATTACTTTAACTTCCTACACAGCTTATTGTTACAGAAATGTGTATTACTCAGAAATCAATAAGTTTGGATTGCATGTAAGTCAAACAGCAGATACTTCTTTTCTACATGATATAATATCACTTGTTGTGTACAGAAAAGATTTGTATTAAACTTCTGCACTCTAGGCAAGATGTGTAATCAGTTTTATTCATTAAATTTCATAATTTTTCCCTTTATATCCAGATATTTCATTACTGCATCACAGCATGCATATCTTCCAACTTTTATAACAGTACAGGATTAACATAGAGACATGCAATTACATCATTACGATTTTACTAAATTAGAATTTGTTTAATGAAGTCATTATTTTCTTTAATTTTTCATAGTACATAAACAAATTATGATTAATGTAAAGGAAAGGTAAGTTAATTTGCTTAAATTACTATTTGTGCTTCTCTTACACTCCCAAAAAAAACCCAAAACCAAGTATGAATCTAAGCATAGCTGTAAACACTCCTTTAAAAAGTAATTAAGAAAAAATACCAATTTGTATTTCAGTTTATAGTATAATGGTCACAGTAGTTTTCACTATGATGCTCCTTTAAAAAAATAACAGGAAGCTGAGATAGAACAGAAGGACCTGAGGAAACAAGAGATTGTTGCCTCAATTGCAAATTTATAGGAGTAAATTTCAGTACATTGAGCAACTTAAGAAAAATATATTTTGTGTCCAAAATTATTATCGTGGCTAAGAATAGCTTAGCAGTAGCACAGTTGAAATCAGCAGCATGTATTATACTACTGCCAGAGAAATGCAAAATAAAGAGTGGTAACTGTTGAGGAAATAACTTAAAATTCACCTAATCCAAAAAGTAAAATAAATGTTCTCTGAAGGATTTGGTATATGGAAAGCAGTACAGTTAGAAATCTTTGCTTTTCTCAATGTTGTGCTCAATTTTCATACTTTCTAGCACTGATTTTTTGTTTTAATGTGTGAATATTTCTATAATTCAGGTAACTAAAAGCTTCCATCAAAAATATTTTCCTTAAAACTTCAATACTTAAAAGCTACAAAGTGAGGCCAACAATTGCAGAGTCAAGGACAAGATACAATCTTGAATAAATTAAGAATTTTTAAGCTGGTTCTGTGATTTTAAGACAGAACAATTACTTCTTAATCAAGTCTGAAAATTCTGTCTTTCTTTTGTCATTAGCTGTACACATCTATGTCAGGCTGTGGAACATTGCAGTACCCAGAGAGAATGACATGAGCCACAGGCTATAACTCTGAGCATCTTGTCCAAAGCTACCAAAACCTAAAGATAACTTTCAAATTATTTCCCCAGCTGAAACAGAGTAGAATCCTTGTTCCATGGGTAAGGTGAACTGAAAGAGGCTTGGAAAACCTGCCCAAGAATGTAGAGAAGAAATTTTCCCAATGTCAGGAATAAGCTAAAAAAGTGTCTTTGGAGTTACTGCAGGTTGCAGTCAGTGGCAGAGGCCATTCTCACTGTTCTTGGAAGCTTTGTAGCCCATGGCTCAGCTGGTCTTAGCTGTTAGTTCTGTACCCCTCCCCTTTGCATCCTTGCACAAAGCATGATGCAAAGCTTTTCTTCAAAGGAAGCAGAGTTAACCTGTAGGAAATGGCAGACTGAAATGTTGATACTTGTCTTGAATACAATGATTTTGGTATACTCTTGCCATTTCTTTGGCACTTTAGGAGGACAGTTTTGGTCTCCAGGTACTTAACTGTGCAGTTTATTCAGCTGGATGTGAGGTCCTCACTGAAATTTGTGAGAGCTGGGAGGGCACTGTGCAACATCTGAAGAATCAGTTAAATCAGTTAAATTAATGCACACTGCTTATAAAGTTACACATTTTTTATTATAAAATTGGCTTCTATGGTTTTCAGTATATAGATATTTTTTTAATTGCTTAACTGAAGGTTCAGACAAAGCATCAGCATTTATATTAAGATATTTTTTTTAAATCTTATAGTATATAAATATTAATATATATATTTTGTTATTGGTAACTCCCTTATGAATTACCTATACAAATAAGGAAATATCTATTGCACAAAAATTGGGCAGTATGTAGAGAATTATAAGCATCTGAATAATTTGATGCCTGCCATGTACTCTAGATCTTTTATGACAAAGCTGATATATTTAAAAAATCAGGTTAAATTCTTTATGTAGTAATGTTTTATAGTCTGGGAGTGTTGGACTGCTTAGTTTCAATGGAGAGAAACAAAATGGGAGTTAGTATTTTGATGGAAATTCTGACTCTGCCAGTATAGGGGAATGTCGGAGTATTTCATTTTGGCTTTTCATGCTGGACATACTTAACACCACTAAGGATAAAATTACTTTTTAATTTACAACTTATCTCTCTGCACCTTCTGTAGTGGTCAGAGTTCCCTACTATAATTTCTCCCTAAGGCTATATCTTAAAGTTTCACTTCAGCTGCCATTTTAAATTAACTTTAAGAGTGTGCAGAGAGGAAACCCTCTCTATTCCTCAGTGACTCTCAAAAAACATAAGTTCCAGCAGGATTATGCATTAGAGAGAACCTTGAACTGTTTTTCTTAAGACCCTTGTGCTTACTTAGTCAGTGTACTGTTCAACTCTGTTTATATTTTGTTCAGGGTCATTAAAATCCCAGACACACATGCTCCTATGTATTTCCATGCATGGAGGATTGTGAGAGCATAAAGAAAAGACGAGTGAGTAGAAAGGCATATTGTGTGGCTTGCTACTTGATGTCTGTGCTTGAGCTGCTGCTCACCTGGCATCTGACTGTCCTTTTTTGTTTGCTGTTCTGGTTTTGCTGCAGTGTAGCCAGTGGAAAAGCAAAGAGGGTTTGAAGGATGAAGAATGAGTACCTAATCATTGTTCCCCTGCTACCAAAATATCTCGCCCTTGTCTGTTGACTTTCCAGTCTAGTGATTGTTTCACTGTCTGCATTAAATATTTAATTGCTATAATTTTAATATACAGGATATACAATGTAGGTGTAAACTAAACATGGTTGAAGAAAAAGCAAGGCAAAAAGTGGAAATGCACACAAAAAGTGAAATGGTGGAAAGAGAATTAAGAGGAAAGTTGGGAAGAGCTGAAAAATTCAGTGTCATTTAAACTTTGGAAAGATACAGAATGACTAATAAAATTGGTTTCTGTAATATAAAAAGTATGTTTCTTTTTTTTTTTTTTTTTTTTAAATTGGTCAGCCGTTATCTGACATCTTACAGTAGTTTCTGTCCTTTTTCAGAGGGACAGTTCTCTACAAATTTGCATGAATGGTAGCATGGCCTGCAGGAATGCACCCACAGTGCAAGCTGGAAGACTTATCTGTAGACTGATATGTACACATATCTGCAAACCCTTTTGTTGGTGTCTCTGTCTGTTTTGTTTGTGTTTGCACACAGTGCAATACTGAGAGCTTGCAACAAAGGGATAAGGAATTGACTTGATGTTTTTACACTTGGTGTCCAGAAGCTGTGAAAGAGGTGTCTCCTTAAAGCATTGGTCTCTGCATAGAGAATTTTTCTTTTCTCAAAGCATCTGCCATGCATTTGTTCCTCTGTGTTATTTTCGTTGTCTTTTGGGTTGGGTTTGGTTTGGGGTCTTTTAACTGTCCAAAAGTATTGCTGCTTTCTCGCAGCTAGAAAGTAATCCTCTTATCCCCAAGGGGATCAGTAGGCTGGAATAGACTGAACATGAGTTAATGCTGCCCTAGTTAGCACAAAACTGGAATTTTCTTGTAAGACTTGCTTTGTGGCTACTTTTCTGTGTCTAGCCATGAGTCCTGGTTTCTTTGGCTCGGTTTCCCTTTCATAGTGATTTGTTGCTTGCTTTAGTGATCCCTCTACAGAAAGAGGGAATGCTTCAGTGATTTATCTTTGAATCTTTTTCAGTCCTTAGGAGCAGAAAATTATCTTCCATGATTATCCTGATTGTAATGTGGTAAGGCTGACTGCACAAATACATATATATAAAAGATGAAAAAGTGGAATTCAGTCTGTGTTCGGGGAAAAAAATGCTTCAGTTATTTTTATTTGATGACACTTTTTTGAATTCACAAACTTACTTGAACTGAACTGGCAACAGGCAAGTTATTGCTGAATAAGTATTTAAATTGATTTAAATTTATTATTCATCTAATTTTGATATAATCACCAAAAGAAATAATGACAAATAATCCTCCTCTTTTATCAGCATGTACACAGAAAAAAAAATGCAATTAGAAAAGGAGAGTACAACTAAGCCTCTTCCAATGTTCGTCATTTCAAATACCTGCGCTCTTGCCAGTTGTGAAGGTGAATTCTTCTTTCCACAATAAACAGTGTAGTCCCACACCAGGTGTGTTTCCCATGCATCAAACATTGCCTTAATGATAGCTGAGGTAATTTGGTATTGAATTGCTTACTTATGTGCTTTCCTCTGGAGCAGACAGTGTCTGAAGTGGCAGGTCAGGACTTGCTTTCAGTATGACACTGATGTGATGCAACAAGTGTTAATCCCAGCTGGTGCTGAGAAATAGCTCCCACTACCTGAGACTGACCATGTTCACAAGCCAAGGGACAATGTAGAACTTGTCGTCCTAGGAAAACAGTTTACTTATTAAATGTTATCTGACAAAAATATATTAGTGTATTTTTTTTTTATTTTAGGTTCTTATGACAATTTCTTAAACATTTTGTGGACATGGAACTTAGGAAACAATAGAAAGCCATGCAGATTGTATGAAACTAAAACAGGATCTGTCTGAGGAAATAATTAGGCTTGGAGGAGAGGTTTTCTTTTGCAGGATGTTTCTGGAAAGGAAAGAAAAATAGAACAAATGGTTATGTAGGGCCTCATATTACAGGCTCTTGTCTGCGATTGTCTAGGAATTGAATTAACCTCTCTCTTGTGCATATTGTTTAAAATGTAGCTTAGGAAAGGCTACACAGAGGTTAGGACTCTGAAGGACTAATAATCAGAAATAGTAGCAGAGGTCCTCACACTGATAGAAGGGACAACTTCTGACAAGAGGAAAGGAGGGGAAGAGGGGGAAATATTAATTTTGGCAGTAGAGCTGACAGAATAGATTTGTCTCTAAGGCAAATAGTTGTAAAAGTAGGCTAAAAGGGTCTGCTGAGTAAACAAATGGAAATTTGTTAGTTCTGTCCAAAAATGTTACTTTCTTGTCCACTATCTAGGCAACAGAATACAGGAAGGGAACTTGTTAATCTTTTAGTTACTGAAAGCAATTGCATGTAGCTTTAATGCCACTACCAACCGAGGGTTTTGCCTTTAGGAATAGCACATCTGTTGTAATAAACACAGAGAGCTTGCCTACAATTATGATGTTATTAAGGGGAATTGTGCTAAATTGTGTTATGTGTAAACCTGGTAGGTTTCTTAACTCTGCATTCTGAAATAAACATGGCATTTCAAGTTTTACAATGTAATATTTTCAGAAGGATGTTTTAAAACCTTTTTTATGTTAATTGCATGAATTTTGTAATTAAAAAGAACAATAAAAGTGAGGTAGTTCAATTTTAAAGACTCATCACTGATTGTTATTCTTTTGTATCCGTCATCCTGTAGTGTTGCATGCTTTTCCTCAATAGGTTGAAAGAGTTCTGTAACTCCTTGGGATTATTTTGGTTTTTGGGGGTAATGCGAAATCATCTGATAAAGGAGAAGAAGGTGTTTAATTGTGAAGTATTACTGGAATGTAACTATGTAAATTCTCTCATCAACACATAAAAATTAAAGGAAAAAATGCCATTTTTTATGGCAAATTTTAAGTATTTAAAAATATTTTTTAAAATTCAGACATCTTTTACTTTGCATTGACTATCCATAAATTTCTGAGTTTATATTTGTTAATTTTAAAAAACATACTAGAGTAAAAAACTAAATATTGGGGTAGAAAGATCCCTTTTGAAGCTTGCTGTCAAGAATTGCTCACTTTGTCTTTATTCTCGTTAGTGCAAGATTTGGATATTGGAGTGGCAGAGGAAGAAAAGGGAAAGGAGGAAAAGGAGAGGACATGGAAAAATGCAGATTAGTATTATGGAGTGAGAAGAAGGGAAGAAAGAGTGGTAAAGAAACAGAGTGGGTTTGCAGGACTGGAATTGGAATAACAGCCTGGCAAGGTTTGGCAAAATTTATTTCCAGGATATAGGTGCAATTTGAGAGCAGAAGGGTAGTTGGTCAAAAGTAATTTTCCTATAATGACTCTCCAATCTGCCTCCCCTCCCTGCAAAAAGGCACAGCAGGCACTATAAACCAAGAATTACCTGCTTCCCATACTTGATGGGCTGCCAGAGATGGAGATAAATCAGGGCATAGCCATGGGTAATAGGACTGACTACCTGATATGAGGGCATCAAACAGAGTAAGGTTGGGAACAGTTACTTTCATGGCAACAGTACGGGCTGAGAATATAGAGTAGCTTACAGTGGTACTTGATTGGCCTGATGTAAACAAAAATTCCTCTGTGCTTTTACCAGTTTATAAATCACCCTAGATAAGTGTCTGTTTTGTCTGTACCTAAATCCAGCACTTTTGTTGAGTCATTTATTTTTGGTAGTGGAAGTTGTATTACTTACATATGTAGCAATCCACTAGGAAACCAGTTTATGTTCTTGATCTAAAGTGAGAGTAAACCTATTTAAAGTTTACCGATATGGAACCTGTGCCACGGGATTATGTTCAGTTGACTGGGCAAAATGGACAAAAATTGCAGAATCACAGAATGGGTCAGGTTGGAAGGGACTACAGTGGGTCATCTGGCCCAGACTCCGTGCTGGAGAAAAGATAGTTTTAAAATATAAGTGTGGTGTGTACAATTTTCTTAGTCTTCAGAAATGTCTCCCTATCTTTTAAGCAAAGTTTATTCTAGCAAGTTATTTCTTTGTGAAATGCTTTCTTTGTTAAACACTTCAAAGCACCGTGTGCTGATTTCAGTAGCAATTTAGATTTTTGCAGCAGAGTGTAATGTCTTCTTGCGTGCGATGAGCCTGAACCAATCCTTTATATTCTTTTTTTCTTTGTCTTTCTAAATGTGTGTGGGCTGCAGATGGTTCTGTGAAGGAAAAGAACTCCAGAATTCCCCTGACATTCAGATCCATTCTGAAAGTGGAGGACTTCATTCACTAATTATAGTAGAAGCCTTTGAAGACGACACTGGACGCTATACTTGTCTGGCTTCAAATTCTTTTGGTTCAGATAGCACATCAGCTGAAATATTCATTGAAGGTAAGAGATAAAATAATAAAATACTTGATGCTTATAAGAAAAATAACTAAGCTGAAGTTAACTTTTGGTTCTTCATCTTAACATTACATTCAATATGGTGGTATTTTTATGGTATTCCTCTACTTTTCTATAAGACAACACATTTTGAGCATCCCATCCTATTAATTCAGATATTTCAAGGAATGTTATCAGGAATCACTGAGTAGATTGCTATTTATTCAGGGTAGAAAAAAGATAAAGAATTAAATAGAAGGAACCAACAAAAACTTCGGCTTATCATCAGCTTTTAAGCAGTACCTCTGTAAATCACTAGTTAAAGATTTGACTAGTGATAGCAATAATAATTTTTCTGACAGCAGTATTCCCCTTCTCAGTTTTGAAAATTAATGTGTGTCCGGCAGCTCCATGGTGGGGGGTAGGGAGAGGAGCTAATCAAAACATAACCCATAACAATGTGGCTGTTCCAAATGAGTCTTCTTTAGTCAGATGTAAATGTACTATAATTCATTATCTTTGGTGTACTGATTTTAAGACAGATTTAAGTCAGTCACACTGGTTTGAAACAGCTGCTAGTTATTGTCAAAATATTTATTGACTGCAGAATTAGTCATGGTTCAAGTATTATTTTCTCTGAGAAAAGTTAATGATGACGGTAAGTAAAATTATTAAGTTATTATTTAGCAGGGAACTGTATTCAGGCAAGATTATCTTAACTGAATTCTGATTTTTATTTAAATTCGTATGTCTCCAAAAAACTGAGTACAGTATATTCTTTTACCAGTCTTGTAACTCATTAAAATTAATTTAAATGGTCACTTGAAAGCATAAAATAAATTAACATAAGAAATAGTCATAAGTAATTTGAATAATGATATACCAAAATTATTGAATTGCTGTTGATTAACACAACAAAAAACATTTTGTTGTTAATTAGCTAAATCATTACATATGTGCCTTTATAGGATTTCTTTCATTATGCTTTCTATTCTCAGAACTTTTTAATGCCTCATTGGGATATAATAGCAAAATCCCCAAGACTTTTCTGCATCTCATAGATTCTAGCAGGAGTTTTCCATACAGAAGTAATCATGATTTCAGAAATATTCAGGTGTAGTACAAATTCATATTTCTATGTGAAGTTATAAGGACAGAAGCAACAGCAAAAGAAGAAACAGCTAGGTAGAGAGATGCTGTGAATAGAACAATTCATTCTTCGACATCTGTCGGTCTTGATATATGGAAGTTCTATCTTGAAGTTTTATAATATGTTACTTTGAAAGAGAGATTTGTATGA
This sequence comes from Erithacus rubecula, assembly GCF_903797595.1. Taxonomy (NCBI): domain Eukaryota; kingdom Metazoa; phylum Chordata; class Aves; order Passeriformes; family Muscicapidae; genus Erithacus; species Erithacus rubecula. Next base: position 35,850,501 of record NC_136687.1, on the reverse strand, counting down.
GTCATGAGGGTCATCCCCTGTCATTTTTAAGGGAAACAGGTTGACACAGAAGCATTGCTTTGTACATTAATAGACATGATGACACTGATGCATCATACTTTCTTTTGTGCAGCAGGCCCAGCCATGCAAGACCTGGTTGTTCTGTGTTCTTAAGAAATCCTTTCATGTATACCCACTTTGATGGCTGGACACTTGCTTCTCTCTTCTCATCAGTTCTGTGCTGCTTATTGCTTTGAATTTTTTTTTAATAGCATAAACTTTGTAAATCAATAGTGTGTTTGGGTATTTTAGTCCCAGCATTGTTTCATTGGAATCTGTCTATGCTACTCTATGCATAGTGATTATGAAGTGCTTATGGCTTATGTTAAACACACAACTATCCATATATATGCACAAATTCCTTGAGGAATAATATGGACTGCATAAATGTCTAGAATAAATGTGTGAAGTATCTGTTGTTAGGAAAACTTAGGACAAAGGGAATAAATGCTTTCATTTTTTTTCTTTAAGTAAGCTCAGGGTATTGCCAAACACATACATTATATCAAGACCTCCACTGGCAAGAAATAGCAGTACATAAATGTATGTATAGGTTAATGTAAATAGTCTGAAATGTGGACATCATGGGCAGCAAGTTTAGTCTGAAAATATCTTGGTATACTGAGTTGCTCTTACTTAAGTTTGAAGATTTGTTATCTGTGTGTAAGCCATATGTTTGCTTAAGCTTCAAATTTAGAATTTAAGTAAATAAAATTATACATTTCACATAGAGCAAGAGCACTCTGCAGTTTTTTTCTGTCTTGTCTATATTTGTTTCAATGTGGAGACAGGAGGAGATCAGGGAAAGCAGTGTGCAATTGAATTACCATGGTTATGATTTCTGTAACTGACTAAAGTACATAGTTACAATCTTTATCAGATTAAAAACTGCTGCTCTGTGTTACAAGGAGTTCTCAATTCTTGAAGTGAAATGCATAAGTGTCATAGTTTTTTCTTTGGGATTTAAACACTAAGTAAATCAATAAAAGAGTTGAGATTATTGAAAAAACTTTCTTTTCCAGGTGCCAGTTCTACAGATTCAGAGACTGAAAGTTTAATTTTCAAATTAAAATCTGGAGCTATGCCACAGTAAGTGTGTAAAGCAGTACCAATATTGTGTAAATGTTCTTAATAAGGGATACTGGAAAATCTTGGATAGTTTTACAATCTGAATAAGCATCTGGGGTACATTTGTGTATGCCTTGTCTTTTTTATTTCTCTCATGTGATATAAATGCATAGTACAATAACTGTAAATGGAATTAATTTGCTTATTCTCTCAGAGAAGGCTGGCCTTACCCTGACAACATATTTGTTGATACCAATTTTTCATATTCAGAAGTTCAAGTTAAACAAGTTTTCCTTTGTAGTCACCCAATCCACTGCCTCCAAAGAAATATTTGTCCAAATATTTGTAGTCCAAAGGGGACTGCAATTAAAGAAACAAAATACATTTTTGTTTATCTTATATCAGTACTTTTTACTGTTTGAGGAAGTGTAAATTAGCCAAAGGATGTGTTCTACTCAAGCTTCATCTGTCTATCTTGATCTTCATCATTCATACTGATCTTTTCAGTTGATAATGACATATTTAAATATGTGGAATGTACAAGGTGGATTACATATTAAAAATTAACACATTCTCATTTCAGATCCTATAAAACACTTACTGGTTTTTTACTTTTCAGGGCCCAAAAGAAAACCACTTCTGTTTCCTTGACAATAGGATCTTCTTCACCAAAATCAGGAGTGACCACAGCTGTAATTCAGCCTATCTCTGTGCCCAGTCAGCAGGTATTTTTAGACACTAATTTTCAAATCAGTAAAAGAATTTCAAATTTTCTTCCAAGATTCCAACTCCTTAAAAACTGTGTCATTTTGAGGAATTATATTGTTAAACTATAAACTTATATTACTATATTAATAATTATAATTTTGAAAAATTAAGTATTTATTCACTGAATGGGACATAAAAGTAAATATACATATATATGGATTCTTACACAATGTGCATCAACACAGTATTTGAGCAGCAGACAGATCTGGTGATGATGAAAATTACAGAATTTATCACTTAATAGTGACTTGTTCCAGTCCCAGAAGAATGTACTACAAATGAATGCCTGCAATAATTCTAGGAAATTTTTTAAATTTTGTTGTTAAATTTAATATTGGTGTCATTTCTTTCGGCCTTTTAGAGAAAAAAAAAATTTGCTATCTAGATGTGACATGTAGAAAATCATTGTTTATTCATTTGTACTAAGTCTTTAATGCCACTGTGGCTGACTTAGTGTTTACCTATAAATCATAAAATACAAACAAAATTAAAATCTCTTTCCGCTGGTACATGGTAAATTCTTTTCCCCTCCTTAGGCTAACCTTGATAAGCTTTCAGATGTCTGGATTTATTTATCACTGCATCAGCGAAGGGATGTAGCAGCAGGAGAAGCAAAAATTATTCAATGCAAAGGATTTACTTGAATCTGTTAATAAAAGTCAAATTTTTGAAATACTTTCAGGCAAAGAAAATTGTATGCAAAATTTTCATTAAAAGTATAGAGGCCTTCAAAGCTTGCATTTTGATTTCAGTAATATAACAGATGTGAAGTAGTAGTGTCTCCAAGAAGTATGATAGAAAGAGAACACTGTAATAACACTGCACATGCAAGAGTTTGCATTTTTGTATATACGTGGGGGTCGTATCATTGAAACTAGTATTCTGTACATTTTGTAGCATTGTTGTATTGCTTTGCAGATTCAAAGCCCAACTTCATACCTGCACCATCTGGAGGGACCCAAGCCTATCTATTCTGCACCTATTTTTACCAAGGTATGATTTATCCATCATGATTTTTATACCATACTCTTATAGTCCAGAAGCAAATATGGAAATTATGTATCCTAATGCAGGAAGGTTTGATCATGTTCAAGCTTTTCAGTATCAATGATTTCCTAAGAAAACACTTTTCCACCTCAACAACGAAGTTCTTTTGCATTCTACTAGTGGATTTAAATAAATATTCTGTATGAGTTTGTCTTCTGCCTGTGACTGTTCTCCTTTGATAAATCTTTGTAAAATATAGCAAGGTAAGCACCAATTACATACAATAGTAATGACAATGCCTCATTCGCAATAATTTATCTACTGATGAGAACAAATAGTGCAGGCTTTTAAACTCTGACTTAGAAAAAAAATTTAAGGTAAAAATCATAGAACCACTTAGGTTGGAAAAGACTTTTAAGACTATCAAGCCCAACCATTAACCTAGCACGACCAAGCCTACTGCTAAACCATGTTGATACGTGTCACATCTATATGGCTTTTAAATACCTCCATGGTGGTGACTCAACCACTTCTCTGGACAGCCAGTACTTGGCAACCCTTTCTCTGAAATCAGTTTTCCAAATATCCACTCTAAACCTCTCCTGTCACACTCTGAGGCCATTTCCTCTTGTCCAGTTTCAGATTACTTGTGAGAAGACCCCCTCTCCAATTTCATTACAAATTCCTTTCAGGTAGAAAGTGATACGATTACCCCAAGCCCCTGTTTCTCATGACTAAACAAACCCCATTCTCTCAGCTGCTCCTCATAGGGTTTGTGCTCTAAACCCTTTTCTAGCTTTGTTGCTCTCCTTTGGACATGCTCCAGAACATCAGTGTTTTTCCTGAGGGGGCTAAAACTGAGCACGAGATTTGAGTTGCAGCCTCACCAGTGCTGAGTACAAGAGCCAGTCCTTTCTCTAGTCCTGCTAATCAAAGAGAAGTTTCTATGCACAAAATTCTATTCAGTATTTCTTAGGTAATTACTTAAGTCAATATTTATCTTCATGTTCATCCCAAATCAAACTTAAGAACCAGGAATTAGGTAGCAGCCAAAAGAAGGATGGCATGCTTCCCTCATCTATAAAATACAACTTCAATTTAAAATATTATTTCATCCTGACTCAAACAATGATTTCCATAGTAGTAATTATTATTTAATTGCTACTTGTTGAAACCAAAATGAATTATTTCTGATTATTACTTCAGGAAAACATTTATATGGAACAACAAATAGTTTTGCCTAGAGATAAGAGTAAGAGTATGCCCTGCTCTCTACACCTGTCAAGGTTGGCTACATCATATTCCTGTCTCATGTCAAGAAAGGTCTCATTCTCTCCCTCGTAATTCTGCACCCATACTGTAGGTGTCACAGGAGCATGAATAGTGGAGGTGCAAGAGATTAGAGAATGTGGTTACTGCAAGATTTGGAGGCAGGCAATTTCCAAGTAAGAGTGGGAAATAGAAGCCCATCCCCCACCCAGAAACTACCAAAGCAGTTATAACTCTGTTGTTTCTTCCTAATACTCAAATCTCTTGTCCCCAAAATTCAGAATTAACTTGCTTAAGTCAGCTGGGACATATCAAACAAAAAAACAACCAAAAAAAAAAATTACAGAAGAAACAAACCAGATATGAACAACAAAGTATATACTTAATCCAGCTTCCTGACATAAATTTCTCTCCATACAAAGTACTGTGAACAGCTTAAAGCTTTTTAGGTGTCCATGTAACAAATTCTTATGTATCGATTAACTAGAGATCTATGAATAAAAACTAGGAATAACTCTCCACTTAGACCTAACTTCAAATCTTTGCTGCACTAAGGCTTAAAATTTTGTCAATAAATTGCAAACAAAATGAGACAGACACTGCAGAGTAAGACTTTTTGATATCTAATCTTAAGATAGATAAGAAAGGTAAAAATGGTGTCTATCAGCTGTCAGTTCTGTTACTTAAAATATTGTGTTTCCCTCTCACTGCAGCTCTTCATTAAAGATCTAGACTTTTCCAAAATTTTTCACATGTGCTAGGATTTATTACAGCCAGAGTACTATCTCAGAAGCTACCCATAGTTAATGTAAGTGAAATTAATATATCCTAATCATATTGGTGTCATCTAATTTTGCTTAGTTTGTTATATATAGCTCAGATGAAAAGCAGCTCAGCTTTCAGAAAACGCTCTAGAGCTGGACCCAAAAGCAGCTCAGCTACTCTCTCATGATTAAGTAAATCAATGTGTAGCTAATTCCAGAATTTTCATTACAGCTTGTGGAAGAAGAATAAAAATGGAAAGCTCAAACTGCAGTGATCTGCTTGTGTTAATTTGAGGAATTAAATACTTCTGCACTTGTCCTACCTTTGGTCTTTTTAATAATATGTTTGTAAATAACCTATTCAATAATTGTTAAGTATATAGATTAATTAAATTCAATCAGAATGAAAGAAAATGTCTATTGCAAAAATGTAATGACACAAGAAAATAAAATTGAATTACCAAGGGAAGAAAAGACATTTTTAAGCATATAAAGTGCTCCTGATTTATTTTAATTGTCATGTTTCTATTTCAGGAGCTACAAAATGCCACAGCATCTGAAGGACAAGTCGTGGTATTGGAATGCAGGGTCAGAGGACCTCCTCCCATTCATGTTAAGTGGTTTCGACAGGGCATTGAAATTCAAGATTCTCCAGACTTCAGAATTCTCCAAAAAAGTAAGGCAATGTCATGGTTTAACTTCAGCCAGCAGTTGAGGACCACACAGATCCTCATTCACTTAGTGTGCTGGGGAAATGAATTGGAAAACTAAGAGTGAGAAAATTTGTTGGTTGAGATACAAAAGCAAAACAAGGAATATTTTCACCCTTTCCCATGGGCAGGCAGATGTTTAGCCATTCTGAGGAAAGAAAGGTTCCAGGGTGAAGAAGGTGGGAAGACAAACATCCTAACTCTGAATGTTTCCTCTCCTCCTTCTTCACCCAGATCTATGTGCTGAGAATGATGTCATATGGTATGGAATATCACTTGGATCAGTGCAGTTTGTTTGTCCTGGCTGTGGTCCCTCCTAATTCTTCGTGCATCCCCAGCCTCCTCATTATCAGCAAGATATAAGTAGCTGAAAAGGCCTTTATAAAAAAAGAGTCTCTGTATTACAAACACTGTTTTAAGCACAGATCTTAAACACAGCCCAATGACAGCTACTGTGAAGAAAATTACCTCTGTCCCACTTAAAACCAGGACATTTTCCACTCCCTTATTCCATACCACTTATGTCATGCTCAGGTCCTACACTAGCCAAGAGATACTTATGAACCACCATTTCCCATCCTTTGGTCTAATACTCAGATATCATTCCCTTAGTCTATGCATCATCCTGTAAAATTTTACACCTACTTTGAGTTCAGTTAGTCCATGACTTTGGGCTCCATCTGTTGTGATGATACTCGGGACAGGAGGGGTGGTGTGCTGCATGGACTCACTGAGCACCAAAGGCCAGCCCAGGCCAGGTCATCACTGCCCTTGTACTACTTCTTGTGAGGGCTTCTGCTCCATTGTTTCATGTAGTTCCAGGTGTTACAACCATTTAAAGGCCATTACAATCTTCACCCGTGGTCCCACCGGCCCCTAGCATTGGGTTTAACATTGCAATTAACTCCTCTCCTTGTTTCTAGACTGGCTAGCAACAAGAGGTTCTGGCTCTCTTCACCTCAGTCAATTCCAGATGTACTAGATACCACTCCAAGTGAAAACCAACTTGGCCTGCATTCTGCTGCTGAAGGGATTGAGAAAAACACGTTAATGATGCCAGTTGTGGCATCTCACTTCGCTGCCTTTGACTCTAGTTCATTCTGACGTTCTAGCACATCTGGCACAGCTGCACTCTGCCAAAACCCGCTCAAGGAATAATCTAAGTGGCTGCTTTTAATGCAGGATGGAAAAAGATCATTAAATTAGTCTGTCAGGATTCAGTTTTGGACAGAGTCCTTTCCTCTTCCCATTTCAGTTCTAGTGGCTAGAAGTAATAATTGAACTTCTGCTACTGACAAACAATTTAAATCTTGTTGATTTTGCAACGTTTGCACAGCTTCTCTATTTATTTACAGTATTTCAGTATATGTTCCTTCAGTACACTGCTATTTATTAATGCAATCTCTAATATAATTTTTCTTGTTTGTTTTCCCTCCTTATGATGTGATATGCAGAGCCACGATCTGCAACTGAACCTGGTAAGAATCATATGAAAAAATAATCTCTTGATTCACTAGCTCTTTAAGTTTGTACTAAAGCCACAAATAGAAAAGTGTTTCTGCTGAACATTGGTAAATTGAAACCCCCTTAAAGACAATGCTGCTTTATCACACCTCCCATACTGTACTCTGTCCTTTGCATCAATTCCTTTATTAGTTAAACAGTAAATTCCTTTTAGACCAGCAAGGAGAGTAAATGGTTTGCATGCTACTGAGGGAAAAAGACAATTCCCACAAAATTCCATTACCCAAATGGTGCTCATAAGAATTACATAACACCCAACCACTAAGTGCTAGTTTTACCAATCCAGCTTGGCAGATGTGATGTGTCTTAAACAAAAGTAAAATCCAATATAAAAAAAAAAAAAAAAAAAAAGTCACTGACTCATTTTTTTTTCTGGCCTATTCACAAGATAAAAGTCCTAGATTTTAACAAGTAAAAATTGTTCTTCTAGTTGCTGGTTTTCTGTCTCTCCTTCATTTTCCCATTATACATCACTATATACTAGGGGAGATTCTTGAATAGTAAGTGGATGCTAAAAGACTGGGAGTGTTCTTATCAAACATGTAGAAAAGACAGCAATACAGTCTTTGCTACAGAACTTTACTTTAAGAGGGTGGCCAGTTGTTCTTGAATATTCTTGAATTTGGAGACAGTTTTAATTATGACACTGAAAAAAACCAGAAAAGTTTTCTATCTAGGAGCTCAGTATTTCCAAAGAGTGTCTCTGAAAGATGTTAGCAGTGGAAGGATGTTTTAAACTTTGAGGAGTTGAATTGAAAGGCAGAACAGACCCAGCAGCTGAGAGATATTCGTAAAGTAGCGCTGTGACTATGAGGATACAGACTAGGAAAAATGCAGCTTTCCTTTAATTTTCATGGAAATGAGAGAAAGGAAAGAGGGAAAAATATGTTCTTTGTCAGCTATTCACTAATTTTCTTGCTACTTTACAAAATTATTATATACTTATATTTCCTCATGTTCATTATACATACAGATTTCTCAGACAGGTGTGCGTGCTCTGTCCTAACAGTTAATATTGTTGATCGTGGTGTGCAACATCATCAGCTCTAGTATTAGCTGGATGATCTCTAGCTGGTGTCCTAAATACGTGTGACTGAATGATGTCATTTGTGGAGGCTTGAAGTGAGAGCCATGTGAAGGAAAGAAGAGTATTGGAAAACCAAATTAACCTCTCATGAGGAATTAAAACATGACCAAGTGCTAGGATAAAAAAGAGTTTGAAGAGTTTCAATATAATCTCAAGCCTATGGATATGAAAATAATTAAAGGACATTAGATTTGTGTTGAAATATATTTAATTCTGTATTTTTCTTAGAACATTCTCCTGTAATACGTATTACAGGATAAGTCTCCCAGCTTAACTCTTTTCTTCATATCTTAAAAAGAAAAAACAATCTGATCAATAGGTTGACTTTCTTCAACTACTCAGAGGAACATTTCTCCTGTTAAAATAGCAAATTCTTTTCTGGATTTAATCTACCAACATTATCAGAATCATATATAGTATATCTGGTTCATTCTAACTAGGAGCTTCTTTACTACAAAATCACTTGAACTGTGTTCAATTCACCCTTTAAAATAATAAAAAGTATCTGAACAGAGTGACATTTCACACAAAAGTTTCTAAGAAGTATAAATTTACCAGATTATCTTAGAAATTTTCTTTTTAATATTCAATTTAGAACTCTTCAATCAAAACACATAGTCATGAATGTTTGCTTTGTTTTGGTAATTTTTTTTACCCTTTCACCCTCTTTAATAAATCTAATGTGTATATTGCTAGATGAACTAAATATTTTAGTGTGGGAATGGAGCATCATCTAGTAGAAAGGAGAAGCAATGTTTTGCTAGAAAGAAAAGGTTTACTTTGTGTGAATAGTTGAGTGCTAGAAGATTTTTATTTTTTGTGAGCAGCTAGTTTTCATATTGTTAGTTGCAAGGTTTTTATGGCCTCTCTGACAATTATTGCTGTGGAAGAAGTAAGAATGTTGATATTAGTTCACAAAACTATCAACTTGCATTCACAACCACTGCCTGAAATAGGAAATAGAAGGTGAGATTCTGACTCCAAAGAGATCATCACTTTTCCAGCCCTCTCACATACCTGCACTATCATGTTGAAAGTGCTGAATATTCTCCTTCCCATTTCTGGGTATCTTGTAAACCCTGAGAGAAGATACCTTAAGTCTTCTAAAGGCTACTAGGGAAGGGATTCTTACATGAAAGGTGCATTTCTTGAGTCTTCTCAAGTACAGAAAAGTTATTTAATGTCGTGATACCTCATACCATTCCAAAGGGAGTTGGCAAGACGAGAACAGGAAGACATCTCAAAACATTTTTGGTGTCTGTATTGCAGTTTTATAGACATAACAGTAGTGAATGCCTGATTGCAGTCTGGCTGGTTTGTTGTTAGATTATTATTTTTTTCATGCTTGTAATTATGTTGCAATATATATTTATGAGCACCTTCCAGTGCTTTCAATCTGTGAAAGAATTTAAGTTTGGTATTTTGTTCTCCCTCTATTCATTGAGCTAAATACTATACTATCCCTTAAGATGTGTGCATTTATTTTTTCCTACTAAGCCCTATTAAATAATGTAGTATCTTAAATAGTACAGTGTCTTACACACTACAAAAATTAATAATAGTACACTTACTGGCTTATTTGTGTAGGAATTGTCACTGTGTGTGCAAAGAGAATGTAAATAAAGTTGGGCAAAATGTAAATATTTCCTTTTGGCATAAATAATGAGCAATGTCCTTTAAATTAGTAGTACCACTGGTAATAAGTAACACTGGGTTTTAGGATGTCATGAAAAATCTTACAATTTGTACAACAGGAAACTGGATATGGGTACCAGAAATGTAATAGATGCAGCACTGGTTTGTGATGTAATTCAAATTCTTAGAAGCCAGACTAAACAATGCCTTCAGAGGAAATTTTTCATGAGCAAACACATAAGTGCTATTCAATACAGATGGTTAATATATATGCAAGATTGACAGGGAAACATGCATATGCTAGATAAGTATTCAGAATTTGGAAAGATGGACATATTTTTTAACAATTTTTGAAGTGTGAAACATCCATGGAATTTTACATAAATTGTAACAAGTTGTGGTGTGACTTTAATTGCTCGTCATCAACCAAAGTCCAACCATCAATAAACACTTTATAGCACTCAATAGCAATCTGTCCTTTGATAGGTCAGTACTAATGATTTAAAGGAAAGATATTCCATGGACTCAAAAAGGTAAGAAATTAGAAAGCAAAGGGGGGTTTTGGCTACTTTTTCTTTGTTACACTCTATCTACTCTAATGTGTTTTGCACTCCTTTTTCTGTCTAGACAGAAATCAGTTTGCATTGCAAATCCCTCCAGACTGCTTTGTGAATTAATAGGTAGTCAGATTACTCAAAGCCAACATCACAGTTTGTCAAATTACCTGTTCTGTACTTCTTTCTTGGACTTTTGACTTTATACTGATTGAATCCTTCAAAAACAGGCTGCCTGAGAATGAAAAATCCCATGGAATCACTTGCCAGCTGTTGATATTTTGACCATTACTCAGCTGTCTGGAGACAGCCACAAACTGTATTGAATTACATTAGAACGATTGTCTAACAGCATGTAAGAAGAAAACTGTATGAAGTAATTTTGCTTAAATTGCCAGGGAATTGCCACATATACATGCTTTTTTTTCACTAAGAACAATACTGTGTATGTTCACAAAACACATCTCAAAAGATAGTCATCACTTCTCTTGGATTGTGCTTTTTTGTTTCCTGTTTAACTGCTGTGTTCGAGTTTCCACTCTAGTTAAATAATTCCTTTAAAAATTCCCCCGTTTCTACATAAGGTTTGCAATTGAAAGATCATGGCAAATGTTACAAAAATCCTTACTGCTTCCCCACCAAGAAAATAATCTTTCTGGTAGCTGATTAAATTTAAAACATAGAAGCTTTGGTAGGTTAGTATGCAGGCCAGATCCATGCACTTTTTAGTGAAAACAAGAGAATCACAAATAATCTTCTTTCACTGCTGTACACCAAGGGCTTGGAGAGAGTAATCTTCTATGAGCCATATCTCAAGAAGGCAGATTAAGAGAAGATCTGAAAATAGGCTGTAATTCCCCTTAATTTACATATTAAATTACATATTATTACAAATTACATATTTATTACATATTATTAATATGTAATATTATTAATATTACATATTGATTATATACAAATTAAATTACATGTTATTGCTTATCAATTAAATTTTCAATTGTACTCTGTGCTCCCAAGATACCTACAAAATTCTGTTCCTGTCAGTGATCTTATCTTAGGTCTGACTGCTATAACTATCCTTGCTTATTGATGCTTCCAAATTCAACATAAACATCTAATCTGTTTTGTACTACGTGATTTAAAAGAAAAAATACTGTCATTCCTCTCTGATTGTAAGCATTTAAAGCTTTTTAGAGTGCAGTAATATTCACAGCTATGCTGCTGAATGCATGCATTCCAGCCTTAATGTATATACCTAACTTAACTTCAAACTAGGTAGCTTAGGCATCTACAGTATCCTAACTGCCTTAGGGTAAGCTTTAGCATAAACTTTTCCTTGACAATGATAAATGGATTGATTTATCCTCAAACTTGAACAATGTTTTAGGCACTAAAGTTTTTCTTGCCATAGAAAAATAGCTACATGTACCCAATCTGGCTAGACAGCAGACATCTTGATTATTGATTACATAGCATGTAACCTATACTCTCAACCCTAAAACTGCATTTTATTGCTCACAATCCCGTTTGCTGTTGTTCATTTTTCTTATCAGTCTTTTGTAAGTGCTGTTTAAGATATCTTCAAGCATAGTCAGTTTTGTGCATCTTCTAAAAATTTTACACTTCATTCCTTGAGTGACATGAAGCCTATTAAATAAGCCATAGCTGCTGTCTGACTGGGTAAAGGTATATGTGATAAGTGATCATCAGAAACAGGCAAACTGAATACTTTTTTTTTTGTTATGTTATTGCAGGCTAAGGCATCTACAGGTCTGCTATACTGCAATTATGCTACTCTACATATTCTTCTCTATTTTCACACTTCTCTATTCTCTTTATATAAAAGATTCACAAATACCTAGATGAGAAGTAACCCAGTGGGCCTATTGCTTTGAGATAAACTGGAGTTAAACATTTGTGGATCATGAGAGAGAATAAGACACAAGTTGTCTAGAAGCTGGCAGAGTTCTGTTTTGTTTTATTTTTACCTGGAAACCACAACTGTGCCTTCCCACTGTCTCTGTGTATCAGAAAACTTATGGCTTTGAACCTACAGCTATGGAAGTTGCTCTGTTCATTGCATTGGAATGAACAGCTACTAGCAAAGGACTGTACTTATTTCCTCTGCTGTGCAGGAAGCTAATGGTCACATTCAGAGATGAAGTTGCAGATGTAAGAGGAACACAGAGAAACATTCTGAAGTAAACACATTGCCAGTAATAAAATTTGTTAAAATGCAACAGTTTTCTCTCTTACCAAAGTTTATTCTTCCTAATGGACTCATGAACCATAAAGGGAAAGAATTGCTCTGTAAAATGTAATCTTTCTTTCTAAATAACTGACAAAACAGTCAAGTACTTGCATGCCTAAGCATTTTACATGTTTCAGTGAACAAAATGCTTTTGTATTCATTTAGTCAAGTGTTAAATATGTTTTAAGGCCCTGAGAACAGCATTTCAGAGCTGCTTTCTGGAGCACATTTCTGTGATGAAGTTATTTGTCAGCTGATGATTGCCAGGAAGTAGAACAGACATTATTTCCCTCAAATCTTCAGATTCTGCTTAACACCGTACCAGAAAGTAAAATAATTTCGTAAGTCTGGATGTAAAGGTAGAAAAATATTCAGAGTATATCCAGAAAGCGTTATGGAAATCTTGAAATAACTTCTCTTTGCCAAATTAGTATGTTGTTTACATGTGTTCCACAGTAGTAAGCTTTTTAGCAATGACCTAGAGGTGAGTGATTCTTGGCTTGGAGGAGAAAAATCAGTAAAGAGGATGGCAGTGTGTTGTTCACACATGCTTTTTGCCCATGTTGCCTTTTGATTTGGTCTTAGGATTTTCATGTTTTCAGTTTAGCCAGTTTTCTTATGATTGGTCTCAAACATGTTGCAGTTTGTTCATCTGGTTAAAAAGACTAAATTTTAATCTCTGATTATTTTCATCATTAATTTGCCTTGAAATTTCTTTACAAAGATTGCTGTAATCTACCATATATAATCTTAAAACCTACCTCCTCAGTAAACAAAGAACATCATTGTAGAATCCATTATAATTCTTTTGTCACTGAAGAGTGAAGATCGGCTCTTCTCACATGATCATTTTACACACTTAAAAAGCTGGAAGAATGCTATGCATTAATTAGCTCTGCTGTTTGAAAAAGTTCTGCTGGTTGCTGTTTTGGTGCCTTTGCCCTCATTCAGAGAGTAGTCCTCAGCCTGGTGGAGTGATCCTCTTTTGCAGTCCTGAAATACCCAGCTTTCAGCATTCTGCTGTTAAATGAACAGGAAACTAGAATGCTGCCTGTATAAGATTACATCCCCAGGGTCAGTTCAGTCCAGGAGTACGCACGTGTGGTTAACAATACAACTTCAACTGCTTATGACACACCAAGGCTCTAAAAAAAGCTGATCTCAGTAGTTCAAAAACTAGCTTGTGTTACCCATTACTTTCCTGATAAGACCTTTCATGAGTCATTAATCTTCATCTGTGTTAGATAAGATCCAACGTGCTACAGTATTACCAGACATGACTCTTGCAGTTACACAGAATGACTGGTTTGTGTTGCCAAAAAAAAAAGGCATGTTCTGCTGTCTGAAAAACAACTCTGAGCCAAATATTTAGTCAGTCATTCATTTTTAGCCCATTTCCAGTACAGGAAGTTTTTGGATACATTGTCATTTATAATTGGAAAAATTCCATAAATTTTTTGTTAACTGTCTAAATGAGACAGTGGTCTGTCATTCCACAGAGGGAAAAAAAACAAACAACCTCTATTTGAAAATGTTTTCCTTATTTGAACTATGAGAAGCGAAGTTGACCCTACTGAACCTCTTCTACAGAATAATTTTCATATGGAAGTTATTAGATTCAAAAGTACTTTTCCTCATTTTACAGTATGCTTTTATTAGCTGATTTTTGATAATATATGGGATTGTGTATATGTGTCCAAATTGCAAAGTGCATTTTTCTTTCTTATTAAATTAAACTGAATGTTGTAAAACTTCTGTGCTTTGATTTTGAGACTAAAAAATCAGCATAAACAAAAGAAACTCTGAATTAATTAAGGAGACACACAATGTAGAATTGTCCAGGTATAAACTTATATTTGTTTGTTGTGTAAATAGTAGGATTATTTAAATTATCTGTACTGTGACATGGTTAAAAAACCACAGTAGCATTACAATTATAGAATAAAGTGACTTCTTTGAAGAAACTGGAATAAATATGCCTGAACAGTTAAATCTGCCCATTATAAATTGATAAAATTGATTTAGTAAAAATTACTGAGACCCAGCCTAATATCCTTCACACAAGTTTTCTGACAGAAGCTCTGATAAAAATTAAAGCATATACCATGGCTTATCAAATTAGATTAAACAAATTTAAAACAGCTACAGAATATGTCTTTCACTACTACATTGTAAAGAGTTTTGGGAGATAATATTTTTTATTATAATTTTAATGTGTCCATTCTCACTGCTGTGCAGAGAGAGGCAGAAATTATTTTCCCAAACCCTGCATGAGAAGGAACATCTATGCATCTGGATAGTATATACGGAAGAGCTAATCAGATGTGATGATAAAATGTTTTCTAGTTTTACTGGAAATGGGATTTGATCTGAATGTTGCCTTAAATACAGAAAAAAAA
Source organism: Erithacus rubecula (assembly GCF_903797595.1). NCBI lineage: Eukaryota > Metazoa > Chordata > Aves > Passeriformes > Muscicapidae > Erithacus > Erithacus rubecula. The sequence goes on along the minus strand of NC_136687.1, from coordinate 35,835,446 downwards.
GCTCAGAGAAAGACAAAGAATTGTGTGACAGTTGTACTGATGGTGTTATTTAGAGACACTAAAAGAGCTTGCAGAGATAATTGTTTCTGGAAATCATTACATTAATTTGTATTAATTAGTACTATCCTGCATTAGAAAAACATTGAGTCTGTAAAATGACTGCACAGACTTGTAACTGCAAAATTCAAGCCAGTTTTGAAAACTTAGCTTGATTGATTTACTTCTTTCAGATGCAAAGCGATTTTCCTTAAAGCCATTTATGTTGGAATATCTTCTGCAGTTCTCCCAGTATTTCTTTGTAAAAGTCTACTTTCTGGTGTCCTTTTAACATACAATGCAAAAAACACTACATGGTACTTTAAATAGTTTATGATGCACTTTTATTTATTTTTTTTTTTTTTTCAGAAGAGATATGTACACTTGTAATAGCAGAAACTTTTCCTGAAGATTCAGGAATTTTCACCTGCACAGCAACAAATGAGCATGGTTCAGTAACAAGCAGTGCACAACTAACTGTCTGCTCAGGTATGTGACAAAGAGGAACTTTTAGTCATCAATCTTACATAATTAATTTACCTGTGAAGTAATCTGTGGAATTTGTGGAAAATGGCTTCACTATGACATGGGGTTTGTCAACCTCAGTGCATTCATAGAAAGCAAATTTAATGCTTCCTATGGTCATTTCTTGGTTTAATATTGTTATTAATGTGAAATACGTTTTTAAAGTTCTGCCACAAGCCTAGCATATCTTAAGCATTAGGGTTCAAGACTAGATGGCAGCAGAGGCAAAATTAAAGAGATGAAATTATGCTACTAAATGTGTCCTTCTGTAAAATAAAGCACTGTGACATGGTATGTTTAGTTTTGTGATATGTTACCATATATGTTGTCATGGGATGTACTAACCCAGCTGCCATTGCAAACTTGCCATGTAAACATGCATTCTTCAGCATTTTAAAATTATTTTTTCCTCAGTGATCCTGAAACTCCAGGAAGTCCTGTTTTAGCTGTTGTTGTCCATACTTGCCAGTCTCAGTTAGTGCCTTGATTTTCTGCAACAAATTTGGAGAGATTTATGAGGTTTCTAGTTGTGCCTTTTGCATGTGGCAAACTCAGAAAATGAATAGCCATCCATGTATCTAATTCAGCATAAAATATCAATAGGAGGACTAGAAAAATACCTTCATAAAACCAAAGATACTTCACTTTTAAAAAACTACACCTTGTATTTTCCATGTACTTTGTCTATGACTTTTGTTGAAGAGACATTCTTTTGATTTCTTTTAGCCAACTTGGAATGCTCCAGTGATGATTTCCATCATTTCCCCCCACTTCCTCCAGTGGAAATTAGCTCTCTTGAGCTTCCTCCTAAGAAAAATACAGATACTCACCAAGCAAACAATACTGAGTTGAGACCTGGTGTGATCGACCTTCAACAACAGCTCAGTTCACCTGAGGAAAAATCAAATGGCATTCATCCTCTTCATGGAGTAAATGGAATGATTAACAGCAAGCCAAATGGTGATAAATCCATCCCACCTCCAGCTGTCTTGCTTTCACCCACAAAGGAGCCACCACCTGTGCTTGCCAAACCAAAGCTGTGAGTATTTTTGTTTGGTTTTTTTTTGTTTCCTATAAACTTGATATTTGTTGACAGCAAGTTTTTGCCCGGAGCGGTTTAGCATTAGACAAATGGACAGTCACTGTGCCTGTCCCATGAACAGTCTTCCTCCTGCTGTGATTTATGTGCCAATGAGCTGAATACAGGAAACAGTTGCTTCCTTTACTTAGTGCCATGTCAAAGGGAAGTGCATTCTATATCCCAATGCCTTTAGAGAGGTTTAAGATAAAGTCACAAACAGAGAAATATTGTAGTGGCTGTTGCTCCATGTTTTTTCTCCTAGTCACTGTACCTAGAGATTATAATGGCCTGAGATTTTTGGATACTATTTCTGTTTCAGCACTGGTTAGATTTTTTTTTTTCTGCATGTGCTTGGGTTTGTGTAGTCAGTGGATATTCAGGTGTGTAATGTTTTTATTATTTCTTATGTTTATTTGTAACATATATCTCATTCTGCTTTCAGATTGCAATACCTCTCTTATAGCTAAAAATCTGAGAAGTCAAAGTTCTAGGAAAGGAGAGAGAAAAGAGTGGTAAAAAAGTTACAGTAGCATTTTTGCCTGGTGTTAAAGGTGATACCTTATGCATAAGTGATGTTCTGCTGCCTGTTAACCTACAGTTTGATTTTAACATTGTGCAGACTCCTCTTTTCCATCTCCCTCAACTAAACTAAACTGAATTGCTACTTTATTTCATTTGCATCAATAGTCAGAAGTAATTGTAAATTATAAAAATTTATAAAAAATTATAATGAGAAATTAGAAGAAGCATGAAACTTGGTCTTCAAGCTTAGCAAGGTAATTTCCTTTATTCCATGTTTTCACAGGAAACTTGCAAATTATAAAAACACTGTAATTTTAACATTCATGTTGAATTTAAATGCACAAAACCACATTTGAGGCAGCAAGCCAACAGTATTCCCTTTCTACTCACCATTTTTTCTTTCAGTTGCTCTTTGTCATTCTAAGCAACTGTAGAAGGAAAGGAGGAGTGAAATAACTAGAAAGACAAAGTAGTGAAATAACAATATATATGGTGGTAGTTGCATTGTATGGGAGGGAGGCTGCTGAGAATGGCAGCTTGCAGATGATGTGTGATATGGAGTAAGCCAGGTGGTCCTGTACCACCTGTTGCAAGACCCACTCATGAAGAAAGGAGATAGTAGTTCCAGCAGAGCAGTAAAAAAGAAATTTCACCCCAGAGGTTTCTTTCCCAGAAGCAAAGTTGCCTAAGATAAGGGAAAGAATGTGGTGTAAAAGACTTCTTTTTGTATGTTCACTGCTATATGTGCAAAATTTGTTTTGTTTGTACGCATAGATTTAACATAAAATACAGTAATGTAGAAGGATGCTATTGCAAAAGTCCCTTCAGTTGCTGCTGTCCAAATTGATGACCTTGGAATCCCTAGTGTAATTACACTCGATTCTTATATTTTACAATTAACAACACTTGAAGCACAAGAGACTGATCTTGATGGCAGTCAAGATACATGTTTTGTTTGGCCAAAGACTGTGTAAGTCTGTGTTGCTGTCACAAATTGAAATCTTGCCTTCTCCTCAGCCAAGTATTTTGCTCCCAAGCACAGTGATAGCATAAGGAAGGGAAAGAGTGCCAACAAGAGGAGAAAATAAATGTCTGACTGCAGAGACTTGAAATCAGCTTTAGGCATTTGGAAAACTGCTTCCCTAGTAAAAGCAAACCAAATAATGCCATTAAAATTAGCTGAGTAGTAAAGTAGCTCTCTCAACCATGAGAATGATCTGAAAAGAACTCATCTATGGAATTGTATCTGTCCATGGAGTATTAAATGATACAATCATTTTATTTTTATAAATTATCAAATGATAAAAATGACTAGCAATGAATAAAAGCAAGCAAACTTATAACTTTTTTTAAAAGTTATTTAAACTTCTAAATTGTTAAATATTGAGAGAGCTTTAAGCTTCTGAAAATCATTAATAGGTATCTTTTTCAGGAAGACTGGTTTTAAATTTCAAAAATAATCTTTTGTTTTCAAGTTTGTCTTAAATTATAAGTTATTAGTTTATCTGTGAAGTTTCTGAAAACAGTTTCTTCAGCCAACAAAATAATTGAACGTAATTGCGAAGAGTTTAAGAATGACAGGCTGGTTTTGGTTTTGCTTTTTTATTATTATTTTCAATTTAACAAGAAGGAGAGACTGAGTACCTTCTTGAAGTATGAAATACATTTGCATCTTTGCAATGTAGCTGTAACCAACACCTATGAATAATGATTTAACACAGTTCAATGTAATGCAAGAGTGGACTTGCTACAGAGAATTACTGTAGTTGTTTTCAGGCTTGAAAAGTGTTTTAAGGTCCTATAAAACATTCAGGTTGTGGTTACAGACACTTTAATAGTCCTTAAGGCATCATTAGTTGTTGCTTCAGTCTGGTCCTAAGAATATTTAAAATAGTTATATGACAATATTAAAAAAATTCTGGGAAAAAGATGTATAGAATTAATTATGGAAGTCAACAACAGATATTTTGCTAAAGTGAAATCTAGAAGACAATAATTCTAAATATGGCTAAAAGGCACAATATTTTGTGATATCTTGTTTGCAGCATGGGTTTCTGTAGAGTAGAAAGACGGTTAAACTGAGACAAAAAACCCTGATTTCTGTGATTCTGATCTCTGCTGCAGTGACCTATTTGAGCAGGTTGAGCAATTACTGTGCCTTGGACTTTTCTGGTCCATAATGGTGTAATGCACAGATGAGGTTTCAGAAGATCCTTAGCAATGTAGGTTATGTTAAGATATTTTGCATCTCTCAAAATTAGGCAAATTGTGTTAATATTAATTTCAATGCAAAGTCTGTATATGAAGGTTGTGCCTTAAACCCCTTATAATACACAGTGTGAGTGTCTACAAAAAAAAACACAACACTGTTCTATACAACTGTACATAACATGTCCATGGTTTCAAATTAAAAACTTCCATTCAAGTGGCTTGGTATTACTATTATTTTTCCATGTGTCTGTTAAAACAGAAAGACTAAAAAATACAGTGTTCATATGGTTACTGGATGTACATGTGTGATGTTTGTTTGCTTTGTAACAAGCCATCATTTTAAAGTTCATAGACTCAGTGTAACTACAATGTGGTGCCAGAGCTCCCTAAGCAGAGTGCTTCTCTACAGTTGTCTCGTGTTCAGCCTCTTTGTGTTGGAGTGTTATCCAAGTCTGTCATATACAATGAGCACAAAGAGTATAAACTTAAAGGGAGTTTATTACTTCCATAATAATTATATTTGATATCTACAAACAGTAAGAAACTGTTTAGCATATATTAAGAAGAGCTGAATAGACAAACAATATGTGAGAAAAGGCAACAGTTCAATGATTCATCTAACTTTGCATTCATGAGCAAAGGTCCACCCATGACCATTTCTTTTGTTTCATCCTCTGTGCTCTTTCAAGGTTGATAAGGACCTTTGGATCTTTATCTTGCTGTTAGTCTACCCTCAATAAAACCTTGATCTACACATATTTTCTACTGTAGTAGTAACTAATGCTAACTAAATTTACTAAAATGTGAAACAGGATAACTGCACGTAAAGTTAATCCCTTGATAATAGTACAAGTCCAGAGCCTTTACTGCATCTGTTTTCACAATTATTATATAGATGTTTCATTTGTAGTGCTTTCTTTTTATCTTATTCTGTATCAATACATTTTTAACAGAAATGGAGTTAAAGCAAGAAAAAGTTTTGTGAAGCATTTCCATTTCAGTGATCAGCAGGCACTAGGACTAAGGTTTATAATTTATTAATAACAAGTAATATATGAAAATAGAGGAGGCCTTATGAGAGAATGTACTAAGAAATAAGTTTTTTTCTCCATTTTCTCAGACTTGTTTCTTATGGAAAAGTTGCAAATCCTGCAAAGAAATAAAAAGTGTTATAAATATTTCCTGGCACACCTGTGGGCTGAATGCAGTAGATAACAGTGAGTTTGAAGCAAGGCACTAGCTGTCTTTTTTTGGTGATCTTGGATCACTGTGAAAATCTCCAAGAATACTGGAGGATAGAAGAGAGGAAATAGGAAGTGTTATGAATTATAGGTTGAAAGTCACATTTCATTGCCTGTTCCAGATCAAGGAATAGCATGACCCAAAAACCAGTTATTGCTGAGAAATTTCCTTTTTACTTGTGTCTTTGTCTGTTAATTGTGTCTTTGTTAACATAGTGTCAAAGGGTAATCACAAATGAACTTTGAGCCTTTTAAAATCTGCAGCAATAGAAGTCTGAATCTCCTTCTGACAATAGATGTGAAAAACAAGAGAGGTTAAAGGTGATACATTTATTTTTTAGGTTTTTCCTCGTTTTGGCACTGATGTTTTCTGACCCAAGTAGGTGGAGACATCTAAGTGTACTTCCTGCCTACATAAAAGCTAATCAGTATTTTAATCAGAAAATATCCTTGAAACAGTCCTGAAATACATGTACTGTGTGTGCCACCATCATAGTGTGCACACAGGACTTTGGTATTTTTTCAGATTTGTACTTTAACACTGAAAGTAATCCAGTTTATAGGACAAGCAGGGACATGATGGAAATTAATGGAATCATAGAATGGTTTGAGTTGTAAGGATCTTTAATGATTACCTAGTTCCAGCCCCCCCTGGAATGGACCAGAATGCCTTCCACTACTTCCTGCTCAAAGCCTCATCCAGCTTGGCCTTGAATGCTTCAGGGGATGGTGCATGCAACTGCTTCTCTGGGCAACCTTTTCCACTGCCTCACCACCCTCACAGTAAAGAATTTCTTCCTAATATATAATCTAAACCTCCCCTCTTCCAGTTCAAAGCCATTACTCCTTGTCCTATCACTGTACGTGCTATCTGCTCCAGATTTCCATAGGCCCTCTTGAGTTACTGGAAGCACTGCTCCAAGGTCTCCCCAGAACCTTTCCTTTACCAGGCTGAACAATCCTGGATCTCTCAGGCCATCTTCTTAGGAGAGGTGCTCCTGCCCTCTGAGCATCTTTGTCCTTCTCTGGACTTGCTGAACTAGGTCCATGTCTTTCCTGTATTGGGGACCCCAGAGCTGGGTGCAGCACTGCAGGTGGGGGCTCACAAGAGTGGAGTAGGGGAGGGACAGTAAGCATTCTCAGGCTGCAGGTCATGCTGCTTTTAATGCTGCCTAGGATATGGCTGGTCTTCTGGGCTACAAGTGCACAAGTTCAGACACTTGCTTGAGCCTGTGCACCTTAAGCTTTCAGTTAAACACATGCTGTAAACTTGTAAAAATCTTTAGCACCTCCAGGAGGGTTCTCCCTCTCTTTTCTGCCAGAGTGTTGCTTTGTAGCTCTGTTGCCTGTCTCATACCTTTGTTACCAACTGTCACCACCAGTTCCCCAAGATACCAAGAGTGGGCTTTTTTCTAAGAAAAGGATAGAAAAGGTTGGAGGTGGATTGTGTATTTAAGGCAGTTTGCTTTTTTCTGTAACAAGGTTGAGTAGAATACTGTGCAACAGTTTATGATGCACCTTTGAACCAGAAAATATAGCAGGAAATGTTGTACTATCCATCTGCAAACAGTTTATGGATAGTTTTCTGGTAATCAGGAACTAAAAGCACTGAAATCAAACATATTGAATTTTTAAACATTTCTGTTGATTTTTTTTTTATTGTTGTTTCTTTCCTTCTCACCTAAAAGACTGGGTGGATTTATTATTTGGAAATTATCAAGCAAAGGAAATCCAAGTAGTCAGTTTTTCAAAAATGCAGCATCTGAGATGTTCTCAGTTTGCTTTTGGATAGGGAATTAGTGCAGAAATATTCAAGTATTCTATTGGTATGACAGGATAGAAATCTCAGACAAAGTTATTAAATGCTTCCCTGAATGCTAATTAATCCTTGCAGTTTAATCATCATATGTACTTAATTTTTACATGGCTTTGAATATGGCATGCAACCACATTTTCCTTGGTATTCCTTCATACCTGACCATGTAAATATCCAATCTACACATAATTTTTGAAATTTTAAATGTATAATCTGATGCTGATTATGAGGGGGAAGGCAGGTCAGAAGAGATATAGTTTTTTTTTTGAACCACCTTTGTTTACCCTTGATACAGCTAAACCCATTTGCCAAGACTGCTCATTTCAGCTATGGAAGGCAGAAGATGAAGCTGAAAAACAATGAAACAGATGATGTTCATAATTTGGGGTTTGGTTTTCAGGAAAAACTAAATTTTAAAGTCTCAATAATAGTATATCTGTCCTCTTTGCCTTCTGAGTGACTTCCTAGAGAAAGGTCCCATCTGATTCAGGCAAAGAGCTTTTAACTAATACAACAGAAGATTGCACTGTCGCTTCCTTTGGCACCCAAGAAAAACTTCCACATACAGCATTTTGTGTTCTAATCAAAGTCAGAGACTGGAAATCCTTACTCAACTGAGGCATAACATGGAAATTTATTAATATTGAAAAATACAAAATTTATTTTAGAAAATCTGCTTGTCCCTTTTGTACAGGTATTGACAGTACTATTTATGATGTTCAATTAGTCAACAAATTGAAATGAAATGTCAACCAATATCAGTTTATGAGACAGAGAGAGGCAGTGGCCAAAGCTTGTTCTGCCAATCCTCATTTTCTTTGGAAAATGTGTTGTAGAATCTGGATAGATAAAGTTCTTTTTGATAGCATGAACTTCAAAGCATTATGGACATTACAGTTCTCTAAGATAGACAAGCATAATTATGTGAATTGTACTTGGGTTAAATAGTTATTGTATTTGAATGGCATTTCAAAGCCACGTGACTTCAGCTTAAAATCTTCAACAATATGAAGACTGATTAGTAATTGTTTTATTATTCTTTCCTTCAAGAAATTAAAAAACAAACAAACAAAAAACAAACAAACAAAAAAACCCCACCACAACAAGATGACAGTTTGCAATTTGAGGATGTTTTCCACAAGGATAATTTCTGAATAGCTAATTTACTGCATGCTTTTTAATATATAGCAAAAAAAGCAGCTAAACTATCTAAACACAAGCAAAACTTGTTAAACAAAGTTCAGGTGCTGGCTACCCTCAAACTCCCTGTGCCTGCTCTTTAATAAACTTGTTCTTTGAGTTTACCTTATCACAGAAACCCCCTGTAATTAGTCCTACCCATCTACCTGCAGCTGGTAGTTGCCCATGCTTTAAAAAAAGCTCTGCAGAAGTGTGAACCCATCCTTGAGTAAGGAGACTTGCTGGACAGGATGCCAATCTCACATACTTATATAGCTACTTGATTTTATTATTTTTCTGTTCCCTCCAAACATATGCCAAATTATTTATTTTTATTAAAGTGATGTAATTTTCTGATGGTTTCCATGTTTCTTCCATCTGTGATTGTACTATTAAGTTTTACTTGCATGTCATTTCAAGTTTATCAGGGAAATAAAGGAAATAAATTGATACTTTTTAGAACACTGACAAAACCATGTAAGAGATAGCAGCTGGACCACTTTCAGAGGCCTTGTTTATATCCTAGAAGAAATGCCAAATTGGAAGCACAAGTCTAAAATTTGGCTGCAGAGGAGAAGTTAGGTATTTGGTTTTAAATTAGTCATGGGGAAGGCAGAAAAGGCCCCAAGCTAAAGGCCAGGATAGCTGTATTTACAGCAATAGTTCCACCCCTGGTGTAGGAAAAGTCTCCAGGGAATGATGAAGGGTTGGCCTTAGTATCAAGTAAAACAGTTGTTTACTAGAAATATAATCAACTTCTCATCCTTTAGGAGACTTGATAATAGATTGTGTATATGTAGTGTTTGGAAAAAAATACTCATGAAAACCCAACTTGGTTGATATCTGGAATGTTCTGTTATTCCTGCTTGTTACCTTGTGTCAGGCCTTTAGATATTCTTGCCAAACTCAGCAGTGCATTTAGTAAGAAAAATAATTAGCATATATGAAGCTAATGGAATTGGACACCTAGTAAACACTGAGAATTTTGCTTCCAGGATGACATCATGGCAACCCTCTTATAACCTCTCAAAGGCACTGCATTTTTGTTTCTTTTGATTAATTGTTACTGCTCATCACAAACTTATTAAAGCAGATCTTTGATGTTTGATTATATGCATAAAATATCTTTAGTTTTCAAAAATGTGAAGCATCAGCTCAGTACGAGTGGATTTCTATGTATTTATCTGTATTAACTATTATGTGACATACTACACATACCTTTACACAGGCAAAGTATTGTTTTCTTGCATGTTCTTTGAAATTTTTTTACCTTATCACCATGCTGATTCTGGAATTCATCTGTATTTTATGGACTTATCATTGAAAACACTTTTCATGTCTTCCTACATTTATTTGAAAGACACAGTTGCCAATTTTCTTTTTTCCTTACTTCTTCCTTTCTTTCTCCCTCCATATAACAATTTTTAACCACTGTAATGCTTCTACTTGTATCTTCTTTCTGTTTCTGTATACTTTTTAAGAAACATATGTGGACTGTGTTTTTTTCATGTTTTATTCAAGTGCAAGAGTTTTTCAATGAAGATTTTGCCTACCATCCCCCTGTCTCCCCTTCTCACCTCTCAGCAGTAAATCCTTTAAGTAATAGATTAGGACAGTAGCATTGTTGAGTTCAAGTTTTTTATAATACCTAAGCTTTTTTCTTTTTCCTTTTTCTTTTTAAAATAAACTTATTGGGGACTTTCACTAGCTGTCAGAATTCCTCAGAAATCTGGAGATTGTCTATAAGCTCACAACCTAGGAAACAATATGAAATGCAATAAGGAGAATAGAGGAAGACAGATGACAAAAATGTGTTTGCAAATGGAAATACAATTAAAATAACCTTTGATTTGTTGACTTTTAATTCCCAGTTCTCTATGGATGATGTCTGTATTTTTGTGTTTTATATAGTTGATAAGAATTATGGTGGTAGGTGAAAAATCTGTTTAGGAAAATGGGTAGAATAGCATTAAAATCTATTTAACATTTTCTGTTACATCTGTCTTATGCCTATATCACAAAATTTTCCAAATTCATAAAAAATATTGAATGGTAGGAACTATATTTAAATAAACAGAAGCATTTTAGACTGAGCAAAGAAGCTTACTTGGTTAAAATTTTATGGTGGTGTTTACAATTATTGAAATTCTCACCATTTTCAGTGCAGTAGTACTGAAAATTTACAATTATTTTCTATTTTCTCACTGTTATTCATTTCATTAAAGTCAATTTAGTACAAGTGGTATAGTTTGCTCAAATCATGTTGCAGTTGACATATTTCTGCAGTGAAAAATGGAAATGGGAAATAGTAATAACCATTCAGAGGGAAAGTTTCTTTCTCTTGGATTTGAAAAATGCAATTAAAGGAAATACTTTCCTAAAATTTCTCTTTTCCAAAAGCTCTTGTTAAAATAATTATAATAGAAAAATCTCAGTTAAAGTAACTAGTGCTCGAAGAAGCTTTTCCTTCATTCCCTTTCCCACACTTGCTGTTGCTCATGCTTTCTCCTACATGCTCTCACTCCTCTCTCCTCTCTTTCTTTCATTCTGGTGGAAAGTCTTCACAATTCAAAGTCTTCACAGTTCAGACAGATGAACCACTGTTAGCATAAGCTTCACCAATTCAGGATAAGGACTGTTTTACATTTATTGCACTATGAGAAGACCTCAAAGGGTTCTTCATTGTTAGAGAAAAACTCATATTTTCCTTTTCAAGTACAGGAATGTCAGAGTTACTGTAGAAATTCCTTTTCTGTGAGTTTTGCTGAGTTGCTGCATTCATTTTCCTGCTTGGAGGAATTAAATACTTGCATGCTCCTGATACATGTATAAAATGCAGATCAAGTTGCTTAAGTTCTCAGTGGGTGAGAAAGGCAGGGTAGAAGCCTGTGAAAATTCTGATTAAAGAGATTTCATTAAAGACCTTATGGAAAACTATTTTAGAGAACTGGTAAATTCTTGGTAATATTAAATGTTTTTACTGGTTTCTTTAATAGAACTGACATTACAAAGCCCTGTATTTTGTTTTTTGGAAATTGCTATGTTAACAGTATGCTTAGGGAATAATTAAGTAATTTTCTTACCTACTTAAGTGAAAAATCCTTTATGATTCTTTTTTAATCTCAACTATGGTACTCTTCCATAATTGTGTTCAGATTTGTTGTTCTGATGTTCTTGGATTGTGCAAGTGCTTATAATTTCTCTATGTCTTAACAATATGTTTTTAATATATGCCTGTGAAACAGTTAATGTGTTCACCATCCAAAAAACCCCATACATTAGCTGTGGAATTGCTTATAATCTGGTACAATTTCCTAATATGAAAACCATCATACAGCACCTATAAACTCAACTGCCTTCTTGAACATATAACAATTAAAATTTTTATGAAATCAGAACTTCCTCTCCACTGCATGCAGAAATGGGTATGATCTCAATGTACACACACAAAAGTATACCTGCAGTTCCTATTCCATCATATGCTAGGCAAGATATTTTCTTACTGATAATCCCACTGTTTCACCCAGGGACCTGCTATGCAAATTATAAACTGATGATAATTTGTGAATATGACAGATGTGAGTTTAATATGCCAAACCTTGGTTCTAGTTGCAAATATATCTAAATAAAGTAGATAAATACTAGAAGCATATTTGAACCTGCAAGTGGTATGTGGGATAATATTTGATATTTCTTGCTGAATGCAGAAGGATATTTTCTCGTTATATAATTTTCTGCTTATTCTGTTGGTGTTGGAGACTGACATAGAACCTGGAAGTAAATGCTCTTCTATAGTATTGTGTGTGTCCAGTATATGCGCCAAACATTAACAGGTATTGATCTTATGGTAATTTATTGAAATTTATCTCCTGTACTTTCATAAACTACCTTGCCAGTAAATGCATGATGCAAGTCCTTTGGCATTTTTTCACCTTTCCTGTCTGTACTTATTTCCTTTTTAATTTCCCCCTGTAACTGATTTCTTAAACTAAAGATTTGGGGTTTTTTTTATTAGTGCTGGCAAGTACAGTGCAAGTACAGTAACTATTTTTCAGTTTGGAAGAGAATGAGGGAAGTAAGCTTAACTAAGCTTAAAACCTATAGAATCCTAATGAGAACCTGCATTCAGAGTACTTGAATGCCACATCTTGCTAGTTCAGCTTCTGTCATAGGAATTGTGTAAGCAAACCTTGTATCTCTGCAGAATCTCTCCAGGTTTCAAGAATAGCAATAGGTATGCAAGTGGTGATCTGGTCGAAGAATGCAATTTTGTGGTTCAGCAGCAGAGTATTCTCCCTGATAGGTGAATAAATTGAAGCATCAACAGCGCATTCCAAAAGGTAAAGCATAATGGATTGCTGCTATTGCAGTTTAGGGAAAGTTTAGTGTCTGCTAGATAGCACCCTTCCTTTTAGAAAATGACCAGTCACAGAGAGAAAGCTCAAGCAGTTGCAAATGACAACAGCTTTATTTCAGCAGATTTTCCCTAAAGGATGGAGGCATCTTTGTTTTCCAGCTTTCAGAATTCACTAGTAACATTTTCTGTTGTCTTACTTTTGAGAAAAATGTTTTTTATTTTATAATTAGCTATTCAAAACATATAAAATGGGAGATATTACTGTAAAAGTCTGATTTTGTTTTCTAACAACTAATTGCTCCAACATGCATATTAATTTTACCTTTAAAACTCATGAATTTTCATAACTACTTGCAGGATAAAATTGTCATTAGAGATCATACAGAAGTGAGAAGTCCTCTGGAGTGCTTCATTTTGTCCTTTTTTTAAAAATTAACATCTGTAGTATTTTAAATGCTTAGGGAAATAGTTATCATATTGGCTTAGATGTTATTCAGTTGCTGAAATTGCTTAGAATTTGAGTTTTGGATACAATTCAACTTTTATTTAGTTTTTATAATGCTCACTGGGAATTAACTCTTCCTCCCTAAAGTAATATAAGATAAGCAGTGTTTTCTGTCAGAAACAGAAATTCACAACTGCCCTTTTGGTTGCCTTGCTAATAGTGTTTATTAACTCTCAACACAGTCTAAAATGGACTTTAGTGATATTTCCAGGCTTTGCTATCTAGCAAATTCTTGTCTGAGTGAAGTTGCCAAGTCAGCCCCTGAAGGCAGAGCTGTGTGCCTTTAGCTTCCACTAAAACACATAATGTGATGCTGGTTATCAGCAAACACCCTAGAAATGTGCCTAAAATATGCAGAAGCATCCTTTCAGCACCTACAACCATTGGGATTATGTAATGAGCCTCCTCCTTGCTTTATTAAAGTCACAGAAGAATTTGATGACATGTCACAGCAGAGGACTATATGCCCTGCATGCAGAACAACTGAATCAAAACAAAATATTCGGGGGGAGGGGGGGGGCGGGGGGACAAAACAAAAAAGCCTTTATAAATGTCCAGAGTTACAAATGTCCAGCCTGGCTATTACTGTAGTATAGGTAAATATTATATTCTTGTTTTGTTGGGTTTTTTTATTTTTTTCTTTCCTTTCTATGTGTTTGTGTAAATGAAAGACAAAGAATTGCTAACTTAATTATAGACAGCATGGTACAAATGCAAAGGTCCCTTAGACAGGACTCTGCAGTTTTGATGCTGATGGGGGTACTTTTGCTCTGTCCAGTTCATTTTTCCTATGTGAATACACTTCTCTTACAGTAGAAATATGAGGATTTGAGTATTCTATCACTAGCTAATAAGCTTTCATAATTGACTATAGTTGCAGTAATGTGTTCTATTGCAGAAGGCTACAGATACAATTTTTTAATTTTGTGTTCCCCAAACATATTTTCTGATTTCACTATATCAGGCAATTGCTGCATTTAGAGATGGTTTGCACACAGATATCCTTGTCTCACCCTTCTTACGATGTGTGCTCAGAGACTGAGGGTTAGCCCCTCTCATCATTCCTTGGTCCATAACTTGATCTTGTGACAGGGATCCCAAATGCCTCGCTTCAGCATTGTCCAGAATTGTAGCCTCATCTGCAGCATCCCAAAGATGGATTAACCAATTAATTATAGATTCATCAGGTTAATGAGTATAATCAATTTTTTAGGCCACCAAGGTCTTTTAGGGACAAGAACTCAATAGTGACTTGTGATTTTGGGTCAGCTGCTGGAGCTGGCATTGAGGGTCCTTTCCGGGGACCATCACTGAGCTGCTGATAGGTTTTGGTTGTGTTTCCTGCCTCTCATGGTAGGAGCAGCAGCCCCAGGCTGGGGCTAACAGTCTGGGTTAGCTGCTGGCTGGGCTCTCGTTCAGGCTCTGCGGGGCTCCTGGGGGGTTCCTGGCTGCAGTGCAGCTTGGCCATCCCCCCAGATGATAGTCCTGGTCTTCTCAGATCAAACTGCTCCAAAACACTTATGGCCTCAACAAACTAAAAAAAAAAACTAACAAAACAAAGGAAAGCTCTGTCCCACTGTCTGTCCATGCTGCAGACAGCACAGCCAAGAGAAGAAACAGAGCAGTGAGTGCAGTTCCTGAAAATAAACTGCATGCTTCTTTCACCCCCTTCACTCCTGGAACCAGTCTTAAAGGTGCAGAACTCAATATCCAGCATAAACAAAACAGATAATTGGGGATACAAGCATCATGAAGTCACCCCTGACAAGCAGTAAATACTATTCTCACAACATTCCGAAAATGACGAAAACTGAAGAGAAACAGCTCCTCTCTTCTTGATAAGTGTTGAAACAGCAAAAACATGTTGTTGGAGATGCTGCTGAATTATCATCAGTTGCTTAAGTTATTCCACAGTATTCTCATGGCTAAGGTGATTACTTAAATTCAAATGATTCTGTGTTTCATTAAGGAAAATAACTGTAAAACAAAGAATAGTCCAGATTTTTCTTTCACTCAGAATATTGCATCTCCTATGGCATTTATAAACAAGGAATTTTCAAATTTCCATGTTGTTTGCTATCACATTGTTGTAGGCAGTGTCTGGCAGTGGATTCCATTTTTTATCAGAATCCTCTTATAGTGTTGCTACTAACACCTCATTTAAGACCCTGCTTCTCTCTGTGGAGAGAAGACTGTTGTGAAGAAATCATTATAGGACAATTGTTTTAACCTTGACACACATTAATTTCTAACAAGTTATCAATATACAAATGACAGGATGATATGTGACTTTCAGGATAACATTTCAGTTTAACCTGAGTCAGGGACATAAGTTATCCATAACAGGGTAATCTTCTGTACTAATTGATAAAGAGATATTTTAAATATACCTCCCAATTCTCTGTAAATATTAAAAAGAAGACATTGAAGGTGTCTCTAAATAGCCTTTCTGTGTGTTGTTCTAGTGCCAGAATGAGAAGTGAGTTATTACTAGAAAATTACTGACCCAGAATTGTGAAAGACAGAATTCAGTCATCTTTTTTTATGGTATCTAGTTGCTTTACATAAATTTGTCAAACTGAAACTCAGAATGCTTGAAACCCTGGATTTAGGACATTCTTTTGAATATGAGTATGGAAACTTAGAGAAAATACAGACACATAGGTGTTTTGCTTGGTAACTAACTGAAAAATCTGCAAGAAATGCTATGGGACATAAAGTATAGTTCATCAAAAGTAACCAAAGGACAAAGAAAAGGAGTTTGGTTTTGTTTTGTTTTAACATGAGCTAAATATACAAGTGGGTGAGCTTCCGAGGTTTTGATGTAGCTGGCTTTTTATATTAGGTTTGTTCTGCCAGTTCTGACCAGGACAGAGCATGCATGTCAAATCCTTTTCTAAACAAGTCTCTCTGATTTCTTCCAGAGAACTAGCCTTAGTAAAGCAAGACAAGGTTAACCCTTATTTAAGAAAAGTATAATGTTTTGTAAGTTGAGAAAAAGATTATAGCTTACTGAAATTGTGCTTCTAGCAAAAGATATTGATTTAAGCCATTAAATAAATAATGACATTGTTTCCAAAATGAGATAAGGACAATTCAAAATAAATAACAAAGTTTCAAGTTGCTAGAACAAATGATAATTTTACAAATTCATCCTTTAGTTTTTCTGGAAAAACACTGAAAATAATAATTCATCAATTCATAAGATTTTATAGCTGAAGAAAAACTAAATTTTCAGCTAAAGTGTGAGGTACATAAATGTGTTTCTTTTTCTTTTACTACAGCCATAAAATTAATACTGGTATCGGTAACGGCGTAAAAGTAAATTTTTAGAAAATATTTACTTCTCTGTAATAAGTATTGGTATAGTATGTCTTTTATGATAAAAAAATTAGGACAAAAAGAACAGTTTTGAAAGATTAAATCTAATTCTTCTGAAAAAGAGTGCACATGGTAGAACCCCTGCTGAAGCCACATCTAAATCCTATTTTTACTCAAACAGTGAAAGAGCAAGCACTGGATTCCCAAGTCTGAGCAGGCAATATTTGGACTGAAACATTTAGAAACAGTGCTGTGGATAATGAAATTCTATAAAGCTTTTAGATAGAGGTTAATATATAATAACAGATAAGTACAAGTATGATTTTAGTGAAAGCATTGTGAAATCAATGACTGGGGATTTGGAGAACATAAATGTAACTTATTAAAGGAAATATTAGGGATAGGAAATAGCTGTTTATACTCAATTTGTTTCATACCACTTGTATATTTCATGTTTACTCACCCATGGAATGTTTCAGAGAAAACATTGGGAAACTATATCAACTTTTTGCCAATGGAAAATGCAGTACAGCGTTATTTAAGGACAGAATAACATTTTTTGGAGTCCAGATTTCAGACTGTAACTTTATCAGCTTTGAATGTTGTATTGACCTTGTTGAAAATAAGGGCAAATTCTCTGAGTTCTCTGTACCCGTTTTCTCTTATTTGTGTGGGAATCCATATACTTTTAAACATTGTAACCAGTTCTAGTTATTGCTTTATATCACCTAGTATCCTCCATTAATTAGAATATTTTTCTAGATATGGTAAAAGGATTTCTCGTAAGCTGTCAGAAAGCAGTTGGTTTTCAGCCCAAGTATTTTACAATTTTAATTTGTGGTTAGAAGGAAAGGTTATTCACTTAAGCTCCAGAAAATGTGAATGAGATAAATATTCTCTCTAAAATGAGAAAGAAGCATTATAAATATAAAACATCTGAAATGAATGCCAAAACAATTTTGAGAAGGCAAAGGTATTTTTTTTAAATTTTATTCTAGCAATCAATGTCAAACTTCACAAATATCAAAGCCATAAACTTTCAGACCCCCATTACAAATTTTAATTTGTAATGACTTGACTCTGATTTTCTTTGGCTTTACTGGAGTATCTACTTAATACCCTATGTATATTGAGATTCTTGGAAAGAGATCTAAAAGCCCAGTAATATTGTAGCTTATTTTAGCCAGAAATTTCAATGGCTTTTGTTCTTTCTTGTTTGATACAAGTAAAGAATACTTTTTATTTTCTTTTCCTTTTTTTTTTTTTTTTTTTTTTTTTAAAGATATAGACTTCTACAAGTAGAAATAAGCTGTATTTATTAACGTGAAAGTAAGGAGAATGGTTTTTTTAGATACTAATAATTTCATCTCTTCTGAATGCTTGCAAATTATAAATTACTGTGAGTTTTAAGCTCCCAAAAGATGATTTAGTCTTGTGCTGCTTGGAGAAGAATCCAGCTATACTCCTTACCAGTCCTCAGAGCAATGATGTTACATACATCTTGTAGACTCAAGAGGAAACCTCCATCTCACCAATTTAGAAATTGTGTCTGATAGTCATTGCGCGGGGCACAAGATGTGCTAAATGTGAGTACACTTTTGATTTTTTGGTATTTACCTGGAAAATACTTCTGTGTTCATTTTAGTTTTGTCAAGGGGTTTTTGGATGTTGCTTTTTTTTTTTTCCTTATTTGACAGTTGTGCTGAGGATGCATCCCATGTTTATTGATGGGACAGGTGCAGCGTATTGCTGGTCCAAGAGTATTAGGATGTTGTGTGCTTCTAATTTTTCACAGATTCAAACTTATTAAGACTGGACCCTACTCTCTTGGCTTTGATTGCCAAGAACTGTGTCTACAACTACCTTCTCTGCATCATTGTCTTTCAGAATCAACTCTGAAGAACCTACTGTCTCTCCAGTGGGGTAGAATACGAGTCTCACTGGTGAGGCGTATTTCACATGGTCATTTAGAGGTCACACAGATTTCATGCAATCTGTTAGAAGTCAGGTTTTAGGCATATAATCTGATCTTGCTGGAACTGGAGCAAACTTTGTATGTAAGTCAAGTTTTATATGTAGATAAGCATTATTTATGAAAAAATAAGGCTGCTAAAGCAGCACACAAAATGTAAAACTGTGATAGTGTGATTACAGTTGGAGTTTCTTGGCAGTACATTGTTGCAAGGTCATTTTTATATGTGACTATCCTTAAATGAAACAAAAAATCTGTAGCTCTAAATGCAAACTGCATTTGATACTCTCTTGTTCTACCAAAATGCCAGATGTTTCAGGTAGAGTGATGCTAACTCTTTAGAATTGCTTTATTGAGCTCAGTCAGAGACAGCCTGCCAAAATACAGCAGGTTAACTCCAAATCACTGCAAATGTGCTCTGGGAAGGAGGAGAGACAGCAGTTCTTTC
The DNA here is from genome assembly GCF_903797595.1 of Erithacus rubecula. NCBI lineage: Eukaryota > Metazoa > Chordata > Aves > Passeriformes > Muscicapidae > Erithacus > Erithacus rubecula. Next base: position 35,816,232 of record NC_136687.1, on the reverse strand, counting down.
TAGACCAATTAATTACACACTTTGGGTTACTGTTTTTAGTGGGTGGTGGTGTAATAACCAAATGACACAAATATTCCATGGAAACCTTAGAAAACATATTCTGTTTGAAGAACATTTTTACAGTGTACCATACAGCTTTGATCTTTCAAAGAACTTTTAATGCTAAGAATCATTTCAGAGCAGGTCATAGCCATAGCAAGTGAAGGAGATATTTTAAACTTGCTGTAGCAAACATAGTTTTCTTAGATGGATGAGAGTCTGAAATATTTCCAGTCTTCTGTAACTTATATTGCTTTTTCTTTCATAGTTTTTTTATGGATTCTCAGTAGTAGATAATGTTAGTGAAACATTCCAGGAGGCCTCTTCTGCTTTGGCCTACTTTCAACATACCAGTACAGAAAGATGTGAGAGGATTAGTTCAGGCTGTAGTTTCATGTATGCACTTTGAACAAGCGTAAGTCAAAACTGACATCACCCTGCTCTGGCTTTCCGTCCGCCAGGCTGGTTCCATGGATCTTCTTTGCTTGGATCAGATAAAGAGTAGCCCAGGATGCCAAGCCAGGTGAAAAGCAGTAAATGCAGCAGATGCCTATGTAAATGCTTGTGCTGGCACTAGGGTAGTGGAAAGTAGTGGGCAGCAGGTTCTGAATAACAATGACACATTTAAAAATCTCTATATGAAGCTGTGACATTGGAAGTCCTGCCATTCCAGTAATGATGTTTTCCCTAACTAAATCTACTGGAAGAAATGTTGTTGTTGCTCTTGGGTTTTTCTGTTTTGTTGTTTTTATTTTTCTGTTTCATGACAGTGCAGTATAAATGGTTTTTAGTTTAATGGCAAGGATTTCTGGCGCAGGATTTTTATCCATGAGTTTTGTTTCTCATTGAGAATTTGCAGCCCCTTGAGGTTTGGTAACTGAAAAGATAAAGCTGAGGTAGGAAGTATCCTGAAAAATCAGACTCCAAAGAAACACCTGCAACTGATTTATACTCTGTTTAGTGAGATTCACCCTAGGCTTCAGAAAAGAACGAGGGAATGCTTGCTCATTTGGAGAGTTGTAGAAACTTCCATTGGGACAGAGCAGTGTGAAGCACTGTTCCTTTCCACTTATTTTGTTGTTCTTTTTCCTTTTCCTTCCCACTGCCTGTCCTATCTCCTACCCTTCAGTTCTCATCTCTTCAAACACAGTAGCCTCTCCCCAAATTCCTTCCATTTTTCTGCTATTTACTCAAAGCCAGATAAGCACCCTAACTATGAAAATTGCCAAATAGTAATGGTCCTCTTCAGGGTAAGCTTGTCTTTCCTTCTGTTGTACAATGATAGTGCTACTGGGAATCTTGCATCTTGCACTTTCAGTAAAAGTTATTTTATTCCAAATTTATGCAATGCAATTGTGAATTTTGTTTCATAGGTCAGCTAGTAATTGATTTGAGAGGGAAGAATAAAAATACATTGTGTGTCTCTGAGGTGACAGAAATAAATCATAATAATTTATTAGAAATACTATTTATGTTACACGGCTGTCAAATTGCAGAAACAATTGTATCCCAGAGAGGTGGGAAACTGTAGCAATGGTGCCTAGAGGGATGATGAAGTGACTGAATAAGAGGGGAAAGCTCAAATTCCTGAAATGACTGATATAAAAAGTTTCTGTTCCACCTAACATTTCCATTGTTTGTCTCCAGCTATGTTGGTCTCCATCAGATTGTGACAAGACCAGCTGTGCATGTTTGAGACATTGAAACCTCTTTACACTGTAATGAAAATATTTATCTCCTATGAACATCATAATAATGCATATAGAATTACGATGATTTTAGAGCCATAGAGACACATCACAAAATTATGTAAGGCATCAGACTCTAAAGCAAAAATTCCATCAAACAGTATAACCTGAGGTAAAATAGCTAAAGTAGCCAGAAAACATGGCAAATCTTATTTCCTGATAAGTAGATAATTTGTATTTTATGGTTACAGTTCTTTTTCTACTACTAATATTTGCAGTTGAGTGTTTTTCTCAGAATTAGAGAAAAGTAAACTAGATCAGATAAATTAGGATGCAGTCATGTCAGCTTCTTATCTAAAGCCTAGTCCACGTGCAAAATTGTCTGGAGCATATTTTTGGTTTGCTGTCAAAATTCCATCTCCAAAGGATTTTTTGCTTTTAATGTCAGACACCAGTATGCAATATTTTGAGCTTTTGAGGCCAATGTTGAAGATGGATCTGTATCTGTGTTTTTCTGTTCATAGCTCTGCTTTAGGATAATAAAAAAGGAAACATTTTTTTAAAGTAAATGTACAACTGCATCTAGTGTTTATAGTAGCACTTAGTCTAAACATCCATGAAAATGGTTGTAGGGTATCTGTGTTTGGGTATTTGTGAGTGGCTGCAGCATGGACCCCTGTGCATTGATATGAACTGTATGCTGCAGCTGGTTTTTCTCATTTTAAAGATATGACTCTAAAACTATATCCACAAAGAAAAAAAAGAAAGCAAACAACCTCTGAATATGCTCCTGTAATGGCTTTTTTTGCTGAAGTGGCAATGTGAAGAAGGATTTTCCTGAGAAGATTAAAAACACTGGGTGCTCCAGATAGAACAATTGAGCATTTTGGAATGAATTATACTGAGTTGCTGAACCAGACTCTTCTCCCTGTGGGCATGTATTTGTTTGCATATATTTATCAGTCTGCTTGGAAACAGAATGAGAAACATTCATGCATTGCCTTTTAGAGAAGAATCTGAATGGAACTTTTTTCCTTATTGTATTAAGGGAAAAAAGCATCCTAGGGAAGTTTGTAGCCACTTACTGTAAAGCAGGAAGAGGCTGTAATGGTGCTTCTTCCCACTGATTTTCACACAGTGTGAGTTGCTAGTTCATGTTTCTTTTAGATAATTCTATGCTCCAGTTTAACAGTGAAGCATACTATAACCCCTATTCTCCTAGTTTAAGCTCCCTAAGGGAGGTATTTCAGGAAACACTTACTTGCTTGTAATTCTTGACTGTCAGACTATTCTACTTCCTTATTTTCACTCATGACCACACATGAAGCACTTCAGACTTAATCTGATTGTTAGAACTTTAGCAACAAATTCAAATGCTTCCAAAATTAAAAGTTCTTAAACTAATGGCTCACTTTATGCATTTAATATTTTAATAGCTTCTCATGAAAAAACTTACTGGTTTGTTAAAAGTTATGACCTTATGGCCTCAAAATCGGGTTAGGTCTGATATTAACCATGGTACTTCACAGGTTACAGGTCTATCTAGCAAGAACACAGAGCAATTACAGCTACTGTCAAAATGCTGGAATTCTCTTCCCTTGTGACCGGAAAAACTGTTCCAGCATTTGACATAAAGCAAATGCTTACCAGTCACTGTGCAAGAGGTTGCTTGCAAAGGAATATGGGTTGTTCCCACTGCTCAGTGCACACAAAGAAAGCTATATTAGGAGCCTGCTCACACATCACTGATGTTGTTAGTAAGGAGGCAGGTTCTTAGTGGTTTTGATTATTGGTCTGCAGGCCCTGAGAGCACTCCAGTGTCTCCACTGCCCCATCAATCCATGTTTTGATTTTATCTTGTGGAAAGACTCAGGGTGCACTGTTCGCTCTTCTCAAATTTTATTTCATCATCTAAGAAGACTGATTTTCTTGTTTTTCTTCTACTTTTTATGTCCTTGAAAATCAATGCTATTGGACATTTGGTAATTTCTTGGCTAGGTTGCTTATAGCTCCCACTACAAGAACTCTGAATTGAAAGCAAAAACACCAATACAAACAACAATGACAGTTCCACTCTTTTTGCTTATTTATGTTTACTTTTTAATTCATCCAACTTATACATTCAAAGGAAAGCTGGTGCCTATCTTGGTTAATTGTGGATGTCTGCTTATATATTTGCATAAGGCTTTAAAGAAAGGCTGTTTGCTTTCTATGGCTATGAAAATTGGTAAGTGTTTTAAAATCTTGGGGAGAATTTGCTTTTCAGTAAAACCAGTAATAGAATCATAGTCATTCACTTTCACCCACTATTTAGTAGACTACAAAAACTGGTAGAAGTTTATAATAAGGAACAATGCCAAAGTACTGATTGGTGAAATTGAGTAAATAGGGAAGGTATAATACAATTTTTAATGACCACATTTTGATTTATTAACAGTTTACACTGAAACTGTAGATTTTTCTTACAAATGGCAGTGGTAACCATAATTTGTCATGAGGATTTTCTGCTCTATGCTTTGCCTGTTTATTTTCTGGGCCACAACAGTCTCACTAACATGACCTGTGTAACACTGGATTTCTTTTCATGTACTTTCCTTTTACTTTATACTCAAACTTGTTCTTTATCCTAGGGATCAATAAATGGTTCAGACTGAAAATTATTAATCCAGGTCCATTTGCAGCCATGTATAGTAATTACTAAATCTTCAGTTCATTTTCATTGTTCAAAAAAACCCAAAGCCAGCAAACATTTTGAAGTGATGTACCTCAACCATGAGGTGAGAGGAGAGCTTTAGCTTATGTCACACAGACAAATCAAAGTCAAGGGCTGAAGCTCCCAAAGGAAGGATCTAAACAGGACAACTGTTTGACAGTGTCCTGCAGAATATCAAGACCAATATCACATCAATCTATGCTCTGGACCAAGTATGAAGCAATCTTCCTGAAATTTATTTATTTTATCAGAATTACTCTCATTAACTGTCCCAGCATTACAGTTTAGTCTTGGTGTATCCTGAAGTGTTGGTTGCTAAGTAGTTGGGAAGGCTTAGAGAAGTTCTTGAAAACATTTCAAGACAGGTTCCCTTCCTGCCTTGCCTTGCAGTGAGACATAATCTATCTCATGGAAATGTAGCCAGAGAGACTGCCCTACAGATCTCTTGGTCCAGTGATTTGAAGCTGAAGTGGTTTAGATTTAAGGCCACTGCACACAAATTAATTTAGTTATGTGACTGAGTAATATTTTGAGTTGAGATGAACACATTGGGAAACAATTGCATATTTAAATTCATTACTGTATTCAGTAAGGATGAACAGGTTTCTCTCTGCCACTATTGTTACCAGTGAATTCCCAAGCTGAATGTCATTGTCAGTGAGGAAAGTTTGCTCAAATAGGTAATGTCAATTACCTCTCCCTCCAGCAGAAATGCAGAAACCAAGCAATTTTGCCAAGTAGGAATCTACTTCTGCTCCTTGAACTGCTTGTTGCAGGATTAAAGAGGGAATGAGTCTTTTTGCCTCCCACATCTAATATTCCACATATTCTAATATTCTAATGTTTTGGAGAAACAACGGCAGAGAAGTAATATTTGTTAACATCATGGCCCTTTTTTTAATCTATGCAAAGAAGAATTTGATATGTACTGCTTACTGTTGTTAAAGAATGAATTCACCCATATTAATTCTTGTGAGAAGCAGGTTACAGAAAACAGTATTGCTTAAATTGATGTCTGTTTTCAAATACTGTTCATATCTGTCTCCCAAGTGTTATATGTGCTGTTGTAATCTTGAAATACTCTGTTATTTTCTTCTTAATTCTTAACAACTTCAACATTCATCTCAGCATCCAAAAAGGATTATCTACCTCTCCACTTTTGATCTGAGAATTCAATGTATGTTTAGTAACCTCTAATGTGTATTTAGTAAACCATTCTACACTGCATCAGGGGGACTGCAAGATCTCATGGAGCATGTGTGCCACGGCTGTCAGATGGGCTTTTCTAACTTTGCTTTACTTACTTTACTTTATTTTACTTTAAAGTAGGATCAGAAGGAATTTGCCTCAATAGAAACAGAAGGTAATGAAAGTATACTCTGTTTCGGAGATGTCATGACATTCTTAAGTAGGTGGAGTTCCTCTCAATGAAATACTTGTAACCTGCTTCTCAGCCACCTTACTATCCTTTGAGTTTCATATTTTTCTCAAAGAAGTATTTTATATATTCTTTTTACATTGTTTGTCCAGACAACACTAAGTGGTTTTTTGTTTACTGGTTTACAGTTTTTTGTTCTCTTCATCTGAAGTCTCAGATGCCACATACACCATAAGGGGATACATGACAGAACTTAGTTCCTTCATGTTGTTTGCAGTGGATCATTTTTTGTCTGGCTTATGCTGTGGCAAGGGCCATACTTTGCTACAAAAAAGGATAAACCTGTATTTATCAACCCCCATCTTATAACTTCTCCCTTTGCAAAGGTACCAGCAATTATGCAGCCACACGATGAGATCAATTAAGTAGCTGATATAGTTGGAAAGTAAGCCAATAAAAAAAAAGGGGGGAGGGATTTTTTTGGCCAGATCACTATCCTTCCAGTATTTGCCCAAAATAACAGTGAAACTGCACTGCACTTTTAGTGTGGAAGGTGGCTTTGATATGTCTTTAACTAAAATCTTTCACATGTCACTCTTGGTACAAAGTACTTTAGAACAGGGGTTGTTGAAATATAAAACTTACAAGATCACTGACTGTCCTATACAGTGGCACCTTGGGAAACTTTCCTGAACAACAATTCACTAGGAATACTTTGTGGTAACATTTATTATGTTGATTCTGACATGGCTCCCTGCAGAATAAAAATCTTGACATTGATGAATGTCTTGAAAGGTTTACAGGAATTCTTTAAAGCTGCAAATACCTGAAAATTTAAACAGAATATATATGTGATGAAAATCAAGGGGCAAAGAAACCACTTAGAATTTCCCATTTTATTTTGTGCAGTTCTTTTCTGTCCAATTTGTGGATTTTGTCATACACACATTATATTATCATGTGAAGGATTTATTGATCTTCATTAGCAAGTCTGTTTGGACTGATTTGAAAGGTAACATTATTAAACCAATCAGAAATTTTATGCCAGATATTCAGAGCAGAACAGTCTGTTTTCTGTAGTCTGACTGTGTTTAACACCACTTCTTAAAGTTTTGTTTTGTAAAGCACTTTTGTACTTGGAGAATATTTTTCAAAGTTAAATTATCAGTATAGATCCACAGAATTCTTTCTTTGCATTTCCAGCTGCTCTATAATAAATTCCAACTGTGTTTTAGCTATATTTCTATTGATTTTTCGCTTATGTCTGTCCTCTGCCTTATTGACCCTAAAGTCAACCAAAGTGGTGGGCATACAGCCAATTTCAGATGGCATTTGGTTAGTTTACTCCCTTTTAAAGTAGTTTAGGAAATGTTACTCAAATATTTCTCTTTTTGTCAAGACTGTTTAACTTTCACAGTTTCACCCCCTTTGCTCTGAATTTCCTCCTCCTCAATATTTTCCCAGTTCTAAGGAAAGGGATTAGAAATATACCACCTCTAGCTATATTCATTGTAGTTTTATTTTCAAATGTCTAGGTTTTTTGTCTAGCTGTGGGACTTTTCCCTAATACTGAGTTTGTGTATAATTTTGCTTTGTACTACTTTGCATTTATCTTTTAAGACCTAGTTACATAACCCCAACAAGTACCCTAAACTCATAACTTTAAAGGGAATTAGGCTGTGCAAGGAGTGCAAGATCAGGCATTTGGAAAATGGTTCAGTGGAATTCCTTTCTTTTCCCTGTACAATGAGTATTTGTCTTAAAGAACCTCTATGGCTCTTGGAAACTTATTTCACTTCTTCCTAAGTGTAATGTATGTTGCATTAGCCTTTTTGGTCTGAACCCAGTTGGTTCCTATAGACTTTACTGAAGTGTGAGTTGGGGTTTTTTTCCTTCTGTTTAGGTTTGTTGGGTTGGGTTATTTTTTGGTTTCTTTTTTTCCTTTTGCCATTTTTCTGAAATGATTCATCTTTTATTTGGTGGCTATTGGAGTTTTGGGGGCTTTTACAATTCTCTGAAATGATTCATTATTTAGTTTCCCAGACCAGTGACCAGAATTGCAGCTCCTTGTTTCAAAAGCCCAGACCTTTACTTATATGTTGTTTTATTGCAGAATGTATGGGATACTGTCCAGGCAATATCTGATTAAAGTATCATAAGAAAGTATATTTAGTGATTAGACTTATCAGACTTATTTCATTTTTTAAGAATCACATCCCAGATCATGTATCACACCATACTGTTGATAATACCATTCTCCTGGCAGTATTATTTAGGGCATGTTTTTTCTCACTGTTTACTGGGAAATGAAAAAAGAAATGAAAATACTCAATTGCCTTCTACATACTCATGGGACTGTTTCCTCACTTCACTGTGTGTTGTATTCTCTGGAATGTGTGCTTGAGTAAAGGAAGCTATACAGCATTTCGTAGAAGAACAAGCCAGGAAATAGTGATATAAATAAATCAATCAGACAGGCACTGTTTTGAAGTGTGAGCTGGTGTGGTTACCTAGCTGACTGTATCCAAAATCCAAAAAAGAATTGCAGTTCTTTAAGGTGGGCTGAGGGGGACAAATGATCCTAAAACATAAAACAGAAGGTGCAAGGAAGGGCAAGTAATTTAGGGTAATAATGAAATTCTGACTTCTTTTTGTGCCAGTGAGAAGGCTTGGCAGCAAGAAGGGGAGTTTGTGTGCAGCAAATAGTTCAAAGGTCCATGCTCAACTCTGCTCTTATTCTTGAAAATACAGGACTCATTTTGGTGTTGTTTCTGGAGTTGCCTAAACATAGTTTCCTTTGTTGTTTGTACCTATTGGTGTCAGTAGAATGGGAATATGTAAATAATTATTCACCAGGGTAGCTGTGATACTGTGAATTGAATTTGCTGCTTAAGAATGACTGCTGCACTTGTCTTTACAGTGGGTACTTGTATAAGCTCATGAAACTTTCAGCATCTCTAGGCTCAGGCCTGCAGTACTCCTTTCAGGGTATATCTTCTCAAAGGAGCTTTGACCTTTAAAAGTTGTAGTCGAGATACAGCATCCTGAGCATGAAGTGCTCCTCAATCAACCCTCACATCACAGTCTTTGTTATGTTCTGAAAACAGCTGTTATGTGTTGTTTACTTTTGCCAAAGAGAGTTCTCTCTCTCTCATGGTCTATCTCTGTAAAAAAGAAAATATCAAAGCAACTTAGCACCTACATTATCTACTCCATTCCCCTTATTAGTCTTATATAATTTTAAAGCCTAGTTATAAATTCAAGTAGGATCTTGAAAAAACTAATAAAACCACATGAAAGCAAAATGTCATTCACAACAACTTATATAAGACAAAAAAATCAGCAAAATGCCAAAATTGTAACTTATAGTTTCTTTACAGAGCATGGTATTTTTAAGTCATGGAAACTGCATACTTGCAAAGTTGTTTTATCTGATGAAAACCTACACAGATAAATAGAATTTCAGTGCTTTTAAGAAACTCTATGTATCTGCTTCTTCATTGACTTTTCAAAATATTTTACCACATGATACCCCATGATAGCTTGTTCAACCCTGTTTTTAAAGATGCTTCTGGTTTTGTTTTTATTTAAATTATCATTTTAACAATGAAAAATACTCTTTTAAAGAAGAAACATATGCAGAATACTTTGGAATCTTCTGGGTATCTGCAGGTTAATATTTCTATTCCACAGCAGAAATGTGGACTTTTTATTGCATATTTTCATTGAGTTTAAAGTGAAAACCACCTTGTAAAAATAGAATTGCCTAGTAAGGGGGGTAGAGGTTTTATCAAAATTCAAGATGAAACAGCAGAAATCTTTAAATGTACTCAATCCTTTTACCATTTCTAGTCATGGTAAAAAAAAGAAACAGGAAAAAATGCCCAGCATTCACTGGAAACTAGATAGCAAAAATTAGGTAATTAATGTGAAGTAATTTAGATTAAGAAGAATGCATCTTAGGGAAGCATCAAAACCTTGAGGCTTATGTCACCCTTCACAGATTTTGCAAAACTATTCCAATAAATCTGCTTGAATGAAATGTAGCATTTTAATATTCAGGCTTACTGTAGTATAAACACATTTGCCTTGCAGTATTTCTTGAAATTAAGTTTTTTTATACTATATATCCTTTTGCAGTTTATTTTCATCTCACCTGAATAGCTGATGTATGCAAAACTTGGTGTTTCCCAAATGTACGAGTAAGAAACCTGAAAAGAGATGTATGGTGCAAACTCTCTCAAAGGATTTCTGTGGAAGTAGAACATGTAACCAAAGTTAAAACTAATTTGGACAAGTTTGTTCATCCATTTCTACCCAAATATATCTCAAAAATTACATGAAAATGAGTTTATAAAGTCAGGTACAAGAAGTTACTTTCTTAGTCTCCTATGAGTTCCTTTAATCTCTGCTGTCTCACCATACAGCATCTCATCAAGTTGCCCTGTTGTCATCTTGAGCAAGCATTAGGAATGAAGGCAAACTTAGGAATGAAGATAAACTCCTTGCATTCAGTTCTTATGTCTTTTATCTGTGAGTCAGAACAAGATGTCTAGAAACATCCTGCTAAGCCAGGAACAGTCAGAGATCTCACACAGACCACTCTATGTGTGTGATTCATGGACTTCTCACCCAACGGAAAAAAATTTGGACGAAATGACGACATCATACTGAACGTGTGCAAAGCTGAATTTTTGGTAGCAATAGGGTTTGCTTGTTTCTTTTTAAATAAGAGAGTTTGTGATCAATAATATAAGCATAGTTTAGTGTAGACAAAACATTCTTATTTCCTGCACTATTCAGATCATCTGTCAAATAAATTAATTCTGTACAGAAGTGCTCACATGCTATAATGTCCTTAGGATGTAATAAGCACATTCCCCTTTAATTAATTTCAACTTCTAAACTTCAATTTCAAAGGCACCTGATTCCCACAAATGGAAATTTTACAAAGTAGTGAGATGCCAACTGCAGATTCTTCTTTTAATGTGCTATGGACATCTTTCATTAAAGATGATGTTACACTTCCAAGAACACATTACTGCTAACTAACAGACTGAATGTTTTCTCCATGGAAACCATGGAAAATGTCCTGATGGATTTCACACCAACACATTTGCCATAGGTGAGGGTTGTGCTGGCTTAGTGTCTCCTTGGTTGCCATACAGAGAGGAATTGCTGATGCAAGATGTTTTGGTCTCTAAACAATGTATTGTGCAATGGTGAAAGAGCTCTCTTAAAAAGCATTTTGTTGTAGTGTATAGTGTTGAAGTGGTTCATGATCCACTAAGTAAGGAGTAACACTAGTCAACAGCTTTTCCATGTATTTTAGGACAATTGCATGCCTTTTTCTAAGCCAAAATATAGCCATGACCATTATATAAATGTAAATCTTTCTTGAGAAGTCTGGTTCTCTTCCTTCATTTCCTGTAGCATGTTAGCTGCAGCTTATTTCGGACTGTTTTCTCTTAAGCTCCCAGAAAATGTAAACAGGGCATAAAAATCTTGTCTACAAATCTTCTAAGTAATTCTGAACTCCCACAAGGAGTACATTACCCATAAAATCAGTTATTGCAAATTACTATTGAAGTTTTTTGGGGTTGGTTTGGTCTGGTTTTTTTATATGTTTTAAAGTCTAGGGAGAAGAAACCTGGTTTCTAAAGGACAAAATTAAGTCTTCAGCATGTTGTGCTTTGACAGCCCCAGTCTTCATGATGCATGTAATTTTGTTATACATTATGGTGGATTTTGGTTCCTCAAAGTTCTGTTCAACTTGTGAGCATCCAACAAACATGATTCTACAAAGGAAGATCTCACTAGAACACCACACCAAGAAAGCTAAAATTATTTTGTATTGTTGAATTTATTTTGTTACAGTGCTGCTTTATTCTCTGTTTAGCACTGTGATCTGTGGATCTTCTATTTTGCCCAACAGATTGAGATGAGTCAAACTATGAAATAAGACTAAGAAGTTTTCCATTTGTAGTCAGTTTCAATTTTTCATTTCTTCATTTTATTCTGCTCCTCACAGCAGTCTGTGCTTATTTGCTATTTACCACTTGCAGATATTACTAGTTATCATTTAACAAAGCCATGCATTATATATTTCTTTATAAAACCAGATTTGGAAATGGCCCTCTACTTGCAGTTGACAGTGGTCTCTGCTGCTGGTCTGTTTATTTCCTCCATTTTGACAAAACCATGTTGGAAAATATTTTTCAGATCTAAATGCAATGGGGTTTGCCAGCTGTGCATATGGAGAATAGTGCTTCCTCTCCCCACAAATTGTACCCAACTCTCTCAGACATGTGCATTGTCCTTGACTGCTGCTCTAAATATAAGTCAATGTGTGACTTTTGACCACTTATAACTACCTTACATTTCAGAGTAGTTTTCATGCAGGTCTCTCCCAGGATAAATTTTAGTACTTCTGCGCTGACAATATTATTTTTATATGAATACACATGGGTTTCTTATGTAATTAATGTTGCTTGCATGGGTTTATAACCAGAAAAACCTGCATTAAGATTAAATGATAATTCACTTGAAGCTGTAAACTAATGTGTAGAAATTATTGTTGGACAATTGTGCTAGTGAACAAGCTGCCTAATGTACAGTAGGCCAACACCCTGCAGCTAAGTCAATGCACAGTCTCATACTTTGGCAGGGAATTATTGGAAGATCTGTATCATTATCAGTATCACTATCATTATCTATACATTCAGAATTTGTTAAGATGTTTAGTCTGAGAAATATGATTATGTGTTATTGAATGTATTACAGTATCACTAAATGTTATAGTGCCGCTAGTTTTTATCACAAGGCTGAGGATTAGCACAGAATATCAGTTTTAATTTACTGATCAGATGCTGAGGTTTTTTTTTCATTGTTTTCATAATTCCTTTTAAAATAGTAAAGATTTTGTACTTTTTAATCCAGTGTTTCCAAGCAGGTTGAAACACTTGTTGCCAGTACTCTAACCTTGGTAAGTAGCTGTGCACTGGTGCCAAATACTTTGATATTCAGATGATGAAACTACTCAGATCCATTGGGTTAATGATGTGGTCTTTTATGGCACATTCCTGTTCCACTGCTCATGCAGAGTCTTCTAGGTTTTGACTACATGAAACTGCCATAACATGGATGTGGGGGCTGCACAGCATAAGGGCACCCTCTGGCAGCAGTGAAGAGGAGAAAGGACATGGTGTGGCTCTCTGAGGTTCTCTGTGGTTCTCTGATTCTCTCTCAGTGCTTCAAACCTGTGAGAAAGAAGCTGTCATGGCTCAGTCTAGTTGCAACTGTAGATTTACTGTGAGCTGTGGAGTAGTTGGAGGGAGGGGGTTCACTGGGGAAGTGAAGGAAGCACAAACTGGAGGTACTGAAATGAGAAGATGGCATGGGGAGCAGATATGTTCTACTTGCATGGAGATACACTTGTACATGAAAGATTGCCACTGGGGTCAATGGCAGCAATTAAGCTATCTGGAGTATTTAGAGAGACAAAACCTGTACTTTGAAACCTGTTTGACCAGACATAGAAAGGACTGGAACTTTCAATTAAAGTCAGTTGAGCAGTAACTTCTAGACCTCTGAGAGGTCACCCTTTCTGCAAGGGTAGAAACCTGAGCTTTCATATGAATTTATCTTAGATTTTTAGATAGCTTTCTTGAGAGCATTGCCAGTTTCTGTTGCAGCAGAGACCTACTGCTACTTGCAGAAGAGCAAATGTAGAACGGCACATCAAAGGTCGAAGGATGTGTCCTCCTACCCTGAACATGTTTCTTGTGATATCATTTGTTCCATTCAGATCAACTGATGTCAGATGACAGGGCCTGGACAGTAAATTGCTTGCAGAATCAGCAGTGAGTTATTTGTCAGTAGCCTGAACACCTGCTGAAGATGATGGAGTAGTTCTGAAATAAACTGGTACTTCTGCAACCTTTAGCAGTAGAAAGGATGAACTCCATAGGATAGTGCATTTTGTTTTAAATTACTATTTGACCATGCTATATCTTTGTGACCTTAAATTAATTTATTCTTAAAGTATTTCTGTATTTTGGATTTTTTCATTTTAGTATTTTCTTTATATCAGTTAGGAATGTTTTATGTGCATTAATCTTGAAACAGAAAACTTGAAACCTGATCTTTCTAAGCATAAATTCTCCTAAATTGTTCCTATATGTTTCTTATTTTGCTGATATTGTTTGGTTTGTTTGGAGTTTTTTCTGAGGTGAATTTTAGCATGCTAATTTAAATATGTAATGTAATTATGATGTCATCAACATGTTTATTCTTCTGTTATTTTATTAAGCCATTTCCTTATGTTTTTGTAGTTTCAGAGTTTGTAACAAGTAAACAAACTTGTTCAGGCCTCTGTTGAGGGCAAAAATGTGGTATAAAAATACCAGAGTCAGTTTTCTGTTGATCCGAAAGTTCAACTGACTTGGATGCAGCTGGAATCTTATAGGAAGGTGGTTATAAATGCACCTTTGTATTGTCTGTAATTTTTTTTTTCATGCGCTTGTGCCCAGGAGCAGCCACTATTACCCTGTACATCAGTGACTTAAAGCAGTGATCTTTGTTCCACTTTTCTACTTGTTTTCTGCTTCACCCAACATCCATGGGAGATTGCAACAATGGAAGGAGTTTTAGCGTGATCTAAGGACTTGTTTTCTTGCCTTAATGCTAAGGAACCATATTGGGAAATACAGAAATGTTTCCAGATTCCAAAACAGAACTAGGAAGTTTGAAATTTAGCTATACCTGTTTCTTTGTTTTTCTTCAAAATGTTGTTTCTTGTCACACTACATGAAAGGACTCGGAACACTTTTACCAATTTTAAATCACTTCTTTGTTAAGGGTATTCCTTTTAGGGAGTAACAACTGAGTAAAAGCTCCTTAGTCAGATAACTAGATCTCTGTGGATCAACTTTTGTTTCAGCTGTCAGTGTAGATATATTCAGTATATATTCTCCTGAACTGTTATAATTTTCTCTTAAGTTTAAAGAAAGCAATCACATCCTACAGGATTCCTTGATCTTTGTTTAAAAAGCTGTTACATAAATCTACTTAAAAAGACTAAATCTAAAAGATGTGAACAAAAATATACAGTGACCAGTAGGACTGGGTTTTGGTTGGGTTTTTCTTATTGTTTTCTATTTAAATGTTCTTCCTTGTTTGCTGTGGCTCATCTCTAGACATGTACAGTTTGACTGTCAGTTCTTTCTTGTGAAGTACTTGAAGTGCTACTAAAACGAAGTATCAAGCAACAGTAAGGAGTGTCCCCCTAGCAAATTTTATTGTCTTCCTGCAGGTTAGCTGCTCTTTATAAACATTACTTTAAAAGTTTTGGGATATTTGAGAGTAAAACTAATCTCGCCGTCTTTCTTCAGGTAACATAACAGAATAGTAACTTCTAAAAAAGTAGTAGCGGTGTTGAGGGTTTCCTTTTCTCTGCAGAAAGCACCAGTGAAATCCCCACAGCACACGCTGTAACCTGTTCTGAAGAACAATGGAAAACATGACAGGAATCTGTCAGTTTTTACACTGGAACTTCATAGCTTCATTTTCCTTTGTCTGGTTGCCAGTGGTTTGCAGACGCAGCTGGGGCGGCTTGGGGAGCGCTGCAGCTCGGGAAGGCGCGTTGGAGCCGGGACTGCTGCAGGGCTGAGCGCGGGGAGCAGGAGGGATGAGCGCAGGGAACAGCAGGGATGAGCGCAGGGATGAGCGCAGGGAACAGCAGGGATGAGCGCAGGAATGAGCGCAGGGAGCAGGAGGGATGAGAGCAGGGAGAGCAGCGGGGATGAGCGCAGGGATGAGCGCAGGGAACAGCAGGGATGAGCGCAGGGAACAGCAGGGATGAGAGCAGGGAGCAGGGATGAGCGCAGGGAGAGCAGCGGGGATGAGCACAGGGATGAGGGCAGGGAGCAGAGGGGATGAGCGCGGGGATGAGCGCAGGGAACAGTAGGGATGAGGGCAGGGAGCAGCAGAGATGAGCGCAGGGAGAGCAGAGGGGATGAGCGAAAGGAGAGCAGAGGGGATGAGCGAAAGGAGAGCAGCGGGGATGAGCGCAGGGAGAGCAGCGGGGATGAGCGCAGGGAGAAGCGGGGATGAGTGCGGGGAGCAGCGGGGATGAGCGCAGGTATGGGCACAGCGGTGGGCCCGGGGCTGCTCCGGGGCTGAACTCAGGGAGCCCGTCTCTCCCGGCGCTCCCGGCGCTCCCGGCCCCCGCGCCGCCCGGCCCGGGCACTGCTCCTTACATGGGCATGGCCGCAGCTCGCCCGGGGCCCGGGCGGGGTGGCCCGCTGGAGCCGGGCCGGGCCCAGCCGGGGGCGGCGCGGCCCGGGGGGCTCAGCCAGACAAAGAACAGTCCCGGCAACCAAATAAGGAAGTGGGAGCTGGAGGATTTCAGAATAGGAGCAGAGGGGGAGATGCCAGGGAAGCCGGGGAAGCGGTCTGTGTGCAGGGAGCTGCTCTCTGTTGTTACCAGCGGAGTGCTGAATGCCGGGGATCAAGGCTGGCGGACTTGTCCGTGTCCTTCTGTGATCTTCAGCCAGCAAAGTTAAGAACTCAAGCTGTGTTTGTCATATTTTCTCATGTCTCTGAAAGCTCTCTACAGATTTTTGTTTAGAAAGGAGGGGTCTTTGGCAGCCCTGTTGGTTAGCAGACTGAAGATAAATGAGTCATCCTTTGCCAGGGCGAAAGAAGAATCCCATTGCAGATAATTTCAAGCATTACAGAAACATACTAGAAGTCTTTGTCTACTGTTGCATTGTAATGAAAACCTAGAAATTCATCTAGAAAGGGTACGCAGGCACCCCTGAGAGTCAGAGGTGTCTTTGCAATTAAGAACAGTAGTAGAGAAAAAGAGCGAAAATAAGTACCAGAAAACCCTAAAACTGTCCTGACAGTTCTGATAGAAAAACATTTCATAAGATCATAAAATATGGAAAAATGTTATGGGATTTCAGAAAGACAAGTTAGATACTGGTTTAAATGTAGGTGTAAAATTCATGCCCTGTGATCCAGTGTCTTGGGACATTATTTTACCTGCTTATATGGTCTGAAGTTAAAAGGTCTTACTCCTGGTGGAAAAACACCATTCACTTTTTCACTTCAGTCTCACTTAAAGCAGGAAGAACCCACACAACAAACATTCAGAAGGAAGAGCTATAATCTCTGCTGAGTGAGTGAAACCTAGAATAGAGAAAACTAAATAGCTGTGGGCACAAACTTCAGCAGTAATATTTAACATACTGGCCTGGTTTGCTCTGGTTTCAAAACGTTAGCAACAGAATGTGTCCTAAAGTCACAGCCTTTATAGCAAACAATTACATGCACTGTGAGCTTGACATGCTGATGAAAGGAAGTAAGTTATGCCTTGATCTTGAAGTTGTGTCAAGATCAGCTCATAAACAGCTACTGAAAAACATTTTAAATAGTGTAGGGAAGCCTGGCTCAGAAGAAACAGCTTCTTTATCTTTTCTGACAGGCCTCACAATTACAGCAGCTGTAAGTTACTGAAGTGTAGCTAATTGAAAGATACAACACACTCACTATTGCCATATCGGGGCTATTAAAGAAGGGAATGTATTGTTGAGATTTGAGTTCAGAACTGAGAAGGACTTACAGATGACACCCAAATTACTGTAATCATCTGTGACTTTTTATGTCTCCTAACAATTTTAGCATCTGAAGTGCTAGTAG
Source organism: Erithacus rubecula (assembly GCF_903797595.1). Taxonomy (NCBI): domain Eukaryota; kingdom Metazoa; phylum Chordata; class Aves; order Passeriformes; family Muscicapidae; genus Erithacus; species Erithacus rubecula. The sequence goes on along the minus strand of NC_136687.1, from coordinate 35,798,708 downwards.
ACCTCTCATAAATCCAGGGCAATGCTTGTAAAAGTGATTTTCAGTATCACAGCTGAAAAGCATTATGTCAATTTTACTATGAAGTAAAACCTGAGCAGTGAATGGATTTTTATCTAGATTATATTTTGTTATATTTAATTTCCAGAGCTCTCACACATTACTATATCAATAGTTCTGCAGGCCAGGAAATCTCATGGATTACTCATGGATAAAAGAGACCAATCATGTGGGTACTGATGTACCTAGGAGCTTTAAAGAAGTCTTTGGAATACCTGACTTCTCCATATGCTTGTTCAGCCATCACTATTCCAGTTCCTTACTAGAAAGTGCCTACACACTAGACCCACAGTTTTCTTCTGTGCTGTCATAGGGGTTGCACAGTAAGTCTGATCAATTTAATTTAGTTTTTTACCCTGAGGACCTTTGCTATTTTAGTTTGAGATGAAATAGTGGTATAACAAAGAAGACAAGTGTGAGTTACTTCATCACCATGTATGTTCACACACATGTATATTTCCACAAAAATGGTAACTGCTGCCTTATGAAATTGCCTTAGCAATATAAACTTCTAATTTTTGTTTTTCTGTTGATATTATTAGAAGTCTGGACAAAATTATTGTTGTCACTGTTGTTGAATCATGTTTTTCTAGATCAGAGACTGCAGTATGATTTGCTATCAAGTGTTCACCCTAGCTGTGTTTTCCATTTTGTAAGGCACATATACTTTAATGGCGTATATTTGCAGAATTGAAAATGGTGGGAAATGTTTGCCTAAATATTCTTTCTTGCAACAAACATGTGGCCTTTTATTTTCCTAATAAAGTGCTAAGAACAACAAAAGCCACAAACAGCTTGGTACTTATAGTTCAGACATTGTGAATTTCACTAAACAGAAATAGTACCAGACAAAGCAATTTACAATTACTACCTCAGTGTCTGCCAACATGAGCAGAGTTAGGTAGTACAGGATACTTGCAATAGTGCTAAATGTTTTGGACTGGCACATGTTTGGTAACTACCATTTCAGAGGTATAGTCAGTCACTTTTGGTGTGGGGAAATCCTAACTTTGCATTCTGGCCTTCTAAAGAAATCTCAAGCTCACACATTCCAAGAAAATGCGTGTCTGTTCCTGGCTTAGGAATTCAAAGTCATGCAGAAAAGCTTTGGCTTTTTTATCAATTACAGTATGGGATGTGATGTAGTTTTATGGAGATTTTTTTTTTTTAAATAAAAAAAATTAAATCTGCAATGGTTGGCATGCCAAAGGGTTTTTTTTTGCACAGCTAGTTTAAATAGGATGCATTTCCCTTATGTAGGAAAAACAGGGAGATTGCTGAACTGGCCTCTACAGATCATTGAATTCAATAAGCTGCATATGAATCACTTTGGAAGCTTGTAAACTCTTTCAATTCCCTCTTCTGGTCAGTCCTTCAGGGTCTATTTTAGTGACATTTCCATCTGAGTTTAATGATGTTTGAATTGTAATATGATGCAAAGCTGCATTGTGGCTCTTTGGGTTGAGTTACAGACATGCCTATATCCTTGCTTTGATTTTCAGTTTTTAAGACCAAAAGAATCTCATGTCATGTGTATGCCTCATTAGGAAACACCATTTGAATCTCAATTACAACTTCTTCCAAGATCTCAGAATTTTTAAAGTTTCATTTGGTGATTTTTTTTCTCTTGTCAAAACATCCTGTTCTGATCTTAAAAATTTGAGAGTTCTGGTCTTAACTAGTGTGATCAAGACTGCACATTGCAGTATAGCTTTAAATGTCTCAGTTAAGCCAGCAGCTACAATGCTAAATTTTTGAATATCATAATGAATAAAAATTAAGGAGGCAAAGAAAAGAAAGGAAACAGAAGTGTGTAGTTTTTGTATTATAGTAGCACCTGGAAAACAGCTGTTACAAATAATAATCTATGTACACTATTAAAATACACTTCACTGAAGATACACTGCAGGCAAAAAGATTGTGTTTTAATGGTACAAATTATTCAGTAGTAGTTTAAGAATCTTCAAGTCTCTAATGAAGTCTATTGAGTTATTTTCATTTGTTACTACTCATTGCTGAGGGTGTGATTACTTTGTGTAAAGTTTTCTCTCTGCATTTTCAGATTTTCTTTCCTGAAGGCATCCTTTTTAGGTTTTTTACTTCAAACAATGCTAATTTTTTTTTATTTATGGGGTGATTTGGAAAGTAAATCTTAATTTTGTGAAGATTCTCAAAGTTTGAACAAATGCTAGCAAGAAAACTTCAGGCAGTTTGGTGTTTGCCTGCTTTACTACTGACATCTACCATTATCTTCCCTGGTCCACAGAAATTAATTGTTGGGCTCCTTTACTGCATTTTTCCAAAAGTTGTTTGTTATCATTATAATTGCATTTCAATTATTACTTTGAAATATTAGGACTTAATGGGAGTTGTAGGCAATTGTCTTTTTATGTGTAAATTAGTTTCTCTCATTTTGGTTTGCCAGTCATACTGTAGATATAGTTGGAAACTCCTTAAACCAGAAACAAATGTTTCTGGGACTGGAATTATAGGCAAAGTTGTTTACAAGAAAGAATCACAGATCATATTAAGTCAAGCATATGGTTTTACTTCTTTTCTCTTTGGATCTTTATCTCTCAATGTGCCTCATGCTTGTTTCCCAGTAAGCCGAGCTTCATTTTCACTTTCCATGCCTGAATATGCTGTAGAGTCAGAGAAGAGCAATGTCTTCAACTAAGCTGATGTGCACAAGCTGTCTCTGCTTTCATCTTCCATTCTCATGGACTGAACATATGCATACACACACAGACATAAAATCCTTATGTGCAAAAAAATTAAAGAGCTGTGACAGAAAAAATGTTGGAGACCTTCTTTGATGCAGTATTATCTCAATCTCTTATAATCACAAACAAAGCAGAAGGTGCAGTCAAGAGATGTGAAGTCCAGGTACTGTTCTATCACTGACTTTTCCTACTGTACATCAGTCTGCTGTTTGTGTGTGTTACATCATCTGCACCTGTTACAGGCCATAACAGAGCTGTGCTCTGCTTTTTAGATAAAATACTGTTCTCAACAAGCATACCTACCAAAAATCATAGAAAGACCTGATCCACCATGAGTGATACTCCTTTTATCTTTGTCCTATCTTAATACTATGTGCGTGTACCGTGCTTCTTCCCCAGAGTCATGTACCAGAATTGGAAACAGGGTGCTAGTGTAGTGCCAGCCTTCTCAGTGCCAGGCTCTGGCATGCCACTCTGTTCTAGCAATGGTAGATGCTTTATCTTCCCCACCCTTTTTCCTAATTGGCAGCATTCCTCTGTTCTTCCTGTTATATTCTGGAGTGATTGAGTGATGTGGGGTGAGTTCTGAGTCCTGAAGAGGCTTAATGGTGAAAAGGTGTGAAAGGGGTTGAATAAGCAGAGAAATTTTCAGTGCTACCTTGTTCTGCATTGTCCACTGTGGAATGAAATTTCTCAGGTAGAGATCTTGCTATTTTTGGAGGTTCATACCTGTTGGAGAAAAATAGTTATGACGATGTCCTTGTAAATCAAGCAGATTTCCAGGAATCCAGAGTTGAATTATATTACACACTAATTGGAAACTGGAGTTCAGAGAAGAAAGAGGATCACCCTTGATTTCATCTGGCCTAAAATCTTTTAACAGCTGTCCAGAATGTTGAACAGAGAGATAACAGGCAGCATGTTCATACACTTACTTGCTGCTCCTGAGGTAGAAAATGTAAGAGATATCACTGATCACCTCAATGGGCTAAGCATGGAATTGAGAATTATCATTTTATAGATGTATATTTTGAGATTATCTATCTTGTTTTAAGAAGATGTTTAAATTGATGTTATTAGTGATTAGTTGTGTTCTATGATTCCATATAAAACTGATGTTGGCATTTAACCTGTAAGAAAGCACTGGATCCAGACCAGGTGGCTTATAGTAGGAAGGGTATGAATCAACAACAGAAATCTGACACTCTTTATCTCCTTGTGGGAAAAAAAGAAGAGGGGAAAAAAAAAAGAATGATCTACCTTCAAATGAATGCCTTATGGAATATATAATAGTAATTAATATATTTAGAGTAAGTGACGCTCTGGAAGTTTTGCATAATTATATCACAAAACAACTAGATTTTTATATCATATAGTAAATTTTTTCTGATCACTGATGCTATTCTTTGGTAGATGAAAAAGGTACAGGAGACTATTTGTAAAACAGATTACTACTGTGCAGTAATATGATACTTTTTTTTTTTTTCCCAAAGATAGTTTTAAATTCAGTTTAATCTGAACACTTGGGGTCTTGGTAGTGATGAGTACTGGCATAACTATTATTTTAAGAGAACACAGATGTATTATAGAGCTTAGAACAACTTGAGACATCGTTTCTGTAGTTTTACATTAAATGTGTAGCCATCCCACCCACTCTGTCATGCAGGCAAAAATGATGTGGCAATCCTGGAAACTTTTGCCTCGGAGAAGAGCTGATGTAAATTCTCGTAGCAACACTTTTGTGCAGCTGTATGGCAATATGGAAGATCCTGGGATTTTCTCTAGGCTGTTGCAGCGCCTTCTCAAGTGTTTTGCTGGCTATGGATGTTCCTGGAGGGGAAAAAAAGTGAACTTCCAGCCTGGGACCCAAGCATTGTTTGGCAAAAAGCGTACCACGGAGTCACAGCTCTTGCAGCTCCGAAGGAGAGTAGCTAAAACTCAGTCAGCGCAGCGGGTAGAGCCAGAGCCCCCGTCTCCCCGCCGTTCCCGGTCACGCCTCCCGCACGCCTGGGGCCCCGGGGCGGCCCGGGACTCTTAACGTGAAGCCGCTGGAGTGGGACGCGCCGGCGGCGGCTCCGGGTGAGTCACGGCGGAGCGGCCCCGGGCCCGCCCTATATAGGGGGATCGCCCGCCCTATATAGGGGGATCGCCCGCCCTATATAGGGGGATCGCCGCGGTACCTGCGGGCCCGCTCCGCTCCGCGCGCCCCGGAACGCCGCGCTCGGCGATGTGAGAGCGCCCAGGTAAGAGCGCAGCGCGCTTCCAGCGAGTGACGTGTCCTCCTCTGATGAGGCAGAAGCGGTGATGGGAGGAGACAGGTCAGGGTACATGAAATCACGCTGTAATCGGACCGGGCTGGCCGCCTTTCTTTCGAGTATTTCTACTTCTGATCTACTCTTTCTCGCTCTTCTAGTGCGCCTCGTCGTCTGCAGTCGCAGTCGAGTTTGGCTGATGCACTTTATTTGCCGAGCCCGGCCGTCCCCGTGGCGTTTCCAAAGGCAGAAAGGATGCTTTTATGCGCCAGCGGCTTTGTGCATCTCTGTAGCCCAAGACTTGCTAAATCAGTCCTTAACAAATCCGAGAGGGCAGTAAACTGTGAGCGCCTTCCCAGCCTTCTTTGTACGAGACTTCTGTAGGAGCCCGGTGATACTTCTGGGTGAAGAGAGTTGCTAGTGGACAGGAGACTTGATCTTTTATAAGATTTACTACGGCTTCTTACCAAAATTAAACAAAACACAGGAGTTTTGGGTTGTTCTGTGGAATTCGGGTGCTGTAAGGAACACATATTTGGTGATCTAGCACTTAAGGTACTGTCGTAGCTAAATTTTTTTGCCTAATGTTTATCACTGCGTGTTGAAAGGAATTTGGTGTTACTTAGTAACTTTGTAGCTTTATAACAGTAACTGCTTTGGGGCTTTTTTTTCTTCTTTTCCAAGTATGCAGCGCACATCAGACATTTGTTTAAATTTCAGTAGTGAAGACAAAAAAAAAAAAAAAAAAAAAAAGAAAAAAAAAAAAAGGAAAGTTTCCTGGCAGTAGGCACATAATTAGAAAGAAGGCTGGGAAAAGTAAGACTGGCCTTCTTTATAATGATGTGTTTACAGAAAGTTGGAAGGCAGAGATATGCATTGGCTATCAAAGAGAAACCAACGTCTGCTATTGGAACATTTGGGTCAGCTTTATATTAAGGAATATGGCACTGCAGAGCATGCATCTAAAAATAGGAGTGGACACAGTCAATGTTTCATTAGGCTTTAAGGTCAAGAAACTGTTTTTCTGTGGTATTCTGTGGCTGTATTGAACTGAAACCATGATTCCTGTGAACAAACCTTATATTTCTGAAATTAACTTCATAACATATTTTATATACCGTGCAGAAAGTTTTATGCCCACTCACAGGTTTGTGTGCACAGAGGTACACTGGTGTTTTAGGGTGGGAAAAGTTATGATGATGTTCTTTGAGAAAACCCAGCAGTTTCCAGACATCCAGAGCTGGTCTGTGATTCACAATGCATACCAGACATAAAAGGATTAAGATACCGAATTGATAACAAGAGAATGGAAAAAAAAAACATAGAAAAAGTTAAATGGCTCTCAACATATGTCCATTGATTGTATCTAAACCACTTCACTATGAAAATGGGGCAAATACTTGTGAGAACAAGATGATGAGAGAGATTGTGTTGCATCCTGCTTTTGGTTGGGTAACAAAACCTGAAAGAACTGTTTGTGAAATGATGTTCTTGTACTAAGTTTCCTGGCCAGAAGGAGAAACCCTGTGGGAAAAGGTGGGGGCAGAGGGATAAGAGTTTGAATAAAAGAAACTGGAAACATGGAGTGTTCTTGCAATCTTTGAAACATGTAGGAATATGCAGGTAGGATATTGTTGGAATAAGAAGTGTCTCATTTGGATAAAACAAATGCTCATCTTTGAGGTAGTGGAAATCTCATAGTGGATCTTATCTTTGAGATGAGATTTCTCTCTTCTTTAAGATAGTGGAAATCTGATAATCACAAAGTCAGAATTTACCAAGTTATCTCACACTGCAATCTGATGTAGCAGTTTTCCTAAAATTGCAATGGTGGATATGTGGTAAAGGTTTGTTAGCAGTTGGTGAATATATGTCACATAACTTTTCCTGCAGCTTTCTGAGTGAAGAGGATTTTTTTCAGTAAAAAACTGTCCTGAAAATTTGAAGTGTGATTTAACTAACAATTAAAACCTATTTTTGTAAGATAAATGCTTTTCTGCTGTTACACTTACTGAAACCCTAGAAAATTCTCTATTATCTTCAAAGTGTTCTTGAGTTTCTTTCTTGTTTTCTTTCTGCTTTTTATACTGGCAAAGCTCATCTTGCTGGACTCTCATGCACCAATTATTGTGGGTCTATTGACTAGCCTGAGTCTACTGTTTTCTTTTTGCAAAGACTGTGTGTTGATTGCAACATATAACACTTTGCACTGAATTTTTTCAGCTTACATGTTGGTTGTGGAGGGCAAGATAGTCTAACTGCTCCACAGGCAGGAGTGTGATTGCAGTTTTGTCATCCACTTTGTGGTCTGTGTGACTGCAGCAGCCATTTCTAATAGCTGTGTTAGAACAGCATGCCTCCTTTTTTGTAAGGACACAGTGGTAAATCTGATGAGTAATGTTCAGCTGTTGGGCTTCAGGCATGGAAGACCAAGGAGGCAGTCTGCCTGGAATTGACCAGTGGGATGCTGGCCAGCCCACTTATATGGAGAATTTCTTCTTTTTTGTATTACTCTCTTTTAAAATTATCTATGAGAGACTTACCTTATTGAACTTACCTGGTTCTCAGTTGGGCAGAGTAAACCAATCACACTTGTAAAATCATGTAGTTGATGGAATGTATTGTATTCCTCAAACAGCAACTTAATTTCTCATCCAGTTCTAAATTAGCTGCTTTGCAATTTTACTCAAGCCAACATTTGTGTGGATCCATGTGCCTGTATACTGTCAGTGAGTGTGATGTCATGTACGTTTTCCTCTGTGTCTATAACATCATTTCCTGTAGACTATGAATATTTGTAGACACTACACCTGAAAGACATGAAGATAAAGACCTTTGGTTTGAAAAAGCTGAGTTTCTAATTTGAAAATGTGTAGATAAATGCATACAGCACAGTGCAAAGAAACTGAAGGGTGAAGATAATATATGCAATATTAGTTGCATAATTTCAATATAAAATGTTTTATGTTATTGCTATGTGTTTTGGCATTTGCTGTCTACTGTCCAAGAAAGGAGTCTTCAAGTGTTTGAGGGTTGTACTGGACCTTTACTGTTTCACAAAAAGTTGATGGCCCTAAGGTTTTGTTTTCCCAGTAAAAATTTCAGGATCAAGTAAAACATAAATTGACTGATAGTCCCACATATATTATTGAGAACATAATAATTGACTGGAAATCTTTTATCCTGGGAATATTATTTAACCAAAACATGCCTATGGACTTTTGTATTCATGTATCATCTTCCATCTTGGAAACATTCCTGCTTTCTTAACAGATAGCATTTCAGTGTTAGAGTAAGTAATAAAGTTCCCTTTGGAGTGAAGTGCCCACTCAGTAATAGCAATACTCAGCAATGATTTCATAGTGAAAACAGATGCATTTGGAAGAATAAGGAAGAATATGTATAGAGAAATTACTAACCAAATTATAGTATGCCTAGAAGACTAATTTCAACCTCTTACTGCAGAAGCTGAAGATTCTTGTAACCACGAGTGTCAGAACTTTTTGGAACATTATAGATCATTTAAAGTTTGTTATTCATATAACTAAAAATATAATTATCGTAATTAAAAATATATTTATCATGGAAGAAGAACCTATAATCAAGGCAGCTATTTTTACTTGTGTAGTCCACTTTCTGGATTAGCACATGAATAGAAAATTTAGGAAATACTTTTCCTCCACATTTCTGTCTAGACACTTACATGGTTCTTTTCCCACCTGCTTGAGACATTCTAGCCTTTGCCAAGGCAGGAAGCTTGTATTTCCTTTATTGAAGCAGAAAGTGATTGTAATTAGTGTATTGTGTATGGCACTCCCCAGCACTTCCCCCTTCCACAAAGGGAAGGAATTTTAAGATAAACAGCACTTTTTAAAATATAAATAAATAAATAAATAAATATAGTGGGCTCAATTTCTTGCTGGGATTTTTCTGCCTTATACACCTGTGTGAGGTAAGCCAAGAAGTAACTGAATCTGCTTTCCCTTGTTTTCATGGTGTGCATATCTCTCCAGTGATAATTTGAGTGAGAAATCTTTGATTGCCTTAGATTATCTTAAACCATTGTTTGTAGCAGTTACTCAGAATTCTTTCCAGTCCTTCCCAGGACATTCTTCTGAGCATGGGAAATTGTATTCATTCACATCAACAAAATATGTTCCTGTTGAAATTTCTCTTTAAATGGGCTTCACATTTTGTTTGTTAATAATTTCAGAAGGTGGTGTGCATTTTATGTGCTAGAATATAACACAGGATAAGAAAAAATGACTCTTCTAATTATTCTCTTTGAGAATCAAATCTTATATCAAAGTTCACTGTAGTATATTAAAAGCAGAAAGTGGTGGTGTGGGGTTGAGTTCCTATCTCAGCCTTAATAATATGGAATAGTTATTTAGTTGAAGAGTTGAGTCTGTCCATCAGGAGCTTCTATACTGCATTGCCAAAGCATCCAAGTTCTGGTAAATGTTCATAAGATGAACATTATTTGTTCTTTTGGGATTGTGTAAAGTAAAGGTTTTTTTAGAAAAATACTATTATTTGCAGACATGATGTGTCAGCCAGCAGAAATGTACAGGAAAAGATTTATTTTGGTTTTCATTGGCAACAGGGTTACATATTTTTTCCAAGCTTAAGTGAAAAAATAGATTAGCCCACAAAAAACCTCTGTTAGTGGTGCTAACATTTATACCAACCATATTACCCCACTGAATTCACAGTAAAGACTGATACTTGTTTTGTATGCACCCATTACAACAACACAGAACCTGAGGTGTGTGTGGAAATAATGGGAAAACACAGAGTATTGCATTTACAACATTAACATTTAGCTTTTACAATCTCAAGTGGATTTGTTTCAATCTTAGCATTTGCAAAATTTCTGTTTGTTCTAAAACAGGAGGCCAAGAAGACCAATGACATCCTGGCCTGTGTCATCAATACAGGCAGCAGGACCAGGCAGTGACTGTCCCCCTGTACTCTGCACTGCTGAGGCCACACCTTGAGTGTTGCACTAAGTTTGGGGCCCCTCATTTTAAATATGACATTTTGATGCTGCAGTGTGTCCAGAGAAGGGCAGCAAGGCTTGTGAAAGGACAGGAGAACATAAGGATTGGCTGAGATGTTTAAGGATTGGGGATGTTTAGCCTGGAGAAGAGGAGGCTCAGGGAGATATCATTGCTCTCTTACAAGTGCCTGAAATGAGGTGGTGTGGAGGTGGGGGTCAGCCTCTTCTACCATACCTGCAGTGAAAGGATCAGAGATAATGGCCTCAAGCTGAGAAAGGGAGATTCTGAATAGATACCAGGGGAAAAAAAAAATTTATATGATTTAGTAGTTTATAAGTTACGGTGGTCGTGCTGGGTTGATGGTTGGACTTGCTGGTCTTAAAGGTCTCTTCCAAAATATTGAATTGTGATGAAGATTCAGTCAGCTGGATTTAATTTTTAAATTGCAAATTAAAATTAATTCCTCTCCTCTGATGAAAAGAAATGTACATCAGAGAGCAAGAAACACATGGAGGCAGTATCTGATAGACTGGACAAACTCCATTAGAAGATCCTGCCTGGGCTCTAGTGAATAGAAAAAGAAAATGGAATATTTAGATTTTTTTGTAGCTTTTCTGCTACAGATTCATTTAAAAAGTATGACCCAATTTCTCCAGCCACACTGAATACAGAAATCTGGTTTTAATCAAGACCCACATGTGTTATAGCAACTTTTCTCAGGAGAGCCAACCTGCTGGGTTTAGACCAAGCTTTCAGCTGAGCTTGTTCCTACCCATTTTTGCACCTTACTCACAACTTGGAAGACTTATCCCTAAAATAGCAGAATTATTTTTCTGTAGCGGGATTTTGAACTATTTTTAAAGTTTTACTGTATGGCTGAATTCATTCTTCTGAATAGGCTGAATCACAGTACAAAAGCACTCACCAGAAACATAATTGTTTCTTTCAGTTCTAAGTGACATGGGTGTCTGTACATCCAGATGTGTGTAAAATGTTTCTAACTTCAAAGGACAGATTATACAGAATTTTTTTATGAGAGAAGATAATGCAAGTCTGTTTCTGTGTGCATATGAATTTAATGGTGTGTGAATATATAGATGTGTGTGTGTCCTTACACAACATAAAATCTCTGACTTATGGGGGTGCTTTGTTTAAAGCAGCTATTAAAGTGAAGAACAATTTTAATAGCCAACTTTGGCCAGCAAGGAGATTCACCAAGGCAACATAGAAATTTTTACACAAGTGAAATTAGAATTTCCTTGCTTGGAAACCCAGTGATGCTGTATTTCTTTTAGCCCACCTCATTCTACTTACTTTGGCTCTGAAATGTAAAGCCTGGCTTTGCAGTTTGAAGGTTTCAGGAGGGCAACCTAATTTATGGTTATTTTTGTTTTGACCCAAGATCTAGTGAAATTTTTAGTACAAATGAAGCTTTGAAAATCCCAGGAGTGATCATAATATTTTGTGGATGGGGTATTTCCATGCAGTCTGTGTTTGTGTGTGATTTGTGTTTCCTGTTAAAACTTCTAGGGAATTTAATAAAGTCATGAGTTACTTGGTACTTGTTACTGTTGCAAGATAATGCTATTTGTTTCTGTGCAAATCTGAGGTGCCTAAAACCAAAATTAGATAAAGAATACTTAAAGGAAAAATTGATATCCATGCCTTGGTTGTTGGTGCATATCAATAAATGTCTTTCAGACACTTTCATGAAAAGTCTGTCTGGGTTTCAGAAGTGTTCATCTGTATTTCTCAGGTGACAGGCTACCAGACTGTACTTTTCTCTATAAACTGCAGATTTTCTTTTCCACAATACATGTCTTCCTCATCTGACATGGCCAAATTCTACTCTTTTTCTGTTTCCAATACTACCTGATAATTTTCATATATCTGTGGCAATTCTCATGTGCATGAGTTCAATGTCCTTGCTGAATAATGCATATTTTTTCACATATAACATTTGTAGGCATTTTTTTTCAGCTAGTAAATAGATTGCTGTACAGGTTGGCTGTGCTCTAGGAGAAAGTCTTGATTTCCTATAAAATTTCATAGTTTCCATATCTTTTTCAAAATCTGGAGATCTGTAAGTAATGTAAAAAAGAGAGACTTTTTTCATGTCTGTAGGCATATGAAATCCTTAAGGTGAGACTATGGAAGTTCACACTATATTGAAAGTAAATTGTGTTGTCTTGTGAGTCTCTAGAATGTTACATCTGGTTTCCATTCCTTTATCTTTAGTGAGTTTTGGAGTTTCTGGTAGAGATTTTTCAGTTATTAACTGTTTAATAATTTTCTTAAGTGGTTCATCAGGAATTTCTGGAAAATGATTGCTTCTGTTTTCTGCTTTGTATTAAGATACCTAAGCCTCGTTGTTTGTTGTTGTTGTTTTGGTTTTTTTGTTGTTTTTTTTGTTGTTTTTGTTTTAAGAAAAAGAAAAAAAAAATCCTGTCTGTTGTATTTCAGAGACACTTATGCTTAGATGCTGCTTTCATGGATATGCAACTGAATTAGATGACTGTTGCATGCACATTTTCCACATAGATGGAGAGAAAAAAGGAGTGTCTGTTAAGATAAAATCAAAATGATATGTCAACATTTTGTAAAACAAAGGATGAACTTTCAGCTATTGACTCTGAGGTTACATCTACAGTTGTCTCTGAGCCATAAGCCACAGCAACTTTAACTATTTCTGTGATTTCAGAAATAAAAATTATATACTGATTCTAAAACTCTGGGCTCCCATGTCTCCCATCCTTTCAAAAATTAGCGGTCATTTTGATGGATAGATATAAAGAGAAAAATAATATAATGTTATTTATCAGAATCACATGAAATACCCAGAGAAAGGAGCAGGAGGCCCAGAATCAGGATCTCTGCCAGGCTCTCCTACCAGCTGTATGGCTGCAATCAGGAAGCAGCTGCACGCAGCATGTCAGCCTTGTCTGCAGCCCTGCATGTTGCACCCATCCAGCCCTGATGTCAAGGCACACACTGGTGCAGTGGAACCATGCCCAGCATGGTGAGGTTTAGCACTGACCACATGCATCACAGTTAGCCCAAAATCAAGGGCTTGGTTTCCACTCTGAGCAGTCTTTTAAGGAGGCAAGCAGTGCTTTTTGGAGCAGGAGCTGGTTTCTTAAAGGAGCAGGGTCCCCTTATGCTGGCTAAGCTTCAGCATATCCAGCTGGCATGTGGTATCTCACTGGAAGTTTCCTTCAACAAATGATCCCAAGGATTCTGCAGGATCCCAGAAGTATCAAGAAATTTAGACCTCAGAAACACACAAAAAGTTGTGGATATTCTGTTTGTTGCAGGCTGCAGTTATAAATGAGTGCACTAACATATGAGCACAAATGTTATGAGTTAGGTTCAGGTTCTTTTGGTACTCAGGTGTTGAAGTGAAGTAAGCCATTTGTGCACTTCTTTAGCAGATCTGATTTTTATCTGTAGGCATGGCCCTGTGTGCTGAAATGGTTGGTTTAGAAAAAGTATTGAAATCTTTAATGTTAGATTTAACATGTTGTTTTACAAAAAGGCAATAAAGTACCTCTGGTTTCATCCTTTTCTGAATGCAGTTTGCTCCTTCTCCGTGCTACCAGACAGGGCTTTTGCATCCTCACTTTTAGCAGTCTCTGAAACTATTTTGTAACTTTGTAAAGTTAACATTCCTGCTGGGTACAAACTTTGGGCTTTTTTTTTTTTTTTTTTTTTTTTTTTTTGTGGTAGACTGTAACTAGAGAAGAGGAGTGACCTAGGGATACTTAATTATAATAAATGACAAGAAAGCTCTGTTGACCACTGAGGCTAATGTCAGTTTGTAACTAAAACACAGCATTGCATTTTGTCCTTTTTTGGATTAAGAAGATAGATGTTTGTGCTTTAAGCATTACTGTCCACAAATGCAAGAGATAGGCCCTGTTTACTGAGTGAATTCTTGTAAGAGTACTGAATCAGAGGAACTGTTTGCAATGCTAATATTTGAAGGAGCATGCTCATTGATAAAGAACAGAACAGAATAGAATTGGAATGCTTTTAAGCAGGAAGCTGATCAGCAGTAGGTGAAAGCTGGGTGAGTTGAGTGAATATGTATGAACATACAGAGCTGTTCAATATTTTTGCTTGGTAGACTCTTTTTTCTCCAAAAAGATTTATTTTGTCTGCCAGAATTTCCAATACTAGCAGAGCAAAGTTGATTATGCAGAGTAATGGAGGATTGACTAATCAGAGTGAAATTGGGATGTTTGGGAGAGATTTGTAAAACATGTGAATCGTATCCTTTCTAATTAATGGAAAGGCTAGTGCCCCATATAAAGAGTGATAAAGCTGCTTGTTTGAGAGATTAAAATTTTCACAATTTCATAATTAAATAATACTTACTCTTCTTCTGAGATATGGAAACTCTGTCATCATTGATGGTCTTTTTGATAGAGGTAGAATCAGAGGTAGAAGCTTTTAAGCTTCCCAAGTTACCAATTTTAATCTCTGTTTTTAAAATTGTTCTCAAATACATCAGATTACTCAGAAGTTGTGTTATAGGTTGTTCACTGTTTTACATGAATTGGAAGATGTCTTTGTTGAGAGATTGAAAAAGGATGGAAGATACTAATATGATTCATTTCTCAATTAATTGCCCTTCTTTCTGAAAACTTCAGGGTTTGCTAAAATCACTGACCAATAGTGAAGTTTATAGAATAATTTAAGCTAAGTAACTGCAATATGCTGCATTAGGGACAGAAAAGAGGTAGTGAAATAGTGTTTTTGGATATGGGGAGACATGAAAAATGTATTTTCTTTATTGAGAAGCAGTTTAATTTTTCAGAGATTTCCTTGGATACTTTTGGATGATCTACTCAGGTCTAAATTAATGGTTTGTCCTGTAAATTGCTGAATGTGCCTAATAGCCTTGTTACCTGTGATCAGGTCTTGCATTGCACAGACTCCACTCATATGAGTATTGCATGTTGATGTGCAGATTGGCATGTTGTGTGGACGGGACCATGTTTAAACTAAACTCATGCTTTTAGTTTATTGAAACTATTTCAGTACCTTTTTTTCAGAAAATACTATTAGTTTTGTTATTATCATAGTACACATTGTCCAGTGTTTTTGAATAACTGTCTTTCTACTCAAATTCTCATTGAGTATAGGATTTATCTGTGGCATGTTTGGTTTTTTTGTTCCCCAGTTATATAAGGATTACATTTACTGTTGTTAGTGAATTTACACACTGGCCTAAATACTGAAAGATAGCTAAGCAATCAGGAAAAATAGTGTTGTACATCATATCCAGGCTAAGTCAGGCAATGGCTGGGAATAACTCAAAGTCATAAAAGTCTTTAGGAGCTCTCAGGTTTACTTAGTTGTGTTTCATTAACTCTAAACACCTAAGTAGTTTGGTGTGGTAAGAGTGTTTTCTGATGTAATTTCACCAGCCCAATTGCTTCCTTCAGCTCTAGTTTTCTGTATCCTAGCCCAAAACAGAGGGAAAAGTAACATTTCTAAACTGCAGGTGAAAAGTACTGCATAGAATTAGTAAAACTGGTTGCTAAGCCAAAGTTAACTAGGTGATAATTGGGTGGTATTGGAGGAGATACCTTCTGATTTATACATTTCTAGGCATTTTAAACTGATATTCAACTGATACTCAATGTTTCTTCTGAAACTTCATTGTGTGAGCTCTCTCAAGGTTGTATAGAAAAGACCTTTAACATCATTGAATCCAACCATAACCCAGCACCACCACCGTGTTCACCATTAAACCATGACCTCAGGTGCCATATCCACGCATTTTTTGAACATTTCCAGGGATAGTGACTCCACCCCTTCTCTGGGCAGCCTATTCCAGTTTACAGCTTGTAAGAGTTGTATATTATTGCTGCCTTGGGCATTTAACAAAAAAAGTTCTCCTGACCTTGTGAGAAATTCTGCCTTACCACTTAATCCAATTTTTGAAGCAGATGATGTCACTCATCGCTATTATTTGGACTACCTGTATTTGTATGCCATGATAAGCCTTCTCTGTGATCTGAGTATTTAATTAAATCTTGGAAAAAACTCCAGAGTGACACCAAGGCAGAGGGAGTTACTATCCACGAAAAAATTCTCATACTCCTTTATATATAGGGACATCTTCCAGGCACAAAATAAAGATTTATGCATTTTCACTGTTTAAATATGCTGATAAAGGTTGTAGCCAAAGGTAGCATATTCAGACATTATAACAAGTTTTCTGGGAAGAAACTATCAGCATGGAGACTGATTCACTTCAGTTACACTACCAAATGCTGATCAGGTGCTTTCCATTTCTGTTGCTACTAATAGGACTTAACCTGGGACTTGTGTATGAAAACTTTACATCTCCATTGAAGTAACAGCAAATTACTGAGATACTTCATTCTTCCTAAAAAAATATTACTCTGAGAGCAAAACCAAATATTTTTAAATGCATTTCAATACATGGATGAATTTTAAACATAAATTTTCAAATTCACTTGAATGAAGTTAAATTCATATAAAAGTTGTCCTATTTTCAGAGCTACTAATTACTGTTGCTCCTGGTGGTTTCAATGGTATGTCTGTGTGCTTAAACACACAGGCTGCTGGTTTGAATTCCTGAATTCATTTACACAGGTTTGGAAAGCAATTGTAGCTTGATTTTTCTGTCATAAAACAAAAAGATGATGGAGTCAGCATCTGTGTGCTCAGCTAACATATCAGTTCTGCTTGTGGTTGCTGTGTACAGTAGGATAACTTGCATAATAGCAGTGGTAGGGTGGATGAGTGAGAGACTTGCAGTTGATTTTTTTCCATTACAGCTAATTTTAGCAGATGTTTTCTCTGATTCTAAAATGACACAGCAACACAGTATGAGAGTATGAGAAACCTAAGAGTTATAGCAACTTACTTAGCAGGAACTCTGTTGTCCAATCAGCTGGTTTTGGTGAAATTTTATGGTAATAAGATACAATTAATGTTAGATAAATACAGGTACTGTATTATTTTCAATTTTGTTTTGAGTTTAACTTAATTCATTCACTTTTCCCAATGTTTTCTCAAAATTAGGCGTTAGTTGAAACCACTGCTAAAATGATAGTTTAGAAAATTAACACTGTCTGATGCTAATAATTCTAATACTGTTTTAGAAAAAAGAAAACCTAATTAGTGAGAAGCCAATTTATAGGTCAACAAAAATACACAAAGATGAAACTGGTAAAGTGAATATTGTTATTTATATCTTTGTCATTCATGCAATCAGGTATTAAGCTACATGTCTTCATTTTTAGGCCTGTGCTGTGTTCTTGGTAAGTGTTTAATATTGCACAAATACCCCTATTTGAAATCTTAGATAGTTCTAGCAATGAAGATGAAATTTTCTCCAATTATTCTTTGGGCACACTAACCAGTCTGAAATTACTTTTCTCTTGTTGCAAAATAATACCTCCATTAAAAGCTTCATTAATTTTTGGGGTAGTTGACTTAACAATATGTATGTGAAACAAAACTTCAAGATCTTATTTGGCCGTTGCCATTGTGAAAGTAAGCAGCAAAATCATCTGTAGAGGAATGGATGTAGAAGTTTATCCTTGTCCTTCACAATTGCCAACTGAAGATGGGCTTTGCAAACCCTGCCATGGCAGTGTGAGCTAGGAGAGGTCCAGCCTTCAGGTGCTTGTTCCTGGACAGGCACACTTTGCTACAGCTGAACCCTTCTGGTGGCTGCTCCTTAGTCTGAAGGAGTGAACAGACTCACAACTTTAAAAAGACAAACAAAACAACTCATCACCCAAAACCAAGCCAGAAAAACCCAACCAACCAACCAACCGACAAAACCAGCAATCCAGCAATTTACCCAATTCTAATTTGACTTTTAATTCACTTGCCCTTTCTGCTAAGGTCCTGAGCAGTTGCACCATCACAAATGGAAGTGAAAGAACAGGGTTGTACATAAGAGGTATTAAGGGGTGTCTTGCTGAGAGGGACAGAGAATTCATGGTGTTGTAAGACCAGGTGGTTCCTAAGTGACAGCAATCACAGTGATATTCAGTCTAGCTCAGCTTACATTTATTTTTTGCATACCTTTACTAGATTAGTATTTGCTTTACTGAGAGCCACTGATGTAAACATGTCAGCAATTACTGTAAATTTTTAAAGACTGTTTGCTGCACAGCTGCAACTAAAAGCAGTAGGAGCCACTCAGTGAACTTCTCTCAAACTTTTTTGGAAAAAGCAGAGAACAAAATGACCTACCATGAGATTTTGTACTATGATAAATACATTTTTGTGTTAATGTGTGTCTGTGTGACAGTGCCTCCATAAATTATGTTCTCAATAAAATTCCATGCCAGCAAATGCAGCGTGCAGACTTGAAGGAGAATTGGATTTTTGCTCGGCAATATGCACATTAGAAATACAGTAACTGGAATTTATGTTTACATTAATTACAACAGGAACATAAATTTCTCTGGGTTCTTTCCTTGTTCGTGTACTATGTGGATTGCTTTTTGTCCCTCAATATATGACACAATAAAAACTAGCAATCTCAGTCATGGATGAGAAAAACTGAGTGCAAGGACTCTTTTCCTCAGAGGAGCCTTGTAGGTCCACCGGGTTTTGTTGCACTTACAATTTATTTTCCTTGTGTAATAAATAAGTTGAAAAATCCTATTGTTTTGGTGAAAAGCTTAACGTGTGTGGGTGGTAACATCTGTCTCTTAGTAAATAAATATCATATTATATTTTACGGTAATTAATTTCTCCAAAATAGAAGATTTTGTCTTTTTGAGGAACACAAGGAGTAAGCAGCAAATAAAACTGTGATAGATGCTTGTGTCTCTTTCCTGTTAATATCTGTGGATTAGGCCTCTGTTTTTAATTTGTTGGTTTCTAGAGGAACGTCTGTGTCTACGAAAGTAGCATCATGGAAATTAGAACTTTATCCTTTGCTTTTTATGGGAATTATGTGCATTTTACATGTGTTTTCTTAGACATTATGCAACTCCCTTGCTCTGTGGTTGGTGACATTTAAAAGGTGGTTTTAACTAGAGAGTTTCTTTTCAATGTTGTGCTGGGAGATCCAGCTCCGTGTTCTAGCCCTTTGCAGCCAACTGCTGGCCTTATATGATGATCCCCACTGAAGACTTTGTGGACACTTCTGAGTGTTTAAAGCAAGATGTTAAGCTGCAGAGAGGTTTCCTATTAAGGAAAAGTGATGTAATGTCAGTGGAACACTGCCAACTTCTCTCTGCTCGTTTTATTTATATTAGCTGCATACCAAAGAAAATGCTCCATAAAACACGAGTGAGTGCTCCTTTCTATATTTAGCCAAGCTAATATACTAATACCAGGAGATTATGTTTATATGCAATTGAAAGAATTATATAAAGATTTGGGGGCATCTTACAGAAATAAAAGAGGTGGAACTTGGGAAAAGTAAATGTTAGATTTGCTCCTGCTGCATAAAAAGACTAGGGTGTTTTTTAACATTTATACTTCCAAGATATGTATTTCTGTGCTGAAAAACATTGTTTAACATTTTAATTGAACTGTTTTGCTGATTGCTGAGGGAACGTAAAATACAAGGAAGTTAATTACATTGATCTGAGCCTTTTTAGTCTAAGCAATGCAGATGTCTCACTTTTAACCAGTTGGCAAGATTGGTGTGATTAAAATCAAGCTTGCCATTCGTGTTCCAGTCTGAGTTTCTGGTCTGAAACATTCACATTCCTCTTCATACAGAATACAGTGCGATACAGTGCTTTTTTGGCAATGTTTAAAAACAGTTTGGCATATCTTTGTTCATCACCTTCTCTGACTTTCTTTAGGACTTTTTAAATGAGTCTCCTTTTAAATGAGTAGACTTTTTTCCCCCTGGCTTTTGTTCAACTCTTTGTTCTACAGCTGATGGTGTTGATAAATAATCACAAGATTTCTTCCTGACTCTAACAATGTTACTTCATAATGCTGTTAAACAATTTGACCTTTTCTATTAATTCTACTCCCACACGGTGACACTAGCTGGGCGTGGTAGTGTTGGAACTATGGATCCTCCCTGATAGTAATTCCACCTGAAAGAATATTCCCCATGAAGAGTAGCTGAGTACATTTGTTAACTGATAAAAAAGCTGTCATACTAGTTAACTAACTCACAATGTATATGACAAAAGGTACTTTAATAAATTCAATGCTAAGTCTAGTGTGACTGTGAGACCATGTGATGTATTATGAGTTCTTCTGTTGTCTCATGATCTACGAAGTTGTGGGTGGGGGAAAGAATTTTGGATAGTGTTATTTTTATCTGCATTGCTGAGGATGTGTTGAACACTTTGTGTTCTCTGCTCAGATCTGAGTGGTCTGTTTTGTTGTCTGCCATTTTGAAGCCTATGGTTTACTAGAATGACTTCTAAAGACACTCTTTAAAGGGAGTCTTCATACGTTCTGACATTTAGCACCAAATTCACACACTCTGAACTGCACTCTGGAGGTTTCCCTGACTCTCTAGGAGGTTGTACTACTAGTTATGTGAGATGCCAAAGAGGAGCGATGAGAAGGTTTGCCTATTGACTAGAAGAATAAGAGCAACATGATATCAAACTGAAGGCCAGTAGAAAATGGAAAATTATCTTTTAGTCATATCACAAATCAGGTATTACTGTTTTATACATCTGGAGCTTATTTTGGAAAAATAAAGTTGTGTAATATATAGGAGATTTGAAAATGATTGTGAGATTCTGTTGCTGTTTCCAAGTATGCAGATCTCATTCATTCTGAGTGATTCATTGGGGAAGTAGATCATGCTGCTAAAAATCATGAGAAAAAATTTTGAGTCAACCAAGGGTTGAAAAACATTTCCTGGAATTATGAATTATATGAAACTAGGACTTTGGCCTTACTGATTCCTCTTAATTTCAAATGTAAGATTTTAAACATTAGACAAATTTAAACCAAACAAAAAATATTGAATCATGAGATGCCATTTCTAGTATTAGGGACTTGAGGGCAAATATTCTCCCTAGTGTAGAAGATCAGACATAACTAATCTGTGAAGTAGTGCCTGGACAGTGTACAGCAGGAATTATGTGCCATCAATTCTTGCTTAGCAAAGTTTGTTTCCCCATTTTTTAAACTAAGGCCTGGTGGATTACTGATTATTTAAGTAACTTTAGTACTGAAGTCTTGCAATTCATTTGGAAAACTGTAGTCTCTGAAGGTTTATGAAATGACCAAAAAGTGGACAGCTTCAAACAATGCTGCCTTTAGGGCGTGAGAACGTAATTAGTGTGGTAAGTCTGAGTGCACGGACTCATTACAGCCTTGGCATGAGAAGGAGGATGACTGTAGGGGAATGTACTTGTTTTCCTCCAAACAACAATACTAAGCAGCAAAATCTTTCTGCAATTCTGGGCACTCACTCTCCCTGATATGTAGCACAACTAGTTGGAGCACTTAAATGTCCTTGCCTTATTTTGTAGCTTTGTGAAAAAAAAAGCCTACTAAGTTTTAAAATTCTTTCTGGTTTCTCTAGCTTTTTGGCTTTTTGCTCATTCAATTTTCTGCAGTAAGTTGTTATCACATTTTGTATGAATTGTCTAATCAATTAGCTGACCTCAAATCATCCAAATGCTTTTGTTACTGTGTACACTTTTGATCAGTGCTGTACTTGAGGTTTCTACCTGAAACAGAATAGGAGGATCGTTCAAGTAAGAAACAGGATCAAGATACTGTGTGCATTTTATTTGTGGCTACAGAGAAGCTTAAGTAAAGTGTCCCAGAGACACAAGGGTCAGGCAGGTTCTAACACCTCACATAACTTTTCTTGAGTTTACAGTAGAAAACTGTAGTAGACAAGGTTATTTTAGACCAGTGTTTTCTAGAGAATGAAACATAGTTTTACCAAGAATGAAACATGGTTTTCCAGAGAATGAAGCATGGGTTTCCAGAGAAGCTAGCAGATGCAGTAAGATAAAAGGTCATGAATTTTGGCATCATACACCCTAGGTTTTGGTCTTCTGAAGCTCACAAGGAGTGGTGAAGACATGCTGATAGCCCAAGGGAAGAGGCAGGGAGAGAGATAAGAAGGCAGGCCAGCATTATACCTGATCTGAATATTACTGAGAGGAGCAGGATCACGTGGAAACTCATAGTGAAAAAAGGAAGAACTGTATGATCCACACCGATACTGAGTTTAGTGATACCAATATTGTTATTGTCAATATCCTTCTGTCTTTGAAGTAACCTGGAAGTCTTAAATTACATATTTGATCTGGAACTCTTGGTTGTTTATCAAAGCACAGCCTGATTTTTCTCTTTCTCTATCTCAGCTGTTTTTAGAGGTAAATGGTGCTTGGAGTCCAACTGTTGTGATACTTGTAGAGAGGATTTATGGTAAATGGTAAATGGTAAATGGTGCTTGGAGTCCAACTGTTGTGATACTTGTAGAGAGGATTTACACACAATTAATACTGGCTTTGTTGTGAAAGAATGTATTGTAACTTCTACATCTTGTTAGCACATAAAGTGATAGAAATAAAGTGTGGATTACTTTTTTTCTAATTTCAGTTTACTAACAGTGATTTACCAATAGTTTTCAAATGTAATTTAAGTGGTCTACTTATGTTAATGAAGCAATTTATATATAGAATCATGTAACAGTTTGGGTTGGAGGGGACCTTAAAGACTATCTAGTTCCAACCTTCCTGCTGTGGACAAGGAACATGGGCAGGAATAAAGTGCACATACAATTCAATGAAAAAACCTTTTACAATTGGGATAATAAGGACAAAAACTGCTGTTGGTTGAAAGAAACCAAGTTAACTTTACTGTGCGAGTAGGTAAACCACTCTTCTTGTCATCCATTCTGGAATGTTCATTTTAACATAAATCTTATCTTAATAAATATAGAAAAATATAACTTGGAACCCTTAAATCAGACAAGTGCTGTTTCTAATATTCTTTGTCTGAGAGTGTCCAGCTCCAGGCTAAGAAAGTGCATGAGTCATCAAAATAATGGGTCCATAAAGAGAGGATCTTCATAATTGTCAGAGAAAATGGTTTTAAATCCTGAGAAAAACACTTTGTAGCTAGCTTTTTACAAACTACTCTGTGATCACACTGAAAGCAGAAAAAGACAGGTTTGTTTTGTCTGGGAGGTTTTTACTGCAGGGCAGATGGGAGGAGTTAATTGATTTCTCGAGGTCAGCTGCAGGCAATCAAATAGGAAAATCTGTACTACAACATAGAAGCAGTAAAATTGCTAACTAGGATAGGTCAATACATTGTTTCTGAACATGTAAATTTTGAATAATATGCAAGATATTGTATTTTTGACATATGTTACAAATCAGTATGTGGTACACTTTGAAAAATATAAAGAAATCCTATTACAACAACCCTATAAATCAAATGAATTAATTTTCAGGGTATTTGTTTAGAAAGAGATGTGTTTGACTTGCCAGCAATTGGTGCACAAAATATAAAGCCAGAACATCTTGTGACATACACACTTAAGTTTAAAAGCCTCTTAGATTGTATGGCTTGGCTACCACTTCATTTAGTTGTTTATTCAGTGTATAGCCGACATTAGCAAATGGTACACAGAAACAAGAGTGGCTCCAGAGAGTGAAGAAACATGCTGAGGATGTGGTTTCTGCACACTTTGGGGTCACTGAGCTTGAGGTTTTGGTTTCTCGTTTTGGACTGGCTCTAGTCTGTTCTGTGGACTGAAGCTCCTTAGTGCCTCAAGTTGGGTTAGTTCATTTCACCTGATAGGAAAGGAGTTCATGTTCTCCAGTCTTTTCATGGATGCAAACCACAGAAAAAGGAAGTGGGAAATGGCTGGAAATTTGTTTTAAAAGCACATTTCTGACCCAAGCCAAAACCCAAATGCAGGTGTGTCCTTGCTGTTCCCTTAGGAGAAGTGCCAGGTTCCTTGTTATTGTCACCATGTTGGTCACAAATTTGGTTGGGGAAAATGAAATATAGCTCTTCCTTTTGTTTTCTCTGTATAAGAGAGCTGACTGCTTTCACTGAGAGCTACACAAGATTCAAAACAATTTTAGGGAAAGAACCAGCCAGTCACAGTCATTGGCACAGTACTTGTCTATAACAAGTGTTTGTCATTACTCGTTTTTCTCTATGATCCTTCTTTTTTATGTGATTATACATCTTTTAAAGTGCAACTTAATTCACAGAAGAAGTCCTTATTATGTCTCCCATACTCAAGATTGTTTGCTATAATAAAAAACAAATAATACCTGAAGTGAATCATCTTTATGGAATATATTTTTACTCTAAAGTACAAAATAAATTATTTGCTCTGCCCTTTTTACATAAGGTATTCAATTTAAGCTTTCCAGAACAATATACTGTACACATAGCTAGCAGTTAAAAAAAATTCTCACCATTACATGACTATATCTATTTATGAAGAAAATTCTATTTAAAATTATGTGTTCCCACTGCAGGAAGCTAATTCAGGTTGTATGTCAGTGTCCAAATTTGTGTAACACCAGTATGCATTGTTTCTCTTTGTGATGACAGGGAATGTAATTAGTTCTGGTCAGGTCTGTTTGAATGTTCAGGAGCCTAATACATTCTGACTATTTAAAAGCAGGTTTTGACTGCAGTGACATCTGTGTACTGTAGGTGGATTTTGCCTCTGCTTAGTAATCCTGCTGAAGGATTTTAGTTTGTTTGTTTTTTGTTTGTTTTAGCCAAGCAATGGGGAAATTATGTTTATAATGCCCTTGCAAAAAGTTGCAGCTCTTCATATCAGGGGGTGCTTTAGCAATATTTTGGTTATTGTCATTTTTCTGCTCTCTTTATATATTGGGGAAGACACCTTTAAAAACAAACAAACAAAAAAATTCAAACTCACACTTCTGAAGTACATGTCTGTCTAGATAACGAGTGACAGGGTCCTGTAAACTATTTTATTTCTGGGGTTATAGCATCTTCTGCTGTATCAAGCCTAAGTTATAATTCTGTTAGTATTGTATTGGTTGAATCAATGTCACAAAAGTTGTGAGCAATGCTGCAATGTTATTTTCAGTTTCCTGTGCTTCTGACAACCAGGCTGGAAGATTATTTCAGTATTTAGCAGTTGGTCTTACTTTGTGGTGCTTCTCCTCCTTCCATGAAAGTTAGTGTATGTATTTGAGGGAGTTATTTTTTGTGTGCACAGAAGGACTTCAGGAAGAATGGTAAACCACTAAACCTTTATGGCATTAAGATAGAGTGAAATCTAAAGTAAGGATATCATATTGTTGTAATGAAAAAATTGCAAAAATATATAATTATTCAAGTAAATACTAGTTCTTGGGTATTTATTTCTTTTTCAGTTGTTCCTTTTCACATAGTGGTTAAGAATAGGGTGCCTCCACTGTTTCAGTAACATAGACTACTGATGTGTCAGCTGGTAATAGCTTTGCATGAGGCAGCTACCTCCTCAAATGTCAGAACTGTTTGTGAATACAGAATAGCTGATAAAAGGGCCTAGAACTTAAGTTCTACAGCTGCCTTAGTTTTGTGAGTATTTTTAATAGAAAGTTGAAGTTTTAATTTTCCTAAAAACACATTGAGAGCAACTGTGTGCTCCTTTACTGTCAGGACATCCAGTAGCTACTCAGTTCTTTCCCTTTTTAATATGTTATCCATTCTTCCTCACAAAAGTATCTCTTTCAATAGTACAAAGCACTCATCTTTATATGTAACTCAAAGAATACACTGGATAGATTCTGGAATGTTGATATTGAAGACCTGGAGGTCCAATTTTAAGCCCACTGTAAGAGTTATTGAGTGGGTATAAAAATAAGCAAATCTCCTAACTCTGGTGGTAAGAAGTAAATGAAATGTGATGGTTTATACAGCATCTTGTAAATCAATTATATTAAATTGAAACTAAGTGTGTAAATTTAAAAAATCAACTTTGCATGTGTTGTTCCAGTAAGAAAATATATTGTACTAGGTCTTTTTCTTCTGTTCATTTTTGGTTTTAGGCTAACACAATTTTTCATACTTTGATGCATTTTTTTTTTCTACCCCGTATATTTTTTTAATATATACCAATTGGCACAGAACATAACCTTCTATGTGGTATAGCATAACCAGAGTCAGAAGACCTGTTTTTCTGTTTGCAGGCCAGTTTATTCCTGCATTCCGAGTAATGATTTCCTACACTTTGGGCCAATGCAGCTGCAGATTGAAATCTGTATTGTAATGAGTGTCTCAGTGCCATTTACCTCCTAATAACATGACACTTCTAGCTTCCTTTGTCAATAAAACCTGTTGCCTTTGTAATATTTTAAGTGTTAAATCCATCACTAGATACCCTGAGTGCTAGTTGTGCAACACAACTGAATTACCAAACCAGAGAGATTTTGGACTACCAGATCAATTCTTATGGTCTAACCCTACCACAGATATGAAGTTTAGCATTTTTTGCTAAAGCTGTATTGTATCTTTATGACTTTTGGGAACAATGAATGTGCACAAGGGCACATTTCCTCTCTTTCTGTACCCAAGCAAAATGTGTTATCTCACTGGTGCATGTTTTGGAAAATGTCCCCACAGTGGTATTGAGGGGTAAAAAATGGTTCCTGTCTCTAAAAGAAACGCTTATGTTTGCTGAATACTGGCATTATCTCTCCTGTTGGTTTCCTTAGCACAGAAATTACCTTGATGGGTTTGACAGATGATCAAACCAGAGTGGAAAATGGGCATAGCTACAACTGCCACTTTTTAGGATGAATAGAAAAGTTTTTGACAGCCAAATTACAGCAGGACTTCCTTACAAAAGAGTTCACAAACACTGCGGAGGGTTTATGCTTCTCATCTGTGTGTATGAAGTTTCTTAGATGAAAAGTTAAGCTCAGCTTCACAGGGTGTTCGTAACACAGTCCTTGTGTTAGTTCTTGCACAGTATTTCTTCTTCTAGGACTGTGTTATGTTACATTGAAAATAATTCTAAATGCTCCTATATATCAACCTGAAATATGAAAAATATTTGTGCGAATCTACATTTTCTGATTGTTAAACTTTGAAGGGAAGGAAGTAAAAATGTTATAGGGTTGCAGCTGCTAGAGATGGTTCCTAGTTATAGTTCTACAGTTACTCAGCATGAGATTTAAATTGTAATGACAACCTTCATCCTCCCTGTAATCTGTCAGTGTAGACAAAATATACCTCTGAATATTTTCATGCTAAAAACCTAACTGGTGCTGGTTTCTGTGTGTTGTTGTTGTCATTCCCCCATCCTGTCCCCTCCATCACCTTCCTCTCCTCCATTTTTATTTTGACTGATAAATCTAGTCTTATATAAATATGAAACCTTGCATCATTTAAAACAGTCCACTTCTTTCTTCTTTTTTTCTTTTTTTTTCACAGTATAAGTGCCTGTTCAGCCTCAGAAAACCTAAAGCTTGTCTAAATGTATTTGTATTGATACAGCCTGGAGGCTTTGTGTTGAATACATAACAGTTTTTGTTAAAAGAGGCAACTGTTCTTGCTTCACATTCTTGCCTTGACATATATATGTACATTTTTAACATTTCTAAAAATAAGAAAACATTTCTTCAGTGGATATTTCAGTTGGAATTACTTTTGTATTCTGAGGGGTTTTTTTTCACTACAGCTGTTAATTAATTCACTGGCAGATTAAGTTAAGTTTTGGGGTTTTTGTTTTTCATTTTTAACAACTCAGTAATTGATAAGTTTGGTGGAAAACTTTGAATTGCATTAGGAATTTTGTCAAGAGTAGAATTTCAGGTATCAGTGATTACTATCACACTTCAAATAAGCTGGTATGTATATTTTAGTCTCTTAAATAGTAACTGTCAGAAGTAGTTAGGAGAATTACTAATTTTCAGCAAATACTATATCAGTAAAATACACATGTAGTGCTTATAGAAAGCAAGTTAAATGTCTTTAAGAGCTACCTGGCAGATCTGTCCTGCTGGCTGCTGGGATGCAGAAGCAGGTGTCCAGTTTGGCTGCCCAGGAGCTAGAGAGATATAAATGTATGATATGTTCCAATTTTAATTAATTAACAAATTGGGGGGAGGGGGGAGAAATCATCCTGGCTTTTATTATATAAATACCAAAGTTTTGAGATAAATATACCTAAATGTATGCATATAACAAATAAATCTATACATAGAGAGCTGCTGACATGGAACTCAGTGAGAAGAGCCCCTGCCATCTGATACAGTATGATAGTGACTGTCTCCCTTCTGGTAGAGCTCTGGTCTAGTGCTGAAGCAATAGTATTGAGCTAGAACTAGGTCTTCACTGGAAGGTAGGGAATGCAGGTAATTAGTTGTTACCCCAAATATACAGACATTTTCTGGCATTGTTTTTGAATCTTAACTTTAAAAAATAGCTCAACCTTTTAAATTGTGTTTAAACCTGATTATTTTTCATTTAAAGTATTCCTGTACCTTCATTTCAGTGGTATGTTTTGTATATTTCTGTAGAACTGCACCATCTGTTTCTCAAAGAGCAGGTCACTGGTAGTACTGTGAAGGGGTGGGTCTGCTTTTGCTCAGGAATGACTTGAGACAGAAGGGAGCTCGTTATTCTTCCATACCTGAGATAAACAAAAATTATTTCTCTTTGTCTGCTTTCCATTTGCTCCTTTTATTAAGATCAGGAGGGATAAAACTGAGAATTTTAAAAAGTTGTAGAAGACATCACTTAATCTTGGTTCTTTACCTGTGATAATTTAATTCCATTTACTTTGTATACCATGTTGTAAAATACTGACTAAATTTCAATGCCTTTGCATGCTTTTTGGTAGGTATAACTCAGTAGGCTTCATTTCCTGTCCAGGGGCTTCGAGTCTTGAACAGCATTTCTCTACTTTTGGGGAACCTTCCTTCCAAGAGTGGTAGTTTGAATAGCAGGGCTGCCATATGAACTTTTGTGTTTAAAGGCACACAAAGTTGATGATTTAACTGCAAACAGTAAGATTTTCTTAACTTCCCAGAAGGACGTTGTTTCTCTAAATAAGCATTGTAATGTAAGATAAAAGTAAAGCTGGTACATATCCTAATACTGGGTATATGTGAATCAGAAGTTAAGTATGAAAGACTTGTTCTCTGCAGTCCAGTAGCCAGGTCTTGTTGAGACTTTGAGAGCCATGCACCCACTACCCATGTCCCCTCCTTGACTCCTCTGTGTTCAGGCATTTGGAGTTAGAGTCCTGATGGGGGTTATCAGTTTAATTGTCAGTCACAGACTGCTCCGTTTTCAAAACAGTGTGACACAAAGAGCTTATCAGGAAGAAAAAGCATTATAAAAATGGGATTAAAATATAAACCAGCCTATTGTAATTTAAACCAAGTGCATATCTCAAAATATGATTTCTCAAGTAGCTATTAAACTGTGGTATAAGTACTGGCACCCAGACTTGTCCACCAAGAAACCTAGTGTCTCATGTCTCTAGTCTTTGCTTTTAACATCTGTTTTCAAAAGTTTCTTGCTATCCTTCAGCTCTGAAAGTCATCACCTTACTGAGCACGTTCCAAGTGCCTGGTACCAAACCTGTGCATGAAGCTGCTCTTACAGCAAGGTGTGTCAGAAACCTCACCTCTGTTGTAACTTGTGTCTGCTTTTAATAACATCTTACAGCCTTATTGTTTGCATTTTTGAACTGTTTTAGCATAGGTATGCTAAAACCTATAGATCATCTGATTATGTATTAGATCAATCAATAAACAATATTAAATCATCTGAAAATGTATTTTATTATATAATATTTAAGAATATATCTTATTTGAAAAGCATCACAAATTCTAAAGCAGAACTTCTGAACATATTTCATGTAGTACTAGGTCTCCTTTTCAGTGAGTTAATGAATATTCATTTAACCCTAGCTGTGATTTTTTTTTTTTAATTAGCTACCTTTACCATTTACTGATTGAATTTGCTAATTTGCTGCTTTTAAATGCTCATTCTTATATTGTTATAATTAATTATTTGGCAAAACAAAAAATTCCACATGAGAAAATAAGTTTATGCACTATTGTTTAGACAAGCTTGATGTGTTCCCTGAAAACATGTGTGTGCATTAAAATTACAAAACATATTTCAGCTAATTGGAAAGAGGATGTAATTACAATTAAATTAGCTTTTCTTGTAATCTTATCCAAAAACTAAAGTATTTTAATTCCCTTCTTTGTTTCCTGACTAATGAGGGCTGATGCCCTTTCATAATTACGGCATCTGAACTCTCCCTTGTCTTTGTCACAACAGTGTTATCTTTCAGGGACCTACCTCTGTAGAACTTCCACACTGATGGTGTCATTCCAAAGAAACGTTGGTGAATTGATATTCTTTCCTCTCCTTTCCTGCTTCTTAATGGCACATCTGTAGGATAACTCTCCTCAATAAAATAATATGGCAGTGTGTGATGTTAAAAGAATAGCTCTGAGGCAGAGAACATTCCTTTGCAGACAAGGATTGTGCACTTTTACAGCTGCCATGAAAATTTGCACTAAGATGGTCTTTGTGGTTTTTTGCCCCGTGGACTGATGTGATAAATGTTGTGTTTGCCTGTTATTTTTCAGGCAAAGAAACACTTGATTTATGCAAGTTCTCAGCTAACCAAAAGCTGTTCATCCAGGATCAGTACTGTGCTAATAAACCCTGATTTACAACCATGAATATTCCTGTGGCCTCAAGTCAAGCTTAGTGTGAGGGCTGAGCAACCTTGTTTTTGCCTGTCACCCTTTTGTAGACATGCCCTGAGTGTGGTCTGTGCTTCTGCCTAGCAGGTCAGCAGCAGTGCAGCAGTGCTGCAGTGCTGCACTTGCATTGACAGGCCATAGATGGGCATTTGTGGGATGCTGCTGCCCGGGCACAGCGCCACGGTTCGGCAAATGCAAATAAAAAGGTCTCAAGGCATGACACTCCTACTTGCTTTCAGCACATGTTGGATAAACATAGGAGTGTTGGAGACAGCTAAGTTTCTTCTACATTCAACACCTCATTTATAGTGCTAAATTTCCCCCCTTTTTTTTTTTTTACCTTAGTCTGTAATAAATTTTCAAAAAAAATTGAGGACACTAATGATGAAAAGTAAAATAACTATTATTTGTTAACAATTTCAGAGGTATTGAACAGTAGGTCTGCAAATAGTTATACCAAAGATGTAGACTGAGGTGAAAGTACTAATCTTACAATAATCTTAATCTTCTCTTTCTAGTCAGACATGACCTGAACTGTTTCTATCATCAGCTAAGAAAGTTGAATGCTGATGGGAACTGAGTTGTGTTGTTTTAACTAATTTAAGTAGAGGCAACTGCTTAGTAATTTTACAAAAGTAGAAGAATAAATTTCAGCCTGCATCCTGTGGTGTGAAAAGTTGAGCTGATAGAGATTTAGAGTCTCTGTTGTCAACATTAAAAAATTAATTATAAAATTTGCAAAGTGAACTGGAACATATGGATGTTCCTGTTGCTAATTTAACTAAAAAAGAAAAAGTTAATCTCCTTTTAAGTGCTGAAATTTATATTTTTAGTGAGACATTGCTAAAACTGAACCATCTTTACAACACCACCACCAAAGAAAGGCAACTGTTAAGTATAAGTAACTGATTTTTCAGTTTTCTACCCTAAAACAGCTTGTTCCCCTTTTTCTTATCTAAGCAATCTCCTTTGGCCTGAGATCATAAGTATAATTATTGTCAGAAAACATTTTCTGGGAAATGTAGATGGTTGGAATATCAAAATTAATCTTCAAGTGGAAAATATGATGTTATTACCATTTCTAATTTTGTTGCTATCAACAAAAGTATATTGTTGTGCCAGAATCATACATTCATATGCCATGCATTAGACAGACTGCTTCTAAAATTTCTGCTTAGATAACCTGAATTATATATAAACAATGACATGTATACAGTAAAGTATTTATATATTAAATATACAGAAAAGGTATATGTGAATATGTTGTAATTTTGTGGACATCTGGAGTATTGAGATAAAGTTATGTTTCCCAGCTGAAAAATTACAATTTTTAAGCAAGTCAGTCTGATGTATTGTCACATGATAGACCACACAGTTCATTTGAGCTTAATGTCTTTCAAACAACTGTATTGAAACAAAAAAAACCAAAACAAACAAAAAAAAAAAATCTGATTTGCTTCTCTGCTGAACATTTTACTTTTTTCTTTTTTTTTCCCCTTAAGTAAGAGTTTTGAGTGCTCATGCATATTAACTTTTTTAGTCTCTATTCTTTTTCCAGTGAATTTCTCCATTTCTAAATGAAATTCTTACTTCCATTTGAGCTGATAGCACTGCAATGCCTCAGAATGATATTAAGTATCTACTAAGATTTGTCTCAGGACCTACATTTGAAAATAAAACTGGGGAAAAAAGTGGGACTAAAGACCTGGGGAAGCGCAGTTCACAGCTTCCCTAGGTTACAGATGTTTTTCAGAAGTCTTTGCTCATCTACATGCTCATCTGCATGGATGATTCTAACACAGAAGTTGATCCCTTGTGTCCAAGTGCCTCATTTAAAGTATGGCTGTAATTAGGTCTATCTGATTAGCCCACAGAAGCTACAGCAGAAATTCTGCTACAGCTGAAGTTGTTACTGGGTAAATATTTCAGTCTTATTTTTGAAACAGTGCCATTGAAAAAAAGCACAAGAAACAAAAAGAAACCTTGTTAAAATTTCACTACTTTTACCTTTAATTCCATTATCTGGATTGTTCCTTTAAAATATCCTAAGTGCTTTAAATTGCCATATAATTTACCTTTTTCAAGAATTGATGGTTCTGGTAAATTCTGTTATGCATACCCTTTTTCCTTCATCTTGAGGACAAAAAAAAGGACTTTTGTACAAATGTATTAATTCTGAAGAAATGGTGCTATTCAGTGTATGTAAATACTTTGAACTTTCCCTCTTTCCATTTTCCCGGACCATAGATCAGTGGAACTTTTACCTCCTCCCCAGCCAGCACTGCATGTCTGATCATTTTTTGTCTATTTTTCCTTCCCACAGGGACCCCAAAAAAATACAGCAGCTGCAGAACCAAATCCGTCTGGAGCAAGAAAGCGGACAGTGGTATCGTCACCAACAGCAACCTGATCATCAGCACCCTCCCTCTTCTCCTTCCTTTCCTCCTCCTCCCTCCTTCCAGGAGCTTGAGTCCAGCCAGTCTGCGACCTCTCCTGTGCCAATGAGTATTCTTAACTCTCATACTTCCCCAACCATGCAGTCTTCCAGCTCCTTCAACTATGCTCGGCCTAAGCAGTTCATTGCTGCCCAGAACATCAGCCCTGCTTCAGGTTATGTCACTCCATCTTCTGGGTCATCTACATCTAGCCTTCCTTCTCCTATGTCTCCAACTGCTTCTCAGAAACAGTTTGGGAGAGTGCCAGTTCCTCCCTTCTCTCAGCAGTTTGCTCCAGAAGGGGAATATGCCTGGTCTCCTTCTTCTCCATCCCCTCCACCCCCACCTCCACCTGTCTTTAGTCCAACAGCGACATATCCAGTGTGTGATTCCTTTCCACTTCCACCTCCTCCTCCCCCTCCTCTTCCTTCACTTTCTTCACCTTCCCACAGCCTGTCTCCAACTCCAAGATTTCCTAATTCCAGCCAATCTCCAGCAGCTTTTCTCAGCTCCATGCTGCCATCCCAGCCACCACCCGTTTCTGTCAACGCCTTAGGCCTCCCGAAAGGAGTGACGCCTCCGTAAGTATCAGCTGATGAGCTCCTTGATGTACCCAAGATTATTGCACTTGCTTCATTTATACTTTTCTAGGGTCCTTTGCTGTTATCTGAGAGGGAGAGATGTGTGAATAAATTGCAAATGCTTCTGTGCTAGAGATGTGAGATAGTTTTTTGGTTTTTTTTTTAACCCGCACAGAAGTGAGATTCTGAAAGAGCTCTACAGTAGGAACACAAAAGATGAGAAGCTGAAGATTTAAGCTGGAGTTTAAGAAAATACGAAAGCAGCAGCAAAAGGCTCTGGAGCCCCAGGGCAGTGGACAGAGATCCTAAAAAAGCCTTCCTCATGGCCCAGTTCTTCTTAAGTCATATATTCAGTGATATTTGCAGTTTGTGTTCCTATTATATCTGCAGGTAGAGCAATATCAAGTAAAGAGAGTATCTTTCAGATAGTTTTGTGATATACACACAATGAAAATACAAAGTATTAAAGTATACATCTGATAACAAAGTGTTCATATCTATTCATTGGATTTGGCTAGAGATTTTGTTCTGAGGAAGTTTGGGAAAGTGTTTAGGGAGGGATTTAGAATAGCAGCGCATAAAACCAAACAGAATCCCTATCCCTAACAATTCTGCACACTTACTTTCCCTTTTTGTCTTCTCTAAAGGCCAAAATAGTATTTTGGAGCATGTCAACTCTCATCATAGATCAGTTTGTCGTTCCACTGGCACTAGATTCTCATTCCATACTTAGAGAACAAAGAGACATGCTGAAGAACAAAAATGAGAATAGCTGTATCCAAGGCTTATTTATAACTTTGTCCAGAAGTTTGTCTAAACATATCTACAGTATCTAGGTGACTTGCTCAACTGTATGCTGTTGCAGTGGGAACTTCTGTTATTTCAGTCCAAGATATGAAAAGGAAGAGAAGGAAGAAAGAGGACAGATATCAAAATAATAAGTCATGTATATGCTTTAAAAAGCTTTTCTTTATCTTGATTTGTGTCGTACAGCTCATTATGGAGTTTGACCATGAAACTTTTTTAGGAGAAAAATTAATAAATAGTGCAGTTTGCCCTTGCAGTCATAATAGTTGTGATTTTCTGTCTTACTGTCTCCTTTGCACTGGCTGAGTTTTGCTATTGATACCGAGCACTGAAAATTACATGATTAATTTGCTGACAGCTTGACCAGTAAGCACAGCCCACCAAAGCCTGCTATTACCCTTGATTTTCCAAGAAAAGGCTCTAGTTCAGTTATACAGTTCTGACAAGAACTGGATTTTTTTTTGAGTTCACCTCTGTCTACTGTGAGGGTAATAGCAGCAGCTTGAGCCTTTGCTGTGTCCTTCTTTCCCTGTTATTCTGTGCTTATGGATACATGTTCTCACTTGAAGCATTAACTGTGTCATTCCCTTTGATCTTTGGACAGAGAAACTACTCTGCAAAGGTTCTTCCCCTTTCCCCATGCCACTTATTTCCCCAAATGCAGCACCCAGTCTGGGTATGCACATGATGGTGTATCTATCCATATTCCTCCCTCCCCAACAAGGCAGCAACCTCGGGGTCTGTGCTGAGGATGAGGTAGTTGGCTGTTTTTCTGCATTCCCTCAGGAAATAAAGTCCAGATGGGAGCTGGATCATGTTAACTATACTGAATGTATGTGTGTATAATTTATGTATACATATGTGTGTGTGTGTATATATATACACAGTGAGCATTTGTCATCTGAATTATAACATAAAAACATGGTAAAATATGTACTGTGTGATGCAGAAAAGCCATAATCTATTGTTATGCATCTTTGATGCCAATTTTTCCCTGGCTTCTCCTTTTTCACGTTACTGTGGAGGTTAATGTCTGGTGTGTCTTGCTGAGTAAATCACTCTGTTTCCCATAATTCTCATATCACTCCTGAGCAGTTTTTCCCCTGGCTTCCATTTCCCCCTCAGCTTTAGGTCTCTTCTGCTTTGTGCTCTACCCTCAGGTGTTTTTTTTGGCCCCTTTCACTTTTTGTTTCTTTTCCTTTGTCTTTTGCTCCATCCTCTCAAGTTCTCTTCAGCACATTTATCTTTCTGAGACACAGATTCTGAGCTTCACACAGTACTCCATAACTTCAGCCAGTAGTCTCACCATTTTGCCATGATCTCCAAGATCGATTGGTTGAAAATGATGATACTTCTTCCTAGGAGTGTGCTTTACAGACTGAGTGCAAGGAATAAATTGCAGCATTCAAAGTTTTGCTCAGCAGCTGAAATCCTAGTCAAGCCATTTATCTTCAAAGACTTTGTCGTTGCTAAATCTTGGCACAAGAACAGATCTGCTCCTCAAAAGCAGAACTTGGTAGGCATCTTTTTTTTCGGTTACATGTTGTGGTAAGAACAGAATAAAGGTAAAGTAATAAACATTGCAGGTGCAAGTAGTTATTTTTGGAAATGGTTAAAGGCAGTAAAGTAAAGCCAGTGAAGTTCTCTCTGTGTGTATACAAACCAGTAGTCTTTGTCTCTCATGGAGTCAAACCTTCCCTTCATCAGCTTTCTTTGGGCATTTCCTTTCCCATGCACGTATCACATTTGTTCTACTTAAAAGAGAAATCAATCCAAGAAGATGCAGGACAAAGCAAGAGGAGCTCAAAGCTTTGGCCCTACCCCAGAGATATGACATCACTGGCATAAGCAAAAGCTGGTGCAATGAGTCCTGGCACTGGTGTGCCATGAAGGATAGTTACAGGTTCTTCAGGGGGGATAGGCAGGGCAGGAGAGGCAGAGAAGTTGGCATTGTATGTAATGGACAGTCTGGAATGAATGGTGCTTACAGTTGGCAATGGCATGGTCAAAAGTCTCTGGGTAAGGATTGAGGGGCAAATAAGTAAGGCAGATGTCATCATGGAAGACTACTGTAGACCTCCTATCCAGAATGGTGATACTGATGAGTTATTCTTTAAGGAACTAAGGGACATCTCCAAGTTAACCACTCTTGTCCTTATGTGGGACTTCCTCTTGACAGATATTAACTGCAAATACCATACTGCTAATACAAGTAGGTCCAGAAAGTTCCTAAACACTTGTATGATCACAATATGATGCAGACACTAAGGGAGCCAGCTCAGTAAGATGCCCTCCTTGATCTGTTGCTTATTAATAGAGAGGATCTCATGACTGAAGAGGAAATTGGTGCTTGTCTTGGCCACAGCGACCACGAAGCAATTGGATTTAAAACCTCAGACTGCTCAGGGAACTAATGAGTAAGGTCCCCTGGGAAAATATTTTTGATGGTGCTAGGGTCTGTCAGTGCTCATGACTTTTTAAGCACCACCTCCTAAGGGCACAGGAGCAGGCAATTTCAAAATGTTGGAAAAGCAGGTGAGGCAGAAGGCCAACTTGGCTAGGCAGGGATCTTCTTCTAGAGGTAAGGCAAAAAAAAAGTAAATGTTTGACCAGCAGAAGCAAGGTTAGATGACATGAGGACTAGAGATATGCTGCTTGCTTCTATGGGGAGAAAATTGTGAGGCTCAATTAGAGCTGAAGCCAGCCAGTACTGTGTAGCACAATAAAAAGGACTTTTAAAAATATGCTAGCAGCAAAAGTGAGTCCAGAAATAACAGTGACCTGTTAAATTATGAAGGTGTTCATCATATGAGCAGGGACATAGACAAGGTGGAGGTGGTTAATGCTCTCTTCAGTCTTGAGCACCAGTCATGGACTATGGGAATCCCAGTGCCCTGAGCTGAAGGATGAGGATTCTGAAAATTATAAACTCAGAGTCAACTCTGAACTTGTGAAGGAATTACTGCTCCAGCTGGATCCCTGTAAGTCTATGGGGCCTGATGGGATTCATCCAAGAATCCTCAAAGAGCTGGCTGATGTCATTGCAAGACTCCTCTCAATGACTTTTTGAACTGTTTTGGGAATCTGGAGAGGTCTCATTTGACTGGATGCTGGCTAATGCTGTCCCAGTTTCCAAGAACAGCAGAAAAGAAACTAAAGGTCTGTCAGTCTCATTTCAATGCCAGGTAGAATTATAGAGAGGATGACTCTTGGAGTAACTGAAAAACACTTGAAGGATAATTAATGCAGTCTTTGGCCAGAGTGGCTTCATCAGGGGAAAGTCCTGTTTGACTACCTTAATTTCCATGACAAAGATGACAGTAACCACCTAGCTGATCAAAGGAAGCCTGTTCATGTAGTCTCTTTGGATTTTGGTTGAGCTTTCAATACTGTCATTCATGGTGTCCTTCTGGGCAAAATGTCCAGCATTCAGCTGGATCAATACATCATATGATGGGTGTACAACGGGCCCACAGATCAGGCACAAAGAATTCCAGTAAGGAGTGTTACATGAGGGTGGCAGACCATCACTATTGGGGTTCCACATGGCTCCCCTGGGCCAGTGCTCTTCAAGGTCTGCATAAATGACTCGGACACAGAACTCAAAGGAATACTAAGTAACTTTGCTGGAGATACTAAATTGGGGGGGAACTGTCAACTACCTTAGGGCAAAGAGGCCCTACAGAGAGATCTTGACAAATTAGAGGGTTGAGCAGTCACTCACCAACTGTATAAAGTTTATGAAGGCATGTGCTAGATTTTTGCACCTGGGACAGGGCAACCCTGGCTATACAAGAGGACTGGGAGAGGCTTGAGAGCAGATGTTTGGAAGGGGACCTGGGGGTCCTGGCTGATGGCAAGCTGAATTTGAATCATTGTGTCCTGGCAGCCAGGGGGGCCAAGTGTGCCTTGGCAGGCATCAGGCACAGCATCACCAGCCAGGCAAGGAGAGGATTGTCCCACTCTGCTCTGCACTGGGGCAGCCTCACTCGAGTGCTGGGGGCAGCTCTGGGTGCCACAATATAAAAAAGATATGAAGCCTTTAGAAAGAGTGAAGAGGAAGGCAATGAAGATGGTAAAGAGCCTTGAGGGGAAGCCACATGAGGAGCAAGT
Source organism: Erithacus rubecula (assembly GCF_903797595.1). Lineage (NCBI taxonomy): Eukaryota > Metazoa > Chordata > Aves > Passeriformes > Muscicapidae > Erithacus > Erithacus rubecula. Next base: position 35,760,056 of record NC_136687.1, on the reverse strand, counting down.
GAGGTCACTTGGTCTGTTCAGCCTGGAGGAGACTGGGGGGAAATGTCATTGCAGCCTTGTGAGGAGAAGAGGAAAGACAGACACTGATCTCTGCTCTGTAGTGACCAATGGGAATGGACCAAAAGAAATGGCCTGATGCTGTGTCAGGGCATACTAGGACAGGAGTCAACACCCAGAGGATGTTTGGGCACTGGAACAGGCTCCCCAGAGGAGTGGCCACAGCACCAAGTCTGGCAGGGTTCAAGGAGTGTTTGGACGATGCTCTCAAGCACATCGTGTAATTCTTGGGGTGTCAGGAGTTGGATTCAGTTTTTCTTGGGGATCCCTTCCAACTCAGGATATTCTATGATTCTGTAAAAACATTTCTAACCCTCTCAAATTCCTATATTCTGTGGGCCCAGGAACAGTAAATACCATGCTAATGTTACAAAATTTTCCTTGGTTTTGAACCCTGAGATTCTGTGGAAGTGACTGCATTAGCTAAACCAGTTTGAACCAATGAATATTCTTTCCAGTTAAATTTGGATATATTTGGAAACATTACACTGGGAATTGTTTGTCTGGAATTGATTTTTTTGTGGTTTGGTCGTTTTGGACTTTTTTAACAGCATGTGGTCTTAGAGTCTTGTATGCATTATAGGAATACCTACTTGTGTATTTACTACATTTATTTGGACATCTGAAACCACAGAAGACAGTTTTGTGTCATTAATACCTACTAATTCATCTTGAAATATTTTAAGCATTTATTTGCAACAATATGGTGTTTCCTTTGAATAAATTATATCTCAATTTTCCAGTAAGCTCTCTAGTGACCAGCATTTTCAAGCTGTGGCTATGATGGTGTTAGCTGAACAAGCTGTGGGAATAACCTTTTTTTATTAATAGAGTAGATTTGGTAGACTTAGTGTCTTGCTAGGGCATTGTGTTATTAAGGAGAAGAGAAGTGCTGGTGGAACTGCTTCACTAAATAAGTGCTTAAGTGAATTATGAGCACTTCTCAGTAATTTCTGAAGTAAAACTTGGCTGGAGTAAGTTTGTTGAATATAGTCTTGGAAATTTCAGGTTTTTCCTTCTTTGCCAATAGAAAAGTCTAGGGTGGGTGGATTTGTTGTATTCAAATTAGCTTTGGGTTGCAAAAGACTTTTAGGGAACAGAGTTATTGTGTCAGAAACATACAGTTTGGGGGGGGGGGTACTTCACAGTTACATTTGCAGAAGCTAGAAACCGCACTTCACTGTTCCTAGAAAAAAAAATCAACAAGTTACATATGAAGGAACAGAAATAAGCATCCCTAAAAGTTCCAGCAGAGCATATTATATGTTTACATGCATTTATGAAAGCACAAATAATCCCATGAGAAGGATTTGGTGACTCTTTAGTGAATATTTGATTTTAAAAAGTATGAAGCCTGCCACTAAAGGTGTGGAATAATCCAACCTGGAGAAATGGGATCTCTTTCTAAGTATAAAAATATATATTGTTAGTTATACATATTTGATTTTGAAGGCAACTTTAAAAATTAATGATTTTCCTTAAAGCAGACCTTTTCTTAAAGTAGATATCTTCAGTTATACCTTAGTTAAAAACAGGAAAAAACTGACTGTACAGAACTGGTGAAAGAACATGACTATCCATTTACTCCTTTCTGGAAAAGGATGGAAAAGAAAGCATTCATGAATGTAAGACTATCTGAATTACCTTGTAAAAGGTAATTAAATAAGCTGCTTATATCATTCTACACAAAATTGAACTGCTGTCTCAGTGACCTTTAGAACATTAAATCCAAATCATAGAAGAGTTTATGTGGGAATCACAAGAAAAGCAGTATCAGAAAGTGATTGCACTTTTTTTCCCTTTGAATCAGAGCTGCTGGTTTGTTCTTGCAGCTGTGTACTGTGACTTGTCCATTGCATGCTGTCTCAAATGGAATTGAAACAAATATTTTAGTAATCATTATATTCCTTTAATCAACTGGCAGTGATGGTGACCACTCTGAGGAAAAAATACACTTTTCTATCTTTTTATCTTAGAGCGTTCTACACTCTCCCATCACAAATGCCAGCTTTCACTTTAGAGTAAACTGCATTGCATGTAGCTGGAACTTATACTTTTCTTGTTCCTGTAAGTTGTGCCTGTCACAATTGTAAAAAATTGAAGTTATCTACAGCATGATTGATGTGAAAATCGTGATATGTAGGAGGAAGTACCTTGATTAAGACCTTCAACATCAAACTGAGAAGACAGGTCAGGGTGTTTCCTTGCTTCTGAGAGAGAGACTTCACCTGTCTTTGCTGCCTGTTCAGTCATACCTGGAGGTATTCTCAGATAACATATTGGGAAAACATATCTAAAGACAAGTATTGCTGTAGCTGGAAAAGTTCCAGAAAATACCAGGGCTTGCATTCATTCTGAACCTCCAATTTTCTCAAGTTATTGCACCTGTTCATTAAACCATTTTTGTTAAAATTTTCCTATAGCTTGGATACTACTTGTGTCTGTTATAACTATACATGAGAAGTTTAGCTGTGATATTAGACCAATTGGTTGTGCTAAGAAACAGCTCATATTGGGGGTTTTGTTTTTGCACAGTTTTTGCACTTGTTGATTAGGCATGTGTATGTGATTATCACAAAATCCATACCCTATCAGCTTTTCTGAAATATGATAAATGCATGTTTGTTCCACTTGAACTTAGAAATCCAGGTTGTGCCCCAAATTTAATCAATTAAAGCTGTGCAAAAGTAGAGATCAAGGATGTAACAGGGAGACACGCAGACATTAGCCAAAATAACAGTATCCTGACAATCATTGCATCTGGAAGTATTAATTTTCAAGATATTTTTATCCAGTTCTTTTTCAAAATGGTATTTTCAGATACTAAAGAATATTGACATGGCAGTGAACTTAACTAAGAGAATTAATACATGTATTTCCCTGTTGAAAAGACAGAGGCTGTTCACAGCATGGCTTTGATGATTGTTTTGGTCTGCAGGTTTTTCTTTTCAGAGGACTTAATTTTATAACTTCTTTATTTTAAACAGATCTGAATGCCACAAAAACATCTGTGAATGTGAAAGCCAGGTACAATGCTTGATAGTTGTGAAGATCTTAACCAGTAACACCACATTAACTGGAATTGGTTCATATTTTGGATATAATACCTTTTCCCAGTCCAGTGTAGCTTTACTTCACATGCTTCTCACAGTTACCTATTCTCCTAAAGATTTCAGGACTATGAGGATTGTGCCAGCCTTTTCTACATTCAGGAGCAGTTTGTGCTTTGTTTATTTCTTCTTGACTGTCTTCTAGCAGTTCTAGCATACTGCTGATAACAATCAGAAACTCAGATAAGATTACCAATTGCAAAATAGTCATTTGATTTTTAATTTGATATCAAAATATATGCACATATTTTGAAAGGCAAATGGCATTTATGTAGCTATGGTAACCAGTGCAGCATGAGGCAGAAAGATAGCTTGCTCTATTTCTAGGAGGGAAATCTCTATATCTAGAAGGGGAAGGAGCTGAACAGGGGAATGAAAAAGTAGAAATTCTTTTCATAAGTAAAAATGCATTTTTAAACATAAGCTTTAGAGAAAAAAATTGGTGGTAGTCATGCACTTTGTTGGTGAGTTGTACTCTTTGTTATCTAATTGTTAAGAGGGATCAAACATGTTCAGAAATACATATTATGCATGTCAGTCTTAACACTATTCAATGCTGAGATGTTTTGTTTTTTTCAACTACAGTTTCAGAACATTAGGTGGTAGAAATAATTGAACTTTTGTTACATTTGTTCCATTTACTGGAAGCCATCCTTATTTGGGTCTGTTCCTCAGGCATTGCTTTAATTCAGATGCAGGTAACATCCATTACTGGACAGAGCTGAAGCTCCTGGTCCCCACAGCATGAATGACAAGATCAGACTAAAACAATTTGATTATGCAGCTGCAGCTTCAGAGTTTGTGACCAGTTACAGTGCTTGTAGTAACTTTGCTTTTACAGTGAGTGAAAAATGTGTGAAGTGAGCAGGAATTAACTTTATTTTTGGAAGGCTTTAGTTTTAAAGGAAAAAAAAAAAAATCAAGTTACTGTTCATTACCTCAGAACCAGAGAATTAATTTGAATTTCTGTGAAACCAAGCCACATTGGCTGCAAACAGGAATTTGTTCTTGGAAGGATAACAACAGCCAGCCTGTTGCCCTTGTTTACACTGTAAAAGGTACATAGGAAAAGAGGGAATTGCATCCAGCATGCACTCCATGTAATTAAAACATTAAAAGTACTGCTGGTTTGGCCCTCTTTCTAAACAAATGTCAGGGCAAATATTCAAAGCTAAGGAGAGCCAAGCCAAGGCTGCAAAAATCTTTGCTGTCAAGAATCTCTGTGTGAATTAAGACGACAGTTTTGGCAATTCCACTGCGCCCTTTGTGACCAAAGGAATTCAGACAATTGTGCTTTTATCTATTCCTGGATTCAGGCCCCCACTGACTTAGGTGAGGTGTATGTATTTCAGAGGTGCTTAAAATCCGTATGAGTTGCAGCCTACTTCTCAAGGCTGTGGGTTTCTCTGCACTTTTGTGGTGGTGTGTCTGCTTGGGATTGATGTTGTCAATAGCCTGAAATATGCTTTCTCCTGCTAGCTCAGTGTAGTAAATCTGAAATTTGCATTGGACAAAGAATGAACATATGAATGCATAAATGAATTGGCAATTTTTTTTGTTTGATATTATCCCTGAGAGAAGACAGAAAGAAAGCTCATGCGTCACTGAGGACACAAATCTTTGGAGCTAAATGCAGCCAGAAATGGGCATGTAAGGATGGTGGAAAATATTTGCAAAAGCAGCTGAAGGAAGTTTGTTGCCAGGCTGTCTTGCCATGTAAACCATTACTCAGGCTGAAAGGATCTGTGCTTTGGAAGATAGATTTACTAAACTCCTTCTATTTGTTATCATTGCTTTGTAGACATTTTGAAATTCATCCCAAGAATGTATGTCTTAAGAGTTAACTTGCTGTGGGGGTATTTATGTATGCATATATATTTATGTGTGCAGATATATATATATATATATATATTTATGTGTGCAGATACATATATATATATATATATATATATATATGTATGTATGTATGCATGTATTTGGACAGTTTTTAAAGTGTATATATTTAGAGGAAAAGATTCGGAAGAGGGGGTGGAAACAGAGCATCTGCAGGAAGAGCTGTTTCCTTATGCTGTGCTTTGGTTTTTTGCCCCAATTTAAAATAGTACCAAAAAAGGAAGAGAGAAGCTCTCTAAAGATATTTGAAGAAATTTTGACTGGTGTTCACTTTTATAGTTAAATTTTTCCTTGGTTAAATACTTAAAAAAAAGAAGATAATCTACTTAAAGGCAAGTTGCCTTGACTGGGTCTTGGGTGACACTTCCACAGTGACTGCGCAGAGCTCAGGATTATCTTACAGAAAACCAGAGATCTGGAAGGTTGTTAAGGAGTCTGCCTCTCCTGCTAAAAGTTACCCAGGGATCCCCAGGCCATTGCTATCATATTTGCAGACCTTGTTCTTAAATAAAATTCCTATGTAGCTTGGCTACATAACTTGCTCCAGGGTTTAAATGTCACTGTTGTAGGGTGAAGAAGAGAGTTCTACATTGTTTGTGTCTAAGCTAGGCCTGTTCTTCTTCAAGTTATTGTGACTTATCATCCTTGAAGAATATGAAGGATTATTAAATACCAGCTATTTTCTGATGTCAGCTGTTGTCTGATTTCTGACATTTCGTTTGATTTGCCTGTCTATCTTAATTCTCCTCATTTCCTGACTAAATAAACAAGAATTCTTGCCTGTGTGTGACATAGTTTGTCACAAAAGCTATGCTTTTAAAGCCATGTGGTACTTTTCTTGTTCTAAAACTTTCCAGTTTGTGGTGTTTCTCTTTAAGTGCAGTGGTAAAGTTGGATTCAGTATCTAATAGCAAGGAGTAAAGGAAAACAGCTCAGTTTCATGTTTTATGCTGACATGCCCTGGAATTGTATTTCTTTCCCTTTTGAAATAATAGTGTTATTTTCCAAGTTTTAATCTCACAGATTCTCAAGAGATGCTTAACATGTTAATGCTAATTTTCCATTAGCATTGCTATCATGCTCTGAGCATTTTCCTGAGTCTCATCATTAGAATACCTCTAGACAAATCAGGAAGATTATTGTAAGTGACAATTGTTACCTGCAAATGAATTACAGCCTCTGCAAGTTCAGTGTCATCAGCCAGTATGAGAAATGTGTTTCTCTATTTCACTTTTCCAAATAAGGCCAAAATCTTAAGTGCTCAATTTAGTACACAGAGCTGTTTGAAATGCCTCATTGGAGTATATGATTTCAGTTTGTTAGAAAAAAAAAATCACTGGCTCTCTCTGAGCAGCTTTTTCAGACTGAATAGCTGTACACAGCCATATCATAGAAATTTCAGCCAGACCATTTCCCTGATTTAATAGGAACTTACTGCAGCTCCTGAACTAACTCAGAAGCCATAAACTGAAGTGCTTTAAAGCTACTTCTTGTTGCCTGTCTGTATGCCCTTCAGCCTGACAGATAAACATGAGGTTTGACATGATTCAATTTTCATTTTCTTATTATCCTCCATTGTTTAGAAATGGACTGTGATACTGTTTTTCTGTGTTCAGTATGGATGTTGAACTTATCAACTTGTAATTCTCTGAGTACTCATTCCCCTGTGAAAAATGTGTGTATTTACTTAGAGGATTTTTTGTTTTCAGAGATAATCAATAATGCTTCAGAAAATCCATTACTTGAAATCCACTCCCAAGCACATAGCTCATCCTTATTTTCATACTCTGTTGTAACTTCTTGGGGGAGCAGTACATTTCACCTTTACAGCCTATTGAGTCCCAAGCACAAGCAGTCCTTTTTCTGGTAAAACTCTGTTTATCAGCCCAAGTATGAAATTTATGAGAATGAGAAATGAAAGCTGCTTCTTAATGTATCACTTGGAATTTTCAGGGGAGGATGCATGTCTCCTGCACTGACTAAAGCCAAAGTTGGCACAGGGTAAAGCCAAAGGTGAAGCCAAACCTGAAATCTGCTGTCCTGAAGTTGGCTGACTCTTTTGGTTTGGTTTGGTTCTGTTTGGTGGTGTTGTTAGCTTGGGGGTTTTAAATTCGGGGCAGGGGTGGGGGGGGTGGGGCTGGTAGTCTAAAAAGTGACTAAATTTGGTTTCATGGCAATGCTAGCTTAGATAATTATGGGCTGGGTGGTGAAGGGAAAGACTGTAAGGGGAGAAAGAGATGGCACCTGTCCATAGCCTTCCAGCAGATGATCTAGCCTTCCTGAGGGATATTCTCTTCTGATTCTCTTCCCACCTTCTCCTGTCCATTGTCCTTCCATATCTTCCTTTATGTTTGCTGTACCAAATTTCTGGAGTTATTGAGGCACGTCTTTCTTCCTCTTTACATTATCTTGTCTCCCTGTAGATTGGACAGTTTTCTTATCTCTTCCCCAAAACAGAATGGAGGAGACTTGCTTTCTTATTTGTGACTGAGAAGACCCTCAGCTGAAAGCTGAGAGAATTATTCTACTTGGTGATCACTAGCTAACAAACCAATATTTCTAGGGCAAGGGATGTAGTCTCTGTCTCTTTGTGAAATTAGGCAAATGTCTGTTCTTCTGCTGTGATTTGATGTAAAAATGCAGTTCTTTATACAAGAACGCTGTTTTAGCATTTTGTCTTTGCTTAAAGCAACAGAATATGAAATGCTTAATTAGGAAGATTTCCAGCTATAGTCTTCTCCATCTATTCAGTTAATTCCTTTTTGGCTTTTGACTGTATATGTGTATTTTTTCATTTTTTTTTTCTAATGCTAGAAATTGCCATTAGAAAGTACTTGCTGAAGAATGAAGTTTTTCTAAAAACATAGAAATATAGAATTGAATAATGTCCAAGAAATGCCTTATCTCTGCATGATTCTTGTTCAGAATATTGGCACTGGTAATTAAATTATTAAGTTGTGTATTGGAAATAAATTTATTAATTACATGCTAGTCTGATTTATTTTCTATTTCTATCATCTGAGTTTGTCTATTTATCTGATTCAATCCTATGTTTTCCATGTCATTCCCATGTAATGGGCTGAGCCCTATTTACTCAACAAAGGTATAAAAACTCTGTAAACTAACATTGAACCAGTTATCAGTGTTTTAAACTGTCATGTGTGACTCCACTGGAGAAACAGAGTTTTACGAGTTTCAAATATGATAGCAATGCTGATTTTTTCACAACTGTGTTAAGAACAGCTGATCTTCAGCAGAAACTACCCATGCTGGGCATTTCCAGCATTAAAGCCATCATAACATTACTGAAAAATGTTAAATAAATGTGCAGTCTGTAAAAATAAAATCCCCTGTACCATTAAAGAAAATGGGAGTGAAAATTGCTTAAAGTGCAGTCCTAACCCATAGGCTGGTAAGAGGAATAAATTGTGAATATGAACTGCTAAATGTTTGCTATTCCACTGGGAGAGCTTGCTGCTGAGAACTGCTTCCCAAGGATGATTTTTCCTTTTGCCAATGTAACCCAGACTCTGTGAATTGCACTTCTTTGAGCAACAACATTTATATGTTGCCTTATGGGTATGTGTTCACCGAGATATGAAAAATAAACATGAAGTTATGCACTGTGTATTGCAAAGTTGCTTAAAGGAATTAGTTAATAAATAACATCAGAAATTAATAATTAACTGCCTTGTCTTACATCTTCCTGATCTTTTTCATCTGGTACTCCATAGGAACCTAGTTTATCTTCCAACCCCACTTATCTAGTCATGCTTTCTCTTTCATGTTTCCTCTTGTTTTGCTTTATTGCCTCTGCTCATCAGTTTCATCTGAGTGTATGGTGTTTACAGCCATTGCCAAGCAATCCTGAGGGCTATTTTAACTAAAGCACAAATAAAGCACAGTTTCATCTTTGTCCTTAAACTAACCCTTTAGTCATTAGTGTGAGTTAGTAGGGACACTATAGAAAAAATATGTCAGACCTCTAGTTTCAAAGACACAATGTTGTTATTTTCTTCATTAATAGCAGTGATTCCAGATACATTCCTAAATACAAATGACTTCAAGACAGCTCATGATTTTTTTATACTGTTTTGCAGGGGATTTCCCAAGAAAACAGGCAGAACTGCTAGGATAGCATCAGATGAAGAGATTCAAGGGTCAAAAGATGCTGTAATTCAGGATCTGGAGAGAAAACTTCGCTTCAAAGAAGACCTTTTGAACAATGGGCAACCGGTATAAAAACATAAAATACTCTTTTTATTGGGGAATGGGAGTGGGTGGGAGTGGGCATCATTGGTAGTTTCTGAGATATACTGCATATAAAATGATTGTTGTAGATTGCTTTTTATGTATTTATAATTTTAAATTGAATTTTCATAACTGCATTTTCAATAGGATTGATAGTGTACATTTTGTTCTGTCACTCCTTCTCCTATTTGACAACTTCATGTGAAGTTAACGCAGCAGGGGAGTTTGCAAAAATGGTGGATTTGTGTAAGAAGCCTGCACAGTCTGTACCTCCAGGACTTTGGAGCCTCAAGGGCCATTTGCTTTCAATTGTTCATTACAGAGTGGATGAACATGCATAGCTCCTTTGCAGTCCAGGCTCATTGTACCTTGTGTCTAGCCACTGGACAATGTGGGAAGCAATAGGTGGTTACTGGACATCAGAGGAGGATAAGGCAGTTCATCATGAAAAACAGCTCAATAGGAATCAGGCATCATTAGGTTCTGCAGCTGGGGGCTTCTTTGGACTGATAGAATTTTGACCAGTAGAATAGAAATAACCTATAGTCCTAACTTACAGACTCAAGAGTTAATGACCTTCTTGAGGAGTCAAGAAATGAAGTAAAATTAGCATAGCACAGCCAGAAAGATCTCTGTTCATTTTTATGTACTTAAGATACACATTAAAGATAAAATTCCAAATTCTTCCTGCTCAGAGTTGATGAGAAGCATCTTTCCTAAGAATTTCTTACAGTTCTTAAGATGCTATCTTTGAAGCAGGAATTTCTTTCAAGAGGAAAATAATTTTAAAAATGTAAACTGTCACCCCTCTTTTGTCACTAAAATGTTTAAAAAACCATCTAAATACCTTGGGATGCCTTTGTGTCACTTTGAAAGGAAGTGCAATTTTACATTTCTCAGGACAATGCCCAGAAGTTTACTGCTAGGTCTGAGCTCTGAGCTGTGGTGGTGTAGTTTAAGAAAGCCCATTGAGTCAGACTGTCTATCAACAGTTGCTCAAATTCGTTTCTTAATAAGGTCAATGGAGTGAAGTAGGGAGAATGTTCAGAGTGTCTGCTCCTTCTGTTCCTTTCTCCATTGACTGCACAGTGTTTGGCAGTTTTCTGTAGCAGTTAAGCAAAATCACTGTCATAGTGTATTAGTTCCTGTTTTTTTCCAAGGAGGTGGGCTGAGAATGACTGTCAATGCCTGTTTTGGAAAGTGAGGGAGATGTTTGGCCTGGGCAAATGAAAGGCATGTCCTGAGAATGCCCACATGGCCCAAGGTAAAAAAAAAACAAAAACAAAAAATAAGAAAAACCCAACTGTCATCTGATGATGTGGGAGCTTGAACTAAATAAGCTCTGCTTTGGTGCTTGCCTTGAGGCTTTTGCCTTGCAGATTCCTGTCTTGGGTAAATTCTGTATGTGTAATCATGGCTGTGGGCACTTGGAGTAACTGCAGAAGAAATATAAGTGAAGAAATGTTCATGATTTTCTCAGACACTTATAGCCAAAACAGCACTGCTACCGAGTTGTCATGATTTACAGCCTGCTGGTTTAGCTGCAATATGATATTAAGATGAAAATAAATTAAATCAGATTTTTTTAAAAAGCAAGCATGTAGTAGATTTAGTGTTTACAGTTTCCATTCTTCAGTCATTTTTCATTTTTCTCTTTAAATGAGGTGTTTCACCATTAAATGAGTTTGTCTTCCACAAACTTGCATTTTTTTCAATGTTAATTTGTAAGAAAGTGTCTGAAATGCATTTGTAAACAAAGGAAAAAACCAATAATGAAATAATTGATTTCTTCATTAAGGTTTTATTTTAACTCATTTTCTCCTCTTAGTGTAAATTGTCATTTATAAGCTGTCTCCTCAATTTCTGAAAGAGTAAGAAGAAATGGAAATTTTAAAATCTTAATATATTTTTCTGTATTTTGGACAAAATATTCAAGTAGAGTAGAATCTCCTTATCATTTTTTGCAATGTTTTCTGCCTTGTGATTCTAATGTAAAAACTGAGCAGAATGACTTGGAGTAAGATTTGGGATGATTTGATATGCCCTCTTGTGATGGCCATGATTTAAGCAGTTCCTATTGCTCATTCTGACCCAAGTTCCTGGCACAAGGATGGAAACAAATGGCAGAGTCAGTGCAAGAGCTGCTTAAGCCAAAAGAGCCACTTGTAATACTAAAAAAATGCATTACAAACTGTGGTAGAAAATTTCTTTTAGAAACATATTGCTGCTCTCTTTTATCAACATTACTTTAAGCATTGCTGACTATGTACTGTTTTGTAGTTGAAGAAATAATATCTTTTCTTTCTTTTGCCTCCTCCTTCATCTCCTTTTTATTTTTTGTTCAGAGATTAACATACGAGGAAAAAATGGCTCGTCGCTTGCTGGGAGCAGACAGCGCTGCAACTGTCTTCAATATACAGGAACCAGAAGAAGATCCTGCTATACAGGTGACACATAATTCTACAATTCCATAGGAAAAAACACCTTTCAGATTTTCTTTTACAGACTATGATTGTCATTAAAATGAAGTCCTACATAAGACAATTCATATACGTAAGATAGGATGGTTATTGATCACAGAAGTCATATGTTATCTATTAGTGAAATAAGCTGGAGGATCATATATCTACTGCTCAGTTTTTCCATGAGGTGGAGCCTTCTCGAGTATCTGCTTTCTGCTTTAAACTCTTCCACTTATCCTGTTCTGTCCTCACCTTTAAGTCTCTCAAGGCAAAAATACATCTACTATCCTGAAACCATCTTCTATGTGTTTGGTAATAGGCACTTTTTGGGTGCAGACCAAAGCCACAACAGAAAGTCTGCTTGAAAGGCCAGGTACACACTCTCTCCATTGTTCAGATGCCAGAGTTGCTATTCTGAAATACGTAGCATTCATTTGCTTATGGTGCTGCACAAAGTACACTCTCCTGATAAAAACTCTGAGGAACTGTCATGGATCTTGGTCTTTCTGCCTCTTGATCTTTTTTTCTACCTTTGCAGGAAGCTCGCTCTGTTGGTGCTTCTGTAGTGAGTCCCATGGATATTCAAAAGGTTATAATTTTCACCTTTTTCTGTCTTGTTTTTTTCTCTTTTTTTTTCTTTTCCCTTTCCATTCTGCTGTTCTTTGTTAATAACAAGAGATGATCTACTATTAATAACTGTGGAGAATTGGGCTGCACTCTGTTTATGAGGATGTCCAAGTTGTTCTAGAAGCTTGTGTGAGTGCAGATAGTTTAACAGCAAACATCGTGTGCTCCACTGTCTTTGTGCTGTAACAATAACATAACTGATATGATACTAACCATGTCATTTACTTCATGGTTTACTTTTATGGTACACTTCAGGAAACAAGGACATTTTAAAACTATCTGCAGTTTACAAGATTTTCCTCTGCTCTTCCATTTTTTTGCGATTATCGAGGGTTGTGAATAGTTCTGTAACTGATGGTAGAAAGGTGTCACGTCATCCTCAGGCCAGAGGATGGGGATGTGAAAGGATGCTTTGCATGAGATGCATGTTCTGTCTTAAATACAACAAGGGTCAGAGACAATGGCCAAAGGTAATTTGAAAGAGTGTCTGAATTCCTGCTGACTGAGAGGAGCATTGACTCATTTTTTTTCCTGCTTCTGAGCTATTTTACAGTCTGACATTATCAATGTCATCAGTAAGATTCCAAGCAGGAATTCTGTACTGCAAAGGAGACATTTCAAGAAAGCAAATAACAGTGTTATATAAATCATAACAAATTCGAGCAAGTTTCTGCTTTTCTTGCTGTATCTTCAATACGGTTACAGTAAATTTTGTTTTTAAGGGAGGGTCTTACACAAAGGGGAACATAGAAACAGGAATAAAGGGAAACAACTATCATGGACTGCCACTGTTGCAATTTTCTCCTTTTTTCCCCCTCATTTTTACAGGCAACTGTAAACAAAATAATTTTATCCTTCTGGTTCAGCCTCTGGTACAGTTCTATGCAAACAGCAGATGTGAACCATATGGTCTTCTAGCCATCTGGAAACAAAACCCACCCTAAATCTGTCTGTACCCTCAAGGAAATATTAGTGTGTTCCTTTTGTCTTTATGAACTGCCTCAGAATACTTTTATTCTTATAGGATTTTTTTAAAAATGGAAAGAAAGCAACCAATTACTTTCTTTCCCCTTATAAATTAGACCTTAAGACAACATGAAATACTGTTTTTGCCTCATACCAGATGTCTTGATTGTTTCATAGGGAAGTTATTGGAGACATGGATTATAGTGTTTTTCTTCAACAAGATACAGTTTACTTTTATATGTAAAAACTTAATGGATTGTTAAAGATCAGCAAAATAAAAAAAATCCAAACATTAGGAACAGATCTTCCTGAGCAATGTGTTGAAGCTGGACACTAATATCTACCTCTCATTTGACAGGAATATAAAGTCTCCAGCTTTGAGCAAAGGCTGATCAGTGAAATTGAATACAGGCTGGAGAGATCTCCTGTGGAAGAATCAGATGATGAAGTGCAACATGGAGATGAACCTATTGATAACAGCATGTCACCATATTTTGAGATAAAGCTGAAGCACTACAAAATCTTTGAAGGAATGCCAGTCACATTTACATGCAAAGTGGCAGGAAATCCAAAGCCAAAGGTAAGAACAGACAGTAAATATTTCTAGAATTTCTCTGAAGAGTTCTGTGTTGGTACTTTACCATCAGGCTCTGGACTCTACAGATTGTATCTTACAGAAACTGGAGATACTCACACTTGACAGGAAAGATTCCTATCTGGTATAAACTGCCAAATCTCTTTTGGCATAACTAGAGTTATTCAGTTAAAAATTGCAACTATGTAGCTTCTGCTCTCAATTGCTTCCTCCTGAGGCTTCTTCTCAATTATTTTACCTGGAAGTAATGCTTCTGTTCATTTTCACAGTTACCTCCAGGATACATCTGTAGCACAGAATGCAGTGCAATGCTAGAAAGCCCCACATTAGCTGGCATAGGAGTCCCAAAAGCCACCTCATCTTGCTAGCATGGGTACATAGTTCAGGCATGGCAACATACTAATGCAAAAATGTGTGGATTCTAGTTCAGAAGCCAGCATGGTATCTCATTCTTCAGCATCTACACACACTAACAAGACTAGATTTTACTGGAATGTAGAAGGCGGCATAATAAAATTCCATAAGCTCCCATATATCTCAACAGCAAGATGAGACATGATGGTGAGGTTTTAATGATGAACTTCTGAGGGAGGGTTTGGCTTGGGAAGCATTTCCTTGTAGCAAATGTAAAAGTACCAGCTGTGTGATGTCAGTAGTCTGGAAGAATGCCCTTCTTGGATAGGTTGCACTCAACCGTTTCAAAAGTCGCTTGGCAATCAACTGACTGATTCTGCAGCAGGCAAACGGCAGCAGCTTCTCCATCCCCCTGCCAAAGCCAGGGTCTTCCCAGCAAGGTCCTCACAGCTCTCACAGTGACCTCTCCTGGACAGGGGCTCTTGTCTTAGACAAGATCAAAGCTGCCCTATCTGTTCCATAAGACCTTCAGCGAAGCCCTCACGTCCAAATCTCTCATCTGGTCTAAGTTTCATGGGTACTTAAGATTTCAGACTGAGATAAATGCAAGTGACTTTACATGCCCAATGATATATGTGTATGATATTGTACAAGCTGTTAATTTTTAAAAAAAGGACTTTATGAGGTAGCAGAGGAAGAACAGCAGAGAACTAGGGCTGCATCTACATCAACAAGGAGTGCAGACCAGAAGAAAATCTCTAGAATGAGATATCCATCCCTGCACACGTCAGAAGGTTTTACTCCAGGCTAGCTCTAATCTCCTCCCACAGACTGAAGCAGATGCACATTAGATGAGTTCTTGGAGCACATTTTCTGGCTTAGTTTCATCTGAAAGAAATCCAGATCTGTGCTCCAAGAGCACAACATGATGTGAACTGCTGCTAAGTAGTATACTTATATCAAAAAAGCACTCCTGCTTCAAACTGAAGACACACACACTGAGAAGATAAGCCCACTCTAACTGAAACCAAACCTTTCATGTCTAGCATTACTTCTGAGATGGCCACAGGTAAGAGTCTGTTGTGCTGACCAAGGCTGGAATGCAAACGGGTCTGTTGCTGACAGAAGTGCAGTGTGTGCAGAGATACTTTCTGCCTGAGGCTTATGACTAAGTTGCTAGATGACCTGTTATGAGTAAGCCTTAGTCAACTTCACCATCCCCTAATTTCCACAGTTTCCAATTAAGGTGTAGTTTCTCAGTCTGATTGAAGACAGATGAAAGGGGATGTCTCCTTTCCCTCGCTGGGGCGATAAGGGCTGCAGAGCAGGAAGCCGCCCTCGCGGTACTTCCCCTAAAGCAAGCCCTTACAGAGGAGCATCTGAATGCCCTGTGAATCACAGCCCTGGTCTGTTTGCCTGCAGTGTCAAAGCCTCGCATTAAGAAGTGATTTGCTCTCGCACCTGGAACTCTGGCCCTTTGTTCCATTCACTCGCAGATGCTTTGTGTAATTTGTTAAATTGCTTGAGATGGAACCAATATCAGTGCTGTTGTAGGGCTACTTGTTAGCCAGGCTTCACAAATGTCCGGGGCCGTGTCTCCCCCTCATCTGCCAGAGCATTCCAAGACAGCAATTTTGAAAAGCTCAATGGCTGAGGGCTGCCCTTCTGCTCTAATTTGTTGAAGCTGGAAGTGTTGCTTGTGAATACATTTTTTACTTTGGCAAATGAAAAGCTGGAAATAATTTACTAACTTGAAGCTCCTCCCTTCTAAGTGTTCTGTCAGGTCTGCCAAGGAAAAGCTTTGGGAAGGACTGTAGTGTTTCTAAAATCTGGCATTCATTACAAGTGATTTTTCTAAGCGGAGTTGTTGGCTTGATTATTTTTTCCCCTGAACATGCCATGTAAATTGAATACTGATGTGCAAATTCTGTCTTCATATATATGACTTTTTAAGTCTGAGCCTACTCTTTGTTATAATCTTTGGTGTAATGTAAAACTATATTCTCATCAAAGTGAGAAACCTATGGTGCTACAGGAGGGACTATGCAATACTTCTTTTTAAGGGATTATTTCTCCTCAGAATTAAGACAATGCCACACAAGAGGTTAATTGAGACACAAATGTTACATAAATCTCATACTGCTCACTCTTTACATGGCTGCATATAATTCTTGGTGGTTAAAAATGCTTGTGCTGCCCAAGATCAAATCCCCCTTTGTACTGTGCATACCATTATATTCCTAGTCTTTACACACTGGTTTCTGAAAATCTGGCGCAAATAAAAGCAATCCAGATGCAGAGTTCAGTGCTTATATAGGTAAATGGTACATTTATTAAAAGTTATCCTAGAAAGAAAGTACTTCACTGCAAGGGCCATTGTCTCCTGCAGTGGAAGTGTTTTACTTATTAACTCCATGTCAGATAAAGGTAATATTAAGAATTTACTGCTCATGTGGGATGCCAATGCTTTTAAACTTAGTTGAAATAAATTTTGGACAACATATACGTGATGTTTGGATAGCTGGTTCAGTGAATACTTGTGTGTATTTCCATGCATGTCTCCTGATATTTCTGATAAGTGTACTGTTACTAAATAGTTACTACTTAATGCAGTAGATTTCCAAGCAACATTATGACACATGTAAAGCATGCAAGTTAAAACTCATTTTTTGCAGCAATGTTGTTTCAGCACCCATTAGCATGTGTATATAAGTGATCAAATATCTCTTACATCTCCAGTAAGTGCTCTGTCAGCAGACAAGAAGACGACTAAATCTTTTGTTCGGGCCACAGAGTCTCGGCAAGGCTGCTGACAGACAAAATGGGAAACAAGTATAACCAGCTATTGAGGAAATGAAATCATTTCAACTTACGCATAATGCTTGTTAGTATAAAAATCATACACAGTAATATATTTTTAAGGAAAATTTCCACTCATTTTCACTGAAATAATCTCCATTATTTTTGTGAAATTCAAAAGTATACCTTCAATTTTGGCCCTAGTGAGTGAATTTCAAGCTTTGATATGTTGGCACATATGAGGAGCCCAGCAGATTAAACTCTATCAGGAATGGAATTGCTTATTGCTCTGTCACTTCATTTTTTACTAGAGACCCAGCACCCTTTCCTCACTCTTAAGACCTAAATTCCCACTTCAAGAATGAGGCTGAGCAAAATGTGTGTGTTTTCCTCATGCCAAATAGTCTTTCAACATTTTTTATATATTCCTCTGTGTGTGTTCATGCATACACAACATTTACTTTTGATTCCAGCAGATATCAGTTTGGGATTTTACTTTATTATTATAATATATAAAAAAAATCTTGAAAGCTAGGTCAATTTTTTTTCCCCTTCAAGTTTGAGGCACTAAAAATACAAGTTTTTGTGTGCAATTCATGGATTACATGTAAGATATTATCCTGCATACATCATTTTTTTGGCTCACTGAAAGTATATCTTGGGTCAGCCAGAGAATAGAATTATGTATCAAAAGTACTGGAAAAGCCCTCTGTTTGATGGCCAGTGTAACTGTTGTGTGCAGCTTGGAACTGTGCTGGTGTTGGCATGCAGTTATGAACGGATGTCGAGGTGCTGCTTTGCTTTGAAGTATTTCCTATTACTTTGCAAAGCTGTCCTCTAGCTCAGCTGGCCTGTCACAGCAGGGTGACATTGTTAGTTTCAATCATGTCATTACACTGTGCTGGCCCCTCCACACTCTCAGCTGCTCACTGCCAGCAGGAGCAGCTCTATCCCCTCTGGCATTTTGGTCCAGTCCAGTCAGCATAATAGATATGAGACAAAACGGGTGTTTCAACAGTGAGATCATTGCTTCTATTTTATTCATCATTGAATTACTTAAGCCTATCATTATCTTGGGTTTTTTATTTATGTTTTTCTGAATAGAGAGCAAAAGCATTCTCAAGTTTTTTCTGCAACTTCTTCAGATCTAAGCAAAATAAATGTAAAATTAGTAATTTCTGAAATTAGTAATCTTTTCTTTGTAATGACATTTAGTTTCAGTTCTTGAAATGCTCTGTCCTTATGCACCTGTACGTTTTGTTGGAAAATGTTCAGACTGTTTTCTTTGGTCCACTGATAATCTTGTGAAAGTGAAAGTTAGTGGAAATGCTCATAAAAGGAGGACTTGATCAAAGCAGTTTTCTTTTGCTACTTACCAGAGAGTTTTCCAACAGTTAATTTCGTTAGTGCTATTAATGAGAAATTATGGCAATGGGCACCTACCTCTCACCAGCTGTGCCTTGTTTTTTTCCTCCAGATTTATTGGTTTAAAGATGGGAAGCAAATTTCTAAACGAAGTGATCACTACCGAATTCAAAGAGAACCTGATGGAACTTGCTCACTGCATACTGCAGCCTCCACCCTGGATGATGATGGGAATTACACTATTATGGCTGCTAACCCACAGGTAAATGAAGGTTTGGCTCCAGAGCAAACATCCTTCTGGACATAAATCTTCAGAAAACTATCTCATCTCACATATGCATGATTTAATTAAACGATGAAGTCACTGTAAAGTATGCAAGTTAGATTTCTGTTTTCATCTTGCATCAGTAGGGTGGGACCTTTCTATCTCCAAGAGATTAGCAACTCAACAGCAGTTTTTTTCTGTGGTTTGAGGTTTCAGAGGAGAGTGGTGTAATTTTTTAATTATTCTTCCCTAGTTGTTTCAGCTGATAACATCTCAGTATTGTAACTGAGCATGGATAGCACATAAAGGGAGGAAAAAAAAAATCCAGTTTACCAGCAGAAGTAATCCAGTACAGTGATTTAACTTTCTTTTGTTTACCCTGCTCACTGACTGAGGCCAATTTTTTCAAATGAGTGGGAGTATATCACACCTCAACATGCTTACATTAGGCAGATTGCAAGTCTGTAAGGCAAAAAAAAATCTAGCACTATTATGCAGCAGAATGGTATCCTGTGTTGATCTAAAACAGTGCTTTTCTGAAACACAGAGTGTTACTGGTTAAATAATGCCATTTTTTCTTTGCAGATTTAATGCAAGAGTTGAGGTACACAGCAGAAACCCACGAGTTCTTTAGATGTAGCCAAGCTTACAGGTCACTCATCCTATTGAAGTAGCTTTTTCAATGCACTTTTCCTATACCACAGCAAATTGAGGGGAAAGAGTTGCATGTGAGAAACCGAAGTAGTAACATAACTTTTGGGATGTAATGAATTATTCTCTTCTGTAGTGCCAAATATCTTGCCAAGACTAGGCCTGCAAGCAGAATCACACTGCAGAATAACAAACCGTATCACTGAGACAGAGTTTAATCTAAGCTGGAGTGTTGTGCTCTGTTGTGCACGTTGCTAAGTTACTCAGTCTGACGCTGCCTTTTTAGTCTCACTCTTTAGCTTGTCAGTCCTGGTTATACTGCAGAGGGCTTGTGAATATAAGTGGTTGTTCACATGGGAAACACACAGAGAGCAGCTTTTGGGTAGATTCTATGAACTGCAGTGCTTAAATATAGGTGGTTTAATTATTATTTCTACATATATAAGTAGAAGAAATACTAATGAAATAGCATGAGGCCATGGAATTGTTCAAGCTGGGAGCTTTTACACATAGATGACATTGGTAGCATTTAAACTGTGAAATTTCACAACAGGTTTAAAAATATATGCCAGTTCAAGGTAAGAAATGGCTTCAGTTCATCTTCCTGTAAGTGTTGTCTCAGTGCATGCGCAGAGTTTCACTGTGTAGTGTTACTGTGTGATCCGAAGTCTTGGAGAACTTGGTGAACAAACTGCCTTTGTGTTTGGGCACTGTACTCTGTCCCTGAATATTTACAGCCTACTTTGCAGCATTTGTTGTTCTGGAAAATGCTCATTTAATGACACAACAGTGACCCAGGTTACCAGTTCTGGTCATTGATGGCACTACTTTGTTCGTGGGATTTTGGATGTACTAAAATGAGCTGGGTTCCCAGCTCAGAGCTTGGAAAAGCAGCTTTGTTAAATGATAAAATTCTGTGTTTATGGTTTTTTCCTGCTTCTTTGGAGAAGAACCAGAAGCATCCTCCTTTTTACAGTGTAATTCCCAAGCAAATATACTTATCTTTTCCACTATTTGCTTGCTTTTGCTATGCATTTAACAGTACAATGGAGGCAAAGAAGGGGTGTGAGTTAATGAACTAACCTTTCACACTCAGAAATCTGGATTCCTATTCTTTTAAGTCATCCTGAGTGGAAATAATTTTGGCAAAGTCTTCTCAATTCTAATGGAAAGTTGTCCACGTCTCAAAGCTATCACAAACTTAGGCAAATTTGGCAACCTCTCCGTAAGAAAGTGAAATATAAGGGAGCTGACATCAGAGCTCTGATGGACTGGTAGATATTTGCTGTTGCTGTGTTTGGTCATTGCCATTGGAATCACCAAACTCTAAAGCAACAGGCTTGTTCTCAGCTGATAGAAATCGGTTCTATTAAAGCAAAGGATCCAGTTCATTAAAGCTCTGCCAGTTTGTGCCATCTCATGACCTGGGCTAACATAATAGGATTTCTGTGTGTACAAGGCCTTGTTGACAGACCCTGGAGATGGTCCACGGTAGTTAACACAGCAGGCCCCATTGCCCACGGCAAAGTTAACATGGCAATTCCAGCAGTGAGCTGGAATTAAAGCTCTGACACACCACTGGGGCTTGTTGTAAAATCTGCCATAGAAGTTAATCCAGAGCAAATGGACCCTGGGCCTAGACAAACACAAAACCTTGCCTGATTTAGGCCTTTAGTTAGAGGTCATATGCCTCAACTGAGCTGTTTCTGTGAACTGTATGGGCTGCCATTGAGATCTTATTTTCACCTTCTTTCTTTTTATTTAATTTTCTCTGCTTCTTTGCATTATCCAGTCCTCAGGCTGGAGTCTCCTTAGCTTCTAGGACATTGTCTCATTAATTACTTCCCACTCATTGCTTCCTTCCTCTTCATCCTGTGACTTTTCCAAAACCTTTGGCTTCCTGCTTAATCTTCCCTATCCAGGTTCCTTATTGCCTTTTGTGTTTTCATTTGTGACATCATCATATATTGAGATATGCAGAAATTATCCCAACCTATGTGCATTCATCAGAAAAATATTAATATGTAGTAGTACCCAAAATAGAAATTCATTTGTTCCAGATGTCTTTAATAGTCTTGTAACATAAGGGGAAAAATAAAGCTTTTACATAAGGAATTGCTGTGGGTTTTGCACAATGGCTTATTTTAGTGCAGGGATTTTTCTTGTAGACTAAATGGGTCATGGGAATAGAAGTGGGACACAGACTTCATTTCTAAGTGAACACAAAAGTTGTTGCTATTTGAAGGCTGCTTGTGAGCCTGGTGAAATTGTTTTTGATGGGCTTTGGACAGTTCCTAGAACTTCTATGTGCAACCCCTCAAGTACTGTGATAAAAATATTTGTCACTTTTATGCTGACAGACTTGTGTGAGGAGCTCACAGCTTAGAGATGAAATACACTGCAAAGCTGATGTGGATTTTGCCTTACTGCTACCAGCCTGGGGGCAGAGCTGTTATTTATTAGGACCCCAGATGCTTTTACCCTTTACAGGGCAGTCCCATCCCAAATCTGTTAGGAATAGTGGTTGTGGTGGAGAACCTGTCTTCTAGAACACAAAGTTAAAGAAAAAAGGGGACCAAAAACACCTCAGCCATGCTATACTTATCACTCATTGAAAATAACCTGAATTATCACCAATGTCCATCAGCACAATTCAGTGCAATTCCTCAAACCAGATTCACTCTGCAGAGAGGACCTGTTCAGTACCTGTCAAATTCTTTTTGGCTTTCACATTAATGAGGGCCCACCAGATCAAGTAGATTGATCTACTTTGGAAGCAGCAGCACTGCCAACACTGACTGTGGGCCATCTTCAGGATCTTGAACTTGTCATTCTGCCCACTTGCCACACACAGAGAAACCTCCTGCCCACATCAATAACAGTCAATAAGAACTTGATTCTCGCTGGTGTTAGCAGTCTTTAAAAAAAAAGAATGTATTATATATACACACTGTATATATATATATATATATATGTATAGTCTCAGTCATTCCAGGCTGCTCTGTTAGATTGGAAGCTGATAAAATGGGTAGGCAAAAAAAGAACAGATCAGGTTGGACACTTATTATTACATATTTTAAGTCTTTTAATGTTCCTTCTCTCTATCATCCTAACAGGGCAGAGTAAGTTGCACAGGCAGGCTGATGGTTCAAGCTGTAAATCAAAGAGGCCGCAGTCCTTGGTCACCTTCAGGTCAGCCTCACATAAGAAGGTATTTGATACTTTTTTTTTTACTTTTAATAATACAGATTTTGCAAAATAACTGTGTTAAGATAAAGAATGTGAGGTAAGCAAATAAGTTAAAAGCATGACATTCAAGAAGAAATGTGACCTCTGCTGTCTTAAAATTGCTGCAGAACTTGCACACTCAGAAGTATAAGCAACCTCTGAAATGACATTACTTTTAAATTTCTTTAAATTTCCCTGTGTCCTCCTCCTTTCTCTGTGGTGTTCACTAGTTACTCTATATCTCAAATTGTACTTTCAGCTGCTGGGCAGGCTCTTGTCACTTAAGTTTTTAAAAATATTTCATGTGATTAGGATTCTACCAGGAATCTTCATCTTCTGCAGCTTTTAGTAAGTGTTGATTTAATAACCGCATGCCAAAGAGGTTTATCAGATTTACATTAGAAATATTTACTATTTCAGTATTTAATATTTCACTTCAGGTTCTTATAAGGAATTATGAGTCAGAAATAAAGTATTAAACTTATCTTTGGTGAGTTTAGAATTATTCCCATATGAAGCTATGAGTTATGTTTTTGGACCATAGAAGGGAATTTTCCCTTCAAATATTTTTATTTTTCATTGCTCAAAACATTTATGCGGGTGTTTAGCACAGCTTAGACAGCCTTAGATGATACAAAAAAATTGATTTTAGTTACCAGAACTGTTTTCAAGGGAGTGTGAGGGCTCTGGTTCCTGGATTCTGCTGTAATGAGGCATATGTTTTGCTTAATGTCTCCAACAGCCATAGAATCTCAATATTGCCCAACTAATACACAGAGTACATGTAACTACACAGTCAGTGTACAACCAGGAAAGGATTTCTGTAATAGTACTGGTACTAGTATGTCATGTAGAACTGCTGCATGTAAAACAGGCTCTCTTCCCCTCTTTGATAGCTATAAAGTATTAGGAAGTGAGGCTGGTTGGTTAAAAGATCTTGCCGATCTTATTCCTGCACAGAATAAACTGCAACCCTGAAAGCTTTTCCCAGCATTTCTTGAGATGGCCACCAACTCCCTCTGCAGTGTGTCACCCTTTATGTTAAGCCCAAAGCTCAGAGTGCCTCTGGCAGGGAATTCCCTGCCAGGCTGCACTGTAAGAACAGCACAGGAAAAGCTGGGGCCACCTGGAGTATCCTGTCCAGTCACTAATGCACTTAGCACCTTCAGATTATGGGTAAAAATGCCCATGTTAACCCCTGAAGGGAAAAGCTGCCGTGAAGAATCAGGTTTCAGCTGAGTAAGTGAGTGCACATGAGGTGATGAAGGGGAAAAAGACCTTTAAAAGCAAAGATGATGGAAGGTAGGTAGGGGTGGAAGCAGCTCCTGCAGCTCCTGAAGGACCAAATATGTGTGTCTCTCTTTCTGTGATGGACAGAACCCTCAGGTAATAGTGGAGGAGGCTCTTTTCAATCTTTCCAAGTGTATTCAATGTCCAAGGCCACTTCTGGCTGGTATTTGATTTTCTAATGGAGATAAGCACTCAAGCAGCTGCTATTGCTTTGGGTTGGCTGTCCAGTGGGTAATGAATTAGAAATAAGGGATTTCTGTAGAGCAGTTTAATTAAAATTAAGGCAATTATTGGGGATTCTTATTTCATGTAAAATAACCACGTGAAGGGTTTATCCCATTATCTTTGCTCTGGAAGAGCAGTTTCTGTAAGCATTCAACACAGAATCTCTGTTTAGTGACAGTTCTCACTACTCCCACTGAAGGTTTTGTCCAAGACTGATGAAATGGGAGCACATAAAACCTTCCTAAGACAGACTCCTGCCACTGGCTTTTCTAGTGTAATATCCCAGATTACTGTTCCCCCATATGCTGTGGTACTTGCCATGTCTATTGCCATTGACTTTTGATAAGTAATATTCCTATAGCACTAAAATATTATTTCTATAAACTTTTCTGCTTGAGAGTAACAAAACTGTTTGCTTCTTTTATTACAAGGGTAATTATTAGTTTAATGAACTTTATGACTTGTTACACTGTCGACAGGCTGCTTTTTCCTGAAGTATATTTAATCTCTTAAAAACTGTGTTCTGGCAGAACTCTGGGATTTTATTTTAATATATTTTTTTAAAATTTGCTTAGCTGATAAACATCACTTTCCTAGCACCCTTGATGTGGGTGGCCACTTTTGAATTTTCTGATGTGTAAAGCTTGGACTCAATCCCTTAGATGACAAAGTCCTCAACAAACATTGTGTCACCTAAGCATGACAGCCAGAATCCGAAATGAATCTTAAAATGCATGAGATTTAAAGAAGATTTAAAAACTAAATATTCTTATCACCCTGCTTCAATTAGGGGAATAATTTCAACTTAATCTCCTTTATTCCAAATTAGTGATCATTACTATATGGTCAGTTGCAAAGTGTTCTTCATCTTCTTCCTCACTGAAATTCCCAGTGCATTATACCATGGATTGTACCAACCCATGGAGTCTCCCCTGGACACATTTAGTACATGATGTCAGTTCTGCTGAAAATAATCTCCACAATGTGATGTCCGCATTGCAACTCGGAAGAGCCCACAATGAATCCAAGAGTTATTCCAGTCTGTTGCAATTTGTCATTCCCAGACATCTGAAGCTACTTGGCTCTACTCATTTCACTATTTGTTTAAAACCACAAAATATTTTAGAATGGAAATGACCCTAGTTTTACCTCTCAAGGCAAAGGCTTAAAAAAAGTCTGTGATTTTAGGGTAAACCTACAAAGAGATAAAAAGAAATGCAACATCTGTGGTCACAAATTCTTAAGTTCTTTGTTTTCCATTTTATTTAGCATAAATTCCACCCTCCTCCCCCACCCAATTTTGACCAGTGCTGCCTTTTCCTGCAGCTGCAGCAATGAGATGGTGGCTTTCACACTCCCGTGGTGCCAGTTCACCTGTTTGGCTCAGCTTTGCAAAATCTTATGACGCACCAGTTACTTGTACTTTGTTGGCATTTTATCAACAGGATGCTTATCAATAATGTGGAGGCAGATTTTGCTCAAGTTGCTTGCACTGTGCAGCACTCACTTGACAAGGTACCATAATTTTTAGTTGGTCTTGCAGAACTCATTACCAAATAATATCAGTACATTTTTTCCTTGCTGCTCTCCATTTTCCATCCCATCTACCTGCCCAAGGCACCTGTGTCTCCTCAACTGATCAGGAGCTCACCAGCTAAAGCTCAGAGGTGCTTACGAGCTGCAGTGTTGGACCTTCTGAAGAAGCTTTAGACATGTTCAAGTAGTAAAAACTTTGAGGTGCTTCAGACATGGATGAAGCCACATGAGCTCTTAGTGTGTGCAGGGATGTCTGTGTTTCCCATTTCAGTACCCAGTCCTACATTATTAATCAGTATGGACTGGACATCTACACAAGCCCCCCATCCCCCCCCAGTTGCCTTTAGTTATAGCTGTCAGAAAATTGTGATGATCCTCAAAATGTCAACAGTGAACTATTAATAAGAGAATACTGTAGCACAGGTGATGCCTGGCCAATTCAAACACAGCAATAGCAGAGAAAAAGGCAACAACAGAGTAGGGAAAAATAAATAAAATTCAAGCTACTCTAATTAACTGCAGCCTCAGTGGAACAGAGCGTGCAGCTGGAGTGCTTATCTTCCATGCAGTAGTACAGCATCCTTTTTCCAAATGTAACCATTGAAGATTTTAGGCTCTTTTTTGCTGTGAATTATTTTAACCTGGAGAAATTACCTTGGGCAGTAGAAAATGCATATGGGCACTTACACTGCAGCATGGACAATGCAAACAGTGGCCAAAACAGAAACACTGGCAAAAAAAAGAATGTGGGATTCAGAGAAGAGAATTTCACTGCAATGTGTCATTGATAAAAATGGTCTTTGGAGGATATTTGAGTAGCTCCTCTTCTTCACACAGGATGTTACTGTAGGCAGCAGCTGGCTCCAGAATGGAACCCACTGGAGCTGATGAGGCAAGGGCAAAAATGGATATAAAATTCTGTTTCAAGATTTTTTGATTACTAAATCACACAAATGGAATAATCTAATTTCAATGGAAACAAAAATCTTGTTAAATGAGGAACCACTTAGAAAAAGATTTGATGGATTAAATTAACAGGCAAGAATAGCCAATGCTGAAAATTGATTCAATGATATCATGGAAGCCTTAGGGTGATTGATACTGTGTATAGGGACAGGAGTTACTTTTCTTTCCTTTATATTATTTATCAAAGTGTTTTGTCTTTATTAAAAAAAAAAATACAAAACCAAAACTAACAACCGAAGTTATTCTTCCTATTGCTCACAACTGAAATTCTGATTGTTTCAATTCCACAGTTTGATGGCATTGAAAATATTCAAGAGTATCTTATACAAAAACATGTTAAATGAGGAATAAATCCATCCACAGCAATTCTATTCCAGAATTTTCTGTACAGTCTTCACTAGTGCAGAACAACAGAAGATAAGTCTGATGTGAAAGGTCTCTTGTCAATTGAGATGAGTTAGCTTTTAGCTGCTGTTATTTGCTGAAAGGGAACCATGATTAATGAACAGTCCATGTACTTTCTGTTGTAATTAGCAGCAGTGAGGGGATTAAATACACAGGACATTAGAGATGGGGCACTGAAACTACATGCCAAGGCCTGCAATCTTGCTTTATTTGTATTTCAGCGATTTAAAGACTGAACAAAAATACTGTAATTCACAAAATTAATTAATTTTACAAGCTGTTATTCTGTAGCAATATAGTTTTATAGGTCATAGTTTGTCACAACATGGGAATTAAATGAAAGTAATTAAATAACTGCAGTGTCATAATTAACTCAGTCTGGGCCAAATGCTACCAGTGCATGTGTGTAAATATGGATGGGGTGATTACGGTGTAGGTCAAAGAAGTGGTTTAAAATTCAAACCAGTCTTATAAGTGATTATGGTTTTTCTGATTTAGCAGAGAAAAAAAGTAATTTACCTTTATTTCATGTTATTTTAAGTCCACGATCTCGATCAAGGGACAGTGGTGATGAAAATGAACCAATTCAGGAACGATTCTTCCGGCCTCATTTTCTGCAGGCTCCTGGAGACCTGACTGTTCAAGAAGGAAAACTATGCAGGATGGACTGCAAGGCAAGTGTCATGCAAAGGGTAGCAGCAACCTTCTGATAACATCAGCTGACTGAAAAACCACTGTGGTTTCTTTTCAAAGCAATTTTGCCTATTGGCAGTTTCGGCGCCTGTTAGTAGGGTAATTAATCTCATTGCTTATGAGTGAGTAAGTGGACAATAAAAGTTTGCCTCCCCTCCAATGAAAGTGCTTCAGGCAAATCTGAGAGCTCACAGTAAACTGATTTATAGAATTCAGCTATGCTGGGGTGTGGAGGGAAGCAGCACACACTTTAAAGACAATGTGTTTCTATATTTTAAATCCTTTTACTACTTGAACCCCTGTTAAAAGTTTCAAACAATATAAACCTGATTTATGACTCTGCTGAGCAGAAATAATTCAGGCTTCAGGGTGACTTCTGTTTACTTTAGGCTGACCTATTTGGGAGAAGCTGTTTGCTCTGAAGGAGTCCCCACAGCAAGTGGCACAGCTTTCAAGAGAGCAAGACTTGTCCACACAGACCGAGTATTAACTAGTGCAGGCGGTGCAGTCACTAGGGCACTCCTCAGTGGAATGCAATTTCAGAGGTCAGGAGTTAGTCAGCTAACATCTTTTTGTCTGCAAGTTTTCCAACAAGAAGTTAATCTAGAAAGGAGTATCTCCTCATTCCACCTGAAGAGCAAACAATAAAAAAGACAAAAGGTGTCACCCTGCCTTTTGTTTTGCAGTGTATTATTATTTAGCTTCTAGCTTATCTACGCACTGATCTTTTTTCAGTCGTGCCCATAAGACATCATGGAATTCAGGGAGTTGGTCAGAAAGTAAGTAAATGACTACAACTGACTCAATGTGTAAATCAGGACAGAATTAGATCTTTAAATCTTTTGGTACACTTGCAGTAGCAAACCAAACTAAACTTCCCTGAAGTAACAAGTCAGGACTCCTCCAGTGTTTCATGTGACTAATACAATTTCCCACTGTTCTGTTTACACTCAAGGTTAGTGGATTACCAACTCCAGACTTAAGCTGGCAACTTAATGGCAGACCAATTCGCCCTGACAGCTCTCACAAAATGTTGGTGCGTGAGAATGGGGTGCACTCCTTGATCATAGAACCAGTCACAGCCAGAGATGCTGGGATCTACACGTGCATTGCCAGCAATCGAGCTGGTGAAAATGCATTCAGCCTGGAGCTCACTGTTGCAGGTAACATCTTCATGCTAAGCTATCAGACTAAGCACTGCCAGGATAGCATGGAAAAAGGAAACATGAATGATGTCAAATGACACATTGAGGGTGGAGGGTAAGAGAAGGAAACCTGGCAGTAACAAAAGCATGGTATATTTATAGTGAGCTATTCATGTTACGTTGTGGCAGAAGTTGACTGGCATGTAATGTCTGTGTGCACAGTTAAGAAAAGGAGGCTGCTGACCTTGAGGCCCTAGACCAGACTCTTACCCTGGATGTTGCTTTGTAATGACAATTTTTGCAGACCCACATCTACCCCTGGGCAGCCAGTGGGAATGCTTTATGCTTTTCACAGCACATCAGGCTAATGCCACTGCAGGCTTCTGGTAGGACAGTTCCTTTTCCAGTTAAAAGTCCATGCTTTTGTGGAATATGGGGGAGCACTTTCTATCAAGCATAGCAGCAGCCAGTTTAACTAACTATAATGGTCTACATTTCAAGTATTTTAGGAAAAAAAAAGTCAGCTTTTTAGTACTCACTTCCCCCTATTAAAATAATGATGGGAATGTTTTCTTCAGAGGAACTTTGTGATTAATGAAGACAACATTTATATTTCCTGCCACTTAGATCTTTCGTAATTGTTTTTAGTACTCTGCTGAAAGAAAGGCTATGTTCTCATAGATAAATGTCAACATAACTGCAATCTTTTTTTTCACAGCTAAGGAAATACAAAAAGCACCTGTGTTTATAGAGAAGCTACAAAACACAGGTGTGACTGAGGGATTCCCAGTGCGACTGGAGTGTCGAATCTCAGGGGAGCCATCTCCTCAGATATTTTGGAAGAAAGAGAATGAGTCACTCACATACAACACTGACCGAGTGAGGTTAGATTGACTTAGAATAATCTCCTCATGTGTAATTTCAATGATGATTTATCCTGTAAAACAAATAAAAACCTAAAAGGTCACATGAACACTTTGTGTAAAGGGCATCTCATAAATATTAACTAGTTATTGTAATAATTTATGACATTTACTCAAGCTTGCAGCCAGCCTGGTGGCTGAACCAAAAAAAAAACATTACTTCTTTTCTTTCCATCATTAGACCTACACAACTGCCATTGCACTCTAAGCAAGACTCTTCCTGAATCAAGACCACAGAAATTTGCTTGTGAAAAATCAAGGTTCCAAAGGAACACTCTGTACTTTTCAGCAGAAACTCTGATTCATAATTCTGCTGTACAGTTAAGCAACTAAGATTCAGTATTTTATATTTTAAGATCTTCCTCAAGTTTCCACAAAAGATCTGGGTAAGATCTGGTGTTCTTGCTACTCCAGATGTCTTAACCCACAATTGTGAAAGAAAAATTACTTCGTGTGCTTTTTCTTCTTAGTAGTGAATAGAAGATAATAAACTGCCAAATTGTCAAGCATACTCAAGGCTTTATTTTCTACCTGCTAACTTTAGAGGAAGTTCCATTTTAATTAAAGTTAGACTATAATCAATCTGTAACTAAGATTAGGTCAGCTCATAATGCCATTTTAAAATAGCCTTCACTGGTTTGTGATTTAAATAGTAATTTTCTACTTTTGTTTTGATTAGCATGCACCAGGATAACTACGGCTACATTTGCCTGCTTATTCAGGGAGCTACAAAAGAGGATGCTGGCTGGTACACTGTTTCAGCTAAGAATGAGGCTGGGATTGTGTCTTGCACTGCCAGGTTGGATGTTTATAGTAAGTGACTTCCATTTTCATGATCATATCAATCCCCCCAAAAGCAACAGTTCTGTAAGTTTTGCGTTATTCACAGAATGGTTTACATTGGTCTCTCTTTCTTTTGTTTATAGTTTCTCCTCAATAGTAAACATCCTCTTCAAGACAACAAATGCTCTGTCAAAGTATATTTCAACATCTTTCAGACACCTAAAGAAAAACAAGCTTGCATGCTTTCTGTTTGTGCTTAGTACATTAAATATAGCTAATTAACAACAGATAACAGCATGATCATATGAATTTTGTGGATCATTATTACTGTTGTTTTGGTGTCACTTCCCTAACCTTTTGTATTCTTTGGTACATTAGTCTGTAATACACCTGTGACAGCTACCAAAAGTGTAGTAGATGTTTTGATGGCTTTCTGCGTAATTACTCAGTTTGTTCCAAAGCAGACCCATATATAGTGAATGTTTCCTTGAAGAAGTATCTCTTACCAGTCTTCTCATAGCAAGAATTAAGGGGGAGGGGGAAGGGGAGGGACTGATAAAGGATGGTTTCTGGGGTGGTGCTGGAAGTGGGAATTGTGAGTAAGAGATTTGGCTCAGCATTCTTCAGCTGAAGAATACAAGGGGTGGCAATGGCAACCAGATAATTTCCTTTTACATGCAACAGTTAACCCTAGAACAAGCCTGTTACTTTAATAGGAGTGCACAGAAAAAGCCTCCTTGCTGTCACCCTTCTTGGTGGCAATGGAAATGTAGAAAATAATGACAAAAAGTAACACAGACTG
The DNA here is from genome assembly GCF_903797595.1 of Erithacus rubecula. NCBI lineage: Eukaryota > Metazoa > Chordata > Aves > Passeriformes > Muscicapidae > Erithacus > Erithacus rubecula. The sequence goes on along the minus strand of NC_136687.1, from coordinate 35,728,665 downwards.
TTGTATTTACTTATCACATTTAAAGGTAAAACTATATGCTGAGAAAAAAAAACAAAAAAACAACAATGCCAAGAAATTAAACAAATTTACCTTTGACATAATGGTTTTCTTCTTCTCAGAAATTACTGTCTCTTTCACAAAGGGTTGACAGAGCACCTGGCACACTTAGATGCACAGCTCAGGAAGGCTAACACTTTTTCTTTCTTTTTTAACCTATAGCTCAGTGGCAACAACCCCCTCAGCAGACCAAGCCAAAGAAGGTGCGGCCCTCAGCCAGCCGGTACGCTGCTCTCTGTGACCAAGGACTAGACATCAAAGCAGCTTTCCAGCCAGAGGCAAACCCAGTCCACCTGACAATGCAGCCTGGCCTGGTAGAGAGTGATGACCTGTAGATTCAACTGCCACTTCCATCATTTTCTTTCAAAGCAGAAACACTGAAAGCCATTGCCTTGACCAATGATACTCCTATGTCACTTTATGCAAGGGCAGACACCTTCATGTACAAAAGATAAACAACAAACACAGTAACCATATATTCCTTATTCATTATACCAAATTAGAAGAATAGATAGATTATTAATAGAAATGTACACATTGCACAACAAATCACACTCACCAGTTCCTTAACCTATGTTGCTTCATAACCCTTTTCATAGAGGCCAAAATGCATCAGAGAGAAAGATTTTTCACTACATACCTTTGCAAGCAGTAAGTAGATGCTACACAGTCTTAATGGTGCAAGATATTTTCTTCAAGGATTATCAACAGTTCTAAAATGGCTACACATTCTGACAGCTACGATGAACAAGTGCAATACTATAAGAATAAAACAGAAAGGGACAAGGAAAAGAAATGTAAGCAAATGCTGTCTCTGCAAACTGCTTTCTGCTCAACAATGAAAAAATCTTTCTTTCAATGCTGTTAGGATGGACATTGACACCCTAATTTTCAACTCATTTGTGTTTTTCCTTTTCGCTGTCTCAGAGGAGGCTTATTTACAAACATATAGCAATGCCAGTCTAAGCAGAAGCAATTATACTTCTGCAGGACAACAAAAAGTTGACACATAGTAACAATCTACTCCAGATGACACATTGGTAACTAGATGGGGAAAATGCTGATGGTATAAACCACTGCAGTGAGTTCCTGCAAGGGGTGGGAGGGGGACTGGGCAAGAGGTTGAAACTCTGTATTGCTGGACAGCAGTGTGTAACCTTGTAATACTCCCATTCAAGATTCTGAAATTCTAAGGTGAGCTGAAAACTAGGGAGTGTATGTATGGGATGCTTGACTGTTTAAAGCTTGTGTAATATGTATGAGGATTTTAGAAATGTATAGTAAGTGAAAAATGGGTTGAAACTGCACTATGGATTTAAGTGACAAGTATACACCACAGGAGTGATAGGTTTGCAAATCTGAGGAAACAGAAAATGAAGATAGGCAAAAAAAAATCCTATATTCTTTTTTGCTTTTTCTTCTTAACATAACATGTCTCTGGTAGATTTTATTTTTTCCTTCTCCTGACTGCAGGCAAATATTAACTCTTTTGAGGGGGTAGAGTCTGTGCACCATAGGTGAAGAGCCTGAAGGCTACTTACAGAATGCAAGGCAAATCCACTTGAAAGTGGAGTCCCACTTAAGTCACACCTGACTAGGTAGTTTTAAATTAGAACCAAATGAATTTCAGTTGAAGGGGAGGGAGGGAGAATGGATGGGAGAATTACTAGGCCTGACAAGGAAAATGAGTGTTTGATGGTACGAGCTACGATACTTTGCTAGGAAAGGAAAACACTGTATTCCTTATATGAAGCACATATATGGTATCTTTCATTATTTATAATAAAAGTGTTGAAATCTTTTATCTCAGTTCATTTATTCAGAAGTCCTGTACTTAGGGGTTTGTTTGTTGTTTTTTTTTTATTTCATTTTGTAATTGTGTACACCATATATTGCATTACTGCTATACGTGTATTGCTTTGTAAGTACACAAAGTTTGTTTTGTTTTTTAGTGACTAATAAACTTTAGCACACAAGATAGTACTATTCTGGTGCAGGATATGACTAGTAATGGGGATGGTTAATCTAGATTAACATCATAGTCTGTCAGGTGGGAATAATCTGATTTTATTCTAGAAGTGTGTCATATCTTTTGCCAAATTTTCCTCAACTGTGACATGCTAATTTACTTTTTTGTTTAGCTTCACTAGCATTATTTTGCCACCTTTTATTTGTATTTATAAAAATGTATTATCATTACTTTGGATTGTTGTGCTGATATAATGTGGGTTTAACATCAATAAATATTACACAAATAGAGAGTTTGCCTTCTGGTAAAGATTAATAACTGTTTTGGTACAAGCATTCAAGTGTAAGATTTGGAAATTTCAAATGTTATGAATACAGTTTAAATCAGGCCTATATGCAGCATCTAAAAACTACTAGAATTTATCAGAATAGTCTGCTTGTGAGCTGGAATCTTGTTTGAACAGAACAGAGGAACATTACTCATAAATTCTGAGACACTTCTGCCAAATAGAAGAACTGGAAGATACTTTTTCTTTAATAGGTTAGAAAATATGCAGGTCTGTTTTGTATTTCTAATAATTGCAATATGTTGCCACTTATAACTGATTCTAAGTAAAAAGCATGGTCTGAGCATTGTTAAATTCATGTAAGAGCCTGATAACAAGACAATATCAGATTTTTTTTTTAAATAGTCAGATTTGCTTACAAAATCCTGACTATTATCCAGTTTCTCCTTTTTCAATGTGAAGATACCAAGAGCGATCCAAGTTCCATTTTTTTCTTTTGGGTTTACATTTCAAGCATTGATCACTACAAACAGGCTTATGTCAGCAATTAAGTGAGCACTGACATTAATGGTGATACTGCAATTGAAGGCACTGGAGTTGTGTCTGCTCAGTACTTTTGGCTTTGGCTTGGGGACTGAAAAACTGAGACTGCTTTTCGAGCTTGTTGAAGATGAGGTCATCATCACTTTTTGCCTCTGTATATATGTACAGACACACTTAAGTAGTAAATCACATCTCTAAGCAGCAACATTGTTTTTATGAAAACATTCAGCTGTGCTGTTACTTAGTTACTGGGACTGTTTGGGCTTACAAAGTCAAGATAGAAGCATGGCATAAGCAAATTAAATTCTCAAGCCAAAAAGCAAAAATTCTTGGAAGAATCAAAGTAACTTTCAGAAGTTTAATCTCCTTCCACATAGTCCAAATATAGATAGTATGACCTGAGACTGTACTTCTGTCATTTTTTAAGACTAAAAAAAAGGAGCCTTGACTTTTTGTAAGACTTCCAGTTTAGGTATGGAAAGACTTCAAATTATTTAGGAAGCTGATCAATCCAAGCATATTCATAATCAATGCAACAATGATCAGGGTGAAGACAGAAAGCTCTGTCAATACCAACAGTGAGGTGCAAAATTCCACATGCATGAAGATTGTTCCAGCTGATGGTGAACCTTAGCACACAGTGACTATCCTACAGCTTTAAGGCAATAGCAACACTTGGTTAACAAGCTCAATTTGCTTCCATCACAGCTAACTGGCAGTAGGGGATCAAAACCAGTCCAACTTGAATCCCCAGCCTTCTGTATCACCATTTTCAAAGTCTATTTTAATTCACTTAGGGTGTATGCTAAGAAATGCCTTGATCCCCCACATCTGGACTGCTACATCCTCACCTCTGCAAGTAGCCCAAACAGATTTGTAAGTACTTCATGAGCTCACATTATCCAACATGCCATGATGCTGAGGGGATGAGCTGCATGCTCTGACTGCATGACCCAGCTGCCAAACCCACACCATGCACTATAGATAAATTCATGCATGGACTAGAAATGCCTGCTTGGATTATGCAGGTTGGCTAATTCATTCCCTCACCATTCAAATGTACATGCAAGGGGTAGAATTTACTGACATTTATCTCATTCTCCTGAACTAAAAGAAACAGCCTTCCCTCTGCACAGATTTTCTGTTTGAACAGAAATATGAGCATACAAAACATATTAGGCAAATGGAAACAGAATTCCTGCCCCAAGGAATTTACAAAGAATTCCAGGGAGCACACAGTATCTTTAACTTGTCTTAAAGCTTGCAACTCTAACTCAAAATTAAGCCACTTTGTGTTCTTTAACAGAAGTGATTAATTCATAAAATTATCTAATACTGCACTGCATCTCTACTAAAAATGTGTTTGGAAATAATGTTCAGTCATGTCTAGAGCAAAAAAGCCAGACAACGAGCAGCAGTACCTGTTCAGCAATGATTTCAGCAGCCATACAGATGGAGATGAACTCCAGTTCAATATCACCTAGAAGGAGAAAGTTTTGCTTTATAAAACAACTGCAGTATAACAGGTAACCCTAGGACTGGCCAAGTCTTGTAACTGCTATCACTTTCTTGTTCTGTGGTAGCATAAATGGTCCAGAACCAGCTGCAGAAAAACAAAGCAGAAAAACATAACAGTACCTGGCCATTGCACAGAATGATTACAACATCTACAGAAGGAGCTCTACAAATCTCACTACACCAAATGCATTATGGTAGGACTTTTCTCCTGTGTGTTTAACAATACAGTTTCAGGGAAATATATTGCCAAGCTTTTTTGGACAACTCTTGGCCCAGACATCACAGAGTATTTGTAGAGAACCGAGAGTACAAAACCCAGACCACCAAACAGGACCTTTCTGAGCTACTGCAAAAGGTGCTGAAAATAAGACTTTCTATACAACAGACAATATACCTGTAATCTATTGCAAATTAAGGACATCTCCATGTTGGTGTCCTGAAAATCATGGTGAACTCTTAAAATATCAGCTGCTCTCTGTTCTATATATGCATTCCAACAGAGCTACAGGAGCCTGCAAAGAATGGATGCAGTTCCAGTCTGCTGCTGGCAAGGACACCTCACCATCAAAAATCATACATACACACTAAATGCCATCTGAACAAAACACAAGAAATTTCTATATTCCTTATTTTCTCTGAAGTTGCAGGAACATTTCAGTAGAAATTTACCAACCAGCTGAAAAGGTAGGATAAAAGGTCCTATTGAGAAGAGCAGAATTAAAACACTGCAACTGAGAGCTTTTAAACAGGTCATCAGCATCCAGGTGTTGACAGTACAGCCTCTAGCACAGAGCTGGAACATGTAGTTCATGTAGAACATGCATGTAGTGCATTCAGCATTAGAAATACTGAGTTGGGAGATATGCAACTTAGAAGTCACAAAACATCAAATTGCTTCAGTAACAAGCTTCAACAATACCATATAATCGGTTTATACTCATTCTTAAACAAATTGTTCAAGATCATGCAGCAATTTCAAACCCATCAGCATGCTACACATGCAAGAGCACCTCAGTATCAGCCAGCAGCCTGGGAAATGCTGAGGAACATCTACACAACTCCACTTGTTCAGTGACATCTGCCCCCCACGCTCCCACTGACACTGCCCTAATGTGTGTGCAATGATACCAAGGAAGCTTTGGTGGCTTTTATTTGGGTGTTGTCTCACTGCATTTGATACAGACACATTCAAACTGGCAGTTTTGTTATGTACAATGAACAAAACATATCCCAGACTATAACAGATATGAGCTGTTAAAAAATAAAAACATAAAAACACCAGAACAGTTGTGATTATGCTGATCCAAACATGTCTGGCAAAGTGTACAGGTAGAATTTTTTACTAACAGACATATCTTCAGCAAAAAGAAGTTATTAGCATATGATTTGAAATTGAACACAATGTGTGTGTGAAAATCAAATATATCTTGGGACTTAGCAGAGTTCTTATTTCTAAGCACACCTAAAGACTTCTCTCCACAACTACTCTTGACCTGTCTTTTCAAACATTGATTAACTGAATCAAGTGGGTGCACCTGGCCTTGAAGAGTTCATTTTTCATTTGCTTTACTTAAATGAACTACACTGTTTATCAAAAAAACAAACAAAAAAAAGGCCACATAATTGCAACAGGCAATACACATTTCAGGGTCATGCAATACAACCTCACACTGTGCAACACATCAAAGTAGTAAAATTTGTCTTACAGCAATAAATAATCATTACAATGTATGTTTTAACTGTAGGTAATAATGTAACAAAGAGTTTTTGGAGGCTGGGATTAAGGTATCCACTTTCTATCCAAGATTCTCTGATCTCAGTAGGAAATCCTTTACATCTTTAAAAGTCATGCCTTGCATGCCTTACAACCTCCCAGCAGCTCAGGATATAGGGAATAGGATTTTACAAAACCAGTAGCAGAGATGCCAGCCATCAGCTTTGCAATTACACAGGCAACTCAACCTCCCTAAAACAATACAGTTTTACTCACCAAGTCATTACCAATACAATAATGCTTTAGGGTAGACTGCCCTCAGGAGGCCACAGTGAAATCTCTTCATGGGATGCAGCCCTAACTCACTCAGCATGCAGCAACTCAGCCAACATTATATACTTCTGTTACCATAGTCTGCAAAAGTTGTTTCCCACCAGAGCTCCTCCTTACAACTGCAATATTCTAAAAAAATCCCAAACCAAAACCACCTCATGAACATTTTATGTGTCCTGCTACAAATTTACAGACAATAATCACAGAATCACAGATGGCTTGGATTGGAAGGAACTCTAAAGATTATCTAGTTCCAAGCCCCCTGCCATGGGCAGGGACACCATGCACTAGACCAGGTTGCTCAGAGCCCATCCAGCCCATCAATTGCAACAGATGCCTCAATAGGAAGAGAAGACTGTTTGTATTAAGACATTGAGCTCACTACAACAAATCCTAAGTTTAAAACGTATTTCTTTAGAGATAAGTAGAAGTAAGGCTCCAATGACCTATCTAGGACAAAAGATGAACAAGAGTAATCCATCATCTTCCCAAACATTAGAAAAATGCAGAGAAGACATACCAAACAATTAACTTTCTAGGTCTACAACGTGCTTCAACTAAACCCCAGAATATGCAATTTAGGTTTCCTAACTTGGCAGTGACAAGGCAGGTCACAGAAATGAGTAAATACTGCAATACACACCCTATTTTAGCAAGGATATCCTCTCTGAAGCAGGAACCCAGGTGAGTAAAAACTCAAAGCAGTCATGGGTGAGTCAGAAAGAGGGTTGTTGTAAAACAGGACTGCATGCTGAATTAAATGACAGCTGCAAAAGCAGCCACCCTCAAAACTTGCCTTGACAGTCTCTTCAGAAATTCTGTGGTGGTAGTGAAAGGCCATCTAGAAACCAGTGATGGGGGGTGGGGCAAGAGAAAAGATCTGAAATAAAACAGAGTAAGTTAAAGACTTGCACTGCAGCTTTCTTTAAATCCTCCCAAAACTAGGTGGATGAGGCAAAGTTTCAATGCATGCCTGAAAAAAGTTGTAGGAAGAGGACTACAGATTCATTAGAACCTGCAGAAACATGGAGTAGTGGGAATTCATAAAATACTCCACTCTTAAAAAGGAAAAACGGCAAAAAAAGATGCTGGTATTTAAGAGCTTATAGGAGAGTTTTAAGCAACATCACAGGTGAAGAAACATCAGATGGATTAAGAGCACATTCTCTCACTTCCCATAGGAATGGAATCACAGAAACCATGTCTAATAATATAGTGGACTGACGTTTACAAAATTCAATTGAAAAATCAGTCAGTCAAGTGCACAGTATGATTCATAAACACCCATATGCAAAAAACCCCAAACATTTATATACAGCTTGGCATAAATGCCAGCAGCACAAGATGTAAAGCCTGAATGTCTGCTTTTCATCAAAGCCAGTGACACAACAGACATACTGAAAATATGATGGAAGTACGATAAAAAAGATAATGATACAAAATATATAGAAGAGTTATAAAAATACATATCAACATATTAAATCATCCCATCAAATACGGATTGAATTTCCAAACCTAGCAAGGTAAACTCTGTTATGAGAGATATTGGTACTCACACCATTAAGATGGTGCCCATAGCTGTGACATCTGAGATGCCTAAGGCCAGCAATGTAACTGTGATGACAGACAGCAATCATGAGTACGTTGGATAAATGTCACATTGAAGAGGCCAAGATCACTTGTTTAATATATTCTTTTTCACGCAGCTGATCAGGGCCACCCGGCTCTGGCTGTGGTCACCCCAACCTTACATGGCCTGAGCCAAAATGCAATTTTCAAACAGTGATTTTTTAAATGGTGACTTTTATTTCTGCAAGTCTATTGACCAAGTTTATCAATAAAGACATTAGTCCACTACCACAGACTTTCATAACAAAGAAAAAACACAAAAAGAAAATATTAAAATGAAGCCAAAATGAAAAGTCAAAGCGGCCCAATGAGAACACTAAGATTGAATATACTGAACTTCAGTGGAACAATTTTAAACACACACAAATTAAACTTACTTTTGTGGGGACGGGGAAGCTCCTGTCATTTAAACATCTATCTTTGTAAAACCAGCAGTCTAGCTTTAGGAGTCAAATGGAATAAGTCACTGAATATAACATTTACAGCCAGGTCAGAGTGCAGAGGAATAATCTGCAAAAGTGCATTGACACTGATCAGCACCTGAGAAACAGGAACCATGCCTGAAGAAGACAAGCAGATGATCAAAGTAAAAAGCAGAGTGCTCAGGGAAAGAAAGACCACTGAGGAAAAAAATCCCCAGACTCTGAACAAATCCCTATGATCAGATTCTGCTACCATGCAGGAACTCGACAATAAATTTTACAGGCAACTTGTTGAAGGTTTTCCTCCTCATACCAAAACATCGGGACAGGTTACAGAGGAAAGAGTGATTAATGGGGGAAGATGGAGGCTTTCACTCCTCAATTCTAAAAGAAACTAGGTAAATCCATAGTGAAACTTCTGAAACCTGCCTCATTATTAAGTGACTGGAAACTGGGAAATGGGACAAGTTTTTTTTTTTATTTTAGTGAGTGGAAGATCTCTTGTTTTTAACAAGAGATTCCAGAGGGATCCAGGGAACTAAAAACTAAATATATTTTTCTGTACATGCCAAAGTGCCAGAATTTGTTCTAAAGCCAAGAAAACAACAGGATAAACATACAGAGTTGCTTTTGCAAAGGAAAGTTGTGTTTGATAAACATTTTAGAGTTCTTCTAAAGAAGAACTTAAAAGAGATGAGAGCACAGAGATCTAATAATGGTGCATGCTTGAAATTCTAAAAGGATCTGACACATCTCCTTGCCAAAAACTATTAAGATGCTGTGCTGCCAAAAGAAGTTGTCATATCAGTACTTTGTTTAAAGATAGAAGACAAAGGGTATGAATCAGCAGTTGTTCTTCCCTAAAGTGCCAACAGAACACCACAGTTCCTCTGTTGGGACAGAAAAAAAACAACCTATTTCTAAGGGTTCTGAGACAGCAGTTTCTGAATGCCACAGTGTATATGCAGTTACTGGAAGTAACAAAGGGATTACGGAATTAAAAAACTGCAGAAACATTTCACGGAGGAAACAGGTGTTAAAACCAGCAAATTAAACTCATTGCAGATATCTGAGAACAATTCCTGATGAAAAAAAATTGGACTACTGTGTACATATATATATATGGAAATGGACTCCAAGTTGACCATTAATTACTTGAGACTGAGTTATTGTTCTGAAAATAGAAGCGCAAATGTTTGGAAAAAGCAAAACACATAGGCATCATTTTTGGAAACAATATAGAACAAAACACAAAACAATTTATTTTTTCTAAAATAGATCTACAGTGAATTCTGCAAGAAGACCTGACCTGTTGCTCCTTTATGAGAAACTGGAAAAGTAAAGCAAAGTTCAGCAAAGACAATTTAAGACACAAAAGGGCTCCCCAGCAACAAACAATTAAAAGAAATATGACTCTTCACTACAAAACAGAAACATTTAAGGCAGGCAGGATAAGATAGAGGTCTACAAATTCAAAAGCAAAACAGAGAGAGCACCAGAGGGCTGTTTTTTAGTGCCTGCAGGTCCCAGCCAGAGCTACCCACTGGTGGGTTCAAACATCCCAGTCACAAACAGCTGGAGGTACCAGTCTTCTAAGGACGCACACCTGATCTGTTATCCTGCACATTCCCTACTTCCCCTGTCCAAGACATCACACCAGGCCAGACAGAACCAAGATTATGTTAACCAGCTTTCTGTTCTAATTTATCAGTTCAAAGAAGGGGGGCGGCAGGGGGAAGCTTTTTAAAAGTATGATTTAAAGCTACCAACACTTCAGTCTGGCCCTATGGCAACAGCAATAACAAAAACATAGTATGTACTGGAACTTTTTAAAGAAGTTACTTTGTGACATGCTGAGATCCTTCTGACAGCATTATTTCAGACTTTAATTGCAAATGTAAACTAAAAATTCCATTGCTAATAACTTATTTAACAGTTCTCTTACAAAAAAAAAAAAAAAAAAAAAAAAAAAAAAAAAACCCAAAAAAAACAACACCACAACACCAAAAACAAAAACAACCAAAAAAAAAAAATTAGGCTCAGAATTCACTAAAAGAGAATTATTTCTAGTTTCTTAAGTTTGGCTTTTGGTCAGGATTTGTTTGTAAAATACTAAGGATGGGTATGGGCAGCAGTCAAGTCACTGACATATTCCTACTTAACTAGTGAAAATGTACCAGCTGTCCTTCCTCACCTTCAGTGCCCTTGGAAAAAATTCACATAATCTCTGGCCAACTCTTGCTATCTAGGAAAAATACAACTAGCAATTATATTTTTGGTGCAAAGACACATATGACACTTAGCAGCGATAACAGGAAGATAAGGACTCCTGGAAGGGTTACTTCTAGCAGCATTTTATATTCCAAAGTGAGTAGCACAACCAACTGTAAATCTCCTGATCATACAGGTACTCCTTGTATTATTTCTCAATACATACCTGCAAGAAGCTTGAACATGCACTGTTTTCTGGCACAAAGACAAAATTTCTCAGCTGCACAAATGAAGAAAATCTCCAGCTTTAAAGACTCAGTTATCAGCAGTGAGATCTTTCTGTACTGTGGTGTGTGCCAAGATGGGAAGTAATTTCAAAAGCTGAATCAACATCTGGATCATGATGCAATGAACACCAGAGCTAAGAAGTGAAGGTCTTGAACCACATTCATAGTTTTCTTCAGAGACAATAAAAACACCAATTATGAAAAATTCCTTGAACTCAACAGAAAAGCCTGAAGTCAAACATTTGATAAGTTTTCAGCAAGACAGGAACACTCAGAATCATTTACAGCAGAATAACTACTCTGCTTCAAAAGTTGCTTTGAATAAAGTAAAATGACTATTTTATTGACTGTACATATATATGAGGAAGCATCAACTTAACAGCTGAACTGAGTGTTCATGAAGATACAGAGCAAAACATAAAACACCTTGGCTTGGTGCTCTGGAAGTGATACATGTTCTAAACATCCACTGAGTCCTTTCAAAGTGTCTTATGCAGCAAGGCCTGCAGCTGTGGTGCTCAGCAGTGCAACTCAAGCAGAGAATATGACAGCTGCAGTGCTGCAGCAGTCCTTCAATGGACACACACAAGAGCCACTAGATTGAGGGCTGTGCATACATTCAGGAATGGAACCAAGTAGGCTTTGTCTTTATAAATATATTTTGCATATAATTACATCTTCTAAAGGCAATTCAGGTATGCTGAAAATCTAGAAGTTCCTAGCTTTGTAGTCTTAGGTACAAACAAACAAAGCTCAAAGGAAACTCCTTGCTACTTTGTAGGGACTAACTGATAAGAATGCAAAACTATGCAGTTCACAATCTTTGCCCTACTTGAAAAACTTGATGCAAGCATACCTGCCACCCAATAAACATGTCTCTGCACTTTATTAACCTTTGTGTAACATGATAATTCAAATAAAATCTCATTTTATCCCAAATTAGAAAACAGGACTTACAAAAATACAGTGCTTTAAAAACCTATCAGCACATTATTAAAGCTATCACCATATCAAAACCAGATCTTTTTCAAACTGTTTCATACACAGACTTTGTAATACCAAAGAGATTCTTTCAGGCAGCTAAACACACATATTGCACTTCACTGCTGCCAAATTTATCCTCTGACTAAATAAGACCAAAACAATTATGTACATCAATGTTCAAACAATTTCTAACCCTCTCCCCTTATTTAGTATGTATTTATATATTACCATCATGACATTAAAGCAGTCATTTATTCAATGTACTTAGGCCATAAGCTGCAAGCCTCCATCTACAACCAGAACACTCCCTGTAATATATGTGGATTCTAGAAGAAAGACAACAGCTTGTGCAACTTCATGAGGCTCTCCAAATCTTCCAAGGAGAATTGCTTTCTTCAACTGATCTTCTTCCAAATGAGCTGTCATCTCTGTGTGAATAAAGCCTAAAAGCAGAGAGATATATGAAGTTACCTAACTTTCCATTAAATTTATAGAGTGGATTTCCCACTGAATCTTACAAAGTGAAATCTATTACCAGGATTCAGCACCCACTACCATTCTTCAAAGTCTCCCAAAGCAGCCCACATCATTTGACAGCCAAGACCACTTTTTTATATAACCAATAAAATACCTTTCTGTTTTGGGAGCAGTGATGCAATAACCAAAATGCAGAGATCTATAGAAGTCCATTTAAAAAACCCAAATAAAATCAAACAACCAAACAAGAAAGGGTAACTAAAATTCAGTCCAAAAACTGTATTTAGTATCCTTTTTTTGAAAGAGAAAATATACTCATTTCACCACAACGTTCTCAATTAAAATACAAGCACAGAATGTTTGGCAAGAATCCCCCTCAGACTTTAAAATGTTTGCATTATATTTTAGAACTTATGGCAGTACTTGCATAGTTTCTATCAGAGCACTCATTTGAAGAATACTGCTTGACATTTTTGAAGGACCTTTTTAAAACTTTTCCACTATCTGAGATTTGGCTCTCCCACTGCTGCACAACTCTACACACACGCTTCAGCTTTATAAAGAGCTGATCTTACCTGATTTCTAGCTGCCATCAAGAAGGGAAAGTCTCCCTTCTGCTTTCTATTGTTAAACTCTGCCCCTTTATGATGGTTGTGGATGAGCTGCTCAACTCACTAAAGAATAAAAGTATTTTTCCTGCCTAGTTCACAAGCTGAACAGGTTCATGTAGAATTCTGAAAGGCACCAGAGGTAGTAGAAAGTGATCAGCAGTGTACATAGCTATGAGTGGAAAAATTCAGAAAATACAGAAGGGATTTTTCCTTAAGTGTGGCAGTTCACTTGAACTAGATTATCTTATGAAATTACTGCATTTAATCACAGAAATAACTTTCAGGACTCCCTCCTTTTATAACAGGGAGACAGGGTGCTTTTTTGACAGTCTTCTCATGGTCTGTCATGTTTCCCTAATAACAAACAAGCATTTTCCAGCTGGAGACAAGAGTAGCTTTCTGTCTCTAATTAGATCTAATCCTTCCATCTGCAACAACAGCAAGTTTTGAAAAAGGAACAAAGAAAAAAAAAGACATTTATTATGTCATAATGAACAGAGGAATAGGTAGACTCACTCTTCCAAATTTCTCAGTGTTCCCTTAAAAAGCCTGAAGGTTTTCTAAAAGAATGTATTATACTTTAAGCAAGCAAACAAAATATATTAAAATATTTACTTACAAAGCTGAAGAAAATGATAGAAATCTGTCTTAAGTTACTTTCAAAGCACAAGAAATATCCACAGTTTTAATGAATTGCAAGAGTCAAGGATGCAGGAATTCCTCAAAAACTAACCTGGAGCAACAACGTTGACTCGAATTTGCTTTTTTGCTACTTCTTTGGCAAGAGAGCGTGAAAATCCAACTAATCCTGCTTTGGTAGCACTGTACACACTTTGACCAGAGTTGCCTTTAAGTCCTACAATACTCCCTAAAATAAACATCAAAAGGAAGATTAAATGGGTAACTTGAAACGTTGTATTAACTTTATCATTTTAGTTTTAAACTTGGAATGAAAAATTATCACAAGAAAAGAGTAAAATATGCATAACTTTATGTACTTTAGCCTGCTAGGATAATTAAATCTCCCAATTAGCTGTGATTTTTGTACAATCCATGTATCTATGTTTACCAACGGGCACCAGGAGAGTAAAATGAAGACTTTCCTAAAAAAAGCATCCTTGTTCAAAAGGGAAGGGAAGGGAAGGGAAAGGAAAGGAAGGGAAGGGAAGGGAAGGGAAGGGAAGGGAAGGGAAGGGAAGGGAAGGGAAGGGAAGGGAAGGGAAGGGAAGGGAAGGGAAGGGAAGGGAAGGGAAGGGAAGGGAAGGGAAGGGAAGGGAAGGGAAGGAGGAAGGGAAGGGAAGGGAAGGAAGGGAAGGGAAGGGAAGGAAGGGAAGGGAAGGGAAGGGAAGGGAAGGGAAGGGAAGGGAAGGGAAGGGAAGGAAGGAAGGGAAGGGAAGGGAAGGGAAGGGAAGGGAAGGGAAGGGAAGGGAACTGACTGTACCTATCAATTCTCAGTTAATAGCCAGCAGCTGGTAGATCTAGATATTGGAAGAATTGGTTAAGAATAGCAAAGCTATAAAATATAAATTCTGAGGTGTTTATTACTCTAGAAGTTGTAGAAATTACACAAAGAATAACCATTCATAAAGAAATGATAAATATACAATGTCTAAATACAAGGACAAGGAAAGTAAGTAAATTATAACAAGTAATGTAGTATGTTACACCTTCTCAAAATTTCTAGAAGACTAGTACACAGAACTCCACTGGCTCACACAAGCAACTTACCTATATTGACAATAGCACCTCCCTTCTGTTGAATCATGACCTTTACAGCAGCTTTGCATGTCAAAATTGTTCCCAAAAGGTTAGTATGAATCTGGGTTATCATATCTTCAGTCTTGGTTCTCAATAACAAACCATCCCTGACAAACAAACAAACAAAAAAACCCAAAGAATTTGCTTAGCAATCCCCTGATTGTGTTTATTCATAAAACAATCATATTGGACAGAATATTAATGGGGGTGTATGTGGTTCCATACATTTGAGCATTCAAAATAACATCACTGCAAGGACTACACATAGCAAAAAACAAGTTAGTCATGCTTCTAGCCACAGAACCTCTTTTGCAGAGTGGTATCAAGCACTGTTTTGGACCATTCTGGAGGAAAAATGTGGAAGAAATAATAGGGGGGAACTCAAACTCAGAATGCAGAAACTACAGTAAAAGCTGTATCATCTGTTAGCATTCTACTGCCATCAGGAACAAAATATTGGCAAGAACTTAATATTGCTTTCAGATGTGCTCATTAACAAAACTCTTACTAAGCACAAAGGGCCAGAGTACCTTACAGTGAGCTGCCTTCATCTAGAATTACCATAGTCTTGTAAGGAGTAACCAACCTGTTGATCCCAGCTGCATTAACCAAGTAGTTAATAGGACCCAAATTCCTCTGCATCTCCTCAAAAGTCTTTTGCACTTCTTGTTCACTGGATACATCACAGCTAAGTGCCAGATGTCCTGCTGTATTGAAATATACATAACATCAAAATAAGATAAAAGCTGTATTTAATTCATAAACCTTCTTCAGAATGTATCAACTCAGTTGCAAAACAGATGTTGAACTAGTTATAATTTAAGGAACCTATTTAATCCCCAGACAATTAAATAAAGATGATTTTCAAGTGTTTTATACATTAGATATATGACAATTCCTTGTTTTAATTTTTTTGCCTTTTGAAATCCGAAGTTCAGCATGAGCAGACTGGTCTCAGTTCTGACTTACTCAGGAGCTGAGGATGACTCAATTCACACCACCTCTATTGTGACCCCAAACAATTCCATTCATTTTAAAATTCCCATCATACAGATAAAATTGATAACTACTTTCTCAACAACTACTGTGAGAACAAAATTGTACCAATATAGCTGTTTTTTAATAATCTCAGCCTTTATTTTCCCTTCCATCTAGCTGAGCAGTGAGGGGTTTTTAATGACTCATACATACCACCAAGGTCACGGGCAGTGCTCTGGGCCACGTCCAGATTCCTAGCAATGATGGCCAGGCGGCAGCCCTTCTCTGCCAGGAGCTCTGCCACAGCTTTGCCTATCCCTCGGGATCCTCCAAAAACAGCACACACCTTGCCCATCTTCAAAACAATTCACAAATTGCAAAATAAACCATCAGCTTCATGTCCAGTACAGCAAGACATTAACTCTGCTCTTGTCAACATCACAGCCTTTACCTGTTTGTAACAGTTTGTAATAGTGGGTTACAGAATTAATGATTTGGTTTTTATTCATTCATTTATATTCATTTTTTATTCAAAATAAACACTTGAACTAAATTAGACCTCAAGCTAATTCTTAAATATTTCTGAACTAGTTAAAAAAAAAAAAAAAAAAAAAAATCATGCACATAATCTAGCATTTCAATAACAGAGTTATGGTAACTCGTATTCAATTGATGAATTATGTGATTTATGTACCTAAAGGCCATAATGTATTGTTCAGTTGCTTATTCAATGCTGAGGTACTATTTGTAATTATATTGTTCTTGGAACCACTATTCTTGTGGTAAAGTCATGTAGCCTCAAGGTCTCACTGGACACCACCCGTGCAAATGTTACTGAATACGATTTGAAACTTGTATTTACACTGGTTTAAATCTGTCAGGCTGTGTTTTACCACTAGCCTGGGGTTTTTTGTTTCTGCTTTTGAAGGAGGAATAAAAGCTTTGTGAAATACAAAATCATTCTGAAGTAGCTAGCTTTGATGTTTGGAACCAAGTACCACAGAAAGTACTTCTGTAGAATGATCTTTTATTCTGAAAGCCCTAGAAAGCAATCAGCTGTTTTGGGATTTCCTGAGGAGACAGAGGCAGAATCCAAGCAGTAATAATGAATCTTTTTCCCATACATTCGAATAAATCCTTTTTGAACCCAATTGCACCGTCTTCATCCTGAGGCAACGAGTTTTATTATTTGTGGGAAAGTACTTCCTTTTGTTCCTAATTTGCTTTCTGATTAGATAATTCTATGCATTTCTCCTCATACCCTCCCCTTACTGTTTCACTCTCCACCTGTATCTTCTTTCAGGTCTATTCAGCTACTCCTACACACATGAAAGTTATTCAGTACCTCGCTGAAAAGGATCTGAGTCCCCAGACCTTACCTCTGGCCTCACTGAAGTCTATTAAACCCTTCTGGACAAGTGATGATCAGAACAGCACATGCTACTAAGTGTACCAGGCCACCATCAACTCATATAATGGCATGATGATTTTGGTCATCTGTAACAGAGTCTGAACAAGCAGACAGTCTGTCCTTTCCCCTAACAAAGTATTCACAAGTGCATCTGCTTTCCCTGGCAAGTTCTTAGAGCAGTGAAAGCCCCTTGTGCATTAACCAGGCATTCACAGGTGGGACACAGGGCCTACCAGCAAGGCAGTAATGTACTTTAACATTGTGCTTTAACACAGAGACGCCATACAGGCTCCCCGCAGCCGCGACTTGGGAGAAAAAAGCTGCAGCAGGAGTAATGACCCCTGGATAAATGCAATGTTCCCTGGATAAATAATGGAAGGGAAACCCGCGTATATTTGCAGTAACAGGCACCTGTATCACCTGCTCTTCTTTCAGAGCCAACTACTCAACGCGTGACCCCGCGGCTCCCATGGCACCACCCCACGGCGCCCGGCTGCCAGCCCAAGGAGGGCCCCTTGCAGCAAGGGCGAGGGGTTCCCGCGGCCGTGCCGGCCCAGCTCGGCGCCTCCCTCCCTCCCTCTCCGTCCGTCCGTCCGTGCTGGCGGCGGGGCCGAGCTGGGCTCCCGCCCGGGCCCGGCTGCAGGTGGAGCCCTCGGCACGGACAGCGGGAAGCGGCGCAGGCCGCGCCCGCCAGGGACGCGCAGCGCGCCGCCGGTGCCACGGTGGCAGCGCGGCCGCTCCGTGCTGTCCCTGCGTATCCCCCGAGCCCCGAGCCAGGCGCGGGCACAGGAGCGGGACGGGAGAAGGTGTGTGTATTCCACATGCGCTGCGGTACCTCCCGGCCGCTGCCTCGCCTCCCTCACGGAGCGCGGCTCCCTCCCCGCCGGGCCGGCTCCGCTCCGCGCCGAGCGCAGGCGTCACGGGAGCGGCGCGACGTCACCGCCGGCACCGGCCGCGGGCCCCGGCGGGACAGGGAGCGGGGCGGCGGCGGGCCCGGGGCTGCTCCCCTGGCTCTGCTGTGGGACCGAGGCTGCTCCCCTGGCTCTGCTGCAGGCCTGAGCTGGCGGCGGGACCGGGGCCGCTCCCCTGGCTCTGCTGCGGGCCCGGGGCCGCTCCCCTGGCTCTCCTGCAGGCCTGGCTCTGCGGCGGGCCCGGCCCCTGAGGGGGCGCTGCGCTCGCCCACAGGAAGCCCCTCTGCCTTCACCCTACGCTTGCCGCTTGGAAACTCCATTTTATAGCGTCCGGCCTGGAGCTGAAGCTCTTCAGTCCTGCCCTTGTTACCCCCCTTCCTGAACAAAAGGGTGCTTCATATATAGATACAAACAATTACAATTCTCTCATTGTCGTGTATCCTTGCCCCAAAATCTCAAGGATTTGTATGAGGCATCACTGTACCAGAAGAATTAAATTTCAAACACATTATGGTAGATAAGCTCAAAATACAGAAGCATCTGTGAGAGTTTCTGTTCAGGAGCCAAAGCAAACTTCATGCTATGCAATTAAACTAACATGAAAAACTATTCTGGTTTAACAGTAATGCTGTTTACACTTACGATCTATGTCTGATGATGTGCTTGAGGGGTTTCTGTGGATTCTTAAGTCACACACTGAGTAAATTTTATCCCTTGAGAAATACTAATAAAAGCTGTCTCAAAAAAAAGTGCATTTCAGATATTTTTCAGATGTTTTTTTATTCAGATATTTTAATTTGAGAAAAATTGCTATGGTTATTAATTGTTATTATTATTTTCCATAGAGTAATGTGTTGAAATCCTACTGGAGTTTCTATGAGCAAAGTAAGATTGGAATTTCATACAGTTCCTGCTTTTGATTTGAAAGATGTTTTTCAGAATTTCAGATTATAAGTGTTTCTGTGGAGCTGTAGAGCATTTAATAACATTAGTTCTGTGCATGTAGCATTTTTCTTCCACAGATTATTCTTTACATATAGAAGAAATTCCTGATTTAGGCATGTGGAAACAGGTGAGCATTTGTAAGAAAAATAAAATGTTGAAGAAAAGCTATTATGAGAATCAGTTTCTTTTAGCAAGTATATTTAGATTGCAAGCGTCTCTTTTCAAAAGTGAATGAGATTTTGTGATACAGTGACATTTCAGAACATGCCATATTCTGAAAGCCTGGAGATCCCAGTGATAAAGAAGAAAAGGCACTGACAGATGAAACTATGACTCAGAATAGTCTTTGACCAACACTTCTGGTACCTATCATAATTAAGGACCTGCATAGCTTTTTCTTCAAGTGAAGCTTTATAAGCAAAGTAACACAGAGGGCAAAAAAACTATCCATACTTATGTTTTCTGAGGATGTGTATACTACAGAGAAAAAAAACTATGAGCATTGTATTGTACAAGGACAGCAGCAAGCAGATTTTAAGTGAAAAAGATTCTAAATAATTATGACTTTACCTTATTTCTGACCTCTGTCCTTATCCATACAGCTGACCTACCCTTGTAAGAAAATCAAAGAAAGACTAATCTGACCTGTACTGTTAGGATTTTGCTGACACAGAGTAAGCATGAGTTAAGTGTGGGGATTTCAAAGTGTGTTATAGTTGACAAAGAAAATATCCTTTCCAAAGGCTCAGACAAGATTCTGTGTAATTCTTGTTCATTAACTTAGTGTTTAAAACAAGATGTGTGTTCATTCATTGGCCAAAGTGACATTAGCCTTTTTTTCCAGATGCCTGGTTAAATCATGAGATCAGATTAAGCTAGAGTTCATCTGAGTGAGTTTATTCACTGATTTCCCATTAAAGCTAGTGGAGCTAGTGGAGTGCAAGAGACAGATCAGTGTCATAATGATTACCTCCCCTTTTGGGGGAACAGTAGCTGGTACAAGAACTTAATCTGATAGACCTGCTCCATGTATCATCACCAGATCTGTAACTGCTAGTTCAATATTGGTCATCATTATGCCTGGCTTACTATTAATGGGAAAATATCAGCTAATAACTCTTGAATGTCTGTGTGACCATGTGTGCACACACTTGGAACCTCTCCACAATGAACAAAATGATGCAGCTGTCTTTCCTCAAGCCTAAAGCATTCAAGCATTAAAAATACTCTTCCTAAAAGAGTTATTTATTCCTTTCTTAAATTTTTAATCATTCTCCCACACAATCAAGATACTTTTTTCAAGTAAGAATTTCTCTATTAACATGGGTAAAACCAGAATATTCTCAAACAGGAAAGGATATTTAATGTATCTAAAACACACACAACACAAATCAAAGCAGAATGGCATAAAAGAGGGGCCACTGTAACTAAGGTCCCCTGAAAATTCCATCAGGGTTTTGATTTAAGGCAAGATTTACAGAGGAACTTGAGTCTAATCATTAACCACAGTGCTGCCTGAATCTGCAGCCTCTTAAATTTCTGCCAAGAGTCACACATGAAAGAGCAATGCTGCTGTAATGTCCAGCAGCATTTCATACTGTTCCTCTGCCCTGCTTGTGAAGGCATACCTCCCACATTACGTGGGTTTCGTGTAAGGCCTGGTTCAAAGCAACTGGAGAACTGGCTGCACACGTGCTCAGTCCTGTTCTAAACAAAAGCCTGCTGGTTGGAGCACTCAGCTCCAAGAAAACCTGCTTTCAAGTCTCCTGCCTTACTAGAAATACGGTCACTAACTTTAGTTTTCCACCACTGAACAAGTTTGTCATAGCCATCAGTCTGAAGTTGTTTCAGTTTAGGAATAAGAACAAAAAAATTAAAATGGGCCAAGGAGATTTGACACTAGAGTCAGATGATTACTGCCCAGAAATGTAAAACCTTGGGGATTAGCCATCAGTTGAAATCAACATTCAAGAAACTATTTTGCTTTTCAACTGGTGTATTAAAGATGATCTCCTCCCTAGCTTAAGCAAATCTGATGATGGGGGCATGTATCTGGGATACAGGAGTCATGGGCTTAGAACAGAATTAAGCCAGAGAAGAGCTTAAGAGGTTTCCTTCTTTCCAGGTCAAATGATAACTCAGTGGCAGGTCACACAGTCAACACTGCCATGCATTTAATGTAAAAAAGGGGTGTTAGTTGGACTAGGAGCCTCATTTGAGGTGAGCTCTCAAAGCTCCTCATCATTTTCCACTTTGTCTGCACAACTCAGCACTGAGGCTGCTGTCTCTTTTTGTCCCCCTTTCTTCAGGAATGCACTTGTCATTTACCTTGGGAAAAAATCTGGTCTAGTTACTAATTTTATACTTATATATATATATATATATATATGCTACATACATATGTACAAAATACATAAATTAAGCACTAGCAAGCTTTATGTTGCAATTCCCAGATATCTTTGATATGGCCTCAGCCTTCTAGGCAAGCAACACAAAGCTGAGATAAACTGCCAAGGAAAAATCCAACTGCCTGATTGTATGACAGAAAAGAAACCACCCTTCTCCTCCCCGTATTTTGCCACTTGGCAGACTTTTCACAACCACACCAGTTTAGATATTTAAGTGGCCAAATTGCCACACTTTTTCTCTTAGGTGATCTTTTTTTATGACACTACAGTCTGTCTTTGTTTTTCTAAACCGTGCAAAATCTCTGCAATATTTGTTCTTGTGTGATAACAGTGAACTTTTATCATGCCAACATGAAGTGGTTTTATACAGGTTAGGTACCTTTTCAAAAAATTGAAAACTTCTTCCTCTTAAGAAATTTTTTCCTGGTACCTCTGTGAAAAGTATAAAAGCTCTGTGAAAACTCTAAAAACAAAACATAGCACCGAAACCCAGAACAAAACAAAGCTATCAGAACCTTGGCAAATAACCTAATGTTTTCATATGCTCCTGGCTGAACAGGTTTTCCCACTATGACCAGGATTATTTCACACGTCAGCGTGAGGCCCATGTTTGAGTTAGCACGGTCACTGAACTGCTGCTGCTCCCAGTGAGAAGTCAGGCACGCCACGAAGGGAACAGAGAGGAGCCTGTATTATTGCTGCTTCATCTGCTGCTAAAATGGAACACTTCACTTCAGGGCTGCCCTGAGGCACATGAC
Source organism: Erithacus rubecula (assembly GCF_903797595.1). NCBI lineage: Eukaryota > Metazoa > Chordata > Aves > Passeriformes > Muscicapidae > Erithacus > Erithacus rubecula. The sequence continues at coordinate 35,706,455 of NC_136687.1, read as the reverse complement.
ACTTTAGAATGAAACAACCCCAACATCACCCACCCATGCAAAGCTATCTTCAAGAAACATTTGTCATACATTCAGCCTCTGTCCACAACTCCTGTCTGATCACAGACACTGGACACTCCTGCTGTGTATCAGTGGACTTTGGACTAAAGAGGTGAAATTTAGGATCTCAGCATGTCACGAAATCTCTTACTTCCCTCCATGCATCCCATTCCTTGTGTATGCCACAGAATGCATTAGTGTTTAGTTCCTAAGTCCCCAAACCAGGACTAGGAACAGGGGAGAAATAACCAGCTCAGCCATCCTTTCTGCACAGCATCTCTTCAGTGGTTTTTCAAAACTGCAAAGTGCATCACACAGAGCAGTCAACATCTCCCAGCAAGGCAGTCTGGACAACAGTCAAAACTGACACCAGCACAAAAGGACCTGTCACTCCTAGCAGTCTCCACACACCATTTTCTATAGAAAGGACATTTTTTGTGTGTGTGTGTATTGCATATTTCATAAACATTAAGAATATCACTGGTAGTCTGGTACAATAACATCCAAGAGTTTTGCAGAACTGTTTGGATACTCCTGAGTAAATAATTCTCCTCCTCTCAGAGGCAATTTACTTTTAATTATGTCTAATACATTCAATAGTTCTATGAAGCAGCCTCAAGAACAGCACTTAAAAATAGCTAAAAACCATTTATAAATGTTTACTCAAGGTCTTGCATGATTTGCTTTTATTTTGCATATTAACAACATCCTTAACTTCCCCATTGTGCCTTTCATAGTCTCATCCATATTTCCATTCACTACACATTTATATGAGCTGCAAAGTAAGATTTGTAGCAAATCATTTCAAGAACTAATTTATTTTGTAAAAATTTCTTTAACTAATACCATGATTGCTGGTGAAAAAAAAAAAAAGCATATTTTTGAGAAGTATTCATTAGCAAAGATTTTTGCTCCAAAACACACAAAAAACTGCTCTCAACATTAGGATTAACAGAAAAAAATTTTGTCTAACAAGACAAACTTTCCTTCCTGTTATGATGGAGCAAGTGTCAAGGTTTTCCTGCTACAATACATCACTAATCATAGTCTCATGTTTTGAATCTCCACCAATGGTATGGGCAAATCCAAGTTGTTGCCCGCTTTGGTCCTGTGATGCAGTCTCCTGAAAATTAACTGCATCTACTCATATTTACAGTCAGGACACTCTTTGCTTTGCTGAGGAGGGAGAGGGAGATGGGATGTTAGAAGTGGGAAAAGTCATAAAGAAGCAGGGGAATAAAGACAGAAACATTTGATCGAGTGATTTGGACTGAACTCATTAGGGTAAGAATATTCAGTTAAAGGCCTTTGTTGGAGGAATAGAAAAACATGGTTAATAAGTAACAAGAGTCAATCCTTCACCTCCCTTCTCATGAGAAGTTCTAAGGACTTATACAAAGCAAAACAAAGCAAAGTCTTTTTTTCATAAACGCATTAATTAGCACCCAGGAAATAGCAGATCTGAGATACATGGAAGTGAAATACTTCAGTGATTCCCCCAGATACCTACTTTGGCATTCATAACATTTATGAAGAATCCAAAAGCTGTTTAAAGCAGGAAACTGAAGGCAAATCCACAAGCACTGTTTTTATAGCCTCACTTATTTTAGCATACATTCAGTATGTGACCGTGAATATGTTTTCAAGGGTAGCCCTAATGAAGCACAAATCTACTGAGTACAGGAATACCAACTTAATGTAGCACATCCACTTACTGACAGAAAGCAGCAAGTCCAGGGACAGTGTAGTCATCCCTCCATAACTGCAAATAGCCGTGATCCTAAACATAAGGACTTACTTACACTGGCAGAACTTCAGCTGATGATTTGCCAGCAATGACTGCTGAACACACTCCATAATAAACGGCAACTGTGATAGTGCTAGTGACAGTCATCCAGATCTCATAGACTGCTCGCCTCCTTTATCTTCAGGAAATGTCAAAAACAATATTCTTTACAGCTTGTTACAGTTTTCAAGGAACTCCCAACATTCAGTTTTCTCTATCAGATTGTCCTAAATAATGCAGAAATACTTTGCTGTCATTTCATCTCACTCGTACTCAACTGTGCAGCTGAAGACTTTATCTTCTTGTGGCATACGGAAGCTCTTACTGTTGTATGTCCTTCTAATAAAGTAGTCAGTCATAATAATACCCAATCAGCTGGCTTAATGAGGTAAGAATTAGGTAATTAAAAATGAAAAGAGGTATTTTCAGATGATTGCTTACACCATTTTTTAATTTATCTATCACAGTGAATAATTTATTTCAGTAATTATCAGCAGAGATTAGCATCAGTTCATACCAGACTGTCATATAAGTAATGTTTGATTATATAAAATGCATACCTACCCTTCCAGTGACAATCCAGTTTTTTTTATGGATGTAAACCTCATATACCATTGTTTGTTTGTTTTGTTGATTTGGAGTTTTGTTTTGGGGTTTTTGTGTTTGGTTAGTTTTGTTTGGTTTTTGTTTGTTTGTTTTCTTAGGGAACTGCATTTGCCAGAAATGTCAGTTATGAAAATTCAAGAATTAAGTAGATTTGTCTATGATTAGCCCTTTTTAAAAAGAAAAAATGAGAGGTGCAGAGAGTATTCCAGCTAGTATTTACCTCCTAATTTTCACAGTGTAGCTGCTAAACCAGAAAAGATGGATACATGAAGATCATGCAGTTATCAGAGACACTGCTGTTCTTCCAAAACCAGATATCTGGTTTCTAGTCCAGGCTGGCTTTTTGCAGCATGAGGATCATTAGTCACGATTTTTTAAGCTAAACCTACAGCTTCAAACAATCTTAACTAGGATAGAAAAGTCCATTGCTTTTCTCTATTTTCCTTCTATATGGATAAAGCTTTTGTGGTTTTCTCTCTTCCTAGTAGATACAAGAAGGAAGAATGTGTCTCTCTTTCTGTCTAACATAAAAAAGAGGAATCTATCATCTCCAGCCATAGTCTTTTCCTTCATACTGCCCACAGACTGGAGATTTTCATACAAAATTGCCTAAATTTGGACACCGGCAATTATCATTGCATAATACTGCATCACTCAGATGATAATTATCTTATGCAAGTGGGTAACATCTCTGCAGAATGTGAAATGTTTACATAGCACAGTTTATTTCTGTTTACTTCATTGAATCATTGTTGAATTTGAGGATGCATTTCATAAACAATCATTCTGCTCTAATAGTAACAAGTAACACATTTGCTTCACAGACACCTCAGCAAAGCAGTCCTGTCAACACGAATTGTCTGTCATGTGCTTTAAAATGTTTTGAAAAAAAAATATGGCATGCCATCTGGCTCCCAAGCACTCATTAAATCCATTGGAATATGAGTGCTTAAGGAAGCTAACATCACGTGGGGAAAGGGAAAGGAAAGGGAAAGGGAAAGGGAAAGGGAAAGGGAAAGGGAAAGGGAAAGGGAAAGGGAAAGGGAAAGGGAAAGGGAAAGGGAAAGGGAAAGGGAAAGGGAAAGGGAAAGGGAAAGGGAAAGGGAAAGGGAAAGGGAAAGGGAAAGGGAAAGGGAAAGGGAAAGGGAAAGGGAAAGGGAAAGGAAAGGAAAGGAAAGGAAAGGAAAGGAAAAGGGAAGGAAAGGAAAGGAAAGGAAAGGAAAGGAAAGGAAAGGAAAGGAAAGGAAAGGAAAGGAAAGGAAAGGAAAGGAAAGGAAAGGAAAGGAAAGGAAAGGAAAGGAAAGGAAAGGAATTAGAGATTTTACAAACAAAAAAAAAAAAAAAAAAAAAAAAAAAGATGTGTGTAAAATTTTATTTCCTACAACTAAGACCATGCCAGCTATTTCAGATAAAAAAGAGAGATGACAGCTTCTGTTCTCATGAGTTTTTGGTCTAAAATTATTTTCCAAGTGAAATGAAGAAAGAGAAAAAAATTCTATCAGGGTAATGGAATGCTAACACCATAGAATATTTAGTTCCTCAGGGGAAGAGAGCCCCCATGAACTGAGATTCAGAGGGCATGCTACAAGTTTCCTTTAAAATTTGCCAAATCACTTAGTTTTTCCTCTCCAAATGTCAAGTCTCCCATCTTTAATTGAGGCTAATGACTGTCAGCTTCCTATACTGGCACAGCCCTAGGGAAACATCTCCAACTGCATAGTTACTGTCATCTTCAGTGGAAGCACTTTTAGGCCCTAAAGTAGAAAGAGGGCTGCACCTGCAAAACTGAATTTCTGGATAGATACAGGATTTAAATCTCATGTGGAAAGGGATTCTCTTTTATTAGGGGAGTTGTCAGTAATTTTGTTCATGGGAAACTTAAGAGGATGTAGATTAGGAAAGGCAGTGGAGTTTCCAAGAAGATATAAGTGTTTAACTTCAAAAAATCCCAAAACAACCCAGGCTTGACATCAACTCTGTATGTGGTGTAATTTTTCAAATAAATTAACTGAAATTTACTAAAAACAGCCAGACTGTCATTTGCTGAAATATGCAAGCACTTTGCAAGAACAAAGGCTTTTTTTGTGGTACTGTGAATTTGTGTTCAAAAGCTGTTAAATAGATGTAAATAAACAATGTGATAGGTTAAGCAATTCTGCTTATGACACATTGGTCCATTGCCCGATGACAATGCTGCAAGAGAAAGAACAAGCTGCAATCCTACAGAAAAGAGCCCAGGGAGTAAAGGGAAGGAGCACAACAGATAACTAAATGTGATAAGAAGGAAAAAACAAGAAAGGCCTCATCCAGAAGACAGCAGGACACCATCTACAGAATGACACGTGGGCTAATGCTAGGTCAATTTCCTCCATTATAAGCACTGGGCAATGTTGTGCTTACTGACCTTATCCAGCCTCTCTGCATTTCCTCAACTCAATGCATAACTATTTTTAGCAGCAGTACTCTGCAAAATGTTTTATAACTCATTTTGGCTGTAAAGCTGCATCCAGTTGCAACATCCTTCATAGCTTTAACTGTTTCTTTGAATTCACAGAACTAATCTCAGAGCTGTGGGGTTTTGTTGGATTCCTTAATTAGGGGAATTGGCTAAGCCTCTGATGTAGGCAACCAAGAATGAAGAGATAGAGCCTATTGAATGGGGCCCAGAGAGGGGTCAAGCTTTTAAAGCAACAAAAGCTAATATTTTCAGGATATTTTAATTTTCACCCTACAGGCATAAATTTTGTGAAAGTATGAGGAAATTTGTCTTGTTTTCTTTTTCATACTGTTCTGAGATATAATCAAAGTCAGAGTAGAGATACAGGCTGTAGAGATACAGGCTGGACTGGATGGGGCTTTGAGCAACCTGGTCTGGTGGAAGTGATCTGTGCCCATGGCAGGAAGCTGGAACAAGATGGTCTTTTGAGATCCCTCCCAATCCAAACTATTCCATGATTCTGTGACTCACAAAACCTACCAAGCTGAAGATGTTCCTTCTCATTGTTCAAAAGAACAAGACCACTCGTTACACTAATTGATTATTGCACACAGCTTGCTCTGCCAAGTAGATACAAATGTCCAGTCATATGTTATGCTGTTACGTAAATAAAAATCTCCCCCAAAGCCTGAGCAAGACCTTCTACAGCTAATCTGCACATCAGCAGAGTGCCTGCATGAACAGCACTTGAGGAGTTGAGGAGGTTTCTAAATCAGGACGAAGGATTCTCATTCATGAAGCTGAAAATTTTCATGTTTTTAGCTGTTTGCTTTAAAAACCTGTCTGAGAATGACAGACTGTTACCATCAGCGGTGTTTGTATAGCTCCCATCATAACAAGTAGGAAAGACAGCAACAGCCAAACCACCTCATCCCACCCTCACCTCTGAAATGTTTGCAGTGTTTCTGCAAAACTAATTTATATTCTTTCTGTATTCTGCATGCAACAACACGTTTTTATCCCAAATAGAAAAGATCACTCTTGGAAGATTCCAGATCCCTCCATTATTTCAGAGAAACAAATGAGCCCTTCCTATTCCCCCCACCCACAAGTTGGTGAACATAGAATAATCCTGAATCTCATCCCAAGATTTTTTATGCCCCCACCTTTTACACTCACTGGATGGCAATCTGATCCTCCACCAAAGTGCAGACAGAGCCAGTGTCCCATCTTAAGAACCAGCCAGTTATTGACCTTTTCAGCCTGGCCATCTCAATGTCACACCAACACTTGTTAAGCATTTTTCTTCACAAAGCCAAACCAGATTAAAAGGGTAAGTACTACAATTCCCATTTAGTTTGATCAGGTAAAAATTGCTTCTCTTTTCTTCTATTTGATTTTTTTTTCTTATTTAATCCAATGGAACAGTATCTCCAATTAGAATATAGAAAACACACCCAAACTCTCCCAAGTGCTGTACTTTTCCATCCTATATGTCATAGTATCCAAGAAAATCAATTTCAGACTTGAAATGTCAATTTCATTTGTTTTTGCTGAATTAGGAAAAGCATAAATAACTTCTCTTTGTAAGTAACAGTGGTTTTTTTTCATTTCTTAAAACCACACCATTGTATTTCCAGGATGGTCAGAGAGGAAAAAACACTAGGATTCAACAAAATGCTTCATCATACATTTAAGATCACATTTAAATCTACTCCTGTTATGCAAAGCTTTTGCTCTTTTTTGTTTGTTTTTAGGGTTTTTTGTTTAGTCATACTCAATGCACTTAATCCTTTGTGAAACGAAGGCCTAGGAGGTTAAGTGGTGCATGTGAAAAAGACAAAAAAGGAGGTGGTTGGGCATAACATCAGGCTACATTATAATTAGCCACTAGACATGCTAGTCTTAGCTATAAAAAAGTAATTCAAAGTTATAAGCAAGACATTACATTCATGCCTTAGGGACCTCGTTTATATTTGGAATCACTATTTCAGCATCTAATATCTCTTCCAAAAGCATTCTACTGTGTTACTAAATATAGCTGAAACATAACATAAGCCAACTAGCTCTATAAGCTTTTGTAAAGTTGTCCATAGTGCTTTTAGTTACAAAAACATGGGCTTTCTATTTGTGTCTTCTGTAATGCCAGACAGAAATAAGCTTTTAATAACAAACATTAACCAGATGTTGATCAGAATATCTAATATGTGCATTTGGAAAAAAAAAAATGTTTCCTTAAATTGTTGCTTTTGACAGGATTACAATTGAAAAAACATGCAGACAGGTATATGACAGATCTTCAGACACACACAACTAGGAGTTCCAGCCTCTGTTGGCAGTATCTGATGATAAAGTCCAAGAATCTCCAAAGTATAGGTTTGCTAATTTTTCCTCAAACTAGTTGCTGCACTTGACAAAAGCTACTTCTTGTACTAGTGGATTTAGCCATTACTCAATAGAAACAGGGCTGTGGGCTAATTAAATCATAGCTGCACAAGTGCCCTCTATTATTGTCAGCTATGAGACTGTGATACCTCATAGTCAAAACCAAACCTGTTACATTGATTGGTAAAAGTATGAAGAGAGTAGATGGAACAATTCCAACATCATCTTATTCATCAGTCACACGAGATTCACACAACAAAGGTTTGCCAACATAAACACAGCCAGCACTGAGACACAGCCTCCTGACTGACCATTTCCCATCAGCGTGACCTCTGAGGAGACGTGACAGCTCTCACAGCCTGGCTTTGCCATCCGAGCTGTCGTGCAGCTCTGACAGCAGTTCATGCCATCAATCCCAGCTGTGCCTTCACTTGGGGGCTCTGGCAACACAGCTGTCATCAGAGCCCCCCTAGACATGAAACCAGATAAATTCTGTTGTGGTCCTCATCTCTCAACATCCAAACACCTTGGTAACATCCACTTATAAACCTCCCTGACCTACTGTGGGAAAGGAGCGTTAGCATCATTTACTATGGAATAGCATATTGTAAAATAAAAACCCAAAAATAGCTGTAGTTGGACCAGACAATGTTTCAGTGATCTCTGTAATTATAGGGCTGTTTCTCCTCCCACCCACTCCCCACTGGCACATTCACTGCTGACATGTCAGTCTTTACAAAGAGAACTGCATAACTTTCCCAGACTCAGAAACTGATGCTCAGACCTGCTAATCCTGTACTATAGAGAGCAGCAAGTGGTGTTGAGAAACACCAGCTACAGAATTTTAGTAGTTGCTATAGCTAACAGCTACTGTATTTTAGTAGTTAAATTTCTTGGATCATCTAAGTGTTCACTAACGCTGCCAAATCAGAGAAACAAATTACAAGAGCACTGTTGTGTTTTGCCATTGCGGCCAAATTCTATCTACATTTGGATGGTGGATTTCCTGAACAAGGTGTATTCTAGGTAAGGTAAACAAATGAGAAATACTGCCTGCCATTTTCTTGAGAGCAGCTATGGCAGACCTGTGTACAACTATGTACAACTGGACCACTTAAAATTTGGTCTTAAAACTGGTCTCTGGCTCTTCAGAATTCCAAGGCCATCTGATTCTTGCTCTCTTTTTCCTATTTTTTGGAAACATTCTCAACAGAAAGTCTCCAGCTTGCTGAGAATTTTAACAGTCTGTGGCAGAAATAATCCATTCAGTATTAAGAAATACACATTGGTGCAAGTAATCAGTAATACTTAATGCCTAATGTATTCTTATTTTTCATGAAAATGTTGATCTTTACAAAGCTCAGTAGTACTTTATTTTTAAAAACTATTAAATGTTATCCTTTAGAAAAGCCATATTGTATATCACAGATTTTGAATTACTGAATGCAAAGAATTTCATTGACTGCAGGGGCAAATAGTTACTTGTGTATTATAAACTTAGAAACTGGATAGCAGTACACACTAATGCTTTGATAAGCAAGAAAATAAGGAGATTTCCCTGATCTGTGTGTATTCAAAAGATACACTAAGTCTGCCTACCAGAGGAGTGGAGAGAAATTCTTTGAACTGTAAACTTTTTAAAGCTAACATTCTTCAGCTTATTCAGAAGTTCAACCAGCTGAAATAAGAAATTTGACCTAGGGCACGTCCCTTGTTGTGGAGAACAAAGTCGATGACCACTTTAAAGTTATTCTGCTGCTGACTCATCTTCTCTCCCAAGCATTCACAGATACACCATGAGAAAATACGGCAGCAACTAACCACAAAAGATTTTGGGACCAGCAGCTGTTAGCAAACCAAAGCCTACTATGCAATTGTGGATCTGTAAATTTAAAGGTTTGACTAAAAAACTGAGCAAGTCTTCTATGCTTTACAGTGCTGCTAAAAGGCATCATCTTTGATCTAGTGCCTCAGTTGTACCAGTGGGACAAACATTTTTTGAAAGAAGTATAGCACAGCCAGAATAGCTCTGTATTTTCCAAGTATGAAAATCATCCAGCTCAGTTTCTTGCAAACATATTCATTCCTTTAGGGTAGATGAGATATTTTCCTTCACTATTTAACAGTAGGGGGCATATTCAGTGTATGCCAGCAAAGTTTAATGAAATCAATGAAGTAGCACTGATTTGGAGTAATTGAGAATCCAACCATGTGTTCTAATGCCAAAGAATCTGGATATTTCTAAGGGCTTATATTGCTTTCCTTTCTGAAAAGTGGGGGATGGGGAAGGAGGGGATTGGGGGACCTGGAAATTAAAGTCCATTTGCTTTGTGAAATGGGGTTCTATCTAAGGTAGCAGAGACAAGAAAACATCTGCACAGGTATTTTAAAATCCTGACATTTTTCTTTCTGCCTTTGGAACTGAAGTGTATTTTGTCTTGATGTGCCAGCCAAATTTCCATTCTCTATACTCCTGTACAGGCTGTTCTCACCACTCTGAAATGAGAAAGTAGCTAGTGTTTGGATATCCTGTGAATTGGTTTTGATCTGAGTGACTACTAAATGCAAACATCAGAAGGCCTCTGGGCCATGTAACCTGAACTGTGTGGGCACTAGTGGTGGGTGCACAGTGCAGTCAAGTTCTATTCATTTACATGTGCTAAGGGGAATTTTTACAAGCTTGTTAGAACTGTGAGTAATTGAAATCTGGGGCTAATGTCATGGTGTCTGAATTTTCTTTACTCCACTGAGTAGGAACAGTAGAGCAGTTAAGAACTGATTTTGCCACTTTTTAGCAAAATAATACAGCTGACAGGAAAGAACAAGAAAGAACAGATAATATTGTTAATATTATTCTTAATAATAGGTTCTGAGACCTGCTAATGTTATGTAGTTTAACTGCTCTGATTTGATAGGCACAATGAAATGCTCATTATGTAACATTAAGAATGGCTTTTGCACATTGCAAATTCATTTTTTGCTCCTTATTCAAGGGTGATTCTGAACAACTCTTCTGCTGTTAAAATGGATCAGCAAAGTCTCTCAACCCAAAGGAGGCAGGCTTGAGGACACTTCTCCTAGAAGGGTTTAGATGCTGACGATCATATTTGGAAGCAGATCTAATTCATCTGAATCTATCTTCAGACTCACAAGACCAGTCAGCCTTTACTTTGAAAGCAAGTTTTACACCACATATCTCAGAAGCACAGGAATTGTCAGCTGGCAAAGGAGGAAACAGATGCAAAAAGGTGACAAGTTTTCAAGAGCAGGGGCTTACCTCAAGGTTGTCAACATGTTTGTCTCCTAGAAAGTAAGAGCTATTGGGATGACACAGTGGAAGAGGAATGCACTGCATCTTGGTATGCACTTCCCAAGAGATTCAGTTCTCTAATGTTAGTGTTACTGCATAAAAGATGTAGGAAGTGGATGCTACCCCTGTTTATTAATGCAAACTGGCAACTAAATTCAAAAATACGGGTGCTTGGTTTTGGATTTCAAATGTATTTGACAGGAGAACAGCAGTTGTTCTAGACACAAGTACCCAACAAATACAAGCTTAAGAGACTGGATAGAGACTGAGGGCTGCATCTTCAGCCTTAGACATCCAAGTTCCTGCCAGGTCCTTTCACAGGGCTTGACTCTAGTAACTAAGGTGAGATCACTAAGGTAAGATTTAGGTCCCATATACAGGTCTTCCAAATCATTTTCTCTTTCCCATTTTTCCCATATCTAATGTCCACGTTCTCGTCATTCATCATAAGCATTCTCAGTTCTTTTGTTCCTATAGGCAAATATTGCAAGTATGCCACTAAAAATAAGTATTAGTAGGTTATTCAAAAGATTTATTATACTGGTTTTGTTCAAATCAAGCTTCAAATCTGCCTAAGATTTACCATCATTAACCAAGTGCAGAGAATGAGCACCTGAGCATGATTTGAGAAGTATACATATTGCAGAAGCATGGTAGGAATCCAAAGAATATTAGTGTATCCTGTAGAAAGTAGTGATGTCACAATTGTGCACATATATGAAAGACTACACCATGGGAGTTTTAGTAATGCCAGACACAAATCTTTTTAGCTAGACAAGTGGATTCTTGTGTTTCATTAAGGTCAGTGTGCACCTTTAAACACATTTGCTTAAAACTACCGGAAAAAACAAACCAATATTATAATATTTTGCCAGCTTCCAAAAACAAAACAAAACAAAACAAAACAAAAAGCCAGAATGCTCAGAAACCATATTTTTTAGCCTATGCAAAACTATCATAATTGTCATTACTGCTATAAGGCAGAGATAATGAAGAATTTCATAGCAAGCCAAATGTTAAAAACATTATTAGAATTACTCCATAATTACAGTACAAAACAAGCAAACAAACAAAAAAAACCCAAACCAAACCCAAAGAAACAGTTTTACTTCTGCTACACAGCCATGATGGTTGTGTGTACTTTTCTCCTGTGGATGCACTGATGTCAGAACACAATTCTGAAAAAACAAATAAATCTTGCTTTTCCATATTCTCCATTCTGCATTTCTACAAATTGTATTGCTTTCCCCCTCCTCTCATCCCCCTGAATTAAGGAAGCTTAAACGAGATGTTCCTTTCGGAGAGCACCCAATGCTGTACCATTCACTGCCAGCACAATTTAAGTTCTGCTTTTCAGTCTTAACTAACACTGAGCTTATCACAGTAGCTGCAACATTTACCAAGTCTCAAGCACTTGCAAACACTTTCAGGATCAATTTCCACCAATTTTTCCAGAGGCCACATGTATATAGCAGACATGTAAACACATGCCAATCAAGGTCTCGTTGTTAACCAGTTGCTGCCTGACTGCTGTGCACAGAAAACTTCTTCAGGCTCAGTGCCACTGAGCACTTTTGTCCACAGTGGAAGTTCAGGCAGATGCTTCAACTTCTCCCAAGATATCCACAGCAGGCCCATTACACCAGACACTTCTTCCTCTAGGGAAAGCAGTTTGTAACTATTGTGCACCAGATGTGCTGTTACCTATGAACAGACTGAGATGGAGTTACCTACCCTTTTCTGAAGTTACTCACTGAAATAAAGAGTTGGGAAAAGATCAGCCAGGTCCTCAGTTCTCTCTCAGTTTTTGCATTATAGTCACCATTCCAAGCTTCTTATGTTATGGAATCTTAAGACTTTTTTCTCTGTGAGCAGAAATACGCTCCTAGGAATTCAGAAATTAAGTTCTGGGAATTTTATTGGCAAATTCTTTACAAGTAATTTATGTTTAATGTTTGTGTACACTATTTGCTGTAGCTGTTTGCTAAGAAAATATTTATTAGGATTGGAAGTTTAACATAATAAATCAAACACTTAACATTCACTGGACTTCAAACATAGATATAAAATACCTTACAAAAAAATTTTTTATGGAATTACACAAAGCAAATGCACAGGGTATGTCTGTTTCTACACTGAATTAACTCCAAGCCAAAACCAAAAAATAACCCCCAAAAGATCACAAAAAAAGGCATGATAAACTGCATTTTTGTCATTGTTGCACTGCTATGTAATAAGCCCTTTTTACAAACGTTTACTCAATGTTAAAAAAATCAATTAAAAATGTATTCCATCTAACAGAACTATTGGATTAACAACTGATTTTTAACTGACTTTACATCATGAAATTCTATTAATAGAGGTACCTTAGTCACTTAGTTTAAAATATGGAGTAGAGATAGAAAAAATTTAACCTTTAGTAGTCTTTAATATAAAATGCACTAAATTTTCCAAAATAAGATTACGACACACTAGTGCCAATTTATGCTGACAAAAGCTGGTATCAGCTTCTTTCTAACTAAAATTCATTTCACAAAAGCTTTATATATTACATGAATATTCAAGTAAACTATTTAAAAGATTTAAAAATGCAAAAATTGAATGATACAGTGTTTAAAAGAGATGGTTAATTTGGGAATGCTGTCATGTCCAACTATATATATTTATAGATATACTTTTTTTATTTTTAAGACCATCATGATACTACCTGATATTGCAAGAAATCTCTGTCATTAGCTCAGATATTTTTCAATTTATAACTTCAAGAAAATTATAAGTATTTAACAGACCACTGTTTCTGTGTACTGTGTGACACTGAATCACCTTACTGGCTTCCCTTTGTAAAGTGCTGAGTAACAGCCAAATAACATCAGATTTAAATGGATTTAAGTGGATGATGGTGTTCAGTGTCTTACAAAAAAATCACCATTAAACTGCTATAATCAAACAAGAAAATAAAAAAATAGGTTCAGCTGAGTAGCATGTGTGTTCACCAGTGTCAAATCTCAAAAAAAAAAACCCTGAAACACTAACAACACATTTCTTGCAGGCTGCATTCTTTCTATCCATCAGCTGCAAGGACAACATTAAAAAAATTCATTAATGATTCAAACACTGGACACCTTCTCTGGTTGAAGGCAAGTTGCTCACTAGTTTTGGTCAAGTGGCTTTTGGGAAACTTTCAGAGCAAAATAGCCCAGCAACAGGAAATTGGAATGGAAAATGCCAACCATGCACAGTTACATTACTGCAGGAATTGAATAACACATGCAAGATAAAGAAAAAGTCAGAACATAGCAAAGTAGCAATGGTTAAGAAGTTTGTAAAGTTTTCACAGTGTTTCATACAGCCTTTAACACAAGTGCATCACTTACCACCACTACTGCTCAGACATTTTAAAACATCTCTTGGCCATGCAGATCATTTTGAGAAGAAACAGCAAATTACACGTCTTAGGCATTTTTAGACATTAAGTACAACTTATAATTTTATTTTTATATTCAGTCTTATCAAACAGATGTTTTCAAGTTATATTCATTCTAAGTGTTGGGCTTTAACATTCCTTCCAATTTAGTTGGATGCTGAGTGCTAAATGCCCAAAGAACTGGCCAAATACACAAAGCTAAGCTTTGTTCAAATAGCCAAGTTATTATATGAACAGAAGGTATAGGGAATTTCTTGTTGGCACTCCTAAATTTCTTTTTTCCTAACCTTGAGATGATCCTAACCTTGAGATGGCTTTGTTCAGTTGTTCACATAGATCTTTACCTCCTGAAAACATTACTGTACTTAGATGATTCATGAAGAAGTAAAACAAGACTCAAGTACACCACTGACTTTTTTTCTCTGTCCAAAGAAGAAAATACATTTTTTTCCCCATTTGGCAAATTCTATTTGACGCCACATCACCACCACTCAACATTAACTCATACAACAGAGACTTACTCCACTGTCAGACACAGCAGGGGAAAAATGTCCAGAGGATAAATGGGAGGCTCTTTATCAGATATAACTGCTTGCTCATAAGGAGAGAATCCAGCTTCCCCTTTGTTATTTCATAAATTAATAATTTGTTAAAATCATAATCACAAGAAATTTAGCTATTACACAAAATTCAAGTTTAAAAAAAAAAAACAAGAATAAATTAGTTACAGCCTTGTAAACAATTGCTCATTTATGTAACATACTTGGGGAAAAAATTCCTCTATATAATAAATCAGACAGTACAAGGCACACATCACACTTAAGAATTCAAAGTGATAAAACCAGCAGATGCCTTCATCTCCTTTGTTCGCTGGTGTAATTGTGCTATAGACACTGTAAAAATATGTAGATTTTTGTTTACATTACAGTCATTTGAAAATATTTCATGACTGTGCTTTTTCTGGCAAAATATTTGTGCTATTTTACAGTACAGTATGATTTGAAGCTCTTGGAATGAATCTTCTCAAATGTTCTCTACAAAGCTGCCAGGGAAAAGGCCAGTCTTTCCATTTCGTTGCAGAGTGCCTTTGAACCAGCCATCCTCACGTTTTTTGTGTACAAAAACAATGTCACCTTCCTTAAGTTCAAGCTCTGCTTCACTCTGAGGAGGATAGGATACCACAACTCTGTACCTGTGTAATTAGAAAAAAAACAAACCTTAATTTAGGTTGGTTTTTTTTTTGCCCCCCTCTCCCCCCGCCTTTTTTAATCCAATACTTTAAAAAATATTTCTGTGCCTGTTGAAACTTATGAACACAGGAAACTGTCTACAACAGTTTGCTGAGTATGTAACAACTTAAAAGTATGTCTTGAAGAGATAATAACAATAGCAACATCATAAAATGGCAAATTCATGCATCTCCTATGGGTTTTTTTACCAAGATCCTTGTAAAATACAGACAATGGTTAAATAACAGGAGAAAATTGTAAAGACTTTTTCCAATATTAATTTGCAAGAATTAAAACATTCACAACAGTAGCTAGGCATAATTTTACAAGTATATGCTTATCTTTTTTATTATTCCAGTGATGGCTCTTAAGGAAAGGCACAGAACAAAAGGAAGAAACCAACAAAACCTACTAATTTGATTGCTGTTTCAAATAAGTTTCATTTTACTTAGAAACTCTTCAAGATAGAACATATTCTTTGGACACAGCTGCTCAACTTGTGTACTACTATGTTAAAAACTATATTCAACTCAAGAATTTTGTTAAACACTTGGCACAAAGTGAGTAAAATCACTTTTCAAAAATGAATGCTTTAAAAAGAGGCTACACTTCTGTTTTGAACATGCATAACACCACCCAATCCCTTCTTCCATAGTTTCAGTTCACATCAACATAAAACTATTACTTCATAGAGTAAGAGAACTATTATCCTAATAAACTTTGAGTAATTTATTATTTTAATAGATTAAAATAAATGAACAATCTGATGAAAAGACAAAGTAACAGGACATAGTCTAGTAAAGAATGGAATGCCAATTATACTCAATACACACAATAAAACAAGCTAATTCTGTAATATTGAAGCAGACAAAGATACTGTGTTATAGTAGAATGTTTTGCTTAATTACATATGAAACAAAAATTATGTTTTGCTTAATTACATATGAAACAAAAACTAAATCTGTCCATACAGTTTAAAGTATTCAGATAAGAGTAACTGCAGTTTGTAAATAATTAAAGTCTCTTAGGAAATCTAAGTACAGCAAAACATATTTGGACTTAATTAGTTGTCAAATGTTATTTATTAGTGAATTATAAGCCATGACTTTGTTTCAGCTATGGCAATCCCCAGATTTCAGAGCATGGGAATTATTAGATTCACGCTTCATAAAAGCTACCAAGCTAATTACAAGATTTAGTAGTGTGCAGCTCCAGAATGCCCTGCATCCAACCTAGGCCTGTACTAACTTCTGCTGTGAGCAACTTGGGTTTTAATGCTGACTTAGGAAATAAGAATCAAATATTTTTAAAAGACTGTAAATTAAATTGAGACTGTCAACTGCTTGAGTTAAAACAAGAGCCTTTACTCAGGCAGGGCAAGGACAAGATAGTGAAGGATAAAGAACTACAATAAAGCTATGAAGAACTTCTACTGTTGTTAACAAGCAGGTTGCTCCCAGGCAGAAAATTACCCAGCACACTACACAGTCTGTTAAAAAAAAGTTTCAAGAAAGAATCCTGCCTGCCTCATCTTGCAGTCTGTCAAACACTGCCTCTTGTAAACGTTTAACTTGAAATATGCTTGTTTTCAGTTTCTAAATCTGTCTGTGAGTAACCTCTATGCTCCCCTGAATTGATAGACAAGTCTGTTCCCTGCTGCTGCTTGCTCCCATCTTCTCTTTGTCCTCCCTAGAGCTTTCTATACAGTGCCAAACAACCTCTACAATAATTTGGTACTTCTTGATAAATTTTAGTTTCCCAACTATTTTGATATTCATCTTGGTATTCAGTGTCTAAAACAGAGCACAACACCCCTTGTTTTAAAGTATTATTTTACTATAAATTTCATTTTTTAATGAGAAGAAAGCCATCAGGCTTTGCACCTGTGAATCATGTGTCTTTCTTCAAATTTTCTGCCACATTTTAAAATTCTATTTGCCCAAAAAGGGGTGATCAGACCCAGACCCATCACACATTCACACAGCTGTCTATCCAGATCACCCTGGATTAGCTATGGAACAAAAACTAGTCTTCCATTACTCATTTCATCATCTACAACATATTGCCAAAACTACTAATTTCATGCAGAATATAAAGCTTATGCTTCAGCTCAAAAGTTCATTGCAAGGTCCCTGAAGAAAAAATAATCATATTTACTAAGCATGATCTATGTTTTGGAAAAACATGTTCATTCCCACATGTTTGAATATTCCAAAACACTTCCTTTTTTTTCTCCCTAATCAGTATTTGCAAATGTTTTCAATGACTGAAGGTAAAATGTGTAGATCTTCTATGGTCACTTAATATTTTATGTGCATCTAAGCTGTACAGCTATGAGGTCTTTCCTTTCTTTTTTCTTTGACCATCTTATAACATTTTTCATTAATTTTCCAAATATCACCCTAATTATTTTTAATCAGCTAGTGACAAAAAGTTAGTATTATTAAAAAAAAAGTACTTTAGCTTCCCAGAAGTAGTCAATATATTTACTACTGGTTGCTGATATTCTTAATGTATCTGGCTATATCTCCCAGCCCTTTTGCTTTGTACTTGTGAATTTATTTTTTATTTCGAAGAGGGTGGTGATCTCTTTACTTTTTTCCATTCTACTTTTCATTTTTAATATTAGCATTTCTCACACTTTTCAGTAATATGAAGCAGAGTATATCTTTCACGTGTTTCTTCATTTCTTCATTGCTTCTCTTTCACTGGACACAACATACTGTTTTTATTCCTACCTAGTTTGGTTGATTTTTGAACCATTATTTGTGGTTTTCCTGATCAACAGTGGATAATAATACTTTCTCACATGCAGAAAATTTTAGCTGAGAGAAATACAGAAAGCTGGAATTACTACCCTTACACAAGTTAACTAATAATTATTACTCAGCTTCCTGATTTAGTGTTTTCTTCTTGCCCTTAGAAGTTTTACTTTCCAGCTCAAGTATGCCCTGCTGTTGTGCAGATCTTGTGTCTTCTGAGTGGGTGCCTTGACTCCTACAGATCTCCAACGCCCATCGAGGGCAGAGTGATTCTCAGCATTTAATTACCAGCAGTCAGTGGTGCCAGATGTGGTAAGGCTTGCTGCCCTATAAAGCCACTGGCCCGCTCACTGAGAGCAGATGTTACACCAGTCATTTTGTGGGAGCTGAAATTACTTAGGGTCGCTTTAATCACAGAACAAAATTACTGCTTTTCTTTCACTGTAACTGGATAAAAGACTCATTTTATAATTTAGGATATGCAGTGATGTGTATTTAGGTTCAACTTCAAGTCTCAAACATCATTGTGGAGTGCTGGGTAGTTTATTATTACAATGCTGTATATTTACTGTAAAATTTTAAGCTATTTAAGCAACATTTCCTCCTAAAAGAGAAAGTTCATGAAAAGAGCTTGAAATTTTCTTTTAACTATTATGGAAAAAGTAAACTCTTCAGATAACTAAATTCTGGTATATTCATAGCATGGCATGTCTCACTGTGGGAATTGCAGGGACTTGGGTCTACCTTTGTAAGGAAAACATAATGATCCTTGGCCTTGTCAGCACTGTATCAATACAAGAAATCACCCTAAGACAACCTGGGTAATGGCTACAGAATCAGAAGAAATGAGTGAGCTCCATTGCAGAGTTTCAGGTAACTGGAACTCTCCAAACTGGAACTCTCCAGTTACACTGTAATCTGTGACTGGAATTGTGAGATGTAAGAGCAGAATAATCCTAGCAGGAGATTTCTCTGTTCTTCAGCTTTTTGTTGAGCTTATCCTCATGAATATTTGCCTCCTCAACTCAAATTTTCACTGAAAATGCCATATGATTCTTACCTGCCATATCTTCCAGACTGCTGAAGAGTAATCAATGCTTATAAATTACTTTGAAGATATTGAGTACAATGTAAATTTTAACCATTATTAACCATCATGGTTTAAGAAATTGAGCCAAAGGAAATGTGCAAGGGCACATCAGCAGGGAAAAAAAAATTAACCCTGTCCTGAAAAGAACAAAGGGATGAAATTCCAGATGAAATTCTGTTTACATATGCAGACGAAAATGTAACAATTCTACATGACTACCGCTGAGAATTATCTTGTAGCAATGCTTCTTCAGTAGCAATTATCACTTAAATAATAGTAAGGATAGAGAGAATGTTTGAGTATATGCTATTACTAGATCAATAAAAATATACAGCATCATTTTCTGTAAGTAGTTCTGAGAAAAAAAAATTCCATCATGGAAGTGAAAAAACTACTTTTTGTGATAGAAAGAGCTTTACGCTAATACGCACTGGTTATACCAAAATTAATTTAATATTATTTTCACATTTAAAGCATGAAAACATATTAATGTGCCAAACAGACTTATGATAATGTGAAAATGAAAGATGTTATTCTTATAGAAGAGCCTTTCAGGTTTTATTTTCCATGTATAAGTGTAAATCTACTTCACAAAGTCAGTATGAAATAGAAATCTCCTGCAAGTAAATTGTGTAGGAACAGAAATAAGCTTTTAAAAAATATTAGAGGTATGACAGAAGTGAACTTAAAGACAAGTAAAAGTTATATACTGTCTGAACTTTAAAACATGGGTATAGCTTAAGACTTCTGGAGGTACAACAGGATGCCCACACACCGTGAGTTAATAGTATCAGAACGAAGTCTACAATAGTCAACTTCAATCAGTTCAGTCCTAGAGCTGTTAATATTGTAACTCTATTATTTTTTCTCTCTGTATACCACACAATCTTGTAGCTGCTGCAAAATAAACCTTATGACACTTCATACTGCTTGTCTGCTGCCCTGAAAACTAAAAGATCCTGTAGTTAGAAAACTGCCACTTCTTTCACATTCTACAGAGGACTTGAAACTTGAAAAATTATAGGTGGACACACAAGAAACAGAACATTTAAGTAGTTGCCTGTCAGTCTCAGAGTCCAGACAACTGTATGTTTTTAAGAGTTACTTGTCAGAGCACAGAGGCCACCCTAGAGCCAGGGTGGATGCACAGCCACGGTAGTAAAAAGTATCTTTGCAAAATCTCAAGACATCAAATATTAAGAAGCCTACACATAGATAGATAAAGGTCTCATTCACCATATATTTAGGTTGGCAGTTATACACTGCTAATAATCAGGACTAACCTGATACTCGTAAGTGCAAGAATATAATGTGCTTCTGTTTTGAAAAATAGGAGGCCTCTTGTCTACCTCAGTTCTCATACCAAACCTGTGATCATATTTTGAGTGTCTATTCATTCAAAAAACTTTAAAGTAACACGAAAAGCAAACAAATATAAACACAAGAATTGGTTGATAAGTAAACAAAGAACTGTTAAAAGTAAGTTTCATCTTGCAATAAAATCCCAGCATTTTGAAGCAGTTCTAACACACAAGTGTCAGAGAAGGGTCTTTTGCTAGGTTTGCCCAAGCGCGGCCGCGCAGTAATTTACCTTTCACAGACGAGCGGCCTGGAGTCATTGAGGAGCGACCCCAGGGAGGAGCAGGGCTGCCGCGGCGGCGGGGCGATGGGGGCGGCGGGCTCCAGGGGAGCGGCTTTGCGGTGCGGGGCCTCCGGGGGCAGCGCCGCGGCCTCGCCGTCGGCGGCACAGGAGCCGGGCTTGCCGTGCGCGCCGGCCGGCGGCAGCTCCGGCCCCACCGCCCCTTGCAGGGCCAGCTCTGCCGCTGCCTGCTCTGCCTCCAGGGTGGGCGACGCCGGCGGCGACAAGCGAGGCTTGCGTTTGGTGGATGCTCCAGAAAGCAGTTTCAGCAAACCTTTCTTTTCTTTCTGTAAGCCAAAAGCAGTGCCCCAGTTTAGAACAAAACTCTCACACATAAAGAGTTGAACACTTCCTTCTGATAGATGACATCATGTTCAGAGAGGACTCAGTAAATTATGAGAGATGATGATGAAAAGTATAAAAGAAAAATAAAATTACTGACATTCTAAAGAGAAAAACATCAAGTAATTTAAATCATAAACTAGCTAAGTCATTTCACTTTGCTAGGTTAAAGTTTAACTTAAAATGAAATGGCTCTGTCCCAAAAGGTCGTCAAGAAAAAGGTATGAGGAGTTAAGATTCCCACAACAGAAATCTATGAAGTAAGATATTTCATTAACATGGACGTTTCTAGGAACACAAAGAGTCACTTCAAACCAAGCAGGGAAGCTGCTGTTTAGGTAAGTTTATTTTATTTATCCTCTAGTAATGGAAGACCTTCATGATTTAGCAAAAATTAGCCCCAAGGGGAATGCATTATGTTTTGCTGCTCTGCCAAAGGGAAGGATTGTAAACATTCTTTTTGCTTGTCCAGACAGGAATCCCTGAAGACTATTACTTACCCTGAAGAGAATTATTTAAGTAGCTTTTGTGTTTCTTGTCTTTTTTTTAAGGGGTGTGGCAGTGATCTTCTTACCAACCCTTTGACTGAGTGAATTTAGTGCTTATGAGAGGTGCCAGATTGTAAGCCCTGGAGACAAAAATAATATTTAACCATATACGGAGAAAAGCATGAGCAATGAGAAATTTTTTTGATAGCCTGGGATGTAGTGGCTTTAGAGAATAAAAATCCTCAGTCCTTTTTCCAAGTTTCCAATAAGTTGGAGCCATTTCAGCAAAAATCTGCTGTCTAGCAAATGTCAAAGAAAAAGAGAAACTCTTAAGAAATTAAAACAATCCACATGTAAGTTTTGTCTACAGACACTCAGTCTGATTTCAATGACTATGGCTGAAGTAATTTTAAAATAAAGTTCTAGGCACATCCATTCAACAGTAATCAACAAAAATAGCTAAATATTGGTTGACAGTGTACTGTTTAAGATTAAAATCTTCATAAACTTCACTAAAGAAGTACATGTGGCTGAAGAGTAGTAAGGTTAAGTCTAAAACACTTGAGACGAAAAGATAGTTGTCACAAGGAGAAAAAAGTTTTCTAACTACATCACAACCGTAAAACAAAATGCATTACAAAGCTGGAAGAATTTTTCTCATAATATAACAATCACGTGGCTTGGAGAATGAGTTTACACATGTAGGAAATACTTCAAATAGAAGGAAGGAGAGCAGAATCACTACAGACTCCACTGTCCTACATTTAAAAAAAGATTATTATGTGCATTCTTTCTTTGTCCAATAAACATTATTGGTAATGTGTTTTTCGTAGTATCTCAGTGTGCCTCAATATAAGAAAAGTAACCTAAAAGAATTGTGATTTTCATTTTATTTTGTTAGTCTGAAGTCTTCGCATTCCTGCAAGTTCACGTGGATTTTTTAGGTTGTGTTGCTGAATCTCTTAGAAGACTGTGTGATGAAAATAGGAGAATTCAAAGGAATTATTTCATTCTCTACCCACCTTGCCATCCTTATCTGTTTTACTGACAGCAGCATTTCCACCAGCTGTTAAAGCACTCTCTGGAGATGCAGGAGCTCCAGGGTGTGTGTTTGCTGTTTTCCCACTGACATCTCCCTCCAGAGATGAAGCAGCGATGTTAGAATTCAAAGAAGCTGCTGTACATGCCAGAGGGATGGTTGAGCGGTTCACATTCACAGCCGTGACATAAGCAGCAGTATTTGGAAGCTGGGGCTGGAGCTGCTGGGAGGCAACAGAGTGGTGGGGAATGATCACAGCTGCAGGAATAAGGCATGTTGGACTTTGTGCTTGTATGGGTGTGACTGCTGCTGTAGGTCTTTCTTGACTATGTGAGGC
Organism: Erithacus rubecula; assembly: GCF_903797595.1. Taxonomy (NCBI): domain Eukaryota; kingdom Metazoa; phylum Chordata; class Aves; order Passeriformes; family Muscicapidae; genus Erithacus; species Erithacus rubecula. The sequence goes on along the minus strand of NC_136687.1, from coordinate 35,683,542 downwards.
AACTAGAATAAAAGAATGAAATGTGAGAATTCACCTTTTCACAAGATACACAAAGTGAGGTACAGTTACTGTGTTACAGTTAATCAATCACAAAAAGTTTTCTTCTTACCTTTTAAACTTCCATTTATACTACTGTAATGACATGATACACACCACCAGATCTATTTCACCTGAATAAAGTAGTTGAATATGCTACCCTACATGCACCAGTATGCAACAGAAGAATAACAGCGCTGGAAGTTCTCTGTTGTGGAGAAATCCAAGCTGCTAAGTCAAATGCTTCATATACAGACAGATGTGAAGTGAAAATTACACTTTAGTACCTAAACACTGCCTGGAACTTGTTTGCTCCTTTTAATATGACATTTAGTTGTCAGGGCATACAAAGGAAAGTAGGAAGAAACACACCTATAGAAGCTGCTAAAATATAATTAGATTGTTGTTGCAGATTGTTTCCCTAAACTATTCACAAAATCCACAACAGATTTCATGGGTCTTTCAAACAATAAGCACAGTGGCAATTACTGCTATGAGTGCTTTCTCTGAAAACATAAGCTGTTGTCTCTTGGGGCATTTAAATATAGAAAGTGGATTTACTCATATCCCTGCAAAATAAAAGGAACATCTACACTGGAAGCTGGAGAATAGCACAGGGCTGAGTATACTAACCTGAGCTGCAGGACAACACTGCAAAGCACTGACAGAGCCTTACATTAACTAATTTGTCCTTTCCAAGAAGTAACACTGCTGCTAAAGTCATAGGGTCAATCATATATGCATGCTGTTAGACCATTTCAACAGCTGGGGCATCTCTGCACCACTGGGTGGTATGAAATGCAGACAACAGAACATGAGGTAAAATGTACCCCAGTGCTGTACAACCTCTCTCCTTCAAATACTTTGAAACTTTCTAAGAAAGGGTCATCCCTCTAGCTTGCTGCAGGTACATCTCAATTGTATAGATTTTTGATTTTTCAGATACTAATAGAGTTTAGGACTTGTTATAAGTGAAATCCTGTAACCCAACCTCCAGCACTTGCTCTCTTTACTCTGCTTTCTATAAATTCCTCTAGTAATTTGGTTAGATTGCAGCAACAGTGTATTAGAGAAGACTGGCCAAGGTGCAAATTTTATATAACAATCCTACAGTATTATACTCAATTACAATCTGTGCAATAAGAAACATAAATTCTTTGTTATTTACTTAAAAAAAAAAAAGGCACATCCCTTATATTCTACGTCTAATTTTTTGATAACTTCTTCTACTGTAGCGAACCCTTCCCAACTCCTGAGTAGCATGAACATTTCAAAAGATAAGGAGATTGCAGCAAGATTTATTTTTTTCAAGAAACAATTATTAATGCTGGCTTTTGTTCATGAGACAACATCAATTTTCCTAGAAGTAGCTGATATTCTTCAAGATTTGTCTACACTTACATGCAATTTATGTATGACAAGCATGGAAGAGTTTTCTGGTTTTGTTTTCTTATTGCTGATGGAATTTATAGGAAAAATGCTTCAAGTCACCATATTTTCATACAGATTATCCTTTAATGAAATAGGCATAATATGTACTTTTTATAGGTCCTTCAAATCAAAGGATGCATACTCCCTCAGCAAAGGTGATGTCAAGAAATATCTCACTAAGATTTGAAGAATGGTCCTTGATGCCCTGAGCTAAACTGAAGCTGGAGCCCTGCATTAACCTGTGAAGCCTTACCCAAAGATTAACACTCAGCAAATGTGCTAAGGAAAGCTCAAGAGGATCGTATTTCAGATGTTTACTACAAAGTTCTCTGTAACATTTGAACAAAAAGCAGCCCCTACTGCTTCAGTGCTCAGGTCCTTATAAGGGACAGATCTGTATTTGTGTGACCAGCAGCATACCTTTGCACAATTCAATATTAAGTTCTCTGTGATGAGAGTCCAGTCCCTTTGAATTTTTCATTTTGGACCTGAAAAGTTGGTGGGAAGTATGCTGTCACATTTGCCAGCTGAATGAAATTGTAAAAGCTTATTCATCTTGACAGTGGTGCAGAGATGCAGGAACAGAAAGGCCTCTGGAGCCCAGAGGAGCTTTCTCCTTTGTGTTGTCACTTGTTAAGCTCCCAGGCAGTTCAAAAGAAGGATTTAGAGTAGGGACCACCTGTGCCTAAGAGGCAGGAGAGTACAGATGCTTCACTTAGTTTCTCTTACCAGTTGCCAGCAGCTTCTGGTTATTTTTATTTAAAGGCAAAGAATAAAACTGTTACAGAAGACTAACACACCTGCTCCAGCTTCAGATCAGACTGGAGGAAGATGGGGCCAATTAAGGAAATAAAATAACTAAAGACATACACACACATCCTACCTCCAAAAGGAAACCTGGTGCTGACATATGAATATGCACAAGGTGTTTTAGGAGATGCATGACTCTGAGAAGTGGGCTAATCCATGAATTTTGAGACCATTAGAAATAACCCTTCTTATGAGTATAACAGAACATACCATTACCATGTTTTGCTTTCTCTTTTGCTCAGCCAATAAGAATCCTGTGATTAAAAAAAAAACCCTTTTGTCATGACACTCAGTCAGGAGATCATAGACCCTAAATTCAAGGCTGAAAGGGGGAACATTGTGATAGTCTGAAATGGGAGTTTTCCTTTTTTCTTTTTCTTTTGAGGCCCTTGAAGCAACTGGAACAGATTCGGCTCCAGTTGTGTGGTATTTTCTTAGCCTGGCAAATCCACAGAGGAGTGCATGGATTTGGTAAACAAAAGCACCTGAAAACACCACTATCAATCTTTTTGGATCTGCATTTAAATAACAAGAAGGCATGTTTTACTATGATGTGGCCTGCCCCAGACAGTAAATGGAGAGTTACACCTTCCAAAAACACAGAATTTTATTACACAGATCATACAGATCTTGAAGCCAGCACAGCCTTAGTGTTTCAGAGTCAAAGCTGAAAGAAGTTGCAGTCAAGGTTAGAGAACAAACTGGAATGCCTAAGGACCAACCCTGAGCCAGAGACCTGAAAAGGAACACTAAAGGTATTCAAAGATGTTAGAAGACAATTTAAAAGTGAAGGCTAAATTAGAACAATCTGTAGCTCTTATGTAGTTAACACACAAAAAAATAAGCTATGACTCAGATGTTCTTATCACTTTTATTACTGTATGAATTGCATATGAGTGGAGAAGCTCAAAGACTGTCCCCAGCCCAGATACTGCTGGAACAACAGAAAAAAAAAAAAAAAGAAAAATTCCACCTGAAGTACTTGCATATGATTTCCCAATAGTGGGAGTATGTACGTACACACAGTTGCTTAGAGGAGAATAATAAAAGATCTAACAACTCAAGACTGTCATTTCAGAAAACACTGACATCAAGAAAAGCTTTAAAAAACCCCAGCATATACTTACATAGTTCCTCACTCCAGTCATTTGTCAGGATAGACTCTACAACAATACATTACAAATTTTGGAATACTTTTTTACCTGTTCTAACTGCATTTCGAGCCTGGTTGACTGTCATTTGTCCTGTCACGTGCATAAGGACCTTGGTTTGTGGACTGGTTTGGACATGTGCTGCAGAAACCACTGCTGTGGGTACTGAGCTGGAGTTCACTGCCACACCATTCCCCTGGAGCTTCTGGGATGTTCCACTAGCAGTGGAAGGGCTGACCATAGTCACCACTCGTCCTGTTTGGCCAGCAGTAGACATGGGAACTTTTGTTTGTGATGCACTTGTCACCGTCCTGCCAAAGTTTAAAGCAAACAATAAAACACAACTGAAAAAAAACCAGCTAGTTACTAAAACCCACAGGTATTCTATTATGCCATTTTAGCATTTAATACAAGAACAGAATAATTTTGGATTTGAAACTAGCTTAACTATTTAGACACTTGTATAATATTGTACCTTGTAACTGGAGCCACATAATTCCCAGGAAAAACACCAATCTTGCTTGTATGCATGGAAGTTCCCTTGAACCAGCCATCTTGGCAGCGTTCAAACACTAGGAACATTTCTCCTTTCCGCAGTTCCAGTTCATCTTCTTTTCTAGGAGTGTAGGGGTAGATGGCAACATACCTAAAAGACAGGAAAAGGGCAACAAATGATAAAACTAAAACACTTCAAAACATCACTTGTCTTTCTGGCACAGAGAGTTGGGTCAGAGATGACAAGGCATGGCAGAATTATCACATCAGATCATATCAGATTATTGCTGTGATAATCCACCATACTGTTACAATATTAAAACAGAAGTCACAGGTAATATTAAGGGGAAACAATGACAGTTAAGAAAATCCTCTGAAGTGCACTTTAATGTGATGCCTAAAGAGGCTACCTGGAAGAGAGGCTAGACAGTGTTAAAGGAATAAAGTAGGTATTTATTAAAAGGCCTTCAAAGGATACACCTTGGGCAGTACAAGAGCCTGGCCGTGGCTCTACCCAAGATGGATGCAAAAGGGACGACCAGTCACAAGTTTTCACACTTTTATAAGTTTTAATCCATTTACATATGGGGGTTAATTGTCCAATTACAGCTTCAGGTTATGAAGTCCCATCCTCCCAGATTGCTCTCCTCAATTCACTGCTGTTTAACTTTTTGGGCCTGAAGCTGCAATGCTGTCCTTGGTTCTCAGGCTGGAAAAGGATTGTTCTGTCTAATTAAACTGTGAAGAGAACTTGCTAAAACTTTATATGAAGTTCAGAGTCACAGCAGAATCTGAAAAATACAAAAGCTAAAACTTAAGGCATCAAATGGAATGCAAAAGACTTGTAATAGGACTGTCCATTTTCTTAATGAAGTTAGAAATCTTAATTAAGTAGGTGTTTATCAACTACATATCACAGCATATCCCACTTTTCTTTCTCTACACCAGCTTCTCTTATCTCTCATACTTTGTGACACTTCAATTTCTCTTTTATTTGGAGAGTTGGGGAGAATAGAGAAGTTCTGTGAGCTAGGAGTGAAAGATCAATGTCAGAACTACATTTAAAACTGCAAAACTGCAAACTCCTGTGCAAATTTCAGTGCAAAAGAAATTGAAGTCCATGGGTAAAGTGGTTAGCTGCTAACTCACTTGTAAAGTTTATTTCCTTTTATGTTTTCTAAGCAACACTAAAGCACAATACAGTGCATTTGAAATCATATTGAGAATTTAGAAGCATTTGCATTTTTTCTTTTCAAAAAATTCTTAGGAAAAAAAAGTTTAAAACAAGTTTAAGCTACTGTATTTGCATCTTGGAATGTTCCTAGGGAAATTTTCAAATAGGATTGCACAGTTCTCTATTATTAGAAAGTGATACTGTTTTAACCACCACAGTGTCCTATTTTTTGGCACATTTGAACCATATATACAATTATTGACCCAGGCCTATTGAAAATAGCATTCCAATAAATTTACTTTTCACAAGAGGCAACCAATTAAGTAGATGTGTAGACCATCCCCATTTTATGAAAAAGGATCTACAGTTGCTTGCAGTGCTAGTCTTTCCCACTCCCCTTGTAACACCAAGTGCAAAAAAGTAGCTTTAGAAAACATTCTTTCATCAAAATTGTCTCTTGTGCATAGTAACAATAGCATTAACTGCATGCTTCTCCTTTTTGCGTTACATTTTTATTCCTTGCTGTCCACCCAAGAAACTTTGCAATATCTACAAAAATGCTTTAAGGCAATATAGGTATCCAAAACAAGCAAAAAATACACTTTAAAGGGAACACATGGCACACTTGCAACAGAAGGCTTCACTTGTACATGATTTAACAGAGATCTACAAAGGCACACACTGAAGCTCTATGGAAAAGCAATTGATCTGCTTTAATTGATGTTCATTAACTTCCCTTTTAGTTAATTTACTCCAAATTTCATGAGTATCCTCATATAGAGCAACCCTTTGAAGACAGAGGATGGGAGTAAATGAGATGGGAATTTGATTAACTGCACTAGGAGCAATAATCCATAAGAGCCAGTGTTAAAATGCCTGACACCAAGAAAGAGTCCAAATCCAGATGCACAAGCTATACAAGAAGAGTGCTTTTTTGGAGCGGGAGGAAACCTGGTTGGAAGATAACAAGAAGAGAACAGAACAAAAACAGTCCTTATTCAAACATGTCCCATTAGATGGTTCAGCATCTCCTGAATTTTACATTTTCTTTTATCATTCTTATTCCCCAAGCTGCACACAAAGAAGTTTTCAAGAAGAAAGATGTTGTTAGCAACACATGTTAATATACCAAATATTTTCACCCGAAAGGATGACGCACGTTTGCTTGTATTACAAGTGTGAAGACATAATGCTAACTAGCAGCTTTCTGCCTTCATTCCAAATTGCCACCCACTAATTAAGTGCACTGTAGAATCTTCAGTCAAATTTCAATTGCAACTGACACAAGTAGTCTGACAGTAACACATTTAACAGCCTAAATTAAATACAGCACTTTCTGTGTTTTGGCATAAGTTATTCCGTATGAGAATAGCCTTTTCATACCATACATAATGGAAAACATTGAATAAATTCACTCCAGTGAAATGACACTTCTGAGTTATCCAGTATTCAGTGCTAACGCAAGGATTCATTCATCTTCTGCATGACAAATACTTTGTATTTTTGAAGTGAGTTCCTTCTATACACAGCAACAACTGATTATATTTATCTGAGACATTAACAATGCTCAGTTATGGAGCCTGTTTGGGGGTATCACCTTTCTGGATGTTTTTGCCCTAAGTTGCATGCTTGGCCTTTTGGCAATTCCAGCAGAACAGAGCCAGCTGCTGTGCTAAACATACAGGTGAAGTTAGTGATCTCGCTCTGTTTTTCTGACTGGAAAAAAGTTTCAATTTTACTTACACACTGGGACGAGCTTGTGGTCTTAAATGTGCCACTTGGTCAGTTGATCCTGATGCAGACCTTTGTATGACACTTGTAGACTGAGGTCCAGAAGTGGCCGATGCAATGATTGCAGCAGACAAGAGAGGCGGTGGCGGGAGTGGGGGATTCATATTCTGATTTTATAAGAACAAAAAAAAAAAACCAGCAACAGATGATCAGTATTGTTTGATGAGTTCAATCAGCTGGGAAAAAAATAAAGTCATGATATTCTAAGGAGGTGGAAAAAAGCAACTGAGTCCTTTATTGCTTTACCTACTGTTAAAATATATCTGGAGAGTTAGCTTTGCCTCTATTTCTCTTTCTTTCAGATTAAAATCTTGAAGTCTTGGCAGCTAATTAAGCAAATGACAAGCAATTTCTCAGCACAGGAAAAATGGAAAACACTGTTTCTAGTTATAACATGTTTAGGACAGGGTTGGACAAAAATTCAGAAGCCTTCCAGGAGGTAGATTTTGCATCCTGCTGCTGACTGTACTTCATAACATGATTGTTTTTGTAACCTGAAGCTGAAACATAATATACAATTCAGCTGCAGTGCACCCAAAAGCACGCCTTCTGGGGGAAATTTTCTTTTGATGTATGGGTTACAAAAGAAGCACAATATGAGACCATAGTCACTGAGCTATTGTTACCTCTTTCTCCTATTCTTCTAGTTTAAAGAGTTAGCTTTTGAAATTCAGTATTATCAAGATTGGTAATCTTTAACAAATACCCCAGTAAAAAGGCACCACAGATCGTAATGGGGGTCCTGCCTACAGACTTCTGTGCCTTTTGAGAATCAATGGAGCAATTGTTACCTTCTGCTCTGCAAGGCCTCAGACAATTCTTTAGGACCTTGTGCACTGACACTCCTGGGAAAAGGCACTCACAAAAGGAGAGCTTTTCCTTCCCCCCTTCAAAAATAACTATTTGTGTTATATCACGCACAGAAAGAGTAATAAAAAACCTCCCACCTTTGAAAAAGTGAAACTGAATTAATTTCAAACATATTCTTCCTAAAACCCACAGAAATAGAATATTAATTAACAAAATATCCTGAAATAGTGCCTGGCACTTCCTATACATGAGCACATAAATGCATAACATTGCATTATCAGTTTGGAAAATATGCAATTGAAAGTCATTTTAATTCCCCTCAAAGACTTCACTTCTAAAGGGTTCCACCTTTTTTTTCCCCCCCAGTTTTTCAAAACAAAAAACCTATAGTGAAAATGAGTTTTAGTTCTACACTGTGTGATTATCGCTTTGCTGCATTTGGTGAAAATGTTAATAATCTCTTTAAACCAGTTTTACATTGCCAAGTTACAGTAAAGAACTGCATAATTAAAGACTTTCACATCTAGAGAAAACTGATCAATTCTTACAGTGTTTCAGACAAAATTGTTACAGTTAGCAATGACATAAATTTCATGTTATATCATGAAATATTCCTATTTTATTTAAAGCTTTTTTTCTGGTCATTAACATGTTCTTAAGATCAAATAAGCCTTCTGTATCCAACACTAAACAAAATGAGAAACATCACTGAGAGCTTTGATACTAGTAGTTTTATACAAAAATGGCAATTGCATTTGCTTCATATTCTACGCAACAATTTTTTAAGTATCCAGGTATTTCACACTGACATACCAACATTTCTCTTTCAGCTGAAGTTATTTGTCCCTCCCAGTTAGACATTCAACAAATGTCTCAGCTGAATCCAAGCTGAATGTGAGTATCTAACTTTCATGCAACCTATCAGTAGATTATCAATTTAAATATTTTTAGGCATCTAGATTTCTTTATATATGGTAGAATTACAAATCCACATAAGGAGATGATTAGTTGGAATTCTTTAAAATTAAACCTATTCATGCACAATATCACAGTTGTCAGGGTTCCATACTTCCTGCATCTCTAAAGATGCTGAACATTGCATTTTATTCATTTGAACACATAATACACTCTGAAGCTTTAGTTGTAATAAAGGCACTTTCACAGCTCTCTTTCATTCTACTTTATTCAGGGTCTGCTCCCCTCCCTGTCTCTATCAGTATGGTAATGAGACCAGCAGCCAGCCACAACCCAATTAAACTCCAAAAGACTTGGCAAGTACCAAATCTAAATAAACTACTCGATACTCTTTAGAGGACTAACACTCCACAGCTTGCACTGCTCCAACTTGGTAAAATAGATCCAAATTATCTAGCCAAGTTTTCAAGAAGTTTTCTGGCATGTCACCATTTTTCTAGCTGTTGAGAAACACACCTACCTCCAGGGCACATGCTAGTTTTGATAGCTCCCATAATCAACATTCCATGAAAGAATATACACAAACCACATGTGATTCAATAAAGTATGCTCAGCAATATTAAAAGTGGTTTAGATAGGCGAGGGGGAAAACTTGAAAGTTTCTGCAACTACTTTTCAGACCTCAGGTAAACTTTCAAGCATATAAAACACCAAATAAGTGATAAATTTTCTCTTTTAATTGGAAGATGAAAAATTACATAATTTGATAATTAATGTATGTTACAACTTCAAAAAGTATCTATACTCATGCTCTAGAAACACATGCATTTTACTAAACTTAAATATAATTAAGCTGCATTTCCATATCAGTTAATTGAAGATCAGTAATCACCCCACTCAAAGAATAATAAAAGGCTCAGCAGTGGAAAAGAACATTCATTAACAGTCTTCACTCCCACAACGTCTAGGAAAAAAATGTAAAATTCCCTGAGGGCTAACAAATTAGGCTTATGTTTAACAAAATTCCTAAACTATACGTTATCAAAACCAGGTCTCTCATACAAAACCTCATTGTTTCTTTCCAGCTGCTTCCTCTTTGCAACAAAAGTTGATTTGCATTTTGGTTGATTAAAATTAGGATAGCTTTTACTAAAACCTTCCAACTTAGACTATTGAACTTACACTGGAACTACATGAAAGAGCTAAGTATCATCAGTGTATTATATAACCCTCAAAGCTTGTGCCTCATTAATAACAACTCAAACTACCTTATGTTCTTCAACATAAAGAGCAATTTCTCTTCTTGTGCATGTATGAGAGAACAAGACAAGAAAAATTAGGTATTTTTAATTTTTGAAACCTTCAGCAGGTAATTGAATGCAAACCAGCCAAATACAGACCACCTATTTCTGCTAGTTAAGTGCATGCACCAAGACACCATTTCAAAGTCAACATTTCCAATCTGTAGAAGTAGCAATATGGTTAGGTCAATTGCAATCCAAAACACTTTTCACTTCTCAAGAGACTGTAAAGGCAGACAGAAAGGAAGATAAGTTATCTCTTGTTGCTAGATTGGTTTTCTGCTGCTACTTGTGAATGCAATTCTAACTTTGCTGTGGTATATTTTGGGTTTTTTTTTTCCATATCATGGTTCAAATCACATACTTTAAGATTTTTTTTCAGTAAAATCCAAGACAACTAATCTCCTCTGTTAGATAACTACCTTATAAACTACATCCAAGAATTTTCTTCCAAGAGAATAAACCTTACATAATTGTACGTGCATATTTTCCTCCAACAACTACTGAACTTGACATCTGTTATTTATATTTTGCAAAGAACTTTAAATATACTAAACAAGGTTCAAAAATGCCAGTGGCCAAGATAACCAGACCAATTAATGCCCCAATTAAAGGTAAAGGTGTGGCTGGAAGTCCCAAAGAGCAGTGTAAGAGATAATATCACAGCCAAAAGCTCTAGCTGTGAGAAGTCTGTCTCTGTTGATAGCTGCTTCAATTTCAAATAATCAAACCTCAAAACACAAGCCAAGAATTAAAGCTGTTGTCTAAAGAACTGCTAGTGCAAAATAAAACCTTGAAATAAATTATCACAAGTTTTCTGAATGAAAATTAAAATTTGCTTAAATTATACAAGTAGTAGAGGGTGTATATGGTCACTGGACAAGAGTGCTCTCATTCCTAAAGCTTATTTGTGTCAATTTTGGCTGAAACTTTGTAAATTATTTAGTTCATACAATATTGGGTACCAAATAGCATCTGGAAAACATCATTATTGACAAAATAAAATGAATACATGTGACATTTTTGAACCACCTGAGCAACATAGAAAACTAAAATGCAATCCTATATATGTACACAGATAAAAGAGTCACAGATTCTCTTGGGCTAGGAACTAATCCAAGCTGTCTTAGAGAAACTTGTTAGACAATAAGACAGCTCAAAATATCTCCTGGTGACAATAAAAATGCCATCTTTCTTACAGGAGGTAAGAGAAGACACTAGCTTTTCCTTGCTTTGAGATTCAGGACAGATAAATGTAGCAAAGATGCATAAATTTGGAATTACTATAAAGGAATATAATCTTCTTTTCTTCACTGATGGATAATCATGCCCATCCTCTCAGATTTCTTTTTTCTCCCTTAATCTGAGTTTGACATCATATAAAAGAAGTGTATAAACAGCAATCTTACAAAGAACAATTACTTTCAATAGTGTTATAACCACCAAAACAACTGATAGGAAGACAAATAAACTACCTTTATGCTAAAGAGAAACTCATCCTGTTCTCATCCAATTTCCTTGTCAGTTGCTCAGTATGCAGAAATTAAGAAAAAAGCTAAAGGGAGAAACTTATGAGAAATACAGGAATTTCTAATTATAAAAACAAAAAAAATACAAGAGTAAAAGGACTCAAGCCATCCACTTCTAGTGTATGAAATATACAATCACAATTGCTCCACAGATTAAAATTAATGCTCAGAATGTCAAGAAGGGTATTTTCAGAAGGGAAACATCTGGAGAAACAAGAACATTACTTTCTCTCCTGATTGGTCAGAACTGTTTTGCCCATTTCTAAAATGAAAACAAGAACTGATGAACAAGAGGAAAAGTGTAAGTAAAAGATATACATCACAGTCTGTGACTTTACAAACTGCATCTCATCTCGTATCTCTTGGAATAACCTGACTCTAGCCCGAGCTGCCAGCTTGCATTTGTCATGCTGAAAAAAAGTCAAGAAGAAATAGAACATTATGTACAGAAGGCTATTGATTTTTAAAGAGGGTGGCAGAGAATAATTCAGGTTTTCAATGGGAATTATATGCCCAATTTGAAGCATAAGCAGGAACATGGTTATCACAAAGAGAAAGTAGCACCTCAAGATACAGGACAATCGTACAGCAGGAGTTTCTCTCCATGCTGCATTCAGCACTGCAATTTAATTCCTGTGAATACCCATGGTAAGCTTGCCTTTGAACAAGCCTAAGCAACTAAAGCACCCGAGGTGGCTTAATGACTTTGCACCAGCACCAAACTATTTTCCCTTGTTGGCATCAAATAAAGAACTACTGATTCTTAATAACAAACAGAAGTGTTTGTTCAGAGAAAATTTTAAAAAACCCAGCATTTGACAGAACTTCTGAAATTATGCATTGAATGCTGTCTGCTCAATCCTCTCCAAATCTTGACTATCTCATAAATCAAATCAATTACTCAATGTTTGCAGCATATATGTTAGCTAGACTTGCATTCTGCCTAACAGAACCTAAGGTGATTATGTTTCCTCAGCTCTTACAGGTATTTTCTGAAGGATGAAAGAAGTATAAAAGACTATGTGGACTAATATATAAGCAGCCAATTGTTTCTAGTATAAGATGTACACCTCATAGGCAAAAAAAGACCTGAAGGTCCTTCCTGGGGGATACCAACTTGAACAAGAGTCCATAATGTACACAGGTTGCCCAGAGAGGTTGTGAAGGATCCATCCTTGGAGATTTTCAAAACCTATTTGGACACACTCCTGGGCAACTGGCTCTAGGTGGCCTTGCTTTACCAGGGGAGGTCAGACTAGACAATCTCAAGAGTTCTAAACTTATCTGTTTCATGACATTAAAATATGAATCTAAATATAATGAGATTATTAACTGTTTCCAGATTAGCATTTACTTAACAGTAGGATTACACAGATAATCCACAGATTGAAGGAGTCAACAATTTAACCACAGTAAGACAAAGCATTGTTACAGTTCAATCTGATTTAGTAAAGCAGGGCAAAAGCACAAGGTCCATATAACTGTCAATAATAATGTCGTGTCTGAAGAGCAAAGAATGTGAAATACATTTACTTGGCTGAGAGCAATTACTACATCACAAATGATGACAAAAATCTGTGGCATCAGGATGTATATTTAGCTGAACATAAACTTTATGCTACACGCAGGCAAATTTTCAAGATATAGAATCAGGCTAAAAAGGTAAAAGGGCTGTACTAACAATACCTTCTTTACTGAAAAAATCTGTGCAATATTGCACCCACTTCTGGCATACGTCACCATGTACATACCATACCAAAAGCAAGTACTGGAGATAATTCAGAAAAAAACAGCATCATAATTTAAAGGACTGAAAACTGCTAATTGAAGAGTTCCAAAGGAAGCTGTCAAAATGCTACCAAGCCACACGTCAGCATTTTCTTAAACAACAGAAAGTTGATGCCAGAAGACAGACAATTCTGCCCTAAATTTTGCAGATAAATGTGTAAAATTATGCAAATGCCAAAAATTGAAAACAAAACTATACCTATTTAGCAGCAAGGCTATTCATCATATTTTACTTGGTTTAAAGACTGCATGGATAGACACCTAGACAAGATCAAATCTCAGGGTTTTTTGTTTGGGCTGTTTGGTTTTTTCAAGTAAGTGAAGATCGATTATTCAACTGTGCCCCACCCCTTAAAAATTAAGGGCACAATTTTAGACTGAAAGAACTTAATTTAAAGAACTCCTATGATTTAAATAAAGTCTCATTAAGATCCTTTAAAGATCTATGAAAATTGGTATTCACAAACTTTATTGCAGTAAGGCTCTGAATGGATACAGTGTGATATATGACATTCCACAGTTTTTCTAACATAAGCATAGGAAACTAAAGAATTCCAGTAGGTTTTGGAAAGAAATCCTGCACCTTTTGAAGAAAATGTCATTTTATTAGTTCAAAGGAAACAGCATGGCAATATATTTCTTCCTTTACATGATGGCCATTTGCTACATTTTCCTATTGATCTCCAAGAACCTAACTTCAACATGTTAGACACGTTCTTCACCTGCCACAGGTGTACATGAAACTAAAATCACCTTATTTAATGAGGAGACGGCAGACTTTTGAAGCTCATTTCAGATAATCTTGAAAATCTCCAGTTAAGTAAAACAGAAACACCTGGCAGCTGTGGTCCCAAGATGATGTTTTTTGTAAGAACCTGCTTGCTCCTCTAAACATCCCTCCCAGCATAATCTCTTTTCTACTCATAACTAAAAGAAAGACTGTTCTGGATGGAAAAGTGCTTCTTGTGTTTACTACAGAGAAATTAAAGGAAAGCTAGATAAATGGATATATAAGACAAGATGAAAACATTGCAGCAATACTGCTTTTGCTGTACTTAAATTCATACCATTGTCTATCACATAGACACAATTCCCATAAAACCATCATTTCAAATCAGTGTATCAGAACTTGAGAAAAGTAATTACTGTACAAGACTAAAGAAAAATGGGAAGGCTGAGTTTTCTTAAGCAGTACTTACACCAAGAGCAGCTTGGTAGGTAACTTCTGAGGGGAAGGTGAAGGAAGGCCCTGTTGTGACTGGGCTGCTGGGGGGTGGAGTCACAATCAGCCCTGTAGTGCCAATATGAACCTGGGGAGAGAAAAACCCACCAGGGTCAGTTCTGTGTAGTTTAATAAGAGCTGGTTGTGACAGAGTTGTAAGCTTCATGGTCAAAAATCACCAGTATTCTACTCCTTGTAATCTTAAACTAGACCTAATTTTTAGTTAGATACTCATACAGTGTTGGATCACACTGCTCGCTTTTTTTTTTCCACACTGACATTTCTCAGTCTTTGCAGATACATTGAACCAGCTACATGAAACATACTTTTAATCAGTGTCAGTTTTCTTTTTTTTTCATAAAAGGCTGTCAGATTCCAAAAACATGCAAATAAAGCACATTTATGAGTTCAGGTAAACCATCACCAGTTCCTCTTGGGCTCCATTGCTCTCTCTTTTCCCAAAGTGTAATCACTATATGAAACAGCCAATTTTTAACAAACTACTTAACAAATAAATAAAATCAGATAAATATTTCTACTTACCCCATCCAGATTAATATGTTACATTTCTGGAATTTGTGTAATCTTCAAGTTGATTTTTCATTTTACCTTTACAGCATGCACTTTTATTAATATTCACCATTGCATTTAATTTAAGAAATCAAGAAATTAAATCACTCCAGTTTCTAGTTTCCACAGTTTAATAAAAATCGTTGTGGCACTTTAAAATAAAACAACCATGAGAAATACTAGCCTACAAGACCAAAACTATTTGCTATCGCTATATAAGAACTGTTAGAAAATACTTTCCTTAAATGTTCTCATGTTTGAAGATGAGTTTTTGAAGATGTATATTCAGTAAGACATAATTATAACTTGAAATAAATACTGTGACAGGAGCAGAAGCCTTTAGAGTTACGGCTGATGTCATGTGAATTACCTGAGAGGGGGCACTGCAGGACAGTCCCGTCAGCTCACTTATGCGGGCGGCTGCCGTGGGGTTGCTGGAGCTGATGAGGACAGGGGGACTGATTTCCATGGAGTGGCGGTTCTGAGAAGACTGTGAAGCCTTGTTGGACATGGTGAGGGAGGTAAAGGAGTGTCGTTTTTTGGTGTTCTTCTTAGTATCGCTGTGCTTTTGAGTTGAATTGTTGTGGGCTGCCCCAGAGGTACCTTCTCCAGAATCAACAGCAGAACCTGAGGGCTTGTCCAATTCTATCAACTGTTTGGCTGCTGTGTTAAACTACAAAAATCAGAAACAAGTTAGTGATTTATTTATAAAAGTTGCTTGAACATAAAACATCTCTTTTCCTTTTATTCATAATTTCAACCATACAACTTAAAACTGTGGCGTATGAACCTACTCAACAAATCAGTCAGTAGAGAGTGACAAATCATTCACTACAACTCAACACACTGTTGGGCTAGTCTAGACTATACATGAGGGGTAAAATTTCAATCAATAAAGGGCATAATGCCATAGTCCAAACACAGCTTAATTCAGCTATAACCACTGCCTGGGTCATCTAGAAGTCCCTTTGACCTTATAACAGAAGAATCTGTGTTACAAAACTTCTTGGATGTTAATATAATTATCAGCCATTTTTTTGTTTTGTGTATGACATAATCCCATACATTTGCATGTGGGCTCTTGAAGACATTTCACCTAGTATCCCTTGGT
The DNA here is from genome assembly GCF_903797595.1 of Erithacus rubecula. Lineage (NCBI taxonomy): Eukaryota > Metazoa > Chordata > Aves > Passeriformes > Muscicapidae > Erithacus > Erithacus rubecula. Next base: position 35,667,408 of record NC_136687.1, on the reverse strand, counting down.
ACTCGTGCACATCTTTAACACTACCAGCATGAAATCACAGGCTTCCTAAAAGCACATTTAATAACACATTAAGAGAGACTAAACATCCAGCTATATCAGTATATTGCCTGGCAACAGGCACCCATGCAGGCATAAGAGAAATATATACAGGCAATTTTGTGGAAATACCTCCTCTGCTTCTGAATTTTCTAATGTAGAGGCACCATGTCTGTGCTATTTTTTCTCTTTTTTTAAGCTTAGCTAAAGAATTTTTCTTCACAATAAGATTTTTCTATCTGCTAATCTGTAACAACAATACTACATCAAATGCAAACTAATCCTTCCTTTCCAATGAAGAAAGGAGGAATCCTACACATTTTCTTCTTACAATGAAATGTAAGCTATATAATGGGGAGGAGGAGAGGAAACCAACAAACAAACCCTTTATATTTTTCAAAAAACCTTAATTTTCAGAAAATATTAGCACTATTAGAAATAACAATGTCAGAACTTTCATGTAATCATGAGCTGAAATAACACCAGCATTGATTTTCTGAACATGTACCAGTAAATATGAATACTGTTATTTGAAAAGTGTAGCAGATTTTGAAGAAAGGAAGGTTCTTTTCTGAAGAACATCAGGATGAAAGAATGAAATTAGCCACTGTGGAATTACTATTTCTATTCTTCAGCATATTATTTCTTCTATTTATTTTACCATTTTCCTGCAAGTCTTGAGACACCTACTATGCTCCTGAAGAGTTTTAAAATAGCATTTTACCCCATCAAAACTCTATTAGCCAAACAACAAACCATTAATAATGAGCACCAACACTGATTTAAATGCAGCTCCCAAAATATCCAGCCTATATTCTGAACACAAGTAGATATCTACAGATACAGATATATAAATTAGCGTAAAAGAACAAATTTTTTTTTTAATATGGAAGAGGTTGGCAAGTGTTATTTGAAAGATGCCATCTGGAAGGAAAAGTCATGCATAGAAAAAAAGATGAAGATCAAAACCAGTACTATTGAAACAATGAGGAGTTGACATAAAAACTTTCTACAGAAGAGGAAGAACTACATGGAACACACTGCAGTGGAGGAGGGGCAAAATGGGGGATTTGAAACAGGATATGAAGTTGAGAATATAGAATTTTTCCCTAAATGTTCTTATTGTTGTACTTTGGAATGCATCTGAAGAGAAGTGGAACCACAGAATCATTTGGGTTAGAAGGGACCTTAAGATCATCCAGTTCCAACCCACCTGCCACGAGCAGGGACACCTCCCATTAGACCAGGTAGCTCAGAGCCCCATCCAGCCTGGTCTTGAACACTTCCAGGGATGGGGCATCTACAACTTCCCTGGGCACCCTGCTCCAGTGCCTCACCACCCTCACAGTAAAGAATTTATTCCCAATATCTAATCATAACCTCTCTTATTCCAGTTTGAGTTCATTCCCCCTGTCCTGTCACTCTTTTTACTCTTGTAAAAAGTCCCTCCTCATCTTTCATGTAAGAAGGAAGGACAGGAGAAGACAACGTCACAGCAGTAAACAATTCTACAAAAAGGGTGCTAGATTTTCCTTCCTGTTATTACTCAAGATGGATCATATGGACCAAATTAATCTTGTATTACTTGTGTATAACAGAAGATATAAACATACCTTTTTCTCCAATGAAGCCCATTATTTTGATGATTATTGAATTTTAAATTTAGATTTAACATACTTTAAACAGACCAGTGAAAGCATTATTTCATCACAAAACATTGATATAAGGCTGCATGATATGAAACAAGTAGAAAATAAGACCAAAAAAAAGCCTACTCTGCTGTTCAGCTTGTCAGGGTCTTATCTGTCATCATGACAACCATGCAGGCTTTTCAAAGTCTAATTATTTTATCTATTTTGCACATTTTATTTTTTTAACTCAGGTTGAAATTCTTTATGTCCTTCCTGAGAATCTAGGTATTCCATACTGTTGATACAATGGCTACAACTGTTCTTATGTAATCTACATCCTTATTTGCAAAGAACTACCCAATCAGAAGTTAGGGGATCACAGAGGAATGCAAAGCAAAACCAAAAGCCACTTTGCTAACAGCACCCCAAGGTACCCGTTACACCTAATTATATTTGTTTACCTCCAGAAGCTATCAATGCCTGCAGAATCTGATTACTCTAGACAGTGAACAACCTGTTAGGGAAAAGTTAAGGCTTGCCCATGGGATCAGTTCAAGACTGATTCAAATATAAGCAGCACACTGTACTTTTTTTATGCAGAGAAGCAAGGAAATGGTAGTTGCATGAATCTGAAGATGGAAGAGAACTGATTTCTGGCCTCCTCTTCAAAGTAACCTGAGGACAACAATAGCTGCAGAATATTTTGCAGAATGCAGTTTACTCCTCTTCCTTGAGAAGAGAAATTAAGAACCTGTATGCATACTCCAAAGAAATGGCTAGCAGATATTCAAGGTCACTAAGGGACTGAACCCAAGTCATGCTATGAAGTGTTTCAATCTAGCACTCCTTTCTGCAACAAATACCTGTGTATCTAGGATCACAGTTCCCACACCAGCTGCTTTCCTTCACAGACATATTTTCATTGAGGTTTCTACATTTCAATCTTTACATTCACTTTTTTTTCCCCCTCACTCAACAAAATCTCTTCTGTAATAGGAAGCCTGAAATGCAATTCCCTTTGCCACCAAACTCCAGGAAACTGAAGAACTTTCCAAACAGAACAGGAGAGAGACAGCTGGCTGAGCTGCACCTTGGTGCCCCAGCAGGGCTGAGGCTGGCACACAACTTTTGTCTGGAATTACCACTACTGCAAGGTCTCTTAGAGTTCTGCTTTGCTACACTTACTTTACAAATTAATTCAGATGGTCTTTACTCACACAAAAATAAACAAAAGCTGACATTATTTTCTACTGACAATTTGAGTGAAGAGTGATTCCTTTTCCCTGATTTTTATTCTATTCTGGGCATTTATATTTGTGTAAGTGTTAAGCTAGGTCAAAATATCCAATTTGAGGTATAAGAAACGTATATTGTAACCAGAGCTGCAATCTAAGCAGCAAAAATCTAATAATATCTGATTAGTTACGAATTCTTTCCTTTTGGAACAGAGATAACTGTGTTAACTGATTTAACAAAATCACTCTTAAAATTTCTGTCAAAATGTGTTGAACCTTACTTTTATTATTACCACAAATTTAATAAGTGAAAAGTAGAAAATAAAAGATCATAGTAGTGAACATTGAATCATAAAAGGGCAAAATTTGTCCTCAAATACGATCAGAGATTTTCATGGACTTCAACATTATCTAAAATTTTATCCTCACAAGAAGGAAGAAGTATCACAATTTTTACAGCTATATTACAGAATAAACATCACAGACTACATCCATTCTATAGTTAATGACTTGAGGAAATCTCTAGTAAACGGAGCTACTAATTCATGTTTTTAAGAAAAGGATGTTGACTAACATACACAAGGTTAAAGGTATGCCTCTCATTACAACATAATAGAATTCCCTAAAAACAGGCAATGATTACAGGATTGGGAAATGCAACAAAAACTACCATGTAGAAAATTTTTCAAAATTATTAATTACTTCTCATCTTCATTGTCTTTCATAAAATAGGTAAGAATGGTTTGCTATACTTGCTTCCATCAGTTGTCTGTATATTTTTCCAGAACAATAGTTATATACACTCAGAAACCAGGCATTTCAAAGTTCAAACCCATACTTCACTGCACATCTCCCTAGCCTCTACCACAGTGTGCATTTCAGTTTAGTATATACTGAAAAAACCCACTTATCTGATTTGAAGTAACTCTTAGGGTATAATTTATCACACTTATGTGTTGATGCCTGTACTCAAAGGGTTAATTGAAAATACATGTTCTTAGTTGATGGAATCAGTCTAAAAACATTAACAGAAATACATTTTGTGACTTTAATAATACATTTTGTGACTTTAATTTTTAGTAATATTTTTCAAGGCCTTATCTCCTTTTCACAAATTTTGTAGAGATAGAAATGCAGTTGTTAGCTAAATGGCTCAAGTGGCAGCCCTAGGAAAGGGATTTTTCTAACAAGGCTAAGTAATTTAGTTTGAAAAAACATTACAAAAAGCTTTACTGACTGAAATGAAGGGGCAGTTTATTGCAAGAAGCTAGGAAAGAATACCCAAGGGCAAGAAATTGTTAAATTGGCTTTTAAAAGCTTCTTAAACAGAAGCCAAAATTGCACTAAGCAAGTTGAAACTTTTTTGGTCTTCTCGTTTTCACAGTCATGTGAAATCTTCTATGCCAGGTATACAGCTTCTTACATCAAGCTATAAAAATAAATATATTTTTTTTTCTTTTTAAAAAGAATATATTTCATTTTGGTTGAAAGCAGTAATGTTTTTTGAAGTTCCCATCTCATCTAGGATTCAGAAATTGAATTAATAAAACCTGACTTGATTGTTAGTATGGTTACACATCTCTTCTGTGACCTGAAGTAAGTATTTCTCATCCCAGAGATAATGTGAAAATACTTTTTTCTTTCATCATTATGCCTCATTTATTTAAATAAAATACTGTCAGAACAGGGAAGTGTATCTTACCAACTATTCACAGCATACCTATCGGAAAAGGAAAACGCTACTCCAAACCTTTGAATACTTCTGTAATGCAAATCGCAATAATCATTGTGGCTGTACACACTGTTCCTAATTGTTAATGTTTTTCTCTATAAAAGATACAGCTTTCAACTCATAAAATTTAAAAAGTTGGGGAAATTTTCTCAACTGCTACCTCTTACTTAAATTGCTACACATGAGAAATGCAGGAAGATACAGAAGATTTTACATATGGCTCTGTTGATGAAAAAGCCAATCCTTTACCTGTCTAACAACAACCTGTGTCCTTTGACATCTTAGTGTGCTAATTTGGTTTTGAGAGGCAGATACTAGGGACAGTGCAAAGCTCACTATTTCTCTGACTTGCTGACTGCTTTCATTTTGAGGCTAAGTGTGGTTTGGATTGACTGCATGACTCGTTTTAAGAAGAAAACATAGTGACTGCCTCCAATTACATTCATTTCAATTCATTCAATAAAAATAAGTATCAAATAGCTAAGTGAAAATCACTGGTTCAGCTTCTGAGGCCATTAACTTTCCCAAAGAGCCTTTTAGGTCTAAGATTATTTATGTCTCAGGTTATTTCAGAATCATCACCAGTACTGATTATTTTTCTTTCCAGAAAATTAAACATACAGTGGGCACAGCCTTACTGAGGACCTAGCTTTACTCACCTCAACATATGAAATTGGAAATATTCCTATCTTGTCAGCCAGCATTCCTTCTGCCCAGTTTTCATCCACACGGCGAATTACAGTCAGAACATCATCCTGTGTGAACATGCAGTGATTATGTCTCCCAGCTCTAATTTAACTTCTCATTTAATTTTCTCCATAACACAGGAGTAATCAAAGAAGGCAGGACATGGACAAGAACCGCAGAGAAGGCACTCTATAAGAGGAATATGCTGCTTTTGGGGTTGAAGTCAGTTCAAGCTGTTCTTTTTCCTATTTTGTCAGAGTTCAACTAACTGCTCACATCTCAGTCATCTGACTTTGTCCTTAGTGCCAATCTCACTGTCTTGTTCAGTCCATGTTACTCTTCAGCCCCCCTTTAATTCCTTGGCATTAATTGATAGAACCACAACCATTTTTCTTCTTGACTGACTCATCACCTAACCTTCCCTAGATGTTGTTTTTTCTACTTAAGAACATTGCTAGTGATATGACTTCTTTCACATCTGCAATTTGAGTGTTTCTTTAGAAGATGAATGTTTTTAATTCACAACATAGGTTATTTCTCATAAATTAGGAACATCACTACTGCAATTATGAAAAAATGCATCCTCAGAAATAAAACATCAAAAATTATACAAAATTTAGAAAGAGAAGGCAAAACTAATCAATATAGGAGAAATACTTGCAGAATTACTTGTCCTTTTCACATGTGTGCAGCTCCAATAAGAAATGCAGATAGGTAAGACTACAAAACAGTTGCATTATTTCTTATCCAAATGAATGAAATCATTAGAAGAAAATAGTAATTGTAGTATCTTTTTACCTTTGCAAATGGTAAACAGTCTTTGTCTGCTTCCTTGTCTTTTACTTCAAAATCATAAAGTGCTTTGCACTGAGGCGGAGGTTGAGGTAAAGGCTTAATAATCTGAACAAAATTGGTAGGAAAAAAGCCATGGATGCCATTGACTTCTCCATGATACCAATTTTCATCCACCTGTCGACGTAAAATGATGATGTCTCCTTTACTGAATTTAAGATCTCCAGGTTCTTTTCCCTCGTAGTTATACAATGCTTTGGCACATGGTAACTGAGGTACACCCTAATGAAAAAAGAAAAAAAATAACAGACCATTAGAATTAGATGAGCATTACTAAATAGAATTTATATGATATTTCTGGAGAGTATGAATGAAACTGCAAAGTATGAAATTGCAAAGTAAAATTATACACATATTTTATTGCAATGAGTCTACAGATTTTACCCACACAAGTGGGAAGAGCTTCTGCTCTCTGCAGTTTCAAGATCCCTCTAAGTTTCATTATGATTTTTAATCATATAAAGTTGCTAGACACAGGAAAGGCAGAAAAACATAATACTTTAACCCTCATTTACAAATTCACTAAGATTAAACATTAAAAACAACAAAGCAAGCAAACTAGAAAGCAACCTCACCACTTGAGAGACCACTGGCAGAAAAATGCTGCAAGAAAATACAACATGGAAACAGAAAGTTTGCTATAAGACCTTTAAGGCTGGTTTCCTGCCTGACACTCTTATCTTCGTCACCTTATTGACTTCATGGGCACAGAATAATAAGAATGAAGACATAACAGAGGTGTTTTCCAGCTTGAAAAACAAGTCTCAGTTTATTAAAAATGAAAAATTTCTCCTGGAGCAACTCTTTAAAGTCAATTACTTATTTAAAACCACAGCTAATAAGAATTACTGGAAAAGATCTGTTGAAGGGTGCATCCTTGGGTTTCCTTCACTCGATTCCTATAATATCTAAAAACTGTAGATCATTGGTGCTGCTCTGAATGTGAAGGATTGGAATTTAACACTGTCACCATCTCTCATATACATTGCAGGTATTACTTTTTAATTCTTCAGCCTGTATTTCCAAATTTTCCAAGAGAGAGACATAAAATTCTACAAAACCTTAGGGCTACTGCCTTCAAAACTCTCTCCAAATTTAAATACGTGGAGGGATGCTTACCACCTTAATGATGCAAACAGCAGTAACTTGCATTACTAACAGAGTCTTTCCAAAGCAAAGGCAGCCTTTACAGTCACACAGAGCATAGTATTTCACATCTTCAATGCAAGTCCATATGAAAAAGGCAAGATTTAATGAAATGCAAGGTTATTGATATTATTTGCCACATCTGCTCTATGGTATGTCTCTCTCTTAAGTCTTCCACCAGCTCAGAAATTGGAGCTGCGCTTGCAATATCTCAAGAAGTCACACACAATGTAAGAATATTCTCAGAAGAAATCATCACTTTGAGTCTGTCCATTAAACAACACAGAGTTTTGATAATGTATTGCACATTTAACAAAATTTTATCTTTCACTATAATCCAATTTGTTTGGAAGCTTTAATTTTTGTCCATGCATATTAGTATCTCAAATGTATAAATAATATCTCAAAGATTAACTTCTCTAGCAACCTTTTTTTCTCTACCAAACAAAGGAAAACCATGTGTATATACATAAGCACAGAGGAGTATGATTTACATATGAATACAGGAAAACCAAAGGTCATTCTATTGTCTCCAGGAAGAATATGAAAAATATTATATTAGCAGGATCCAAGCAATTGTTCACAGCTGGTGATCTCCTGACTGAAGCAAACAATAATTTTCTTCATGATCACACTTAATTGCACCAGTGCACAATGATGACACATTCTGCACAAACCTGGATACGGTAAAAAGACAACTACTAGAGAATTTGTAGGCCTCAGCTGAGTGAGGGGAAAATTAATGGTCAGAATAAAAGAATGTTAAAAAATCATTAATACATACATGCATGTATACATATTTTTTTGCTTTATATTTTCTGCATAGTAAACAGAATAAAAGAAGGCGTCAGTGCAGATGGAAGAAGAACAAGTGCAGAGAGAACTGTGGGGGAGAGGAAACAAAAAGCAGCACACTTCTAAACAGGAGAGGAAACACTACTTGCTTATCCCTTTCCAACACAATAACAAACAAGCAAACAAACCAGCAAACAAAAGGATTAGGAGCCAAGAATTACTTGACAGAAGGCGGGCCCCAAGCGATTATGGCTGCTACAGGATATAGAAATCTCTCTTGCACCAGAGGTAATAGTTTGACTTCTCCCAGAAACTGTCCCATTGTCCTGGGAGAAAGTTTTCTATGTCCTCATGCTGAGGAATAGGTTTTATATCAACTTTGTGCATAAAATACAGCCGGGAAAAAAAAAAATCTCTTTAAAAACAAACAAAACAAGCCAGGAGTGCCAGTGCAGATCACGTCAAAGCAATCAAACTCATTGGCCATCATTTAATTGGTAGAACTCCATATTGCATTAATGCAGTTTATCACAAAGGCTCCCACAAACAAATCTGCATACAAAAGTACAAACATCTGTTTATGTTTTATAGGAAGTTCCTTTCCCACTGTAAAGGTTGAGTTTCTGCAAGCTTGTTTCCCACATTAAATAGAAATGGTTCCAGTCTATAATTCCAAATAAAACAAAGTTCAACAAAACACAGAGTTCCCATTTGGTCTGCCAGGGATTAAAGAGTAGTTAAATGACTGAGTGAAGAAGTGGATGACTTTTCCTTCTGTCCCAGGGGGAGGATGAAGTGAGAAAGAGTGGGTGGGCCCTTTTAGGGGTACAGGACCAAGAGCCCTCAAGCAGCATCTTGACATTCCTCCTCCTCTGAGCAACCTGGAGCTGCAGCTCACGGCCGGCGCCTTCCGGGCCCTTGTGCTGAGGCTGCTTCAGCCCCATCTGCCCCTCTGGCTGCCCACCAGCAGAGATGGCCACCAGGATACACCAAGCCACAGTTTACATTGCACTCCATGCCTCTCACTTGGCTAAACATGAAAGAAAGGCTTTGGAAGAAAAACTTCGCAGCCTACCCTTAAGTTTACAGCAGCCACTTATCCTGCCAGCTCTTTGAGTAAGCAACAACAGCAACAACAACTACAATAACAACAAAACAAAGACAAAAACCATTTTAGGAAACTAAAATATAAAGTTCAGAAAGACTCCACAGGACAGGTTCTTCGAATTATTTCCTTGGTCCTTATGCAAAAATATCTGAACTTCTAATGCTACTGCTGATAAACTATTTAAATTGATTTTTAGCTAAGGCATGGATATACATATATTTCACATGCCAGATTCCTTTAAAAAAATAATACATGATGACATCAAAACAAATAGCTTAAAAAAATATGAAAAAATGCATATGCATTCATATATATGAGGCTCAGGTTCCTCAGTTTTCTTCTCCTAACCCGGGTAATTTTGTATTAGAAACATACAGAATGCACAATTTTGCTCTTTGGTTTTATGTTTTGTTTTCAGTCACCTTATTTGAAACTATACTTTTATTTTTTAATGGGCAATATGCAACTGTATGTATTTTTCATACAAGAAAATTAAGCCAAGAGAAACTTATGCCTGGAGAGAAACACAAGATCTGATTTCCTTTAAAAAGAAGTTTCAGTGGCAGAAGCCCAAATGTATATATGCTTACACTGGCATAAAACAGTGTTCATTCTGTACTTACTGCACTTGAAGAACCAACATAAGCTAAAGAAGCAAAAAAATAGTAAACCCTCTCTCAGGAAAATGAATGGAACAGATCCTGGATCATCTGCAGCTCTGTTTCTTTTGAAGCCTCCCAGACATGGTGCTGCTGGATGTCACTTTTCCAAGCAAGCAAGGCATTATTCCCTGTTCTCTGGCTGCAAGACTGGGAAGTGGCCTGGGCTTCCCCGTGAGCCAGTTGAATTTGCCCAGATAATTACACTGGTTTCACCTGTCTGAGCTTCTTAGATACTGAGTCTTTTCAAGAGGCCAGAAAGCAGTACCTTTTTCAGAAGTACTGCTTATGTTGGTAGTAAGACAAACAAAAGCAATTTTTTGAAACTAGCTACGTGGACAAACAAAGTTCTATCAGCTTCCAGAAAAATCTAGCCTGCTCAGATACCTTAGCAGCAGTTTTTAGGCCCATCTTTCTTTACAGAAAATCTTAAAACTGAAAGTTGATCCAAGTTATGAGAGGATCTTTAACATTCATTATTTGCAACTTTCTTACAAGGAAAGAGAGAAATTTGACTTTTCTTCACCCACATTTTTGTTTTCTTTCCATGTAGTTCCTAAATCAAACCAAGAATCACATTAATGAACATGAGAAGATGAGAAACTATCACTAAAAAAATCTCAAATTAAACAGCAATTGGAAGTACACTAAGTCTAGGGATACAGAGGTACTTTTTTCAGTCAACTCTTTTTGTTTTACCCCCAAAGAACCAGTATTGTAAGACATACTTGACTGCCAGTGAAAGGTGCTTTTACATAAGGAATAACATAATGAATGCAAATGTTTGCAGTCAAAACTTGTTTGCAAGGCAGATTTGGGTCAAGTGAGTTTTTAATGTGTACATTCTCCAGCAGGTACAGAAACCTGAGATTTCCTCTTCAGACTCCTAGTCATTCGAACCTTTTGAAGGACAATATTGCTTCTTTTAATCTTCTTGACTATTCTATTTCATATTATTGCTTTCTTGATTCAAATCTTTAAATGCATCCTTGCTAATATTTTCTTTTAAAGTATATTTTTGCTTTCTTGCCTTCTTTGATTTTATTTTCTCCAGTCACACATACAAGAACATCCCCTTTCATATCTGTATTTTTTTGTCTTTTTCATCTCACTGGCTCCAATTAGTGGTTTCAAGTCTTAATTTATAGTCACCTGATCTGTGTAATCCAATTTTCTTTGTTTCAGCCTTTGTTCCTTCTCCGCTTGCATTTAACCTTTCATGTATTTTGTGACATAGAGCATATGAAAATACTTTACCAAAGACCTTTTTAAGCTGCTTATATTAAAAGATGCGTTTTCTTAAGTAGCATTTCCTTCTAAAGGAAGGAAACACATTCCCTGTGTTAAGATACAGGTATATTTCTTTGGCCTGAAAAGATTATATACTCAGTTTTGCAGGACAGACCAACACAGAGATGATAACATTTGAAACTACATCTTTCTGTTTCTTTTTGAGTTCCAGAACACAAAGTGTTTCCATAATCCAAGGAGAAAGTTAAAAGCTGGCTCCCTGCATTTACTTTTCTCATCTAAGGAACAATTCAAATGAGGTCAGATTTGTGCAAAGAAAAGCTGATTTGAGTGTTATTCATCTGTACCCAACACTAACTTGTTAGTGTATTCAACTTTATGTCCTTCTGCCATCAGAACTATCTCAGAAGCCTGCAGAGATCATCAATACAAATAAGGTGTGTCTGAGATTCCTGCTACCTGGATGACAAAAAAGGAAGATATTTTTATGTCAGGAGGTGGTATCAAGTTGCCAGTATAGTATAATAACCATAAAAACAAACTTTTGGTAACATCTGATAAAAAAACTATTGCTCTGCTGAATACAGTAAACCAGGGTTTGGGTTTTTTTAGGGAATAGTGCCCCAGATTAAAGAAATGAGTAATATTAATGTTGGTAAATATATTAATTTCGACTGGCTTCCTAAGGTACTAAAACTCATTTTTCTCCACACATGTAAAGCAAATAATCCAACATTTGACTTAAAACAGTGCAAATTTGTAGTTGTTGTAAAATACTATATTCAAATATAGTTACTTGCTATACATTGAGTATTTTGATTTTAATTAAAGTTTAGCAACCAAAGAAAACTAACTAGCCAGGTTATCCCAAAGAGATTGGATTTGAAAGCCAATTGTGTGTAACTTAACCCCTATAACAATCATAATTTTGAAGAAAGGTTACTTTAAGAAAAATACCAGGGTGCAAAATAAAAAAATATAATCAAGCCAACATATTTATTACACTTTTGGAAAAGCTGACTAACTGCAATCAATAAAAATTTTAGGATCTTGATAAATTAAGAAACAGGATTACATTTTTACTGTTGCTTAATTCAAATGAAGTTAAAAATTGTTTAGTAGACCTTACTGATTTTCAAGGTTTCAGCCATGTAACACAGGTTGACACACCAATCACTCCTAGAGCCCATTGCCTGACTCTTTTGAGGATTTTACCAGTTAACTTTGCTCTTGCTAACTCAAAAAAGAATTTCACAGCACAGATTCAGAAAAATCTGTATTTTGTAGCAGATGGGTAGCACTTTTATTCATGTAAGGAATTCTTATGTGTTCTTTTGAGGTAAATTCTCAATGGCCTACTTAGAGTACCAGTTTGATTAAAGCCCTTTTTGCTTCCTCTGTCTTAACAGCTTTTAGAAGAAAACATTTTGGCATTTTTTTCTTGTCTGATGTTCACAAATAAGTATAAGGTTTTTAATGTAAGTATGAGCAACTCTTTCCCACAAAGTTGTTTTGAAATTAAAAACTGGAATACAGGAGAATGAAAGGAATTTAAAAATGTTGCCTTAAGGCATAAGCAATCACAGTAATAATATGGAGGGTTAGGAAGGGACATTTACAAAGCTTTTCAAAGGCACTTCTCTCAGTCCCTTTCTGTGTCATATCTTTGTAAACACTTTTTTTCAAATTAAAAAAATGTGTCTTCAGAGTGCTGCCTTTTTTCTTTCCTAGTCAAAATGCAAAGTTCTCTGCCACTTCCTTCCCAAAGTTTGTTAAGTAAACAAAATTCTGAATACTTTCCATTGAACTAAACTTTTAAGTTAATAAAATAAGTAAGTAAAAATAGGAGAAAGTGGAGGAGAAAATAATTATATCCTGCACACAGCATGTTCCCAAATATTTTAACTGCATGCACTTGACAGGTTCAAGACTGCTTCTTCCACAAACAAACAAAATGAATTACGAGAAAACTGCTCTGCACAGGAAAGAGAGGAGGTAACTTTCAAGATGCAGAAGAGAATGCAGGTCTGTATTGCTGCTTATTTGCATAGCAAACAATTCCATTCCAAATCTTTAAAAACCTTTCGATTAATTGTTTACTACAAAACATTTCTACTCTGAAGAACCCCAGATCCTTGTAAGAATCTAAACAAAAACCTAAATTGTGTACTACATAGAGCTAGGATGTTTATTTAAAATAGCCATTTCCAAAAGCAATGATTTGTTTGAAACATCTACTCTTATAAACTGTTGCACCAATACTGCTGCTCAAACTGAAAGTGCCACTATCTCCATTGGTCTCCTCTTGGTGTGTTACGACTCAAGGGTATTTGATGTCTCCATAAAGCTTAACTTATTCCAGTGCCACCATATAGCAGTGTGGATTTCTTAATCTCTTTTAGCACATCAAGCTAACTTGCAGCACTGTTTCACTCTGTCCTTAGATTCTCCTAGCAGTATAATTTCCAATGCATTCTCTGGTCAGGTAATATTATCCATGGCTTCTAAGACAAGAACACTGCATACTTCAAGAAGAAGAGAAAGAGAAAAACATTGTCTTAGGTTGCAATACAGGATGTGACCAAAAGTATGTATTCTATCACCATCTGCTGAAACCAGGCGGGGTTGTGATTCCTTATCTCCGTGGCACATATTATCTGCTAATGGGCCATCTTTAAAACCAGGCGGGGCAATCATCTTTATCCTCTCCACAACCCATCCTCCCTTCAGGAAGATACCCTCTGCTAATGGGCCAATATGTATGACTGATAAAATTACATCATCCCATTGAGAGATGCTCCAGCCAGGGGGAGGACCCAAGCCTTTCCTAGCTAGATAAAAACTGAGATTTGGAACACCAAAGTAGCCCTCTTTCCACTGGATTACAGAGGAAAGCTGGACCTTTCCCCACATCATCCCTGGACCTTCAGAAGAAAACTGCAGCCTTCTACAGAACCACTGGTTCAACTGAACCACATCTGCCACTGCAGGAGGGCTGTAGCCACCATTTAATGGGACTGCTACCAACACCCTGACTGACTGATGGGGTGTCAGGTTGTGTTCTGACTCTGTCAGTGTTTTGGGTTTGTTCTTTGTAATACTGTATTTCTATTTTAATTTTCTTAGTTAAGAACTGTTATTCCTAATTCTTTGCCTGAGAGCCCCTTAATTTCAAAATTATAATAATTTGGAGGGAGGGGGTTTACATTCTCAATTTCAAACAGAGGCTCCTGCCTCTCTTAGCAGACACCTGCCTTCTCTTAGCAAGGATACATCTACAACTCTGAGACTGGATAGTGTAACTTACTAGTCCTACTCTGAAGTGCCTTCTGTATTAATTTCTGTATGTCCCTGAAGAAGTTCCAGTGTGGGATGTTAGAATACATATAATTTTCCCCAATCATATCCAATTTCCCATTAAAACCCCCATGCACATCTAAAGTTACAAAGGCGGGAACACTGAGTGCTTTGGAAAGTTTTGTTGTTCTAAATTCCTCTACCCCTATAAAACTGCAGAAAATTACCTCCTAGTTATCAATTTCATCTTTTTGAAGAACAGTCTGAAAAAAGAAAAAAATATACAGTTGATTACTAATCCACTAATGTACTTTTCTTTTTTCCTAGCTGGCTTGAAAGTGTCTTTATAATAGTAAAATTAACTTCTCTTTGGTGGGGGAGAAAAGAAGAAAGTGAACTGGAAAAATGTAGTGAGTAAAGAAGCAAACAAATTTAATAATATGAGGATAAAATATATGAAGGTCAAGAGCCTGACAAACACCAAGCAAAAGACATTGAAATAGTATGTCATGAGTACTTTTCTGAGATACATATATCCCTGAAGCTCAGAGTACAGAACTGACTGTTAAAAATATCTAATTGCAAGGTAGTACTTTTGTGTTTATCAAGAAGCCTCATTCTGCCTAGTTATCAAGTAAATACCTTTCATAACTATACATTCCTATCCAAAATCTGTTACAGGAAGTGTGGCAACTTTCCAATGTGAAGAGTTTCTTAAATATAATTTGCATTTTTTGCTTGTTTATTATATAAACATAAAATCACAAAAGAAAACCCTTCTGACCACTATCAAAATACAGACCACATCTCAGTGTTCAACTCTTTCCCTAAATTCCTTCTTATATGGCTAATACATACCCTCCCTTTCACTCTTCATTATAGTTTTTACATAAACTGGATATTACATATCTTTGGCATTCTTTTGCTGCTGCCTAAATTCATACTTACCCTTCTAATACAGTGATTTAGAATTTACTTTCACTGTCAAAAGCCATAAATACAATTGCTTACACAGCCAAATAATTAATTCCCAAGCAAGATGTGTGCCATTCTGAGCTCCAAGTCCAGAACAGAGAAAAATTTTTTACATAAATTCAGAATGTTTTTCTTTCTTACTGGCTTAATTGGAGTCAGCTAGAGAAGCCACAGCCCTACCACAAATAAAGCATCAATAACTGCAACTGTTAAAATTCCAGATATGCCCTGAACTGCCATCTAACCTTATAACAACTTCTATCAGTCACCAGAAAGAAGAAAATAAAAATTGCATCTAAACATCCAGAAAACAACATCTTGTTGTACTCTACATAGTCAGTGTAGGGACAGACATACCACACATGACAGCTGGTGAGATTTCTGTATCACATGTAGTAGTTGAAGTCAGTCAACAGCAATCTCAGAAAAAGGAACCATCTTGCAATGCTTACAAACATCTCCATTTGGTTTAATACAATAATTTTTATTTTTTAATTTATTAACACAAAACCTTAACACATTAAAAATAAATAAAAGGGAATCCACATTCACATGGCATTGCTAAGACCTAGAAAAGATTCCATGATTAATGCTGTACTACCAGGCTGTGCTATGCTGGACTAGTGGTAACAAATGGAACTATGTCATCTGCCAGTCTTTCCATGGTTAATCAGAATACATTATCTTCTTTCACTTTTTGCATTAAACAAAAGCCATAAATATTGGAAAAATAGATGCATTTTACCAACCACCTATCAAATTCTCTCACAAATCAAACTTTACAACAGCACTTTACAAATAATTTTACAAAACACATTTTGCTTGCTTACTTTACAAAAAAAAAAAAAAAAAAAAACTAAAAAAAACCCAACAAAACCCAAACAAAAACAAAACAAAAAAAAAAAACCCCAAAACCCCCCCCCGCCAAAAAAAAACCACCCCAAAAAACAAAGCAGAAAAAAAAGAAAAATCTACTTAATGTAGAAAATTGGAACATTTGGTTTCTCAGCAAATCACTGGGACACAGGAAGCCCTTGTCCCTACTTCAGGGAGCTGATATTTTAACACAAGCTTCAGAAGTTCCAAAACGTTCACCAACAATATAAAAATTTAGGAGTAATACTCTGTATTCTTCTAAAGGTTTTTACATTTTGGAAATGAACATAAAGAAGTTTCCCTCAATGTGATGTGCAAAAAAATATGTTTACTACTTGCACTAAGAAAAGGTGAGGGAATTGTAGATGAGCAGAGAGAGAGAAAAAAAAATCTGAGAAGAATAAATGAGAAATGAGATTGCTAAAAGCAAAATCTTATTGAGCTTTGAAGGTAAGGAGTTAGAACATGACACAGGAGGAGCAAAGTGGGCAAATGACTCTGAATAAGGGAGTGACTTGGTGAGATTATTCTTGGTGAGATCAGCATGAAGAAATGCTCCTTTAATCTCTCAAATACTTTGCTGCCAAAACTTGGGCAATGGGAAAACACAGAGCTGCAAATTAAGAGGTTGCTGCATTTTTTGATGAAAACCTATCAAGGTTGCAAAGCCTGATTTTTTATCCAAGCATGCTTTGCTTTCCACTATGATCAAGTGTGAATTTGTTCCCCACCAAAACAGTACAAGCTCTAAAATTACTATTAATGGTATTTAAAATTAGAGTAACCACAGGCATCTGTTCTGTTTGAATTTGATTTGACAGTCCTGAGATAGCATCTGACATTCCATTACCTTCTGAGAGAGTGTTTTTAGTTTTATTTACCATCACTTCCACTATTTTGTAAATGCTCAGGTGCTTGTTCAACCTTCTGAATGAACCCAACATCACCATCACACATCCTTCTCAGGTATTTCCAGCAAACTTTTGTTGCCAGAAACTAGATGGACTTTTGTTAGGCTTGATTTAGGACTGGTCTCATGTCCAATTTCTCTTAAAACCCCCTCACTCTCTCGAAATTCATTTGGAATCAATTTGATTCCTTTAATATCCCAACTTCAAAAAACTTCTGCCTGTTGTAGCAAAGAAAAGGTGTTAATCTTAGCTGTCATTGTAGCATACACAAATACACATTCACTGCATGCACAGAGTAAATAACAAACTCTATTTGCTATTTATTCTTACTCATCTTTTAAATTTTTCATGCTTCAAAGCAGAAGATTTTTATGTTACTCTACTTGAAGCAGCTGGTTGGCATTTTCAAGAGGCAACTAATCCTAGCTGAAATTATGCATCTTTTTTTAAAGATAAAGCTCCTGTATGCTCTTTATTATAACAAAAGAGCCAGAAGAATGCTACATTAACATTTATCTCTTGTGCAGTGGCAAGCTGGAATTTGCACTTCCTGGTTATTTCATCCAATCTATAGAAGCAGGCAAACAGCAAACAAGCCTTCTGCTCAGTTTAGTACTACTTCAACAGGCTTGCACACATAGTGCCTACAAGAAAGGATTATGCTTCACATTTCATACTGTTTAAATGAACCTGTTCCAGCATAAAACTATTATTATAAAAACCCAAATCGATCTGCATGTATTGAGTTATGAGGTCTGAATTGGTAAATAACTTGGCATCACCACATTCCCATCTGCTGTCACTGTACCAGTGCAAGTCCTCCCTGAGTTCTGGCTTTTTTTATCCTGTACCATCATGCTCAGTGTTTCTCAATTCCTTCAGCATCCTTCATCCTCATTTCTACCTTTTCTGTGTTTCCTTTCTGCAGGAGAGGTCAGTGAGGAGCTCTGCACTTGTCCCACCAAGCCATTCTGCAAGCCCATCCCACTGCCCCTGCTCTCCCAGTCCCTGGGGATGAACTGGCTCTTCTCTGTTAGCAGTGTGGAAAGCCATATTCCATGTGTTTATCTTAATTATTTAATTAACTCCTTATTCTATTAAAAGTTGCCACTGGTTTTACATGGCAGCTAGCAATGAAGCAAGATGATGAATTCCAGCACACCCTGGCCAGGTTTTCTCCCAAGCTGCTCAAGCCTAGACTGTCCTTCAGTGTACAGGAGTGCCTAATTCTGACAAATTCTTATCAGCTCAAATGAAGCAAAATCTCTCAGTACTTTAACTCCACCATCAGAGGCAGGGACAGTTGCATAAGCAATACACAAAGTATAACTAGACAATTCAGGGTAGGCAGATAAAGATTTTCCTTTTTGCTTTTCAATGCAGTTGATTCTCCAAGAGGTTTGTTGTGGTTTTAAGCATGAAAGGTGAGGAAGGACTAGAAATGCTAGGCAATAAGAGGCCTACATTGCAAGGATAACCTGTTCATCTCTCAGTCTTTTACTGCAGAAAAAGTATCAGAATTCAGGTCCAAGGAGGTCAGAGCCAGACTTTGCTTACACCAGTTCTGCTCCTCTAGTCCATTTGCACTGCTGCCATTTTATTAATAGCTGGTTACAATAAATAGAACAGACTGCACTGCAACATAGAAACTAGAAACAGTTAAATTGCTTAAATGAATGATCTTTCAGCAACTGCATGCATTCCCTGTGGAAGGAAAAGGAAATTTGACACTAACAGGTTGATCATTACTATACTGTCATAGCAAAGATTAAATCTCTACATTTACATATGATTTCATCAGGAAGTCTTCCACCATCTTTTTTTTGTATTTGGTGAACACTGCCTATAAATTGCAATCTTTGAGTCTTATATGCACAAAGCTGTTTCTTGAAGGTAGTTCTTTATTTCAAAATACACATCCTTTCTACTTCAAGCAACAGTTTAATAGCACTTCTACTCTATTGTCATATGCATTTTACTAAAAGACCTTCACCTCTCTGAATGTTATTTTGTAGTCACTTTGTAAACCAACATCTGAAGTATCTCTTGGACTTAGACCATGATTCATGAGTCTCTGTACCTATAAGAAAACAAGTTTATACAAGGGTTGTTTTTTTTTTTTTTACTCTCAAGTATTTGAAAAAGTTAAGGAAAGTATTTTTTCCCATTTTTTCTATGATACAGACACAAAAGAAACAATCCATTCTTTCACCAAGTTGAAGAAAAATTACCATTTCACTTCCAAGCAAGGAGGGTTCATATTTTATACTATGAACTGTCTCAGTTAGCAAAGAGGGTTTATATTTTATTCTATGAACTGTTTCAGATCTGCTTATAGTTTTCATTTATGGGTTCATGCCATAAATGAAAATCTATGCTTCTATATAATGATTTTAATCAAATAGCTATATGAATGAAAATATTTAGTAAGTAGTGTATTTTGGTACACCTTTCTTCTTTTTTCATTTTAATCCAAACATTCCCTGGAATCAGAGTAGAATTCACTCAAAGTATTACCTCTGAAGAAATACTGGCTGTGGCCACCAAGTTTTCAGCATCCAGTGTTTTTCTTCTATGGATCCATTCCCACTACAAATAACTTGTAATATAGATCCAAGCAAAGTTTTCCCAGCCTAAATACATTTTTAGTCCTTGGGTTGTAAAATGTGATACATGTCATGATTTCAATGTTTTCTTTGAAATAATTAAAACAGTTCTTACTCCAGCCAGGTTAATCTCATAAAAGTTTATTCCATAGAGGTTAATTCCATGACATTCATCCACTGTACAAGGGCTTCCTGTCTTTGCGACTCCACAGTAGGCAAATTAATAACCATCTACTTACATTAACAGGGATTGCACAGAATAATTATGCTCCATAAATAAATACTCAAGTACAGCTTACAAGAAGTACAACTTTCTCATTTAAATAAAAAGTATTTTAATTAAGCAAGTGCAACCATAATGCATTATTTATGGGGAAACAATGCTCTGGAGCCAACAGTTAAGAATCAGATAGGGTAATGAAAGGCTGATGGTTCTTTAATTCTCTCTCTTAACTATTCATGCCACTCAACTGGTTGAGATATATTTGGAAAGCAGAATTCAGTCATCCTGCTTCAGAAGTCTCTGACTCAGTCTCCACGAAGGCCTGATGGAAGACAACTCCTGGAGCAAGACTCCTGAATAGTGAAACTCCACTTCTTTTTGCCACATGGTAGGACAGCTTTCACCTTGAGGCCCACTGCTAATGGAGTTGGTTTTGTTTAGCTCTTGTATGAGACGGCACTTATTTATAGAGAATCAAACAGATCAACTACTCTTAAAAGAAACACAAATATATAGGGAAAGCCCTACAAATCACAACATGAACAACATGAGCAGTCCTCAGCTTTGTAACTGTTCCACTCAGCACATTCATGTGAATTGGTGCTGACACAGAAATATGGGACCTGAATAAGGCCCTGAATATTTATTCCTATAGGTACAAAACCTGCCTATAGTGAAACAACACTCATGTGAGGTCATTGTGCATGCTGTCATCACACAGTTTCAGAGACTTTGCAAGGTAAAATATTCTTCAGTTACTGACTTAAGCTTAAAGTAAGTAAAACCCCTCTTCCCATGTTTCTCCCAACTAACCTTCCTGTCAAGTTTTCTTGACATTCCAATTTTTCTCTATTCACTCAACTCTGTTCTCTCTTTTTAGAATGGCAGAGGTTTAGGATTTTATGTGATCCTAGACATAGTTTTGGAAAGTATCATATAGAAATATCAATGTACATCATGCCATTCTGTCAAAAATCTGCAGTTGTCAACAGAGCTGACTTGCAAGTCTGTCCCTACACTGCCTCAAAGCCACTATTTAAGGTTTTTTCTAAAGAGCCCACTCAGGCTGTGATGCAGAAAACCTTTTCCAAAAAGGCACCAAGTCTTTAACTGAGAACATTGACAGACAAATGATTTATCCATTAGAGGATTTTTCACTGGCATCCCATGCTGCAATGATTTAGATGCCTCTTAAAACATTTGTGTACTAATAGTAAGTTTTGTCTGTTATTTACTATCACTCTTCTGATTACAAAAAGCTGACATTTGTATTAATTTTGCTATTTCTTCATTCTGCCACTCTCTATATGAAACTAGAACTGTTAAATTTTTTTAAGCTTTGGGAAAGTAGCCCTTTTTGAATCACAAAACATATATCTCAGGGTTTGCTTATATTGAACAAATTGTTCCTTTTTTTATAAGCAACCTACACTTTGTCTTGAACTTCATTATGACAGTCCAAAACTGGATTCCTGGACTAAAAAATTATACTTCAATAGTAATTTATAAGGTTCAATACATTCTAGAAAATTAAAACATCTCTATTTTAGAAACTAACATTATATTAATACAATCTTCATGAGATCTTCAGAATAAGACTAATATACTGAAGAATTTCAGTCTGAGACACTTCTTCCTTGATATTAAAAGCTTAAGCAGTAAATAATTTCTTCCATTTTTAAGCTTTTTAAAAAAATTATTTAAAGAGCTGAAAACTAATTACATATAATCTTTCTCTTTGCTTTCTTCTCCTTCTAATACTATTTAAGCTCTTCTCACCTTTCCCAATAAATTAAGTATACCCAAATACAAAGTCACACTGATCCTATTTTATAATCTATATTAGTTATGAATCCTGGACAAAAGCATCCAGACTGTAAGAATACACACACAGTCTGTGAAGTGCTATTCCTAAATGCATTCAAAATCCTCCCAACACAACAAGGCATTGGTTACATCTATCTGCAGATACTTTCAGTGAAAAAAAAAAAAAATCCAATATTCCCTACACCAGAAGCAAACTGCAAGAAGCTATTTGGAAATCAGAATGGTCACATTAATGATACCATTAATGCCTCTGCACCACACAAAGTAAGATCTCCTCAATATCAGAGAGGAATCAACTCACGTGAACACAAGTTCTGCAGCTGTGTGATATTAACACAGAAATGGCATATGAATTACACTTGTACTAATTTTCATGTGCTTTCATAATACTGTCACAGTTTCTGTGACAAGTTTTCTTATTTTTTCTTATTTATTTCAAAACTCAAGGCTTTACAGTTAGTTAAACATGCACCCTGATGTATTATTCACATAAAAATTCAAAACTTTTTTAGCTCTAGAACAAATAAGATTTCAAACTGTGGAAATTAAAATAAAGTTACCTCCAATCTTGACATTTTCTCTTCTTTAAACCTGAGTTTGTAAGGCCTCCTCTTACCTCCTGAATGTTTTGAGTTGCTGGAAACAATGACTGAGTAGTCTTTAACATAATTTATGTGACTTGAAATGCAAGAAGAAAGCAGGAAAATAACCTTTCAAAGCTTTGTCTCCTATACAGGCAACTCAAATCTTCCCTATTAATAGGCTTATCTGAAGTCTTCTCTGGATCCCTTAAGAATCTGTATATAATTTAGGAAGGAAAGGGCAAAGGATGATTGTAGCAGGAGTCCTTATTTACTAAAACTGTAAGATTTTCCACTTTTTTCAGTTCCCTGCATTCAGCCTGTGAACTTTGCAGACTGAGAAGGAAATCTAAACACAGAAAAAAGCTACAGGTTCTCCATTTAAACATAGCTTAAGATGCAAAAGCAATGCTACTATTGTTCTTCTTCCAAAATATCAGTTAAAATAAAATATAAAAAAAAAAAAGAGGGAAATTTTCTTTAATATTATGTTGATTATCTATCATAAATTCCTGGCAATGTTAAAAAAAATAGGAATACATAAGGTCTAGCTAGAAAAAATACCCAAAATAGCGTCTTAAGCATGTCTTCAGTTCTTATTTACATTTTTTGGGAACACCAAGACAAGTCTCCTGTGGCACATATCAGGGTACTTCCCTTTAGCATGTCTCCATTTTGGTGAGACATAAATGTGATCATCCCACAGTACAAACAAAATTCTACCCTTCAAAAAAGAATTGGTGTGACCCCCACAAAGCTCCTAAGTATTCTGCTGTGTATTTGCACACACTTCTGCAAACCTCATTTATCATCCACACATCAGGCAAAATACATTGCAAATTTATTACATTGCCTAAAGGAAATAAAACACATCCTCATTATTCAAGTGCTCAAATTTAATTTCCTCTCAGATTTTAAGTCTACATTAGCAGCTTATATTTAAACTTCCAGATAAACAGTAAATAATAATCTCTTCATAAAAATGGCAAGAGAGTATCTCCTGTGCTCTTTGCATCACAGTTTTTGTAGCTTTCAAACTTTCAGCTGGTACATCTTCCTATTTGTTTTTGCAGAGCTATACTGCTCAGTAGTTTGGTAACATAAGATGGATGTTCCAATTAAATCATTTAGATGTTATAAAACATCAGACGTTGCCTTTCCTCAATCTTCCTTAAAAAAAAATAAAACAAACCAAAACCAGCCAACCAACCAACCAACCAAAAAAAGACATTTCTGGAATGCACTTAAATTGTTTGGTGCAAGTAAACAAGGCATTGTATTAAATTGCCCTTGCAAAATACACTGCTAACTAGTTACAAGTAAAAGCTTCTCCAGATTTGTAAAATGTAGTACAGCTGGATTCCCTAAATTTCCTTTACCTATATCTCTAACATTGTCCCTAAAATTAACCATACTCAAAGGTTCTCTGTTGAATTTAACATGAGTATTTGAACACTTTACGAGGAGTTTAGCACAAAAACATAACAGCATTATTTTAGAAATCAGCATTGTCATCATTACAAATCAGGATGTATTTTAGAAGCATGTAATTGATTTTCTTTTAAAATATTAAAGACAACAATAAAAAAGCCACACAAATGTTGGAATCTTATTCTCAACAGCAATAGTTATTGTTAACATCTGCTGCAAACATGAGCTAGAATATAAACCTTAATAATATAGATGAAAATTCCAAGATCCAATACAACTTACAGGAAAAAAAAAAAAACAGATCTGTATGAAATGTTCCATGTCTCTTATGGAGCCAAAGGCAATTTTTAGCTTGGTTACATTTGAAAAGGAATCCCTGCAGTCTTGGCCAGCTCCACTCCTCTCTCTATCAAGCTGCATTAAAACAAGCAGGCACAAAAAGAGGCAGAGTGCCACATTAGTGCCATCCTCTGCCTGGTTCTCTGTGGCTGCTGGCTGCTCACTGAGCACATGGATAATCTGACACCAGCTCCAAGTGTCCCTACTCCAGATGGCTGCTAGGGGACATAAGAGTGGTAAGAGACACCGGCAAACCCCAAACACTATGGGACCAGTTAACACAGAGGACATGAAGAGGAATCACAGGTCACTCCAGTATTGATACAGGCCTACATCTTAATCTAATGAAAGCAAGCAATCTCTTTAAAAAGGAGACTGAAAGCTGAAATACTTTTCAAGAAAGATATATGTGCATAAATTGGAGAAATAAGGCAGGTGGTCTACTCTTTCCCAGCCAAAGGAACAGCATTACTCTTTTCCTTCACTTGGGTTCAGTGGTTTGACTGTTGCAATTTATGACTAGCTAATATTCAACATGTTGAACATGACCAATCAGCCAGTAAAAGGAAAATTGCTAGAAAGCAAACATACAGGCAGGGTACCAAACTAACAATTACAGTATAATCACAGCTTCAGCAACACACAAACTGAGAGAATGGGATTCACCTGGTCCTCCTAGGGAAGAAAATTCTCTGGATGTGACTCCAGATCAGCCCACACAGACCAGCCATTTAATTTACTGGTAAATGTCCACTATCTTATATTGTCTTTGTTAAATAAAATTATCTGCCTTGATAGGCAGTTACAAATTCAAACTTCCTAATAAAAAAGCTCCTAGCTGAGAGGACAGTAAGAGGCAGACCCAACTGTGTAAGACAGCTATCTAGCCCACAGCTACCCTGCAGCTCCTTGAGCAGAGACTGCTCCACTACCCTACTAAAGAGAAAACCTCTCCTCTCCTCTCCTCTCCTCTCCTCTCCTCTCCTCTCCTCTCCTCTCCTCTCCTCTCCTCTCCTCTCCTCTCCTCTCCTCTCCTCTCCTCTCCTCTCCTCTCCTCTCCTCTCCTCTCCTCTCCTCTCCTCTCCTCTCCTCTCCTCTCCTCTCCTCTCCTCTCCTCTCCTCCTCCTCTCCTCTCCTCTCCTCTCCTCTCCTCTCCTCTCCTCTCCTCTCCTCTCCTCTCCTCTCCTCTCCTCTCCTCTCCTCTCCTCTCCTCTCCTCTCCTCTCCTCTCCTCTCCTCTCCTCTCCTCTCCTCCCCTCCCCTCCCCTCCCCTCCCCTCCCCTCCCCTCCCCTCCCCTCCCCCCCCCTCCCCTCCCCTCCCCTCCCTCCCCTCCCCTCCCCTCCCCTCCCCTCCCCTCCCCTCCCCTCCCCTCCCCTCCCCTCCCCTCCCCTCCCCATTACAGGGTAACCACTGAGCATAAGGCCTTCTGAAAGGCAGCTCAGAGCACCAGGGAGCCTCAACACTTGCAGATCAGAAAAACTATGAGCAACTCATTATTTAGCTGGCTCTTAGTAAGGATCAGGACTACTCATATACTCCCAAGTAAAAGCTCATCTTAGTTTCTGGTACAAACGACCTTATATTGACTTCAGCTTGGTTTGTGCTCTCAAGCTGCAGGCAAAGACTCAAATCTGTCAGTCACTCACCTGAAATAATTTACTGCTTCTTCTGAACTGTTACCTTCAATCACATCAGTGTGGCTTTACAGTCAGTGAAGCAGACTGGCATCCTAAAAATACCAGATAGGCTGTAATGGTTTCTGAAACATCGTATCTTACCACACTGCTGAAATTCAAGAACAAACACACAAATACAGTACTTAAAATCTTACCTACATGACATACTTAAAGTCTTCTATAAGAATGGACTGCTCCCTGCACTCAAAATGCCCTTCCAGGGAAGGATCTCACATCAAAAACAGGAAGGCAAAGGATCCCAGTCTAATTTCTCTTCAAAGAGATGATAATCTATTGGTTCATCCACAAGACAAATTTCAGATATTCCAGAAATGAAGCTGATGCTTTGGAACACAGAATGTACTAAACTATTTCTTTTACATAACCACAGAGAGATTATTCTCCTGTTACATGCCTCCCAAAAGGTCATTGTAATGATACCTCATAAAGAAAGATTAAACTAAAAGGCTGCCTAGAAGCTAGCTTTTTTTCTCCTTAGATGCAGTTTTGATACCCAAGTTAGTCCAGTAAGTAACAACTCAAAGTTGAAATATTAAGACTTTTTTTACTGTATAATATTAAATTAATAAATAAAATTATGCTAATGTATAGAATGCTAATATAGTTTCTCAGCTTTAGTCCTCTGAGATTATATCAAAAGAAAAAAAGAAAAATTAGAACAAATTTTAATATATTTGGACTGTATAAAATATAACATGGATCTACCTCTATATAGACATTTTGCCTTGGGGGCTTTTGTTGGCTTTTTATATATTTATGCATACATAGAGGTTATAATATAAAAAATTGGCTTGAAAATCTGAGTGTAGTAATAGAGAAATGAAATTTCACCTTTTAACATTAGAAGTTGAAGAAATCTGCACTTTTCCAAGAGATTTAGACCTCCACAAATGATTTCAAGCAACAAGATTCTTCTTGTATGGTTGTTTGGTGCTTAGTAGATAAAAAAGTTTTATATATATATATATATATATATATATATACACACACACAATATACACACACATGTATATATATATATATATATATATTTCTAACCCTATTCAAGTATTTGTACTATCACTGTGACCACAAGGACTTGCCAAATGTGCTCTCCTCTTGACATCTTTGCTACAACTGGTCACCTCTGGAATAGTCAAACACTTTACAGGTTAAGAGTTTCAGACTTATCCTGCCTCCAATTTTATGTTCCACTCTACACAAACTTCAACCTGCTCTCTTTCAGTCTTTGAGAAAACTGCACTATGAACAGAGAAAGCTTTATGCCAAAAAGCATAAAGTCAAGTAACTGGCTCAACTACTGTCATCCCACAGATGATTTCAGTATCTTCTCTCCCCCTCCCCACTCCCTTTTTACCAAAAAGATTTTAAAAAAACAACAGAAATCTGTAAGATTTCATCTGTTAAGGCAACAGGGGAAAACTAACAATCCAAAAAAAGCCCTCTCTCTTAAGACAGAAGAAAAACATGTAACATAGGGATTGTATTTTACCTACTGGTGTCCTACTGGGATCTGAAGAACAAAAGCATATTAGTCAAACAACAAAGCAACCCCTCCAGCAATACAGAAAAGCTGATCTCACTCTTCATTACTGGAATCAACTTACATTTAGACACAAGGCAGTTCTACCATCTCTCCCTTTCAAATACAATTTAGATTAACAGCCAGTAACATTACATACTCAAGTCCTCCAAGTTAGTAAATTTTGAGAATGTTTCCAGAACTTCACATAATCGCCCTAACATAACAGTCTCTAATTATATGATCACTTTTATCTTTCAAGATTACTTATCAAATTTTAACTTTCTGGGGAGGAGACTACAATACATTGTTTTCTTATCATTAATCAGTGATCATAAGTCTCCATGTCTCTTACTTACTTGACTAACCCAGAATACTCAATTTTCAGTTTCCCCTACTTCAGTTTTAATTAAATTAAACAAAATTAGGTTATCAATAAATATTCAAAATTGCTTCAATGGAGTTCTGTAACTTCCATTTTACAGAGAGAGTCAAAAAGTTAACAACCTAAAGTCCTCACTCTTTCTAGCAGAGACTTGCTTTGTTTCTTTCTCTCTAGCTTTCCTTTCCAAAATACCTAACACTCAGTTTTGCACTTCAGAGTTTCATAAAACAGGCAGCAGTGATGGCAAATAGCAACATGGAAAAACACACAAACATGCACTTTTCCATACAGGAAACTCCTGCAGACTTATGAAAGGATAACATGTGATGAGTTTATATTGAAACATCTAAGAAATCTGGGGGAAATAAAGACATCATGAGATCACTAATTCAGACAGAACACCTGAAGTACTCAGCTGGCCAAAAGACCAAATGATACTCTAACTGTATGTAAACAGGAGCAAGGCTTTTCCTTTCCGCACACTCACAAGCAAAAACAGATAAGGAGAGAAAATTTATCAAGAATGCTTGAGACTTTACGTTGATGGGATCACAAAAAGTAGCATTGCCCATATCAAGCTTTGCACAGTGAAATGTGAGCTATTAAACTCAATCTTCTTTGACAAGGGAAAGAGATGAAAGTATTGGCTTCTGCAGAAAAAAAAAACCAAAACAGTCCCTTCCTTGCATTTCTGGTTCACAGCACTTTTCTGGCCCTGCCTACCTGAGTGGATCAGCTAAATTACCACTTAAATACCTTGGAGAAGGAAAAAAGAAGGCTTACAAGCAATTGTAGGAATGAAGTAACTCAAACACAAATTTTTGGAACAAAGCGTCATTTATATCCCATGGGCACATATCAAATGTCCCTTGCTTTAAGACCTACAACATCTGCTCTCTCCTTAGCCTTTTATTTTTAGCTAGCTATAGATAATCTCATATAAATACATCTGGCCCCAGAGAAACCAGCTGCAAGATACAAATTTTACTTAATGGAAAACATTTGGGGGATTGTTTTCTAGCTGTTCCTTCCCAGACAGTCTCACTCTTCCCTTCTTTGAGATGGACTGAGCTCCACTTCCTTATGTGAGTAACCCAGACTTGATTCAAAACCATGACTGGGCATACACACATCATTGTATTTTCAGTGGTAAAAACTCATGTGCAACCTAAACTTTAAAGTCAAAGCAATAAGACTTAAAGCCTTCAAATGTGGACCCTTCCCAGTTGCCAAAAAGAAGAACTGCTATAAAAAGCAAATGTGCACATCTCTCCTGTCATCCTCCACATCCTACTTGAAAGCAAATATTATTGAAAAACTATGTTCTGCAAATGGATTTTCCAGTATTATGCAAATATCTATTCCAGTGTTGAATAATCAACAAACTCCAGAAAACTACTGCAGTTAACATTGGAAACACCCCTCCAACTTATTAAATGCACCATTTAAATTCATTGTGTTAAATACTTTCTCATACTGACAGAGTATTTTGAAGCCTGACTCATAGTTTGGATTACAGTATGTTAGGCAGGCAAGTGGAAATGGAAAAGCTAACATCCACCAGCCTAGATATTTTCTATATACTGTTTTGATATTAGCATTTCAAAGGATATATGAATTAGAAATCAGCTGTCTCCAGATGTGCAGTGGGATTCCAATCACTCAAAAAAACCTCAGTAATTATGTCAGGAAATCCAAGAACAATTAATCAGTACTTCCAAATTATTTAATACACTGTTAATGACTATGCTATTATAGCTTGCAAAATGCTTTTTAAAATCACAAGTGATGATTTAAAAATGCTCACACAAACACACTTATGGCAACACACACAGATTCCCCTTAGGAAGTGCTTATTACATTGGTAGTCATCACACGTACTATGGCAGATTTTCTACATTTTTATCACACCCATAACAAAAAAAAAATAAATCTTTTATTCTTCTGTTTCCCAAAACCAATCAGCAACATAACATTACAGTTTAGTTAGCCAGTGTTACCAGAATCCAGGCAGAATATTCTTTTCTGGGTGAGCGAGTGCTAGTACCCATTCATATTTTGGCACAAGCTTGTTCATTAGCAGCTTGACATTAAAGCAGAACAGCAGCTTTGTGCAATAATGACCTACCATGTTATTTTAATATGAATATGTTTTGGACACTGAATTAAGAAAACAGAATGTTAAAACAGATTACGATTTTTCCTTATGATGCCTCAAAACATGTAGTTGAGTGCAAAAGATAAACAAATATACACAGTCAAAGTATAACTAATTTCCTTGGGAATAGCCTTCTATTTTGCAGATGCATTGAAGGCTTTGACTCTTGGAAGGAAACACTTTGGAGAATGATGAAGGTTAGATTTTGTTTTGTTTTCCCTGAATATTTGTTGCAGGGAACACAGGCTCTTGAGAAAAATATGCTTTTCTGTTGGTCCTCATTTTTCCCAGCAGACAATAGCTGCTACTGTCCAGCGTTTAAATGACCTTTGCCCTGCCCTCCTACTTTGTTTCCCTTAGGAATGTCATTCATCCTTTTGTAATACTTTGCAACTCATTATTGCCTTACTTTTTCCTGCCGCTTTTGTTCTGGTCTTTAAAAGAGAACATACACACTGTTTCAGTCTAAGGGGGAAAAAAAATTGAAAAGGAAATCATTAGGACCTGGGAGAAAGTCCAGAGACAAATATTCATGTTGTACTTCAATGTAATCTGCGTTTTTACCCATACATTTACCAAAAGGAGTTAATGAACTAGCTGTAGACACAAATTACCACATTAAATACAAAATTTAAGGATATTTCTATTTTTTCTCATTACGTATTCTCTCTCATTGTTTCCATGTCTTCACAAGATTTCATCATGCACTTCTAAGAGAAAAGAGTTTGCACCCCCACCCATCTCGAACCAGTATCTTCTTACACTAACACCTTTCCTAAGCAAATTCTAATTTGTTTAGGAGAGACATAATCCTTATCTACATTAATAGTTTTCACAACATATCCTCACTGTTGCTATTACATCTTCTGATACACAGACATGGAGGAAAAAAGGCAGACCTCCATCTTTGGTAACACACCTGTGCAGTTAAATATTAGAAGAGACTGAACTTCTTTTAATAACCACTCCTCAGGTATATAGAGGTACAACATGTTTCTTTGACAATTTCTTTGAAAAAGTACCTGAAAAGAGTAATTGCAACTTCAGAGTCTAAAGGTTAAATTACTTCCTCAACAACTATAAAGAACATCATTTTCACAGTCAGTAATACAGACTAATAACATTTTCCTTGACCACAGTTCTTTGCCTAGGAGTAGTAAAAATACTGGTAATAAAACACAAAAGTATCCAAAGATTAAGGAAAGTGGCAGCTGCAAAAGTGAAAAATTTTGAACTACTTTAGAACTCCTACATATTGAAATATACTTTGGCAATCAAACCTAACTTTCAGAAATACATAAAAAGGGAATACAAAGCTTAAAATAAGTAGCTTGGATAATCTTTCTAAAAAATAAGCATTACACGGAAACATTTACAAAAACTTACCGTTACAAAAATAATACAGAACATTATAAACAACACATTGACAATTTAGTTGACCCAAAGAGATAGGCACATTTTAAATCATTGCCAAAACAAAAAAGGTTTCTAGAGGAGATGGTTGGGGCAACACTAAAATGATACAAAATTACAACTATCTACTGTGAACCAGCAAGCCAGCCGGAAAAAAAATTTCTTCTCCTTTTCTTTTAATTCACCAGATTATTTCTCCCCATGCTGGTGCTACATACTAGCAAGAAAAATGAAGTCTTTGTTTCCAGTGTTCCTTTTATTTATAGTTCTGTGCCTCCCAGAGCTCACAGGCTCACGCAATGAAAACTGCCACTGGAAACATTGCGACATCGTGTCAAATCACACAAACAGTTCCTTCCACATCACGCCCAACTGCGGAAAACCAGAGCTCTCTTCTATAAAAGGGGAGCTGATATGTTGCACATGGTATTTCATTCTTTATGGCTTTTCTTTTCAGATTTTTTTCAGTCTCAGTTAATAACCCAGCTGCCAGTCACCGTGCCTGTAACCAGTGAGAGGGTTTCACACAGCTGTGATAACCAGTTCCTGCCTAACATCAGGATTTAAAATGGACCCTCCTACAATCCATCCCTCAATTCAGAGCATCACAACTTTTCCAAACAAATAAGTGCAAAGATCAGCCCAAATCATTGACTGCTTTGCCAACTGGCTCCTCATTCCTCAGGCTGAAATCCTTGGCAGTTCAGCAGAGATGCTCTTGTCTGCCTTCCAGCTGCCTGCTGGGATGAGCAATATTTACCATCTTACTTTTCAATCAGAGGGCAACAAATAACAGCGTGAGTTAAAAGGGACCAATTCCTATTCCGGCAGGAGTATTTGAACTACTGTCTTCAGGGAAAAAATTCAAATAGCCTCCCACATACTCACCAAAGCTCAACGTTAAGAGTAGCTTTTATCTTTTAGATGCAAGAGTGAAAATCTCCAGCCACTTCAGAGGAGAAGCAGTCAACAGCCTAATAGAGATAGAGTGTCTCCTCCAGAGCCCAGCTGCTGGCAGCACACAAATCTGCTTTGCCATGAGTTTTCTTCTGGAAAACTGTTCAGCATTTCAATGCTGGAACACAATAATGTGAGTCATCTTATTTGAGGGCATGATTTCATTTCAGATTAATAGGGGGGAAAAATCCTTCTACATTTTATAATTACAGTCTTAAATTTTACATTCATACATGATTTAGGATTAGATATGCACAGGCCTTAGTGCTTTAAAAAAAATCATTACAAATTCATGTCTGCACAACTCAACATGTGAGGTAAGCTATGCACCATCTATCAGACAAACAGCAATTCCAATCATATTTAGTGTAATTTAAACACCACTCATTTTTTCAACTGCATTAGCTATAGACAATTTATACTATTTTCTCATTAAAATGTCCCATCTATTCTAACTATATATAATGAAAGGTTTCTGGCTAACACCAAATGACAAATGTAAACTAAAACCACAAGAGTGTCTAATTAAGAACTGGAAAATTATGAAATCAATTTCAGTGTGCCTTATTCTTTTACTAAAATAGGCACTTTTTTAAAGCAAAACACCAAAGAGAAGTACAAATTAAATTGTGTCACAATATTTTACAATAACTAATGAATTGAAACTTGAAAAAATAATTTTAAAAGTTAACATATTTCATACCTTCTTGCTATAAGTCTCCAAAAGGTACAAAACAAATGTGCTTTTAAAGGTCAAGATGATAGCATCATGCATACATGATAGATCATGCACTTTTCCCATGTTTCAATAAAAACAAGAATGAATTTTACCAACAAACCCCTCTAAGTATTTAAATTTCTTAATTTAAAAGTGATACCTTAAAAAATATAGTCAAATGTAGCAATCATTGAAAAAGTTGTGCATTTTGGTTATTATGGAGCTTTATTTCAAGTGACAAATCAGCTTAAAAAAACCACCCTCAGTTTTAAACAAAAATATTGGATGCCACAGTCCATGGTTTACATTTACTGCATCAAAATTTTCCTAAAGCAACCCAAAACCTGCTATTCTATTCCTATTTTAGATAATTGCAGTAACTCATAACAGCATGAAATGCTAATAGATTTCAAAAAAGGAGAGCAAAACCTCTGAATTTTAGCAGTTGGGATTACTAGCAGCAACAGAATATAATGCTACTTCTCTGATCACTTGAACAAAATTTGACAGGACATTTAACATCTTCAACACTGTGAAATGATGCATACACACTGAATTTTAGCAAACATCCTACTACAGATTTTTTACAAGTAGTGTACTAATGTACATAATTGGTTAATTCAACTATTTCTACTCCACAGGATAAGACATTCTACACTGACCCTCCAGATTTCACTAATTAGCCCAAAGTAAAGCACTGAGCTCTGTGGGGTTATCATGCTTATTAGCGATCAATTCAAGGACAGCTAGACTTCAAAAGAAGCACCATGCTAAAGAGAAAAAAGTCCTATTTGCATACATGGTAGTAAATCAGTTAGAAGAAACCTATAAATATACCACATGTTTTAGGAAACATTCATTAAAGTGAAATTCATACAACAAAATTTTAAAAACCATGACGAAATTAAACAGAAGTTTGATTTTATTCTAATACACGTTCTAGAAAACCCAATGTTTCAACTACAGTTACTAAGAGCATCTCTGTAGTGATTTAGTGTGCACTTCTCTTAGCTTTTATTGATCTCAGCAGAGTCAACTGAAACACATGTATCCAAGATTTTAAAAACTGTACTGTAAGATCATATAAGGCAAGTAATTAAGGAGTGCACATGAAAAAGGATAAAGACAAGACTCTGTGCTAGTTTAATTACAGCTTTCTGAAGTAAATACTCAACTGCGTATTACTAAAACTGTATACATACAGCCAGAATAAGCAAAAGACCATTTTTCTGTTTACTGAATGCATAATAGAAAAACATTAATTTAAAAGAAAAAAAATCACAAACACAGCAGGCTGTACAGGTAATCTAGTTTATGCTAAAAAATACCTGATTTATATTGCTGTAATCTACAGGGAGTTTGCAACTAATTTTGCCAAGACTTGTCTGTGTTATTTTAATATTCTGTTTGCCATTGGGAAATTTCTGTTCATTCCATTTTGTCAGTACAATGATTTCCATTTCAACAAGTGCGTAGATACAATCTTTAAAAACTCATTTATGAGTAAGCAAACTTAATTTCTTGTATTACAGAGTTCAAGAGTAACATACATAATTTTAAAAATACCACACAATATTCCAGTGTAAACGCCATCACTATGCAGTACTCCCATGTTTGAGATTTCTTATCATACCCGCAAAGAAGATCTAAATGTGTTAGAAACCAAATGTTTTGTAAGTACACAAATTATACATGCTCATTTCATTAAAAAAGAGAGATGCAGGATTTATGGAAAGACAAAAATACAGTAAGAGCAGACCTGCTCCACTCACTCCTTAATTTTTAATTTTTTTTTTTTAAATCACATTAAGCCTCAAAATACAGTTAGAAATATCACATCCAAAGACCAGCTCTGTTTGCTACTACTAGCTAAATCAGAGTAATGCAAGTCCACTACTGAAACTGTAATCTTTAATTTCCATAAGAAACCACAGAGCCACAGAATGGTTTGGGTCAGAAGAGACCTTCAAGATCATTTACCTACAACCCATCTGCCATGGGAAGAAACACCTTTCACTAGACCAGATTGCACAAAGCCCCATCCCAACCTGTCCCTGAACACTTCCAGTGCTGGGTCATCCACAGCTTTTCTGGGCCTCCTGTTCCAGGGTCTCATTACCCTCACAGCAGAGAATTTCTTCCTAATAGGTAATGTAAATTGACCATCTTTCAGTTTGAAGCCATTCCCCCATGTCCTGTAACTCCACACCCTTGTAAGAAGTCTCTCTCCAGCTCTCTTGTAGGCTCCCTTCAGATACTGAAGGCTGCTCTGCTGGAAGGAGACATCTCTTCTTCAGACTGAAGAGCTACAATTCTCTCAGCTTGTCTTTATAGGAAAGATCCTTCAGGCCTCTATTCACAAAAAAAAGTACCTGTTTGTGTAAAACAGTACTAATTTTAATCCTTGTTTCAGGTGCAATTTTTGCTATAAGTTTAGCATGAAATAAATGATATTTAATGCATTTAATAAGTGAAAAATAATTAGGTTTGGCAAGCCTTCTGTAAATTAGAACAGCTGAGATACCGAGTTGCACAAGCTAGAGAAATGCATTATTTCCTCTTTTAGAGCAAGTACATGGATGTATCCTCATTCCAATCTAAATGCAGCACAAGATGATTTTTGATTCTCCTTAATCTCAGGTATGAAGTAAATAAGCAGTGGACATTTTTTTTTTAAAGGAAAAAATATTATTATATTAATTCCATAGATCAAGAACTAAAGACTAACTCAAGCTCTCTGGAAGACATTACTACACCATCTAAAATGTTATTGCTTCTATTTTCTACTCCACTTTCCTGCTGAAGATTATAGTCTGGCAAGGACAATAGGAAAAAACCCCACGTGCTAGCCCATCAGCAGGCACAGCTCATAACCTGCCCATTAGCCTAAGCTGACTCTATCAGTAACCTTCAGCAGAAGACAGGAGTGATAGCAGTTGAAATTGCTACAGATAAACCTATCAAAGATCATGATTCAGCACACAAAGTGATCTCCCCAATGTCATATATTCAGCTTAAGAGCTGGAACTTAACAGTAGCTTACAATCATAACTACAAGACAGCCTTCATTAACACACTTTATTACCCAGGGCAAAAAAATGATGTTTCTGAATTCATCCTGTAAATTTCAGTTTATTTCTGAGTGCTTCCAGTCCTTCCTTCTTTTTCCATAATGTCCAACTCCACCCAAACCTACAAGGAGTTAGAAAAACTCCACAGCTTACCAAGAATATTCTCTCTTGCAATATAGAATTTTTTCAAATTCACATACTGTTATATTTTCATATGGCTGGGCTGGGGAGTGACCTTGACCACAGGAATCTGAACTGAAAGAATACTAGATTTGGTCTAAAACACTGATTTAAGCTCATCTCTTCCAGCAAATTCAGTTGGAGTTGATTCTTTCTACCCATGGTAGTATGCTTATTTTGCTTTCTTTTAAAAAGTATGAATTCATCACAGATACTTTGTAACATATGTAACACTGGCTGAATGCATAATACACCAATCAATATTTATGAATGTATGAATACATTAGTTACTGAATATAGTAGTATACTGGTGGTGCTGCTGTATCTCCATGTTCACCTACAGGCTGAAGTGAAAACAATTTCCTAGTACCAACCTATCATTTATTCAGAAGGAAACAAGTGTCATCCTACCTCCGAAAAAATGTTCATTTCACAGCTTGCTACACTTATTGCAATGGACAGTAGGATAACCTACTCTGGTAAGAAACTATAGCAGAGAAAGCAAAAACAAATGTGTGGTGTGTAAAATCCATCATGACTACGGGAGACAGTCTTGTCAATCAGATTCAATCCAACTCTCCTTGATCCACTCAAATGTACTTGAGAATTACAGGCCTCAACTCCCTGTCTGCTGGGGATCTAAATGGTAATCCAACTCGCTGATATATTTCAGAAAGTATTTTTGTATCATAATATAATCTTTCTACTAAGGGCTCAGACTTCAATGGCATGAATCAAAACACCAAGAAAAAATGGGGAACTAATAAAAGATTATTTGTTATCCCTCTTCTCCACAAAAACTTAAGAATATTTACATCACCTCTTTTATAAAGAAATATAAGTTGCTGTAAGTTTATCCAAGTGAAAGACTATTAAGAAACTAAAAAATTCTTGTTTGATAATAACTTATTTGCCTTTTCCACAGTTGTTTACGAATATGTACACTGAAACTCTTTTTCAGTATCATCATTTCACTTATATATTTCACTTTATACTTTTAGAGAAAACAAAAAATACTAATTTTGCTGCAATATAAATTAGTACTTAATCCTTTCCCACTACTACTAAAGTTATACATTTTTAAGAGTCATGTTTAAATTATGTATTAACACATAACAAAGATCTGAAATATTGAAGGATCTAGTGGTCCTTTCCTTATTTATACCACTGAAGATTGCAATTAATCCTATTTTATAGCCTTCTTCATCTACATATTAAATTATAAATAAGACCAGTCCATTCAAGATGAAGACAGCAATTTGCCTCATCAATCACTGCCACACCTGAAAATAATTCAGGGGCAGGAACTACAGGATAGCTAATTGCTTCTCTCCCTGTAAATTCCAAAATAATCTTTAGTTACTGAAGAATACTGAAGAATAAAAGGCCTATATATTTTGGAAAGTACTCAAGACACTGTCATACTGGGTGGGGAGTTTCTGCTGCTGTTACTTTAATTGATTTTCCTATTTTAAGGGGAATATTTTGTTTTTGAATAAAAAACAACTTTTGAAGGAATCCTCAAAGTAACCATTTCACTCTAGAGAGAATTTCATACTGTGAACACCAGTGAACTAACTAGTCTTCTGAAGTGCAGGATTAGTTTCACCCAGCTGTGAAGAGGCAGGATTTCAAACACTCATTATTTTTCAGAGGTACCTATGGGCCACCTGCAGTGCATCCCTGTGGAGTACCAGTCATTGGGAACCCAAAATCACAGGTCATGTATGTGATCAAAGCCACAGTATCTAGCATCTTAACAGCCAAGTCTTTGCCAGTCTATCAAAAGACAGTGAGAATATAAAGTTGGATCAGAAAGAAAAAATTTGATGTTGCCCAACCAACAGGTTTCTGCAGAAGAGTGTTATGGGATACACACACTTCCTGCTGCAAAAAATATGCCTAAAATTAGTTTCAGAAGCTAGCATTTAAATTAAGATCTCTCACAAATAATTGTCATGGAAAGCACACTGAATTTCAACAAGAGCAAGTGTGAGGCGAGGATTCCATTAATAAACCTTATCATTAAATCTGCTATGATTAAGTCTACACTCACAAAGGCTACTGCTTATTAACAGATCTTTCCCATCTCAGCAACATATTATCTTAAGAGATAGATGAACAGCTTATTTTTACTGTTAAAATGCTGGAGGCTAAATTTAGTTTTTGACAGTGATCAGCAGCTCTGATGTGCCTTGGTGGCACATTTCATTGCAATGTTATCGTTACAAACTGGAAAATCCAAACACTGAAAGCACACACAGGAAAACGCTGGTGGGATATGCTTAGCATTTAGCAGTCTTGTCTATTCAAGAATGATTCACTTCAGAGAAGCTTCCAGCACAATGTCACTTGGAATAAGAATTTCTCCTAATTTTCCCAACCTCGGACTAAGCAACATCCAAAGCAGAGTAGTGACATAAGCTGGACTCCAGTGTTTTGGGTTCCACCAGCAGCCAAGATCAGGCTGGGCCATACACTGGTAATAACCTTGGCAGTGCTCTCCTCTGCTTCCAGCACTGCCAATACTAATGAAACAAAACTAGACGCAAGAGGTTTCTTAGAAACTTCGTGTTAATGCTGTCTGGCTGGAACTATCTCTAATGCTTGTACTAATTATCCCTGAGCAGATTAGACCAGAGAGTGCCAAGCCAGTCCAGCAGTCCTTTCTGTGCACTCTGCTGGGTGACTGCATTTCCAAACTCAAAATCATATTAAATGGTTCACACCAACAGAAATTACAACAAAGCCATGAGTTTAAAAATTGTTATAGCTACATTAAGACAATCACTGATGCAGCATGATTACAAGAGATTAAAAATAAATAAACTCAAACAATACATAAAAGTAACTCACATAAATAAAAAATAATCAAGCGATAAATAAAAAATTAGAAGGAAAGCAGTAAAATACACCCATGAAAATCCTAGTTTTCCATTTTATTTAAAGTATTGCAGAGTAAATGGAGAATGTGCAAAGGGAACAAAGGGATGGTTTCCACATACCAGTAGTTCAGCTTTCCAGTGCCAATATTTTATATGGCCCATTACAGGCCTTTTATTCCCTCATCTGCATGTATTAAATAGAAAAGTTATTTTTCACCTAGAGCCATGATGAGTATGTACTCATACTTCTCAACAATACTATGGCTGTGGAACCTCGGTTCTCTCTTCTTGGAAGTAGAGAACTGAGGTTCTATTTTACTTTTTGAAAAAAGAAACAAAGTAATATTACACTGCTCAGTGATTTTCTCAAATACAGATTTCAAATATTGTGCAGTAAAATAAAGCACACAAAATTTAGTATGTTTTAGATCTTTTTCTACTACCTATAAAGAACATACTTGAATAGCAAAAAGGCTATATACAGTGTGCAAGATCATATGAAAAACTGAAGTCCACATACATCTCAGTGTGCTTTGATAATAGTATTTTGAAGGGAATAACAGTAAACTAAAATTACTACTTTTGTTATTTTTTCCTTCAAATTCAACAGCAGTCATATAATCCCCAAAGGACCACAGAGATACAGTGTACCTGAAACATAGTATTCAAAGTTATGTATGCTTCTAATGCTGCCATTTAAAAAGCCATTTAACATGTAAAAAAACCCCTTAATTTATGGTTTGCCAAATATCAGTTTCTTCCAAATCAATAATACTCCAACATCTGAAAGCTTATCCCATGAGATACTATTTTCTCATTAAAAACAGAAGTCAGAAACAAACAATTTTCTCCTAAATTAATCTCATCTTTACATGAGGAAAATGAGAAGAGAAATATCACAGCTAAGCCAACACAAACAACAAATGTTATGTTCCCCATCTGATAGTCAAAAAGTAGAGGAAAACCACACTTTGAGCCATGGTTAATTAAGTGCTTTCTAGACAAAATATGCAATCAGAATTATTTTATCTCATCAAATTATTTGCTGTGGAAACAACCAACAAAATGAAGAAAAAAAAGAAAAAAAGGTTCTATTTCCATAAAAAGCATCATTCATACCTGCAATACATGATCCAACACGGCATGAGCTCTAACCACCAAACCACAGACGTCTTGGCATGGATTTTCCCTAACCTCCACTGGAGCACTGAAAGTGATGACAAAACAACTCTCTGGCTCAATGACCCCAGCACTTGCCTGGGATGTGAACAGTTGGGTTTTAATCCTTTTTCCAGTGAATATTTTATTTTCACAGAGCGGAACAACTTCAGTTGTTCCCCTTTACAAAGGGGGCCAAAATTCTATGTGATTAAGCCACTACAATCACTGGTACCAATCTTCACAGCACATTAAATACTGAACCAAAGGCTGACTTACCTTAATTAAGGTGATTCACTTAAGGCAGATTTAATGCATACTGACAAAATGACAAAACAGAAAAAACATGGGACTTCTATATCCAGTAAAATTTTTGCAAAGCTTTTTGAAAATGTGACATGCAAAGACAAACCAAAATCAGACAGATAAACTACAAAATATCTGTTCTCCCTAAATCTAAACTGCTAGTCAACATTCCCAGGTCCTTGCTGACTCACCTTCATTAGAAAGACATAATGAAATTCAAAATAATATTTAACAAGAATATTCAGAAAATCATGATTTTATCCAAAACTAACACGACTGAGAAACAGCACCCTTGGCAATTTGTTGGTGCTATCAGAAATTACTGTGCTCCCTAGAGTATCATCTGTTGCCTTGACGGTTCATGCAAAGGATGAATGTATTTCTTTCTCCTTGTTAATAGCCTCTCAAAAATTCCATTTTTCTTTAGGCACACACCAGTGACCCAGTTCTGCTATTTATGGTCAGTTTTATCAGCCTTCATAGAGTAGTCTTCCTGGTTCCAGACTTATTCTGCTGATTGGTGCCTTTAGCAGCAGCTTTATTGCTTCAGCTACCAAAGGAATACTAAGACCAGTGTCCCTCTAATGAAGGATATCTACTCCACTTACTGAGTTTTTACAGATTTGTTTTTATGGAAGCCATTAGCACTCCTCTGCATTCCAACAGAATATTTTCCAACATATATATTTTAATAGCGAAGTTCAAAACTGCTCTTTTATTTCTATAGCTACAAGATCCTGAAAAATATAAACATAGTGAGCGTTTACGTAAGACCACTTTGGACAGATTTCATCCATTAAATTTTTTATGCTGAACAAACAGAAGAAATCTGCAAAAAAGTATTCTTGTTTCAAAACACAGAACAAATCAAATGCTATTTCATCCACCAATTACCACTACAAATCATTCAAATTCATTTATCCTACAAAAACCAACTACATTTTCCAAAAGCAAAACACAGTTTGGCACCTAATGGTATATTCAGGCTAAACGTTAATAATTGTAATCCACACCCAAAACCAGAGCTCTGTGGTACTGACAAAGCCCCAATGATTTGATGACAAGTTTGGTCTTCTTTTGCAAAAGGAAAGGGTTTTCCTTAAGTTAAAAATGCCACACTTTCACAACAATTTCATTGCCTCTACCTCCTTCCTAAAACCAAAACATGCAGAAAGAATATGAATCTCAGTTTTTAGACATATTTATGCATTCAAGTCTAGCACACTAGTGCATAACTTGATTTTGGTTTGTATGAAATCTTAACATTCTTAGTAATGTTCTAGCTTTGAGGATCAGAGGTACTTGACTTCCCAAGAGTTAGATGCTGTTCCCAGGAAGATGCAGGGTGCTAACCTCACAGTAGTTAGAAGAGAGAGCACAATGATTTCCTAAAGGAAATTGCAGCCAGTGTCCAGATCTGAGGGTGAAGTTATCTGTTTAAGCACAGAGGATTCCTCCAACATCACAAGGTATCTTGCACAAAAGAAACTTACTAATTTCTGAGAGCAACAACTTCAAGGTTTGCTTGAAACACACAATGTGGAATACTGGAATACTCTGTTTCCCATTTACAATAGGTGAGACTATGCTCTGGTTACTGCACACTGGGCTAAAAGGTTTTTTGAGCTCTAAGACATGCCTAACTACGATGAAGTTAGCGTGTGGTTTGATTCAGATAAATTACTTTGAATATCAATCTGGCTGTGTACAACTAGGCTCCAATCTGACTGCATCTAAGTGAAGCTGCATTGAAATCCTTTGTAAAAAGACAAAAAACTTCATACATTCAGAGGTTTCTTCCAAGGACTGTATTGTAAGTCCTTATCTTCCATGACTGCAGGTACAAAACTGTCTCTAAAATTATTTTTTTTAACAATTTCTAATACAAGTGCTTACTTGTGAACAGAGCAGTACACTACAGACAAAAATATACACCCACCTAGGCAACCACAGCCTACAAACCCTGAGAAACAGGCACAAACTTCATCAAGCAGTCCATCTCAGTAATTCATGTAACTTCCAACAATATCAAAAAATAAGGAACTATGTGGTAGAGCCTAACTGCAGACATTTCAAAATCTCTAAAAGGAATAAGGATGCCACATTACATAAAATTTCACCCACAGAATATTTTTAAAATGGCACTTTTTATGCAAAATTCTGATTGCTGCAGGAAAAAAAGGAACCAACACTTCCTGACAGTTGTGCTGGTTTAACTCATACCCTCGTCTTCCTTGGATTCTTCTAGTGCAAACTCAGAAAATTTGAAACAAGTATTATACTTTTAAAAAAAGTCTCCCTACCAAACACTACACATGCAATTATGAATATTCATTCTTTAACTGTTTCAGACATGGTATTGAATATTCCAT
The DNA here is from genome assembly GCF_903797595.1 of Erithacus rubecula. Taxonomy (NCBI): domain Eukaryota; kingdom Metazoa; phylum Chordata; class Aves; order Passeriformes; family Muscicapidae; genus Erithacus; species Erithacus rubecula. Next base: position 35,624,388 of record NC_136687.1, on the reverse strand, counting down.
TTTTAAATAGAAAAACCCACTTCACCTGTGCTTGGACTGCAGGGGATAATAGGTTTCTCTTCTATGCCATTTGAAATCAATTTTGATGTCTTTGATGCTGTTCCATTAAATGGCAGGTTGATAAAAAACAAATAGGAAAGCATAAATAACATCAGTTCCCTGTTGCAAGCAACACAATTCTGAATTGATTATATGAAAAAGTATGATTTCCTGAGAACAGAACATAAACCCACAACAGCAGCTGAAGTCTGAAATAAGTTTTCCTTGACTCTTACATTTCTTTCTGCGTTCAGAGATTTCAGTACAAGAAGACAAACATTTATTGAAATTTTAAACTACTTTGGGAACCCATTTCCAGAAACAGCCCACTAGTTATTCAATTTCTGCACTGAAAAACCAATTCCCTTATTAGTTAAAGCAAACAAAATCCCCCTCACAGAATAAAACCAATATTATTTTGAAACCATAGTTCTGGAAGGACAGCTCTTTTATTCGTATTATGGAAAGGTGACCTGCTCCAACATATGGAAAGGATACTGAAAATATTTCACTGTTTTTTCTTGAAGAACATGTACCATAAAATCCATTCTTCTTATCATCATGACTGAATTCAAAACAATAGATTGCGACCATGCTCCGTAATGCTAGCATGATGTTTAAATTCTTATTTTCAGTTACTACTAACTGAAAGAAAAGACAAAAGCCAGAAGAAACATGGAAGCAAGATGAAAGTAAATGTCATCAAATCCAAACAGCCAGAGATTATGTTTAATTTTTCTTCCTTCTTTAAGGATTTTCCAATTTCCCAACAATTCCTAGAACACTAGCCCCCTTTTTATATATTCCTTTTGAGTTCATTGAACAAAATATTAGAATTTGTAGCTTTACTGGTTCTATAAGAACAATGAAAATACATTATTAGTAATAAAACAGACATTTTCAAAATCCTGTGAAGAATCTCAAAGTGCTTGGGAAATATGTCAGAAATAATCCTCAAAGTCCTGAATGGAAGTTCTTTAACCATTTTGGAACGGTACTAGTCTAAATGTCACATAATACATGACGCACTATTACAAAATAATAATGAAAAATAAAATATACAGCATTCAAACACACACATACTGAAGGAAACAAGATAGCATGTGAGTCAACACACTTAGATTTCTTTCTCACCTCTTGTCTAGCCAACATCTTCATAGCAACTTCTTTATTTTGATGCTCTCCAAAACCTTCCTCAAACATCAAGCTACCTCTTCAACTTGATCCTGCAGCACTTCCCCCTCACCAAGCCTCTAATTCAATTCCAGCGAGCCAAGAGTCATTTGCTTGATCCCATTTCATCTATTATTTTATCTAATTGGTCCATTGCTGGGTTCCAAGCCTACCTACTGCAGTTTGTTTTCTTTCAACACCACTGTCCCTCTTCCTTATTCCTTGACCATTTGGGTCTTATCACTCATCAGTACAGAAATTTCTCTGCTTTTCAGCCATCTCCTCTCAGAGGACTTCTCCCACCCTTTCAATGAGATAAGTGATTGCTCTCATGCCTTAAGGCTACCTGAGTGCTCAGCTCTTCTGCCACCCTCTCCCCACATACATTCACCCTTTCCATCTCCTGGACCTGGTTTGAATCCTACATTAGAACAAGTTCCTAAAGGAAGCGGGGCAATCACCATCCCTGGAAGTGTTCAAAAAACAAATGAATGTGGCACTTCATTATATAGTTTAGTGGTCATAGGGCTATTCAGCCAAAGTTTGACTTGATGATCTTGGAGGACTTTTCCAGTGTTAATGATTCTATGATCCACTTCCTCTGCTCCTACTCTTGAGCTGCGTGAACATGTCTGGCAGGAATCCTCCTGTTAGGCTGGATTCTTCCACTACATACAGCTTTTCTTTAATTCCTCCAACTCCTCTACCTCAGGAGCTATGCCCAGGAGACAGACACAGCTTAAGCTCAGCAGTGTTAGAAGAGCCAGAACTCAACAGAAGCAATATACAGAGTACAGTGGTGGTCAAGGCCACATTATCGGCATAATGTTCTTTGTGGTCTTTAAATTCTGATCCATACACTCCCATTTGCTTGAAAGATTTGCAAAAATAGCTTGTGAAACAACCATGAGAAGATTTTAATCTGTAAATGCACAGTTGCAAGGAGACAAACTGTTATTTTTATCTACCTTATTCTGTATCTAAAGTTTAACCTAATTTTGTTGGTTTGCAAACCAGGAATTAGGTGCATTTTTTAAAAAAATCCTTTATTCACTCTTCCTCCCCCCAAACAAAGTGATAGCAATTTCAACTTTTTCCTCTAGTTGTAAGTACTAGTGTTAGTGCATATAGTAAATGGTAACTCAGATCAGCATTTCTCAACTTTAAGATCTATCTGTCTTCTGAAAGATTATCTATTCATCTGCTTATTGACTATCCTTGCCCTGCTTAGTCCTAAGATCTAAGAGGATTACAAAACCTGGTGGCAAGGCTGAAGGCTTGTTAACTTAATAAGGCTGTGGATTTAAAACTGTGTTAAATGAAACAGGTTTTGAAAATGGCTTAAGTCTGCTAGTGTGGATAAGATTTAAGACTCTCCTCTCTTTATCTAGCTCATGAGAAAGACCATGTGAGATAGCAGGGCACTGGCACACGTGAACAAGTAAAGGTCCATGAGACATTGATTTTCTTTCACTGAGCTCTCAGCTTCAGAATCAAAGCTTTTTCACTACTCAGGGGCACATTACCACAGTGCAGTGAACTCAACTTTACTGGATTTGTTTAAAATAAGCTTCTAGAACAGTCATGCCCTTTATATGCCAACTCAGATTGTCATCTGCTTATCTTTGATTATTTTTCATTTTAACACATTTTAAAGTCAGAAGTGCTTTATTCTCACCCATTTTTTTAAAAATATAAATAAAGACTATAACTTTAAGGGGTAAGATAGCATGCCAAAAAGAGAATAATTGAAGAGACACGTTTCAAATTATTCAGTATTGATGTTCTGCCACCCCTGTGCAAGTAAGACTACATTCCTTCTCTTGAGTTCAGCAGCTTGAAAGTCTCGAGGAAATGAGTACTTTTGTCTTTAATCAGAGCTTTTCAAAAGCTTCGCTTGTAGAACTGTGATTCACACAAGGTAAAACAGTGGCTCAGTTCTTTAAAAATCTTTCAATGCACATGTATATTTTGAAAGCTTAGATGCTGAAAAGAAGAAGTCAAGAGAGGTAGTATGCACATCTTTCCTTTTCTTGTAAAAGAAAGAGTTCTCATCTTTCTGCAACACTAATGCCATGAAATAAAATCAGTTTTATTAATAAAGAAATGCTAAAGACTTAGGAGTACTTCAAGTGTTACGAAGTCCAACAGAACACTTGATGCCAGGCTTATCTTCTGAACAGCACTGGCAGCAGTCCTTCACTTCAGAGGAGGAGAATGCTATCTATATTAATATTTAAACAACACTGAAATGCTTATCTTTGATCAAAATGCATTTATGATTAATGGCATACTTCCCAGCTAGAAACGATAAAATTATACTTTGCACATTTACAGAATATAAAAATGGACTATTTATATACGACTCTGAAAAATCATGAAGGATTGAAAGAACAATTAAACACCAGAACAGAGCTTTTAGTTCAATTAAAAACAAACAAATTTAAAAACCAAAGAGAAATTCACACCATTTTCCAAAAATTAGATGTGGAAGGCCAAGATTATCAGCAATATTTCAAACAGAATTACTGTGTGAGAGGGATGGCATACAAGAGAATCTTGTCCTCATTTGTAGGAGATCAGACACATCATTGCAGATTCTGGCTTTTTAATACTTGAAAACTAAATGCTTATGCTGGGGTGGGGGGAGGGAGGGGGAAGTAGATTGGATAAATCAAGAACCCAATAAGATAGGAACAAAGACATAGACAAGAAATTACTTGAAATTCTGAAATGTTTATACTCTTACACTACAAAAACTTCACCTTGGACAATAAATCACGTATTTGAGTGCCACAAGTGTAAAATGAGAGTCACAACCCAAAGCTTATAAGGGTACAGCAGAGTGCTCATATACACCACAGTTGACTTTTGTGTACCTAGCAGGCTCAGATTCCAAGACACTTCGGCAACAGTGTCAGTAAATGAAACATTGACTTCTGTGTTTCACTTTTCCTTCAACTGGAGAATCCAAATCTGCAGGTTTCCAGGAAACATTGAATGACATTTCAAAGATATATATATATATATGTAAGCATCACATGTCTAAAGAATTCAAAATACTGGACTCAATTTCTTTCTTTGGAGTGATTGTCCTGATCTCCAGAGCATCTTTCTGAGTCCCAACAATTTCCTGACGTTTTAGAGGACACCAATGTGAAAACAGAACCAATTGCCTCTGTGCTGACCAGCTCAGGTTCTGCACCCAAACTGCATGGCAACTCTGGCAATATCCATGGGAAAGGGATAAGTGGCAGTGCAGCAAAGCTCTAAGCAGAACGAATGCCAGTGTTCAGTCTGACAGTCAGAGGACAGGACTGTCAACTTCCCCTCTATACCTAAGAAAGATAAGGCATGCATAGAAGAGCACTTGGATGTGTGACTCTCCCACCTCAGGACCACCTTCTAAAATTAATTCAGCTCACCTCAAAGAAGCAATTCTCAGTACAAAAAAACCCAAAAACCTGCTCTCCAAAAATACTCTGATTTAGTGACGTGAAAAGTAAAGGATTTGATCTAGTTCAACTGACCAAAGAATTCACTGCTGATTTTCTAAGACTAGTTTTTCTGTCCTAACACAAAGGGATCTGACAGGAAATGAGGTTTAACAGATGCACACTTTTCCTTCATGAAGGCAGTAATGAAGTGTATACATTAATAGGGCTGACCAGATGACATTTCAGCTTTAATTACTGAGACATTCTTGTCCCATTAGGATGAGGATACAGTCAGTGATTTAAATGAGAAGAAAAACCAAAAATGAAGAATCATCCCAGGAGACTAGGCAATACAGTAATATTAACTTATACTTTATGATCCTCTTGCATTTAGCAGATCTTAGTCATTTATACTACAAGATTGTACATAGTCCATATATCTCAATAGAAAATTTTCTTTCCTATTGTTTATTTTTTGTTCCTTATGTCTGAGACACAGTCATGGACAAATGGGACACAAGAGGTAAGAAAACTAGTTGTTTTCTTTTTCTTGGAAGTAGTACAGTAAGATCAGAGGCAGGAGACAGTTTGAATAAAGGACAACAATGAAGCCAAAGAAAAGACCAAGGAAGGTGTTATGTGTATCATAAGGAGAAGGTCAAATGCACTGCAAGGGGAAGTTCACCAAAAGAAAGACAAACAACTGATCATGACAAGATTCCAGGTTTTTTTCTAGTTTTATTATCACAGCTGCAGTTAAAGGCTTTCTGTTTTTTGCAGTTCCTATCCATGCACTAAACATTGAAGTTACATTAAAAACCATTTCACTCACTTAAAAGAGAGGGGACAAGAAGGATTTCTAGCTGACCCCATCCCAACCAGCTCTTCATACCATGCATGATGCCTATTAAGTCACCAAATGCACTTCAGAAAGTCAGACACTATGCACAGAGAAACACAGCAATAGCAATACTGACTTTTCTAACCAGATCCTGGATCACCTATGCAAAGCAAATTTTTTGGTATTAGATTTTTTTGGTAATATAAGAAAAAAAATCAAGAACTTTTATTGTCACTAAAAATACCTGCTTCCCTTCACAAGCCCATTAAAAGTAAGGGCTTGAGACTTTGTTTTTATGCAGAAGTTTAAATTTTATGAATGATCAAAGCTTTCTGAGTAGAGCAACTCAATGGCCACATTAAAGTGGAGGAAAAAAAGACACCGTTTTATTTCATGTAGGTGGTTTTAAATAAATCTACATAAATGGAGGAATATTAAACTGGAAAATGAAGGTAATCAGAGACAGCCCTCTCTTCCACATGAAGACAACAAAAAAAACTTTAAAAAACAAAAAGCTGTAAATAAATTTAAAAGGTATTTAAGATTTCAGTATCACATGCAAATAATGTGGATTTGCTTTTAGTTAATAGATCAGTTTATTTCAAAACCTAATTGTTTTCTTAAAAAAGGTATTAGACTAGTTTGCATCAAGCAGATTAATGTTAATTGGCAGGTTCAAACTATGGAATTAAACATTCTGCATTACCAACAGAATTTACACTAGATATTCTCTTCTTCTTCTTCTTTTCAAAACACACTTAAATCTATGCATCAGTGTGCCAGTCAGATGCAGACTTCCCTAGCTGAAGGATGGACTACCACTTATACAGATGTTTCAAGTGTCTGGCTTTTCCTCAGTGAGGTATTCATGTGATTTCCTATTAAACATCCAAACAAAATTAAATCCTCTTTACAATGTGACACTAAGCATTGCGCCATCTTTGGGACAGGAAATGAATAATGAACAGTTCTCCAGTAATGTGGAAGTCAATGATTTAGAGTTAACAGCAGGATATACTGACCTCAACTGAGACTGTAGAACCATTGTAAAACAACCATGGATACATCCAGTATTTTAAAAAAGTCAATGTCTGCCCTGGAGAGCATAAAGTCTAAATAGCGAGTCAAACAAAGAAAGTACTATCAGTCATATCTGCAGATGGGAAACAGAGGCACAAAGAGCTTTGAGTGACTCTGTGCAAGGTCATAAAGGATGTCTGTAGCAAAGCCAGGAACTGAGCCCGGAAGCTCTCAATCCTATCTCAAAGCCCAATGCCTTTGGACACAGAGACAGTTCTTCCTTTTGCTTATCCTCCTTCTCTAGCTAATTATTTATCTCTGAAAGGCAATATATTATCACCATGAGAGTCAGTCTGCTTTCCTTTTACATTTATGATCTCCATTATGATCTCCATTAAATTTTCTCTAGTTTCACACAGGATACAACAGTGTTACACAGAAGTAATTAAAATTGTACAAGCAACTGTAAACATAACGAGTGCAATGTAAACATAAAAACAGAATCTGGTGTCTCAGCAAGCATGAAATGAAACAAAAGCATGCATATTTGATTTGCAAAGACTTCACAAAATATTTTCTAATGATCACTCCATAACATGAAGAGCTGTCTATCTCTAGATTCCCAAATGTTACTTGGGTACTTCCTCTCCCCTTTCCTTCTTCCTTCCCCAGATTTATATGCTGAGCATGATGCCATATGGTATAAAATAACCTTTTGGACAGGGGGGCAGCTCAAAATCAGGTACCATCAAGTAATGATTTTCCAGCTGACGATCACAAATATCAAACATGGAACTAACTGCATTAACCATTGTACTTTGCATATTTCTACAACTATTTTTTCCTTTAAATGGGTATGTTTTACACTCCAGAGGTTTCTAGGGTCTTTCCAGAATAAACACAACCAAAAAGGGAAAAGCTTTAGGACTTTCACATTGCACTGTAATATTTCTTGACAAGATTGTCCATGGATATACAGTGGAATATACTCAAATTACACTACCAATACTTACTCAGCATAAGCATCAACTCTATCAGGAATGGCCAACTTTTGAGCAACTCATGCTTTTCTTTTGTTAATGGAGATCATTTGAATTCTTCTCTCAGCTCCTCCTGTCTACATTTGGTCCAGAAAACAGCTGAAAATCTTATTTTACAAAATATTTTCAACAGTGATGAGATCTCAGACTATCTAGACAACTCTCTTCTAGGTTCTGTGGGAAAGATAACCCTAATTTCAGAAAGTCAGACTATAAACAAACCAGAAGGAGACTTAATATGTCTTAGGAAATACAAATTCAAAGGACCAGTTAAACATGGATCATCTTTAATCTATCTAGGAGAGAACAGCTCTCCAATATCTAGCAACATACACACATAGCTACATATAAAACTCCTGCAATAAGCATACCCTTGCAAAACTGCCATAAGGAACTTAGGATAATTCTTGTTTGACATACTCTGTGAAAATTAAAAAAATCACTAACTAATTACTAACTATGGTCATTTACTAATAACCATAAACATAAAAGGATGGGCCCTAACATTTTTGAATGCTCTTTTGAAGGAAACAAGGCTCATGTGATCATGCAGTCCCTCAAAAGCCCTCAATAACTTGCTCCTGGTGACCAGTCCCAAGCAGATTTGACAGTAGGCTGTGGCTCTTACAGCTCTTCCAAGCTGTCAACCTAGCTGAAGGTCTTCACTTGAAAAAAAGGAGAAAAGTATTAAATTCACATCCATACCAGAGAGGAAGCTGCAGTACTGTTTGCTGCCCTGGCAAGCTGGCTGCCTAAAAGAGAACTGCAGGGCAGACAGCAACCACAAGTTTTCCATCAGGTGCAGCAGGATCTGCTGCCTTTGCCCAGCCAGTACCAGGGAAAGGCACAGGAGCTTTATACATCAAAACAGCAGGGGAACAAAATAGATTAAGAACTTGCACAGAGAATTGCTGTTGTTACAGCAGTGAAAGCTTATAGAGGTTACAGAAAGAGGGTTACTCCAGTGGGGGAGATACTAGGCATAAGATTTGTAAATCCCCACCACCCACCCAGCTTCATTAGTTTTAAGACTCAAGGAACCATTTGTTTGTTTATTGCCATGTGTCACCACATACATACAGAGAACGCAATATACTGTGCAATTACAGGGCTGGCCACTCCACAGTCATTGATAGAGTTCAGGAAATCATGCTGCAGTACATGCTGTATTAACCTTTTCTGAAAATTATGGCATTCTCTGAAAGGGCATTTATGAGCTTAGTATTACTTCAGGGTATAAGTAGAATGTTTATGACTTGACAGCCTTCATCCACATTTACTTCATTTAACATAACAGCAACTTTCATTTACTAGTTCCCCTTCAGCAAAATTAGTTTAGGAAATCTGACTCTGCCACTCATCTAGAAACAGATTTTCCTCTTCAATTCCCAGGGTGGAACTGTATTTGCAAGCATCTTTATGTTAGAGTTAGCAAAACAAATAGAGCATTCATTTCAACACTGACCATTAAAGTGGCATTTTGCTCTCTGGACTTTTTTTTTTTTTTTTCAAAACCACTTTTCATATAGAAAATATAAAGTAGTTCATATCTCCACCTTCTTATCCATCAAAGTTGGTTCATGTTCTTAGAAGAATTGGCTTCCTAAAAAAAAAAAGACTGAACAAAGTGGACAAATGATGAGATCATCGTCTTTCCTTGTCTCCCAAAGGAAAGAAGGAACAAGAATGCCTCTGAAACTCCAAAACCAAAGATGGAATAAGATTTACTGTAAAACACTGCAAACTATCACTAATATTCAATGAGTGTCAGCACGAGGAATGCATATGGTCGCAGTTTTAATGACACACAGTACAGCAAAAGCTGAAGCAACCTTCCATGTGTTATCACTTTCTACTCTGCACAACATCTGGAAATGCAAATGTTGCAAAATAGGATACTATAGATCATTTTAAAAAATAGAAAGAAAATATTCCATATTCAAGTTATTTTGTCTAATAAGGCTTTGAGAAACTCTGAAGTACAGCCCTTCATGCACAGTGCTGCACTGGAAAACTTCTTGGAGGAGAAGCAGTCTCTGAAAATACACAGTGATTTACAAAGGTCATCACAAAAACATATAAACAAATTGCAAGGGTTTTTTGTTTTCAGTTGAAGAGCATTTGCAAATGCAGGGTATCATGACAAACACCCTAAAGTTCTGGAGAAGACCAGACTGTTTTTGATAATGCTGATGCTTCTTAGCAGTACTTTTTAAGGATTCTATGTTCTGGAAAACTCACCAAAAACACAAAAACAAACCACTAACAAAAAAACACCACAGATCACCTTCTCTCCTCACCAATTAATATATATATACAAACAAAACTCATTAGTAGGAGGTATGTTGATAATTATAATTTCTACATTTTAAAGTAAAGAACCTAATGAGATCTTCAGCAAGCAGATGGAAAAACAACTGTATTTTAAATCCTTATGTAAACTTAAGAGGTGTATCTAAGATCTTTTGGAGAGATTCCAATCACGTCAAGTACAACTGAGGAAAATCTGTGTTAGGCTTCCTTCACTGGGTAAGCAAACGAAATAATTCAGATACACTTCAAAATAAAGACTAGCTCCTGCCACAAATACACTCAAGTCCTCTTCTTGGAGCTCCTTACAACATTTCATAAAAATCGAATAAGCTCCACAAGATAGAAACCACTCAAACCATTCAGAAACTCCACTTTAAACACAGGAACTCAAACTGGGCAGCAAAACCTTTCAGAGAAGCTGTCCTGCTTTGTCATTAGATAAACCAGAGCAAGGTCTGTCATCTCATAAAATTACATTTCCTGACAGAGGTTCTGGAATGAATAATCATGAATGAGGCTACTGAGTCTTGATTATAAGGTATGACAGAGTCTACAGGTTGCTTAGCTCTTAGGAAGGAACTAGAGTACATAAAGAAGGCAATGTCTTCCCATCATGGTACATAAATCTTCCAAATCCCCTAGGAAAAAATACTGGAGGAAAAACTAATAAAGAAATAATGAGGACTAAGGGTGCAAATAACTTAGTAGATTTCAGGAAATTAAAAATTTATTTTTGAAGGAAAGAAAGTAAAAATTTAGGTACTTAGAAGTGGCAAAACTTCTCTGCTCATGCTTAACATTCATTATGTCTAACTTAAAGGAAATTTACTGATTGGAAAAATCACTTCAGATAGTGAACGAGCCAAAATGAAATCTCTAGTCTTGCAGTTGACAAACCAAAAACAATTTCAAATGTTCCTCACAAGACCTCTATCCTTAACAATCACTTAAGCTTTCCACATAAGCTACCATGCTCTATTTGACCGTCTTTGTATTGGACAGTTATGGAATTCTTCTTGCCTCAAAAGCTGAGAGTTTTAATAAGGAAGCATTATTAGTATTTATATTATACTAAACCAACATCAACCTTGCTAGAAATCTACAGAAATTCTCAAAATCACATTGTTTTGCTGTATTAACTATCTGACTGCCTTTATCCCAAAGCAGAGGCCATCAACCATTTCAAAATGATGCAGGAAAAGACAGGAATGCAACAAAATCCTGTCACCGCGTGGTACTTACCCTAACAGGAGGGCTCCGTGCTTGCACCCTTTGCTGCTGTCCAACCTGCGAGCTCTGCAGGTCCTTGGACCCGCAATTAGCTACAGTGTTGATGGGGACCCTTAACGCGTTTGTGCCAGCAGTCCCACCGCCGGGTTTTCGAGGCCTCTGTTTGATGCCATCCAGTAGTCTCACGAGCAAAATGTTACTGGGGAGTTCGTCAACACCGCAGTCCACCAAAGTCCGGCACTCGGGACATCGCAGCTCATTGCGAGAGCTCACAATGCCCAGCAGGCAGCGTTTACAAAACGTGTGCTGGCAAGGCAGCACTTTCGCAGAAGCATCAAGGCGTTCTAAGCAAACAGGACACTCCAACAGATCCAGCAAAGCCGATTCATCCATTTTCCTTGTATTACTTAATGAAATAACAAATCTTCGCAGAATTTGTGTGTTTTGAGCGCTGCAACGGTATCATGTTACGTCCATTCCTCTTCTGACCGTGCTCTAAAATGTTTTGAGGAAAAAAGGCATTAATAACATGGGAAAAGTCAGCAAGATCACTTTATATGATGATGTTCATACAAAGAGCAAATTAAGAGATCACTAGACTAATTCAGTAGATATTTTCAAAAAATGAAACATGAATACAGCAATAGCAATCTACATTAATGTATCTGCTTACATCTCTGAACATTTGAGACATTGATGGCAAAGGTAACTACAACGGTGTCCAAAACCACGCAGCCTACACCAACAGGGCATAGAAAGTGGAATTATATTTATGCTAACACTAAGCCAACAGTGAACTACATTTCTACCCTTTCTATGAAAACTACTGCAGCGCATTACACAGCTCAGCCTTGAAAACAGCCTCCAGCTCACAAGGTTTTAAGCTTACCGCAAGCACTGACAAGAGGGATCATGACAGTGCCGCCTTTAAGAAGCGCTTCAAAAACTATCGCAAAGTGATTTACAGCAGGAAGTGCTACTGCCATATCGCAGGACAACACAAGCGCTGCGTATGCGGCCACAGAGGCAGGGGCGAGCCCCCAGCCAGCCCCAGTGAGGGGCTGGAAAAGGGAGAGGGGAAAAACAAACACCACTGAAGAGCCTCCCGAAAAAAAAAACATTCTGAGAGAAGGCACACCAGGATGCTTCACAGGCAGAAAAAGGCTTGCTAAGCTCGGCAGTGCCCAGCGCCAGGCGAAGTTGAGCGCCTCCCGCCAGCCCCCGCAGCCGCCTGCGGGAGAGGCTCCCCCGGCTCCCCGGGCGCTCGTCCCGCACCTACCTGTTCTCGGGCTCCGCGCCCGGACCGCCTCCCCGACCCACCGCTCTGTATTCCCCTGCTGCCCGGGGAACAGCGACCCGCGGGCGGGCGGACACCGCGGCGGCGGCGCGCAGGGGACCTGCGGGGACAGGGGCGAGCGGGGACGGCTCCGCGGGAGGCGGGAGGGGGCACGGCGCTGTCACCCCGCCTGAGGCGCCGGGCAAAGGGAGGCAGGGAGGGGTCGGGCCCACGGCCCCTCCGCCACGCCGCGCCAAGCCGAGCCGAGCCGAGCCGAGCCGAGCCGAGCCGAGCCGCCCCTCGGGGAGCGCAGGGGTCTCCGGGGAGCTCGGGCGCCGCCCCCTCCTCGTCCCTCACCCGGCTCTCACCGTGTGGCCGCGCCGCCCCCGCTTTGTTCCCGTGAGGAGCCGCCACCGGCCCCACCGCTGCCTCTCCCGCCGCGGCAGCGCCGAGACTCCCGTGCCCTCCCCGCCCCGCCGCGCAGGGGCCGCTGACGCGAGGGGCGGCACCGCCCCGCCCGGCACCGCCCCGCCGAGGGGCCGCGGGCAGGGAGCGGGGGCGGGCCCGGCGGGGCCCGGCGGCAGCACCGCCCCTCGCGGTGCCCCGCGTCCTCCCTGCCGTCCCCACCGTCCCCGCCTCGCTGGATACCTCGGGCAGTGGCCGGGGCGGTGGGAGAGCACAGGCGGCCTCCTGGGACTGGAGGAGAAGGCGCTTCCCCCCTGCCTTGTGGGCTGTGGGCAGCCCGGACGGGCACCTGGGGCTGCCGCCGTCTGCGCGGGGGCGGTGGCGAGCGAGGAAGGGAGCGAGGGTGGGTGGCCGCCCGCCGCCCGCCGGGCTGCCCCCGCTCGCTGCCTGTGGTAAGTCATAGCCGGAGCGCCGGCCTGCGGCTGCCAGGCCCTATAGAAGGAGGAGCCGGGGTGCCCGGAGCCCAAGGAGGCTCCTCTTGCGGGGCGGGGGCCCTCTCCGCACCCCCCGGGCTGCGCTCCCGCCGCTCCCGCTCCGGGAGGCAGCGCCGCCGGGCTGGGCGCGGGCGGGAAGGAGACGGGGCTGCCTGTCACGTCCATCGCTGCCCTGGGGTGCGGCTCGCTCCCTCGGGCCCTTGCAGCGCGCTTGTGCTAAGGTCGAGTGCATGCTTAGTGCTGGGCTTGGCACTGCTGGATTAGTTGGGCTCGCTGATCTTAGAGGTCTGCTCCAAGCTGAACGGTTCTGTGATAGGATTGCTTCATTAAATAAATGATGCTAGAAAATTGGTGAGTGCCTCTCTTCACACACTGCCCCCGCACACACACAACCTCACACCTCTGGACTCGGGAGAAGATTCTCTTCTTGGTTTTGGGGTGTTTTGTGTGAGATACCTCTCCCTTCTCTGTGGAAATGAAGGAGGATGTAAACCCTAAGATACAAACAAATTACCTTAAAACAAAAAGAAGTTAAAGCCTGCTCATTTTAAATCAAATGACACCCCCTTGTCTATATGGGTGATGAAAAAGCTAGACAAATATTTAAGTTCCAGTTATTCATCTTGCCAACTGCAACTCAAAAAGGAAGCAATTCAAAAACTTGGCTTTTCCGTCTTTTTTTCTGGATATGCTAACTTGGTTGTTTCCAACAGTAATGATATACTCTGATTATTAGGATTTCCAAATAAGTACTCACACTGCATCTCTAATATTTTATTTTATTTTTCAGTCGTGGTAGTGGAAATATTGAAGCTGCTAAATATGTACAGTTCATTAAGAAATAAGGTTTCCTCCCCCACGAATTCTGGAGTTTAGGAAAACTGATACAGATGGGTTTCTGGTCTATGTCTGTGCTTTCCATGGAGTATCGTAACATAAATAGAAGGGTATAAACATCTGATACATAAGAATATTCCTATGTCTCACAGGAATTACTATGCCTCATAGTATTCCTCTATCTTGCCATGTCAGTGCTATCACTGCAGAAAAAAAAGGGATAATTAGTACATTTGAAACAGAGACTTGTGGAATCTAAACAAAGTCTCATCTCACAATTTGATTTCACTTTTGGACATAGCTTCTTCAAAAGATCTCATGGTAATAATTTGCCAGCCTTTTTAGCATAGTTTTGTAAGCAAGACAATTATTGTTGTCTAAACTTAGTTTGCTGCCTAAGGAATGTAAAATATCTATTAAAACAGTTAAGGAATTTACAACACAAGTGGTGCACCAGGGAAGCAAGATGAAAGTCCAGGGAAGCAGGATAAAAAAGATTGCCCCTTTATCAGGGCTGGTCTTTGGCAGTGTTTTATGTAAAGTCTGTAAAATACTAAACGCATGGTGGAATACAAACCAAAGTAGTAAACACTCCATAGAGCATCAGGTAAATATGTGACTTCCTGAGCAGTAGCTGTAGTTAATTTTCAAACACTTATGATCCATGTAAAAAATGTGGGGGTGTGTGCAGATGTATGCCCTGCCCTCTTACGCATGAAGGGTTTGACTCAGAGGCTGGAATGCTCTGGTGCCAGGACTGAAAGGAACAGAATTGCTGTTACATTGAAGCATTTATTCTTTCTTGCTACCAGCCATAAGCAGGGCATTGCACTCTTTGGACATTTTTATGTGAGGAAACCTCACTTCTTGGAATCATCCTATCCTTATGCACAATTCATTAGTTCCTTGTACAACTTTTACTAAATACATGATGCAAAGGGCAAAAATCCCTTTAAAAACACAGATTTGAAAGATGAGGCCCTCCAGTTACTCAACCACCTGGATACCTACAACTATAATATCTATTAATATTTGTTTCTATTTTACGCATTTTTGGTGTAGTGAATTGCATTTCTGTCACTGGATTTCAGGCATACTTTTTTTCCCCTCCAATGTATGTTGTTTCTTTTCAACTGGAAGCTGTTGAGTAGAGGAAGAATCAAAGGACAATAGGAAGAACAGCAAAAAACAATGCCAGTAGCAGAAAGAATTAGTAACACCTTTTTCTTTTGTTTTTTGTATGTCAGCATCCTTAGTGCAATAAAACTACTGTGTTCTCTGCACTCCTTCTCCTTCACCAGTACCTTATTTTGCTTCTCTGGACCAAATAGCCTAAAGGCCTCTCCCCATGTCTTCAGCCCACTCTTTCGAAACAGTCACACTCTCTATTTTAACTAACTCTTACTGCAATAATTCCTGTTTCTGGCACACTTCCAAGTACCCTTAGTTTTTCCTCTGTTTTTAAAATGTGAGAGAGTCTATTCCGTGCCTGGCTTTTAGCAACTCTGGTTAATTGATACGTTGGCAGCTCACAAGAAGAGAGAACAACATCTGCTGCACCCTTTGCTGTAGAAGAGACATTCAATATTAGATGATTTTTAAATATGACCACTGTTTTCTGTGAAACCTCTAGAATTTTAATCTTTCCAGATATTGCATCAGGTTTTTTTTTCCCAATGAATTATTGGGAAGAGGGGCTAAGACATGCACTCTATAGTCATCTGCATCTAGTGTCTTAGGAAATTTAATGGATAAGTAGTATGGGATATTTCAGAATTGCACATTTTTCAATATGCAAACCTTAAACATAAAAACATTTGGTAATTAATACCCTAAATACACTAATGCACTACAGAACAACACCAGGTCCAATCTTCATTCTAATCCTACAGAATGTCTCTGAAGATTGTTACCCTTGACAGCAGGGATAATCCACATGTCTGAAAAAGTCATGTTAGCACTATATATATTTAGAGTAATAAAACAAAACTGAGTGCCATGTAGATCAATGCAGGCCTGCAAGAATAAACATTTGAAGGCATAAGGCTTTTTGTTACAAGACATTCCCACCAGGTTAGTCACAGGAAAACACTGTGCTTATGGGTGCTTATGATCCCCATAACCTATAGCTGCATCATTCAGTGCTGTACCCTGCAGAACGCAGTAAGGTTATGTAATTGGTCAGGAACTTGATTTGAATGTTCATTATGCTGATGGGAACATTGTGCCTGCATCTCATTAACCAGCAAGCTTAAATTTGCCCTTACTACAACTAAGGTTAAAGGAAAAACAAAGGAGAATGCGTGTTTAAAGAAATCAAGCTAGATGGTACAGATGTGAAGATTTTAGGAGAGGAGCAGTGTTGCTGTCTGATTAGGAACGGTGAATAATGCAGCAACACACATGACCTCTTCCAAGCAGCAAGAAGAAACAATTTATTGAAAAGCCAGGGCATACATATAAGATAGATCATGCAAAACAAAGTAGAAAAGACTCATTGGTCCAAGAAGGCAACCCCTCTTGAAAACATGCTGCAAAACAGCACGTCTCTCATGAACCCTGCAGGTGTTTAATCATTGTTATAATTTCTTGTCCTTGAGCAGGCTAAGAAACCCAAGGGTTCAAGGCTGCTTTATCCCTGGTTCCCAGCAGTATCCAATGACAGAGCAGAAGTGTTACAATCCATTCTTAATAGGTTTATTCCAAAATCAGAATATCTTTTCCTTCCTTGCGTACAGCTAATAAGCTACAGACCTAATCTGTGAGGCTGCAGAGTTGGTCCTAACTCCTCTTTGCCCCTATAGAATTAGTGCTCTCTCCATAGGGGAGATTCTGGTGGGTACAGAGCATACCAGATTATGTGTTCAGTCCTGCTTTGGATATACCCAGCTCCACTAAGGTCTGGTCTCCCAAAGAATTTTAAGTTATTCAGGATGTAGTTTTAGAATTATTGACTGCCCTAGACATTTTGGAATGCTTGCATGCTGTTTTAATAGTTTGCTATATTGTTAGCAAATTGTAAGCTATTAAAAAGCTATTAGCATTTTCCCCACTTGCAAAGGCTGCATTCCAGTCACAGGGTAAAGCTCTTTCATATGAATAGTAAACCAATAATCATATAAATATTGAAGTAAAATTATCATCATGTTACTGACTCTAGACTGAGATCAGGCAGAACTGTAATAAACCACTTCCAGTGATAGCTGGAATGACTAAAGTCCAGTTTTATCTTTGAGGAACATTGTGGCAAGTCTTTGGAGCTTTGGACACCCAAATGTGTTCAGACACACAGATGAGTTGCAGGGTCCAAACAATTCTTCTTTTTAAATAAGCAAAAATATAATGGAGGATATTCAACATTCATCAAAGTAGTTTTCTTAGTCTTCATTACCACACCTCATTACCAAAGTATCTGAAAGAAGCCAAATGTCTGGAGACTGGATACTTAGCATGCATCCTTTCTGAGACAAAAAAAAACCCCAAAAAACCAAAAAAACCCCCATAATTTTAATTGCAATTGTACATAGGAGAATGAATTGCTGAGGAGAGTTGGAGGCACTTTTGCATGTGGTCTGTCGAGAGGGAAGGAGGTTGTGGGTTTTAGGATAGGTTTGTATCAATCATGTCAGGTCTACAATTCCTAGATTCTACCTTTTGTTATAATATGTATTTCTAGAAACACACTACAGCTCCACTCTCTAAAATCCTGTGAGAAGACAAAGCTAGTCAGTAAGTGTCATGTACAGGGAAGAATTCACAATACTGTGCTATTTTATCAAGGGGGTCCTTCAGTCAAATTAACCCTCCAAGAACAAATATCCATGGCCAAAGTCTTGGGTCCTCCAATCAGTAACATGGTGGAACCTTAGGTCTATTTACCTTTTAACACCAAATAAATCTTTAAAGCATATTAGACAATCTTTTCAGTCTTTCTAGATGATAAATTTTCATGTCCACCCAGAGCATAGGCTCTACAATAGGTGACGTAAAGGATTTTTTTTCTCCTTTGGGTAGCTGCATGACAACATAATGAAAATTCAGAAATTTCTGCAGGTCTTAACAAACACCTTATCCAAAGTGTCTTATTGCAAGAGAAGTTATTGGAAGTGCATTTACAGAAACCTATCTCTTTAAAACCACTTATGCTTTTGTGGTCATGAAAGCTAAAGTGTAACAAAAGCAATAACATATCTGTAGTGTGGTTTGTGTTTTATGATGAGTCCTGCAGTTCCTCCTACTGTCCAAATCAGGCAATCTGTTGAAAAGTACCATAATTCTTTCATCTACATCTCTTCTGCAGAGAGTGTTGGTTTGGATTTTGTGCCAGAAGAGTCTGTAGCTGTGTTACACTCTCAGACTTAGGAGCAGGGACTGGTAAGATGCTACAGGATAAATATGTGACATCTTTCCATGTCACATGAGTTCATGATTCATGGATTAATGAATTTCATGAAATTCATGTGTTTTTACAGCAAAATCTATAAGAAGATTAAATTCTAAACTAGATTATTTTAGAATTTCAAGTGGTGCAACAGTTTGATAGTTCACCAAAAAAAAATTACAAAAATTAAAAAAAAAAAAAGGTAGTCATGTTAGCTCTTAAAAGCATGCACAGCTCGATTTTTTTTTCAGAGAGATTTATTTCCCTAAAATAGCGTTTTCTTACTAAAAGTGCCTACTGGGCAGAGCTTTGTGACAGGCAAGTAGGATTATCAGCATGTTTACTTTTCAAACATCTCTGCCACACTTGAACATTTCTGCTGTGGTGTCATACATGAGTGATGAGATAGGTTGTGTAAGGATTTGTGTACTAGGATATAAAAAGCTGAAATGCATTACAGCATTTAAAGTGCACTACCATTTCAATTCCAAACTAGCCAAAGCAGTATTATTGTACCAAGGGAAAGCATTTCCTTTGACTTTAGTATCCCTTTTAGGAATGTACCCTCAGCTCCAAGGAAAGTTGCATCCCCTTTACCAAAAATCAGGTCTCTAGGTTGTCTGAAACGTACAGGAGCTCCTTTACAGCTTTGGTTCTCTGCATTTCCTGGGGCACTTGTGAAAAGATGTAGGCAGAGGTTTGGATGTGATCAGTGTACCAGCCATATAGTGTGCTTTTGTCCATGATATCTTGGAAGCAAAAAGCAAGGATTTATGATGTAGCTTGACTCTGAAGGAAAGTTTTTAATTACACTGGGATGAAAGTAAGGGAAGAAAGGGACAAGTTCCCCAGTGTTTTTTTGCAGAATCACTATCATTCTGCTACCACAGTTCTTTATAAACAGAGGAATGCAGGAGAAAGGACTCCAAAACTATCTTTGTTCAAAATAAGATTAAGGAAGTGAGATAAATTTATGGAGTATTCATGGCATTACTTTGGATTTTTTTATAAAGCCTGAGACTTGGCTTCTAAGTCAATAAGGACATTGAGACACAAAATGAATTCTCTGAGGCTGCTAGTGCTATGAGGCTATATAATCACTCTGGGATTGCCAAAGATTTCTCTTTTTTTTTTTAAAGATTTGTGTCACTTTCACTCCCACACATCTGGCAAGAGAGCTCAGCACTGGCTTAGCTGAAAAATCTTATCTCATAGATCATTACTAGCAATAAATTCCAGCCTTTGTGCTTACTTACATTGTCCCACAGCCTGGAGTCACTGATTTTGCAGAATTAGGAATGTGGGCTGTAAAATATTTACTCACTAGTATGCCCCCACCACCAAAAAGAAATCCCAATCCCAGAAAAACCATGCGATGACTCAAAACCAAGCCTCAAGCTCTTTCATTGTGAAGTCAGCTTTGAAAATATAAATTACACGAAACTGGCTCTTGGGGCCAAAGAAAACAGGCAGCTGGATTCCATCCCCCAGCTAAGAATCAGCCCTTAAATACCTCTTAAATAGACACTTTATATGAGCTATAGTCAAACTCATTTTCAAGTAATGTTTTCCCACATATCCCAGAAAATGCAAACAGCAACTCTGTGTGTGGATGGACTGGGGTACTGACAATGGGTAAGTGTGCCAAAAACCTGCAAACTGCTAAGGCAGTTCTACCACAATTCTTCTCTAAGGTCACACCTGTGCTAAAAAACTGATGTATTTTTAATCCACATCATAGTCCTTATATGTAGCTAAGGCAGCTGTGCTCTAAAGAACCATCAGCAAATGGCCTGTGCTAGGTATTTTCCTGCATACTAGTTCACATTGGTGAGCATTTTTTTCTGGTATTGTCTTCTGGAAGCATTCTTATTTATGGGATTTATTGTGCTTATCCTTTTCTATATGACTGGCATAGGGAACACAAAGGCAGAGTTACCTCATACATGGAAGACTTGGCAACTTGTGTCAAAAAAAACTGGAAAGAGAAGGTAAGACAAACGAGACCAGCACAGATGCATTTGTCTCTACAGGTTCAATTCAATAATATGCTGGTGAGGAAGCAAAGGAGCAATTCCTAGTACTAAACCACAGATCTCCAATTTAGCAACCTGTCTCCTGGAGTAGAATTAGTCCTACTATTAATCCTACTATTAATAAGGAGGATCAGAGTTAATAATGGCCAACAGGTGTTGCTGGGCAGAAAATGTATTTTCTGGCTGTGGGGTAATATGGTATGGAGACACTTGAGGTGCAACATACTCGTATATCTCTGTATTCCTCATGATCAGATTTCAGAGGAAAAATTGGCAACTGGCATATAATAAAGCCAGAATAATTTCCAAGAGTCACAACAATCATTCTTAAGTAGCTTACCCCAGCAAAACATGGCAGAATAACCAATCAGCTTATAATGAACATGAAATGCCTTCCCCTTTTTTTTCATAGGACAAATTAATGTTTTGACTCTAGGTAGTGTTGCATAACATGAAACATATTAGTTTTAATCAATATACCAGCACAATCCAGGAACAAGCTGTAACTTAATTTTTGGCATTTTTATTTTCAGTTTCCCCAGTAACTATTAGTGAGTACATGGAAGCGTTTTTTAATCAGCCCTGATTCACGTACCCAGGCATCAAGATTGAGGTTAGTCTGTTATAGCTGCTCTGGGAACCTTAATTCACTTGCATTGATTTTAGGGGGATTAAGCCAGAAACAATAGTATTTTAATGCCTTTTTTTTTTTTGTATTTTCTTGGCAAATACTTTTTTCAACTTTAATTTTCCCATGTGAGCTGTCAAAAGGTCACTGAAATTCTCCTGGGCAAAGGAGGGAGTGTGGTTGAAAACATGGCCTCTATGCTGCTTCCTTCAGTATTTTTCTTCATGTCATTAGTGCTGTACTGGGCACTTTCCCCCAGCTTCCTTTGGAAGAGAGAGTGAGCAAATGTTAGTGAGAAAGGGAGGCAAGAAACATAGAAAAGGCTTCCCTGCTGTTTTATTTGGCTACTTCTAGGCCTCAGTAACAGTAAACTTAGCCACAAAATATTAGTGTAGAATATATTGTCTAGTATGCACAAAAACTCCCACACGCTTTCAGTGTGGTTTTTTTTCCCCAGTTCATTCTATTATTCTACATAATCTTCTGGCCAATGATCACAAAACCTTCTGACCTCTCTGTTATCCTATGGCAAGAAAATACAGTTCCCTAAGGCTGCAAAAGCATCAAGATTTCCAGAAATGAGGTACCTGTAATGTCCATGACTATCAGCGTAGCTGTGAGCAGCATATTCTGCAGACACCACTAATAGAGAAATGCAGAATGGAGGGACAGGGGACACCCCATATTTACAGGCTTGCCGGTCTTCTGAATTTCAGCTGAAAATACCTGAGGTGAAGTGTCATAGATAGCTAGTCACTGTAGGAAGTGATCTGATCTTTGTCATACTATGGATTAGTGTGATCCTCTAACAAGCCCCCATGGTTTATTATATGATAAGCCAGGAAGTTACACAATTAGTAAATTATTTCAGTTATACATTTCTCACCTTTTTAACTGCTGTAAGGCAGAATAAAACATCTGTGGGGATTTTGCCAGCAAGTGAAAACAAAAATAGTGCTAAGTAAATACATTCCAACTTGATTAATGCAAGATAAACACTATAGGCTACACAGCTTTTGCTCCTCAGCAGGCCTATTTCTTCACATTGTATGCTCATACATAAATTTCTCTTACTAACACTACACAAGCAGTCTGGCACCATCCTTGACAGATGAGCTTTAGGAACTGTTACAAAGTGGTTTAAGTTATAGCTCCATCTGTTACATCCCGTCCTTCTGATGGAGATTGTGTTCACTGTGGCAGAATAAGCAGAATGGAAGATGTGTTCATATCCTCACCAACTGCAGCTCAAAGTCTGGTGCCTTGGCTCACACCCATTTTCTCAGCAGTTTAATCAATGACGCTCTGCTTCGTGCCCAAGCATGAGGGTGGGCGAACATTTCCTTCTGCTGGTCCTGATAATCATCAGCAGAGGGGAAGAACAGACTATGGTGAGCAGAAGCCTAACAAATCACAATGGGATCTGACTCAAGTTTCTATAATTTTACTGGGAGGAAGGAGGCCTTAGGACAGTGCTCATCCATGCTCCACTACTTATGTACAGCTAGATACTGGGAGTTACCAAAGTATCACTGCATTGTCACCTGGCAATGTTTGACCTCATGGTCTGTGGAGTCAGAATTTGCTGAAGTTTCCGGACAAAGAGGATTGTCCAATGTAGAGAAAGCAATAGTGGTAGTCTGAGGAAAGGTG
Source organism: Erithacus rubecula (assembly GCF_903797595.1). Lineage (NCBI taxonomy): Eukaryota > Metazoa > Chordata > Aves > Passeriformes > Muscicapidae > Erithacus > Erithacus rubecula. The sequence continues at coordinate 35,601,585 of NC_136687.1, read as the reverse complement.
ACGAGCAGTATTAGGTGAATACAGTGAGTTAAATTCTTCAGGGCTCTGTGATCATTAACTGATGTGCTAAAGGCCACAGTGGAATTGGATATAGAGGTTAGTGCAATCAGGCTTTTCCACAGCTGGAAAAAAAGGTGCTATATTACTAAGTTAAAAATCACATAAGGAAATATTTTAGTGCCATTGAAATAATTCTCATATAGGTAACAATAGATTCAGTCTACTAAGTAAGGCTTAAAACTACTGAGTAAAAAAAAAAGTATACTCCTATTTCTTATAATTTAAAGACATAAAAGTATATCCAATGGTATGTCCAAATATACTATTCTGAGAAGCTCAGCTGTCATAGAATTAATCTTTTAGTTTCCTGCTACAATGTTTAAAGAAGAGCATTAAAATGCTCCAAATGGCTATGTAAGATATCAAAATTAATGTCAGTGGGAAAGGATCAATTAAATGTGCTATAATTATGGCAAATTAGTTGCATTTTATTTCTATCTTTCAGACATCTTTATTAAGAATTGTTATAGATTCCCAGAATAAATGAAGAAAGACCTTGAGATCTTTGAGTCCAACCTTTGACTGAGTATCACCATGTCAGCTAGGCTATGGCACTAAGTGCCATGTCCAGTCTTTTCTTAAACACTTCCATACCAAGGAAAAACAGAATTTAGAGGAAATATAACAGCTACAGCAGTCTATAAAAAGCAGTTTTAAGCGGGACTCAAGATGGTAGAGCTCCACAATAGACAGAGTTGTGGCTCATCATTAATGGCACCTCAGGATTTCTGTTCTTTCTGTATCCATATCAAATCAAGTACTTCAGAAAAAGGTTACATACCTTAGTTTTGCAAAACTTCTCTGACAGCATTCAGAATAGTTGTAGCAGCAATAAAACAAACATCAGTAAGGACATTTGATTGCTGATGGGGAAGCCAATAGGAGGAAAGTATGGCACCCCTGAAGTATTGCTTGAGATTTAAAACTTTTTAAGAGACAGAACCACAGTCTTCTAGCCTTAAATTTGAATTTAGGGAAGTTTTATTCTATATCAAGGACACAGCCAACATGTATACTTCATCCCTTCCCCTAGGGGAGAGATTACTGTCAGGACTGTGTGCAGAATACACCAAAAGTTAGGATATGACAAAGACCTGATTGGTTCTCTTCTCAGAGAATCAGCTCTGTATCAGCTCAAGCCACAGTCCTATTTAAATATGAACTGTATTTTTTCCTGGCTGACTACAGTCCCTAAGGGAACATCCATCAGCCAAGCAGAAGTGAATCATGCAACGCCCCAGCCTCACACTAGATACAGTCAACCTCAGAGATGACTTGTGAAAGAACTGTCACAGCCATTCTGAAACTAAGCAAATGCCACCTCTCTGGAGTTTTCCCACTCTGCAACCTGCCCGTGGCTTTGGCTTGTGTTGTGCAGCTCATGTGAAAAAAACTCCAGGTCTTTGGCTCTCTGAGGTCTCTAAACTGTATTGTTAAAAAGAGAGTGAATGGAATTGGTTAAATCCCATCTTGGTTTAAAAATGTCTTGGAAATAAAATCTGGAAGAGTGCACTAGATCAGAGATGCTCAAGGCAAGCAATTTAGGAGCAGCAAAGCTGAACTCATATATATATATGTATCTGCACACACATACGCACACACACACACATATATGTATATATATATATGTCTCACAAGTTACTGCAAATTAATATGTCTTTGTGGAAGCAGCTCAATTAAGACTTTAGTTAATAAGGAAGTGTTTTTAAGATTCTTGTGCAAGCCAGCCATTCTAAATGCTACAATTTGAACTGATGAACTCATCAGCTCAGCTTGAAAACATATCAACTTGGAAATGCGTCTGAAGCGCAAATTGCATTTACACACAAATTTAATTTAAAGGAAGCTCTTTATGGGTTTTAAAACTACTACTTAAGCTGTACAAATTGCTCCATTTAAACTCGGAAGATAAAAATGGCAAAAAAAAAGCTTTAGGAATAGTAACCATTGATTTCTATTTCACGCTGAATTGGAGTCTACATGCCTCATGAATAAACAAATGGTAAAATAAGACTTGAGAAAGCACAGAGTTATTTGAAAAGAAAATCATTTAAAAGGACTGAAAACTTAAATTTCTATATTTGTCTTTGGATTATCACAGCTAATAAAATTACATAGAATGTAGCTCTTTTTGAGCTTTGATGTGGTGCTTTTAGTGGAGACAGAAGTCAAATCAGAGATATGCTCCTACCCCAGCCTCTGGCAAAGGGGAAAATTATACTGAGCCTAACCATGTATTTCAACTGTGCTAAAAGTGTTGCATTTTATTTCGATTTGCATCTAGTTCTTTGGGGAAACCAGTCACACCATGCCATAAAGCTACAAGAGAACATCCAAAGCAGGGCTACAAAGATGGTGAAGGAGCATGAAGGGAAGTGTTATGAGGTCACTTGGTCTGTTCAGCCTGGAGGAGACTGAAGGGACACCTCATCGCAGTTAGTACTTCCTCAGGAGAGAGAGAGGAAAGGGAGCCACTGATCTCTTCCCTATGGTGACCAACGACCCGAGGGAATGGCCTGAAGTATTGTCAGGGAGGTTTAGGTTGGATATTAGAAAAAGGTTCTTCCCCCAGAGGGTGGCTGGGCACTGGAACAGGCTCCCAGGGAAGTGGTTACAGGGCGACCGCCAGAGTTCAGAGTGTTTGGACAATGCTCTCAGGCGCATGGTGTGGTTGTTCAGGACCAGGAGCTGGGCTCTATGATCCTTGTAGGTCCCTTCCAACTCTGGATATTCTATGAGTCGAGGATCCTCCTATCCTCTAGCAAAAAGAATGTGAAGATCTGTAAACAGACGAGGAATTGTATTTACGGGCACTTTCAGAAAGCGGCCGTGTATAATGAAATGAACAGACCGCATGGCGTTAGGAATTGCTGCTGCTCAGCCCGGCCGCGCTGCCCCCTGGCGGCACAACGCCCGCAGCCCTGCGCCCAGACAGCTCGGGCCGTCACAAAGCGGCGCAGCGACGAGAAAAGGACAGCGCGCGTCTGAGAAACACTGCATCTACGCTCAAGTGAGAGCGAGAGGGACAGAGAAGCAGTAAAAGCTGACAAAAGAATTACTAATAAATAACGCAGATTTCTCAAGTGCACAAAGAGGCTTGTTAGGAACGTGGTACACCGGAACTTGATTTAAAGCCATTCACTTACCAGATCACAGAAAAACCTGTGCTCTGCTTTGGTTCATGTTGCCCAACCAGATAACACTTTTTCTGAAGTTTCTTCTAGTGGTAACTTCACATATGCACTCATCAGCAAATTCAAGAGCTTAAAGCTTCTTCAGGCTCTGTTCCTCTAAGGTTTTAGGCATCAGTGCTCTGGGTAGAGTACTGTACCTGTTCAGCTCAAACCAGCTCACTGCTGGGGTTCTTACTCCTTTCTGCTGATGATTTTTTTCTTTTTTGGTTGTTTTGGGTTTTTTAAAACATTCCTCAACTTAGAATTGGCTTCAAGGGTCAAGAAGCAAGTCTGAGGACAGAGACATCAATGTTACATAGTTCACAGAATATGTTTTGTGTGAAAAATATAATCCTATTTCTCAATTTGCTACTGGAACAACAACTGAAAATTCTTCAAGGTGAATGTAATATGCACACAAGCCAAATGCTCAACTAATTTCAATAAATTGCATACAGACCAATGAATTATCTTGCAGCCACACTGTCCCTGATGTCATTATAGAATATGTCAAATATGGATTTAACATTTCAGATGAAAGTATTTCTCTTGCAGACAAATTTATTTACTGTGTTGATTTTAAGTTAGCTTTTGAGGGATTTCAAGGATATTCAGTCTTGGGTGGCAGGTTTGAAGATTATTCTTGAAAAGCTGTTCACAATCTACATGTATTTTTCAAATAATTAATTGGCAAAAAGCTCTGTTTGTAAATCTTGCAGTCTGCAGATTATGCCCATTTTCTCACCAGAAGCAAGTACACTGCATAAAAAGTGAAGACTGTCACTAATGATATGACTCCAATTTAAAAGAAGTGAACACAGCCCAATCCTTAACTTCAGTATGACTATCACCTTAAAAAAAACATAGAGGACAGAATATACCATTATATATGTTCTTGTTTCCATACAGTTATCCTATATTAATTTAAATCTAAAGTTTTGAGTCCTCCCTTCCTTCAAAAGGTGGGCAAAGTATGATTTGAAAAATTGAACCTGAAAAAGAAAAATAATTCAGAATCATTCTTTAATAGAGTTTTAGGGTGTATTTGCTAAATGTCATGAGTGATGTAGCTCATGAAGATCATCCCTCTGAATAGATTATGCAGCAGTGAAAAGTGGAATGGAAGAGGAGCCTGGTAAAAAGTTTACTGTGGGAAGTTAAGAAAAAGAAAATAAAGAAGAAAAGAGAACAAGAGAAGCAGCATAGCCCAGAAGCAACACTGTTCCCAACAACTGAAAATAGTTTCTCATCAGATGAAGTAAGAGATGTTTATCAAAGAAATAAGGATATAAAGAATAATCTATTAAAGGCAATGAATTATTATTATTAATTTTATTCTCACCGCAGATTCCCATGATACTGCTGAACTAAAGTAATTTTGGTATCTGTCTAAAAAAATTAACGCCTTTCAGTGGGCAAAATTTTAATAATGACACCATAAAACAATTATACAAAAATCATGTACATATTTTGAGAATTTAAATAATAAATATATATATATACATACTTGTTTTTTACTTTGTGGAAAAGCAACTTTTGACAGTTTTAGATTGTGACTGGTTGCAGCTGAAAAAAAAAGAAACCAAACCTATTCTTCTCCAATAGGGCACTTGGAAGTTTGACAGTTCACCAAATTCATAACAAGAGACTGACTGTAATGGGTAAACCAGTAAAGCTGATGGAGAGACAATGACTGAAAAACAACAGAATCCCTACTGTCTGCTCTGTATAGTACTGCTTAGACACGAGGAACAAGAAAATGTGTGTCAGAAGAAACTTGGTTTTGCTTGTAGGGTGGTGGAAATGAAGGTATACAATACAGGAACCAGAAGATGTGAAGTATAACACAGCACTCATGGCTGCAATGTTCCATTTTGCCCTGCAGCTGCTGAAGGAATGACTAGAACACTCAGACTTGAAAGCCAAACTGGAAACCCCCTCCCCCTTTCAGTCCAACAGTGTAGTACATCATCATTGACCAGATTACAAAATTCAAGAGAATTCAACTACATTTTTGGGATTGGGGATAGGAAAGCGAAGAAGAACAAGAACAATTTTGGAAAAAAGAGTATTCTAGCTCCAAATGGATTTTACAGTCTCAACCCTCTACAGATATTTCAATGATGACTTATGTATGTACCAGTTTATCCTGATTCAGAAAACCATCAAGATATTTCAGATGTGGCAGAAGCCTTCAGCTTAAAAATACAATAAAAGTGAAATGCAGGAACTGGATCACTAGATTAAGATACTAATAAAATACAACCATGAAGGTCAATAAAACAAAATAATTTCTTTGTGTAGATGTAAAGAAAAACTACTTGAAATAAGTAAGTGAATAGCTAGATGTGAATATTTCCACAATATAGTAATACTTCCAACTGTTCAACCATACCAGCTATTTGTTCATATGGCAGAAATTCTGTTTTAGTTATAGGTCTCAGTTTTGTATCAGAATATATACACGTATTTCTTTCTCTGTTTCTTTTGAAATTTGAGAGATTAAAGGTTTGAGCATTTTTTGTTTGATTGTTGAGGTTTTTTTTCGCGGGGGGGGGGGGTTGGGTTGATTTATTTTTGTTGCTGTTGATTGGTGTGGGCACCTAATATTTAAGGAACACATATGCAAATCCACACAAGAGAACTCTAAAGGTATCTCAGCTTAAAAGGCATGTTTTTTCTCTTTTTCATACAATCAACTTTTTTTTTTTCTTTTTTAAGTCTTGGCCCTTCTGCCCCATGTTACATTCTTCACTACAATTTGTTGTTCAGCTGTGCAGACTTCAGACACTGATATGCAGTAAGCACTAAGGAATTTCCTGAGTCAGGTTTATTCATCATTACCTGTAAAAAGTAGAAGAGGGGATGAGACAATGTAAAAAGGAGAGACACACACAGACACAATTAAAGATTGTTTTGTAACAATCTAGAAACAATTCAGTGAGAAATAACACAAGAATCCACTAAATCTGTCACCAATGAGGTGACCATGACCAAAAGCTACCTTAAAGTGCTACACACAAATACTGAACATCGTGTCATCTTGGATTAGTGAATTTAAGACAGTTGCACCTCAAGTGGCCTGCTTCAGTTAGAATAATCCTCTTAGGAAAGAGCAACAGAGATTTTCTACCAACATTTCTTATTTTAAGAGTATAAGGCTTTTGAGACAGAAGCTCATGAAGATCCTTCTGTCAGTTGTCCTCTATTCACCCCTATTAGCACAGGACTTTTTAATTTGTCTGAAATGTATAGAATCACTTTTTCTTATCATTTTTGGCTGCTACCACAGATTTGTAACATACAGAATTAGAACTGAATCTAATAAAAATAGCCACTTGTTAATCAGCATTTTGCAAGATCAAAGTCAGCTCATTTTAACAGGATTCACTCAGACAATAGCTTATAATTTATATGCCAACATTTCAGCAAATTTTCATTTAAGCCTTTTAGTACTAGTTCTAAAATATCCTTAAAGCAGAGTAGCAACAAAAAAAACCAGTGACACTATAGTAACCATTGTCTTGTTATTCTACACTGCCAGTGTTTTGGACATTTGAAAAATGAACTACTACTAGTGTATCTTTCCGAATCTGTCATTAAATCAATAAAATGTGCCTGAAAAAATATTTTTCACACATTTCTCTGTCATACTTCTCTAACACAGCATGAAAACAACACAGATTGTTCTTCTTACCTAGCAGTTCTATATCAGTAGAAAAAAACATTGGGAAAAAGTAATTTGGATTAGAATTAAAAACCAAACTATTATGTTTTTATAACTAGTTTTAAGACAACACCCCCTCCCCCCCAAGTATTTACATATAAAAGTCATAAAAAGCTGTACACTTACTTGACTTTGCACTGCTAATGCAACACATTTGCAAAATAATTTCAAAGATGCAGAAAGTACATCTTGGTTAACATGCTATAGAATATTTTTTTGAAAATTGAAATACATTAAATGGTGATTATTACACATACTTCTAAAGCCAAAATATGATTCTGATTTCTATAAAACTGATTAAAATTCTATATTTCTTCTTCTTCCCCTCTCCAGTGAAGACTTTCACCATTAGAAATCTAAAAATACATAACTGCAGTTAAATTTTTTGACATCAGAGAAATGAGAAAATCAAAACCATTCCCCCACTGATGGTGGTCTGTGTGGTTTTTCATAAGAGTGACTCTGAAAGATTGAGGAACATCCATCTGCCTTGTAACCTGTGCTAAGCTGGGCAGGGCTCCAGAGCAAAATAAATTATTTTCATGTATTACTGAGTCACCAGCTAAGATGGATGGTACATACACATCAAGGTCTTCTGAAAAATGCTAATTACAGAATAAAGAGCTCCATGATATTTTCAGAAAAGAAGAGATGGTGCAACGTATAAAAAGTAACATTACAGAAAGCATAATACAATTTTAGCTAAAATTTCATTAATTCTTAAGATTAAATTGATTAATTGATTAATTCTTAAGGTTAATTTTGATTCTGCAAGTTTTGTGCTGGATTTCCTTTCCCCATCTGTGAAACTATTTGACAAAAATTTAAAAATTATATTGTACCTTTTTATTCTAATTATTATTACAGTTGACTGTACATGCAAATTCTGTTTTAATAAGAATGGTCAGCAAAGTTTGCCACATTTTGCTGCAGGAATAAAAATACCTTTTCTGGAAAATTTTAATTAATTTAGCCAATCAATATAGCAAAGCACAGATATGTTCTATATTCTGTGATACTGTGATGTTTTAAAAGTATATTAGAACTTATACTGCACATGAACAAGAAAGAACATAAGACAAGCCATAATGCCAGGATACATTGATATTACCTTCTTGGTAGGCTCCATCTGCCATTACCAGGTGAAGTATTTTGGCATACAGGTGTTTGTGTTCATTTCCAAGAACAGTCTGAACTATGGTTGAACAAATATCAATATTTTCATCTTCATCTTCAAGTATAGCCTAGGGGAAAGAAAAATCCATGTTGCCAAAATTAAAATGGGTATAAAATTTAACAGTTCAAATTTTAAATGCAATTCATGGTTAAACCCAAAGTTTTTATCTTTATTCCACTGGCTGGGCATTTTCTCTGGTAATATTTTAGTGTGCCAAAATAGATTTAAAAAATTTATAAAAAACCTTTTATTCTAGTCACACAAAGCAATTAGTTAATTGGCACAGCAAACAGTCCTAGGTACTTGTTTCTTAAAATATTTCCACTTGAGCTTATTCCACAAACCTTTATTTTCTCATAAACTTCAATTAATTTATCAAAGCCTATTTCCTGCTCCAGGTTATATCTCAACTCTTCTAAATGGCTGAAGATACTATCACATTCTTCACATTCACTGGCAATCTCTCCATCACTATTATCTAGAAAGAAAGAAAACAACAGTAAACCCCCCTCAGTTTTCCTACATTCTTAATTCTGCTTCTAAATCTCTAAAACAAATATCCTTTAAAAGCAGCAAAACAGGTAAGCTCAGGAGAACTGGATGATGTTGGCAGATGTTCTGACAAGGTGCAAGAAAATAAGAATAGCCCCTTTCTTGAAAAGAATCCTGAATCCCCAAAGGGAAGCTATCCCCTCTAAATCCTGACAATTAGCCATGGGGGTATTCAGCCTGAAGGAAAATAAGGTGCAGTCTTAAAGCAGAATTTAATTAGCAAAGTAGTCCAAGTTCCATACTACCACTCTAAGTTTCTGAGGTGAAACTCATGAAGGGGTTCAGTGGCTGTCCCACACAAGGGAAGGAAGTTCCTTAATGAAGCAGCTGTCTTCTAGCAAAATATAAGGAATTGTATTTTACCCATCCATTACCTTCTGCCCTGAGATACATCTTGTTCCATAGAGCAAGCCTTAAAAACTCAGTATACTAAATTTAGCTACAGAGTTCCTTGTTCTTTTGTAAGTGCATCTCCTTTGTGTAGCAAATTAAGTATGCCAAGTGGTCCAATAAGACAAAGTAGAAAAATCAAGATCATTTTGCTTATAGCCTACAGAAACCTTAAAAATAGGTTTGAAATGGTAAAACATTAGGTAAATCTTACAAAAATTATGTTTTAAAAAACACAAGACAGAATCGCTATGTAAAATTCCATTGTAAAATGCAAGAAAAGATACTTTCTTAAATAAGCATTCAAATTTGGAGAGAACTTGTCTACCAGGGAAAAACTTCATATGTTTCAGAGCATATAATACCAAATTTTTAAATGCTATTACCTGGTAAAACACAGACTTCATGAGTTAGTATTAGAACTCCACTATTTACACTATTTATGACTAGTGTAAGATATAGTCCTGACCAAATCATATCCTTCATTCAAGTATCAACAGTCAAATCAATATGAAATGATCATTAAAAAAAAAGTTGTATAGTTGCATATAAAATAAAAGTTGTATATGAAATAACCCATTAGGCTATTTCTAATCTTCTATTTAACATCTAGGTTTTCAGCACATTTGGTCTCAAGTTCTATCTGTTAACCTTTTGAAGGCTGGCCTGCCTTTCTCCCTGCCCCAACAATGAAACTTGAAATTCTTATGGAATATCTAGAAGGTAGGACATTGATATTAAACACTGGCACTTGCCTCAACACCAGAATCACAGATACAGATAGTATTGCATGTTATTAGTGTATAACATGAGCCCTGCCATAAAATTAAAGACATTACCAAAGTTTATTTTACCTTAAAATAATTATTGGAATGCATTATTATATGGTCAATCTGTTGAAAATTTTCTTCAATAAAAATTACACAGAAGATTTGTTTTAGATGAGTTACTGATTGCACTTAATTTTACAGCAAGAGTAAAATACTTCTATTTCCACCAGAATTTAAACTACAGAAATGAAACTTCAGGACATTGTGCACATCTAATGCAATATGCAAAAAGCAGTAATTAATTTACCTGTCTCACTTTTAGTCTGACTGCATTAATACCTAATTTTGGCTAAGGACAAGGTGAATAATTTCATGTTCCTTCTGACTGCCTGTTAAATGCCTTAAATGTAATTTAAGATGCATCCCAGATACTCCAGTCATGTCAATCGCTATTTCTTTTCACACTTCCAGCCACGAATTATTCAAGACATACAACGTATTCTGTCTTTGATCTTCCTTGAAGCCAGTTTTTAGACAACTTAGAGAAAACATCACCACCCAGCACAAAGCCAAGCTTTAATTTGCAACATGGAATGTCACTTAGATGTTGACCTTAACATTCAGAAAGTCTGAATATTATCTACTTTTTTTAAACTTATGTATGAAAACTATCAATTAGAGCTTTTCTTCATTATAAAATAACAAAGCTAAAACATTATTCTGTGTCTGAAATTTTAACGTGAATAAATAACTTATAAAACAGGTATAACAGAAATAATACCTGACTGCCATTCTTCATTAAGAGCACTTTCACTGCTGGGGTTATTTTCATCTCCTTCATCCAGCTCAGTAACATTTGTTATGCATTCCATGGCATTAGCCTTTAAAGTAGACTCCTCTTCTTCACTCAATTCCTCACTAGGCTGCTCCCTAAGCAACTGTTCCATTGAATCCCGGAGCTCCTGCAAATCTGTATCTGTCTCTCCAAACATACTAAAGGAATGTGATATAAAGTTTATATAATTAATAATTTGCAAGACAAACCCTGTAGAAAGAACTAATTTCTTTTGTTAAGCAGCAAATTGAAAAGCCAGTTTTGCTGGAGAGGAAAATAAAAAGTGACACCTTCCACCCCTCTCCCGCAGCTATTTGTAACCTCAGTCCAGCATGACTACAGCATTGCTACCATTGTATCATGCAGCACACAGGGAATAAACAGATATCCCACAGTCTCATAAAAAGATAGTAAGTCCTCAATTCCACTTTATTAGTTAGGTAATTTCAAAATCCTTGCATTTGTACACTATTATAGAACCCTGGCAAATATAACATTTTCAATCCAAATAAAAATGTGTCTGGAGCAAAAAAGTGAGCTAGATCTAATCAAAATAGATACACCAGACTATGCAAGATGTGGGGAATAGTCAATTCCAGGGTCAGATTTTTAAGCCCCTGAAAGAATTTAGGGGACTTGAAGAACACTCTAATACGACACTAGAGGAGCAAGATTTCCAGAAATGAGCAAATGAGCAAGATTTCCAGAACATAGAAAGAAAGGAAATATTCAAGAAACTTTAATTTCTAGAAGAGTAATAGTAATCAACTTTGAGTTGCTTGAGCAAAATGCAAGTTGCAGGCACCAAGCAGAATAGCACCTAGGATAGATTTTGGGAAGGAAATTCAGACAGCTATTGTATGCAGTATGCCCCATGAGCTTCTCAATTCTCTGGAACAAGACTTTAAGACTTTAAGTAATGGTGATTCAATACAAAATTTTTAAAAACTGGGTATAAACTCCATGGTAGTATAGTGTGTACAACAGCTAGTGTCTAACCAAAAACATTCTTGATCTGACTGGTTAAATACTTGATAAACTTGATACACTCACATATCCTCAGAGTCAGAGGGTCCTTCTTTGGCTTGCTCATCTTCCGTATCATCAGTTTCAAGATTATGTTGATGTTGCACATCTGCTACACTGGGAACATCAACTAAAGTTCTGTACAGTTTGCAAAGATCTGGGAGTGAACATGTTCTCAACATCTACAAAGGCAATAGAAAGCCTGCTTGGTAACAATACTAAAGACAGTTTGAGTTTACAAAATACTTTTAAATGAGATTTCACTGTTCTTCAGGCTTCCTGCTTCACAACCAGAAGCTCTGCTAGTAGGTTAAATACTACAGGGAAAAAAATTTCTTGGTTGGCAGAAATGACAAGATTACTGCCCTGTTTAGTGATTTTTTTTTATGATGACAAGGTAGTGATAATTCTAAAAAACTGCAGAAAAGGGGCAAAGCAAATAGGACAAGTTAGGAATGTCTTCATGAACTCCCTCAGTAACATCTCAGAGAAAGGGTAGAATTCCTCCACAAACACCTGGAACATAGAATGCTGAATGGTGGAATCAGAGACTTTCACTGCTGCATGTGACTTGCTGATACCATGAGCACAGTGCAGTTGAACTGCAGGGCAAACATGGCTAGACAAATACAAACATCTGCTGAAAGAGTTGTGCCATCTGTTCTGGCTCGATCAACTTCAATAAGAAAGTAAGAATAATACTATTGAACAAAAAAGTATTTATTTTTAGTTTTTTAAACTTGCCTTTGGGTCATTTGCATCAAAAAGTCCTGTAGAAAGTCCAATCAACAATGAATTTTTGCCTTTATTTCTTGCTGGTGATATGGAACGTGAACGAGGTACAAAAGACTCTTCCTGTGAAGACTGAGATGACAGAACTGGTGAGGCTGCTGGTACAGCTGTAGGCTGTATTATCCTTTGGAATAAGGGTTCAGCTGGCTGAGAGTCACTGGAACAAGCTTCTGATGTGGTAAAAGAAAGTCTGTTACAAATCTAACTAGATTAAAACCCCAAGATACTTAAGAAAAAGGTAACTACTATGAATATACCTCATTTCTGTTACACAATTAGAGGGAAAGTAGATAGCACATTGAAAGTATTAAAATATTTTTGATTATTTTAGAAAATACAATTACAATGTGAAATTTTCTCATTTTAAATCTTGGAAAATATACAACAACCCTCAGTTATAGCCTGCTCTGTTCTCAGGCTGTTTTCCCAAGTCCATGTCTTATACTGTGTCATCCATTTTCACCTGTTGCTTATAACCTTAACTTTAGAGAAATCTAGCATATCTCAATATAATTCCCTCAAACAGGGAAAAAGACCCATCCAGTTTGCTTAAGCCATCCTTTACTAGATGCAAGACTATCACCAATGATACTTGACAGTATTAACCATGTCTTTTTCTGAAGTTATTTCCCAGACCTCCAAGAACAAGCAATTCTTCTATGCCATAAAGGATTGTCATTAGCAGCCACTTTAAACATTGAGCTGCAGCTCAGTATTAATTTGAGATGTGTATAAAAAAAGCAGTACTTCTATTTAGTAAATAATCAGATCTCATAACATCCTAAATAGTCATTTGAAAAAGCTCTAACATTCAGAAAGTTTATGTCTATCAGTATGGGCCACTGTCCTGTTCATCTACACACAGTGTAGCTTTCTTGTAACATGTTTTCCTCCAAAGTGGTAAATATAATACTCACAATTTGTGTTCCTAATCCATCAGAAATTTCCTTTTTAGAAGTAAGAACTGAAGAAGCAAATAAAGCAAAAAAAATTAGACTTGTACTGACCTGCTGGAGTTTCCTTTTGTGGTTGCACCTTGTCGAGCACTTCTTTCTCCAAAGCTGCCTCATTCATTCCATCATGTTGTGTCCTATTATAACACATCACATCAAGGGGAAATACCATGTAAAAATAACCATTGGTCTATTGAAGTCATCAAGTGCAGTAAAACTAACACAACAGCAAGGAATGAAGCTTTAGCTAAGTGGAATTTTAATGGACACATCCAAATAAAAGTCAGTTAAAGCTCAGCTGTTTGAACTGGAGAGAGAGAGGTCAGGAGAGAGTACTTACGTATCCTCTTTCTCTTTTACCCACACTTCATTAACAGTGCTAGGAAACTCCTTATTCTCCTTACTATGGTGCATTTTATCTTCCATTTCTTCCATCACCTCTACTTCCAAATCATCAGGCTCTAAAATTAATAACAATTTACTTTATTAAAAATTAATTCCAATCAAGCAAAAAGATGGGGGAGAACACATTTTAAAATTACATTTAAATCCTTCAGCTTTAATAATTTTCTGCATTTTGCAGAAACAGCAGAAGTTTTTTAATCCCAGAGCTAAAAGTTTTGGGGTTTCTGATACCAGAAGAGTATCTTAAAGCTCCAATGAACTATGTCTTCTAAAAACCTCATGCCCCTACAGATCAAAAGGATGCTGGTATCACACGTGGAAAAAGATTCCAGCAAAACTGATAGGGAGAAACAAACCAAATCCCCACCAAATTAACAACAAAAAACTTGAAGTACTTTAGAATTCTACTTGTACTCTGAAGTTTTCTACCAGCACACAAAAAAAGGTTTCTTGAAATGTACTACATGTATTACCAAATGAGATTATAACACAGGCATAGAAAAGCACCTGGTCCTACCTAAAACATGTTAATAAAAAACTGCACATTACTTATGGGAAGATATAGAAGTATACAGGATCACTACTTCACTTACTGCATTCAATAAACAGATTTTAAGTAGAATTACTGATGAAATGAGTTACCATCCAGCATAACAGGTTTGCTCTGCACCAGGGTGGCTCCAGTTCTTTGAGATTCTTCTGGTACAGACTTTGTAACATCAACTGGTACTGCAGAATGAGCTTCAACAGGAGAAAAAGCCTTCTCTTCCTTCTTTTCTGATGAAGACTGATGATCTCCTTCAAGAAGTTCTGCAGTATCTAACAGAAAATGATTCTATTATCTAAACAGTGCTTCACCATATTTGGATAAAAAAAAACCTACAACATGGGTAATAAGGTAAGTTGGGAATTTTCATTTCTTTAAAGGAAAACAGAAAAAAAAACCTGCATGCTTTTAGTACAACTATTATAAAGAAGAAAGCTAAAAATAGTAAAATTTTAATTTCATAGTTTCTTTATCATTAGTACAAGTTTGTATTTGGAATAATTGTAAATCCTTTTGTCCTTGGAAAGAATGAAGGATGGGAGTTGACCAGGAAAAAAAATCCAAACAACCAAAAAACATGACAAAATAAAAAACTGACATGGTAAGTCACATGCTGCCAACAAGGTTACAGGAAGCTTCTAATGCAATATTCAGATGATGTCATTCTTTCAAAAAATAGGATTTTTTCTATTAAAAGGCAAAGTTTAAGACTTTTCAGCAAAATGAAGATCCTTTCCTTTCAGCGCACCCTGGTTAATTTCTTACCACTTCACTGAGTTTGCAATATTTTGGTGTCCTCCAGTATATCAGCTTGAGCTTACATTCAGAACTGAGGCAACACCCAGAAGTAGAAAGCAAGAGAGAATATAAGAATATGCTTCTATTACTTCAAAATTTTTCTCAGTAGATAAACTGTCACTACACTTGCAGTGCAGATAATTACCCACTGCACTTACCATTTATCTCATCTTGCTCCTCAAGTATGTCAGTTTGCAACTGCAGCTCTGCTTCTCCTAGGATCCTCAGAACTGAATCAGTAGGGCTTTTGCCCCAGACTTTCCTGTGAGGTTCACCAATATCTAACTTAATGACTTCCCCCAGAGTTTGACCTGTTGGGACACAAACACAAATACTTTTCTAAATTAGAAATTTTTATTCATTTTCTATATAATAAACAATAACAATATAATAAACAAACAAACAACCTCCACAAAACTAAAGAAGTTAGAAAAAAAAAAAAAGCCAGAACTCGCCCCAAGTCAGACAACCTAAATACTGTGCTTATCTAGAGGTTTTCTTCTGCCAATGTTAATCAATAACAGGAGTTATTCAATACCAGTTGACACATGCAACTTAAGAGCAGCAGCAGCTCTTTTCAGAAATTCAGGCACCCCAAAAGAAAGCAGTATGGCATGGAATGGTCTTGAACTTTACTTTGAAATGGTAAACTAGAAAGTTTCTTGTCTTGCCATCGTTTGAAATTTATTTCTGTTAATTCTCCCTCCAAAGAAAATAGGATATAAAGCAACAAAGAAAAACAGAGTAAAAGAAATTACTTGATCTTCTAACATTCCAGCACTTATAGAACTACTAAGTAAAATTGCTACTTTAGTAGAACTACTGCTACTAAGTAAATATGCAAGTCTGTCACATTCTCAACGACTATTTCTTTCTACAATGTGAAGCAGATTTTTAGTAAGATATACTAAAGATATACTGAAGCCAGGAAAAAGGAATTCTAACCAAAAGACCAGAGAAAGCAAGTAGAAAATCTGGAATGACAGTCTTGATTGAAGAAAGGCTCAACAGAAGTAAGAGAGATAAATTGAGAAAATCCCTCATGCTTGTTTTTTTTTTTCCCTACTGATAACAAAACATAACAGGATTTTCAAGTTAAATAAGAAACTTCCATATATTTTAAAAGTCTTTTATTCTTTCTGTTAAATTAGTATCTATTTAAAAGACCTAAAAAAAATAACCATGCATTTAATTAGGTAACTTTTTGTTGCTGAAATTATGAAATTATTTCTTGAATTTCCTGCAGGTCATTTAACTACTCAGCTTGTGCTTTATTCCTTATTTAAAGGAACACATAACCACTCCCTTTTTAGAAATGGATGATATGTAACTGATAACAAGATGATAATAATAAAGACTACTTGCTTTACAAAAACACACACTACAAATGGCAAACTGATTTACTAATAGCACTATGACCAAAAAAAAACCAAACAAACTTACACTCAGTTCCAGAGAGAGAATCTTCCATTGATAACTGAGCTAGAGGAACGACGAACTCAGATGCCCCAGATTCCCATTTTTTGCGATCTCCCAGAGGTGGCTGGTCACCTTGTTGTTCCTTATCATGCTCAGATCCAGCTGAGTCAGAGGTATTTTTACCCTCCTTTTTTCCTTTCTCATCTTCTTGAGCTTTAAGATTTTTGTTTAATCTTCTCAGAATTTCTCGCTTATTCTGAAAGAAGGACCAACATATGTATTAAAATAGTGCCTTTCTTAAAAGGATACCTAAATGAAACTCTATATAATAATTTGACATACTTGTATTGTAAAATCTGTCTTTTTTATTTCCTCCTCAGATTCCTGGACAGCAGTTATTACATGTTCATCCTTTAAGTCCAAGAAGCATGAAACAGAAAGCAGAAGAACATGTTAAAAAAAAAACTTATCTTGAGAATAGTAATAGACATAATAAAACCTTTCAAATGACAACTGCAGGCCGACTGAAACAGAACGCATGATTATTCTGCTTTATTCTATCCCAAAGACAGAATTTTAAGGCACCTTCCATCTTTGAATGAATCACTATCTGAAAGTGGTGAGCAAATGAATCACTCAATTTAAACAGATAAATGAGATTTCAAGCATGAAATGTAGCGATAAAGCCAGATCTGACCTCTACAGCAAGATGCCACTGAATTCCTATGCTACAAATGAGTAATTCTACAAGAGAACCAAAGAAGTGCCAAGCACAGAGCCAAGGCTAGTTTATGAAGAAAAAACAGAAGGGCAAGAACACAATTAAATAATATATAAGTAAGCAAACTACATCTTGAACACAAAAATGTAGAATTTATAATCTGTGTACAAGACACATATTCTTAATTTCCAATCGCTCTGTGTGCTATTTTAATCTGTTATAGTCACTGTCTTCTTCATCACTGTGAGACAAGCTGTCCACATGGAAAAAAATATACCAATAATTTAACTATTTGTCCAAACATGATTTATTTTTCCAGCAATCAACTGACATCTTTCAGTTCATTACATTTTATATATACTCTTTATTGTAAATTCTGCTCTATTCCCATAGTTATAGTCTTCAGAGTTGAATATAGTATGAACTACCACACTACACAGAAATTTAGAAAGAGCTTAGTAAAAGTACAAAAGATTAGGTTTCTTTCAAAATTTTTTTTTTCTTTCTTTAAAAATTTTTTTTCCCTAAATAGAAGCAACAAATTTCCTTAATAAATTTTTCTACCTAACCTATACATTTTCTCTATATTCTCTTTCCAATCAGTATCCATTTCCTTTCCATACATTTCACCCACTTAGCAAAAGTACCTACCACACCCACTTCCTTCAAAGCAGAAGTCATGGAGATGACAGGTACACCAGGCTTTACTGGAAATTGTGGCTTGGGAAGAGCTGCTCCAGGCTCTTGTAGTCCATTCACCGGACTATGTTCTGTAGCTTCCACATGAAAAGGCACATTAGGATTCTTTATCCCTTTTGCAATCAGCTGTATAGATTCAATTTAAAAAAATTCAACAAAAATTAACTTCAAAACTGCACTCTAAACACAATATTATCAATTAGGCTCATGACAATAATGCCACACATTTATACAAAAGACCACTGCACATCAGTTTGCCAGCTTCACATGCTGCTTTTTCTAGTCATTATATTACTAGCTGGACTTGTTCCATTGCACACAAAAGTAAAAGAAGATAAAACAAAATTTTGGTCATTAACAGACTATTAATAAAATAGTTGGGGCAGTACTAATGATTCTTAGGTTTGATGTTTTGAAGTCTTCCTGCAAGCATACCTAAGATTAGGCTTTTAATTAGGGAATTCTGACTGACACAAGATACCGTTTCCAATTTCAGAACTACTGTCTTGAAAAATCATAGTACAGGATTTTATTTATACCAAGATATGGACCTACATACTCCAACTGCATGTAACAGATTTATTTTCTTACATGTTCTTCCCAGGCTCTTTTCTCTCTTTCATAGGCTTCCTTTCTCTTTCTCTCCAACTGTTCCTTCAAAACTGCAGCACGAGCATTTGTTTGGGCCTACAGCAAACAAGTGAAAAAGAGACCAACTTAAAATCATCAGCAGTCAATTTCATTGAACATTTTAAGAAGGAATATTCTTGGATTATTCATCTCCCTTTCTCTCACTACTGTACAGACTGTGAAAGGAGGACTCCACTGACAAAATCACCACTGATCATCTACGTTGAAATAATGCCAACTCCTCAAAATTTTATTGCAGTTCTTGATTTGCATGGTTGTATTTTTAGTGTACATAGTAATCTTAAATAATCTTAAATAGCAATGTAAAATTAAAAACTCCACTTAAAATTAGCTTTGAAGACAAATGCATTAATCAAAAGATATTAAATATTCAGTTTAAATTTTACCAACTTATACACAAAAAACTTTATTTGCTGATTCACCTCTAGTTTTCAGGTTAGGCATAAGGTTAGCTTGTTTTTACACTGGACTTTGCAGATGGTGGGGGAAAAATCATAGAATAGACAAGAGCAATACTTATGTACAGAATTGTGAAATAGTTACTGATATAAAATCACCACATGGAATAAAGTTCTAATCAAACACTGTATTTCTGCGAAATGAATCTGCTTTAAATGTAATTCATCACAGGGTTATATAGTGCACATTCCAATTCACACATAGCCCATGTCAGCCCACTTAAGGAGTTTTGCCTTCCTTTATTTTTTAATCAAAATAAAGCTATTGTCTAAGGTACATCTTCCTTATCATTTCAGTCTCAAAATGCTGTTTTAGCTCTACCAAATTGCCATTAGGACTAAAGCTACCCTAGAGATAAATCTCAAAGACAGGACAGGGAAAATCTTTGACTTGCAAGAATAGACTACACTGTCTCAGCATGTTTTAAAATTATCAAGATAAAGCAGCTGAACAGAGTTGTTTGCTCAAGACAGTTAAACCCCTCCCACCCTCCTTGTTGTGGATACATGAACAAACTATTGATAGCATGAAATATAAGAAAATTCAAGGGATATAAAACATATTTGACAAAGTAACTTCCATCTCCTCCCACTCCACACTTACCTTCTGTGCTTCTATCTTCTTGCGTTTCAGTTCTGCTTCCTCACTAGAGTCCTGTCCATCAGAACTGACAGCTTCACTCTGCAGAGTGAAAGTCTTCGAGGAATTATCATCAGTTCATGTATTTAAAAGCTGAATGCTATGAGCGCCTACTCAGAATATTTTAATTGACTGACTGACTAACATGGGTCAATTTCACTAACTCCTTGCTTAAATGCAATGTCTACTTGAACAGAGCTTCATCTCTGAGATCAGTCGGGGTTTTGTTTATCCATTTGTTTTTTTAGAAAGAATTGGTTTTAAAAGACATGAAGCTTTAATAAGTCAGGAGAAAAGTAACGTGTCTCTTGTTGCAAGGAAAGTAGCCCACAATGCTGGGCCCTCACCTGCCACCCCTCATCACTGCTGCATATTCTGCAAGTGTGGTACAGAAGAAAGGTTTGATGATCTAGAATTTCAGTTTTTTTCCCAATAAGCCCTGACTAAAAATATATGTCTCCATATAAAACTGCCTAGAAGTCTTCCACTAGGGGTAAAAGAATACATCCCACAATTAACTTCTGTAAGTATTGAAGATCATTTTTAAACCAACCTTATCTCCACGAAGTTTTGCTTTAATCTGTTGACGTTCATTAAAGTTTTGTAGCCGGATCTGTCTCAATCTTGCTAAATATTCCTAACACAAAGAAATGAAACAAGTTTCAGCTCTATGGAAACTCTCTTCAGTACATTTAACTTACAATGTATCAGATTCCACAAAAAAAGAAAATGGGTGAACCACCCCCCAACATTATTGTTATCACTTCACTAGCATTTACTAACCTCCATAAAAATTCCCATGCAATGAAAATAAAGAAAATTGGAATGTATGTTTCTCAGCATTAATCATACATTTTGTATTACTGAAAGCTAGGAAAGGTTGCATTTATCACAACAAGATTAGGATAGAGCAATACCTATGTGTATCAAATTCAAGAACATCTCTGAGACAGACTGATGGAAGCAACTATTATTTTGATTATTTAAAAAACCAAAACCATTAAACACACCCAAACTTAAGCACACTAACAGTAAACTATTTCCTATAAATTTAGAAGTTCTTTGATTTTGTTACACAGATGGAACCATGCAGGGAAACTGGGCAAAGTCAAGGTCAAAATAGTGCTATTTTTGTGATGAGCAAAGCAGCAAACATGCAGCAAGCATACCTCTTCCTCCTTGTTTCTTGATTTCCTTCCTCTTGCAGAAATGGACCTGCCTCCATAGGTATCTGCCACGTTTTGCAGTGTACCCTGTTTGCCATTTAACGGTATCAAATTTAAGGTGGCTGGGGCAGTAAAATTATCTGCTTTATCCAATAACTGTTCACTTACAAGAAACTAAATCCATCAAAGATCTGAAGATGTTCTGACATTAACCAATAATTGTTTTCCACTTACGTGAAACATATGACAGCAGTAACTAAAAATTCTGAGTAGCCAAAGAGAGAGATAAAAGCTCTAAGAGTATAGCTGCCATCTCCTTTTAATTCTGATTTTCTCATGCTGTGTTAGAAAACCTAAATTGTTATGGGTATGAATTTTCTACATCTGGATTATATACAAATGGTGGTATAGGGTTGGGATTTCTGCCATTGCCGAGTCAAGCCTAAAACGTGGAAAGTGGAATTTTTTTATGTTCTTAGATTAAGCTTTTTTCACAATGATGACTCAAAAATATAATAAAGCACCTAAACATAGTCATTATAACTAACAAACTGTGCTAAATGTATAGTACACATGCAGTATATAGACTTGGTTCATGTGATGTATGCTGCAATTTGTGACCAAAAGGATTTCAACCTTTAGGAAAGTTCTGTACAGAACAGTACAAGAATCTTTTAACTTCATGTTTTCTCTTTGGATTAAAATGAAGAATACTTTAATTATTTTACTAATGATACACCACGATTTTTTGCTGAACAGGTTAAAAATTCCTTGATTTGTTAGTGCAACATACAATAAAGACATTAAGCACACATGTATGTGATAGGCCTCCACCCTTATAAAATGCCAGGGGCTTTGGCTTTCTCAAGCCTGTGTGTAGAGAACCATCAGTAAATAAATACTCCAGTGAGGTTATTGACTGAATCCAAATATTCTTAAATAATCTCTCAGATTGAGAAATAGTAATAGCTCAAGGAAATAGCACATTATTAACTTCTTTGGTGAAGTGACCATGGGATCAGAGAACAAATTAAAGGAACCATTTTGTGGAAGAGTAGCTCCTATACATTCATAAGGGCTCCATGAATGCTGGTTTCAGCTGAAACACTAACCATAAAAAATGCAAAAGAATATTTTCTGTATTCATCTTTTCAGAAAATATATGGTTTTATTTTAAACTTTTTAATACACGTTCACAAGCTTCACAAAAGCTTACTGGCACTATTGAAGGAATTTCATTGTTCCTTGTTCTAGCATTGAAGTCGTTTTAGGTATTTGCATCACTGATAGCAATTTATATAACTGCTCTTAAGAAACTGAAAGTAAGATTTTTGAGAATTGATTTTATTTTTTGTAGATTGTTAATTTTACTCATCTGTCTACATTAAATTTTCAAAGACCAGGACTCATGTTTTGCACTGCCATGCAGCTACAGTGAAGTAGCAAATTAGGTCAGCAGCTGTTTTAAAAAACAGATGTCTGAAAGTACCATCTACTCAACTACTGAGTCAAATTTAGACTGTCAATTGAAAATTACAACTGACAGCAATAGAAGCTGGGTAAATTAGTGCCAGTCATCAGACAAAAGGCTGACTACAAGCTGATGATTACTCCTTTCAGATCAACATTGTCCAAACAGTAGTCCCATCCCTATATGAGAACAACTGCCAGCTAGTCCAATTATTAAGTCCTGCACAAATAGAAGGAAGCTGTTGATAACTTCTGCTTTCAATGGCAAAACCAGGAATGGATTTGGTACTTTGGCATCAAGTTATAAGCCTTAATTATCTGGAAATTACTTTTTAAATTTTTTAATAACCTCTCTGTTTTATTATGGGAACCATCTAAGATTAAAACACAGGTTCATAGAACACATTAGAGAAAGCTGAGAAACATTAACTCAAATAGTTGGGTATTTTAAACTAACTGATCTCATAACTTTATATAAATGCCAACAAAGTCAAGAAAAAATGGAAGTAAGTAGTACTAACAACTTGGCAAGAACTGCTCATTTTTTTCAAAATTATTTGCTGGTCTTGAAGGTTTAAAAAACAGAACCATAGTTTTAGAGAGGAAGACTCATATTTTAAAACATCTATACTAATCTAAGGACACTTCACTATCAGAGCAGTGGATCAAAGTACCTAAGAATTGTTTACTCTAAGTGAAATAATCTCTTATATTAAGACCTGGCTTTAAATCATAATCTAATTATCAGGTATAACTCAAGAGATGCTTCTATAAATCTGCAATTGGTCTCATCTCACTGCTACTCCAGCAGAGTTAGTTCAATTTCAGCAGATGACAAAGATATTGTCACTCAATTGCATATGAATAGTGCAGAGAAGCACTCAAAATTAAAACCCTCCATGTTACTAAAACACATAGTCATTTTCAATATGTTTTAAACAGACTTTCTAAAGGAATACTGAATTTACAACCATAAGCATAAAGAACATTTTATGACACTATCTTCTACCCAATTTCCAAAGAGTAAAGGTTTTATAAAGTTCAACATTGACAGATATGGATGACTTTACAATACTTTTTCAATAAGCAGAATGTGTTTTCCTAGCATGCACTACTATGTCTGAGCATCAGCTGTATCAGTTTAATCAAATATCATTTTTGGTTCAAGATACTGTGTATAACACAAAGTATAATTTTAACCAAGATTCCAAAGTATAAACAGAAGAAAATGCAAATGGATCTTCTAAAATTCACAATAGCAAGTTAGACACATGCAAGCAAAGATAATTTTCTTTCTTACTAAGTTTAAGTAAGAGAGAAATACGCTGCATTATTATGTGATGTTTTATTAAAATTAGCAACAAAATGCAGAAAACTTGTCTCCCATTCTCTCTTTTTTCAACACTTAAGGAACATATTTAGTCAGCATTTCACTTATGACGCTACTTCAAAGACTCCCAAAGCATGCTGAAACAGAAATAAACACACAGGAAGATCAGATTTCATACCATGTGTCCCTGAGCTCGAGCTTTGTTTTCCATGGCTTCTCTCTTTCGTTGCCAGAATTCTTCAACTTGCTTTTCTCTATCTGCAGCTATCCATCCTTTTTGCCTGAGTAATTTCAACACAGCAAGATGAAAGTCTGAAATATGACACTCTAAACACCAACACCCCCACCGTCCTCCCCCCCACATTTATTCTAACTAGAACACGCAGGAAAAAAAAAAGTAACTTTATATGAGCAAGGCATCTTCAAAAAAATGCCTTTCATCAGTCAAAATACAAGTCACACTTCCACAAAATGGAGGAAAATAGGCCTAGTAAAAGTGAGAACTATTAAAAAAATAAATCTAAAATACAGTATAGTTGTCTTTCCAGATCCTTGTCATTAAAACAAAAATGAATGTCAAAAGACAATCTTGGTATGATTGTTTTTGGAAGTGCCTCAGCTTGTTCATTACCGTTATGATTTGTGACAAAGAAGACTTCTTCAAGATTTCCTTTCAGAGATGAACAAGAACTCATCACACAAGCCAATCAGTAAGGTCAATACTGTGACAGCCTTTTAAGACTGTCCTACATTAGCAGTAAGAGTTTCTACTACTTAGGGAATTACTACAGTGCTACTATTCTCAGAGTGTTCTGGCAATTCTTTCAAGGGAATCTTGGGGGATTTATTTTTTGTTACTTTTAAAAGGGTCTGTGAAGGAATTTTCCTACCGTAGATGATTGTTTTTTGGTAAGTTTCACCCCAGGTCAGGGACCTGCCTGGGAAGACAAGAAAGCTACACTTAAATTACCATAACTGAGCACCCTGCAACTCTACGAGTACATTCATAAGATTATAGAGGAACCAGATTCTGACAAATTCATTAAAAGTAGACCCAGAGAAGTCTAGTACTAAAATAAAACCAAAACACTTAGAAATGCTGCCAGATATTCTACAAATGGTAGAATGATGAGGCCTTTCCAAGGTTCCTTGAGCCTCGTTTAACTGAGGACCACCAGGGGTTTGGCAACAGCCAGGAAGAAATACAAATATGCTGATTGCAATAATCCATTAGGCTGAAGCATGAATCATTTGCCAACACAGGAAGCTCTAGTAACTCACAATTAATTAACACATTTATGAAATACTTGCATTTTATTATTTTTTTCCTTCACCCCCAATCAAAAAAGAAATAAATTTTTTCCCCACATGCTACAATTCATTAAAATGAATCACTTTGATAAAACCACTTTGAATTAATAAAACAAACACTGCTCTGAAAAGGCAAAAGACAAACTTCACAGGTGTATTACTGGTAAAGAAACAAACACTTGCCAATCTCTGTGTACACATACCTGATTTACTAAAAGATTTTTACTCTACCTTTTAAATACATATGAATTCAATTGGTGATAGTGAAATCTGTGCAAAGCCCTAGCATGCAGCTGAAGTTTGTCACACATCATAAACCTTATAGTGCTGGAGGAGACATCTTTCCAAAAAAAACCCCAAATCAGTACAGTCTTATTTGTCTCAAACCAAATTCACAGAAACATCTTACCTCAACATTTTATGAAAATGTTTTTTCTTACTCTACAGGTGAGTGACTCATTTTGCTAAAACATTTCAACTAGATTTCTTCTGGGCTGCACTTCTGAGTCAATTTTTCAAGAATGGTGACACTGAATATATTTGGCCTTACAATTGTGGTCGTACAATGAGAAAGACTTCAACTTGAAGATTTCTCAGTTTCTTCAATATATGCCCTAAATTGACTATCTGTAACAAAGTTCTTGTTATTTAAATTCTTTCTTTGAAGCATCATGAACACTCGCCTTCAGGTGAAAGAATTAAGTACAGGATGGAAATACAGCCTAGGCTGGCTATGATAATAAAAATGTTTCTAGGTAAAATACAAATTCTTAACACATTTAAGATGCTAAGAAACAGAACCTCAGTTTAAGGCTAACAGTAATCCAGTTTATAAACAGAAAAAACCCCAATCTCTACCTATTTTGAAACTTCTGGACAGTGTTTTCATTGAGTGCTTTTAAATTCATATATTTGAGAAATACTAAATTGGTTTCTCTTCCCAGTCTCCATGTTATTTATAATTTGCAGCACTCTGCTATAGTTTCTCTCAATTTTAATACATTTAAAATAGTTTATCCAGGTGCAGACAAACATAATCTAATATTTTCAAATGTATGGGTCAAGCTGTTTCTTAATCTAGGCAAGAGGCGGGGATTGTGCCCTTTGTGCAAAGCACTGAGAATAAATAGAGAAGGAATTAAATTTAAATTTAAATTTAAATACAGCTGGCAAAAGATACCTCCCAGTACTGAGTTGTACCAGGAAGAATTTTAACTATCTCACAACAGTCCAACCTACTATAAAGAATGTAAAATATACCTCTGAGCTTTCAGAATTGTAATATCAGTGATAAGCATGATGTTGTTGCTGCAAATTTTAAAACAGTAAAAAATCTATAATTGCAAGTACATATTATATTAGAACATAAAATCAAATTAATTTAGTTTACAAGAATAAATTGTTTCTTTGGCCACTTCCTTTTTCTCAAATTAACTCCATTTATTTCTTACTCCATGGAACAGATCATTGGCTCTGCAGAAGTTTAAATAATGAAGGGGAAAATCTGTGCCTCTAGGAAAGTCAGTTAGTAACATTCACAGTACTGAACTTCCATGAAAATGGTACTTTCCCATTTACTAGTCACATCTGCAAACACAGTTCTTTGGGCAATATTACGAGATCTAAAGGAGAGCAAAGTTTTGAAGAAGCATTTTGAAAGAGTGAAAACATTAAAAAGAAAATGCTTGCAAATCCTTTTATATATAAAAATACCCCACTCACAGTAATTAGACTCAGATCTTCTAATTCACTATTTGAATATCAAATAAGAAGTTGCACACTGTTACTAACAGCTGACATTCATATCTCAATGAAGAAAGCTCCTAGAAGTTTTCCACTGACCAATTACCTGGAGCCAACAACTCTGGGGCCATTCTACACACTCTGCAATACTACAAATGCTTAGGTGCAGAGAAGGCAGGAAGAATAAGATGATGAGAGAAGGAAGCATCTTGTCAGTTAACACAAAAAGTGGAATGATGAACAAAGCAAAGGAGGAGGCTTATGCTGTTATCTGCAACTACCTTAAGCCAACAATTTTGTCTGAAATCTACTTTAGGTACATTTGCTTAGTAAACTATTTTTTCCAATACTAGAAAAGCCAAGATCTCCATTGTCTCTAGAAGAATTGTGGTCTGTGAGGGACTAACACACAAACAGACAGCACAATACTAATGAATAGAAGTGATTTTGAGACATGTTCAACTACTAAATGAAACCAGACACAGAACAAGAAGCTAACATGTAGGGACAGATTATCACAGTCCAACCTGTTTGCATTGGCTTGTTTAGACACCTCCTTCAATCTTTTCACTTTTTTCCTAACTGCACCAACATCGGGTAAATGGTGATGACCTGCAGGTCCCTTAGGAACTCCTGGACGTGTTCCAGGTGGAATTCCTCTGTAGATAAATATGTACAGTAACTTTCATTACTTTCATCTAAAGCAGACCGCATGCAGCTTCTAATGGGAGGCAGCCATACCTTTCAACAACTCCTCGGTCTTGTAGTTTCGCTCTCAGTTTGGCTTCCCTCTCTTCAGCTAGTCTGAAGACATTTTCCTTTTGCTGTTGCATCTGATCAAAAATAGCATGATAGTGTTCATAGCGTCCTCTGGAAGACACAGGAAAAGGACCAACACCACCTCCACCGACATAATATGGTGCCTGGAAACCAAAGGGGTAGCATGGAAATCTCAAATACTGGTTTTAAGAGGCTCTTCCAATTTTTACCTCTTCAGCAGAGCTAAAAATATTAATGTATTCTGCAACAATTCTAAATCAGTCCTTATTTTATCCTAGCATGCCCTGATTTTAATGAATTATTAGATTTTTTTTTTTTTTTTTTTTTTTTTTTTTTTTTTTTTTTGTGCCAGCAGTCCAGAATAAAGTACCATTTTGGCCTCCTTTAAAAATAGTCAGTTATACATGAGCCATCTGCCACACATTCTGGAAGTCATTGAAAACTACTAAATTGAAGTGTAAACAGATATAGATAATATTGCATGGCAAAAATCAAAGTTTCAGCTAAAAAACGTTACACAATTCCAATTGAAGTAGTAACAGGTGACTTATAGCCAAACACACATTTTTTCATGAAGCTGGAAACAGCTGAGAACAGTTCTAAGTTTCCTGAATGGCACTAAATGCAGATTTATGTGAGAACCCCCATTGCCACCAACCCATAACTTGATTTCCAGCACTAGACTTGAGATGCTTCTTCACTAGAGAAGCTCAGAGAACACCTGACACAAGGTACTGCTTTATGCAAATTATCCCTGTCATTCTCAAAGCATTAGAATTCCTGCAGAATTTTCAAGTGAAAATAATGAAAAAAAGAATGTTTCAAGCAGCTGTGCACAGTAATAGCCAAGGATGGATGCAGAAAATGTAAAACTGGCAAAACAAGGTTAAGGTTGTCAGCACATGCATAAAAATATTTCCTTTACACCTGGAGGAAATCAAATAGCCTGTGGTAGTAAAACTATGAAATTTGTTTTAATAACAGTGTAAATCTTCCTTCCAGAGTGGTCTGAAGTATTTAATATAAATTCAAACATGTGAGTACAGATATGACAGATTTAAGACTACCTGTTAGGAAGTTCTTGAAGAGATTATATTTGACAATGGAATTTATCTCACATTCTGAATTTCAGTTGTTCAGTGCCCATCAATGACTCCCCACAATCTAGATGAGAGTGCTAAATCAAGGATTTATCCAGGATTCAAACAAATATGCAGGTAGACTGTTGGTCTGAATAAAAATAACTATACAAGACTATAGTTTCTACAAATAGAAGGAAAAGTCTTCAGAAACTATTCAAAATTTCACCTATCATTATTAGAGTTCAGTTTCCAAAATTTAAGTAAATTCCAGAGAATAATCATCATTCTCTAGGCAAATGATATGAAAGCAGGTGCTTATCAACAGCCTGGAGAACAGCTACCTCCCCTGCTAGAACCACAAACCCAAAGCCAAACACTTGCCACCTCTTTCTTTACTTCTCCTCATATACAGGTGCCAGCAACCAACCCAAAAAGAAAACAGGAGGACAGAATCACACAGTGCATGACTCTGTTGTGCCTTTGTAAGAGGCTGTATGGCTTGTGTTACTGGTAAGCTTGAACAATGCTATTCAACAGCACTGTCAGGGAGTTGCTGGATATACTGCTTTCATGCTGGAGAAAGGAAAAAGATAATTAAGTCAAGAACACTATAGTAGTATATGAAAACCAGAAATGATGGTAAACTAGAAGCCTGCAGTATGATTTGTACTCAACTATCCAATTTGAAGAAGACATCTCAATGATTTTTCCATCTACCATGATGTTTTACACCAGTGACACTTGGTGAAAACAGACACACCCACTGGCCTCAGTCTCTCTAGATAACTGAGAATACAGATAACAATGCAGCTGGAGCTACAATAGAACAGTTCACGTGTTCTCAGTAAAACTCTCTGAGCTAATCAGAAACACTGTGCTCAGGAACATGCACATGCAACTCTCATCCAAATGTGAGAATGCATGCATATCATGTTATGGGAGCTTGTATTGGTGCCTGCCAGTTTGATCTTGAAGGAGAAGAGGACAACATAGGAGTCAAATTACATTTCTTGATGGTTTTGTTGTTTTTTTTTTTTTTCCCATTAAATCAGCACTTTGTAGTTTGTAAAGTCTGGTATGCTTAAGTTTGCATTTATATTTAAGCTTTACTTATATGATGTGAGGCACACATCCAAAGAGGATATCTATTTTGAAATGGAACATTTAATAAGCTTCTGAAACCTGGTCAGTGTTTGTGCATTCCTCATTTTTTTACAAGGAATAACAATAAAACCTCTATCCATTTTTATTTTATTTCTCAAAGTTTGCTTACAAAAGCCCTACTAAACATGTTTATGTCCAGTATTTTCATAAGATTTTTGTGTCACTTTATTCATGTCACTACTACTACGACAAATCCCTGCCTTTCAATCCACTTTCTAATGTCAGCTAGAATTACATCCTAACACTATTTAAATTACTGCACTGGCTCTGTCTGATGAAAGTACCCAGACACTTATATTCAACTAAGTTGATGAGACTGCTCTCCAGGGCAGTTATGTTTCCATGAAACTATGACTTGCACAAACAGGGAAAAAGAAACTGTCACAGGAATCAGAATAAATTATGCACAAAGTGAATGGCTAAACAACACTGCATTGAAAAAAGAGTTAGATTTACTCAGAATTTTTTACTCCCCTCCTGAACATCTTATTGACATATAGAAACACTTATGTTGCTAAATAACAAGGAATGTTTAGAGGCAACTGTTTAATACTGAAGAAGGAAGAGGTCCATTACTATAATATGAAAAACTGGGAACAAAATAATTCAAGAACAAACTTGGATGTGAAAGAAGCTGTTCATGCATACACTCAGCACAGGAAAAGTAGCAAAAGCAGGTGTGGAAATAAGAAAGTGGCATGTGAAAACCATTACTGGCAGAAAGAGAAGAGATTCAGAAATTTAGAAAACATTGAAAATGAAAATTGCACATAATCTCCAAAAGGTCAGGGTGGAGCTTTTACAGTCTATCTCAAATTATTCACAGATTAATAATGGACAGCCCCAAGAGTTGACCTCCAAGAGCAAATCTTTCTGAAAAGAGAAGACCATTTCACAGAATCAAAGGTGGGGAGAACAGATTGCACCACATTTCTGCATCTGCTGCCAACCTTAACACCACTTCCACCTGAACCAAGCACATTCCTCCATCCTTGTTCCCTGGCTCTGTTTATTCGTTCCATCTGAAGGAGAAAACAATACAGGAAAAGAAAATTCAAGAAACTACTAAGTAAAAATTGAACTTCACACTTAACACATTTAACATGTTTTACCCTTTCTTTTTCCAATCTTCTCATTTCATCTGCCTTCGGTAAACTGATCTGCAATGTATAAGGATTAAACATGTTAAGGAACTGGGAAATCAAACTACTGCATATTCTTACACACCACATCACAAGGTATTTCATTAAAATTAACATGGGGGAATAAAGAAAAAAATCTGAAGACTCTTGTCTACCTGCTCTCTCTGGCGTTTTTCAGGCAATTCTAATCTTTTCTTTTTTGAAGGTTCCTGAAAAATAAGCATATCATTTGGTATTTATTAATGAGCCAAGTCTCTGTCAAGATGGGTTATTGATCCAATTGTTGATATATGTCCAAGAAGATTTAAAAAAAAACAAACAACACTGCTATGTAATGTTTGGGAAAAAAAGATGATGAAGAAAGATTTGAAGGTCGTATCTTGTCATTCAAGCTGTGGAATTCACTTTTGCTCAGTTTGAAAGCAGATGATTTCATGCTCATCCTGTACTAAAAGTTCTTCAAAACCTGAAAAGAATGATTTTTAAATCTCTTTTGTGTTAATTTTTCTTCTCTGGTAGTATCACTCTTCATTACAATCTTTTCTTTATAGTAACTTTGAGAGGACCTAGATATTAAGATTCTCTTATTTGGAGAAAAGATTTGGTAGGTTATCCTAGGGCTCTTTTGCTTGGTACTTCACTTGGTTCCAACTCTAACTAATGTTCTTGTTACCTGTGACACCACTGACTAGCTGCTAAAGAAGCAGCTATAGCTAATAAAATGTACTGTTTAATTTTCTCAAAAAAGCCATCATTACTTTAAAAACTTTTTTTTCTGACCATACTAGAACACATAGAGCTTCACAGTGTTTTCACTAGGTACAATTCACAAATAGGCTGTCTTAAAATAGCATCACTGACTTCTTCCATTTGGAAAGAGGATATTTCCTTGGTCTCTTCCCTGGCACATTAAGTCTCAGAGCAAGTTGGACCAGTGCTGGCTGGTGAAACCCATGATAAAGACCCATAGATGGCTTTGCAACTAAGCCTTAAAACACATAAACCTCATGATTTCATATGGACACAAAAGAAGTCCACACTCTCTCTTCTTGCTTTTTCAAACTGTGTTTCATGAACAAACAAGGCTTGTGTGATCAATGAGCTTTTCTCTAAACCTCTGATAACTATTGAACTTCAGAGATAATTTTTATCTCAAGGATAAATTTCTCTCCACCTACAACTTTAACAGATGAACAGAGATTTTAGTATGTTCCCTGAAGTTTCATGGGAGAAGGTAAAAAATACCCCAAACTCCACAACAACAAGCATGCTACTTATTCAGAAGAAAATCAGAAATAGTTCAGCTGAAGCAGCAGTCTCTTGGTTGCCAATTGTTTGGCATGTGCATATAGCTCAAAACTAGCTGTAGCAAAACCAACTCCTGACCATGCAGAATTAATGAAATAGAGAGAGAGAGAATAAAAGTTTTATGTAATAAGGAATACAAAGAAGACAAAGACAAAGACAAAGAAGGAAGAAAGATCAGAAGTACTCTATGACAGCATACAGAAAACTTTCTCATTAGATCATGGAATTAAATCTGGAAAACTTCTCTTTCAATTACACAGTTTCTCTGTCTGACAACACTTTGTAAAATGGCTAGAAAAAGATTGTGTATTTTGAAAATTTGAAATTATTTTGAAACAAGGAAAAAAGATGCAAATGTTCCTATCCAGTGTCAATGATCTTGGTATATGTGACAGGCTTCTAATATTCCTGAGAGTGGTTAACACCAACAAAGCAAACAAAAACACACAAATGTAATTCAGCTTTGGAATTACAACCCAAGCCTGAAGTAGGAGTTTACAAAAATTATTTTAAAACCAACTAAACAAACAATCAATAATGAAGCAAGTCAAGCATTTAAACTACTAGATCTACTTTCTTTGCAGGTGCATGAAGCATGTACATGTACCAAGATATTTTGAAAAGGAAGGCATAAGATTGAAATAAAGTATGAACAAAACAGCTCAATTCAATTAACTTAGCTTCTTACCTGTCTAATTTTGGTCAATGGCTTCTTTTCATTAGGCTTTTTAGGTACACCACAAGACTTCCTGATAGTTAAAGGCACTCCATATTTTGCAGCAGGTTTGGTAATTTTCTGAGCTGGTGCAACTGAAGTCACTGTTTGCTCTTGAACTGGTCTTTTAGCTGAAAAGAAAAAAAAAACCTCACAATAAGAAAAACCCTGGTTTTGAGCTACTCAGACTGGCCAGTGTATATCATATTTCTCTTTCCTGAAATCTTAGAACAGCAAAACTGAAGAAAAATAGGTGAACTGTGTGTCAGAGGCCAAAGTTGAGTCTAAGGCCCTGCCATATCTGGTCTGCTCTTGTGCACATCAACAAGACAATGAAGAAAACTTTACTGTATAACTGGTGGGAACTTGACCCTTGAAAGAGAAACAGTGTATTGGTCCATCGGTGGGAACTTAACCTGTGAAAGAGGAACAAAGCACAATGGAGCTGTTGTTAGCATGGAGCAGGGATCATGAGCCTTCGTGGCTCATTTCACGTGCTGGCCAGAAGTGAGATGCCATTGTAACTGGAAAAATTCCACTCCTGAGGAGAAAGCATGAGGTGTGGTTCTGGGTGGAGGGGCAGCAAGGACAGGATGCACACTGTGTGGATCCAGGGGACACTCTGAAGGAGCACTGCCTGCCTGCCCCTCCTGCATGAGCACCATGCTCTCCATGTCCTGCTCCTTCCCTGTGGCCTTGCAGGAACCAGGGGTCTGTACATATTATTTGCTACTGCTATTAATAAAAGTAAATTTGCTTTACAGTCACAGTTGGGTTTCACATTTTTTGTGCATGAGCATCCTCCTGAACTGTATAAACTGCTAACATTTCAACCACATAAGCTGATGTATTAGCTTGTCTATGTTTGATAAGAAATAGAAGAAAACTATTCCCGTGCTTTTAAATCTTAAGCCTTCAAGCTGGATAACTGACACTTAATTCAGCTGCCTTGCTTTACTGCACAGTGGTCATACACACAGGGAAGAGGTTTCCTAATAGAATGGAGAGATAGGCCTGTATCCACTAACAACACTGGACTGAAACCTGCAATGTTAATGGCAGCAGAAGATGAGTTCTAGAAGAGTTTCAACAGCCTCTAGGGTTTCCCCTATATTGCTTTCCCCATAGAGTTCCTGAATATACACATATAGTGTGGGTTTGATTCTGGGTTAGCAGGGTTCTCTTACTGCAGAGCAGAAGGACAGCAACATTACCAAAAGATAACAAAGCCCTTGCCAGAGTATCAAATAATTACAGGGAAATAAAATAACTGGGAAGGAAATCTAATTTAAAAAAAAAAAAAAACAAAATAACACAGTAAAATGAATTTAAGACCAACTTGACCGAATTAATCTTTGTTACCACTAGCAGAAATTTGTGTAGACACTTACCTGGTGAAGCATGTGGTCCAAACTTGTGGAAAATTTTGTGATTGAATTCTTCTGCAATAAGCTAAAAAAGTTGAAGAGTTAGCCAGTAGTACCTGTGACTAAAACCAGGAAGAACTAATTTTCAGACAAGTGCCATTAGCAGTAAGAATTTAATTAAGAGCACTTACTGTAAGTTACATTTAAATGAATCCTCAACTTGATGCATTGAATCTCATATTACTAACACCAATATGAAGCTGCAGTATTTTCAAACATTTTTGGCATAATTTCTCAAGTAATTTAAAAAAGCAATTTAGTCTGACTTCTGGGTGGCACATGTTATCGCATTTATTAACTAGCAAAGAATCTAGAAGAAAGTTAATGTGAGCATCAACACAATTTTAAAGCATAATTCATTTTTGATTTCTGAGTAGCTGCCAAAGTTCACCTCAAATTCTCATACAGCTTGTGTGAAAAAAGAAATTCTTTAAAAATGTTTGCAGTTTTAAAGCATTGCTATCCTTTTCAAGATGAGGAAATGACCACATATGTGGTCATGTGGATATCTGGAAAAATATATAAGGTGTGCTGTCAGGCAAAATATGGAAAGCATTCTTACTGGAATGAAAAATTTGAGACTAGACAAAGAATATTCAAATATTAATAGGCCATCATCTTAAATACTGTAGGTAGTTCTGAACCAAACACCTCAAAACCTTTAGTTGAAATGAAATATATTCAAGGAAAAGTAGCAAGTATAAATGAAAATTCATCCAGTTCAGGAATAGTATTTACAGAATCTTGAACTATCCAGATTCCTTTGATTTGTACCAGTCAGTTACAATGGATGCTGAGCAGTTAAATCTGTTAAAAAAACCCAAAACAAGAACTAAAGTGCAGAACTTAGGACTCTGCACACAATGGCAGAGCAAATTTTTAAGCTGTAGAGTCTGGCATCAAAGATTCTGTAACCCAGAAGTCCCACAATTTCCTCTAGTTTCCTACCAATGATATTTCAATGGTCTTGAAGCTTTTGAGTGATAAGCTGTAGCAACTGAAGTATGTTTCCATGATAACACCTTTACTGACAGAACAGAAACCTAACTCTTCAGTATCTTTCAATGAACCCTCTCTCCTTTTTTAAAAACTGATGCTAATTTAGATCTGCTTTTTAATGCAACTTAGTAACTATGAAGCTTAAGAAATAATTTACATAAAACTGGAAGACTGATTTCCTGGCATTTAAGAAAGGGATTTCAGCAACAGTTGCAACATCCCAAAGATGTACAGTGTGAAATAATTTTTAAGCTTAGACTAAGGAAAACAGAGGACAGCAGCATTAGCCATGGATGATACTGAAAGAAAATAAGCATCACAGCTGTGTCAATGACTGATACATTTAGTAAAAGGTGCTCTCTATGTTGGTTTTCTTTTGTTGTTGTTTTAAAAACTAGATGGCACCTCTAAGTT
The DNA here is from genome assembly GCF_903797595.1 of Erithacus rubecula. NCBI lineage: Eukaryota > Metazoa > Chordata > Aves > Passeriformes > Muscicapidae > Erithacus > Erithacus rubecula. The sequence goes on along the minus strand of NC_136687.1, from coordinate 35,565,741 downwards.
AAACACAAGCAGTGGTACAGTTGGAAAAATTGTGCCTAAGTATTCATACTCAATCTAGGACAAATTAGTGTCACCATCTGCTGATAGAGAGCCTATTACTAATTATACTTTGACTGACTAACTCCAAATAAAAATTTCACATCTATTCTAGCTACTGGAAATAAAATCAGATCAATTTACTACTGTCGTAAATGTTGTAAATGTTAGAACAAACTTATTTGTAAAGATATCTAAATTTTACCATTCTTTGGGACTTCAATCTGAAGTAAGCTGAAGACCTACTTCAACACAATAGAAATTCCAATTATGTATGGCCTTTTCCTGACATTTCTTTAGTTGTGACTTAGAATCCATTAGAATTATTTATACTGCATTTCCTCCATGTCCATTCTCTTCTATATTTATTTACCTCATATCAGAACTATTATTCACTTGTTAATCTTGACCTCTTTAGGTCATTAAGGACATTATTAGCTATCAGATGACATGAATAGACTTTAAACAATAATAGGAAGCACCTTCCTTGAGGGTTTATAAAAGTGATACATTTAAACCTCAAGAAATTTAAAGTTGATTTATTTTCCAGAACAGGTTCTGAGGCCATTCCAAATTACAAACAAAATATGGATTGAAGAAATTCTGTACAGCAACAATGGTGAAATAATTAACAGCAGCATTTTATGCAAAGATACATATTTAAACAAATAATTGGTCGTGATTCCTCACAATATAGAAAATCGCACAAAGAAATGTACTTCATACCTTGTAACTTTAGATTTACTTATGGAAACTACCAAACACTTAATAATTTGAGACTTTCCTTTGCAGTTCACGGTAAAACTTTTTCCTCAACTGACCCTGTCTATAAAAGCTCTAGGGAATACCATTATTCCAGTTTTCCATGTAATACATCAACATTAGAATAAAGAAAAAGGCAAGTCCTATGATGTTTTTAGCAAATTTAGAATTAACTCCATACCTCTGGTGTGAGAAATTTTTCAACCCGTTTGGCTATAAAGTTTTTCTCCAATATGGAGTTTACTGATGGTCTATTCCTAGGATTCCTTTTAAACAGCTGTGACAGCAGATTACGTAGGTCATAGGAGTAATGCATAGAAACAGGAGGAAAAGGTCCAGAGATTATCTTCAGGACCAAGTTCTTCATGTTACCAGCTTCAAACTGTATCACAAGGAAGAAAACAGTTATTCTTATCACCTGTCCACGTGCAAGGCTGCACATACAGATGTTGAGGAAACCAAACTAACAGTGCCCCTTCTTTGTCTCAACATACACATTTTCAAGGTCAACACCAGCAGTTAAAAGTAATCTGTTGCCAAGTATTCAAATTAAAATTCCAATTAAAAATACATCACAATACAGGTATTTCGTACTATGGAGATGTAAATGTTGTTAACAAGCAATTATTTCCCTCCAGTTCTAGACTGACAATGAAATATAACTAAGGAAAAAAAATCATCTGCTTGATCTCCTCTTCCAAAGGCTTTAAACCACAACATACCTTCTGCCTTTTTTAGCAACCCCCCCATTTCAAATTACTGTATGTAAAGTATTCACACTCATTCAGGGTGAAATCCAAGGGAATACTCAGACTTCAGTGTAAGCTCAGGTAACAGCACCATTTCAGTTCCTTTGTACAATAAAAAGAAAACAATACATATCACCCAGCTTACAGAAAACAAATTGTTGACATCAACTCTCAGAAATTAAACACAGTCAGCAGTGCTGCCACATATAAGACCAGGCAAGAAGAAATTACAAAAGCTGGAAATGAAATTAAATTCTTATCCCTTGAAAATATTTCTTTCAATTTTCATATTGTTATAATCTTTTTCTTTCAATAAAAATAGCTACTAAAAAATTCCAAACAAACATAACCCACAAAAGAATCCAAAACAGGACAGGAAAAACCCCAAACATTTTCTTCCCTTCCTAACTGAAAAATGGATAATGAAAACACTCTCCAAACTACACACACACAGATAGAAGAAGGAAAAATTGGAAAAAGGCAATTCTTCCACCTTGGCAGTTTTTTCTAAGCACTATTTCTGCTCTAAACAGAAATACATTAATCCATTTATAAAAAAAAGCAGAATTCAAATTCAGACTTTCAATGAAGCTTTCAATGAATTCAAGCTTTTTTTGATATAATTTGAATAAAACCCAACCCAACCCAATCAACCAAAACCCCCAAACAACATCAACAAAGCAACAAAAACCCCAAAACAACCAAACAAAAAAACCCACAAAGGCCTCTCACAGTTCCTAGTACCATTTGTTATAACACCTAATAATTTTTTCAGCTAATACAATTGATTAAAAACAAAAGTGCCAAGATAGCTGAGAGATCAGCATGAAGCAAAACACCAATGAAAAATGTTAGTTGGCACAGGAAGTAGAGATGGAAGTGCTGAAGGTAATTTTCAAACAGCTACCATGAAATACATCTGTGTAATATCAGAGATAAATCCTGTTTGAAATCACTATTCATTTATAGACACACAAACTTTCTACTTACCGCATGTTTAAGTGTACACATTTCATAGAGAACACAACCAAGGGCCCAGATATCACTAAATCAAAAAGAACATATTACTTCAAAACTTAGTTTAAGATTAGCATTGTCAAGTAACCTATATCTGTGAAGTCTATCCCTGAAGAGGAAAAGGGTGGATTTTTGAATGTGTACAAGCCCCCCTCTATGGACTTGGACCCTGCAAAACCCAAAGGAAACAAAAATCCCAAAACCAATTCAGCAACCTAAAGTAAGGCCACCCTGAAAATCAGATGATACTATTTCGGCTTCCAATTTAGAACCACAGAAATTACACAAAATATGGAGAAAGGCTTTTTTTTTTTAATTTAAATATGTAAGATTGGATGAGGTCAAACACACAAAATCCAAGAAAACCTCATCACCTAATTCAGCAAACACAACTCTCAAAGTCAATTTATTCTGTTTAGCAGTGACTAAACTTACATTCTATCATTACAGGATTTGGTTAGAACACTATTGGATAATAAACCCATGGCAGAATAAATTAATGGGAAGGATTTGTAACAACTTTCTGCTCTTAAAACATTCATTGAAATGAGGCACTCCAGCAACGAATGTAACAGCTTGGTGAAGTGGAAGGGTAACTTATTAACAGCCTGTTAATTACACAGGCTGCTGCATGGCACCAAAGGTATAAGTAAGGTATCTGTACAACTTCCTTATCTGGAGCAAGCTGAGCCACGCATCTATGCACATCATATGCTCAGAGAACAAAATTGCTGTGTTTCATACTTAATAGAGCTTCACATTGGAAGGTTCTACAATCACTGTGTACGTGGGCAAAAGTAGAGCCATAATTAAGAACATAACTAGATCTAGAACTTGGAGCATTAAGCTAAGTCATTGCTATGACATTGCTTTCTACTGAAGACCTTCTCACCAGAGAAGCTCAGTATCTACTTGGGTAAGAGACAAACTTAACAGATGTTCACCATCATTTGACTAGAACAACTGTAGATTTCAAAAATAACTGATTTTCTTCTTTTTACCAAAAATATTTAATAAAATCTTTATTAGTACCTTTTATTGTTGTAAGGCTTGTTCTGACATATTTCAGGCGACAAATAATATGGTGTTCCTATGCAAGTGCGTGCCAACTCTGCAGTACTAAGACAAAAAATAAGGATGGATGTTAATTGGTTAACTCACATGAAGTGCACAGATTGTGTTTTCCTTCATTAAAGCAATTTAAATTAAGTCAGAGGAAAAACATTATCAAAAAGGATTTACCTGTTCAGAACTCTGGCGATTCCAAAATCTCCTAGCTGTATTGTTCCATCTTTGGTTAAAAATATATTCTTGGTACAGAAATGTTAAGAAATCTGTTAATTCAAATATTCATACAATTGCACAATTTTTGTTCTCTATATGCTTTGAGAAGAAGAAAGTTTTCTACCATTCCATCCCCCAAGTCACTGTAATTGACTACTATGGAACACCAGTACAACTTATACAAGTCCTGCTTCATTAATATAAGAAAACACTATTTCACATTGTTAAACATAACCTTTTTTTGCCCCCACACATAAACACACGAGTAACACTTGTAGTTGCATCAAATTGCCTCATCTGTTAGTACAAATATATAAAAAACTCCTGCAGACTGAAGAAGTGTTTCCAGCATTAGAAATGTTTCCATAAACAAACTAGGAAGATACGAATGCAATCACTTTGAAAGACAATTCAGTTGAAAAATAGCCACCTACATACCTGTGACTTTATGTCCCGATGCAAGATTTTTCTATCATGTATGTGTTTTAGAGCTAAACAAATTTGTACAAACCAATCCAGAATCTATTAATAAAAGAAAATGCAACATCAACTTCGTCAATCTGAAAACTTCCCCACTTACAAGATATTATCAAATCAGACTTTAAATATAACTATGGATTTTACTTTCCTTCCCCCCTTACCCACTTCATTAATACCATAGAATAATTAAAAACTTAATATGGATTTGATTGGTTTAAATGCCTAAGATGTGGAACTTGCACATTAAAAGACTGTACTTTTGCTGAAGCCAATACAAGTTTTCTTGCACTCAGTTAATCGACCAGAGTCCTAGAAAGCCCTATTGATGTTCACAGAAACACTTATTTTACATGTAGTAATTTCGTGTATCTTACCTTAAAATATCACAATAAATAAATATCAGATAAATACCACAAAGCAGATTTTGATGCGAAAAGCAACAAACATCTAACTGGAAGATTACGAACAAGCCAACAATGCCCTTTTTTGCAAAAATCACAATTTAAGAAGTGACTAATGGCAAGAACTTTGCAATGTGAATAACAGCTTTACATTCACTACTTAGAAGTACATGACAAAATTATAGTATAATGCAAGGCATAATTTTCACTTTTCCACTTGAAATCCTTCTTGTGAAAGTGAAGTCAAATGAAAAAAATTTAAAATTTTACAAATTATATCCCAAATATTTAATATAATACTAAGGTTTTCCAATCCCAGGTAAATTGACATCCTACTGAATGGAGACACAAAAGCATAGGAACAATTTATAAATAAAGAAATGCCCTAATAAAAAATCCACCCTGAATCCTACATAACTTATTTTTACTTAATTTAATCAAATCTGTATTTAAGATACTCTCATTTATTACAAACGATGTCACTCACATTTCATTTAAAATCACTCCATAACCAGTTTAGTGGAAAAAGAAAATGTATTGCAAGTATATCAGCAGATTAAATTTTTATTACTGGCAAAATTAACTTTTGAATCATGCCAATTCCATACTTCCATATTTCATGTAATATACTTACAAAGTATTTTATTTTATACTTATGATACACGAAAATTGGTATTACAATACAAAAATCCTATGCCATTACATCTTTAAAGACATACTTTCACAGGTTTAAGGATATTCATTGTCTTTCAGTATTTTTCCTATCTCAGATCTGATTTCCTTCACAAGAGATTCAACTTTTAACAGCATCTTACACATACAGACAAAATCTCAAGTAACAAACCCAGAGTTCCAACTATATTTTCTTTCTGGAACTTTTTTTTGTGTAGCTGTTTTTTTTGTGTTTGTGTTTTGATTTTGCTTTTTAACGATACTACATTGATCAACAGCAACAAGAATGACTATTTGAGAATCTCCTTTTAGGTTAAGCAACCAAAATTATAACCAAAACATTTTAAAATTAATGAAAAAGTATCCTGCTACAAAACATTATAGCAACAGTTTGCTGTTACCTGATCTTCCGAGAATAGGATTCCTTTTTGGGCATTTATCTTTTTAAATAGGTCTCCTCCTTCACAGTAATCCATCACTATGTACAGGCAGCCATTTTCTGTCAAGTAAAAGGTATTTCAAAAAGACAAAAACAAGACCCTTCTTTAGCTAACTTTCTAAATATCTTCACCACAGCCACAGAAAAAGCAACAAAAATTTACTTTGTCACATGCAGCTTCAGATATAATTTTTTAGTCCATTTTTTCAAACTTCAAGCAAAAATATGTTTATTATTTTGAGTTTCGTGACTAATTTTCCCATTTTGGTAACATTGGACTATTTTGATACAGAGAGAAAAGAATCACATCTACTGAACCAATGCCCCAACATGGCATTCAAAACCATTATGAAATCAAAGGCATCATTTTATGAATGAAATATAAAATGAATTTTCAAATTCCTTTCAAGCATCCTATAGATCCCCCTACCCTAAAAATGGGGATCTTAAGTTACCTCTATTTGCCTTGCTCTTTCTTGGAATTTTACCTGGACTTGCCAGAGCATGACAGCCATCAGCTTTGTTACCAGACATGCAATTTATTTTAGTCAGAAGAACAGTAAGAAAACTTTCAGCAGACAATGAGATGGCAACAATTATTTTCTCATTTTTTAATGAAATCTCAGGAGACTTCAAAAAATCCCATGCAAGTTTCCAGTAGGAGTTATGAACAAACACAAAACTTCATTCAAAGTTATGCTTTTCCCAGTTACTGATGAAAAAACACATTAGGCAGAAGCCAACTGCAAGTTTGCCAAAAGCATAAGAACTACACTACTCACATACTAGGCATGATTTTGAGAAGAGATGAAAAACTGCAGAAAATCAGTCACATGCTGCTCAAAAGGAAAAGAACTCCTATTTTATGAAAAAGTTAGTCACTTACAGCACTTAAAAAGCTTTGAATTAAAATAAATTAAATCATCTAAGTCACTTAAATTTCACTCCCACAGAATGCTTCTGAAATCTACTTTTCAAAACATCAAACCCTTTAAGCTCTTTCTCTGTTTGGTCATTTTATTATTATCTTTAATCAGTACTATTTTAAAAGATGATTCTAGGAGTCTGGATTTCTTGCACATCTATTGCTGAAATAATTTTCTTCTATAAACTTTGTATTCAAAGTCAATGTGTTCTGGCAACAAAGATGCAACACAAAGTCTTGTAAATTATGGATTACGGAATCTAATTTGCAAGAAAAAAAAACAGTCTTAAAGAACAGGCCTCTACCACAATGAAGAAAACAGTGTGCATTTATAAACCAGAAGTGTGGCTGTGTAATATGATTATGTCACAAAAAATCTAATTTAAGCAAAAGAAAAAATGAAAGCCCCAGGCAAAAGACATAAGAAAGTCAGCAGAAAGGAAGGAAAGAAAAAGAGACCAGAATCTCTAAACAGCACTTCAAATAATATTTAGGGGCTTTTAATAATATTTTAGCTTCTACAATACATTTTTGTAATCTTTTTTCTGTTTTGGCCATTTCCCAAGACATTCAATGTGAAGACACCGTAAAATCATATTTCTCCTTCCTTCACTGCCTGATGAAGTTAACAGTCTCATCTATTTTTCCAACTCTGAAAGCAACTATATGGTTGCAGTTACTGAAGACTGCACTCTAAGACAACAGACTTGGACATAAAACTGCTCTTGCTAGGTTATCAATATCCAAATTTAGACTGTAATTTAACCTACACAGATTTAACCTACACAAGCATTCCAGTTGCTAGGGTATATTCAAGGAGACTTATGCTCTGGAGAAACAAGAAAATATCGTTCATTTGAGCATCAACCAAAACCAATGCATGCAAGACACAGTCATGAATATTTGTCTATTTGTTGCTCTTTATCCTGAATTACAATTATTTTTAAATGTGGATGGGAATTCTGAAAAAAATATGGAAAATAACTGAAGTAAGCAACAAAGGTATGAAAAATACAGATTAAAGAGAGAAAACTCACTGACTTTTAAACTAAGTGCAGTAAGTAGTGCACAGAGTCACTCCTGTTACTTCAGGTTCTACTGTATTAGTTCATCTTACCTTCAAATGACTCCCTATACAGGACAATATTTGGGTGTTTCATATTAGCCAAAACAGCAACTTCTCTCCTTGATTCTTCTCTCTCTTTATTTGACATCTTCAAAAGGAAAACAATTATTTGTGAGAACAGAAATACAAAAAAGAATGGATCAGGAATTTATTAATAATAATCACTCACCTTGGAGATGTTAATTTCTTTAATAACATACTGTTGGCCATCTTCTTTAGCTTTGACAAGTATTGCTTTCCCAAAGGATCCTTCTCCAATCTTCCTTACTTTGATGTATTTATCCATAGTTCTTGTCTTAAGGCATCCTTATTTGAGTACTGGAAGAAATCCAAACAAACAACACAAAAACCCCATGAGCATAATTAATTAGGTGTACTTAGTGATCTAGGTTGACCAGGGCATGGTACCTTTTTTTTCCTCAAAATGTGACACATTAATCTCTTCACTTGCTTTTCTCTAAATCACCTAATACTAGTCTCAATTCTCTTTTGTTTCAGTTGGCTCATTTTGGGCCACAAGGGCTGCATAATTAAAACCTGTTTCACCTTTCATTTTGACTAAAAAGGATCTGTTTTGTCTTTAAATAAATCAGTGCAATCAGTGCCAAGGCTTCTGATTCATCTGGCAGACAAACATCATAGAGCTATAGCACCTGGCTAAAAATCTTTCATTCAACTTCAATTGGAAGAAACACAATGGAAGCCAGGGGAATTCCCATGTATTGTTTCTTAAGAAGCACTAAATCCAGCTTTTTTTAACACTATAATGAAGACAAAAATGGACTGAATTCAACATATCCCCTTCATGTTTCAAATCATTATTCAATACAGAAAGGTGTGGCATTAAGTTCGACTGAAACATCCTTTTCACGTTGCATATAAAACAGATCCTTGCAAAACGGCACAAATCACTATTTTCATGTACCATCTGACCATTTAGACTACATTTTCAGACTAAAATGAGTACTCAGGTGAATTTTGATGGTGTTCAAGGTTCTATAATAAAAAATACTTTGGTAAAAACAGAACACTATATACAGTTGTGTCAGAACAGCACAGGAAAAGGGCAAAACAAAGACCAAAATGACAAATATCAGAGCAAATTCACAGCACACTAAAGGATATTTTTTAAAGCAAAAAGGGCCTCTATACCCTGAGGAAGTTTCCATAAGCTGAAAAAGACAAAAGTGTTATAAGATTTTCTTCACTTAAGCCTCACTTTCAAGAACTAATAGCATTTCTGCCTTGCTGTATCCAGCTTCCTTCCAACAGGAGCTTCTAGCAGCTTAGATCTGAACTTCACACACATGACAGGTCTCACAATCAGGGTCCTTCCTCCATTTGAATTTTTTTTTTTTTTTTCAGAATTACCATGCACTAGACCCACATGCTGCTTAACTGGACCTATATCATGAAAGCAGACTAAAACAAATAAGCTTGATTAGTACAGCAAGACAAAACAAGAGAGATCTAAAATTATCTGTTCTTCAAAACAAGAGATGCAAAGCCTACTAAGACTAAGGTTAACTACCGGGAAAGGAAAAAGTTAAAATTGCAGGCCTGCAGTTGATGTTGAGTTTTTTTCTTCCAGTACCTAAAGATATTTTAATATAAAGTTGCATTTCTAAACATAAGAAGGACTTAGTACTTACTTTAATATTCTCTTTCAGACAACAGTAAAATCATAGCACGTGGGAAACAATTTGAACTTCAAATGACTCTACTGAAGTTCTGTTCCTACCCTACTTTATGAAATAATCAGTGCTGTTCTAGACTTAAACCAGCTGCATTAAGCGTAGCTTAGGGCTGCCTCTGCATGCTGCTCTGTGCAAATACAAATGGCGAGTAACCAGCCTTTGGGCAAGAAGTTCAGTCAGAGGGGGTATATAACCTTCTATGACTTACATAGCTTATTTTCACACGTGGCAAGGGGAAAATAGGCACCCAGAGAAAGAACATCAACGCTGACAGGGCGTTGTCTTTTCAAGCCCAGGGCAGTAAGTCAGTTCATCCACCACAGTCACGCAGGAAAGCGGCGCAAGTCACACCCGCGGCAGCCCGGCCAGGCCAGGGCCGCGCGTATGGGGCGGGGCGGGGCCCGGAGGGGCCGAGCTGGGCCGCGCTCCGCAAGCGGGCCTCGCCAGGCCGCCGCCCCCGCACAGCCACAGCAAGCCCAGCACCGGGACGAGAGGCGCGGCCGGGAACCCCTCGCCCCAGGGCGGCTGGAAGAGACCACCCGCTACCTGCCCAGCTCCCAGAAGGGCGGCCCCACCCGCCCCGTCGCCATCCCCACCCCGCCTCAGTTTCCCCCGCGCCCGCCCCGTCCCCACCCCGCCATACCTGCCCGCCGCGGCCGCGGCCGCCCAACCTGGCCTCGCGCCTGCGGTGGCCCCGCCCCCTCCGCCCCTATTGGCGGCCCCGCCCCGCAGCTCGGCCCCCATTGGGCGAGCCCGCAGCGAGGCGGGGCCGCGACCCTGCCCCCGCCCACTCCGCGTTAGCGGCACTTAACCCTGGTAACGCGCGGCCGGTGTCACGTGACGGGCGGGGCGGGCGCGGGTATCAGCGCATTTGGGGGGAGCTCCCGTGAAAAGAGCTACAAGCGTTTGTGTCACCGGAACCCCCGTGAAAAGAGCTGTGAGTGCTTGTGTCACCGGCGAGCCGCAGCACCGCACGGCCCGGCACCGGCGGGACGCGTGTGCCCCACACAGCCCCGCGGCGGGCTGAGCGCAGCGCTCAGCGGGGGAGGGTCGGGCTGCACCTGTGGCTACTCCGCTCCCGACTCCAAAGCGCCTTGATGGCACTACGGGCACAAAGCCTCGTGGTTCGCAACGCGCTTTCTCAGTCCGAATGCCACAGCGCACGGCGCCCTCCGGGTTTGTTAGACTTGCACATAAACGAACCAGCGGGCGTTTTCCTTAGGGGGAAAAAAAAAATTCCATCCCTCGATTTGATACATTTTGGTGGAACTTTCATTAGCTGTGTGTTATTGAAACAGTGAACATCACACTGGCCTCAGCACCTCGGCTGGCGGCACCCAGGAGTTCCGTGCACAGCCCGACACCTGCGTTTTCCCTGCAGGTAAAACCCCGAAGCTCTCGGGGCCTCCGTAGGAATGTGGAATGTAGAGGCGGCGCAATCAGCCCGAGGCCAAACGGTGCTAAGATGTTCCCAGCATCTCTTTGCCTCCTTTACCTGGGAAACCGCCTCCACCCCGTTCCGAAGCGCAGACCGTCCTGCCTCCCCCCGCCCTGGCAGCGAGGGAGCCCGGCACGGGCCCCTCCCGGCCTGCGGGAAGCCGCGCCCTCCGCGGGAAAGCGGGAGCGGGGCCGGCCCCGCGCCGGGCGGACCGCGGGAAGCGGAATCAGCAGTGACGGCGGCGCTGACCCCGGCGGCCCGATGGGCGCCGATTCTGCGCGGTGCGAATCCCCGCCCTCCCCGGGCCGAGGGGGCGGTGCCGGGCAGCGGAGCGGCCGCGGGTCCGGGGGCTGCGCCCGTGTCCCGCTGGCGCTCGGAGGGAGGATGAGCCAGCGCCTCCGCGGGGATCAGCGGGCGGCACCGCCCGCGCAGGTACGGGCGGGGCAGGGCGGGGCGGGGCGGGCTCGGGGTCCCCCGCGGCCCAGAGACGCGGCGGGGCCGAGGCGGCGGGAGGAGCGCAGCGGGCAGCCCCTGCCCCGCCAGCCAGGCGCATCGGGGGCGCGAAGGAACGGACGGGGTGGCTCCTTGCAGATGCCTCAGCTCGTCCGTGCGCCGGCCTCCACAGGCCGGGATGAGGGGGGAATGCCCCGCGTGTTTACACCCTGTCACCCCATCCCAGTGTTGTGCGGGCCGCGCTTGTGCCCGCACGGAAAGCGGGGTCTCTGCGGCTGGGGACGAGCAGGGTGTCCTCCCCACGTATCCACTCGCAAGTGTTATTCTGCATGAGTTGCTCGCTTTGTGTTGGCTCACGGGTTTGGCTAGTAGGGCCGCCCTTAGACAAGAGAGAGGTAATGGGCTCTTGTTGGAGTCTCATAATTAAACGGGCGTGCAGGTCAGCGAGGTTAAAACTGAATATTGACTGCATCCTTTCATATTATCTTCCCTACTTGTCCAAAATTCTTCCCTTCCCTAGGAAACCGTGGAAATGGCTGTTAAAACAAAATGTATATCAATTCTCATTTAAAATGAATGGCTGTGTATGTGACGGTGGAAAATCGTGTGCTGATAGTGAACTGTGTTCAGTGTAGTGTAGTAAATTTGCTGTGTCACACTTTAAAGTACTAAACTAGGTAAAATAGGACCTTACAACCAAATTTAAATTGTTTCTGGGGCTATCCTATGTTAGAATAGATGCTTAAATATTTTTGGCAACATACTGGTAAATGGTGGTAATTTGGGTGTACGGACTTGCACCTCATTTCTGAGGTTGTGGGACCTCTGAAGTTTCTAGTGCAGAATTCGTGGAAGAAATTGTCAGGTGAATTTATGCTTTTTGCTTTTAGATGCTTTTCTTTTTGGTGGACCTGTGAAGGGGTTTATTTTCAGTATCCCTTAGCAACAGAGATACTTCTTTGCAGATACAGCAATTTGAACGAAGGATGTGTTGGTATGACAGATTTGGAAGCAGCTAGTCATCAAAACTGTTTATTTAAGGAAATGTCAATATGCTGTAATGCAAAATTTAAAAAAAATTTGTGCATGATAAAAAACATACCTTTGTGAAGCATGATACAAGAGAGCTCACCAGCTGTCACTGTTGGTTTTGCTGAAATAACTCTCACTGACCAACTACTGTAAATTTGATGTTTTGTCTCTTTGTCTGGCAGGCAGATGTAAACTTGCTGCAAAGTTGTCAGAGTAGGAAGGAGTTCTGTTCTGGGTAAACTACAGGTAGCTTGAAACTCACATCTTGAAACACAATGACTCTTCATCACTCTGCAACATATGTGAAAACAGAATTTATGTGGTGTTCAGGAAAATGGAGCTTCTTTCTTGTTTGCTTCTGTTTAGTATTAATATGTGTTATGCCAGTCCTAGAAGTCCTTTGCCTGATAGGGGTAGGTGTCATAAGCAATGTGTATTGTAATGTTTCTAGAAACACATTTTACTTGTTGTATTCCAAGTTTTCTTTGCCCAGATTTTTACAGTGCTCTCTTTGAGTGGTTTACTGTACCACTGCTCTCTCTGTGGTGCATACTTGCAAGTTAAATTAGTCTTGGGTAAAATTCCCCCGTTTCCTCTCCTCTTCTCCCCTTGTAATAAGAACAAGCCTATCCAAATTCTTGACCGGGAAGGACACTTGAAGCTGTTGGCCTTTGCTCTTTGTGACTTCATTGCTCTGAACCATTTTATTTTATGAATTTGTGGGCATTTTTCTCATGACCAAGTTTATACATCCTGTTACTAGCAAGTTGATGTTTGAGTAACCTGCAAGTTGAAACCCACTGTGCTGGTTACTCTATAAGCAGATGGGTCTGGCTGTGTAATATATGTTCTCCTGTTCACTGAATATACAATTTGGCTTCTCCCCCCAGCTTTGCTTTGGGATCTTTGTGTGTGTGTCTTACCTTGAACAGCAGAGTTGCATTCCTTGAGTGCAAGCACTGAAGCTAGGATAACTGTTCCAAGTTCACAACCATTGCCAAAAGGCACTCTAGCAACCTTGAGATAGTTTTTTCCTGCTCTTATTTAGCTGACTTCGTATGCATGTAAATAGGTGTAATTGCATAGATCAAGGTTTCAGGGTATCTTATAATAATTTGGCAGTAGGGATATTTTTAACTTGCTCATAAATTTAAAAAGTGAAATAGAAGCTCTACTGCTGAAGAGCTTTGTGCCAGGAGTGATAGTGCCAATTTGAGTTAATTTCCTAATTCTCAGACTATTTTGCACGTTCCTAAATTTCTTGCTTTGGCAGCTTGACAGCAGCAGTAACCCAATAAATTCCAAAGGTTGTCAGCAGTGGCAGTGATCATGTGCATGGAGCTGCTTTTGTACTCTCCCTGCTTATTTTCCCAAAACTAAGATTTCAGCTTAATGCCTGTGAGCAAGTTCCCAATTCTGTCCTCCTTGTTTCAGTTGTTCCCTTATGTTATAACCCCAAAGTGCAGATTCTGTGTTTTCTGACTTGCTAAAGCTGTTCAGGTGTCAGGTCAGCTTTTTACCTGTGCTTGTGGATGATGAGGCTCTGCAATACAGTGCTTTGTGCTTGTTTATATGCCATGCTTTGCAAACTGAAGATGCTCAGAATAGTAGAAAGTTGACAGTTACAAATTTTTAGGGTTGTTAGCTTGAAATTTGAGTTTTGGAAGTCTTTATAAAATCATCTGAGAGAATAAAGTCTAGGCAAAACAATGCTCATTTAAATTGATTATGATAAGAGGGTTGTAAACAGAATTTTTTTCTGCTGGAAAATATGCTCTGCTTAAAAAACATAGAAACTGAAAAATGCAAATTGAGATAGCAATTATACTTAATGAACTGATATTTTTATTATTACTGAAGAAGGGAGTTGATGCAGTAATTCAAAGGCTTCACGTGTAATAGAAAGAATTCTAGACAAAACTATTAAAATGGTTCTGAATCTGTTTACAACTGAAGTACCCTTATTAGTCTGTATTATGTAGTAAGTAGTCTTCAGTGTATATTCCTGGAAATGAATGTAAAGAACAGAATTTTTAACTTCATAATGGGTACCAGCAGTTGTTTTTAATAACTTCCAGAGAGTCTAGTCAGGTATTTTCCACTTGAACTTTCTCGGCATTCAGCTCTTTTGTTTGTTAAGCATTTTCCTTAGGCTTTCTAGTTACAGGAGTAGGCTGTGCTTACTTTGTGAGGCTAAGGAGGTATAATGAATGAAAAAGTGAATTAAGTTCAGTCCTAAAGCACAGGCCCTTTATCAAAGATAACCTTTGCTGGTTTTTTTTCTCCTTACTTTTGATATATTTTGATAAATTTCTCTAAAAATCTCGGAGGAGATGAAATACTGAAATGTGTATTTTGCATGTTCATATTGCAATAATGAAGAAATATTTCCTAATTGAAATAATAAAAATGGTATTTTGCTTCAATACTTTGTTTAAATTCCAGATAGATCTACTGGGGTGATTTAATATTTTGGCATCCTGCCAGTTTAAATTCAAGTACTTGTTTTCCTGAAAGATAAGTTTGTGTTTGAGTTCCTTCCACTTTTATCTTCAAATTAGTGTTCTCTGCCAGATTTCTTGGATTTTGATGTGTTATCTGCAGTTTTTGATCTACTGCAGCTTTTTTCCTCTGAGTTTTCTGCTTATAATTTGTCTCATGTATGTTGGGAAGAAAATTCAGTTCTCCGTATGCTTCCAAACACATTCATTTTCTGATTTTGAAAAGTGAATCTACAAATTTCCAGAGTATATCTAGGAAATAAAATGGAAGATTCCTTTAATTGTTATTTGACTTTTTGCTTCTTCTCTAGCAGACAGCTTTAAATGATTTTCAGTCTTATGGACTTAGCAGTTTTCTTCTGTTTTGTTTGAACTTAGGTAGTAAAGCTTCTAAGGTACCTAAGGAGACCAACAATCTGTGCACTGTTTCACAGTTAGAAAAATCTCATGGTTTATTCCTAACAAATTTTAAAGAATGTTTTTTTTTCCTTTAGATAGGTAGAGGATGGATTATTTAAAAAAAAATTGATGTATGAACTCAGTGAACTGACCTCATCTCTGTGGTTATATAACATATTTGCAGTCTGTTAGCTAGAAGCCTTTTAATAAATGATAGGCTTTTGATTTTTTTTTTTTTTTTTGTAATACTAAAAATCTCACATGAATCCAATTTTTTTTTTTCCTCATAAAATACTCACCAAGAGTTTTGTTTTCAATTTGATACCACCACTGAACAGTAAATTTCCCTCTGGACTCTCCTGCCAGAAACTTGTTTACCATTTGTAGACCCTGGTGAAATGCACATAATTTTGGGAAGTGCCCTTGCCAATGTTTCAACAATGTTTAACAGCTGGAGAGAAGTAGAGAAGAATATTCAAGTGAACTTGCTGTGCATTCTGAACTGCTAACACACTTGATTTAGTAAATACTTCAATTTTGGTACTGTTTGTGCATCTAGGGCTTTACTGCCTTTTGTTTTTTTAAAAATCTCCTTTAGTTGGAGTATCTATTTTTATTTTAAAAGCAGGAACAGGCTATTAACAGTCTTAGCATCAGAGATTCACAGGTCTCTCTGAACAGATTTATGTATTTATTTCATCCTTTGGAAATTACCAGGATGGCCACCAGTAATGGTTGGGAGTGTTGTTTTTTTAAAAAAATGATGTGGCTTCTGTGTAGTCGAGCAAAGGATGTCATTCATGAGCCAGATCCAGGTGTTGATCACAGATCAGTCCTTTCTCACCTTACTTCATTACATTGTTGCTTGGGAGGATCCAGAGCAAGTGTTGTCAGTGATGGTGGCCTTGAAGTTTAAATAGCTGTACATAGTGCGTCTGTCAGTTTATCACTACTGTGATGCTGTGATGTACCTCCCTTAAGGGAAAGGAAGCACTCAAGATTCATAAATGCTCATTGTCAAAAGGAACAACAAAAGTCAGAGGGTCTGCAAACAATCAGAAAGTTTTGTTAGCTCGTTACACATTTGATGTGAAAGTTGCTATTTTAGTTTGTATAAGCACATGGCAGTGGATTTTGGATAAAGGTGTGAAAAGGATAAAGGGTGAAAGGGAAGAGAGAGAGAAAGAGAAAAAGAGATCACTAGTCCTGATTCCAGCATCAGTCTGACTGCTGAGGTATCCAGGATCCTGGGGGCACTGCCTAGACTTGCTGGGGGTACATTTTAATTTAAAAGCTTCCTCACCAGGAAGGCTGGTCTCTTTTTTGCTGTGCAAATTGCTCATTGTGTGCAGTCCATTTTTTCAGACCTTTTGGGAAATGGGTTGGAGGGCTTCAGGGGTCTTGGATGGTCTTGATCCCTCTCTGCAGTGCTTGCCCCACACCTTGGCCTCATTCCTGTGCTTGTCCTGTACAGTGTTGTGCTTCTCTCTTGGAACTAGACCAAGGATGTTTGTTCTGGAGGAGTGCTGCCCTGCCTCTGCATGGCCCCTTCTCCAGCCACATCTTGTTCAACAAGATACAGACAGCAGTTGTCTGTTATTATTAACAATCCCTGGTTGGTTCCACAGCCACCCAGTTATCACAGTTTGAGACATACACATTGCCCCCTTATCTTCTGGGATTCTACAGTTCCACGTGCCAAGAGTCCTGCCCAGCCTTTTTTTTGTTTCTGGTGACCAAAGGCTTCTCACTTCTAACAGAGTATGGTGGATATATTCCTCTTTAGCTGGTATTTTCTTCACTCCTTTGAAACTGGAAATTTGTTAGTGGTGAGAGTAAGGACCAGGAACCACCAGGGGTCCCCACAAGACTTCACAAGTAGTGGTCCTGTGCCTGTGCTGTTTTTTGGAGGGCTCTACAGAATTTTTTTTCTTGATCTCAGGGGCTTTAGTGTGTCTCTAAAGAAATTTTAATTCAGACCTTAAAGGTAAGTGGTTGCTGTTATTGAGAAGATGCTTAGTGTTAAAATGAGGATAGTAGTGCCTTTTCACATTCCAGTTTGACAATCCTGAATTATATTGACTTGAACAAAATTGTCTGAAAGATTCTCAACTCAGGTGTGACCCTGAACTTAGGAATCTGTGCACATAATTAGGGACTGCTCAGTGCATTTTTCTGAAAAGCTGAGAAAAGTAGTATGGTTAACAAGACTTCTGGTCATTCTGGTGATGTGTAAAAGCTCTGTTCCATTGTGTAACCCTCAGATGACTTCAACTGCAAGTCCATATTAAAAAAAGAGCAAAAGCCTTTAAGGACTGTAAAGACACACTGTTCAGTGTCTTTTCATCAAATAGGAAATGACCATCATGACCTAAGACTCAACAAGCAGAAGTTATATTGTCTGCAGTGAAAACTGCTGTCACAGTTCCTGCCCTTCAAAAGAGGAGTATGGGTTTTACCTTTCAATTGTCTTAACGAATTGCAATGTTGTTTCTCATCTGAATAGGATCACAGAAGATTTTTTTTTTTTTTTTACCGAGGGAACTCTTCATCTTTTTTTTCCTGGACTGAATATTTGCAGCTCTAGGTACTGACACATTAGTTTAGAAACTAGTACTGTAATTTACATGTATTTTAGGCTTGCTCCAAAGCAGCACACATGGACACAGTTGTTTACTGTGATTTGGCTAAGGATCAGTACCTGCCTGTGAAGCTAAAGCTTTTGAGTCATACTTTCATACTTAGTTCAGGTTCGTGCTAAGGGATTATGTTGCTAGCTCTTTTCCCTTTTCCCTTTTCCCTTTTCCCTTTTCCCTTTTTCTTTTTCTTCTTTTTCCTTTCTCTCATTCTTTTTTTTTTCTCTCATTCTTTTCCTTTTTATTTCCTATCCTTTTTTTTTTTTTCTCTCATTCTTTTTAAACTATTGACTCAAAACCCCTCCAAGACTTTACCACTTGTGGAGCTACTTGTTATTGTACCTGTACAGGAGACTACTCTTCAACTCTGATAGCAGGGTTTTTTCTGATGTATCAAGAAATGGGGCTAGTTTAGTAAGTTTAAATTGGAATTTTCAGCTAATCCAGCCAGTTTGGTTGAATGCTGTTAAAGTATTCACATTAGTAACTTGGTGAATGTGAAATGCCATTAAAAAGTATTCACAATAGTGACTGGGTGTGAAAGAAGCAATGTCTTCTGTTCAGGTAGGCTGATATCTTTGTTCCAGTGGATATAATTCTTCAGCTGTCACAATATGAGTAGCCATGATCTTCCTGGTCATGACATTTTAGATTTTAGGGAGTGGAGACACAGGGGTTTTGAATGCTTTATACAAACTAAAGTCAATGCCCTTAATGTTTGTCATCATGTGACCAGAAGCATGAGTTCAGTATTCATCCGGTAATTAGCTGGTTTTTGGTAGCCTTTATTTTTTTTTTTTCTTTTTCTGGTTTTTTTTTTTTAAGCTGAGGGGATAAAAGGTTCTATCAAAATGAGTATTTATTATTGATTCTGTTTTTGTGAAGATCAGGTCTGTAGTGATGATATTCTATACTGGTATTTGTCATAAAAATGAAGAAACTTTTTGGGCTGTGTTAACTAAGATTGTTAAGATTCACTGGAACATAAATATGAGTACTGAGAAGTTTTGTTGCAGTCTTAAAGCTAAGACTGTGCTTTACAAGTATTATCTTTTCCTGTGGTTTTGTCTATGTGTTTCTGTTCATATTTGAGTGTGTCTCTTTCCTCCATGAGTTATGTTTTATTTTGGAAGCAGCTGTGAATGAAACTAGTCTAAGCTTTATCTATGGATATTTTTGGAAACTAGCTTTTTATCTTCTATTTCAAGACAACCTAGGAATCTACTACTAAACTCAAACAATTTTTCTTGATTTTTAAACTTCGATAGCTTCAGTTAACTGGCAGTGCTTCTTCATAACTTAGTTTTTCCAAAGGTGACCTAAAGATTGAAAAAATCCTTTCCTGAGCATCACAGAAAAGTTTGGGTCGAAAGGGACCTTAGAGACCATCTAGTTGCAACCCTCCTGCTATGGGCAGGGACACCTACTTGACAGGTTGCACAAAGCCCCATCAAACCTGGTCTTCAACACTTCCTGGAGTGGGGTAAATCTACAATTTCTCTGGGCAAGCTGTCCCAGTGCATTACTACCCTCACAATAAAAAAAAATAAAAAAATTAAAAAAAAAACCCCTGTTTTGATTTTTTTTTTTTTTTGAGTGCTACAGAGAATGGTCTGCCTATGTATTTGTGTAAAGGTTAGTAGTTTGCATTATTCAGTATCCTTAAGAATTTTTGTGGTTGAAGCTTAACTTGAAGTGGTAAGATTTTTCTGGTGCCTTTTTGTGAAGGAATAATCTGCTAGTGGTTTAAAAAATACAGTGAGAAATTCCTCACAATTCACTTGCCCGTTCTCCAAACCTGGAGTTTGGAAGATGAGTAATGTTCTCATCCTGCTAAATATTTTCATGTTGCAGACAGAATAAAAAAAGAAATTTAGATATGCTGAGTCTGTGGTAAAAATGGAAATGCAATTTTCATGCAGGTTAGACTAAGAGAAAGAGTGGCTGCACCTTGGCCATTGTTTTGGTACTGTTGTAAAATTCTGGTAATTCTTGAATTTAAAATTTCTTTCTGAAGGGCAGGTTTATTTAAAAACTAGAAAAGATGCAAGATTTTAAGTTAATTTAATATGTGAGGTTTAGAATTCAGTGATAAAAGCTTAATTCTGCTTTCATTTTTTGGGCAAGTGTTTGGCATAGACCCTCAGGCAAATATATGGATACATGCTAAAATTTTAATTTAAGAATGGTTGTGGGAAGTGTGTCTGTCATATTATTTATCTGTTCTTAAAATATGTAGTAGTTGGATTCTTAAAAATAAGAGGATATATATTTATATGGAATGCCTGACTATTTTATAACAAATAATTACTTTTGAACGTTCTGAACAGTTAAACCATTTGAAATTCTGTGTTATTAAAAAAAAAAAATTTAGCAAATTACTCTTTGGTTCCTGACACTGCATTTTCTCTGCTGTAGAACATATTCTTATGTGTAAAGCTTATACTGATAATTTTTCTTCATGGGTCCACAGCATTCTCACTAAGTGCTGTGCTCGAGGAGGGTTTGTTGGAAGATATCTGAGAGTTAGAGGACAGATGACTGCATTTTAGCTCAGTTGTTAGTACTGAACAGTAAAATTTAATTTAAGAAATCAGTGTAAAATTTATCAGGATTCTTAGTTTGAAAAAGAGCTCTCTTTTAAAGATCAATCATTGTGGGTTTTTTATTGGTTTGTTTCTTTGTGTTGATTGTGTTTGATGGGTTCTATGTTGTTGTTGTTGGGAGGTTTTAGTTATTTTTGAATTTGAACTGTTTAAAGGAAATTTGTAATCTGGAATTTGGAAGAATACTTCCCCTTCTGGGGAAGTAACAAGCCTTAGCTGCCTTATTTTGTTTTCCTGCCACCCCTTTGAGACACAGAAAAGTGTTTTTATGGGATAATAGAGCACATTCTGGAGATTTACCGATTGCTTGGATCAGCTATTCAGCAAATGTCTTGTAAATCTGGGTTTTTTTTGCTGGTCTATTTTGTCTTTTCCATAGATATTTCTCTGCACTGGAAGTGGTTCCCTCAGCTGACTCACTTCTCTGCTTGACCTTTTAGTTGTAGAGCTTGAAACATAAGCAGGATGTCTGATGTTGGAGAGCAGAAAAATGCCTGTGGTACTAGACTGCAGAAAACTTCACAGCCTTATGTGCTTTTTCTGCTATTAATGTAGCTGTTTGTCCAGTGTTCTCCTTTACCAGTGTACTTCCTGCCTGCACTGTATTTAATTAGATACAATGTACCCTGCTCGAGTACTCATTACTTGCTTTGCTCTCTCTAGTCATAGTGGCTAAGTTATCCTGTTTAGCTCTCTGTTCTGTGTTGCTGCTACCTTTTTCTAGTTTGTGGTATTGTCACCATAAAAAGTTTTCCCCAAAGCGTGTAATACTCTTGTTTTATTAAGATACAATTTTCTTACTGTTTTTTTCAATATTCAAATAGGAAATAACTATTTTTTTTTATGTATACTTGCAGGTTATAAAGCAGCTAAATGGAGTCTGAGCAGCTGTTTCATAGAGGCTACTATAGAAACAGTTACAACAGCATAACTAGTGCAAGCAGTGATGAGGAGCTTTTAGATGGAGCAGGTGTAATTATGGATTTTCAGACCTCTGAAGATGACAATCTCTTGGATGGTGATGCATCCATTGGTAAGTTAATTTCAGCTTAAAAGTTTCTCTGGGTTGTATTTTTATGTGTTGTGGGGGGTTTTGTTGTTTTCTATTTTGTTTTTATTTTATATGACCAAATCTGATCATTTTCTGTTAAGCTAATCTGTCCTTCAGAGAGGCTTTAAACCTGAAAGGCTTGAACATTCTTCTATGTGCTTGCCTAACAATTACATTGTGTGGGATGACTTCTGATACAAGGCAGATATTAACATGCTGCTGACAAATGTAAAACTTGCTGTCAAGTAGAAAGATGGGTATTCTGCAGCTACCTGGTCTTTCTTCTCTGCAGTGGGATTTTGGAAGACTCAATGTCTTTGGAAGTCTCTAATATTTCTTTGATGCAAAAATTAACAGGCTGTTAATCATTACTTCTAGTGATAAACCTGTTTTATTTCATTCACCTTCACCTCTGTAAAAGAGGCAAAAGCCAGAAGTAGAGGTGTTTGTTGTTAGAAGCAACAGAAAGCACAATATGAGCTGAATTTTTGACTAGATGAAAAGTTGCAAAGGAAGCTTTCCACTGTATACTCTGGTCACTTCCTCTCACATTGTTTGAAATCAAACTCTGCTTCCTGGATTTCTTTTTTGCTTTTTTACTGCCTTTTCCTCTTTCCTTCTCCCATAAGCATTTAGTTGTTTTCCTTCCCTGCAGTGTCTCTTCCTCCATATGTTTTGCCTTTGCTGCACTTAGCAGCTGGATGTTGGCACTGTACTGGTGGTTGTGCTGTATCACTATAAGCATCCTTCTCACCTGTATCCTTATGTCTAATTAGATATGTCTTGAATGTGCAGTTGTTTAACTTGTATACCAGTACAGGTATCACAAGCCAGCACACCTTCAATCTACATATTCCTTCTGGCACATTACTTGGGGAGCACCAGCATGCTAAAGTCCGGTGCTTAAGAGTTGGAATATTCTGTATATAATTCTTTTTTCTAAGTATTTGGTACTTTTAATAAACTGAGTGCCTTGCTTGTCTAACATAATATTTTCAACCTGTACTAAAAGTCTGAAGCTACTCTGGTTATTGTTCATATAAATAATTTCCATTGCTTCAAGCATGAAAGGGAAATGAGTTTACAGTAAAATGAATAGTTTCAAAGCTGGTGTTCTGTCCTTTACTTGTAGTGAAATCAGATCCATAAATTGAGTCCAAACAGATGAGATGGTTGTTTTGTTTGCATTGTCAAAATCAATGCTAATTGCTGCACATGCCAGCAGCTCCCTTCTTGTTCTAATGCTCAGGTAACAGAATGTGGATTTGTGCATAAATATGAATGTATTTTCTTTCCTGCAACTTTATTTTTTTTGCTAATTACCTGCTTGGCCCAGTTCTGGACTCCCTGTAAGAGACAGCAATAGTAATAAGCCCTATTATTTTACTTAAGTGAATGGTGATTTATGTGCCTCCATACACGGAAAATGTTTATTGTACAGCAAATCATAATAAATATCTTACTAGTAGGCCAGAATCTGATGTCAGTTTTCTTTTTAGGTTGGTGAGAACATACTTTGAAAAATGTTACATCTGAACTTCCATTCAGGAAGTGAACATCTGTGTTTCTCATTTCTTAGGTGTCCAAATGAGTCAGGTGTTTTTTTCTTCTGTGTTTCTAATACAGCAATTCTCATTGACAAGACAAAGGAAGGGCTTTCTTGCATGTGCTTGTTTTGTAATTCTTTCTTACTCACTTAGAATCAAACTTTTTTTTGGTATTATTATTACTGTTATTTCGTTGCTCTTATCATTTAGCCATATTTTTGTTCTGTTAAGTCCAAGTACAGATGGATTCAATATGGACAATATGAAATGTTTCCCACCTCCCCAGGAAGGGCAGGACCATCCCAGTAACTGGAAGATTACATGCTTCTCAGGTCTAACTCTGCTCTAGCAGGTGAACCCTGCCAAAATCAGGAGCCCCATTTAAAAACATGATGTGGTTTAAGTCTGTGGGACTGGAAGAATTTATAAGCCTGGTATCTTAGCAACATTAGCAAAATGGTAGCAGTGTATCTGTAGTTCAAATGATTGTGGAAATAATGTAGGTAAATTTGAAAGCTGCATAGCTACAGACTGTAAGCTGTAGTAGAAATAAGTACAGACATGAATTTATGCAATCTGTGTAAGTGGCCGTGGACAATAGAGTGCACATTGATATTTTACAGTTTATGTAGTAAAATACAGAATTGCAGATTTTTTTAGAAGTCAGGACCATGCAGTGAGGAGAAAACGAAGGATTAAGAAAGTCCTTCCTTCCTTCCTTCCTTCCTTCCTTCCTTCCTTCCTTCCTTCCTTCCTTCCTTCCTTCCTTCCTTCCTTCCTTCCTTCCTTCCTTCCTTCCTTCCTCCTTCCTTCCTTCCTTCCTTCCTTCCTTCCTTCCTTCCTTCCTTCCTTCCTTCCTTCCGTCCTTCCTTCCTTCCTTCCTTCCTTCCTTCCTTCCTTCCTTCCTTCCTTCCTTCCTTCCTTCCTTCCTTCCTTCCTTCCTTCCTTCCTTCCTTCCTTCCTTATCCTTCCTATCCTCTCCGTCCTTCCTTCCTTCCTTCCTTCCTTCCTTCCTTCCTGCCTTCCTTCCTTCCTCTTCCTTCCTTCCGTCCTTCCTTCCTTCCTTCCTGCCTTCCTTCCTTCCTCCTTCCTTCCTTCCTTCCGTCCTTCCTCCTTCCTTCCTTCCTTCCTTCCTTCCTTCCTTCCTTCCTTCCTTCTTCCTTCTTCCTTCCTTCCTTCCTATCCTTCCGTCCTTCCTTCCTTCCTTCCCCTTCCCCTTCCTTCCTTCCTTCCTTCCTTCCTTCCTTCCTTCCGTCCTTCACTTCCTTCCTTCCTTCCTTCCTTCCGTCCTTCCTTCTTCCTTCCTTCCTTCCTTCCTTCCTTCCTTCCTTCCTTCCTTCCTTCCGTCCTCCTTCCTTCCTTCCCCCTTCCTTCCTTCCTTCCTTCCTTCCTTCCTTCCTTCCTTCCTTCCTTCCTTTCCTGCCTTCCTTCCTGCCTTTCCTTCCTTCCTTCCTTCCTTCCTTCCTTCCTTCCTTCCTTCCTTCCTTCCTTCCTTCCTTCCTTCCTTTCCTTCCTTCCTTCCGTCCTTACCTTCCTTTGCCTTCCTCCTTCCTTCCTTTCCTTCCTTCCTTCCTTCCTTCCTGTCCTTCCGTCCTATCCTTCCTTCCTTCCTTCCTTCCTTCCTTCCTTCCTTCCTTCCTTCCTTCCTTCCTTCCTTCCTTCCTTCCTTCCTTCCTTCCTTCCTTCCTCCCTCCCTCCCTTCCTTCCTTCCTTCCCTCCCTCCTTCCCTAATGAAAATGGAACCATAAGCTGCACAAATATTACGTAAATAAAAGTCTAACAATAGATTTCTAAAGTACTTGTAATTTTCCCCCTTGTTGAGAGGGTTGTAAGTTAACAGAAGTCTCCTTCTTTCACTAGGCTTGCTCAGTCCCTTGGCTCTCAGGACAGCAATTCTGTAAAGCTGCACAGTACTGCTATTCACATTACCACTCATACTTAAGTACTTAACTGAGGTTTAGAAAGCCTCTGAAGCTCTTACCCAGTGGTGAATATGCCTTCTGTCAAAAGCATGGGGAAATTGGATGATCTTGGGAAAGAGTGCAACCACATGTACTCCTTGTCTTATGTGGGAAATTCCTTGATACTATATCAATGAACTAAATAAATGAATGTTAGCTGAAACCAGTAATCAGAAAGTCCTGTCACCTAGACTCTTAGGTTTCTTCAGTGTTTAGCTGTTAGAGATTTTTGTGTTTTTAATGTTATTTTATTTGAAAGGCTGTGGATTGATCCATAATGGCTAATCACCATTATCTTAAAACCAATGCTGTATAACTGTTGCCATTTTGATATAATAAATTGTATTAAAATAGTAGTAAACCTTAGTAATCGACATTAGTTGACATTAGTAGTAGTTATGCTAAGGCTTAGTAGGCTGCATGTAACCTGCAGATGAACTTTATAGCAAATTTTGTAATGTAAGCAGTGTAGTTGAGAAATAATTACTTAAGGAGTGTATCCATTTATCTAGGGAATGTACCTTTTGGCAGAATCTTAAAAGTCAGAAAGATTATGGTACCAGGCATCGAGAATGAAGTAAGAATCTGTTAAGATGAAGAAATCATATAAAGAAACATATAAAAACCTTGTGAATTTTCTGTAAGATGGGGCTCTGTCTCTGGACGCTAGTCCACAGGCTCCTGGGCCCTCAATAAAGCACCGCATAAACGACTTCGGTTGTTTGTGTTTTCTTCAGATCAGGCAACATAACCATCTTGCTTTTTTTAACACCATCTGAAAGCAGGTATGTGACCTGTCCTTTAGTGTCTCATATGAGGAAAATACAGAAATTGTGATGATGTAATATTGTAAACCAAATACATATATAGGTGCAGTCATTTAATATGTACTATGCCTGTTATGTTCCCCAGTAGCTGTTTTCCTTGCATGAATGACAGATTTTCAGTGGTAGTGTTATGGAGAACAAGTAGGTATTATGAAATGTGAATTCTTTGAGCAAACTATATTTTAACATGCTAAATAATTACATTGCCATGCATGTGGAGGCTTGGATGGCTTGTATCAAAGCCCTGCCTTGAAGGTATGCTGCCTGTCAGCTTTGAACAAAACTTGCTTTTGTTGGTTCTCAAAACTTTGTAGTACTGAAGTTAGTGCTTCTCCTTGTTAAAGGGCTGGCTAATGAGTTCAGTGATTTCATGCTGAAATGGAAGCATCTACCTCTTTTTATGGAGAATGTGTTACTAGAGCTTGTACAGAGAATGTACATCCATATCTGTGTGCTATTTTTAGACTGTTTGCCTGCTTCTTGCTAAGTCAATTTAAAGATACTGTACTTAACTCTGCAAAACAATCAGCTCTTCAATAGTTAAGTCAAATAAGCTAATATTTACTGGTTTAAATTTCACAGAGCTATGCTATTCAGCTTTTAAATAAAATCTTACACTAGCATATTTCATTATCATTGTTTCCCATCAATTTAGCAGAGGGAAAAAAAGAATTCTTTCTAAACAGAAATGAAATTTCCAGAATGGAAATATATTACTAGATTAGTATTTTAACCATGGACTGTGATGAGAAGATGAAATTACTAACTTGTTCTTTTTCTCTCATTGGTTTGCCTTGCCTGTCTCTAAAGTTTGGGAGAATCACAATTCTTGGCTATTAGCTGGGCTTGAAGGGTGTAAAAAGTCTCTTCAAAAGTTCAGACTTTTTCCTTTTATGATTCAGGGTTAGTCAACCAGCAAAGTGAAACTTGGTCTCCATATTTTGTGCAGAATTGAGGGCTGTTTATATGATAAGAGAGGACTGTATCAGTTTTGACTGTTTTTTATTTAGGGCAAGCTTAGTAGGAGGTGGATTTTTGTACTGTTGTCAGACTGCAATTTTTTCAAGGTACTTCCTGAAATCAGACGATTAAACCTTATTTGCAGTAAAAATGGTTTGCAAACAAATGACCTCACTGGTGTTTACATCTCGAGGTACTTTGGTCTGTCTGTGGGAATCTGAGTCCTGCATGAGCTTGCATTCTACTCAGTAGCTGTAAAGATTCCTGCTTCAGTTGAAGGAGTTTAGTTGCTTATATTGTGAGTTCAGTGTGGAGACAGTTTACAATTTCACATATGGTGTTAACATAAAATTGGCAATACTTAACCTCAGTATGACAACCTGTAAACTGGTAATTCAAAACTGCTGCTACAGCTGCTACTCTCCTCCTTGCTACTATCTCATTGCCACTGAAAAAGAAAAGAATATGCCAGTAGGTCATAGTGCAAAACACCACATCTCTCCTAAAATCTCCTTAACTGTGATTTGGAGTCTCTTGCCTAAAGAGAGAGGCCTAAACAATCCATTTTCAGTGCCTTAAATATCAACACTAAAAATCTTATAATAGTGAACTAATGTTATGGCATTATTTGAGGAATGGAATGCAACTTTCAGCAATAATCAAGATGTTTGTAACACAGCGGGGGATAATTTCTCAAGCAAGAGCTAGTTATCTTTTTCAACAGCATGTGAATGTTGTTTCACATGTGTGGTTGTTTCTATTTAGCTATTGCCCATTATAAATAGAAGGAAGAATGCAGAGAAAAGAATAAAATAGCTTACTGTTCCTCTAGTATTCTTTATACGGGGAAATTGCCTTAACAGATTCTTCCTATTGTTCAGAGCTGATATGAAGAAGAGCCTTTGAAGTAATTTTTCACCATTGGCATTGCTTTTATTATCCATCCATTCCACTAATTTGTTATAAAATTGACTTAACTGAGCAGTCATTATGATGTTTTGATATATCACTTTCCTAAGTTACATACAATATATTTGCCAAGTTAGCAGTATTTGCATTAAAGTGTTCATTGCTATTCTTAAATAAGGAGCATATTCAGCTCCAAATGATGCCATACAGATCAAAGCATGAGATAACATGACTTGCTGTGATCACAATGGCAAGTATGAGGGACACCTAATTTGTGGAATTAAATTAAATTACATTAAATTGTCAGTAACTAGTTATAATTTACTTTTTTTTTTTCTGTTGGATTGTAGTTAGGCTGCAGGCATTTTGCCTGTGTTTAATACTGTTAATGCAGCTAAACACAGGATATCTGACAGCATCAAACCATGATTTTTCCACTTTTTTTATTAGTAATGCATGAAGTTGGTTTTACCCAGCTCTCTGGAACATAAATTGTTATACATTATGTTTACATGGGTAACTGGGCTAATTAACAAGATTCTTTTTCAAGGATTTAAAAATTCTTGTCAATATCTCTTCACTCCCCCCCCACCTTCCCTCCCGCCAACTGACTGGAAGATTCTTAGTTTAAGGGAAAAAGTGTTTTATCTTAATTATGGGATGTCATTATCGAATGAGTGAATTTCACTGAGTATCTGTTTATTATGCTAGTAATTTCCTGAACTCTAATGTTTGTTTGGTTGGGCTTTTTTATAGTAGTTATTGTGCAAAATGTAAGTTCACTTGATATTGTTGTAGTTGAACAGCCTGTAATGGTGTTATAGTGTTAGTTTTAGGCCTTCAGATTATAAATGGACTGGTGTGGCATTAGGCTTCCTGAGGGATGGAAATTATGACAGTGCATATGTATAATTTTAGTAACCAAGTAGTTTCTTGTTCTCTTAAATGTTTGAAAACAAATAATTATCATTTAAATTTCTCATAAATACCAAGGTCAGCTCTTTGAGGGCTTGTTTGTCAACCCTGCTAACAGTCCTTGAATGGTATCACCAGTCCTTCCTGCCAAAGTTTTATTTAGCACATGAGCCTGATGCTCTGGAGGAAGAGGAATTATATACTAATAATCCATTCTTTCCATCTTTCTGATGTTATATAATTTGGTTGGCATCCTTCTGCTCTGTCCTGAAGTGTTTAAAGCACATTGGCTTTGTCAACAGATGCTGCTGAGGAAGTTGTTCCCAACCTGACAGCTTGGTGTAGTGTTAGAATGTGTATGTCCTTCTCTCAGACAAATGGTGTGAATAGTGTAAAATGAAGGAATGAAAACAAAGGAAGTGTGATGGCATATATTGAGAAAGATGAGTCTGAAATATAAAATAAAATAATTCAATGTAATATGTCTGTAGAATCTTTATAAACTAAAGAGACAAATTATTTTTACAGATTTAATAATGTTTATTTATTTTAGTTTTGATTTGTTCTCTCAAGTCAACCAAAGAAGGCAGATAGGATTTTAACCAAATTGATGTTGGTCTGCAAAAATGTTTTTCATTTTTGAGAATATTCTTGCTTACCAGAGTTTTAAAGTGGAAGTTTTTCATCTGCTTGGATTAAACAGAAATATTATTCTGAAAGAGGATATCATGATGTCCCTGAAAAATGAGAACAGCTGTACTGAGTCAAACCACAAATCTACCTAGATCAGCATCCTGTCTCTGGCAGGGGTTAAAAGTCAGTGCTTAAGGAAGAGTAAGAGCAGAGTAAGAGGTAGGTCCACAGTACTTGTACAGCAGTTTTTGTCTAGCTGATTGCTTCTCTCATCTGAGTGGTGGGTTTTAATTTTAGTCCTTATTAGTGTATTTTTCTTGAACTGAGCATTTCTTACAAAAGCAATTCTTTAGCACCCATACCATCCTTTGCAAGCTCTCATAGCTTAGCTACATTTTATATAAAGTACCACCTTCTTTTATTTATTTTGAACCTAAATCCAGATATAAATACTGCTGAGAACAGATACAAGTGCCAGCGTCTTACTTAGGTTAACACTGGCCCATGTGCTAGCATGGACTGACACGTGGATCTCCTTGTCACTTACCCTTGTATGGCATAAATACTTAAGCTCTCTTTTGTGTTTTTTAATTTTCATCTACAGCCATAAGTGCAGAAAATATTTCTGCTGATACAGAAAGTTTAGGGGGTATTATTAGCTTAATGAAGTGAAACTGCTGTTGGTAGGAAAAGGTTTGGTATGAAACTAGGACAGGGTGACCTGAAACTAGGATGACTTGGTTGTTGTGCCAAATGCACATACCCTGATAAGCCTATCATGCAGTGGCCATACGCATGTAGAAATTAACAAGGATTAACACATGAATTGCGTGGTGCTGTCACTGTTATTAGAACAGGTGGTGAAAATTTTATTTCTATTACTACTTACATTCTCTTCTCCTCAGTTATGTCTTTTTCAGGTTGATAGCTTCTTTTTTGCTTGAATTGATCTTGTAGCTATCTTGTCCTTTGGATCTTCACTGCCCCTTTCTGAGCCCTTTCTAATATCTCTAATTTAAAGGAGGGGTCAGAACTTCACACAGCATTTGGAGGATGGGCATGTCCTAGAAATGGAGCAAGTTTATTCTGATCACTACTAAGTACTGAGCCCGTAGTTTAATGGACTTCAAATATATCTGGCATAATGTAGTATTATGTATTAACAACATACAGAATTGCTGTTGGCACTATGTTCACAACACTTATTTATTTATGAAGAAGATGTAATATTCTCAAAGATAGAAAGTAAGCTTTATATATATATATATATATATATATATACACACACATATATATACACACATATATACATATGGCTGTTGTGGTTTAGGAGTGGTACTCCCCAATTTAGTTCTCCACTGAGACGTTCCAAACCATTTTGCTTGCTCCACCTTCTCCCCCCATTCCTGCCACCCCTGTAGGTGGATGGAGAGGAGAATTGGGGAACAAAAGGCAAAAATCACAGCTTGAGATAAGAACAATTTAATGGAAACAGCAATGAGATAAGAAAATGAACAGTAACAGCAACAACAGTAATAATAACTGGAAACAAAAACAGAGGATGATTCACGTGCAAAAATTCTCACCTCAGAGCCTGACCTGACCAAGCCCTACTGCAGCCATGTTTTCCCAACTGGAAAGGAGTACCCTTCTTGGAAATTAGAAGGAATCCCACTTGCCTGCCCTAGCAATGATGTGAAGTGGTATGGAATAACATAATGTCTTGGTCATGCCTCTCCTGTTGGCCAGGCCAGAACCAGGACAGTGCTGAATCTAGGGAGGAGTATGCCTTGTTGCTATAATTTTATCTCTTGCAATATACTTCTAACACCAAGTTGGAAATAGTGGCCAACAGTAAACAACCCTAAAACAGAACAAGGGCAGTAGAGCCAATAAGACCTCTATGCATTTAGGTATGAGGAAAAATAGAACAATCTCCACAGCAGAATTGTGGCTAGTCTGAGAAAGGGCAGAAGTGAACTGCAGGGAAGGATGCCAAACCTTCCTGTTGGTGCATTGTAACTACAGCTTGAGCAAATTGGAGTGTGAGAAGAGAACATGTATGCAGAGGTGAAAATGCAGCAGTACTTTTTTCATTAGTAAACAAAAAGTACAGAAAAAAATAGAAAGTAGGAAAGTGTAGAAAGTAGTTAAGAGGCTCCTAGAGAATCAGAGAGAGCAACTTGTTTGCAGAAAAACAACTTGCTTTTCTTTCAAGTCCTCCTCATGTGATTGACACAGAGAAGTAGATATTTCTAATGTCAGTGTAAAACTGGTCAATTAAAAAAATCCAACAAACCACCAAAAACCAACCAACAAACCCCCTCCTCTCCAAAAAATAAGAAAAGAAACTCCAAAACAAAAACAAAACAAAACCAAAAATAAACAAACAACAAAAAAGCAACCACCCAAATAAAACAAAACCCCAAAGACGAAAAAGACTAACACACACCTCTCACACCTGGTGTGACATGTAGTCTGTTGATGTTTTCTTCCAGTCTCATTGGGTTACACATTAAGTAATGTTACAGGCAGACCCAGGAAGAAGTGGAAAGAAAACTGAAAGACAAGTCTTGCTTTCAGTGTTTTGGGCCAATATGTCAAAGTCTTTAGGGACCAAACTTTTTTTTCCCCCCCTCCTGTTTATTTTTTGTCTTAGGTGTTAATGCTGAACATGATTTTATTATTTCCCTTTTTTTTGCATGGCAGTGGGAAACCTTTGCTGCTGTTTCTCTGATTGGCAGTGAAGGTTCAACTTCCCTAAGGGGAAGTCAGTCTCAGAATTGATTACACAACATGCCTGTGGCTATATGACCCGTTCTGCTGCATTCTGTTTGCTGGTTGGGTTTGCCTTCAGTTACCACCTTCTGTGTCTGGACAGTGAATAAAAGCACCATTGGAAATTATACAGAACTGTAGGAGTATAATACAAAAACCTGTGGTTGGCCAGTAAAAAGTGAGATTATTAGATGAGAGCCTGAACTAAAGTGTTCTCTGGTGGGTGAAATTACTGTGAGCAAAATTAAGTAACAAATTTGTGGGAAACAAGTGATTATGAAAAAAGAAACTGTGTTAAGAAGCTATATTTTTCTGTATAATAAAATGCAAATAGGGGGAAATCTTACTGTGCATTACTGTTGTGCACTTTCTTCTGGATTTTTCTTACTTCTGTGTTGCTTAAACCCCACCTGTCTTAAACTACTCCACAACATATGCTATAAATGTGGTTTTTTCTACTTTTACATTATATTTAGTCTAAAAATTTTCCTGTTATCTGTCTGCCTTACTGAGGCTTTTGATGAGGTGGCAATGGTAACAGAGTCTTCTATATATAGCCTGATACACTCATCAAGGACAGAATTCTGTATATTACCAATGAAGGAATGAAGTTCAAGACTCTAAAATGCTTCCAAAAGAATTTATCCTTGTTTTTTACTGTGTATCAATTTGAAGCCATGTATAACTGTACTTTCTTTCTCTATCTTCCTTCCTCCCCATGTTCTGTGGTTGCATCTTTGATATATCATCCTGGACCATGTCTGGAAATTAAAACAGAGAGAATGGTGCTTGTCCTTTTGTCATTTTTCATATTCTCACAGCAGGCTCTGTGTAACCCATATGAGAAGGTTGTATGATTTTATGCAGAATTAACAAATTCAGGCTGAAGGGGCTGCAAGATAGTAAACGGAGACATTAAGAGAAGTCAGGCTGGTAGAGGGGTTAGACCTGGGCTTAATTTGGCTGCATAGTTTGGGAAAAGGGTTAATGAAAGAAGAAACTGGGAGAAAAGGTAAGAGAGTAAAGCTGGAAGGAAGAGTGATGATGAGGCACAGAGAGTTTTGAGACATTTTATATATACTTTGGGCACTCTGATTTAAATGGATGCTTTCATGCCCACTCTTCAAGACAAGGTAGGTATGAATTAAATTCTTTTTGGAATGGTTGTTGACAGTAGCTACTTTGGTGAGTGCTCTGCATTTTTCAAGAGAGCATTATCTTCTAGTTCTGCTGAAAAAGAAGCTTTAGTTTTGAATAATAATAGGAAAGAAAATGTCAGTTAAGAGTCACCAAAATCTTTTGCATCAGTCACACTAACAGTGTAATTATCAGTCACGTTTTTGGCATCAGTTGTTATGCTGATGAAATCATTCAAACTTATATTTGTAATTTCATAAAATTTTATCTGGTGTGACAAAGCTACATAGTCTGTCACCAAAATAAACCAAGTAATTGGGAGAAGTGAGAGCGTGTTTGTTTTATATGTAGCAAGGTGCTTGGCTGTCTTCTTTAAACCTAGGTTACCTTTTAGTATGAAATGTTGGGAGAGGCAGAGTTAAGGTCTTCCCTCCAGCTTTAGGTAAGCAGGCTGTTATACCTCTGTGGGACTCCCCTTCTTTTCATTGGCCTTGTTTTACCCCTTCAAAATATATTTCCATATCTGATTTGTATAACCTCTGACTTGTTTTTATATTGTCAGATACTTTGCCTTGAATATGATTATTTTCTTTTCCTAAATTGGAAAAGGGAAAGTGTGGAGAGAGGCCTTTTGTCATTCTTAGTATGACTTAAAGGTGTGTCACCTGTGTACATTCCAGTATTTTCAGAACAATGGACTTCTGCAAAGACAGGTGCATCTAAGTTATGGTTAACCACAGCCTGTGCCTGCAGAGAACAATGGGAGCACTCAGATGTGTGAAGTTATTTGGGCAGGGAGGATTTCTGGGATTGAGACCTTAGTCTATAATTACTGCAATGAAATTTAGAAAACAAGCTGCTATACAAACCTGCTGTTTATGTGTGAGCTATTATATGTAGTAAGTTGGCAATTTGAAAGGGCTCTCAGCCATTTAAATAAAGTTATTATTTAACTTGCTTTAGGCCTTACAAGTGTTCATAATATTTTGTACTCCATAATGCCCAAAATACATAGTTAGCTAGAGACACCATTTCACTGACTATAATTTTGGAATTTGCAGAACTTCACAACAGAAAAAACTAACAGACTGTCCTGGTTTGAAGGACAGGTGTCTGCCAATAAAGGCAGAAGCTTATCTTTAAAATGGAGAACGTAAACACCCCCTTTCTCCAAATTATTACTATAATTTTGAAATTAAGGGGCTCTCAGGCAAAGATATGGGAATTAGGAATAGCAGTTCTTAACTAGGAAAATTAAAATAGAAATACAGTATTACAAAGAACAATCCCAAAACACTGACAGAGTCAGAACACAACCTGACACCCCGTCAGTCAGTCAGGGTGTTGGTAGCAGTCCCATTAAATGGTGGCTGCATCCTCCTGCAGTGGCAGATGTGGTTCAGCTGTAGCAGTGCTCCTGTAGAAGGTGCAGTTTTTCCTCTGAAGGTGCAGGGATGATGTGGAAAGGTCCAGTTTTCCTCTGAAATGCAGTGAAAAGAAGGTATCTTGCTGTCTAAAATCTCAGTTTTTATCTAGGTAGGGAAGGCTCAACTCTACCCCCTGGCTGGAGCATCTCTCAATGGGATGATGTAATTTTATCAGTCATGCAGTGGGACTGAATGGCTCAGCAGCAGATGATATCTTCCTGGAGGGAGGATGGGTTGTTGAAAAGAAAAAGATAATTGCCTCACCTTGTTTTAAAGATGGCCCATTAGCAGATGGTATATGTCACGGAGATAAGGAATCACTGCTTCACCTGGCTTCAACAGATGGTGATAGAATAGACATTTCTGGCCACATCAACCCAACACACATACTCTTTGGAATATAAAGTTGTCAGACAGTTCAAGCAATGCACTTTTTCAGATCAGGTAGAAAAAAAGTAATTTTGAAAGATTACATTTTATAGGTGTTTAGATATTAAAAAAAAAAAAAAGACTGCTTGTCAAGTTAGTATACATAGTATCTTTCTTTCTTAAGAAAACAAAACACAAAAACTAAAATCATGTTTCATGGTATTGTAGGAATACACACGGTGGTGATGGGTATGAACAATGAGAACACAAGCTGCTGGTAACTGAGAAGGGAAAATGACTGCTCTGCTTTTTAAGAATAGACAAAGGACTGTATTTGGCAGCCAGTCTATAAGCAGAGACCTGTGAGGAGCTGGGTTTTTTTTAAATATTAGGTGGATTCTTGAATTTCATGTTGCAAATATGAAGTAATCAATTTTACACTGCAGACTTTGTATTATGACTACCTAGTATCCATAGTTGATCAGATATGCTCTCCAACAAGTCATATCCTCCACCTTTTCCCACTCAAACTGGATTTCAGTCTTGGGCAGAAATTTTACATTTGCCTTAGTCCAATGAACAGGTTTAGGCCAACAAGTGAGCCATTTCTTTGGCTGATCTTTATTATCAGTTGCAACACATTCCAGGCTTTTGGTAACCAGATCAAACTCCTAGTGGTAATCTTCCGGAGTTCGTTAATGCAAGTCCTTTATATCCTTTATTTCATATTCTTTTAAGTATGAAGTTGAATTTATAGTGTTGTCATCTATAATCAACATGTAATAAATGCACTAACGGTTCATTCTGTAATGATTCTTGCTTCAGGTTACAGAAACTGTTGTATTTCTTCCTGCTGTAAATAACTATGTAGAGTTTTACAATAAGATTACAGACTACCTCCATGTTCTGTTGGGCTAAAGAGTTAAAAATGTTCAGGGATTTCTGTTGGTATTTCGCTGGAAATATGGGCTGTAGATAATTTGATGTTAAGAGGTGCTTAGCTTTGTTCTTTCACAGACAAAAATAAATTGTGATAATGGCCCTGAAAGTTTTGGATGTGCAAGATTTTTAAGATTCTGGGTTTTTTTGTTAAAAGGTTGTGGGAGGCCACTCTTAAAAAAGCATTTGTTTGTATAGGTGATAGCAAATGGACCTGTTTTTTAGAATTGAGTATTTGTGGCTCAAGGGTTCCCTTTGTCTTGGAGGTAAGGTAGTCCTTAAGGTTTTGAAACATATTTTGCTATATGTTCATTTCTGCCTGCCCCGCCCCCCCTTTTCTCACTTGTTTTTCCACCTAAAGAGATACCAGCATTTTCTCAATGTTTGTATTATAGCCATATTTTTAACATTTAGTATATTTGTGAGGTAAAAGTAGCATTTCTTTATGTCCTGCTTTGGCCTCAAAATGGTCATTTGCAGTACACAGCTTGTAATATTGGCTTACAAAAGAAGTTATTTCCCTAAGAACATATCTGGAATATTATTTAAGAAACTAATGCATTTGAAAACTAAAATAACTGTCTGTAGCACAGAGGTGCAAAGACATACACAATAATATTAATTCCTTGTTTGCTGTGTGAATGAAATGGAAGCTGGGCTTGGTGCAGTTGGCATGCAATATATTTAACTTTGCTACCTGCTGAAGGGGAAGGAAAACCAATATGCATACCTTCCATATGTATTTCATTACCACTGGATCAGCTATGGAGATCTCATGTAAAATAGCTTTCCTATATTTTTTTCTTAGCAGAAATTGCAAGATAACACCAGGACAAGATCATACATTAAACGTACAATAGTATATGGATTCAATATAAAATAGTATCTGCTTCAAATGGAAGCATGCAGTCAGTGTAAGATTTCCTGTCTTTCGATACCGCTGTTGGAAGTGCTTGGGCTTTGCCAGTGCTGTAACAGCCACTGCTTGATGATGCATCACATGAACGCCTTCGTTAGCATTCATGTGGGTTGCTGCCTATTTTGAGCCTGTGACTTTTAAGGGACTCAGTCCATTTTATCAATGTGTAGAGTAATGTGAGCTAAGTGTGGACTTGTGTTTATTACGTTTTCTTCCACCCCCACCCCAAGCTTTGTAGTGTGAGTATGGATGTTACACAGTTGTAATGCCAGAATAATCACAAAAAAAAAAAAAAAAAAAAAAAAAAAAAAAAAAAAAAAAAAAGACGCTACTCCGTTTTAGTTAGATATGTAATTAAATTCTTGTTTT
The DNA here is from genome assembly GCF_903797595.1 of Erithacus rubecula. Taxonomy (NCBI): domain Eukaryota; kingdom Metazoa; phylum Chordata; class Aves; order Passeriformes; family Muscicapidae; genus Erithacus; species Erithacus rubecula. The sequence goes on along the minus strand of NC_136687.1, from coordinate 35,528,347 downwards.
AATTTTTTTGATGACATCAGTTCTGTCAGTCACAGCTATAGGACTGAAAGCTCTACGTGAATGGGGGTTAGGGGGTTGAAGAAGGCGGGGTGAGCTGACCCTGCGGAGCAGATGGGTTGGCTTTTGGCAGGTTCTGTTGTTGTTCCTTGGAGGTAATCGTTCTGATGTTAGAAAAGAGCAATTAAAATGCCTAGGAAGGAGATTTCTCTCCAGCCCCCAGCAATGCATGAATCTTCCCTTCCAGATAAAATGCGATTATAGGTGTTTAGAAGCGTCAGCAGGCGTGGCTCCAGAAAGGTGCAGGAACTATGGGCGGCTCTGCTGTGGCAGGTTTGCCCATTTTTCTGAGCCGGGCCCCACCGCTCACCTGTTGACAGGGTGGCAGCTTTGGCGGGGTCACCGTGCGAACGAGCGCGTCCCTCCCTCCGTTCGGCCGAGGGGCCGGGACCCGCGCCCGGCGGGGCGGCTCTGCGGGAGCTGCGGCGGGGCCGGGACCCGCGCCCGGCGGGGCGGCTCTGCGGGAGCTGCGGCGGGCGCTTCCCGCGCTCTGCTCTGCTCCGCTCCGTGCCGCGGCTGTGCCGTGGCCGTGTGGCGGGCGGGAGGCGCAGGTGGCGGGGCCGCCCCGCGCTGACATCAGCGGCGGGGCCGAGCCCGCTCCGCAGAGCCCGGCGCTGCAGAGCCACGGCGGCGGCGCAGGCCGGGCCCGGCCGAACATGGCAGCGGCCCCCGCGGCCGCCCTTGCGTGAGCGATGCCGCGGCCCTCCTGAGCCGGCAGGCGGGCCTCGTGTTCGTCACGTCCATGGATGTCTCTTCCGATCCGTATCTGCCCTACGATGGAGGGGGAGGAGACGGCATTCCGCTCCGGGAGTTGCATAAACGAGGTATGCCGGATTGGCGTTTGGGTTACTTGTTTGCATAGCTGTACGTGCGGGACCGCTGTCCGCGTTTGAAACGGGGACCTAAAGGGTTGCTAATTATCGAACTGCTTTGTTTCGCCTGCCCGATGTCTTTTGTGGGAGGAGAATTCAGGAATTCAGTTCTGGCTGGTTCCTACGTTGTCAGGGGTTGTTTTCTCTGCGGGCAGATCAGTCCTGCTTCACATCTCATCGCCCTGTGACTCCATCTTCGATATGTGGCAGGCTTGCCTTTCGCTCGCTCTCGGGTTGTTTTTTGTGTGTGCTTTTTTAATCAATAAAGCTATCTTGTGCAGAAAAAAAATCCCTCCAACAACTGTGTTTGTGTTTGACTACGACCGAATTAGCTAGAGTTACTAAATAGGATATATACCTGCCTTCCACTAACATGAATAGGGGCAGTGTTTGTCTGGCTTTGAAGTTTCCGTACCTGGTTTTTAGACTTGACCAGTTGTTGCCGTCTTTGATATGCCAAGGGTAAGCTCTGCAATGGTAATATGTCAGCTCAGCAAATATTGATGGACTCATAAGGAAGTGGTACTTCAGGTTCTTTACACTGTTGCTTGTAAGGAAGCAGATTTAGAAAGAAAAGTGTTATCAGTGTTCAGGGGGAAAAAATCCTATTTTGAGTATTCATTTTGTTTCTCACTGCAGATTTGAAGCAGAATGCGTTCTGAAAAGATCTGGTTTTTGTCCTGAGAAGTTGTAGTAGGAATAAAAGTTATGCCTTCAAATTCTGAGGATATAAGTATGTTTTCTTGTTTGGACTGGTTTGTCGCAATGTGGTGTTTCAAACAATAAATGTAGTGAATTCCTACTTTTGTTTAAATTGGGCAGTCTAAAATTAGAAAGTTATCAACATTTATAGCTGCTGGCGTAAGCATTAGAGAGGAGGTAGGCTGAAAATAGAGAGATGATTTACATAAAATTATTTTTTCCTCTCCATGTAATTTATTGGGGTTTTTTGCATGTCCATGCAAGCACTTATTTCTGTAAGTAATTTAGCTTATAATTTATTTTCATGTAATATTTTATCTCTTAGTTGTTTACCTAGATGGTTATTTGTTGTCTTTTTATGATTCTTATAATGTTTTTCAGCATATTTTAAGAACATCAACAAGTTCCAATACAGTTTGTTTTAGACAAGCAAATTTTACACTGTCTAGCAAGTGCTAGATAGTTCTCTAAGTCAGATTTTGGAATCACTTCTGAGGACTTGAGGCTGGTGTTTTCTTAAAAGATTTGCAAAATGTGAATTTGGGATCTTGTCAAGGCTGAATATAAATACCTGAAGGGAAAGTGAAAAGAAGGTGTAGACAGGCACTTCTCAGTGTTGCCCAGTGACAGGAGCAGAGGCAATGGGCACAGACTGAACATGGGACGTGCCCTCTGAGCATCAGGAAACAGTTTTCTGCTGCGAGGTTGACTGAGCACTGTAACAGGTCATCCAGAGACAGATTGAGAAATTTCCTTCCTCAGAGATGTTCAAAAGCCATGTGGACATGGTCCTGGAAAACTGCTCTGGATGGCCCTGCTTGAGTAGGGGGTTTGGACAAGAGATCCGTTCTGTGAGTTTAGATTTGTAGATAGATTTAAATATGAGAACTGCAAAACAGTCCTAACATGACACTTTCAGACTCTGAGTTACAATTAGACATTGAAATGTGATCAGTTGTATATTCTGGAAATTAGCAGGTTTCAGTTGATTTCTACAATACAAAAAGTAGATATTTGCAGTGCATGGTGGTGTCTGGCATACTGGAGTATTGCTGTTAAACATAATGTTTGCAAATACTGTAATGAAAACTGTGGAGGATTCAGCTAGGTGACTCCATTGTGGTGACACTGCTGGGGGCCAGCAAGACAGTTCCCAGTTGTGGCTTGTCTTTTTTGCAGTTTCACTGAATTCTATTAGGACTTGTGCTTCCCATAATCGAATACTGTATTTCAAAACAAACGTTACAGGTGCTTCTTGGGCTTGCTCTAGTGAATTTAGATTGAAAAAGCCCTGAACAACCAATAACAAAACCTGAGTAGTGTCACTGTAATCTCTTGCAGTTCTGAATTTTTCAAGTGCTTATCAAGCCCTGACAATATGTCTCATAAGAAGATGACTCCAGACCAGTTTGCTCCAATAGATGTAAACAAAATTTGTGAGTTTGTCCTGATGGATTACGATGTCACAGTAATCTGTTACTGTGATTCAGCTATTAAAATAAAGCTCAAAATGCTAGCAGACAAAACCAGAAATCGAAGGTAAATTCTTTACATTACTTTGTGTACTACCAAGATTGTTATCTTCTTCTCATGTAGATTTCACAGCATTGTGATAACAAATTCAGAGAACATGGGTAAAGATTCCAAGAAAGCAGACTTAATTGTCAAAGAGTGGTGAATTTTTCCCTTATTCACACACTGACAACTTGTATGTCCTGCAGAGTAATGTTCACATAATGCAAAATTGCTTTGTAACATCAAAGCATTTGTTGCACTAATTGACTGCAGTGGCTCACCCAAAGTAGCTGCACCTCAGCAATTATGAAATGACTGTTTAAATCAGCAGGGGTCTTTGAGGTTTAATTAATGGCCTTCACTAATGCTCAGTGAGATGAAATACAAAGTATTGTAATAGATTATTATTAAGGCTTGATCCGTTAGCTTGCATTAAGATTTTTTTTCCCATGCAAGTACACCATGAAACACCAAATGGAAAGATTTAAAAATATGTATTTTATTAATTGTGTTTATCTTTTATTTTGATTACTACTACTATCTCTTACAAAAAAAAACCCCCAAAAAACGAAACATATTATTGATTACTTCTTTCCAGGAGTTCCTTTGACTTGTGCTGTCCTAAGACTTCTTTTTATGTGATGCTAAATGCATTGTTCCAGACCTACTTTTCCTTCCTGACACACAAACAAAAATTCAGGAGCACAGTTTACTTCTGCTCTCTTCTCTACTAAATAAGAGATAAAATTACTACTTCTCAGGGTTTAAAAATTCTGATTTAGGATTGCATATATCCCAATTAACTGAAATGTACAATTTTGTAAGAATTTTTGTAACAAACAATATACTGCAAAATATGTTGTGTAAATAAATTACTTGTGTTGCCCTCAGAATTTTTTTTGGTGTAATTTTTACCACCTTGACCATTTTGAAAGTTTGGAATGATCAGTATCTTGCTTGTCTTCAGCCATTCACATACATGCTCACACTCTGATTCTGTTACTCCTGCCCCTCTTAAATAAGCATTCATTTTACCCCACTTTAAAAATTTGAAATTTGAGCAGTAGAATATATAGTGGCCAAGCTAACAGATCAAGCAGGACTTGATCTTTAGTAAGCATAAGCTTTGTTGACTCCCAGGTATTTTATTTATACATATACATAAACATATCTTAGATTTAAAAAAATGGAAGTCCTCAAGCAAAATTAATGAAATTTTGTTTCACTGATAATCTCTGATTGAGTCAATAGCCAGGAGATGTGAAAATTATGTATATAAAGAACATGCCAAATATATAGAACATGACAAATTTACTAATGACTTAGTTTTAGTAAACCTAATATTTTTGAGAGGCTAAATAAGTCACAATTTCCTTTATTGTGTACCAATCACCAGCCATGAAGGTGCAACTTCTCTTGCTTAGACAATACTAATAGTAACATAGGGGAAGCCTCTCAGCCATCTGGAGCTTCACCTTTTACTGTGCTGTGAGCTGTGGGGCAGAGAATATTTAATAATGTCATAGGAAGACTTTGGGTCAGGTGCATAATGAGCCAGTTCAGATCTTAAGTGATAATATTTATACTTTTGTATATTAGGCTGCATTTCTGCTTAAGGACCTCTTATGTTTAAGAATTAGTAATAAATCAAAAGTCAATACCAATGTGACCTTTGAAATAAATGGGTATGAAAGTTATGTACACACACTCAGAGCTAGAATTTGACCCTGAATTTTTATTGGTTGCAGAGGGAGAGTAAAAAAAATATTTTTCTAGATTAATTACATGTTTACAACAGAAAATGTGATCAAGATTATGATCATTCTCTAAGTACTTTGAGAAAAACATAACATGGAGAAACTCAATATGAATCTGGCACTGTATTTCTGCTGTGCTTTTTTTTAAGGTTCCTTGTATAAAAGAGGGATAAGGATTTGCAATTATGAGTTTAGCATATTTGACTTTGGTGATTAACATTAAGTACCATCAGATGTAACTTCAGTCATTTAGGTAGTTACAGGTTATCTGTCTGCATGTGCTGTGTGACTGGTAAGGTTCTCTATGAAGCATGTTTCTCAATTTTGGAAGTAGTTTTGTATGTACTTTTATTTGAGATATTAGAAAGCTAATGAATGGACCAAGATTATGCCCTCGTTGGGTTTGAATGTGATCTGATTGAGATAATCATGTTAACAGAATTAGTATTTTTGCTGCATCCTGTCTTTGCCCTCTAAAACAACATGTAAGTAAGTTGCTCTTATGTACCTGCAGCTGCAGCACTTAGAAATCTAATTATCTCCATTTCTGGTATTCTGACTTTTATGGCCTTCATCACTGTTAGAGCATAGATAATTTCCATTTTGTAATGTTTGCTTTATCTAACTTCACATGTTTTTATACCTTCTGTTTTTCTCATCTCCTTCCTCATTATTCACCTTACATGTAAGTTGTAAATTTAGTAGTGGGAGGATCTCAGTAACTTTTCACTTACATATCTGAAGTCCCTATTCATCATAGATATAATTAAATAAACATAGTCTGTCTGCCTTTACGACTACAAGAAAAGAAATCTATAACAATTTTTTTTTGTTTTTGGTTCTGTTTTTTTGTTTGTTTTTTTTTTTTTTTTGTGCTGCATCATAGAAAGAGAAGTGTTTGTTTCACCTAAGGTGAAAAGCAAGCTCAGGGGTTTATTGTTTGATTTTTTTTTTTTCCTGTGTTCATTTGTGGTGGACTCAAACCTTCAAAAGTCTTGGTTTAACTCAGAGGTGCTACTATTGAACTTTGATTTGACTGCTGCTTTTTAAAAGGTTATTTTTAAACCTAGATCTGTTTGGGGGCAAATGAAATGGAGGGTATTATCATGCAGTACTTTGGTAAATAGTACAGCTTATCCTTGTTCTTCAAAACTTGTTCCATGTCTTCCTGTTTCCCATTTATCAGATTTTTTCCAGCTGATTTTTTTCAGTTTGTGTATATATAGTTGTGTCAATTTTATATGCGTTTTGATTGTAAGGCAGAGAACAGTTTCTGTTTGAAAGCCTTTGATGCAGTTAGAAGAGCTAACTGGAGTGGCATGCTGAAAATTCATAATTGCCCACAAAGTGGAATGTATTAGTTCATTACAAAGACTTTAACATCGTTAATCAACAACAGTAGTGAATTACACTGACATTGTGTGCTGTGCTTCTGATTCTGAAATAGCCAGGAAAAGGAAATAGTTCTTAATGACTCTTTTTGAGTGGTTACAGAGAAATTTAAATAAACTGATGATTGTTTCCTGTCTTTTTTTATTGAAAGCCTCATATTTTGAGGTGTGAACATGGACACAGAAAGAGGCTGAGGCACTAACAGGTGCCTTGTGTATACAAATCTTCTTTGTTACAAGCGTGAGGGATCCTTACAGTGTGCGGTGCGGTGCTTCCCTGCCTCCACTCCCCTTGCCACCTAATACCCAAGGACATACGGGCGAAGCAAAGCTTTGGATTAGAATCTGCCCTCTGGAAAGCTACAGCCCCTGCTGATTTTAACACTCAGCAGATTGGATGGTTGTGTCAGGGGGAGCTTATTGCAGCCTTTACTGTAATCTGACTAGCTTCATTTTCACTCCCAGAGGTGCATTAATTTTTTTTCCCCTCTTCCTTTCACACTGCTGGGAGTAGCCCAAAGGAGACGTTGCACTGCTGTCAGCCATAAGAACAGCGGCTGAGGCGAATGCTGTGTACTTGTGCAGTGTTTAGAAAAAGGGATGGATGAGCAGCAGCAGCTATTCTTGCTGTAAGAGTCAGCAATTACATAGCTTGTAGAGAAATACCTTTGAGAAATTAGGTCCTGTTATTACTTTGCCATTGAATACAGCATTGACATTGTTTATCTGTTGTTGTTTTCACAACTCTGAAATGTTTCTAAGCCTTTGGGAGTTTTGAGCTCTGTGTCTGGACATTAATATTTATAGTTTTGAGTTGTTTCCAGCAGAAAGTTATAATTAAAATCTAACAAGACCCCAAGGGTGCATTTATGTATTTCAGGATAACTAGTCTGACAGTTGGTTGCTGTGGAAGAGGGTCAACTTGTTGCTTCCCATCTATTCTCTCAGTTTTTGCCCTTGAGCTGGCTCTGTTTCTTCTTCGACAGTACAGAAACTTGATTCCAGTCCCATATAATGGTGGATTCTTCTGTTGTTGTTAGTTTTGTCTGCTTAGTTGGATTAGCATGTTGGCTTGGTTTACTGTGCAGTCAGATTGAGTGTGACAGAGCTGATCCAAGGGTGAGAGTGGCAGTGTGTGACCAAGAATGGCAGGGAGAAATAGGGGGACAAGATCTACTCTTCGTGTGCCTGCAGTCAATTAGATCAGCTTAGTCTTATTGTGTAATTATGCCCCAAGAGGTATGTCTCATTTCTTAAAATGGAGTAAGGTAATATATGCTCAGTTAGAGACAATTGTGTATTTTGTGATGTGCATTCAGAAGATGGATATCGTGCTGTGTAGCATATAGAACAGGTCTTAAGTTTTATAAGATTATGGTCCCTTGTTGACTCTGATAGCCACCCTCTTGAGAAGCCTTGTCTTAGTTCTGTACTTTGTTCTCTTGCAAGGATGTATCTGTGAGAATTTGTTCTCTAGGTGATACTGGGTAATTGTTCAGATAATCACTTGGTGGATTATCCCATAAAAATCTGTTGTGCATCATTTGACTACCCAGGATGTAACATTTGTCTTAAATCTTGATGTTTCTCTTCTCATTATTTTTATGAGAAAAGAAGGAACACAGCCTACAAGGAAAGAGTTGGGGAGGATTGCTGAACAGTTATGCATGAATCAGGAGCAGCATGTATGTTGTAAAACTCATTTCTTGTGTGAAATAAATTGACTATGAACTTAACAGGTTTTTTTTTTTAAAAAAAACAAACCTCACACCTTTCATCAGCTGCATGTGTTCCAAGGTTGCTTTCAAATGTGAAAGAAATCTCCTGAGTTGCAAAAGGACAAAGCAGTATGGGATTACTGCTGCAGGAGGTGAGGCAGCCTTTAAAATACTGTGCATGGCCTCAAGATTGCTGTGTGTAATCTACATAAATCAGCTTTCTGTCATGTTTATCATAGTACCAACATCAGTCAAGATTGAATACTGCTTGTATGAGACAAATCTAAAAAATATAAAATATGAAAGAAAAAATATTCCTTTCCTTAATGAGGGACAAAAGGCAGGGAGAAATCCAGTAATCGTGATATATATAAAGCAGATTCTGTTAGTAGAGCAAAATGTTAGTTCTGTAATTTTTTTTCTAGTGGTCACATCAGGAAAAACTAGCTAGGCAAAGCAGGAGGTTGCATTAGTGTTGGCACCCAACAGCCATTGAATATAACTTCATATTCAAAGAGAAATGCAGGAGAGCAGTATGGTAAGGACTGTTCATTTTTTGTCAGACATAGTATCTTCTCAAGCAATTTTGGATTCTATTTTTTACGTTCTCATTACAATTTAAAAAAAAAAAGAGTAAAAAAATCCTTAACTTCTTCATACATAAAAGCTCTTTTATGGGGTTGGAATCCACTTTTCTTATTCTGGTTTCATTTGTGTAGCATTTTTTTGTTTTCCCTGTACTTCATTCTCATCAGGTGTCCCAAAGTACAGTGTTTTTCTGCTAACCTTAATGCTTATTGCAGTTTTTTCTTTAAATGTTGTGCAATATTTCTTTTTAACAACTTCAGTTGAAACAGTTCTTCAGTAATACCAGAGCTGATGGCTGAGAAAGGATTGTGCTCAAGGCTTGGAATTACATGCATGGAAGGATAACAAAAGTCAGCTGCCTTTCTAGAAGGTAGTTCATTCAAGACTTACAGTGACTGAATCCCCCAAAAGAGTTTTTTTATTGCCATATTGCTTTTATGTATAGAAGCTTACTGTCTATAAGCTTGCAGTCTGTGATTGCAGCAGTTCACAGCAGTTACATGTTGAGATTCAGGACAGCCAGCAGAGCTTCACCAAGGTTCATGCCTTACCAACCCAGTGGCCTTCTATGACAGAGTGATTCCATCAGTGAAAAAGGGAAGGGTTACAGATACTGTTTTTCTGGACTTCTGTAAAGGCTTTGACTTGATCCCCCACAACATCCTTCTTTCAAAACTGGACAGAGATGGATTTCATGAGCAGGCCATTAGATGGATAAGAAATTGCTTGGGTGGATGGACCCCCACATCCAGAGGGTAAGGGTCAGAGGCTCAGAGTCTTGATGGAGCTAAGTGACAAGTGGTGTCCCTCAGGGGTCTGTTTTGGGACTGCTGTTATTTAATATCTTCATTAATAGCATAGGTGAAGGGATCAAGTGCGATTTTGCTTGGCAGATTTGTAGATGACACCAAGCTGAGTGGTGCTGTTGACACTCCTGAAGGATGAGATACTATCAGGGATCTGGATAAGCTCCAGAAGTGAGTCTGTGGGAATGAGGTTTAACAAGACCAAGTGCAATGGGGTCTTGGTGGATGAGAAGCTGAACATCACCAGACCACATGCACTTGCAGCCAGGAAAGCCAGACATGTCCTGGGCTGCATCCGAAGCAGTGTGGCCAGCAGGGCAAGGGAGGGGATTCTCCCCTCTGCCCCACTCTGGTGAGACCCACCTGCAGTGCTGCATCCAGCTCTGAGGCCCCAGCACAGGAAGGACACCAACTTGTTGGAGCAAGTCCAGCAGAGGGACACCAATTTTGAAATAGCAGTAATATAAAAGTTCTGCATTCTACTTTTATCATTAGCTTCCAGTCTCATAAAAACTTAAGCAAACTCATGCTTAACAAAAAGGCTTTACTTTCTTTACAGCTCCAAAATGGCTTAGGTATCTTCATATGAAAATCAGAAGTGTTCTCTTATTGTAGCTAGAGGCTATGCCTATACAACTTGTATGCAAAATGCTTGTGGTTTTTAAGACCAAAACTGCTTCTATTTTGGTGAAAAACATGTAACCTGAGAAAGCAGGCTTGAAACTTGAGGACTGGGAAAGAGGGAGAGAAAGGAAGAGGAAATACTTCTGAAGGTTTGCTAAGTGCTACAATTTATCTGTGTAATGATGATTTCCTGCCTGATGGTTAGAATGTTATGATGAAATATTTGTATTCTGGAAAGGGTTTTAACATTGTCTTCAAAATACATTTAATGACATTTTGGAACTAGGAGTAAAAAGTGAGAATATGTGTTTATGCTGATGAGAATCATTATCTTCATAGCTGGAAGGAACATCTTACTGTGTGAAAAGCTAGAGAAGGAAGGGTAGAAAGGGAGGCAAAAACTTGGAAAAGTGTTGAATCTTAGTAAAAGTATGTTTCTCTGAAATCTCCTTTAGTATATTTGCTTACTACATAGATCATAGTACTGATAGGAGAATGTCATCTGAGACTTCTGTATCTTAGATACAGAGCATCAGATTTTATAGAGTTGTCCTCTTCATGGTTCCCTAAGCATGCCCTTCTACCACACTCACTGCTGCCTGTTTTCTCACTTGGTACGATATTGCATCTATTCAGGCTATTCAGCTATTGCATCAGGCACTCATGGCAGCTCTGCATTCAACAAAACCTCCTCTTCTGCTTCATATTTTCTTGTCTCTTCTCCATCAATATAATCACTTGTATTCCAGTATTTGGTATGGTGGCAACTATTGGCAAAGTAGGAACCTGACAGTTTCAGTGGGATTTTTACTGTCTCTAGACAATGACCATCCTTAGTCTACTCCAAGTTCTGCTGTGGGTCAGGTGCAATTAATATAGTGCTGTCTCTGATGATGGCATCTCTTATAATCCCCTGGAGGGAATTCTAATTTAGCACCTTGTATGCATAAAATAATGTTAATGTTTGTGATAGATTTATAGCTCTCAACTTTCATTTGCCTTCTGTGGCACAGGATTGCATGCTTCTTGTAGTTTGATATTGCTTCATATGTAGCAGGGCATAAAACCAACTTCTCCAGAGCAAAGACAAGCTTTTGCCCAACCCTACTCACTCAGGTTCAGGAGGCTGTGTGATCACATTGGAACTTTGTAGGAGATTAATAATTAAGCTGTAGGTAAGGTTAATTTATGTCCCCTTGCTTTGCAAAAGGAAGCTGATTTCATGTAAAAATAGTATTATAATAATGTATTCTATTAATGTCTTCATTTTAAGAGCTAAACTAGTTATTACACTATGAATTTTGTTATTATCTTTTCCACAAGATCACCTTGCCCTTTCAGCTAGCCAGACATGTATCTTAGACTTCTAGTTCTTTCCAATTCTAGAGAATTGGAAATGGCAAGAGAATTGAATCCCTTATTCTAAAGCAAGGTTTTCACAATCACCTCCATTAGCAAATCTGATTTAAATTGTTGTTGTTGTTGTTAGCCTTTTATTAATGGCTGCGTAGGTAATGCTTCTTTACATCTGCCTTAAGAGAGACTAGCAGCAGCTTTTGGAAGAGATTTACAGGGCTTAGCTGTGGGAAATAGATGAGGGGGAATTTGTATGGCAAAGACTGGGGAAAAAAGTATTAAGCTAAAGATGGCAGCCAGGCTCACGTAAGAGGATGGTATTGGTGTTACTGGGGAGCTGTCTGCTACATTTGCATTGTCTTCTGTACTTTTAAAAAAAATTTATAGAATTTTTAATAATAGTTGTTTGTGTATCTTGAAAATTATAGATTGCATTTTGTCTCAATATGAATTTTATATTATTGTTTTTTCACCACTAAGAAAATGTCCAAATAAGCAATATATTATATAGTAGGCATCAACATGACCTCTTACACAATAGATGACTCAGGCACCACTTTGGTCAGAGTGTAATGCCAGGTGTCACAATGCTTCTTCTAGGTGATAGAATTCACATTTGTAAAGGGAAAAGGCACATTTTACTTATGTATAAATCTAATTGTGAGTTGTTGTGAGGGCTTGGACTGGTGAACTCAGCATTTGTAGCATTTGGAAATTTACAGGTAGGTCCTTTGACAAGCTTTTTGTTTGTTAATTTTGATTTTTTAGTTAGTTGGAAATTTCTGCTGACAATACCAAGAAGCTCAATTAAAGAAGCCTGGAATTAAAAAAAAAAAAACAACCAAAAAAACCCAAACCAACAAAAAACCCCCTCCAGCACAGAACCCCCCCCCTGTCTAAACATCTAGTATCAATCTAGTGAACTGAATTCTGGTGTCTGAACTGATAGAAATCTTGGTCAACTTGAGCCTGTGTCTTTAAGAATAGAGATTACTGTGGTGTGCCATGTACTGTTGGGCAAATTATTTTGGTCTTAGTCAAACAAGTGAGAACTAAGAAAAAAAAAGCCAATATATTACAGAATTTCAATTAAAAAAATTAAATTTACCTTAAAAAAGGTAAAACTTTCTTTTATTGCTTCTGAAAATGGAAAAATTCTCAATGTTCCTCTTGCTCTTCTTACTCTGATCAGTGCTGTAAATATTTGTGGGGCTGTTGCTTTGATAGCTGCTTGTGAAGAAACTAGCTAGTGATGACAAACTAGAAGATATTTTCTTTATGCAGTCTTTCCAATTCTTCATAACTGATGACTGTTCTGTAATGTACCTGAAAAAGATAAATAAAAACAAAATATGAGTTTATGTTTGGCTTTTTGCTGCTTTTTAGCTGCACTTACAATCTGTGTAGGAGAGATTGGTAATCAGGAGAATGTATATTTAAAAATAACTGATAACATATGAAGGTACTGTGAACTTTCTAGCTAATCATCCTTGCTTTGTTTCTGTACAAACAGATTTTCCTCTGGTAGTTCATAAACTGAAATAAACTTCAAGTTAAATGTGTGTCAAAGCTGCTTTTTCTTTCCGCTTGCTTCTATTAAAGTTTTTTTGGAGTCTGTACACAAAACAGGACAATAATTTAACTAGGACATTCCTATTTACCTGATGGAAACACAAAGTCACTAATACACAGATTTAAATTACGGCTGAATGACAGTAAAAAGGAATGGCATGCAACACTGAGAGACCTGGATGACAATACAATATGCATATTATGGAAAGTGTCTGAATTAGTTGCTCAGAAATTTTTGTGCTATGAACACAGCTTGAATACTTCACTTATTGCAGAATTAATTGATTCCTGTGTTTCTCTGCTGCAGGAACTCATTATACAATGACAAATGGAGGAAATATCAACAGTTCAACACATTTACTGGACCTTCTGGATGAGCCAATTCCTGGAGTAGGAACATACGATGATTTCCATACCATCGACTGGGTTCGAGAGAAGTGCAAAGACCGAGAAAGGCATAGACGGGTACTTGAGATAAATAACAGTACTTTTTTGGTTGGATGTTGGAGTTAAGGTCTGATTTAGTAACACATGCAAATATATGCTTGTCCTTTAAATTTGTACATAGTTGCATCAGCTAGAACTACTGGAATACTGTTTAAAAAGCACTGCTTAGTTGGATACCTGCAGTCTTGCAACATTGTTGTAACTTGGAAAGGCAGCAGTAATTTAATAGAATGGGAATAAGTCCCTGTCACCCAGATAATATTTTTAAAGTACTGCATTTTTTGCATGCTAGTATATTTAAGGCTATTTTCCAGTGTAGATGTATTTGTAGTAGTACAATAGGGGTTTTGGTGGTACAGAAAAGCAAAGTGTAATGCATATTGCTTTTATACTGACATAAGTGTGTCTGTGCCACTGCAGCTAAGTGCACAGAGTAAAAATAACGATAAAATAAGAATAGCAATTTTTTCAGTACAGTAACTTCTGATGTTATTACTAATAGTTGTCCAGAAGTACTATACAGTAGTTCTTCAATTTTTTGTTTTATTTTACTTTTATGTGTTTTTTAGTCTAAAGATAAGGGTGTTTCTATTTGAAATAGAAGTTTTGGAATTTGAATCATATGAAATAGCTTATTATTAGTATGCTAACAGTATAATTGAGGTTCAAAAATATTTAATCAATAGGAGGGAGATAATGTTAAATTCATGTTTTAGGTGTGTGCCATAGAAAGTATTCATTCTAATAATGTATTTCCTGGATTTTAATTCTTTAAATTATGCAAATATATGTTTCTTGGTCGGTTGCTTGATGTCTGAATAATTAAGCTGATTTATCTATGTAAAGCACTAAATACAACCAGAACACTTGTGATTTCAAGAGAGGGTTTATTTGCCTGCAGCTTGCACCATGTAATTTGTATGTCATACTTCCTTTTTTGTCATTATTCATATTACAGAAGGACATACAACTCTACATACCCATTTTTCTTTGCAGATTAACAGCAAGAAGAAAGAATCAGCATGGGAGATGACAAAAAGTTTGTATGATGCATGGTCAGGATGGTTGGTAGTCACATTAACTGGTTTGGCATCAGGTAAATGAAAACACAAAGGATCCTTTTCTTATATTTGTCAGCAAGCATAGTTATTGTGTTTTTCCTTTGTTCTCCACCAACCCAGCTAAGAGCTGGCTCAGTCTACTACAACAATTCCATAAGGAAAGAAAAAATTGACTATCTTGATTTACAGGCTTCACCATTTTGAGGTGAGGGTTTAGTGATCAGATGGGAACCAAAATCGTCACTGAATTTAGAGAGACTTTGTCAAGTGTTTCAAAATTTCCACCTACTGGACTATCAATGTTCTTTAATCCTGTGATTGAGATTTATGTTTTCCCTTTCTGTAAAATTTTGGTTTTTACCTGTAGGATTTCTTGTGGAAGTGTCGATTGTAAAAGTAGCTCTGGTATATGTGTAGTTTTGGTAGGCACAATTCCTTGTAAAGCATGTGTTTATAGATTAGTGAATTCTAGCTGTATGTTTGTCATATCTATACAGAGGTTCTTCCACAGAAAATACTGACTTTAACAGGTAGAGTTTGTTCACCTATATTGCAATTCTCTCTTGCCTTCTTAACGTATTTTAGAATGAATTTTATAAGTAAATGCATCCAATAGTTTGTGGCCCAGCTTTCAGACAGTGCTGCTGCTTTATCTGTTAGTATAGTTTGAAGTGATTAAAACTTGCAGGAAGGTAAGGTCACAAACTCTGTGCCCAGTTATTTTTAAAAAAAGTATTTAAAACAGACATTTTAGATTAAATGTTAGGAAAATTAGTTAATTAGTTGTGGAGTAAAGCTATGCCTATTAAAAAACATGGTAACAGTATGTTTTTGTTGGTTTTTTTTTTTTTAATTACTGCTTAGATATATACATAATCACTTTCACACATCACATATAAATTAATATATATGCAAAGTTTGCAGCATGTTTATATACTCCTGGATGTACAAACAAGGATTGTATAATTAGTGGAAATTGTTTCTGATCATTTCAGTGTGCACATGTAGTGTGGTGTTTTCAACCCCCTAAGCTGCTGTTTATTAAAATTCCTTTATTCAGTTTCTGAGCAACAAAGTTAGCAAATTCACATCTTGAGCACTGGTAGGTTTTTCAGTCTCAGATGCCTTCTCTTGTATGTCTAGTGGATCTTAAATGGTAGAACCTTGAGTTCAGTCACAAGGAGATCTTAATTTAGTTGAAGGTCTGTTCTACTGAAATACTGCTTTTGACTTGCCAACACATGGGCTAGAATACTTTTCCACCTTTTAGACAGGTGAATTCCATTTCTTTCCAGCAGGCTTGGTGCCATGTAAGCTGCTCCATTACAAGAAAGTATCAGTTCTCTTTTTACTCTTAACTCCTTTGTTTCAGTGGACTGTTGGAGAATTGTGGTATAGGGGAAAAAAAGGCAAGGAAAAAAAATCTCATTTAACTTGGGAAATATACAAAGTACTTAATTTTTCAGAAAATATTAGGCTTACCATAATGAAAACAGGCTATAACCCTGGAAATCAGTAGTATATTAAATGCCTATTTAATTATGTTTTCTGTAATCACAATTTACATCCATTGATACAAGCACATTCCTTCATTTTAGCTGTATGTATTATTTCTGTTTACCAGAATATTAATACAAAACTGTTTCTACAACAGGGGCATTGGCAGGATTAATTGACATTGCTGCTGACTGGATGACTGACTTAAAGGAAGGCATTTGCCTTAGTGCTTTGTGGTTTAACCATGAACAGTGTTGTTGGGGTTCAAATGAGACCACATTTGAAGAGAGAGATAAGTGTCCACAGTGGAAAACATGGGCAGAACTAATAATTGGGCAAGCAGAAGTGAGTATTCTTTGATGGTTTTGTTCAACAGCTTGGCTGAATAGGGAAAGAAAATAATGGTCTTAAGGTTAGGATTTTAAACAAGAATTTGGGTTGTGCTGTCTATGCCATTTTTCAGTATTTTAATTGATTAATAGATTATTGTGTAATAAATGTGTGTTTCATGAACTGCCAGGGATCTCGGAGTGTTGCAAATGTAAGGAAGTTAAGAAAATATAGAACTGTTAATGCAAGAATTTATTTCCTTTATCATAGCTGTATGTAAATTAAATCCATTTATGGTGTTCTCTGATAACTAAGAATAGATTTGTTTTGTTTTTTCTGCCACAATTGTTTTAAATAAGGAAGATTTACTCAATATTCACTAGATTTTAGCAGCTATTAGCTGTTAAAAAATATACCTGTTCTGTGTTTATTTTTTCTTTTTAAGGGAAGTGTTAAAACACTTTCTACCTTTTATAACCCAGTCTGTGCTAATGTGCAGGTGTCATGACTTTATGCTTTTCAAACAAAACTCTATCTTGGCACTAATTATTGTGCTTCAAAATGTGTGTATAAATGTATTTGCAACAAGAGTACTTCTGGATTATTTTAAGTAGTGATTTTGCTCTTATGTCAAGTCTGTTTTCTGACTTTTTGTTTTTTTTTTTTAGGGACCAGGTTCATACATAATGAACTACATAATGTACATTTTCTGGGCACTAAGCTTTGCCTTCTTAGCAGTTTCTCTGGTGAAGGTATTTGCTCCTTATGCCTGTGGCTCAGGGATACCTGAGGTGAGGTCTAAATAATATATATATATATTATAGGTGTTTCATATTAATGTGTAGATTACTGCTGCCTTAGTGGGTTGGGGGAAGGCAAGAGGAAGCACCCTGTGCCTTTTGAAGAAATATATTAATACAAGCATTTAAATTGAAAACATGTAATTGTGCTAATTATTTCTAAGAGAATACAAATTTAAAAGAAACTTGTGGATTAGTAGATTTTGCTTCTGTTGGGACCTTTTTAAGGAAGCATTTGGCTTAGTATACTTCTGAAGAATGATTTCCATACCTCCCCTAATCCACACCCTCCCTGTGGTGATAAGGGAGCAGTGATTGACACAATATGGGTCGTTTGATAGAGCAATCAGTCTTTTGTTGCAGTGGCTTTAGTTGCTTTAACTAGCACAAACCAATGGACAGTCACAATGTGAAATGTGTAATATCCTCAAAAACTCACCGTTTACAATTTCTGTCTGCTACTATCCACAGAATGGGAGAGAAAAATCCAAAGTCAAATCAATTCTTGTCAGTCTCACTTCTTCAGCTTTTCTGTAAATATTTTTTTTATCTGCCTCTATTTAAGCCTGGAGTAATTCTGTACCATTATTCCAGAAGAAATTTCATCTTAAATTTGTTTTCAAATCTAGCTATCCTTTCTTTCTAGATGCAGCTGCCCAAGTGTTTTGGTACATCCTATTTATGGACAGGCTTTCCTATGATAGCTGTATATTATTTACTCTATGTGGGCATATATTCTAGGCTGATAATATAGCACTCTTAAGCACAGTAATACCTTTGGCAAGTGGCACATTTTCAGCTGGAGATAGGCTGAATCTTTTCTATCTTTATGCTAAAAAATCTACTGTTGATTTTTATGTAGTGATGGAAAGACATGAAGAGAAAACGAGTGATATTGATGCAGGTTGGGATATTGCTACAATAGATGATCTTGAGTATGGTTTTTGCAGGTTTATTTTTCCTTTGGAAATTTTCTGCCTTTAGCTCAATAATTTACATCATAAACTAATGAATCCAGTCTTAGAAGCTGCTGCAGGTTAATTTTCTACTAAATGTAATTGATAATTTAGTTTTATGTTATTATGTGTTTTAGAGTAAGTTGCAATGGAAAGCTTCTGGCAAGCAGATAGACTCATTGTGGCAATCTGAATGATACATGTTTTGAAGTGTGACAAAGTCATTTGAAAAAGCTGGCTAAAATTAAAGGATGAATTATTTTCTGAAAATTGGAGAATGCAGTAACAGATACAGTTTTTTATTTCTTCCAGATAAAAACTATTTTGAGCGGCTTCATCATCAGAGGTTACTTGGGGAAGTGGACTTTGATGATAAAAACAATTACTTTGGTCTTGGCTGTTGCATCAGGTTTGAGTTTAGGAAAAGAGGGTCCTTTGGTACATGTTGCTTGCTGCTGTGGGAATATTTTTTCCTACCTCTTTCCAAAATACAGTACAAATGAAGCTAAAAAAAGAGAGGTAAGTTCTTGAAAAAGCATTTCTAGAATGTATTGAATTTTGGTTCATTTACACTGATTTGTTTAAAAGATGGTATTTGTTCTCTTGGACAGTGTTTAGTGATTATCAGTAGTTATTTATTATGTTAAAAACAATGTATTATCCCCAGCATTCTCACAGGTAAATAATTTTTATGGCAGAGTCAGTTTGTGTTTCTTCCATCTTAGAGACCTTTTGATTTTATTTAAATTTTTTCCATGCTTGTCTCTCCATTTTGGTAATTGATGAGTATCTTCAATTGTGAGGACAGTAGAGTACTCTTGAGCCCATGATCAGAGTGTTCCTGGTGACAGCAGTGTTTTCTGCCCTGTTTCAGTTCACTGTTGTTAATGAGAGTGGGGTGGGTTAGGCTCCGTACCAGCCATGCAGCTCTCACCCCTCTGTGTTGGCAGGGCAGCAGGAGAGAGTGAGATGAAAAGCTCAGAGGTCTGGATGAGGACAGGGAGATTCCTCACCAGTTACCACTGCAGGCTGAACATACTAGACTTGAGGAAACTTATTTGGCTGCTAATAGTAGAGTAGTGAGAAATGAAAACAAAACTAAATGTGTCTTGCCTCCACTTCTTGAAAAGCACAGCTTCACTCCCCGCTCTTCTATCCCAAAATGGCACAAGGGGATACTTTGTCTCTGCTGATCCTTCCTCTTGACACTTTCTATACTCCAGTGTGGGGCCCCACCCATAGGAGACAGTCCATCACAGTTGTCTTCAGCAGGGGTCCTTTCCACAGAGTACAGCCATTCAGGATTGCCCCAGCCTGGGTCACCCACAGGCTGCAGTGCTTGCAAGAAACCTCATCCTGTTTGGCTCCTTTTCAAAGGCCATGGCTCTTGCCAGAAGCTTGCCAGGAGTTTGCTCTGGCATGGGCTGCAGGGTGAAGATCTATTCTGCCAAGGTCCTCCATGGGCTGCAGGAAAACAGCCTGTGTCACCATGGGCTTTGCCACGAGCTGCAAGGAAATCTCTGCTCCAGCCTCCTTCCCTCCAAACTAATTCTCAGACACTCTTTCCATCCCTGTTACCAGCTTTGTTTCCCTCCTCTGGATGCAGCCAAGGACTTTGACATTCTTGGCATGTGGGGCCCAGAGCTGCACAGAACACTCAGGGTGAGGCCCCCAAGGCTGAATGCAGCAGGACAGTCACCTCTGTTTCTGCTCATGCTGTGCTTGATGCACCCCAGGATGGGGTTTGCCTCTGTGTTCCAGGGCACACAGAGCTGCTGCTGACCAGCACCCCCACATCCCTCTTGGCAGGGTTGCTCTCCAGCCACTTCTCTCCCAGTTTACCCTTGAGCCTGGTGTTACTTCATCCTAGGTGTGCAGCATTTGGACTCATTAGATTTTATGCCATTAATCATTGTCCAGGGCCTCAATCTACCTAGATCCTTCTGCAAGGCCTCCTGTCCCTCAAGAGGGTCAGTTGCAGTTTGGCAGCCTCAGTTTATAGCTATACTGAAATTCTGTTGTTCGTGTTTACAACATAGACTGCAACTCACCCTCTCACCTTTATTCTTTTCCAGGTGTTGTCAGCTGCTTCAGCAGCAGGAGTTTCTGTAGCCTTTGGTGCCCCAATTGGGGGAGTACTTTTCAGTCTGGAGGAGGTATGTCAAGAGATGGCACTGAAGAATAAATACTTTTGAAAGTCTCTATTAGTTTAAATAATCTCAGACTCCTTTAAGCTGTGAAGTCTTTCCTAAGAATGAAATTATTTTTGAACCTTTATTTCAAAGAGTCCTGTTACCAGCAAAGTCCTAAAGATATTTTTTCCTTTTTTTTGAATGAATGTCAGCTTTACTTTGTTCTTAATTATTTTATTCTGGAAAAGGGCTGAGTCTGTTAATAATTGCAGTTTACATACAGATAGAGACACAGCAGCTTTTCAGTCTAGGAGTTCATTCAGAAAAAAAAAAAGAAATAGGGCTCTTAATTTTTGAAAAAGGCTTTAGAAACTTTTTGGACAGTTTTGTAAAGTAAGTTTTTAAACTTTACTTAAGGCTTCAGACACTAAATACAATTGAATATGATAATTAAGGGCAAATAAAACTTACTCCCAAAGCAAGCAAATTCATTTCTCCAAAAAATGTTTTATACTAAATTAGTTTTAATTGTAATTTTCAAAATGCAGAAGAATGTTATTTCTACCATTGACATTTTTAAAGACTATAAAAAACCCTAGAAATCTCTGAATTGAAAAGTAGGGGAAGTATTCTTTCACATATAATTTTGTTATATTCTTAGGGGATTTTGAGGAATTCCTCTGTTGCCAGAAAAATACAGTAGAAAACTGTCTTGCAATTTAAATCAGGCTATGTGGGGCTTAAGAATGAAATTGCATGTTCTGATTTGAGGCCTTTAAATTTTTTTGTTGTTATAATCATACTTCTAAAAAATAACAGACCTGTGAGAAACCTTTCAATATAGGTTGAAAGGAGAAGAAAATATTAGCAGGAAGTGTGAGTGCATGATCTGGTTCTCATGAAGACTAATTAGAGACAAAAAGCAGAGAAACTTTTAAGCATAATTTGTAGTGTGTCATTTCCTAACAGTCTTTAACAGTTTAAGAGTTGAAACAGCAGTGGTTTCAACATTGCTGTAGTATTGTCTTTAAATCTGAGTTGTTGAGCTTTTTAAAAATGTAGAATCTGCTGGAGTATCAGTGCTTCAAGTGATAGGAATAATTTTTTTAGCTTATACCATGTCAGCAACAGTGTTCTATCACATCATTAACTTGTCTTTCCAGGTTTTTAATTGAATCACTAATAATTCTGGTGTATTGTCTTTTGCAGGTCAGTTACTATTTCCCACTGAAAACTTTGTGGAGATCGTTTTTTGCTGCTTTAGTAGCTGCATTTGTTTTAAGGTCCATCAATCCTTTTGGTAATAGCCGCCTAGTTCTTTTTTATGTGGAATATCACACTCCTTGGTACCTTTTTGAACTGCTTCCTTTTATTCTCCTGGGAGTATTTGGTGGGCTCTGGGGAGCGTTTTTCATCCGAGCAAATATTGCATGGTGTCGTCGACGCAAGTCTACAAAATTTGGGAAGTATCCTGTCCTGGAAGTTATTATTGTTGCAGCAATAACAGCTGTGATTGCATTTCCTAATCCATATACAAGGCTGAACACCAGTGAGCTTATTAAGGAGCTCTTCACAGACTGTGGGCCATTAGAATCTTCCTCGCTCTGTGACTACAGAAATGATATGAATGCAAGCAAAATTGTGGACGATATTCCTGACCGTCCAGCTGGCACTGGAGTCTATTCAGCTATATGGCAGTTGTGTTTAGCACTCATATTTAAAATAATCATGACAGTCTTCACTTTTGGTATCAAGGTAAGTGGGAATGCAGTAGCTCTCTTAACCTGCTGTTATCATTTAATTATTACCTTTCTCATTTCCCATCTCTCAAAGCAAGAAGCTTTGTTTAGTTTTTTCATGTTATTACTTTTTAAAAAGTCTTTTTTCTTTTGGTTAATAAGCAAGTCTTGTAGCAAACAGTATTAACTTTAATTAAATTCAGAATAGCCCTTTGTTCAGCTGAGTAGAAATGTGCTAAATGGAGTAGGGAGCAATAACTGTGGATGGATGGCTCTTTGTATGGACCTGACTCAGCAAAAAGGGATGTTTTTAAAATTTCCAAGAGCAAAGTTCAGCATAACCACTCAGGTTCCCTAATCTGTTACTTGGAAAAAGAATAGAAAAATAGAATGCCCCTTGCACTACTTGGTGGTAATTCTTATATCCACTCTCCTCATTGTTCACATAAATGTAATCACTACAGATGTTAAAAGGAGGCAGTGGTGATTTCTTTTGCTGTATTTTCCAGTATTGCATGTTGTGATGAGAAAGAGGGCTTAGTTCATGTGACTGTAATGGAAATTTCTTCTCCATTACAAGCATAGTAATTTTTGTTTTTCCCAGTTGTTTCATAGATCTGTTTTGTAGGTGGCTTCAGATTTTCCCCAGTCTTTGGCAGTTTTCTGAATGATGATGTATAACTGCCATGCCTTCATAATTTTCCATCTTATCAGGCTCCCTTCATAATTTTTTATAACTACGTCATTATCATATGTGTCTCAATGCAAACTTCCTGTAGAGTATTCACTAAGCAAGATTTGTGTTTAAATTTGCCTTAACTTTTCAGTTTAAGGTGCTGTTTCATGTAACAACATGCATAAGGGAACACTTTTTTTCTTTGATCATTGGAATATGCTGTGCAGAGAACATCCTTGGAAATACTCATATCTTGACTGGTGACAAGCCTGGGCAACCTGCTGTAGATGACCCTGCTTGAGCAGGGGTAGACAGTCTGGGGCAGCAGCTTCAACCTTGACTATTCTGTAACTGATAGAACAATAACATGTTGTGTTTCTTATGTTTCGATGTTTTAGAAGATGTTACAGGTTGTATTTGAAGTTATGTTCTATATGATGGTTGGTGAGTAAGAGGAATCTTAGACTATGTATTTTAAATGCTAGTCTTCCTTAGGTCTGTAATTCAGACAATGTTCTGTGCTCCAACTGCTTCCACTTGTTGTTTACTTTTGTATTCACTTACTGTGGCTCTTTTATATCTAGGACATTGTTTTACCATTTGTGTGTTTTTGTGCATCTGGCTCTTTTGCATGGGGTTGTCACCACAAGGTCACACTGCATATTGGAATTCACTGGTTTACAGAATGGGAGAACTTATACTTCGTTTGGGTTTGGTTTATTTTCTCAGAACTTCAGCATGGTAGAAATAATTTTGGGAAGTTTTGAGAATATATTTATTACCTTGTCAGTAGGCAAGGAGTCGTGTTGCTGTCATTGATGGAACTGTGCTGCGTGAATTTCTTGGAAGCTTTAAAGCATGTGGATGGTTTGAATGTCAGCCAGGATCTGGAGATGAGGATGTTACTTTAATGATACTTATTTGCTTTAGGCTTTATCTCTATAAAAGAAGCAAATTCAAAATAGAAAGAAAAGAAAAAAAAAGAAAAGAAATAATATTACATTGTCATTTAAATCATTATAAAGGATCCTCTGGGCTCTCCAGATCTGTTCCTGGAGGTGTAGCCATCTGCAAACACGTATCTTCCCCACAGGAACTGTTTTCCTGTGAGGTAAGCAAAGCTACCCAGCTGCTGCCAGTGGGGCAAAGTGATTCCTGCTGCTATTACTGCTCTGGACATGCATTACCAGGATGCTGATATGGCAGGGGTTTGGCATTTTTTTGTTTGCTTTGGTTTGGTTGGTTTTTTTTTCCTTCCATGCTTTTGTACCTATACTGTAGTGCCTGTTATCAGTAGATTAGTTCCTGTGTCTAAATGCACTACTGCACTACCAAAGAAGTGGAAAGTTGGACACATATCCTAATCCTTGCTTCTTCTAAAGATGACATATGTGACACAGGACAAATCTTTTCCTCTGGAGTGTAATTTGAGCTTGCTCAAAGCCAAGCCCCAGAGAAGAAAGCTGAGAAGAGGAAAAACTTAGCTGTTTTCCCTTGCTGCTTCTCTGTGAAGATTCCTCTTCCCTTTGTGATTTGTGATTCACGGGCATATGTGAAAAAATGGACCTGTAAAATCATTATTACAGTTAGACTTGAACCATTATCTATGTATGATGGAAAGAAGAGAAGCAGCTAGTGCATAAAAACTTATATTACCAAAGGACCAGAAACAATTTGGATGCAATTTTCATGTGGAGACTGAATTTCTGTGGCATACTGCTAGCACAGTAGGATCTGAGGCAGTTTCAAAAGTTTATTAAGTTACTTTTTTATTGGAAGTATGGATTTTTCCAGGGTACTGTTGTATTGTTCACCAAGAAAGAATTTCACTCAGGAAAAAAAATTGATTTTAGCAGTTAGGAAGGGGCTTAGATGTGTAATTAATTGTGGGAAATAACAGCAGTGGTATAAATGTGCAATTTGAATACTAGACTAAAATAATAGCACTGAATATTACCTCTATAAACACTGAAATATTAGGTAATTCAGTATAGGAATTAAGGATTATTAAACCTTTTCTCAAAACCCATGCTGCTGACTGTCTAACACAAAGTTTGTTTTTCCTTGGTTTGTTGGTTAGAAATCATCTTTGCAACCACAAATGTAGACAAAATATAAAAGAATAATAATAATTATAAACTGTGTTTGCTTTTCCTTGGTTTGTTGTAGAAATCTTTGCAACCATAAATACAGACAAAGTATTATAATACTAACAGCAATAACAATTCTGAAATACATTTCTGCACCAGCTATTGAACACCAGAAATCTATTATTTGGAATTCCACAATACTTAAATTTCACAGCTGCACAGTACAAGAAAAATTAGATGATGTGTCTTGTTGCAGCAGGAATGCAATATGTTATTTCAAAAAGATGGGATGAGGTGTATTTAAACAAAGTAAAATTTTTATTCCTTTTTTGTAGTCACAGCTGTACCTCAGTCACAGTATAAAATATTTTGATGTTAACAACTTCTGTGAGGAGAAGCAGCAGGCATTTACAGTTTATTGAGACATTTAGGTACCAGTATGTTTTTTGGAAAGATTAGCTTCATAAGGAGAAGAAAAGATACACAACAGTTTCTTTATATGAAACTGCTGATAAAAGCAAGTTTGCAGTAATATTTTACTCAGCCATGGTTATGTGACAAGGCTTTAGTTAGTAGCAGAAAAACATTTTCAATAGCTAAAATGACAGAAGGATCTTCTTTTTTCTGTAACCTGTTACATTACCTACTTTTTGCAGTAGGGATTGTCTTGCCTTTTTCTCTGTTAGTGTGTTTAGCATTCTATATACACCAATTTTATAGGAAATAGCAATAATAGTACAATACCTCTTTTAAAAATGACCTGTTTAGTTAATTTATAGCAGTGTCAGGAAGCAGTTTAGGGAGGCAGTCAGTCCTGTTTAGTAAGTGAATGTTGACTGAAAAACATGAAAAAAGAAGTGAGACAGGAAATGATAAGGAACACTTCAGCATGATTAGCACAGCTCCCACTGGACATGCAATGGCAGAGGATTGTGCTGTTGGCTCTGAGTCTAGTCTGTGGTCCTGTATTGGTAGTAGGTTTTCTCTTAAACACAGTAAGATATAAACAAACATGCTCATAAAATGGTTTCTGCTAATCAGGTCAATCAGAGATATCAGTAGCATTCTGTAAAGTTCTGCTAACCTTCCAAGGTCACTTTAAGTGGTTTTAACTTGACAGTTTGACCATTTGTATCTCTTTCAGAAAAAGAAAATAGAAAAAAATCACTTGTTAAACAATGTGTCAGGTATGTTCACGGCAGCATGACAACAGTTCTGTTTTTATTGCAGGTTCCATCTGGGTTGTTCATACCTAGTATGGCAATTGGAGCAATAGCAGGAAGGATTGTAGGAATTGCAGTGGAGCAGCTGGCCTACTACCATCATGACTGGTTCATTTTCAAGGAGTGGTGTGAAGTTGGAGCTGACTGTATTACCCCTGGTCTTTATGCTATGGTTGGTGCTGCTGCATGCTTAGGTAAATAAAATATAAGAAATAAGTATCTGATTTCTTCATATATAAAAATAATTCAAAAATGAAAGAAGATATAAACTTGTTCAGTTTTTATAGTTTTATAGGACTATTTATAGGAACTTCCCTCCAAAATACATATCTCTACAAAACCTGCAAATCCTTGTGATCTGAGGAATAATGTGAAATCTAAATTGATGAGAAATAGGAAAATTTTAGTAGTCTCCACTTTTTCTTTTTGGTATCAAGAGATGTTATTACTACATTGATCAGAAAAATCAGTTCCTTGAAATGTATGAAGCACAGCATTTACAGTGGCAAGTACAGTTAAAAGTATTAGTTGAAGTGGTGTGATCAGCTGTCACATCTACATGAATTGCAAAAGTTATTCTTGAAATTCAAAATCCAAACAAAAGTTTTAGAAGTGTGTAAGGTACTTTTAACAATTCTAATTGTTGAAAATCAGCTTTATGGAAAGAGGCTTAAGTTGGACACCTAAAATTATCCTTGTTTAGCCTTGGTGGGCTTAGAAATTCAACTTAAAAGCTGTTAGGACAGATTCTGCAAGTAGACCTTTTCTTTAAGGAAAAGTGTTTGGGCAATCAAACTAGTAATACAAATTTAGGTTTTGGAGAGGTGGTTCTGGTTTTTATTAGTGCAAATTGAATTGCTCTTGAATGCATTGAAGGACAGTAGATTATTTTATTGAATGAAGATACGGCATCAGAAACCTTAGTAGAGAAAAATTATTTTAAATAATAATGAAATAAATAATCCCTGTCTTCTGTTGTCCAAGAAAGAGATTTCTTTTCATCAGCTCATAATTCTGTTTAGCTTTAATGATTAAGCAACAGCATTAAATTCCTAATCCTTTGGACAACATAGCTGTTAATTTACTACTGTGACATTTTGCATTGGTTCCATTCTTTTTTCAAATTCTTATCTTACTGGATGTTCTTGCATTTCTCAATGCTTTTAACCCTGATGTGGTATGGAGATATACATAGTTTTATTCGTAGTGTACATTAAATAACTGTACATGATTTCCAATACCCTTTATTACCTCCCTTTCTATGAATTTTCCCTAAAACTCTCTTTTTTCGCTTCTAGAAGTTTTGTGTTAATTTTCTCTGTCTGCTTCTGTTGGTATTATGCAGAAGGATGTTTGTCAGATGTCCTCTCATGTCAAAATTATGTTTGTAGGTCTCCACAGGAGGACAGAAGATTCTGAAATCACTGTTACCTGATACTCAAATGTTACTGGCTGTCATTTTCCTTGCAGGTGGTGTGACAAGGATGACTGTGTCCCTGGTAGTTATTGTCTTTGAGCTAACAGGAGGGCTGGAATATATTGTGCCTCTAATGGCTGCAGTCATGACCAGTAAGTGGGTAGGAGATGCCTTTGGTAGGGAAGGCATCTATGAAGCACACATCCGACTGAATGGGTATCCTTTCTTGGATGCAAAGGAAGAATTCACTCACACCACACTGGCTGCTGATGTGATGAGACCTCGGAGAAGCGACCCGCCCTTAGCAGTTCTGACACAGGATAACATGACTGTCGAAGACATAGAAAACTTGATCAACGAAACCAGCTATAATGGCTTTCCTGTTATTATGTCTAAAGAATCCCAGAGACTTGTGGGTTTTGCTCTAAGAAGAGATTTAACTATTGCAATAGGTAATTAACTTTCAGTATTGCATTGTTATTATGTTCGCCAGTTTAAATCATTTTATATTATTTTATATTTAAAATAGAATTTACTTTGTATGTTTCTAGACTCCAGGTTGATTTAAGTATATGATAATATATCTTCAGTAGCAGGCTCTGAAATGAAGAAAATCGTCATCTATTTGTCTCTGTTGTAAAAACAGAAGTTGTCATACTCAAGTAGGTCAAAACATCTAATGGGGTATTTTTTAGTTTTTTGAGTCTTTTGATAGTATCTCGTTTCCTCGAGTAATTGGGTAATTCTCATTTTTGACCAGCAGTATTCTGTGAGAATTGCTGTCCGAGTAATTTTAAAATGTATATGCTATTTCTTTCTGACAGTGTGTAATTTATATTTGTTATAACAACCAAGATTGTATTATGGAGAGATAAGTGCAGTATTAATTATTTTAGGTTTATGTTTTTCAATCTGTGTAATGGGAAATTTGTCCCTGAGCACATGAGGGACATCTCTTTCTGGGTGAGTATTAGTGCTTGTGTGATACTTGTGATGGTGCTTTGTGCACTGGCAAGAAAAATTCTGTGGATTTTGAGGTTAATATCATAACCAAAGGAAGGAACACACTGTTATGTAAGAAAATGTTACAACACTGTAACATTTAGTGCATGAAATAAGGGAGGGAATTGCATCTTAAACTACTTTTTCTTTTATACATTTCTCTTAAACAAAGATACTTGAGAAAGGGACAGAAGTCTCCAAAAACTTTTTTAAAACATGTTTTGTGAACTGTTTACTTCAGTCAGATTTTTGCCTGTGATCTTACTACTATATTGTGTATACCATGGTATTACATTACATAGGATGTGTATGAATGTACAAAACTTGGAAATTATTACTGACACCATACTGGTTTAAGTTTGCATTTACTTGAGTAAATGGGGGAATAGCAGAACATCCTTCTTAGAATATGCTTTCAGAGATGAGACTCATTTCAGCTGCTGAGATTGTACAGTGAAGATGGCTTAGTCTTGGGTTGTGTCTGTCTTAAGAGTCAGTGCCCTGGCAGCCAGGAGGGCCAACCCTGTCTGGGGAGCATCAGTCACAGCATCACAGCTGGGCAAGGGAGGGGATTGTCCTGCTCTGCTCTGCACTGGGGCGGCCTCACCTCCAGTGCTGAGGGCAGTTTTGGTTGCCAGATCAGAGGGTTATAAAGCCATCAGAGATGATCCAAAGGAGGGCCACCAAGATGGTGAAGGGCTTTGAGGGGAAGCTGTATGAGAAGCAGCTGTGGTCACTTGGTCTATTTAGCCTGGAGGAGACTGAGGGGGAGACATCATTGCAGTTACTTCCTCAGGAGGGGAAGAGAAGGGGCAGGCACTGATCTCTTCTCTGTGGTGTCTGCTGACAAGACCTGAGGGAGTGGCCTGAAGTTGTACTGGGGGAGATTTAGGCTGGTTATTAGGAAAAGGTTCAGAGGGCTGTTAATTGAGACTGACTTTTCCCTGGCAGTATCTTCAGGAGCTGAATATATTATTTTTTAACCTTTCTGTCTCTTTATAGTAAATAAAATTTACATATTGGTGTGAGAAAATTAGTTAAATAATGACTAAAGCAAATGGCTTTTGTGATTTTTGCACAACTACTTCCTGGGGATAAAGCAGTGGCTATGGAAACATTTGTGAGAGCTTGTTTATTGAGCTGTCTGCACTAACGTCTTACTCCAAGAATGTAAATTCTTCCTCTGCTGTTTTTCCCCCTTCCCTGTCTTTCTTAAAGAAAGTGCTAGAAAGAAGCAGGAGGGGATTGTTGGCAGTTCCAGGGTATGCTTTGCCCAGCATACCCCATCGCTTCCAGCAGAAAGCCCTCGACCTTTGAAGCTCAGAAGCATACTTGATATGAGCCCTTTCACCGTGACAGACCACACACCCATGGAAATAGTGGTGGATATTTTCCGGAAGCTGGGTCTGAGGCAGTGCCTTGTAACACACAATGGGTGAGTAAAGTGGCAGCAGTGCTGTGCATTTTGTTAGATACAGTCATTTTCACTTCCAGGATCAAAGTATTTGAACCAGGATATACACCAGGATCATGGTATTTGAACCCATATGTTTGGTATTGCAACTGAGGACCCCAGCTGTTCATTAAGAATGTGCTTTGCTGTAGCACCTCTCTGAAATTCTTATGCCTCCCTGGTATTCCAAGTAAGCAGGTAGATGATTTCAGTCATTTTATGATGTTCTGTTCAAAATTTACTGCCATTCAGCAAGCTTGGTCTGTGAGACTTGCATGTGGAAGAAACACAGCTTGTCTTGCAGAAATTTAGTCTTGTGTGCTGCACAATCTAAGGCCTGTATTTCCTGGTTATTATCTATGTTCTGACAACATGAAATGCATCAGCAGTTACTGAACCTCTACAAATACTGTGTTCATAAAGAGTAAAGGAGAAAGGATCTCTCCTTCTGAAGTCTAGTGAGAGCAGTTACCACCAAGCTTTTGTTTTTTTTGGAATACTAACATCTAAACTGCTGCTAGTTCTGGAACTTCGATCTGCAACTTTTGTTTCTACAATTCAAAATATTTCAGGAAAGAAATTTTAAGATTTAGAATGTTTCTAAGTGAGACTGTTGGGAGTTGTCCTGTGATTATGTACTAAATAAATCAGCCCCTGGCATGGAAACTAAATGTTCATTGTGATTGCTTCTAATCTAAACTGCTCCTTGTTTTCTTTTACATGATCTTTTTCTGTGCAGCTGTTCCTTTAACATTCTGCTTTCCTATATCTCTTGCATTAAACACTTGACATGCAACATCAAAGCTCCTTACCACAGTATCTTCCATTCCCTTTAGCATGTCTTTTAAGGCATCTGGGGAGTGAAATGTTGTCTGCTCATTCATGTATTTAGGATTGATCAATGTCTTTGGGACAAGAAATCTGAAATGACTGGGACTTCCTTAGTTTTTCTATGGGCAAAAGGACTGCTGCTATATGTGGCAAATGTTTAAATATTGCATTGGTTTCCAAGTTTTTTTCAGATGTATTTTAAAACAAATTTACTTAAATGTTCTCCTGCCTGTTTTTATCTTTTTTTTTTTTTTTCTTCAATGCATCTCTGTATGGAATGGCAAGTAGTGTTTCCAGAAACCTTTCTCTGGTAGGGAAAGGACAAAATGATCTGACACTTGGAAATTAGTGGGGGCATGCAGTTATTCTTGTTTTGGGGAGGGAAATTGAAATTGATAGAACTTTGCTGAAAAATATTTACTGTGATAATTTTTGTCATAGTTTCTGTTGTGGTTGAGTGCTCAAACATTGACATTGATGCTAAAATCTTTAAAGAAAGCTTGATTGTGCAAATTCGTCAAGCTCTGCTAAAAATTTTTAACTATTTTATGATAGAATAACAGGAAGTATGGATGGCTTTAATATTTATTTTATCCTACTTCAGTTTACAAATTTGTGACATTCCACGAGCACACTGTCATTACAAGAAGAGCAGATCATAAATACTAGTACTGGTGGTGTTTAGTCATGGCATACAGCCTTGTGGACATCAGCCTTGTGGATTTTCTGCAAACTGAATATACCTGCTTCAAGACTTGCATCAATGTACTGGTTCCAATCTCGATTGGATTGTACAGAAATTGGTGCAGATGACAGAGAGAAGACTGAGCCTTACTTCTCCAGATTTGTACCAGAATATCCATGGCAGGGAGTTGCTCTTGATTTGTCCTGTCATGAGCAAGAAATTTGTCTGAATTTGTCTAAGGACACCAGATAGCCCAGTTCTGTAGGGCACCTTCGAACCTCAGTTGATGTGACTTTACACAATTTATTACTTTGTTCATCTGCTGTGGCTTGTTAAGTTGTGAGTAATTATCTGTATGTGAGGAGAAATAACTATTAAACAAATAAAATAGATTTTCATATCAGTGCCTTTAAAACCCCAAAATATGTGAATTCAGGGTGAAGAGATAAAGTTTGCTACCCTGATGTGTATCTGATATGAGAAACATAACTGCTCTGGGATGATGTTCAGCATTTTGGGAGAAAAAGGAAAAAAGCAAAATTTGGGAAAGGGTCCTGACTTTCAAGTAAATTCTCATTTAATTATCTCATTAGCTTTCCTGCAACCATTCATTTTTTTTCTTTTTTTCTTTCTTTTTTTTTTTTTTTGGTTTTTTTTTGGTTTTTTTTTTTTTTTTTGTTTTTAGTTTGCTCTAATCCTTTTTCATTATGATTAGAACTTTTTTTTTTAAATTTGATTTCACACACAGTTATTAGCATAACATAATCTGTTGCAGGATTGTCTTGGGGATCATCACAAAGAAGAACATATTAGAGCATCTCGAGCAACTAAAGCAGCACGTCGAACCCTTGGTGATTAGATATATCAGATCTCATAATTAGACACATTAGAAGTCAGGAAGCATGAAACTTGTGAACTGTTCAGGGCTTTTACAACATCGGCTGAGCAACAATCTTCTTATGCTCAAAATTTTTATTAAACTTAAGATGTGCAAAATCCTTTTGTAGAAATGAAGCTGTAAATGTGAATGTACTGTTAGTCACAACATTAAAGGAATACTTGTGTTGTTGAGATCACATCAGTCCAGATGGTTGATCTCTTGAATTCCCCAGGTGGGAAGGCACGCAGCTAGGAATACTTTTTCCCTGCCTTTGCAAATTAAGATTTTCTTATATGCCAATTTCTTTTTCCGATTTGGACAGCTTTAAATAGCAAAGTATCACATCTTTTGAGAAGCAAAGATAAGCATGTTTTAATTGCATCATTAGATTTTCCCTGTAATCCCCCTTTATCAACATGATTTTAAAAAATATTCTTATTTTTAAGCAAAGTCCTGCGATTTTATGTAAAGTCTGTGATTCTGCTGCTGTTACCTACAGCAGTGTACTCCTTTACAAAATGTGCAGTCATACCAGCCAAGTGGCCTACTACTATGCTGACTGTTGACTTCAGAATCTACAGTTGTAACCATGATGTTGTGAACTAACCCCTTAGATAGGTGGTACACTTTGCCTTAGTTTGGACATGGGTTGCTAGTTCCATGTCTATTAAACATACCCACCATGTTTAGCTGCTTATGTGCAAAACATGCTACTTATGTTCTCATTTTATGCTAATATTTCACAAGTATTTCATGCGTCCTTTAATAAGACAAATTGAAATGTACTAACCAGAATAAAAAGGGCAGCAGCTCATTCATTCTGCTCTTTGCTTCTCTTGTGATATTATCCTTTTGGACAGCCTCACTCTATTTGGTGTTTTGCAGTTATAGTTTTAAGAGACCCTGTCATAAGAGCACAGTATCTAAATTGGAAAACGAAAATTTTATTATTCAGTTTATTTTTTTTCTAAAGTCATGAACTCCAAAAACTAATTAATTGATGTTTATTATACAAAAGTTTCATGGCTAGTACAGTGTGCTCCTATGAATACATTCAATCTGAGCCAGTGTGTCAGACTGGAAGGATCTTTCTGGTTTAAGAAAAGAGGGAAGGGGAGTTTGAATTGCTTGATTTGGGGCCATCGAGCGGTACATCACTTCTGATGGCTAGGTTGGAACACCTCCCTTATGAAATGGGATCACTATCACTTCTTTTTCATGCCTCTCTTTTCTTTATCCCTCTTTGTTACTTTTTTGTTGGCATGTGCTAATCAAAATTTGATTTTTGTAGAAACAAAAAGTTAAATAAAAATTGTAATGGGCTCTACCTGTATGACTTGTATTTCATTAAAATGGACTACAGCTATCAGAGACCATCTGATACGGTGTCTCAGCATTGCTGTGTTTTATCAAACTGGTGGTTCCTCAACATTTTGATAAATAAAATGTTTCTGTTTAAGTAAGAAAATCAGGCTGTTTACTTTTGCTCTATTCCTGTCAACAAAAAGGACTTGGCTACAGATTTGTTCCACTTCATTATTTTCCTGCTCGGATTAACATCAGTCTTCCATTTATCCTTTTCAGGCGCCTCCTTGGCATTATAACAAAAAAAGATATCCTCCGTCATATGGCCCAGACGGCAAAC
Source organism: Erithacus rubecula (assembly GCF_903797595.1). Taxonomy (NCBI): domain Eukaryota; kingdom Metazoa; phylum Chordata; class Aves; order Passeriformes; family Muscicapidae; genus Erithacus; species Erithacus rubecula. Next base: position 35,494,525 of record NC_136687.1, on the reverse strand, counting down.
CAAGACCCCGCCTCCATAATGTTCAACTGAAACCCATAGCTGAGGAGAGAGAGGAAACAGAAGAGGAGGTTCATTTGTTGAATAGCACAACACTTTAGTCTGGGGAAAAATTCTAAAGTCAGAGACGAGCTGTGTTTTTACGTAACAGTGCTGCTGGCAATCAGGAGTCAGTCTGGGGGAGCATGTGGTGAGGTGGAAGGCTGATGGGCGTGTGGGAAGGGAGAGCTGCTGTCCTGCACTGGATGCGTCCCGAGACATCAGGTCTGCCATGATAGTGCAGTGGGTGAGCCGTGCAAAGTGGTGCCATTCTCCAGCCCAGCCTGGTACTTCAGCATTGAAGAGATGTGTTACTAATCCCTGTTTCTGGAGGGATCGTTCTGAATTGAGCCATCTTGTGGAGACTGAAAGGTCTTGCCCTTTTTACATTGAAAACTGTTGTGTTAACTCATGAAACGTATTAACTATTACTCGTCACCTTTCTACATTCCAGAAGAGCTTTATTTCTCTCTCTCCTGAGCCGTAACAAAGCCTCTTTAAAATTGGTGTGCCCTTTTGAAGCAGTTGTTTCTCATATTGAGATGTACTGTGAGTTACTGAGGTATGATCACAAGAAGGGAGATTTTTCTTGTGCCATTAAATGTGTAAGTTCGTACATCACGAAATGCTTGGGGCAGTGCAGATCCACTGCAACAAAACCAGATTGAACAGGTAATACTGTGCAAGAACCATGTGAGACTTCTTTCAACCCGTGTGCTGTCGTGATATGAGAAAAATAAAACAAGATGAAACCAGTACTTTAAAGGAAAATACTGGTTTTGCTGCAGAAAATATCAATAATGAGACCTGGTCTTATGCAATTTTTGTATTATTGAACACACTATGATATATACCAATGTTGTGCAGTATAAGGAAAAATACTGCTATTCTACTAGTTTAAGAGCTGGAACAATTCTGTATACGTGTATCTGGTAAAAGAAATGCATGCTTCAACACTGGAGATATTTTTCGCCCTTGTAAAATTTGAGAACAGTCATTTTTATTTTTTCTTCTCCACAAAAGACGTTCCACTGCTGACATGGTAGGAAGAAATGTAACTCATAATTTGCACTAAATGTATATTATTTTTCTTGAAGTTTTACCATTCTTTATTTATATTTGTATGGATTTAAAAGATCTATTAAATATGAATCAGTTAATATCTCACATAACTAATTACCTTTTTAATGTGATTTTATAGAATAATTCATAATCCTCTGCAAATAATGGAGGATTAGCAAATGTTTACAACTAGATGAAGGGTTTCAAGAAAATGGCTTCTTTATGATCCAACATACATACAAGATAATTTTCAAATGTAACTTTCACTGCCGTTACCTTGGATTTCCTTTTTTTCTTTACTAGCAGATAACTGGAACAGTAATAGTAGGGTTTTATTTAAAAACAAAACAAAATAAAAACCTGCAGGGTTTTAAAAGTAATAGGAGAAAGCAACTGCTAGATTGCTTTTGACTCTTCTTTTCTCACAAGTATATAAAGGTATAAATGTTATGTAATCACACCTGAGCAGCAGGGCAGAATTGAATCCAGTACTTGAAACTTTGGCAGGACTTTAAAATTCAGTAGCAACATACACACTTGGAGGTGAACTGACAGACCCCCTAACTTCTTTACAGTACATTGTTTTGTTTCCTACTCATTTTATCAGACCACCACCAGAACTGCATACAGATGAAAAATGACAATATGCTATAAGCCTAAATTAGGGAGGAAAAAAATTAAGAAATCTGGCTGACAAAAATCATATTTTGTAATATAAGGTTAGATAAAATGTCTTTCTTTTAGCAATTATGGTCACAAGACTGCAAAAATGACAAGAATATAAACACTAAAAGTCTAACGTAATAATCTTAAATATCTCTAAGGCATTCATCACAGTTACCTCAAACATCTTTATTCACAAAGTACTCAGTATGACTTTATCTGTACAATAAGACAATGAACCAAAATTCTGGCACTTTTGGTGAGCCCCACAAAAATGGCTGTGCTTAAGTAAGTGCACTGTTGAATTTTAACTGTTTTTTCTTAGTAAAAAACCTGCCATCTACATTTTATCATGTCAGCTCTAGCAGCACCTGGAACCAATAGAAAGTGAAATGTGCCAGGGCAATCACAGTGATCAGGCTCTGTGTTAGAAACAGGTTTGGAAATGAAACAGGGAATTGGGCTATGTAAAAATAGCAGCATGGCAACAACCAGCTGTACTCTTCCATGTGAAGTTAATACTAGTTGTTAAAAATTTGCTGTTACATTACATAAGCCTGAAGAAGAGGAAGCTTCACAATGAGCAGGATTTGGCCCATTTACAGAAGGCAGCTCTGGAAGTTATCTGTGACACTGATTTCTGTTGTCTGATTTTTTTTCTACAGTGGAAGAATACAAACTCATACAAAGATCACTTTAGATCAGTTTGAAATCTCTGCCATGTCTGATTATTGTAAAACACTGCTGTGTGTACTGTATTAACGTGCACCTAATTCTAGAGACTGCTGTCTAAATGAAAATACAGTTCACACTCCTGCTGTGTTTCATTCTGTGTGGATCCCGAGTGCTGCACATAAATTGTGCATCTCTGTTTACTCTTAACCTGCTAAGCTTTCCCTGTTGACATTTAAAATGTCTTCTGGTAAACATACAGTAGAGGTTCTGTTAATGAAGTATGTGTGCCTGTGCTGTGCAACAAAAAATTTCTAACGTGAAACTTGCAGCGCCTTACTCAAGTTACTAATTTAAAATTTAAAAAAAAAAAAGGTGGTGGATGGGAGGGGGAAGTGTCAGCATTTTTTTATTTTTTAAATCATTCAGATACTGGTTCATGAAGAATGCATTCTTTGTTAATCTGTGATGTCGCCTAGAGCTGTATTTAATATTGATCTTAATGTTTTTATTTATAATAGTGTGGTAGAACTGCATATCATTACAGTAAAAATTCTCCTTACTGTGATGATTTAATCAAGCATTAAAAATTTCTGTATGACCATTTATTGTTCTGTCATGTTTTCTCATTTTTTTCATAAACAAAGAGTTGTGAGAAAATTAACAGCTAGGAATTTTACATACAAAACTAGTAATAATATTTGACGAAAAGAATGCAAGTATTTACACTGGCTAGCATTTGGCTACAAAGCAGTAGCCAAATCAACCCCATGAAACCAACCTGCCTTAAGGTGGGGCATTTTTCCATTACAGAATTAAAAACAAAATCTTTTTTATTTAAAATAATTGTAAGTAAATGATCTTTTTATTGTGTAAAAGCCATTTGTTGATGTACACATCATAGAATGTCCTGGGTTGAAAGGGACCTTAAAGATCACCTCATTCCAACCTTCACTAGATCAGGTCACTCAGAGCCCCATCCATTCAAAACTTTAAGGGATAGGTATGTACCTTCCCTCTGGGCAACCCATTTCAATATTTCACCACTTACATAATGAAAAATGTCCTCTCCCTATCTAGACAGAATCTCCTCTTTTTTAGTTAAAACCACTACTCCTTGTTCTAGTGCAGCAGGCCCTACTAAGGAGTCAGTCCTAGTTTAAAAACACATGGCACATCAGTCATTTTGCAGCTGCTGTAAGAGATTTCCTTCTCCATCAGGGGTTAATACATGAATATCATGTCCAGTCTCAGGTCCTTATTTTTGCAGATCTAAGTTCATATTTATGTAACAGTTTAAAAGTTGCACTTATAAGGTACGCTCCAACTCAAACCTTTCCTTGATTCTACTTTTGCATTACTTTTATGATTTACTGGGCCTTTATATAAAGGTCTCCTGTTCTTGAAACATAAAAAGGAGAGTAACATGGGAAGTACCTGAATTTTTTATATATAAAACAAAACTCTAGACCTGTGAATGTTTGTGCTTGAATAATTGGGACATTAATATGCTGAGTGAAAGGAGTGAAGTTGTTACATTTACACAAGTAGCTGTGGCATGTGATTACCTGGTGCATTTGAAACTCGCAATACTTTTGCAGCACTCTAACCTACATTGTACCTCCAAAGCTCCCTTCTACCATGAAGTAACATATAACTGACAATCCTTTGCTTAAAACAGTAGAAATAACGTACCTTTGAGCATGGTGCTAGTGGCCTGTCATCTTTGTCAGCAGTAATTAGTATTGCTGTCATTAGTACTGATGTGAATTGCTACAGTGGAAGCCACTGGATGGTGGCAGGGCTGCTGAGTAAGAGCAAGTGTTATTTTCCATTTTTTCTGGACTGTTACTTTAATCAGCCACCTGAGAATAAACCACCAAGTGCAACAAGAACATAGAACTGGGGGCTAAAGGCCTTGAAAACAATTAATTGGCACCTTGTACAAAATCACTCGGGTTTAATTTTTAATGTTTAAAACTGGAGATGGCTTCTTCTGACTAGCAAGGTAGCAACTGCTGTGGAATTCCTGATTTCTCTTGTAATGTCAGCATTTCCTTCATCCCCTTAGCTTCCTCCAACTTGAGCCAGCTCCAGCAGTGTAAGAGCAGGGATAGTGCTTTGCCACAGAAGGGCGTGCTTTTCCTGAGGGGTGGGACACAGCTGGGAAACACGGAAGGGCAGAACTATCACCTGGAGCAGGGACATAGGGCTCGGTTCCCGTATGGCACAGGCGGGGGTGACGCCGCGAGCCGCTGGCACGGTGCCTGCAGGTGCTCCAAGCAATGCTGGGCTCGGCCGCCCTTCCCGTGCTCCCTTCGAGCCCAGGCTCGGCTCCTTGGCCTGCAGGGCAGCGCCGGGCGGGTGTCCGCGCCCGGCCCCACCCCGCACCCTCGCTCCCCGCCCCGCCGAGCGCAGCCAGCAGCGAACCAGCGCGTTCCTTAGAAAACCTTTACTGAGCGCAGAGCACACCGCCACCGAGTACAAAAAGACCCACAGACACACACACACACAAAGACAAGCCCGGTCCCGGGCGCGCTGGGCCGCCCTGCAGCTGCAGCCCCCGTGCCCGGCTCAGGGCGCCAGCTGATCCAGGCCCTCCTCCCGCCGGTTGCCCAGGTGCTGCTCGATGATTTCGGCAAAGAGGTTCCTCTTCAGCAGGGAGTAAGCCAGGGGCAGCAGCTGGCCCACTGTCTTGTGGAAGTACTGCAAGAGAGAAGGGAAAACAAGAAACGTCCTCGGCCTCAGTGGCTTTGTTATTCCCGGGAACAGCCCCACCTCCTGGCTCTGCTCCACTCACACCGCGCCTTCAGCCCTCCCAACAGGCCTGAGCACATCCTCACGCTACAGCTGTGGCAGCCGCAGCAAGGGCAGGCAGGGGTGCCCGAGCTGCCGCAGGGAGAGAGAGAAACGAGTGTTAGCAGTGCAAGAGATGATGGTCCCACTCACTACAGCATCCCAAGCTGGAGCCTGCAGGAGAAGTCCCCAGTCTCATCCCACCAGTTCAAGGGGATTACAGTAGTACTTACCATTTAAGCACTTCAACTGTATAAACAGAGTACATTTAGCATTCGCAATGATTATCGTACATGTAAGTCCACTGTATATCTCAAAGGGGAAAGGATTCAAGCCCTTTCCTATGCCTTGGGCTACAGATTAAGGGCCAGTGTTGCTCTGGCTCTGTAAGCAAAGGGACAGGAAGGCTCCAGCAAGAACTGGAAAACAGCTACAAGTAGGAGCTCCAAGACAGGCACCAAATTGAGCAAGAATTACTTTCTTCTGTTTACTAAACTAGAAGATGAAGGTTCCTAATTCTAGAAAACAGCTACAAAGTTAGAGGTGTTTCAAGTTGCAGGGTAACATGGACAAGACAAATGACAGTACTACAAACACAATTTTTCACTGCAGGACTTTGTCAGTGGTTAGTCTCATGTGCTGAGAAGCACAAAGTGTGGATGATAAATACTTGGCTCCACCTACTCAGAAAAATGAGAGGAACCCTTTTATTCACTGTCCTTCCAGTTGTAGGAAGGTTTTAGGCAGCTGAAGCAGCCCAGTCTCTGAAAGGGTTCTAAATGAGCAGGTATCAAAGGAAAATACCACACATTTTCAGACGCTATATGGAACTTTGAGAGTAGGGCATGAAATCTTAGAAACACATTAGTAATTTAACAGTGTATGGCAAGAGTCATCAGTTCTCATGCATTTCAATGGCTAAATATTTTAAACCAGTGTCCAGCACAGCTCTTTTGGGCCTACATTTAGTATTGAAAAACTTATATTTCCTGTGATACTCTGGAGCACCACTTAGCCAATACTAGTTTTGCTAGAAGCAGCTGCTTTGCAGAGGTTCATTCGTATTAGGTTGAAGTTGAGACTTCATGTGCTATTTTCTAGCCATGGACTGATTACAGCCATGACCCTTTCTCATCAACAGGCCAGTAGCTAATACAGAACAAAAAGCATTAAGTATAATTTTAATGTGTAATAAGCGTTCTTAATTCAATCCCCTTACTGATGATATATATTCACTGTTAGCAGAGAACCAGAGAAGAGACTCCAGGTGGGAAGTGCCCTATGCAGCTACCTGAGTTCATGTTCTTCCAGCTGGGGTTACTACAAACATCAGGCTGCTTCTTGATCTGGTTGAGTATGAGTGCCTAGACAAGCAGCTGGGGACAGGGGACTCCAGCTATTCAGTGCATTTGGATCAGGCACTTCTGGATTGCAGGACTGGACTTTCATACACAATTTTAAATTCATGTGGAATGATGTTGTGTGACTTTTTAAAACGGTTTTCATGAATTAAGAATATTCTTGTAGACCTCTACAATTCCTAGGGATAGTTAATTTACAGCAGAACAACTTCTAGCCCATGCATAAAATAATGCATAATTTTGAGAATATGATTTTTGTAGTACTTACATGTGATCCATAGCAAAACAGGTCCATGCCCAGCTCATACCCCATTCCATAGTCACATTCATCATTAGCAAACTGAACAAAGGTCAGCATTTCTTGGATGGGTGCAAAGGCCTTCACTCTCTCCTCATCAGTTGGAGCATCAACAATGGCCTTGCAAATTTTTTTAAGATTAGCTGCAAAAAAAACAAAAGCAGATAAGATGTTTAAATAAAGAAATTTAATATAGCACAGAAGTATTCTGTGGCAAAACTACACCCCTGTGTCATGCTTACATGTAAGGTAAATGGGAACACCCTGAGCTGCTGGTGAAGTTTTCCCCTTTCCTTCAAAGCTCATTCTTGCCCCATGCCCATCCCTCTCAGTTCCTCACAAAGGGAGACAAGCACTTGTGTGATGAAACTGCATCAAGGAACTGATTCTGGTTAAAGCAACATTAGGAGAAAAGGGGGTAAGAAATAAACCCACACAGCTTTTTGGATCTACATTTACTTGCATGGCTTTGACAACATAAAAGAAAAGGTCACCTAAACTACTACTTCAGGCATTCTTTTCTCAGACTTAGCATGTTTCATTGAGTCTCACCTGTTTCCTTTAAACATAATACTTTGAGGCCAAGTGTGATGGTTAGGACTTCTATGTTTTACTCAAATTTTTTAAGTAGAAAGCATGAATGCAGTTTGTTTTTCACTGAGGGTTGTTTACTTCAAAAAAAAAAAAGCAGAAGGATACAGTAAACAAGATGTTTACCATTTGTTTCAGGAAGTTCTCTGTATCCAACATCATTTTTGTCTACAGGAACAACTAGGCCTGCTCCATGAAATGCTTTGGTCACCACCTGAATAAAGAGACAGAAAGTGGAACATAGTACCATAAGACAGTACTGTGACCTAAAAATAACTCACCTCATTAAACACTAACACCATAAACACTAACTGATGCTGGTCAAACCTAATATGGTGTCCTGGCTCCAGGACATCAACTTAGTTTCAAATTACATTGCAGCTAATTTCAAGTATTGAAGTTTGAGATAACTGAAAACTCCATTTCAGTCAAATTCTGAAATCTAGGAACCCTTGTAGTCACTTCCCTTGTAGTCACTTGTGTTTGCATTTTAGTCCACTCCTACTGTAATTATTTTTGATAGGTATGTAAAAATCCTCTGTTATTATCATCCATATCATCCTTAATGGTCCTTTTTCTAACAGATCCAACCCAGCTATTTAGAACAATCTTCCATTGAAAGCAGCTTCTCCATGCCCTCTGTTTGTTTCAGTTTTTAGGCTACTGTGCGTACTCATTTATTCTGGTGATGGTTTGTTCTTTTTGTTTTATTTTTAATTGAATTCAAGCTATGATTTACAAGAGTAAAGTGTTTTTATTAAATCCTACTATTTGGAACACACTTATAGTAATCTTCCCTCTCTTGAAATTTTATGGTGAGCTGATTACCTCTGGAAATTCCTAATGAGGCATCCTTACTGACTAGAAGGATGAAAAAACATGAACAGGAAGGAAACGAAAAAAATTTAAACAGAACTTAGTTCTCTCCAGTAGATGAGGAAAGTCATACTTTCTTATCTCTCTGTTTCATCTTCAGGGTTTTTTGTTCCAGAGAATAACCCAGTTCTTTGGCTGTTCTTGTTAGCTTTTCATCTATGTCTTTCAAAACAGCATTTTTCTTTTTATCAGTCACTTCCTTAAGTTTTTTTGACAAAAATAATCTGCAAAAAGATGAAACATGTCGAGAAAACAAAAAAATTAATAGCCTTGTAAACATTAAACCCCTTGATCTTAACAACGAAGATTAGCAGTCCTGAGTTTATTTATACAGAGACTTGAAAATGCAAGCCTCTTAACAAGAGGAAAGAAAATAGTTTGGCACAGCTAGTACTTGGGCTTTTCCTATCTGTATTACAATCTAGTTTATGCAATTTGCAGGTGCTGAAGGTTCTCCAAGACTCAGTAACTGTTCATCTTTTTATCTTAAGAATTCAGTTAGCTGTTTCTGTGCCATATACACTATTTGTCATCCAAGTCATGCACACAAATACATATTTATGAGCTTCCCCAAGGTACTTTCAAAACCAATGTCCTCATTTAACCCTGCACTGCACAAGGGCTCTTTTGCAGAAGCCACTCCAGCCTGCTTTCACTGACACGTATCTGTCCTTAGAGAGCTTTCCATTTTTAACCAGCAGGGATGAGATCAGTTGTTTACATTCCTGACACAGGAACATGTAAAAGCTCCATGAATCAGACTGAACTGCATATACATATTGGTGTTATCCTGCCACAGGGAAGAAATGGTACTTCTTGTAGATGTTAATTATATACAAAAAGAATGCTTTATGTAGGCAAGAACAAGAGCCAGATGCTATTAATCTACTATGATGCTCAGATTTCCTTCACCACTGTTTGAGATGCCCTTTCTCTACTTAAAAAATTATTTTAACATACCCAGTGTAAATTTTTTCCAAATTAGAGCCTGTCACTGCCAATGTATTTACAGAATGGCATAATTAACACTTATCTATTTTAGTTCTGAAAGCAAAACGCTTTCAAAAAGCCTACAAAGGTTTTTAAGAGAATCTTAAACTTGCCAGCAGTGGCAGAAAGTAAGTGAGGGTTTCTTAAGAAAGACATGTTAGTTTCTTATTCTACATCCCACCTCCCAATTAACAATTTCTCTCTATTCTTTTCATTATAAATAAAAGTAAACATGAACCTTACTTGACTGCAGCAAAGACATTATCACCAACTTGTGAAATCACACAACCCTTCTTAGCTTCATTTGCACCAACCCACACTGGGAGCTCATCTGGCACATCCCTATTGATGAAAAAGTACACACAAAATAGTCAAGCTGTGTCCATTTCTCCTATTTCAAAGGAAAACTAAATTTGCCTCCTCACCATGCTGCCATCTCCTTCAGAAACCTACCAAGAAATGCCCTTAGATCTAAAGCTCTAAAATCTTACAGTAAACCTTGAAAAGAGCATGCATCCATACATACAGAGAGAATACACATCCCCTTTTGGTAATTTGATTTTGTTCCCAGTATCATGGCAAAAGTTAAAGATTAGTGACTGAAGGTGCTCTGGATGGCTGGAGGAGGTAGACTATTAAATATTTAAATCTAGTCTTCAATACCTGCTCCTATCATCTTTTTTAATAAAAATTGAAGCTATGTGCTACTACCAAAAAGAAAGTCTTGTTTGTTGATAACACACAAGTTAAGTTTCATGGAAAGAGAACAAAAGCTATGCATAGCTGTAGTGGAGCAGGAGCACACAGGAAATAAAATACCTGAAATATCCCATGTGATACTGTGTTCTGCTATCCCCAACAAGTATAGTCTGAAATTCTGGGGGATCATAGAAGAATCTCCAATGAAGATTGAAGTTCACATCTGTTGATTTTGCTTTTTTGTGTTTTCCAGCAATAATATCATATGGCCCAACCAGCTTAAGTCCAACACTGGACACAAGTGCATCTGAAAAGCAAACCATGAATCAGGTGCCTGTCTATACCAGGACACTGCAGTGTTATACAGGTACCAAATGTTTCCATAAATTCAGTCAATCACTATTCATCACACAAGGAAAGCTAAGACACTTTTGTCCAGACAGCTCCCATTCAAGAGTTATTACCCTTCTATTAAAAAGTAGCCATCAACAGTGTAATGTCTGGATGGGGATCAGTGATGAGCAGTGTCCCTCAGGGCTCTGTACTGGGACCAGTATTGTAGAATATTAATCTTTATCTGTTACACAACAGGATCAGCAAACCTCAGCAAGTGTGCACATGACACTCCTGAAGGATGGGATACCATCCTGGGGAACCTGGACAAGCTCAGGAACTGGGCCCATGGGAATCTCTTCAGGTTTAACAACACCAGGTAGAAAGTTCTGCACCTGACATCCCCTGGTATCAGCACAGGCTGGGGATGAACAGATGCAGAGCAGCCCTGCACAGAGGGAATTGGGGTTGCTGGTGGATGAAACGCTGGTTGTGACCCAGCCATGGGAACTCCCAGCCCAGAAAGACAAACGTGTCCCAGGCTGCATCCAAAGCAGCATGGGCAGCAGGGCCAGGGAGGAGATTCTGCCCCTCTGCACTGCTCACACACCACCTGCAGTGCTGCATGCAGCTCCAGGGTCATCAGCACAGCAATGTCAGGGACCTGCTGAAGCAGGTCCAGAGCAGGGTCAGGAAGATGATCAGTGATAGAGCATCCACCTATAAAGATGGGCTGAGAGGGTTGGGGTTGTTCAGTCTGGAGAAGAAAAAATGTCCCAGGGACTATACTGCAGCCTTTCAGTACTTCAGGTATTGAAGTTAAGGACAAACATTTTGTTTTAGCAGGGCCTGTAGCAAGAGGACATGGGGTAATGGGTTTTAACTAAAACAGGACAGATTCAGACTAAACACAAGGAAAAAAAAAAAGCCTTATAATGCAGATGGTGAAACACCAGAACAGGTTGCCCAGAGACATGGTGGGTGACCCAGAAACACTTAAGGTTAGGTTGGACTCAGCTCTAAGCAACCTGGCTCTGTTGAAAATGTCCCTGCTCAGTCCAGGGGGTTTGACCAGATCACCTTTAAAGGTCCCTTCCCACCCAAACCATTCTATGACTCTGAAAGATACTGTCAATTTCCAGAGCACATAGGGATGCCAATTCTGTTATATAACAAATTAGGAGAGGTTGTAGCCCAGATTTAGTAGTGCTTACACTGAGTTAAAGTCTTTTCACCCTCTCATCCCACCAGTGAGGAGGCTGTGGGTGCACAAGAAGCTCAGAGGGGATGCAGCTGGGACACCTAACCCCAAGTGACCAAAGGAATATTCCATGGCATATGGCATCATGCTCAGCATGACAGACTTGCTTTCTTGGAGATGGCTGACCACCTGCCTGCACATGGGAGGTGGTGGATTAATTCCTTGTTTTGCTTTGCTTGTGGCTTTTGCTTTCCCTATTAAACTGCCTTTAGTTCAACTCACACATTTTCTCAGTCTCACCCTTTTGATTCTCTCTCCTGTCTCACCAAGGGAGAGTGAGCAAGTGCCTGTGTGGTGCTCAGTTGCTAACCAGGATTAAACTATGATACATGAGGAAACTTGAGTTCCATACTAAGCATTTTGAATGTATCTGCAAGAAAGGCAGATTTAGACCACATTAAGTCCCTTTACATTGAACACCTTCAGTAGCTACGTTTTAGAAAGGTTGAAGTGTACATCTTGGTGATTATAGCCAGTGTTTTAGTTTACACTCATGTAAATATCCTCTAAATATCTCAACTGAAAAACTGAAGCTTCATTAAAATGCATCTGACCACCTTCAGTTTGCCTGCCTTCAGGCTGCTTTTGGGAGTGAAAGTTAGAAGATGTAAAATTTAAAACCTCACCACTTGGTTTCTCAGGATCTAGTTCCTCACAAAACTTCCAAAACTGGTAGAAGTCCTCAGGCAGTCTAAGCTGATAGCAGGTTTCTGCTTCTTGGCAAAGATTATCAGGATTATCTGCCTGATTTGATCTTCTCTTCTTGACAGCTCCATTTTTTTCACTCTGTAGATTAAAAAAAAAAAAAACAAAAAACCACAAAATAAAAAAACTATCAAAAAGAGAGTAGTTTATTTAGTTGCTTTCTGTCAACTCTACCAAAGGATTCAACAAAGCTTTTATATTAATGAAGGAAGAAGGATTAGATCCATTAGGACTTGCTTGTTAGTTAAAGCAGCCTATTAGAACACCTGTTTTGGACAGAACCCATTAAAAGTGCAGTTTGACAAATGCATTAAACACATCTAAAGTGGCAAACTGGTACTTTGATGTTAATGGGTCAATATAACCAATAGAAGTTAGCTAAGTCTGTTAGTTAATTAACCACAGGAAACAGCAATCCCAAAGTTTAATCTAATTCTACATTGTTTTAAAATGACCATTTCCAATCACACTGCAGACTGCATACAGTATGTTTATATGTTTTTCAGACAGATGAAAATACTATTCTGTCATATCAAATCAAATAATACAGCAAAAACCTTCTAATATTTTAGATAACAGAGGTCTCTACTATTTTAACTACTATGCTATTCAACATTGTGACTACTGCAGTTTTCAGTGCAGCATTTTAGAAGCAGCTTAAAGGTGAAGCTGCTTTTAAAAATGACATAACGTGAATTGTGGCAGGCTAGGAAATGATGCACACGGGCACACTCTGTTGAGGCAGTAGCCCCAACCACCCCATTCCCACATGTGGGAATTGGTAAGAATCGCTATCCCGCCCCAACAGAAAGAATATTAATAAAAAAATAAATTAAAAAATAAAAGAAAAAAGTAAATAAAAAGGGAAAAAGAGAGGGCTTTGCAGCGGACATTTCATCTCTGAAGCAGGGCCGCCGCCAGGTAAGCCGGCTCGCGTGTCCCCGTTCCCAGCGCGGTCCCGCCGGGATGATGCGGCGGCCGGCGGGCCCAGCGCGCCTCAAGCGCGGCGGTTCCCGCGAGACGCCCCGGTGAAGGAGCGGCTGCCGCGGGGCCCTGTGACTCCCCGGAGCAGAACAGACCGAGGGGCGAGGAGACGGAGGACCGACAGACGCCACACGGCACCCGCGCCGCCCGCCGCCCCACCTGCTCTCCGGCCGCTCCCGCCGCGCCGCGCGGCCTCCGCTTCCCGCCACCTGCCATGCGCTCCCGCCGCCCGCATCCCGCGCGCCCGCCGCCGCGAGACACGCCGCGCGCGCCGCGCCTGCGCAGCCCCGCGCCAGCGCCGGAACCGGCCCCGCGCGCCGGCCGCGAGGGGCGCTGAGGGGGCGCGCGGGGCGGCCGGTACCCCCGGCCGGGCCAGCCCCGGCTCCGCGGCGGCGGCAGCGAGGAGGCGGCGCAGGTCACCCCGGATGGCGACTGGAGACAAGTCGGGAGCTCACCGCCATGCTCCTCAGCGGTAGAAACACTCTGTAGATACGCTTTCGAGGCTGATTTTAAAAAAATCCTGGTTACATATACGAGCAATTTCCTGTAATATCAGTTAGGGTGGTGTATTGGGATCAGACAGGGGAAGAGATGACCTGAAACGTAATCATCTCTTTCAGAGATGAAGGTATAAGAGAGAGGAAGCAATACAGGTTTTCTGCACAAATTAAAAAAAAAAACAAAACACCCAAATCCCCTAAGCTTCTGCTTTAACAATTGGCAGCTGCCAGGAATGTAAAAGCAGCATCTCAGCTTCCGTTGAGTGGCAGCACCGAGGCAGCCTGTGTAACAAGCCGCAAATGGGACACGTTCCTCAGTTAGAGCAGCCCATGACCACGTTATGCAACATCCGCTCACTCTGCTCGGTGCTTTGCATAGGGTAGGGCTGGTAAAACAGTGCCACAGGAGGCGGCAGTGGGAAGCTGGTTATATATAAACCTTTTTCGCTTCAGTAAGCGAGATCGCAGTGACTCTATTTAAAGAAATATACTGTAGTTAAGCTACAGGAATTGCTGAACTCGCAGTGCCTACCAGAAAGAAAGATGCGTGTATGGCATAGATAAATACCGTGAAATCCTTTTATTCTGCAGCCCGTTAAGGTTGTAAATATTTCCTTTTTGTTAGCTTAGGTCTAGGAATAAACTGCACTGTATTTCAACCACCTGACAGCTGTATGACTCACATAAAAGCTCGATGATGCCAAGGCAGGCTATACCATTCACTTTTAAGAGTTACATACAAGTCACAGGAAACTTCATCCTGACTGATGATGGTACTGCCTGTACGTAAAGCAAGGTTTGCAATCATGTAGATGCAGAACAATGTCTGCACAGTCTCCTTTCTCAGATATAAAAGTTGTTGTTTTAATCAGCATATCTGTTGTTTGCTTACCAAAATCCTGCATACACCACAAGGAAGGAATATTAAATTTCACATCCAAACCTTGTTTAAGGATTTACATTTCATTGCCTGAGGCTAAGTAGAAATGAGGCACAAAAGCTTACTAAGAAACCACAAACCTAATTTTCTTTCTGAAAAGTGTCAAGAGTACCAGCCTGAGGTTTCTTTGGGAAATGCTTTCTAATATTAGTATCACTCATAATTTCTAGTACACAAAACCTTAGCCAGAGTGTAGGCTAGAGTAAATGTCACCCAAAAGAAAAATCAAGTAAATAAGGTGAGCATGAAAGCATCTACCTTTACTTGGATCAAGAAGAACAGCTTTTCAAAGTTTCCCACCTTTAAAGAGATTTACTTGGGCCTCTTACAATATTTTGCATTCTAACATTGAAACAGATGCAATGTAAGCATCAAATAGATTTGTAGTGACCCTATTTTAGATATGCCAATACCTCACAAGGCACAATTATACTGGAAATAATGCAAACTGACTAGGAAAATGCACCTACAGTGACTTGATGCTAGTGCTAGGTGTCTAAAGCCTATCTTGGAGCAATTTAACCACTGAAGATACAGCTCATGAGCTTGATTGATCAATCAATTTTTGAAATTCTTTTCTCCGAACAAACCATTAAAGACTCCAAGAGCACCTCTCTTCTAGAACAGCCAACAGTTTGGAAATCACAGTACCACACTTTAACTAGGCTGGAAGAGTTCCAAGACCATCAAGTCCAACCCATGTCTAACACCTCAAATAGACCATGCCACCAAGTGCCACATCAAGTCTTTTTTAAATACATCCAGGGGTGGTGACTCCACCACCTCCCCAGGCAGAACATTCCAGTACTTCTTTACTCTTTCTGTGAAAGGCTTCTTCCTAATATCCAACCTGTATCTCCCCTGGTACAGCTTAAGACTGTGTCCTCAGGTTCTGTCAGTTGCTGCCTGGAGAAAGAGACCAAACCCCAGCTGACTACAAACACCTTTCAGGGAGTTGTAGAAAGTGATAAGGCCACCCCTGGGTCTCTTTTTCTCCAGGCTAAACAACCCCAGCTCCCTCAGCCATTCCTCCCAGGGCTTGTGTTTCAAGCCCCTCACCAGCCTCATTGCCTCCTCTGGACATACTCAAGGGTCTCCATCTGAGAATCCTGGTCTCTTACACTTTCCAGAGAGGTACCCCAGCCACTAGATTATTGGTTAAGAGTACCAGTGTTTAGCCATATTTAAGATAAAATGTGGTTTTTAAAATATTTTTGTGTGTGTATGCATATCATGCAACTCAGTCTTTTTATTAAAAAAAAGAAAAAAGTTCCAAATTTTTCAATTCCAAAAATTTTGGAATGAATACCTCAAAAGAAATAGGTAAAGAAATGCCCAGTTACCTCATCCTGTCAAGCTTGGAACATGAGGCAGGTAGCTCAATTCCATTGAGATCATGATGGTGGTTGTGTTCAGAAAAGTAACTTTGCATGGCTGGATAGATAATAAGAGTATTTTTTAGTTTAGATGTATCTAGTCCCAGGTGGCAGCTGATGAGGTCTTTTCCAAACAGCAGTTTTGAACCCAAATCTAAAATACACACTTTAGATTCAATAAACCCTTTCAGTGTCTCTTCAGTTGAGTCTACCCTCACCTGTTCTTCACTGCAGTGAAGAAATAGATTGTAGGATTCCACTTTAGAGGCCACTAAACAAGAAATTCTGAGACACTGAATGCTTGTTCTGTGCACCATAGTAGTTTTTTCCCCTCTCTGAACAACTCTCTCTGTATGAGAAGGAAGAACAAATTATTTGTAGGAGTATACAAAGTCCTGGATTTGAAAAGCATGTATAACTTGACATTGGATATATTTTCATTCATTCTTTTAACAACCTGTAAGGTTGTAACAGGAAAGACTTTACAAAGAATAAATGACTCTAGCAGAATTCACAATACAGTGTTTTAAAGCCTCCTCCTCAAGCTAGAAAAGAGTCTTCTGTGTGTATACCACCAGACTTCTGAATCAGGGTAAACAGATTATCTCAAGGTAATTATCTGCAAAGTAGCTTTATCAAGCTCTCCAGTCATCAGTATGATTAGTCTGAAGTGGGCCTAATTTCTTTTTGTTTAGATTTGTTTTTATTTTGTTAATTTATAACAATACAGGAACAGATTTTGTGAGAAGCCACAGAACTGGAACATGTTTCCTGGAAACAAAAGCTTTTCAGACCTGCTTTCTCAAAAGCTGTTGCAGATACTTCCTGTATATACACACATATATGTCCTGGTACATTTTATTTGCCTCTTCATGTTAGCAAGACTTTAGTGTCCTCTAATTATTTTTCCTTTTCTATGTTAATTTCCAAGATTATTGCTTAATATCCAAAGTTATCAAAGTATGCCCCATGCAATACAAAAAAAAAACACCCCAAAACAACTCAGTTCTCAATTTCAGAGTTTTATGAGTATTAACTATTATGATGAAAGCTTTCATAATTCAAATGCCAGAACAAAGAACTTTATCAGCTAGTAGGTACTAGAAAGAAGGAAAGAAGACTTGCAGGGTTGTTGAAATCAGATTTTTGCTTCCTCACTGCCATTCACTGACTCTTTCATGCTCAGAGCTTTCTATTAGAGTTCATTGATTCCTCCCACCCCTGAGAGGGTGAAGATTTGCTCACCTGTGAAAAACACCACAGATAAATTAGGCTACACTAATGAAAATATTCTGTGTTGAGATATTAGAGAAAGTAGAGAATAGAGGACAGGGATCTCCAAGACAAGATATTTATCTAGTCTAGACTGCATTAGAAAATTAGATGGGATGCAATACATATGGTTCAGAAGCTATTTTTCCTACCCTTCATCATATGCAGCTGAAAGGTAACTGCTTATGGTACTACTTTTAGGTAGTTTCAAAGAGTACCTGGGAAGCAAGGGATACATGTGTTGAGTCTTCTCAGTCACCACAACATACTGGTAACTAGACTCTGCAGTATAAAAATAGATAATAGATTGATAGATACAGTCCTTTTGCTCAAAGACTAGTTTGTGCCAAAATGATACTGCATTTCTCTTGACACAAGAGGGAGCTATTTAAATTCTTCTTATTAAAAAAGCAGTATAAAGAATGAAGACAAAAATACCTGAATACATAAATGGTCACACTGATGTCCTTTCAATGTGGACATCTTATTTCTGATCCCTAGATCATTTTGTCTTATTTCATGTAATCACAGTGTATGTAGCATCTGCTGGATTTTTCTGTGTGCAGCTGTAACATTGAGGATGTACTGAATGCAGTGTGGCACAAATGCAATGAAATTACGCTACTTTAAAATAGTTTTAACACTGCAGTTTATGTGATGGCTCTTAATAAATTGCTTTACAACATTGCCAGCCTTGTTTTCAGGTTAAGCCCCACATAATCCTCAGATCACACAGAGCCTCTTGTTCCTTGGGTTATTAGCTTCTGTAGGGCAGCTCCACATTTTCAGGTTCACTGAAGGACACATCCTTCCTTTCATTAAAATAAGGATGAGCAGGAGCTGTTGACCTTTTCAAGGTCAAAGCCAAGACTTGTCTCTGGGAGTGAGCAGTGCTGCAGTAGAGCGCAAAGACACACAGTGCCTCTGCTGACTCATCACCTCACTGCTGCTTGTGCTGACAGGTTGTCCTGGATCCCTGCCAGTTCTGCAAGGAAGGCTACATATACCACAATAAATGAAAGAATACAGTGCAGGGGGGAATTCATAACTAGGAGAAAATTGATCAGGATACTACAGGACACGCATTTCCTGAGACAGCCTAGAGGCTTCAGGACACTTTGTGTTATGAATGTTCAAAAAGGAACATGGGTGAAGATCCAGTCTTTCTGTTATAGGTTTGAAGTTAGATAAATATTTTAGAAGATAAATTAATATTATTTAGGCATCAATTCAGTGAATCTTGAAATAACTTGACAAGGGTATAAACTGACATCTTGGTACTGCTGTAATCCAGCATTTGAACCACTATTGTTTAGATCTGGCAGCTAGCAGTAGACTAAGATTTTATGGTGGCAGTAGTATTTTACTACAAGCCAAACCCTTTCTTTCTGCTCTAATATGAATACAGGGAAACCATTCTGATCACATAAATTATGAGTGCTTGGAACACAGAACATCTATGCTATTCTGCTGCATGGAATTACTTGTTAGTCCTGTGGTTGTACAGAACTGCAATTTATGTAGGACCATTTGCCATAAGCACTGGTTAAGTTTTACAGATGGCCATAGATATACTGTTACCAGTTGCCTGATTTACTTGGAAGTACAACATGTTTGTATGTTTGAAGCACAGTGAGACACAGTTCATCTAAATGCATTATCCCAGAAAGTTAGGAGTTTTCCTGTAAGGATCTAGTCCTATAAAAGGGCTGCTAATGTGAATACCTATCCAAAACAATGCTATCTCTTATGAAAAAAAAAAACTATAGGGTTAGTAAGTCTAATCCAGTTTTACTTCTGGTCAGCTATTGAAGCCAGGATAGATTGAACCAGGCAATATAGGTACTATATTTTTGAGGGGTTATGTTTTTTGTCATATATAGGTATTCTGGTTCTCTTAATCTATAATTTTAACTTTAAACTCTTGCCTGCATATGTACAAAATACTGCATACAGGTAAGGAGGAAAAAAGGTATCCAGTCAAGTTGATGCCAGGGGAGGCAATAAATGAAAAAGTAAACTTTTTGGTCATACAAACAAAGAAATCAAATAATTTTAAATCAATGGTTACTTTATAGGTACTCCTTGTGAGGTTTCATATTTCTGATATGCAAGAAGAATCACTAGATCCACATTTACCAGTAAGACAAACCCTTCATACATTGCTTTATCATTAGTAACTCCTAAGACTGCGTGTCTTTCATACTGTATTAGTACACACCACCTCCCAGTCTTCAGTGTCAGAACCCTGTTTTCATGGGACAGTTTCTCACATCGAGAGAAAGTCACATTCTTCTGTAACTGAATATTAGGGGGACAGTCAAGACAAACAATGAAATAATATGCATCCCCTAAATTCCGGCTGCTGATATTAACATTTTAGCTAGTACATATGCTTTGGCTTCCTCCCCCAACAAATAATGGAGTGAGGAGGTGGAAAATTGTGGCTCTGAGTCACTTTGGCTTAGGATAGAGTGAGTCAGGAACTCAGCAGCTCAGTTGGGAGAATTGATCATATTTCTGTTATCTGAGTGACACAGAATTGCTGGCTATAACTGACAGGCAAGATTCTTTGGGGGCAGGTCAAATCCGGTTTTGTGGTTTAACATCCTGAGGGGCATTAGTCTAGATTTTCCAATAAACCATTTGCAAATCGTAACTTTTGTAGCCATTATTGCTGTGAGAGTCCCTAAACTTGAGGACTGACTATATAGTTTATAGGGTAAACAGTCCAATTATATTTAGCAACTTCTGTAAGAAGCCTTTCTTCTTGTGTTTTTCTGGGCACCCTGACAACCACAAAACACTAATAGGAACAAAAACTGGATTTAATGTAAGTCTTAAAGGCAGTACTGAAGTATAACATCAACTTTGGACTTGTGTTCATATTTAAAATTCTTCCCTCAGACCTGTTCAGATGTTTCCACTCCATATGGCTTCTAGTGTAGCAGTACAGTAAACTTCTGCTAGCTACTAACAAAATACCACATATTCTCATTGTGCCCATTCCCAGCTAACAGCTTCAGTGCCTAGGGCTGTATAGCATTAGCACAGTCTGTTCCCAAATAAGTTACCCTTTCTCTCTATAAGCATGACTAATTAATTCAGGTGCAACACTGGAGCTGCCACAGTTCTACTCTTTCCAGTCAGGAACCAGTCAGCTGTGATGCTCACCTGGAATTGCTATTCCATGCAATTGCACGACATAGGAAGCACTGGGAAAACATCTTACTCTGTTTTCTGTGATCCCATTCACCTTTCATCTGCCTTATTACTCTAAGCTACCATAAACAAGTGCCACAGCAGGAAAATCTGTCTAAAGCCTTCACCCATGGTTACAGCATATGCAAAGACAGTGACTGACAGGCAGACTTATGCCCAGTATTGGGAAACAACTTTTCTCTCACTGGGATGGTGATGGGAGGTGGCAGAGCTTGGCATTTCCCCTTGATGCTGTAGTCTTGGGCTTTCTGCTCCTTTCACAGAGCTGAATCTGCTCTTAGTGCAGTAACCCAACTAGGAGAGATTTCACTGGGAAGCTGCAAACACAGCATGTCCAAAAGATGTTTCACACCACAGGATGAGCCTGACAGGTTTCCTCAATTTCAAGAGGCTTACTTAGTAGTCCCAAAAGGTAACAAGTACTTCTTTCACAATAGGATTTTGTCTTTAGCATCAGCACTGTTCCCAGTTGACATTTTGTAAATTTAAGCTTTGTCTCTGAGATATACTACTTTTCACAAGCCACAAATGCTCACAGCTATTTTGAATATTCTTGAGTATAATGAAACTGCATTTGATCACCTACATATAGCAGTCTGATATCTTTGTATGCCACTAATTTATTTACCAGCACAATTTAAGCTTTTAGCACTCTTTTTTTCATAACATACTGACAGAAATACACAGGCATTGCCTTGGTCTTGTGAACCCAAATGGCACCCCTCCTAGGGACTCCTCAGGTAACAGTCATCAGTACTAGCTAACCAAGATGGCTTTAAAAAAAATACTGCATACCTCCCTCACACACACAAAAAAAATCCTTAACACCTCAAAACAAAAAAATGTCCCCAGCTGGCAACAGCCAAAAAACTCTCAAAAAGCAAACAAAACAAAAACAAAAATCACAAAACAAAACAAACCATACACACAAAAAGCCAAAATTATCAAGAGCCTTCTGCAGGACTACACAAATGCAAATCACATCCAGTGAGATCCATTTTCCAGTTTAGAGACCAACAACTGCCTTAAGTTTATCAATGCCATCTTTTTCAAAAAGCAGCAGAAGAATAGTCATACTGCATTGTTGAAAAATTATAGGACAGTGTCTCTCTTCATTCCCTTTGTGCGTTATTCTGTATCTACACAAGAAAACAATTTGATGATTACCTCTTCTATTTAAAAATATATTCTAAACTTAGGAGCACTACACACAAGATGCCTCAGGGGGCAAAAACTTTCTGTTTTGCTTAAAGCCTAATTGTTTCAGCTCTACCCAGATCTCACCAGTCAGGTCTCTTACATTTGACTTTTTTTTTTAAACATACTTTATAGAGCTCCATCTTAAGACAACTTAGCTAGTACCTCTGCTAATCAGCAGTTGTTGCTTTCTCAGCAAAAAGACAAATACACCAGCTATTGTAAGACAAGCTCCTTATTCTTCTACTTTTCTCAGAGCAAAAGGGAATAAAACCCTCTTATTAAATTACACATACCAGCAGATTAAGAAAACAAACACTCCCAATGAAAAGTCTTACCATTGCAGGTCACAGAAAAAAACACTCAAAAACCCACCAAGCCCAAAGTAGGCAAAAAAAAGCTGCTACTCTTTGAAAAAAGGTGTAGGCTTTCTCACTAGGAGGCTTGTTCTCTTATATAGTGTGCTCTTACCAAGGTATCAGCACTGGCTGTGGGGTTGCAGGGTCTCAGCTGTACCTGCTTCCTGGCTGTTTAACCCCTGTCTTTCTGGTCCCAGTTTCAACAGATCTAAATGCAAAAAAATGCTTAAGCTTTTGGGTTGTTTAGTAGGACATAACTTAAAAGTATTTGTAGTACCCCACAAAACACAACAAAACATCACTGCTTTTCTCCTGCATAATTTCTTATTTTTTCTCTTAATTGTTCCATTTTCTTTTTTTAATTACCTTGTCTCCCATTTGTTGCCTATCAGAAGAGATGACAGGTGTAAAAGTTCATCTGAAAAAGAAAAGGAGGAAGATAGGCAGGGACCTCAGAAAATGCATTCATTTATATGGGAGCTACAACTCTCTTGTTTTGTTTTGTTACAGTGACAAGTCTGGCTTAAAAGAATAGCAAAACTTCTTACATTGATTCTACCAGTCAAATAATTCTGTATAACTTGAGGGAGCTAATTAAAGAGGAGGAATGAAACCAGCAAATGGGATGGGTGTTACAAGAAGGATTTGTGGCAACTCTTGTTGAATTACTGCTAATTGTGCTTTCACTGTAATTGGACCATGGTGCATTAATAGTAAAGAAAAAAAATCTTAGATGTTACTAAAATATTCTAAATCCCACTCCTTTTTAATGCAAACTTTTAAAAGTCTCTGTCTCTTCAGAGTGTCACCCACCCACTTAAATATACCACTTAAGCAGTACTGATTTTTTTCAAATTGGTATCTGTTAAGTGCTCAGTTTCTGTTATCAGTTGTGTATTTTCAAGTCTACACAATGTCATAAGACTTCCCAGAAAAATTGAGTTACAATAGTTAATTCTAACATATTTTAAAACATTCTATTATATAATTTACTGTATGTGAGCATTGTGATCAGTAATTATTTTAATTGTCTAAGAAAGAATGTACAGGCACCTGTACTTCCAAAAAGGTCTAGGAAGACCCATTGTTCAGTCGTACAAAGTGGTGTGGCTTTCAGCCAACCTGTTGGCATTAAGCCATTGAATGAAATAGGCTTTGTCTAACACTTTGGTAATATATAATTGTGGAAAAACATCTCAGAAACCCTGTGGAAAAGCATTTGCTGTCTAAGTCTTCTTAAAGAAAAGGTCAACAGGATTTTTTTTTCATAAAATCACAGAATGATTTGTGTTGGAAGGACCTTCAAGATCATATAGTTCCAGTCCCCCCTGCCATGGGCAGAGACACCTTCCCAGGTGACAAACCTAGTGAATTGACAAGGCCAGGTGACCTGTCCAACCTGGCCTTGAACATTTCCAGACATGGGGCACCCACAGCATTTCTAGGCTGCCTGTGCCTGTGATCATCATCCTCAGAGTAATGAATTTCTTCCTAATACCAAATGTAAACCTACTTTCTGTCTGTTTGAAGCCCTTCCCTGTTGTCCTATCACAACATGCCCATGTAAAAGGTACCTCTCTCTTCATCTTAATGGGCTTCCTCTGGACTTGCTCCAACAGACATAGACCTGTTCTTATGTTGAGGACACCAGAGCTGGATGCAGCACTCCAGATGGCATTTCAGAAGAATGTAACTGGCAGAATCACCTCCCTTGACCTGCTGGCCACTCTGCTTTTGATGAAGCCCCAATGTGATTTGCCTTCTGGGGTGCAAGCACATGTTTACAAGGTCGTGTCAAGCTCCTCATTCACAAACACTCCCAAGTCCTTTTCCTCAGGGCTGCTCTCAACCCATTCTTGCCCAGCCTGTACTTGTGCTTTGAATTGCCCCAGCCCAGGGGTAAGACCTTGCAGCTCGCCCTGTTGAACTTTGTGGGTCTCTCATGGGCCTGCCTTTCAAGCTTGTCCAAGGTCCTTCTGGATGCCAGTCCTTCCCTCCAGCCTGTCAACTGCAGCATGCAGCTTGGTGTCACAAGCAAATTTGCTGAGGGCGTGCTCAATAGAGCATCCCA
The DNA here is from genome assembly GCF_903797595.1 of Erithacus rubecula. Lineage (NCBI taxonomy): Eukaryota > Metazoa > Chordata > Aves > Passeriformes > Muscicapidae > Erithacus > Erithacus rubecula. The sequence goes on along the minus strand of NC_136687.1, from coordinate 35,470,261 downwards.
TAGAGCAGGCAGGGACTCCAATGAAAAACCAGCTCCATGCTCAGTCAGTTATGGGAGGGGTGACCATCTGCTAGAGTCATAAGAAAATGACACAAAGTTTAATTTGTACTTTGTAACAAGCTATCATTTAACTTTGCCATTGTCTTCTCTCATATTCACTCCATTAATATATTAGCTTTGCTTTGTGATATGATTAATGTTCTTCCTCTTTTTCAACTCTCTCCCTGAAAGTATATCTTTGTGACATTTAAGTTAACATTCTATGTAAAATAGTTTTGATTTTGCTTCATATTTTGGGAAAAATATTTTAAAATCCAGAATAAATCAAATGAACCAACATAAGCATAATTTGAAAAAGGCAGGATTATTAAATAGTTAGTATGATGTGTACATACACCTAGAAACAAATATAAAGCACAAAGTGCCATTGTCATTGTCTACCAGCTGATAGCACACTCATCATCTTAGTATAACCTGATATTGGTAAGTAAGTGATTTTGTAGTATGAGATGAAAACCCCAAGATGTCAAAAAAAGGAGAGTTTTGTCATGAGAGATATTAACAATTGAAATAATTTTTAAAAAACTCTCTATTTTTGTTTTTTTTTTAAATGAGGAAAGGTGATTTAATCACATAGATACTAATAGTAAAAGGAGGCAAGTAGTTAAATTTCCATAAATCAGAAAGAGCATTAACCTCTTGCAGTTTCATCTTTTCTAAAGCCAATGAAATATTGTCTGATATGGCTGCATTGCTGACTAATAATAATACTTACCAGCAATTCTTAAATCAGTCTATAATTGCCAGATTAATTAGTGTAACAATTTGTTCTTTATTAATTAAGCAATCTGTAGCTAATTGCTAACTCCTTGTGTTTCTCAGAAATCCTTCTCCAGGATGGTGCTTTCTTTCTTTGCTTTCATCCCTTTAGAGGGATGCAGCACAGCTGCTGAATTAGTCCATGTGCTTTTTCAAAAAAGGAGGTAAATTACATGGTATCTGGCACTTCTTACGTACATGTAGTTGGTGCATGTGATCTTATATCCGTGCAATTCTCTTATTTCCTCCCTTCTCTTCAGTCCTGATAACATCTTTGGGTTTCACTGAACTGTTCCACTAGTGAAAAGTGGATTTCATTTTGTAGAAGCCTTAATCCAGTGGGGAATACAACATGTGGCTAAGAAGTTGGGAATCCCTTGTGAGTATCTTTCAGAATAGATAGAATAAGACGGAAAGTGAAAGTTCATTGCATCTCGCTTTGAGCCAGAATGTGTTCATTTAAATTAATGGCTTTACTTGGTGGCCATTGTGACCAACAAAAGTTTTCATGGAAACCTTGATAGGATGATAACTACCTAGACAGACCTATAAGGCCATAGAGACTGTGTAATCAGGTGGCCATTTATTCTGGAACATGTAGGTTTCTGTCATTTGACAGAAAGAAGGCTGGAATCGGTTGATGTAAGTGAATCTGCTGTAGTAGGACCCAGTAATGAGATACAGACATTTTTTCTTGTCTATCAAAGACAATTACTGCATGGCACTTTGGTTTATTCACTGGTAAAAATATTCTAAAGCTGTTTAGAGGAGCCCAAGTGTGGATGCTAAAGAAGGTATTGTTCCAGAAGTTAATTTTGCTCAAAGTTCTCCTCCCTTCCACATTGTCTGCACTTTTGTTGTAATTACCATGATTGTGTTCTTTCCTGTTAGACTGGATATCTCAGTATTGCACTGCATTACACAGTGTACACATAACCAAAGTGCCAATTACACCACTTGAGATAAGTGTCATCCTGTACAGGAAGAATGTGCTTAATTGGTCTTGTTTAATTCGAGCATTTCACAGAGCAAATGCAAAGGGCTAAAATAATCACACAATTGCAGTTGAAAATGTTTTAAAAGTACTTGAAGTACTTTTGTGAAAAGGATGATTGGGAAGCTTATCCAGTCCTCTGAGTCATACTACTCTGGTTATCCAGGAATTCAGAATTCAAGCTAAATGTGCCTACTTCCATCAAGTATTTTGAGCAGTTTCCTGAATTCATCCTGTTTTTTGTAGTTACTACAAGAGAAAGAAAATGGGGAACTGAAAAAAGGCTTTTTTTTTTTTTTTCAAACTACTGGGACTCCGAATCTCTCCAGGATCATGGTTTGCCCATTAAAGCTATATACAGTAACCATTCAGAAGCATCCACTTATTTACTCTGGCATCGTGTTGGAGACAGTTGTGTTTTAGATTGTAGACAACCCTTACAGGATGGTTAAAAATAAAATTGCGTTTCAAACTGGCTCCCTCTGAGTTTCAAAACTGTCATGAAAGCAATCTGTTCACACAGTACTGCTATACAGCAGGACTGGATGCAGTCAGGATGTGAATAAGGGTGCTATTGAACAGCACAACACATCCATTGTAATATGACATGGAGAGCACATCAATCTGTGTGGAGCAAATGGGATTGAGCAGGAGCTGTAGCTCCTTTATGTGCCCTCTGGTAAATATGTCCTTTCTCTGAAAGCAAAAATACTAAAAATATATAGGGCTTCCAAAAGAATGGACTTCAATATTTGGTCTTCAAAGTTAATTTATGCAAATATTTATGCTTATGCAATTTTGGTCAAATATCTGCATACATGAGGCAAATCAGTGGATCCAGTCAAGTGGTTGGTACTCTGTAAGACTTCCTAAGTAATATTCCTTTAAACAAATACTTACTGAATGGAAAAAAAAAATCATATATGAACAGAAAATAATGGAGTGCAGGGTCATTTTTACACAGGTATTGAGGAAGAGTGAAGAGAGAGTCTGCGTTTACGTCTGTAAGTAATTTTTCTGCAGAGATTAAAAGATTAATGAAACAATCTCTATGATGGTTGAGTGTAAGGTAACTCTGCTACCACGACCATAGTTGTTCCTCTTTTGAGAACGTTGGTTTGCATACAGATGTGTTTGTGTCTCTGAAAAGAGCAAAGACCAATAGGGTGTCTAAAGCATCTGTAAGACCCCTAGATATTTACATGATCAAATTAAAATATAAGTCTTGACTTCACCTACAAATGGATTGGATTCCTGCTGCTTGGCCTTAACTGTGGATCAATTTAGAGTCTGTTTTTTGCTGTCCTTACTCAAATGCATGCCCTTTTGAGGGCAAACCAGTTAGATTTTGTGAGGTGGTGTTCTCACCAGAGCATTAAAAATAGTTCAATACAGTATTTAGTCCTGCACATGAAAGGTTTAGGTGCTAGAATGGATGCTTGTTTCAGGTTAGAAACCTGTTTAAAGACTGCTTTGTTATCTGAATGAGCTAAAAGCAGATATGTCTGCTATATAAATTGTGGTAATAGCCCTGACATGAAATAAATGTCCCCCAAGACAGATACAGCCACTGAATGACTCTAACTGCAGCATAATTCACTAATGTGAGCAGAATAGCAGTTCACAGTCATATAATGACTGAATCATTACTGTGGAAAGTATACTGCTATTTCTACCACAAATCCTTCACTGGTTTGCATGTCTTAAGAAGAGACTGTCCTTTTGGAATGTTGTTCTATCTGTATTCACTATTGTATTTTGACCTTCAACAATTTAAAAAAAAAAAAAAAGTAAGGGATAGCCATATGATTTGTTTTCCATAAAAAGTACCATGTACAATGTTGGCCTGAGACAATTTCATATCTATTTACAAACTGGGAAAGAATTATAATAATAATTTTTCTGAGTGTTGGAAGAGAATGAAGAAAACATGTAGTTTGAGTTTGCATTTTAATCATTGCAGTTATAATAACTTCTGCATAAACTGGGTCAAAATGATTTGGGTGATAAGAAAGAAAAGTTTAAAATGTGTTTCACAGCAGTAAGTCCTAGACTGTAGCCTGTCAGTTTATTGCAGGAAATCAGTTGCTGTCTTATAGGGATCAGGATTTTATATTACATATGTTATCTTTACAGTGTTTTCAAGAAAAACTTATGATGGGCTGGGAATGTAAAGAAATTTGCATAATTGATTGTCTGTTTGTGCAAAGGCTTTATGTATTTGTGTCTTCCATCAGTATTTGTGTGGAGGAAATCTCTTTTGTTTACTTGTGTCTTGCAAAACTTGATTGTGTTTGTAAAAATTCACATGGCTCTTTTGTGGCATATAGTAACTGAATATAATTTACATAAATTCAAATTTTACTCAGGCTCTCCAACACTTTCTAATTCCCTGTCTTAGTTTCTGGTGACCACTGTTCTAGGAAGAGATATCCTTTTGGCTCATGGAGTTAGGAATGAGGAAGCACTGCAGGAGTATTCTGTGGGAGTTGATGCTTAAGAAATATGTCTCAAGGAGTGATACAGCTTACTTCATATTTGTTGAACTCCCTATCAGTAGGAAAGCTGTGACTTTGTTCAGTCTTAAAATATCATATGTTGTCATATTTGAAATATGATATTCATCTCACAGAGGCTAGCTTTTGCTAAATTAAATTCATACTACTGGAGCAGCTCTGAATTATGATGTACTGTTGAAAGATTCTGTCACTGTCAATATCCAAAAAAAGCTGTGCTAAAATTTTATTCTTTCTGCAGCAGTAACTTAATGGTGGTCCCTGAATTCAATATTGCCAATGGAAGTTGCTAGCAATGTAGCCTTAGGCTTTGACACTTTAGTTATCTGAGACATGGATATTCTGATCTTTAATCAGTATCTAAGGAATTGATGAATATTCATAAATTATTAAGCTAAATACTTCCCCAAAAGTGGGAGAAAATAGGTACTTCTATTGCTGCTTTTCTTGTTTTATGCTAGTCCTTACCTTTTCTGAATTGCAGAAATAAATGTTGACTCCAGTCATAGTAAAAATCTTCTTGCAGAATTGTCTTGTATGCCAGCAGTCAGGTCCTCTTCCCATGGACTGTACTATTGCAACACCTGGTGCATACTAGCTGGGAAATAAATCTCATGCAAGGTTAAAAGTCTGATGAAAATATGTGTTTTTACAATAGCAGTAGGTAAAATTGCACTTTGTCTTTTAACTTCACTTGCTCTAGAGCTTCTTATCTTCACACTTTCCTTTCAATCCCTTGATTACATTTACAGTGTCAAGATCCATATGACAATGTCCCTTTCTGTCTGCAAACCAGATTCTGTAGCTACGAGCATATGCAATAAATTATTTGATCAGTCCAAGTACCCTGATATGGATATGGATATGGATCCCTAATATGAATGACCTTTGCCCATTTATATTTGGTCATCTGAAAGCAGCCTATGAAATTGTGTCTTTTGGAATCTGTTGGTAACGTACTGTTACCACTGTCATAATTCCTTTTTGCTGTATGATGGCTCACAGCACAACTGGCATTTCATAGGTACTTCATGTCTCAACCTGAATCTTAGGGCTCAGCAACTCTGTCTATACTGATGAATTCCCTTTGTTAGACTGTCATAGTGCTAGCAGCTCTTAGAACTCACCAGTTCTAGATATTTGGCTTATTGTTATGTCTTGGGAAGTGATACTTTTTTTACTATGACAAAAAGTATTTGTGTTCCTTTTATATAGCAGTACTAAGGCAGTCACACAAAAGTTCTCTGAATTCACTTCTACAATGCATCAATAAAATTATTTTAGCATTACCTTGTATTATCACTGTGCTTTGTATCATTGTACATTTGCACTGGCCAGAGAAGTATGTGTGTGTGTGTATGTGTGTGTGTATGTGTGCAATAATACATATGACAGAAATTTTATATTTCTGAGTTAGAAGTAGCAGGATAGTAATCCACAATTTCAAACATTGGTTCTACTAATTTTCCCATGATTAGGAAATAGTCCCTGAATTGGAAGGCCAGGTTAAGCACATTTAGGTTTCTGATGCCAAGAGAGGGAGGAATATTCTATGACTGTCCTCCAGACCATTCCTTTAAACGTCTTTCTCCTTGGAAACAAAACACAGAAAATGAGTAATGCTTATGCTGGTGTGCACCCAGGCACACTCACTTGTACCCAGGGAATAACAGATGCTCTCAGATCCCATGATAGAGGCAGAACCACAAAGGCCGGAACAGATTTAGAGTAATAAAAAATGTATTCTGCATCTGTAACAGATTATCTGTAAGAAAACATGTTCCTCAAGTAGCTGATTTTTCTTTTTTCTTAAAAAAAGTTAAACTGATATAGTTTTATTTGTAAAGAATATTCTGGCAATACATGAAAATTAGACATGGAAATTTCCGTTAGACACAGAAATTTTATTTGCCTTTTTATTCCCTCTTCCTGATATTGAAAAGGCTGGATTATTTGCATCAGTAGAGATTGTAAAAGGTGCTGGTGAAACCTTGCAAATGACCTTTGAATTTACAAAGATTGTAATTTAATTTTGTTGTCATTAGGAATTGTTACTGCATTTTTTTAATGTCATCTAGCTTTCTGTTCAGTGAGCTAAGTGCAGCACTCAGAAGAGCTGGCCTTCACACAAAACTTACTTATTTCAAAGTGTTGTAATTTTGTTTTTTGTCACCAAGCTATAGAAAACAGTAATTGATGAAATGTATGTGTGTTCATTCAATAAAGTGATTTGAAATAGGCTGAGACTTCTGGTTGGGGGGAAGAAACAAGTATTAAATGTCAGCTGGTGAGAGGTATCCCTTTATCTCACTTAGCTGACCTGTCAAATGAAGTTGTAGGAACAACACAGTTATTTCTTTCATAGCTGCACCAGCTATGATGCCAAGCATAGTCCATAATCTCTCCTGTAAAGGTGGAGCATGTGCATATGTATGGATTAAATGTTTAATAGTCATAGGAAAATAGGAAGAGGACTGAAATGATCTCTGTGTCACTAGGTTTAGCCTCCAGCTGTTTTCAGAAATCATATCATAGAACATATTATAGCCCCTTTAATGGACAGCTTAAGATGCATTAAGTGATATTTCTAGTGCTCACTACTTTTGTTGGAAGGCTTTTGCAAAAATGCATTTTCCTGATTAAATGAGGAGCCTCTTCCTAATTCTGGCCTAAGTATTTGTGGCCATTATGAATCCATTTGTCCTTTTGCCAGTATTCTTTAGCCTAGATTGATCTCTCCTTGCTGGTGCTCTGCTATCTGATGTTTTGGTGGGTTGACTCTGGATGCCAGGTGCCCACCAATGTGCTCTACCACTCCTCTGATCAGCTGGGCAGGAAGAGAAAATATAACAAAAAGCTCATGGGTCAAGATAAGGGCAGGGAGAGACCAGTCACCAACTAATGTCAAAGACAAAACAGACTTGACTCGGGGAAATTAATTTATTGCCAAAAAAATCAGTAGAATAATGAGAAATCTTAGTAGATCTTAAAACACCTCTCCTGAATCCCCCAGTCTTCTTTGCCTCACCTTCACTCCCCATTTTCTTTACTTCTCCCTTCAAAACAGTGCAGGGGGACAAGGAGTGGGGTGTGTGGTTGCTCCTCACATTCTTCACCTCCTCTGCTGTGATATCTCTCCTAGGAGAAGGCCCTTCTTGATCATCTCTAATGAGAGTTCTTCCCATGGACTGCAGTTCTTCACGAACTTCTCCAACACGAATCTCTTCCACAGGGTGCAGTCCTTCAGGAGCAGGCTGCTCCAGTGTGGGTCACCCACAGGGTTACAAGTCCTCCCAGCAAAACTGCTTCAGTGTGGTTGCCTCTCTCCATGAGTCCACAGGTCCTGACAGAAGCCTGCTTCCCAAGGGACCACAGCCTCCTCTGGGCTTCCTCTTCCTCTGATGTCAGGTTTGCCATGGTCTTACAAGTGGATCTTTGCTCCACTGTGGACCTCCATGGGTTTCAGGGGCTCAGCTGCCTCACCATGGTCTTCCTCATTGGTTGCAGAGGAACCTCAGCTCTGGCACCTAGACCACCACCACACCCTCCTTCTCCACTGACCTTGGTGTCTGCAGAGCTGCTCTCTCTGGCTGCTGGTCTTTCTGCAGATTTTTCTCCTCTTCATAAATCTCTTATCCCATGTGCTACCACCATCGTTGATGGGCTACTGGCCTGTCTGTCTTGGAGTTGGCTGGTCTTGGCTCTGTTGGACATGGAGGAAGCTTCTGGCAGTCTCTCACAGGAGGCACCCTTGTAGCCCTACCACTATTAAAATCTTGATCTGCAAGCTGAATGCATATGTGGTATCATATTTGGCTTAATTTTATTTTTCCCAGTGTAAGTATGTCAATGTCTCTAAGTCTTCCCTCCAAAGACAGAGAAGCTGTCTATTCCTTTGATTATCTTTGAAGAATTCTCTCCAACTGATCCAGTTTCTATCTTTTTTAACATGGATTTTTAGAAGTATAGACTGCAAGACCAGAAGTGCTTTATACAAATAGCATTTATACTTTTTTTTCTTTGCTGTAAATAGATTTCCTGATGCATCATTTCAGTGTCTTTTTCAAAGCTGTATCAAATGGGTGTCTTGGGTATCCTATGATGACCATCCTTTTCTATACTGCCTCCAGTTGTCTGTATTTCATAGCAGCCCTCAAGGGCATAACACTGTGTTTTGCAGTATTAAAATTTAATCTAGTTTATATTACTTCAGTCCTCAAGGTCATAGAGCTCTTTGTGTATGATATTGTAGTCCTCAGACTGTTGCTGCTTGACAGTTTTACAGCAGCAAACAGTAATTAATACATGTAATATTTTGTGTCCAGATCATCAGTGAAAATACTAAGAAAAGTCTCATCTTCAAATGGATGCTTGAAGATCTCCTTTAAGACTTGCCCCTCAGATGAGTAGTTCTACTTACAGTACATATCATTATGTTCTATTGAGGCCACTTCTTACCTAACTTGCACTTCTTGTGCTCATTTCCTTCATCATGTCCAAGTAATATTCCATGCAGAGCAAGTCAGTGCTGAAAGTAATTGTGTGCCTTGGCATTGTATGCTTATCTTTTCAATACATTTCTGAAGTACAGATGTAACCTTTTCCCGTTCCATTGGTTTTATTTAAAATACTCTTAAGTTTAGGGAAAAAACCAGCTAAATCATCTTCCGGTAGAGACCAAGGAAACAGCTAATAGATCTTTTTCTCTGTGTTTGTATCTATCAGAGTGAGTATGTGGGTACAGAGAACGATGGGGGCAGATTTCCATGTTGGAATTGTTGATACATTACCCAGAGTCTGAGCCTTTAGGAGCCCTAGTATGTGTGTCTGTGCAGCTATCTTCATCACCATCAGATTAATGTGACATCTACTCCTTGTTTTCTCAACACTGATATTTAGGAAAATCATTGTCCTTCCACGGCTTTATGCCATTGAAAACAGAGTATTTTTTCCATTTTAATATTTCCAAATATTTATATGGGATCACCTAGAGCCTCAAGATATTATCTTTTGATAGTGTTTTAGTGAAGAAATATTTTAATGGTACTCCATTTCCTTGTACCTGTGATATGTTCCCTAAGTCCATGACACTTAAGCTCAGTTTCTCTATTCACAAAGGTTTATTATTTTCCCTCCATATAGTATGGGACTGACTATAAGCAAAGGCGCCAGCCATGGTTGGCCTGATCCCAGGAGAATGTTCATAATTAGATGATAATGTTGCTTTGTGGGTTTGTCCTCATTTCACTGGACATCTCTTCTGGTGCAAAGTAGTTCCCTAACATCATGGTAGACAGCAGTCCAATGGTGTTTTGGTTCTTACCATATGCATCAGTCTTTCACTTAACTTTCATATGCTTAAATTAATTACTCTCATTCTGTGTGAGCCAATATAATCTTCAGTCAGATAGTGATTCCAAAGTCTGATCACCGTGTCTCTCCTTCTAAAGAGAACTAATTTACATTTAACACAATACTGAAAAGATATGTACTGAAAATATATTTTCTGTCTCATCTATATTCAATAGCAAATCTGTGCTTTTCAAATGGAGATGGAGAGAAGATCCCATGAACTACTGCAAACCTACAAATGCTTTTGGTAGCAGTAGAAGCTGGCACCATTCAGGAACCCACCTGCATTCTAAAAGTTAAGATAAATGGGAAGCTTTTTCAAAATTTTATTGGCTGGCCCTTGCAGCCAGCTAGACCACCAGCATAGATCCTATAAAAGCCTTTTCTCCCACAATAGAAAATTCCCTATCCTAAAATGGAGATGCCCTTATGTCCATTCACTTTTAGCATTTCTCTATTTCTGTCTTGTGTAATCACTCTTATTCAAAAGCTTTCTTTCATATTCTAATCATGAAATGCCAAAGGAACCCTCATCTCAGATGAGGTCTTTAAGGGCTATTGATAATGCATATAACCTTTTCCAGCACCAAGATTTGAACCTAAAGTTAGCAGAAAAGGCAGGAGCTGAAATTAATGTTTTTACCAGTGAGTGTAATTAGCCAATAGAGCAGCTTCTGGTAGGAGTAGCTGATCCACAGTCATTAAAATGTCAAAGACTTACTGTGTTTTTGTTTGTTTCCTTGTATTTAATGTGAGCCATATGGCAATGAACAATACTTCATTTTGAGTATCCAAGAAGGGGAAATCTTATTAACAAAAGCTTTATAGTAGCATGTGTGAAAGAGGGCTTTCATTATACTTGTAGGGTTAATTTATATGGGGTAATGTTTGGTCTCAGTTAATCCATCTGTCCAACATTTTAACAATATTTTAATGAAACTTTGAGCCAGATGTCAATGTGGAAAGTGTTGCTTATTTTAACCACTGATTTTCAGTAAAGTATTGAGGAATGAAAAACTGAAAACATAACTCTAAAAAGGGGCAATTACAATTATCATCATTGATTTTAACAGGGTCAGCATTTTATGGAACATTTATATTTCAACAGAAGTAGCAAAATAAAAATTGATACATATTCCAGATTATCTTTAAGAATATAAGAGGCAGTTATTGTAAAACCTGCAATTCTCTCATGTGTAGTGGGTCATAATATTTTATAGTGGTTTATATTATATAACAGGAAAAAAAAGACCACAAGATAATGACCTTTGTGAAATATAAATTTGTGTCTCAAGTAATAATAGTCACAAAACTGGTCCCACATCTGTCATTGCTAAATGACAGCTGAAATGATACTGATAATTTTTAGCCCTTTAACCAAATGTTTTCAGCAGATATTGGTCTATGTTCATTGCATACAGTTTTTAACTGCATGGCGAATCATTCAATTGATTACTGCTGGTGAAGGATCTTAACAGGGCGTGGACTTCAATGATCTTTATGTCCTGACCAGCCTCCCGTTGGGCCTCTGTCTACACCTCTGTCCGTGGGTCTGGGAGCCTGATTTCAGCTTAGCCCAGGGCCTCCAGTCCCTGAGCCGTACCAGCCACAGCCCTTCCAGGCCATGAAAGCATGGCTGGACCTCAGACCTGCCTCATCACCAGGAATTTTCATTATGATCTGCATTCTTGGTTGAGCATGGCTGCCATCTCTGGGTCTGTCCTGCCCTGTTCACTTTGTCTGGGTACTGTGGAGCTGGGCCCTGAGTGGCAAGACACCTGACCTGCTGGCTGGAAGTCATGCTTGGCTTCCACCTTCTCATCCCTTAGGAAGCAACCAGACCTTACTGTACACTGCTGTAACTGTCTACAGAAAGAGACAGAAAAACTTGGATTCAGCTTCTGTTCCTGTAGACAAAGGGATGTTGCTCATGGATGTTGGGTTGAATCAGTCTCTGAAGTATTAAAAAGAAATCTGAGGCAGAGGAGTTCAATTCTGGTAACTAAAAGATTTTGTTTAATGGTTAAATTCATGAGGCTGTGGTTAATGAGTTTCTACAGAGCTATGCTTGTTCATGGGCAGCAGAGAATTGAATCTGTTTGGGACAGTACTTAGCAGACTTATGGATAACACTCATATCTATTGAAAAACAAGAAGCTTTTATTGGGCTGTGATTTCTTAACTTTAGAATAGTTAGGTATCACCTAACTACCTCAAGTGACTGGGTGGGCAATTCCTGTATTCTTGATTTACTGAGTCTTTAAAATTTCACTGCTTTCAGACCTTTGAGTGCATTTCTGGTCAGATAATGTTTTAGTTTCTGTGGCTTTTGGAGGCATATAACTTTTACTCGTTCTGCACAGCATTCCTATCCCACCCCCTTTCCTTATTATGTGAGTAACATTTTTTGTTATCAGACTGTTACATCTAGCAGTACATGACTCATGGCCCATTGCAGCTCAGTCAAATGTCACTGTTATGAATATATTGCAAGATGAGCCTGCCTTGCACATATTTGGTGCAATATTTATTATTCAGCTCTTCCTGGAGTGAGTGGAAAGATACCCACAAGGCTGCAAAGACATTTGGAACAGGTCTGAGTCTGCCTGTAGTGTGCCTGACTACTGCACAAGAACAAAAGGCCTATTTTTGTACTTGGTAGTCATCACTTTTATAACTTTCATGCAGTCACTACTGGTGACTAAGATGGAAATGTATGTGCAACTCTTGTTGCAAGATTTTACACACCAGGGCCTCTGAAGAGCTCGCAGATTTTCACATGGGCTAACAACCAGTTACATTAAGAACACATCATCTACTTCTGGAACAAGAGGGCTGTAGCAGAGGCCCACTGCACTGTCACCTGTGATGATCTGCCTACCAGCCCTAATGTGAAAATTACCAGCTGGTTCATGCACATCTCTGAGCTTTGTGCGTTCCTGCTACTCTCAATATAAAGGGCAATTTGCTGACCTTCCCAGTCTCTCCTTCCTTGCCTTTCTTTCTGAATTTTGCTTTATCCCTCATTAATGGCATTTAATTCCTGTTGTCTTGAGTTCTTTTGCTTGTTTATGTACTCCTGCCTAGGCCCACAGTTGGTTTTCCCCATATTCCCTTGTTCCCACTCTTTTGTGTCTCTGTCTATCTTCCTTTGTCAACACTTCGAATTCAATATCTTTACATCTGTAGCTATCTGGGAATAGTAGAAGACATCTCAACAGATGCACTTAGATGCCATTTCCTCAGTTCCTCAGATATTGTTCTTTTTCATCTCTTGTCTTCCATGACCCTCAAGACTTACCTTTTTCTAAAGGTAAGTCACTCAAAAAACCCCTGTTTTCTTAAGGTCTCAAAGTATTGCTCTTACTCAATTGTTAAGTAAAATTGTAGAGGCACTGATGTTTCCTTAAGAAAAATCCATGTGTATAATATCAGATGGGATAATCTGTGATATGCTAGTTTATTGATGACCTGGATGAAGGGATCAAGTTTACCAGCAGCAAATTTGCAGATGACATCAAGTTGGGTGCAAGTGTCAATCTGTTGTAGGAGGGCTCTGCAGGGGGACCTGGGCAGACTGGATAGATGAGCTGAATCCAAAAATATGAGGTTTTACAGATCAAAGTGGTGAGTCCTGCACTTTGGTCACAGCTACCCCATGAAGCACTACAGCTTGGGGGCAGAGTGGCTGGACAGCAGTCAAGCAGAAAGGGACCTGGGGGTGCTGGATGACAGTGACTGAACATGAGCCTGCAGGGTGTCCCGTGGCCAAGAAGGCCAACATCACTAAAGGTGCCTCCATCAGTGAGGCCAGCAGGACGAGGGCAGGGATTCTTCCCCTGTGCTTAGCACTGGTGAGGCTACACTATGAGTCCTGTGCCCAGTTCTGGGCCCCCCAAACTAGGAAGGACATTGAGCTGCTGGAGTGTGTCCAGAGAAGGGCAGTGGAGCACAAGTCCTATGAAGAACAACTGAGGGAGCTGGGGTTGTGTAGCCTGGAGGAGGCTCAGGAGAGACCTTACCACACTCTACAAGTAACTAAAAGGAGGTTGCAGCTGGGGGGAGGTCAGCCTCTTCTCCCAGGCACCCAGTGACAGGACAAGAGGACACAATCTTAACCTGCACCAGGGGAGGTTTTGACTGGACATCAGGAGAAATTCTTCAAGAGTGATTGGGCATTAGAATGGGATGCCCAGGGAGATGGTGGAATCATGGTCCCTGGAAGTGTTGAAGAAAAGATTGTATGTGGGACTCACAGCTGTGGTCTAGTTGACAAGGTAGTGTTAGGTCATAGGTTGGACTCGATGACCTCGAAGGTCGTTTCCAACCTAGATGATTATGTGATTCTGCTATTCTGTGAGGATGAGTAGGATCTCGGCTTGGTTTTCATGCAGCTTTGTTCCTTCTAGACAGGCCCAGCCTGACCACCTTTATATACAGTCAAAGAAATCCCATGTGCAAATAGTCATGAGCAATATTATTAAAATGTACCTTTTTAAAAGGTCCCAAGAATGTTTGATATGGTAACATTTGACCCATGCCAGTTTGTGTGGGCTCACTTATTTGGCAGAGCTCCACAATAGCTGTGATATTCCAGCAGGTTTTTCCTCGATATCACAGCAAAACAAGAATTCACCAGCTCAATTTTAAAGCAGGGGAAAGAAAACAACATGGAAAAATTAAAATTATTTACAAGACAAATGATACAAATGGTTGGAGCAGTCATCACACACATTTAATCCCTGCTTAAAGTCTTCTACTTCTAAAAATGTAAAACTGGGTAATATTGATTTTATATTTTCTCTTTGGTCTGCATTTATTTCTACTGCAGGAGGTGAAAATTTCCTTAAAATAGTATTTGCTGAAAATACATTGCTACAGCACAAATGAGGATTTTGAATCCATTGCTTCTAGATAACTGGTGTACTTTGCTAAGCCTTGAAATTAACTAATTGATTCTTCAATAAAGACGATGTGAATTAAGACTATCTCTGCAGAAATAAGTGGAAGGATAGGAAGATAAGAAAGGTTCAACATCTCTGAAGGGAGATGACATTTTTGTCTTAAAAGACTGTCAGTTCTTATAGTATTTATGACTGATTCTCGGAAGACAAATGTCTAAAATTAAATGCTTCAGATTTGCAAGTGACAAATGAGTCATGGGTAGATGCAGAGAAAAGTAGGAAAACCAGCAATGACAGAATGTGGGTGTTAAGAATAATAATAAATAAATCTGCGATCGGAGAGCTGAATATTCATAACTAATCTAATTCTATTTCAGATTTTCAGAAAGCTGCTATTCAAATTCCATTAGTAGTTTTTAAACATCAGCAATCCCATATAAGTTGAATAATTCGTTATCCAAAAATAGAAAAATATTCAAGTTCAAAGCTTGAAATCTATAGTACATGTGAAAATCAGTAATTAAAAAAAATATTTTGCTTTTTGGAAGATCTTGTATGTTTCTCAGTTGTAATGGATTCTGATTTTTCTATGACTTTATAGCCATTTTTTAAAAAAATATTAAAAATAGTTTCATGGAGTGCATCTGTTCTACATTGTTTCTCCCAGAGCCTTAGCTTGATCTTCACAGTACTCTCAATAAGATTAACTCACCCAGATATCTGGTTGCTTAGTCTGATACTAAGGTGATAACAGCAAAATTTGTCATGTGAAACCGTGGGATTGTATTCCAGTGCATATTTCTGCTCCTGGAAAGGCAGTGTGTAACTGGCAGGCACGTCTCTAGGGAAATATCTAAGAGGATGCAGATGGGAGGGGTGATGGCTGCCATCTTTACAAAGATGTCACTCCCTGGGGTGAGAAGATGAAACCCATGAACAAAGAAATTTCTACATGAATGCATCTTACTGCCCTGCAGTCAGGTTCCTTGCAGTCTTGAAAGATGTGCTTAATGAAATAACAGATAACAGCATCTATGTATTTGGTGGATGATAAACTGAGAACACATTTCACAAATTCAGCATACATTTTTAAAGAAATTAAGTTTGAAAACTGGTCATCATACCAACATGGGAAAAAAATCACGCTTCAATTTCTGATGACAAAAGAGAAAATAGACTCTGCTGTTAAACTTTAGTTTTTGTTTACAGACAAAATATCTTTGGTGGTATGATTTCATGGGTGCTTTGCTAATTATCACTAAATATTCTGACCCTGTTTTACACAGAAGTACACAATTCCTAACCTTCAGGTGTCAAATGCTCTTCAAGAAAAAGTGTACTTTCTGTCCCAGGTAACAACAAGAAAACTTGATTTTCTAGATGTAATGTGAAAAGGAAGGAAAATACCTCTAAAGAGGGGAACTAACTTACTATGTCCAGTAAATCTATGCCTGGCCTTCTGTTGTGACCTCTCTGAGCAGTTCTCAAACTGAGACCAACCTGAGTCAGGAGGATTCCTCTGGAACAGATCCAACACCGAGTACTGTACCCCTGCTTCTCCTTTTCTTCTGAACTTTTCCCTTACTGGTTAGTGATTGCAACCCCCTTGAATTATTTTTATTTATTTATTTATTTGTTGAATTATTTATTATTATTTATGTGGAGAATATGAGAACCCTCATCCTAGCCCTTGGTAAAGGTGATTAGAAGAAAAGGCTGAAATGCAAAAGGTAAAATAAAATTAAGGAATGAAATCCCATCAGGTGATTAAGTAAAGAAGTGTGTCCAGTTGACAGAGATACTGCTCATAGTGGGTCTCCCTCCTGCCTGCATTGCTGGAATTCAAGACTGACTCCAATAAAAACTACCA
Source organism: Erithacus rubecula (assembly GCF_903797595.1). Taxonomy (NCBI): domain Eukaryota; kingdom Metazoa; phylum Chordata; class Aves; order Passeriformes; family Muscicapidae; genus Erithacus; species Erithacus rubecula. The sequence continues at coordinate 35,453,806 of NC_136687.1, read as the reverse complement.
TTAAAGAGCCACAGGACTTGATAACTCAGTGACTGGCATTTAATTTTCTTGGTTTATCAGTAGTATGAGTGTTTTGCATCTCTCCGTGGGTCAATTCCTTTTCTGCCTGCCAGCTTTTTCTGCTGCCACTTCTTTGATAGCTCTAATCTGAGGGATTTTTATACTCTGAGGCTTTTTTTTCTTAGGCTTGTTTCTTCTTTCCCCTTCTTATGCTGTTGTAGAGACTTTCTCTCATATTCTTTTCAGGCTGCACTGAGAAAAAGTGCTGTTTCAAAAGATTGCATCAAGGAGTTAGTTTTTTTAATATTCAAAATAAAAATTTTCTTGGAGCAATCCTTGAACAGTTTGAAGCTGAAATATGTTTCTTCACTGAAAGAGATTGCCTTCTATTGTGTGAGCATAGCCCAGGTATGTGTGCTACTTACTGTTCCACCTTAGAGCTGCCAGTTCTGACCTGCTGGTAGGAAGATGGTGTTGGTGTTGAATTATGTTGGTTTTATTTCGGGTTTGATTTTTCTGTTTCTTTTTCACTTGAGCACTGAAGGTCTTTGGTTTACTATCTCTTATTTAAAAGAGGGGTAGCTGTGGCTGATTGAAGACATGGGAAGAAATCAAATTAATTCACAGGTCATAGAAATGCAGTGTTTTGTTAATTAACACTAAAACTACTGGGAAAACAGACTAAACAAGCAGCCAGCTTGAAGGAAGTGCACAAGCACATCAAGATAGATGTGACTATAAGCTCATAACTACAATCAGTTTCATCAGGGAATTAGAATAATGTTCAAAGTTTCAGTGCTTCTGAAGTATTTTCCATTTGGCTTCTTTAGGTCATTCCAAAGCAAAACACAAATCATCTGAAGAGCAGAGGGTGATAATTCTTAAAGCAATGTTGCTGGAGGATTGGACTAGTCCAGGAGGAAAGGACACACAGCTTTTCAGTTTGACCTTGCTTCTCCTTTATAATCCCAATTCCAGCTGCAGTGTAACAGCTGTAATGATCTACACTTCACAGCCTCTTCTGTTAATGTAGGTGCTCTCATAATCATATTTGTAAATTAATCATTGCGGTCTTGGTCCTTCAGTCTTCATAGGAATAAAACTGTGTTGGTTTCAGCTGAATACTGAGACAAAAGATGTGATCAACCTTGTCACCAGACCACTGTCTGTGTTTGTAGTGAATAATATTTAATGCTGATTAAGTTCACCCTGTAGCCTTTAGGCTTGGTGATATACCTAAATCAGACCTTTCTTGAGACCAAAACTTCTAAACTCTAATATATTTTGTTTGCTGACTGTTTCTTTCTTTTCTATTTCTTTTATTCTTCTGTGCTTGTGTCAAACTGCAAGACCATGGGTGTGCCTTACAGACAGAATTAAGAATTTTAGACAGTTATTTAAGTTTGATTTTCCTCTAATGAATACAGGAGCTGTAATTTAGATTTGAGCACAATGTCAGTTAGTTTTTTATCAAATGAGTGAACAGGGCCTGGCCTTAAAAGGAAAGTTGTAGGAGCTCAGCAGACTCCAGTTCTAAGGCTTCTGATCTCTATTTAGAGGTTGACCAGGTCTATAAAGTTTCCAGTTTAATGACCTTTCTAAGGTCCTTATCGGTCTTATGTTACCACCTTTGGTAAAATGCAAATTTTCCATCTAATCAGCACATTGGTAGGTATCTGGCAGCCTTTGTCAGTGAGTTCCTTGGTTTTATTTCTGTTTGGATAAAGACACAATGATCAGTTGGGAGTTTATTTATTTTTTGTTTGATTGTATATGTTCTTATCCTGTCACAATTCGGAGACGATAGCTGCTCAGTGTTCTATTCATTTATATGCATTATATATTTGATGTCACTTAGTAGTCCTTTTCCTGATGTAAGGTAGAAGTCATTAAAGCATCCCATCATCTTTCTTTGTCAACAGCCAGACATTTCTCATTCTGATTCATATTTTTACAGAATAGGTGTTCAGTGCTGCACAGAATACACCAATAAGGCTTTACTGTTGATAAACATAAAAGTGTTGTCTCCAGTGTTTTTAAATGCAGTTTTTATTTTTACTTTCTGTAATAACATGCAAGTTTCTTTGGATGCAGTTAAATTTCACATGGCTTATATATTTCTCTTAAATGTGTATGCTCTTCAAGGTGCACAATAAGTACTCAATTACACTATTGTGATACTTTCTGGTCTTTTGGCACTTTCTAACAATCTTCTCTGGATGGTGCAAATTCAAGTAACTTGGTGTGATGTGACATTTTGCCCCTTAATTTTTTTTTTAATCCCTCTGGTAATTCAGTAATATTATATATAAACTGCTTCTGCACTCTCACATACACTGTTTAGGCTTGATAACTCACTGGTTTTGAATTACTAATTTTCTTTTACTTTCATATCCCTTTTTCTGAGACTGTGGTTTTTTTTCATTCTGTTTCAGGTCAGTGGTTTTCTAGTGCCTGGCACGTGGATATTTTTTATCATGCATTTGAATAATTTAATGAATGTCAGATTCATGTTCAAGCATAAAGAGGCAAAAAAACCTGTTAGCGTGTAGCAATGTCCTAGTCTGTGATTGCAGAGGTGTTTTTCTGTGGTTTTGAATTTCTGAATGGAAGCTCATAAAAACTGTCAGACAGGATTTCATTGCAGATTTTATATGAGAAAGTCTCTTTTAATTTAACTTGGATGATCTGGATAAAGTTTAGTCATCTGAAAAAACCACAAGGTAATAGTTTCAAAGTGCCAATAAATATTATCTGTTTCTTTGTCGAATATTTCTACAGCCAGTCATCACAAAAAGCAAAGACAATACTACTGTATTTCCTTAAAATGTACGCACTCAGAATAAGCTTCAGTGCCTAAAACACTAATTTAATAGTCTAAAGGAATATTAAAACTATCTACAGGATTACTCTGAAGTATTGACACTACGAACTGAAGGGAAAATATGATTTGACTTTGGGAATAACTCAATTTGGTCAACAAAGTGGGAAGAAAAAATTTCCCATAATTACAAGGGTCTTCAGGAGAGCTAGAGACACTCTTTTTCTTAGTGTCTACTATTTTTCGGTGGACTAGTTAGTTGAAAAGAATGAAAAAATAGCCCACATTTACAGCTTGGCAGTATATGAACAACAAAAAAGTATTCAGCAACAGTGATGGGTTTATGTAATTATGTGGAACAAGTTGTAACCTGGTTGTGTTTTGTATTGGACTTGAGTTTGTCTTTGGCTATTAAGTGAAAAAATGGAACCTTTCTGTGAAACCTGTGTTCTCAAGGAGCTGGACATGGAATAGGTTACCATTAGCTGTCCCTCTCCAATTCCCTTAATTCATAGCTATGAGTTAATATAACAGAAGCAATTGTTTCTTTCACACTTCATAAAATAGAAAAAACAATTGTCTTTTCACATATAAACAAGAATAATGATTTAAACAGCACATAGACAGTATTTGCTGTAAGTGCTCTTATTATTAATGGATTGTTCTAAGTGTAGTTTTGGAAAAATAATTTTTTTTAATGCGTAATCTAAGAAGCATCTAAACTGAAAAGAACAGATTACTAGCGTGCTGCTTCAGCTGTCCTACTTGAATATTTTATTATGTATTTTTACATCAATAGATAGAATATTTTTTTACCAAATACAGATTAAAGATGAGAAATACTATATTATTTTTTTCTTCCAAAGTCAACCGCAGCTTTTATTTATAAAAAAAGCTCCAAGCATCTGAGTAACTTTTTATACTATGCAAATAACTGTAGCCTGTAATTAATTTTCATTTTCAAACTCTGCCATTAAGCATTGTAATGCATATCCATTCTCTGTATATCCTATAGAGATATATATGGTTGGGTTTGAGTGATTTATTTTTGTGCATTTAATTTCCACTTTTGTTAACCTAGAATACTCTTGGCAAGAAATAGCAATGATTTCTGTAAGGCAAAATGTATTTTTGGAGGAAAATTTTATTCTGTCCCAGAATGTTCTGTCTTCTCTTTCCACTGTGTAGCCATTGCTGTGCATGCATTCAACCATTTCCTTTTCCCTGTGGCCAAAACAGCCACCTACAATCATATCCTCCTTCTGCATTCCTGAAGGCAAGTCTAGGAGGGATCTTTCCTAGTTGTCACTGAGTATCTGTGGCAAGGAATTATCTTCTACAAACTTCAAGAATTTCCAAGACCTGCTCATCACAGCAGTGTGTTATTCCTAGCTGATGTCTGGGAAGGTGAAATCTCTCATTAGGACCAGAGCTACCAATCCAAGAATTTATCCTAATTGCATATAGAATCACTAATCAATGCTTACATCATGGCCAAATAATCAGTAGCAGACACAGCATCAGTAACTACAAGGGCTGTACATCCAAACTTTCCCCTTACTTATAGAGGGACACCTCCACTTTGCCTACCCACATTCATGTGTTTGAAATAGCAAGTACTGGTTGGCAATGAAAGAGACAGAAATGCATAAGAAAAAGATGAAGGGGAGATGATAATGGGATATCAGGAAGCAGAACAGATGTTGCTTAATAGTCATTTGATTTTTGATATTTCATTTATTACTGCTGAAATTCTGGCTATTCTACATTTTCCATATTCTATATATTCCATTGTCTCCTATTACCTAAAAAGTCTAAAGGCTATTTGGAGAGACTTGTTATTTTAAATGCTTTGCAATTTGAGGTACGTAATAATCTGCTTGCAGCAATTTGCTAGGCAATGATGTATGCAGATGTTCTTCAGAGAAAGGGTGAATATGAACTAAAACCCCACAATGTGCTCAATTTGAATCAGAATTTTAAAGCCTTGGAGAAAGAGCACCTGAAAGGCATTCTTTAAGGCAAAACTGGAATATTTATTTAGGTTTACTAAAGATGGTTGATTCCAAGCCTACTTTTGGTTTATGTGTCATTGCTGATATTAGGCATTCAGAAGAGCTGAATGGAGCAAATTTTGAACACAGCTTAAGACTCCTAAGTGAAGACATTCTTCATGTTGCTTATGTTTCTGACAGAATGTAAAATGATGTTGAATGCAGATATATTTATGCATTTTGGTGACATTTTCTATCCAGGCAGCCCATTCCAACCTGTGATTTCAAAAACAAAGGCCTAATGTCTCACATGCTTCACAAGAGTGTGCCATAGCTACGAAAGCTTATGTGAATTCTATCAGAAATTGTAAGTTGGATTGATTGATGTAAATCACTGAAAAAGGCAGTATAAGAAATGCATAGTCAGTGTCATATTTATTTAATGTAAAGGAAAAAAAACCCAGTAACTAGAAAGTGGGAAGATTGTTGGGCCCAGTTGAGACCTTGAATCTGTGAAATGACACCATGTACTTGAAAAAATGCATTGAAGGTCAGTAGAATACAAAACAAGAGAAAATCCAAGTTGCTTGGAAATTTCAAAGTGGGTATTGTTTTAGAAGATAACACAGAATATGGATAGAGGGGAACTTATATATGTTTTATGGAAACTTTCATATGCCACTGAGATTAGCTCAGCTGGTTAGAGCATTGTTCAGATAAATGCCAGGGTTTTGGGTTTGATCCTTCTAAGAGCCCTTCACTTAGGAGTTGGATTTGATGATCCTTCTGGGCCCCTTCTACCCCTGAGTATTCTATTATTTTGTGTTAACTTATGAGCAGCTCAAATAATAGGAAAAAAAGAGGGTTCAGAGGGCTATACTTGAGTGGGCAGGGTTTTATTTCTCCCCAGGATTAGCAGAATTTAAAATAGAAAGCAGGATCCAAACAATTCACTACAGTCCCAGCTAAGTTAAGTTTTCTGTAGGAGGATAGTGCTCAGGAACTGTGTCTGTACACAGTAATATCAACACTCCTGATCAGCTATTCCTTGACTTTAGAACCTTTGGAACTCCTTGCAAAACACAAAGCAAAACACAAAGGTAGTGTTGTGTATTATTGGATGCAGTAATAGAATAACCTGGGGAAAAAAAATCTCCCTAAACCCAATAGATAGATAGATAGATAGATAGATAGATAGATAGATAGATAGATAGATAGATAGATAGATAGATTCCCTGAAATATTTACGTAGAGAAATCAGATTAAGTGATAAGTCTAGCCAGCAATTTCTGGCCCAGAGATAATAAAGCAAACTGTTTTAATTCTATCCAGCAACAGGTAATAGTACAGCCACTCACTAGTCACACCCTCTTAGTGGGTTGTAAACCATTTATATACTACCTGCTTTCAGTCACATTTTATTTGGAAGAGCTAGGATTCTCCATTCACTATAAATTGTTTAGATTGTGCCACTGCTAAAAGTCTACTAGCAGAGTAAAAGGGATAGAAAATAAATAGTGCTACTATCATGCTTGTGAATTCATCCTTCAGGCAGATTTTCAATAAATGATGAGAATATGAGAGGCAGCAGCATGTAGTCCTGAAGAACTGCCAGTTTTGCTTTAAAGAAATGTAGAAATTTTTTAAAAGCAGTAAAGAAAACCTGCTTAGAATAGTTATTTTTGGCTACCAAAGCATTTTTGTGCAATCATTGTGCTGAAGTAAAGATGTTTAAGCAAGTATTTGTGTGTTGGTCCTAACTTTATATGAGTAACTAGCATAGAGATTGACAAAATATGGTGAAAGCAATATCAGCTGTTTGATGTGTAACAGATAGTTTAATGTTGTCAAAACTGATTTCATACTGTATTTTTTCATTTTCTTATAGTATTTTATTCTCTTTCAACAAGAACCAAAATCAAAGAGGACTGTGCCCTAAAAGTGGCTGTATCTCATTGTACCCCATTTCATAACATTTAGTTATGAGAATTTTACTATTGACTTCAGAGGAACTTGGGCTGGGCACTTCATGCTTGGTATGGAACATTTCAGTCACATTGTTGTCTTCCTAAATATCAAGTTTCTCTTTTTATTTTTTTCCCCAGTGCTAATGTTCAGGCTCTGTAGAATTTGTTCCATAGCACAGCTGATGTGTTACTGGCATACCACCAGAAAAGTGAAGCACATTGTTCCTACTTCAATATGCATCTATTGCTGTTTCCTTGGCAGGAGGGTCAAAATGTGTTCCTTTCATTGTGTCTTTTTGCATTTGGTGGGCGGTGGGGAAAGAATTACTACAATTTGTGTCTGAACTGTAGTAACTAGAGAGACTGTTATACATAGCATAGCACTGTATTCAGATGTGTGTTCACCTGTGAAGTGGAATTTTATTCTTATTTACATTTATGAGAGCTATTAATAATTTCAGTAATGTGGTTTACATAAATACTTCCATTCTCTATTTGGAACAGAGACAAAGGTGTTAGACTAACATACTGCACAGCCTAAGACACTCAGTGTAGGAAGACAATTGAATTATATTTTTTTTGTACAGCAGTTTTTGTGATCCTTCAAGAAATCAGGGATTTATCCCCATCTGCAAGCCCATGTTGTTAGTGAGTAGCTAAAAGACATGATCTTGAAGTGGCATCAATTATTTTCACCTTTATACTTTCTCAGTTGTGTTACAACAGTGCTGTATGTCTGGGGTGTCTGCCACACTTAAGCACCACAAAACACAGAATGTTACTTAGAAATTTATTCTGCCTCACAGATCATCAGTGCCACACTCAACTTTTTTTTTGTCTGGTAAAATTCCCACTGGATTTTGAATTATATCACTCCTTTGACTCCTGGTAGTCAACATTTTCTATGTTATATCTAAACAGCTAACTAAAACCTTTAAATAAAGATCATCATCACTAGCCTTCTTTGCTTGACACAATGCATCTCTCTATAGGTAAAACTCATGTTTAGATGTCAGATATGTTTTAGGGCTGTCACACATGACACTAAATGGCCACAGGAATTAGACTGACACAAACCTCCCTGCCCTGCATTATATATACAATTCTTACACTTACCTTTCCTACCTGTAATACTTGGTAGCATATATAAAGACCTATATGAAAAATATTCATTCAATGCATTTTTTTTCTGTAGAGTAAGATTAGAGCAGAAATCTAGGGTAAAGGGTAGAAGTGGTCAAGTTGCTTTTACTCAATGTGATAAAACCAAATACTGTGGTGTTCAGCCACAGCCATATGACATGTGGTGCTGCTGTTGATCCAAGCTAGACCAGAGCTGCACTGATGTAGCCGCACATAAAGGAAGCGTGGGAAATGAGCAATAATGTTAGAAAACATTGTTTCCAAAACAATGAAGAAAATAATTTTTTTTCTTTAATTTTCTTTTCTTATGTTTCTTTTTTATTTATCTTATATTTTTATCATTGCAGTTGTGTTGAATTCAGATAAGGATTTTTTTAATGTCGTTCTTTTTGGACATTTGCAAATTATTCTGATCAACAGAACAGTGAATTGTGACAGCTGTTTGCTAAATTTTAGTAATGTTGGATACCTCATCTATACCCTCAGGACAAGAAGGTGCAGTTTTAGAATATAACAAGATGAGCAAAATAGACAGTTTTTCTTTTTATCAAAAAGAGTTTCCACATTTTCATTAAATTTTGATGTGTCTTTGAAAGCAAAAAGAATTATCAGGGCTGAATAACAGCCTGTATGAGAAAGTGGGATTTTACAGTGTTGATTCAGGAGGCCAGTTAGTATTGGCAAATATAATTGTGCAGGCTGCTTGATAGATGGAAAGAGCATAAGCTGTAACATTTTAATTGGATATTTTATTGAGGTGTTGTAGAAGATGGACACATAGAAGTAATGCTTCAGTTACCAATAGCTGTAATTGTGATTGAATAAAATTTCTATGTCTTTCAAATAACCCTCATTCTCTTTGAAATCAGAAAGCTGTACAACACCATTTTCATGAACAATTTTCTTAATGATGCACAAAGCTTGGTAGTAACAGATATGGCTTACTGAATGAAGAACAGCATACAATGCACCCAAAGGAAAAACAGAGGTGTTTTGATTTGTTTTTAAACAGTTTGTTTTTTACTGCAATACTACAGTAACTGACGCTTGGAAAAAATAATTTTAGTGAAAATTTTGACAACAAAAAGCTGTAAGTTCTTCACACAGCTTTAGTGTATCTCCTAAGGTTTACAGCATGGTCTTATATTTTCACTGGAGCTGACTGGAGTTTTGTCTAAGTATTGAAAATTATGTGGAACTTAAATTATACAGCTTTGTTCACCCTTGGTTTTCAGTTTTGTTAGAGTAAATTACTCTAATTCTGATGTTTATAATTGGTGGTAGACTTGGAATTGCTTGCCCAAAATTGATGGAAGGCTGTCACTTTCCTAGAAGGTGCCTCCACATTATAGATATATAGCACAGTCCATAAAAATATTGCAAAAAACCAGTAATTTTGAGTATTGTCTGCTTGTATCTTAAATCACCATTTTACCTAATTTGACATGTTTTCCTTAAATTGTCACCTTGGAGGCTGAGATTTGAAATACTTTGTTACCAGATGCAGTAGTTCTTCTATTAATTATTGAGAGAAGCACTTCCTAATTCCGGGACCTGTGCAGGAACCCTAGCTCCATGCTGGGATGAGACCTTATGGCACACGTTCTCCTCTCTGTGTCAGTTTTCACTGGAAGTGAACCCAGCTATGTGGATTAGGCAGGCACTGCAGAGTCACTGCTGAGCTTTCAGTCTGTAAAATCCATTTGGTTTATATACAGCCTGGGAGTGTTTGTTTTTAATTTAAAAAAGATCCTGGCCATAGGAACTGTGAAGAAGGAAGCTTCCTACATAAAGAGAAGCTTGAATGCTTGTGAATGCAAATGCCCTGGCAGCAGAAGGTCATTTAAAAAGCTATCAAAAATCTGCTCACTTTGAGATTGCATGATCTTTTTTATGATGGTCTGCTAATATTTTCCTTTTTTACTGTTGAAAATATATTTTTACTTTTGTTAAGAGTGTCTTTCTGTTTGCTATGGTGAACATTACAGAGATGATGCTTGTCAAACAGATGAACCCCTTGTGTAATTTCATTGGTTTCCCTGGAGTTTTTCCCAGTGCTATTTCAGGAGAATCTCAAATGGTACAAAAATGCTTTCTCTGGTTGAAGCTCTTCTGGTTCTGCATACTTGGAAACGATGACTGTAAGTTGGCCTTTAAGCCTTTGGCTGTTTGAAGAGCTGAGTTCCCCACTAAGCTTCCTGGTGTGAGTCACTGCCATTAAGTCTAATAGCCAGAAAGACACCTTATGTGTCACGCTATGTGTCTCACAGCACTCAGCTTCAAAAACAGGTCTAGAATGAGCTCTTCATCCTCTTCTGAGGGTGGTAAAGATGCTGAGCTCACAAATTGAAACACATGCCTTTTTTTAAAGCAGACTGTACTTGAATGTCAAAAAATATTTGTCTTTTAAACAAAAGTTTTATAATTATAAGCTTGAAGTTTGTTCCATGAACTTTTTTTTAATGAAGGGAACAAAGCAATTTTTCCTTTTTGCCTTTCCTCATATGAATCTTCTGCATATTTTATTTTAAAACTAAACAATACCCAGCTGCAGTAGAATATATAGAATCATAGAATTGCTAAGGATGGAAAAGACCTCTAAAATTATCCAGTCCAACTATTAACTTAGCGCTGTCACCTTCACCACTGAACCATGTCCTTAAGTGCCACAACTAGATGATTTTCTTTGATTCTACAGACAGTGATTATACTACTTTCCTGGCCAGCCTGTTCCAGCGCTTGACAGTCCTTTCAGTAAGAAATGCTTTTCTAATATCCAATCTAAACCTCCCCTGGCACAACTTGAGACCATTTCCTTTTGTTCTGTCACAGAACAACATACTTTGCTGTCCTAGACTTCTCACCTTCACATCTCAAATCAAAAATGTGTATCTATCAGACATAAACAGCTGATTTTCTTTTTTAAATTTTTGATATTTCAGAACGTTTTTTATCAAGGCATATTTACATACAGCAGTAAGGAAGAATAGCCTTTCCAAGGTGGCAGAATATCCTTGCTGGTTTCTCTAGAGTAAACTTGAATAAGCAGGCTGATATATTTTCATTTCCTTCTTAGCTTCCAAGACAGTAGATTATTTGGTACAGTTAGTTTAATAGATTTATGACAGCTATTTGTCATATAGAGGGCAAGGAAAAAGTGGATCAAGAATCACATGAATTTCCAGAGGTACAATTGATATTCATATCCTGCATCAAAGCACATCAAAGCACATTTTAATTGTGATTGATATCTATACATAGATTGTAAAGTCACATGTATTTCTTGAGGATAATTTTCTTTTGATAATACTTTTATTGGATTTGTAATTTTGTAGTTGTCTCAGTTTCTACTCAAATATTTACTGAGATGTAACACAATTTTTAATTGTGAATTTAAAAAGTATCACAGGTGACCTCTGAACAAAGTGATCTCTAAACAAGGGGACTAACTAGGCAAAAAGCTGAGAAACACTTTTCAATTCAGCCCTCTGCTCTCCTCAGGCACTGTCTGTGTGAATCTCTTTAGAGAAGTATTGAAATTCAGCGATATCTGTCATTAGTTTCACAATCTCCTGCAGAGGCACTCAGTATTCTCTTTTTGTCTTTTGTAATCAATTAGGGTGCTGTTAAATGACAGGAAATTCTAGAAGTATGGTTAATGCTGATAATGAAATGAACTGCCTGTCAACTCTGAAAGCAACATATAAATAATTTTGACTGCTTCAGGAAAAAAAAAACCCACAGAAACCTCAGACCATGCAAAATAAATACATTTTGTTATATAAAACCCAAGTGCTTTGAAAGGCTAGTTTTGGGTTTTAGCTGGGGCTGACTGGCAGCTTGAAATGTGTAGCATTTCTCAAGATGACCAGGATCATATCAAATTAAATTAAATTTCATTGCAGAACATGGTTTCAGGAGCTTATGGAAGCCTGTCACTAATATTCTGCCACTAAATTGAATGGCAACTTTGCTTTTATTCCCTTTTATACAATGAAAGAATTAATTTTTCTCTGGTTACTGTCAAATAATTTCTATCAAGAAGAAGCATAGTCCCACATGGAAAGTCCCAAGAAAAATTATTTGGGGGAAGTATTTGGAAAGAATGGGATTTCACCAAGACTAAAGTATTAAAAAAACTAGTATGAAGAAAGATTAATATGCAATTGTGAGATGCTCTTTAACCATGTACTATTTAAAATAAAATAATTAAATCCAACAGCTTGTTCATTATAGACAGAGAATAGGACAGAAAGCTTATAAAAAGTGTGAACAAAAATTCTTGGATCATTTTTTGTTCCTAGTGACCGGTTAAACCCACTTATGTTGAGGATGGTCATGTTTGCCCTGGTGGGATGTCCTGGGAAGGAGTGAACGTTTTCTTTCTGCTCTTGGAGGCAGCCCCTGTGGTGACTCAAAAACCTGTGCCATGTCAGAGAGCTCAGCTCTGTTCAATGCAATATTTAGCCAAAGACCCACCTGGGCATCAGTCCCACCATCAAGCTCCTCACCCAACAGTGCCAGAGCTCTTTCTAGAGCAGAGGTTTTTGGGTATTCATTTTACAGATATTAGTGTGCATTACTCCACAAAGTAGGATATTAGAATGATCTCTTCATTTTATTTCCCTGCCAGTCCTACTCTGTGATACTGCTAAATCCCCAAGGACTCCTTTCTTATGTTTGAGTGCTTTGATAATTCAGGCTTTTGAAGGGCTCTTTGCCATGAGTATGTATCTGCTGAGCTGGGGATAGAAATGTAGGACCAGCCTTGGCCATCTCTGATTGCAGCACAGTGAGGGGACTTCTAGCCTTTCTGATAAAAAAGGATCACATACAGAGTAAAAGATTAGTAATTACAAAAGTGGCCACATGTGAAACTCTGTTCTCTCTAAGTTAGACCATTTCTAAGACCATTTTTAATTTTTTCAAGAAACTTTATCCTTCATTTTATCTGTACTTTATCTACTTGCATTTGAATCATTCCTATCCTCCTGTAAAAGTGTCTGCTTTTTCAGTGAGATCAGAATTATTTATCTTATAGCTTTATATATGAAGATGAAGTTATCAATTGAGGCAGATGATAAATGGCTAGGAAAAAATGGTCCCACTGGATCAAATATTTCTTCATCTGACCACCTCCATGTCTTCCATAGTGTTTTTTTCTCATTATAAGGAAGTCAGGACCAGGGTGCTGCGACTAAACACATTTTGGTGAGTCATTCTTTTCTCTGAGGAGTTGGCCTTGCCCAGTTCTGCTCTCTGACTCACTGTAGCTGTAAATGGTGGGGCATGTATTTTTCAAAGGGCACATACTGAAACCTTTTCCGGATCAAGTTCATCTGCTTTTACTACTAATTTCTCTATAAAGTACATTTTGTTCTCTTGTAAACTCTGATTCCTGGCATTGGCAAGTTCTTAAAGGTTGGACTGGAGTCACAGAAATGCTAAAACTGTACAAGTAGTCCTTAAATAACACTTATTTATATAACTCTTTTATGTATATAAAAAAAATATTTTACTGACTCAATTAAAACGATAAACTTGGATATAGAAGAAAATCACATTTTAACCTGTGATTAAGCTCGAGGTGTCCATTGTTAAAGGCACTGCACCATGAGGATTTAATGAAAACTCTTTAATTTGATGGACTGATCTTTCTTCAAACTTTTCCCATTCTAATTATATCATCATGTGAAATTAGGATAAACTGTTGCTGTCTTAATGCAGGCAGAACATATTTTAATATCTGAGATGCTTTCTGTGTGACAAGATGACACTTATTTGTCCCTAGAAAATGAGTGCTTGAGCTATAGGAGAAAATCTAGATAAAAGCACTGAATTATATAGACAATAGCAGGTCACATAGATCACTGTGTGTCTTCTGTATTTTGCTATGGCTATACGACTAGCAAAGGATTAAAACAAAACAGGGTCTTCTTTTTTGTGGTTCCACTTTAGGAACTCTTAACTGCTCACAAATTTTCCCTTTGGGGTGGTGTACCCTACCCTTGCTCTGAACTCATGAGTGATTTCTAATGAACAAATTCAACAAAAAACCCCAAAGCAATAGCTATTGTTTTAATCCTAAGAGGAAATATTACAAGCCTTGGAAGAAAAAGAATGGTATGTGTGTTACCTTTCACACATACAGCCTGTGCTGAAGATATTTTCAGACTTGACATTAGGCAGGCAAAATATGACCTGCAAATTGAGCATTAGGATCCAGACTTCATTTTGTGAACTCCAGTTCATAAAAGAACTTCAGTATCATGTTAGTAGTATGTTGTTGACACTTCTCATGGATAGATCATCTTTTCCCTGTTGTATGGATGATGGCTCCAAAAGTGGAGGATTTTAGTGTATTCACCAGACCAGTTACAAAGCTCAGGTTCAGGGCTCTATATTCCACTCTGCTAGAGCTATGGCATTCAAACTGAGTTCTTGTGTGTTAAAGTAGCAATGGAAAATTCTGAATTGGTCATGAAGTAGAAATTTACACTTTATCAGCTGGTAAAGTGTTGCCTTCCTTCCTAAACAAGGTTAGCATATATCTGTAATCACAGCTACTGGATCTGAACCATGAAGCACTACATGCTATAGAGCTTGAGCACATGGGCAAACCAGACATTTCTGGAGGGCACAGAACAGGAAAACAGCTTGTTTTCTTAGATTTTCCATGGCCACTTGCCTTAAATCACACAGAGAAGCTAGTAAAGTTAGTTGACAAAGTTTGCATCAAAGAATTGCTAGTCATTGCTTGCTCTCAGCAGGATGACACATGCTGTTGCAAAACAAAATTCAGACTGTGCGTAATACAACAAAGTTTGCAATAATGAAGCAGCTGTTTTCATTTTAAGCAATTTCCAACATGATATATGAGTGAAAGAATATTAATAAAGAAAAAGACAACATGATCATCAAGACTGAGGTTCTACATGCTACAGATAAAGATCTTGACGTAGTTTCTGTACTGACTGCCACATTTCCCTTTGAAAATGTGTTTATCCCTTTACAAGTATATCAGATGTTGATCTGGGATTTCTAGGAATGTAAGCCTGAATATATTTTTCCAAAATATGACTTGAAGCTTCAGTATATATCCCTTAAAATTATTGCTGCAATACATACAATAAAGCTATCAACAGATGAGTATTTTCCAAAGAAAAATTCAGTAGGAATCGGAGAAAATTCAATACATGTTGTGAAAGATCATGATTCAGACTAGCAGCATTTAATGTAGTATTTAGTGTAACTAAATAGTGTCAATCACATCCCACATGAGAGGTCAGCTTTATTTTGCTGGAGTTCTTGTTTTATTGTTATGAATTTATAGCTTAGCTCAAAAAAAAGTATTAAATCTATATCTATCTATGAAGTCTATTATTATTATTGTTGTTGTTGTTATTCACTATGTGTATATACAACCTCTCATTTGTGATTCTCAAAGAATTATACAACAGTAAGTATATTTATTAGAACTGATTGGCAAGACATCAGGGTTGATACTGACTTTTGAAGTCTTTAAAAGGCTGGTTTTGTCAATGTTAATTTTGGGGGAAAAAAAGTTTTGATCATCTAGAATAATAAGATTTGCTGGATTTTTGTGTTGTTGTTTGGAATCATATATATATTTCAATTTCTCTCTTATCTTGTATTAAGAACCCCAAGAACAAAAATGATAGCACAGAAATGTGGGGGTTATTCTGTTTAAAGAAAGTTGTCCTGGATAGAATTTTGAAAATGTTGAAGGGCTTCTTCCCAACTTGAAATATCACCATATTTTATTAGGCAAAACTCTGTTTTCCATCCAGGTCTAGTCTTCATCACACACTTGCAAATGCTGCCTTCCTCCAATAGCTGTCAAGCTGAAAAACTTTTGAAAGTACCTGCCCAGCATGACAACACATGCTGGCAAAGCAGGACACCCCTTGACTCCAAAGCCACTTCCCTGTGTGCTAAATTTGGCTATGGAGGTCAGATCAGCTTAGCCCACATTCTCTTCTAGTGCACACACCTCCTATTTCTCAAAAGCTGAAATCACAGACCTGGAGGGGTGGCTGCCTACTCACCAACATAACAGTGTCTGTCAAAATCAGCAACATGAAATTATCTCTTTCTCAAAAGGCAACCAGCAGGTATTAACACCTACAAATTACTGGGCAATGCCACAGACTGTTTTTATAATAAGCATCAAGCAGAGAGGAAACTGCTCTGAGGTTGTTGGGCTAATCCTTTGTGGGAAGCATAATGTATATTGTACTGTATAAATGACATATACACTGTCATAAATAGTGTTATCTTCCATACAGAGTATAAAGTGCATATGTAATGAATGTGTTATTCTATAGAACAGCGTATGCACCCCAGATTCATACAAAATGATGCATCCCAAAATAGAGGAAATCCGGCAAGAACACCAGGAGTTCTGTGTGCATGAACAGGGAGCTCCTGGACAAACTCAAACACAAAAAGAAACCATTCAGAGCAGGGAAGCAAGAACAGGCAGACTGGGAGGAACACAGGGAGATTGTCTGAGCAGCCCAGGGATAAAGTTAGGAAAAATAAAACCCTGAGCAGGGTTCCTCAGGGGTCAGTGTTAGGACTGGCACTATTTAACATCCTTGTTGGTGACATGGACTGTGATACTGAGCACACACTCAGAAAGTTTGCTGATGCCACCAAGCTGTATGCTAAAGCTGGAGGGAAGGGATGCTATCCAGAGAAACTTGAGAAATGGATCCATGCAAACCTCAGGAAGTTTGACAAGGCCAAATGCAAAGTCCTGTACTTGGGGTGAGGCAATCCCAAGCACAAGTACAGGCTTGGGAGAATGGATTTAGAGCAGTCCTGAGGAGAAGGACTTGGGGATATTGAGGATGAGAGGCTGGACATAGGCCAGCAAATGTGCACTTACAGCCCAAAAAGCCAGTTGTATCCTTGGTTGCATTGAAAACAATGTCACCAGCAGGGCAGGGGAGGGGATTCTGCCCCTCTGCTCTGCTCTTGTGAGACCCCACCTGGAGTATTGAGTCCAGAGATCCCCGACATAAGAAGAATGTGGACCTCTTGGAATGAGTCCAGAAAAACTCCTTGATAATGATCAGAGGGCTGGTGCACCTCTCCTTTGAAGACAGGCTGAGAGAACCAGGGTTATTCAGCCTGGAGAAGAGAAGCAGCCTTCCAGTATCTAGAGAGGGTATATAATGACAGGACAAGGGAAAATGTCTTTAAACTGACAGAGGGTAGGTTTAGACTAGAAATTAGAAAGAAATTCTGAACTGTAAGAGAGGTGAGGCACCTCGCTCTAAACATGATGCCCAGAGAAGTTGTGTCTATCCCATCCCTGGCAATGTTCAAGGCCAGGTTGGACGGGGCTTTGAGTAACCTGGTCTAGTGAAAGGTGTCTCTGCTCATGGCAGGAAGATTGGAACTAGAGGATCTTTAAGGACCATTTCAACTAAAACCATTTTGTGAGTCCATGATTCTATGAAACGTATTTTGTATTGGTGAACAGTCAAAGAAAGAATGTCAGCACCTCTGAACAGTGTGCAGCAGACTTGGGCTCAGTTGACCTTTCTGCCATGTATGTTCCAAGTCTCCCTGGGTACATGTAAAATGTAACCCTATCCCTATGTATGCCACTAATGAAACATTGCACCATTTACCAGTGTAGCATCATAATCTTGTGCCTCAAGTGCATCACGTGAAATGGGTGTTCTGAGTTTTCCTTTTCCCTGTCAATTTGCTTGTCTTGTCTGTGTAGCCCTTTGCTCATTGCTTTCTGAAACAAAGATGATGTTTTATTATGTTCAACTGAGTTGAAGAAATAAATAGTGTAATATAAATGAAATCCAGCATCAGCTGATGCATCAAAGGCAGGTAAATAAAATGAACAAAAGACAAGCATGTATGCTTGGAAACAATGCCTTAGATCAACCTTTGCTTGAGACTTGGCATGTTTTTTTTTGTGATACAGGACTATTTCTTTATTACCTTTTGAAGTGGGCAATAGGTTTTCAATTTTGTTTCTGTTCTGCTCAGAGATTAATGAGGGATTACACCCTTGCATGAGTATTTTTACTTTGTTGGATTAAACTTCTGTTTGCCTGATCAGTTCAACTGACCAAACTAAATTAGCTTCTCTGAGAATACACTCATAGCAAAGCATCTTTATATGGTTTCTCTCATAAAAGTTTAATGCAGTGTATAATTTAAAAAGGTTGAGTGCTTCCATTAATTCTGCAGTGTTTTCCCACTCATTTATTCTGATAAGCCAAATATTTTGCTGACAGAATGAATATAGGTTCAATTAAAGGTGTAGGCAAATACATATTTATCATTGTACCCCAGAAAAAAACATCCCAGGGGAAGGGAAGCAAAGCATGAGTTTTCATGAGGTTCAGCTGACATTTGCTGTCCTCTCAGAGCTTTAGGGATGATGGAGCACTCTGTGGGAACGTTAAAGCCTGGGAATCCCAGTTATGTGGTTAATGGAGTTGAGTGATGTGCAGTTCAGTAAGATGTCCCTGAGGAATCAGTGCCTCTCTGTTCCTGCTGCAGATCTCTTCCCCTAAGAGCACAGCCTAGGCAGAAGCCAGGATGCTGCAATAGTTGTGTAGCAGCAGTAGAACAAAATTCATAAGAGTTAATCCTACTAGAAGCATCATTAATTCCTAATGGGGGATGTGGAGAATAATATTGCAGATATCCTCTCCTGCTTGAAATCCCATGCAGTCTAATCCCTCAGTGTACTTACAATAGCAGTGATGGAAAAATATGCATGGATCTGGTTTTTTGTCTTCTACTTTGCTCTCTGTTTATCTCTTTTTATTGAAAAATTGGCTAAAATTAGGCTTTCTCGGGAATTTTCAAAAATATTTATCCTTAGGATTATGACTTCAGGATCCTGAATATTATGTATATTTGTCCTGCACTTTGTGATTATAAATGGTTTCAATAAATGTTTGAGAGTAAATTCTTACTGAAATAATTTTAATATAGCTTCCAAACAGCACTGTTATGTTCAGAAAAAAGCTAATGTGGAGCAAACCAGTCTGTAAATGTGTCTGTTTTTCAACACTCCCACCTCCCTTTTTTATTGCCAATTTCAATGCAAGATTTCACTAGAATGCATACATTTCCATATTTTAGTACACAAAAATACAAGGTGTCTTTAACACAGACATCTTTGATCATCTCAGGGAGATGATTTCATAGTCTCTATTGGGCGGCCTCATAATGTGCATGTGTGAATTCTTGTCTCTTCTGAACACAAGAGAACAGAAGCATTTTACCTCTCCTTAAAATGCTTCAGAGTCCTTGGCAAAATAACCCCTCAGTGATTTCTGAGCTGGTAAATTGGCTGCTGCAGCAGTTCCTGGCAAGGTCAGCACTGCAGTGTGTTGTAGGTAATGGAAGGCAGCTCTTACAGTGAGTGTGCCTCCTCCTCCCTTAGAACTATTCTCCTCTCCTGTGCTTGTACATGGGGGTGGGGGTGTGTGCATGCACTTGCATGGGGAGCTTTTCCTCCTTAGTTTCAGTTAGCTCATCACTGGACCATGAATGTGAGAAAGTTGAAATATTTCATATCTTTAATAAAATTTTCTAATGAGCACACATTACACATATGGTCAGATTGTTTCTGTGCTCCTTAGTGCTTTCAAAGAGAGCACTCCTGCTCTCTCCCCTGTGCTACTCTGTGCACATACAGAGGGACAGAAAGATACACAATTGAAGTTGTCTTTCTTTAAAATTATTTCCCATTTTTGCCAGAAACAATAATTATATTGCAATATCATTGCAACAATATATTCCTGTTCCTTAGACATGCACCCAGTTTTTCTGAAGGGCCAGGAAAATAAAGATTAAGGCAAAATAGTCAATTGTCTTCATAAGAAAAAAGTTAGCAACATTCTCCTAGAAGAACCAGAACATTAACCCACAGCCAGATGTCCCAAACTGTTTCTGTGGATCAGGTTTGTGAGCTTATTCCAAGTGCTTTCCATTTGTTGCAGAGTATCCAATAATCTCTGCCATGATGCCACTGATATTCTTCAGGGATCTCAGGAATGGATTTGGCTCTACTGCTTGTTGGCCTTTTGTACTCTGTCAAAAAAGTTTCCCATTGTTTGTTTTATGAAAACAGTTGTGTCTTTCCATAGACAGCTGTACCGGGTCCAAAGGAGTGGCAACAGATGCCTCATCATCCACTCCAATTAAAGAATTTTTAGAGGGAAGGAAATCCTGCCATGGTGCCTGAGTCACCAAGCTAACAGAAGACACCAGAATTTTTTTCCTATTACATACTGAATTAATATAACCTGGTAAAATTAAAATTTTATGACTTTTTGTTATTAGGAATGTGGATTTTTTTTTTCTGGTTCTAGTTGCATGGTAATAGGTATCTTTTACTGAAATTTTGAATAGAATTTAGAGATACAAACACTCTTGTGCTTTTTCAACAATTTATCTGAAGCAAATTTTGTGCCACAGGTTCCATGAATTTCTTTTTGATTTTGTTCACTTCATCATGGTCTTCATCGTGGGCTGCAGAGGAATCTCAGCTAAGGCACCTGGAGCATCTCCTCCCCCTCCTTCTTCACTGACCTTGGTGTTTACAGAGCTGTTCTTCTCAGATATTCTCACTCTACTCTTCTCTGTCTGGAAAATTACAACTGCACCACAATCTTTGTTTTGATTTCTTCTTAAATATGTTACCACAGAGACATTACCACCATTTCTAATTGGCCCAGTTTTGGCCAGGGGCATGTCTGTCTTTGGAACCACCATGGACTGGCTATTCCAGACACAGTGGAAGCTTCCAGAAGCTTCTCACAAAACTCACCTCTGGGGGCCTTTCTCCCCCCACGCCCCACCATCCCCCACTACCAAAAACTTAGGCCATGTTAACCCAATTAAAAAAAAAAAAATTGGAAAGGAACACAAAGTAAAAAACCCTGAATTCCTAAATTCTATTTACCATGATTATGAAGAAAAAAATATGCCTCGTGCTTGGTTATACAATGTTATTGAAGAATGGCTATTTCTGAGTAACTCCATATGTGGGTATTCTTGTTCTATAATTAGCATGACTCTCATTTTTGGCTTAACTCCTTTTCAAAGTGTATTAAGTTGGGCAAGAGCATATCCATTTAATAAAGGAACTGAAATGTCAAATCAGCCTCCTGAAAAATGCCTTCCTGTCGTAGTGTAGTAAGTTTACAGGGTGCTTTGAACACAGAAGGTGGGAAAGATCATACCAAGCCCACTGTGAGCCCAGTGGTGACTTTATTATTATCTTTGCCCTATCAAGCTAGTAATGAACTACATAGTTATTTTTTATTATAAAAATCTACAAATATGCAACATGGACCATGAAGTTCAGTTGAGAAATGCTTTAAACTGAACAATGTAGTGAGTCATCAACAGGGACAAAGGAAGAATTCTACCCCTTGCTGATAGAAGGGACTGTATAGTGGGTTGACCCTACCTGGATGCTAGGTGCCCACCAAAATGGCTCTGTCACTCCCCTCCTCAGCTGGACAGGGAAGAGGAAATATGATGAAAGTCTCCTGGGTCGAGATAAGGAAAGGGAGAGATCTCAGCTATTACATCTGGGTCAAAGGAGACTCATATTGGTGAAATTAATTTACTTTATTGGCAATCAAAACATAGTAGAGTAATAAAAAAATAAACCCAAACCTTCAAAAACCTTGCTGCCACTCATCCTTGCATCCCAAGCTCAGCTTCACTTTCAATTTTCTCTACCTCCACCCTATCAGCAGTGCAGATAGAGGGGGAGTGGGGATTATGGTGAGTTCATCATACATTGTGTCTGCTACTCCTTCTAGGAGTCAACAGTCTCTCCATGGCATCACAGCCTCCTTTGGACATCCACCTGCTCCAGAACGGGCTCCTCCATGGGCTACAGGGGCAGAGCTGCCTCACCATGGGCTGCCCCACAGGCTGCAAGGGAATCTTTGTTCTGGCACCTGGAGCACCTCCTCCCCCTCCTTTTCCACTGACCTCAGTGTCTGCAGGGTTCTTGCTCTCACATATTCTCTGTCCCCTCTTGGCTGAAATCTCACAGCAACTTTCCCCCTTAAATTTTTTTGTTCCCAAGGCACTACCACTATCACTGATTGGCTTGACCTTGTCCAGCAGTGGGCCCATCTTACAGTTGGCTGGCCTTGGCTCTATTGGACACAGGAGATCTTTCTAGCAGTTTCTTGCAGAAAGCCACCCCTGTAGCTCCCCTGCTATCACAATCTTGCCATGTAACCCAATACATGCTGTTAGGTATAGGCAGACAAGCATAGGACATGATACCTTGTCTAGCAAACAGATGTTTTTCCACTCCAAGGGAGTTAAACAGTACTTATTTTAACAAAGAGGAAATGGTCAATTGATATGGTGAATAAGGTAAAAAAAAAAAAAAAAAAAAAAGACTTATGACCATTGGCAGGATTTTATATGAGAGGTGACTTTTAGAGGGCATCATTCTCTAGCATGATTAGACACTTTTTAATGATGGTTACCCAAGATGTCTGTGTCTCTGCAGGAGGAACCATTTGCAAGAAAATTCTGCAAGCTATTCAACTTAAATTGAAAGAAGTTGCAGGTAGAAACTTACTTTTATGTGCATCTTTAACTTGCTTTGTGCTAAGAGTGATTCTGAAGCAGCTGAGTAATAAGGAGACATTCCACATCCAGAATGCTGGTACCCCTAAAGCCATCACACCTATAGGCCAGGGTATCACACATGTTGGAGCGAGTTCCTGTGTGTTTTGCAGTGTATCCCAAGGGCAGCAGGTTGAGAACATGAATTACTGGTGTCTAAAGAAGAAGGGTTTTCTGGTGATGGGTTAGAGTTGATGGCAGAACCCACTGACAATCAGAAAAATACTGGAGATCACTTTTAGACCCTGCCTGGCCCAAGGGGAGTTCACTACAGTCAGCAACTGCTGTCAGCTGGCACAAACTGCAATTTCAGCACCTCTGGTTTGCCAGAGTTGTAAAAAATACAAGTATCACAAGGCACAAAATACAGACTCCACAACCCAGTATGCAGGCCTCACAGGAGTGGCAGGGAAACACTTAACACTTAATCCCCAACACACACAACAGAGGTATGTAAAGCACAGGGAGACATTCAATCAACCTCAGTAAATGTATCAAGCTTATGGAGACTCTGTAGTGGTTTTCATGGGTTGAAGCAATTTTCTGCTGAAGTGTTGAAAATAATCAGAGGAACTTTTGAGGAAATAACACAGTGAAAAAACTCTGCAAAATACTGACCTTTGTTTTGTGGGACTCTACTTCCTCTTAATGCATGAAACAGAGAAGAAGTAAATATTGCTTAGGAGTGAGGAGTTTCATACAGAAGGAGGTTTTATTTTTGTGTCAGTTTGCACCTCTTTAGCATATTTGAATTGTTTACCTTTTGCTACTTTCTTTCTGTTGCCTGGAAACATTTAGTAAATTGTTAGTGCCAGAGCATTAGCTGATTTAAGATTCAATTTGAATGAGCTCTAACACAAAAGCTTATCATCTGTCTTTTCAAAATATCCCAGCAATATCGAATTATAGGGCTTTGAGCAATTAGAAATTAATTTTATTAGGATAAAAGCATTGAGTGTACTTTTACAGTAATATCAACTTCTTACTCTCAAACTTGTATGCCTTGCCGAACCAAAATTTCTCACCAAAACCATTATCCCTTTCTCTGAGAACCAGACTGATGATGTTGCATGTGTTACAAGTCACTAATGCAATAAAATTAATTTCAATTGCTCTTTCAACTTTCAATTTTTTGCCCTGATTTTAATCTCAGAAAGCTGAGAAATCTGCTATATAATACCAACACTTTGACTTTTGAAGGTTGTGAACACCTCCCTGAGTTATGCTGTTAACTCCCATTAGGGTTTATGAAAGTGTTTGACCAGCACTGGTATTTCTGCTCTACTTATACTATCAGAAGTATAGCAGACCTTGGTGCACCTTCACACTGAAATCATCCAGTGTGGCACATCTGCAAAGAGTTCACATCTGGCATTCTAGAGTAAATACTACAGCAGCACTTATAAATGCCTGGTTCAATATGTGGGAATCTCCAAGAGGTATTCCTAAGCCAAAAGCATAACAATTAAAGTTACTTGAGTACATGAAATTATTTCCAGGAGAATTAATGTTAGTGATCATTCTCTGTTAATACTTAACTATAAATGTTTGTTTTACTTATGGGACTGTTTGAAACATTGATATCTCACCTTGAAATATACACCACTGCTCATAAGTGAAAGAATATTAAAAGTTCACAGATCACAGAATCCACACTATTTAGTTTTATGTAGGTTTTTTTTTAGAATATTTAGAATATATAGAATACCACTATATTGTAACTCATAAACCTTCATTACTTCTTCTCTAATGGTATTTTCCTAAATAAATTAGCTACCAGAATGAGCTTCCCAAAGTTCAAGTTGAACAAGCATGATATCCAGCAGTTGTTTTGGTACATGTTAATTGGTTGAGATGGAAAGTGGTGCTGAGAACTCTCTGACATCTCATTTTAAACACAGTATGTGTATTTCATGTCTCAGTTCATCTGAGACCCCACTCCTCTCCATTCTGAACATGATCATATACATCGACTGTACCCGGTTTTGAATTTACAGGAAAATCTTGGAAAAAACAGAAAGGCCACATACAATAGTAGGGAACAAAGAGGTAATAGCAGTGGAAGGACTGATGGCAAATATTGGGAAACAGCCTGCATCCTGCACAATGGTACTATTCATGTATATAAATCATGTGCTCATGTGTTTTTCTGGATCTGGGCCTAACTGCACGACTGGATTTCTTTCAAGCCAAAAGTAAGTGCAAGAAAAAGCAGAATACAAGCATAGGTTTTTTAGGGTGTAGTTCAGGCCTATGTAGAGAAAGACATGGACTGTAAAGGAAAGTTGCAAATTCCTGGGAAAGAGAAGAGAGCAGAAGGCTACTACACAGTAGTAGTTTAGTGCTATTTAAAACTGCATATGCTTATTTGATGAGTTTGAAGGTTTGTTTTCTACCTTCTTTTAATCTTTAGCTGTATTCTAAGAGAAGGGGACTGGATGTGAACTAAAGTCCTTCTGAAATAAAGAGCAAGGCTATACTTTGGTCTCTGAGAAGGATGCCTACTGTTTCAGTGCAGAGTAAGATTTTGAAAGCTTTTGTAAGAGTGCATTATGAAACCCTGAATTGGTATTGGACAGTAACTGTGAAAGACATCAAGGGTGTGGGGTGCAGTAACAGATTGCTCAATATCCTGAGTGCTGTGCAGAGCAGAGCCAAAGCACACGTGGGTCACAGCAGATCCCCTTCAGATCTCAACAGTGTTAATATGCAGAAGGCAGAATACAGCCTGTTCATCTGCTGGATCAGAGATCCTGCTACCTTGCTTAATCTGCTCTTTTGTCAGATGGCCAGCTGGCAGTCTAAACTCTGAGCCATAGATATTCTTACTTTAAGTGTTTCTGTGTTGCATAATAAAAGTAAGAAAGGTGTGGAAATAAAATTGAAGCTTGGAAAGCTTCATTTTGAGGCAGATCATTCGAGTGGAAAGTCAGTGGCTATTCTACAGCCTGTGTATCTTCCTCTACACAGATATGAACAGAAACAGAAAAGTTTGTATTAATTGATGGTGATACATTAATGTCATCTAAAGATGTGGTGAAACACAAAGATAATTGGATTAATGAGTAAAATACAGTATTTAAGCCCCACGATCTAACAAATGTGACACGGTGCCTTGTCTAATGAGTGTAAGTGGAATCTCTCATAAGAATGGAAAACACAGTACATTGTACTGCATGATCTTCCATTCCCATCCTAACTACACAGCCATAATCATAAGTCACTCAAGACAAAAATCAATTATCTTAGTTTTTCTGACAGCTTCTGTTCACTGTTCCTAGGAACTGTTTTTTATCTTTTCTCAAGAGGGTATTTAGAATTTAAGCTCTCTCTCTCTACTTGTTTATGTACAGTGCTGTTCGTCTGCCAAATGACTGTGGTGCCAAGTTTCAGCTTGGCATTTGTGGAACATTTTCCTTTCAGCCCCTTGAGAATACATGCTTTGGCCTTTCCAAAGCCAGAAAATTGTCAACACTTACAAAGTGGCACGGACTAGGCTGAAGTGGACAGAAAACTTATCAGCATCTGTCTCATATTTTTGTGACTACAATGTGACACAAACTACAGTTATTGATGATAACTTTTGAAAACAAAAATATGAGGGAAGACTTCTCTATTTATGATTCTGTATTTCAATAAAATTTCTCTAATTGCATAGGAAAAGCAATGAAGTTTTGTAGTATATCCTATAGCAGACTGTTACAATATGAAAATGAAAAAATGTGCATCAGTAGGCTAGGCTTGTGAAAGATTGTGTAATTTTGCTCCAGTAAAATTGGCTTTTTACAATCCATTATTTGGTAAGTCAATATAAAGTCAACAGACCTGATTTACAAAATGGGAATCCTTACTGTAGTCACTTTCCAAACAAGGTACCTGATCAAAAGCATTTGCTATCAATTTTGCCCATTGAGTTTCTTAAAATCTTTTATTTTGTTACCTGGAGGCAAGCTGAGAACAAGCACCATCACTGAGAAAATATTGATTTTTCTAGGATATCCTGTCTTTGTTCTGCAAATAGCAAATAGACACAGAATAGAGTTTATGTCATGGTGAGAAGAAAATGTTGTGATTAAGTCTGGAATCTGTGTTCTCTTAACCTTTCAGTTCTCAATTTTTACAGGTTAAAAGAAAAAATATAGAACATTGTTAAAACACAGCAATAGGTCATGTTGTACTTTGTTAATCTGGCCAGCATTTTTCCATTACAGAATGAAAAGATGAATAAACACATAGGGCTTAACCAGACAGAGGCTTTAAATCTATTAATTCATCTTTATGTGCCTAGCTTTTGCACATCCTCCTTTGGAAGAGCATAGTCAGTCTGTTAGGTCTCTGAGAACCAGCTTTTTACATGTGTGCTGGCAAGTGAATCCAATGCCTCCTTAGAAATTAGTATAGGGAGAGACAGGGCAAGAAGAGCTACAGCAAACACCTATTAGGATTAGACAACCTTGTAGCTGCTCAATAAGAAGTGAAAACTGGTAGGTCAGAACTAGAATAGGTAGGACAAGGAGCTGTTGCTGAGCTGCCTAAGTGTGACATACTTATTTAGAATAGAGAGGATAGAGACAGGGAGATGATTTTGCTGGAGGTGTTTTCTGGTAATAAGCATGGGACGGTCATCTTAATTCCGTGTCTATTGGACTGTCCTAGGCTGCCTCCAGCTCACTCCCACCCACCTATTCTTGTCTGCATCAGGTTTGTCCAGATGCACAGCATCACAGTCCTTTTCCACTTGAATACTGGTAGGCCTCTGGGAGAGTCTTTGTCTGGTACAGTATGAAGGTAAGCTCACACCTGCCAGTACAGCTTTCCTCGTGCATTCACAGGGTCTTTAGCACTTGCCTCACTGAAGAAACCATCTTTAGTCCCCCTTGAAAAATGACTATAATGTAGTGCTACAGCAATAAAAAAGGCGTGGGTACTTTGGTCACAACAAGTCAGAAGGAAAGAATAGGGTTCTCATGCAATGGTCTGACTCCACCACCACAGCACAGAGTCTTTGGTGATGCCCCCAGTGCCCATCTCTAGTCAGGAAAAGGGCTTGAGTCTCAGATGCAGCACAATGACCTGAGCAGTCTGGGAATTGCATCTTGCAACACTGTCCATAGTCCCCTGGATGCTGATTTATATGATCTATGACAATGTTAGCCTTCTTACAATATCATGCATTACCCTGAGACGTGTCTAGGTACCATCTGACACCTGACAGCTGCCTATTGGGAAGAGCTTCCATGCTGCAGTGACCTCCTCTCTTGGGGGATATTTTAGCTCCTGCATCAATTTTACAAGGTTCCCAATAATGTCCTGCAGTTTTGATTGCATTTTTTTCCCCCTGAAAAAACATGTGAAATGTTAAGACATTCAGAGGCTTTCCTTCCCTGCTTCCCTGCTGGGAAGAGATGGGTTTTTTCTGAAGTTTTTTTCCTGGAATTGGTGCAGAGTAGGAATGTAGCTCTCAGTGGTGGTGTATCATATAACATTTGGCTAATGCTCTGGGGCTATTTCTGGTAACTGCAACAGGAGTTGCAGTGCTGGGATGGGTCTTTTGTATGCAATAACTACTAGTTTAATGTGGTCTACGTGAATAAGAGATTTGGATCCTTTCACCTCATTTGGGGCACATATATTAAAGAATGAGCTCTGTGCTTAAGAGAGATTACACGGGGATTATGAAATGTAGAAACGGTAGTTACAAAAAGCAGTTTTATTCAGCAGCAGATTACTGTCATTTTACTACATGCTTATGAAAACTGGAGTTTTTAGTTAAATCCAGACCCTATCAGTGAGTAAATATTAGCCTATGTAGAAATACAGCATTTCAGTTAAAAAAAAAAAAAAGTAGAAATGCCTTTATCAATTCATTGGAAATCCATATAATTTACATAGTGTCCTGAAGCTGTCTGCAGTCTCTTCAGAAACACCAAAATTAGAGAGGCCCTTGCACTCGGCGAGCTACCCAACGCATGAGACAAACCAATCAAGATAGTGGATAACTGATGTATGGATGATGCAAATGTGCTATTCCATCCATGATGGGAAAAGAAAGGTGTTAAGGCAGAGATCTACCATATATTTCTTCTTTCAAATGAACACACAAAAGAACATAACATGCCCATAGGCTCAGAAATGATGATATTTATTCCACTTGTCTTGGGAATTATGGATTTAACTGCTCTCTTTATACTGTTCGACAAAAAATCTGCTGCAGTCTGTTGATTAGTTCACCTTGCACCAACTTGGGAGTAGTTAATTGTATGTCTGCATAATTAAAGTTGAATTTATAGAGATAGGTGTGAACAATTCAGCCCCAAAACCGGCAACTAACTGAAAAAAACCACTAGAATCCTCTGATTAATTTTAAAATGTGAAGAATTTTAAGGCAAACAAAACGAAGTCCAAGCAGTAAAACAAAACACAAATAAGGTTTTGGACTGGGAAAATAAAACAAGAAGATAAATCTTCAATAGAATATTGATTTCTTTTTTGATCTCACAAAAGGAGATCACACAGGGTAGAGAATATTTAACCAAGAAGACAGCAGAAAAGAAATGCACTTCCATTAAACCCATAAAGAAGCTGCAGTCACCTAGACAGAACCATAAAAAGGACTGAAAGTGTCTTCCCTGATAAAAGGCATTCTAAGAGAAGGACTGGGAAATGTGTTTCATAGTTTTGTGATAATTTATTTTGATATTGGGAGTGAAAATGTCATTGTTCTTAGGAATATTCTTTTCTTCATATGAGTATGTTTGTCATAAAACAAGTTAGAATTTAATATGATTTGAAGATAAATCACCTCTGGATGTTTTCAGTGAGCAAAAAATATTTTTCATCTTAATCTTAAATTTCTTAAATTAAAGGTTTTTACTGCCTTTTCCTGAGGCTGTTTACTCTGCACATATTAGGCAGAAGGATAGCAAAGTATTTTAAATAGGCAGGATCTATATGTGTCTCCTTAGAAGGGAGCTTCTTTTTCTGGCTGGTATTTATTTTTTTTCTGGAGTTCAGTTTCCTGACTAAGATAGTATTCACCAGCAGGAAGGAGTTAAACGATACCCAGGCAACTCAGGGGCTGTCTGTCAATCAGTGCTAATCTTGAGGCAGAGGCAGTAAGTGGCCTCAGAAAGGAGGAAATCTTTCTGGCATTTGTTTTACTTCTCTGTATTTATCAATTGAGAATGACTGGGCCTGAATTGTTAGTAAATAAGAATGATTTATCGTGTGATAAAATCAAAACCTATACAAAACAAGGCAAATACATTTCAGAAGGTCCAGCTTCTGCATCTTCAACATGACACCTCATACTGTGTGGGTCCACAGCAGGACAGGGTGGTAGTCTGTGATTGGCATTTGATACATAGCTAAATAGTACTGAGAACAATTTTTAAATGTCAGGTAAGGGAGAAAAGGCTGTTTTTGATAACACTGATACTACTGTCCTGCTGAAGGTCCTTGGCCACCTAGGAAAGGTTCTGGTTAGGATGGATGTAACAGAAATCTGTTCTCAAAAAAGAAACTGGATATAGAATGAAAAAATTATTTGATAGTGATGCTAAATTTCCACTCCAATCATAAGCAAGGTTTTACATGCATTCTTTATGGCTGGCTTTTCTAATTTTTGCCTTATCTTGTGGTATGAAAGGGCTTCTCACAACATAACTTGAGTGTCCCAAGTCTGCCACACTTATCATTTGTTGCCATACATTCTGATTTTGAATAAGAAATTGGCAACTAAGCTTCAGTTTACATAACTGTCTTTGCCCAATTTACAGACTTACACGTGATACCACAGACTCACAAGTTAGCCTTAACTGGAAGAGTAAAATGACTCAGTTTGGGCCTGGGAGACAGAGAACTAAATATAGTACACAGCATTAGAGCCTGGTACAGCTCGGGGAAAAAAATCCATTTGGGGACATATAAAAGGTCAGTTTGGAACAGAGGTGCCTGGGGTGCAGAAGCACTTGCCCTGACAACCAACTTCATTCTGTTCTCATTTGAGAAGTGGCGCAGCAGAGCTGCTGGGGACAGAAGAAAGTATAGGTAGGTAAGACAAGGAGAGAAAAAAATGGACATAGAAAAGGTTTCAGCTAGTTATTCCAAAAATTAGTGGAGGATGTAGCCTATTAAATATCCATTTCTGTGGGAAAGTGGTGTTGCAGCACTGTAAATATTTTGTTGAATGTGTACCAACTCAGCATACTCTGTGCAAATTCTTTATTGAAACAATGATCAATGTACAAGCTACATCACATTTCATTTTGCCACTTCAGCATGAACTTTTCTCCTTGTGGTTTACAGCTATGAGCTATAAAATCATAACAGTTATTTAAATCAAAATACAGCAACCGCTTCTCAAAAGAACACATTCATATTTGTCTTACATTTCTTGTAAAATCAAAAAGGATTTCATAATAAATGAAATATAACTTACAATACTTTAGTGCAAGCATTTCCTTTGCATCTAAGAAGCTTTCAGTTGTCCCACTAAATATGGCATAAGTAAGAGGCCAACTCTTAAAATAGCATGCTGCCAAGACATCCCATGAGAACTTTGAAAATCTGATACTGTTAACACTTTCTAGAATTAGTTAATCTGACCAAACTGAAAGTCAGAAAGCCCTGGTTATATGTTACAGTACTTTTGTCAAAAGGTAACTGCAAATTAAGGAACTGACATAGTATCTACATTAGAATAAAACAGGCACTGATTTAAAAAAAAAATCAACATCTGCCCGTATATGCCATTTGCAAGTCTTATGATTATACAGTAATTTTTAAGCACAGGAGTGCACATCTGTGCCTTACCAAATACCAACAAACCTGCACAAAAATGCTGGTCTATGGGTTCTTTTAACTTTTTTATATGACAGACAACAAGTAACTGAAGGGTAAGTTTCATCAAAAACATCTCAAATTAGAGAACAAAAAAAGGATCAGCAGCAAACAAATGCAACTCAAACAGAAAATGCTGAGAAAACAGATAGTGAATACTATGTTTAAGTAATCTGATTAGTATGGTCTTATATTTACCAAGAAATGAGTAAGTGTAAAATTCAAATCCAACACCGATCTATTTTGCTGCAGAAATCTAGTCATCTTTCATGAAGTTTGGCAAAAATGTTTAAAAATGGTATAAATATATTGTGCAAATCTCTTTTCCTTGTTAAGCCTGGCTTGGCGTTCCTTTGCTTTTAGAATGCAATTTCAGTTGGGCTGGATTTTTCAGATTCTGAGTGCTTTAAGAACCATTAGTGTTTGGTGGTACAATAAATAGAAAAATCTAAAAAAAGTGTGCATAGTCCAATGATGGGAACAGATTAATGCCCCTGAAGTGCTTAAGGTGCATGAATATATGTAACAATGCAAGCATTAATGTCTTCTTAGAGCCATTATTAATTTTATGTTTGTTAATTGTGTTCTTGGACCATAAAGTAGCCATTTGCTAAGAAATATTGCAAGACATAATTGCATACTTTATAATAGCACAGCCTGAAATTTTGGAATAGGAAAGACAGGTTTGGGTCTTGCTTCTCATCTGTCTTCTGCAAAGGAAGTTCCTGAAAGTATATAAAATCTTTAGGCTTAGAAGTGTCATATAATGGATGCATAAGATACTGAGCAGCAGACACAAAACCACCAAAAATCCACATAAACCAGAAGCCTCAGTTCTGTATAAAATCTGTATTTTCTCCAGCTACATTGCTGTTTAGTTTTTATTGTGATAATAACACAAAGCTAAATGTTCAGACTGGTTGGAGCAGTCCTGCCTGTGAACTCTCAGCTCTGAGTGACTCCAGCTCTAGAAAATTCAGGGTTCCCTTTGACCTTGCAACAGCAGGAATCCAGCACTCCATGTATTGCATGTATCTAATCCAAGTACCTGTTGCTTGTATGTGGTTTGCACTGTGCATTGGTGTGTACTTCAAACGAGCCCTTTGTGGGCAACCTCTAGGGAAAAACATCGTTTTTATCTTCAAGGAAGTTTACACAGTGATACTGAAGAAATCCATGGGGATTGTTTGCTCTCAAATGTTTCTCAATAAATAAATAATAAAGAGGCTGGAGAACAGTCTGTGAGAAGCAGTCAGAATCAGAACACCATAGAAATAAGGGTCTGATCTCTATTGTAAAACTTCATACTTTAAAAAGATTAAAATTAAAATAATGTAATAAACATTTTTATTAAAAAAATATTTAAAGTGTAACTTAGAAGTTATTTTTATTCTTTCAAGGAGAATATCCTTGCTTATCTGTGCAATCGTAGTTGGGCACCAGGTAGGTAACTTTAGAATGCATGGGCATTGTTTGTAAATGCTGGACAGGCAGAAATTTCAACATACCTCTTCTCAGAAGGTTAAGGTGAATTAAAGGATTTAGTGCAAGTTCCTGCTTTTGTTTCTGCCCTTGTCTGTTTTCATATCAGAAGCAAGTCAAGTAACTTGAAAAACTGATGTGAACACTAAATAGAAATATCCTTTGGACTCAGACAAGTAGTTAACTTGCATGTTTGCATCATACTATTGTCAATCACACTGGTCAGAAGTGAGGTTCTTTATGGTATTCCCTTAAACTAACTTCTGTCTTACATTTATATTGCTTCTCTGGAACTCAAATATTTCCAGTCACATTCCTAATGGAACTTTGCCCTTGCATGTTTCCTTTTGGGCATGTGCAAATGCATTTTGTATAGAAACCTGCCACTGTGGTGAGCACAAAAAAATTATGAGACATTGGAATACTGCCATTTCTCACAAGTTGGCTGTAAAATCTGAAGATTAAACTTTTTTTTTTTTTTTTTAAATAACCACAGAAAGATAAATATGGAGCCTTCTCTGCATCACCTATATAAGTCATGGAGTATTCCTGTATTGCACTGCTGGTGAGGCTCTAAGCTTTCATATGAGGAAGCTGACATAAGACCTCAGTTCATTATCAAGGGCTCTTCTATGTACCTGCAACATTGACTTTGTCTGGTCTTGATAACCTGTGCAGTTAATATAACTGATTGCCTCCAAAAGACACCTTATGGAGATGTGGCTGCTTCGTTAAAAATGTCCAAAGAGCCATCCATACATCTCCCCACAGACCTAAGAGACTTCTTTTTCTACCATATATGTGATTCCAGATTTATTTTAAGTATCTATATTTATACTACAATCCTTCTTAAACACTCCAAGGTGATAGTTTGTTCATTAGTTCCAAACTAAATGCATCAGGTAATTAAGTGATATGCTACTAACCCTACACAAACTCCTTGTAAGTGCTTTGTTCCCAGACTCACTGCAGAGAAGGTCCTTTTTATTGTCTACCTGCAAGACAAATGGCCACTTGCCTTCCACTCCTGGCATTTCCTGGCAGAAATGTTGATCTTTTTAATGCCACAATTGCTGCAATCATTAAAGCTTTACTGGGGTGGAGTCACATGTACTCCAGCAGTGAACGTCCTACATGTAGGAGGGTCCCAAAATCTCAACACAATTATATAATATATTTAACAGTTTACATGACTGTCTTTGTAATTTTATAGGACACTTGATTATATTTTTTTTCCAGTTCAGATACAACACTCTCAAACTGATGCTTATATTTAGGCTTGGTCTTCAGAATATATGAATTTGTTCAAAATTAAGACATCAAATAAAAGGGTATTTTGCCATTTCAGCCTTGTCATCAACTGATTATCAGCATTTGCAGGACTGTTATGGAACCTGCACATCTTCTGGTAATTAGTACATAGTTACTGCTTCCAAGTTACTTCAAAACAAGACATCTTGCATATTTGCAGCTGTTTGCCATGTGAACTTCTGGCAACATAAAAAATGCTCAAATGTATGCAAAAATACCCTGCAGAGCTGTTGAACTGCAACTTTCTGTAAGATGTTTTACAGGTTTCTCATCTGTAATATATACCTCAAAGCTGTTTCTTCATGCAAAACAAATGATCGTTGGCATCTTTGTTCCATGAAAAAGGGAAAACTATTTCCCATGTGGCTAAGCAGTGTGGTCTCAAATGAAATGGAAACATTTTAACTTTCTTTAATAGCACTCTAAATCACAATGCAGCTGAGCAAACAGGTTTTGTAAATGGGATCTATTAGGATTTTATTTGGCTACTGGAGTGCTGCCTCTTGGGCAATATTTCAAATTCACATGTTAATATTTGCAAAAATGTAATAGATGGAGATAAAGAGAGTGAAGGAGGAAAATGGAAATCAGTTTTATGTTTAGTAAGTTCAAGTGTCCTACATCAAAGACTACCAGTTACTTCCACGAGGCCACTACAGGTGACTCCAACCTAGGAAATGCTGAGGTAAATGTTTCTTGGAAATACTCCTAATCAAAACCAGCAATTAATAGTAATGTAATAGCAATTACTCTGCCATACATCATGGTAAACTAAACTCAAACTGAGAAGAAAGTGCCAAATAATCCACTTACATGCTTTTGCTATGATAGTCTCCAGGTAAGGCTTAGCGGCAAGTACAATATGTATTTTTAAAAGAGCTCCACCTGATTTTCCTGCTATGCATAGATTCAGGAGTAACTATCATACATGGCTTTCATATATAACACATGTATTTTTGTCATTTGCCAATGCTGTGTCATCAGAACTGAGTTCAACAGAAGGCTCAGGAGGGGGCTCTGCAGGAAGTGCTGGTGTTTGAAGAGTGTCTTCTTCCTTGGTGTCCAACTGCACGCTTTCCTGTGACTGACCATCCACGCAGTCCTTCTTGGACAATGGGTGAACTGACACTTTTATTGCAATCTGTTGAGGTGGCTCATGCAGTGATGAAGCGTCTGAGTCAGCTGTGGGAGATTCACTGCGAGTCAAAGCATTCGGGATCATATAAAGCTCATCCGTCTCAGTGGTTTCCTGGCCTTCTGCTGCCTGCCGTACAAAATTCTGTCCTTGCTCCTCCAGACCAACAACCTCCATAATTTCTTCCATTATAGTCCTGCAGTTCATGATGAGAGGTGGCAAAGGTACGCTCCGAGCAAGCTCTTCAATATAGCGAGCAAATTCCATGGTCTTGAACTGGGTTACTTTGGCAAGCTCGAGCGTTTTGGCTGATGTGATAATGGGGATACGCTTTGCAATCTCAAAGGCCTTCTGAAGTTTCTCTGCCCCTTCTGTTCTGAAGAATTCATTGATTGCTTTTTCGGTTTTCTTCAGATGACTGCTCATCATACATAACCGAGTAATGTTCAGTATCATAACGATGGTAAAAGCGACAAGGCAGACAATCATGTAATAGATTCCCATATCTCCAGAGGTAAAAACAACCCTCAGCGTCACAGTATTGTTAACACTGCCGTACCTATTAGATGCGACACACGTGTATTTACCTCTGTCTTCAAATGACACGCGGGTGATGTTTAGTAGCCCATTGTCAAGAAACCACCATTTTCCTGTTGGAGAGCAAACAGAGTAACTTAGAAGTATTTTGTCACACAATCAGCATAGTCTTAAATATCAGCTTTATCAAACTGGCTTCAGGTTTTGGAAGAACAGAATAATGCTCACAAGAAGACAAAGAATTTACCATCATAAAGGCCTGACATCCTAGCTGTGTTATTATCAAATCCCTGACACCAACTCTGGGTAGCCAGAGCATGCCCTAAAAGGGTCTCATAAAAAATGCTAATATGCATCACCTCTATCTCAGTCTTGTGGTCAGTTAAGTTACAAAGACAGGAGTACTCCAGAGAGCCTCCCAAACACAGGTCACACCTCTTCAAAGAACAGGATCAATGGGATTGTGAGGCAGAAAAACCTACTTAAACCCTACCTGTTTTGTTCCCTGACAATGCATTTGCTTACAATTGGGTTATTTTTGGCATTTTGTTACAGTATCTCATATAATTCTGTTAATGGAAATTTCAAAAACCCTAAGGTTTCAGACATCATATACTACATTGCCTGCCCTGTGAGGTGTTGAGAAACTGATTTCAAAGCATGATTTTAAAGAGAGGGAAGTAGGACTGGAAGAGTAAAATAGATGGGGAGGACTAGAGCCATGACAGGGAACACCTTGTTTCTTGGTAAAAACCTCTACACAAAAAGACAGAACTTCTTTTACCTTTAAAGTAATTTCTATCAATGTAATAATAATTGATAAGTTTGTCCACTACATGGACATATACATTTCATTTACATGAACACTTCATAATCTTTGAACCTGGCACAGCAGAACAGATTAGGTATGAAACTGCATTTGAAACAACATGTTAAAAAGCCATCACTCCTGTTACTGCTAAAGTGATTCAAGATGCATGTAGTTACTGTATTTGCCACTATATATTGGTAATGAATGAAGACTTTTGCTCCTCAAAGTTTTTCTAGTTAAGCATGGCTTACCCAAATTAGTTTTCTTACATTATCTCCAGCAGAAGCCTATGTAAAGTATTCCCACAAGATCCCTGCCTCAGTTCATGTGTGCAGACAGCTCTTAATTACATATTTTTATCCTCTTAGAAATTCTAACTTAACTGAAACAATATTTTTTACCCTAGCATAATTCCTGAAAACAGC
Source organism: Erithacus rubecula (assembly GCF_903797595.1). NCBI lineage: Eukaryota > Metazoa > Chordata > Aves > Passeriformes > Muscicapidae > Erithacus > Erithacus rubecula. Next base: position 35,416,660 of record NC_136687.1, on the reverse strand, counting down.
TGAATCATCTTAAATTAAAAAATGCAGAATAAAAGTAAAATCTAAATCAGACTTTCACATTAAAAAAAAAAAAATCCTTCTGCTAAAGTTAGGCAAATTCAGAGGAAAACTCCTTTAGAGAGGAAATATTAGCATCTGTAACAGATAACACTTCTTCCACTTCCAGCATAGCAAAAAATGCTGAATATTTGCTGCTCAGTATTTCTTTGAATTTTAATGCTAGTCCTTTTTGCAAAACAGGTTTCTATTAATTGTGAAATAACAAGATGCCTTGTGATGTATCCTGGCCCCAGCTGTAGAAATGACATAATGGCATTGAACTGTGACTCAGTGACTGGGTCTGTGCCAGTGGATCCTGACAGGCATATTGACCACATAAGAAAACAATAATTAGAAAAGGTATCATTGCTGGGTTTTGATAACAATTCAATGCCATAATTAACACCACAAAGAAAGGTCTCAAGCTAGGAAACATTTATTACAGAAAGACATTCTCTTAAAAGAAGTATTGCATTGTTGAAATTCTAAGTTAAAGTGATGTTGTCTTAATACTACATCTCCACCTTTTACAGATTTGATAAAAATTTTTGCTCACCTACCTAAATGTTGGTTTAGTTACCTCTCAGCTGACTACACAAAGACCTAAATTTAGATGCCTGACTAATGGGGAAAACTTCTATTAGTGAACCTTAGCAAAACACTCCAGCACAGTAATCACTGTATGTTGACACAACCACACAAATGTTTGAAAGTCTGCTTAGTAGCTCAAGTAGTTCCTTTCTCTAGCTTTACTCAGAAAATGCTAACTTGCTGTACTGTAAAACATAACCAATTACACAGTAAGCTCTTACACACTGCTGTTCCCCATCAAGCTGGGTCAATAGTTTCTCCCGTCACAGCAGAGTTCTCTGTCAGGTCAGCCATTAGTTAGGCATGCTATCTTACAACTAGGAGTTTATTTCAGCATGCAATGAACAAAGCAGTCACTATGGAAGGATTACGTAAGAAAAACACCTTTTACATACCCACACTCCCCTCAAAAACTCCCTAGAAGTAGAACTAGGATTATCACCCAAACCTTCCATTTAAGGAAAATAAGCTTGTGTAATTATGGTCTCTGGCAAATGGCACTGAAGAGTCTTAACTAAAGCCAGAAGGCTCAAATTTGGCCTGTCCTTCTGACTGCTGCCCTATATAGGTTCTGCACTAGGTTGTTTAGGGCATCTCCATGTCTCACACTACCATGTCACTGCACATAAAGACAGCAGGCATGTCAGGGAGTTAACTCTGTTGAGTTCATATGTCATGAGAATGCTCCTTTGAGCTGGGAAACAGCTTTTTAATCTTTTTTGGGTGCCAGAGAAGAACAAAGGAGGACAAAATGAGAAACAGAAATAAACCCGAAGTCTTCCAATGAAAAGAGGCCTGTCTACACCTTCTGTTAATTGCTTCAGCTTCTTGCTATGTGTTGCTATAAATAACACATAAAAAGTTACTGTTTTCTTCCAAGGTGTGCATAAAAAATTTATAACTGCCACCAGGCTTTCATTTATTTTCACACAGGAAAATACCACAGCCAGGCCATTAAATTCGGGTTATTTGTCAGCTTGCTGAAATCAGAAATGTCTCTGGACAGGCTACATCAGTGCTATTACCGAGATCCTACCTTTATTCTCCTCCTCTTGGAGCAGGCGGCCATTGGAATTGTACCATCTGTAATGTGGGCTGGGACTGCCTTGAACATTGCAGTCGATCAAGGCACTGCTGCCCTCCTTGACGATGATGTGGTCGATGCGGGAGGTCACCAGCGGCGCGGCCCCCGTGTGTGTGTCAGTGCGGTTGAAAGTGCTGTTGCTCACATCCTCAGCAGTGCTCAAAGCTGCTAATAAGATGACAAGGCGTGTGGTAGGCAGAAAGTACAAAAAGTGGCGGCTGTTCAGTATGTCCATTTTCCTTCAGGGGTGTACACCACTGGCTGGGAACTGGTTCTGTCGAATGTGGGTCCTTGAAGTGAGCAGGTCACAGGAGAGTTCTACTTTGATCTGTGCAATTTTATGTTTAAAATAACCTATAAAATAAATAAGTACAGAGAGATGGCACGTATAAACAATTCATTAGATATGCTCTTTTAAAATAGTGACGCATCCATTAATGCATTTCACAATCATCAGCACAGTGTCTTGTCTAAATGCTAATGCTGTCACAGTCCTTATCCTTACTGGAAAAAGATGCATACATTTTCCTGACAATGGTGTTGTTCAGAGTGACAGGCGTAGGAGAAGGCTTTTATCACCTAGACACTTAGCACACTTAGCAGCAGTTTAGCTACAGTAGCAGCCACAGTTTTATGTCAAAAGTTCAACAGGTTTTTTTTTTGGGGTTTTCTTTGGTTGCTCTCTTTTTCTTATAAAAACTATTTGCAAAATCAACAGGAAAAATGGAGGGACATAACATTAAAAGCTGTTACTGCCAGTTTGGTGCTGCAACTCTACCACGTGCATGGTCTTAGGTGAATTGTGAAACGTGGTGTAAGAACGAACAATTCCAGGAAGGGATTTTGGATCTAAAGCTGGAATCCTTGACATACACATTTTTTTCTCAAACACAGCAGCACATACAGCAAAAACATCTTAGACCACTCATTTTTCATAAGCTACTGCTGTCTGAGATAAACAAAGCCTGGAACACTACTCTTAAAAAAGGGTATTTCATGCTTGATAAAGTAATTTCAGTGTTGTTATTTTTAGAGCAGATTCATAAAGAAGAGTACTTGCTAGTGACATGATTATGGTTAATGTTCCTTTGAGATAAAAATGAAGTTAGGACTTTTCTGTTCCTTATGTGTCATTAAGCATTTTGCCTGTGTACTTTTTGCACACTCTCCCTCAGTATTTTCCCTCAACTAATCACCCACAATGAGGCCTTTCTGAAGCAGTGATTTCAGTTTCTGGACAGCAGCGGGGGGGGGGTTATAAATGTGCTCTCTATTGGCCTCATTATGCTCCCAGTGAACACAATTGGCATTCAGTACTGAGGGCACAGTGTTGGCCTCAAAATGAGCACCTTGGAAAATTTCACTCAAGAGTCTAAAGGCCACAAATCATGTTAAAATCACAGAGTGTCCAACTATACTGGTTTTACTCATGTGTTTTTAAGGTACATAACTTAAACTTAGTGAAATTTATTAGACAGAGGAATCTACCTGGAATCCAAATACAGGAAAGTATCTAATGAACTTTCCCCAAATGAACACTTCAATTTCAAAAAGTTTATATTTCCTTAAATATACATTTGACCTATGGTAATTCATCTGCCTTGGCATACAAAATAACTGTTGGCATATATAAAGGAAACACTAAAATAAAAAGAAACAAATGAAAATTCCCTTCCTTATTTTATATATTTAAAAAGGAAAGAAAGCAACATTACTGTCTTTCACTGGTAATATTTGATTTAGGTTGTTTTGTTATGCATCCTCTCTTCTCTGTAAAGCAATAACTTGCTTTCATACAAATAGATGCAGGTGTTATTGAAAAAGCAAATTAATTCTTCCATTTTACAGGAGGAATCGTTAATAGAAATGAAAACCTATGTTTTTTAGATAAACTGCTGGCATGATTTAGAGGTCTGTCCCAGCTTCAAGTCTGTTCTTGTTTTTGCTTTGCTTTTATAATTACTGAATGTGGAAGTATTTCTTTTGAAGAGGAGAATAATTTTTAACTTTAAATTAATATGCAAATCTCATTTGTCATAAAAAGCTATATAAACAATGAATTCAGAAATCTATTTCCAATTATGCAAAGCATGTAGAGTCTGTGCTTTTGAAGGTACACTCTGTCTGAGTCAGCAGTTTGGAAAAAACCTTCAGTTCTGCCTATTCACTTCAGTAACTACTGGCATCTCATTTCTACTACTCCATTAACCTTGGAGACTGACATTCTTCATGATTACACATATTCAGTCTATAAAATGTTTCTGTACAGTGTCACAAATCTGCATTGCGCCATACACAAAAGCTGAAATCACACTTCCTGGCAAAGGAGCAGGAACAGAGGCTGGCTGGATTAAGACAATGGGAAGGGCAAAAGATAACAATATAAACTGATTAAGCTTTGTGCTCCAATTACTGTCTGGGGCTTGTTATTACTGCGTTTGTGTCTATCACATATTTTTACAGCAGAAAAATCAGTAGCAATCAAAATAAAGTATTTATTGTGGAGAGCAATCTGCATTCCAGAGGGAAGTGAAATAGCATCTCCCCAGCAGCTGAAAACAAAAACCTGTAAAGAAGGGACCAACAGTGTATTAGGAAGCTCAAGGCTGATTCCACAGAGCTCAGGGATGTGGGCAGAGTTTGGAAGGTGTGATGGCAGCAGGGCGTTGCCTATTCTGCGTGTTTACCTGTTTTGAACGCAGAGCGCGTGAAAGCAGGAACTGTACCTTTGTGTAGTGATAGCAAATGTGACAGCATGGCCATTATTTGTCTGAAGGCAACGGTGACTACCTCATTCTGGCCCAAAATTGAACCATAAATTTCAGGAAATAGAGATGAATAATTTATGTCTGCTGTGTAAGATTCTTACCTACTCCTTCTTACTCCTTGGAATGTACTTTCTCATGTATCTTCCTGGAATGTAGAATATTAACAAACCACTAAATACCTCTGTAGACACATTTCTATTTGAAATAACTACAATTTGATGGCTAATATGAGGAATAATCAGGCAGTAGGTTTAAATGTTTGGAAATGAAGGTTGCTGCTTTCATATGCCATCCAGGGAAGTACCTGGAGGGAAGTTTGAAGACAGATCTCTCTGAAGAATGGTGTTTTAAAATAAAAATTTAGACCAATGTTCCCAGGGCAACTACAAAGCAGTAGGCAATCTTTCCTTTGGTGGGCATCCTCTCCAATGTTACCAGGAAACAAAAAGAGATGGAAGAAAGCAAAGAAGGTGACACAAGAAAGTTACAGGGTGGCCATGCTGGGACCCGAATGTCCAGGACTCTCTGTAAACCTGCTGGGCATGACCAAAAATGCTAGAGTCAGGTGAGGAAGCAGGAAGAAGCAGAAAGAGAACTGAAAGGGTAGAAAATGTGCTCAAACCAGACACTGATGCAAAGGAAGATTTGCTGAGAGTTCCTATCCTCCTACTTTGCCATAGGCAGCCTGAGGATATTAGGGAACACAGATCTGGGAGCCAGCTGCTTGGCTAAACATAAGTGATACAATGAGTTATGGTTTAATCACACGACGAAATGGAGAGAAGACTGAGACCAAAATAGGACTGCAAGAGAATCCAGAGTATTGGAGAAGTGGGTACAGTGCTGTCACCCAGGATCTTGGCCACAAGAGGCAGCAATTAGCTGTGACCCATGATAAACCTGTTGAAGGCAGCCAAAACTGTAACCTTTTAATCTGACCTAGGTCAGAAAAAGCTGGATTGACTAGACTGAAACAAAGATTCCTGTAATAACTCCTCAAGACTGAGAGTAGCACAGTACTCTAAAAGAAGGAGGACATCTGCAATCCCAAGACTCACTTTGTAGGAACAGATTGAGTCTCAGAGCATTTTTGCCATGAAAAGGTCACTATAAACAAAGAGATAATTTCTGGTCATGGAAAGAATGTAATCACCAAAGCATATTAACTACCTTTAAAATATTTACAAAAAATAAAAGTCAATATAATATAATATAATATAATATAATATAATATAATATAATATAATATAATATAATATAATATAATATAATATAATATAATATAATATAATATAATATAATATAATATAATATAATATAATATTTACATATACTTTTCTTCTTTTTTTTTTTTTTTTAACTTTTTAATCTGTGGTGCATGAAATGGCAAAAGAATACTCTTAACTATTCTAAGCTTTGTTTTCCACCCAAAACTGTGAGACAGGCACAGGCTTACCTCTGAAGATGGAATTAAAGGAATCTCGAAATTCTCCTCCAGCATTTAGAATATGTATATGGGAAACTTTCCTGCTGTATTGTATCTGAAGCAACATTTACTACTCAACAATGTTTGCCAGTGGCCCATAGATTAAATAGTTCTGTGTTTTAATTCCCCAACCCAAATGGTGTAAATTGAAAATATTAAAGTAACAGATTTACTGCTTGTGAGATTAACTTCCAAGGAAAGACTTAAGCCACGTGAGAACACATGACAAGCTCTTCTTCTAAGTGACATGACAGCCAGCTCTAGCATGCTCTCTATGCATTTCTATCCAGTGAAGTCTCCTGGAATGTGCTCCAGAAAAAAACGGACCTGCAGTATGATAGTTTTAATCCTTATTAATGTGAAATGTGGACAAAAGCTGCAGTTACAACTTTTCTGTCCAAAATCAGGCATCAGTCTAAACAGAAGATACATCTAGGACTGACTAGGAACATTAATCAGAGACATGTTCTGACTATTTATTTTTTCACGTCCTAGATGTGTTTGCTTCCCATGCTACTGGCACCAAAGAAAATTACTATGGGTGCAGGGTCATGGTTGTAAGTGCTGCATTTGTGCAGAACAACGTGATGACAGTGCACAAAAAAACAGAAAAGGAGGGCAATGATGCATACCTTTTCCTGGCTTGCTCACATCTGTAAGACTGGCCTGTTCTTGTTCTTGGAATAATGTGTAATCCTATTAACTGTGAGGTTATTCAATTCATAAGTGAAGCACAAGAAGCCAGCTTACTGCATAATGCATAAATTGTACTCCTACAGCTTTAACATCTCAATGCTATCTTCCTTGTCTTGTAAGTGACCAAGAAAATTAAATTATTTTCATTCTAGTTCTCACTTGTCTAAAAGAAGTATAAAGGCTGATGTTACAAAACAAAATTAACGCTAGATTTTTTATTATTCAAAAACTACTTGCTACTTTTCTTTGTTTCCACAGGCAATGTCTTTTAAGAGTGGGTGAAAGTAAAAGTGAACAGGTGTAAGTGAAACAGAAATGCAAATTAAGGAACTGAAGCCACACAGGTGAGAAGCTCACTGCCAGTTCATAGGCTTATGAGTGAGAACCACCTACTGAAAAGGTCCAATTATTGGGATCCAGACATGCAGATGTAAAGAAATGTCACTCATTTACAACTAGCAGAAAATTTCTGACTTATTTTTCTACTTATTTGTCAGTTGATAAAATATTAATGTTTGGTTCCAGAAGAGCTGCTCTGTTCATTCTCCTGGAGTGGGGGATTTCAGTCCTTCATAGCTTCATGGCTTCATAGCTTTCCCAGGCTATATTGAATAGGTCACCTGCTGGTCATGTTTGTAAGATGAAGAGCTTCATTCTGCACATCTAGACTGGGGCTTCCCAACTGGGCAGCAGCCCCCAGCTATATGCTTATTTAGTATCTTCAGCTGCCTTCAGCTGCCTGGGAACTTTAGGAAAGCTCCCAAGAGGGCTGAGCCCTGGCCATGTGTGCTCAGTCACTTGGTGTCATGCTGCCTTCAGCCAGGTGGGAGGGTATAGAGAAGACAGACATGGCTCCTCTGAGAGATGTGCTGTGGAAGATTTAGACAAGGGACACATGCTGCAACAACATAATTTATGAATATTTATGAAAGAAACTTTTATGCAGGAGGTCAGTCTAGCCCTGCAATAGGCTGCCCAGATGGGCTATGGAATTGCCATCCTTTGAGAAGTTCAAAACTTAACTGAGCTGGTATACACTGGCCCTGCTTTGAAAAGCCTGTTCAATCAGATGCCTCCAGAGGCCCCCTCAACCTAAAGAAACTCTAATACACCAGAAACACATATACAAGAATTGTCTTGGGGAAGACAATGGAATAAAATATGTCTGATCTTAAAAATTGCTATATAGGATGCTAGGAAATTGTCTTCATGATCTCCTTCATAACTTTTTGAGTAAAAGCGTTTTAGAACAATAAGACAGCTGAGAATGTGAACCACAGCCTGAAAAAAAAAAAAAAAAAAAGTGGCCTTCTGCATTGTATTTACATGTTAAGAACCGTACATCTCTTTAGAGAAGACGTATTTCCAGCCAAAGGAACTCTGAGCATCTTTGTTGCCCTCCACTGCACTTGCTTCACCTTGTCCACATCTTTCTTGTGCTGAGGACCCCGGACCTGGATGCAGTACTCCAGGTGAGGTCTCACAAGGAGAGAGGAGAAGCATCTCCCTCAAGGTGATTGTCTCAATTTCTTGACACAGGATAAAAGAGGGCTGGGAATCTATTAAGATTTGAGAGAGATTGTGTATAATGTACAAGTACAGGTTTACAGATTATGACAGCCTATGATGAATGGGGGAACTTAACTTCCATATATGCATTGTCCTCTGAGTGTATAACCCTGGGCAGTGAACAGGAAGGGCTGTCAGTATGGCAACCTGGAGACCTTTTCTAGCACTCCTGTCTTAAAGAAATTATAACAAAAAGGGCTATAAATTAATTGTATGTTTTGCAGGCATTGGTTAGTTCTTACAGACAAACATTTGTCAATCTGTTTAGTAAGGTGACAAATGATAAATAACAACAAAAAAAAAAAGTGGAAAAATCAAGACAATCAAGGGCTGTAGCTTATTCTACCATTAATGGCAGAACATGATCAAAACTTAGCCATTATCAGTTTTTGTCTTCTAAAATTATTTAGGTCTGAACACACACAACACTACAGGGGGTAACAATGCAAAGAAGCATCATAATAATAATTCTCTTAGTTTCAGAGTTCCATAGTGTAACAAGACACTGCAGCAAGAGAGCAGCAATAAAGTGCAATTGAAAATTAATGCTTTTCATTTAGGGAAATAAGGCTATCTGTTCAGCAGCTGTACAATGAAAGAGTTTTCATGTTGCTTTTATCAGTGTGTAAATGTTTTAGAATTTTTTTACTGTAAATTTCTCCTCTGTTTCTCTTTATCTGCTTCATGTTTGTCTTTATCTGCTTCATGTCTCTATTATCTTTATTCTACTTCACATTTCAGTATGGCAAAACTATTGCAAAAAAAAAAAAAGTAAAAACATCAAGCACATGGCATCCTAGAACTTCACTTTAAATATTTGAATGGACCCATTGATTTAACCATGTCTCTGAATGGTCTGATGTGCACTCTCCTTATGTCAACGAACACTCAGAGATGCTAATGCATTAACCTAAAAAATAATGAAGACTGTGGGTGGATAATTGTTGGAGAGGTTATTTAAAAGTACCTTAAGAATGCCAAACCTCTGGAAAATCCCCTTTTGGAAAATCATGTAATTCCATCATCTCTGCTGTGTCAAATCAGCTTTTTGCAAAATACACTAAAGCAACAAAAGCACTCAGGCAACTTGGATGCTTAACTTCTCATTAAAAAGTTGCAATTCTGTTGTGCACTCTTATATGGACTGAGAAATCTGTTTTCTTTCTATGTGGTATTTTAATGACTGCAGCAAAAGCCAAGCTCTATATTTAGTGGAGAAGCCTGCTGATTTTCATCAAGGCAGGTACTGTAGTAAAAATGTCCTACTGAGTTGTAGGTTACCCAGATCATAAAGCAAATTCAACACTATCGATATTGGAGATTTTTCAAGGTCCATCTTACGTTTGATTAGGCATAAATACTTTGAAGAATTTTATTCTAAAAAATAAAATTTTTATTTATGTAGATTATCTAGATTTACTCCATCTTTGTATTTATTTAGGGGCCATACAATTACCATTCAGTATAGTTCTGTATACAAAGCTCTTATTCCAGAAATACTTGTATGGCTTTAAGAGTCTCTTGCAAACTTTCAGTATAGCTGCTGGTTTGCTGCTGCAGTAAATGCAGGTGCATCAATGCTTAACAGTTCCCTCTGCTGAGAAAGGAGGAACAATGAAGACACACAGGGAATCCCTCCCACACTTCCATGTGCATCAGAGCTCTGCCTGGCCTTCCCAGGTTCTATGTATCTTTCATTTTCTTTATGCACCTTGTATATTTTATTTATTCCAGCACTCAAAGCATTATTCTGCCAACAGTTTAAATAACCAAAGTCAGCCAATGCAATGGATATCATGTGCTCTTGCCAAGGCTTATGAGACTCTGCTAAGAACATAGCAATGCAGAATGTGGCCCTGTTCACTTCCTTCCCCTTCCTCCTTTGAGCTCTGTTTGTCAAAGACAGCCATCCCTTAAGCACATCTAGCTGTTTTCTTTTTCCAAAGGAAGAAGGAAAATTCCTGATGGAGGACACTTAAATATAACACAAAATTAAAAATTAAGTTTTCCTTAACCAAAGATACTAAGGGCTTTGCAGGCTAAAAATTTTATTTAAACTCTAAATTTTGAACAATTAAATGTTTTCAATGCACTGATATAGCTTATATGATGTTATTTTAGCAAAAGACTCCCATATTACCTATAACATAAAAGAAAAAAAGAATAAGAGAAAAAATGTTAGAGAATGCCTAATTCTTCCCTATCCCTATAGAATTGTAAGATGGATATAATTTTTAATGATTTGCTTTCATGTTTATTGGTTGCTGGGATACAGGGCAAAAAGGTTACACATAGATGCCATGATTAGGACAGGATTAACCTTGTCAGAGGAGGAACTTAAAGGAATCTAAGTGCTCATGACTGACTGCAACTGAAAGTGATTATTTCAGGTTAAAGGTGTCTGCACCTCTTTCCTCCACAAGTAACAAAGGGGACAGAAGGAAGATGGATTCAGACAAGTTTGCCTTGCATCATGCAGCAACTTAATCTTGCCTGTACCCAAACAACTCTCTCCAAGCATGACTGTATATTGCTGTGTGTATGCAATAATTTATCTCAAGGCCCTCGAGAGTTTACTAAAGAACCTCTATAATTTCAGACTTGTGTGCTGGTTATGTCTACACTATTAAAAAGTGTAACAGTAAAGGCACATAACTTTCTCAGCATCCCATACTCTGCTGCAGTGCCCTGGCCCCTGCATGACTTAAAAATATCATCAAGAATCTTTTCTTGAAATAAAACTCTCAGTGTGGCAGACCCATGTCAATTAAATATTAGGTCTGGTCTAGGTAGGTTACTCTAAATGCAATAAGAAATTCCTCCAATATAGTGGCACTTCTCCAAAAAAGTTATTTACACACATCTGTATAGAGGTTGTTATTTCTGATAAATGCTCTAAAATGTTGCTATGGATTATTTTAATCACAGTAATAGGTGAAAAGTGATAACCTCTCCATTGTCTTGGAAATGAAGTTTCTAAGGTGGGTCTGTACATGGGCCAAAAATGCCACTCTTTTAATTGTCAAAACTAAATAACAAAATTAAAGATACAGAGAGATGCATGCAAAAGCCCAAAAGTCTGCATGAATGGATGGCAGCTCAGAATTGCAGCAATGAAAAATTCCAGGAAGTCTTATGCCAGTTTTCTGGTGACATATTGATACAATCCAGGACATCTCAAAGCAGGATCATAGGCATTTGTGCCTGCAAAGACTTCTAGAAGGTGCACTTTGCTGAGAGAGAAAGAAGACTCTGCTAGCAGAGCATGGTACAGGTTGCTTTAGCTGCTTGCAAGCTTACTCTCCCTGCTGTAAATTGCATCCACATCTCACTGGTGCCTTACACTGGGCAAGAAGCTTAAACTATAAAAGAAATGCCAGCCCCACATTCCAAACTCTGTAGACAAGAACTGAAATGGAGATTTTTTTTTTTTTTTTTCATTTAAATAATTCCTCAGAAGCCCCTGTCATTGTGCCACAAATGTGACCCTCTGTTGGCTGGGTTTGGGTTCTGTTCCCCTGGTTAAAGCAATGAATGCACTTTAGCCAGGTTCTGTGCCAACTCCACCCTCCTCCTCCTCCAAACTAGTGCAGGATCTGTCTAATTGCAGGGAGGCAAAGGGGACAGGATGGGGCAGGAAGACAACTGTTGTACAATATAGATCACTTCAGAATTCACTACCACACTCCAACCATGGGTTAAATGTTTTAAGAGTGACTGATTTTATCTTTAAACTTTATGAACCTTCAGGACAGGAAATACGCAATGGACGCAAAGCGTCATTTTTTTTGTTTGTTGTGGATGTTCTGCTGTTTGTGTTTGTCCAGACCTCTGAAAACTCCAGATTCTTCAGAAAAAAAAAAAAAAAAGGGTGTACAATGTGTACACAGCACTCCAGCTGTGTAAGCTGCATTCAGCATCAACTGATGCTGATATCCTGCAGTCTGAATGAGACAGATTTCTAATAAAAAAGAATTCCTAGTACAGCAACTGCAAGTATATCAAAGGTGCTGTTGCTAACTGTACACACTATGCCAGACAAAGGATTCCTGCCATGCAAAACATCATCTCCACTGAAAAAAGATCTGCCGTATTTTGTCTTACTGCAGTGAAAAGAGGAACTCTTTGTGTTTTAATGCCTCTGAAGAACTGAAGTGCTACATCCCCCCTCCCCTTAAATCCTTTGTGTTCTTCCTTTTAAAATAATTTTACAATCCTTCAGACAAACGTGTCAAATGAGGTCTCAATTAGGATTTTACCACAATTGGTACTTTTATTTCCCCAAGTGGGGTTATCAGGGTAGCTCCATTTGAGATGTTTCAATTTAACAAATGAAAGAGGGCTGTTAGGAAGTGTAGTCTCTTACAAGACTCTCCAGACAAATGCACTAGAAAAGTGCCTGCTCAGTGGCACTCTGGTCTCTTAAGCTCCCTTGTCCGATACTGCTCCAGTTGACTCTGTTAAGGATTTTCAAGCAGGATTTGAAAGATTATTTCAAGACCACTCTGAAGTGTAAGATTCTAGTTCCCTCAGGTCACTTATGAAATTGAGTGCAAGCTTATGAGGCTATCCTGTGAAGTAAATGGGTAATTAACGCAAAATATCAGGAGGCATTCTTTATTTTAATTTAAAGGCAGCACAACTTAACCTCTCTTTGAAGCCTGCTCCATCGAAGCGGTCTCTGCACTGAGGTGTCACCTCCCATTCCCCTTCCCAGGGCGGGACAGCAGCGAGCATCCTGCGCGCAGGAGCTGCAAGGCTCCAGCAAAGCTTTGGCATCATTAGCTTTCCCTTTTTGACCAACGAAACCCACTTTCCTTCAGAACTCGGTGCTGATTTGAAATGATCTCCTGAACTTTCCCGCTGGACACAGCATTACTGCGCTCCGCGGCGCGGGGAGATGCCGCGCTCCACGCGAGCGACAGCGGCGGCGGGGGAAGCGCGGTGCCGGGCTGCCCGGGCTGCAGCGCTCCCCGGCACGGCACCGGACCCGCTCCGGCCTCCGGGCTCTGCCGAGGCCGCCGGCGGGACAGCGCGCCCGTGGCTCGGCGCGGAGCTCCTCAGCTCGGCGCGGCCCCGGGACCGGCGCAGCGCTCACGGCAGCCGGCAGGTGCCGGCGGCGGGGCGATGGAGGCGGCGGCGGGCAGCGCGCCCCGGGACCGCCGCCCTCCCGCCGGGGAAACCGCGGCCCGCGCCCCCCGCGCCGCTCACCTGCCCGCCCGCCGCTCCCGCTCTCTCGCTGCCGCCGCCGCGCTGCCGCCGCTGCTGCCGCCGCCCCGCGGCAGCGCCCGCCGCCGCCGCGCCCCTCAGCGCGCCCCGCGCAGCACCATGCCGGGGCCGGGCCCGCGGCCGCGGCCGGGGCCGGGGCGGGCGGAGCGCGGCGCTGCCGCAGTGCCGCGCCGTGCCGGTGCCGTGCCGTGCCGTGCCGTGCCGTGCCGTGCCGTGCCGTGCCGTGCCGTGCGCTCCCGCCGCTCCGCCGCTGCCGGCTCCGGCGGGGAAAGTAGGTCAGGGAGGCACTGAGCATGCTCGGGGCCGGGCCGGGGGGCGGCCCCGGGGCCCGCGGGGGGCGGTGGAGCCCTCGGCCGGGGCTGAGGCGGACCGGGGCCGTTCGCGGCCAGCGGGCCAGCCGGGCAAGGCAGGGTGCGAGCCCCTCCGGGCCGGCAGTCCGGGACAGCCCGCCGGTCACCGCATCCCCGCTCACAGACGCTTGCGGGAACAAGTGCTGCGGGAAGGGTAATACCCCAGCACGCCTAGATAATCTCGAGAACCAAAATGCTGTGCTTATGAGAAATGGCACACGTGCTTCCCCCCTAGGGCTTTATTCCTAACGGGATTGCAGCACCCAACTCCGGTTTGAGCTCAGTCTGAGGAGGTCTCAGCCTGTGAGAAGCTGACACAGTATAGATGTCTAAGTGGTCTGTCAACAGAGGATAAAGTTGTCTTTAACCTGAGCAAATGTGCTTGGATTTGATTGTGCTAACTATGCAGCTGCCAAAAAGGGGATTAGGATGTATGTGGACAGGCAGGAAAGTGGCAGGGACCTGGTGTGTGCCGATGCTGTCCTGTGCCACTCTCAGAAGAGGAGGATGCAGAGCGTCCTTCAGCTGAGTGGCAAGGCCAGTGGGTTAAACCATGGAGGTCTGTATTTCCAGATGTTTGTAGTACTTTTATAGCCAGGCTTGGACCTTGGTCTTGACTGCTTCCAGGGAGTAGTAGCTGAATTCCTCTGCTCATGGAAGAGTAATCAGATGAGAGAGCATTTGTTGAAACTACCAGGAAAGCTTGGGTTAAGACTGCATTTCATTGCAGAGGGAGGTGTATGTGAAGTACACTGTGGTATATGTCCAAATAGGTCTCTAGTCTGAAGAGGAATAATAGCAAAGGAATCAGAGAGGGAGGCAGACCCACTCCAGGAAACTGGGCTGGTCGTGTCAAGTGCCTGGGCTGTTGTCCCACCGCCTTTGCAGGCACGAGGTGTGGGGGTTGAACATGGATGCATCCAGTGCTTGGAGCGGTGCAGGTGTTTGTGAGATCAGGCCATTGACAGCCAGGGCTTCTTGTGTTCAGTGTCTCCAGAATGGAGAAAACCAAAGACAGCAGGGAAGATGCGTTTGGTGTTGTCAAACTTGGCAGCTGAGGGAACAGGTCAAGGAGTGTGCTCCTTACTAACTCTTCCAGCAAAATATTTGCTTGGTGGGAGGAGCTGTTATAGGTATTTGTTGGCCGCTGACTTGCAATTTGTGCTAGCTTGACCACACTAATTATGCAGTTGCTTTTCCTTCTTCCTATCTTGAAGTAGTGGTTTTGAACACAGTTGAGTGGAATTTATTTTTCAGTTAATGATGGAGCAGTTAGGTACTTAAGTCCCCAGTCTTACAAGCTCCTTTAAGTCAGGTAACACACTGCCACTGTCTGGATGCCTGTCAGATCTGTGTGGGATATGAGGCTGAATTTTTGTCCTTGGAAAAGTCACACATCTTTCCCTCTGAAAGGGTCTATCCTTTCAGGCTTCTCAGGTTTCCGTGAACACAAGGCTGTGTTGCTGGAGCCAGCCACCACATTACTTGCTCCAGGCCCTTTCCTGGGAGATCACTATCACCTGTCAAGTGAGCGTGTGGACTTGGTGAGGCATTTTTCCATCCCACCTTCCAACAGTGCTTGCACCAGATACCTGCAGAGGACTGGCCCACTGACTTGAGCAGGAACTATAAAAAGTCTTCTGGATGTGTACCCTAGCTCTGGTTAAGATATAAAAACCCCCCTAATTTACCTGAGATTAAATCATTGTGTAATATTATTATAGATACATGAAAGTGCATGAATGATAAAATTGGCAATGTTGTTTTGGTTTTGGTTTTTTAAAAATAATACATGCTGTAGGTAAACCCTGACATTTTATGCTTAATACTACAGTGACCAGATTCTATTCCTATAAAACTATAACATTGTTTGATTAAAGGCAGCCTTTTACCTTTGAGTAAACAGAACTTTGGTATTGCTAATAGTTTTATCTGAACAGTGTAATCAGGGAAGCCTTGTAATCATGCAGTTAAAAATCTAAGATAAGATTAAATAGTACATTTTGTGTGGTTGCAGTCCCTCCATCCACTAGGTGGAGTGGGATACAGGAAAGATGTGGACAACTGGAAGGCTTGCAAGTGATTTTGGAATGGAGATGGAGAAGTCATATGGTCCTGGGAATTCCTGGCCTGCAGCAAACATGCCAGAATGGTCTGGGAGCAGGTGTCACAGGAGGGGATAGGTGTTCCTACCTTGAATGAGACAGTTTGGGTGTTAGTTCACAGCACTTGATTTATTAAATTCTTTTAACCAGCATACATTCTTGCAATGAGAACACCCTTCTTTTGGTACTAGCTTTGTATTAGTCCTTCCAAAAATATCTTAGTCGGATGTGTCCCAGGGCACTGTGGCTTGTGTTTCATTCTTGTTTCTCCTCCCTACGTTTTGAAACAACTCAAAATAAATTAAAAAATATTAGGCATGAAGCTCATGAACTTCTGATGCTTTTTATTTGTACCTTGTAATAACTATTTCTCTTATGCTTTTCTGGATTTGTTATTTTCCTGTGGTGGTACTGTTTTTATCATCTACTAGTGGACAGGAATCACCAATTACGTTTTATTCCTCCTTAAGCTTTACTTTTTAGGATGTGGGGATACAAAAGTAATTTGTTTTATATCTTTATTGTGACTCCCTTCTTTGATCCTCCCAGAGGAAGAGAAATTCTCAGCTTGTTTGAGGATGGCATTTTCTGTAGTGATCCACTTCTGTCACTCATTTCTGGGGGAAATTCTTGCCTGAAATGTATCATTGACAGCCTGTAAATGAAACAAATGTAGTGACCACTGATTATGTGGTCACTATAACATTATCATATGTAAATACATATATGATTCTTCTTGAAATTAACAGCTTGTTTCCTTTTTGAAGTTCTCCTGGCTTTGCAGTATATTATCTTGATGGAAAGGTCTCTCCCTGTCACACAGCATGTGTGTGAACAGTTTCTGCATGTGGTTGTAGCTGTGTTGAAAGTGTTGTTCTCAGGCTCTTCAGTATGTGTGCTGCAGAAAGTGCAGCAGGCTGATGTGCTAAGGCAAGGGCAGATATGACTGCATAAATTATTGGCTGCTGAGTAAAGGGTGAAATCCACACCTCTTGTGATCTGAAGGGAAAATTCCACAATGCTGTTACAGAAAACTGAATTCAGAGGGTTCAGCACCACTGTTAAAAAGCTACCAAACTTTTTAGGACATGAAGAAATAAAAGAAGGTCTGGTGAGAACCTCTCTATCCCCAGCCCTCCCCCCAGCACAAAACTTTCCATGTATAAGCTGAGGCTAACTGAGAACACTTCATACAGATAAAAAAGTTTTGGTTCCTTTCTTTTTCTGCATCCTGTAGTACTTCCCTGCCCCATGATTTCCTGTACATTTCCTTCTAGCTACCGAAAATGGGAGACAGAGTATTGCTTCAGAGAACACTGATGAGATGAAGATTTTCAGTTCCCTGTCAAACCTGAGAGAACTTTTGTCTTTAGACAGATATATTGCATGACAAATGGATTAGTGGGGATACTGGGTGAGCCAAAGGTATAAGAACTGTTGTCTTAATAATGTCAGATACATCAGACTCTTAAATTCTTTTCTTTTCTTACCAAATAATCTTATTTAATTCAACTTTCAGTTGTATGAAACAAAGATAATTTCTCTAATCACCTTTGCTGACCTCGCCTGGCCCATTGCTTTCCAGCTGAATAAACAGAGATAGGGCAATGAAAAACAAATCTTCACCACTAATTAGCTTTTGAAACATTAGTGTTTGCCATTCACTGCATGAACTGACTATCAGGCATTACACCACCATGAAAACAAACTACAACTGCATGTCATGAGTGTAAAATAATACAAGGCACAGACTACAGTGCTGAATTGAGACTGAGTGAAAAGATACTGGGCGTGTTGCATGACCTTCAGCAAGATTCAATGTTTATGTCAGTGAGAAAGATGAGCCAAATTATTCATGAGGCTGAAAGGGGAAAGGACATGTGATCTTGGAACAGCTAGAGATATGTTATTCTTGGGGGAAAAGATCAAGATAATTATGTTACTATTACCATTTATGTTACACTCTCACCAGAGAGTTTCAGGAATATGTCAAGCTCTGTGTGTTTTATCCAACTGCAAAAATACAGTAGGATTTTAGAGAATAAGTCACTACTGGTTTTATTTATTTTTTGTTTTGTATTTTTTATGAAGCAAGTGCTGTCAGAAACAAGGTGAATCAATAGGCGTGAATCATCAATAAGGTGGCTATAAGATGAAACTTTTAAAGAATATAATATAATCAGGCATTAATATGCGAAAGCAAAAAAAAAAAACAAAAACCAAACAAGCTCTTAAGAACTTTATAAAATAAAAAACAAAACTCAAAACTTTTTCAGTGTTGTAAGCTATGTTCTTTAGAGATGCTATACACTTGCTAGAGGAAGTTGAGTATATTATTACAGGAAATAATAGGAAATGTGTCTTTGAAGATACTGCTTATCATCAGGAATGAGAATTCTGCTTTTCAGCATGGTCTGCAGTTGAATAGCACTGCTCAGAGCACAGGTGCAATAAATGCAGAATATGTCCTGACAGAGGTGGTGTGCCAGCCTGGGTGTTTTTACTTTCAGAAACCATGTGTTATCAGTCCCTCCATTTTCTTACTAGATATTCACAAAAGTAACTTCTTTTTATGAATAAATAGAGTATTTCAACTAATCTCACCATTCCACAGTAAAATAGTGACATTAAATTCGTGAGTAATTTCAGTGAGTCAGGCCAAAACTGGCATACCCCGAATAAGAAATAAAAGTATTGGGTGTCTGAATATTTTCCACTAAAGAAAACACATAAAAAGTAGGGTGGTATTTTTTCTCCGCTGCCATTTCATTTTGCTTGCAGTGTACAGAGGTTTGACAGTAGCAGTTGCCCACAAATGTTCTCAGACCAGTGTTGACACAAACAGAGTGACCACATTTATTATCTATGTCGTGAAAATGATCTGTCCTATGAGGAGGGTGAAACCATTAAGCCTTGGAACACTTAGAAGGGAAGTCACTCACTAGAGTAATTGTGTTTGAAATTCAGTGGGACATGCCTTACAGCCCTGGCTGGAAAAGTCAATTCAGATAATTGTAGTTTTAAGAAATGGAAACCTCATCTATTTGCAGTCACTCATCCTGGGCTGAGTTTTTTGCTTCCTGACAAGTAAAAAACCATTTCTGAGATCCTCAGGGTCCATGAGGTGTTTCTCCTGGCTGTTTCTGAGGGGAGTCCCAACCTGTGAAGCTGTTCTCTACCCTGCTGAGGTCATGATTTCTCAAACTGATGAAAGCAGTGCTGAATTCCCTTAACAGGGAGCTCATTTTTGCACAGTCCCTGGAAAAGGCAAACAGTACACTGTCCAGCTGGATTGTTTTTGGTCCTGAAAACCACTTTTGCTGGTCATTTTCAGTAATATTTTCAAGGGCTTTTGCTTTTCTCCTGACTGTATTCTACAGCCGGTAACTTCAGTGGATTCTTTCTTTAAATACTGTGGTTTGTGACACATCAGTCCTGTGGCATAAATGCTTATCTCATTGAAGCTCATTTTTAACAAAGTTAATTTTTAATACTATGGTGAACTTTAAGCTTTTGCTGCCTTAAAATATAACTTCTAAATTTCCAGCATCATATCAGTTAATCCAACATGTATTTATGTCTTTTCAGATATTAGTTCATTCTGCTAATTAAATTTACTTAACCAGTACTTGAACCTTTATCCAGAAGCACATTCAACTTCAGATTTCAGCATTGTCACAATGTAACCCTGCCATCTACTGGAATGTATTTAGTAATGTTTTTGGCGTTAAAATTGGGGTGGGGATGTCTGCAAATTTTACATACAGGAAAGGCCACCTCCACTCTGAAACACACAGGCTGATTCTCTGATGTTCGGTGGAAACATGCACCTGAAATGCATAGATTTACATGAAAAGGGATCAAATATGTAGTAAACAAGGGTTTTTCACTCTCAGACAGTCAACATTTTTGCCATGAAGAGTTATAAGCTCTCTCATCCTCCCCTCCTGTTACTTTTTGAGTGATGTCCCAGGACTAGGAAAGTTGGCTGGATAGTCCCCTGGCCTCACGGTTCTCTGCAGGATTGGAAAGCTTGGGAGTGGGCAGTCAGGGGCTGCACATCTCCTTTGATGGCTCAGAGTTTTTGTGTGTGTGAGTCTGATTTCTAGTTGAGCACGCAGCTGTACCCTCAAGATCACTAGGTTTTCATCTGGAGGGATGAAAGAAGCAAGCATTTGGAGAGACCAAGTGTAGTAGACCAGCTGTACTAGAGGAGATGTGCATGTTGCTGCCAATCTCTGCTTGCAGGTGATGCTGTGGCTCTGGGGCTACTTGACCTATTTTGTCTTCTCTGTAAGTCACTGGTAGACTGCTGGCATCTGGAAATACTGAGTTTAGTAGAAAATACTGAGTTTAGTAGAAAAAGGCTCTTGGTTTTCAGAACTCCTGTTTTTCTTGCCTTGTGCATTTGTGTAGCTGAGACGTGCAAAGAAGTTCTTGTAATGTGGTCAGACATACACTGTGGTTCTGGCAGCCTCTTGCCTCAAAGGCATCAGAGGTGACATCTCTAACCATCTCTGATTGTCACTTAGTGTCATGCTCTTTCTGTACCCTTTCTTCCTATGCCTTTCCTGTACCCTCTTTGTAGATTTTTGCTTTAGTTGTTCTACAAGACATTATCTGCTCTTAAAGATAGGAAAAGAAAACCCAATGCAAAACAGTAAAGCAAAATTTGCTTCATAAAAGAGTTGAAGGAATTCAATAAGTCATCTTACATTGGTTTGCAAGGACTGGAAGCTATGTCCCTGTTTAGTGAACTGCCATGCATTGCTGCACAGTCAAAGCTCTCCATGCAGGGAGGGCTCTGTTTCCCTTAATGCAATACAGACAACTTCACCAGCTCAGGTACAGCTGTATGTTAACACATACTAACAGGTTAACACATGTGCAGTCCCAGCAAATAAATCCAGCAGCAACTTCAGCTGTGCTGAGCAGCACACAGGACTTGGCCAGACTCATTCCCAGACATCAGGGGTTGTGTCACTGCAGGTGGCTCCCTGCAGAGGGAGCTAGGTTAGGTGAGCAGCAATGCAGCTATGCTAGTGACAACTAGTGTAGCCACAGTGACAGCTCCCATTAGCAAGCACAAGTTTCTCCAGAATGATTTAAGTATCTGATTCAGTTTTCATTTTAAGAGTAGATTAAAAAGCAAGATACAACAGATGAATAATTTTAAAGATTATCACATAATAGCAATAGCAGAGGTGCAATCAAAGTGTCATTAATGCTTTCTTCCTTCCATGTACTAGTTTTCAAAAGAAATTATATTTCTTGGTAGAAGACCTTTCTATTATGGAGGAAATTATGTAACTTTCTCTTTTATAGGAGAAAAGACCAAAATTGTTATCTACTCTCTGTTAAAATTGTCATTTCATAGCTCACCTCCCCACAGAAAGACCTCGAATAGGGTTCATATTACTTCCAGATATCAAGAGAAAAAAAGTAATTGGTACCAGCACATTGTCTGGATGTTAATAATATTTCAGTTTTACCTTGTTGAAAAAATAATTTATTCCCACCATATTAGAAAGGAGGAGATTTGGCACATTCATAGGCTTACTGTGATTATGTGTAATACTTGCATTTAAGCTCAAAACCATTGTAGATTATTTAGTTTCATGGAGGATTGCCTCCTACAGTATAATAGATGGCAAGGTTTTAGAGTCCCAGACACAGGATATCACTTACCTAGTCTGAAATGGGATGAGCTGCTGAAGGTACTGCACCACAGATGGGGCTGGTGGGGTCAGACTCTGGTCTTAGCAGAAGAATCTTTTCACTAGGCATAAACAGGAATAGTCTTAGAGGGAGAGGGCACAGGAAAGAAGGCTATTTTGGGTGACTGCCAATGAAATAAGTTCTAGTTTTTTGCTCCAGAACTGAACTAGAACTGCTTGTCCTTAGGCTGAGAGATGGGTGGGACAGAGTGGGACAAGTTACTGTGATGTTGCTCTACCCTCCTGTAAACACCACGTCACTTTCTCACAGTCAACCAAATGGTGTAGGTTGGAGTATTCTTTCCTCCACCTATAATTTATCTCTGCATGTTAAATTGAAGCACTTCTTGAACAAAAGAAGGAAAATTTCAATCATGGCTGATTCCTAAAGGGAACCAAAAATATTCTGGTTTAGCTTCTCCTGTCCCATCATTATAGTATATATGGCAGTAGTAGGAAAAGTCTATTCCACCCTATTCTGAACACATTATTTTTTCACATACATACCTCCTTTTTTCTTCTGCTAGGTTTTAAGAGCTCATTAAAACTGCTTCTTCCCTTTCACAGGACTCAGATATTTATGCATTATAAAAATTCCCTTTTGACTGCAACACAGGTTGATTTTTCTGCCTACTTTCATTGTTCCCAAGCCTGTATTAATGAGACACTCTAGAAGAAATCTTAACAGATAGATTGCCTCAAAGGGAGAAAGTGGTATCGTCCACTAGAATGAATAACCTTGAAAGAAATTCTAAGACTCATAGACTGCCAAAATATTAATTTTTGCAGAGTTAAACAAAATAGACAGACTTACTAAACATATTTGAAAAACAGGAAGAGCAAAGCAGAGTAACCATCTGCCCCACCTTCCACCATAACTCTTCCTGCTCTGGAGTGGGAATGGTTGCTGTGAATACACTGAGCATGGTCAGGAAAGGGTGACCATAGTAACTCCAACTGGCAGAACAAACAGGGTGTATTTGGTGTTTCTTATGTGTTCTGTCAAATTTTATTCTGTCTCTTACTTTCCTTGGTGCCAAATGCCCATCACCTTTAGCACTTTGACTGAGTAGCAATGAGTTGTCCCTGCACTCTGAATAGGGGGGTGGTGTCAGTTCTTGCTTACTAGAGATGCTCAGGATGCCACAATGCCATGGTAGAGGCAGTTCATCCTGAGATGCTCTTTCCCCCATTCCTCATGGACTTAGAAGCCAGGAATCATTTTAGGTAGGCCCAGCTGGTGTGAGGTATGTCCAGCTACTTCACAGCTCCAGTCAGGCAAATATATTCAATATATGCACATCAGGTATTTATTTGGTGAGAGATGTAACTGTGTATTTCAAGGACATAGGTAATTCAAGATAATTGAAACAGCAACAGGAGCCCGTGGCTTTCTCTTCACTGCACTTGATATGTGCATAATTGGTTTTTCTTTGCATGACATATATATAGTTCATGTACTGATGACAAGTGGCTGTGCAAAATATTTGCAGCTCTGGAGAAATAAAGTGCTTTCCACTGTGGGTGTTTATTGTCTGATGAAAAAGACATCATTTTGTTTGAGGAGTTTATTTCTGGAGTCCAGAGAACAGCTTAATCACTTTAGAAAGCTAATTTATGAAACTGCTGTAAAATATCACAGTCTGTAGAGTAACTTAACGTGTACAACATGGCTTATAAAATAAAACTGTTTAGTATAAAAAGTAAGATAATTATTTGATAGAAGACCTATTATTAAAAATATAGAGGAAATGAAGATGTGTTAGAAATAACAGTGTTCTTATTTTATTTGGGAAATATATGCTGGTGGTAAAATGAATTAGCTGTAAAATCTATTGATTTTAAAGTCCACTGAGACTTTTAAAATATAAAAATGAAATGGTTATCACTCAAAAGACATTCATTCTTATAAAGAAAACTCAGTTTATCTGAATGGGTTTCCTATTATTTGTTTGATTTGTAAATAGTTTATAGAGACATTTCTTTTGAAGCATCTTCTGTGCTGTGAAAGAGATTTAACTTTGTAAACAACTTTTATGAAATATAAGGCTAATGCATCAGACTTGCTTAGGTCCTGTGTGGATTTATGTAGAGGTGCTGCTGGATGGTTGCAGGCTGCTTTCAGATTTTACATGGAGAATATAGAATGCATCACTTTAGGTCTACTCTTTTCTATTTAAAGATCACAGAGTTGTATAAAAAGGATATGAAGCCACTGGGTTTATGCAGCCATGTTCTTTGCTGACAAGGAAATGACACTGCTGAGCAGCCAATGTATCTTCTTGGGCCATTTGTTGATGAGCATAAACAAATTTATTAAAAAGGAAAGAAAAATCATTGTGCACTTTGGTCACACAGAGAGCCAATAAAAGTCTTAAATTACGTGTCCAAGGGGCTGGATGCTCTCAGCTCCTGAGCTTTCAGAAGGGTATGGTGTACACATCACTAAATTTTTTGAAGTCTTTGCTCTGAGATACAGCTTGCACACCTCCAACAGGGGGCTTGTATAGTTAGGTTACAGGGATAGTAAGGTTACAGGGATAGTTTCATAGTTAGGTTACAGGGATAGTTTCAGGAGATCTTTACTGGATTTTCTGCTGTTTGCATGTACTGTGCAAGTATTATTATTTAGAGTTATTGTGCAATTCTTAATAGTTACTGAAGGTAAGGTTGTTACTTTTCTTTTGTGTTGAAGTAAAATTAGACACATAATTTCCATGCATCAATAAATGCAGGTTTAAAAAGTGCCAGTTTGCAAGAGAATTTTGGTTTGGTCACTTCATACAATTTCTCCCACAGTTTCTCATACTGTCCTAAATATAGGAAAAGAAAAACAGATAAAACAAGTGTCCTAAAAGGGAAGCTGATGTTAATCTGAATACCAGCAACTAACACACTGTCCACTAATATCAAGCTGGAATCCTGTGCTGGTAAGGAACTTCAGGCAGTAGAGTTATGATAAATTTTAAAAGCCCCAGGCAAACATTCCATCTTGCTCCCCTCCATGCTGTTCTATTTTGAACCTTCATTTTCTCAAGTCAAAATTGACTTGGCTCACTGGTTTAGGATGGCACATAGACTGCTGTCTTAGGCTGCAGAATTAATACTTCAATGAAGCAACTTGTCAGTATTGGAAATAACTCTGCTCTGAAATGGGGGAGAAATGGGCAGCCCTTCTACTTGCCTGGGACAGTCTCCAAAATCTAATCAGGAAACAACAGCAATACCTCTGGAGGCTCTCTGGTGAGATACACTAATCATATATGAGTGAGGGATAAATAGTTCACCTCTGGAGAAAATTGTATGGAAATGTGGAAGTGTGTCAAGAAAACTGCACTGATTTGTCGTGTTGCATTTGCTCCCTTCTCTTGGGCAGATGCATGATTTTGCTCTGCACCTTCTAAGCAATGGAGCTTGGCACTTCAGACACCCTGTGCTCTTTCTGTCCTGCTCTTCTCACCTGCACTGTATGATTTGAGCCAAAAGAGCTCAGAGAACTCTGTAATTATAATCTGTAGAAGTCAAAGTCTCCAGGCATTAACAATTATGAATTTACCAGAATGATAGAAATGAATTTGACTGCTTGCATTTAATGAAAATAACAGCACATTAGTGAGGGGTTAAAGATGTGTGGCTTTTTGTAAGGGCCCATTAAAAGAAATCTAACCATGTGCTCTTATCTTTCTTTTTGGTACTCGAGCTGGTGTTGGTCAGTGTACACAAATCCCTTGTCTGCCTGAGCTGACTGTGTGAACGTCCATGGCCCACTGCTACCACAGCTGGAACTGCTGAGATCTCCAGTGCCTTGGCTATACTGGCCACTTGGTTCTCACACCCTAACATTCCATGGGCTTTCTGACAACAGGCTGAAGGCCAGTAAGTATTTCCAGAGTATTTCTTTGACAGAGGAAAGAAGTGTATGTGTTCATGTGTTCTGTAACAGCTGCCTGAACAGACTTGAGAACAATTCCTGGTCAGTAATGGAAATAAAGTTGGGAGCTGCTTTGGTTATTGAATAGATGTCTCTTGCCAATACTCTAGTGAGGGAGGATATACTGCAGACCTAGAAAACTCCACTAAAGTACTTTCTGTTATTTGAAAGCGGTTCACAGTGAATGTAAGACTGGGTATGTGTTTTGTTCTGGAAAAATAAGGAAGTCAGTGGCTTGATAACAAGTATAATTGATTAGAACAAAAATTAAAGATGGAAAGAAAACTAATAGTATCACCAGAATATTTCCTAGCCTTTAGAACATCTGGGTTTTTCTCCACTCTAAAGGGTTTTTTTTAGTTTCCATTGGGTTTCTTTTTTCCATAATGGTTGTAAATTGCATAATGTGCACAATTATTAATAAAGGAAAAGTAATATGTAAATTAATTTTGGGGTTTGCAAAAACCAACAAGATCACATCACTTAAATTTTTCTGTGGTTTGGGTAAATACATTTCTCATACTTATGTCTTAGGTACAGGTTTCACTGGAGCTTAAAGAAATTGTTGGAAATATTGTGTTGGAGACAGCATTTTTGAATATAAGAATGTGGTTACTCAGATATTACTGGTTCATGGTGTATTGTTAATACATTCATGCTTCTTCTAGAGTTTCACACAATTTAGTGTAGAAACTGTAAAACTGTTAGAAGTTCACACTCTAGTCTTGCTAATCTTGAAGGTGAAAGAGATTGATACAAGGAGTCACCCATCCTGGCATGTATACATTCTGGGGAGACAAGCATTTCTATTTGTGGACATTTTCCATGTCCACCATTTAGTGGAATTTTATTATATTACATTCTCAAAGGAAATGTAAATGCAAATGTAAATGCAAATAATGGATCAGATCCAAGTCATCATAGTAACCATGTGATTTGCCCTTCACAGAAATTTTATTATCTTCTGAAAGAAAACATCACTTGACTCATGACACATTCAGAACATCAAAAATTCACAACACAGGTGAAACTACTTGAAGAACAACTTTTTTCCCTGAGTGGGCAGTTTTTACTCACCTGTCTCTGTGGCTTCTTCCATGATCAGCTGTTGTGTTTTGAACATTTCCTTAATTGTAATCCTTGGAACCATTCCAATGGAAGGACAGTTTTTCTCTGCCAAGCCTGGCAAAAAAAAAGATATAAAATCAATATTTTATTGATCCTGCAGGTCTCCAACACTGTCATACTGAAAGTAGCTTCAAGATGGGCAAGGTCTCATCTGCAATACCATGGGTATATTGCTACACATATTTTTTTACACTAATGTTTTATGAGATGACCAAGCAATCTCTTTTTCTGGACCCTGGGCTGGGTTTCCTTTTGTCAGTCAATGATGTTCCAAATCAGTGATGTATGCAGTTCAGCATCACTTAGTCAATGTTTGTTTTAAGGTAAATTTTTTAAAAAAACTGAAAAAGTATGTTTATCTTCCATTACTATCAGATATATATTGGCAGAAAATGCAGAGAAGTGGAGTAATGCTGTCTTCATTTGAAATGCTATTAGTCATGCTACTTGGACCCTTTTCTCCACAGCATGTGCATGTGTGTATGCAAGGGAGCATGTTTAGACCCTCTCTCAACACATGCTCAGAGTCCAGCAGCTTGGTACCTTGGCTCTTTCCATAATTGCATGATGTCATCTGTGCCTGCTGCTAAGTCATTTTGTTTGCAGCCTTGCATCTCACTGTGAAAGCTGTAACCTTCTTGAAACCCCCATCCTTCCAGACATCCAGACAGCCTATTTGCAGCTGGGACTTTTCAGCAGGAGCCTGCTAATTTCATTTGCTATTGTCTGCTTTTACAGAAGTGATGCACGTAGGCTCATTGACAGATCAATTTTTTCATTATCAGCATATGCAGCTGTTTGAATAGTTACTATTCTCTCTTCTTGTCCATTTTCTGCTTATTGTCAAAGGAGCTAAAGTGTTTTGTGGAAAGGCCGGCTTCCCAAGTCAATTTTGCATGGCAATTATTGTTTAAATAAGACAGCATCACAAAAAATCTTCCTGGGAACATACATGTCATGTATAATTACCTCGGAATAAAATTATGCTGTGAACATAAATCTGAACTGCAGATTTGTTTGATGCAGTTAGAAATCTTTCAAAACTTTTTTAATATTTATTGCAATTTTTAAAAAGGGAAGTCCAGCAGTTTTAGCAGCAAATACCTTGCATAACTTTTTTCCTCCACAGTTAGTGACCACCTCTACAGTTTATCAGGTGAAAAAATATTTCCATAAAGGAAATAAACCCACTTTAGTGTTCACTACTTATATGCAATTTTATAATCTGCAAACCAGCAGGCTATTGCCTCAGCTGTGCACTTGAGACACTGCTTATCACACAGAACAACTCTGAGTTAAGCAGCTGTTGGCCCCAAGGCAGGAGGACAGGCACAAAAGTTCTTCACTGCATGAGCTGCTGGAGTTTGGAGTTGCTTATGATTTTCTCTGCCCAAAGCCATAATCTGGATTTGAAGAGAAAATAAAGGTCTAATTAACTCATGTTTTATGCTTAATCTGAAAGCCATTACTTACCTGGAGAGAGCTGAATATAGCAGAGCACAGTCACTTCCCATCACCTGAGTGACTCTGAAGTTTGGTCCCTTCAGTTGCTGCTCTCTGTGGGGCTCCTGCTGTTTGCAGTGTTGTGCTTCCTCACTGAGGCAGCAGGACAGCCCTTGGCAGAGCCAAGGGTGATTTGCCTTCAGATCCCCGTGATGTTCCTGCTGCAGCTCTGTGAGCACTGCAGACTGATTTTACATGCCTGGATTTACACACCTGGATCCTGCCTGCAGACTTCTCTGAGAGCTTCTGGTAAAACTGCAGATACCACTTACAATCTGTGACAATGGGTTACTGAGGCTCTCTGCTCTTTGCCTCTGACCAGCCCACATTTTCCTGTGAAGAGTTTACTGAAGATGCATGGCAGAGTGTTCCTTTCAGGGTGTGCTCCCAGCTAAAATCTCCTGAACTGTAATGTTCTGTGTAGTCCTTAGTCTGCCTCTTCTGTAGTGTCCTTCTGTTATTCTGGAGTGATCTTGTGCTCCAGATGAAGAGGCTGATCTCTGTCAGGCTGATTTCTGGTAGCCTGGTGAAGTATTACTTCAAGTGTGACCTACAAGTTTAAATCCAGAGATCATCATGCTAATTTAAACCTTTTCCAGTTTGGCTCCACGTGTGTCTAAATGTTCACATGCAAACTCTCATTTTCAAAGACAGGCAGAGGCTGCCTCACCTCTTTCCTTCATTTGATTAGGTGGCTGACTGCTGCTGCTAACAGATTACATTTTCAGCTATTACCAATTGCACTTAGATATAATTTAGTCTTGTTAGATGTAGGAAGAAAATAAAACAAAATAGGTCAATTTGTCATCAGATTGTAATAGTCTTGCCACATAAAACCTTTCCAATTATTACTTTTAAGTGAGTCAATAATGCATTCTGAGGCTATAATCTAAGTGCAACTGTGGCATCCAGAGTAATGTGAGACAGTACATGTGCACAGCAGACATTGTCTCGTCTAAAACATCACTGTATCCCAACTGCAAGAAAAATAAGTTAATTTTCATAGAAATTCAAATAAAATTTTGATTCTTGTCAAGCTCTGGACATTTTAACGTGTTTGAAGTTCTCTTGGCGCTGCTTCTGCTTTAATGAAAGACTCAGTTTTCAGCAAGATAGGCAGACAAGAAAGGCTGGTGCTCATGGCTGTGTATTTGCTTCCAAATTAAGGTTATGCAGGCTTCTGGAAGGAAACAGTAATGCATGGAATTAAAAGTGTTTGTGTTAATTTATAAAGTCATATAACAATTAACAATGTCTGTTAAACTAAGCTGAGAGTTGATGTGAGCCAGTGTCATTGGGAAATAAACTCTAAGATGGGATATTGGATTACCTGGTAACATGGTTGATAAATAGGATTTGACCTCTAGACATAAAAGGAAAGAAAGAAAAGCTTGAGTTCATTGCAGGTTACTGGGGAAGCTTTTCAAAGTTCAGGCAAAAAGCTGATCTTAAAGCAGTTTTTGCATTATGAACAGCTTTGTCTGGGATGAAGATGAGAAGCTACACTGAATAAAACAATGATTTATGCAAACCTGCTTCTAATTTCTATCTGGCCTGGAAGAAAAATGCTGCTGGGGATAAGAAGCAGGTTGCAAAGGCTGGAGCTCGAGTTGGGGCTTGAATTCACAGAGCTCCAGGGCAAAGGAACTGTCCTTTGTGTCTGCAAGGGAGACAGAGATGCTCTTCTGTCAGGTCAGTGGCAAGCAAGGGTGTCTCACTGTGAAATGGTGAGGGTTAGATTGGGATATATGTTCAGTCAATGCTAAGACCATGACTTGTTTCAGATTGACTTAAGAAATTGTTTCACATTTGGTTTCTGAGCCACTTTTTTGCTCTTGGGCTTAACTGCAAGCCTGGGAATAAGATCAGTCAGTGTTGGGGTACAAGCTGGGATTTGCCATTGCCAGTAAAGGCTGCTGACAAACTGATTACACAGAGCTGGCCAGACTGTGTTGGGTGTCAGTGCCAGTTTGTGCTCCTGTGATGTTCATACATGTGGACCTGGATGGTCTCACTGATTTAGGGGAAAAGCTAGGCTTGTATTTAAGAGTGAGTTTGCTTAAGTATGTGTGGAAAAACTCAGATGCTAGCCTGTTTTATCTTGTGTGGACTGCCTGTGCACAAATATATAAATAAAAGTTAGAAATTATGGGTATTTTTCAGGAGGCTGAAAAACTTCAGATAAAATGCTCTTCAAATATAATTTTCTTCTTTGAATTTGCTTGGATCTTGGCATATATAGCAGCAGCACAGATGCTACCAACATGTACTGAGCACACTGACCTTTCAGCCATTTCCCTGTGTGTCAAGCATTGTATCTTTCTGGGCCCTGGGGAATCACAGGATGCTGGAAGCAAACTCAAGTAAAACTATAAAAAAATCAATGCTCTTGATTTCAAAGACCAGCAAAACACATGAGTCAGTCACAGAGACATAATCCCTTACTACCCTCCTTGTCATGCCCAGCCATGATTTCATTGGAAATCAATTTTAAGTGCTATCCTAGATGGGGCTTCTTCTGACTACGTTTTTCACAAGTCCTTTGATTTTTTTTCCGTGAAAGCTTTAAAAAAAGAACAAAGTTGGTGGCTGACTAGTAGTAGCTGATGAGTTAATTGAATGCTTAGAGGGGAAAAAAAGTAAAAAAAAAAAATAGTAAAAAGAGTAAAAAAGTGTAACTATTACCTTGTCACTGGAGAAACTGTCCAGCCTGCTTGCATCTGCTGATGGAGCTGCACAGCTCTGGGCAATAGCTGTTTCTCACAGTGTTATATAAATAAAATAAGTGAAATAAAAGGCCGTGTAAAATTCTGTTGCACATTACATGTGTTCTATAAGGCTAACTCATGGTAGACTTGGTTCTGTAAAGAACCACTCTTATTACATGGCAAAGGCAAGTCTCATGCCTGAATCAGAGGACTGGAAGTAAGAAGGTCTAGGTTTTCATCTTTATTGTAGGCTTCCTCAGGAACTTTGGACAATTCCTTATGTTTGTTTCTCAATTTCCCAAACTGCAGAAGAACAATATTTACACTTTGACATAAATATATAATTTTTTGGAAGAGGATCTTAGAATAAAATGTTTTTTCTGGATTGCTAATGTGTTGCATCCATCTGGGCTTGTGGGCTGTGGCACGGGGTAGTTCACTTTATAACTTGAAAACAGATACTTTTCCCTACTTTTGCTCTGATGATGTGCTTTGACATAAAGAAAAAGCATCAAAACCAATATGTATAATCTGCAGCAGTTTATCTTAGGCTGTGATTTTGCTTCATTGGAATCTGTTAGCTAGATTTCATCATGATTTTGGGAAGCTAAGTCACTGCACTTGTGATGAGTGGATCTTTGTGGGTTAAATTATTTTCTCACATTGTCATTGTCTCACATTGCACATAATGTGAAGTAGCTCTGCCTTATTTTGCTTTATCATTAATCATTACAAGTAAAAATTAAGGAAGAAGTTAAGGAGCTTTCATGCACATGGAGCATAAGACTGAGAGGGGATGTCAGTTTAATTCTTGCTTTTCCTAAATATGGATCCAGATTGCCAAGGACAAGCCCCAAAGAAATCACAAATCTAAATTTGCTTTTTTAATGTACAATTAGTAAGAGACCATTCTGTGGTCACTCACAGGTGAATTGAGAAAGAACAGCACTGGGTTCCTCAAGGACTTGTAAAGGAGAAGGACATCAAAATCAGCCACACAAAGAGCACACTGCTCAGGAGCACTGTGTCAGGGAGAGAAGGAAGGTATTCTCAGAGCTATGCAATGAAGCACTGCTTCTCCACTGATCTCAGCTGTGTCATTAGAGGCTTGCTTTACACAGCACATGAGATTCCAGCTTTTAAACAAGTTTTCAATGAGACTGTTGAAGACTTGAGGCTCTTTGCTTGTTTGAATTGTGCAGAAATCTTGAGTTCTGGAAGTTAATAGTATGAGAAGAATAAGACATTTTTAAGTTGTGCTTGTTCAGCAGAAATGGTTTTAGAAAAAAATTAAACACAACTTCTTTACCAATAATGTTTGTGGAGAGAAAAGGGAGCATCTTAGGCTTTTAATATTCTTTTAAAAATTGCCTAGATGGCTCAAAAATGGCCTGGATAGCTTTTCTGGGATAGGGTTAGAAGGCAGTGTGTTTGACTTTGTATCTTTGTGGATGGTTTATTGGAGCATTGAAGAACTTCACTATGCTGAGCTAATTTCTGTAGTAAGAGAGCTCCAGACAAACTGAGTTTTAAGGTGAGTATCTGATCAGAGGGCTGGAGCACCTCTCTTGTGAAGAAAGGCTCAGTGCTGACATTGTTCAGCCTGGAGAAGAGAAGCTCCCAGGGAGACTTTTAAGCCGCCTTCCAGTACCTGAAGGGGGCCTGCAAGAGAGCTGGAGAGGGACATTTTACAAGGGCATGGAGTGACAGGACATGGGGGAAAGACTTCAAACTGAAAGACAGTAGGCTTAGAAATGAAATTTAGGAAAAATATCGTTACTGTGAGGGTGATGAGGCACTGGGGACAGGTTGTCCAGAGAAGCTGAGGCTCCCCTGTCCCTGGAAGTATTCAAAGCCAGGTTGGCTGGGGCTCTGAACAACTTGGTCTAGTGGAAGGTGTTCCTGCCAAGGCAGGGACTTTGGAACTTGATTTTGAAGGTGCCTTCCAACCCAAAGCATTCAATGGTTCTATGATGTATATAATTGAGTACATTTCATTCTTGCTCTAGTATAAGTGGGTTTTGTAAGCTCAGATTTGACCAATGGTGAATTACAGCCTGGATCATTCACCTCTAACTACCAAAATATATTTAAAGCAAAGGATTCTTTCTGTATGTGTTACTATTTGAATTTTTAACTGGGGCAGATGAAAATACATTGCTCCTTTTGAAAGAAAAAAATGTGTGTGACAGGAATATTAAAAACCAGAAGCAAGTACTTACCTATTCCTACTGAAGAATACAATTTGGGTCACCCTCTGTCATAAGGAAATCAAAGTTGTGCAAGCAAAAAGGAAAATGTATTTATAAAGTAGCTATATTCTACTTTTTTTTTCATTCCACCAAAATGTACTGACAGTGTGACCTATGACTCTGCAACAAGAACAACTGGAATTAAATTGTATTACACCTGGAGCTGTTTTATTCCTTTCACCATACAGACACTAGGGAAACTAAGGAATGGTTATGAGCCAGGTGAACTGGAGGGTTTTCAAATAAATTCACGTGCAGTATTTTTCTCTCTAAGTTATATTCTGATTACATTTCCCTGTAGGAGGGACAGGAAATAATCTGAAGTCTGGCCAAAGTTATATTACAAAGTTGTCTTTGACAAAAGGTGCCTTTCCTTTGCACAGACTCATCACTGCGAGTTTTCTGTGACTCAGCGAACTGCAGGGTTTGGCTGTCAGAATTAAATAGTCTCTGGTGGCACCATGCCAGAGTTCAGTGTGCTTTCCCTCAGTGTTATCAGAAACTCAAAGTCAATAAAACTTATGGAAGCAAAATTTTCCAGCCTGTCCATGACCTTGCTGGAGAAAGTTGTGCATTCAGCAGTGCCAGCTCCTGTCTCTCGGTGATCAGAGGTTGTCTTCACTGTGGTTTGTGTCTAGACTTTTGTACAGGAGGAAAAGGATGAATTTTCATGACATTTTAAATTCTAGTCTTACGATATGGTACAATTTAAACTAGGTTGTGCATTATAGACCCACTATGTTGGTTGTAATTGGTCTCTCCATCTTGCTTTATCAAGAACTGCAAGGCAATAGCTCTCCATAACAACTTCAAGAGGGGTTAATTTTCATTTCTGCAACACTCATAGGGTGCAGAAATGTGGCTTTTTTTTTTCTGGACATCCTGTGTATTTCTTTCTAGCTAGAATAATGAAACTTTCTAGTTTTGCTATGTTATTATGAGCCTAGTCCTTAAGTTCATGAAGGCATTTGCTAAATTTTCTGAAAATATTCTGGAGAATTAAAACTGGAACTTAAATTTGTATTCATTGGTTTCACAGCCCAGAGAGTGCATATCTTTTCACTTCAACAGTCCAATGAAATAGATCCCATATGGCCTCACTTCAGGCTTCATGACATTGGCTATGTCTCACTGATGGGGTTTCTAAAGTTTCCCATTGCCTGGATGCTCTGTGCTCTCACTGTTCTGGTCTTTTTCTCCATGATATAATTCTTCTCTTGTTAACAGGACGACTGTTCCTTTGTTTTCAATAAATCTGACACATTGCTCACAAATCAATTGGCAAAAAGATCCTGTTTCTGCTGTGGAAATTACTGCAGTGCATACTAGTGTTCTGCTCCATATTTTGGAACCTTTCCCATAAAGCATTTAATTATGTTTTCTCTTTCCATGATTACCTTCACTCTTATCTCGATCATTTGTCCTGTCTGCTTCACCTGTCTGTATAAACTAGATAGCAAAGTGGCATAATCCTTGAGCTGGAAACAGAGATATGTGCTGATAAAAGACCAATTATTTTGTAAATATTGAATCTGGGTCCTGAAATACATGCTGGTTAAAAACCATACTCCTGGATATTAACAGATGATACTTTCCAGAGCTTAGACAAAGCTCAGACAAAGACAGTGAAAAAAAAGATGGCAGCTGCTTGTAAATTCACTTGTAAAGCCCCTGGGATAAGGTGGTCCTTCAAGTAGGTCAGTGCATAACTTCAATGAATAATAAAGGCAATAAATACATGTGTATAAAACCACCTTCCTGAAGTCATAACTGTTTCAGCAATTTATTACCTTACAAACTTATTACCACCTCAAACCAAAGCAAACCAGACCTGGTTTGATACTATCTGGTGGAGAAAATAAAATCTTATTTTGCTGATAAGACTCAGTGAACAAATAGGGCCCTAGAATATAACATAAATCCAAACACCTCCTCTTGAAATATATTATCAGATGCATCTGTTCACCCAGGGCCATTCATATTCAGCAGCACCATGCCATGTTTATTGATACTTTGACTTTTATGTACCTATGCTGGTTTTGGCAATGGAAAATCAAAATTTTATGTAGTGATACAAACCCATCACCTACGTTCATGCTTCAGGAAGACTCTTTCAATGGATGAAAAGGTTGGGATAATGGCACCCAAGCAAGAAACATCAACTGCTTAAAAATTTGAGTGCTGCTTTCTCAGTTAGTGATCTTGTCTACAGTTTGAGAGGCAGATGAGCAGTTCCACAGGCTAAGCTCTACCAAAACCTGGAGGCTTGCTAAAATATTTTATCTTTCGTC
This sequence comes from Erithacus rubecula, assembly GCF_903797595.1. NCBI lineage: Eukaryota > Metazoa > Chordata > Aves > Passeriformes > Muscicapidae > Erithacus > Erithacus rubecula. The sequence continues at coordinate 35,381,213 of NC_136687.1, read as the reverse complement.
TTCTTCAGTGGAGTGGTGAATGACATTAGTTTGAGACCACTCAATGCTTTCCAGTTTGTTTTTTCATTTTGTATGAACACATCAAGGTTCTACATATTCATGCTCTTCTAACACTGCCCAAGTGTACCATATTCTTAATGTTGATAAGACTTCTCATAAAAAGCTTTTCTTTAAAAGTTTTCTTTGCTACCAAAATATTGTTTCCACATTTTCTGCTTTTGACAGCACTGTAACTCTGCTGCTGTTTTATCTCATGCAAGAAAGTGAAGCTGGAATATGTGGAAAGGCAGGGCACATCTGTGTGAAAGTGCCAAGATATTCTCTGAGATCTGATTTTATAAAACTGTGCTGATGATCAGAATGTTGGAATAAGCTAAAAGGCCCAATTTTATTTTTAATGGATCTCAGCTAAGTAGAAAAGTGGACTCTTCAGTCCTGCTATTAAAAGGTACTCTTTGTTGCAAAGATGATGAGTTGAGTGTATGAGCTTAACAGTGTGACTAGAATGCAGTTGTACCTGTATATATGAGAAGGATATTACAGAGTTCTGTCTGCACACTGTGGGGTTATTTCCTTGTCACTATTCTGGAGCAGTGCTTATCCAGGAGGAAAAATAGCAGATATATCAGGCCCTCAGCTTCCACTTACAGAAATATTGGTGCTTAAGGCATGAAGGGAAAAATAAAGTTATAAATTAATGAGTTGTATTAACACCAAACCTACTACTGTCTACTGTCATTAATGAAGAAAAAATAAATTGCATTAATTTCTAAAAACTCCCACTAGGCTGCCACTAACACACATCTCTAGCAGGAGATCCAGCATGACATAAAATAACAAGAATGTAAGGTCATTAATAGAACTTTAAAAGATGAGATTCTTCTTACAGAGCTTTTGGTAGCTAAAATAAAGTCCTCTGTACTGAAGTGAGTCACTGGCTACAGAAGGAAAAAGGAACCTTAATAATACAATTCCTCTGACCCAGTTTTAAACCTCATCTAGAGAAAAGATTAATAATATCAACCAATGTGAATAATTCAGATGAAGGTATTGTGGCCACATTGTGGTCTTCATAAATTGACATTTTTGTAGATGAGTTCCCAGAGCCACATCTAGTAAATAAGCCAGTTTAAAAAGCTTTGTAAATATTAATAACCCCTCATAATTACTGTTAATGGCTACTATTGATGGGTTTTCCCCATATCCTGCCCTATGCTTCAAATAGAATTGAAATGAAAACACAGGACCAGTTCTTGCAATAGCTCCAGTCTGGGAAATGTTTTTAGGAAGTGGTTATGAAGGGATCTACAAATGACAGGCACTGTGATTCTATGACAAATCTGATGCTCTGCCATAGCAAGGCTTTTAAGGCAAAGCCACTTCAAAGTCAGTCTGCTCAAGCGTGTGAGCACCACTGTGGCAGGTTAGAAAGCATGTGGTATCCAGCTGCCTTATTTAGCTCAGGATCACCTAAGTGCATGTCACAGTTGCTGTGCTGAGACTGTGCAGTACAAGAGGCTGGGGCAGGATGGCAGCCAGGGTCAGCAGGCTGTCTTCCCTGGCCCCTGTCTCCTTGCTGGGGAGAGATGGGGCAATTGCCTTGGGTGCAGCTGGAGTGACCCAGAGCTATGTAGCCTCCTGATCCAGGTGCACCTCTCTTTCTCCACTGCCCTCAGAGTGCCTGGAGAGATAACCCTTTTTTAGCATGGAAGTGATACAAGGACTACTAGTTTGGATTCTTAAAGACAGGATGTACACTCTCATCTTCACTCTCTTCCTCCCCTCCCCCACATACTAGGAAATTCAGAAAATAATTTTTACCTCTTTGAATCACAAAAGATGAAAAGGATAATATTCCTCTTTGCAGGCATAGGAAAGATAATGTCACATGAATTTGCATTCTTTGTGACATTCTGCTATGTAATTTGATGATGTAAGTACCTGGAAATGTCAATAGTATCATTGTATATCAAAGTCTTTTACAAAGTATATTAGCTCATTATCACCATGGGGATACAGAGACTAAAAGGACTCATTTGGAATTACTCAGAAAGGAGTAGGAAATTCAGGTAAAACCCTCTAACAATCCTCTGCCCATGTGGTGACACCATCAGGATATTTTTCTCTTTGGTACATAAGCAACATGTTGTTCCAATGCAGCTGTTCAGTACATCTGTATTCAACTGCAGTTACAATGGGGAAATGAGATATTGTATATAGACTCTGCATGATAATGTAGCCACTGCCTTGAGCTGAGCACAAGACTGGAAAAAAGATGTGACCTTAAGAGAAGCTTGAATTTAGCAGTAAACTGACTCAGTGCCTATGCAAGAGTTGTGACTTGCTGTATAGTTCAGCTCTAGATTTTAATTCTCACTGTCACTCACTTCCTACACAATAATATGTCTTAGATGAACAGTCCTTGCTAAATCAGAGACAAGCTAACATAAACATCTGTACTGTCCTATTAGTTAAGCCAATTTTTCTTTTGTCCAGTGTAATGTGTTTGTCAATGGCCAAAGCAAGAGCATAAAAAATGGGGAACTATTTAGTGATCCCTTGATATCCTTTCCCATTCAGGCAATCATTGGATTAGGAAATCCTGGTTTGGACCACACAGATAACTGTGTTCAAAAGCCTTTTATGGTCCTGTTCCAAATCACTGTGTTTAATCCTCTTTTCAGATCCATTTATATATTTGGTCTGCACAAAATCCTGTGTAATGTTAAGGTGCAAGAGCAACGCTTTGTTGTGACTTTCAGTTTTTGGCAGGGGCAAAACATTTGTGTAGCTCATTTATCACAGCATATTGTATTTTCTGTGGTCTGTGAAGCTGCTACTGGAAGCAAGCTGTGACAGCTATTGAATGCCGAGTTTGGAGGCAAAGATGTTAGCAAAGCTATTAGAATTCTGTTATAGCCTGGAGAACACACATAGGAAGTCAAATTTTCTATGAGATTCTTCAAAGTGCCAGTAGTTACATAGTGATGTGGTGGTTGTTTTAGCCTGGTGTTTCTCATCCTTAATATACAATTTGATACAAATTTTTGAGAAGTAAAATATTTTTTTCCCTTGACAAAGAAGGCCATTTCACAAACAGAAAGTGTGGTTAGAACCATGAATGAATATTAGAACCATCTCTAACAGAGCAAGTCTCAACCATTTGTGTCTGGCTCTGGGGAAGATTTCTGCTCATCTTTTGTCACTAGACTTTTCTTACATGCTGTGTTCTACTCTCCTTTCCTCCTCTTCCATTGAACTTAGCTCTAGTGTCATCCTTCTTACTTCAGTTGTCCTAAGCATCATTGATATTTTATTTTAAATAGCAAAAGAAAGGTCAGTGCACACTCTTGATCAGTTTGTAAATATATTTTCCACTCTTATTAGATGTGTAGTCACAGCATTGCAACATTTCATTCAAGAAACTTACAAGAATGTGGCAAAGATTTCCTCTTGCCCTTATAGTTTTGAATCATGAATCTTTTAAAATGGGATTTCTCAAAACCATGTTATGATCTTAGGAATTTTAGTTCTGTTTTAAAAACTAACTTGGTCATTCAATAATCTAATATAAAAGAAAAAAATCAGTAGGACTTCTCCTCCCAAAATACTTCACCCACTCTGAAAACCAGTGTTACTATAACAGTGAGGGGATCATATGAACTTTTTACCCTATCCCACCTTCATGGCTTTGGTGCAACAGATAAGGAACTCTTAATGCCACTTCTACCAAATAGCCCAAGACCTGAGTTGCCAGGATTTAATCTTTTGAAAACTCATTAATTTGCAGCTTCAGACTTTTGAAAGATATCCTTTTTATCCCTCACTTTGGGCTTTAGGGAAATAGCTGAATTAATACGAGTGACCTGTCTGGAGAGAATGCCATGTAATGAGGGACTCTTTAATCCAACAGATTACTCTGGTGAGTCTTCCATAACTTCAAGTCTTAAAACCAAGATAGGATATCCTTCTCAGAGGTAATGAAAATGCATGGCCTTTCTGATGATGATTTCCTTTGGCTTTGAAACTCATGAGTCCCTGGGATTCTTGTTCACAGTAAACACCACCTGCAAGCATGACTGATGCCCACAGAGTTCGAACCATCTGTGCATGTTGCTTTCTAAAAGTCCTCTCTTCACATCTATTATGTGGGAACTAATCTAACATCTATGGCTTATCACAGACTTGCCAGGGATTACCCTGCAGGAATAGCTAAATAAAAAGATACAAATGGGAAATATTATGCCTATTAGGAGGCAGAAAGAAATAACACATTTATTCATTTGGCATAACTGCTGTTACTTGAAGATATAGGCAATATATCTTCAAGTAACATTATATTCCAGATAGTTACCCTTCAGAGTTACATCTCCCTAAATTTAGTGCTGATCTCCTAAAGTGATGCTGGCTGCTTTAAATAAAAAAGTGTTTGGGTTAGATTTACCACCAACCAGAGATTAGTTATTGATGGGATTATGCATCATGTGATCTACAACAAATGCAGAGAATAAGGTAATAGCATATCTGTAAAGGATAAAAAGCTATGGTGGCAATTGTAAGAAAATAATTGGTTTTAATTACTGAAAATTTATGTCACCTGGGGCCCCTGTGGATTGAAAACATCCCTAAAAAGGGCTGAACAAAGAAATCCAGAAAAAACAGAGAAAAAGCTGAGATGCAAAAGTGTGGGTTAATATAGTATCTGTAAAAGTCAAGGCTGTTCTCTATTAGTTTGGGTTTGTGATAAAGTATCTTCTTTCTTAGACATTACAAAGAAAATTTTAGCCATTTACTTTCACGTTAGTGGGTTGCCTAAAACGTTGAAAATTTCCCTGGCTAGGCTTTTACTAAGACCATTACCTCCTGCCAGTCTTCCTCACAGATGCAGAAACTAGCTTATTTTCTTATTAAGTAATATCTTCCAAGTTCTTGGAACTGTGTTGAAAATACAATTTCATATAATCTGCCAAGAAAACTGAAGTGGTCTTTCAATTTCTCTGCTTTATTAGTAGTTCTTGTGGAGAGGGGGACACTCAGTGTATTAAATTATGCATTCCATGTAAGGCAGTACAATAATTTGAAGAACTTTATCAACCTCTGTTAATGCTTGATTTATTGGATGAAACTGCAAGAAAGTATCTTAAGTTCATTATTAGCCAAATGAAGAAAAAGGTCAAAGTTCTGTGTACATCAAGGAACAGAAATACTTTCATGTTAATTTTTTCCAGACCACATCACAGCATATCCACTTGTTAGGTCAATCCAGATCTGATATATTATAACTTGAAAATAAAAAGAAAATATAATTCTGAAAGTATTTTCCACATTCTGTGCAGCTGTAGGGAACCTTCTAGATGTAGCCAGTTTTCATGTTTCTGGGATATTAATTCTCAAAAAGAATCAGCAAGACCCTTATTCTTCTCCCCTTGTGACTTCTGTGCTTCACAGGGTTGCACAATAATTTCCATAATCATTAGGAGAAAAGTGAGGTAAGCATGGTATTCCTGGGAACAGTATTAGAAGAATGAAAATGCATGTTTCTTTGCATTTTTATTCAGAATGATTACAGTTCAAACACTGCAACTGTTCTATTCCTATATAAGAGTGTCTAGAGTGGGCTTCTCAAAACCTCTTATTAAACAATAAAGAAAACAAGGCAGGTTAGGACATGCACAGCACAGCTCAATGGAGTTTTCTTACATATTTGCCTCAGTGAGTCACAGTCCAGATTGCAAAGACAAGACCCAAAAGAACTGCAGATCTCTAGGTCACAAGATTTCAAAATACAAGTGGAACTGAAATATAAGTAGATTTTTTGAAATGCAAATAGAGTTTGTAAGTGTCCAGAGTTTGCCCAGATTTCTAGTTGGTTTTCATCTGCCAAAAGTGTGAAAATGCAGTGGAACCAGAGTACAGCTACAGGAGAATGAGCAGCTAAATGCTCACTCGGAAGAAAAAGAGAGCTGCTGCAGAGCTCTCTGCAGCAGTGCAGCAACCTGCTCCTCACCTGCCCCCACCAGGGCTCACCACACCGAGCCTGCCCTTCCCTTCCTCTGTGCCCTCCTTTCCCAGCGGCAGATGGTGTCACCTGCATCAGATGGCTTAAACCCGGCAGTGAATGAGAGAGCTTATTTGCTCCTGGATGGATGAAATGAAAAGGGAAACCCAAAACTTCCATTTGCCATGTCATTTCTTCCTATGTGAACATGTTGCCACTTTTTTGCTTTTGTCTTAAGTGGCTTCCACTTGAACACTTAATAACAGTGAAAGCTCTCTCCCCAGAGACCAGAAAATGTGCATTAAGGGGTTCAGGGAAACTGCATGTGCATATAGGATTTCACTGCCATTGTTCAATTTGCATTGTTGAGGATATTAAATTAATTATAGATACTTCACCACAGCTGGGAAAAAAACCCTCTCTAAATTAAATTAGGTAGCAAAACCAGGTAATGTGGCATAAATGGAATTGCATTTTGCTTACATTCAACCAAATTAATGTTTAGATCTCTGAAAATTAAGATGTTTTATTCAACACATTGCTAATTTAAGGCTTACTTAATAATGGTATTTTGATTATCTTTATGTAATTCAGGTTTGGATGAATGACAATACAACAAAAATATTTGACAATGACAATAGCATTTACCTGGGAACTAAAATCAGTCTTAAGTTATGTTTGCATTTATTCCTCTATAAAAAATATTATTTCAATTAAACAGACACATCAATTTGTTGTTGTATAAAATAATTTTCACATTTGAGCCCAATATAAAATTTGCCTGATAGCAATATCAGAGTTTTGATAATTTCTACACATGCTTAGTGAGATGAGATGTGAATACTTCCTGTTGAGCAGCACTGCACAGGAGACACTGCTAATTTGGATCCCCCATTAGCACCATCTAACTGTATAAAATGGGACAAATTTGTCTTCAAAGACAGTATTGGCAGCCTGAGAGCAGATTTGGGCCTGCAGGCTCTCCCTACACTGTCACTCCGTGGGTCTTGGCTGCCCAAGCCTACCCTGTGTCTGTGGAGGAGTCATCCCTATCCACTGCACCACCTTGCCCACCTATTTCAGTTCCTCTCTAGTGGATTTAGCTAAAAGCTGCAGTAATCTGGGAATTGAGCAAAGGATTGATCTTAGATATGCTGCTCAAGATGTGACCAAATTAAAAGGCTTGAGACAGACATGAAAAGTGATGCTGGGCTGGAGGCACTGGAATAATCCTGCCAATGGGAGGGATGCTGGGAAAAGCATACATCTGTGCTAAGTTGTGATGTGCTATTTATAACTAGGGAGAGAAGAGGGAATGAAAATTATTGTAAGTATTAAAATCATGCCTATTGTGAAACTTCCAATGAAACAAGGTTGTGCCTGGCCCTTATTTGCTTGGGTTGCCTGGGCTGCTGAATGACTAACTAGATCTTTGAAAAGTGTTTTACTTTGAAATTCTGAACAGCTGCACAGAAACAGCCATCTGATATTGGTGGAAAACCACAATACTTTCATCCAAACAGTAAATAGAACTGAAGACAATGATCCAAATGGAAAGCCTTGGAGAATCAGTTCAGTTGAAACTTTCTGAAGGTTTTGTACCTGTCGCTGAGTATCAAATGTTTGGGATGACAATAACCAAGGGATAAGAGACTGAAACATTTCTTTATTTTTTCATTTTGTTTGCATCTGGCAGTGTCAGGGTAGTGGCCATTCTACCATGTCCCCTGTTCAGTTACTTACACTCTCCATTCAAAACCACACTTGATTGAATCAGCAAGAGTAGTTCCTTTATCACATCCATATGCTTGGCAAACCAGAGATTTTCTAATACAGGTACAGAGTAATTATTCACAGACTGATGTAAAAACCAAGAATCAGAATACCTTTTACAAATAAGAAAATGAGCTGCAATGCCCTTTTGTCCCAATTACCAGGGACCTCAGTTTATTTGTAATCATAGCCTCATTTAGCTGGATCAGTTTCAATTTTTAAAAATACTTACATCAGCTTTATCTGACAAAACTTCAGTAAAATTAAATACTGATCTCCAAATCATTAAAACCAGATGCCATTCAGTAGGACAAGAATGGAAGTGACACATGAGATAATTCCAACATAATATTTTGGAGGAATGTATCAGTTGAGATTAATAGTAAGAAGTATTAGTAGCTAAGACCATCTCAGGTGCAACTTTCTAAGTAAATGATTTCTATTTCCCAACTCAAATGGAAAACAAAAGTCAGAACAAATAAATTCAAATCTAACAAAACCATGGATTTTACAGGAAATAGAGCATTTTGGTTTTGAATATTTTAAATTCTTCTGAATTAGATAAATTTAGTAATGCAATGTCCTGTAAAAAAAATTAGTAAACTGCAAATTGTTTGCACTTTTCATTTTCTGTCCTTTTTTAGCTGAAAAAGTCTAAGGGAACATCCATTGTATTGTGCTTGTTTTTACAGTGTTGTGATGAATTCCAAATGTTAATATAATCCAAATATTTTCTGGAGATGATTTTTAATACTGGAAGAGCTCTATTTAGCTTTTTCACAAAGATTCTTTTATAAGGTCAGCCAGTCTCTTGAAGGCCTGCAATGACAAATATGGTTCACATTTATATTTCAGCATTACATGAATAGAGAACACAGCAAACCTGTAAAGCTACTAAAACTGCCCTAACCTTATAGAATCCATATTTTATAATGCAAATTCTGCTGATATTCTCTCCTTTCCTTTTATAAAATCATGTATGTACTTTGACTGCACAAAGCTTCCAATTCTCTGATAGAAAATAAAAGGCAGAAATTTCTGAAACAGAAAAATGCATATATTGATGTTTAAAGGTTATTTGGAGTTCAGATGTAAATTCTGACAACCTAGTGATCCCTGAGAGAGTACCTCTTTTAATGTAATATTACAGCCTGGAGACTCCAGAAGTGGAAAAAAGGAGGAAAAGTTGAGTGGGGAAGCATATAAAAATACAATAAAAATTCAAAAATACAAAAAAAAAACCCAACAAAAAACCAGAAAAATACAAAAATATTGAATGTCAATAGTATGGTTATTAATTAACATAGAGAAAGGGAAAAATAGAAGAAATACAGAAAAACTAAAAAAGGCAATAGAAGCACTTTTACAAACTTTCACAACTGCACGAAAGTACAACTACAAATACTGTAGTAGTATTTGTAGTTTCAAGCACCCCAATCAAACCAGGATTAAATCTGCACAAATGTCTCCTATCTGAATAATCCCACTGATTTTATAGATAGAGTCAAATAATATCAGAAATGCTCCTAAAACACATAATAGATTAGTTCATGAATAATAAAATAAAGCATGTATGTCAATTGTATGAAAGAAAAACAATATTCTTTCTTACAAAACATTGCCAGCACACACACACACAAGAACACAGGTAGTTAAATCTCAGAATCTTGGGCATGCAAAGTCTAAAAGATGCCTGCTAATACTTCAGCAAATAGCAGGTCTTACTACTTACTCTGGTTTCAGTAAAGCATTTATAAATAATGCCCAGGAGGTTAAAGTATGAGACACTGCACGTATGAGATACACAGAAAAATTCTAAGTGGTCCTAAAATTTGGTACCTTGCAGGTCTTTTGGATGAATATGTTGCTTAAGGAACAGCTAATACTGCTGTGAATGTGCTGCTTAATCACCTACAGACTAAAACCTCTAACATTCAAGAAGAAAATGTATGAAGGAGAATGTAAAAATAAGGGAGCATTACTGTGTGAGAGAGTGTCTTGATAAAAAAATGTAAAAAAAAAAAAGTCTCACCAGATCCATCTGGGCAGGAGAAGACAGAGAGAAGGAGGCTCTGACATAAGAACTAGGCTCTGAACTGTCAATATTGAATGCTCCTCCAGGAACCAGTAATACCTAGGAAAAAGTGATAACACACAGTTATTACCACTTTTAAAACACTATGTTAAATTAAATTTGAGAAAGCTCAGTGCTTACACACTTGAATCAGAACATGAGGTAACGTATTATTTTCTTCAAAGTGAGGAGACAAAAATATACAAACTATAACCAGACTTTTCATAATAAAACCAGAGAGTCTTGTGTGGCTTGTATCATCACAATGCTTAGAAGCATCTGGGGTGTAGCTTATGCAGTACACAGTGCTGGGTCTTATAAATTGGAGAAATAAAACCAAACTTAATTTCTGTCATTGAAAGAAAATGATGAACAGCCATCATACAGATAGGTACATATATTAATATTATATATATAATATACAATGACATTTTGTACCATATGTTATATTGGTTTCAATTTAAGTAAGCTAATATCAGCATCTGAATAGAGTCATGAAAATATTTTGTTAATCAGTAACTATCCACAGCGCCTGACTTTCAGACTTCATGATGGTGCATAGCAAGGCCCCCTGCTTTTTTATGTGTGTACATGTGGATAGATACAGATATTTTATCCCTCCCTTTCTTCATTTTAAGATCATAAGTCATTAAATCATATGTCATACTTCTTTCTTCAAAGCCTTTTCCATTATCAGCTGTTGTGTATCAGAAATACCCTTGATTTTGATCCATAAGAACATGCCAGCAGCAGGAGGATACCATTCTGCCAAGTCTGGAGAAAGAAAGAGAGAAAATGGAATCAAAGAAGAAACTTATGATCTACTTTGAATGGATACATCACAGATTCAGTGGTGTTTTGGATTTTCTGATACAAACATTATTATCACTATTGCTATAGTAATTTGTTTTGGTATAGTCTTTTAAATTAAGGTCACTATTTCAGAAATTTTTTAAAGACAGAGAGTTTAAACATTAAAAGTATAAGAACATAATGAAGTGAAACACAGGCTCTTTGTAAAATTGTTTTGAATAATAATGTGGTGACCTTTTTTTCATCACCATCTATCTCCCTGTCCTACTAGAAAGCATAAAAATGCAGAAATATAGAATTTGTCCTAAGCTCAACATTTAATGCAATTGATTTGCTTACAGTGCTTATCTGTCACTTCAGTCAAGAGAAGAACTTCAGTGATTTTTCTTAAGCACAAAGATGATAAATAGCTAGCAAAAAAATTTAAGTGATTATCTGTGTTCCACTCTGACCTTTTAACCACTTGTCAGCAGCAGTGAGCATTGCATCCCGCTGGATCCTGTAGAAGTCCACAACTCTGTAACCAAATTATCAATTGAAAGTCATGAACTCACATAATATCAGAGTCTATTTGTTTCTGAAGGCAGAAATAAAGCTTTTTTACTTGAACAACTCAAATACACATTTAATAGAAAAATAAGCATATCCTAGGTGGGCACAACACAGTATACTGTGTGCATAAAACTTTGTTTATGTATTCAAGAAGCCTTTACTGCTTCACTGCATCTCCAACAAAGCACTGATCAACCAGACAGAGGAAGTCCCTGTGTGGCTGCTTCTTCAGCTTTACACATATCATAGAAACCTTTTATATGTTACATCCATTCTGTCTATTACAGCAGTAGATACAAGTCTTGTTAGCAGTATTTACTGCACAAAGCACACACACTGAAGAAAATTAGGGACTTAAACATATGCAAAAGCACAGACAATATTTGTGCATTTGGGTTGAATTTGTGTAACAGGTACACATGGAAATTACATTTGACAAGGTAAAAAGAAAATAATATAATAAACTTGTCAAAACTATTTGACAGCTTCCCCTTTCCTGAACTTTTGAACCTCTCCCCTTCATACTTTAAGTAAAACTTTCAAATAGTTTAATCTCTTACTGGGAAAAATGACCCTAAGCCAGGTTTCAACATGGACAAGTCACGTGCAGTGGCTTTTGTTGACATAAAATGACACGGCTGTGCAGTGGAAGACACAAGAGAAATGACTGATACTGAGTTCATAATTCAAATGCAAATATGTTCCCATGTCTTGCGAAAACATCCTTAGTAATTTACATAATTTACATAGCAATTTTACATTTGTATTTTTAAAAATACTCTCTGAATCAATAGCTTTGATTTCTAGATGTATTTTATTACATCTGATACACAAATACCAATATGTTCAGAGACTTAAACAGTTTTGGGGCTCAGCTATATCTATTGCTTCATTCCATATGAAAGAGTAAATCTCCTTTCTGCAGTTTTTACCAAAATTGCAAATTCTGTTACGAAGTTTTTACCTGTTACTATTTTAATTAATTGTTGAAATCACAATAACTAGTAACATGAAACTTCCCCAAAAATGTAGCTACTCCAAAACCTGCTCTAACATGGCACCCTAGTACAAATGAAATCACCTGGAAGAGATTGCAGTCAGTTGTGGGGCCTCATCAGTAAGGTTATAAAGCATTGCAGCTGCCCCACTGCAACCCTATTTTCATTAATTTAGGTGGAAGAACGGGCTTCAGCAAGGCTGCCTTTTGACCTACAGCAAAAAGGTAAGCAAAGAGATGCATTTGAGATTTATTTTTTGTGAACTACTGAAAGTTGAGCTAAAGTGTGGTCCAAGTTTATCTGTGAGACTTATCCTTATGTTCCTAAATCTTAAAACAAAGCAATGCTAAGGCTGGTGTGTCTGGTCTGTTTTGGTTTTTTTTTTTCCAAATATTGCTGTTTACAGTATGAACATCAAGGAAAACCAGTGGCTGTTACAGTGAGATATACAAACTTTTTGCATGTTTTGCTCATGTTGCTTTTACAGGCTTTTGCAGAGTGTAGCATGTTCCTACTGAAGTGAGGAACTTGGGGTTTTGATGATATCCAGGTAGAGCATATAAAATGAGGCACTGACAATCAAGAGAAACTATGTAAAACTAAATGTGTGTCAGTCAGTATGCAAGAAATGCCTTGTGAGTTAGATGGTAGCCCAGTGCTCCCTAAGAGTGACAGGCAATGTTCAGTCAATGTTCAGTGTGCATAGATGAAACTCACTGTTTTCCCATCACTATCCACAATCAGGAGATCAAGGATGGCAAGAGTGTGAATTCCTGCTAACTTAGTGAGGCAAGAACTCCCTTTATAAAGGCTATGCTGACTCTTTCTCAATGGTTTCTATGCTCAGAGATCTCAGCTTTTGCTACAGACCCCAACACTTCAGCAGGGATCAAAACTTTATTCACTGGCTTGAAGCTTCCAGGATCCTCTCAAGTTCCCTTCAGGTGGGAGCTGCATGGTATCTCTGCCTGGAGTGGTAGGTGACATGCTCTGCCCTGCCTGTCTGCAACTTCCCACTGTTTCCCTTCAGGGCTCTTGTGTGAACAAACAGTCTTGGTGACCTGCCTTACCTACTTGGCCTAATACTGGAACACCTCCTCTGACTTGTTAACTGCAAAGAACGTTTGATATAGGTACGAAGTAGCAGAATAACAGATTATGGGATTCAGTATGTGACATAAGCCTACCTGTCTATATGCTCCAAGAAACCCTTTTGTCCCCATTGCTGAAGCAGCTGCGATACCATAATCTAAAGAAATGAAACACATCATCAGTATCATGTTTTAAACAGGACTGTTCCACAATCATCAAAAGAGCCATAGCCAGATGCATTATTCAACATTCCCCAGACATGGAATTGCATGCAGTATCTCTTGGAGCCCTTTATAAATAGAGGTGCCAGGGTAATTATGGTCCATGTTACTGGTGTCTCCAAGGATCAGGGTAGTTATTTGGAAACTGGGGTGAGGGGAGGAAAAAATGGATGAAGAGCTAAATATGGGAACTGGGGAGAAAGAGGAAGGCAATATCTATTGTTTTACCTTCCTGTCCGCATTGGCCTCTCCGCTTTAATAGTGCCTCTGTGACGAGCTAATGGAGCTGGAAGAGGGAAGCTGTATTTAGATGTGTTCAGTGTCTCCTTTTTACTAACCATAAAGGGGCTGTAGTTGTCAGCTTGCTTTGAAATGCCTTTGTGGGCTGCCAGTATTGTTTTAATTAAAAAGCAGAATAAAAAAAATAATAAATGAGTGGAGTTTTTTTCTATACTGTGCTTTACATTGAGGTTTTTCAAATGAACCTACCAAGAACAGATAAAGTATTTCAAATTTTGATTCTTGAAATCTGAGGGTTAAGGGATATTAGCTCTACTATCTAGGCACTGAGACAACCATCTAGGTTTGGTTCCAAGGTGGTCTCTTTTCCTTTGGCAGAATTGACAATGAATGTGCATAAAGAAAACTGAAAAAGTGCAGAGCAACAGTGAAAGTACAAAGCTGTTTGCTTATGGTTTCTTATAACTTGGGACAATTCATTTGGTGGATTGGTACTTGCCTGTGTGAAAGTGCTGGTGTGCATTGTTGACACCTGAATGTGTAGAACAACTCTGTCGATGAGAGGCTTGGGACCCGTCAGAAAACCTATTCTTAAACTGGAAACCAAAACAAACAAAAAGTTACTACAGAAATGCAATGTGCTAATACTTTGAGTTGTATGTGAGAAAGCATGCAACCATTTAGTGGTTATAGTGGTAGATAGTGTATGGATCTTATGCATTCAAATTTATCTACACCCTAATACTGCTCTCAGGTTATATAATTTAGAAGCCAAGTATCAAAGTCATTAAATAAAAATATTTAGGAAGTTTTAATGCTTATAGTGGATTCTTAGCTATGAGGCTTTAGAACACAGTCTGTGTTTGGAAGGTGTCCTCTGCAACCATAAAGATTAGATGAACCAAAGGGAAGGAAAGATATGTTTTCCCATAATGAAAAGTCATGGATGCTCTGGCTTTATGACAAACAGATTGAGTGTCAAATGGTTTTACTCTTTCACTCCCTTTCAGTACTGCATAAAGAATGGAATTTAGATTGATAACCTAGATGGTTACTTATGCTTCAATTCTTATTATCCATCTTTACAGATTGGCTGAAGTTTTTATTGGAAGAAAAATGGAACCAGTAAACCCAGGTGTCTTTGGAATAGATAATACTGTGTCATGTCATTTTGCAGTGTCACTTCTGAAATGCAATCACAGCATTGTCATTTCCTCACTTTCTCTAGGGTGGGTTATAATCCACCAGATGCCAATGCAGAATTCACAATAATTTTTTATATCTATTATGTTAACAGACAAAAGCAAGTGAAAAATCAAATAAGTTGCCTAGTGTGAAATGGAAAACAGCCAAATTAGTTGTTTTCTGGCAGGTGGAAACAACCTGAAAGAACTGGAAGGCTAGATATCAGTACAACCCTATGAACAGTTTATGAAAAATGATTGATTGTTTCTTTTCTGTATTACAAGTTCAGGGAGCTTCAGGAATAGTAAGAGGAAGATAAAAAGGGAAATGGAAAAAAAGAGAAAAGCTCCTAAGAGTTCCAGGAACAGAGCTGGAATCCAGCATCTGACCTTCTGCCTAGATAGTGCTTGCAGGAATGCACTGCCTGGGGGGAGAGGCTTAACTGTTTGAACCAGGAGTAAAATGACTGCCAAGAGATGACATGGAAAGTGAGTAGACTGTGAAAAGCCATTGATTCAGAAGTTCATTCCAGAACTGGATAGTTATTAAATGAGAAAGGACTATGGCACATCTCATAACTTCAGAAGAAGAATTGTGTCTTAACTGAATAGGCAGTGCTAAGTGGTCTGCAGCTGGCCTTACCCAGATGAGAGAATTTTAGAGAAAGAGTCGGTCCTGATAACTCGGCCATCCACATCCATTGAGAGGAAAGTTGGAGCCCATGGCTTGGAATAAAAAATAAAAAATAAAATTCAAGGTGCTAGTAAGAATTATAATGGAATTATTTTCTTTACTATGAAGACACAATTCATTTCTCAAATGTGTGTTCCATGGAAAACACTGCAGTAGTAACTTGCTGACAAGTGATTGTTTAGCCTAGCTTTCTGAGATGTGGTTACAATATTCTGTGAAATGTCTTTAAGAAATCAACTTCATTTTTGATGATTGCTCAGCCCACTGTTCAGCATACAAGTGTTCAGTTTAAGTATTGGTATGATGCCATAAGAAGGAGAGATATTAATTTTTCTACCAAGATTTCTTGTGGAGTAAAGAGGTACTGCAATTTCTAAAATAGTGCTGTGTAGCATTTTGCTTTGCTGTATTAAAAAATGAAATCAGAAGATATGACTAGATTGTGAAGATCTGAGTCCAGCATACCTTTTCCTTTCTAGAATTCTGTTTTTATACCTTCTCCCCTTCATTTTCTTATAAAGCTTCACAGTGCTATTCAATGAGTAAGTGAAGCAATTTTATTGCCTCCTTCCATAAAAGCATATTTCAAAAGAGAAAATGCTGATCTTTATCTTCTACCAATATTTTACTGCTTTGCAAGACCTGTTTTGATTTCTGAAGTTAGGTACTTTTAAAGGCTGAAGAACTATAGGTTCACATATGAAATTTGCAGAAAATTTACATAAAGAAGAGAAGCTGCCTATCCAGTACCATTATATGTGGTACCTGGGGAAACTCCAAAAAAACTTTGCCAAAAGGCAAAGGGATAAAAATGGGGTATAGTAGATGCAGAGCAGGCAGTCTACTGCTGAATCAAAGAAGAGACAGGGAGAAAGGAGCATTAAGAAGCTGCAAATTTCAAGTGCTGTTTCAGTAACATACTTTCTTTGCTCTGAATGTGTAGTCTTTGTCATTTTCTGATTACTGGAAAAATTCTATTTTGTATGAGGCTTGAGAAATTTAAACCACTAATTAACAGGATATAAAATACCACAAAGGGAAAAATAACTGAAAGGACCACACACTGTGAGGCCTATAACTGCCTTGGTAGGATATGAGGCATGCAGGAAGGTCCAGGGCTCAAACCTTAGTTCACTCCTAAAACCTTAGTTGCTCTCTCAAAAAATAAGGAGTTACTAAGGATTATGAAAGACAAATTACCTTTTGAAATTGAAGAAAGTAATAAGGATCATCTTCTATTATGAGAAAATCATATTTTCTTGCAAGCTAAATAAATTAATAAGAAGTAACAAAAGGTATAAAAGTTAGACATTGCAAATTCAGTCAGTTTTTTTTTAACCAGCATATTATGATTCTTTTCATTGGCCATTCATTATACAGAAGCCCTCATGATGAGAAGCCTTCAACTGCCCAATTTGGAGATAAAAAATTATAAGAGTAAGCATGGTACTTGTAGTACATGGACCCTTGCATGCAACTGAAGCACTGTTCCACGTGGCATTCAAGCTGTGCAGGCAATGCCCAATAGGTCCAGTTAGAAGCCCATGGCAAAGGTACCAGCTGCTGATGGGCTACCATTGAAAAACAGTTTACCTAAGGCATAGTCTACTTCTGAAGAGCTGTTGTGAAAGAGATTCTGCTAGAAACAATTTCTAGGAGCAATGCCTACTGGACCAACAATGAGCCTAAATACCACACTTGAAATACCTCCAATTGAAATGAGACTGATATCTATTTCCACCTACATGGTTCCCAAGACCGCAGCTCCGTACCTGGTAAATCTCCTTTTTGCGCTCTGCAGTCAGTGAGTTGCCAGTTGGGTTGCATCCGTTTGGAATAGTGTACAGGAATTTGGGGGGGTGATTGCTACAGTTTTTTACATCCTCTGGGCTCCATGCAGACAGAATATCTTTTAAGGCTTTTGGAATAATGCCATGTTGGTCACTAGGAACATTAATTATATTACAACCCAAGGGTCTCAGCTGTTGATAGAAGAAAAAAACCTGTCATAATTGTGTAATTCAAAGGCCTTCCTTTTGTCATTGGCACCATAAAATTCCATCAATACACAGTCTTTTTTTGGATTTTATATCTCAAGCTCCAATTGCTCATGTGTCAAATAAAAGTTTGGCTGAGTTGTGCTGTAAGGCTTGTCAAGCTTATCACATTACACTTTAGTTGTCCTCCTAAGACAAGCAGAAGAAGAAATGGGTAACTCCTATGTTCAATTGCTGCCCTTCTCTAGGAAATCACATTTGGTTTTTCAAGCAGAAATTGAGTTTGTAAATCTGGACTATGCTCTCAGCATAGACAGTTAAGGTCACAGCACCTTCATTTCCTACTGACAATTCACATTCTACTTTGGTGGAAATGCCAGAGGTTTAAGCTGCTCTTCACTAACAAAGGGCAAGAAATCTGTTCTCAATAGATATATTCGGCAATACAAAGGAGAATGAAGTGATGCTACTGCAGTGATATGTTCACAGTAAGAAAAAATATTGGTAGAAATATCAATGAAAAAGCTTGCTGTCTCTCCTCTGTGGAATTTCAATTTGTACCATGTAGTGCTGTGCATTTTTAAGTAAAACTGCAATCCACTGTATTGTCAAAATACATTCCTAAAAAAGTACAGCTGATTACACTATATATTTAAATTAAGGACAGCAAGCAATAACAATTTATTTTGATAGAAGTGGGAGCAACTGAATTTGTGGTATATTTATTCTAACCCTTCTTGCAGCTCTCATGCATTTTGAGCTGACATTTAATTTTATACTGATTAAACTGCTTTTCAGAAGTCAACTTTGCTGCTTTTGTATAGTTCTTACTAATTCATATCTTCATACTCATATATGGTTATTTCAGGCCTATTCCAATATTATACTATTTATACTCTGATGATGAAATGCTTCAGGTAAACATTCTGACATGGCTTTCTTTCTAGTCCCATATGTGACCTTAGCCCTTAAATGAACTAGTGTTTGGAAGGGGAACTTCAAATAGCTTTCATATAACTTTTAGTAGAAAACCTTTTATGAGTTAATATTTATGAACTTAAATGATTGGACGCTAAAATCTTGAGTCTTAGATATGTTTTTATGGCAAACAGTGTTTATAAGACTGCAGATCGGGCACTAAACTGCTGTTTAGTTCAAATGTAACATTCACAATGTTTTGTAGATAAGGAATACTTACAGCTGCTAGTGTCCCAGAGTATGTGGGTGCATCCAAAAGGATGTTATCTCCAGGATTAATGAGCATTTCAAACACCTGCAAAAGAAAATATGTTGTTTTAAAGTTTGTCCAGTTTTTGTACATGTGCTTCATACTTTTGACTTACTGGATTAAGTGTCTTGATTAGATACTAGTAATTCCCTAACCATATAATTATTCTGTCTGTAAGAAAGGCAAAGAATGGATCAAGAATCTGCTTTAGAGCCAAATTAAAATAGGTTATCAACTTGGCATGGAAAATCAGTGCTCTGATATACCCTTTCTACTGTATAAGTTACAGAAAAAAATCAACCAAACAGCAGTGGGAGTGGACTGGAAGGGTAATTATTTCAGGAAGTGAAAAACCCTAAAAAATCAGGAAGTAAAAAAAACCCCACCATATTTAGAATAGAGTTATAGTGAAGCATCTATGCACTTATTATTGCACTACTTGAGTAACATGAAATGTTATCTTACAGTGTATTTTTTACACAGGCTTTTTGGTTACATGAACTTTTATGCAGTCCTGACAGTCTAGAATGCCACTCTAATTTTATTACCTTTCCCTTATCTTGTACATGCACAGAGAATAAATTCATATCCATGAAGAAAGAGTACATTAAACTGCATTTAGTTATAGAGGGCACTTAATAGTGAATATAGCTGAACTAATAGAAGAATAAACATCTGAATTAAATGCTTGTAACATAGGAATCTTTTAGTCTTACTTTACTCAAGCCTTCCTGGCTGCCAGTTGTGACACACACTTCCATCTGTCCTTGCTCAGGACTGTAACTGGCTGTGGGGGGATCATGTAAGGTCCGCTGGAAATCTTTTAGCCAAGACACCAGCTCTGGAATCCTGAAACATGAATAAGAAGGCACATCTAAGACCTTATATAGGCCAAAGCTAGCCTGTTCCTCTAAATCCCTACCAAATCTAGCATGCAGTCCTGAGTTTGATTTCAACTGTCACACAGATACACTTAAATGTGATTGCTATGACTGCTTTATCAAATTAAGAAATGAGATGGCCACCTGTGGTCTATCAAATTATCATAGGGAAATCATGGCAGAAGTTTTTTGCCAAGGATGAAACAGAGTGGAGACTGAACAATACCCACTCCTACAAATAATCATTCTGTACTCAAATGTGGCAGTGTGACAAAGTTCTTAATGCTGCTTGTAACCTGCTGCAGATTACACAGATCTCTAAAATGCATTTTCCAAAATATGCCTTAAGATCTTGTAGGAGGTTCACAAATGCCTGGGTTAATTTAAATATTAAGAAGAGTCTTAATGATCCATGTGTCTCCAGTGTTTTTGCAAACTTGTCCTCACCTGACTCAGTGCTGTCTGATGAGAAGTTTACCTGAGCACTAAAGTAATGTAATGATATGCAATTTTTGTACCAAAAATTGCAATTCTATAAGTACCTCCCCTCAACTACCACAGGTTCTACATACTGACTTTAGTATATGGTGCCAAATGAATAAAATACTTCAAAACATAGAAACTATGTGTTGTAATGCAGTATCTTTCCAATAACATATGATTTGGGAGACTAGATTCTCAAATACTAACAGCTAGGAAATGCTCTGGCTTGAGAATTACTAGGATTAGGGTTTTAAGCATTTTTTTTTCCTTTTTGCATAACTCATTGCAAAATTTTCCACTTGAACTCAAATTTAAATAGTAAGGCAAATTGAAAAAAAAAAGGAACCTATTTTTTGAAAAAGAGGATTTTATGAACAAGTTTGAAAAATACAGGTGACTTAATGCAATAATAAAGGATATTATGATCCTTAGCTTCTGGTATCTTGAAGTGCAAGCAGCTGTGACAGATACCCGGCTGAGGCTGAGTACTGGAGGGCTCTCTTCATCAGATCTTCCCCAATCTCAATGGGAGTTCCATGTCCAATGTCAACAGTTGCCTTCTTAAATGGAAAAAGATTAGGATTTGGTGCCCCTCCAGCCAGAGAGATGAGAGATGGAGGAGACCTCTGCATCAATTCAGCTAGAGTAAAAGGGAAACACTTTGGTTACAATTTGATTATAACAATGGTGATCATATCCTTTAATCAATATTTAATAATGGCCCAGAAAAGATATTCTATTTTTCAATTTGCTTGTTTAACTATCATGACTTCAACAGGATAGCTCCTCTTAAACTCACCTTTCTGCTTGGATTAAATAGTTGTTTGGAGGGTCAGTTGTTAGGACAGACTAAAACAAAAAGTCATTTTAAGTTAAAAAAGCTATTTGTAATTTATTTTGAAACAATTTGGAACAGTTCTACTATTATAAAAACTGTCATGGCTGTCTTGAGCTTCAAAAATGTAATATCTTAATGATCTTTGGTTTAGACTGACTTGAAATGAGTGGCTTTGGTTTTTTCCATTCAGTCTCACTTCAGATGATCTGGCAGCTATACTGAAAGATGATTACAGCCTTTCTCTAAGGGAATGGAAATGTTTCTGGCAGCCCAGCTTTAGTGGCAGGCACCGTGTAAGTAATTTGCTATGAAAAAACCCCTTAATTCCTGCTTTTTAAGTCACAGTTTCACAATCATTCAGATCCAATCCATGCAGTGCAAACTGGACCTTAATCTAGCAAGGGCACTTGATTGTATTAAATCTAAGAACTCACAAGATGGCATTCATGCTGGCTTGACAGTTTTGCATCAGATATGACAGGACAGATGACACCAGATCTGGATTAAAAGTGGCCTGTTATCGAGTTTATTTTCCAGTACTTATTAGCAGACTTGAACATGGGGAGTTAATTCTTATCAGTTATTTCACAAATTTGTGTCATGTCTGTGACTTTTGGCCTGGTAAAGAGAGCTTAACTTTGTCATCAAAACTGCAGGCTGAATGTGTCTTTGTATAGAACAGTGCTACTTAATACTTTTGTCATGAAGCATATTAATGTATCACTTGAAAAAGAGGCTGCCTAGAGTGAATTACTTGACTAAGCTATACCTGTATGAAGCATTTGAAGCAGAACAGCAAATGCCAGCCCCTTACCAAGAGGGGAAATTGACTCCTGAAGGCTTAACTAGTGATGTATGTCTCATGCTTGGATTCTGTCAGGTCTCTGTGGGTTTCAACTGAGTAAACAATTAGACAGTTAAGTTCTTCCATCTGTCACATGGAAGACAATGTAATGTGTTAGCCTAAAGACAGATTAATATGGAAAAGGAAATTACTACTAAGGGAGTTGGGGTGCTGAGGCATTTATGGACATGAACAGGATAGAGGAAAATGAGGTGGAAAGAAACATACTGGGACTGAATTTCAAGTGATTACCAGTTGCTTGTTCCTGGAAACACAGCAAAAACTCAGTTGCAAGCTGTGCCAAAAGCCTGGATTCAGAGACAGTAACAGAGACTTTTCAGACACTTGTTAAAGTGATAATATTAATTCATCTGTCTGGATGGGTTTCTGAAATGGTTCAAGGCTATTCACTTTATTTTTCTTTATACCTGCTTGGCATCTCTGCTTGACAAAAGTCAAGTTATCTGGCCTTGCTTTGTCATCTTACAGCATGGTTTTATTTCAAACCTTTTCAATTCTTAAGTCATGATACCCCAGCACAGACCAGAATAGGAATGATACTTTCAGAGAAACTGGGAAGAAGGGACATATACTCACTCAGCAGTCTTATTGGAGATGCTTTTCTTGCAGCACTCACAGTGGTCATGAACCTAGAGTAATTCATATCTATGGAGAAAGAGTAATTAGTTGGACATGAAGCTAGAAAATGAAATAAGAACTGCAGTGTGCTTTTAGTATGTGCATCTCCCACAAGTAATGCTTTTGATCTGGATAATTTGTGGTATGCCAGTGAGCATGAAAAGCCCCTTTCCCCTCCCTTTACTGTCAGCTCTGGAGTTTTAGAGGCAAATTACAAATCTGAAGATTTGATGGATCTTAAACAACCATCAGCTCTTTTTAATTTAATGAGAATCCAGCTTTATTTAGCTGTATTAAGCACTGCATTTGAAGTGCTTTTAGGATTGCAAGCCATCACTATAAGTCACAACACTTGTCAAGTTAGAGGTTTTTTTGGTTTTTTTTTTTTGGAAAGGATAATTAAGAACATCTTTCAAATGTATGTGATGAGTGTTTTCCACCTTTTCCCTGGTGCCCATGGAGACTTAGTGGATAGTGAACTTCAGTCTGGCAGGAAGCCAAAGGCCTGTAATGGCCACAAGAAGGCATCTCCTTCGAAGGGAAAGAAAGCACAGAAATGAAATGGAAGGGCAAAGAGCAACCAAAGCAACACGCATGTGCCGGCAGTCACTAGAAACGATCTACCGAGCAAGGCCGCTTTGAAAAAACATGTTTTGTGCTTTCTAAACATACTTCCCTTAACTTCGCTCCCCCTGCAGCCCGGCACAGGCGCGGTGCTGGCTGTACACAAGGGCGGGCTGGGGCTGCGATATAAGGGATAGCCGAGCACCGCTTCGCCGCCCTCCCCGCAGCGATTCCCCCCACCCCAGCTCCCCCGGAGGAGGCACCGAGCCCTCAGGGCCATCCCGAGCTCACGGCCGGGGCCGTCCCGCTGTCCGGGGGCTCGATGGCGGCCGCGGGCACCTACCGGCGGAGGGCGCGGAGCGGGCGGGCGGGCGGCAGGGCGGGCAGCGGCGGGCCCGCTGTGGGCGTGAGGGGGCGGTGAGGACACGCTGTGGGCGTGTGCCGAACCGGAGCCTGCTGTGGGCGTGGGGAGGACACGGTGTGGGCGTGTGGGGGCGGTGAGGACACACAGTGGCTGTGTGTGGGGGGCGGTGAGGACACGCTGTGGGTGTGTGTGGGGCGGTGAGGACACGCTGTGGGTGTGTGTGGGGCGGTGTGGACACGCTGTGGGTGTGTGTGGGGCGGTGTGGACACGCTGTGGGTGTGTGCCGGCCCAGCCCCGCTGTGGGCGTGTGGGGGGCGGTGAGGACGCGCGGCCCTGGCCGGCGCTGCCGCCTGCGCACTGCGGGCAGCTCGGCTCTAAGGGATCCCGTGCGGGTTCATGCCAAAGCTCTAAAACGAGCGGCTCCCTCCCGGTACCGCATGTGTAGATCAGCGAAGCGAGGGCTGGGGCCCGGTAGTGCGGGGAGAGGCGGGCCAGGGAGCACCGCCGGGGGCTGGGCAGCCCGAGTGCCGCCAGGGCCCGCCCGGCAGCGGCGTGGCGAGGCAGGGACTGGCGGTGGGGGGAAACGGAGGAGAATCAGAGAATGGTTTGGCTTGGAAGAGACTTTCAAGATGATCTAGTTCCAACCCCCCTAGACCGTGTTGCTCAGAGTTCCATTCAGCTTGGCACTGAACACTTTCAGGGATGGGGCATCCACAACTTCTCTTGGAAACTTGTGGCAGTATCTCATCGCCCTCACGGTTAAGAATTTCTCTCTGTTATCCAATCTATACATACTCTTTCTCAATTTTAAGCCATTCCCACTTGGCACTTGTGAAAAGTCCCTCTCCAGCACTCCTGTAGCCCCGCTTGGGTAGTGGAAGGTACTCTAACATCTTCCTGGAGTCTTCAGGCAAACAACCCCCGTTTTTTCAAGCTGTTTCACAGAAGACATGCTCCAGCCTTCATGGCCCTCCTCTGCACTTGCTCCAACAGGTCAATATCTTTCCTGTGCTGGGAGCACTCTGGAAGGGAAGTGTCATAAGCGTGGAGTGGAGGGGCAGAATCACCTCCCTCAGAATGGTAATGGTAACACTTAGAATTTAATCAGCTTTCTGATGTTTCCACAAATGTTTTTGCTCATAAAAGGAAGCAAAGTTTGAAGTGTGACATCTGTAAGTAATTGTTTTTTTCCCACGGATGAGTAGGATCAGTGTAAGGAAGAGCAGGAGGGTGGTGTGACATGTCTCTCCTTGCTGTTGCTTGTGCAACTCATGTAAGTGGTGGTGCAGCAGCTGCTGCTCAAAATGGTGCAGTGACACAGTGTCACTTTCTAGTCATGGCTTTGGACTTCACTCTGGGGCTGCTGTGATCCTTGCTCCTGAGTGCAAAATGCTGGAAAGGGGTCTAGGTACAAAGTAGTCTGAAAAAAAACAGTGCAAGAACATGCAAAATCAACCGTGCTTTGCAGCAAATAAGTTTTGTAGTTGACTTGGAAGCAGGAGGGTAAAAATACTGGATGGGATGAGCATTTCCAGACTTTAATTCAGGAAATCATTAGGCTTTATGGTGCCCAATGCTCAAAGCCTGTTTTAATTGGAACCTTCTTAAACTTGCTGAAGGCAAAGCTGAGGTATGACAGCAAAATGTTTCTAAAAAAAACATGAGGTGCCTTAACAAGTTACCTTTTACTTCCCCTTTCTTTAGTTTGGATGACTTTATACAATATTTGGACCCGATGAAAGGCTTTATAATTAGATGGAATAGGTTGAAATAGAAATGGAGTTCCTGTCAAGTTTGGGACGCAGTCAGGAAAAATTGTTTTCTTGGTTGGTTTGTGAATGCTCTTACACTGAAAATCAAATTTTATTAATAGCTTTAATGATCAGAAGAATTTAAAATTTAGGTAATTGCCTTGTGATTGTGTGATGTACAGGAAAAAAATAAAAGATGAGTATATAAATGTGAAATAGCAAGTGGAGAGATATTGAATTTTTGTGGGGTTCTGGCTGTGAAAGACGGATTGAATTTGAACTGCTTTCTGTGTAATTCTGCTTTTTCATTTCCTGGCTGTCAGTGTTGCAGTTTGTGACAGAGACCAAAGCTCAGAGAAGTCAAAGGAAGGTTTTCCATTTTCCATTGAATTTTGTCTTTTGATTTTTGTCTTTTGATTTTTTCCCAGTGGTCTCTTAGCCAATTATGGTGTCATCCTATTGAAACAAATTAAAAAAAAATTAGTGTGCAGTTGTTTGCATGCTTATCCTGGGTGGATTCATCTGGCAGTTCTTTGCATCACTGTTTATATTCCTTAGCAACCAATCACGAGTGCTCTGTTTTACTACTGTGTAAGAAATCCTGGTTTTGCTGTCTTGGTTTATTAAGTGCACACTTAGAACAATAATAATTTGGTGCAAGTCTTGCATAACTCATGAAGCATCGGTAAGGTCTACATATGGTTTGTCCATATCTCCTGTCATCTGAAACTGCACTACATCTTTCTAAACTTGTTATGTGTTGTGTCCACTTATGTGTTAAAATGCCCAAATGACAAGCAGAACAAAAAAGCTTAAAGTAATTTGATTTAAGACAAACAGGGAGATTACAGGGAAATCACAAATATTGTTACTTTGCTGTTTCCTTCTCCTCCCAGGATTTCAGGGTATTTCTTTCAAGAGGAGGACCAAGGATTGAGGCAGTAAACAGAAAAATGTAACTGCGTTGCTGTTTTTTGTGGCGGACGCGGCGCTGTTGCCGCGGCCGGGGTGCGCAGAGCGCTCCCGAAGCGCCAGAAGCCGCGGGTGATCCCAGCGCGGCTCCTGCGGGGCCGGGCCCGCACCGGCGCTCGGCGGCCGCGGGGGGGCGCTGCGCACCGCGTGTGCGGGCAGCGCGCTCCGGCTGCAATCCAGCTGGCGTCTTTATTCGGCTGGGATTCCTAGCTGCGACTGACAGTCCTGCCCCAACAGCTTGGCTACCCGCGTTTCAGTCAATGGGTTACATTGCTGCCGGTAATGCTTCTTGCGGGTTGAGGACGGCAGAACTGGAAGGTGGAGCTGCCGAAATAGCCTTACGAGGGGAAGGTGGGAATTTTATCGTGACGGATTGGAATGGCTCCCCATGAGAAAATCGCATAAGACCGGAAAATGGAGAAGTGAGAGATCAGCCTTTTTAAACATTAGAAGCAAATTGTTTCTGCCAAGGGCTGCCTTCCCCAGGAAAAATGCTGACTTTGGCAGCACCTTTATGTTTGCAGAACGCCCGGTGTGCAGCAAGCCAACACTGGTGTGCAGCAGCCACTGAGATCAGGAAGATCTCAGCAGTACAGAACAGTTTGAATCTAGGATGTGAACATCCGCTGACGCAATTACTGCGGAGGTCAGAAGTATCTGGATTTCTTGCGGGAAGCTAAAACTGCTAGAAGTACGTTGGCTCTGGCGACAATTAGTGGAAGAGATGTGAAGTTAGTTGTTCTTTGGCTTGCAGATTACTTGAGTGATTTCCTTACTTTCGTCTTGGGAAAGTAACATTTCCATTCTTCCTTTATGTTATGCCTTTTTCAGTGGGACCTTGATCTTGCTGGATCTAATCAGAGCTGCTGCAAAAGAAGTAGAATGCAGCTATTTGCTCCTCCACCCTAAGGCAACAGCATAGTAAAACCTGTTTATAGTATATTTTCCCAGGGTTTTAAAAGTCAGTGCATTCCTAGAATGGCAGAGGGTTAAGGAAGAGTGAAGATTTGATTCTCAAACAGTTACAAATCCTGCTGTCTCTCCAAATGAATTTAAACAGCATCCTCGTATACAAAGCATCTCGGCCCCTCGGCATTAGGAGGACATCCTGATATGCTTTCTGCTGCTGTTCATGTTGTTGCACACACACATACCCTCTTCTCTTTTTTTTTTTTTTTTTTTTTTTTTTTTTTTGTAATAGCTAGCTTCTTATGTTTCAGAGACTGTCAGACGAAAATAACAGGACATCCTTGATATTCATAATATTTGTAGCAGCTGTCAAATGATACTGTCTTAGAGTGGAAGATGTGTGGTTTTGCAGAGTGACAGCTGTGGCTTGTATATGTTTGAAGCAGCCTCCTCTGCCTGAAGGGTGGTGGCACCCAGACATATAGCAGTCTTACTCTGATTGGCAACCTTTTTTATTCTTCTTTCTTGATTTTTTGAGTGTAAAAAGACTGTTATCGTTGACTCATCACTGCCTTTTTATCCAATCAGGATAAAAAGCAAAGTACAGTATCTAGAACAACAGTTTTCTAGATATTCTAAGAAAAACTAACTTTCACTTTAACATATTCCTCAAAAGCAGTAGCTTGTTCCAGAATGTGTTCCATTGATATGATGTGTAATACTGTGAGATGTTTGCCTTAGACATTAGTCAGACATTCTTGTGTGCTTCAGAAAAAAAGAGGTGGGGGGAACTGATACTTTTTGGATTGCTTTGTCCATGCTATATAAGCTAAAATTGGATGGAGCAAATATTATTAATGAATGCAGTTAATACATTACATGTAAATGAAATTAATCATAAGAAATAAAATGACTTCTCCTGACAATCTTGAGATAAATGCTGTTCCATAATACCTCAGTCTTGTCAATTTGAATTTACATTATAGGCAAACAGTTGCTGATGTGTGAACTCTATTGTGTAAATCTCCCAGGAAGCGGATACTATTATTTGTGTCATGGGGCTCAACCTTTATAATCCATTTTCATTTAGTGGAGGCAAAGGTGTTTTTCTCCTCTGGCCTTGCATGTTCCTCTGTTTCTAGCAAGGTCACACGTTTCTCTGGTGCAAGTGTTGCATAGAAAAAGAATGATCCTAAAGGCGAAATGAGATAATGGAAAAGTGAAATTGTTGCTTCATTCTTGTTGTTGCCTGGAGAAAATATGCTTTTCTGGTGTGGTGGCAACTGGTATTGTTTCTTTTTGTATTTTGAAGTTCATCTATTAAATATGAAAGAATTTGCTGGTTTTGTATCTAATTGTCTTCAAACTGATGAAGATACATTTTTGTTGTTAATTCTTGATTAAAATTTGGCCTTTTGACATGAGAGTAAGTTGGAAATTTATTAAATTTTAATTTCTGGGCCATACTTTTATAAACATAAAACATAGTTCAGGCTATTCTTCTGTATCCTACTTCAAGCCAAATTTAACATTCAGCAGTGGCAATAGAATTATGCCTCTGTGTTAGGTTTTGTTCTTAAGAGCTATGCTTCTTCATGCTCAAATCAAATCTGTAGTAGAAATAAAATTATCACTTCTGAGAACAGATGTCTACATGTGTTATCAGAGCAGGTATGGATAAGCAAGACCTTCATCTCATTCAGTCTTATAGGACTTATCTGCCACCAGTCATTACATAGTTCCAGAGATGATACAGAATTCCTAAAACAGCCTGAAGGTGCTTCTGTCACTCTGAATAGACAGGGAATCTGGGGAGACTGGCAGATGTAGCCTTTATTTTTGAAGAATGAAAATTTTCTCCTGTGTTGTGTCCCATAATATGCAGACTTAGCTTGATATGCTTCATAATTATTGCATGTAACAAGGGCACTCTAAACATTTTGGAAAACTTGTTGAAAAGGCGCATTTCTTAATTTTAGAGACTTATTAAATGGACCAGCTCCTTCTCCTGCCGAACTTCCCTAGTTCTAGTATGTTTGTTTTGACATACTGTGTTACTGTGTTGGGAATATCATACTTCCCCCATTGTTGGCCAATCCCTTTGAGATTCAAACCTTATATAGATCAGAAGGTCTAGAATCTGCAGTCTGTCCTTTAATATAAAGAATCTTCATAATGTTGACAAGAAGTTAATCTCTAGAAAAGGTTAAATGTTCTTCAGGGCCTTTAAAGAAAGAAAAAACCCTGATTAGGCAGGAATAGGGAGAACTGAGAGGGTGAGTGTCATTAATTTCTGGGGTACTGCAGGGATACTTTTTACTCAGACCATCTCTTTTCTTACTTTTCTCTCTCAAAGAAGAATATTCTCCGAAGATGCTTAAAACCTGGATTTCTCTTCCTGAAAATTTCTACATGTGGCTGCTCTTAATAAAATTTCTAAATGTGCTCCTGTTCTGATAATGTTCATTTGTTAATTCAGGTTGAAGTAAAGTCTGTTTTAATTATGGCATCTTTTTCTACTCTGTAATCCTTATTCAAACAAATGCTGAGCCCTGCAATTCCAAGAGTGAAAAATATGCATTGTTATGCAGATTCTCAGGCTTCTTTCCATGCAGAAGAAGGTGGTCAAGGTGATCCTTCCTCAAGAAGTATATTCATATCTGCCCGAATGCTGAAGAGCTGCCGGACCTCAGTTTTTTACTTCTTTTTCCTCTTTGTTCCTCAGACCATTGTTTCTCTATTGTACTTTCCTTTTGTACTTACAACTCTGTCATTGATTCCTTTAAATTGTCTCATTTTGGTTCCTTTTGTGTCTTTCATCTAACATGGTACAGCTTCTTAGTTAAAGCAAACCAAATTTCTCCTCTCTTTTTGGAGGAGATCCTTAACCAAGATATTTGGGGTGTAACCAGGGTATATTTTATTGTCTACATGAGGCCTGGTGCAAAATGTCATGGTCTTTGTGGGTTTTTGTTTTTTTTTTTTCTTTAATTTTTAAAACTAAATTCTTCATTAGGCAGTGACAAAGTGTTTTGCTGCTGCTATGTCTAATGCTGTAATACATAATGTAACTTTCATAGGACAATCAGAATGATGTATTATCTGTTGAAATAACAAGACAGGTGAAAGCAAAATCATGAGTTCTACAGGTCTAGTAATCTAGGAGAATGCTCCTTTAAAGATGACAAATTATGATTGAATAAGGTTATATTAATTTATCATCAAAAAATAAAAGTTCTAGAAGAGATAATTTTATATTGTTTTAAGACAGTACATCCAGTTTCTTCTGTTGAACTCCTCACTTTCACTTTGTAAAATAAGTTTATTCCTGTGTCAGGTAAGTCTTGAATGTGCTATTGTTTAACATATTTTCTATTTCAGTGTTTTTGTCCCAGCCAAGTTCCTCATCCCTTTTGCTCGTGGCTTATCTGGACCATGATTAAAAATCCTCAAAGATATAACTTCAGCCAAGTTAATTTTTACGATCTCAGTTTGTAAATCATACTTGTTTTCTGTGTTTTTTCATACACCGCTAAGTTTAAAAATGATAAA
The DNA here is from genome assembly GCF_903797595.1 of Erithacus rubecula. NCBI lineage: Eukaryota > Metazoa > Chordata > Aves > Passeriformes > Muscicapidae > Erithacus > Erithacus rubecula. The sequence continues at coordinate 35,350,552 of NC_136687.1, read as the reverse complement.
CAATTCTGTAAGCACCAATAATCAGTGGACTTGTACCTCTCTGTCAGCACATTCAGTGGAAGCATTTGCATTTACAGAAAGAATGATAAAATTGACTGTATCATATAGACTATTAACAGCATTTTAAAGGCATTTTAGCATTTACCAATAGCTCTTAGCTCTGCAGTTGCTTTTGTTTTGTCTTTTGTTTTTATTGCACTAACACTATAAATCACTGCTTTAAAAATGGGTTTAGAAAGTCCTTTTTTCTAAAGCTGTCAGCAATTAAATTGCAAAAGTTAACTTCTGAGGAATTAAGTTATATAAATTAGTCTGATTAATTACTTAAACTGAGGCAGAAATTGGTACAAGTAAGATGAACTGTGGAATGATGGAATTAAATCTAGAAAACAAGAACATTTATAAGGCAAATTCAATAGATGACATAATAAAACAGTTAATCTTCATCTATAGAATATATCTGAATTTCCTTAATTTCATGGAGGCATTGAAATAACTGCTTATACAATCAAGCCATATTTTTAGAGTAAGTCTGACTTATGCCATGTTTTTATCATGGAAGTGGGAAGAAAGACAGAAGGAATAGTCTGTTGCCACTGCTTATAGCTAGGTCTTGTAGGGCAATATTGCCTATGAATAATGAGCTGTGTTTGTCAGAGTGTCCTTGGGATTCTATGAATTGTCAATGAAAACTCTAATTTTTCATATGGATTTAGGGAAGTTCTTTGTTTCTGTAGTGTCCAGGAATTCTTGGGAATGATTATCACATAAGTGAGACATGTAGGTGTTTGGAAATACTGATGCATGTTCTGCGCTTCCCTGAAGTAGCTGGAATTAAGATATAAGTGAATGTACTTTTTCTTTTAGGGAAGCCAGATATTTCCCATGCAGGTACTCCAGGCTGAAACTTGCAGTAACATTTTAGAAAATTGGACTTGTGCTAGGCTCAAGACTAGCATGCTAACTTCAACAGATATCAGCTCTGCTCTGACTATACCACAGACAGAGAGCTAGGGGTGATACACATATATAAAAGTATGATTTAGAAAGCTATTTACCTTAATGAGTGTTCTTGACATCTATCATGGCTCATGGTACAGTGTATTATCCATGGATCTCAGGGATTTATGGTTGTTTTTCAAGTCACTAGAAAACGAAACTGCCAGACTGAAGAAGTTTGAAGTTTTCCCTCCTTCATGTGCAAACCCCCCATGACTCCAAGAAGGAAGCATGCATCTGATTCCTGCCTATCTGTTTCTGGAATACTGTGCTGGATATCTGCTTTTGGAGCCTGGACTTTACAAGCTTCATAAAATACCAGGATTTTTAATCTCTGTTATTTTGATGGAGCGTGTTGCAGCTCCTGAGACTTCCTGGGCTGTGGTGTGTTATACACACTTTGAGGATTTCATATGGCTAAAGCCTTTCCCAGCTGTTCATCCCTTTGGCAGTGCTGACTGCTGTGACATGAGTGTCTTGACATTACAGAATAATCTTGAGGAAGTTAGGTAGGTGAGCTGTACTTTCTTGGGGATGGAGGGGGGAAGATGAATACTGCTGTATGCTGTGAGGCTGTAAGAGTGGAAGGAGACTTATAGGTGAGAAACTGTAAATATTTCCGTTTAGACGTCTGGATTGTGGAGAAAAAATGCGAGTGCTGGAGGTGAGAGGAGTATGTGTGAGATACTTTTACATTTGTTTATTAAATGAGTTCCATTGTCAAATGCTTTCCTATTTTTTCTCACTAAAAATAAAAATTAATAGCTTCAAAATATAAACGTTACCATACATTGATTTGTTTATGATAATACCTTCTATACCCTGGCATCATACCTATTTAGGTGTTGCTGGAGTTTTCTAAAAGTTTTGTGAATTACATACTTTTTGTAATCGTCCTCCTATCTATTGGTATTGTGTCAAATGAAGTCTTTGATTTGGATAAAGCTGCATCAAAATTGTGAACTTAGCTTCATGTGAAATTTAAAATTTTAACATCCTCCACTCTCTTCTCCCAAATCTGCCTTCTTGTTTCAGTGGCTGTTTATTTCATTTAGTATTAGATGGTTACAGATTTTGATAAATTTTGAGTTTGTTTGCTCTTAGTAGATAAAGAGAGATTTGGTTACATAATATTTCAGTATGCTTCACCATAAAATTTACAGATATGGCTGAATATCACTAAGACAAACTGAAAGCTTCACCAGTTCTAATTATTCTTTGTCTCTTGCAGGAGCAGTGAGCATACTTTATACTAGGACTGAAAATTAAGTGAATCTTGCAGAAAGCAGCAGAAAAGGTCTTGAAATCCATGGGGTATTAAAGTTGGTGGGGGCTTAATAATGAGAGATTTTAAAACCTGAAAGTGTGCTGTGAAGTGCTGGATGGTTCAGAGGGAAGCTGTCCAGCTGAATGCTCCTGCTTACTTAGCAAAACTATTGTATTGAAGCAGAAGTGGGAAAAGCCTTAACTTCACTGGCATGTTTTTCAGATCCCTGTGCAACTTTGATCATTTCCCTATTTACAGAATATCTGTAAGAATGCAATATTGCATAATAAGCTGTAATTAAAAAAAGTTTCTTGCATAACTGGTCACTTCAGAAGTTTTTTTTCAGCTTCAAAGGATACCTTTTAAAGCTCTGAAAAGCATAAGCCAACTAATAGGATTTTCACCCCTGCTTTAAGGAACTGATAGGGCTAGCCTTGGTGGAAGCAGTTTTTAGACACAATTTCCCTTCCTTAGGGGAATCTTCTTACAGTTTAAGGCAAAAGCTTCTTTCCCCAACCTGCAAATAATAGTTTCAAGGCAGAGAATGTTATGGTACTAAATATTCAGAGATCTGACGTCTAATCTAGTAATTTTCTCCCTGTAATTTGTATCCAAAGCATTTCATTCCACAAGAAGAAATTGCAGAAAGAGTAAATTCAAATCTCCTGCCTATCTGTATTTTCCATATGAGTGCATAACTGGAAAAGGGTGCTGAGATTTGCACTGGAAACTAAATTTCAAGTTAAAAAATCAGTTGTCATTGGAAGAAGAGGCTTTAAAATTTTGATCTTGATAGCTCATGAAGGTTTTTGGTTGTTAAATAGTATGCATAAAGGTTGTGGGAATAGTATATTTTTCTCAGTTTGAGAATTGTAAACTGATTATGGATCACTTATGCCAGGCTGAATTAATTTAGAAGCTGATTGTATTTTAAACAAGATTTTTACAACAGTACAGAAAGTAATTGTCTGCTATTGCTCTGTCAGTTTATTTTATTTCTTTATTTTTCAGTTTCCCTAGAGGATGAGCCAACTATGGTCCTATACATATGTACTATCCGCCATGTTAGTCTCTGCTTTCCATAGAGAAGGTCTCCTTTGCCTGATTGTCTATTGATTTTTCTCTTTCTAGGTTTAATCATGGTTTTACAAGTTCCTGCAAAACATTTCAATACATAAGATGCTGGCTTACTTAATGTCAGTTGCTGTGTGGAGAATCCAATATTATATGAAAGAGTTTGAGTGAGGTCTAAGAGTATTTTGAAAATTTCCAAAAGAAAAGAGGATAAGCTCCATCATATTCATAGAATTGTTTATAACCAATTTTGCAAATTCTACTCCTTTCATTCTGGAGATATTTTATACTTTTCTCCTCAAAATATGCCATTGGACTATTTTGCCATTTGTTTGTGTTGCATTTGTCTACCTTATGTGCTGACTTCATAGCAATGTCTTGGGTTAGGAAAAGTCATCTAAAAGCATTTCTGGTGAAGTCTTGGAATTTTCTGTAGGGTGTTCCCTCCTTTTAAGCTTATATCAACTTTATCTGGTAGTTTAAATTTAAAACAGGTTTGAGAAACATTTCTTTTTATACCTCTGAATTGATTTTAAATGCTTTCATTCACCAGACAACTGTTGGCTTCACTGTGGTCACCTCCCAGCCTAGACTGAACTGGAACTGCTGAGTTATCAGGTTTGGTGCTTTGGTGAACAGAACTAATTCTTTTCTGATAATGTTTGAAACAGGTTAGCATATGCTCTAGGTTCATATAAAACAGCTTTGTCCCTAGCATCTTATTTTATTTTGGTGAAACTTTTTGTAATATTTCTAAAGTAGAACTGCAGAAAAATAGTAAGTGTACAATAAAAGAATGTTTTACCCTCCTTTGCATCCAGATCACGCTTTGCTTCATGTCATCTGAAGATGCAGCTGTTCTTTCACACAGTTGATTCATGTCATCCACAATTAAAATGTCCTTGCTATTTAAAAAAATGCTTCTCAGCATATCTAAAAAGGTTGTCAAAACAATGGCTTGTTCTCAGTGAGAGAAAAGCTTTTGATGCTTTACAGAAGATTGATGCAATGATTTGACTAGAAAAATATGGTTTTATGTGATTTCAGATGAAGTAATATATTTTCTTGTATCTTGATGGTTAGTTTAAAAGCAGATCTTCCTGATTTGGAGTCAGAGACGGTAAGATGCGCCTTATTTGTGATTCTTGGGTGGTAGAACTTATTTACCAGCACATTCATGCTGATCTCATTCAACATTATCTTTTCTATCAAATGCTGCTTTTTTATTTTTCACCAAATGCATAACTTCACTTGTTGTAGGTACTGTAGGATACGCAGTCTAAACATTCTAAGCTCCAGACATCTGATTATTGATAAAGAAAGTGGTATTTTGTCTGCTTTTACTGAGTCCTTTGAGGAAAACAACACTATGAGGCTTTTTCTTGGCTACTTGGTAATATTTGGGCATTTCTAAAACATCAGGAAAAAAAAAGGAGCAAAACATCATTCAACATGACAAGAAGATTGAATTGTCACAACCCTTATTATAATACAGTTTCAGTAACATAATTTTAAACTTCTTGCTTACTTCTGGAATTGACTATCTCACACTGGACACACAGGTATCCTATACAATATGTGGGGAAAGTTCTGCTTATGAGTATGGGCTCCTGATGTACAAATTTCTGGCTAAATGACTGTATTTATGTCCTTGGTACTTAATAGGATGCTTACCTTGTAGGGCTGCCTAGCTCCAGATTGTGGCAGGCTGTTTATCCTGTAGTTCAGAACCCACACTTCTCTCTGTGAAGCTGCCTGGCAAGCAGACTACTTTCTGGAATATGGGAGGACAGAATATCATTCCCATTGTTAGTGAAAGTTCCTAATTGTGAAGTTACAGATCATTTGTGATTTGGGGTGCTTTGGGATTTTTTTCAGTTGAAAGCTGCTCCTCTCTAAACAATATAATTTGTTGTGCACAGACTGGATGTCTATTACTGTTTGTAGATGGAGGGTTATACAGATCCTTGTTAGTGAAACACAAGCATGCACTGAAGCAGGAATTGGAATCCAGCTTGTTGCCCTTATCAGTGGGTCTGGGATATGTATTTTTAGGTTTAGTAGTCTTCTAGAAACTATTATTTTCTTCTAAGCTTCAACCACAGAGTTTTGCATTTTTTAGCAATTGTTGGGTAAGAAAGATCACCCAAGCTCTACTTTTGAAGCAGTTGAGTAGCTGGACCAGCTGCAAATGAAGGATTGTATTTTTTGTCTTAACTGTTTCAAAGCATTATTCACAATTAAAGGTTGTGAATTTGAAATGGGGGAGGTGAATTTTTTTAGCAATGTGAATGCAAAGTATCTGAATTGCACTCCCAAGTGGGTTTAGGGTAAAGGCATCTATTTTGCTTTTTCAAAGGTCTGGTCTGTGTGAGGAGATTTGCTAATCCTCTCTATATATTTGTAATTGCCACCTGTGTTATTAAGGGTGAAACAGAAAACCCCCTCGGGGCTCATGTAATTTATTGTAGTTTCAAGATGCTTAAAAATTAAGCACCTCAGTTGAAAGCATTTCTATGTGTAGGCCCTTGAAAAGACCAAAGTACTTAAATTCAATTAATATTTGATCTGGTGCACCTGTGCCTTTTAAGCCTTAAGACTTTTTTTCTGCTTCTAAGGGCAAAACCATTCATCCCTCTCCCATTATCTGTTCTGTGCACAGATGTGCTCAGAGTGATTGTCATCATATTCCTGGGAGATGGCTACAAGTCAGTGTGGCAAAGGCTTTATGACATTGATGTAAGTTTTACATGAGGACTTTGCCTAGTTGAGTGTCTTGCTGCTCTTTGAATCCCAGTGACTCCACTATTTTCATGTGGCACATGGATGGAAGTTTATTGCTACAAACACTGCTAAATGGGCACTATTTTTTCCCCTTTCTTTTTCATTCTTTTGCTTGTTGATAAATGCATGATATATATTTGACCATTTTTTGAGACAGGCATAATGGTGATAAAATCCCTATGCAAATGAAACTGATAGGAATTGTCTTAAGATGACACATTTAACCTAGAATATGCTCTGAATAATATCTGTAATATCTTTGGAAGAATACGCATCTTATGTAGGAACAGCTTTTTACATGCCAATTGCACTTTTCACAACTGTTTTTTCACCTTATTTGAAGGCAAGATGCTCATACTCTCATTGTGTTAGATATGTGAATTGGTCACTTGGCTGTGATGAGCTACACTAAATTGTAATGCTCAATACCAAACAAATATATCTTTTCATGCATGAGGCATAGTACAAGTGGCTGCAGTCAAAAGGAAATTGCAATTTTGATTTATAAGTGTAGTATTGTCATGAAAACAGTAGAGGTGTTTCTCATTCTTCAGGGGAGTGCTTTTTATAGCATATAAAATAAACCAGCCTGAATTTATATTCTAGGTGACACCATATTCTAGGGTGGAAGCTTCCTGTGCTTCATGTGTGTCACAAGATTAGGGAAGAAATGAAGAATCGCATGAGAAACATAAAATCAATGTCTACTAGGACAATTAGCAATCTATTCAGAGCTCATCACTGTACAAATTAAGATCGATTGCATTTTGCTACTGTCTTTAATTTAATGAGGGTAGCAGCTGCTCAGCTACTTACAGTAGTTGCAATATTACAACACTGTGCAGAGGTGCTTTGTTCATTTTTATCAGCAAAGAAGGCAGTAAATTCAGCAAGTAGCATTTCAGGGGAAAACCTGCCTCTACTAAAAGACTATTCAATTACTTCTGGAGCTCCATATGACTTTCTCCCTTATGTCTCCACTACTCTACATTATTCAAAAACTTAATTTCCTTATTACAAGAAAATATTTTTCTACAGGTAATGGAATCAAAGAGAAATTAGGGACAAGTCAATAAACCATTATGAGAATCACAAACATAATGGCTTTACAAAAATGATACCTGGCCTGCTCAGAACCACAATTGTGTTGTTTTTTGAGAGGAGAATAATGATAGCTGTTATCCAATTTGTGGTTTCAGAGGACAATATCATAACATTTCTAGCTGGTTTTTAAGTCCCTGAAGAGAGGTTCACTTTGGTCAAATTGAGTCAAAAGTGTCTAGGCTTGGTTAATTCAGTTCCCTTTGATAATGAGTTAATGTGTTTAAATGCAAATGTTGTTTTGAGTTGACTCCCATGGAAGGGCATTCTCTCCATATGCAGAGGCATGTGAGCATTTGTAAATTTTCCACAAGAGTTTTGAAACCTTAAGTGTCACAGGCTCATGTAGCTTGTTCTGAGATTCCTAACTTTGACACAAGAATACCTGTTACTGGAGGACTAACACTAACATAGTATAACTGGGTGAATAATTGGGTTTTAAGGTTCTCATAAGGTCAGAAAATTTTCTCCACAGCTTGAGTAAGTCAGAATGGAAACAAATTACTGCTTGAAATTCCTAAGTCTTTAATGAACATCAAGTTTAAGGATTTCCTTAAGGATGGCAGATGTTTGTCAATGTGTATATTATATATACTAAAATCTTCTACACACACACATGTATGTATATATACTTCAAAGGTTAAGGAAGTATGTGTCCTGGTTGGAAAGGACAGGTGTCTGCCAGTAGGGGCAGAAGTTTCCCTTTTTGGAATAGAGACTTTGGTTCCACTCCCCTCCCCCAAGTATTACGATTGTTTGAATCAAGGACTCTGAGGCAGAGATAAGGGGGAGGTGGGAATAACAGCTCTTTTACTAATATATCTAACTATACAAACAGAAAACAATAACAGTTAAAATTGCTAACAGAACGAAATAGATAACTCGGTGTCAGTCCCTTTAGATGCAAGCACGCTGTCTCTGTGCTTAGTCCAGAGCCCGGATTTGCCAGAGGGCAGACGGGAACGAAGGCAGGTGGGAGGGGGGAGGGGCAGCAGCGGCCACGCCGGTCCCGGGCTCCTCGCTCACCGTGTGTGTCCGGGTGATCAGCTGTGTCCGCAGAGGCAGGAGGCTGGAACGGGGCAGATGCAGGGCAGGTGATCGCAGAGGGTCTGGCTCGCCGGAAACGCGAGTGCCCTCCTGGAAGCTTCAGAGGCCCCCTCCGGGGGCCATCCCCACCCACCCCCTTTTGTCTGGACCCATCAGGGACCCTGGGTGTAGCCCGGCCAGCTCCATTGGCATGATAATGGGAAAAATTCTTTCAATTGACACAGTAACAGAAAAGCACTCAACCCCCAACATTATCCACCCCGAATTTTTTCCATGCCAACATGCTACATCATATTGAAATCTTTAAATTATATACATACATGTAGTTACAGGCACAGTATCATATATAGTTCACCCCAGAACAAGGTCCCCTTGGGGTATGCATCGGGTCTCTCCATCCTTTTGCATCACCCACCAAGTGCAACCTGGTCCTTGAGCGAAAACCACCCCACGAACAGAATTGTCTTTGCTGGAAGCAGAGTTCACCCAGACAGTTTTCCCTAACATGCCTCTCAGGTGTACCACTGGAACCTTATCTCCATCTGCTGCTCCCAAGGGCTCTGACTGGGCAGGGCCTGCTCGGTTAGTGGAACCTCGGGTATTCACTAACCATGTGGCCTTTGGTAGATTGATCTCCCAGTTCTTGAAAGTCCCCCCACCCAGTGCCTTTAAGGTGGTTTTAAGCAGACCATTGCACCGTTCAACTTTCCCAGCCGCTGGTGCATGGTAGGGAATATGGTATACCCACTCGATGCTGTGTTCTTTAGCCCAGGTGTTTATAAGGCTGTTTTTGAAATGAGTCCCATTGTCTGACTCAATTCTTTCAGGGGTACCATGTCTCCAGAGGACTTGTTTTTCCAGGCTCAGGATGGTGCTCCGAGCAGTGGCGTGGGGCACAGCGTAGGTCTCCAACCATCCCGTGGTGGCTTCTACCATGGTCAGCACTTAGCGCTTGCCCTGGCGGGTCTGAGGCAGTGTGATATAGTCAATCTGCCAGGCCTCTCCGTACTTATATTTGGACCATTGCCCCCCATACCAGAGGGGCTTCACCCGCTTGGCCTGTTTGATGGCAGCGCACGTGTTACAGTCATGAATAACCTGAGAGATGCTGTCCATGGTTAGATCCACCCCTCGGTCTCGTGCCCACTTATAGGTGGCGTCTCTGCCCTGATGGCCTGAGGCATCGTGGGCCCATCGAGCCAGGAACAGTTCCCCCTTGTGTTCCCAATCTAAGTCTATCTTTGAGACCTCTATCTGTGCAGCCTGATCTACTTGCTTGTTGTGCCTATGTTCTTCATTAGCCCGACTCTTGGGAATATGGGCATCCACATGACGGACTTTCACGGGGAGCTTCTCTACCCGAGTGGCAATGTCTTTCCACTCATCAGCTGCCCAGATTGGTTTTCCTCTACGTTGCCAGTCAGCCTTTTTCCACCTTTCCAGCCAACCCCACAGAGCATTGGCTACCATCCACGAATCAGTGTAAAGGTAGAGCTTTGGCCATTTCTCTCTCTCAGCAATGTCCAAGGCCAGCTGAACAGCTTTGAGTTCAGCAAGTTGACTCGATCCACCTTCTCCTTCGGTAGCTTGTGCAACCTGTCGTGTGGGGCTCCATACGGCAGCTTTCCACTTCCGGTTCATCCCCACAATGCGGCAGGAACCGTTGGTGAAAATCACCTCTGAGGCAGCTTGAACTCCCTCATAGGCAGCCAAGATTTCCTTCTCTGTGGGAGTGTAGTTGGCTTCAGATCCTTTGTAGCTTCTGCTCCAGAATCCCAGGGGTCGGCCTCGGGTCTCACCAGGCACCTTCTGCCAAAGGCTCCAGGACAGACCATGGTTCCCAGCTGCAGAGTAGAGCACATTCTTTACCTCTGGTCCTGTCCTGACTGGGCCAAGGGCCACTGCATGAGCGATTTCCTGTTTGATCTGGGCAAAAGCTTGCTGTTGTTCAGGGCCCCAATGGAAATCGTTCTTCTTGCGAGTGACCTGGTAGAGAGGGCTCACAATCTGGCTGTACTCAGGGACGTGCATTCTCCAAAAGCCGATAGCACCTAGAAAAGCTTGTGTCTCCTTCTTGCTTGTTGGTGGGGACATTACAGTGATCTTATTGATGACTTCAGTGGGGATCTGGCGCCGTCCATCCTGCCACTTCACTCCCAGGAACTGGATCTCTCGGGCAGGTCCTTTGACTTTGCTCTTTTTAATGGCGAAACCGGCTCCCAGTAAAATCTGGATGATCTTCTCTCCTTTCTCAAACACCTCCATTGCTGTGTTCCCCCACACAATGATGTCATCGATGTACTGCAAATGTTCTGGAGCCTCACCCTTCTCCAGTGCAGCCTGGATCAGTCCGTGGCAGATGGTGGGGCTGTGCTTCCACCCCTGGGGCAGTCGGTTCCAGGTGTACTGCACGCCCCTCCAGGTGAAAGCAAACTGAGGCCTGCACTCTGATGCCAAAGGAATGGAGAAGAATGCATTTGCAATGTCAATGGTGGGATACCACCTTGCTGCCTTGGACTCCAGCTCGTACTGGAGTTCCAGCATGTCCGGCACGGCAGCGCTCAGCGGTGGAGTCACTTCATTCAATGCCCGATAGTCCACAGTCAGTCTCCATTCTCCATCAGATTTCTGCACAGGCCAGATAGGACTGTTGAAGGGTGAGTGGCTCTTGCTGACCACCCCTTGGCTCTCTAGATCACGGATCATTTTGTGGATGGGGATCACAGCATCTCGATTTGTCCGGTACTGCCGGCGGTGCACTGTCATGGTGGCAATTGGCACCTGTTGTTCAGTCACTTTCAGGAGTCCTACTGCAGAGGGGTTTTCTGACAGTCCAGGCAAGGTGTTCAACTGCTTAATGCTCTCTGTCTCTACAGCAGCTATTCCAAAAGCCCACTTGAACCCCTTTGGGTCTTTGTAGTAGCCGTTCCTGAGGAAGTCTATGCCTAGAATGCACGGTGCCCCTGGGCCAGTTACAATTGGATGTTTCTGCCACCCCTTCCCTGTCAGGCTAATCTCAGCTTCCAGCAAAGTGAATTCCTGTGATCCCCCCGTCACCCCAACAATGGAAACAGGTACCTTCCCCACATGTTCTGATGGTATCAGGGTGCATTGTGAACCAGTATCAACTAACACTTTATGTTTCTGTGGCTTTGACGTGCCAGGCCATCGCACCCACACTATCCAATAGATCCTGTCATCCCATGCCTCTCCCTGGCTAGAGGCAGGGCCCCTCTAGCCCTGGTTATTATTTCTTTCCTGGGCATACATAGTGGAGGTTCCTTCCAGGGGATCTGACAGAACATCCTCCTTGCTGTAATACCCTGCACCTTGCTTGTGGGAGGTTGAGGCTACCTTCATTTTAGTGCGGCTCCCTCGGTTAGCATTTCCCTCCCTGAGCTGACGCACCCGTGCTGCCAGGACAGAAGTGGGTTTCCCATCCCATTTTCCCATGTCTTCCCCATGGTCTCGCAGGAAAAACCACAGGTCAGCTCGTGAGGTGTACCCTCTCTCCCTAGCTGGGGGACGTGAAGCTCTGACTTGGGGGCCTGTGACTCGTACTGCTGCTACGCTGATCTTCCTCACCTCCTCCCTCATCTCCTCCATCATCTCCTCCCTCATATCCCTCATCCTACCTTTGACCTGTTGGAGGTCCCTGGCCACGGCAGAGACATTAGCCTGCATTGGGCCATTCATCATGCTCTCAAAATTTCTGAGTTTGTTGGCAACAGAACACAGTCTCTGGACTGTTATCGGCATTAATCATTGCTATGTAGGTGGTATATTGAGATGGACCCAAGGTTGCCAGATTCCATAACATCTGCCCTGTGCACTTGACCTTGTCAGGGTCATTGTCATGCTGTCCATCCCTCCTAAAGAGTACCTCTAATACTGCTGTCTCTCTCAGCTGCTGGATCCCTTCCTCAAGGGTCTTCCAGCGCATCCTACGGTGGTGCTCCTGCATTCTCTCTCTGTGGACAAACTTCTCTCTCACACTCATTAAAAGCTGGTCCCAGAGGGAAAGGAGGCCTTGCTCCCTTATGAATATCTGGTCCACACCTGAATCCTGGGCCAAGGATCCCAAATTCCTGGCCTCAGTTCCATCCAGTTGAACACCTGTTCCCGTAAGGTCCCAGACCCGGAGTAACCAAGTTGTAAAAGGCTCACGGCCCCGCCGAGCAATGTCTTTACGCAGGTTATGGAGACTATCGTATGAGAGGGACTCGGTGACAATCTCAACCTCTGGCTCCCTTGCTGGTTGTGAGGACCCTCCTTGCTGATCCCCATTATCTAAGTGCCTCGTTTTAATCTTAGATTTCCTAGTTTCCACAGGAGCAACTGCTGCTGGCTGTGGCTGCTCCTGTGATCCAGCTGGAACCTGGACAGATACAACATCTACGGGTTCCACTGCAGCACCATCTGACTCTCCCTCTTTAGGGCAGGGTTTCTCACCAGCTGGAGAAAAATACTCCTTCATCATCTGGCTATGCTCCTTCAACATCTGACTCTGCTCTTTCAGCATTTGGCCTATATCCTTCACTAGAGCCCCCACCCACTCTGGGTGGCTCATTTCTGCAGTGGGCTGTGGGGCAGCATCAGGCTCTGGGGCAGCATCCCTAGTCCCTGGGGCAGGCTCTGGGGCAGCATCCCTAGTCCCTGGGGCAGAGGCAGGTTCTGGGACAACATCCCTAGTCCCTGTGGCAGAGGCAGGTTCTGGGGCAGCATCCCTAGTCCCTGGGGCAGAGGCAGGTTCTGGGGCAGCATCCCTAGTCCCTGGGGCAGGTATCAGAGTTGTTGTCCAAGCCAATATTCCCTTGTTTCTGAATGCTAAGTAGAACAAGCCTACCAGCAACACCAGCCACTGTATAACAACAGTGGCAATTAAAACAGATCTGAAATCCTTGAGAACCAGTGGGGTAGCCTCAAAAAACTGGGTGATGGGTTGGGAGAAAATTTCCCTTGCACTCGTTATCTCACAGTAAGTACCATTACTGAAATAGCCCCAGAAACACGCAGTTAGAGTACGATAGCTCCGGATCCATGCAACCGCTTCCCAGAAAAAATTAAAAACCCATGAATTCCTGACATAATCAATCCACTAAACCAATCGGACAATAGCCACAGCAACCTTGGTGAGGGGGCCCAAATTCAAAAAAGGGCTTACAAATGGGAGGGAGATGGCTGTGACCACATGGAACACAAACCAGATTAAACCAGACAACATATTGCCAGTTAAGAGAGCTGTTATTCCTGTCTTAACTCTCAACTCAGTGCCCTCGAGCCCCACGTTGGGCGCCAAAATCTGTCCTGGTTGGAAAGGACAGGTGTCTGCCAGTAGGGGCAGAAGTTTCCCTTTTTGGAATAGAGACTTTGGTTCCACTCCCCTCCCCCAAGTATTACGATTGTTTGAATCAAGGACTCTGAGGCAGAGATAAGGGGGAGGTGGGAATAACAGCTCTTTTACTAATATATCTAACTATACAAACAGAAAACAATAACAGTTAAAATTGCTAACAGAACGAAATAGATAACTCGGTGTCAGTCCCTTTAGATGCAAGCACGCTGTCTCTGTGCTTAGTCCAGAGTCCGGATTTGCCAGAGGGCAGACGGGAACGAAGGCAGGTGGGAGGGGGGAGGGGCAGCAGCGGCCACGCCGGTCCCGGGCGGGAACGGGCTGGAGCGGCGGCTCCTCGCTCACCGTGTGTGTCCGGGTGATCAGCTGTGTCCGCAGAGGCAGGAGGCTGGAACGGGGCAGATGCAGGGCAGGTGATCACAGAGGGTCTGGCTCTGCTGTGCTCGGCCGCGTGGCTGAACGATCCCAGGCGTCCTCCTCCCAGCTCGCCGGAAACGCGAGTGCCCTCCCGGAAGCCTCAGAGGCCCCTCCGGGGCTGTCCCCACCCACCCCCTTTTGTCTGGACCCATCAGGGACCCTGGGTGTAGCCCGGCCAGCTCCATTGGCATGATAATGGGAAAAATTCTTTCAATTGACACAGTAACAGAAAAGCACTCAACCCCCAACAGTATGGCACTTTCAAAATGCTAGAATGTTCTTATAAAGGTTTTTATAGTAAGAAACAAAAAATGTAACTGACAAATCTACGAAGCATTTTATATTCCAGTACATGTTTTCCTAAAAGCATGGGGCCCTTTTTTTTTTTCTTCATTGTCTAATGTAAAGTCCTAGTCCAAAAAATGCCAAGATAACAGATATGTTTCTGTACTGTGAAGGAAGGGCCTGAACCCCTTCTATTGCAGGTATTTTTTTCTGCTTGGGAAGGATTATGGTGTGTTATTTGTGTTCACTCTTGTGAGTAGTTTCTTATCTCCAAGGAAGCTTTGGGGATGGGCTGAAGCAGAGGGCCTGGGTTCTAGGCTATATTTTGCACGGTCCAGAGCAGCCCATATGCAGTCTGTCTTGGGCAGAGGGTTTGAGGCTGAGAGTTTTGTTGCTTTCCCCTCTTTTGTGTACTTCTGTTGAAATAAAAACCCACAAAAGAAAGTGAGTTATCAGCTTGAGGTTGTTAAAGACAGAGCTCCCTCTGAGGCTTAGACTCTGTTTCAGAACAGAACATAGGCAAAATCCAACTTGGAGTGGCAGGTTTGTTGGCTACTGTGCTCTTCAGTCCTGATTCCCCCAGTCTCCTACTTTGGGGAGGGGGCTGATTAATTCTTTGCTTCTCATCTGTGTGCTCACATTTCTTTCCTGTGAAAGCCCAAGGGCAGGAGCTGTGTGTGAAGTAAGGTCTGGGTGCAGAGAAATACTCCAAGGCTCTAATTGTTGATTGTAGTTGTAAAGAATTGAGCAGTGGATTGGAAGATCCCTGTATGTCTGAAATTTTTTTATTATGTATATAGGAACTCTGTCATTGTGGATGAGACTGTTTTTTTGGATGAAAGTAAGATAGCTGATTTAACAGGGATAAAATACCCTGGTGTTAATGATCATGGAAAGCAATTGCTTCAGTATCAAGTGACAAAATGCATACCTAAACAGAACACAACAGGAGCAAACTTGAAATTCAAGTATTGAATACAATTCCACTTCTCTTCAAGCAAACAGCTGGTTTGATCGTTTAACTGTAGCTTTTGAAGTCAAAGATGGAAAATAATTCAGACTGTCTGACCTCTGAGGTAGCTTCAATCTCCACTTGAAAGTAAGGCTGTTCTATTCTATACCATTTCTTAACCATAATAGCACTTATATTCAGATCATACTTTGTAACTAATCATGCTATCGAGTGAATCTCTTCTGTCCCTGAAATTAAAATGTCAGCATACTCTAAACCCTTTTCTCCTACTTGAATTACAAGTGTTTGATTCTTGAATCTGCCCTTTCTCTTTGGAAGTATTTGGATTTTAAAGTGTGGCTTTAAGTTGTGGGACTGTACCTCCTGAAAATTAGCACCAGACTTGAGGCATATCTTGACATTTCTCAGGGCAAGTAGTTTACAAAACACAGAGCAGAGGAACCTTGTTTTTGTAACAGAAAAAAAGTGTATAATAAATTTTGCATTGCTATCAGTTTATTTGCCTGTATGTTTGTATGTTTCATATTATGATCATACCTACTTGGACAGGAAAGGACTTCATGCATAGATTTTGTAAGTCCTGTAGGTTCCATCTGATGGTTTTTTTAACTCTCCAAAATAGAAATGTCATGTATAAAATGTATTTGATGTGATGTAAATAATAATCTTACTCATGGTTTCCCCTTAAATACTTTTGATGATATGCAGGGATCTACACATTATCACTTGTTAGTTTTGGTTGTAAGAGAAATAAATCATTAAACCATTGTGCTTTGCACTACACTGCTGAAGTTAATTGGGGGTTTGTAGTTGATAGTTAAGAACTTGCAGGATCAGTAGTCACCTGATTCAGCACATACTTTTAGCCATACTCTTAAACAAAATATTAATTTCAAATGGAAACACATTGACTATACGTAAAAACCTCAAACTCTCTAGAGTACAACCTCTGTGCATCTTCATTTTGCTGTATAAACATTATAGAGTGGTTTGGGTTGAAAGGAACCTTCAAGACCACCTAGTTTGGAGCATGCCATGGGCAGGGACACCTTCTAATTGCTTAGACCAGGCTGTTTAAACGTGCTGTCTGATACAGCCAGGGATAGGTCCTCCACGACTTTTCTAGGCAACTTGTTCCAGTGCCTCATCAATTTAAGAGTAAATAATTTCTTCCTAATAGTTAATCTAAATCTACCCTCTGTCAGTTTGAAGCCATTTCCCCTTGTCCCATCATTGCATGACCTTGTACAATGTCCCTCTCCTGCTCTCCTCTAGGCACCCTTTAGGTACAGGAAAGCTGCTAAAATATCTCCCTGGAGGCTTCTCCTGGTCTAATAACCCCAGCTGTCTCAGCCTGGCTTCATAGGAGAAATGGTCCAGCCCTCTAACCATTTTTTGTGGCCTCTCTCTGGACTTGCTTTAAGTCAATGTCCTCCTTATTTTGTGGCTTCCAGAGCTAGCTGCAGCACTCCGGGTGGGGACCTCCAGGAGCAGAGAGGGAGAATCACCTATTGAGGTGGCCGTGCTGCCTTTGATGTGGCTCAGGACACAGCTGTCTTTCTGGGCTGCAGACACACATTGCTGTTTCGTGTCAAGCGTCTTGTCATCCAATACCCCCAAGTCCTTCTCCCCAGGGGTCAATCCTTTCTCCACCCAGCCTGTATTTGTGCTTGGGATTGCCCCAACCCAGGTGCAGGACCTTCTGCTTGGGCTTGTTGAACTTCATGGGGTCACTTCCAAGTGTGCCCAGGCCTCTCTGGCTGCCATCCCTTCCCTCCAGTGTGCCAGCTGCAATGCACAGCTCGGTTTCATTGTTGAACTTGCAGAGGGTGCACTCAATCCCACTGTGCATGTCAGTGGCAGCAATGTTAAATTGGCACCTGTCTCAACACTGACCCTGAGAACACCACCTGCCACTGGTGTCAGGGCAGTGAGTCATTGACTGCAACCCTTTTTTGTGCAACCATCCAGTCAATTTCTTAATTGACCACCACCCACTGAGTGATCCATTTGTCAAATTCATGTCCCTCTGGTTTAGAGATGTCCTCATATCCTGTCATCTTATATCAGAATAATAATAGCATTGCAGAGAGGTCTTGCATTTCTGGCCAGAAAAATTCCCCAGGGAGCATCTGTATTTTTTTAAACAATTTTATTAAGGAGTAAATTTTACTTAAGAAGCAGCTGTTAAAGCACTTTTTCTTGAGTGGCAAGAATGAGGACACTAGCTTCAGGCGCCCTCTGTGCCATTCTCTGAAGCCTGCTTATCTGTACAATGTCTACTTTCCAGGAGCTGTGAAAAAAATCTCTCACAAGTTTTTAACCTAGTGCCCTAAAACTGCATTGGCATTCAAGGAGCAGAGGGCTGCAGACTTGTTTTTTATTACTTTGGTATTTGTCTGCATAGATGCTTACATAGGTCAGGCTTTCCAAACTGATCAGTTTGGAATTGGGTAAGTGGGAAATGGAAGAAATATTGCTGCATTTAAATGTAATTCTTTTTTCTTTTTAACATCTTAAGTGGCCTTGTGTCTTCTTTCTTCCTGTTTTTTTTTCCAGCAGACAGAGGGTTGATGATTTTGATTTGCAGTTGCCCCTGAAGGTGTAATGGTTCAAAATTTGGTAAATGGGTGTCACCTAATTGATGACAAAATCCATATAATTGTATGAAGACGGGGACTCAGAGGTATGCTTATATTGCAGTTCTTAGAATCATGTGACCTGTTGTTAAAGACTTGCAGCAAAAATAGCCTGTCATTTCAGTTCTTGACATTAAGGAGTTTCAGTTAACAGTTAACAGTTGTTAACTGTTAGAGAAAACTAAAGCTTACTTCCAGTCACAAGAAATGAGAGCTGTGATTACAGTGAAAATAAATAGCTGAACAAATTAAGCAAAGTTCTTAAAACAAGAATTGCACTTGACTGACATACCAGGAGGAGATGTATTTGGTTCTTCACTTTGGGCTTAGTATTTTCCTGAACTTAGGTGAATGAGGGGGAAAAAAAAATCTCTTGTATGGCACTGGTCTATAATTTACTCATCTGGTTGGGAAGAAAGTTTAACTAAAAAAAAGAAGTCATCAGTGAAGGAACTTTGGGGAATGTACTTTTGTTACTATTTAATGTCATTACTTATTCATGTAAGTATGTCTCACTCTGCTGAAGAATCTTTCTTGCAATGAAATTGGGTAGAAGAGCTGTGCTTTTAAAAATAGAAATTAGTTAATTAGATGACATTAAAAATGCTAATCCTGTTATGACTATGATTTCAGTGATGCCACTGTGACACTAGTAAGTCCTTAGGCAGTTTTGAGTAATGCTATTAACACAAATGTTGACTGAACATTTGACTATGACATGTAGAGTAATATGGTGAAGTTGTGTATATCCATTATTTGATATATATAGCCTTGGAAGAGAAATGTGTTTGGCAAAGAGTGGGTAAAGTCTTAGTTTCCCTATGCAGCCTAGAGAAAGTGCTTTTAGGCTGTTGTGAAATAGCATTAGTCTTTATGCTTAATGTAGAATTATATATAAATGTTACTTAGTTTTCAGATACCTGACATTCAAGAAAGATCATAAAGCTTGTCTGTTATGTTTCAATAAACCTCCTGACCTGCTACTCTCCAACCATTAGATTTACCCAAGGGCATGCTTGCTACTGCTATTCTTCTGTTTATCCAACATGAACAGATTGGCACAATGTATGAATAACCTCAGCCAAGCAGAAATAAAGATAGAAACCTGATTTGCTCTTCACTTTCTGCCCTGGGGCAACTCAGATACAGACATCCTGACCATAATTTTTATATACCTGTAGGGAATATGCATGAAGAAATCCTGCTAGAAGGAGAACAATTCAAGCATGATAAACCATGGGAAACCGAACAATTCTTTTCCAGTGACACCTATTTCCTCTCCCCATTTTCATTTCTGAAGAAGTTAAAGGACTATGTTCTCCCCCTATCACATTAATCTGGGGAAAGACAGTGGGTCTGTTTTGGCTTTTAGTGTTCATAAAACAACTATGAAGAGTAAGGAAAGAAGCACACCTTTCTGATGGACTGTGCTTCACAATTGTTAAGTGTAGGAGACTTTGAGGAAAGTGTCTTTACCAATAATAATTAAATTAGTATACTGGTTCATATAATGGAGCTCATAAGGAAAAAAATATGGATTGCCTAAGAAGATTTGGATCTGAGACTTAAAGTATCTGACTTATAGTTCTTGCAACTTCTATCAACTATGAGTTGAGGCTCATTTTTGGACCAAATATGTTACCCTTTCACAAGTTTTGTAGAGTGTTTCTGTATACATTGAATCATATTTCCATTTTTCTTGTAGTTTACTGAATTATTTACTTCAATGAACTGCTGTGATAGTAAGCTTTAGGAAGCCAAAATTTTGAATTGTTATTACTTTATTTTTTTAGTTTTTTGCTTTTAATTTTTTTAGCTTTTTGTCATTCTAGTTTTTTTGGTTATAGTTCATTTCTAAATACCTTTATTCAATAAATCTTCATGGTGCATATTACTGAAATGTATTCTGAGGTAATACACGTTAATCACACAGTAAAAATTCTATCTTAACAGGATTATGGTGTCTATTTTGTAAGCTTACAGAGCAGGAAATGCCATATCTACTTGATATGTGCATGAGGAGTGGTAAGATTAAACTAGAAAACCCTGAGTAACACCAGGGAATTGTCTTGATTTCAGAGGCTTATATCTCAATACCTGAAATGTGAGCAACTTCAATACTTCTGTATTGGATATCTACATATGTATATTTGATATCTATATATATTTTGGGTGTCTTTGTATCAGCATATCTGAAGGTAGCTATGTGCCAAAACATACATTGGCTTTAAAATGTTTTTGAGGAAATGGTTACCATACAGAATTGAGTTGAACAGCAATGTCATATCTCTAATTGTTATGCCTTTTAAATTGCTTTAAGTGTCTGACCACTTACTTAATGTTTGTTGTGAGTGGAAAAAACCCCACCAAAATATTTTGCACATAGATTAAGGAAGACAGGTTTTTGAGGGGGCCACTTTGAGTAAGTAATTCTAGAAGCCTTAACTCTTTAATAAGACAGTTGGAGTAGTTTTTTGGAAAAGGTAGGTTTACTTCAATATTGATTATAGGTTATCCCTTGTTTTTTTGTTCACTATTAGCAGTCACTTTGAGTGATGCAGGAAACAAACTGAAAGACATTTCTCTTAAGAGTCTCTGTGCAACCAGATGCATTTTGGAAGCTTTACTATATATCATTACCCTGACATTGTACATATCAGGAGTGACAAGGCCAGGATGTTGTTTGAACAAAAGATCTTATTTGACAGTGAACTTGTACCTTCCTCAAGAGCTGCCTTTTCCCAAGAATGATTTCAATGTACACTTGCCTAAGAATTATGAGGGTTGCAATTGGGGTAAAAAGGCTCTGTTGCTAGAAGGATCTGTCTGTCTAGGAACACCGAATGCAGTATCTGCTGCTTCCCTGTGCTTGGCTTGAGATATACCCAGTAATAATAACCAAGTCTATCATTAGGGATACAAGTATAAAAAGTGATGCAAGTTCTGCACTACATTTGGAATCCAGCTCATGTGGAAATGGACATGGAGTCATAAAAGGCCTGGAAAAGGTGCATTAATATGGCACTGCTAGTCCTGTTGATGGGCTCCTTGGAGTCAGTGCTTATGGCTCATAGTCACTGTGTGTAATTCTCTTTTTTCGTTCCTGATTTGCAGGTGTCTGTCATTGCTATGAAGTGATTTAGCACATATGCATTGATTTGCTCTGCGGATGAACACATACATGTGCTGCTGTTCCATGTACCAGTGGCAATGTCTGTGTCCATTGTTAAAAGATTGGGGGTAGAAGCAGCAGCTCTGTATGTACATGGAAATGGAGTTGGCATGAGTAGCAGCTGGGTTAGTTAGATGCATGTGAAAGGAAGGGTAAGGAGGCATTAGAATAGGTCATGGCTCAATTCTTTTGACCCTTCAGCTGTTGCTTGTCCCTTCAAACTTGAGTTATCTAGGGGCCTAGGAGAAATGGCTGTATTAGCCAGTATTGCCAAAGTGAAAATGCTCATTGCAGCCCACTTTTGAAATTTTTATCTGTGACAGTCTGAAACAATTTCACAGTATAATTATTTCATGGAGAAAAGATCCTCATAAGGAGGTTCTTTCAAAAAATTCTCTCTGGTCTTCATAATTTTACTTCTATTACTTGTGTGTCATGTTAGATAGATTTCTTTCCCCTTAGAAGTTCCATTTGTCAAATATTCATGGATGCTCATGCTCACTCTTCACCATTAGATAGCAAAATTCCATGTGTTTAACTTCTAATCTTTCCCCATAAATCAGCTTCTCAGTCTTATCATTCATGCTTCTCTTTGCAGCCTGGTGGTGAATATTACCATAGCTGCACGCAGCCTTTCAAGTGGAATCACAGCTAATAGAAGTAATGGTTATTGTTTTTCTGCAGTGTGGTTTCACCTTCTGTGATCACCAGGAAGGCTTTATAAACCACCAGTAATACATCCTCAGGTCTTCTTGCATTTCTTCGTCTGATTGGATTATTTGGGTGTATTTGTATTTCACTTAAATTTAATCTCTTGCATCTCAGCAAGATGCATATGTGATTTTGCTAATCGTCATCCCTGGTGTATGGCTCCATTGTTCCTTACAGCAGGGAAGAGCTAGCACTTTTGATGTAAAAATAGCATTAAATATCCTCAAAATCAAAATATTCTGTATCTAGTTTAATGAGACAATGCTATTGCTATCAGCTGAGAAAACTTTCCTGTAGATTTTGGAGCTTATGAATGAAAAATATCAGATTACCATGCATTGATTATATTACAGTAATGAATTTGAGTGATTTATATCTAGAAAAAACTGACTTTGTGTGTTGCCTTTAACTGTTTCTTCTCTTTATTTTAAATGGGTTGTTTTTATCCTTTGAAGCTTAATATTAAAATGTTTTTCATCTTGATCTCCATAATGGACCTGTTTTTTTTTTATCAAGGTGTATCTAAAAATGTGAAGAAATAAGCAACTTAGTTTTTGGGGCTTTTTCCTGCTATTTCTCTTCTGTATGCAAAAGATGACAATCACTTCAGTAGTAATTTTAATGTGTTCCAGGTGTTCAAATCTGTTGTGAATGTGTTAATTTTACATGGCGCTATGCTGATGTAACCATCCTTGAATCATTTCCACTTTTGGTTTTCACAAATACTGGTATTTGAAGATATAAATGTTAAAAGCAGTCATTCCTGTTTGAGTAGCATTTCAGAACAAATAAACAATGACTCCAATGCATTGCTAATTTGCTTCATGTGTATTTTGAAGCTCTCCGTGCTTTTAACCTTGCTGTTGCAATGGGTAGAACTCCAGGCCATATTCACAGCTCCTCCCTCAGTCTTCTATAAGTCAGTTCAGATACATCTTCCTCTTTGCACATTTCCTTTCACTTGAAATGCTCAACATTTAAAATATTTACTGTTAAATATTCCTATAATTTAAAATCTATCCTATCATATAATTTCTTATAATTTAAAATATTTACTCTTTTTCTTGATAACACACTGCAGTGCACTTAAACTTGCCTTGGTAGTAATTTTCACTTTTCTGTAGGTGTTTGGGTAGGTTTATCACTAATCCCCAGATTTTAACAAGAGCAAGGAGTAAAACATCAGGGGCAAAGAATGAGTTTGAGAACTTGTTTCTGGCCTAAACAGGTAAAAGTCTCTACTGAAAAGAAGGATGCACAGAACTGTTATTTGGTCACAGAAGAATAAGTAAGAATTAAGAAGAGAATGAGTGAGAATGAATAAGATAAATGACTGTTGTAATAAAATGCATGTCTTTCTGCAGACCTTGTTTTCAGGAAAGAAAGCTATTCTTTTTCAGAAATGTCATAAATCATGTGTATTAGCAAAGATAGCATGCCACTAAAAACAGACAAAATACTCAAAGAAAGCCATAGTGATGCAGAATGCAAAGTGCTGCTGCTCTATTAATAATGCCATAGAAATTGTTGGCACTGTCAAGAGTACAATTGTTTAGTGTTGGGAAGAACTCTACAGAGAAATAATTATGCTTGGTATTCAAGCCTAATACATAGCATTTAGGAAGAAATTTAATGAGAAACAGCCTTCTGGTGTAAACTACTTTTTAACTACAGAAATTATGTATAGAAATTACTAGTTCTGGTACCTAGACCATATAAAATGGTCTTGGTGCTTTTGGGAACACTATTTTTCTCATCCAGTATGCAGACTTTTTTGAACTTCACACTGGTGACTTTGAAAGATGCAATTTGCTGCTCTGTCTTCTGTATTTTAAACAGAAGGGCTTGGGACTAACCTTTGGGAGCAATTGTCTTGTCATCTGATGAGTTGGATTGTTGAAGACAGATTCTTGTCAATAACAGAACAGAAGAGGTGATAGCCAGGGGATTCTGAGTGTTACAGGATTCTGTGCCTGCCCTTTGTGTGAAGCTCTGACCTTTCAGACATGCAGGTAAAGGGTGGAGTTTGTTCTGTTGTTTTACAGATAGCCATACCTTAGCTCACACACTTATTCCACAGATGGAATATGCATGGAGATATTTTTGTGAGTGCAGGTTCAGCCAGCTCCCTCGAACTGTTAAAGTTCTCAGTTCTGGATCTTTGCTTCACTGCAGCTCACAGATACAATAATAAAGAAATTCCTGATCATCTGTATGCTGAAATAGATTGGTGCAAGTGGCATCTATCAAAGTTTTGACACCAAATCTCTAGCAAATATTTATCTAAGAGCAGAAATGATGGAGAAAAAAAGCTGTGTATTTGTCTTAGTGGACTCTATTATTACAAGCCTTGACTGCAGATTATGTGTGTATCCAATTCTTGACATGGGGAAAGCACCTGAGCTTTGGCAGTGAATGCATTGTTTCAGTCAAAATTAAAAAAAAATAGTTTTATCCATTCAGACAAGATTGCAGACTTTGACCCAAGTAATTAAACTGTGCAAAGTTATAAGCAACGGGGAAAAAAAAATCATACCGTGAAGGTAAAGGAAGATTTGGATATTGTCTTCAGAAGTCTGTTTTTTATGTGAACGTAAGCCTCAAACAATAATCAAGGAGACTATTACTTCGGAAACTGGCAGAACTTTATCAGGAGCTGAGAACTTGACAACATGAATGTGCACTTCTGGTACCTTTCTCTTATGAGATGATCACAAAAATGCTGATAAGTAGTGCTGCTAATGAGAGGGGATAAAAGAAGTCTCTGTGGTGATCTAACTTCATCTTTGCTTTCTTATTTAAACAAATCCACAAACTGTAAGGGGAATAGTTTACTCTATGTAAATACCAAAGATGCTGAAAGTTGCTGAATTTGAAAGTTATTGACTGTTGATTGCACAACAATACCTAAATATTGCATCTGTTTTTTCTTTCAAGACATTGAGACTCTATAGGAGAATTTTGACTCTTCAGCAGTGTTTGATAGAGATGAGTAGGAGTTTATCTGGCTAAATGTGGAAAAACATGCTGGCCTGCTCATACTTCTTGATCTAGCCTTAACATCAAAGGAAATTTGCTGTGCATTATGAAGCTTGCTGATGTCAGAAGGAAAAAGATTAGGCCCAGATGGCATGATGCTAAATAGAGCTGAGTACGAAGTGTGCATGTAGAAAAAGGCCAATCAGTTTTTGCTGATCCTGTGTAAGTGTGAGGAGGAAGAAAAATATTTGCTTTTCAATTCATTTTCCTTAAAGAGACCCAAACTGTGTATATGTTATAGCTGAGCAGAAACCTCCATGGAAAAAGACTTCCTGCTTTTAGCAGGATGGTCCTGTTGTTAGTTTTCAAAATTCCCATCACCATCATGTTTTATTATTGACTGGAACCCTAATTTCATGAGTAAATATGAAACAACCATCTGCAGATAGGAAAAAGGATTAGTTAATTGCAGTTGTAGTAATTGTTCTTGATTTGTTAGTATCTTCAAGAGAGCAAAAAAATTTTTTACAGATGAGTAGCTTGGCTACTCATTTATCTAGAAGGGACAAATATATCCACATTTGTAGGCATGTATATTTTAAGTCAGGTTAGTAGATCTGTTTTTGACTAAAAAGTGTTGATGCCCATAAAATGACACTTGTAAAATATTCAAGGGAAAAAAACTTACTATTATTTACTTCTCACATTTAAAACAGGAATACCAAAACAAAAACCCAGACAATCTAAAATGTCTTGTATGGAGCTAAGTTCAATTTCTTTTATATTATTTGCATTTATTCCTAGATAATTCTGGGTTAGATTCTGGTTCCTTTGCATATGGATAAAAAAGAAAAAAGTCCAAAAAAATCAAGCTTCTGTTCTTTATTTTGTATGTTTCTACATGCATCAGTGTTATGCAGCAGTGCAAATTTACAATGTTACATGCTAATAACAAGATCTGTGTTTGTCCAAGAAAGGTAAAAGTTCAGACCATGCTTTAGGTTCTTCTTCGGGAAAGTTATAATGTTGACAAGCAGGATTTTTGCTATATACACTTTCATTTATTGTGCTGATTAGCATTGCTCTGAAAGATTTTGTAGATTAGGTCACTGCTTTTAAAGGTCATTGCTTCTTAATAAAAGGTGTTTCATTTCTATCAAACATGAAAGACCTACATACATATTTGCACTGCTTCAACAGAATATTCTTATTGTCTGTTTGCCCTTTTTATCACTTTCATTTGACATGGATCTTTCTGGTGATACATATGTGTGTCCTCTATGCATATCCTTATATATGTCCTCTTTTTTCATAGAGTACCTGGTATGATGGTGGTTTGGTCTGAGATTTCCTCTGCCCACATTTCAAAGAAAGTGATTATGACAATCCATGTCAAACAGATTTATTTTAAAGGTTGAGGGAAGGAAGAGGACATTACAGAAATGAAGAGAGCAAAAGATCTTTCATATGATATATTGGATTTTTTGCTTTATTTAGTGTCTTATAGTATATCTGAAACTAGGAAGAAAACAACAGAATGGTGAATTTCACAGGATGTCTGTTAGCTGTAAGGATTCAAAGTCCAAAGAGCTTCTCAATCCATTTCCTTCTCTAAAATCTAGGTATTACCTATTTTATTCACTAAGTTGCATTGTTGCAACATTCTGTGGATGGCAGCTTTTCAAAAGGAAAGGAAAAAGTGTGAATAAGATTTACCCCATGGCCCCCTCTTTGGTATCCGTAACTAGTATCATTGCTAACCAAGGATTACTTCAGGCAATAAAAGTTTATGCTATTCCTAAGCCTTTAAAATACCCCATTTCTAGTAATTCTCTTAGCTCACCCTCTAGTTGATTGCAAAGGAACAAAATCAAAACAAAAGCTATAGGCGGAACCAAATACTCCAAAGCTCTTTCTGTTGAGAAAAGCAAAAAGCAAAAAAGTTTGGTTTTTCCTGGTGTGGCATCTTGCATCTGGAAGTTTTGTTTAGGCTTGGAAACAGATTGTGAGTTTTATAACTACTTTTATAACAATTACTTTTTATGAGAAATAGTCCAACCAGGAATATGTGAGCTTTTAAAGTCATGATATATGATTTTGACAGGTATAGATTTGATTTGCTATGATATTTAGCTTCCTTAAGTGTTCTGGCACTTTTCCATCAAAACTTTTTTTGACAAGTGAAGTTTTGTGTCCTTCCCTACCCCCACTTGAAAAGAGACAAAGGTGATTGGGGCACAGTGATCATGAATTAGAATTCTGACTATTTGGTGAAATCAGGAAGAACATCAATAAGACTTTTACACTGGACTTCTGGAGGGCAGACTTTGGCCTGTTTAGGAGACTTATTCAGAGAGCTCCTTGGGAAGCAGCCCTTTATAACAAGGGACTTCAGGACAGGTGGGTGTGCTTCAAAACAGAGATCTTGAGGGCACAGGAGCAGACTGTCCCTCTATACCAAAGGATGAGTCAACGAGGCAAACGTCTGGCCTGGATAGACAAGGAGGTTTTGAAGGCACTTAGGAATAAAAAGAGGATGTATCATCTTTGGAAGGAGGGTCAGGTTTCTCAGGAAGTATTTAAGTGTCTTGCTAGGGTATGTAGGAAAAAAATTAGGGAGGCCAATGCTCAGTTCGAACTTAATTTGGCAACTTTAGTAAAGGATAATATAAAATATTTTTACCAATATATTAATGGTAAAAAGAAGGGTAAGACCAACCTTTGTTCTCTATTGGATGAGGGAGGGAATTTAGTAACTGCAGATGGGGAGAAGGCAGAAGTGCTTAATGCCTTCTTTGCCTCAGTCTTTAGTAGGGAGATGGTTTGTCCTCAGGACAGCTGTCCTTCTCGGTTGGTAGATGGTGCCAGGGAGCAAAATGGTCCCCCTGTTATCCAGGAGGAGGCAGTCAGAGAACTGCTCAGAGCTTAGATATTCATAAATATATGAGACCAGATGGGGTCCATCCCAGGGTGAAGGGAGCTGGCAGATGAGCTTGCAAAGCCACTCTCCATCCTTTACTGTAAATGGCTCATTCACCTGGCTCACTGGGAAAGTTCCAAATGACTGGAAGCTGGCCAATATGACGCCCATCACAAAAAGGGTGGGAAGGAGGACCCTGGTAATTATAGGCCAGTTAGCCTGACTCAGTACCTGGTAAGGTTATGGAGCAGTTTATACTGAGTGCCATCACACAGCACTAACAGGATGGCCAGGCTATCAGACCCAGCCAGCATGGGTTTAGGAAGGGGAAGGTTACATTTGACCAACCTGATCTCCTTTAATAACAAGGGCACCCACCTGGTGGATGAGGATGTTGTGTACCTGGACTTCAGCGAGGCCTTTGACACTGTCTCCCACAGCACACTCCTGGAAAAGCTGCAGCCCACAGCTTGGACAGGAGCACTCTTGGCTGAATTAAGAACTGGCTGGATGGCTGGGCCCAGAGAGTGGAGGTGAACAGTGCTGCATCCAGCTGGGGATCAGTCACCAGTGGTGTTCCCAAGGGGTCTGTCCTGTTCAATATTTTTATTGATGACATAGATGAGGGTATTGAGCCTTTCATTAATAAATTTGCAGATGACACTGAGCTGGGAGCATGTGTCAATCTGTTGGAAGGGAGAAGGGCTCTGCAGAGATATCTAGAATGTTTGGATAGATGGGCAGAGTCTAATGGGATGAGGTTTAACAGGTCCAATGCCAAGTCCTGCATTTTGGCCACAATAACCCCCTGCAGTATTACAGGCTGGGGATGGTGTGGCTGGACAGTGCCCAGGCAGAAGGGGACCTGGGGCACTGATGGACAGCTGACTGAACATGAGCAGTGTGGCCTGCTGGCCAGGAAGGCCAATGGCCCCTGGCCTGGATCAGGAATGGTGTGGCCAGCAGGGGCAGGGAGATCATTCTTCCCCTCTATTCAGCACTGGTGAGGCCACACCTTGAGGGCTCTGTCCAGTTCTGGGGGATCTCAGTTAAGGGAGGACGTTGAGACACTTGAGCACGTCCAGAGGAGGCAAACGGCTGGTGAGGGGATTGGAACACAAACCCTGTGAGGAAAACAACTGAGGGAGCTGGGGTTGTTTAGCATGGAGAAAAGGAGACTCAGGAGTGACCTTATCACTCTCTACAACTCCTGACAAGAGTAGTTGTAGTGGTGGGTGTAGTCAGGTGGGGGTTGGTCTCTCACCTGGCAGCAACTGACAGTCTCAAATTGTACCAAGGGAAATAGAGACTGGATATTAAGAAAAAGGTTTTAACTGAAAGAATAATAAAGTACTGGGATTGTCTGCCTGAGGAGGTGGTGGAGTCACCATCCCTGAATGTGTTTAAAAAAAAAAACCTGAATGTGGTACTTGGTGCCATGGTTTAGTTGAGGTGTTAGGGCATGGGATGGACTTGATCTTGAAGGTCTCTTCCAACCTAGTGGCTCTGTGTGATTCTGTGGTAGTGTCATAGAGTCTAGAAAACAACATGTACAATGCATTACCTACATTAATTTTGTAACCTGTTCACTCTGCTTTTACATGGAATATGACTCTAAGGAAATATTCTGTAGAATAATGCAGTGAAGAAAAACGGATTTTGTTGTGACCTTTAAGCTGAGCTTTTCTGTCCTGAACCACATTATTTCGTTAAATACAAGGGAAATGGAGCCAGCCTGTGACCTTTTGTTACTGAGTGGCTTTGAGAAATGGCAAAAGTCATTCTGGTGCTCAAAAGTTCCGTTACAGAGATAGGTTTTTTTTTTTTCTTTTTTTCCCCCTTCTTTTTTTTTTTTCTTTTTTCTTTTTTTCTTTTTTTTCTTCTTTTAAACAAGGGCAAAAAACCTCCACCAACTAGTCTCAAAAAGCTTTAGAATTATAGTCCTTTACCAGAAAAATGGAACTCTTTTCAATATTGGCATAAATTAAAGCTGCTTCCACAGACAGTAATATCTGAAACTAATGACAATCCATGCTTTCCTCAGGCCTTTTTGATACCAGAGATACTTAATACCTCTGAGGAATGGATTTTTACTTCACTAGTCCTTTCAAGAAAGGAGCTCTTGCAGCGATTTCTTAAAATATTTATCCTAATTTTCGGGACTTTTGTGAATCTGCAATTGTAGTTCTCTATATTTGCTGCAGTAGAGTAGCTCACTTTCAGCTGGTGTATCACTCATATCTTACTAATTGAGAGATACAATGTCCAGAGGAAGCAAAGGTGGACTTTGTTTTAAATATTGATGTTGCAGTTTAATCTTCTTCTTTAAAACCTTTTCCTACTCTGCTGCTCAGTGGGTGACCATAGAATAGTGATGACCTTCCCTGGGGTGCCAGATCCTGTAAATGAGGACCTGTTCAGAATTAATCCTTCCTCAGGACTGGACTATTGGAGGCATGCATGCTAGTCTAAAGTGCTTTGCAAAACTCTTCTCATTAACTATATGCTGGGATCGATTTAGAGCACTAAAAATATTGTGTGTAGAAGCTACTTGTGAGTCAGGATTAGCCCTGAAGTGTTCCTTTCATTTGTTTCTGCTAGCAGGCTGTGAAAAGTGGTTCTTCAAAATATACATCTTCTGGACAGTCTTGAATCTTAAGTGTGTTTTCCTAAAACTTATATTGAATATTCTTAATGGAGACATTTCACCTTATCTCCTTTACCAGAGAGGATTTCACCTTTGTGCTTCTAACATTCTCCAGTTCTGATCATTGACCTTCTTCAGAAAATCTCTCTTCTGGCAGGTAAAATTGCATTGTAATAAATAGATTAAAGTGGTGCTGTAGAAATGTGTTCCCAAGCAGGCAGACCTCAGCTAGTCCTCTAGTATCTCTGGAGTGTGAAACCACAGTGTACTCATCCTGTGCTGGCTCCTACTTTTTTGGATGGCTTATATACTTCCAGATCATACACAGATTTAGAATTGGACAAATTTTTTAGTGAGAGCAGGCAATCCAGTTAAGATTTTTAAAACATTTTTTACTAATTTTTTAAAACTACACCCAATGAAAAAAGCCTAATATTTTTGATGATACTCTTAGAATTGGAGCTGTGGAGCTATATTAGTGATGGATGTTCTGAGCAGTATGTTTCAAGTTGCATTCAGATGAAGATACAGATTTTTTTATTTTGATCAATGTGAGTAGAAGTCCTTCCTTTGTAGAATGAAAAGACTTCAGAAATGCTCCTTTCTTTAAGCACTATCTAAAGACTTAAGTCTTCTGGATAGACAAATAGTACTGAGAAACTTGGATCTAAATCCAATTTTCTGCCTAGGACCTATGCTTTGTTTCTAGCAGATGGGCTGTAAAAGTTTTTAGATGATGAAGATAAATAATGTGTGTGTACTATGTCACTGACAACTGATGCTGTTCTGTTTTTAAGCCTCAGTTCCCTCCATTTAGCACTGCAGTTCTCTTCTTCTGCCTTGAGCTTTCAGGAGAAGTGAAACACTGCAAACCATTAGCCAGATACAAGAGACACATCTGACTTGTTAATCAAGGACAAGGTAGATTGAGGGATGGAGGAAAAACCTTAGGCTGCTGCATTTCCTGACACGATCCTGAATGAGCAAAATCTGAAACAGCTTGAACAGCTGTCACAGCCTGGAAGTGGGCATGGTGTTTGTTGTAAATTCGTGCTCAGATGAATAAAGACACTACTCCATGTGTCAGGGAAGTCTTATGCTTTATTGTGTAGCTGCCTTTACTGCAACAACTACAGTTCTAGTCATAGAAGTGTTGGCTAGCAAGCTCTCAACTTTTAGAACTATCTTTAACAAACTCTCAACTTTGACAAGACACTTCAGGTACAGAGTGAGGAGTAGAATGCAATCATTGTGCTTGCCAGGATAAAATGAGAGGAGAGAGATGAAGATGGAAGAGTGAGAAAGAAAAAGCTCACCAGTCCTTAGATTTCATGACCTTCCTGCTACTGTAGATAGTCCAAATCTGAGGTCACCAAAAGAGACAGAATGAGTATGTGACCTATCCACTTTCTTTTATCGTTTATCTGGTGCACACCTCTTGTGTAAAACAGATTTTTTTGCACCATTTTCACCATGTAATTTGTACATGTGTTCAGCCCTTTGGAGTCCTCCAGGAGGTGATGGGGGCAGGACTTGGGGGTCTGTGGTGGTTATAAGAGGTCCTTAGTGAGCTGTCCAGGACTCAACCCTTTCCTAGACATAGGTGCACTGAGCATGAATGTCAAGGCAGAAGAGTAAGTTGGCTCAGAACAGCACTGCCAACACCTTGCAGGACCTTCTTTTGTAATCACAGCTCTCCTGTTGCAACAATCAGAATGTCTGAGATAAAACATGCTTATGATCCTGATCCTCTCCACCAGCCAGTTCTCCCAGCTAAGGTACACACAGTACTCAAGTCATGCTTGCCTTGTAAAGCTGTATCCTGAAAATACCTCAGAGATGATGGGGCAAGGCAGCTCATAAGCAGTTGGGAAAGGATTGTGTTTTCAGTTAATGAAGTGGCTTTACAGTGCTTTTGTTCACTTTTAGGAAAGTGAAATGTGCAGAAGAGAAGCAGCACTAGTAGATTTGGGAGACCCTTTGTATGATAGTGCAGTAGTAAGAGCCAGGAGACGAATAATCTTTAATGATTAACAACTAACACAGATGTATGAAGGCAATGAAAACAAGGATCTCATAAGGGAGATAAATCTACCTTGTGCATAGTGGCTTGGTAATAAAGGAAAACAGAAGGGAATATGGCAGGGATGCAAACTCAGGTCTGTTAGGGTTTTTTAGCTTGCTGCTTAAGATCAATACCTTATTAGAGAATGTGTCTGAACTATGTGGATGTGGGAATACTTTCTAAGCAAGGAAACTGCAGAGATTTTCTGGCAAGATCTGTCATCTGAATGATGAAAGAAGCAGGATCTTTGGTGTGCTCTGGAGCTCCCTATTCATATTGATTTAGAGTTAGTGGTAGCAATTATGATGTGTGGTACTCACACTGGTGTAAAACCTACCAGTTTTCAGTCTGAGCTTTTAGTTTGCTTCAGTCTGCACTCATTTACCAGTTCATTCAATTGAAACTTATCATGATGTGAGGTACCTGTCTACTGCTCTGCTTGGATCCAGCTGTCTTATGTAGAGAGGAAGCCGAATTTAACTTGCCACTGACAGCTCTGAATGTCCCAATAAAAAATAACATGTAATAGATGTAGTCCTGAAACATGTATGAAGACATTATTTTTAGTCTTGCTAAAGTGCTTGCTTTTTTGATTATCATCTTTCCTGTGATTACAGAAGGTTGAGACCCACAATTGATAAACTGAAAAATTAAGATCTCTTTGCCTAACTGAATTCTTGTCCATGATTTGGAATTTTCATACCATTTAGTAAGATCCCTGGAGGATGAATGTAGTCCTATTTCGACATGAGGAGATACATACATTGGCAAAAATATTGGCAAAAATATACTTGAAAAGAATAATGCTGCAGTTTGTTTTTATAGTTGAAGTAAAAATACAATAGCTGCAGCTCATATTTCACATAATTAATAAGGCGTCACCTTGTTTTTTTGTTTGAATTCTGTTTTAACACTCAAAAGGAAATTGAACTCCAAATTATTTGTTTAGTTTTTGTGAAACAAGTGAGGCAAGAAGTCATGTGTTCACTGAAGATTAGTTAAAGTGCATGTAAACAGACTATATAAAGACCCACTGCACCTAAACCAAAATGTAATCTTTGGAACACTTTTAGGAGGGAAGTACTGTGGCTCAGTTCTAAGCTTTACAGTCCTGTTTGAAAAACTTGGAGAAAAATTATTTGCTTACCATTATTAGTGAGTGGATACTGGATAAATAATCACATTGTGTTTTGGTTTCCTGCCAAAATTCTCTCCACATTGTTGATGTGTTTTCTGAATATACACAGCTGCGGGTTTTCTTTCAACCCTAAGTATCAATTCAGATTCATTGCTATTTTTGCCTTGATTTATTTTTTCACCCTCTATTGATACCTTTTGGTTCTTTCAAGGCCATTTTCCTTATTTGTGGGATTTGGCAGGAAGGTTTCTGAATTTTTCCCAAATTCTACAGCTGATACTTAAATCTACAACATGAAAAGATATAAGGAAACTTCTTTTTCATCTCACTTTGCTACACAAGATATTCTAAAGAGAAATCTATTTGCTGCTGTGAATGTATTGCTTACTTGTCCTGAAAATCATGTTGAAATATTTCACTTTTTTTTTTAATTTGAATGATCATGCTGCAGTGTCCCTATTTATCTGTTTGAGACTCTGTTTGAGAGTGTTAAGTTTTAGATTTTGTTTCCAAAGTAAATAACTCCCTGGCACTGAAAGGGTTTCCCTATTTCATCAGTGCAGTCAGTTAATCACTCGTGGGCTACAGGGGCTGCTTTTGCTGTTTGTTTGCTGCTGGGCCACTTCTTGTTGCTTGGATTGTTTCAGCATATTGCATCATCCTGTCCAGAGCTCATGCAGAAATGTTAGTAATTCATCTTAGCATTTTCCTGTGTCAGCTGAGGTTGCAAACCAAACTAACATCATTTTTCAAAATGCCACTTTAGGTGGCAAAGAACTGAGTCCTGTAGTCCTTACTCAGCCAAAAAAAAAAAAAAAAAGAAAATCATATTTGCTGATTTAACAGTATTGAATCAGACTCAACTGTCTTAGAATTAGAGTGTTCTGAACTTTACCACTGATTTTAGTTACTTTAGTTATTTTTTACCAATATTAAGAATGAACTGCACGACACTGCACATTGTTTTTTACATGCTTGTAATATCTGAATGAAAATTTGAGTTGTGAAATTTGATTTGCTTAGGTACAGATTCTCATTATATAATTGACTTGGAAATGTTTCAAGCACTAACACTTTTGGCTTACATTTGTGGTAATAGATCCAGACTTGAATACTTTTCCCTGTCTGGGGTTTGCATGAGGTTTTCTTTGACCTGCAGTCTTAAATAACCAGAATTTTGATGGACTTGTTTGCCAGGGTGAGGAGCTAGAAGATAGTAATAGCCTTCAAAATCCATTAAATAAAGTAGCTCAGCAATGAAAACGTCCTTTTCATGTTACAGAGACCTGAGTGTTCAGTCAACTCAGCCCTATTGTTTACTGTAGAATTCATAAATACAATTTTTTAATAATGACCTACAGTTTTTAGATCACACTATATTAAAAGTCAGAGGATGTAATCCCCAGCAAAGCATGTCCTTCTCTTTGGATTCTTTACTGTTGAAAATGGTTTGTTTGCTTAAAACTGTGCTTCTCTTTTAGTGGTGTCTGTTGACATAATAAAGTGTTACTATACTGTATAAACCTTGTCTTGCTTTATTAGAATACAGTTAAAAATATCAGTCAGTCATGAAACACAAATCTGGAGAAGATCATAAATTTCTTTTTAAAAGGAGTTATAGCAGTTAGAGTTGCTATTAAAAGTGTAATTGATACAATTGAAACTGTCATAACTATTGAAAAACATAGCAACATTATCATTTAAAGGAAAGGTTGTGAAAATGCAGGAAATGCCCCCATATCTATGGGTAAAAGAATTGTTTTCCAAGAGTTATTAATTTTCTACTTATATAATGTCATAGGAATTAATAAATCTTTTCATTCTCGATTGGCAGAATGATGGCCTCTATTCCATAGATAGCCAAAAATGGAAAGGTCAGAAAATTTAGGAGCTAATTCTGGCAGATTGCACTACAGTATCATTTTTATTTGGTGGAGAGAGCATTTTTGAGTGATCTCACTGACTGTTTCCCACTTACTTTTGTGGATTTACTTTGAAAGGAAGTTTAGGGGTCCATAATGGTACCCTCCAGTGCAGCCTGCTCTGAAAGGAGTTTCCTTGGCAAGATCATAGACTACTGTGTGATTGAATAACTCATTGAAATGACTCATGGAAACAGCCAGATGCTTAGATGTATTTGGTCAGAGTACTCTCTCAGCTGCCCTCTTATCCTGTAGGTTCTTGTATTTTTGCTGTCAGTCGTGTTCAGGGGGCAGATTTAACTCCTCAGGTCTTGTACCACTGTAGCTCATCCTGAAGGCTGAGGTTCCCTAAAATAGAATTCTTGAACTCTTAGTTAATTTTGGCCAAGCCATCTACCTAGAGGCAGTGCAAAAAGCAACTTTTGCATTTGATATGTGACTCTGTGGTTTAATGGAGGGTCAAAATCAGCTATGTAAGATGTGAAGCAGAAACTTGCTCTAGATTTTCAGTCTTCCAAACAATTAAAGCAAATGCAACAGCAATACCAGACCTGTTCTGAGACATATTTCCTCAATATCTTCTATCATCTTTTCTTTCTTTAAAAAAGCTTATTTAGGACAGGGTCTTGAGCCTGTGTTTGTGCCTCAGGGAGTTGCTGACTATGAAACCAAGGTGAGGGAGTCCCCTTGGCCACTGTAACTCAATGTAGATTGATCCCCTTGGCCAATCTAGATCAAAGACCATGCTTTACTCTGCCCAGTTTTGAAATGTATGTAGGGTTTTCTTTGTTTTTTTGTTTAGTCCTTGGGCAAGTTGATTAGTTTTAATATTCATGAGGTGGTATAATTGAGCCCCTTAACTTATCAATTACAACAGATGAAAAGCCTTTCCTGATTTTGATTGTTCTCCAAGCAAAGCTGAACAGAATAACTTGCTTTTTTAAAAAAGTGTGAAATGAAAGAGATGATCTGCCTTTGCACTGACAGCAGAATGTTAGATGAAATCAAGGTGTTTTTTCCAGGAAAGTAATTTGGAGGTTTTAATTCTTTACTTTGAGGGCTCTGCTATTCTAAGGATATCAAACAAAAGCAGCTGTGCTCTTTCACAGACACTAAATGAGTATGCAGTATTCTGAAGGTGTATGAAATGTTTAAAAATTTGGGTTTCATTTACTGCATACTTTAGCCAAGGTGTATTAATGTCTTATTAAGTGTCTGAACTGAAAATGTAATATATAGTCTACAGAGCAGAATCTCTTAGTAGATGGTCCCAATCAGTTCCAAGTAGTGAGCCATGGGAAAACACTTTATGAATAAAATTATTCACATATGTGATATCCTGTCTGTTGTATTTAAGGTAACTTTAAGGAAAAATTGCTTGGCTCAGTAATATTGCAATTAAGAAATATATACCTGAGGTGGAAAAAAAGGAATATGTTTTCTCCAAAACCTTTGTGATTTATCTCTTAGTGAAGTGCTATGTATAGGGGAGGTTTCAAAGTGAACCATTTCTATTTTCCACTACAGTCTGTACAGAAATGGAACTAGAGCAGTTTTCTTTTTCATTTGGGAATGAGATCCAAAAGTTCTAATGCTTCAGAGTATTCTAATGAATTAATAAATTGACATGAAGCATCTTCTCTGTCTTACCCAAGACTCCTTGACTGATAACAGCATAATTGCTTGGACTGTAAGAACATCTAATATCAGAGTATTTTAGGAAAGTGTATTTGGTCCAACAGGTGTCTGAGAACAACTGAAAACCTCAAGAGCAGAACTGACTCAAAATATGTGAATTCGTGTTCCTCAAAGTGAGTGTGTGTTCTCAGAGGTTACAAGAGTATAATTTAGTTATACTGTGGAAATAGTGTAAATGGTTTCTAAGTATACGAAAACTGGTGTGGGCAAAAGTAGATTTTGGGTTTTTCTAAAGTAGGGAGTAGGTACAACTCTTGTGCTGCACTAAAATAAACGATAAAAGGTGGTTTAAAATCCCTCTACTCAATAAATGTTCTTCCCCATTTTAGGGACAAAGGGTGCCTAGCAATCCTTTCTTAAGTTTTACTGTCCTATATGGTGTAATTGTTTTGATAGTACATCTGGGGAAAGCACACATTTGAGAATCATAAACAACTGATTCCAGTTTTATAGTGGTGACATTATGAAATTGTGACAGGTAGAATAACTTGGTATCTGTTGCTAACCTTTTCCAAAGATATTTAGTGTTAGAATGCTATTGGAATAATTCCTTGATTAATACCATGTGGAATTTGAAATTACTTGGTGAATCAGGGCCTAAGGCAAAAAAAAAAAATTAGAAACTGATGCAAGAAGTTCAGTTTTGAAATTGGTTTAGATCTTATTTGTTGTCAGAAAAACAGAGGATTAGCTATAAGCAAGACACATCTCCACATGAGGAGTGCTGTTCTGGTTTGTTTATGTTGTTTTTGTCTACTGCCCTCTGTTATTGTCATCCTTGCCCTTCTGTGCCTCTGTTTCAGATCCTTCTATTTCTCCAATGCAGAGACTTTGTTCCAGTAACCTGAACAGTATTCAATAAAGCTTGATATTCTAGGACAATTAAATAGTAAAAATTTATAAAAATGACACTGACTGTAGTGTGCATTGTTAGACACAGAAGTGTTTTACTGTGCTTACCTGTGTTTTGCTGTTTCCTTACTTTGGAATTGTGTTTATGATGTAAATGAAAGGATAAAGACTATTTACATTTGGTGATGCTAATTCAAGTTAGAAAGATATTACTTTCTGCCTTTCATTCTGCCTTCAGAATAGGGAGATCTGATTTTCTGCTCATCACCTCCACAGGGATGTGCAGGACAGATTATCCATGCTGGCCTTGTACGAATCCAAGTGATGTGGCTCTTAGCTACCACCATTGAAGTTGCTCTTGACTTTCTGCCAGCTCTAGGTCTCTTGATATTCAATTTCATACTGAAAGGAAGAATAGAACAAAGATTAATGATAATCTGTCATGCTTTAGGACGGCTGTTGCTTTCAGGTATGCTCAGAAAAATTTCAGCTGTTTGAATTGCAGCAGTTGTTTCCTTTGGTGCCTTATAATGATTTAAGCTCTTTGCCTGAAGATATTGCCCAGGTACCCCTCTGACATGGGGTCATATTCTGTGTTCTGATTCTTCTCTTCAAAGCATCTCGGAGCAATGTGTCCAAGGAGGCACTGCTTTCATGTGGTATCCAACTGACATAAAATTCTGTAATAGATCATGACAAAACCATCGTAGGAGGACAGTTGATGGGCTTTATTGCTGATGTGATTGTGGCCAGCAGCAGATCCACTGCCTCT
The DNA here is from genome assembly GCF_903797595.1 of Erithacus rubecula. Lineage (NCBI taxonomy): Eukaryota > Metazoa > Chordata > Aves > Passeriformes > Muscicapidae > Erithacus > Erithacus rubecula. The sequence continues at coordinate 35,311,737 of NC_136687.1, read as the reverse complement.
CAGATCCTACAATAAAATTCACTTCTCTTTAAAATAATTTTTCTGGCTACATTGTCTAATAAAAAGAAATTCTAAGTGTATGCTCTTGTCTTCTAAGAAAAACAATAGCCAGATTTCAAGAATGCTCTTAATATGTGGAGGTGCCCTAAGGATAAACCTGGTATCATACCTGAATAGACAAACTAAAATGCCCAGAAATCATCCAGGATATAAAGCAGGTCAAGACCTATTTCACACCTTCCAAAAGAAGGTGTAGATAAAATTTCTATGTCTTCTCTAAATGCAAGTGCAAGACTGAGCACTCCAGTAGGTTGTTATAAAAATGTAAACTCAAGAATTTGCTGAATTTTGAAATTAAACCAATGGTCTTTCATCAGATAATTTGTGGATTCCCTTCTCTCTACAGTCAAAGTGCTGTGTGTTGCAACTTGTGGTTCAGTTCTTCCAGTTCTGCTTTGGTGGCTTTTGGACACACAGCTTGGCACTATCTCTGGATGCAAACTGAGATGGGCTGTAAAACACTGTGCACCTTTGTGCAATCTTGCATGGCACTGGGGAGGGAGAACCCTCAGAGATCCAGTAATGATGTTCAAATGTAAGCTCGGTGAAAGTAGAACTGTTAAACATTCTCACAGAAGAAAAATTGCTAAACAGAACTTCCCAAGAAAATTGGAAGTATCCTTCCCACCTACTGGCTAACAATGAAGTCAAATTGACAAGCAAATAGTTATCTTTGTTTGTTTGCTATTTAAGTGTTGTGGTCTTTATACAGGAGTTAAAATGTGAAATGTAGGGTCATATAGTGTTAAAAGTATCTGTGGAACAGATTCTACCTCAGAGCATGAGGGCAAAATAAATACTTGAAGGTTGAGGTAATTCTGTGGTGAGTGTGTGCCTTTCATGTGTCTTTCCTCTGCCCTAAGCTTAATATGTGAAAGCGTAGAAATCTTCTTTACATTGGTCCTTCTTTTATAGTTATATGGTGTCGACTTTTTTTTTCTTTCTTTCCTTCTGGACCTTTTCTTGTGTCTTAGTTCTGTGTGGATAGTTTTTCCAAGACATCATCTGCATTCCTTCCCTTGTACTTGTTTTCTTTTATTTTTATTTATTTATGGATATCTGACGCTAAAAACTCTAAGCACTTTTTGTGTTGTGCAGCTGACTTACTTTTTGTAGCACTTACTAAGTGCTACAAAATAACCAATATATGAAATACAGGTGGATAGGTGGGCAACAAGACAAGGCAGTCAGCTTACAAAAAATTGCTAAACATATGTTGTCAGCAAACAAATGGGAAATGGCAACACAGCTTAGTTTTATAGAATTTCTTTATTTTTTACACATTGCTCAATGTTTATCAGGTTCACCAGCCTTTAAATGGGAATGTTTGCCTTGAGAAATGGATTCCAATTAGATTCAGATTTAGTTTCACTCTACTCTCTACCAATGTGTCTTCTGCTAAAATGCTATTTTATAGCTTCTAGGAGGATCCTTAGTAAATTATGACTGATGTCCTCCATGTCCCATCAAACAGTGGGAAGTTCCTGGTTTTCTAGCAAACCAATACTTTCCAAAATATAATAGTGTCAAGCCTTTCCTTCATCAGAGGAAGATGGGAGACAAAGCTGTAACTGCTTTGGTCTTGCAGCATAAAGGTTAGTTAGCATAGTCTAAACTTCATTTGGTAGAAATTATAGTTTGAATCAAAGCTGTTGGCTCAGACATAAATAAATTCCTTGTTCATAACCACCTACCTTATGTCCTTCCTGTGAGTAGGAAAGGGTTTGCTGAGGGATTTGTGGCATGGCTGTGGCATATGAATGCCACATGTTCTGTGCTGTATGGATGAACTCTAAAAAAGGAAAACAAACCAAAAGCTGGTATAAGAACTGACACAGACCATGGCATGTCAAGTTAAATAGTCATTGAGGTAATTCTACAGTAGCCATTTAGGCAGACAATTATTTGGTATCCACCTTACCCTGAGCATTCTCATCTATCAGTTCTGAGTCTGTAATGTGCTAAGGCTGAAGGAGTTTGCATTGAATGTGTGTTTAAGGAATACCACACAGCCCAAGGTTTAAGTCTGTTAGCACTACTGATTTTCAGTTAAATGCAATTAGCAACCTTGACTGGGCTTGATGGGCAGGCATTGTGGAAGAAGCTTCATATTTGGAAGATAACTTGGAGCCATGCCACAAATACCTTCAAACCTTACTCAAACATCCTGTTGTGTCCACTCTGGCTTGGTAAATCTCAACCTTTTCCTTTTTCCATGCTCTGTACAAAGTACTCTATACATTGTTTTTTCATTTGCCCTCTTTTTCTTTTTTTAGTTTTTCTATTGATTAGCAATAAAGTGCACTAAGATCAGGACTTTAATATTTAGTTTTTCAGTTCTTCTAGGAAACAGAATTTTGCACTAGAGGCACTCCATCATATGAACAAACAGTAATAAAAAGAGCTTACTCCTAATAAAGTGAACTTGGACCTAGTTTTTGACATTTATCAGCAATGTCTTTGCAAACTAGCTGTGTGCAGGATTGTTTCTGAATTTAGGTGACACAGGATATACTTTAAAGACTTCGTTCTTATTGGGATCTCAAACAGTAGAAAGGTAAATGATCTGGAAATTTAAAAAACAAAAGTAACTGTTATGGAGTGAAAAATGTGATATTGAATATATTCTGGATGTTTTTGGTATTGTTTGTAAACATTAGCAATCCCATTTATCATTCAATTGAAACGTCTAAATCTGCAGGGTATGGATTTATTTCCTTTTTTTTTTTTTTTTTCCCCTTTCAATGAGAAGCTGTACACCCTTGCTTTATTTAGTTCTCTTTTACTATTCTTTCTCCTGAGTAGTTCTCCAATGACAGCAGAAACCTTACTGTTCTCATAAAGTACCCATAGCCTAAATATTCAGAGTTGTTTGTCTTTGGTCTGGGAGTCTACCTACCCTTTCAATTCATTTTTATATTATGAAATATTGAAGTTTTGAATGACATTTATCATCCTTTAGCTGAAAGAAGAAAATTCATTGCTGGCAATAAATGGATGCAGGCATACTGCTATTGCTGAAATAACATCTAGTTATGGGACACACACAGACATCATGATTTTGATCCAATATTATTTTTTCTCTACATCAGTAGGATTACATTGGGAATCTTAACTTTTTTTATTCTACATAATGCTGCTAAATATTCTCAGCAATTCAAATCAGTAACATTTTATAAATTAGCATATCATATAAACTCAAACATGTACTCCTTCAGACTGTTAAATCCTGCTTTCAGCATAAAGACAGATTGTTGGTGTAGTAAATTAAAGCTGCCTTACTGCAGCTATTTTGTCCAATGTTCTATCACAGACCCATATTAATATTTTATCCCCTTTAATATCATTACATGATGCAGGCTTAATTTAAATAGATTTGACGGGGCCTCTTGGTTGGCTTGACAACCAGAGGGAAAAATTAATGTTCTGCATTTAATCTCAGCTCAAGGCACTAAATTATTTTGGAGGTCGAAGCTGTCATGCACATCATGCTAAATTATTGAATGTAATAGCTATTAGCCAGATGTCTATTTATAGATTTTTTTAAATTATTGTTTACTTCATGTATCTTCAACTAATTTGAAGGGAACATCTTAAATTTTTCCCATGCAATACAGTACTACTCCAGCTTTTACAGATGCAGTTTTGGAGGTTGTTTAACCAGCAACTGAAAAAGAGATGATGAAGTTGGAGCTCTTTAAAGCTGTGGAAACAAAAGAGATTTTCTGCAGATGAATTTTGTGGTGTACAGAGACTGTGTAACATACTCTTAGTTACTTCAGTTCATTCAGTTACTTGGAGAGTTCGTAATGGAAAGAATTGTTTTCTTGCATTTACTGTCACTGAAGAGACATAGATGCCAAGGAGGAACAGAAATGGTAAGCACATAACTTAGAAACCCCAGCTTAGAGCTTAAGGGATGTTACCTGAAGAGTACCATATGCTTTGGGAAACGTGTGATGCAGGAAAGACTGAAACATAAAATGTTATTACCAATTGTTTAAAAACTGCTATAATAGGAGTCACATTAAAGCTAGAAATAATGTAATTATTCTCACTGATGATGGTACAGGTTTCCATAGTTTTTCATCTCCTCTGCTGTCCTAATTTGTCATGCTAAATAATGTCAAGTAGTATATATTCCTGAACAATGTTAGACTTAGAAGTTTGTTTTGTGAGGGCTCTGAGAAAAACTAGTCACTAATGTGTATCACACTCCACTGTCTTCTGAATTGACTGTTTTCTCTCTCTCCTGGTGCAAGAATCAGTTTCTCTCTGATCTCATGGTCTGTGATTTATTCTCCTCCTTTAAAGATTAAAATAAAAAGTTCTTTATCGATATAATTTAATACCAATTTCAATAAGATGCTTTGTGAAGTCAAGCTTCTCTGTTTCTCTGAAGTAGCATGAATTGTGAACAATGGATTTTAAGGAACCATGAACATCTGGAAGACATTCCCTTGCCATGGATGGTGATGGACAAAAATTATTTATGTGCTGCTAAACTGTGTGTGCTTATCACAGAGTGATACCACTGTACTGGTTATATGAGGTGCCACATTTATTGTTTTAGATGTACAACAACAGAGAGGTGTCATCCCATGTTATCTCATTGATTCAATATTAAAATACTTAACATAATAAACGGACTCTTTTTACACATTGGTGTAACCAGAGTACAAGGCAGCATTCCGTTTTTATTCCCAAAGGATTAAATTCAATGCATTCTTATACAAAAGCCCATATAAAAATCTGTTTTTTGGATTTGTGCTGTTTTGAACCAAGTCAGGATGAACAAATGCCTTCTAAAAATATATATTAGTTGTAATTTAAGTAGTACTGCTGTTCCCTGTTTTGATTGCAATAGAATGATTTTTTTTTTCCTTAGAGCTAAATTTTCCTTTTTTGGTTTTTTATTTTTTTTTTCGTTCGTTTTTTTTTTTTTACAGCCTTCTGAACTCAAGTCCTTATCAGTCTCACACCAACTCTTCAACTGCTTCAAGTTCATTGTTGCAGCACAGCACTTGAAACTTTCCTGTAGCAGACTCTTTTGAATAGCCCAAATTATAAATAGGAATTGATAGATGCAATAATTGCCTTGGCATCCATCCACAAATGTCTGTAGCAAAGCTGGGGATGAAGCCTCAGGCGGCTCAACTCAGTGTGCCTTGACCACAGTCTTTGTTGACTCTAGGGGAAAGGGTTGTGGCCCTTCACTTTAAGAACTGGATTATTTTCTAAGCATTTTCAGTTATTTGTTACAATTTCTCTTCTCTGAGATTGAAAAGGGAGATGGGAAGAAGGAAATTCCTTCTTTTCTCTTGAACCCCTTCCCCTGCTTTTTAAAGTTTTGTTATTTTTGATCTGATAATTATAAGTAGAGAAAATTATCCTAAAGCTAACATTAATCCTTTATGGATTTGTTATCACTTTTCTCTGAAATATATTGGAAAAGGAGAGGAAAATTGGGGCAGGATTTTCTGATACATTATTACATCCATAGTCCTTCAGTGCTCCTAATTTATCTCTGATGGTAATGAATGCTAGGAGCTTCAGAGGATTTTTTGTTAAAAAAACCTAGCAAACCAAGAAACATCCAAAACCCCCCAAAAAACCCTAACCTTACCAAAAGCAGAACAACATTCCCATGATGACTGTTTTTCAATAGCACTATAACCTCTCCTTTTTGTGATTTTTGCAATTTTTCTACAGTATTTTTCTCTTCCATGCATTCCAAAGGCATACCTTTAGATTTCAGAAATTCAGGACTGACTGTTCTCCCTGATTTTATGTGAGCTTTGTCTTTTTCAAAGAACCTTAAATTTGAAACTTAATGTATCTTAAAATAAAACAGGCTATTTTTTTTTACCAAAGGTGTTTGGTAGTCTTGAATGTTAAGAGTTTAGGCTTTATTTTTTTTCTTCTTTCCCCTTTGCCCCCCATAAATGTTTATTTGCATGATACCCAGGCCTCCAAGTGGATAGGTAAAGAGATAAAGTTCTCACCAGACACTCTGCATTTAGCATCCATATGTATGTGATGTATCTATGTATTAGATATGTTCCAGCATGAGCTCAGTTTTGATCCCTGACTCTTATCCTTGGTCCCTGCCTCCTGCACCAGTGGAGAAATGAAGTGTGTTAATTGCTCAGGCTTCTGGGACAAGTGCTATCCTTTCCTTACAGCATCTTAGTTACTGAAGCATATATTTTCTCAGTTCTTTTGCTTAACGTTTTCTGTAGTTCTTAGTGGACTAGAGAGAGTTGAAGATAAGTGTTTGTCTTTTGCAAAAGAGTATTCAGAGTGAGCACAACTGCCAGAGGACATATACAGATCCAGACAAGCAGTAGAAGCCAATATATGCTTAGTTTGCTTTTCCCCTATTTATTTATTTATTTTTATTTTGTCTGACTAACTTAAATCTTTTCTGGAAGATGTATTTTATTTTTTCCTTACATGTAGTTTATCCTCTAAGTCAGTTAGCTTTTCCTGCAAAAATTGCTGTCTGTTTTACAGTAAATGGAAGAACATTGAACCTTGGTTGCCTGCTGGGGATATTGCTGCTACTTATTTTACTACATTTCTTCTAATTTGTATCTTTAGATGGTACTTTCTGGCATATCGTTACTCTTTAAATTCCTTATCCAAAATGAAGATATAAAGGTAGTCCACTAAAGCTGAGTGAAGTAATATTTATAGTTTTAGAAGTGCAGGAAATTCAGTCTTTAAAAAATATTATAAGTAACCCATAGACTCCTTTATTCCATTGCAGCCTGCCTTTTGCTTTGTGCTGTGAAATGCTGATGAAAAAGTATCTATGGGTGTATAACATGCTAGAATAGCTTTTTGGATGCAATATATAAGTCATAGCTTTCTGTGCTGTCTTTGTCACTCCTTTTCAGTGAATTAGCATGACATGCCACTGTTAAACAATTGGGGTGTATCTTCATAAGCTGATAGGAGTCTGTCCTTCAATTTTGTGAGCAAAATTGAATGAACTGAATATGATTAAATAGTCTTCTCTTTAGTTTGTTCAGCTAATATGGCTTCAGTTTTTCTAGCCTGTTCCTAAACAGTGTTTTTCAATCATTTCACATCTATTCAACTGAGAACATGACTATAAAAGTACATTGAGTTTTTGCCGCATTGACACCCAGCCTTAAATAAGTTAGTTGGAAAAGGCTTGAGGGTGCCAAGTTCAACCTTATTTACTTTAAAGTCAATGGTATTTTTGCTCTTAACTTCCACAAGATCACAAACATAGTATAAGAACATGATTTCTCAAGCTATCCACTAATTAAAAATTGATTTTTGGCTTTGTGTGGATTAAAGTTGCTACATACAAAGTTGTAGGTGGTTTTATGTTTCCACACTCACAGCTCAGTTGCCATACAGCTTGTACAAGAACTGAGCTAGGAATAGTGGTAAATCTAATTCTGTTTTAAAAGCAACAAAAAAATACTGCCAACAATTGTACAACAACTGTGTCCACCTATTTCTCGTTCCTGCAAGAATTTCACTGATTTTAGTATAAAACACTTAATAAAACTTCCAGAATGAGCACTAACTATTTTTTTTTCCTCCGGGCAAAATCCAGGTTCTGGCTGCTGATATGGTATTTCTTTTGTTCTTTTTGGGGCTAAAATACTTAGGTTCTTCTTGGGCTGCCAGTTTGCACTTTCCATGATGATTTAGATTAGTTGTTCCCAAAGGAAAGCAACAAACACTTTCTGGATTTCATAGTTTGTTTGTTCTCACATGGAAAAAACATGCTAGTTGTAAACAGAATACTTTATAGAAACACTGGTGTAGGATGTCTCTCCCAGCATCTGTTCAGCAACACTTGAAACATAAGCAGATTTGTTTGCTTCTGAGTTATTGCAGTAACGTTTTCTATGTGAAGAACTTTTTTTTTGTGACCTATTTTCAGTTTTGAATAGTGCACTGGAGTTCATAGTGAGCTGAGAGGAAGGTTTGTCTGCACCATAGACTTCACTACTGTTTAACTGTTGAACAATTCTAGATTCTCAGGAATGAATTATCTTAATAATTTTAAAAATTTTATTTTTCATTTCTTCAGGCAAGTGCAGGCTGGCAAGTATACAAGAAGTCTTCAAATCTGTAATAAGAGTGATGTAGGGTGAGTGTATGACTTGAATGCTGTGAACTTAAGACTGCCTAAATGACATCTCAGGTAAGTACTCACATTTAATGTGGCTGCCATACAATATTCTACTCTGTTTTTGCTCATTGTGTCTTACATTGCAGTGGGGAGAGTAAAAGTTAATCAGCAGGTGAGTTTCTGGTTGTAAGCTGTGAATCAAAGGGATGGACTGTCTGAGGAAGCCCTGGACTCACAGGGGGATGTAAGAGATTAGATCTGCAATTCAGAATGGTTCATGTATTTTTGCTTCTGGTTTTGGACAAGGATATGGACTAGATGTTCCCTTTAAAGCACTGCCAAGGCTTTAAGACTGTTTTCCAGGCTTAGTTAGGTTATATCTTATGGTGAGCACATCAGCATGGGTGAGGGCAATATAACAAAGAAGCGAACTTGTACTAGAATGTCCTTAAACCAGTATAATGTATTTCTGTGCGTCATTCAGAGGGTAGGAGATTCATATGTTTTTTAGCTTTCACTATTGTGGATACACATTGTGAGGTTGTATTTGCTTGGGTTATAGAATTGAACTGAAAAATAGAAGCAATGGAAAAAGTACCATTGCCTCCTTATAATACACAAAAATTTGATGCAAAATGATATTTGGAGTTAATCAGTGGGGCTGTAGACCAGATGACAACCAGTATCATTAAGTCATTGACCACAAGGAAGATTTATTTGCTTGTCACCAGTGTAGCAATAAAATATCTGGGTATCCAGAAACATGTCACAGTTGTCCTGCTGTTGTGTTGTGGTAGGACAAGCTGCCCCTTTAAGTAGCTAGCTTTTGACACTGTTTTTAATGATTATGTGCTTATTTACTTAATTCCTTAGTTTAAATAATTGAAGCAGAATATGCAGCTTAACTTTTATCACTTGTTTGTAGGTAGAAGCTGATGAAAATCCTTAGTGTATTGCAATTTTTCCTAGGGAAAGTGACAATATTTTTCGTATTTCCTAGAGCAGCCAGACTTTTCTATGCTGCTGTTCAATAAGATGTACTAAGCTCTCTGAGATCAGCAAAAAAGATGTTTGAGCAACACAGACTATTAAAAAGGCTTAAAAAATGTAGCTAGCTACACATTTTAATAGAATAAATATTTTGTAGGCGAAACATTCCTGTATAAGCAATTCTCTTCTTGAAGTCCACACACTTTTAATGCTCTTTTCATTATTTTCTATTATTTCACATCATATTTACATTTACCTAGAATTCCCAATGAATAAAACCTCGTCTGCTTTCATCTTAGTGGTGATCCTCCTATGCAGTCTTACCTTCTGCTGACCTACATTTGAAGTGTAGCTCTCTTCTGAAAAGCTGACACTGTCTGTTGAAAAGCATTATTTAAAATGGACTTACTGCTCAGCATACCCTCCCACAGTGAAAAGTCAGCAAAATAAAATTAAAAAAAAAGCATTTCTGCTTTTTCTTATGCACAACTTGGAGCTAATAATCTCAAAAAGAAATGCAGGGCATTTGCATTGCATGTTGTTCAGGACTGGTTGCTGAGTTTCTGTAAGAAGGGTACAATGGCAGAAAGTGTGGTGGTGGTTTCACAGGCCCCAGCAAAGTGGGGTGGTGGTGTTTATACCAGCAGAAAGCATCTCCTCAACTAGTCAAGATCTGTTTGAAGGCAAAAATGAGAGATACATTCCATCCTTCATGGCATAAGCAGTGCTGGTGAGTAGCATTGGAACAGGACCTGAAAGATGTACCAGATTTTTTTTAGCTTTCTTGGCTGGTTCACTTTTCTTTGAAAGAAGGTTGTTTGAAAGTGGGGTTTATGCATTGACTGGTGAGGAACATTCTTAATGGAAACACTAGCAGCTGGGAGCCAGAGACATTGATTTATTATCTGATTTTTTTATTTTTAAATTTTTAAAATTTTTTACTCTTAGCTTCCCCGTAGGTGGAGTAATATCTTTGGCATCAGTTCTGACTCTGAGTTTGCTTTAGCTATTATCAGAGTTGGAAGTAGAAACAGTAGTAGGTGGGAAAAACTATGGAATAACAAACTTTAGAGTAAATTAAGAACCATTGGAGACAATTGGAGAGGGATCAAGAGTAAAAGTAGTCTCAAGCCAGTGAAATTATGGAAACTAATTTGTTCTAATAGTAGAATGGCCCACAAACCATTTATCAAACTTTAGTGAAGAAATGACAATGATGTGGAAATAATTTGCTGTCAGAGACTTCAAAAAGAAATAAGTTGGATAAATTTGGAAAATATTTTGCAAGATTTGAGACTTGCTCAAAGTTTTTTAAGTTGAGACTGTTATAATGGAGCACCATGGTAAGAAAAGACTGCCAGAACATACTGGCAGGATATGGAAAAAGCAGTGAGAATTCACATGCTGCACAATAAATCAGGCTGTATTCTGGGAAGGAAAATAGAACAATGATATCTTCAAACTTAGGAAGGACCTTGTAATTTAATTTAATAATGTAAGAAATAATGCACAAGATTTCACAAATTGTGAAAAACAACCTATTCTAATCTTTGTCCAGGCTTTGGAAAGATAACTGTGAGAAATATGAGAAGTGTACTGAAGTCTGAAAGCTAGAATAGTACCTGAGGAGGAGCAAAATATGTTTTGTGCAGCAGAGAACAGGGAGTGTGAGAAGTTTTCCATAGATCTTTCTATCTACCTACCAAACTATCACCTTGAACACAAATGAAACTTGCATGCCTCCAACTTTGCCCAGTCATGCAGAAACCAATACTCTGTAATGAAAGTTATGATAAAGGATGTGTGACTCAGTCACATTGGATCCAGGGTGGAGCTTGTCTTAGATTGTGCAGTGGAGGAAGATGCTTACTAAATATGTCAGTGAGCTACATGGAATTGCCTCAGGAAACAAAACTAGGGCCAAAAATAAGCCATAAATTATTTCAGAAAGATATGCAATCATAGAAAAACATTAACTGCTGTAGATAAAGGGGGAAAAAAAGGTCAGGCTAAGTGAAAATATAGGAAATACTGTAGGACAGGTCAGATTTTCAGACAGGACATAAATGAAGCCATTAAGCAAAGGGTAAAACTAATATTTACCATGGATCAGTGTAAGAAAGAATTATTACATGTTAGCATGTTTAAAGAAAAGTGAAGGACTTGGTCTAAAATGGAAGTGGTTTTGCATCTTATAATTACTCTATGGTCCTTCATATGGTTATTTCCACATTCTAGAAATAACATGCCAGGGAGCCACACCTTAACATTTGAGCCACTGATTCTGTGCTGAATACTAAAGGTGCTAAAGGTAATAGATCTGCTTGATCCTTATGACTTGTCCTACCAAAATACAGGGCATCCAGGGGCTGTTCCAGTGGGTGGTGCAGTCAGCTGAAATGCTGCTTTGTGTTACCAGGCTCCTGGTTTGAGAGGTCACTCCTGTTACAGGAGGAGAGATCTCAGTCAGAGCCTGTGCCACAGTGAGGGCTGCTGTGACCTGCTTAGCTGAGCCTGAGGACACCTGGTGACTTTTCAGCACTGGAGATGTTAGGGGAGTATCTGGAACTCCAGTCATCCAAGAGGGCATTGTTGATGGGGAGCCTCATGACAGGAGTGTGAAGGGCGGAGCAAAACATCAGAGATTAAATCTGCAGAGGCACATCTTTTAATAGGGATGGTACTGTCACCCACTGCAGGATGACTTTGATTTACATGTTGTTTTATCAAGACTCCTTTCTTTCAAAGAAGGGAATGATTAGAGCTCATTAGAGCCTGACAGATGGGTTCCTTCCCTGCTTCTCGTGTTTCCTTTTCAAAGGTAATTTTGGTTTATGTGCCCAATAAAAAGATATAAAAATCATAGTCACAAGATTACTCCAAGTGTTTTTCTTGATTGCTCTTACCTAAAATACTGCAGATGTACTCTGTAAGGCTGGTATCTAATATTACAGAGCTCGTTGGATGTGTTCTTCTCTCATTTTTATTTCCTCTTAAATATCAGTGAAGTCTTTTAAAAATTCAATCAATGATATAAAAATGAGATTAAATCAACTTTTCTACCATACTTTATTTTTCTATTAAAAAAAACAGTATATAAATTTATCTGCTAGTTCTAAAGTGGTTAACTGCTTCTGAGCCTATAAAAGAGGGATGAGAGAGATGTGAAATCTTTTCACCTCTCTTCATTATTGTTAATTCTTATGGCAGTTCAATTTGCCTCAGATTAATTTGGCCTGTGGGTGGCCCCACTCAAAGAGCAAATATTAAGATAATTCTTGAGAGCAGTTTGAAACTGTGGAATTTGGGATACTTAAACATTTCTGGCTCCACTTGAGGATAAAACTTCTCCTGGCCCATGAGGAAAAGCCAAGGGATTCTGAATTCTACACCACTATTTCCTTGACCCTCTGATATGATAATTTGGTAATACACCTCTAATCTGGCTCACCAAATGCTTTTTGTGCAGTGATAGTATACATAAATGCAGAATCCCACAATTTCAGACTAAGGTAACTTAGCAGAAGTTTCACCTTCTATTTGACGGTTCTTCTGTGCCAAACTTCCAGACTTTGCTGAGGAGCACATCACAATCACCTTTTCACCTTTTCCCCTCCAAATTATCTACACTTACACACATTAAAAATCTGCATAGCTACTAGCCTCTAGAAGTTTTCCTATCTTTACCATTATCTCTTCTAGTTTTTAATTTTTCCTTTCCCAGACAGAATCCTAATCTGTTGCTTGCTATCTCATTGTGGTGGCATAGCAGGAAAATCACATTTTCTCACAAAATCTGAATGATGAAAAATTGTTTTTTTTATAGGAATCATCTTAAGGCTGCTAGATAGGATATTATATTTTTACACATTGAAAGCCATACTTTAAGCATCTATTACTGCAGTTTAGGCTGTTGGAAAAACATGTATGTAAGTTTTGTGGTTCTGAAGGTTCATTGAGAGGTCCTATGAAGTAACATCAATGGCATATTCCACTGTTCAGTGCAGGAAACTGTCAGAAGGTGATTTAAAGAGAAGAAAACTCAAGGACTGCATTTAATTCTGTTTGATTCCCTGGACATGCGTGGTCTTGTTGTACAACCTCAGATATAACAGAATGCCTTGCTCCAGGGAAAGGAATATAAGATGCTGATTCACATATTTTGGGATAGTGGATATGACAGATGGTGGAGAATACCCTTACTTGCAATGGTCTAGTCTGATCTTTTCACCTCAGTTCTCCTTCAGAGACCTGTAGAATTAAAAATGACCAAGTCATTGCCATAAAAATCTGTATTTTTTAAACTTACTTTACAGTTATGCTCAAGCTGAAAATAAAAAGTGAATTTCATCTTGGATGAAGGGTTTGAAAGGGTGTTTTTAAAAAATGATATGCAAATATGATTGAAGTTGGTAATTAGCTATAAATGCTTGTCTTCTGGGAAACTGAACTAGAGTAGAAACCAGAATCCCAAAGACTATCCCTCAAAAGGTTATAAAATATCAGTATTCTGAGATCCCAAGTGCTGGTATTTTTGGCTTTCATAAAGATTAATTCATTTAATTAGATATAATTTATTGATTGAAATAAATTTAGTTGATTTAATTGTATTTAATTACAGTTCTCAGTTTCTTGTTTGGAGTCTTTTGATGTATTAACAATTGTTGAAAATAGTTGTACCCAAGATGAAATTCTGTCCACAGAAATGAGTGGCAGTATAGGCATGGACTTGAAACAAATCAATCTCTTATCTACTAGACCATCCTGTAAGAAGTAATTCTAATTTATTAAAACAAGAATTCAATGAGCCAAATTTTCAGTGAAGATGAAATACCTGTTAAGATATTTGCTCATTAATATGTTAACAGCATGACTGACTTTAAAATAATGTTAGATTTTTCAGTTAAAGATTCAGGAGGTAAGAAATGGCAGAACTTAGTCTTGTGGATACATAATATAACAGCGCAATATTAAATTAATATGTATGGTCCCTGATCATGCCATATGATGTTTAGCTATAAAATTTATTGATTTGATATTTTTTCCCAAGCTTTTGTTCTTTGTATAATTCACAATTCATGGTTTCATGCAAAAATATAAGTGATGTATAGAATCCAAAAAAAAGTAAGAAGGCAAATCTTTCTTATGGGGGAAAATGTACCTTATCTTTGAGATATCTTTTATAAACTCCCTGCAAATAGATCTTTTTATTTCCCAAATAATTTATATTGATGCTTTTTAGTTTTTGACATCTTGTTTATAAAATGAACCTATGATTAAATGAAGTTATTGTCATTAAATTATGAAGGTTGTCACTTTATGTATGTATGGAAAGTGAATTTGTATTGATAGCTTTCTCTTGACTCCAGCCCTGCACTGGTGGTTTTCTGTGCTCTCCAGTATCTGAAAGGGAGGTGAGGGTAAGGGTGAGAATAATTACTTTGCTAACAAAGTGTAGTTTTATGGTACCAAACCTCCATCAAGAGACATCTAATACTACTGAAATGTGTCTCCTCTCTTCAAAACCCTCTTCCAAGCTGAGTTAAGTAGTAGAGATTTGCACTGATGGTCATATTAAAGTAAATTGCATTAGGATGTTGAACAGAGGACTGGGAAAAAGTGTAAAAGACATTGATTTTTATCTATAAAATTTTAACCTCACAGTGGTAATGGTAAGGAGTAAATATACTTTGTATGAAGTGGAAGACTTTTTGTGGCTATTGCTTCACAAGTGCTCTTTGATGCTTGCAATTCTAGTATATTAGTTTGTAGTTTTGTTTGTTTCTATTTATTTATTTATTTTAAATTTTGTTTTATTTTGGTTTGGTGTTTTTTGAAGGGGTGTGCAGCCGAGCCAGATTTTCTCACTGTGTTTTTTTAAGTTTTAAAAATATGTCTGATTTGAAGCCACAGACACCCTACTTGGAAGAAGAATCACAGTGACGCTTTACGTATGTTCATGCCTGTGATTAAAAGTTTTTTTACATATGCATCCATCTCCTTTAGCTGCTCTGCTGTCTCTCTCTGAGAATAACAGTGCTATCAAACTGACAAAGGCTAGGTTGAACTCCTAAGGGAAGTAATTAGAGCAGAACCGAGCAGAAGGTAAAATTATCATTTGTTTGCTGTTTTATAGCATGGTACCAAATATTTATCATAGTATTACTAAAAAGGCCATAAACTTTATGTAGATTTTAGAATACAACAATGAATGAACTCGTACTGCAATGAAAACCTAGGTTTTCATGAGACTCAAAAGACATATGTTCTAACAATAGTTTAGTCACAGTATGAATATTCGAGATGCAGTGTTCTGTTGTCTAGTTTCATACAAAAATCTTACTATTTTTATCTGTTTATCCTGGTTTGGATAGACCATTCTCAGGCTTACTGTATCAGAAGGGGGATGTCAGATAAACATCAAAGCTAGGCAGTGGTTTTAGAAAAAATGTAGATCTCAATCTGTGTATATCTGCCTATGTCAGTGTAAAGAAATATTTTGTTAATCTGTAGTTATTTGGGATAGTCTGGACCAAGGCAGTATTGAGTTTGAGGTTTCACCCTGTATGCACTTCACAAGACACAGCTAGAGTTTGTGCTTTTTTCTTCTTTACTGCCCTTTATGCAGTATGCACTGTGCTTAGCACAGGTAGCTAAATGTTTGTTCAGTGCATAAAAATACTTATTTCAAACAACAAGTAGGTGACCTCTTCTTTCAAGTTCATGCACAGAGTGATTATCCTACTTTGAACAAGTATAGCCACAGGAAGAACACAGACCCTGGTCAAATTTTATATTTTGTTCATATATGTCAGCCACAACGTTTTTCTCCCATTCTGTGTTCCTCTGAAATATTTGTCTGGCTGGTAAATTTAGGAATTGTAGCATAACAGATCTTCAACATGGTTTTGGTCCCAAGACTGTTAAAAACTCCGGTCTGAATTTCTTCTACCATGTTCAGCAAATACAGTAGCTCTGTGGATAACAAATATGGCTCTTAAATTGAGGTAAGTGGAATAAAAAAAGGCATAAATAAGAAAAGCATGAAGTTCATATGCAACATTAGGATCAACATGTTGAAGTGTGTTTTTAATTGATAAATTCATGCTTGAAGAAATCTTTGGTAAGCATTCGTGCCAACTACTAATGAGAAGTGCTCATACATTGAAACTAAAACCAGGAAATAATGCTCAACTCTGTAGACCATTATGACTTAATTGTTGCTTGAATTTGGTGCATTATGCTAATACAGATCACAAAGTACCAACAAATGTGGTTTTATATTGATTATGTACCACAATTATATATATTATCAAATGGAATTGCATTCTGAACTTTTAAAACTTGGTTCTGATACAGTCATATAGAGCAATCTTCTTTCAATAAATTTGGAATAAAAAAATATTTAGTATGACTTATCTGTAGCATGCTCCAAAGTACACTCTCCTTATATTTAATCAGTGTGCATGTATCCAGTTGGGAAAAAAAGAAAAAATCTTGATTTTTCAGATCACTAGGTTTAAGCACTTATCTATAGATTTTGAATTGAAGTCTTTAGAGCCATGAAGAATTTAAGTATGCTATGCTGGAATATATCTTTTTAGTAAATTTATCCATATGATTAATGCATTTCTGTATGGCTAGAGCAAGTGCTATAAGCAGTAGGAGATCCCAGGTTGTACTCCCAGATGAGGGCAGCATTGGTTTAGAAAGTAAACCAGGAGTCAGGTAGCCCTGGACTGCTGCTCCCTGAGGAAGTTCTGAGTATTCCCTGATAAGCTCCCAAATCAGACTGCCAAATCTGTTGGTTAATAAAATGTTAGTCAGATCAGTGTCCCCGATAATTTTTGGTCAATTTGTCTGTCTTTATCCAATAAAATTATTTTTAGCAAGCATTCAATTTCCTCGAGGAAATTCTTATAGGAAAAAAGGTACAGAAAAGCTGAGAACCAACCATGTTTTTTTTTTTCTTCTTTAGCCCTGGTAGGTAGTTTATCCTTAAAAATACCCAGCTTTTCTTAATCCTGTCAGGAAATTAATTATTGGCATTGCAACTTCTAATATTCTTCAAATATCACCATGTGTTTTCCAAGAATTTCTGATTGCCAATGTTTGGATATGTAAAGAATTGGAAGAAACAAGGCTGGTGATGTAGGGATTGAAGATGACTGAGTTTACTCCCAAGAACCTTCAAGAGCACGCTCCTCTGGGTGTTGTTTTTGGTGCAGTTTTGGGTTTTCCATAGAGAGCAATTCCTTCAGTCAGACAGTGCTTGTGCACGCTCACCTCCCCCATCTTGGAAGATCACTGCAGCACATGGAAAGATATCTTTATTAATCCTTGAAAATGGGGAATACCTTGAGTAGACAGGCAGAAAAAGGAAGAAAGGGGAAAAGATAAGAGAGCAATTAAATCATATTTTGAATCTGTTATTGCTTGGGACTAGATAATCAAATTTCTTCAGTTTAGTTCATTGTTACTGTTTCCACAGTGTAAAGATAAAAACTACACAAATCTACAGAATTTGTAAAGGCAATCAGAAAACTTTTTTGCAGCTTGTTTTTCTTTAGAGCAAAGTGAGAGCAGAGACATTCTGTGTCTGCTCCTGTAGAACTGCCAGAAGAATTAATCTTGAAATCTGCTGCCAATTGCTTGTTCATTTATTAGTTCCTCATTCAGTCTGAAAATAGAGGTGTGGCAATTAGAAAATTTGCATCTTTCTTTGTATTACCAAGACTGCTGATCAAAGTCTTATAAGAATAATTGGTGACACTTGCTGCAGAAAATTTCTTCTTTCAAACAGGCTAAATGTCAGCTTTAAAATTCCCTTCTGAGATGGAAGTAAGCTGGAGAAATGTACCTGTAAAACTTTGCCTTTGTGTATATGAAGTTTTTGGGAAAGTGTCCAAATATCCCAGGGTATTTGGAATATTCAATGTGTACATTTTAATATGTGCATATTGTATTTAATATGTATAATATTTAAAAGTGTACATCGTTTGGATGGAATTATAATTATGACAAGTAGGGAAATGACACATTTCTCCTCAGACATGCCTGCCTTCATAACGTGTACCACCATGTTTTTATGTGAAGAATTCCACAAAAGTGTTTGTGGTGATGACTCTTTGCTTTGTTATGAGTGGGGAGATGTCAACACAGCAAACACCCTACTCTTTTCTCTCCAATTTGGTGTTAATTAACTCTAAAGAGTGTTCCCATGCTGTACATTATTTGAGGAAGCTCATATGCTGCATGCTATTTGCCCCACATCTTCAGGTTCTGAAGTGCCACTGTGTGTTCTGGGACAGCTCATGTAACAAAAACACATCTCTGGTACAGCAAAGGGGATTGAGGTCTAGGTAAGGTTGCATAATGCTGAAATATTTGTGGATGACTGAACAAATTAACTGTTGAACATACAGGATTGCCTGCAGCAGGTATAAAATTACATTATCTTCAACCTTTGTGCAAAAACTGCAGTAAGAGTAATTTTGAGTTGCAATTAGAGAAGACTAGATCCAAATACGTTCTAGGGAGAGAAAAGCTAGAGGCAATGTGTGGAGGCATCATGTTCATATTGCTTATATTGTATCTGAGTCTTCATTGCAGAGAGAAGTTGGAATTGCAGCATACAAAGGCACTCTTGAGTAGTCTTTGGCCAACTCAGCTGAATGCTGATGCCTTAAAGCCATGGTGATATCAGAAAGGGAGGGAACATTCATGGAGGTTATGGCACTCTTTTTACTGAAAATAAGTCTGAAACTGTGAGAAGGGATATTAAAAATGCAGATTAATATTCTTTACTAATGGTAAATCGGAGTCATCTCCCTAGAAAGGTGTCTTGTGTATGTGTTATTCCCAATACTGCCTAATGATGGCACCATTTATGTGGTCACCGTTAGAAATGCTATCAAATTCTTAGAAATTACTTAGGAAATAAAAAAGGGGTCTGTAATGACAGCATTTCTTCTTTTACCTGGTTGTGCTAGATAGGCTGTGGTTATAAAATCAGTTTATAAACCTAATGATTTGCTGGATTTTTTTTAAGGACAATAAAATCCCATTTTTTCCCCTTGCATTTAATTCAGGAATATTATGTATGAAACAAAACAAAATAAATGGCTACAGATATTTCAAGATATTTTGTGGCTATGTGCATCTACAAAAAATGGGGGACCTAGCAAAGCACTAAATATTACAGTACACAAGAACAGGACTTTCTTGTTCTTCTCCTTTTGTGGTAGATTCTTATAATTGGAACAAGTGAGCTGTTAAACAGGTTGTTTTGATTGCTCAAAATATTCCTAATGTTTTATACATGCAGGTGGATTGCAAATGTATCATGACTAATTTATTTCTCAATTAATGTTAGTCCATTAATTAAAATATTTGTCTACTTGTTTTTTTTTTTTTTGACAGTAAACTAACTTTGGTTTTATGCAGATACATTTCAATGTCCTCATTGAAATAATATTTTAAAATAAAAATTCTTGATCAGATTCATCTTGGTGAAACTCCATTGACATTGGCCATATCTGACAATGTCCACCAGGTTTTTATTGCATGGGATTGACTGTGGTGGTCAGTGACTGAATACCAATGTTGTGTTCTTCATAATTACAGGATATGAATAACATTTACCAATGTTTTTAGATAAATGGGAAACCAGATCTTTTTGTCAAAAAGGAAATTTGTGTAGAATGTAATTTTTAAACCATGCTTGCTGTATTTCACACTTATTGAAGTTTTTCTTTACTTTCACGATTCAGCAAACCTATAGTACCAAAGTCTAAAAAATTGGTCAATTAAGTCCAAAACAGATTGAGGAAATTTATATGAAAGGAAGACTACCTTGATATCTTTAATTTATGATATGTTCCGTGCTAGTAATATATAGAATTCCTGATTGGGGAATAGCAGAAGAGGGTTAGCTTTTGCCATGCAGCCTTTTGCCCTCATATCATGGGGCAGAACTATGGGAAACAGGGGCAATCTGCTGCCTTTAGACATTTATTTCACCTTTAACAAAGAAGTATAGTTCATGTCTTCATTGCATCTTCTTTTAAGCTACCAATTGATTTCCTCTTTTCATGATGTTTAGAAAGCAGACTGCTGGTCCTTTCAAAAGATGTCTTATTTTTGCTAACATAAGTGAAACCAAGTATGTCTGAGATGCAGGTGGTGGTACCAGGATGTCGTGAAAGCTATCAAGAAGTCAATTAAAAATAGAAAACACCAGGAAATTGTTGATGGACGCTTTTTCATCACAAAGGGTTTAATAGTGTAAATATCCATCAAGGACTTTGGTGACCCCAATCTATATTTCTTCTGGTCAAGAAGTAGAAGTTGTGTAGATATGGGAAACCTAGATGCAGCTGAATCACCAAGTACTGATTGCTGCTCTTGCAGTAGTCTCACCTTAAATTTATGTTAAACTTTCTGGAAATGCCTGTTTTATCCTCATATAGAACAAAATAAACTTCTCAGCATTGAAATATTTTTGTTGAAATAGTATTTTTTAAAAAATATTTTTGTATAGGTTTTTGCTGGTGTACGATAGATTTTCTTTATAGTAGCTGATGCAGGGCTGTGTTTTGCATTTGTCCTGCAAACAGGTTTGATAACACAGGGATGTTTTAGTTATTGCTGGACCACAAGAGTTAAGGTCTTATCCCAACCCACCAGCAAGGAAGCTGAGGGAGCACGAGAAGCTGGGAAGGGACACGTGGGATGTCTGACTCACACTGACCAAAGCGATATTCCAAACTCAACCCACGAGTTTTCCCACTTTTCAGATTCTCTTCCTGATCCTGCTGTTGTGGGAGTGAGCAAGTGGTTATGTGATGCTTAGTTGCCAGCTGGGATGAAACTCCACCTCCTACCCAGCCATTTGAACCTTGCACTTCTGTTCAAGCTCTCTCCAGGGCAGCATCTCCTCTCCTAAGGGCATAGAAGTTAGACCATATTTTATTGTTTCTTCTATCTTTATCCTTCATCAGTGCAAGACTTTTGTCATACATTGTTTCTACTCTCTTTGCAACTTTTCCCCACTCATATATTGGTGTGAAGAGCTGCTCAGTAAACCAGATTTAGCAGTCAGTTTATATCTGGAAAAATAAATAGTAGAAATGCCTCTCCCTTTTAGCATCTCTTCTATGTAGTGTGTGTAAAGTGCTTAGACTGACGAACTCTTTATGTATTCCCTAGGTGGCAGGGTGAAACGTCTTAATAGCAAAAGCTGTGTGAAAATCTTAACCTGAAAAAAACTTAGCTCAAAGAGGGTTTTCTTCTTGAGGCAAAACTCAGCCCAGTGTTTTCAGAAGGATTTGCTCAGGTCCAAAGCTCTTTGGCTTTGCCTGGAGATCAGACAGTGCGTAATTCATGCTACCTACCTGCACTTTGTATTTTTCACTGATTAGTATTCATCGAGTCTGCTAACTGGAAAGAAGTGTAACACCAGTTAACTTTTCACTTTCGACAATCTCAAAATTAGTTTCTAGGAGGCTTTTTGTTGTCTTCAGAAGCTATGAATCTGAACCGAACTTATTAACCCTTCTAAAAAATATGTTCACCTAAACTCTAAAGCATTTTGAACTGTTTCTCAGTTCAAGAAAAACCCTCGAGATTTGCTTTTTAAAACTTGAAAAATTTCTAGCATGATGCTTTATTTTTTTAAACAAAACTGTCCTGTTCTCATCCTAGCTTTCCATCTTTCTCAAACAATAGAGAGTGCTATGCAAGACTGGAGGAGAATGGAGCAAAAGTTCAGTGAGAAAATCTCTTGTTCCCTTTTTTATTTTTTCTCTGGTTTTTACTTGGAAATTTGTAACAATATTACCCTTTTTGTGGCCTGACTTGATTTTAGAGTAAGGTAGAGAGCAAATTTCCTATCAGCAACTTTTCCAAGAATTGGAATCTTGTCCATAGACACCATTCTACTAAATTTCTTAGTTTCTTCCCAAAAGTGAATGTTTTTATGCTACAAAGAAGAGAACTTGAAAACAAACCTGGAAAAATTACTATTTAATTATACAATTTCTTATAGACATAAATACCAGATGTGGAGTAGGAAATTCCTCTTACCTTTGGGAGTCCTGGCTGTATACATGCAGATTAACCTGGTGGTGGTACCTATAATTCATCATTACATAGTTTTGTGGTCTCACTGAAGTTTTATGGTTTCATGAAGTACCTAATTAAGTCTCTCATTGTTTCGAGGATTTTTTGAAATGTAAATCTTTGCCTGTCTATATACATATAAGAAAAACATGGAAGACAAAAGAGTGTAGAATTCAGAAATAACTATTTCTGAGCCAAAAGAGCAGCTATTCAGAACTATAGGATGACAGTTTCATAAATTAATATTGTGGCAGGAATACCATTATCTAAAGAGCTTCAAAAATTTATTTTCTTTTTCCTTTATTGGTGAAGATAAAAAAAGATTAATATCTCCTACAGAAATTGTACTACTCTTAGTTCATCTCTTTATATAAGGAGATTTAACTAAAACTTGTGCCTTTGATTTTGGAAGGCAGCTGAGAGGTAAAGTATGGCCGTTATAGACTTATCATGGAGCAGGTACTACTGTGTAGAATGACCTGAAGAAGGAATTTTATATGATGCCTTGAAATGTAAGGGGGAGTGAAATAATACTGAAAGTCACTTAAATGTTTGTCAGAGTAAATTTGTGCAAGGGTGGTGCCTGTGGGAAATTTGGCTGGTGAATGGAGCTGCTCCAAGTCTGAACAAACATACCGCTGCATTTCATGTCATGTTTGGTACACCTATATTTACAGCAACCAAGAAAAGCAAAGGAACAAGTAAATGCTCTTTCCATCCATTTTCTTCCACTCTGCCAATCCTTAAGATGGCCATTACAGCCATGAGCACAGCTTTTCTGGTGAGTCTGATATGTGCAGTGCTCTACTTTACACCTCAGATGTTGCATTTTTATCTTATTGGTTTTCTTCCTTGGGATGAAAACAAATATTTCTTCTCCATAAATAAGAAATTTGACAAATTTCAAATTTTTGAATTCATCATTAGATTTAAATCTTAAAAGGTATGTGCTGTATTGTGTTTGCTACCCTTACTCAGCACTTTTCATGTCCCTTTCTTTTAAGTGCAGGAAAGAGCCCAGTGACTCCTTCAGATTCAGGATGTTGTCAGTCCAGATCAGTGTCACCCTGGTAATGGTGTATCTGTCTGAGCAGAGAAGACATGGTCAGTGTGACATGATTGAGAGTGTCAAAGATTTCATATGTGTTACTTTTCAGAATCTATATGCTGGTTCTTTGGTTGTTTCTTCTGACCCACCGCATGAGTCTTATTTGATGTCTCTTGTAATCATTAGTGAAAAGTCATGAACCACTTTGCTTCCTGGATGGAGGATCTGAAAGAAAAAAAGCCTTTATTTCAATCCTTATGGTGTATAAAATTACTTAACCCAAGTTTGCTACATAAGAGTAAGGGTCACGAAGAAAGAGCAACTTAAAAAACCCCAAACCAATACCCCAGTGTTTTTAAGAATTTGTGAAGTCTTGTGTGGCAAGTTTCACAGACACAACATGTATTTTTATGTATGCTGTCCTGGTTTGAAGGACAGTTATCTGCCAATAAAGGCAGAAGCTTCTCTTTGAAAAGGAGAATGTAAACCCCCTCCCTCCAAATTATTATAAATTTGAAATTAAGGCAAAAATATGGGAATTAGGAATAACAGTTCTTTACTGAAAAAATTAAAATAGAAATACAGTATTACAAAGAACAAACCCAAAACACTGACAGAGTCAGAACACAACCTGACACCCTGTCAGTCAGGGTGTTGGTAGCAGTCCCATTAAATGGTGGCTGCATCCTCCTGCAGTGGCAGATGTGGTTCAGTTCAAGCAGTGCTCCTGTAGAAGGTGCAGTTTTCCTCTGAAGGTCTAGGGATGATGTGGAAAGGTCCAGTTTTCCTCTGGAATTCAGTGAAAAGGAGGAAACTTGCTGTCCAAAATCTCAGTTTTTCATCCAGGTAGGAAAGGCTTGGCTCCTCCCCCTGGCTGGAGCATCTCTCAATGGGATGATGTAATTTTATCAGTCATACAGTGGGACTGAATGGCCCAGCAGCAGATGAATCTTCCTGGAGGGAGGATGGGTTGTGGAAAGGATAAAGGATTGCCCCACCTGGTTTTAACAGATGGCCCATTAGCAGATAATATGTGCCACAGAGATAAGGAATCACTGCCTTACTTGACTTCAACAGATGATGATAGAACACACATTTCTGGCCACAGCAACCCAACACATATGCCACGTGTGTACACAGGTGTACTGGAGAGGTGAAGGTGGCCCAGGTTCCTAACTAGGTGTTCCATTCCATTCTAAATACGTATTTGTGTCTGTAGCTGTTTGGTGACCCAAGCTGTGAAGCTGTGGACACCAGTGAGTATGCTTTGCTTTGGCAAATTTGCTTTGCTGTGGCAATAAACAAAATGAAAAGACAAAGTCTTCCATGGTAGTTTTCCCCAAAACCAGAAATAATAGCTTGTGACTTGCCTGATAGTTTTCAGGGGCTCCAAAGCCCTATTACAATCTGTTGGTTAAAAAGAAATATGCTTTATAGAATTCCACTAAGAAAGGTCTGCTGTTGTGAAAATGTAATTTCATGTTGGTTTATATATTATAGAGTACTGGAAATTTAATATGTAATTCATCATATGCAATTGATGCAATATTGTGTTGCTATTCCGTGCAGCTAGGGGCAGCTGGTGTTCCTTAGATAAGCTTTGTGGGAGTAAAGTAGATGAATCATTGTTAAGAGATTAGGAGCCCAAAAAAAAAAAAATGAAGGAAGAAGCCTCTAGGAAAATGATTGGCACTTTCTAGATAAAAGAATTATAGTAACAATGTTATCCATAAACTTGGTGTCTAGCTAATTATTCATAATATTACACTCCAAGAGGAAAATGGAAAGGGAGATAACACAAGCTATTACAGTAAATGCTAGGACTTACTGGAGAGAACATTCTGTTTCCATCTTACCATATTGGCTGTAGACTTTCTATGTGTGGAAGTCTTGCTACCACTCCACAGAGGTGAGCTCTATCAATGAGGCTGCTAATTTTTTACCATAAGATGAATGAACAAAGCCTTCATGGATGTTCATCAAAAACTGAAATCAGATCTTAAAGTGGGAGAGCCATGTCAGTTTATTGCTTTATGACACCACAAAATATGTGGATTAATAAGGTAAACAATAAAACACTGGATAAGTTTTGTTCTGGAGAAATAATAAGAAAATTCAATATTTCTTTGGCAAACATGTCTGAAAGCAGCCTATTGTGCCTGGGTTTTACAAGGTACTGAGAACCTGATACAATCTTGTAAGTGCTCTAATATCCACAGCCTCATGACTGAGCTGAAGAATGAATGCCAACTGTGATTACAGTTTCCTTGCTTCTCACAATTTGCATCAGATTTAACTTATTCATTTGTTTTTTAGGTTAATAGATACCAAATGGTGTAGTGTCTGCTTAGGCCTTACTTTTATGAACTTTAGTTAAATATCCATGCTATCATAATAATGGTCCAAAATATTCCTGTTAGAAAACATAGATAATTTTAACTCCAGGATCAGGGAAATCACATTTAAAACTGAATAAGCTGCCATCTCACTGAAGTGTCAAATGTAACTTATTTGTGCAAAAAAAATTAGAATTTCATTGTGGTTCTGAATTGACCAAACTTTTAACCTCTTTGCTAGGAGGCAGTTACTGAAGATGGTGTTAAAATGCAAAGGTAAATTTGACCTAAGCTTTTTCTTATCTCACCTTTTTGCTCATGTGTTTTACAGCCAGTATTACTGCAGCTGCCTCTTCTCATTGAGTGCAGGTCACTTAAAGAAAAACAAAGTTCTGGGGGAATTCCCCCTTGAGACACATTTATTTCAATCAGGGCCTGGAGAAATTAGAAATGGCAAGTGAAAATGCAAAAAACCCCAGTGTAGGTGAAGACTGGGTAATTGCAATGTACATGAACAAGCAAGTACTTACAGACTTGGTTACTGACTGTCACAAAAAGACAAAATGCAACTAAATGACCCAGTTTCCAGAAATAAGAGCTCTTTACTGAGTGTATGCAGTTGCACACACTGAACTAGTTATACAGGCAGACTTTGGCCTGCACATAGCCATTCGGATACTTACCCTACTGCCTAAAAGGAATTCATCATCATGGTAGAGGTCTACAGTGTGATTTCATGGAAATGAAAAGGAAAAATTGCTTGATCACAATGCATTGCATTTTTTTTTTTAATGTTTGCCTTGAAGCAGGAAACTATGACAATATCACTTTTGCTTTTCCTTGCTTGTCTTAATTCTATAAATTATATATCTACATCTATACAATTGTATCCCATATGTTTTAACTTCTTTTGTATTCAAGAAAAATTGTATTGCAATGAAAGTGTATTGCAGTTAAGATTGTCTTTAGTGATGGGATTGAGAACAAATGTGGGACATGCTTGCCTTTTCTTCTGAATGAACTTCTCTTGCAGTTCTAAAAATTACAACTTTGTGTAGTCATTTTTTTTTTTTGTCTTTTAATCTTCTGGGAGCTATTGATGCCAATGGAAGATAAAGCTGTGAAAACTAGTGTAGCATCTGAGTCCAGAAATAAGGGGAGTTACCGACTTTACTACTGTAAAATATTTATAGTTAATTCTGCATGCTAGTTACTTTCAAACTTTATGCTTGCTCTTCAATGTGCAACAGCAGTCTGAGTTACAACCCATTTAATGATGTTAGAATATGGTAAACAAGCATTATGCTACTGTGAATATTTGAGCTAAACTGTGCTCTTGAATTTGGAGTTCTTGCCATTAGAACTGACTGAGCAGTTGTTAAGCAAGTTCCTGCCCCTCCACTACAGCTTTATTTTCACATTAAAATAAAGCTGTCTATTATAATGCTCTTGTGATGTTTGCCACTAGCCAATTTGGGGACATGGGATGTCAGGCAGTGAGAAGTCAGAACTGGGGAAGGCAGGGAGTGATGCACAGCAGGCAGAACCAGTAGCTTGCTCAAAGCAGGTCTGTGTGTTCAGTGGTGTGACCCCAGAACCCTCAAACTTTGTACCAAACGTTTTACTAACAATTTTTGAGCCATGTACAAGCTATCCAGCAACAAACACACAGATGGAAAGTTTCTTCACAGTGGAGTTATTTGGAGAAATTTTTCATTTTGGCAATGTTTGGGGCTTCTCTATTGTTCAGCCTGTGGGGAGGCCAATCAAAGGAGCTGCAGGCTGCAGTAAGAGCATGGCTAAGTTTGCACAGTGCCTGTGAGGTTTGTTAGGTAAGGTTCAGCCAGTGCTTGTGGTGGAGGGAAAGCTTTGGGTATCAGTCTTTGTGGGGCTGAACAGAGGCTGTAAAATAATGAAATACCATTCTTTTCAAACTAGTCATTTTTTGAGGAAAAAACAGTAAAGAGAAACCAGGGAAGTCAAACACAGTTTATGCTCTAGAGAAATAGGATTGATTTTTATCTCCATCATAACCATGTTGAATTTTACTGGATTTGTCTTAAGTGAAGTTCATCAAACTTTCTCTCTAGATACTGCCTGGAAAGAAGTGTGTGTTACTTCAAAAGTCTTTCTGACATGCACTTTCTTGTTTGTGATTTAATAAGGTTTTGAATGTAATGTTCTTGTTTCAGATGGGATTTTTTTTTTTTTTTTTCTCTTTTGTGTTGTGGCCATGTGATCTCAGCTGGAGCCTGAAATGTGGCTATGACTGACAGCATCCCTTAAGCAAGGGACAGTGAGTGGGAAAAAAAACTGATTACCTTCACATTATTGTGTGATAATTGAAGCTGTAATCTAATTAACCTTCATTTCCATCATGTGGTTCTTCTGAGAAAACAATTTCTTAGTGGTAATTCCTTGCTTAAGCAAAATTGCAAGGGAGTGGATTAATAATGGACTAGGAATTACCTGAATGGTTTTGAATATCCTTCTCTGTAGCACTGTCACCTGCCATCATCTTCAATACCTCTAGCATTACTGTTTTTATGTATTTGTCATCCTAAATTTACACTGGAATTACGTTATTTGACTTGGAAATACAAAGCCATTAAGTCCTCTGAAATTTTGTTTGCTTAGGAAGAAAGGTTTTTTAATGCCTAAAAGAAGGAAGCATGGGGAATTTAGGAAACGTGCATTTCAAGAATGTGACTTACAAAAACGGATCTTAACAATGGGATTGGAGTGAAGTTTGTCTTGCCATACCTTTTCTCTTACAGTTAACAGGATTCAAAATGATGTGAAGTTTTCCTTACTGAGGCCGCTTCTGTCTTCCTCTCTTTTTTCCCCCAATATTTTCTCAAGGATTTGAAGAGGCAGAGAGGGATTAATCCTTAATGGCACCCTTTATTGAGACTGCAGCATGCTGCTTTCTAATTTAAGTTGCATTAGGTTGCCAGAATCTTTCCTAGCTAAATTCTGAAGTGCCAGCTTTAGATTTAATGTCAACAGTCAGGAAAATGACTCAGAGGAAGTCAACACCGTGGATACTCAGCTTGGCAGAATTCAACACTGGGGATTCCAAAGCAGGAAGAAAAGAGTTAGAGGGTATGTAGTGTTTAGGGGGAAGTAAAAGAAGGAATAGAAAAGTGAAAAAAATTATATGAAAATTACAATTGCACATTTTCAAGCGATGGATGTTTTGGTTTTGGTGGGGTTTTTCTGGGGTGGTTTTTATATTTTTTTTTTTTTTTTTGGTGGGAAAACAAACAGGAAAGAGATCATGAAAAGCCTGAGGTCTTCCTGTAACTAAGATGATCCTAGGCATATTCTTTTCTGTACAGCAACATAGATTCAGCAAGGCAAAGTGTGTGACTTGTTTTGATTTTTATAAATTACTATATATGATTATGTAAAAGCAAAACCCCCCCAGAAAACTCTCAGTGTTGCTGCTTTTAGTACTGTAAATTCTAAAGAGAATACATTGTGGTTTTGTTCTGTAGGTAATATTTAAATATAAAACTACATGTAATTGAAATCATCACACAATGGTACATTTCAACCTACCTGCTAAAGTGGAGAAGAAAAAAAGAATTCAGCTGTGTATAAACTTTATAAAGTGAAATCTTTATATAAAATGACAGTGTTACATTTGTACTCTGGAGTAGGATGATGCTATAGCCTTTTTGCAGACCAGTAAGGCCAGAAGGAACCTTAAATATTTTACCCATTCTAACCTACATTGAGCAAAGCTTTTAAACACATGCTTTGTAATAATCCTTCTATTCTAAATCCATAGGGATTTCTGTTAGTTCAGAAAATAAAAACCAACCAAACCACCACTGCAAGCACAAAGTACAGCCTGAATCTGTCCTCAGTGTAGCAGATGGAGCTGACAGAGCTCAGCTGGTTGTTTTGCTGTCTGACAAGACAGGCTGCCTCCAGGTAAGCCTGGCAGCCTGGGCTGAATAGGTTGTACTAATCACCCTGAAGTCTTTTTTGTGGACTGATGTGAATAGACTGATATAACAGGTCTAGTGTTAACAGTTTGGCTAACAGGCTCAGCACAGCTGAATCTTTGGACTTTATCTCATGGGAATAAACTTCTCATGATGAAGGTGCAAAAGCATAGGAAAAAATATTTGTAGGCAAAAATCTACCTTATAAGAATTGTGCAATGCCAACCACTCAAATACAGTTCTAGATATTTTGTTTAGTGCATCTTGATTTGTAAGAATCAAGTTCTACTCTATTCTACTAATGAAAAGGAGTAAATTTCCCTATAAACTAAACTGATGGAACACAATATCTGATGGACTTTTTATTTTTTTGTACCATCTCCATTTTTTTTTTTAATAAAAGGAAGATATTTTAAACTTGTGTGGCATTCTTGTATATTCACAAGTTTTTAATATGTCCTTAGTGACTTGTGGCATACATTGATTTGAAGTTTAAATTAGATTTTAAAAGGAAGCATTTAATAATGTTTGCATGTCTTTAGAACTAGAAGTAGCGTTCGGTATCTGTCACAACGGGAAATTTAAAAATATGTTAGATATCTGATGTGTTTATGCCTTTGAATTTTTTCTATAAACAAGTTTAATACTTGTGGCTGCAGCATGTGTCTAATCTTTCTTTGCTTCTTGCCTCTGTCAGGGAGATCTGCTGTAATCAAAAGGCAAAGCAAAGAAAAACTTGAAAAATCTCTTAAAGGATTTTTAAAATTTGAACAGATAGGAGGAATGTGCTGTTTAACTTTTATCATTAACAAAAGTCTAAATTGTTGACAAAACTTGTAGATTTAGATGCTCAAATTTATATCTGCATTCTAGTAAATCAGCATTCTGGGCTTGTCTTCCATTCATCTTTAGCAGTACTGAGATATTTCTAAAAGACCATGTCAGCCTGTTGAGTCCATTCAGCACCTGCTGTTTTGCTGTGGGAAACTGGAGTAATAGCCAAAGTATTTCAGATCTGGGAGTATAATGTCTCTTTACAAATGCTGGTGTAGTATAAACTTGAATTACACAAAAAGAACAGGAAAAGTCTGAATAGTGTCAGGAAATACATCTAAATTTTTCTGTTGTAACCTGTTTCTTATGAAATGGTGAGACCCAGCAGCAGATCATCACTGGTAATTCATCAGTATTCATTGCTAGGGGCAATAACATGCTTTTGATTTCCTGATTTTAGCATTTTGATTTTCATTGCAGCCTTAGTGCCCATTTCTAGGAACAAAGATTTTCATGGTTTACTGTTGTGCATGAACTGACTTCCCTACATCTGCTGCAAATGGAATTCCTTTTTTAGCAGTGATATTTTCTTATTGTGAAGCTGACAATAAAAAATCAAATTCCTGCTAATTATGCCAGAAGTTTTAATAACTAAGTTATTTATAGTTTCACACTGAAAGTCTGCTTCCTCAGTGATATAAGTCAGCGTGATGCTTTATAGCTGAGAATGTGTGTTCTCATGTGACAAAGCCATTTATTCAAATCTACCCTTAAAATAATTTTGTTCCTGTGACAGCCTAGCAGGGCATAAGGCCTTTGTATTGATAAAAGCTTTGACATTGGATTTGAAATGTTTCTCTACCCTGTGTTGCAAGGCTATTAAAAAAACTTGTCTGATATTTAGTGGGAATGGTTTTCAAAACAAACCAGTTGAAGCAGATCTGGGAGGATGGTGAGAGAAAGAGGCAAGATTTTATATAAAAAATTAAGTGTTTAAATTATCAAGAATGAAAATGTGCAATGTGACTCAGTCACTGGAGTTTCTGAGTACCACTCTGAGGGTACTTGTCAAGGTATTTGGGTGCTGGAACTGACTTTCTGCCAAGCCTTAGAAATGTAGATGTCTTTATCTTAGTTTGGTCGGAGGAGTAATCCCATGGTTGACAAAAGGTAACAGGCAAAAACTGTTCATTTCATGCCTGCCCTGGCTCTGGTAGGCTAAAAATACTGGTCTGTTTGGATCTAGAAGTAGTGCAACCCATCATGAGGTGATGGGACATTGGTAGGGATACCAATCTCTGGTATTTGAGAGAGCCCAAGAAATGCCAAAGGTACTTCTCTTCTATATACTGCTACACTGCAATAGTGCAAGAGAGAAAATTAGCCTTCTTCCCATTTGCATATGAGCAGGAACACCATTTAATCACAGGAAGGAAAGCTCTATACACTATTCCAGGCAGACAATTGCTTCAGTATTCTTGCTCAAGCTGTAGTCTGTTGCTTATGGTTGTGGGGAAAAGGTAATGCCCATAGCAGTGCCTGAGTAGAAGTTATTTTTGGGAGAGGAGAGAGATCAGAAATTGCCCTCATTCCTTGTTAGAAACTTCATAAAATATTTATTAAAATTGTCTCAGCAACTTATAAGGTCATGATCATTTTGTGTAAAATGAACACTCTATTTTCCAAAATGACAGAATAGAATAAGGGCAGAAATTAGAACTGAGATTCCTTGCCCAAGCAGCTTGCCAAAGGCTACCCAGGAAAGCTGGATTCAAGCATAACTCCTAATGGAAGGAAAAAAATTTAAATTCTTCCTTAAAAATAGTAAATGCACCATATGAGGTAAGCTGTTTCAGTGTTTAATAATTCTTCTCCATGAGCTTGGAAAGTTTGCATTGCCTGCAGTTTAACTCAGTAAACTCCAGCTCCAGCTTGCAATTACTAGTTTTTGTATCCTTGTCAGCAAGTGCTAAATATGTCACGTACCCTCAGTAACAGATCTTTTTCTTCACATAATTCTGTGTCAAGGGATAATCAGTGTACAGCCTTCTCTTGGACAGTGGAAAAAGGACCTGAGTTAAAAAAAGCTTTTTCTGAGTGATGATTATGATTTATAAGCCCATACTTCTGTTATCTTGGAGAAAAATTTATTTGCCTAACATTTATCTATCCAACTTGGCAAGTGCTGATATGAAACTGGTCCTCTTTTGTGCATTTTGTATAATTTCTATGAAAGATTTTCTCCCATTTGAGCCTGGTATAATTTGGGATATTTTGTTTTTTTAAAGAGCAAACAAAATTCTCCACATCATTATCTGTATTAATGAGAATGATCTGCTATGCTTTTAAAATCATTGCTAAAAATATTTTGAGAGCAGTTCAAGACTCCAACTCAGTGTCCTTATTACTTCATTATTTTCCATGATCTTGTCAGTGTGGT
Source organism: Erithacus rubecula (assembly GCF_903797595.1). NCBI lineage: Eukaryota > Metazoa > Chordata > Aves > Passeriformes > Muscicapidae > Erithacus > Erithacus rubecula. The sequence goes on along the minus strand of NC_136687.1, from coordinate 35,278,889 downwards.
AATTGTACTATATATATATGGACATGAGAAAACTTTGAGAGGCTTGGTTAAAAGAACACTGGAAAACATTATCAAATTAAATTAAACCATACAGAAGAGATTTCAACAATCTAGCAATTTGCTCTTTAGTGGGAGCTCCTGGTTGGGAGTAACTGGTAACAGTAAAACCTGTATTATTGCAATTGCAACTTGCAGTATTTATTTTAAAATTATAGTGAATATTCTGAAAGCATGATATTAAACTATTGCTCTCCTACTTTTCTTAACAGTGTGAAATATGTACTTTCAAATTCAATGATTGAGCCAAACTCAGCATTAGAAGCATACAGTAAAAAAAAATGTACTCAACTTAAGAAACAAAGTCAAGCTATGTCAAAGATGACATCTGCTCCTGTTTTGACTTTGTACTACAGCACATTTTTTATTTCCTTCATTCTTGGGAGAAAAGAGACAGTGACTAATACACTGCTTCTGTAGGGCACAAGATATCTTTTTAAATCTAGGCAGATGAATAATCTTACTGACATCAGTGGGCCTATTTGATAGCTGAAAAGAAATTTTCCTATAAAATATGTTGTATCATTTTTTATAGCTCTTATCCTTAAATCAGAGTAATTTTTCTCAGATAAGTATTTAAGATCAATCACTAAGGGAAAACTGAATAAAATTTGAAATTAAATTGTCTAAAAATGTCTTATGATGCAATGTTTCTGGTGTTCCCAGTGAGATCTTGGAGGTGCATTTTCCTGAAGTTTGACATTATTAAAGCTGTTAATTCTTTACAGGTCTATGTTTATATTGTTAGTACATCAAGATGATTTTGATAATATGTTTTACCTGCTGAAAGGAACTTCAGGTGATGAGTTGTGTGCAAATTTTTCTTTTTATTTGTATTTGTTTATCTCCTACTAGGCCTCAGGTAACACTTGGACAATAGTATCACCTTTATCTCATCATGGTGGGTCAGCTTTCAGCCCAAGTTCCAGGTATCCTTGGAGGAAACTGGGCTTCAGTGGCTGCAGACAAGTACTTTCTTCTTTATACAGGTTGTCACAGTGGGAGTCAGGCAACTGACTTCAAGTCCTCCCACCCTCTTAGGCAAGGAGGAAGCCTTAAGCCACCATGCTTGACAATTAGATCCAGTTCTGGTGCATAAATGACATCTGATGGGCAGCTCTACAGACCTGGTGTGTATGTACCCATGCTCTATTGGTTGATACACTGTGAGAAAATTCTCTTTACACTTCTATTTGCTTTTACTTACATTTCCAAAGCTAAAGTGAAATGTAGTAATTTGTACTAGATGGACTACAAGGATAGATAAAGGAGTAATCTTCCATTTGTACCAGATCAAATAAGGCTTTTACATCAGTCAAAACATCTTGCAGCTGAATGTTATAATCAGACTATCCGACACTGGGAAACAAATTTGAGCTCACCAAAAGACATTGTCAGGTTGTCTTCATGAAATATAATTTCATTTTCAGTTGTTGAATAGTTTCAAATTTGCAAGAACATCATGGCTGCATCAAGCATACTGCACATTGTAATGATAATGAAATCATTGCTATAATGCAATAGGCTGCTGCTATTCCATTGAGATCAATAAGGAATTTGGTCAATGTGCAGTTAGAGAGTAGGGAGGGATATTTTGACAATCATATCTTGCAAATTTAGTAAAATGTTTCTCTAAGGTTATTTAGATGAAAATGTCTGGTAGCACAGTCATATATTTGACAATGCAGTATTCTGATTTTTTTTTTCTTCCAAAAATTAGAAAGAACACTTGACTGCTCATACTTGCAGATTTCTCATTTTAAAATTTTGACTGTGACTATTGAATGTATGTCTGCTTGGTTTCTCTTGGGTTTATAGCATTATGGTTTCTTAATATCTGTTTATCCCCCTGCCACACTTTCATGGTACATTCATGACAAATGGCTTGCAAAGTTATCAAAACTCTTTTGTGGATGTCTTTCATGGCAGAAAACAAGTCTGTTTCCTGTGTGACTATGTATTTTATAAAAATATATTAATTATTGAACTCCTGCCCCTTGCACAGTGAGCTGATAATTTACAAGTGACAGGTCTGAATGGTTTGCAAACAGAAAAAGCATTTTAAGTAAGTGAATAATACCTTTCATGTCAGTAGGAGTCTTTTCATAGAATACTGTAATCTTTGGATCCAGCCTATATAGCCCATTTAATGCATTTAAAATATTGTAAAGGCATAATTAAATCCTGCCAGATTCCCATGTTCCTTGACAATATCTCCCTTTAAAGTCATAATATCCAATTATCTGAAGTGGGTTCAAGTAGCAGAGGATCTTGATGTACTGTTCAAAGTGCTTTTTGTTCTATGGGAACAGTGGGCCAATCATGTCAAAACCTTTTATCATTAGCAGTTGTAAGTTCTTTCTAAAACTGTTTCAGATTTAGTGATCTAAATGATGGATCTGTCATCCTAAAGCGTCTCCCTGTTGACTAACCTTTTCTCTAGCCCAACCAAAATTTTGTGGGATTAAAGGAGGAGGTGTGAGTATTCAGAAGAAAACTATTACAGGATTTTCTCTTTTTACTTTAACTGATGTAAAATATGCTATAGCCAATGTTACTTCTTAGGCTATGGCAGTCCTGCAGTTCTAAAGGTGACAAAAGCAGAGTGATTACTGGTGTGAAACAAGGCAGGATAGAGTCTAACTTTACTGGATGGGAAAGGACAGGACAGAGCAGGATGGGATGCTGTGGTTTATGATTGCATCATTTTGATTGAAAATGGTGAGCTTTTCTTTGTGAGTTTTGTGCAACAACAAGGAAAATAAACATCTTTAGGATTAGAAAATAGAAATATTTGTGCAAAGACCAGGAGTTCAATGAGCCTAATGGTGCAAACTCACCTTTAAAATAGGTTTGAACCTGGTGTTTTCTATTTATACAGCTGAGTAGGCTTTTTTGCAATAGCAGGCTACTCTTTGGAGGTTGCCTTTTATTTTAAGGAACTTTTCTCTAGTCCTACAAAATATTTTCTTAGGGCCATAGGGGAATCCTATGGAATCCTATTTCTTCACAGTGTAACCTAAGTAATTTCTGTTGTGCTTTGTGCAGTTCCTTTGTATTTTTCAAGAACACATCAGAAGACAAATCCCAAGTTAGTCCCACAGTGTTTATGTCACTGACCAGGTGTGTAAAGGTAGTTCCAGTGTAAGCAGCTATTTAGGGAATTGTAGAAAAAAATGTACAAAAAGATTAACATAAGCAAAGCGTCTTAAAATCAGCAGGTACGCAGTTGTCAAGTTCTTGATATGGCAAATTATTTGGAGATGACTGAAAATAAGAGTAGAGTTTGAATTGAATAGAAACAGCAATTATTTACAAGAACTAAAAAAAACCCTCCCGCAGTAGTGAAAGTTTTGCCAGGCATCAGTTCCATGGATCTGCTAATGAATTATTAAACTGAACTGTGGCTCCAAAATAGATTTTTTTTTTTTAAGAGAGTGAGAAAATGACATCTCTTAAATGATCTGAAATAAACGTGATGGTAATTGACTTTGAAAGTGTTGTGAGGATATTTTGTAAATATCATCTGATCTGTACATTTCTGCATCAATTGCATGGTTTAAAGTAAACATAGAGGTTCCTAATTATGTCTTTGTGCAGCTGTCAGGCTACTTTTATCTTTGTTTAGAATTATGCTTTTGGTGTGTGATCGAACACCATTTATTAGAGTATAGACCTAGAGTGAAGGAAATGCACCAAATTATCTGAAAATAATTAGGTATGTGCTAATGGCAGTTTTCTCAGAACTAGAACTGAGCAAAGGACTCACAGTGAAAATGCTTTCCTAATTGTTATTCCCCATTCACTTCCCCCAAAGAAAAACAAACCCCAAAGTAAAGATTTGGGAAAATTTTATTATTCTGGAGAATTAAATCCTATAGTTCCATATTTCTTCTTTTAGGAAACCCAGTAGGGCACTTAAAGCATTCAAGTGAGAACCAAAACATAGGCACACATTCTCACACGGTGCATGCTATCCCTGTTTCCTCTACGAAGACTTATACCACTAAGATACCAGTGTCTAAAATAACATTGCTGTACACAAATACATCACTTTTGTTTCTCCTAACCTTAATATGAATTTATTTGCTGTAATCTTGAAGTAATAAAATGAAATATAGTCTAGTGCAAATTTTGAGTAAGAGAAAAAGAATATAGATAGAGTTTCTTGAAGAGACTCTAGTTGTATCATCATTGGGAACAAAATGACCAGGGTAGTTGCATAGAGAAAAGAATGCCTGAGGCCCCCAAGGAGGTAGCTGGAGATCAGAGAGGATCCTTGTCTTCACATAAAAGTCTTTGAGTGAGTGCAGGCAGGCAGAAAGGGAAGACCACCTGAGGGAGAGAGAATAATTACATGGATATCAAGTTATGCTTCTTCTCCTTCAAAATAATGGAGGTTACTAATTCATAGATTAAAAGTGTGAGGAAAATTTGAAAGCAGTCCTAATAACTCTTACTTAATGGGGAAATAAAACCGCTTGTTTTTGGAGAATCTTGAGTTACTGGGTCACTTGAACTGTAATTTTTACCTGACTGTTTACCTGTGATTCTATGAACAGTGGTTGGAATTGCTTTGAATAGGGAATTCAGTGAAAGATATAATCATAGTTCCATGAATCCTCTGCTAGAATGTCCTAGGTTACAACGTAAAGATGTGCCCAAAACTATGTATTCTGTCACTTTCTTCTGAAACCAGGTGGGGCAGTGATTCTTATCTCTGTGGGAAGTATCCTCTGCTAATGGGCCATCTGTTAAAACCAGATGGGGCAGTGTTCTTTATCTTTCCTAGGACCCACCCTTCCTCCAGGAATATATTTTCTGTTTATGGGCCATTGAGTCCCATTACATGACTGATAAAATTACATCCTCCATTGTGAGATGCTCCACCCAGGGGGAGGAGCCAAACATTTCCTATCTAGATAAAAACTGATATTTGAACACCAAAGCAGCTTTTACCCACTGGTTTCCAGAGGACAAGAGCTATCAGACCTTTCTACAGGATCACTATACACAAGATCACTTCATCTGGACTGCTATCACCATTCTAACTAGCAGGGTGTCAGGTTGTCTGATTGTCAGTGTTTTTTGGTTTTTTGTACTATTGTATATATTTTATTTTCCCCTTTTTTTCCTATTAAATTGTACTTCTGACTTGGAGTCTTTCATTGGTTTTGATTTCAAAACCATTACACAGAAGCCCTATACAGTTATTTAAAAATTAAAGTGCAGAATCCTAGGCTTCTCACGGATGGGAGTGCAAATATACAGTTTCTTCTATAACTATGATATTAAAACCCATGTAACACAATGCTCACAAGGAGTTTGTTAATTCTGAATCTTTTAGAGAGGCCACAAAGAGTATTAGTGCACCAGAATTTAGGTTTAAAGTGAGTGGAAAAGTTTAACTTCTGGCTAATATTTAACTTGCTGGAGCTTGATCTTCTTTCATAATGCATCTTAGACATGAGAATTTCAGCTGAAATGAAAGCATTTCAGTTTCTTAGAGTTTTCTAATTTTTTTTTTTTGGCTGAAAGAATTGTTTTATCTTTTTCAGAAAAAAAAATCCACTTTCAGTTTAAAAGCCTGCATCCTTTTTCTAACAGGGATGAAAGCATGCACTGAGACAGCAAGAAAGGTCAGGTCTTGCTCTGTGCTTTCTCTTTGTAGTGTTTAGTTTTCCAATTGCTCTTGGTAAATCAGATTTTTTTTTACATGAACAGTAATATTTAATAGGGAAATATGAAACTTTACATACCATTGAAAATATTTTATTTTTAAGATTGCTATCAAAATTGTCAGACCAGCTGGTGAGTTTATAAAGCCTTTGATTCCATTAGACTTTCTTGATAGCATAGCATATTATTAACAGGATATTATATAAATTGCTTGTGCTGCAAATTAATCTGTGGGCTGCAGGTATCAAACTGTGTGGACGTTTATAGAATTGAGTACTACTGTGGATACTGTGTTTTATATATACTAGTTCTGGCTTCTCAGCTATTGGGGTTTCAAATATATTTGGTTTAGTGTGTGGTACTCATAACATTTGCTTTTAAAACTATTACTCTGTAATCTATTATGTATATTATAATACTTCCATTTTTCTATGAATAGTGGTATCCTGTGGTTAAAACAGCAGATACAGCTTGAACTAGAAATTTTTTTTCTGCCTTAAAAGTGAAGATGAAAACAACAGGCTTCAGGTTCTATCTAGTTGCTTAGATTTGTTCTATAAATAGCAATAATTAAGTCCTTTGGAATGCTCCTTATCCCACACAAGCTTTAATTTCCTGAAAAAGACTTTTCTCTATTGTAACTTTTATTTTGTGCTCTTCAGTGAGTTCTCCAGATGTTCCAAGAGATAGAACAAGGAAGTAATGGAGATAATTTTTCTTCTTTAATAAAAAGTAAATTAATAGAAATATCTAATAGAAAAAGTACAGATAAGTGTAGCAGAATATATCAAAGATGCACCAGGTGAGAAGTGTCCATAATTCATCAGGAAATGTTATGAGAGAATTTACAGATACCCGTTTTAGTTGCACTGATAGATCCACAGGGAAAGTTTCCATGTACTGGGATAAAGCAATCAGGATTTGTAGACTTCTTGCCTGGAATGTGCAACAGTACTGAAATCCATAAAGAGAATAAAACCTCTCCCAAGTGATTTCCTGCATGTCCCTGTTGCTTCACATATCATATTGTTTAAATTATACATTTTGGAGCAGGTTTTCTGAAACTGAACGTTTGCAGTTCAGTTAGAATCATGCCTGAGGTAGCTTAGGGGATTCTCCTACAAACATTCTCTTGCTTGTCTTTCGCTGCATCTGTGCATATTAGTAAAGAATTACACTGATTTTAGTCTCTTAAAGATTTTTTTTGGGTTTTTTTTTTTTTTTTGACGTAGTAAGATCTCAATATACTTGAGTATTTAAAATGCTGCTTGGTTACTGAGAAGGTTTGGGTTCATTGCAGGGAAGTCTTGGTCTGATTTTGAGATGAATTTTTGACTGGTTTCTGAGAGTTGTTTTAGAGGGATAGGTATTTGTCCAAGTTTTCAGCTTAGTAAGTCTACACTGCACTGGTTATGTATGTTTGATTTTATAGTGTTAATCCTGCTAGTCATTGCATGCAGGACTTTCCCTGGCATAATTTTCCTCTGACAGCCATGGAGTAACAAGTAAGAATGAGCAAGCACGTCCGATCTTCAGGCAGATAATCAGTCCTGCTGTGAAATAGCTGGACAGTCCAGGTGTTACTCTGTGGGCTACAATGTTCCTCTGGGTACAGCTAAATTATGTTCCTCTGGGTACAGCTAAATTACACCATGGGAGACTGGAAATTGTCATGATAAATGAAATTAAATGTCTCTCTGGCACAAGTACATTTGGAAGATGATCTGGAGAGCAAGTATGGCATAGAGAGTTGTATTTTGGATGATGCTTTTTGAGACAAAATTGTTCTGAAGGCTTGAAGTTCGATTGTTTTGGTTGTGCATTGGAAACATTCCTCTCGGTGTTGCTGTCTTCCCTGGTTCACAAAGCTTTCAAAAGGCAGAGGAAACTGGGTAGTTTCTTAAAAACACTTATGAGGTTGCTGTATGTTGTGTACATATAGGCAGCTATACACTTTTTATAGTGAATTCTTTTTATCAGTGAATTCTTCCATGCATTTTCAATACCATGGCACCAGAGTGCATGTTATCAGTCATGTGTGCATGTCCTTATCTCCAAGCACTTTCTACCTTTGTTGTTTCTCATCACAGTAAGTAGTTAGAAGTGGAAGATCAGTGAGTGGGCTCTCTTTTAGCTTTCCTGTACTTCCAGTTTCAATTCTATGTATAGTATGTTTTTTTTACCTCTGCTGTGATACGAAAACATCCAAGACTACGTTTTTGGTGGAAGAGGTGTGTTGTCAACTACAACTGCAATACCAAAGAACTACCAAATGAGAGAAGTTTTTGGGGCAGTTCACAGATTGTAATTACTAAAAATAAAATGAGTCATGCAGGTTTCTCATTTTTCACCTTCAGTATTGATGTATCCAGAATCATTTTCCCCTGAATAGATTGTAGAAAAAGAATTATTAGTCTGACTTCCTAACAGGATACACAGCAGATGCATTCTCCCTAGTGTGTCCTTGGCAATATTATTTACAAAAATATCCAATATTAACTTTAGAATAGCCAAGGACAGAAAATCGATGGTTTGTTTAGGAAACCATCCTAAAAGTCATTCCTCTAAAAATATCTGGATTAATATCTGGTCTAATAGTATTTCTTTTTTTCTATAGTGTTCTATACTTCACTGTCCAAGTTTCCTTACACTTTATATGTACCTTTTCTTTAAGAAGCTTTTTGATTGTTCTTCTAGTATCTCTTCCTAATGTTCTGTAATGCCTGCTTTCTGGTAGTAGAATTGTTCCTTATGAATCCCTTATGAACAGTTTCTTATGAATTTTAACACTGAGATACATCATTCTGCTACTGATTACACTGCCAGTGTTGCCTCACCACTCTGATTTGATTCCCTTGGTTGTGCACACACAGACTGCAGTAGTCTTCTCATGGTGCAAAGATGAGTCAAGTCTTTTTCTCATTGTCTGATGAAGATATTGGGGTCTCCTTTACAAGTGGTGTGCTTGGCTTTATTTTAAAAAAAGTATTTAGCTATTACCACACAGTCATTCATGTGCTTAAACATATGCAGTATCTGGGCATTAGCTTTGCTTCTCTCTCTTCTGAAGAATAAAGATCTGTAGTATTAGAAATACCATTCTTTTCCCCTTCCCCTCTGTCTTTAAGTTTGGGTTTAGTTTCTAGCTTTATTCTGTTCCACTTCTAGCAATAAATCTGTTCTTCCAGATTCTCCTTGACCCTCAGTATTTTTCATTTATGGTCTTTCTAGTTTCTCCTTGACTAATCATCTTGTATTTTTTTAATAGCTTGGAGAACTTTAACTAAAATGCCATTTTTAATCTCATTTTCTGTTTCCAGCATGCATTTTAGTAATCCTCTTTTCTAATACTACTTGCAATTAATGTATCCCATTAGTGTCCCAGACTATCAATGTGTCATTTGCTCAAAGGATTAATGTCAAAAAATGTATTAGCACTAATACATAGTAAATGAGAGGGATTCATCTTATGCCTCTGACTTCAGCATGCTCACTGGAAACAAGAATGCTGCTTTACCTGGAGTCCTAACTAGAATGAGCATAAAACGCAAACAAGGATTGCTTCTTTACAGATGGATTTTCCAAGACATTAATTAAAACCAGGAGTAGGCAATATTTTCCTGCAGTCTTTTGAGAATCCTCTTGTAGTTGTGAGCTGTGTGCTTTATGATGACAGTCTTTGCCAAATAAACCTGCAGAAGTAAAGGTTAACTAATTATTGAAATAGTGCACTGAAGCAGCTTTATAGCTGCAGTTTGAGAGGAAAGAAGAGTATAAAAATAGATTTCTGGTGGTCTTGGACATCTTCAGTTCTGACCAGGCCCTGACAGGATCTAAACAAGCCTTCAGCAGGTTTATGTTCTGTTGCCTTGGAAAAATGCTTTCTTGTGGAGAGGTCAGGTACACAAAGTATATCCCAGTGCATGCAGGTTGGAGTCACTTCTTGCCACCTTCTTAGCAACTATATTACAAGATGTCAGTGTAATTTCTATTTCTTGGTCTAGACTGAAAATACGCACACACAAGTTCTTAAATATCTTCTGTAGGTCTAACAGATGTTTTGGATGCCAGTAGAAAAACAAAAATTGGCTTAATTTGTACTTGGGAGTATTTTACTTGTGGCCATTGCCGTTTTCCCAAACTACAAGGACAACATGCTATTGCTGTTTATATGCTGGGCCAGCCAAAGACTGAAGTGTCAGGATTTTTCACTACTCAGTGTTTTATGTTTATGTTGCAGGAAGATCTTGAAATGGATATATTCTTTGTTAAGCCTTGGTATTGACAGAATAAGTGTCTTTTGTAACAGGAGCAGGCCCTACTCCTGATATTGGCCTGAACTTTGCCAGAGTTTAAGCGGCATTTCACTGTCCACTTTTGAACTCTTGATCAATACACCTGTGCAGCTTCAGTTTCATAATCTTGATTTTACAGTTGTTTATAAATAAAATTAAGTTGAGCTGGTGTAGTCTCCATCCTTGGACATATTCAAACCAGGACTGTATGCAGTCCTGAACAGCCTGTTGTGGCTGACCTTGGTTTCTGCAGGCAGTGTTAAAGTAAATGTGAGTCAATGATCTCCAGCTACCCCTTCCAAGCTTGGCATTTCTGTAATTGTTCCTAGGATGTGAAGTGGACATTTGAATTGGATTTTATAACTGATGAAACTTAAAATGAATAAGTTGATTAGAAAGCATTAACAGAAATATTGGGAGTCAGGTTCCTGGTTTTGTAATAACTGAGTTAATTTTCTGATGTCTGAGAGCCCTGGTGCATGTGGATGATTTTGTCTGTTGTTTCTGTTGCCTGCATGACCTCATTTATATTGGAAATAGGAAATAGTGGCTTCCTTTTGTCATATGTGTCTGTCTGTGAGACTTTTAACATCAATCCAATTGACCTAAGTCCAGTGATCATGAATGGTCCATTCAATGTCTTTAAAAAGAATAAGTAGGTAACAGTTGATGGTATGGTGAATGTCAGGCAGTTGATACCTGTAACATTTTGAAGACAGTTGAAACTGTGATTAAAAAGAGTTCAGTCAGGGTCTGAATCGTGTTTTTGCCTCAAAACTTTATTCTTACATATGAGGATTAAGGGTGGGCAGATAGAAAGTTTCAGCTGTAAGACCCATCATTAGAGATGATCTAATCCTTCAAGCCAGTTAAGCCAGCATGAATATTAGACCTGGATGGAAAATGAAAATATGAAAAACAGGTAGTAAATCAGAAAAGTTAGCTAGATTGTTTTAAATAGTTATTGATGTTATTAATTGACGGTTGGATTTCTTCCCAGAAGGTATTGTTGAAAAAAATTGTCATTTCTTCCTCTATTATGCACTGGAAAGAAGATGTACTATCCCATCACTAAATTAAAAAGTACCTGCATTGAGGAAGGAATTGAAAGAGGATTGAAGGGTACTCATTCTTCCAAAGTTTATACATCTCTTATGTTTTCATGCTTTCACAGATGTTTGGCTGCAGCAGTAGTTTGGCTGCAGCAGTACTTTGCAGAATGTGACAGCATGGGAATAAATGTTTCCATTTCTGAGATGCAAAACTGTCAGTTTTCTGTCAGTTCTCAAGCTTGATGCTTTGTCTTGTTTGCAAATGTTTGTTTCACAGTTCTGAAATAAACTTGAAATGGTTAAGAGCCTTGCTCTTCGGTGAATGCCATGATATATAATTCTTGGGAAGCAGATTTGTGCCTTAATTAATTGTTTCCAAGCTCTTCCAACTCACCAAAATCCACTAGAGTGTGCAACCATGGCATCTGGATCTTCAGAACCAGAATATGGCACATTGCAGAAGTGCAGAACAGTCTGGATAATATTGTTGAATATTTTTGTACATGAGTTCTTCATTTTGCCAGTCTTTCAGCTTGTTGTATTAAATGGAAGTATTTAGTGTGTTCATTTCTTATCTTGCAAAATGACCTGCTCTATGTATGGACCCCCATTTCTTAATATTTTTAATAAATATTTTTAAGCCAACCTTAATGTGCAGCTTGATATACATCTTAAATTGCCACTAATTATCTGGCACAAAGATAAAGCTAAATTTATGATGCATGCTGTTAACTAGGTGTTAAGGCAATGTCATTTCACATAGTTCAATTAGTGTTTTGTTGACATTAGGAAGTAATTGACAGAATTTGGAGGTTACTCTTAATGGTCGGTTATTGTCTAGTCTTAACTGCTTGAATATGATTTGATATAATTTTCTGAAACCATACAGTATCCTTAAGTCATTGTGATTGGTCTTGCAATTGTTACTTTTGGTTGTTACTTCTACTATTTATTTTTTTAATTAGGCTTTGTTTTTGTTTTTTTTTTCCATAGAAATGTGAAATACACTGTTTGCATTTTGGACCTCTGTTTTTTATAATTTTTCCCTGCTTCCATTTAACTGTCTTTTGTAAAATCTGTTTTGACTATAGACCTTTATGACTTGCATAGGGCCTAAATTTAACACAAACATGCTGGGTTGCTAATTGTGTTTTTTGGCCTGTTTCTTTCTCTGCACAGCCCTGAGACTGCTGCTTGTACATCACTGCTATGAATATGCTCACAGGACCCTGCTGTCACATTCTGACTATTTCCACAATACTGGTTTTGGTTCTTTTTCTCTCTGCAGATGTAGTTAGGGTTTGGATCTCACAATGGAAGTTTTTCTACTTGTTCTGTGGTAATTGAATGCCAGCACATCTTATCCCATTCACTAATTTGCAAAGCTGTTTCAAAGACCTTGCAGGACTTAAAAGCACTGCAATCATTATTCTTCAGTGACAAATTAGAGTTCTTACTGACACCTTTTCAAATGTGTCTGGCAGTACAACCCAGGGGAGGCTTCAGTCAGTGGCTTTCCTTTGAACAAGGTTCTCTCATGATTGATTTGAACACACGAGGGAAAAAAGAAAGAAAGGGAATTGTCTAATTTTTTTTCCTGAGTGGTGGTAAACTAACAAAAAGAGGGATTATTTAGAAAAAAAAAAAAAAGGTGAAATATATGTACCTAACTCCAAATGGGTAATCCTGGAAACCTGAAACTTTATAATTAACTAATCCTGAAAGCACAAAGTCTGAGTAGGAACTTCATTGATAATTTAATGTATTTTTTTATTTGTGAGGAAGCACATTAAACACATAGCTTTACCTTCTTGGAATATCTCAGACTGGAAAATTTTAATGTGTGTCAAAGCTTATATTACTTACAGTCCTTATCAACTTGTGGTTGCTTGTACTTGATTCCTTTTAACTTTTAGATGCTCATCTTGTGATTATGCTTTTAGGTTTGTTAAACATGAGCAGACATAAGTTGTGACAATAGAGCTGCAAAATTAAAGAAAAAATTAGTTTATGAAGAATGAATTGACTCCTTTTACATTTTAGCAAACAAAAGCAATACTGCTCCATATATTTCAGCTATATAAACCTTATGCAGGCTTGTTCACACCAAAGATTTAGTGAGGTTTCATAGTTCCAGAAAAGCTCCCAATCTAGCAAGAAGAGTGCTCTGCTGGGGAATGGTACTATGGGTTTTAACAGAAATGAAGTTTTGATCTCACTGCAGAAAAGAAAGGAGCTGCCCTTATTCCTAAAATGACACAGGATACCCCTTTGCTTAATCCCTGAATGAAGTATAGGAGATGTAAGCAAGTATGAATTTGGGGACTCTGAGGGGAGGCAGGAACTGGGTGGTAACACTGAACCAGGATAAATAAGAGAAGAAAGGTTTTTTATTTTCATTAATGCTTTTTTACTGACTATTTGGATTCTATTTTAGGATCCCTGTTTCTGTAAATGATATAGGAAGTCTGAATGTCTGACATGAGATTTTTAGAATGCTTAAGGCTTACATAGAAATGCTACAAAAATTCATCTTTGTGGTTCTAATTGATTTCTGGACCTTGCTGCAAAGGGTTCTACAGTAAAAGCACTCATTTCACTGACATGCTGCCTTTTCTTAATTGAGATCAGGAAATCAAGTGCTTCCAGAAAGTGGGATGCTGCAAGCCTATATTAAATTTGTCATTTATTTCTAGTGTTATGCTAAAAGCTTGTATTGACCTTCCTTACAAGGACTGATATTTAAATGGAAAACTAAACAGTTAATGGCATTACTGAATTATCTAATATGAAAAGATAATGGTTTGTGCTATCTGCAGTCTTGATTACAGGAAAAGTTCTATCGTTTTGTATCTGTTTACGATAAGAAGCAAACTCTGTTTTTCTTTCTACTAAGTAAGAGGTGATTTTCTTCTTTTTTTTTCCCCAAACATTTTGATTGTCCTTTCTCTACCAATCAACATTGCTCAGAATTATTTTATAGTAAACCTTGTATCAGCAGTTTCAAATGAGGTTTGTATCCTTTGGTGTTTCTCCCTTAATACAAGCAGTGGCAGAGAGAAAATACTTGACAGAGAATTTAGAATTCCAGACAAAGATGTAACAGTACCTAGCAGAATTTTATTTGAAGGTATTAATCTAAACCAGAGGATTTGTTTGGTGTCAGGCTAGTATGTGAGTCAGAATCAATTTTGCACCCAGATCTCCTCAATGTGAGTGTATTACCTTTACTACAACGTTTTTTCTTCTCTTAAAATACATGTGTGTATGCATGTGTACAGACACATGTATGTGCACAGACATGTTTGCATTTGAACTACAATACAATCACCAAGACATTGGATCATAAAGACAAAAAAATATTCCTACAGGTATATAGAACTTGAGCACAAGACTGATGTGGAGAAAACAAATGTAACAGAGCCTTAATGCTTAGGCTCACTATTTCATGACTCCTGTGGAAAAATTTCATGTCTGCTTAGCTGTTGTAGTTAAACACACATACTGTCTGAGGTCACAGTTCATAAATTACAACTGTTGTGTCTAACTTGTTTTGGTCTTAAATTTCTGTTTTCAAAAATAAAAAAAAATATGATTTTTGGTTGATTTGTAACATTTTTTTTCCATGTGCTGTTCCATTTACCTTCTAAGTCTCAGCTTTCTTAGATAAATATTCTGCTATAAATTGTTGGTATTTTGTTAAGTAGACATAAATAAACAAATTTATTTTTAATGCCAAAGTAAAATGTTTTGTGGATTATGTACAATGTTTAGAATATAATAATGTGCTGCTTATATTCCTATAAATGTTAAAACTACAAATAAGTTTTAAAGTTCTTGATATCCAGGCTGCTGGTAGATAGAAATTCTTTCAGGTTTTGGTAAATATAGTTTGTTCTTTTTGACAAATATGATGCAAATAGTTGTCAAGAGGGTTGAGAACAGAACCTTCTCTACTGTCAGTTCCTGAACATTTTGTAAGCTTTCCTTTATGTTTTTATTGCCTTCCAAAAGCCACACTTAACAAATCAGATTATTTTTTTCCCTGTAGCCCCTTTATTAGTGATCTAACCAGGATTATGTAATCTCCATGAATATTTTCAATTATGTCTGTCCAATGTTCAGATTAAATTTGCCTGTATGGGTGTGCCAGTTATTTGCCCTAAAGGGTGAGAGATCTGAATGAGCAATAGCAGACATTCTACTGGATGCAGGAAAAGTGAACCAAACAGAAACCTTTCCATCTTTACTTCTTCTTTTCCATTTTGTGTTGGTGGGACAGGGTGTGATATGTTGCTTCTGCTCTGAAACCTCTATGAACTTCCTGCTCATAACTCTGGCAGCTACAGCCATAGTCTAAAGTGGTTTGATGTGAGCTGGATGGAGGGGAAAAGGAAGAAATGCTAGGAAAATGTGACCACTCTTGCCTTTACAGGAAAAAGAGACCCAAACTTTCCTAGACTTGATTTACAGCAGTTACCAAAGTCCTTAGAAATCTGAATTTTGGGCTTTTTTCTTACATGATTGCGGATGTGATCAGGCATTGGTGTTAATATTCCAGATGTCTGTGAACAATAATGTTGGCAAAATACAAAAGCCCCACCTCAATTCCATTAACTGAGTACATTTGAATAAAGATCATCTAGTCTTGCAGTCTAGTTATAGCACAAAAATCATAGTATCTGTACAATATTAAAAATTATGTTTTTCAGATATCAAAGTAAAGCTTGAGGCTAGAAGACCTCTGGCTTATTTCCAGTTAGCATCCATATGCCTTCCTGACTCTTACAATAAGAAACACTATATTCCTCCATCCCTGTGGCTCTCTTGTAATTTATTTACCTGGGGAAGATCTGCTTTTAGATGCAGCATCTGGTTTTCAATGATTTCCTGCTCTTAGCCAGCTGAATTGACTGAACTAGAAAGAGGTCAAGTCTGTTGCCTGAGGTCACATATTGAATGAACGCCTGAGCTTGGATTTAAAGTGAGATCTGGAGTATTCTTTCTTGTTTCTTTGCTACTTGCAGCAAATACTTATTTTAAAATGTCAGGTGTATTTGGGAAAAATCAATCTGTATTATATACAAGAAGGAAATTATAATGCTTAACCTTGTATTTGCCAAGGACATACATAGCTCTTGCAAATGTTACCTGTTAAAGCAGCTAGGAATCTTGAAAATGGTAGAATATTTTATAGTTACAAAATTTAAACATATATAAAGCAATAATGGTAAATGAGGGGGCACTTTTTAAAACTCACATACTTGTTTATGTTAATGGCAAATTTAGCACAAAGGTATTTCTTATAACGTTATCCAAGTGAGAAGAAAATGTGTTCTTTATTCTTGCTCTCAAAAATAAATTATACTGTGTGTGTCTTTATGGAACCTGAATTAGAGGACCATGCACCCCTGTATAGCATTTTCCTGGTATTCTGCTTGAAAAATCAATTTTAAAATAAAATTAATCATCATGTAAGTTGTATGTTAGAAGTTGCAAGAATTCAGTCTCTACATCAATGTATTACAAAACTTTAGTTGTGATTAAGGATGTGGAAAAATGAGTTTATCTCTGTAGTTGACAGATATGAACACTTTTATTAGAGATTAAATATTTGTAAAAATGTTCTTCTGTGAGAAAAGATCCCCAAATGTGTGAATCTAGACAGATGTTTTACTCAGTTTGAAAAAAAACCCATTGACACTATCAACAGGACTCCTAATGTCTTAACTCAAGCTAATCTGAAATACTCTCTTAAACTATGAACTGAGATAAATTGACTGTTTGGAATTTTTCTTTTAGAAAAAGTACTGCCACAGTCCTGTGCAATTATAACTGCAGCTTCTAGGTGGAAACAGGTCATCTGAAAAAGGACTCTTTTCTGACTATTGTGAAGTTGGATAGTCATAAAGCACCTAGGAGAGTAGTTGAAATGACAATCCAGTCTAAATGGAGGAGCAATAATTATGATCCCAGCTCCTGAAAAGAACTTCACAGTCGGTCAGCAATAGCACTTACCCATAACAGTTTAAACATCTCCTGGGAATGTTAAGGAGTCCTCTCCATCATGCAGAGGCAGAGAGAGGAAAGAAGCTGGGTCAGTCAGGTAGAGAGATGCAGTTCAATGAAAAATAGCAGAAAGCGTTGACAGAAATGATTCCGACCCTTGACACTTTATTTCCTTTACTTTCTGGAGATAATGAAAGGACCCCTAGAAGAAATGTTTGGGAAGTTTTGTCTTCCATTTTTGGGGTCCTATAAACCCAGAATTAGGCTGGAATGATTTAGGAAAGACTGCATATTGGTGAAGTCAGAAGGGGCTTTTTCTTTTTTTTTTTTTCTTTTTTTTCATTTTAAACCCACTGTCTTATTCATGGAGTCTGACAAGAAAATAAAATTATTCTCTAGGGTGCTCCCTGTTTTCTCCAAAAAATGTCTCCAGGAAGGATAAGAGTGCTTACCTTTATTGTAGTGTCACAGGTGCATGTGAGTAGGGAGCAAGGAAGAGATCCTGAAAGAAATATAAGACACAGCAAAGCACAGACACGAAAAGCCAAGGCAGGTACCTGGAGCTGATGGCAAGGGGATCTGAGCAGCCTGTGAGACAGAATCCTACTGTTTCTCTGAGTAGGCATGTGGAATAAATAAGCATTGAATTTGGAGACTGTTTTGGCCATCTTTCATTGTATCCTGTTATGCATGAGGAGGAAAGCAGTAAGGTGTTCCTGCTGCCCTTATGCAGTGAGCCCACAGCCAGATTAAGTTTTTACTGAGGTTCTGCTAAATGAGTGTAGCATGAAATAAGCTCTTGCAGCCAGTAGTTAACTCCCTTGCATGGATTTAAAATACAGAAAGAATGAATTGGAAAAAGTTAATGGCCAAGGTATTGATGGAATAGTTAAACTAGTTAGGAATAGACTTCTAAAATTCTGTGTTACAGAGGGAAAAACTTTTTTTCCCCCTAGATCTCAGTATTGTTCATAAAACCTAGGTTCTTTTTTAATTTTTTTTTTTAAATTTAATTTGACACATCAAAAATGTATGGAGCTTCTTCACTTAATTGCAAATATGCTTCCTTATTATCTTCTCTACTGAAAATGCTTGAATTTATGGGAGGGCATTAAGTGGATAAGAGAGCTAGTGCATAAGTAGAAAATATTCAACTTGGCAGATCTAAAGTACTATTAGGTCATTCATGAGAGGAATAAGTGTTTTCACTGAATCTTCACTTGGACATAACTTGGAAATATTTGCATCCTCTATACATCATCATGCATCAACTCTGCTATCCAACAAAGACAGGATATGCTTACTTCAACCTCTTGTATGGATAAAGCTGGAAGTGACATAGGCATAATAAAAAGCAAGGAGCAGAACAAATCAATTATTGCTGGTAATTTAAAATGCATGTCAAGTTACAAAAAGAGGCATTATTCAGATACTTCAAATATGTTTTGAAGCAGATGTTTCCAAGTGTAAACAAACTTTGCATTGTTTTGAAGATGCAATTAATAACCAATTTCAAAACATTTTCTGCCTATTACTGGCAAAACTAACAATTAATCTATAAAGTGATACTGACTTAAACTATGCCTAGACTTGGGCCCTTTTAAAAATTAAACTTTCAGCAAATACAGCATACAGATGCAAATATATTATTTCTCCCCTAGACTTTATTGGCCTTTTTTTTTTAAGCTCCTTTTGAGTGGGCATTTTGCAACTGCTGTTTTTTTAAGTTTGCTTCAAGTTTCAAACTTATTCAACAAGTTTTCTTTACAAGTTGACGTAGAAGTCTCTCGCTTTGCTACCTCAAATGCACAAAACTGCACATGCTGTGTGTATGCTCTGGAGGAGCACCAGGAGGGGCTGGATATACCTCCTTGTAGCTAGTGTGTGATTTATGAGTGACACTTACACAGGAGCACCAAGCTCCTGCTGAGCAGTGATGTACTTCTGAAACAAAGTACAGTGGACAACAGTGCAGGCTGCAAAATGGACTTGCAAAATAGAAACAGATTTGTTAGCTTTCTGCTGTAATGGCTGCAATGACAGCAAGTATCAATTAATTTTTGGTTATGTTGGTGAGAACTAGTCCTGTAACTCAGAGCATGACCAAGCCCCAAGGAACTCCCCAGACCTGCTCTTTTTTTAGAGGTATGATTTGTCCTGTAGTAGTCATAGCTCATCTGAAAACCTTTTATAACATTTGCTATGGAGTGTAAGTGCTCCTAGAAGTGTCTAAAACTGCGTTCCTCTGAAGTGCCAGAGGAAAGCTTTCTTCTGGATTTTCCCTGCAGTATGATGTTGCTTTGGTAAATTTTCATCTGTTTGTTAACCAGCTCATGGCACCATATGAAACATGCCTTTTGTCATAAAATGCACAGCTGTGATTAGAAGCTCTGTGCTGGAGGAGTAAGTATATTTCACTGTCTTGCATAATACTAATAATACAAGATTATGTATTTCCTTTCCATTGTCCACTTTTTGAAACTTTATTCTTATCTCTTTATCTTCTCACTTTAGTGTGTAATTGAACTTAGTGTATACCAGTACCTTGTTCCTTCTTCACTCTCTCACACCCTGCTTTTGAGAGCTGTTTTCATTGGTGTATTTTTGCAGCATACTAGATATTATAATGCTAGATATTATAATTATATTATAATGAAAAATTATTTTTTCTTCAAACTATTGCAAGGCTAGTCTTGTATTCCAGTTTTTTGTATGTATATCTGGCTTGAAAGGAGCAGGTCCATTTATAGAATCATTTATTTATTCACCAATTTCTAATTATTAATGTGGTTCCAGCATGTGGATTTAACGACTCATTTTTTTTATATGCTCAGAGTTGAAGAAAAGTCTTTGCTTCCGAGAACTTGACCTTTAGGATCATCATGATATTTGTCTGCAAGATGTGCATTCTTATTCTAGCTTTCAATACTGTCAAATTTTACATTTGTTTTCTCATTTATAAAACACTGTTTTGGAAACAGGTCCCCTAACACAGGGTAGCAGTATCAGAGAGTTACTGCATTGTGATTTATTTTTTTTGCCTAGTTACTTGAAACCACTCACCTAATTTAAATTTCCATCAGTTCAAAATTTTCTCTTTCCCTTGAGCACACTTTTTCCATATTTTTTGTTCAAAGTACTATTAATACTTTCTGATTATTCAGCAGAAAACTAAAAATGTCTCTTGAGCAACTCAGCCTGATTTAACTGGTTTTGGTGTATGGCAAGCTAAATTCATATCTCCATTTATCAAACCCCAAGTCTCTCCTCCCCTCTAAAAGTGAGCAGTGCTCAGGTGAAAAAAAATCACGAGACAAAAAGTCTGTTTGAGACTGTACATAAAAGATTTTGTGACATTCACAAGGTCACTACAGCACAGGAATTAAAGGAAAGTTGGTACTTGTATCTCTGGCCCCCCTTGAGTGCATCTCTAAGCCCCTAAATTCTTATTCCTGAGAGCTTTCTAGGATTCTGTGAATTGGTCTGAAGTAAAATTTTTACTCTGATTTTTGTTTCTCCATTTTCTACTTTTACTGGAACAAAGAAAAAAGGGTGGGGGAGTGCATAAGACTATGAAATAGTCTTTTATTGTGTATCAAAGACCAACAGTGTATTCAGAGGGTCAAAGTTCCTCTTTTTCCTGAAGAATTTCAATTCCTAGGCTCCTTGGGGAATGTGCAGTTGAGTAACTGTCACAATAAAACTTTTTTTTTTTTTCTGTTGAAATTTAATATGCTTTTCCACAGTTACCTTCCAACATCCCCTCTCCTTCTTCCAATCTCTCTAAATTCCACCTGGTGGGCTTTTCTTACAGTAGACTTCTCAAATTTCAAGACAGTTCAATCATTTCATTTCAATTGATTTACATGTTTGCATAAAGGATCTGGTATGCATGTTTGTCAATTGCCTGATTGGTCACAGTTTCAGAATTTGGACATTTTAACTTCAGTTCTGTGCAGTTGCCCCCATGCTCCTGGGTCTCTTGGTTTACTTTTCTGAAAGTGGATAGAAGAGGGGAAAGGCCCTCAGATCAAGGCTAAGAGAATTAGGATTGTCCAGCCTGGAGAAGAGAAGGCTGTGGGCTGACCTAATTGTGGCCTTCTAGTATCTGAAGGAGCTTACAGGAAAGATGGAAGGAGCCTCTTTAGGGCATGTAGTGACAGGACAAGGTGGAATGGCTTCATTTAAAGTTTGTAACATCAAAAATGCTGATATGAATAAAGGAGAAGTCAAACTAAGTGCTAACAGGTTGAGTCCAGGAGGAAGAAATAAATCTTTCTAGCAAAAGAAGCAATCTTTCTAGCAAAATATCATGAGCAGAACCCCTGAAGTGGACTGGGGGAATATTTCCAGTTTCCAATTATATTATATCCTTCATTTATAGATTGGACTGTGGTGTATGTTTTTCTCTGAAAATTTCTGGCCTGCTATTTATGTAGCAAAGTTTGATAGAAGGAAGGGGGAGACACAGGAGCAGCATTCCTGCACATTTCAACAATCTACTTTGTGAATAATGCTCAGCTATGACAAAGACACACACACACAAAAAAAAATCCTTGCAATACCTGTATATACAATAGAAGGAAGACAGAAAATACAAAATGGAACAAAATGGATAGAAATGATTCCTGGTATAATTAGAGGCTGCAGTGAAGTTGAGCAAAAGATATTCACCTGTAGCCCTGAGTTTGGAGATCAACATGCTGTTCATGGCAGATTGTGGAAAATAACTGAAATGATTACTGGTTAATATGTGGACCTGAAGGTAATTCTTAAAAGCTTCAGCTCATTAAGCCCATTTGTAGGAAGATTCTGGTGTGGGAACACTGTCATGAACTGATTTACACAAATCAGAGATTTGTCCCAATAACTGGTGTTTTGGCTGAAGTCATAGGATTGGTAGTGAGTGGGTGACTTTAGCTAACTGGAACACTTTCCCACTCCCATGCTGTGCTCTGTATGCCCAAGCTGGGTCTGCTGTACAGATACCACATGGGATGCTGCAATCAGGCTTTTGAGTGGGACAGGTACAACCCCATCCAGTAAAATGTTACTGAGATGCTCAGGGTCCAACAGACTCCTAGGGACATGAAGAAGAGGAGATTTGACTGAAGGTTACAATTTCTGACTGTGATCCCTGTGCTTGATACAAACAGTATTCAAGGTAACTTGAGGATGCTGATGGGCAGAAATAGCTGTACCAAATATGCTTTGTCTGTAGCTTTTAAAATGTTAACACCACCAAAACTGCACCTATTTGCCTTTTTAGGTACTTAAACATGGTTTAGAAAATCATTGCATCACATATGTGTGCTTTGTAAAGCAGCTGTGAATATTTCTGCATAGGTCAGAGACTCTCTTGAATAGTGCATCCTACAGAGAGAGCCCTAAAGTCATTTGCAGATCTAATTTCGGGATCTGTGGTAATACTGGCTAGGGCTGGCAAGCAATGGGGGTGGAGTTTGGTAAGAGGTGGTGTTAAGTCATCAAGTTATTGATCATAATTCCTAAGACGGTAAAATTGCAAGTCCTTATTCTAAAGATAGTAAAAGAACAAAAAAGAAAGCAACATTTAGGTCAATGAACAGACTTCTGTTCACATCAGAGTAGAAAGCTTAATTAACTGAATGTTTTATGTCATTTGCAAACATCATCATACAGACTCTATTCAGTTGTACATCTGTTTTGTCAGTGCCAAGGGAATACTCAGGGCTCAGCTGATCTCCATCTCTGGAGAGCCCCTGGGCAGTAATTTTCTGTGTTACTTTTAATTAATAATAAAGACAATCATTAAAGAATTCTTTCATCTTAGATCCTTTGAATTGCAGGCTAAGAAATCCTGACTGGCATCTCTAGCCTCTGTCTATCTGCTCCTTTTCAGGGCAGAGATGAGGAGAAGCACTTGCCTCTGTCTGGGGCAGAGTGTAGGGGAGAGGCTGAATTGCCAAGGGTCTGTTCTCTGCTCTGCTGCTGCCTCCTGTTTTTGGATACTTGATCTCCAAAGGAGTCCCAGTTCACAGTCTCATTTGGATCTATAAGCAATATAACAAAAGCCTGATATGCTTTTAGATAAGTTCAATTACATAGGGAGAGCCAGTTCTTGCTGCCTACAAGCTAGATATTGACACTAAATACAGCCCCAAGCAAGAGAAAAACTACTCATGAATAGCTTCAGGAAGTACTGACCTGCACAACACAATCCTTCCTTTCTATTCTGGAGGCCAGTACCTCAGTGTTGCCTTACACCAGTGATATATTACTGCTTTCTGTTGCCTTGTTTTCAGCTGTTTTGCACCTTTCAGTGATGGTGATATCTGTTCCATGCCCATCAATTCTTATGTTATACAACAAAGAGCTGCATGCAACGTCCTGCTGATCCTGGGCTATTTCATTAGTGCTTATGCACACCAGCTGTGCACAGCTACAGTGCTATAGTCAAGTTTACAGTAAAATTCTTCATAAAAAGAACAGTCAATAAAAGCAGAAAGAGCTGGGTTTGTTTAAAATAGTTTGAAGAAGTTTGCCCTTTCAGTAGCACCCCCACTTTGGCTTTGTCTGTGACTGATGCTTGCACTCATACTGAATTAACAGTATTAATTTTCTTGCTGCAGGATAAGGTTGTAATGATCAAGTGACTTAAATAGGTTTATAGTCCTGCGTACACTGACTCCTCATGCTTAATTTTTATTCTAGGCAATTTCTTCAAGACATCAAATACTCATGAAAAATCAATAGTCAAACTCTCACTGTAGATTATTTGATATTTTTAGGAACATAGATGAATCTGTTAGGTGTAGTCTAAGAAATTTGCTGAAGAAGTTACTGGGACATGACTCACTCCCCAGTTCACAATTATTGATATAGCTATGGTTGAGTAAAATATTTTAGGACTTTTAGGACCTAATAAAAATTTTAAGGAGTGAAAGGACTAGTAAAAAATGTGGAGATACTCTCAATGCAAAATCTTCTCTGGCAACATGAAATAAAGTTGTATCTCTATTAATACAGAAACTCACTGCACTTGAAGGGACCTGCCATATAACACTTGGCTTCTTTGTTGGGCTTATCAGTTGCTGAGAATGCCTAGTAATGTGTGCAGCAAAAATGGCTTGCACATGTGACTCCATTCATAAACTTTGTCCTTAGAGTAAGACTGATTAGAGACCTCATTTTACTGATTAAATAAGGCTTAAATATTTAAAGTGCTCTTATATTGCAGATAATCCAAATAATGCAGATATTTAATATGTATTTTTACCTATAATTTAATTACAAAAATGTTTCTTTTTAAAAGTTAGAAAAGGAGGCAGTTCTTCCCAAAGGGTACAATGAATTTTCAGTTAGTATTTTGTAAATGTTATTTGCAAATAATATTTGGGGATGGGCACATGATAAACCTGTCACAGGCCAAGGGAAATGCATATTTGTTTCTGATGCTATAGGAATATATGCAGGTGGCTCTGATCTGTCATCTTTATGATAAATTGCATCTTAATTTAACTTCTTCAAGCTGGGTTGCCTGCTCACACTTAGAGTATTTTATAGCCTATAAGTATCTGAGAAGTTTAAGAAAGCTGTATTATAAGCTTATCTAAAAAAGCTGTGGGCACATTGGTTGAAGACAAGAAAGGAAGTGCAAAAAATGAATGATGAGTAGAGAAAAATATTTACATCCATTTAAGTGAATTAATTGTCATTGCATTCCTTCCTCACTCTATTCATCAGCCACAAAAAAAGGCAAAAGGAAATGGAGGGAAAAAAGGCTGGAAAGAGTTAAAACCCTGCTTTGCTCCTATGTAATTTACTCAGCTGTATCTGTCCTATATGGCTAACTTGTTATCACTGTGATAAAAGCAGGAATGTGGGTTGCAAAGAAGAAACTACTGTTTCTGCATGGAAAAGAGTTATGGGCCAAATGGGCAAGTAAGGAATAGGCATCATTAAACATATTGGCACAGTGGGTAGAGAGAGAAATATGTTGAATTAGGAAAAAGATTTGAAAACAGGAAGACAACTTTTGAACTTTATATATCTGGAAAAGGGGAGCAATGCTGTGAATGCAAGTGGAGCAGAGCACTTGAAACAGCTGGGACTGGGAAAATGCACGGTAGAAACTGCTGTTAGTTTGAATTCTGTGGAGATAACTTAAAAGAGAGGTAGAATTTTATACAGAAAATTGTGACAGTAGAAATGTGAGTTTTAGCTGCATACCAAATATGGTCATGCTCATGGATGCCTGGGTCAGGGGTTTCAAGCTCCTTGCACTCAAATGGCAGGCAGGCAAGTCAGTGAAGTTATCAGAAATGAGAGTGTATATATAGTAGGTGGAGTCCAAGAGGAAAGATAAATATTTCAAATGAGACCAGAGTGTTTGTATGGATAGTGAAGTGCCGACAAGACTTTGTTTGTGAGACAGCTGAAAATGCAGAATAAGGGAATTGGAAAAGTAGTTGGAAAATTGAATTGGAAAAGTGGACACCTGTAAGAAATGCAGGAAGGTAAAAATCAGGTGCCTTAGACTAACACTTTGTGATACTGTTTGAAGTAACCCCTTCAGCCTTTGGGTATTTCACTTCTGTTCAAGAATGAGAATCTTGTCACAGTTTGTGCTCATTATAATGTCATCATGGTCAAAACTAATCACTGGACAGAATATGCATGCAAATCACAGACTGCAGGTAGTGTGCACTCAGAAGTATGTAAACTATAATGCTAATAATAAAATACATATATTAAGGGCTGTTTTCCCCATTTATGTCACAAGTCCCAAGAAACTTATGCCTGGTGGCTTTTGGGAGCAGTTTAACATTGCAGTGGTGTTCAAAGGAGAAGATGCTTTGAAGAAATCACAGAGTTAAGCAAGATTTTGTCTTCATTCTTGCTAAAATAAGTTTAATTCAAAACCACAATGAATTCCTGTGGCATAGATCATTATTTCTTTTTCTGAGATTGGTGACACTTATTCCCCTGTAGTATATATTTTGTTGCTGTCTTTAAACTTCATTGATTTGTCACAGATTTTGCCATCATACTGCAAGAGTGACTACCTTTCCTCATGAAATGCATGAATTTTGACTTATTTTCCTAAGTGGTGGTGAATAGGGACATTTAATGAGTTAACATATTCAACTTTAGCGAGGTGACTGAGCCTCAATGAGTGTCAGCTGGTTGGGTTAGATAAGCATGCAGCCATTGACTTAATCAAGAAATCATTATCTCAATGCACTGAGCATGTGTGGGATTGTCAGATTTTTTAGTATTACAGTATTTAGGACACTATGAATTTATAGAACTTTAGGGAAAAAGCATAAAGATTTTTCTGCTAAAAAACCTCAGTCTTTTATGTTGAAGCTGTAAGTCTGCTGGTGGTCACTGCAGGCTGCTTCATGAAGTGTAATCCAACACTCTACAATTATGAATCCACTGTAATTGGAACTTGATGATCTTTGAGGGGGAAGAACAGCCCGGTGTATTCTTTAGATCTTATCTGTAACTTTTTGGGCTCCTTGCAGATGGTGAGAATTGAAGTATTGTTGCAATGTTTTTCAGTACAGCTTCTGTAAATTAATCTGGTTTTCAAAACTAAAGCACTTGTCCCAGTAAGCCATACTTTTTAAAGTATCATCTTGCAGCTGTTTTGATGATTTTGCCTTGAGTGGAGATTCATTCTTTGTTTGGCTTTGCTTGTGTTCTGAGCTTTTGATTTCCATTTTAAAATGTTTTAATCTCAGTTCATGAGTTCTCTGGCTTTTACCTTTCTGATTCTCTCCCTGATCCTGTTTGTGGGGAGCAAGTGGATGGCTGTGTGGGACTTGACTGCTGGCTGGGGTTAGAGATGACAAACACCACACATTGATCCAAATTATTTGTGGAAAGTCTGACATAAAGAATACCAGAACTTAGCAAAAAAGTACTAAACATTTTAAAGATTTTTTTTTTTAATAAAACCTAACAGTTCTCCCAAGCCTGAAACAAACCCCAAAAATTTATCATCTTCAGTATAATATTTCTCCCCTGTAAATTCTGTTAATCTTCCCAAAGAGTAGTGCAAAACATTGATTGATTTAAAATGGGCCTGTGTCCTAAACAGAAAGTGGGATGGAGGAGCACAATAATAAAGGGAAGAAAGTAATGCCTCGGGTTATACGAAGAGCAACATGAAATGCCTGACCAAAAAAGCTAAGAACTGGAAAAAACGTTTGAAGCAGAGAAAGAACAACAGAGGAGATATGAAAAAGCTGGGGAATTGAGGTAGAAACTTTATTTTGTGTACCACTGAAATTGATACTTTATTTGGATGCCTACTATTTTAATTTTTCTTGGGCAAAAATAAAGTGGTTCTGGCCAGGGGCTTGGCTTTATACATGTTGAAGGTCAGAAAAGATATATTGAATGTCATTTAGGATCTTACTTGTCTTAAACTCAGTTTTCCTGATTATCTTCTTCCAAAAGGTTTATATCAACTTTACTGTATTTTAAATATTTCAACACTATGAGCAATGGTGCTTTAAATGAAAGATTTGTGACGATGAAATGTAATGTAATAAATCTTGTTTTGTAAGTTTACACTTAGAGGGTTATACACAAGTTGTTCCACAAGTACTAACCTTTGAAAGGATTGTCAGGTTATTTTATCTCACAAGTAACCTAGGGACAAAATAATTTCATAGATGAAAAAATATCTGTATTTATGTGAGGTTTCTTCAGAGTTTTTCAGATAGAACAAGGAGAACTCTTCATGGAAAAGCACTTTGTTGTCATCATCTGTGAAACTGACTGATCAAGTTTAGTCTCTGAAAATAGGGAAAAAGCTGAAGTTAGCAGATAAATTGGTTTGGTACTGTGTTATGGTGGTACTCATTGTTTGTGGGCAGTTTTTTTTTTTTTTTGGTGATATTTTTTTAAATAAATATTTCCTATGATTTGTAAGTTTTCTTAAAAATGTTATGGTGGTACAAAATATTCCATAGCTAAGTAGTAGTGAGTCTTTGCCTTGAGGCTGGAACAGAGTATTTTCTAAAGCCAAACTTCTTAAGAATGGAAGAAAATAAGTGGTAATTAGATTCTAAAGATTGCATACTAAACTCAAACTTTTTCTCAAACAAAGCTAAGATCTTTCTATTTGTCATAAAATGTTATCTTGATCATTGCATTTAATTGTTTTGGCAGTATCTGGATTCAGAGTATAATTAGATTTTGGGCACATCATTTTTTTCATTGTTATTAAAAGGATATGTGTAAATGTGTTTGGTAATTCTGTAGTGTTTAAAATCTAGATTTCATACTGTCATGGGAAGTGTCATGCTTTTGCTTCATAACCAGACAGTGTATGCTTTCAATAAAAACTTATTTAGGAAAGTACAACACATTCATCCTTGATATTTAAGCAAATTCACATTGCAGAATGATTAATTGCATTCAGCCTTTTCATCCACTTCTAATTTTTCAGGGGACATAATTGGATGCAAATTGGCCAGTGTTAATCATTAGATACCACTAATTAAAAACAGAAGCTGTAGGTAATGGTATGATTATTGGTAGAAATAAATGAAGCAGATCAGGTAACACTTTTCTTCAGGGACTCATGACTTGTGCCTGAGCCTCATTAAATTCCAACATGTGAAGGTGCCCTGCTGGTAGAGGCTGCAGGAGAGCTGTATTTATAAATAACTTTAAAGTAACATACGAGGGCAGTGCCTGAAAAAGGAGGTGTGGAACATTGCTGTGGCTCAAGGACTTAGCAGTTTAATGAATTAGAAACTTTAAAAAAGCAATTTAATTAGGTGAAAACAGGTTTTGCATAACAAAAAGTCAGTTGAAAGAGAAACTAAGGGCATTTATTTTCTGACAGTGTTTCTGAAGTGTTTCTATTTTCTTTTGTATCCAAAGAATTAATTTCATACTTAGTCTTTTAAAGCTGTGATGCTAAATGACCTATATACTGACTAAACTGGAAGCTCACTGAAAAAACTGTGATCATTCATTCAAATCAATAACTGTGTCTTGTGTGGGGATTCAGGGGACATAATTTCCTCATGAAAAATCTTCTGACTTAGCTTTTAAATTACTTTAAAAGTAAACTGATGACCAAGGAACCCTTTCAGTCCCATGTTTTGGGGTTTTTTTCCATCAAAATCACCAAAGTTCATCTGGGATAAATGTTAGTAATTACTCCCTTTAAGGGATTTATACAGTGATGGACAACACCACTTACATGATTCAAAATACTGATACCAAATAAAGAGACTAATAGTAGGTTCTACATGCTGTTCAGTCCCATGGACAAAATTTGTGAATTAGGCAAATTTTTTGGAGGGAGAAAGTGCATGAATGAAAACACTTTAATTTTCACTATTCCCTCACTGATGCAATGTTCACCAGTGATGTAGGCAGTGACTTGGAGCTAAGATCCCTGTTTTCTGGATGCATGACTTCTGTCCTGCAGCTTTGCTCTGGCACTGGTCTTTTCTGTCTGCCAGCTGGAGTGAAGGACCTGCAGAGATGGCAATGCCCCAGCTCTTTGGAGGCAGAGGATGGAGCTGTAACAACCAGAATCATCAGCTAAGCTAAGAGCTGTGCATGCCACAAACTTACACTTGTACCCCATTTCATCTTTTTGGATAATGGCTGCTCTTATATAAACTTAGAGTTGCTACAGCAAAATCAACGTTGTATCACTGCCCATCCACAAACATAAATGATGGCTTCAGCATAAAAACCCAGAAAACTGTATCCCCTTTGTTCCTCACAGCAAGCCTGTCTATTGAACCCTGCTCACAGGCAGTCTTCTCTGCCTATGTAGAAAACCATTTTTAATTTTCAGTGGAAGTTAAAGACAGTAGGTAAAAATGCAGTGTTGAAGAGAATACTGATGAGTTCCTCAATATGCAAGCTCAGTATTGTCAAATGCAACAGAACATTTTTGGTGTAAACAAAGCTTTTAGTGTGTTTTGTATCTAGATGGTCAATGTAACAGCTGCCACTGTTCAGGCAGCAGTCTAGATTTAAACAGGTTAATGAGTCAATCTGTCATCATTAGAAATCAATGGAAAGGCTTCCATTGGCTTAGTGAATAACTTCATCAGCTGTCATTGTAGCAAATGCTCTTGAGCTGGGCATTCAGAAGAGCAAATAATGGGCACTAACAGCACCTCTCCAAGCACACCTGGGCTGTTCCTACTGTGTTCCCATTGTGGCTGTTCCCACAAAAAACTTACTGAGAATGAGGATTCAGGGTGCCTCCTCTGAAACACTGCCAGCCTGCACATACCAAGCTGGGAAAGGCAGGTAATAGTTCCCTTTTTTGTGGGATCATCAAAGAGGTGGACAATGTCATGTGTTTGGTTTTCCTAGCAAGAACCTGGGTAAATCTCATACTGATTGAATGAGATTTCATAAACCTGTTTTGCCTGCTGTTGCTCTGGGTTATACAGCACTGCTGAAACAAGTACTAAAGTCACCCAATAGATGTTTCAGATCTCTGTTGCTTCCATGACATATGACTCTCTCCAATAAAAATAAAATATCCATTCATTAATTAATCCTTATTTTTTTGCTAGTAATTCTACATTGTTTTACTGTAACTGTGAAGAGAATTATTCTGGGTTTTATGGGTGATGACTAATATTCACTAAAATTTATTTGAAGTGGTTTTCTAGAACGACTGCCAATTTCATGTCTGCTATGCCTTTGCACTGGGTAAGACAATATTCTCTTTCTCAAAGGCCAGAAGCTTGTATCATCCGGAGTGCTCAGCATCTTTGAGTTTTTCTGAAGAAAACTGCAGTGGCACTGTTGGTGGCATAAAACAGTTAACACTGCTTGGATGTGATGTATGGTTTTATGCACCTTGTCATTCTTGCTTAAAAATCATTAAGATGTGTTACTATGTCAGCATCATAAACGGCCTACCTTGTCTTATTGTGACTTAAAAGTTGATGCATGCTGTTCAGTAGCAGGTCTGATTGATTTTTTCATGCATCTAACAGAGACTTCATTTGCATTTTGTGAATTGTTAGAAAGAAGAACTCAGTTTTTTGAACTCATATCATTAGTGCCTCAGTCACAGAATTTCAAACTTGTTCAGACACAAGAGGGGGAAAAGAAGATGGTGCCAGTCTTATGTCAAACATAATTTTTTCTTCTTCTCCTTCCTCCTTCCACTTTCATCAGGACTTGTCTGTGTCACAAACTGCACTGACTTTTTCTGACATCTCAATGGCTCCAGTCAAAAGAAAATTGGGGAGCAAAGGAGCTGTGGAAAAGCACTAAAGCCCTGAAATGACCAGGAGGTGAGATCCTGCTATGTGCATCCTGCAGGTCCTACTTTCAGCTGGCTCTGAGTTAATTCCTCTCTTTACCTAAACCAAGGAGAGGCAGAAAGAAGGGAGTAAGGATTTGTCCTTCCAGATTCTTGTTTTTAATGCATTTGTAGTTCTATAATGTGATTGGCATGAATGCAAGTGTTGATGGAAAACATATATTAAGAGATGAAAAAATGTGGGGTGACAGAATGTAAGTATCAAAATACATCTTGTTCTAAATGCAGCTAGCATTTCAATGATAATAGTCTAGCACATAACTCAAACTGACTCAAAATGACAGATTACTGATAATTAGGTTAAAATCATATTAAGTTTAGAGGCTTGGATCTTTTGATAATTTTTTTCCCCTGCAAATGATAATCTCAGTATTGCACAATCTATAGCCCTTCCAATTTTGTGAAAATGTCATGCTTTTGAAGTGCAAATAGCAGTGATTTCTTTGCTTCATCCACAGTAATTAAAACAGAGCTTCTTTGCCCTGCTGTATCTGTATATTCTCTATTTTATCTTTCAGCAAATCTGTTTTACTGCAAGAGCCTTGTAATTGGGAATCTGTGCTTATCTACCCCATGCCCTTCTTTCTTCTTTTTTGAAGATTTTAGTATTCAATGTTTGAGGTTGTTGTAGAACATTGATGTTTGTGTGTGTGGATAAATACAAGTGAGCTTTCCAGCTTTAAAAAAAAACAGCTTTTTGAACTATACTAACCACTCATAACATTAAATTTATATCATTATTAAATGCTCAGTATATGCAGTCTTAATCAGCAGAAAGTGGTACCCCAGGTGTCCTGTTCTGATTTCCAGCAAATTGCTGTTTAAGCTCCTGTAGATTTCATCATTTTGGCAGACACAATATCAGATGAAATATTTCATGAGATTAAGTGAATTTATTTATTTTTTCTTTTGTTTATCTTTTTTAATAAAGCTCCCTTTCTTTTATATGTCAGCAAAATTAAGCTAGCTGTAACTTATTCCAGACAAGAACCAGCATGGCTTTTTTTCCATACAAATTTAATCCCTTGTAGTGTATATTATCCATGACTCAGAACAGCATAACAAAAAATGCCATCAAAGATTGCCATTATGAATAAAATAGCTGCTAGATAAGATAAATATTCAAGACAGATTATAGCGGAAATTAAAATTTTATAATTGGCCTTCTACAATTAAATTCTAAATTGGGAAAGCATTTCTTCCCATTCCATCTATTCTTCATAGACACCATTTATTACATCTTTGTGTAACTCGTAGAGGAGAGAATTCATTAAAGGGGTTTTTTTTAATGGATTATTATGATGCAAATTGCTGTTTGCAGTATGTGGTGCACAGTGCTGTTGAGAAAGAAGTTAATTAGGAGAAGAAGGGACAGCTCAGTGGACTATAGATGGGAGAAGATGCCTTTCAGCTGTAAGGAAGGCCAGTTTTAAACTGGCTGTGTCTTGGTGGTCTCATTTATTTTCCAGTAAAGACAAAAATGACCATATCTGATAAAAATTATCACTGTTCATGACAGCCATCTCTTTTCCTGAATCCTTCTTTGTGGGGAGCATAGATTAATTAGTAATACCAAATAAACATTACATGACACATCCTAGTCAGAAAGCATCTTTGCTCTTGGAACATGCAAAAAGGAACAAATAGGGAAACAAGAGCTTCCCAGCCCATGTTTAAAGAGGAATGCTAGTGATAACATAAACCCTAAAGAGATGACACTATGCTTTATTTAGCAAGCTGTTTCTTGCTGTGTTTTTAAGGGCTCAGTGTCTTTCCTTCTTAGGTTCTGTATGTGCACAGAGCACAAATGACCTTTCTAATGACCTTTTATAGTTTTGTGCTTCTTGGTGCCAATTTTAGGGGTAAGCAAATCATAGGCATGAAAAAATCCTTGGGGGAAATGTGAGTGGAAAAATAGTTGGTCTGAAAGCAGTATATGGAGAGGCACTTCTCTCTCACATTTGGAATGGAGGCAGCCTTTAGAGACAGGAATATGATGGAGAGAACAGATGCACACTAGAAAGGAACACAAGAACACTGGGGCCAGGGGGAATATACAAGGAGAAAAGTGAAGTTTCACCATCCTGATCTACTGGAAATTATACTAGAAGACTGGATTACTAGGTAACCCTCTACTGTGGACAAGAATGCAAAAATACCTGAGCCAGTGCTAGAGCTATGAATCCCTCTTGCTTTTTTAATTTTCTAGAAATTCAAATTTTTAGTTTTGCATAAAGGCTTTTCTATCTCCACCTCATCCATTATGTTCATCTCTCTCAGATGTGGAAATATGGAATATGTATCAGAAAACACCAGCCACAGAAAAATATTGCAACTGTTGTATGATGGAATGAAATAAGGTAGTAAATACTGAATAAATAAATCAAAAAGTGTAGTTAGTGTAGCTGGGAGTTAGATATATAAAAAGCTTTCTGAATTGTGATGCTCTCTTTGCATACTCTTTTGGCTATGTTTGCCTGAGAATGTCGATTCTTTAATGAAAAGGTAAATAAAACCAGAAATTTTCATGTTCTAACAAGCAAAGGGAGCTTGTATTGGAACTTACACTGATGTGTCTTTTATCAGTACTTACTCTTGCATAATTAATTGTTCCCTTTATTGTTTCCAGAAAAGAAAAAAAACTTGCATACTCCTATCATATTAGATGTATATGATTACTGAAAAATGTGTACATCAATATTAATAAGCCATCTTTACTTACAGGCTAACTTACAAGACGCTAAACTTCCTTTTCATCATTATGGTGTTCCTGCTGTCGTTGAGGAAAAGTCTCTTAATGAAATGGGAGTGCCCCAGAGTGCACAGTGTCTTGGAGCAATGGCTCAGAGCATTCCTGTGTGTGTCCCTGGAGTAAGCAAGGCAGTGAGGAGTTCACTCTGCAGCTGGGGAAGCTGTGAGCCCTGCCAGCTCTTTTGGGCCTGCTTCTGTTGCTGCACTTACTAATTAAGACATGGTCTAATGTATATGGGACTGTACTGTACATATTACATTGTTACTACATTTGTGGTTCACTGGGAGATCGTTAGCAAGGACATAGATTAGCAAAAGAGAATTTTGCTCTGTTGATTTTACAGTTATGCTGCTCTGGATTTTGATGTACTCAGGACAAAATTTCTTGGGATTATTTTTGAGATGGTACAAATGCAGATTTAGCTGAGAAACAGATCTTTTCTCCTCACTAAGGAATATTCTTAGGAGTGATCTCTCTGATATGAAAATGCAAGATTTTGTTGTTGTTTGCTTTAAAAAGCAGAAAAAGTATTCTCCAGTTTAACAAATCTTATGAAAAGTTTTGTTTTGAACGTACATCAAAAATTCAAGCATTTACAGGTACTTGAAGTATACAAGTTTAAATATCCATTAAAAAAGAAAAAAAAATTATCAGTCAGGTCTCGTAAAGACAGCCAAAGAGGTTTTCTGACATGTAGGGAAAGAAATCCTCAGTTTCTAGAATCATTAGGGAAACTCTGCTTAATGATGACTGTTTTGGAAAGCTGTTAAAGGTAGTGAAAAGAAGGAAACCACTCTGTGATAGCAAATATAGCAGCACAATTTTGAGTATGCAGAGGTAGCTGTGATTAATAATTTACATTGTTTTGATATGTATCCTGCTTTTTTTTTGTTTCCACCGCAGTCCTACTGGTAGTAGAAATAAGTTAAAGATGCCAAATTTAGACATTGCCAAACTCTAAAAAACATAGAGGAAGTGTTTATACTATTACAAGGAGAATGTAAGTAATTCATTAATGGTTTTAAGAATCTTTATCTCATTGCAAAATTGACATGAAAGAGTAAAAAAACACAAGAGCTTACTGTGTTTTGAGTACAATCATCTAGGCTTATTGTCAAAAACTTATAAGTACTAGAGAGGGGATGCCTTAGCTGGAATAATCTGGAAATCCATGCTTGAGTGAACCCAGGAGACCAAGGAACTGAAATAGTGAACCTGGTGTGTTAACAATGACAGGCCACCAAAGAGCAGCACATTTATTATGTGTCAGTTTTGGGCCACCCGAATAAGATGCTGAAGGTTAAATCTACATTGAGGTTTAGGCTCAAGCTGTGAATACATAAGTCATTAATAAGGCTCTCCTGACAGTGGTTGTCTGGTATGTCACAAAAGTGAAGGACTGAGCCTGAGGAGCAAAGCAGGGAGCTTGCAGAGCTACGTGAGGTCTTGCCTTTGCAGCACTACTGTGCTAACTTGCCTGCTAGGGGGGAATTATCTGTGGATAATACAGCTCTTTGTCCTTTGGGAGGAAGAGGCATGGAAATGTATAAATTGCTTAGGAATTTATATTTTATTTCATCTAATCTATTGCAAAATGTGGGCTGAGTTAGAATGATAGGAATTGATGCTGATAGTGGCTAAAATATGGCTAAAATCATTACTTCTCATTCTGCTGTCAAGTGACAGCAGTGGATTGTTAATCCCTGCTCATTTCTAAAATTAATGAGTAAAAATTACTCTTCATTCTTGCTCTCTGAGTGATGACTGATTTTTAGCCATGATTTTTAGACTTCTAAGCAAGTGAAACAGAAATTTCTAAATGGGTTTGAGTGACTCAATAGTATTATGTGTGCAACTTACAAATGACCTTCAAAATGTGACTAGGATGCAAGAACTATTGGATATTGCTTTTTTTAGATAATGACTCTTTTCTCCTTCCTGAATAGCACCTTCCACAATTAGACTGCTCCCTGGTTAGTATATTGATAGAATGCTTATATTAGCTGAGAACAGCTAATATGTATAACATTCATTTAATCATTTAATGAAATAATTATATCCCCAAGAAACATGCCAAAGACAACAGAAAGAAATTTTAAAATCAGCAGTGATTTAATTAAATAAACACATTTAACATTTGCATAAAGAGATTATATTATTTATAATTAACTTTCAAAATAATTCATTTTGCAGCCTTTCAATTTCCTCCATATCATTCTGCCTCGTTGATAAATCCAGTCACATTTGATGGCCAGAATCTGGCATTTAAATATAACCACAATAGACAGAACAATCATTTTTTGAAGAGCTTATTCTGAGTGACATATTAAAATAATCTTAAAATCAGTGCCAACAGCCAGTTTTGCCTATAGCAGTCACAGATCTGGCCATTTTGAGGCCAAAGACACTTTATTATTATTTACTGTATTTTGATGAATTATATCCACAGCTTAAGGAGAACTAAACTCTGCATGCCTTCTCATAGGAAGCAGTATCCAGGAAACCTTACAGATAACAGAAAAAATTCTGTTTTTAATGGGAACAGTCTGTGAAAGAGTAAATTCTTCTTAAGTTATTTAAATTTGTAGCAAAGACCACATACAATCTTATTTTTTTATCATCACTCCATCTCACTACCTAAATTCTTCTCTGCCTCCAACTCAGTTATTGAACTTTTCTTCTGGCTTTCCTGAGAAATAGAAAGGAGTTTAACTATGTGACTCTTATAATTTTAGTGTCTCTCTTCACTCAGCCTCTTCTCAAGCATGGAAAGTGATGTGTGCTTCTTTCTCATGAGCAGATTTCAGTAAAACCCCTGAAAAATTTGCTTGGAAGGTTACAGTACATGGGAATTGAATCTCTCCTTATCAAATTACCTTTATCCTGCTTCATCCAGGTATGTCCATCACAATTTTTCCTACTGTTTGATTTCAAGATGTGGCCTAGTTCTCTGTTGTCAATGCACTTCCAAAAGGCAAGGATGGGTGAAAGAGAATTGCTTGAGAAAAGAGACAGGAGAAGGGCAGACACCAAAATATGGAAACTGCTCTGGAGTCTGTTTCTCCCTTTCATCCTCATTATGCACCAGCTTGCTACTGAAATCATTAAAATTAGATTTTGGTTTTTTCTGATTAATGGTTTTTTTTGCCTGAATGGCTTTAAGGCCATATGAACTTCACATTCATGTTCCTAAAATGTTGGCATTAAGAGCTGAGAGTAAATCAGGAGTAAATACAGACTGCAGAGGAGAAGTAGTTAAACAGTTTTTAATATCTGAACCCGAGGTACAAGTTCTACACCAAAAGTTAAGCCATGGTTTTGACCAGACATACATTTCCATTACTTAATCAAAGAATAGTCAAATATATGGCTAATGGATGCTTTTGCCAGCAACTGTTGTTTCAAGAACTCTTAGTCCTTTTCATCAGCATTGTTACTCTACAATTAAGTAGACTATAGGGTGCTGGTGGGTTGTGAGAGGTCCCCCCCTATTATATGGATTATATTTTTGCTTAGTTCAGGTTTTAAGCACAACACTGCTGTGGACATCTTGGTTACCTGTTTTGTATGGGACTGAGCCACAAAATGGTTACCATATATTAATATTATCAGCGATAGTACTCAGTTCCATTTGCTTAAAAACCTAACACTTTTTTACTGAACTGAAACTACTGCTAACTTAACATTGTAGTATTTTTCTGTTCTGCATTTCTGCCCAAGATATATTGATTTTGTCTAGGTCTATCTGATAGCAATATATTGCTGGGTTTGATGAAGGGCTTTTGTAAATGTGGATACTCTGATTGTATTTACATTAAAAAGAAGCAGAAAAAGTTACACTGTTAAACTGCCTAATGTAAAAATATTGGAATACTGGCTGCAGAAAAGCTTTCTGCTAACAAACAAATAAATAGCCAAACTGAATTGGGAAAAACAGTCATGATTTAAAGATTCAGCTTCACTGAAGTACTGTAAGTCTTTTGGAAGTGATGGAGCAATCTTGTGAGACCTAAATCTTATCTGTGATAGCTTCTATTCAGATATTTAGTGTGTGAAATACTCATCTTGTCAGAATCATGATGGATTCTATGATTTTTATGTTGAATATTACTGTAAGGAGCTGTATTTTTTTTTTTTTTCTGTCAGGTTAAAGTGTGGTATATAAGCAAACTGATTTTGTAAAGCAACATCTGTTTGCTTTTTAGAGCCTTATTCCAGTAAAACTCTCTGCAAAGTCATAAAAAGACTTAATTTGGGGTAAAGCTTATTCCTCTTAATACAGCCCAAAGGCAATAATTTAGGTTTTTCCAAATGAAAAGAAATTCACTTAGAATGGTTATGGCAAATGAAACATCCAGATGTGGATGAATGTGTTGGATGTGGCACAATAGACTTGGCCAGGTTAAAGTTGTACTGATACAAATCTTTACATCAAACTTTGATTCAGGCTTTCTTGTATTTTTTTGTTTAGAAAATGGATTCACATTTTACTCTGTGTCTTGACATTTCTTCTATTTCTAAGATGGATGTGTTTACTGGATAACTGTTTGGGGCTTTCATGTTTGTTGAGAGTCTGCTGAACTTGCACAAGCTTCTTGTTATCTCCACTTTATTTATTTATTTATTTATTTATTTATTTATTTATTTATTTATTTATTTAAATTTAGGAAGGCAATTTTCAATTGATTCAGGCCATGGATGAAAAACAGATGTAAAAGTTAAGTAGGAATTGGTACTTTCATGTATTGGTATCTTGCTCTCACTGAATCCCATGTCAACGAACTCTAGCACAGTTCTCAAAAACTTGCATGATTAGCTCTTTAACCACTGTTTGTCACTCTGGTATTACTATTTATCATGTTTTCCATATGCTAATAAGTTAATGAAAAATAATTCCTCATGTGGGCCATACATGAATGACTGTGGCATAACATCATATTAAACCAGTCCTGTTAAATTAAAATTACAGTTATATTACCATACATCAGATATTATGCCTTTGTAGCAAATGGGAAACCAGCTCTATTATTGCATATACTCTACTTTTTGTTGATTATAGCAGTAAAATGCATTCAGAACCATAAGAACCTCTGACTTCAAGCCAAAGGCATGTGACCAGGATACTAACCTGCTGTTCTCTAGAAATTAAGTGTGGGGTAAAATCCCTGAAGTGTTTCACATCTACCATTTCCTTCGACAGTCTTTCATAGGACTTCACTGATTAATTGTCAGACTGAGTATGCTTGAACTAAGTCATTAATTTTGTCTGAAAAGGTATAATTCCAGAGCACTTTCTTTAGCAAGATGATATTGCCTGAATTATTAAATACTTTCTCTAGTGCCTGTCACACACAAACCCTCTGCTCCCTAAGTGCAGATCCCTTCTATTTACCTGCTGTTCACGGATAGAGACAATAACCTAAGATGAGACTTTGTACTTCAGTTGTCCTTTGATGAAAAATTTGTTTTTCCAA
The DNA here is from genome assembly GCF_903797595.1 of Erithacus rubecula. Lineage (NCBI taxonomy): Eukaryota > Metazoa > Chordata > Aves > Passeriformes > Muscicapidae > Erithacus > Erithacus rubecula. The sequence goes on along the minus strand of NC_136687.1, from coordinate 35,239,251 downwards.
ATCTAAACAAGAAATAAATTATGAAATTTGGATACTTTGAAGTTTTATTGTATTAGAAGTGTTTATGCTTTACTTTTTGTATGCAAATTTTTGCATAATTTAACTAGAGTTCCCTGATTTCCCTGAAGGAACTCCCAGAACTCTTAACTGTGGCCTGACCATGATGAAGTGAGTAGGAAGAATGGAGACACACTGTAGAGAGAGTGAATCAAAATGTACTTATTTTTGCTATAAAATACCATAGCATATTAGAGAGACTTCTGAGTAATAGTTTATTTTCATTTTAGTTTAAATTATAAATAAAGATTTTGTTCTATTGGCATGCACACACCTTAATTTATCTGGTGTTATCTTACATAAAGTAATAAACTGCTAAGGTTTTTCTATGGGCATATTGTCAGACAAATATAAACTTACATTCAATAGAAGAAATAAGAATCCTGAGCCTTATTAATTTAGGGAGTGCTCCCTGCACAATTGTTTGTCTGAAAGGATCCATATTATTTACTGGACAGTGTAAAGCAGAATAGGACATATAATCTTGGCCTATGTAACCCTTTATAAGTACAGTGTGTATGATTTTAATCCCCTAACTATGAACAGCAGATTCTGAGGGAAATGTGAAAGCCAAGAAGAATTCCTGACTTCAGTATCGGAAAACAAAGAGAGTTTTAGTTTGCAAGTATGCTTTTCTGGGATAAATGTCTTTTTAATAACTATTCATGGAGCACATAGAACATGTTCATGGAGCACATAGATCTGAATTAAGACCAATTTCTCCAAGGGAAACTTGCTCTACAAGGAGTTTTATGGAAACCAGGCACAAATGGATGGAATGTCTGTGAGGTAGCCCTCCTCAATTAGAGTTATGAATTATTTTGTGCAGTTTTTGCATTGGTGTCAGTAAAATTTGAAAAAATGTATGTGCTTAGCCTTCTTTAAGGTAGGCATGGATTGCCTAGATTTGATTGAAAGTATAGATTGGGCAGCAAAACCAAGTAGTATGAGTAGGCAGGAATCCACCTTGGCTTTTAAATTCTAGATTGTTTGCAGTGTCTAGAGTGTTTGTAGTATAATTAAAAATAGCCAGTAACATATTCTTCTATAATAACTGGGAAATAATAAGGGGCATTTCATAAAAATGGAGATTCTTATAAGTATGAGACATCACATGAAGACAGCAGAAGAGGGGCTCCAAATAAGAGGAGTGGGTTGAGGAGGAGTATAGCTGATAAACAGAACAGCTCTTGCCAAAGATAGGGAAAGATAAAGATCCACACGGAGTTATACTGATCCCAGTTAACCTTTGAGTTTAGTTAACTTGTAAATGAAAATTATCTGTATCTGTCTCAGTAAGTCTGGGAACTAAAATTATCAGAAGCTGTGAGGCTGCTTTGCAAATATACTTACATGGCTCTTACTGCTGAAGCATTCACTTTTGGCCACTGTTGAATACTGTATTGGACTAAAATGGCTTCTACTGCAAGACTTTGGCTTGTATGTGCTTCACTGACTCAGATAATTCTGTGAGGAGAAAAAGACTTTAAGTTCTATGAGTCAGGCATGGTGAAAAATATGACAAGATTAACCCATATTTAATTGTATCTTTTGAAGAAAGATTTTTTTTTATTCCCTTAGAAAAAGGCTAGCAAGATGCAGCACTAAAGATTAACAAGCTGATTGGTGTGCTGTGTACTCTAACGTGCACATTATATGGCCACATAACTACAGAGAATATTTTTCAATCCATAGTCAGTATTTTTGCAGAAATTAGCTGGAAAACGTCAGTTGAGTTTGAGATGGCTATGACACTATTGCCAGGTTAAAATGAGGCATATGCTCAACTTTGATACATATTTTATATCTTTAAAAATTTTAAAAATTATTTTAATATTGTTTTATAGGAAAAATAATGATCAGACCAGAAAAGAAGGGTTATCATTGTGGAAGATTCCTGGCATGGGCAATTGGAAGGCGCAGCATTCTTTAAAACTTAACCAGTTTTCCACTTGAAACACATGTTGATTTACAAGCACAGGCACAAAAAGCAGGATGATTAAGGAATTTATTTTCATTCATTGTACCCTGTAGGCAAATGTCTTCAATATTTAACCAAGAGATCGATGAAAGCAAATTGTTCACTGACAACCAGCTAGTTACTTTCCTTCAGGTGAAATACTGCTCTAAATACTCCACCATTATGAGGACAGCTCTCTCTCTTTATTTTCCATGACTTCCTGCATTTCTTTTCCTCACTATTTTTATTACCTCTCCTTCAAGAGTCTCCTTACAAGATAAAAACTGGAATTATGTGGAAATACAAACCAGCTAGTTGCTACAGAGTTATGTATCAGTCAAGCTCCAGTAGGGAGCTGCATGTTTCAGCTTCATGTATGCTGATAACTGTAATTTCAAAATGAATTATAGAGCCCAGAGTGTACAAAAGTATTTCAGGAGGATCTGCGTGCAGTCTCCCCAACTGGGCACTGCTATTTCACTTGTGACACGATTTTATCTTTTGTTGGGCTAAGAATTTCCCAAGTATCACTACTAGCCAGTACTGGAGGGGGCAGAGCCCCTGTAAAAACGATGTCAGCATTTCCAAGGAGGTAGCAGTTATTTCTCAGAGCCATAAGGTCAAGTCTGATGTTCTGTATGATTTTTTTTTCATAGAATGCAGGTAGTGATGAGAGACTCCTCTCTTGTCATATCCTCTCCTTGCTATGGGAAGTGTGACAGTAGTTGTGAAATTCTTTAAATAGCTACCAAGCTGGGACATAGTACATTTCAAAAGTTGCTGTATACCTTAGAAACTAACCATCTTTTCATCTTTTGTGCCCTTGTGGCTTGGAAAGTGGCAACACGTTGTCAGCCTACAGAATTTTCCGTGAGAATTGTTTGGGCAGTTATTTTTTCTGAGGGTTATGGGATAAAGAATTTTGTTCCTTTTAAGCCATATTTATTAAATCCTAAATTAGACACCTGCAAACCTGAAGAAACTGACCCATGTGGTAGATAATCAGCTTATAGCATCACACCAGTATTTAGAACATCCATGATCTTATCTCTCTAGCATTCTACATAATTGCTTTTGTCAAGAAATGGCCTCATTTTTTTCTGCTCTCATATGCCAATTGCTGATATTAGATCCTGACAAATCATTCTTCTCAAGGACTAAACTGGCTTTTTCCACCTATCTTCAGCAGTTACTCCTCCAGGTGCAAACAAGGAAACAACAGAGAGACAGTTTCAGATCAAGAAAAATTAAATATAAGCTGCCTCTGACTGCCCTCCATAGATATTCTGCCCTGTCCTAGAAGCTTTTCTGTTTTCTAGGATCCTATAGTGCTTTGTTCTCTACAAACACAAAACTAAAATGTATTTCCTGTAGCATATATGCCATTACATATTCTGAAAATTACTTTATAAAAAACTTTTCAAAAAATCTATAATAATTATTTGTCCAAGTATGCTCCTTGCTTAGTTAATAGAACTCTAAGTGGTCTAATGAAAATTGAGTTCTCAGAATTTTTATAGAGAATGTTTTTGCAGAAGCTTCCTACTTTCAGATAATTTACTTGCTTTTAAGAAGTATGATTTCAGAGAAAGTGTCATTACCAGAATTGGTAGCATTAATTCAGAAGCATGAACTAATAGTGGAAAAAATAATATTGTGCTGCTAAAAAAACTTAAATGGGCTGTGAAGACATGTCTAGAAATAGGGAAGGACACTAGTAAAGCATTTTTAAAATTAAATATTTATTTTCAGACTTTATTATGCATTACAAATATTTTCCCCTTAAATTAAAGATTACACTTCCATTTATTTTATGAGCTCAATACTCCACCCTGATTATTTATCAAATGCTGTCATAATAGCAGGGTAAAATAGAGTTGGTCAAACAGATCTTTAAGGAAATATATAAATCAACATGGCAATTTTGACAGCAAGAAAATTACAGCAGTTCAGATACACTGAGGTTTTGTGTGTGCATGTTGCTCAGTTCCCAGTTTGTCTTTGATGGAAATTTGTCATCAATGTCACCCTCTGGAATCTGTGTGGTTTTGGATCAGGTCAGATGTTCATCTAGTCTGGCATCCTGTCTTTATAGCAAATGCTTAGGGAAAGGGAGCAACAGCAGTGGTACTTCCCCTGGCATGTTCATCCAGTTTCTGGTTTTAGTAGCTTAAGTACTTAGAATCATAGAATGGCTTGGGTTGAGAGGGTCTTTAAAGGCCACCTAGCTCCAAATCCCCCGAATGCCATCTAGCAGACCAGGCTGCTCAGAGCTCCATCCAATCTGGCCTGGAACACTTCCAGGGATGAGGCATCCACAACTTCTCTGGGCAGCCTGTTCCTGTGCCTCAGTACTCTCTGAGAAAATAATTTTTTCCCAACATCTAATTCAAATCCCTTCTCTTTTAGTTTAAAACCTGTTGCCCTTGTCCTATCACTGTCTGCTTAGTAAAAAGTCACTCTCCCTCCATTTTATAAACCCCTTTTAGGTACTATAAGGCTGCTCCAATGTCTCTCTGAATTCTTTCCTTCAGGCTGAACAACTACAGCTCTCTCAGCTTTCTTCATAGGAGGGGTGCTCCAGCTCTCTGACCATCTTCATGGCCTTCCACTGGACTCCTTTAAACAGGTCCATGTCTTTCCTGGCTGAGAAATCCAAGCCTGGATACAGAACTTCAGGTGTGGTCTCCAAAGGGCAGTAGAGTCTAATTTCTCATACAGACCAGAAATATATAAAATAGAACAGATACAAATTATATAGTTCTCCTCATAAATCCCTAGTCCTGATATCCAGGTATATTTTTTTTCCTATGATTGTGTGTCTGAAATCTGTATATTAATCACAATTTCACAAAGTTGATTTTCCTGTTGTATGAAGATGTAACTCCACAACTCCATATCTACTTGCTATAAAAAGGTAGGTTAAGCATTACTCAGCTTCCAGATTCTCTGATCTTGATTCAAATACACTTAACCTTGTTTCCTCAAAAGGATCATCTATGCATGGCTTTCCCTTCAGGTTTTCACATTTGTGCTCTTTTTTCCCTTATTCCTATTAGTGTTATGTTGTCATGACATAGTTCCAGTCAGCTGTTTGCAGGCTTTTAGTCTGAACACTAGACAGAATGTATATTTGACAGCAACCAACTGGGCTGGTAATCCACAATTTGTTGATAGCAATAGGCACAGGACATTAGGGGATTGTAAATGAAGTGCTGATGTAGCAGTAATTACAGACTCAGCAGCATTGCCAGAGTTAAGGACTGAAGTTTGCTTTAAAGTCTGTTTCAGTGATTTATGTAATTCAGCTAGGGTAATTTGCAGTTGAATGAAACCTGATATGGAAATCATAAACTCAAATACCAGTTTTCTTCTGAAAAGGGTTCAGACAAGAACTGAGAACACAGCAATCCCTAGAGAAGAGGTTCATTCTGCCAGATATGGTTAGGTAATTAATCAAACATGAATTTTCACCTTTCAAGAGTTTATTTTTTGAATGATTTACATCTTTGTTTTTAAATGAAGCAGTACTTGTTATTATTTTATCAAGCTGTCAAACAATGACCACTCCCCATATATCAGTGAAAGGTGGTACCGTGTTGCAGAATGGTGTGAGACCATAACCAGTCAAACAGTTGAACTTGGAAATTCATTCTGGGTCCTCATATGAGTAGCTCTAAGCGACTACTCTTAACAATATTCACTCTTTCAGGTGACACTGAAGCATGGTCTCCTAAAAGATCATGGCAGGTGAAAGCTAAAGAGAGAAACAGCAGAGCCTATAAAAATTCAAATGGATATTAAATGAAGTTTTCAGCAGTGTTTTGACTGTATTTCTTAGAATATCAGATTACTTTATGGGCCTTCACTCACTTAATTTGGAGCTTTCTCTGTATTCCAAATTCAGAAGTTGAAGTTGCTGGCTAATCAGCACAGCAAATGGATTATAATTACTCCAGCCCCCAAAGGTAATAACATTTTCCTTCAAGTGACAGCTCTGCACAGCCTTGTGGCAACCAAGGTCACCTGAAAAACTTTAATCCTATCTAAATACTTCACCATAAGAAAAGAAGCCCTGTGCTTAGGAAGACCTTTATTCTTTATTAAAACCTCTGGCCTTCAACATTAAATTCTGCTCAGTTCAGATATGCCTGTAGGGTATTTATTTTCCAGTACTGTATGCCTGTGCTTACTATCATCTAATTTTGTTTTGAAAATTAGTAAAAGAACAGATTGGGTATTTGGTATCGAATGTTAATGTTACTTTATACAATGTAATGTGAAGTCATGCTCTGGATTATGCTTTTTCTTTTCAAGAGCCCTCAGCTGTATCTGTGTTGCTCATTTTACAGATAAGTTATTGAATTTCTAGGTACAGGTAGAGTTACAGAACCATAGAATGATCTGGGTCTGAAGGGACTACAGATCATCCAACTCCAACACCCCTGCTGTGGGCAGGGACACCTTTCACTAGACAGGTTGATCAGAGTCTGTCTAACCTGGCCTTGAATGCTTCCAGGGCTGGGGCATCCACTTCTCTAGCCATTCTACTTTAATAGTGAACCATGCTAAAGCCAAATAGAAAAAACTTGCAATAATTTCTCCTTGGGTTCAAACCTCTTTAGTTTCAATCTCAAGTGTTGTTGGCATTCACCATGATGGGATTTGCTCCTCAGAGGTTGTAACATGAAATAGAAAGTATTATGGGAAATATTATATCCTCATTGGTGACCTGAACAACACAACATTCAAGCTTGTTTCAATTATAAGGAGAAATTGTATGTGTTTCCTTGGTGTCACTTTATTTATAGAACCTGTTTCCTTGAATATGGGATGAATTAAATAGAAGCATCTTGTCCTTGTAGCCTCAAGACTTTTTCCAGTAGTTTGTGGTACAGAACTCTCACTGTTGGTTCTGAAGTTGCATTGATGATACCAAGCACTATACGGGAGCTCAGATTTGATTGGTCTTGAAATGCTCAGCCCCAGTACACTGCTGCATTAAAGGTGTTTTATTTAGATAGACAAACATGAATTCTGTGAATGAAACAACTAACTTTGTGGCATATTTTATTAGTAACTTTTCTTGGTCAGTTATACCAAGCTAAGTACTCAACTATGAATGTGGCTCTCTCCATGTGCTAACTGGCAAAGCCCCAGTAACCTCTGTCTTCCTTTCAGGCTGGGAAAGAGCTCATTTTCTTCTCAGTAGCTGGTACAGCACTTTGTTTTGGATTCAGTATAATTCAATAACTCACTGATGTTTTGGCTGGTGCTTAGTAGTACTTGCCCAAGTCAAGGACTTTTCAGGGTCTCGTGCTCTGTCAGCGAGGAGGTGAATATAGCTGTGGAAAGGAACATAGCTGACCCAAAAAGGCCAAAGGGATATTCCATACTATAAAATGTCGTGCTCAGTGTAAACTAGGGAAGTCACCTGAAGTGGGCCTGACTTGGGGGTGAGCTGGTCATCTGGCAGCAAGCAGGTGGTGAGCAATTATATTGTGCATCACTTGCTCTTAGTTTTTATTCTCTCTCTCCTTTCCTCCTATTTTTCATTAAAATTATTGTTGTTTTTATTACTATTATTATATTTTAGTTTGTTTCAATTCTTAAGCTGTTCTTATGTTGTTGGGGATTGTGTTTCTTTCCTTTTGTTCCTTTATACTTGTGGAATTTTTCCCATTGAGTTGCTAGGATGCACTGATGGCTGGGCACTTGAGACAGCAGGTAGGTGGCCCAGCCTCAGTGGAGGAGGGCGTGGGGGCACTCCTCTTGTTTTTGGGAGTTTCTCCTGGAGGGGCAGAGGTGCCACGAGAGTGGGACAGGTAGGGGACAGGGCTGGGGCAGCTGCTGGCTCTCTCACCCGTGATTTTGGAGCAGCACGGTCGGAGCCGCTCGTTGGGAAGGGAACTCATTCCTGCTGCCCAAGCGCATCCCAGAGCTGTTCTTCTGCCACAAGCTGAGCCTCTGCTTGTGAGAGCAGTCACTGACCTGGGACCTTGCTAACACCACCTCACTAAAAGAAGGCCTATCCCCATCTGCCCAGATCTCGGGCTTGTCTCTCCCTGCGCTGCTGGGAGCCGGGCTGTCGCTGTTTCCCCTCGCTGTTTCCCCTCGCTGTCTCCCCTCGCTGTCTCCCCTCGCTGTCTCCCCTCGCTGTCTCCCCTCGCTGTCTCCCCTCGCTGTCTCCCCTCGCTGTCTCCCCTCGCTGTTTCCCCTCGCTGTTTCCCCTCGCTGTTTCCCCTCGCTGTTTCCCCTCGCTGTTTCCTCGGCGCTGCTCCGAGCTCTCCCTGCGCTGCAGCTCCACAGGCCCTGCCGAGACCTCCTGCCACAGCCACAGCTCCGGAGCTTCTGATACATCTCCTCTAACACCCCGCCATTTCTGCTTGCTCCTCCCGGCCCAGCCTGCTGCTCCCGAGAGTCCTGCTGGGGCACTGGGACCGACACTGCCCAGGGTTGGTGAAGCAAGGCCTCTCTTTTCCATCCCTTCCCGCCTTGGACACAGCCGCCATTCCCGCGTGCTCCCCGCGCTCGCGCCACAGCGCCCCCTGCAGCCACAGGGGAATCATCGCACCTGCCCTGCCCGCCGGGAGCCACCAGCGCTCCCTGCCGGCTGTGACGGGAACTGCACCAGAGGGAACGTGCCTGCGGCTGAGAGGATGGAACTGGGTTCCTGTTCTGCTTGGTATTAATTCCATAGTTGGTGTTTTGTTCGTCTTGTTATACATACTGGTAAAGAACTGTTATTCCTATCCCCGTATCTTTGCCTGAGAGCCCCTTAATTTCAAAATTACAATAATTTGGAGGAGGTGGTTTACATTCTCCAATCCAAGAGGCCCTGCCTTCCCCTACAGATACCTGTCTTTCAAACCGGAACATATGTCAGCCCACAAATTTTACCTTTTTTTCCTGATTCTCCTCCCCATCCCACTGGGAGTGGACAAGTAGTCATATCATTGTTAATTGCTGGCTTTCGTGCTGAAATTCTTCAAAAATAATAGAGCCTGTTTGACACTCCTTCACCCATGTCTTACTCTCCACCACCTCTCTCTCTGTTAGTCTGCTATTGCTGTGTGCTTTTCTCTCTTTCACTTTAGTGTATTCTGTCTTAAATGGAAAATACTGCATAGTGCTGATAGTAGTTTGGATTATTGATGGAAATAGCATACAATTTTTGATATTTTCAGCGTGAAGGAAATGAGAGGGAGTACAGGTGAAAAAATGTTATTTATGCTCAACATTTTCTTTATAAATTAAATGAAGAGTAGGTGGGATAGGTATTACTGCAGCTAGTTTTAAGTAGGTTATTCAAAGTATAATTTATAATTTCTATCAGAATGGATGAGGGGAAAACATAAGTATAGAAATTCCCAATAATTCTCAAGGTTGCTCTTTTTCTGAACCTGTTTCAGGATCTGAAACTTGATGCGATATGTGTTGTGGGTTAACACCACTGTTTAACTACTGTTCATGAGACCTGTACTCAGGTGGCTTTGATTCACTTTTGGACCAGAATTGTAGAATTGGAGATATTGGAAAAATTAGTACCCTTCAGAAACTTGGGTTGCTTGGGATTTTATATATAACAGTAGTGCAAGAATTCCAAGAATTACTCTGAGCACCAATCAGTGGTGCTTTACTATGGCTACCTTTGGGAAGAATGCATAAAACTCTGGCAAAGGGTATTTATTCATTGTGCACCTAAGGGAACAACTTTCCTTTCTAGAGCATATAAATAAACTACAACCAACCAGACTGTAGAAAGGTGACTTCTTGATCTATCTAATTGATAAATCGTATGAGATATTTTACTTGTCATATTTTTCAGGTAAAAAGGAATAAATGAGCAGAGTTTCTCAAAGCAAAAATCCTTGAATTTAGTCTTTGTTACTTCTCAAGTTCCCACTTAGCTTTGAAAGATTTTCCTTGATACTGTTGTTTACTTTATATCAATCAGTTGCATATGTTCCAAGAAGTTTGATTTCTCTTGGCTATGTTGCTGTGAGGATTCTCCTTGGTACCGTGTCCTTATGTGTTGCATGAAGTACTGTGTAAATTACAATTAAAGTCCTTCCCACCATGTGGACAGCTTGTAAACTCTGTTACCCGACATTGACTTGTGTTCAGTTAATAAAGTTGGAGCATAGTGGTATTATCAGAAAACCTTTGTTAATTCACTGTCTTCACTTAGGATTATGACTCTTTATGCTGCATGAACTGGATTTATACAACAGAGGAACCTGTGCTTAAAAGCTGCTAGACTGTTACTGTATGTTACTGGTTTTGAGTGGGGAAGGAGAAGAAGCAACCCCCAAATCCTCCAAAGCTTGAAAAATACTAAAATCTCTTGGTCCTTTGTCTGTATGACATTAGTCTTTGTTGCTGACATAAACTTTGCAGATTTCTGCACTCAAATGTGTGGCTGTATTATGCAAACCACGATTTAAATGTGCCCTATGGAATATCTGAACTTGTCTACATGGGGGATTTGCTGAAAACATAAAATGAAATATATTAATTTATGTAATTTAAGTTCACTCTTTATCCTAACTCCTTTCATAGGTAACTTTAGAGCATGTGTCCAACATACATAGCAAAGAACTGCCCATGCAGCCTTCAGAAATAGTAACAATGACACGGATGCAGCTATGCTCCTTTTAGGTTGAACTGGTTCATAACTCTTTGTTATGTCATATGCATGTACCAGCTTTGTTGGAGATAGCTGTAGGCTGGCTGTGCTGTGTGCTGCTGAGGGGTGTAGATATGCTCTTTGCATGTCTGTAAAAGAGTATGTAATCTTGTTTAGATTAAATGAGGGCTATTTACTGTAGGGAGTTCCCACAAAGCATGTTTTGCATTGTATGTTTCACAGAGGTTAGTGTGCAATGTAGTCTCTCTTTGTGGGCAAATTCTCAGCCTTCAGGATAGAGACTGTGTCTACCTCCTTGCCTCTCCAGATTACCTGAAGGCATTTCTGGGACCAGGGGCTAGAAAAATGCTTGATTTTAAATTCACAGCATCTCCCACTAGAGTGCTGCAGCTATTGAACAGTTCAGAAATGTTTGTATGGTGGCAGGACAGTATTTTATTCCTCTGTTTGTTTAGTATCCATTCAAAGAATGATTTCTTGTGTTTGTTATGTGTTAATGACACTGCACAAACTATACTTTATGATGCACTTGGGTGCAATAACTTAGCTGGATGGTTGAAAACAATTTAAATATGCAAAAAGAAGAGACTAATGGAGTATCCTCAAGGACTAGCTAATACCTTTATTTATAATTATGTCATGCTATCTAAATTTGAGAAGATTTGTGTTTGTCACAAACATTAAGATCTTAGAATGTAGCATTTTAGATTTAAGTATAAAAGGACCTCAGTATTTTCTCTGTGGAAATATTTATACTCATGTTTGGGTTGTTGGGTTTTTTTTTTTTAATCTGTAACCTACCACCAATTCAAATGCCTCCTGACAGTGGGCTCTGAGACTGCTTTTAGTAGGTACTGCTTCTCTGCTTAGAAGAACGCTACAGAGAAAATAAAAAATATAAACCTAAGCATGTTTAAAGAGGAAACGAACAATGGAGGAAAAAATAGCAATGTTTTATATGCAAAGGGGAGGAAAGGTGCTTGGCCTGGGAACTTGGAATAGTCTATGAATTTGTTCTGAGCTCAAGGGGTGATTGTGAGGATAAACCTGCTTCATGCCACTTTCCTGCTCCCCATCTGCCAAACTTTTCTCTGGAGTGAAATGTCTTGAGTGCTCTGTTGGATGACCTGGTGAAGGGGTAAGTTCTTTTCTGGGGCTCCATCTCCTTATTCTGCAAGGGTAAAGGTTCAGGTAATTCCTTTAGGCTTGCTAGTGCCAGTAGTATTGCAGCTTTTTAACAACAGCTAACTTCCGTCACTTCTCCTTGTCAAAGTCTCACAGCAGGACTTAAGTTTGTGAGTTCTGAGCCTCATCTATTGATTCCAAGCTTAATGTGAGTAACTGGAAATTGTGTAGGAATTTTAAGCTTTGGCCTCTATGGTGGGCACTCCTTTCTCTTCTGCACAGTTTAAGTCGCCAGATTTTGGAGATTCACAAATAATTACATGACTAATTTGCAGATGAATATCTTTCTAAAAACTAAAATATTTGCCAGCTGGACAAAAGTACTAAGAGCTCCTTATTTCTTAAATATTAACTGCATAATTATAGACAAAGCTTTTTAATCTTTTCCTGAAAGAATATATGGCCTGGAACATCTAGAACATGCACTTTCTCTCAAAGAGCAATGAGCCAAATGTGTGTGTGATGGCCCCAAGGGATAAATGCTGCCCTGAAAGAAATTTCTTTTTTAAATTAAAATGCAGTTTGTTTTGAACTCTCCCTAGGTGCTCTCACAGAAACTCATATTCATATGCAGTGAAACCCAGAAGCTTTCCTGATATTCTAATTTAACTAGTCAGCTACTAGTTAAATAATCGCCTTGGACATAATTGCATTTTTTTCATCTACAATCTGCTGGGCTTGTTTCTATTGCTCTCCTGTCTGCTTTTATTCATTACAGGAAATTTAAATACCCTATTTAGTGTGTATTTCCTTTGTATCTGTAAAAGCAGTTATCTTAAAGAAGTCATTAGGTTTCATGTTAACTTTTAATGTGGTATGTGTATATGATGAACTATTCTGATACTTCTGATCTGAAATTTGCATATGATATTTCTGTGCTGCCAGGCCTGTCACTGACTAGCAATGTAGCAGGCATTTACAGTTTTAGAGCAACATCTCAGTTTTCTGAGGCTTTGTGGATTTTTCTTGTGAAGTAGTTTTGGTTTTGCAGTGCTGTATTAATTGTTTTAGATTCTTTTCCAATTAATATCAAATATGATAGCACTCCAGTTTGGAGTTGCAATCCCATTACTTACTAATACTGCTACACTGGACTTTTGAGCACTGCAATACTTCTTTCCTCTCCTCATTGAAGAACTGGAGACACTAGACATTTATCACTTTTCTGTACCTTATCCTTCTAGCCTTCACTGGGCACTCCAGACTATGAGCCAGTGTAATGAACTGCATCAAGAGCTTCTGTGACTCAATAGACAATCTGCTTAATAAATGTTTATTGATTTAAATTACAGAGTATACACATGCATGAGATAGTGAAATAAATTAAATTAGAGCTGGTTATGCATCTGTCTACACTGAAGAGGAGGGGCAGACACTGATCTCTTCTCTGTGGTGAGCAGTGACAGGACCTGAGGGAATTGCCTGAAGCTGTGTCAGGCGAGGTTTAGGCTGGATATTAGGAGGAGTTTCTTCACCCAGAGGGTGGTTGGCCATTGGAACAGGCTTTCCAGAGGAGAAATCACAGCACCAGACCTGACAGGGTTCAAGAAGTGTCTGGACAATGCTCTCAGATGCATGGTGTAATTCTTTGAGATGTCCTATGCAGGGCTAGGAGCTGGACTCGATGATCCTTGTGTGTCTCTTAGAGCTCAGCATATTCTGTGGTATGTCTAAAAATTATGACAATATTTAAAGCAAGGTAAAAGAATTAACTGGTTGAGGGAGCAGCTGGTGGATTTCTGGGTTTCTCTCTGAAGGTGTTAGTCAGCTTCAGCACCTTTAGAAGGAAGTCTCTGAATTTATCCCCAAAGGTTGAAGAAAGTTTTTCAAGTGCTTACTTGTTCTACACTTTCAAGGACCTTTACCTTATGGGATATTGCTACAGACCACAGCTGATGCAAGTCTGAAAACAAAGGCACTTGCTGTATGACCAAACAGTAACTTTGGCTTCATGTGTCTCTGATTCATGACATATTTGAGGATGTTACTATGTTTATAAGAAAAGCACAGCTGAAAGTTCTATTTAAATCACTGCCTTTTTGATTTGGTAATTTCTGGATGTTATTGCCAATAACTTCTGTGTGACTGCTGTAACTATTTGAAATAATAACAAAAAATTAATCAGTCACAATTTAACTCTGTGGTTTAGCTTTAGATTGTCTGTTCCAGAAGTTCTTTTTCTAAGAGAAGCTGTATTTTTTGATGAGCAGTGTGTGTAGATAGTAGTATTAATTTCTATCAATTTTATGAAGTAGCCAGAATGATCTGATCTTGCTGATTGATATGTTCTGCCATATAACACAGTGGATCATGGTTATAGTTGTGCTAACAAATGGAAATAGGTTTGTACTTCCATTTCTGTGGTACTTTCTACAACTACCTTGAACCCAGAGTCCAGTTAAGCAATATGTAGGATCAAATTTTTAGTTGATGATTAGATATTTCAGGATGTAGATATCTGCTTTTTTAATTTCAGGGGCCTTGTACAGATCTTACACAGTTAAAGTCTTAAGCAAGTGTTTCTGTCTGAAAAGTTTCCTATCAGTTTTTTTTCCCACATGTGAACTCATCCTGTACTTTACTATCCTCGAGGTATTTTCTAAGGGGGAATAAAAGTATTTTAGGATGTCCAGCAATGGCTGATGTGTGATGTACATTACAAAAAGTTTCTTCCTTACGGTTCAGATTGATTCTCTTTAGAGGGTTTAGAGATTTGACCTACCCATTAAGAGCCTAAATCTCCCAGCAAGGTGAGATGTGAAATGAACAGTCGTAACTGTTTCCTCCTAATTGGCTTCAGAGTTAGCGTAGGCATGTCAGTCAGAGCAGTGCAGCTCCTCCAGTCATAGCTTATATGCATAGCTTATATGTACAGCTTATATGTATAGCTTATATGCCCCACTCAGGCTTTGGGGTGTTGCTATCAGCCACCTCAAAGTGGCATGGATACACTTCAGGGTTTGGCCCAAGGCTGGAGCGGCCAATTCAGATTTCTTTGAGCTGCCAGAACTGCCCAAATGGAGTTGATTGTTGTTTTAGTTTTTCTCAGTAGATATAACCAAGAGCCAGCAGGCTTTGGGGTGGGAGATGAGGGATAGGTGAGAGGCTATGGTGAGGTACCTGATCATGTTTCTCACTTTTGTATATGTTGTCCAGCTGAGAGTACTGGTGAGCTTGAACAGTGAGCTGGGGAAAAGAGCTGGTCCAACTGGAGTGCAACCAGGTCAGCTCCCATCCCTGCTCTTATATATTTGGATCATGTGAAGTTTTATGCTTTGGTAAAAAATAAAGCTGGATCAGTTTCACTGTTTGATTTACCAAACACTGGCACAGGTTGATGGTGGAGAAGCTGGAGTGTGTAGGAAAATAGCATGCAGGCAAGAATACAAGAAAGAGCAATGACTGACTTAACAGTATTGGATGTATCCTCAGTGTTTTAATAGAGTTGCTTACTTGTCCTGATGCTCCATCTGCTTTCCCTTTTTACAGGTGAGAATCTCAGTAACTTCTTATAATTATTTTACATTTGGGTTTATTAAATTTGGTTTTGTCATATAGTCTTGCACTGACTGCAGTCCAAAGAGGTTTCTCTTCAATCCTCATAAATACTTTGCTCGCTCATTATCTCTGATCTGAATCTCTTGCTTGTGGCTATATTGACTTACTGAATTGTTTATTTCATTTAGCATGTCAGGATAATTATTATGTTGGCAAAAAGGGAAGTTTAATGGTCCCTGTTTAGTAGGAGAACTATTGTATCTCTTACTAATTATGCTGTCTGACTGCTGGGTTTTGGAAACATCATCTGTGTTGCATGCATCTTCCATTCATAATAGTAAATACTAATAGCAGTTCCATCAGAAGGGTGTTGCATGGCTAAATTCATGTTTGTAAATCATTCTGAATTCCTAAGATGCCAACTTGTTGAATGCAACAGGTAATGTTGTTAAGTATCCTCCAATTTCTGTGTTACATATTCATGTCCTTTAACAAGGCAAAGAAGCATAATGCAATGCTCATTGATGTTTTTAAGTTCTTCATTGGAGCTAATGTCTTATTAATAGCCTGGAAAAAGTTCTTTGCAAGTATGAGATTTAGATAATTTTCTTGCTACTTTTGAAATCTAAAGACTCTACAAAGCAGCTATTATTTCTTCCTAAGTTTCTGGGATGAATTTGCAGATTTACTCGTGTATTATCTTGGAGTAGTCCTAGAGATGCTATTTCATGAATATGTAGAGCATGTTTGCTATTTTCTTTTTGATGTTGTAGATTCATGGCAAAGTCCTAGTTTATTCAGCAAGCGACTTTCTCTGCCATATTCTCTCTATATAACAAATGCTTGTTTCTTTGGCAACTCAGACTTCATTACTGATAGGAAATGAGTCTGCAGTGCAGCATTATTATGCTTTGAAAGCATTAAAGGACTTTTTCAGTTCTCCCATTCTATTACAATGAATACTGAATTTTTCTTTTTTAAGTAATTTTCTGACACCAAATTTCTCTCTATCATTCAAAATTTTTCTTCCCACACCACAGGTAATTTTCTGTTCTGTTACTTCCCTCCCTCCTTCTTTACACACACACATGCTAAGTCTGTTTTACACAGAGACCTTTAGAACTATGGACATTTTTGACAGTTCTCCATCTTTTTTACACTCTCTTCAGTCCTCATGACCACATTATAATGATATATATTTCAGTTTCCTTCTTACTATAGCTTTCTCACTGAAGATTTTCTAATGAAGTTGGAAATAGAGTATCACAAAAAGACATTTTTAGTTTGAAATTATCTGTAATCTAGGAAAAAAATGAGACAATCCCACAGCTGAGATAAAAAAGGACTTAGAAGAATCTGTGTATTACTACAGATAGTAGTTTGAGTAGCAGAAATGCCTACACGAAATAAGAAATCCTTTAAAGTAAGCTTAACAGTGTTCAGTGGGCAGGAGTATCATTAATAAACTTGGAAGGGAAAAATGAACAGAAATTTGCACAGAGTTCAAAATATTCATGGAATTGAAATGAGAATGTATGTACAATAGTTTTTGAGGAAAATACCTGTGGTCATGCAAATAAAATTGTTTTCTAACATTTTATTCAATCAATAGACTGCTGTAGAGCAGACCAAATATGTTATAGAATGACCAAAAAAATCCCTAAAGGCACTATAAAAATTGGATTTTAAATAAAAGTAGAAATCGTTGGGGGTTTGGGGTTTTTTTTGTTTTTTTTTTGGGGGGTTTTTTTGGTTTTTTTTTTTTGGTTTTTTTTTTTTTTTTTTTTTTGTTGGTTGGTTGGTTGGTTTTTTTTGACACCAGTCTAACATAATGACAGAAGAATCTGGAGTTCTGCTACAATGGATATTTGCTTCCATGCTTATTTGGCACATTTAGTTCTAGGTAGGTTTCTAAAACTTAATTCCATTAATAGTGCTGAAAAAAACCCCACCTGAGATATTGAGATAGCACCAAAAAGCAATTGTTGCTCAAGTGTATGGGAAAACTACAAATGGTACTGTTTACAGAGGCATCAAGAGAGCAGTACCTAAAGAATTATATGGTTTGAATACAAATATCTTCTAACATCATTAAATTACAGCATAACATGATTTCCAATACAAAAGACTGAAAGTTGTTATATATTTTTGTAACAGAAATTGTTTCATAAAACAGACTACCTGGGATAGCAATCTTCCACAAGCAAGAGTGGAATGGAAATTTATACAGATATTATGCTTGAAAAAAGAATTACACAGAAGCAGAAAAAGAAATGTTAACCTGTTGGATGTAGGCAGGGAAAAAACCCCAACCTAGCAATATTGATCTTGATTGGAGAATGTCAATGTTTAATGTGATGCTGCAAGCACTGAGAAAACTCAAGTTGTGGGCAGCTTGCTTCCACTACCCTTCCATATGAAAGTATAATTCTACTGGGTGACTTCCTGTGGTTTAATTTTCAGGGTTTGTGGGTGTGATTATGGGGACATATTTGAAAGTTGGTGCTTCCTGCCAGCCATGAATCTCATGTTATGCCTTCTAAGTGTATAAATGAAAAGATAAGATCATTACCTCCACCAGTGAAATGGACTTCCACATTGCAAACTGAATCACCTTTGAATGGTACAGTGACTCCAGAAGTGAAATTTCTGCTTTCTGTTACTTCTGCTCACCTGCCTTTTCAGCAAAGGGCTTTTGTACAAAGGAAATTTCTGTTGAATCTAGACCTCCTCTGTCATAGGCAAATGCACTATTTAATTCTTTTAATTGATGGGTTTTATTTTTTATTTTTTCTCTTGCTATTGTACAGGTTCACTTCTATTACAAGCTTGTACTTCAAGAGTGAGAATGGCCAAACTCTATTCTCTTGGATGTCATAATAGGAAGGAATGTTCAGAATGCAGCATGTGTGCACTTTGTGCTGTTTAGAACACAGAAGGGAAGTTTAGCTCATGCATTTCTGCACTGGAACCCCAAGAAAAATCAGTCAGGAAGTCTAAACTGCTGTAAATTATATAGATTCTTAACATGGCTATATTAATACTCTTTTCAGTTGCAAAGATATCCCTGTTCATTTTGAGACACATTTTTCCTTTCACCATTAACCTCTTTCTTCTATATTTCATTTCTCATTTTCCCCTTTATTATTTATTCATAGCCTTTATATTTCTATGATTAGCACAGGCTACAACATTGTCTTTCTTTTTATCTTGCTCATTTTTACAACAGTGGTGAAATCCACACTGATTAGACTGTAGCAAATTCTTCATCCTGTAGTAGTTTGCATAGCCCTTAAGGCAGGCTGTTCACTTTTTTACAACTCACTTATTCAGTCTTTTCCTGTATAGTGCATATAGATGCAGATAATTTAGATCACATCCACCCATTTGAGTTAGACACGTCCTCTGAAAACAGACAAATTTTTCAAATAATTCAAATTCTTTATGGTAAGGTGAGGGTCTTTTCTCCACCTCCCTTTTCTGTTAGTGTAACTTAATTTCTTTCTGTTCTCATGATTCTCCCAGTTTTGTTTTTATTTCAGTATTTCAGTTTCACCACTTCCCGTCTATTGTTAGGGGAATTCATGGATTTAAACAAAATTCAAATGAAGTTTAAACAAAATTACATGTGCTACTTTCTCATTCCGTTTCACATCATCATATCATCTCCACTGACTTCAAAACTCAAGCGTAAGTATATGTTGTACCCAAAGCAAACCCATTGGCTGGCCTTAAAATTCCAAGGCAGCTTCTGTGAACTGATAGGATAAAATATAAAACCTCCATGTAAGAAGTACTTTGTATAGGAATGATACAGAAAAAAAATCTGAGGAGCCTTGTAGCATCAAATTGCATGAGAATCATTTGAGTGAAGATAAAGAACATTAGGACTAGTAAAAAAATTTAGGCACTTTAAAACAAATATGCTTGCTAGAGTGTCCACCAAAAGCACCACTTGGTTCAACCCTATCCTGGAGCAGACATTGCTTATCCCAAGCCTATGATGGGAATATCTGGCTTCTCAGAAGGTTGTGCTGGGAATTTAGCTAAACTCCAGTCCACAATAAAGTATGTGAATGTGTAGTTTTCTCCCAAGTTCACAGACGTTTTCCACATATTCTTCTCCCATTCCCACAGAGTCAGGAAAGAGAATTCTAGATTTATCATTTGCACTAAGTTAGGCCTGCACCATTTTTAGGAACTTTTCTCCTTATTGTGGGAACTTGGTATAAAGGCAGTATGTCAAAATCAATCAGTATTCATATGCATAGATAACATACCTGTTTAGAACACAACAGTTCCTTAGGAAAGTAAAATTATTTAAAGATGGTTTTTAATTCAAGAAAAATCTCTGTGTGCTTATCTCTTCCATAGATAGCTGTGGACTATTGAAAATTCTCAGCTTGTGGCATAAGTGATGGTGAAAGGCAGAAGTAGTAGGAAATAGGGAAATAAAATAAACTAGAATGGGTCAGAGGTAGAGGGGTACTCTGGGTCTTGCTGTGTTGCTGGTATTTGCTTTGATGAGCATTGCTACTGAATCAGTTCGCTTTTGGAGGGTGTTTTCTTTGTGGTAATTTGCAAAGGTATGTGGGTGAAAATGCCAGACGATAAACTGGTAATGGGCCCCTGCCCAGCTGAATAATTTTTTTGGCTTGCTAAGTCTTTGTCATCTGCCCCAAAAATGAGGGTGCTACCAAGTGGGATTTGAGGGGGACTGAATTTTCCTAAAGAAGTTGAGCCTCTTCTTCAGTGAGAAGAGAATGATTTACGTATAAGTAACTTCTGCTTGACTGGGGGGAATTCACTTGCAATTAATTTATCCCCAAATCTTCCAAGGCAAAACCTACAGAAGAATCTGAGACTGGCATACAGGATAGTGATGGCAGAATGCATGAATTATTCTACTGAAAGCTTTTCTAAAACTTATTTATTTATGACAAAGTAGTTAAGGTTGGTTTGTAGTGTACTTGAAAACCATAAAATTAATTTATCATTTCTTTCATTGTAAAATGACCATCTAAGACCACTGTTAAGTCAAGATGCTTGTTCATGCATTGTATTAGAATGTTGAATACCAGATATAAGTATTAGTAGTTTTTCTCAAGAAAAATATATACTCCTTTCTGTGTGGAAATGCTTGGAATATATTCTGAGTTTCTGGGTTTTGTGTGTTTCACTAACCCCTGTGTCTGTCCTGTACTGTTTAATGGTAAACAATGTTAAGCAATACACACATATCATCCAGATACTTCTAGTCTGCTTTCCACAGAGCACCCCCTGATGCCAATAATTTGCTGAAATTTTTTTTTAAAGGAAGGAAATGAGACCACAAGTAAAGAATTGTATTAGAGAGAAACTGAAGTGTACTGATGAGTGCTTTACTGGGAGGGTGGTTTTCCAGGCATATGCCAGGTACATGAATTGGTTTACACTATAGAAAAAGGATTTCTAAAATGTTGCTGTTAAATGACAACAGAAATCAAGTAGTTGCTTCTTCAAATACCAGCATACTGTTTCCTTGCACAGATATAGCCTGGTAGAGATCATACTCTAAAGCTTTTAAAAGTATTCCATATGTTCTTCTCATTCTTATGTCCATGCTCACCCATGAATTGCAGTGAAAAAAAGGTGTTTTTAATACTCTTGCTGTTGCTGTATCAGGCAGCAATGAGTAGGTATCTCCCATGAAAAGCTCTGAAAGAAAAGGTAGCTCCTGCCTCAGGAACTAATTTATGGTAGGCTAAAAAAAATTTCAGTTTTATGAAACCAAACAATTGAGTATTCAAGAGAGTATCACTCAGTATTGGGAATAGCTATAGAGTCTGAAATAAGATGAGAGAATAAACTATATACATTCATATATATATGCACATATATGTGCGTGTGTGTGTATATATATATATATAAACAGATTGACTTCAGCTTGAAGTACTTTGTATGTGCCTGTGATTCCCACAATTAGTCTTGAATTTCTTTCAACTTTTCCGAGTAAGGTTTGACAAATTAATTAATTCAGCCTTATCTTAATGGCTTTGTTCTTAGCATTTACTCCTTGCCAATACCCATTGCTACTTCTCTTTGTCCATTGATACCTCTTATCATAATGCTGTACATAAAGGTACTGCAGCTTTTCAAAAGATTTAATGGTTCTATTTTTGTTTTCTCCATGTCTGATTAAAGTTCAAAATCATTGCCAGGAAGATTTTGTCAAAATATTTATTCTTATTTTTTCTATTAAAAATACAACATGTAGGTTCTCAGGCCTCAGATTTTATCTGGCTTTATTTGGCTTTCTTTTATGGAATACTTAAGTTTGTTTTGGATCCTGCCCTAATAGTTAAATGACATTTAAGCAGTACAGAGACTTTGACCTTCAGCAAATGGTCTTCTGAATAAATGAGAAAATATATGAGTGGATGAAAAGATAAATGCAGTGCAATTTTCCTGCTTTGTGCATAGTCTTCTGAGGATAATATCTTGTATTAGTGACTAGACTAATTTAGTAATATGACAATTTTGTTTCCTGGCAAGTATGTATGACTCTGTGAAGATGATGCCTACCTAATTTAAAGAGGCAGATTCTTTACTAAAACATAGGACATTCCAGTTTGAAGAATTTTCCTTAAAATTAGTGAGAAAAAAGCTTATATATTTTTTTAATTTACTATTCCTGAGCTCTAAATTATGAATATCATGTCTAGATTTTGATGAGCTGTTTTTCAAACATTAGTTCCTTGTTGCTGAAGCACTGTGAATGTTTTTTTTCTACTAACAGAAGTAATCTCTTAAGAAATCTTTGAGATAGATTTTCAGATGCCCTACACATAAACAGGCAATTCAAATATTATTTTTCACATGTATAATATTGCTGCCATTCTGTTTCATTAAAATTTTGCAATGTCAGCAAGATGTAGATATGGGACTAAGTATAAAACTTTACAGGATGTGTCAAGTTATGAAAATTATTTCATTAATTAAAAACAAAGTGAATTTCAAATGCTTAGCAAAACTTCCATTATGAGTCAGTCACTCTAAGCAAACTGTATTAGTCCAAAATAATTTAAAATCAAACAAGCTGCAAGTGTGTCTGGGTTTTGCACAATGATTTGCATCACATTGTTAACACTTGAATTATTTTCTTTCTTTTATACTGATGATTTTTTTAACCATTTAACTTGGGAAAGAGACTTTAATGGTATAGCTACATGCTATACAACAGCTGTTAATAATTTCCTGGCCTATAATAATTTCCTAGGGCTGCTGCAGGTGGAGATCTTGCTGCAGTTCTTGGGAGGCATCTGCCAGGAATTTTATCTGAATGAGTGCTTTGTAGCCAACTTAGCAAATGGATGACTAAGGCATTATCTCCCTCTTTCTTTCTAGTACCCAGAGAAAAAAAACAAACAAAAGAGAAATATTTACCACAGGAGTGGCACCAGTAGAACATGAACAAGCATTGACAAGTTAGAAGTAGTTCCAAAGAGATTTTACAGCTTAAGAAATAAGCTGGCTCTAAAAAGCCTCATAAACTGTGCTTGAGATGTATGCCTTATATAACAGAAAAGTTATGTGAGGTATTTATAATTGCTCTTGTGATCAAAATCACGTGATTAATAGATTCTTGCAATTCACAAAAATATTTCCATGAGTGTTTCACCTTTGGTATTCATACAAAGTTGTTAATTCTTGCTTAGCAGTGGTAGCAAAGACCTTGTGCATTGTGACTGTATCTAGTTTAAAAAAACCTCCTGGTTATAGGTATATTTACAGATGAAAAAACCTTATTTTGTGAATTGGCAACTTAACACCCGCCTGATGCATGATAATGATCTTTCACAATAATAGTGTTATGAAATTTCACTCTTTGATCATGCACAAACTTTATACTTCTCCCTAAAAACACTCATATTTTTGACTGGTGCATGGAAAATAAAGAATAAAAGTATTTCAGAGGGTTATAAGACCTGTTAAAGCACTAGGTATGAAATAGCTGTCACACTTCACTTTCACAACTTCAGACATAATTATTGGTGCTTAATGGTTGACAGGCTAGGGTCAATTTTTACAGTCTAAATGTTAAGAGTGGATGATTGCAGCAATAAATACCTGTCACCAACAGCTTTCAAGTAATAAAAAATCCACTTGTATCTGCTCAGAGTAAAAAAGCACATGAAAGTGCACCAATTAAATGACTTTAAAAGGATTTGTCAGGTTAGAGCTGCTGGACACCACTCTTTATCTCTTTTGAATAATATTTGTAGCTAAAAATTCGCAACTATTGTCAGAGAGAATCAAATTAGAGACGGGGACAAAAACAGGTATGAGGTTTTTATCCACATTTTATTAGGATACCTGTATTTATTAAGAGTGTATGTGGGATTTAAAATATCTGATCTTGTTCTGTTGAGGCAAGAAAAAGTGCTCAGTAGTAGGTTATAAATCCAGCTCTCAACTCATCAGCAAACATATTTAGGATACTAACATTTTAATATATTGAAACTTAAATGCTATTACTGTAGATTATATTTCTTTTTGGCTTCTATTACCTTTCAGCTTTGGTACTAGAGATACAAAAGACAGTATCTGACACCTTGATTAACCCTTGGGTATGGCTCAGTAAAGCTTTCCAAGTCCCTAAACAGACAATAAGTCTGTCAGCTGCTTTGTTTACTTTGCCATTTGACTCAGTTCATGGTGGAAGGGTGGGAGGGAGGGATGAAGTGCCACTACCAGATGTGAGTGAGAGCCAACCTCCTGTCTGACAGATTGGTTCTGGCACTGGATCATCAGTGTTCAGCCTAGGCTTTTAGTGCAATGCAGTGTGGCCAAAGTAGAGGCCAGTGACTGGTACTTCCTTCACACTCTTCCCTGCTCTTTCTTGCTCAGGATCATATCCTCCGTGCCCACTCTTGACTTCTAATATCTCATTTTTCTCTGCAAGAGTTTTGCTGGGCTGGAGACATAGACATAATGATCCCAAGGAGAAAAGCCCCAAGGGTAGAACTTGTCACAAGGCTTCTATCAGAGCTTTCCTACAGGTTACCTGCTCAGCATTTGGCTCTTACAAACCACCAATTCTGCCTTCTCACCAGAAGGAAATAAAAATGTTTTACTTCCCTGCTTGCAAGAATTCTCTCATATTAAAATCCCCTTCAATTTTAGGCAACAGGTTTAACTTTACTAGGCCATAAAAGGTACCTATGCCAGACCATTGTTCCCAGCTCAGTGCTACCATCCTTTCTAGTTTCTCTTTTGGATCTTCAAAGGATGCACTCTTATTTGTGTCTCCTAACCAAAACCACATAGGGTCCATAACTGAAGAGCTGCTGAGAGACCATTCACTCAGAGAAAAGACAGTGTTTCATCCATTCAACAAGCTGAACTGTATGTCTTCCACACCTAGAGGCCTGGAGTTTTGAATCTGCTCTGTGCCTCAAACATATCCTGAGCCATTTCAAACCTTTCTTTTAAAAATCAAACAGCTTTTCTTTCTGCTAGAATTTTTTCCTGACAAACATGTCCAAACTTGTTTCCATAGCACTCTCTTCCCTTCAAAAGAAGCTACTTGTCCCTCCTGTTTTCAAAGCAGCTGTATATTTAATGTGCAGGGTACACTGGCTCTGCCCCTCTAGCTTGGATCTGAACCCTTGCCCAAAGATTTCTGTTAAAATACTCTTCCATGCTTTGCATGCTACAAGAGTCCAGCCTGGGCAGCTTTGGAAAAATGTTCTCAAAAGCCATGTTTGTCATAATGAAGATCAAGGCTTTGTACACAAATGGGCAGGGAGTGCAAACCTTGTGCTACAAATATTCAGTTGCCCAGTGCACACCAGTGGATAATTTATAGAGGTATATACCTGCAGAAATGTATTAACTGGCATCAGTCTAGTCCAAGTGGAAATGTTTCTGTTGCAGATTTCGTGAGTGTTGCTTTCCAGTCTTTCATCAGATTCCCAAGTAACTGTTCATGTGCTTTCTTCTGGTACTGTGCTTTGAACTGTTTATGCATTTGATTTATATAACTGATATTGCTTTTGCATTGTTTATACTCTGCCTTATACTGGTTGTTACAGAGTTCTTAGGCTGCATGCACTGCCTCACAGCTCAGCAGACTTTGTAGTTGCAGCAATAAAAAGACAGCAAAGGTATTTTAGATTCATGCTAGAGTTGAAAACATTGACTACTTGACAAGGTGTGTTTAATTCAAAAACAGAAATTTTCACATCTCCTATAATCAGAAAAAAAATAAGAACCTTCCCAAGTCAAGAATTTATCTAAAAGAACCCCCCAACACTGTCCCCTCCAAACTGTTCTGTCTTAAATTGGTCTTGAAAAAGGCCCAAATCTGAAGAGTTCCCCTCCCCACTGATGGTGTTTTTTTTGACTCTCTGATCTAAATTCAAACCACTTCCCTTTCAGAAAAGACTTTGGGGTGGAAGGCAGTGAGGATTGGCCAGCACTCCCACAGCAGTGTTTCAGCTTCAGGTTCCCATAAGGATCAGCACCCTCCCCACCTTCCCAGAAAAAAACCTGCTCCTTCTCTAAACACTGCCATCCTCTGTGACTGGAGGACAGCCCAAACTTTTCTTTCACTGCTGAGCTGGAGTGAGTCTCTTACCAATGATACTCAAAAGCAGTGCACATAAAAAATCACTGTTGCATTAGAGATATTGAAATTTAGCAGAAAACAAACGCCATTGCATTCCAGTTGCTTCTCAGAGATCAAGAGGGCTAGAAGGTCTCAAGAAAAAAATATTTTTCTGTTAATTGAGGAAATTCTGTTTATACAAAAGAAATGTAACTTTGAGATGGCAGCTCCATGTTTTTGGATTTAACATGTTAGGGAAAATGTGAAGCAATCAGACAAAACAGAACTGAGACTCATATGCACATGAAAATTCAGTTTGAGCAATGATAGCAACATCACAGGAAACTGAGAAAAAGGGAAGCTGGACAATGAAGAGGATATAAAGGTACTGGTTTCTTCTGTGTGATGGATTTCAAATACAGAAAACTGAATGTGTTTCTGTGCCGAAAGAAGAATTAAATTACCCACAAGTGCTGTTGCTTTCCACTGGAGTAAATGAGTCCTCAGCCCTGAAATTTATGAACTGATGCATGGGCTGAGAGGGGATCTGTGCCCACAGGCTGGTCACTCTCTCATGGGGTAGGAGACCTCAGGGTTTCTGTGTAGCACAACTGAAGTGAAAGGTTTACACTTAGTCATAAAATCTTAAGAAAAAAAACTGAAAAGCAAGCATGGCTTACCCAGGTGTTTCAGTCAATTAACATGGTGGTTAAGATATCCTGAAGGGAAGAAGTAAGGTTGAAATCTCAACTTTTTAGTAAGTGTTCTAACAAACAAGATATATATATCTGTAATTTGTGCATTTCCCTTCTTACATTATGGTGCTGTTTATCTCAATATTCCTTCACTTAATATCTTCTGTTTTCCAGAGTTTTTCTATTTACTCATGAACTGGATTTGATACTTCTCAATTTTGTCTTAAATGTGCTTTCCTTCAGTAGTTAGACTAAGTTTGTTGAAGAGTGAGTAGCTATTGTGATGTTCTGTTTTTCTCACTCTGGTCTCCAGCTCTGTTACTGTTCTGTTCTGTTTCTGGAGTATTTCAGTTACTTAGGGCTATTTATTCTTGATGGATAACTTGGATTAAAGTTATACATGGCATGTGCAGGACAGTCAGGGTATCAAGCCCAGCCAACATGGCCTTATGAAAGGCAGGTCCTGCTTAACCCACTGATCAATGACAAGTAACCTGCTCAGTAGATGAGAGGCTGCACGTGCCATCTGTCTGTTGTCTTCAGGAATGCCTTTAACACTGTCCCCCTCTGCATTCTCCTGGAGAAACTGATGGCTCATGGCTTGGATGGGTGCACTGTTCACTTGGTGAAAAGCTGTCCAGGCCCAGAGAGTGGTGGTGAATGGAACTAAATCCAGCTGGCTGCCAGTCACAGGGTCAAATGCCAGGGCATTGCCTTGAGTCACAATAACCCCATGCAGTGCTACAGGCTGGGGGAAGAGTGGCTGGAAAATAGCCAAATGGAAAAGTACCTGGGGGTGCTGGTTGTTAGCATCTGAGGCAGCAGTGCCCTGGTGGCCAGGAAGGTCTGTGGCATCCTGGCTTGGATCAGCAATAGTGTGGCAGAAGAAGCAGGGCAGCAGAACTGTACCTGGCAGTGGTGAGGCTGCACCTTGAACCTGTGCTCAGTTCTGGGCCTCTCACTGCAAGAAGGACACTGAGGTGCTGGAGTGTACACAGCAGGGCAATAGAGCTGGTGAAGGGTCTAGAAAACATTTCCTTCAAGGTGAGATTGAGGGAGCTGGTGTTGTTTAGCTGGCAGAAGTGGAAGGTCTGGAGGACATCATTGCTCTCTAAAACTGCCTTAAGGAAGTTGTATCAAGGTGGGGTTGGTCCCTCCTGCCACTGCTGTGTCTCAATAGAAAAGATGAGAGGAAATGGCCTTAAGTTGCATCAGAGGAGGTTCAGATTAGATATTGGAAAAAAGATGTTCACAGAAAGAGTGTTTTGGTGCTGGAATAAGTTGTCAGGGAGGTGGTAGAATCACTGACTCTGGAAATGTTCAAATTCATCTGGATGTGGCACTCTTGGATATCATTTAGGGGTGATTATGGTAGTGCTGGGTTGATGAATAGTCTAGATGATCTTACAAGTCTCTTCTAGCCTTGATGATTCTGTGAAAAGAATTTGGATAATTATCCTAGAATAACAGTCCTTATGAGCTACAAAATTGCCACAATGGTTTATCACAAACTGTTTCCAAAATGCATGGTGTTAAACCAGATGTGGCACTTCTGTCATGGGCCAAGAGTATTCACAGATTAATTATTTAGGGACTGGTGTTTTGGAAAAAACTATTTTTGAGTAAATATTTCTAAGAAGCTCACATGTAGAAAGGTTTTTCTGCTGATGTTCTCCACAATTCACTCATCACTCACAACATTTAGTGTAGCAGCAATCTGGAAGCAGAGGTGAAAAGAGCCACAAATCTCACTTGATGTGCCGTGTGGGTAGTTTTTGCTGCAAGCAGTTTAGCTGTTCCTTTATAAGCATTAAAAGTTTATTAAAATGCATGAGAGACATCCATTATAAACCAGAAAAAAGTCTATTAATATTACATATCAGATAAGAGTTTTATCTACACATTCCATCCCCCAAACACCTAAACACCTAAAAAAAGGCATATTTAGCTGTTGAAATTTAGAAATGTCAGGAGAATATTTTTATATTGTGCTGAGTAATTGATTAAACTATTAAAAAGTGGATCAATAATGAGATCTTCTGCCTAAAAATCTGACGAGTTCCAAACAATGCTGGCATCACTCCAGGACATGATGATGCAGCTGACATTTCCTGACCTTGCATGGTTTAAAGGCAAATTGTATGGCCTTCCCACAATAGTTCTGGGAAGAATGAAAATGACCAATAAATATTTGAAGGTTAATAACAATGAGGAAGAAAAATCCTTTACAAAAAACCCCAGTGGTTCAAACAGACTTAACAGGATAATATTGAGGGAAATGTAGATGTACTACAACAAAAAATTTCTTGTTAGTAATTTACTCAGCTACATATATTTAGGTACAAAATAATTTCTCAAGCGAAGTGGGAATATAGCTTTCTTACTGGGATCTTTTCACGCTGGTCTATGTGCAGATGCATTTGCATGCAGCAGTAATATACTATCAACAGAGAGAGGATTGTTTGTCTAGTTTCCCTGTGAGGTCTTCTTGTTTCAGTTGCATACTGTGAAACTGATGTGGAGTGAGTTTCACAGGTGTATAGAATACAAAGAAGTGAACAAGCAGAAACTGGTGTCATAAAACAATATCCGTTCCTGACTGCAGCTTTAAAGATGCTACTGTTTTCTTTGTAGTCAACTCTAGCTGTGTTTTAGCTTTTTAGCCCCATAGGAGACTTTTTACTGCAGGATCCTCTCAAAATTAGGTATTTCTTTTCCAAGGTATGTGCAATGTTAGTACATCTATGTAATTCTTTCAGTGCAGCTCAGCAGGATTTTGCCAAGTAGCAGCTTTCAAGATAACTCCCTATTGGTCTCCTCTGGAAGCAATTGATTAATAGCTTGGCTTTAAACAGAATATTTCTCAAAAATATTTTCTCCTTAAATAGGCTTTTCATTGCTTATAACCATTTTCATTCTCCTGTAAATTATAAGACATACATCTTTGAAGGAAAATTACTCTCATTCTGTACCAGGCAGTTAATATGTGCTGATCTCAGCCAGCAGAGCCAAAGGTGTCTATGAAACATGCCAGGTGGATAAGCTGCATCACAATTAAAGATGAGTCATCATTTGTTTGTATTTATTCACTCATGTCTTAAAATTGGAATCCTAAAAGATTAAGAGAAAATAAATTAGATTTCAAAAATATTCATCTTTATGACAGCTTCTGAAATTTTACTGCAGAACTTAATCCTTCCTTGCAGAGGAACCCAATTTTCAGGCACCCTCGATATTACAGCACAGTATTTCATGTGATGTTCTCTAGCTAGAAGATATGAGTGTAATTTTCTGTGTAGATATGGATCTGCTACTGCAGAGTTTACCTGCTAGGTCAGGAAATGTTATTAACAACTTTGTCCATTGAAAAGCAGAAAAATTAAACAGAGCAACCTGAGCCATAGTATTAACCACCAGAAGTCTCCTCTATCTTTGAAAATGCTCTCATTTCTTCTACATATGGTATTAGAGAAACACATGTGCAGAACAGCTTAATATTACATTTGCAGTGCTCTGGAAATGTTTGGGATACAACACAAATTCTGATTACAAATTGCTACATCCCAATCACATTTTTTCCTATTTTTTTAGGTACTTTTACATATTTATCAGTCAGAAGGAAAGAACTAGCCAATGTAAACAATTCCTGACTTTTCTTTTGCTACCATTAGATGTGTGAGTGGTGTCCTATTTCAGTAACTAGTTTATCAAACAGTGTTTTTCGGTATTAAATCAAGAAAAACCCTGTTCATGAGGAAATGTATAGTTTCTATATTCATGTCTAGAAAATGTACTAAATATGCTGTAGCAGATTTAACACGTCCAGCAGTTTCTGTGGTGTAGTATTATTCCAGAGAGGGGGAGAACCCAAATATAGTCTCTGTGAAATCTATAGAACATTTAGACTGCAAACTATTTTATTATGATTGTAATGCAATTAATTGAACCAAGAGACATCTTTTCAGTAAAGATTGAAGTCCTTCAGCTGCAACTTAAAAATGCACAGTTTCAACTTCTCATGGTTCAAGTGGAAAGGGAACACACAGTTTGGGGCATATAGCTAGGGAATACTCATCACAAAAATTGCCTGCTCTGGAAATGTGGTACATATGTTACACATCCCCTCCCATTCTCTTGCAATCTAAGGTATAACAAGTTAAAAGATCCTTAAAATGGACTTCACAGAGTGTTTCAATGCATGTAGACTGGAGACACTTGTGTGCAGAAATCTGCTTAGCATTAACGTGTGTCTGGACTATTGAATTATGCAGGCAGAAACTTTCCTTTGTGCTCAGATTTAAATCCTGAAACTAGTTCTGTCTAGAATAATACATAAACTGTAATGTTATCTCAGTTTTTTGTGGGCTTTAGGAAAAATTAGAGGCAACTGGTCATCTGCTCCAAATTTATATGCATTTAATCAAAACCTTTCTGTCCTGGTAACTACAAACAAAGTCTTTTTAATCCACCCTTTGTACATTTCTGTAGATATTTCCACAATATATCTGGTGAAAATACATGCTTAACTACAGAGAATTTTTGAAATTTCCATAGCTTTTTTTTTTTTTAGTTTCAGGCTTGGTTTTATATCTCTGAATTTTAAGTTTTTCTGCCCTATGGCTTTTAAATTAACTGTAAAAACATGCACTAATAAACCCTTGGGGTTTTTTTTTTCATCTAGATAAGTAAAACTGATTTAAAATTGTTTATTCTAGAAGTCCAGAGTATTTATATTTGAATTTTAAATCCTGCATTTCATATATTGTCTTATTTGCATTGCACTTTTCAGTTCAACCATTTATCCTGACAAAAAAAAATATTAAATTTTAAAATAGGACTATGTATGTTAAAGAGCATTAAATGTTGGTTGAATTATAGCCCAAAGGCTAAATGTTTGTATCTGTGAAGGTGTAACAGAGTTAGTCTGGCAATGAGTAGTTTTGTTAATCCATGCTATGGACCTAATTCCCGATGATTTTCAGCAGGAGTCAGTTTCTTCTGCTCTGCAGATGTTGTAAAATTGTTCAAAGAGTGTACCTGGATCTGTAATGGAGTATCATTGATTCACGAGGACGTTGCAGTGAACTCAAAAAATTAGCAAATCACCTAGAGTCTGTGGCACTGAGTTAATATTTAGATAGTATAGGCACTTAAGTTTTAAGACTTGGGCATTATTAAATAGAATTGATCACTAAAATACAGTAAATTCAAGGTAACCTGAAGACTGATCACCTGTAATACTTTCTTATTTTGCCTGTTTTTATATCATGTTTTTACTAGCTCTGTAGTTTGAATAAGTAAAGCAACATACTTTATCATCCTTCCAAAATCTGAATTAATTTTTTTCTAGTGAGCTATGGTTTGATGATGATTTTTTTATAGTGTCATTAATCGTATTAAATCTTCTTTCATTTCTGAATAAGAAGTAGCATTGATAATTAAAAAAAAAAAAAAAAAAGACTGCATGAGAATTGTCATCACAGAACTATGTAAAATAAAAATAGAACTTAAGACCTTTATATAGGCTGAAGAAGTGCTGCAGAATGGTATTTCTGAGGACATGTAGAGCATATTAGAAATGTGATGATTGAATAGTAGTTAATCGTTGTGTTAATAATGTTAACTGACTAAAATTTTTTTTCTGAAAAATGTTTCAAAAATTATGGAAGTACAAGGCACTTCTTTTGGTCAAAAAGTCAAATTCCTTTCTAATCCTAAGTGTTGTAGAAAAAAGGAAGTTTCCAAACTAGGAAATATTTGTGTAGGTCTTAGTGGTGAAAGGGAGAAGTGAAATAATCCGAAATGCCTCTGGAATATGAGCACTTTTGGAAGGGCCAGATTTGTTACTGAGTAGTATTGTCAATTATGTGTTGGGAAGGACTTGTTCCTAGGTTTATTCTGGAGTTAGGAATTACAAATGAAGTCTTCTACAGGCCTTTTCTGACATACTCATCTGATGTTGAGTTGGTGATGGGCCAAGCACTTTCCCTAGAGTATCTTTAGGGAGGAGGAACTGGGAAGCCACAGTGATGGTCAAATATTTTAGAGAAAGGAAGCTGATTTTGTGATTTTACCTGTGAAAAAACTATTTTATCATCAGAAGCTGGATAAAGGCAAGGCCTCAGTTGGGATAATTTTTATACTGCAGATGAGATAGTTCTAAAAGAATAGGTAACAAATCTTTGTTCTGTTGTATTTTTTCATCAGTAGTATGGCCTTCATAATATTGTATATCATGTGATATAGTGAAACTAATTTCCAATGGAACTATTAATTTCAAGGCTCTCTTTTCAGCTATTCTGGTTTTGTTTGTCCTGACTTATTAGTAGTCCACTTTTTATAATGAATTTTCTACCTGGATAGTACAGGCTTATTCTTTAGTACTCCTTCAGGAGTGAAACAGAGCTGCTTGGATGAGCTTTTTGACCCACAAGGGGTCAAAACTTGCTCTGGCCAAAAGAAGAAGCTAGACCAAACATCTTTTCATTTCTCCCTTGCCTGGGTGCTCTTTTCTAGTATTATTTGCTTTGTCTCATTTTAGTAGTAACAATTATATGGACAATATAACAATATATGGACAGAAAATACAATCTGATGAATTACCAACTGCAGACACAAAGTCCACCTGAATTTTATACTAAACCTTGCAGAATTTTGAAAACAAAAGTTGAGGACAAGTACCTAAACTTTTCTCATCAGTCACCTCAATCTTCAGAATTGAAGATAATTTTATACTGGGTGCTGCATGAAACACTGTACAATATTTGTAAAATTAGGTTCTAACCCAAAGATAAGGAAGTTAGAAAGAAAACTTGCTGAATGTATTCTTTGATAAGTTTCTCTGGGTCTGCCAGACTTGTGCTACCATACAAACAAACCAAAATCCCCCAATCCTCCAGAGCCAATCCTGTCCCACAGTGTTGGTCAATTGTTGCAATTTTTTCTTTATAAGGAAACAATTCAATGCCAACAAAACATTTTTTTTTTGTTTGGCAGGCAGCTGTCATCAAAATTGGATGTCTGTATTGTTACTTTTTGCTCAAAATTTTCTCTAAAAATGAGTGTAAACAAAAAAACCCACCCCTCAAACAACTAACAAAATCTCAGCTTTTAGTTGACAGTCTTGCAGTAATTCCAGAGCTCCTGCTGCTGCGACTGACATTTTCCACTGGAATCCCTACTTCACTAAATAATGTAAAGTTCTAGCTTTTCTGGTGAAAGTATAACCTATTTGCAAGGAGGGAAAACTGATACCCAAAGTGTTACCTCCCTGCTAGTTTTATATGTTACATTTTGGTAAAGAAGAAGGGATTAAAAGAGTTCTCATTCACAGGCTTGAACACATATTTGGGAGTGTTTAATAACAGAGCATGACACATGAACAGTCTTCCATATTTTTCTATGCATTCTGCTAAAAGTTTGTGCAATGGAATATTTTTCCAGATGAAATTGCTGCCTAGCCAAAATGAAATCTGTGGGTGGAATTGTGTTTACATTCACAAACTAGCACTTAGCCTGATTTCCTTACTTGATTTGGGTTTATTACCAAATCATCAATATTAAGTAATTTTATCTTTTTTAATAGGTTCTAATCATAGTCTACTTTAATACTTTTCATCTTGGAAATATGTAGCATCCAGGCAGAGGCCATCTCTGACCAAACCAATGTACAAGAATACATTGCTACATTTTTACTTGACACATGTGAGGTAACACTTTTAAGCTATTGAGAATATGAAGCAATTGTAAGCTGTATTTGTGATGTATAAAAAAGTCTGAAATTTTTTTATTTCACCCTCAATCTGCAATAAAGCATATATTAAAGTAGAGGTAAGTAATTTATTTCTCAGTTAAAGCTCTATGTCTCTTATGTTTCAGTAGGAATTGACAAGATCACCCAGATTAATCACAGAATCATAGAATGGTTGGTGTTGGAAGGAAGGGCATGGACTCTGGTGGCACAGTCATGCACATGACTCAAAAAAGGCTGAGTGTAGCAGAAGAGATTATTATGACATTTCTACCATTTAAAAGAGCTGTGGGTCTTTAGAATGTCATCATCTCAGCCTAAGAGATCAGGAGACACATTCACTGTACACTGTTTTTAATACTTTTTTGTGTTGAAGTAGATTCATAGAGCTGTCTTGGCATGTTTTAACTTTTACATCTACTAAACAAATTTTCTGAAATAAATATCTATGATTTAATTACCTTGTATTTAAACATAACATAGTAAAAGAGAGGATGTAGTCTCCTAGTCCAGAATTACATCACAAGACTGTGATTATCCTCTGAGTCAGATAATGATGTAATAAGATTAATTTTAATATTGAAAATTGAGATATTTAACATCTGCTGCTTACAAGAGGATCAAGAATGTTATTACAACTACTAAAGGTCTGAGCCAGAATTTCTTGTAAGTAATGTAGCCAGTCTCCAGCAACCCCTGAAAGATGCTGAATTCTCCTTTCTGTAACATATTTTACCTCCAGGGAGCTGCGAAATATTCTCACACTGTCATCTAACCAGATAAACAAAACTGAAAGTAATGTAATCAAGTTTTTATTCCCATCAGCATCCTTTCCTCCTTCTCTGGCTTTTGAACTGTTTTCTACAACTGCTGACTTTTCTTATACATATGGAGCAAAATGTAGAATCAAACTGTGTATTTCAGGAGGAAATGTGTGTATTTCATACTGTATACTATATACTCAGTGTATATATATTTTGAGTTACAGTTATAACAAAATTGAATAATTTGTTAAATAATAAGATTCATTTTGTAATTTTAAACTTGAAAATTCTGTCTAGGCTTATGGAAAAAATACTGTCCTATGTTCTCATATTTGTTTTTCACTTAATTGCACATGTTAAGAGTGGAGTGGTTAGTGAACAGAGATATTTTCCAAGTGCCAGAAAGAAAAATTGCATTGTAGTCTGATTGTAGGTGCTGACAGTGAGATACTATTTTCTGTCCCCCTACTGAGTTTTTGTATAGATAGGAAGAGGGAGGAGAGAAAATTTGGCTGACTTTTGTTATGTTTTACTTTCTCTGCTTTTATAACAGGTAATTTAATATCCCTGTTCTCCAAAGTGCTCTCAGCATCCCCCCTGAAGCTGCTTGCTTCTGCCTATTTCTGTAGCAGGTCTCCTTTGTCTTGGTGCCTCTTCCTGAACCTGCACACTGCCTGTGCTAAGACATCCCTCCTGTTAATTGAAACCTCACAATTAAGTGTTTTGTTGCATCAGCACAGTTGAAGTCTGACCTCAGCTATTAATGACAACTCACTTATTGGAAGTGTTTCTTGAAACAAAGATGGCAAAAACATTATACAAATGATTGGTTCAAATAATTTTTTGTAATTTATTTGCTCCCTCATTATAAAAAAATGTATTTGCTCGTTTTCAATGTTTTCATTGCAGAAAGGGTTTAATAGCTTAAATATTGAAGTACATCCAAATATATTTTATATACAGTCAATGTATATCAATTGGCAAATATATATCTTGTAAAACTGTGTTTAAAGCTAGTAAAGGACAAATACATAAGAATATTTTTATAGAAAATTAATTATTATAAGATCAGTATCATTAGTAAACAAATAGGTATTTTACATAGGAACCACTTGTTTCACAAAAGTTGTGTTTATTTCTTTGACTGTGTTGTTGTATTTAATTTTCCCCTTTCATCAGGAAAATAATTTTCATCACAATGTATAATTGCCATTTTTCCTGGCTTTGCTCCGTGGTGTAAACCATAAGCAACTATTGAGCAGGGGCTTTTTTAGTGGTGTCTGCTAAGGATTTTTCTTGCCAGCACTGGTGTTTAAAATTATGGTGAATTTGCACACTTCCAGGGGTTGGTTGGTGAGCTGTACATTGATATTTTTACCCAGCCTGTAGGAAAGAATGTATGAATGTCCATAAATGGAGATGTATGTGTGTGTATATATATGTATGAAGCCATGATGAAAGTCTTGTTATCTCAAAACTACTTCATAGAATTTTGCATGTTTTGATGAGTAAGTTTCTGTGAACAAAAGCATAGTTAGTGAGGCAGTAGATAATAACTTGTGAACTGGCAGTAAAGGTACCTGCCTGGGTAATGAAAGAGAGTGATTCAAGTCCTTGCTTTGCCAAAATGAATGTAAGGACCTAAACCTGAATCTCTGCCTGAGAGGAGCTTCTTGTCTCAGTGAATGCTGAGAGGAAAGATAATCCTGCTCTTTTCTAAGATTACTTCATGAGGTAGACTGACATTTTAGCCTTCTGGCACTCCAGTAAATCACTGTCTCAATCAGACTGAAGAGAACAGTGTGGGCAGAGGGGCTTGCATCACACCCAGTGGTCCCTGTGTAATTCCCTGAGGCTGGAAGAGCAGTGTGAGCATCACACTGCACTGAGCAGCACAGGCCACTTCCAGGTGAGCCATCAGCTCGTGCACTGCCTGCAGGGGCATCTCCACACCCTGATTCCCTGAGCAGCATGGATGCCTGCTGTTTCTGGCCTTGAACTGGCAGAAGGGGGTGCCTGAGTGTGGATTTCCCACTGTGTTATTCCAGCCTTCTCTGAATAATGGAATTTTTGGGTAAGAATCAAGGGAGAGGAGGAGAATTCTTGAGCAAGATAAAGAATGTGTGCCTTAATATCTTCATTCTTCATGCTGATGATGTACTGCAGGATGTTTTGAGGCAATAAGATTGACTGAGCATTGGAAAATTTCAGAATAGAAGACTTGTAAAGCCAGAAGTAATAATTTGGTTAAATAAAGGAAACACAGAGAGAATGTAGCAGACAAACTTTCCCTTAGTTCAAGGATGCTCAGGACTGGAATTTGGCTTCTCATGGACTGCATAGATAAGAATTTGTTGTCAAATAAATTGCTTAAGTGGCTCTTTTGTTGGTTGTGTTGTGAGGTAGCTGCAGCAGTAAAGCAAAGCCTTTTGGCATGTGCAGAATGTGAATAAAGATGAAAAAATCTTTAGGTAAGAAGAGAAAGCTGAAGTAAGAATCAAGAAAATCCTGATTGCTTATTATATATCAACTTTACTAGCACTTCACTGGAATATGACAAAACAAGATTATAACTGAAATGATTTTTAAAAGTGTAAATTTACAGGAAGACCAAATTAATATAGAAATGAACTAAATAACCACAGTGTTGCACTGAATTCTCTATATGGATTTGAGCTGATTTTTGTGATGCATTTTTTTTGCCCAAATGGTTGTATATTCACCTAAAATGATTCTTATGCTTAGAAAGTTATAGTAACTGCTTTCTTTACTGTTTAATTAGTGCTATTAACCAGGGTTTCCTGTTTGTCATCAGGATTTTATTGTCTTTATGCCAAGATCTTTGGTTTTTGCAATTAAATTTTAAAAGAATCTTGGAATATACATTTTTACTAGCTAAGCTTTAATTGATGGAATGGAAACAGTAACTCAGCCAAAATTTCTGTTGATTCACTAGAAAGAAGGATCCAGTCTTCAAAATCAAAGTAAAGGATTCAATAAAAAATACCTGAGCAGGCCCAGAATTTTTTCTGTTTGCAGCAATGATGAATTATATATAAAATGAATCATATATAAAATGAAATAATTTAATTTACATTGGGTTTTTTATTTACAGTACAATTCTCAGAAATAAGTACTTTGTTTTAGAAAGCAGAGTGGATTTTTTTTGGTTTACATGTAGTTAAATTTACAGCTGTTACAGATAATGAGAAATTTGCAATTAACTTAGGTAAAAATCAAGTTAAGGTGAAGAGAACTTGGAAATTCTTCTCATTTCCGGCCAAAAATAATTTATGCCAAAGTGAATGAATTGTGTCTGATAAAGATGGAATAATTTAAGACACTAAGCTCTGTTTTCCTGTTCTGCAATTCTGCATGATTCTGTGAACACTTAGTTTCTAATAAGACTGTCAGAGCACTAAATCTTATCTAATCTTAAAAAAGACTTTAAAAAACTCTCACCAAATATCTGATGGCAAACCAGAGATGGATTTAAAGGGGCTTTTGAGCTACTTCTTCTTGTTACTTTACAGAGATTTAGCTACTGACAAAAATATTAGTATTTGCCTTTTCAAGCATCACAGACTGAGAAAATCTGAATATTTATCAAACCTCTTTTTCAACACTTTTCTTTCTATCTTGACCTACCTTGTAGCTCCCTGTTGTCTTGAATCAATGTTTTTCAGAACAGTGGCTCCTGTCAGTCACTCCAATGCTTCTGTGTCTGGGCATGCTGATATGTAACAGTGTGAAGCTGACATGGAAATGGCCAAAGCAGGAAGGAGGTCTGGGCTGCATTTTCAAAGATAACTTAAAAAATGAATCATGGTTATGGGAAAATGAATATTCTCTTAAAAGCAGGGCTCATTTTTACCTAGACCTTTCCAGTACTTATCCCTGAGTCATATAAAGAGTAAGCGTTAGAAAAATGGAGTAAGCAAACATTATGACTGTCAAAATAAGATGCATTTAGATGAAGAATCTTTAGAGGAGTAGATGGTATTACTTTATGTATTGAAATTGATTATATAGCCTTGTCAAATTACCATGAAGGGTTTATTTACATTTGGCTTATGTCCTAGGCAGCACAGCTGCCTTTCTAGTACAGACAAAGCTTATTGAAATCTTTGTCATGGGTTTTCCATGCTGTAGAATTGCACAATTAAAACCAATAATAATTATATTTTCAGCAACCTATTGTTCATTTTGCATTAAAAAAGACAGTCAGCAAAACCCTCTTGATATGATATAAATCCCATTAAATATTCAAGGACAGAGTCTCCAATTTCTTCCTTTACATAAACAACCACTGCAAGAAAAGACTTAAATTGTGCTCACTACTTCTCAGGCAGAGTAAAAAAAATAGTGAAAACATTAAAATTACTTAATTTTTGGTGAAGAAAGCAAAAGCTTGTGATCTTCTTTTATAATTATGATTTTTCCTAATTATGAATCATTCTTTCATACATTCAGACTGTTTTTCTTTTTTTAATCAGGGATTTTTTTGCATCTATTGCAAAATGGATGTTCAATACTGGCTTGATTACAATTGAGTTTTGAAAAACAGCTTATTTATCCACATAATCCCAATGACCTTAACTTGCTGTGTATCTTCTTGCATGAAGAAATTTGTGTGATGTCAGGGTTTGTATCAGAGGACTCCCCTATGAATAATAGCATCAGGTAGCAGTGAAAAGACAGCAATAAAAATGGAGATAATATGGATTTTACAGGCCATAAGCAATGAGCTATTTTGTGTTTATCTTGGTGAGTGTGGGGAAGGTGAGAGGTGTTACAAAGAAGTCCTTGACCACCTTATGAGAATGGAGGAAAGAAATGGGAGTGAATTTATAAAACTGGTTCATAAGTGAGAACTGGCTTGGAGAGCTTCTGTCAAGTAAATTAGATGGTGGTGAAAATCCAGTGATGAAAATTCAGTCTTCTGCATGAGAATAACTGTTTGAAGCACAGGAAAATGGTTTACTATGGTATAGTTGGGCATTTTCTGCAAGATTATTTCTACAGTGTAATCTTTATCTCATTTTTCAGTCCATAGTCTGGAAAATTCTTACAGATCAAAGTCAGGGAACTTACAAGAACAGGTACCTTTTGGGCAGAAATTTTGCTAATTTGGAAAGAGAAGAAGGAAAAGCTTCGGGCAAAGCAAGAATATTAAGTTATTACAAATCATCCACTTAATTTGTAGCAAATTGAAACAAATTTTTACATTTACTCTTATGCAAATATTATTTTTAACAAATACTAGTGAGATTTTAGATCATGATGGATATTTATGTTAAGAATGATGACCGTGAAACCCCACACAGAATAAGTCATGTTCTTTTATAGCTTTATTTGATCAATAAGAAATTATCTGTAACCATATGAATACATGTGAATTTCAGATGTTATGTTCACTTGTAATAATAAAAAATAATCCTATAGGAGGACAGGTAATTTCCTGTAAAAAGGAGACTCCTCTTTGCTACAGTATTTAATGAAGCTGAGGTCTGTGGAATGCTAGGTGATGCTCGTGCTGTTTTGTGATTTGCCACTGTGGTAATATATTCTCCTTGATGTACTGTTTCTGAGACTCCAGCAATTTTTTTCCAAAGTTTAAATGGGAGTCAGCTATTTAATCCTATTTATAGGAAGAAATTGATCTCATAATAATTGGTATAGGTCTGAAATGATTTTAAAAAGGAAATGTAATCAAATTACAAATTAAAAATTGTATCCCATTATTTGGGACATAACATATTTTTCTTCTGTGCAATGAGAGCTGTAGAAGTGAAAATATTGAAATAAATACTTTAGTGAGGTCTTTGTAAGAGTGTGAATGTATTTTCTGAGACAGAACCTCATTCTTGTAGTGAGGGCAATATTTTCTAGAAGGTAATGTGTGGTGGGTTGACCCCAGGCAGCGACCACACAGTGCCTGCTCATCTACCCCATCCACACCCACCCCAGCAGGACAGGGGAAAGGCTAGGGAGAGCAAAACTCATAAAACTCATGAGCTGGGATAAGGACAGTTTGAAGGAAAAAGGGGGAAAACACCCAGCAAGTGATGCAAAAGCAGTCATTTACCACTTTGCACAAGCAGTGATACCAGCCAGTCCCTGAGCTATGGCTGCTTTGAAAGCCAGCTTGCCTTTCCTTTTCCTCTCCCACACCCCAGTTCTACTGCTGAGCATGACATCACGTAGTATGGAATATCCCTTTCACCACTGTGGGTCAGCTGGCCTGGCTGTGTCCCCTCACAACCTTTTGCCTGCTTCCAGCCTTCTTGTTACTCCTGCAATGCCTTGAAAACTGCCACTGGTTCAAATACAATAAATGTGGTCTTTGTGTTTTCCTCCATCTAACACTACGAGTTGGAGGGGTAGATGATTCAATGTCTGAAGTCTTATACAGACAAACAGGACAGAGAGTGTGTCAGTTGTTATTTTTCTGTCTGGATTCCCCCACGCCACTATCCTCAGAGCCAAGTGAAACAGAAATCTTGGGCAGAGTTGCTTTTATTTTCCATCCATGTTGAGATAGAACTACTCTTTCCTGCTGAAAAAGGGTTTATTCCCACACAATTCCTCTCACTTTTCTTTCATGAAGTGGCAAAATAAGTGCTACTGCATAGTTTTCAAGCATAAAAGTTTTCTTCATGTTACAACATTTCTTCTTCCCCAGTAATATGCTCTTCTATATCCCAATAAAACATGATCAGGCTAAGGCTTTGAGTCAGGGGAGATGGACTGTCAGAAGTATTTGACTCTTACACCTAGAGCTTTTGCATGTGTAAATGTGCCAGGAATTAATGTGTTCTGTTTCTGGAGTCCCAGCTGTTTTTCTTAAAGATTTACTAAGTACTATAACAGTCAAAATGCCTTCGGGCTTGCAAATGAGGAGAGGTTGCACACCCATTTGGAAAGCAGGCTGATGGCAGATTGGAAAGACCCATCTGTGGAGGCTCTTTGAAACTCAATCAGTTTCACTGTGAAACATTTGGCTTTGTCAGAAGTTTCAGGGTTATCCTGAAAGTAGGGTAGTAGACTAGAAAGTAGGGTTTGATAAAAAAAGTGCATTGAATCTTCTTATTCTTATGCTTAACATGACTCTGACTTTTGTTTTAGTAATTGAAAAACCTGACTGAAAGGGAACTATTAAAATACATTTTACTATAATTAAGACATAAGCATTACATCAGTTTGATAATTGCCCTATAAATTTGAAAGCATCTGAACAAACATGGATAACTGGAAATTACTCTGTTCATCTTTATTGGATATACAAAGAACCTTAAAGTGGGGCGCTGTAAATTGATAGAGCCTCAATAAACATAGTTTTGCCTCTCTTGTACTAGCTACAAGTTTGATTTGGAGTTATCTTTCATATATTTTAGACATCCTATTCCCCTTCCTAACACTCAGCTTCAACAGTCCCATTATCTGTCCCTAACCCACAGAGGTCAGAAATCAACCTGCTGAAGAGATCTGCCTCCTTGGAAATGGCTCCAGGCAAGGCTGCCACACAGGAAACTGAATGTCTCTACCTGGGGTGAAGGATGAGACAGGTTTTGGGATGTTTCTTCCATGGAATGGCTGGGACCAGACTTCCCTGCTGCTATTTCCCTCCCAGAGCAAGGATGTGGAAGGGAAAGCTTCTGCTTCTCTGAGTAACCAGTGTTGCTGAGCTTCCCCATTCTGGACCACGGAGCAAAGGCAGCAAAGGACAGCCATGCATGTCTCCAGCCATTTCTGTCATATGAGGCATCTGTTTTTCTCTGCCTACAACTGGAAGCAGGACAGCTGCATGAAACAGCAACTTCTGTTTTAACAGTTTGAAAATTCAGGGGCATACTGTGAGTTCTTTCCCCTGGTTTTGAGCATTCAGGTTAGTGACAGTTATGAGTCTGTCCCCACAAGAGAATTTAAGGGTTGTCTGTCTTCCTTTCTTTTATTTATAAAACCTGAATATCTCTAATACTTCCTTTTTACTCAGGAAAACACCTAGGTACCTGCTAGAAATTTCTCTCTGGAACAGCACTGTCATCTACAGAAAAAAAAAATTAATTAATAATGCAAAGAGTTTGAAAACACCTTTGTGATAGTACAGCACTAATAATTGATGTGGACATAACTGGGGGAGATATGTTTTTTTAAAAGTTGGAATCTTAAAGTCACAGAGTTCAAACCTACAAAATAGGTTAATATTCCTAATTTAATTTTTTTTGCCATAACTAGTGACAGAGACTGCTTGGATGACTAGGGTAGCTTGGGAAACTTCCCTTCTTTGACTATTAACATTATTTAGATTTTTTTGTAAGAGCCTGATAGTTTATTGTAAGTCAGAGAAAATGATGCTATTGATTCCTTCATATTTAGAGGTAAGGTGAGTACAAGTTATTTTTTCATTTCTAAGTGTAGGAAGTGTACAAAAGCAATTGACCTTTATTATATAGTATTCTCTGTTTGGCCCCTATTTCTGATTGTATTTCATTATTAATATAGATCAGACATACATTTTGGATGTATAATGTACTTAATATCTTTGCTAGCTAAGACCTACACAATATATCAAAATGTGTGAGAATTGGAATTATTAAACTTAGTTTTATTATTGATAAAAAAGAAAATTTTTGTAGCTGTTATGAATTTTGAAACTCATGCTTGCTCTTATGGATTAGTGCCAACTGATTTTTATAATTCTATGTTTTGGTTCATAATTAATGCTTCTGAGGAAGATGGTATAATTTAGAAGATATTAATTATAGATGGCATCTGTACTTTAGAGAACAAGTTTTTTTTCCCTATGCATATTGAGACAGGTTTATCTGTCTGTAAGTCAAATTCATATTTCCCCAGTACTTGTGTATGCATTGGACTCTTTTCATAAAATCTGCAGCAACTTAAGCAACTCCACAGAAAGTTTTTTGATGCTTTAATTCTGAATTTGTTTGCATGTGTATGAGATTCTGGGAATGCAAGCATTTACAGAGATTGTGAGTTTAGGCCAATGTTAATATTAAGCCC
Organism: Erithacus rubecula; assembly: GCF_903797595.1. Lineage (NCBI taxonomy): Eukaryota > Metazoa > Chordata > Aves > Passeriformes > Muscicapidae > Erithacus > Erithacus rubecula. The sequence goes on along the minus strand of NC_136687.1, from coordinate 35,195,074 downwards.
AAATGCTATTTTCTTCCTCTGTATTAATCCAGATATTTTAGACCACTGCTTAGAAGTGCTAGTATTGAAATGGGGCTAAATTGTAAGTACTGGGTATTTATGTGTGGTCAGTTTTACATCCATTGCATTACTTAGGTATACAAATAGTTATCTTGGTTAGGTGAAACATCTGCTTTTAGCTTTCTGAGTTAGAAGATGTATGTATTTGTGTGTCAGAAGAGGAAAAAAATGCATGGTTTCTCAACCATGTTATCCATAATTTAGAGAGATTGTGCAAAGCTTGTATGAGACTGTCTTATTCCTCCTTGTATTTAGCAGATTCATTTCAGAACATTATCTGTCAGAAAAATTGTGTGCCCAGTGTGGGCTAATTCATCTGGCATAGATTAGATAAAGCTCTGAGCTCCAAAAAGACAGAGAAATTATTTAGTACCAGATTGTTGAGTACTTCCCTTGAGTTATTACTTGAATAAATTGGATCACAAAAGAGCTTCAAACTGTGATGGGGGGGAGAACATCATGTCAGACTTTCACTTTACCCCTACAGACCACAAATTGTGCTGAAGCTGAGTCACACAGTTACTTTAGACTATGCTTCTCAAGCTGAAAAATAAGGAGGAACTAGGCACTAGGGTCAGTTTTGACAGATGAGTATATAGGAAAAAAATGTGGTATTTGTCAAGATTTTGGTCTCCAGGTGAGAGTGTGAAATTGACTCCAGTGGAGGCAGCCAGCTGAACATGCACATCTTTCCTACCCCCATGTAGAGAGTCAGCACCTGCTTGAAAATCAGTGAAGTTTGGAGGCCAGCAATGGCAAGAGCAACACATTACCTGTGCTTAAAACTCTCCACTTGTGAGGCTAACAGCAAGGACTGTAAGCTTGAAGGTGCTGGCATGAATACCATGATAGTTTTGAATAGATGCCTTCAGTGGGCAGTGGGTTGGAAAGTGACATTTTGACAGCCAGCTGAATAGCATCATCTTTGACATAAATGTGCAGGGATGGAAGATGTGCTGCATGACTATGCCTATTTCTGTGACATAGTGATGCATTTTTCCATACTAGTCTCAATGAAATACCAAAATTTAGGCAGTGGAGGATGTCTTCTTACGAACTAGAAGAGGATTTAAACATTATGTGCCAGAGTTGCAGATTTCATAGGTGACACTGAGCAGAAGGCAGGAAGATAATACTTACTTGTCTCCTGTAAAATGTACTAAAGGACAAACATGGCTTTGCTGGAGTGCACAAAGGGCCTTCCATTGCCAGAAGGTTATGTGAGACTTATTGCCCTTCGTCTCAGCACAGAGAAAGAAACTGGCTTGAGTTCTCTAATGAAGGGTTTCTGATCACTCACCAGCAGCTGGTACAAAGCTCCTGCAAAAAAATTCAGCACAGACATTTTAATGATGAGTCCCTCTTAAGAGGATGTGTTCGGAGAGCCTTGTGTTGGGAACATGGCACAGGGTGTCAGCCAAAAGTGCAGTTTACACTGTGCTGATGGGGCAGCACAGTAAAGGGACTGTCCTCTGCAGTGTGTTCTATTCCCTTGAGCCTGGGGGCAAAGGCAGCTTACAGAATGCATATTGCTGATGCACAGCACTGTCTTGATAAATTGAAGCTTGAATCTAGTCTAGTCAAAGGCAATATAGAAATTACTGCTGAAGCTGATTAGAAAGTTTCCATTCAGTGCCATCCAGGCCACCCTTTGAGTTTGATTGCAACACTGTGATATTTTCTAATATGAAAACCATATTTCATCTTACCTATTTATATGTCAATCTTATGTTTGTGTAATTTTTGCAAGTGAAAATTTCTGTGCATGGATCCTATATGGAATGAGCACAATAAGTCTAGGAGATGGCATATTTCATAATAATCCATTCAGTGTGGATATAAAGGCTCCTGGTAGCATGTTGTGTATGAAAATACCTTCAGGACTTACCAGGCTGCAAACATTACTCACTTTCCTGCCCTCCCCCTCTTTCTATGGAGGTATTTTTCCTTTTTCGTTTTTGGTCTTTTAAAAAAAGATAATTAAATTTGTAACTCATTTTATCTGATTCGTTTTGACAACTTTGATTCCTTTTGTTCTTTTTACTGTGAACATAAAGGACAAGATTTAAACAACTGAAGAGTGCAAAGCATTTATTTATGGGTAAGCACACAGTAGATAGCAAGGACTAGTGAGCTTGTAGGTAAGGATTAATATTACCAGATGAGCATTATATATTCACCAATATGATATTGCACTGCTGCTCAGGTGAGGAGAGGTCAATAATCTTTGCTTTTAGATTGACTTTGATCCTTGATCTTGCTGAGTTGCCGTCTTCTGCTTGTCCATTAATTTTTAGCTTTTTAAATCTTTCTATGTCAGTATTTTTCCTCTTGAGTTCTCATACTGCTTACTATACCTGCATCCACACTTACTTTTTTCCACCTTAGTTTTCAGGCTTCCTAACTCACACAGCTTTTTTTTACTTCCTTTTGGTCATCTCAGCAGTTTTCTCAGCAGACTGACCAAAGGTCACACAGCTTTATTGCCCCAAACTGCTCTTTGTTTCATAGCTTGTCTGAGGGTTGCATGTGAATGGTGTTCCCAGATACTTTCCTTTTTTGACTGGTTTCTTATCTAAAGTTTTTTAGAAAATATTAATATTTGAACTCATGGTTTTAGCTACATCTCCTAAGCGCAAACAGTACATAGAAAAAGCCAAGAATAAATTTAGTGTCTTCTCAGTATACAAAACTTTACAGAATATACAGTGATAAAGCAAAATATTATAAGACTCAAAATAATACTAAGGTTTTTCATTGTGTTTCACTGCTCAGCATGTACACAAAAATTAAATTAAAAATCATGAAATAAATTATATTTAAAATAAAATATAAAACACATTCTACTGTTCTGAAGCCAAATATAAATGATATGGTGAAAATTGTTTGACAGAGATTTCCATAGTAAATCACATAGTATTAATTTCATTTTTTGCCATTTTCCTGGTGTACAGAATATTCTATCATCAGCTAGAATGTCACCCTTTTACACACTATACCAGAAAGAGCAAACAATGATCTCCTGTTTAAGCATAGGAATCTAAGCATAAAATGAGGGATGATAGGCCACAAAACTTAAGGATTTGATGAGTTGCATTAGGCTGCAGCATTGGTGGTGTCCTTCTATGTGATCTGCCTAACTTCAGCCTGACTTTTCTTAGGCATTAAACAAAAGAAGTTATAAAGAAGGTGTAAATATATGAACTCAAGGAGTGAGTGTTGCAGCTTTTTTATCATGTTTTTGAATCTCGATCAGAAATCTCATAGGAACCCTGTATTCTGTTTAACAATAAAACCCAGTAGCTGAGACTGCTGCCCTTACAGCAAGACTGGCATTTTTCTTTCCATGTTGGAAGAAATGTCAAGTAAATTATAATCAAAATACATTAATTTTCCCTGATATTTAGTTGCATTTTTAGAATTTAAAGCTGTGATTCTGCCAGCATTTAAACAGGTGTATACCTTCACTCATGTGGGCTGTTATCATCTGACATGATGAAGTGAGTCACAAATACCTTGGCAGCTCTCCACCCTGAGTCTGTAGTTAAAATGTTGACTTTTTATTATGCTGTGAAATCTCCCACTGTTAGGTCTTCAGGAGCATTTTGAAACAGTCTTCAAAGGTGTCTTGTCTGGCTTCCACTGCGCTCTTTAAGACTGAAACTTTAGAAGAAATTAAAATCTTTCTTAGATGGTTGCTATTCAGAAGTCTCAGAATTTCTCTGCAAGGTTCCTTGGTTATTTTCTGACAGCCTTTTTGTGCTTTGCATATTAAAGTACCAGAGAAAGCTGGTGGGGTGTCTACTGCTCTCTTCAGCACCTCATTTATTATAATAAATACACCGTGGTATATTAAAGATTAATCATTTAAGATTTAAAACTATATAGGACAATAGGATGAAGGTTTGGATTTTTTTTGCTTTTGGTGAATCCAAAGACTCTCAGAAAAACAAAAAACATATCCATGTCTTAGGGCTTGTAGAGCTTCACATCTGTTGGTCTTTCAGCTTGCTCTATACTCCTGTGAGCAGACTGCAATCTATGTGCTTCACCCAAGAGTAGAGTGGAACCATGCACAGACAACATCCCTGTCTTCTCTCCTGAAGGGATTAATGATCAATGATCTCCAGCCTGCAGAGTTAAGATGTGTCCTGTGCCAGGATGTAGGAGGTTTTCCACCAAGAAACCTTGATTTTTGAGATGAATGGATAATTGATGACAAAAAGGACCCCCCCCCAAAAAAAAAAAAAACACCAAATCCCAAAACATTAGAGGAAGAAATGGTTTGAGTGTCTTCTATTCATCTTGGGATGCAGAAATGGGTTGTGTAATCTCTTAGGATTTCTTTCATCTCTACTTTTTTTTATATTGTTTTTCTGGAAGAGAAAATGTAAAATGCCAGGATGTAAATGTAAAATACCTGTCTGCGTGCAACGTCCTGCCTGGGATCCCCAGGGAACCCTTCCAGCCCTCTGGACATACATCCAAATCTGGAGCTCATTGCTGCAGCTGATATGTGGAGCAAACCAATCCTGCACACAAGTAAGAATTTGCATATCTGTTCCTTGAACGCTTTCAACAGCTCCAGCCTCAAATAAAAGCCATAAGGTGTTTCATAAGAAAGCATTGAGAAAATTGTGTATTCTGTATGACCATATTTAATAACAGAAAAACAGGGCTGGAAGGGACCTCAAGAAGTTGTGCAGTCAGTATTGTTCCAGTACCAGTCCTGTGTTCAGCATGTTTTCCAGACTGTAAATTCTACAGCTGCATGTGTAGGTTGCTTGTCAGTGCATATCCCAGCTTCTTAATATGAAAATTTGAAATGTGAAGCTTTAGTTTCATCCAATGTTTTAAGAATGGTGAGGAATAAAAGAGTAGAGATAATCTTGGCAGAAGAAATTCCTTGTGTTTGTAGAAGGAGCTGATTCATGATTAAGTCGGAAATACAATTTTCATCATATGTTGAAAGCTGATGCTATGTCAATGTTACAATTCTTTGGGTTTTTTCTCTTTCCAAAGCTTTTTAAATATAGATTTTCACCAGCCATTTGAACCATTGTGTAAATCCAGCAGCTATGTTTGATTCTAGACTGTGTACTGTCCTTTCCCTTTTGAATTTCTAAATGTGACCAGGATGATTCAGAAAGTTTGGTCTGTTTCATCAAGTTTGTCCTGAGGCACTTATAGATCAAATTGAAGTAGAAGCTGCTGATGTCTGAACTGAAAAGTCTGTTTCTTTGGGAAAGGGAGAGGGCATTTAGAGAGACTAGAGCTGAGATACCTCCCAGAAACTAAGGTAGTTCTGGCCAGAAACAATAAAAGCTAAACTAAAGCGATGTGTGACTCTTCAGCCTTGCACAATTAACCTTACTGTAGCTCTTGCTTTCAAAAGTAGTTTCTTGTCTTGCTTGATTTCCTGGAGTTGTCTGACATTTTCGCTGTATTTCTTTTCCTTTCACTCACTTTCCAAGACACTGTTTAAATTGTGTCCTAACTTTTTTTTTTTTTTTTTTTTTTTTTTTTTTTTTACCACAGTATCTGCAAAACAGGCTAAACACAGGGAAAAAAGAGAATTTTTGAAAGAACTTGAAGACAGTGAAATGTGTTTTGGTTTGTTCCTCTCCACCCCAATGAACAAATCCTAACATTTTAAATTTTTTTGCTAGGAATATCTAGGTATTTTTTTAAAGTTAGAATAATCAAAATGCATCTTCTTTAAAAAAATCAGTGTTGCTTGTTAAAATTTAGGCTTTTTATTATGCTATTATACAAATTGGTGATGCTGAACAAAGAATGATTTGACAGTTAAAGGCCAGATCTTTTTACCCACTTTGAATTGCAACATAATCCAGTTATTTTAAATGCTCTGATTTCAGCTAAGGAGCCAAGTTTTGGAATTTCCCCACCAGTTTTTCTTCCATTAGCTATTGCTGAATAGACATGAAGAGAATAAATTTCTTTGTCAGGAGAGGAAATAAGCAAAGACTTGTGCTGAATACCCACCACTCATATACAAATTTAATTTCAGTATAGTTTTTTATATTAAAAAAGTGTGATGCAGCTTAGCTCCTGCAAGAATAATTGCACAAAAACTCCTAAAAGGAATTTTAAAGAAAATAGAAAACTTGAAAAGATAATAGGCATGCAAATAGGCATACATCTCAAAAGTATTGAAGAAAATGGAGTTTGTAGCCCTGACACTGGCTGGTGTGTCAGGTTCTGTGTGGAAAAGTCTTTGGATTTTAGTGCCACTTTGCTTAATTTAGATGCTGATGTGGATAACATAGTAGATGAGGTATTTGACATTACATCACATATAGTTTGAGATAAAATGTTTTGTGGTTCTTTGGGTGATTTTTAATTTTGCCTCCTGTCACTATTTGTGCTTTGGGTGAGAGATTTATAGATGTCTGAGTTTCACATGAGTTAAGGTGATAAATTACCTTTAATGCTCTCTGGAAGAATAAATACTTTAATCCCTTCCTAAAATCCCTCTTATATCTTTTGTTTTCAGAGGTAAAATGAAGGGTACAGACTAAGAAACTCAGTCAAATCATGCAGCTGAAATAAAAAGTAAAATACTGATGACAATGCCTTCCTCTACAGCTGAAAATAATAGAGGTTAGGAGCATGATGTAACACACAATCTATTGTAGCAGCTGTTAGAAATAAGAAAGATCAGTTGGAGTAGGTTGTAAATAGACATGAACTGGACCTGTTTTTAATCCAGTACTCAACAGCATGCTGCAAATTAAGAGAAACTTTTACCTTTGATGTACACAATTAGGAAGGCCCTGGGGAATACTAATAATACTGTAGAAAGTCTTGCAATTGTGATGTGCTTAGGATGTGAAGCCACTCAGATTGAAGTCTGTAAATACCTTTGGATTACAGTAATTTGAAGTGACAAGATGTTGCTCCCTGCATTCAGTATCACTGAAATTCATACAAAGAAGACCTCTTCTTTTTCATTTATTAAAATAAACCACTGTCCCAGAGCACACATTTACTCATAAGCCTTACTGCTTTCAAAATATTTTTAAACAAATGATGAAGAGCTTAGAGAGGTACTTTTCTGAAAGAAAAATAATAAATGCTATGCTATTAGAAATGGAAGCAATAAGATTTTGTGTGGAATTAGGTGAAAAAAAAATAGCTCTAAGACTTTCTGAGAAACTGGTTTGGGGTTTTTTTTGTCATTCTGAAATTAGCTTGTACTTAAAGAGCTCCCATGATACCTCATGGTTTCACAGATAAATGCTCCATTGTTTTGTAATGGTAATATTTCTTGCAGAATTGCTTCCACCTTTGACTGTGGTCTGCCCTTTGGTGCCTGTGGGATGCATCAGGGGAGCAGCATGTTGTGGGTTTGTATTGTAGAAGAGACTCCTGTGACAAGCAGCAATTCACAGCTCCTTTGTGATTTTATGGAAATGAATGAGCACAACATATAAATGTTGAGACAAGGCGTAAAGTGAAATCTTTCTATGACTCTGTTTCAGTACCTCTCCTGATTTTCAGCAGAGTAAAAATAATTCAATAATAGATTAGTCCATAACAGTTTTCTGAGTTTGACCAACTCTATTTCTCATAAGGTGTTTCTCCATGGTTACAAAGTGACTAACACAGGAAAGACCTCATTGATGGTTTCAGACTCTATATCTCACCAAAACCAGAAATTATATTGGTGACAAGCTGTAGCTGTATGGCACTTATCTGGGATGGAAAGAAAAATGGGTTCTTAATCTGCATACAACAAAGTAAAAGTGCAAGTGTATAGACTAGCAAAACAGGATCAAGGGCTCAGAATAAAATTCCCTACCAAGAAAACTGGATTTCTGTAGTAACTGAATGAAAACTTCAGCTTTCTGCCAGTTTCCTGAAGAAGACTGAAAGGTTTCTATGTCATAATTTTTTAAAAAAGTAGAAGTATTTTGTTGAGGAGATGATTTCCTTAGCATTCTCAGCTCCTTGTATTTTGAATCATTCAGTGCATCACAGAAGCACCAAGCTAGGAAGCTGGGTAGATATCCAAAGGCACTTTGGAGTTTCACTTGCTGCAAGAATATTCTAAATATTCTTTGATAATTGTTAAGTCAGCACAGATTTTTAGAAAGTGCTGGAGAAATATTTTTGAATTTCACCAATATTTCATAAAGGGAAAGGTAAATATTTTTGTTTGTTGCTATTTTGACACCTTTTTGAGATTAGCATGTGGATACATCATGGAACCACTCTGTTGTGATGTCCAATGATCCTCATGGTCTTGTTCATATTTATTACAGCAGTTTATAGACTGCAAAATAAATCATAGAGCATAAATTATGTAAGTAGATAAAAATTCATGTAAAATTTTGTATAAGTTGCTTTGAGAATCAGAGTCATTTGCCAATAGAAATGGCTCTGTATAATGGTTGGTAGCTTTAAAGAGGATTCACAAGTAGTAAAGATTTTCTTTAAGTTATTAACAAGACAAATAATTAAAAGTCAGTATTAACAAAACTAGTGAATTTAATAAAGTAAGACCTATTGTGTTTTCCTAGAACAATTATGAGGATGAAGTTATATGGGACAGTCAGCAAAAATTTCAGCTTGCTCCATGTAAAAGAATGACTTCTCTTTGTAGACAATATTGCTTATGCTGTCTGTTTCCAATATATACATCATGCCTGGGCAACATGAGACTTCAGAAAATCAGTTATTCATATTTGCCTTTTCTCTTTTGAAGTTCTTGCATGAGATTGATTGATTTGTTCAGATTTTTTTCCTGTGGAAAAGTTATATGTATTTTTACTTCAAGGATTTTAGTAGGCCATGCCATGCCTAGTGCTGCAAAAATCAGAATGCTTGCTGCAAATCACAAAACATAAAGCAATGTTAAAATGCTTGTTTCACTAATACTGAATGCAAATATCACCAAGATGAATGGACAGATACCTTTGAAACTCTCTGGAAGTCTGATGTGATGTAGCCTCAGATAGAAACCATGTTCTATTTGCTCACACCCCCAGTGGGATGGGAAAGAGAATTGCAAGAGTAAAGAGGTTGGCTTAAAGAGAGTTTAATAGGTAAAACAAAAGTTGAGCATGGAAACAAAGCCAAGAAAGGGATTCATTCACCACTTCCCATGGATAGGCAGGTTTCCCAGGAAAGCTCCATCATGTAATGCTGACTTCTGAGGACAAGTACCATCACTCTAAACATTTCCCTTCCCCCAGCTTTATATGCTGAGCCTGACACCATTGGTAAGGAATATCCCTGTGGCCAGTGCAGGTCAGCTGTCCCACAGTGTCCTCTCCCAACTCTGGTGTTACCTCCAGCTGCTGGGTGGTGTGAGGAGCAGAAAAGACCTTGACTCTGCACTGCTCAGCAGCAATGATAACATCTTTGTGTTATTCACATTTGTGTTTCCAGCATAAATCCAAAACAGCCCCATACTAGCTTCTATGAGAAAAACTAACTTTGCCCCAGCCAAAACCAACACAAAGTCATTGCCATAGATTTTTTTCCTGATTCTTTGTATGGAGAGCTCTTCATGTGGGCAAAGGGTTGGCTGTTGATGGCCTGAATTCAGAAAGATGGGAGTGAAGCAGAGGCCAAAAGAAGACTATAATTAACAAGTCATTAATGGTGTTGGACTGGAGTAATTCAATAAACAGGTTGTTAAAATAAGCAGATGTACAGAAAGGTTCTGCTTTTGACAACAGGATCCTCAGTACTTATGCCAGCCCCAGGGGCATTTTAAAATGCAATTGAATATATTTTCCTCACAGATGAATTAGGAGGAGAAAAATTGTGGCTGGAGAAACATAATTGGAGATTAAGATGTTAATAAATCTCTCATTTTGTATTGTTAATGCATTTATTGGAGGATAGTTATGGTTTTAATTATACTGAGAAAACAAATTACATTAAAAATACAGTCTAACTCAGTTTTAAACCTAAAAATGGAAATAGGTTTTTCACCTTCAGGAAAGAGAAAATCCTATTTCAAAGACAGGAAATCAGTTGGATTATGTCTAGAAATCTATTATGGATGCTTTTGAAATACTATTGGTATTGAAATTGCCATGTGCTATTATTCTCCAATGTAATTATAAATGACTTGATTGCATAATCTTACACATCATAATAATAGCATTTGCAGAGGTAGATATGGTCTAATTGAAGTCTAGGCAGACTTAAATTTTCTGATAATACTGTTAAAAATCTACAGCAAATTGTAAAGGAAGTACATTTTCAATTCTGCTGCATAGTAATAATCACAGTTTGATGTGTCCATGGAAAGAGAAGATTTGAGGTATGTAATTATATTATGGATATTATGTGTTATGCACAGACAGCAGACATTCCAGTTATGAATGGACTGGTTTGGGTAATTTTTCTTTCCAGAGTCTGGGAGACAGATTCCTAACAATGATTTCTCTTTGTACAAAAGAGCTAGAGTGCTGCTGTTCAAATTGCAGATATTTTGAATACTTAGGCTCATAAATGGCTATTCAAGAAGTAAAATTTCACTCCTGAACTTGGGGCTAGTCCAGGATCTTGTTCCCCAGCTTCTGTTGCTGGCAGCCCATAAATAGGTGGGTCTTCATTACTCTGTGTGAGTGTGCTGGCACACAAGCTGGCTCTCACCTTTTGGCTGCCACTCAGCAGAAACACCTTTAATCTTAGCACACTCACCTGCAATCTCAGCTTCTCAGAAGCCAAGGCTCCACAGTTCCGTGAGGCCATGGAGCTGTGTGGAACTGTAGGAAAAGCCTGTGCTTTACTTCGAATTTGGCTGAAATTTGCTGATAGATTCAAAACATTGTGCAAGAGGGATAAACAGACAAACTCATAACACTACAGTAAAAATTGCTTAGGAAGCTGAATTAAAAATGGTTTATGAAAATGTTAAGAATTAAACCTTTAAAAAATATATAAAAATGCTTTAGAAACTTTTATTTTTTAAATTGTCAGTTATTTCTTCTTCATTCTTGATATTATTTTCCCTTTAAAAATTCTTGCTTGACTGAAGTTGCTATTTTTATTTGAAGATGCTGAATAAGTGATGAAGATGTACAGATAGGCAAAAGTGGAAAAAAAGTGAAACATGTAACCCTACACCTGAATTTTTAAATGTCTTATTTTGTCCCCAAATTGAAAACTATGATTCATTGTGTGGCAAATAGTAAGTTTAAAGGAAAGTTGCTAACAAATATAAAACTTTTTTTTAGCAATTAAATGTCAAACTCACACTTGGTCACAGGATGGTTATAAACAACAAGGATTCTTATTTCAGCATCACTACAGAAGTGTAAAACCAGATAGTTTTGAACCATGTTTTTCCACTGTTGTTGTCTACTTTATCTTCTATATATTCACCTCTACAAGAGTTTATCTATACTTCTATTCAATAAATACTGTCTTTGAACAGTGTGTTTACACCATTCTTGTTTTGGTGGTAACTACCTTTCTCTCTCCCACTTTCAGATTATGTTGTCTTGCCCAACACAATTTTTGATAACATGTCTATGTATTTCCAATCAACTATCTGTGCTGTATCTTGGGTTTCCCTTTACTAGGCATTGATTTGCTTCACCATTGATGTGCCTTCATGCTTTTTGCTAGCAAATTGCACAGAATCAAAGTTTAGGCTGGAGGAGCCTCTTCTGCAGATCATCTATTCCAACCCAGGTCTGATCAGATCATGCTTCTCATGGCTCTGTTTTCTAGTTTTGGGTATCTCCAAAGATGGAGATTGCACAACCTATCTGGGAAACCTAATATGTGCTCCAGCCTGTGGCCATTGCCCCTTGTCCCACCACCATTCTTATCAAGAGGGATCTGTCTCCATCTCCTCCATGTCCTCACAGTGCTGAGGAGAAGGGAAGAACCACTGACCTTGATCAGAGGGCTGCATCCTTGCTAGTCAGGACTACTGATACTCCAGTATCAGTACTGATCACTGATCATGACACTTAATGTGTTTCTTTGAGAGCTTCTGCTATTACTATTACTGCTATCTACATAAAGGTGGAATTAAAGTTATAGTCAGTTTTTGGCTTTGGCCTGTTCTGCTTTGCTTCATTTGTGGCTTCTTATGGATCAATCAGCAGCTGCTGTTGCTAGGACTGCACTGACACCTGCAGTATTTGATTGCAACAGAAGAAGCAGGTGCTCAAGCACTAGCCAACCCCAGTTTTGTCCCCTCTAACAAAGAATTGTTTCAAGAAAACCTCTTTTGTGGTTTGTCATGATGTATAAACTTGAGGAATTTTGTGCTGTTACATTTCACAGAGCAACTCAGTAAAGAGAAAAAAATTAAACCTACAGTAATCCACAAAGTTAATTTCAGACTCTCTCATCTGTTTTTTTGAGCTTTTCTTAACAAAAAATACTTCCAAAATTATCTAAACTGTAGCTCTGGCTGCATGAGATAAGGAATAGTTCCAAGACAATCTTGTTTCTTCCTTTCAACATACACATCTATACCTGTGAGCAAGGGCTTTGCCTGGCAAGATAAAACTTACTTATCTTGCTTACATTGCATATTTCCTTGAACAGTTTAATGGAATTAGCAAGGAAAGAATGGATTTAAGGGCAGTATATAGATGTTTACTACTATATCCAGTATGGTCTGTAAAATGAAAGTATGTGTTTAAGGAAGCACATTCCAGTGATGTAAAAGGCAAGTAAATTTTTTTTGTTATATAATTTTCTGTTTGTATTTTGATGTCTGCATTCACTGTACATATGCTTAATGTAATTTAATGAAACTATTAACCCACAATTTTTTCAAAGAGCACAATGAAAGTGAAACCTGCCATTTCAAAAGTCTTGGAGACAAACCTCTTACCACAAAATATTCAAATGCCAAAAAATGGCAAGAGAAAATCTAAAAAGAGTGGGCTTCTTTTCTGTTTGTTGTTCAAGAATTGCTCATAGTTTCCATTATCACATTCTTGAGCTTTTTAGTGCCCAGTGTTGAGGACAGCCCAGGTGAGGCAGAGATTTGCTTCAGCCTCTGGTAAACTAAATGTGTAATCCATACACATTTGTTGTGTATGAACATTGTTGTCATGAGTGAATGCCATACATCTAAGCAGCAGAGTTTTTCAGAACTGTCCCTATTTTAAAGGATTATTTAATGGTTTCAGTAACCTAGGTAAATGCCAGGCTCCTTATATTCTCTAACATTCTCCTCATTATCTTCGTAGATGACCAGCAGGAGACCCCACAGCCACCAGTTAGCACTGCAGTGGTTGAGACAAAATATTTTATCTGTAGCCTGCATCCTACCAGCATATGTTCTTAGATGCTTTTATGTGTTTAACAATTAAAAGCATATAAACTTAAAGGAATTTGCAGACTATAGCAGCCTGTTTACGTTTGCTGTGTCTGTAGATGCAATGAGTATTCCTAAGCTTTTGCCTTTCTTGTGTGTCCTGTCCCAGTGTCTGTGTTTTCCATAAGTATTTAGAAGTTATATTTATTTGTATGATCTTTTCAAATAAGGAGTACTGAAATGTGACAAACTACTGTTAGCTTCTAAGTCAGAATGTGGCCTAGAATGTTGATAGACACATTGTATAGGGGATTATATCTGTGACCACAATATCCATAGTTTTGTTTTAAATGTACTCATCAAGTCTTATGACTATACCTTGACAATAAGCTGCTAAGGAAGTATTCCTAAGCTTTTTCCGAGAATGACTTCTCCTTTGAGAAACCAGCTGAATGAAGTACGGATGATATTTTAGGGATGTATATCTCATTGAGAAGGGCTGCCCAATTCAAATAAAACATGGACCATTTCTGCAATGGTCTTATCAACAGGTTAATAAACTGAGATAGCATATATCTAGAGTTGTGAGAATGAATTACCATAGAGCACATTCCTTTATGTTATTAAGAATAAAAAGTTCCTCTAGAGTCCTACTCAAATGAGCTGTGTTTGTTTCTAGACTTCACATACTCAGTAAAAAACTCTCTCTTAAGCCAACACCCTTACTGACAGTGATGGGACTTCTAATCAAGCATTTAATTGAAAACACATGATCTCAACTCCTGGTATAAAATGACACTGTGTGATGCTCTATTATAATAGAAGAACTGAGCTGTGGACAGGTTGTGCATCTCTTGAAAATGTGATTAGGAATAAGAATGGATGAAAATTGTTTCTGCATGTTGAGAAACCAAACTGGGAGCTCTTGAAAATTGCATTTTCAGGTATGATATAGTCTTAGCATTTTAGTTTTATTATAGGTGTTCAATGTTTTAAGATTTCTGTTTTGCAGGAATAGTATTCTAGCTGAAGATAGTGTATTGATTTACCCTAAAATGAAGGGAGACACAAGAGAAAATGGAAAATGGGTTAGCTGAGCTAGCAGATGTTACTAAAGCCTATACTTCTTGGAAACCTTTTAATGGCATATCCAAACCTTTGTCTGTTCTGGTTTTCCTCATATAGTTGTATTGGTTTTATGGCTGGGTTTTGGTAGCAGGAGGCTACAGGGGTGGGCTCAGTGAGAAGTGGCCAGGACCTTCCCCTGTCCAGCAGAGCTGGTGTCAGCTGGCTCCAGGACAGATTGACTGCTGGCCAAGGCTGAGCCAGTCAGGGATTGAGAGTAACTCCTTTGTGATAACAGACTAAAGAAGGAAACGAAAGTTACTGCACCGATGTAATTGCAGCCAGAGAAGAGTGGGGTGACAAAATGTGAAAGGAAAAGCTCTGCACATACCAAAATCGGAGGAGAAGGAAGGGGCAGGAGGTGCTTCAGGGACAGGAGCTGAGATTGCTCTGGAGCTTGTGGTGAAGGTCATAGTGAAGCAGCTTTGCCCCTGCAGGACCATGAGGAGGCAGAAATCCAGCAGCAGCCCAGGAGAAACCAGTCTGTGATCACAGAGGCATTGCCACCATTTCCAACTGGCTGGTCAGTGACACGTCTGCCCTTGGAGCTGCCAGGGACTGGCTCTCCTGGACATGGAGGAAGTTTCTGGCAGCTTCTCACAGAAGGCACCCCTGTAGACCCCCTGCTACCAAAGCTGGGCCATGCAAACCCAGAACTGACTGGACCATTTTTCAGGTAGAAAACAGAAAGTAAATTTGTAATGGAAACACTGCCTCTGATGCCAGAGAAAACAATTTCAGTAGCATTGAGATCTAATGTATAAATCAGAGTTTGTATCTGAGCCAGATATTTTGGGTAGCTTTACATGGTGGTTTTTTTTTAGTGTATATATAGCCTGTGTGTAATGAATTTTGGAGTGTTTATAGTATCCTCCAAATGAATTACTCTCTTGAAATGGAAATCCTCTTTCCCTCCTCTCCCTTCCCTTTACCTCAGCTAAGGGCACTATTTTAGAATAATTCTGTGTATAAAAGCATCTGATATATCGTTACTTTTAGCCTGCCTTATTTAGGTGAATAATATAGGTCTGTACTCTGTTTCTTATAATTTCTCAGTTTTTCTGGGAAAAATGAGTTGTCTAACCTGTAGAAAGAATTTGTTGATACTGGGTTCTGTATATATTAGCTAGCAGAACTGAAAGGAATTTAAAACACACTGTCTAACAAGAAGTATAATTTTTAAAATTAGAATTTCTAAACCACAAACCTTGTTTACTAATCAGACTTTTTGTCAGGAGAGTAGCTTGATTAAAATAATAAAAACAATGTCTGGCATGCCCCGTGTTATATATTAGCATCTGATTCAACTATGCTAAAAAATTAACTTTGCCTTGAGGCTTATTTCAGGGATGTTGATGTCAAAAGCACTTTCTTTTCTACAATTTAGAGCTGCAAACTGAATTCCTACCATGTTATCTGTCAGATGCTAATTGGCTAAAAATATGAGCCTCTCTTGTTTTCTCCATGCTAATTCTCATTAGCAACAATATAAAGGTATAAAATAGGTAGTGAAAATGCTGCTGGGTTTTAGTATATAGAATACATTTTTTAAGGGATTAAGCATTTTTATTTATTCTTTCATATGTAAAAGAAGAGAAGGAATTTTCCACTGAACTTCTTGAGCTTTCTTGATAAGGCTTAACTTGCATGCAAAAAATACTACATGCAAGGCAGACTGAATTATCTGACGAACTGCAAATGTGGTGTATGCCAGGTTGTTCTTAGTCTGGTGGGTGAGGTTTTGCAGCCTTTGGAAAGGTGAGTAGCCAGGTAAACAGGATGCCCAGTGCATAGGAGAGAAGTGCCAGTAAACAAGCTGCAGTGGTCATGTGAAGTGGTGGCATGTGAGAGAAGGGTCCAAGGTGTTGTAGCAAGATAGCAAGAGCCTGTGTCTTGCTTTTGAAAAGGAAGCAGGGATATAAATGATGGAATACTGAACGTCAGAGCTGTGAATATTGATGTGATATTATGGTGTTTTTTCAGAAGATATTTGGAGGGAAATGTTGCATTTTGTGTTCCGTATTGCATTAAATAAAAATTGTGTATGGAATATTAGTTGTGCATAAAATCATCTAATATATATCTAAATACCATAATGGTACACAGAGTAGGAAAAAAGTAATAGAATAATTATAATATAATGATTATATTCCTCTTTCAAGTATAACTTTTTTGACATCTTGCATAAACAGATGAGATTAAAGTCATGGTTTTCATAATTTTCCTTTTTTTTTTTTTCATATTTTCCCTAAAAATATCCTTACTGCAGATATTATTTCAAAGTAAAAGGGATTTTAAAATAATTTCTATCGTAACTGTTATTTCAGTGCTAACTTGCACGTTTACTTTCCTTAGGTGTAGATATATTATGTTAGATTTCCACTTAAGTCTTGGGTTTCATAAAGGAAACAAATGGTAATGTGATGTTTTTATGCCAATACTAATCAAATAAAACATATTAATGTCATTTTTCTTGCTTGTACCATTCCTGGCATGTACACAAAAGCTCTATAACATTAATTTATGCATGCTAGATATGTATATTTCAGTGCTTGAGAGTATTTCCTACTACTACCCTTGCATACAAATGCACATACATGCATAAACACAGAAATGCCTTTTATTATAGTTTTGGTTTTTTAAAGTGTCTAACTTTGGAGAGAAAACTTCACCAGCATTTCTTTGTGCTGGACTGTAGAACCATTAAAGCTATTACTTTTTTATTCTTCCTGATAAACCCCTGCCACCTAACAATCCTTTGCATGAATGCAGAGTTCATTAATGGGGTCAGGCTAAAAATGTTTATGATGGCTCTAATGGAGATCCCTCATACTTTCATAGTGCCTGAATAAGCAAGTGAAAACAAATTGCAAAGAAAAATCAGAGGACTACTAAGTCGACTATGGATTTTAGAGAGGCAGCATATTCTTAAGTGATTTCAGCAGTCTGAGTAAAGGGCTGTGATGCTGCATGGTAACACAGAGTGTTAGGACACTCCTGGGTATTCCTGGTTTATGAACCTCACTGCAGCTCTTAGCTGCTCTTTGCTGAAGCTTCTGTGCTCACTTAGTATTTTACAAAGTTATTGAGCTGTGCTTGCACAGCTAAGGGAAAAGTTTCTGTTTCTGCCCAGCATCAGTGACATGCACAATCAGTAATTTCTGCTAGGATGGGTGTTGCAGGTGACTTCTGCAACCATAGCTTGGGGCTCTCTTATCCTATGACATGTTAGAATCAGGGAGCAGTTCAGTGAATGTGAATGTCGTCAGTTGTATGTAAGAGTGGCAGCTTTATTCAGCTCACCCTTTATCGTGCTTAAATGTTGTAATCCATGTATATTGGTACATATGGTTAGAGGACAGCCACATCACCACTTGGTCCAGCTACTTCATATAAACATAAACCCATCACAGTATGCAATATTGCTCTGCCCATGCAGAGCAATCACACGTGGCAGTGAGTGTGATTCCCAGGAACAATTGCTCACAGCCGGCACACAAAGATGAAACCAAAATAAACCCCAACCCTAAAGCAAGAAATTCCTAATTAACCACATATTTCATGAAATACTAACACATTAATTCTCCTTCATAGTGCTTAGTGTTACTAAATAAATTGCAATGACTGAATGAGTAGATTAAAGATGTTGCAATGACTGAATGAGTAGATTAAAGATGTTGCAATCAATGAAGTGCAAGGCATCACTGTTAGATGGCATAAGTGCAAATAAGAGCAAAAAGTAATTCCTGTCTTTTAGTGACCTCTTCTTGGCATGTACCCTGGACAATTGATGTGCAATTGATGATACAGGTTGGTTGCATTAATGAGTGTAAAATGAAAACATTGTGCTAACTCTTGGATTAGTCATTCTGTAGCAAATAATATCAAGGGAATAAAAAATGTCACATCTATGCTCTTTCTAATATGCTCTTGAATTCCTCATCGTTTGGGGATACCTAATGATTCTTTGCATCTGTAGATGTATATGAAACAAGTGACTTGATAAAAAGACTTAATTTCACTTTTTAAACGGAAGAGCAACAATAATCACAAACCAAAGAAGGGTAATATAGCCTTTTTTTTCCTTTTAGGAGACATGCAAACTGATTCTATTTTTCTTGTTTATTGACTTTTCAAAAAACATATGTTAAAATGCCAGTTACTTCTCAGACAAATTCCTAAACTATGTAGCAATTTCTCACAGGTTCGTGTTTAATTTATTAGCAATTACAGTGTAGGGCTCACTCTGTATTTGGAATGTGGGCTACTTTTTCCTGTGCTACTACTTTTCTCTTTGGTCAGATATTGAGAAGCATTCCAGAAACAATCTACATTTCATCCCCTACTTTATCAGATTGTAAATTGATTATTTTCTTTGATATTATTAATTTTAGCAAATTACAAAAAATTTTATCCTTGTTTTATTCCCAGAAAATTCTTTTCTTAGTCCCAGGGGTTCTTACATGAAAAGTTAAATGCAATGTACCTTGTTTGTGTAAGGGTTAGCAGAAATGTTCTTTCTCTTTGTTCCAGTATCTCTGGTATAGAAAGTGACATGTTCCTTATTAAAAAGAAAAATCAGTCTAGGAAATGGTGATGCAGTGAAAGCATCATTATGACCAGGGAAGAAGAAGGATATTAGACTTTTAATGCATATAGTTTTGATTTGAAATACTTCATTATTTATGAATGGTTCTTACAACTTTAACCATGTGCAGTATTATTGAGAATTCCTATAGGGCATAAGGATACTTGTACTAAATTAGAATGCAGCCTTAACATTTATTCTA
Source organism: Erithacus rubecula (assembly GCF_903797595.1). Taxonomy (NCBI): domain Eukaryota; kingdom Metazoa; phylum Chordata; class Aves; order Passeriformes; family Muscicapidae; genus Erithacus; species Erithacus rubecula. The sequence goes on along the minus strand of NC_136687.1, from coordinate 35,175,826 downwards.
CTTTTCTACAGGTCTAAACTGAGCTGATTTGTATAAAACTGGAGGAGTGTAGATTTATCAGCATGGCTTTCCATCATGTTAAATACTGATTAATTTTATGAAAACTTTTATTTGGTTTATTTTACAGCAATGTCAAAGCTTCTTCACCATGTAGAGGGAACATGTAGATCTTTGCATGCTGCAGTGCATTATTTAGGAGTTTTCAAATGGATTTTCATTATCTTTGCAAAGATGATAAAGTTTTATATTAATAAAATTGATTGAAAGTTTTAGAGAAGGAATAGTGAGAACTCTAATTGTTGCTAGTTCTAAAGCTGATGGAGAGCTTATTTGGGAATAAGTTCTGGACAGAATGTATGGTGGTAAGTCTCCCCAGTAATGTGTACATCAATGCTTTTGTAGAGGTAAATAGTCAGTAATGTGGGAGTGGAGAGGAGAAAGAGAAGAGGGTAAAGGTCTCAGGGTTAGGCTGGCTGGCATTACCAACTGATGGTAAGGATGCTGGAATTCACAGGTTGTACAAGTGAAACCTGGTTTGTAGAAGTCTGTGTTCACACATTAATTCCTCAAAGATGTGAAGTCTTTGCCTTTTCTCACAGGAAAATGAAAAGGATGTAGCAACAGAGGAGGGGGAACGTTTTTTAAAGTTTTATATTTATTTTCCATTACCTGGAATGCAATACAGGATATGAGTGGCTGGAAACAATGCTGGCTGCTGAAATGCCTGGTCTTACATGGATTTGTACTGTCACAGGTTGTTAAAACTCTTCATTTTCAGACATTCAGCTGGACTTAAATAGACTAATGGAAAGAAGTGCTACTGTTAGGTTTGAAGTACTTACTGGAGGCCAACAGATGGTACCAGGTGCAATTGCATTATAACTCTAAGAGTAAAACATGCATTTGTCCTCCCCCTACAGTATCTGGAATTAGACAGCCACAAACTGAAAAAATAAATTCAATGTAAAGGTTGAGAACCAGGTATGGAAAGGAAAATATGCAGTTATTCAAAAAAATGTGTAGTGGAAAAGCTCAGGTCATATTCTCAGAACTGTGGGACCATGCATTAGCACAGCTTTATAAACCTTACTGTCACCTGAATACAGCACCAAGCCTCTGTCCCTGAAAGTTAGAAATAAATATAGAGTAAAAGGTTCATTATTATTCTCTTTTATGCTGCATAATTTTCAAAGAGCTGCTGAAAACAAAGACATTACTAAGGCTTTGTGAGAAATGGTGTAAGTATTTATGATTATTTTAGTCTCCCACAGTGTGCTAGAGACTTCCACTACATTAAGAAAAGGAATTCTAACTATGGTTACTTAATTTTAAAATAAGTCTCACTTCATTTTGTGAATCTTATTTCCTTAGCCCAACCTTTTGTTTTATTTAGGACTGTGATTTAAAAGACAGGACAGCAAACAGGGCCCATTTATTGTTGTCAGATTTATTATGGAAAACATAAGAGAGATATTTTTTAAGCTCTTTGTAAGGCGAAAAGTTACCAAAGAAAGCGATTTTATTACAAAAGTGATGAGACAGAACTACTAACATTTTCCTTACTGAGATGGATCAGGGGCAGAAAACCATCCATTTTAGTGAAATAATTTCCTGAAGTGTACAGTTTATTGAACTCACAACATTTAGCATTAACAGCTGGCCTTTCTGTTAGTGTCTTGAGGAAACTTTTAGGGGATATGAAATGCTGCTATTCAGTTTTACACGTAGATGATTGTCTCATGCTAGTGTGTGGAGTTACAGCCTGGAAAGCTGAAAAGCTGGACTGACTCAAAGGCAAGGCATGCTTGTCTCTTTGGCCTGCTGTGCAGGGCTGTTGAATAACTGTGGTGTGTTTGCATAGGCAACACCTTCAACAGAAGAACCGAGAGGAGTTTGAGTCTAAGTTCCCTTTTTATCCAAGGTTTAGAGTAATTTTTGGTTTAAATCCAGAAAAATAGGAGTATGAATCTTGGTATGCCACCTACTTCAGAAAAAGTTCTGTACATGGGTATAGAAAATTAAAGTATGACATGGATCGGATTTGTCACAGTTCCTCCATTTCTTTACAAAAAAGCTTATTTACTTAATGTAGACACAATATGGAATTTTCCTGAGATGTATCTGGAGAGGAAAGAGTTATCCTGCAAATGTATGTGTTTTTATTTTGGGGATTTGTTTGCTTTATTTTTTTGTTTTGTTTTGTTTTGTTTTGTTTGTTGTTGTTGTTTGGTTAGTTTTTTTTAAGGGCTCCGAATTTCATCAGTTCTGGTGGACACTCAAGCAGCAAGTCATTCATCATTCTGTTTTGTGTCTCTTATTAATCAAACCTGAATTCTTCTGTGCAGTGAGAAGATCACATGATTTCCTTTGGCTTGTGAATATCACTGAATAGTACAGAGTCTTAACACTGGGCCTTATATTGGCCTGAGCCAACAACTAAATTGGCCTCCAAGTGCCTTTGGTCTTGGGACTGGTGATCAGGTCATTTAGGGAAGCAGAAAATGAAGACATGAGAAAGCATATGAAAGAGATGGTGCTGCTTGCCTGGCCCTGGAAGATGTCCACAAAGATAACTGGGGGCTTGGGGCACCTCTGGTATGTGAGGCTGGGAGAGCTGGGGTTGTTCAGCCCGGAGAGAGCAGGCTGCAGGGAGATCTTAGAGCAGCCTTCCAGTACCTAAAGATGCCCTGCCAGAGAGCTGGGGGTGGCTTACAAGGGTAAGGCTTGCAGTGACAGGATAAGGGAGAATGGTTGTAAACTGAAAGAGAGTAGGTTTAGCTTAAATAACAGAGAGAAGTTCTTTACTGTGAGGGTGGTGAGGCACTGATATCACCAGTTATGGATGCTGCATCCTTAGAAGTGCTCAAATGTTGGATGTGGGCTTTGAACAACTGGTTTACTGGCAGGTATCCCTGTCCATTGCAGGAGGACTGGAACTAGATTGTCTTTAGGGTCCCTTCTATCACATTCTGTGTTATCATACAGAACTGGAAAGTAAAATTGTTAAGTTGTATATCCTGAACTCTGCCTTTGTTTGCACTGAAGTCAAAGACACTGCAACTAAGGTTGTGGTGAAGGCAAAGTAACACATGAACTCTCCAAGTGACATGCCCTAGAAGAGGAGAATGCCTCATCTTGAGGTCAGGCTGAGCATAATGCTGACAGTAAGATAGTTAGACAACTACTTGCTTTCTTTTCTTAGTTCCCCCATGCCTCCCCCAAGAATATTTAAATTTGCAGCTGATAAGGATGTCATTAAAAACCATGAAGAATAATCTTTTATGAAAACAAAAGATTTTATATTACAGTATTGCTGTCCTCCCTCCTGGCCTTTTCTTCAGACTTGTAAGCATGCACTGCCTATTATTAAGTACAGGGTTCTTGAGCAATTTGTTCTCACCAAATTTGTCCATTGTTTTTGCAAGTAATTTGAATGCTTGTCTATCTTTGAATTTGTATTAATTTTTGTTTAATTGCACTTGGGAGGCTAGTAAAACCAAATAATAATTAAGAAATTTTATTTAAAAGAGGAAGGTTCAGAATTGCAAAGAGGTGGAAGGAAGAAAAATGTAAGTGGAAGACATCTCATTTCACAGTCAGTGGTCTATTAAACTTTGCAGTGCAAGCAGAAGTGTTCCCAAAATAATAACTCTGCTCATGTCATTGCACAGTATGTCTTCTACACATACCAGCCTTAGATTACTTTGATATTTGCCCAACAAGTCTTCCAATTTCTCTTCAATAATATCTGAATTATTTAATGCTTCAAGTTTGGTTTGGTTTTTTTTTTTTTTTCAGAGAGTGAGAACTTAAGAATGAGTTGGCAGTGTGACCCTGACCACTAACATATAAATAATGTAAGCTGCTGTGTTTTGAGAGAGATGATTGGCTCTATAAAGATATTTGGACAAATGTGTTTGTTGTTTAATCCTCATCCACACAAAAACCAATCATACTAGAAATAGCCAATGAAAGATAAACTAATAAATCTTTGCAAGAGCTATTGAGACCTACAATATTTGTTTTCAGAAAGTTGTGAATAAATGATATATATTTGTGAGAAAAATATTGATTGATAAATCTGTCAATTCTAAGAGCTGAAAAACTGTGGGTCTCAGACTTATTGATGCAGTGATGATGGTCATTTGTACTTTAGTAACAAAGAATAGTATGACAAATACAAAGGCAGTAGGTGATAAATCACCTACAGGAGGATTCAGGTACCAACTGTGAAAAAATGCTTCATTTACAGAATAAAATTTTATTTGTTTTAAATAGAAGTAATATATCTGAAGCTGGATACTTTTGTCTAAAAGATGTTTCCCTTCTAAATTACCAGGGGAAAGAACATTAGGGTCTTGAGCCACAGCATATTTTAGTGACCTAATTGTGAGGAAAGTGTAGGGCACTTCTTATTTGATGTTTCTACTTGAGGAAAATGGATTTTATGTTCTGGATCCCTTAATTAATGATTCAAAGTTCTGAAAAAACCCTGTAATTGGTTTATCTGTTCATTGACTCAGAAGTGGTGTGACCTACATGTGTAAAAGCCAGGCCATTGGGGCTCCATTTGCAGATCTCCAATTATCTGATTCATGACCTTGTCTTGCCTTGGCTTCCTTTTTGATTTGACCTTCTTTCTGCTTTATTTAGGGGTTACTCTCCCATGCAGTTGCTGTCCTCTGTTCTCATAGACAGTTTCTATCTATACAGTTCTTTAAAGGCACCTAAATCCATCATTCAGGTGAAACATTGTCTATGGTAAACTCTCCAAAACTCAATTCAGGTTTGGTTGGAAGACCCATTCTCATATATTCTTTGAATTACACTGCTAGAGCTTCCAGGATATGGGCATTGGCAGTCTCTGGATTGCACATGAGAAACTGACTTGTGTGGGCTCACATAGAAAACAAGAAAAATTAGAACTAAATTAGCAAAAGCTCAGGAGCACAGGCACTTTGAAAGCCACTATCACAAAATGATGCACACCCAGCTGTGGTGCTCACTGTAGGATCTTGTGGTACTAAAGCATTGCAAATAGTGAAAATGAGGTATTTGAAGTGTCAGGGGCTTTGATGTATACAGTGAATGTACCTACTAATTTTGTCTGAGGTGCTGCCTTGTTAATTCAATGCAAAAGGAGTTTTCATAATTAATTAGGCTTAGGGTTCACTTTGGACACAACCAATACCCTTGGGATGACCAACTGGAATTCCTGATGAAACATCATGGTCCTTTTCTGAGCAAGAGAGAACTCTAATTTAAAACCTTGGATGTTTACATGTTACACAGGTGTAATATGAAGTTCACTGTATGCTCTCATCTATCTTGTATTACCTCAGAACTAGAATTAAATGAGGAGATCAAAGCACTTTTCATCTCATAATCTTAATGTGCAGTCTTAAGCTGCTCCACTCTGAGGGTTTCACAAAATGCCAGAAAGAACTTTTGTCACACAAGTAGCCCATTGTGTGTATTTGCTACTGGGATTCTTTTAGAAAACAAGTTATAAATAACTGTTTGACATTATTGCATGAAGCCAGGTTTAATGTGATACCTGAAGTATTGGAAAATCTGGAATTAATGGACAGAATTGCGGTGTTTATTTGAATTGATGGCTGTTTAGGATAAAGAGCAGCAAGACTTTCTCTGAGGTCTTGGATGCTCATGCTCATTTCTTCCTAAGATTGCTGATACAGCATCTGGTACCTGATTCAGTTAGCTGGTGGCTCATGTGCTTGCTGACAAAAGAGAATGCTGAGACCACCCTCTGCTCCTCAGTCTCTGCTGTGAGATTCATTTTCCTTGAGTGCATTTTCCAAATCACTGGACACTCTGTCTGTCACAGCTGTAAAAAACGTCATGACAGCAGCTGAGGACAGACTCATATTTATTGTATGAATATGATCTAAAATGTAACAGGAAATTGTATGAATTATTATACTTGCTTATTCTCTGAGACCTGGTCTTGTGCTGAGGAACTGAGAATCCCCTCAAAAACTCAGAGCAGCACGTTGGCAGCATTTTTATCTGATACATTAATGGTGCAGGAAGGCTTCATGCTTCTTGAACATAGTAACGTATTGGTTTTCTTCTTGCCATCTCTGAAGTGTCATCTGAGATCTTCTAGGATATGTAGATGTAGCTGGTGAATGTGACACAGGACCTGTAGGAGACTTCAGGAACTGAAGGGGAGGTTGTCTAAGGTATCTGAACACATTCCAGATGGCATTTTATTGCTGTATGTGGTAAATGACTTGAGCCCTAATTGTCTTGTGTTTCGCAGGGATTCTGAGGTTTGTGAAGATTAAGTAAATGTGATGGCCAGATATAATACCAAACAAATACCTAAAAGCAAAGCAATCCTGCAAAGAACGTATCTTGTGCTCAGAGGAATTCTTTAATTAAATTATCTTTTCTGTACAGGAGAGGATTTGAGAAAATCCACTAGTCATGTATCTTTCTTTTGACTATACTGATTGTGAAATAAAGATAGTATGTCTTGAGAATTTCAGTCTGTGGTGTGGACCCCAGCCTGTATTTGTTATTCAGATAAAATTTGTTTTATAATGAATTTAATATTTATTTGGTATCCACAGCCACAGATTTATTAAATAGTAAACTTTGCTGATAATTATAGCAATATCTGTCCCAATCTCCATACCTTTTGTTTCTAATCCAATTGATATTTTAATTATGATTTAGGTATTGGATACTTAGTATTCTAAGATGAATTTACCAAGATAAGAAACTTAACATATTTTTGCTTTGTAGTTTTTTGTGTTTTGAATTTGCAAACAGGCAAAGATAATAGATCTTAGTAAGTTAGTATTTGATTTTCATTCTCTTTTTCTTAAATAGAATTATTTTCTCAAATTCTCATTATAATCTCATTAACTGACATTTGCTAAAAGTACTTTAGCAAAATCTCTAAAACACTGAAGATTTCAAATTAATAATAAAGCATGAGAATGCAAAAATAACTGACCTGATTTACTTGCATGACAAAAACCAATTTCATGGTGATACTGGTTCTTAATCAGAGGAATATGATCAAAGTGATTTGATTTGGCCTTTGTATTAAAAGTAATAGTGAAACTTTGAACAGTCACTAGATAATTTATAGTTTACTTTCAGAATTATTAGTTAATATTCACTCACTCTAACACCTAGAAAGAACTTATTTATGCATACAGTAGTAACATAAAAAATTATTATTATGGGAACAGTGACTGCAATAATGGCTAGCAAAGTCTATTTTGCTCTTTTTGTTAATAGTGGAAAAAAAATGTTACGATTATTTCAGGCCTCTGTTCGTGCTTCCTAAGTAAAAACTAATACAAAAAAGGTATTTTTTTCAGTTTTGGGTTGGTTTTTTTCAGCGAAAAAATAGCAACATTGTGGTATATTTGACTAAATGGATAAAAAATTATTTAAGACTGTGTTTTTACTTTTTGTTTCACTTATTATTGCTGCTTGATAATTAAAAAAGAAAAATCCATTCCAAAAATTGAAGCTTTTTCTTGCATTTGTGTCACAGTATTGGGAATGTAACTCATTGAGCCATGCAGAAGAGACATATTTTTAAATAAGGCAGAATGAGTATAGTGTTTCATTTATTTTAATAAATTCATTACCTCTTCTGAGATGTATGGATAAGGAGAATTTAATGGCTGGAGGTTGATGTTCCTCTGTAATGAAATCTACAAACACTGTTTTTCACAATGGAAGCTGTAGTCTTGCTGTGGTAAAGCTCGAAAATGTCCACCTGACCCTAGACTAACTAAATGTACATTTAATAACTTAAATGTGGGATTAAATTTCCACTTCATATTCAAGATATGGGCAGGCAAGATTCCACTGGAGAGCAGGGTACTCAAAGGATTCATTTTGAAATCAAGATAGATTTACAAAATAGGCATAATACCTTACTTGTTCTTTGGTTTGCTTATATGTTTTTAAATTTTAGTTCTGCTTTAGGTAATTAATTAAATAAAGTTAAAGCTTAAAAAAAATATAGTGAAAAAGTGGCACTACTGATGTTTTCTTCTTTTTCTTGCACACAAAAAATACCTTTGACAAGTTAGAATGAAATCCAGAAGTCCCTAAAAACTTTTAAATTTCCTTTATTAAATCATCCATCCCTTGAATTCAGTGATTGCTTTCTGCAATGATCTGTGTAAAGTGTGAATGAAGACTGTAGGCTTTGAACTCCTGAGTGCTTGAAATTCATCATGATGCTGATGGTTCTTTAGGAGTCCCAAAAGCCATGCTGATCTTATTGTTGGTATTGAGGGTTCATAACATAGCTGATCAGTACTGTATCTAGCCAGATTTTGTTTTTAAAAATTTATGTGAATGTTGTATGCAGATTTATTTTCTTCACTGATCTGGGGACAGGTTGATTCCTTTGTGGTAATATCAGTTATATAGTCAGATGTAGTTTTAAATCCAGCATGGGAAAAGCACAGGAGTTGATTTGCATGGCCTGTAGCTGCTGGTTTTATTGTTGAGCATCAGAGGTGGGCAACTGGTGCTGAAGAAGGCACTAAAAGAGCAAGAAAAGGCTGTGAGGGAATCTATGGTCAACCTCAGAGTCATGCCATGGTCCTGCAGCATTTTCTTCTCAAGAAAGCATTCTCATTTTTCACTCTATAGAAAAAGCAACAGCCTAGATTTAGGGGTCCCTAGGGCTGGACAGGTTTATAGACTGCTACCAAAGTTCATCCTGTGCACATCTGTATGCAGAAACCACTGTGACAGGAGGGAGAAGTACCACTGCTGGGCTGCAGTGATACTTCAGTCACAGACACTGCCCTGTGAATACAGATTTGTTCCTGTATAAAATTATTACTCTATTAAATGGTTTAAAATGGACTAAGGAGCTCTCTGAGAGATCAGCAGCCGTGTATCAGATGTCCTTGGAAGTACAAATATTAGATTTAAGCCTTTTTCTACAGGTATTTTCCTTTTAATACACAGGTTGTCTTTACAGGTCTGAATTCTTTCATATGCTTTATCTGATTTAATTTGGTAATTCTCAAGTTCATTTTGGCAACAGTGTGTTGATGAAATTAATTGGAAAATAGTTGAGAAATACCACTGAAATTATTCCAATCACTGCTATTTCCAGTAGTGTTTCTTGTCTGAAAATCCTTGTCTAAGCCACACACTAAAGAATGGATTTCAGTATCACATCTGACATGTCAGATTCAGAGTGCTGTCTCTAGCCACATATTTTAGCTGTCTACATTAGGAATAGATGGGTGTGAACAATAAATTATTCTATTAATGCATTATTCCTGACGACTACTCAATTATTTTAATGATGTTTACTGTCCAAGTCATGTGTTACTTGAAAGTGATTGGAAGCAAATTGCTGTCAAAAGCCTTTGCAGCTGCAAAAATTTACACTTCTACTTTTATTGTATTCCCTTTACCCCTGAATAGAATTCACTATTTCTGTCCCTCCACTCAATTCAGCCATCTGTCACTCACATAACCCACAGCAATTACAATGCATTTGCATCATACCCCAGCTGCCTCTGATAGACTTGTTTTGTAGTGCAGTGTGTCCAGGATAATCTCTCAATATCCATCCTGCACTGGAAACTATTCTTTCACTGGTTACACTCTTTTTCAGGTAAATGTTCTACAATGTTCTGGTCAAAATTCCAGTGTGTCTTAATCTAAGAAGAGTTTTGCATGTCTCTGTAACACAGGGATGCTAAAATGAGCACTCTCTAATATTTCCAACTATTTTGTTTTAAAAGGGAATTAGAAATAGTTTGGTTTGCTTTGCAGAGCTTTTAACATGTCAGATCAATAATTTCTTTTGTAATGAACGTACTTTGTCAGGTAATTAGACATAATTAGACTGTATGGGAACAGATCTAAGCATGTTTTGTCTCAAAAGTTCTGACTGTTGTGACAGGAAGGTGTGAATAGAAGAGAGGGTCCAGTGTAGGTGGAGCATTGCTGCTCTGAGCCAACATCCTGCTCCACCTGCTCAGTCCCTGCCTCCCACCTCCCCCCTGCTCACTTCTAGAGAGGGGTTGGATGTGCATGCATGAACAAAACAGTAAAAAATATCTTGTTTATATCATAAGTGTGCACAATTTTTGCTTTTAGTACCAAGAGACCCTGGGCAAATATCATAAAGAATGCTTTCTAAATAGCACTTATTTTCTAAGAACACATTATTTTTATTTAGGGTCCCTTAAGTTGTGCTATTATTTCCTGGTCTGTTTTAATCACTGAGTGTTCACATATTTAGTACTCTTCTAAGTATTAAATCTAAGTCCATAAAGGACTATGCTGAAATAAGAAAAAAGAACTATGGTCTGGAGACAGCCCTGAAGTCCATGGTTTGCCATACATATGCAAGTGAGTTCTGAGGTTTTGCTTCCTGCCAAGGGCAGAGAAAGTGGATCTTGTCAACTGCAGTGCTAACCCACTGAGAAGTTAGCACAGCTTTGAACCACAAGTCATTTTTGTGGTGTGATTTTTGACAGTTAGCTATGTGCAGGAAAGAGATTCAGTTTTTAAGATCTTTCAGTAAAATCTCTAGAAGCATGGCACATATTTCCCCTATTGCTATTTTTTCTCTCATGTTTTAAGCTTGCTTTTAGCAATCCTTTTCACACTTTATGGTCCTGGTTTTTTTCTTTTAAAATCTTATATTGCACTGCTGTGTTGCCCAAGTAATTCTACACTGTTAGGTAATACTCTGTTGGTGATATCTCCCATTATATATGGCTCTGAAATAATTTACTAATTACTTTAATTTTCATCTTGTATGTATATTTATATATGCAACTTTTTTGTCACTAATTATTAGGGCATATGATAGTCAGTATTTCAACTACTCCCTCATTTGGAGTATGGTTATCAAAATATCAGTCTTTTAGTTCCCTTATGTATGGTTGAGTTAAAATGTGATGCTTTAGGAAGGCTTGAGTTTGCATGTACTTCACTAATGCAAAATTATGTGTTCAATTTGTTAAAAAGAACTTTAGCTTCCAGAGTGATTTTTTTTTTTTTTTTTTTTAGCTGTGACATTTACTAAATTTTCATGATTTTTATTTGTGATGACATTGAATTATGGCTTACAAAATACTAAAGGTATTAGTGTATGTTCTACACTTTTTTCTTTTTTTTTTCTTTTTTTCTTTTTCTTTCCTCCTAATTTAGAGTAATTGGGTTTCTTTGATCCTTTTCCTTTCTCAGGGATAGTTCTTGCTACTCTTGATTCAACTTCAGGCTATGAACTTCAGTGAAGTCAGTAAATAATGACTTTAGAATCAGTTGAACTTAAATCATATGGTCTTTATTGTCAGGAAACATGTAATTGAATTAGGGCAACATCCAATTAACACAGCCTTTTGCAAGTTTAATGAGCAATGATAAATTTAAATCCTTTTTTTGCACTTTCAAAGTATGTGAAGTTACAACTAAAAGAGCTAGCAAGAGATTGTCACTCTATTGATTCATAATAAATTATTTTAAATATATTTTGACTGGGATAGGAGGCATCATCTTTGAAGATACTCATAGGTTAGTTATTTGAATCAGTGTCTCATCATAGAATCCAATAAAAAATTAATTCCTACAGCATATGGAGTTACAGGATAAGATGAGTTATACAGTTCCCTTTTTTGTTTTTTTTTTTTGTACTAACTAAACATTTTAAAATGTTTAGTTTGTACAACCTATGCCACTGACGTGTCTTTCTTTGTTTTCCAGTAAATATTACCTATTAATAACTCTGAGAAAAGGTGTTCCTGGTTTTGTAGCAGCAAAATAGATTTTGCAAAGCAATTAATTAGGTTGTAATTAGTAATTATGCTTAACACATAATTTCTTCTCTTACCAAAGGTAAGAAAGGTCTTGTGGTTTGCTTTTCATTTGGGGTTTTTTAAGGCAGAAAAGTTTAAAATTATTTAAAAATAATTACTGTTATGGAATATAGTGCATTTGATTATTTTGGCTCCAGTTTGAGTAGACAAACTGTGACTGGAATTTGATAGGATGTTTTTTAATTTCCTTGAACTTTTCCAATCAACAGCATCAGAACTGCTTTTTATTGTACTGTAAGTTCTGTAAGACAGACATCTGGTGAAAGCATTTCTGCTTTGTGCTCCTTGTGTTTTTCTTGGGTGCTTCTATAAAGCCAATCATTTCTCACATTAAGATACACCAAATGTAGGAGCAGGTTGGTCCATCTCATTATGACAAATAGAAAAAAACCTGCTTACAGAACAGATTCAATCTTCATACTTTCAGTGAACTCTGTGGAGCCAGATTGCTTTATTCCTTAGTATGATTCTATTAGCTCTAGGTGTAATGTTTGTGACTTGCATTGACATAAATAATATCAGAGTTGAGATCACCAGAGTTTCTGAGAATACCTCTGGGATGCTAAATTGAGGAATTTTTTGCCCATCGAATATCTTCCATCAAATGAAACTAATCCAAAGATTTTTTTTATTTAATAAACCCAAAACAGAAAAAAATTGTTTGCCTGAAATAATGCTTGTATTTACTGTGTCTTCTTTTGAAGTTCATGTATAATATGTGTATCTTGATTATATTTGTGGCTATGATCACCCTTATGATTATGCTTCATAATTCTTTATTTATTCCTCATATATCTCAAGAGAATGGTGTGAAATGCAGTTGATTAAAGTTGAAAAACAAATTCTTTTTTTGAAGGGTAGAGGTAGGGAGAATATAATGAAGATTCACCTAGTTGTAATTTTCATCTTTGAATATTAATAGCTTTAACCAAATATAATAAAAAATAACTTGTCTTGGACAATGAAAATAAAAAGCAATGGTGGGTTTAACAGCTGTAAAAGCCCCTAGAAACCCTTTGAGAACTCCTCACGAAAGGTGTTTTCCACCTGTAGCAGAAGCTTATGAAACCTTAACGGAATGCTGGAGATCTACACTTTGAATGTAAGCTCATAGACAACGGTCCTTTGCTTCAAAATGAATGCTTAGAAAACTTTCATAAGTATGGGCTGGAAAAATTATTATTCTTCCACTTATTATTATTCTTAATTATGTGATCACAGTACTCTATGCAGTTATTTCTGCTCTGCTCCATATCACTGATGTTCCAAGTGAGACACACATCAGTCATCTAGAAACTGCAAAGGATCCTTTTCTTCTAAAATATTGTAGTGCTTCTTTCAGCTGACTCCTTGTAAGTGGAGTTCTTCTTGACATAGGTAAGTCTCCCAAATCACAAGAGTTTGCATAGTTACTGTTTTAAAATCTCAGCTTTTCTGTGCTTAATGCCATTTGAGAGACCACCTACAAACCATTTATCATGATACCCAGGGATTCTTATACTTCAAATTTCAGGGTTTGAAGCGTACTCTTTTTCTCACTGTTTCAATGGGAAACATTAATGGCACGCACTAGCAGCTCTCTTATTTATTCTTTTAATTATCTTATGTATACATAGCTGAAGTAGAGTAGAAGGAAAATAGGTAAGAATGAATTAATTTAAGTTTTTGCAATCCTATTTGAGAAAATGAAATATCTTTTTCTTTTCCTTAATTTCCTATGAATTATTTCAACAAATAACTGATAGTCTTTACTGTTAAGAATTGTGAAGTTAGACTTGAAAAAGGAAGCATTTAGTTTACTCATTTTGTTCACTGACACTTTGCTAAACTATAAAAAATGCTTGAAGTTCTTTAAAGAAAGTTTTCCTTGTGTGTGATTAGGATATTAAAAAAAAAAAAAAACAACACCAAAATACATTAAAGCCTTTTTTTTTTTTTTTTTTTTTTTTTTTTTTATCTACAATAACCCACCAAAATAGTACTGATGTTTTTTTCTTCAAACAGTTTGGGCTTCTTTTGTTCTCTTTCCCTTTTAAATATATTTGTCACAAATGTTTTTTTAAAATTATTTTTCTTGGAATTTTGGCATTCTGATGCAGTCTTCCTGTGCTAATAGATACTCAACAGTTTACATAAATCCCTTAATTTTATAGTTCTATACTTCTGCCAAAATTGTTTATTCTACAATATGAGTTAGCTTAATTTCCTTAGGAAGTACCACAAGGCTTCATATCCTTTTAAGGAGAAGACCACTTTATTGTTGCTACTTTTTATTATTGTGCTTAATCCCAAATTTCAGACTAAAGGTGATATTATATCATTGATCACAAAGCTAAAGGCTTCACTGAAATCACTATCACTGAGTAGCTAAAACCCTGAGCCATGGATCACTTGAAGAATTAAGACTTTGAATTGAGAATAGAGAAGCACTGAGAATCCATGGAAAGACTGACACAGAGAATAATGGAAAGATTGGCACTTGAGGAACACACTTGCAGTCTTTTGGCTCAATGAAACAGCAGGTGGCTGGTTGAAATGCAGACAGAGGATCCTGACTACTATTTTCACAATATGTCCCCAAATCAAGTGAGCCATGGCAATGCTGTCTGAATAGGGTGATTGTATGGTTCATTGTGGTGATTTTAGTGGGATAGAATGCATGAAAGACACTGGGGAGCTGCTGCAGTAGATTTATTTCATTAATACTTGAAAGTCTGCTTTGCCTTAGCCATTAGTATGAGCAGGACAGATGTGAAGAGTGAAGACAGGGAGAACTGGATAAGGATGATGCTCAATTAGTTATCAGGGGAATTTTTATTTCCATTTGCCCACTGTGTCCTCATTTTTCACCTGCTTTAGTTAAAGCTGAGTGCATTTCATCTAGAAATAGAGTGTTTTTCAACTTTGCATGATCACTTGGGAAAATGGAGCTAATAGTACATAACTCAGAAGTCCAAGCTTCTAGACAGCTCAATTTGACTGCATTTGGGAATTTTCCTGTATCTTAACTCTTCCTTTGTTTCTTAGAGTGAATGGCCTGAGGAAAGGAATTATTTCCAGGTGTGTTTTATACTATGCACAATTTAAAAACTCATCTGTAAACCGCAGTAAAACTGAATTCCTTAAAATAGTTGGTGCTGAAAATTTTAAACTGTGATGCTGTTTTTACATCAGCATTATTACAATTCTAGGAGAAATATGACAGCATTCAGTTTCAGAGCAGTAATATTTAATAGGACTGTGTCTTCAACTGATGTTATCAGAGAAATTATAAATTGATAAAAACCTGCAAGAATCTTTATTTTTTTTTTTTTCTGCAGCAGTTTTTTCATGACCACATTGGATAACCTGTTCTCTCCACTTGTCCATCACTGAATGGCAGGGGCTGGATAGTGCTGGGCTCTGTTTCCTGCCCAAGCACAATTTTCATCACAGAAAGTAAGGCATCAGTGCTCTTGAGCTTCATGAAAGATAGTGCTTCTGTCTATAATCCTTTTATCTGATGAGCTTTAGGAGGTTATAGGTTTTCTGCTTTATGTGGGCTTATTAGATAGATAATAAACCTTGCCCTGCAACTAACCAGCAAAATTATAGACCAATAACACCCTAAAATCTCCAGTCAGAGATGAAAACTTCAGACATTTATTTCCTGAAGATTAAAGTCTGGCCAAGAGGCCAAATTAGAGGATGGGTGTATAATAGTTTTGGTAGCTAAGCAACAGCTGTATGTGCTACACCTGAAAAAAATTTTAATTCTAATATTGTTTTTTTTAATCTTTTCTCTCCTTCCTTCATATTTTTCATACCAGGTATAAGCAAATCTTTGTAAAATCTTCCTTTCAGGGCAGCATTCATAGCCAAAAAAACAAACAAACAAACAAAAAAAAAAAAAAAGGAAAAGCAAATGACTCTGAGAAAATCCAAACCCTTCCTTCTTTTATTTGTTTAGTCCTTGTTAGATGAAGAGTTTTTTTAAGAATCCCTTCTCTATGGTATTTAGGGTAATTTTTTTTTATGCTGGCCTTATGACAAGTAGTAAAATTGTAAGCTTGAAACTTGTGTATGAAGGTGTTGCTCTCAGCAATCATGTGCTCAAAATAAAGCTGGACCTAAGCCATTTCTATGCAAATAGGGAAATACATTAACTGATTTATCAAGGGATAATTAGAGATATCTGTTTAAAAGAATTCATGAATGAATATGAATATGACAGTTGTTGACATTTTTTCCACACATATATTGTAATTTTGCTCTAAAAAACCCCAAATGCCAAACCCAAAAACGCACCAAACCTTTCATAAAACCTTCCACAGCTTGAGGTCTTTTTCTAGAAACATTCCTGGAGGTTTGTTGGGGTTTTTTTCCGTATGTAATTTTTCAATGTTATTGTGTATGCTTCAGAAGCAGTAGGATTTGTACATAATGAGGGCATCTTTTCAGAGATGAAATAAGAAATATGAACACTCAACTTTCCAGGCTGTTTGCTCTTTTGGTTGCTGAAAAATTAAGCCAGAAAGTACAAACTATATGCATTTAAGTCAGAATCATGTATATTTAAAAGGCATATAGTCTTGGAGTGTAAATATATTGTAATTTATTGAACTGTATGTATTGTATTCTTGGTACTTCTATTAAAGATGACTGTCAAATTCCTGACAAAATTAGAAAATTGGGCTCTGGTTATATCATGTAAGTTGTAAGCACTGGATTGTTTGAATTTAACCTTTCTTGTTGACTTTCATCTTATTTTGAACACTGAGATATTTAACTAAAGCTAAATGCCTGGAGATCATAATATTTTTAGATCCCCATCATCTTGCCAAGTAAGAGAGTTTTGAATGACCTTCTGAAGAACACATGAGAAAATTGCCTACTTTAGATAACATAGTAACTGTGACCAAGGACAGAAAGGACAAATAATTCTTTATAGTGAACTTTTTACTGGCTAGTGGCAATCTATTACTGGCAGTTTGAGGTTGAAATGAATATCAGACAGTTTCAGCAAAAACTCCATCTTTCACATCTAAGGAAACCATGCACCTTTTGATTAGTACTGCATCAGGCTGTTCACCAGAGGTTCAAACACTTGCAAACAAGTCTCTTTAGATAAGGATGAGTGAACTGGCCTTTTTGATGGTTCAGTTCAGCCTGCAGTTCAAGTAATTCATTTTACTCTGGGACAGAAACAGTTTCCTGGAGTCTTTTAATAGAAGATTAAATCCATCTATACCCTTTTCATTTACTTTTTATATTATTTCATCTCAGCTAACTCAACCTGTTTGGACTAAAAAGCTTATCTTTGATTCATGTGAAGGCACTGATGTGTTTACTGGGCAACTTGCTCATATGTTTCTACTAACATTTATTAAAATATGTAGCATAAAAAAGTAAGAGAATATTGGGACATAACCAAGGTGAATCCAAACAAACAGCTCTAAATCACTGGGGATGATCAATAGGACCAATATTGTGTTCTACACAAAAGCTCCATACTTCATATTTTCAACTTCTCTACAGGCTGGTCCTTAAGAAGCAGTTTAGTGAAAGAAATTTACATTTCAGTTCTGTTGTCACATCTCGACTAATGTCTCTTCCAGTAACTTATGACTTGGTGGGAAACAGAGTCTTTGTTAGAAATTTTCAGAAATGCACCAAAAAAATAGCTCAATTCCCCTTGACAAACCTTGAATCAGAGATAAGCTTTGAGAAGCCTGTCCAATCTGAAGTATCCTGAAGGAAGGGTTGTGAAATATTTCATAGCTATATACAACGGATAAGACGTTGTGCAGCATAATCCAGGATATAGAAATATAGTTGTTAAGAGGCATTGTAATTGAATCACATATTAAAATGATCAATATTTATGTGCTAGATAAAATTCAAATGAGAAAAGTTAGACAATCAATCTCAGCGCAGTCCAGAGTGTTATTATAGCTATTCATCTCAGTTCATATGTTGGAAAGAAAAGTTATAATTCCTTGAAAATACCCTTTTTTGTATGACTAAGGCTGGTTTATGTAGTTTCCTGTAATTGATAGAATTTCATCATCTTTTGTCTACTATACCTACTCCTGGGGGGCAGTCAGGAGAGAAATATAAATCTCTCTCTAATCTTAGTCTTTCTCTCTGGAATACATTATCTGAGCATGAGCAACTATGGAATGGCATCTTAGCAATGTTAAGTCTGCTTTTATTTTCACTGCTTGTCACTTTGACTGATGGAAACAGGAAAATATGTATTTTAATCTAAAGACAACCGACTAGGAAGAAGTTTAGAGCATCTCTCTTCCATATTTTGTCAGTAGAACTTTTAAAAGTGGCAAGTTTTCACAGTTAATTACCACAAACAAGGGCTTAAGCAAAAACGAGCTCCTACTTGTTAACAGTCTTTCTGTGAAAATATGATTTACCTAGCACCTTGTAGTTGTTTACAGGATATAGAACTCTACAGATAGAGTGCTGTGCCAGGAGTCTTCAGGGTCTTACTCTTTTGCCATAGTGTTGATACTATTAGCAAAAGTGGTTTAATTTTTTTTCTAATGTATGTTCCATCTTGGTGGAAAGATCATCTCAGATCAGTTATCACTACATATGCAATTATAATTCAGTACTCATATAAATAAAGTAATGTAACTTTTTAAAAGCAGGTAGAGATAAGTACATAATTATCAGTTTGCCACAAAAATTACTCTCTGGACAACAGAAACATGGGGAATATTCTGTTTTGTTCTTATTATAAGGTATTGGTTTAATATAAATTGTGCAGTACATTAATCCTTCTAGGAATGCATAAAGCACAGCAACATGAGCATGTATTTCTTTTTACAATCTCTGCTGTAAGTCATTGCAGTCTGTTCTTTAAGGTCCACTTATATTTGATAAATTATTTTCTAGAGTGCATTTATGTCTTGGGTGATCAGCCAGGGAAATCCAGTAGTAGTTTTCAGATCATCAGCTTTGGAGAATTGTGCCATCCTATTTTCATTCTTTTGACAAATGCTGAAATCAACTTAACACATTGCTGTTGTCATGGATGGATAAGTAACTCTAATTTCTTCTGTCTGAATATTTTTCTTTTTATCCAAGGTGCAACAGAAGGAGGGCTTCACATTTAGAAAGACTAATATTCCTGCTGAGCTCCAAAGGGTACAAATTAACACTACCAGTTTATCAGTCATGGTATTTTTTTTTCAGATAGATTTATTTTTTTTCAGTATTTAATTTGCCTGTGAATAAAGTTGGTAGCTGTATAAGAAATCGTAAGTTTTCATTCGTTTGGCATACTTCAAATGTGCTGTCAAAACAAATATTAACATAAGCAAGATGAATCTGTAAATAATATAATTTCTCAATTTGCATATCTAGCAAATAATGACACACTACGAGGATCTCATCCAAAAGGTGTGATTTCTGATCTGTCTGGATCGAAGCTTCTAATGGTCTCTGTAGGAATAACACTTGATGGAAATTTCTTCTGTGATGTACAGATGCCCCACTTTTGATGATCTTTCTATATTGTGATGCTTCTTCCCATTTTTTCTGCTTCCTTTGATAGATTTGATTTTCCTATCTAATGAACTTTCTTTCCTTTAACTGTGTATTTATTTTTCTGCACTACAGATGGGCTATCCAATTCCCATATTTCCATAGTGTCCTTTCCCGCTCCTTAACTCTGATGGAAGAGCTGTCAAGTTTCACACACTTTGCCCACCTTTGCCAACACTGTCACACCTTGCACAGCCCTCATCTCCAGATGGAGTACTGTAGTTCCTTTCTCCCTTGATACCCGGAGAATTTTTCTCTATTTCTCTTGATGAGGCACTGCCAGACCATGCTAGAGAAAGGGATTTACAATTTTAGCTGCAAATACTCAAGAAAGAAAGAAGAAACTCTGAGAAACATTTTATGAAGCCAGCCTAAATTCTTATGCACTTGAGAATACAATGAAATACTAATAGTAAAACCAAGAAGCCTTGAGGGAAATCCTTTAAAATGTAATAGCAAATAATAACAGTTTGCGAAACCTGGAATACTTGTGATGCTCTGTCTCTCCCACTCCTTTAATGAAGTAAATTGTTGTTTTGTGTCTAAAATTTGATGCATGATTTTCTAGTGAGTGAGAAAGTCTTTGTGAATCTTTTTGGGGCAGTACTTGATTGTGGAGACTTGGTTCACTCCCTGTTCTTTAGTTTCTGAATCACTCTGTGTACTTTGGTGGTGGTTATATTTTAGAACTCTCTGATGAGTAGCTTATTATTTCTTACAGTTTTCAAAAGAAGACTATAAATTCTCCTGGAGCTTATTTCTGTATTCCATAGGAGCTGGCTAAAAGGGAGTTTAAAAACTATCTGGGATGCATCTCATAGCACTAACCTTCTTCACATCCTGTTCATGTCTTTATATACACAGATGTGTATGCATTTGTGAGTATGAAGGAGAATTAATGGTGGGAATAAAATAGACACTAAAATATTTTTAAATAACAAGGTATAAATAATTGCCTATAATTATATAGGATAAAGAGTGAGAGCCAGATGATGGAAAGATGATAATGAGACAGATGCCTTCTACTAAAATCAAGAATCTTAATAAACTGTTCTACTAAACTAAATAACGAATAACATGGAAAAAGAAGATATTTTGCTTATTTTTTTAGACAAACCTAATATTTATTGGGGTGAAACGCAAGTATAAGGTTAACAGATCTTTACCATTAATAAATCTTACTTAAAGAGGATGTGGCTTATAGATATTACTGGTACTATTAATCACAGAGTCACAGAATAAGCTGATTTGCAAGGCAGCCACAAGGATCCTCATGTCCAAATTCCAACTGCACAGCAGCATCCCCAAGAGTCACACCATGTGCCTGAGAGCATTGTCCAAACACCCCTTGAGCTCCAACAGGCTTGGTCCTGTTACCACTTCCTTGGGAGCCTGCTCAAGTACCCAGCCACCCTATGAGAGAAGAACTTTGCTCTAATACCCAAACTAAACCTTCCCTGACACAGGTTCAGGCCATTCCTTTTGTTCCTGCCAATGGTCACCACAGAGAGGGGACCAGTGCTGTCCCTCTGCCTTCTGTAGTCTCTCAGTTGTGACTGCAATGAGCTCTCCCCTCAATCTTCTCCAGGCTGAACAGACCAAATGACCTCAGCCACTCCTCATACAGCTTCCCCTCACCATCACCATCTTTCTTGTCTTCCTTTGGACACTCTCTACTATTTTAATGTCCTATGTTGTGGTGCCCAGACCTGCTCCCAGCACTCCAGGTGAGCCCACCCCAGTGCAGAGCAGAGCAGGACAATCCCCTCCCTTCCTGGCTGGTGATGCTGAGCCTGATGCCCCCAGGACAAAGTTGCCCCTCCAATGTCACACTGGGAGCCTAAGGACCCTTGCCTGCATTTCTGTCCAGGGAGTCTTAGCTACTCTAATGTATCAATGTTGATTTACATTTAAAACTGGTTAAGAGACAGAAAGATGTGTTAACTTCTGAATTGGAAGGTGTATGAAATATAAGAATTCATTGCAAATTGGGATATGAAAAAAAAATAGGAAATTAATAAGGGGTGGAAGACTGAAAAAATGCACATCTGTATTCTAGCTGATCTAAATAAAAAAGAAAATATTTTTGAAGAAGCCGGTTTGAAGTTTAAGGTTTGGGTGGGATTTTATCATCAGAAACCTAGGCAGAAACTTTTGCACTTTTAAATCTTGCTTTTAACATCTCAGACTCCTGAGAAACCTATTTGTCTTCTTTAATTGTTTTAAAATTCCTTGGAGTTTGATTGATACAAGTATTAATCAAATTAGAACATCTGACTGGAGCCTTTATTCATTGTATCTCATCCTGTTCATCTATCCATATAGATTCTTCAAAACAAGAAAGTGTTCATGAAATAAGTTTGCTAGTAAAAAAGATGACAATCTAATGGACATATCAAATATATGTTATTCATTGAAAGGACTGCAAGCTCAAATTCAAGTTCTGAGTTGAGTGGATTATGTCTACTGAGAATTGCATTCTCCCCTCACATCTGAGTTTCTTGGTGTCCTTACTGGTTTCACTAATCCTTTGATTCATAAAGACACAAATTTCCTCTAGGGTTCAAGTGATATGTCATTGACTAGAACATTCCCTGCTCATCCCAGCAGGGTATGATGCAGAACAAGATAGTCTGGAGTACTATAATTGATTGTTTTACAAGAGAAGAAGCTTTCTCTTCCTTTAAAAGAAAAGTAATATAATCAGGGAGAAAAATTGTGTTGGAGTTAAAACATTTAGCATCATGTTGAGCCCTTGTAACTTTCAAAATCATATTTTAATGTTCTCAAGACAGTTATTTTATAGTGATATCACTGCCCAAAATTAATTTAATACAAATAAAGAAAGCTATGTGCATATTCTACAGTCTACTTTGTCAAAATTCAAGCTCTGTAAATTATGTTTGTAATGCCATTTATTCAAACTTTATACTTTCCTTTTATCTTTCATTGTATTCATTACACATAATTCTCTTCAGACTATGCTATGTATTTTTCACCCCACTACCTTAAGTCTCTCATGTCTAGAGTTAATTTTTTTTTGTTATTTGTTTCCTTAAGATGATTAAATTAAATAAAATACATTACTCATCACCTCAGAATATGAAGTTTTATCTCCAGGACCCTGATGTAATAAATGAGTTTCTTACTGCAAATGTCACATAGGTAATTTTTCAGTTCTCTCACTTCCAGCAGAAGTCTGGGTGTGCAAATACATAGCTCCAGGTACAGGAAGAGAAGTAATTAATCTGCAAATCAAAGACAGTGTCACAGAGTTAGAAACAAAGACATTTTATTGTAGCACATCCTGAAGGTATCAGTTTAATTCCTTAGGTAGGATTCTGATCTTTTTTCAGCTAATTTTTTTTTTTTTTTTTTGGCAAACCTTTTGACCTTTCTTTTAGAGTCCCTAGATTCTTCTCTTGTTGTTATGGCTATAACACTGTCAGGGCTAGTAACTATGGGATTTAGATCCAGATCGATCAGAAAAGGAGCAAATTAAAAGCTGAAGACAAGTATCTATAAATTACTTGTACTATAGTATTTCACTATATGTATTAAAGTAATGAAAATTACTTGTTTATTGTGTTTCAAATGTGGTAATTTTAAAATCCCTTTTTAGAAAGGATTGTATGAATTTATGATTATGCATTAATTTACCAGCTATATGATCTCTCATACAACTTAAACTTTTCTCCACTTTTTTTCTTAAGATCAGCATTTTCCATTTTTTTTCTCTGATAATTGATTAATAAGAATTTAGATCTATTGCCAGTAGAGTGATGAGAGAAACTCAAATGATTGAATTCAAAGTAATACATGAAGTTGTTTTGTCTGTGTTTTCAGTACTGCAATTTGTTAGACAACAGCTCTGTCTGTCCTTTCAGGCATTATCTTGGACTTGTTTCTCTTCAATCTCATTTTTTGCTTCTGCTAACAGCTTGCAAGAGTCTGTCCTTCATAGCCAATGTTAGGTGTTCAGGTATGTTCTGCTGTTTACTACTGCTTTGTATTTAAATAATACAAATGTATGTTGAGCACACAAATAAGGCAATAGTTTCTTATACCAAGGGAGAAACAGCAGTCATTGTCAAGGAAAGTTTTGGAGCAATGCTGAAACCATGCTATAAAGTACTGTTAAGGGGATATTTCAAATTAAATAGGTATAATGCAAAGATGCAGAGAAATATTAGAAGCTGGATGAGTTAAAACCAGGATTTGTTGTGTATTGTAATGCTTACAGTGATGAGTCTAAGTGTAAAGAGCCACTAAACCTGCCTGTCTGATTTATGAACTCCTTTTCCTTTATTTTGTGCCAGTCTTGCACTTGTATGGACTGCAGGATCATGCAGTTGGGACAATATGAGTGATGGAACTGGCTTTTACTTTTTGCTTGGCTGCCAGGTTGAGCAGTGGATGCAACAATTGTGATATCCCATATCTGTGACATCTGGCCATCTTCTTGGCAGGGCAGCCTAGTCTCTCTACATTGCTTTATTCCCCCTAGTGGCAGTGCAAAAGGTATGAATCAGGAACATCTTCCTCCAGAACTGTGGCAAGGGAGATCTTGAGCCTGAGGGCAACTTCTGGTTTAAGATATTGATGTAATGTTTGCCTCCTATATAAAGGTTTTCATAAAATAACTGTGCTTTGAGATCTTTGGCACTATTATATGACTAATGAGGAAAAAGATAAGAAAATTTTAGTAACTATATTAAAAGCTAGACCTTTAAAAATAGTGAGAGAACTTGGCTCTATTCTGGCATTTAACAGCATATCAAGTGCATGGCTGGAAGTCAGTGAAATTGCACTGACAGTTGATTTTTGGCTTGGCATTTTACTGTTGAAGGAAGCAGTGAGAGTGTTCACTTCCTTAAACTCTCTAAGATTATTGTTAGTCAGTTAAACTTTGAAATGCTGTAAGATAAGAGATTATTTGAGCCAGAATGGAGTGCTCTGTGAGATTATAACTGTGCTTTAAACTGCAAAGGTAGGAAACTCTCAGGAGACATTTCTCTATCTGTTCTGTTCCCTCCATCAAATACAGCACTTTAAATTTTCAAGATTAACAGTCTTCACCTCCAAACTACTGAAGGACAGGAAACTTTTACAAATTTCTTTTCCAAATGTGTGTGAGTGCATCAATGCATTTGTCACTCTCAGCAGCAGTTTCTTCATGAAACATTTTGACAGAATTGGGAGGCATTAAAATAATTTTAACCTCAACATTAAAAAAGTGTAGTAACAGCTTGGTATTTTCCCCCTTTATTCAAAGTATGAGTGACAATACCTGCAATACATTTCCAGATCTCATGTGCACTGTGAGTCTGAACTCACTGGAGTTCTGGGAAGATGCTGAATGTTGAGGTACACAGACTTGATCATTGTAGGTCAAATTCTACATTTGGATTTTGCCACTGAAGTTGTTAGATGTTCCTGAGATAATGGTGTTTTGCTCCAGACCTAAATAAAGTAAAATGAAGTGGCAATCCAATCTGATCCATTTGTCATCTTTGGAATAATGTATGTGCATTATTTTCAAGTAAAAAGTGATTGGCAGGCATATGTTGACATTGTTACTGCAGGACTATTAATTTAATTACAATTACCTAGAAATCTTAAATTAAGTCAGTAACATTTGAATTTGATATCTTCTCTACCATGTGTCTGCTTCCTTTTCGTGCGGTTTTTTTTTTTTTTCATCCTTTGTGATTTGCCAAAAAAAATTATTGCAGGGATCAATTAGCATCCATTTGTTCACCTAGCAAATTGCTGCTGCTTTTGTGCTGCAATAATAAATAATAATAATAATAATAATAATAATAATAATAATAATAATAATAATAATATACAGGAATAGAAACTTCAGAGAAAGAACATTTGGGAAAGGCAAGGAGTTTTCAGTTGGAGAGAGAATTCTACACTTTATTGAAAAACCATGTCATGTGAATGCAGTGACTTTCAGGATAACAGAGCAACATTTACATACTTGTGGAAGAGAATATTCCCAACTCCCAAATGCAACTTTCATTGATGACTAGGAGAGTGGCCACAGCCTTCTCTATGCAGCAAGAGGATATAATGAGTTCAAGATAAAAGATTCTGTCTAAACTGTTGTCAGATGCCCTGAGTAGAGACAAGGGTGGATTACTCTGGTTTAGAGACACTCTTGTAGATCTTGACATAAGAACGTGGAAAAGAGATGTGAATTGAGCTGGTTGCTCCTGGAATCAGCAGGGCATGGATAAATTACTTCAGAGGCTCTGATCAGTGTGGCTTTGAAGAACTGTGACAATCTAACATCCACAGCCCCTTGCAACTGCTGAACTCCCTATAACCTTATGCAAAGATGATTTAAAGTCTCTTTCATCTGCAAGACAAAGTTATTTAAACTACCATTTTAGACCTAATTTTTAACAAAGAGAAGAATTATTGTGAATTAGTATGTCTCTTGTTTTGTACACAATATCTCTTTTCAGAAAGGTGTGACTGTATGCATTTAAGATGTTATATACAGAAATTATTTAGGATGACTGCTTTACTTTCAATTAATTCATCAGATTGAAAAAGGCAGAATATATTTTTCTACTGAAAAAATTGCAAATTGTATGTGCTGGGATTTTTTTTAAGAAATGAAGCTCAAGTTCACAAAAGTTTGAAAATTAGGTGAACAAAACTAAAAATATTAGAAGAAAGAGAAGATGCAAATTTCAGAAATTGTTTCTAAAGTTGCAATTGAAAGAAATATTGTAAAATCAAACTTCCACAATGAAATAAATAATAAAGATTTGATAAGATGTAGTAAAATAATAAAATCAACCTAAAAGGACAGTAATTTGTTAACATTTAATGACTGCAATTTTTGTAATAGAAGATTAAAAGGGAAAGTGAAAAATAAGGTCACATGTGAACTCAGATTTGTGTCAATGTGAGTAAAGTTCAAGATAAAGTACTGCTTTTAAAGTTCTGTGGAGCTAAAAGTTTCTGAAATGCAATGAATTGAAATGTTGCTCGACATTTTCTGCTTCCATTATTGTAAACAGCAATCTAAAATGTAAAATACCCTAGTTCCTTATGCTCAGTCTTTTATTTATTAGTGTTTTCTCATTGAAACCAGGTCATAAAATTTAATTGCCATAATCTCTTATTTGTTTGTTATATCTCAGTTTCAAAACTATTAAATGACACAAGATGAATTTAGAAAGATGGTGAACGTCTGCCATTATCCATGATGTCAGTATGTATTGCAAAATTAGCAGCTGTGCTTTTTATGACATGTCCTCATGAGTAAGCAAAATGTAATATACCCTACCCTGTGGAACTAAACCTTTTGAAACAGACATAATTTCTTGGTCAGTGTTTGGGTGGGGAAGGGTTTGTTGAGTTTTTTTGGTGGTTTCTACTGTTGTTGTTTTTATTTTTTTTATTTATTTTTTTTTTTCTGAAGGAAATTGTCAGTTTTTATTTAGTTTGCACTGTGACCCTTCTGGCAAAATCTCTGAGGAAAAGGAAGCTGGATTCTGCCAGATTGGGTACCAGAAGCACCATAGCTGTCCTAGCACATTAGATGAGCCTGCTGATGGTCTCCTGGCTTCCACAACCATCTTACTTGAGATGAATGACATACTCTAGGAAAAGGCACTTTGGTTTGTGACAACTCCTGTCACTGACTGGCAGCACTGATACCTGAGTAACTGATAGCATACAACCCATCCAGAAACTTGGGACTCACAGTATGGAATCAAAGAGTAATGCTTTTCCACTCTCACACAAATTGAGCAAGTAGACACAAGGAAAGAGCTATTCTGACCATGTGCATTTTCTAAAATATCTGAACATTCTAGTGCAACTATGGAAATCACTGAATAGTTAATCAGTCACTGGAAGATGAAAGGCCATCTTATTTCCCACCTGTCTCCTTCCCCAATAGCCTGAATAGTACTCTAGCAAGAGGTCTGACTGTCCTGCTCCTTAGACTTTGCAGTAGAAAAGGGCTATGACTGCTCACCTTCACCATCTCTCAACATTCTGTTGTCCACCTCTCAAACTGACAAGAGCTCAACTACTAGTCAGGTTGCTACAAAGAGATTGTTTAATTTCCCAGGCTTTAATTTTCCACATTTTTGCATCAGTGTGTTATAGTTACTATTCTGGTCCTGAAGGAAGAGACTTCATGAGAGTCATTCCTGAACTTTAGTATAATTCTTTTAATTGCTGGCCCTCTCCCAGTTTATCTTAATCATGCTCATAACACATCATCTCCAGTAGCTTGGGTCAACTGCACCTTTGTTGCTTTGTGCCCTGTTTTGTTATCTGTATCAATAATCTCTCATATTAGCAATACTCCTCATTTTTCCTTCTTCATTTATAATATTTTGTAGTTTTGGATGATTAGCTCTACTGCAACTGCACATAACCATCCATTTCTCAGTAGCAGAAACTGTGGTGCTTTGGATGGTCAGGCAACATGGAAACTTTTACTGTTAGCTTTCCTGATTATTAGTCGAGCCATTTTGAATATGTGAATGGGAGGGCTGGTTCTACTGTGTCTGTTTTCCTCAATGATATGAAGATTTTTAGTATAGTTTAGTAGTCTTTTCTTTGGATTTGGTGGCCTTATTGAAAAATACCTCAAAAGTACCCAAGTTATTACAGATCCAGTAGTTTTCAAAAGAAGACTTCTTGTGATAAAAATTCTTTGCTCATATTTCTGAGAATAGATCTTTGTCTTCAGGAATAACAAAACTGAAGGGATTAAGCAGAGCCATTCCCTGGCATTAGAGGCAAAAAAAACCAGATGGTGTTTTTAAAAAAATCGGTTTAGGACCTGTACACTGAAAGAATGGTTTTACTTTATAGAATTATAAACATTTAATGCACTGGCTTTGCATATAATTGCCTTTTCTCCCAAATAGAATAGATTTTCATATTATTAAGATTTCATAATCGTTAAAGTAAATGTAGCATATAAAATTACTTCCCCCCAGCTGAGGTGGGTGGCAGGCACAGCATGGTAAAGTTTGTTACCTCAAAACTTGAAATCTCCCTCAGGGATCTAGGAAGGGAGTAACACACCGACATCAAACAGAACAATAACAAAAGTATTGTGCATCTTTCACATAAACAGACTTAGAGAAGAAGTAATTTTCTGGAGAGACTCAAACTTTTTTTCTCTTTTATTTTATTAATCAACGTAACTTTAATGGCTGGAATATAAAGCAGAATTCCTTGCTTATAGATTTTAGATGCAGTCTTCCCAAGGGTATAATTAGCAATGTTGTGAGATATTTTTTTTTTTGCTTCATTTTAAATATACAATGCCTGGCCCTACTTCTGCTTAAGTCAATGGCATTGTTTTCATTAGCTCTCTCCTATGATAGCCTAGTTAAGCTCAGAATGTAGGAAATGATTGCCAGGGTGCTTAATTTAAAGAAAAGGCTTTAACTGAAGAAAAAACCTGAGATCAGCTATATAAAAAAATTAAGATTAATTTTGTAGCAAACTAATTTATTTCTCTCAATTGAAAAACTGGAAAACATATATGCAATACCAAGCTAGGAAAGGACTTTATGAAGGCAAGTGAAAGAAAATGATCTGGAATATATTTTGAATAGCTAAGAATTATATAGAGTACACAGCACCCCAAAAGACAAGTGCTAGACAAATATTTATTGCCAGCAGGAATTACTTGAAAGAAAATCTTTGGTCTATTATTGTGATTGATCAGCATAATACACAACTTAAAATAATTTTTGTGCAAATATAATTTTTGGAGCAAAAGAAATATTTTATTTGTTAGTAAGCCTTGTCAACAGTGTAAGAGTAATACATCAGGCAAATTTATCTGTAACTTATTCAAATCTGGGCTTGAAATTTACAGTTGAAAAATAGAAATTATAGTCTTTCTAGTCTTTTCCTCTTAACCAGAAGGGGTTTAATCACTGTTTAGTAGAGATTGTTCAACCCTGCCAATCTAGTCTCTTAAAATTATTTTTCTTTTCTAGCACCTGTTTTGAAGTAATCATAAATATTCTTGTTCTGACTATTCAGTCTTGACCATATGTTGAAAGAATGCCCAAGTTTCATTAGAAACTTTAATTTCAGGAGACCTGAGTCCTCTGAAAAATTCTCAAGTATCCTGTAAAACAGCAACTATTTCAAGGTATTTATAAAGCCACATAAAGCAGGACTGCCTATCACAACAGCACAATGGCAAACCATTAGAAATACAAACCATGTGGAGGCTGGCAAAGTGTTTTCAGAAGTGACCATAGAGTTTTCATAACTTGGTGTAAAGCCAACAACTCAAAATGTACCAGAACACTGGAAGACATTTAAAACACAAAGCAAACACAAAGATTCAGAATTAAAACCCAACATGAATCAAACATTCTATTTGTTTGCAAAACCAGTCCATTCAAGCTTATTATTTTCCTACAACAGCCAAGTGAATTTTTGACGTGTGTGAAAGTATCTTGGGGGTGAGTGTATGATTTGCATGTCTGAGAATATATTATTTTAGAATTAATTGTCTGCATTTATTAAAAAAAAAGTTCTAGCATTTCGTTTGGAAGAGTTTGGGCAGAAAATACTTAATACTTCTGTGTAAATAGCAAGTTTAAAGATTTACTTAAGAGTATCTTACAGAATCCAAGGTCACAGAATTGTTGAGGTTGGAAAAGACCTTAAGAACCACTGATTCCCACCATTAACCTAGCACTGCCAAGTCCACCACTGAACCAGATGGTGACCCAACTACAGGAGAATGCTGTGGGAAACAGCACCAAAGGTTTTACCAAAGCCCAGATAGACAACATCCACAACCTTTCCTTATCCACTAAGTGAGTGACCTTGTCCCAGAAAGATCAGGTTGATCAAGCAGGACTTGCCTTCCAGAAATCCCTGCTGTCTGGGCCTGATGTCCTGGTTATCCTGAGCATACTGGGAGATGGTATCCAGATGATCTGCTACCACAGCACTAAGGTCAGGTTGACAGGAATATACCTTCTCACCTTCTACCAACATTCCTTGTAGATGGGCATCACATTTGTGGTGTTTTAATCGGCCAGGACCTCTCAGATTAGCCAGAACTGCTGGTAAATGATGGAAACTGGCTCAGTGAACATTTGTGCAAATTTGTCTTCCTATCTGGGATTTCACATTCCTTTATGGGCTTCACAGTGTAAGGAAAGATTTTGATTTGCTGTTGTATGGTATCACTGAATGTTCTTTCACTAAAGCTGATTTCTGTTGAAAGTAATTGAAGTGTTTTGGGGGACTTTTTTGTGTATGTGAAAAGCAGTAGGACTTAATATAATTGTATTAGCAGGAGTTTAAATGCTGCAGTTTTTAAATTAGCAGTAATGAATATGTTAAAATGAATAGTTGAGATATACTTTGTGAAACAGCAGCTTAGAGAGCTTCATCTTAGTTGTAGCTGACCCACATAAGAGTGCTACTCCTGAATACACTAGATTAGAGGGGAAGAGAGAGGAATTATTTTTCAAACAGGATTTGCTGTTCTCTGCTAAAGGAAAGTGCCCTATATCTGTCTCTGCCAGCAAAATTCAGCCTCAGCAGTTTGATATGACACTAATTTACTTGCAGAGAGATTTATAAACCTTCATAAATAGCAGAACAATATGATTAGGTACTACTTCTGTTGATTCCATTACAACAGAGGTTTAAAGATACTAAGAAAAAAAAAATCAAATGGCCCAAGCTGGAATTAAGCTTTCTTAATGGAATGGGAAAAAAGCCCCTGAAGTGATGAAAAAGAAACAAAGAATTTCTGCCGTGATCAAGCAGGGAAACCATTTCTTAAGCTTTGATGGATGGATTGCATTAAAAGTTGGAATTCTGAACCCGAGTTCATTCTATTTCAAGATGCAGATTTCATCTATAACTTTAGTGAATTGTTTTAAAAATTATTTATTTCAGTTTTTACAGGCTATTTGAATCTTTTCATACAGACTGGGCTCTGTTCTGGATCACGCCCTCAGAAAAGTACCCAGAATACTGTGAGGACTTTTTTGGTAGTGATTTAATATATTTCTATTGCTTTTAATGTGCCATTTCAGCAGTTCTCTGACCATGTCTTTTTTAAGCTGAGCAAAGCAGGAGTTACAAACAGCCAGCATATGAAACTCTTTGGAAGCTCAGCCATATTTTGCAGATATCATGTGCCTCTTGCTCTTTGTCTTCTTCAGACAATCTCTTGTGAGGAGCAAGGATTCCCTACTGAAACGAATGCAGATATTCATATGGTTGTAAACTTCAGCACATGGCTTAGCACCAGTAAATCTTCAGTCAAAAATCTCCATTTGACAAAGATTTATTTAGAAAAAAAAGTTAAATGCCACTGTATAAAGCTTGGCTGCACTCTTCTGCTCATCTACTAGTTTGGAAAAAATTACACATATGTACATATTTACACATAGAATTTTTTTCCCATATTTTCCTGAAAAAAAATTTTTAGATGCTTATTCAGGTTTCTTTTCTCAAGGAAATGAGTGTAGAGTACTATAAGTAGGTGGAAATTTATTTAGAAATTTGAATGCCTGTATTTCAACCCTAACAGTAACAGATATTCAAATACTGCATAATATTTGGTCCTGTCATTCCAAGAAATGCAAGGTTTTTTCTCAGCCCACTGTCAGACTCCTTTTCCTGTTCTTGTACAATAAAAATTTGGAGTCTGAGCAGCGATGCAGGATTACAATATTAACTTAAATATAACCTGCTCTGCTCTATACCTTGGAGTCTAAAGCAAAGATAATTTAGTGTGTCTATTTCTTTGTAAAGGCTCGTGTTCAATCCTCCTATTTTTAAAAGTGATTGTTTCCCAGTGAATATGAAACAGAATTAAAAATAGTCTTGTGTACTGCATCTTTAGAGGAATGGTAGCATAACTGATTAGGAGCATCAAAACACTGAACCCTTCTCTGGGCTCTGGGGAAGATTAATGCAGTTGGAATCGAATCCAGGAAACAGTGGTTGTTTTGGAGAGGGTAGGCAGTCTGGAGACCCTTCTTTCTGGTGAAGTCCTTACTCTGGCCCTGTATCTATTTACATCAATGATTTTTTTAATAACACTTAACTGTTGACTGCTGCCACATTGGCAAACTCAGCAATGAAGCATTCCATCAGAGCTAAGGAAAACTCCAGCACAAATTTGCCAGTGGTGCTGTCAGGAAATGAATTAATAGGACCTGCATTTTCTTTAAAAGTTGATTGGTTTCCTGGAAAAGTCAATGGAAATGCCACCAATCCTCATCCTGCTTTGGTAGAAGCTGTAGCATTCTAAGGTTACAGAAGCCATCAAGTGAAGACTATATAACCAAATGCTGCTTCTCATTAAAAACAGAACAAAAGAAAAAGCAAGTAAGCAAACAAACAAACAAAAAACCAAAACAATTCAATTATGTGCAGAGGAAGTCCTATTTTTCTGATACAGTGGTCTGCAAGGAATATAATTGCACACAACTTACTGGTTTTAGGACAACTGTGTTCTTTAATACTCTTTCATGTAGTGCTTGACTCAATCTGCTTATTACTTTTTTATTTCCTTTTCATAAGATCATGCCCTTTCTGTGAAATATGTATCTCCACTACATCTGGGAATATAGGCCCAAAATGTTCTCATGTTCTCTAGTCAGAAGAGCTATGGTTCTTTCTTTCAAATTAGAAAATGAAAATACAGAAATACACATGAAGCTTAGAAATGTGAAGATATTTTCTTATATGCAATCTATCCTTTGAAGGAAAAGAAGGAAAAAAAGGAAAAAAAAATATGTCTAGTGACTTTCTTGGTATTGTTTTGTGTTATAACTCTAAATGAAAGTATACTGAGAAGAAATAACATTCAGAGGGAGTAATACTAAAGCAATAGTTACAGCTTTCCAGAATAAAGATTTCTGCTTCCAGGAAAGTCAGGATCTTACTACGTGATGAAAGTATCCAAAATTTGGATTATATCTTTAACAATGCAGAAGACAAAAACTCAAAAAGCTCCCCAAACCCCCCTTCCAATTGCATCTTTTGTACAAACAATAGAGTGTAAAAGGGTGAGTGATAAAGTATAAAATTATGCATTTATTAATTCAAAAGGATTATTTTTATAAAACTTATTTCCAAGTCATATAGAAGTATATAGATAGTGATGTGATAACTTATTCTTTCAAACAGAAATATTTTAATTGCAGGCATGAGAGACTAACTTTACAGCTTTTCTCTATTCATGTCCTGTCATATTTAACAGAAAAATAGAAGCAACTAATTAATTACTTGGTCATGTATATGCCATCAAACCAATCTTTTGCAGAGAGTGACTGAATTCAATGTTTCTTGTTTGAATGCACTTCTGCCTGTCACAAAGCAAGGCAGAAAAAAAGCCTGAAAAGTTGAAATCTCTCCCTACCTTGACAAACACAATATAAATCAAGAGCTCCTGGTTATATCTCAGTAAATATAAACACATAAAAGATTCAGAAAAGGTTTGTTTTAAACAAGTCACTTTACAAAATTTCTTTGAACCTTCAGGGTTCAAACATTTAACTGTATGTCAGAAAACTTTTGTGACAGTGACTGACCCTACTTCTTTCCTGCTCCCTTTGATAAAAGATATAATTCAATAGACTTTCTATAAAAAACAATCTTAGTCTTCTTTGATGCACTGGACCTTTATGTCAGAAAGCTGTGACACTGGGCTCTGGGACTGCTGTTTTTAGTCTCTCAATATGTTTGGAAGACGAAAATCATCATCTTGAAATTATCTGTAGGGTTTGAGCTAAGGAAAGATGCAACAAAACAAATTCCATTTACATTTCCCAGCATAGATAGCATAGATACAAATATCTGTAAGAACACTGCTGTGAAAAGAAAAGAAAACAAGTTTAAACTGGATATTCGAGATAAAATTGTAATAGTTTCTGTCATCAGCGGGGAACCCTGGTCTGATTTCCTCATGAGATCCTGCTTACATGCATCATGTCTTGTATCTCAGGTTGCTCTCCTTGGAGAGAATGCCTATCAGCAAAGCTTATGATAAATTTTCCATCCAATCCACATGGATACTTTTTTTTTTTTCTTTCCCTGCTCCTCTTATCTGAAGCCCATTTATTCTGTTTCACTCCATTTCTTCTGTCTCTATTTCATCCAGGCAAAGAAGTGGTGTCAAACTTGAATGAATCAAGGATGGATGCATCTTTTTGAATAAGTAGATATTCTGCTGACAGATGGATTTCTTCATCTTACTGATGATTTTCCAGCTTAGTAAAGGTAACCTCTCAGAACTCCATCATCAAAATGATGAAGTTTTACATTTGCACAACTTTACAAAAGCTTACTGAAAAATACTATTGCTAAAACACTACAATGAATTCAGAGTGTTGGGCACTATTTCTAATACTTTTTCTGAGATGTGATCTATTTGCAACCTCTTTAGAATGTTAATAGGTTTTAGACTGAAATTCAAGGCACAGTTTTGGGGACTATAATAATGGCAGCAAATACATCCTAACAAGAAGTATTTAAATGTTTGAAGCTTAGCTGCATAGAAGCAGCATTACTTACATATCAGTACACACCTGAAGCTTTGCATGCAATGTATTGAATTTGGGGTCCAACTGCTTAGCTTTCATTATTCATATTTTTGCAGTGAACCTCACAGAGAAATTATGCCTAAGTTTTTTTTTTTTTTTGTATTTGTAGAATTTGACTAATTAAACTAAATGTCTATGCTAACTGACTTTCCTCTAATTTACTGAAAAATTTGCAATGCATTTATTGGGTTCCAGGGCATTTCACTTAGAGCACATTAGTTTAGTAAGAGCACCTCTGAGCTGCCGTGTAGGTTCTGAAAGCCACACTGTAATAAAGGTGTTATTGTCTCTTTGTTTAACACCTGCATGTGTTTCATTTACCTGTCAGTTTTCTCTTTATTTTTGCATTCTAAACAAGCTCCAGCTGCACCTCATAAACTGATGTTATAATGAGACACTTAAAAAACTTTAAGGAATTCACAAGGAGATTAAATATTTTAATGAAGGCACCTCATTGTATCTAAAATCTGTAGTATGTGAAGTTGTGCAGTGAAGCATTAACACTGTTTGTACAGAATTAGTTGTCCAGTTTTCCTATTTCCTTTGACAGAAGAGTAGTATGTATGATTCACTATGCTGGAAATCAGTGTAAAACACATGATATAGCATATCAAGGTGCAGTTCACATGAGTGTTAAGGTACTACCACCAAAAATTATTTCCATACTCATATTCAGTCATTGAAAAGGAGCTTTTTTTTGTTGGTATTGCTGGACTTTGAAAGTTTAAAAAGCTTTTCTCTTGAGAGAACTCTATCTTGTTATTATTCTTCCTGCATTTCTACATGACATACTATGACTCACACTCAGAATTTCATGGCTTTCTAATTTTATCAGATCTATGGAGGAGTTGAATGGAAAAGGTTTTGTTGGGCTGGGCTGAAGTTTGCAGATACTGAAATGGCCATTTGAACAGCACTTAAACAGTTAAATCCAAAACTGTGGTCCTGGAAACCCTGCTGAGCTATTGCTTAATCCCAAGGGGTTTTGAACTGTAAATGGACTCTAATTTCAGCTTCATAGAAAATCTTGTATCTTGACAGTGACATCTTCCTGTCCATCTCACCTGAATGCTTAATCAGGAAAAATACCTGTGTCCTTCTCAGACTTATTCAGAGATTATTTTCATGTAGAATATAGTAATGGTCAACTATCACCAGGGGGGAAAACCCCAAAACCGACAACTCCAAGTAATTTCCTCAGTTCTTTCCCGTACCTTTATTAATTCTATTTTCTTCCTTTATTTTTTTTCCTAAGCTGTCTTCTGCCTCTTGATTCTACACTAGCTTGTCCCAGTCTGATGATCTGTGGTTGTCTTCTTCATGCTCTAGCTTCTGCCTTTGTTCTTTCTCTCCAGGCATGTTTTAATTATGGATAGGCATCCAGTTATCTCCTGGCAGCTGGAGTTCAGAAGTGACTTGGAGAATCTGGGGGAGAAAAAGCATCTTCCTTCCCTTAAGAGAACACAGTATGTAACTTCCTCTAGGAGCACCATGAATGTACTGAATGTGATGGTTGTGCATGTCCTGCACAGTACAAGAATACAGTCAGGGAGGGCAAATCTTTGCATATACAAACTTCATTTTAATAGCTGTATAATGGAGGAAGATCTTGAGGAAATATAGAAAAGGCAGATCCTTATCTCCTGATAGTCTACTTTCAAGTTGCATGTTCTGCTGCAGGCTTTAGGGCTTATATATGAATTGGCTCTAAAAGTTTAGTAGAGCATTAAAACATGATTATTTTCTTTTTTGTTTCTTTTCCTAAAGATAATTGAGTCTTTTTTCCTGAGAGTTGCCTAAAAAACAGAGACGTATTGCTTGGAGAAGTTTGATGTATTGCTTTAAGTTTTTCAAATAAGTTGTAGTTAGTGACATAAAATAAAGGAGAATTACAAAGTTAGAGGCAACAATATTTCACACAGAAATTCTTTACTGATTATTTCAAAAGCTAGGCATACTTTCACCCAACACAATAACAGGACCATTCAAATGCTTCCCCTGGGAGAAAAATCCTGTACTGTTTTACCTCCCTTGTGATGTAAAAAGCTCTGTATGAAGACTTCTGAAGCAGAAGGACTTTTTTTCCTGGGCTAGTCTCTTGTTATAGTCATCTTGCAGTCTTGCTGCAGGTACAGTAACAATGTAAGCTGTATTTCCATGCTTCATGTGGCAGTTTTGCCTTTGGATAGTCACTATACTGTTTTCTAAGCAGCTGATGAATTCAAGCAGCCAGCTGTATTCACTGAACTAGATGAGGTTTCACTGGTGTGGCTGTAAGCAGAATTTGACCGATAAAATGGTCCCTTTCTTCTCTGCAATATTGCTTGCATCTGCTGGTGACAGGGTTGCTTGTTTTATCTCAGTGCTTTTATCTGTTCTACTCTCCAGTAAGACCCTTCTTCCAAATGGCTCCATGCTTCCAGGCATATTTTAATAATTCATCACAAAAAGCTAGAGTAAGCAAGATAAATAACACAGCATGATCTATGGCTGTGCCTCAAAGGCAGGAAGCACAAATCGTGTTTAACCACATAAACATCAAGCTCTCATCTCACTTTACAGACAGGGAGGGAGCAGTACACTTAGTAAAAATCCACAGCTAATCTATAAACACCTGACTTCATGCAAAAAAAAAAAGAGAAGAAATGAATGGGACAATTCATAAAATAGAGGGCAATTATTTAAAGGAAACATTATTCTAAAATATAAAGGTGCATTCATGTGCATAACAGTTAATAAATAAATAAGTAAATAAATGAAATTGAGTCTTATAGAAACTAGTAAATATGTCACTGTTAAATATCAGCTCCATTTCTCTTACATTGTATTTTTTTGGCTTTCTGTGAAGAAAATCTTCAATAATTATTTAAAATCTTGGTTGAAACCGAGGACTCTTCATTTTATTCAGGATTATTTGGACTATTTATGTAGAATTGGCTCATAAAAATATACCTGACCCTGCAACTACTTGACAGTTGAGTTCCCTTTCTTTGCCCTCCTTCACTTCTTGCTTCAAAGACTCTATCCATTAATCTTCCCAACTTCTCTAAGTTCTTAGCAAATTCTTAATTCTCTACTTGTCCCCACAACCCCTAGCTCTTTCTCTAAACATTTTTTTTTGTGATATAGTCTATCCACTCATGATGTTTCTAAATATTTATCAAAATAGGGACAGCAAAGACATAACCATCCCCAAATACCTGGCAGTGGAGAGTGAAGCAATAAAATGGCAATGTGTAGAGAAAAAGAGGGCAGTTTTCAGGGGATACCCAATGGGGAAAAAAGAGTAACAGCTTAAAAGGTTCATAATAGCATTATCTTCTTCTCTATGCCTTCTGTTCCAGCTTATGGATGAGAGGAGAGGATTAGGAAACCCCGGAGAGGGCAGGGAGATAAGGTTCACTGTGCAGACACCAGGGAACAAACTCTGGCTATGATACAAATACACCAGGAAATGTGCCAGAAATATCCAGTGTCCAATAGCCTCACAGATCTTTAAGCTCTTCCTTTTCTGGCACTTTTATTCTTTCTTGGAGATTTGCAGAAACATTCATTCTCAACAATTCATCACAAATCTTGTGTTATGTCTTAAATGATTCCTTTAATTTAGGTATTTGTATACAGCAAGTTTGCACTCTGAGAACCTCTTCCTCTTCAAATGACACTTTTTCTTTGGCTCCAAGTTCATTATTTGCACCTTTTTCTTTGCATTCTGTACTTTTTTTTTTTCCGTAATTCTTTTAGTCTCATGAAGTCTCATTCATTTGTACTACAGATTGCTCCTAAATTGAGTCATTGGCTCAAGACAGAGGACTGATCAAACAGCTACTTTTATGTATTTTTAAATAAGAGTGATAGTTGGGATCAATAAAGCTGTATTCCTTCACCAGGACTTTTGATCTCTCCACCAGCTGTAAGTTGTGCACAAAAATCTGGGATACTCATGAACATCCTCACATTGGCAATTGAGAGGGCTTGATGAAAAGGGCAGATGAAGAAAGAGCAGGCATGGTGAGAAGGACTTGGGTAGATTCGAGGTTGGACACAAGCCAGTAACATGCATTTATGTTTCAGATACACAATAGTATCCAGGGCTGTGTCCAAAGTAGAGAGGCCAGCAGGGCAAGGGAAGGGGTTCTGCCCCTCTGCCCACTCTGGTGAGACCCACCTGCAGTGCTGCATCCAGCTTGGGGCCCCAGCACAGGAAGGTCATTGACTTGTTGGAGCAGATCCAGTGGAGGCCACCAAGATGATCACAGAGCTGGAGCACCTCACCTTGGAGGAGAGGCTGAGACAATTGGGATTATTCAGCCTGGAGAAGAGAAGGCTGTGGGGTGACATAATTTCAGCCTTCCAGTATCTGGAAGGAGCCCATGAGAAAGATGGAGAGAGACTATTTGCATGTAGTGTAATATGTAGTGTAGGGCATGTAGTGACAGGACAAGGGGGAATAACTTCAAACTGAAAGCCAGTAGGTTTAGATTAGATAATAGGAAGAAATTCTTTACCATGAGGATGCTGAAGCACTGGAACAGATCATTAATAGAAGCTGTGGTTACCCCATCCCTGAAAATGTTCAAGGCCAGGCTGGATGGGGCTCTGAACAACCTGGTGTAGTGGAAGGTGTCCTTGCCCATGGCAGAGGGGTTTGAACTTGATGACTGGAAGGTCACTTCCAAGCCAAACCATTCTGTAACATCATTTAAACAGTATGAAATTGGACAGCACCCAGAGACCCAGAGGGGTTAAAGCAGAGTGAATGTTTCCAGCACTTTTTTTTTTTACACTTTAGTGATCTTACTCGAGAGAGCCAAGTAATCTTATTGATCAGTAACCATATAAAGTACAGAATTAGTCATGTAACTATCAATTATAATAATTGCTGAAGAAAGTTGTATTGGAGTTCCATGGCCAGTTTTGGTAGCAGGGGGGCTAGATATGGTTTTGATCCATGAAGAGTTTTAGCCTTTTACATATATGTATCTTTGTAGATTTTTTATATATAATTGTATAACTTCAAGTACTTTTCCTGTCCTTCCTCACAGTTTAGCTAGGTGTGCATATAGCTGTATTTGTACATACCAGAAAGCTTTAATTTAAGAGTTGCTTTTTATCTTACCACTCTTAATATTGTTTGGAAAGGTTTTCTCTCTTGATTCCAGGCAACAGTTCATGTGAGAATCTGCCAGAAAGGTCCTCCATGTCTCCTTGCTCTGCAGGGGAGAAAGAAATAGAGCCTGGGAAGGAGGGAGGACTGGAGGAAAGGTTTTTAAGATATATTTAACTTTTCATTATCCAACTCTCATTTTGCTAGTAATAAGTTCCATTAATACCCCCAGTTTGAGTCTGTTCTGCCTGTGAAGATATTTGGGCAATGAACTCCCTGCTCTTTTCTCAACTTATGAACCCCCTGTTATATTTTGTCTTCCCTGTCCTGTTGCAGAGGCAAGTGACTGAGATGTTTTGATGGGTATCTGATGTCCAGCCAGGGTCAACTCACTACTTAAAAATGCACATTTGTCAAGGGATTCTGTGAATGTGTCTATTGTCCTTGTTACTTTTACTATGTTCTTTTTGAGACAAAATATTCCTTTGCCATATTTCAAGTCCCATCCTCCTGTGATTCCTCCATATGCAAAGTGAAATGTACTCCTAGGACCTGGGACAGAGGAGCAGAAATATTTGCCTTTTCAGGTAAATTGTGTTTGGGGTGAGAAGAAATCTTTAGTTAATATTTTATGCAGTAGCTAAATCCTTTCCCTGATGTGTTTCAGATAATTAAGTGATGTGTATAATGTAAACTATGGGATTAGACAGCAGGTGTTTGCTTCAGGTAGTCATAAACTCCTTCAAAAGGATTTGAAATATCAATATCAGTTAAAATGTCTTAGTGGGAAGTTAGCTACTGTGGAGATTTAAGGGAAATTTTCAAGAGAGTGCAGTGCCTTTGTTCAAATAATGATATCAAGTTATCATTCTGCTGTGACACAAGATAGTCAACTGGATGCTCCAAGAAGCATGCACCTTCTTCTGAAGACCATTTGTTCTGAAATTATGCTGTAACACCCTGTGCTGTTTTCAGGACAGTGCTGGTTTTGTCAGACTCCTCATTTCCTGCATGCATGACATACCTGTCAAGGATTCTGCTTGAGGCAAAACCGTCCTGCATTTGGGTTTTCATCTCCTCCCCTAAAAAGCCTTTCCTAAATTTCTTATGATTTTTGTTGACCCTATTCTTATGACATTAATTTATTCTTTTCTTCCTTACTTTACATACTTCTAAGGAAATTTTTTGGCTTTTCAACCATCTGAGTAATTGCTAAGAGAATGATTGGTTATTTCATATTAAACATCCAGATGAAAGGAGTTAGAATCAGACTTCATCTGATGGAAGAGATCTAAAATTTGTAAAATGTTTTAATTTAGAGAAATTTTAATTTAAAAAAAATTGAAAGTAATCAGCTAGCATAAAATGAATGCACAAAATCTGATATATCTTTCTTTTCTCAGCATATGATGTGCATAATAATTTTGACAGTTAGAAATTCACTAACTAGTTGCTATTCACTAGCTCTTTAAAGAATATGCATGTACAAATGTATATATTAATTATTCCCAAGAGCTAGGAAATATTTACAGTGGTTTAAATAAAGTATTTACATGAGCCATTCTTTCATTTTTACCTGTGATGTTCTCTGAAAAGGTACATTTCACTCTGGTCTATCTTCCTGCTGACTTAGCTGCAAGATCATGGTAGAATAACTGATCAATACTAATGCACATTTTAGTGACAACACCATCAGCAGAAAGGAACCATAGGTAGTCCCTGATGCTATAAAATGTTGACTTGGATACACTTATGTGATACTGCAAGTTTATGATGGAGTTTCTAAAGTTTTTTGTGTTTTAATAGCACATTGCTTTTTATAGCACTGTTTTTTACCCCAAAGGGACATAAGAAAGACACTTTGGACTATTTTTTAAAATAGGTAAAAAATATGTTGAAGCTTTTGGAAATTTTCAAAGTAGTTTTGTAGAACACAAAACAGTTATAACATTGTTATAAAGTTACAAAGAAAAATCAGGTTTTTTTCCAGTCCACATACATTGCTATATAAACATTGTTTTTTGTGATCTGGTTTTCATTTTGCCTTTAAGAGCTGGGAATGAGAGAGGTGTGAGGCAAAGGTGTTTCTGAGGTCTTAGGTTGCTTCTCATTATTCTGCTCTGATTTGTTAGCAATACATTCAATTAATATCCCCAAAGTGAGTCTGTTTTACAGTGATATCAATTAGTGAGTGATTTCTCCTGGTCCTAATATCAACTCATGAACCTTATATTTTTTCTTCCATCTCCATTTGCAGAGAGGAGTCACAGAGAGGCTTTGGTGGGTGCTTGGCATTCAGCCAGGGTCAAGCCACTGTAGCTACTTTTATAGATAAACAATCATTTTTGTTGCTTTAATTCCCAAACTGTCCTTCACATGCATTGCTGTTCATTGACAGTTAGAATGAGACTTGATGCAAAAGGCTAAGCCAACACTCACAAAGTGGGGAATTACATTTTCTAGGTCATTGTGTCTTTCATTTTCTATAGAAGAGCCAAGGCAACTACCCTCAACCAGATGTTAGACTTTGAGCCAACAAAATTTAATGAAACATCTCCCAGGCACAGCACAAAACTTGCATTCTTGAGGCCTTTCAGACCTTTGTTTTCAAAGTTGGTCCACTTATGCAGTCTGCAGAATTCAGCTATATAAGTTTGAGTTGACCTGATTGAAAATCCAGTCCAGTGGAAATGAGTCCAAGTCAGAACTTGGGTGAAACAGGGGAAGGTGCACAGACCATGAAGCTGCTCTCCTGACCAGCTGGTTTTAGTCTGTCTGACAGAGACATTATTCATTGTAGGCACACACAACTGAGGTGCCATTTCTGGTTTCATTTTTTTCTAAGCGTTTGGTTTTGTCAGTGATATTTATAAGGGGATTTTTATGAGTTTTGGATATTGTTGTGGCATGATTTTTTCAAAGAAATTTATTTATTTACATATTTGATTAATTTTCTGGTTTTTCAAGATTCCTTACGTCAAAAAGAAAATAGTATCTTCAAGCTGGCAATAATAATAATATTTACCTAAAACAGAGGCTGGTTTTTAAAGATCATGAAGTCAACACTACAGATAAGCATTGCCTTCTATGGCAATTGCAAAAATATTCATGAACATGGTGGTTATTTTTATTTCAGGTCAGTTTCTTTCACATTTTAGCTTGCTTTGACTTTGTGTAAACAGTGTCAAACACAAAAGGCTATTCCTAACATGGTGAAAAATGTTTATTAATTTAGTACCTTCCAAGAGATTGATTTGGATGTGTCTATGCATTTTATTAAAGCTAATGGCACCAATGTTTCTGATGCTGAAATTAGTTTTGGAACAATTTTCAAGCACTTTTTAGAACATCTTATTATCATCCCTCTAATCGTGCTTCTCCATTGCTTAGATGAAATGTCAAATATTATATGCACATGTTCATGCTGTAAATCTCTGATTATTTTACATGTTTATTTGATGGTCAGAAGACCATGAATCCTGTTCTATTTTATTATGCTTTGATTGCTTTGTCGCACCCTTTGCAAAGGGATATATCTGTTTCATCATTTTTAAAAAGGTTAATGTGACCATTAATCTCCCTTGAATGTATGCTACACACAATATCTGCTTTATTGCATGCCCATTACAGAACCAAAGCTTTTCACATTTGATCAAAACCAAATAGACTGTCTTTCCTCTCATCCTCTCAAGACCCTTTATTTGCCTGAAAACGTAACGCAAGTATTTTTTTATAATTCCTTTAGTATTTTCGGTGAATTAACTATCAGGTAATGTAAGAGTATCTAGAGAACAGAATAAATTTCCTCCTCTACCAGTCATAGCTTAGTTTAAACTGTGCTAGCAATGCTACTTCAGTGAAAGAGACTTTTAATTTATAGACTCAACTCTTGATATTCCTCTGAAGGCAGAAACAGGATTTACAGTTTTCTTCATTAATAATAGTGTGTCAGGTGAGAAAAAAAGACACTGTTATGTGGAACATTGGCAGATGCCAGAAACCCTTAGATAAGGCTCTTCCATGATCCATTTCCATCTGTGGGCACCCAGCTTTGTTTCTGAATTATGGAAAATGTTGTGAATCACCTGAGCTTATCTGTTGCAGGTGAGATGGAGAGCTAC
Source organism: Erithacus rubecula (assembly GCF_903797595.1). Lineage (NCBI taxonomy): Eukaryota > Metazoa > Chordata > Aves > Passeriformes > Muscicapidae > Erithacus > Erithacus rubecula. The sequence continues at coordinate 35,131,593 of NC_136687.1, read as the reverse complement.
AGCAGTAGGTGGTGAGAAGACCTAGATATTATAGATATAATGGGTGCTATCCATGCAGTGCCTATTATCTGCAAGAATGGATTTAGTTTATGGAAAATCCATCAGTTGGTGCTGGAGATTGGGCAAGAGACAAGTCAAATCAATAGTTAAAAAATGGCCCCATAGATCATCAAAGGAACTCTAGTGAACTTGAAAGCAAGGACACCCTCCAAAGAAGTGAGCTGTTGGTGCAGATATTTTCAAGGTGTAATGCACAGAACTGTGTGCTGCCTCACAGATGTGATGGCTTAGGGGCAGAGTATGGTTCAATCATGGCTGCATGCATGAACTCTGCTGGGAGGATTCTACAAGTGTCTGCTTTTCTGTTTGTCTCTTTGTCAAACCAGCGCAGATGCTTTCTTATCTTACTTTCCAGCAGCAGTGTTGTGCTTAAATCATCTGTAGATGCCTTGCAACATTGACAAGAAAAACCTTATCTATTCTTGATTAGGTAACCACTGGGAATGGCAAAGCAATGTATTCATTACTTGTTTTGCAATCCTTTTCTTCTCCAGAGTGTTTTGTTTCCATTGAAGTGCAAATAATACTTTGTTTTACATTGACCATGTGAGCTTTAGAAAAGAAGACTCACAAATACTTGAATCTATTGAAATATGTTTTCATCTAGTTGGGACTTTAGTGGTGTAGGAGAATTGCAAAAATACTTAACTCGGGAAGGAGAAAATGGCACAGTTGATCTATAACTGATAGACAGTACCAGCCAAAATAATGTTGTTCAGGTTTTCCTATTAGAAAGTTCAGCTGGCAAAGCCTACTTTTAAGAACAAGAAACAGTCAAATACAGCATCTACTGTTCAGTTTTGGAAGGCACATCAGTATTTGCTCTGGGATATTGTACTAGCTTTTCAGTTTATTAAAAAAAACCAAAAAACAAAAAACAGCCAGGAAATTGCCCTATGTATTACTATAGTATTAATTAAAGATAACAAAAAGTTTCAGATAATTGAAATTATCTTTTTAGGAAGACCAATATGTGTGACACTGAGAAAAAGATTCAAGGCTCCTTTCCAAATTGAACTTGTTATATTATCTTCCTCTATATGTTAAAAACAGGAAGGATCCCTCCTGTGCTTTTCAGCATTTTAGTTACTTTGCAAGCATAGTAAGCATGCCTGCATATCCATAAACACAAAAGGGAGGACATGTCATCAGCATTTTCAGCCTTATTTATTACCAAGCATGTCCCAGGGAAAACTAAGTAAATCTATGCTATTATGAGTAAACGTTTCAGATCCTGAAAGAAAAATATTAATTTTTCTTCAACTACTTTATCTTCTTGCTTGTCCTCCAAAACAGACTCAGTTAGGACTAATTCTTCATCTCAGCTATCTATTCATTGCCCTCTGTATTTCATTCAGAATCCCAGGGGTGTCTTATAAAGGCTAGATTCAGAGTTGCTTAAGATTCACCCTGGAAAATGTAAAAAGAAACAGAAAACGTATCTACTATCCAACCTGTTTTATTCCCTGAAGAGAGGTCACTTTCTGATCCAAGAGTTGTTTTTCTTTCTCTTTCAGAGGAAGTCATTAACCCCAAAATATACCTTCAATTGCCTTGTGCATTGCAACATATCCAGACAATTGAATGCCTCTTCAAGACTTCATCCTGTGTTGCAAGAAAGCATTAGGAGACAAAGATCAGCTTCAGCATAATACTTATCCTTTCAATAACTTCTCAATTTTTTTTAATATAGAAAAAGGAAAGAGAATATTTATGGTGGTATGATATTCCCAATATGAAAAAGTCCTAAGGTTTTTAACAACCTTTGTTAATCCCATTGGAATTAAATTAGAAATTAATTTTTAAGAAAAAACATTAAAGGCATTTTCATCTAGAAAGGATCTAAGCCAGGATTTCCTGATGCTCAATAACTTGGACTCTCAAAAGGCTGGAAAACATTTGGATGGATGGGAAAATAAATTGTAGAGTCTCCCAGTTAACTTAAGCCCCTTGAAAAAGAACAGCAAAAAGACCAGTTTTTGCAGATTGCCTATGCAATATTAAACATCAGAAAAACTGACCCAAAAAGCACTCTCATCCTTACCTGTCTTTTTTGTGGTTTTTCCTGCTTTCACCTTCCCCTCTATACACAAAGCTTTGATGAAGAGGAATGAAGGGACAGACCTAAAGACAGATTTGCCTGATGGTACTGTAGCAATCAAGTTATATCTTTGTCAAAGTGACATCCAGCAGAATGCACTGAAGATCAGTTAACAATATGGCAAAAATACTTCACAGACATTCTCTGCACTGCAGAGAATGATCAGGGACTGGCTGTTGCAGAAGCAACCTGTTGGCCAGAAAACTCCAATAATTTTCTTTTTTCACCAAGAAGTTTAAGGAAATCTATGTTTCTTTTTAAGACTAAGAGACTAGCTCTGATACTGCTGGTTTTATTTTATTTTTTTATTTATTATTTTTAGTCTGCACATGTGATTGCTTCTAAAATTTAAAAGTGATTTTATAATTCAGTAATGGAGACTGCTTAATTTTTTTTTTTAATTGAACAAAAAGAGTGCTCTGTACTAAAAAAGTACTTCCAGTCCAGCCCTATTCATAGTGCTTTTTGATTGCTCCTGGAGATGTTCTTTGGATGAAAGCTCCTGTCAAACTCGATAAAATGACTGACAAGGCCAAATTGGCATGCATTAAGGGAGATGACAAGAGAGAAGCTTAATCATGCCTGTACCAATAGATTGAAGCTGTTTCAGTGATCACACTGCCATCCTGTGTGTGTCAGTAAGGCTTCACTTTCATCTCTGCAGAAAAAGCTATGAGGCAAAAAGGCAATTGGCCTTGATTGCATGCTGAGAGAGGCCAAACAGAAAAGTAAAGCTTTCTTGGCACTGACAGCATAAGGGGTCAGACTAATACATGCTGCTTTGTTCCACAAAACAAATGGGTAAATTCTAGTAAAATGCAGGAATTAATTATTTTGGTTGAAGAAGGCTTTGAAGTGTATCCATTGGCTCTCTCAGTCCCTATTCTTGACCCAGTTCTATAAAAAAAAAAAAAAAAAAGTCAGTGTTAAGTGTAGAATGTTGTTAGATGGACAAAACCCAGTTGAGTAAACATCAGGTTGGTCCTATAGAATGGCTATTAGTACAATACTTTTCCTACAACTGATATTGAATATGAGCTGCTTATTAAGGAGAGGTTAGCCTATCCCTCTTTCATAGTTCCAAGAGGTTTCTTTGGACATCCACCATGAGGAATTTGGGTTTCTCCATAGCCACAGCCTATACTGAAGGTTCAAAAACTCTCTAATGAGAATTTTTGAGCAACATAGCTAGCAAACCTTTAGCCTCTTGGGGTAGTATTGGAAATGCAAGAGTCCAGCTTGCAGATAAAACTCCTGAGTGTCTCCCTCTGTCATGTTGACATTTTACATTTTAGTGTGCCAGGATAGTCATGATAGGAGCATTATTCTAAGAATCTGGAGGCTGTCAACTGTAATACAAGACAGCTATGGAAGCAGATTTTATTCCATGCACTACAACTGGCCACCCTTCAAGTATAGGTGGGTGAATTTGAAAGTTGAGTTGTCTTCTTGGATATTGTTTCTCTGTTTTCTTTATTTTCAGTAAGTATTGATTAGCATTGTTACATAAACATTACATAAAATATTACATAAATATTGCATAAAAATAATCTCCACAGGACATCTGCTTTTCTACAACCCTTTGCTAAATTCATAGGAGAGTTGAAAATGCTAAAATAAGTACTTATTCTCTGTGTTTTGAAAGAGAAAAAGATGCTGCTGTGTCACACAGGAGTTTATCTGGAGTTCTTAAGTCTAGTTTCAGTCCTCCATTTGGGACAAAGCAACAAAGCTGAGACATGAGAGACAGAATCATAGGTAGAAATTCTTTGCTTTTCTCAGTTGTTTTTTTTTAAATGTTTTATTACCAGAGGGCTGGGGCATGGGCAGGGGGGAGGGGGCAGGATGTTGCTTCTCCTGTTGTTTCAAGGTCCATTCTCGTATTTCTTACTTTTATTTTAATGTTTGCAATTTTTTCCCTTCTGTTTCTGATCTAAGTGTGATTCCCATTCTTTCATTTCTTTGTTCTTTGGTTTTGCATACTGTAAGAGGCACTTCATGCATTCAGAGGAATGATCCCTCTTTTTTATAATAGGTCATCAATGCTTTTTACTTACCATATTTTCAACCTCTCTTTCAACTTTACCAGCAAATTCCCTTCTCTCTAGCTACTGTGGGACTTTGTCCTCAGCCTTCTGCTTTCAATTTTTTTTGACTTTTGCTTATGGGGTTTTTTTCTATTATTTTTGACCTGGTGTCATTCATCAAGCTGACTCTCCTTTATGATATAGGATTATCTTTATCTCTTGCTGCAAAAACTGCACAAACCTTCTGCTGGATAGTGGCTACTGCAGCATATTTCACTGATATGTTTTTTGTTCTTTCCTACTCTAACTAATGCTCCTCATTTTCTTTTCTCACTCCACTCACCATGGCTTTTTGCTGCACATTTTTAATAGTATTAAGATCCTCGGGAGGTTTCTAAAGTCTGGTTAGAGCCATGAAGGGTCTGATGTGTTTGTGGACTACAATGCTATTAAAAACATATTTGCTATATATTATAAGAAAAGTTATGTCAAATTATAAGAAAAAATCTTTATCTAAGATACAGGGAAAAAACCACCCCAAATTCTTTTCTCATGACATATAATATATTCTATTCATTAATAGAAAGGGCTCTTTCTTAGGATAGAACCAACTTTCAAAGATGACAATTCCTAAAATTATTCATTAACTGTAATGTGCGTGACTCATTTATTGCTGACAGCCTGAACTGTAGCAGGCTTATATAAACACAAGGCTTTAATAATGCTCAGTAGGACTAGGCTATTAAAAGTCTTAGTTGATATCTCTTTTATGATGAGGATTTTCAACAACTTTGGATTATGTCCCACCAAAATTCAAGACCAAAGGGATTGGTCTGAGATTCTGCCACTTTGACATTTACTAAATTCCCAATCCTATAGAGTCACTGTAAGTGTTAACAGGTACTTAAATGAAGTTCAGGCTTCACTCATGAGTCTTTTTCTTTCATTAACCTTAATGGGCTGTGAATCAGAGCTATTGAGCAATGGCAATGAGAAATCAATTACTTATTATAAACAGGTATGGTGTGTGAGGCAGAGACAGATCCTACCCTTTATTTTATGCCTTCCTACATCTCTCAGGTTTATTTTTCAGTTATAAGTACATAAACATAGTAAATTATGTGGATTCAGAGAAACACAGATCAGACTCAGAGGAGTCCCTTTAAAGTGGTAACCAAGTCTACCCAACACATATCTTGTTCAATGAATTAGCTAATAGTATAACTTAGCAGGTGGTAAATGAGCTAATAAAATATGTAATATATTTCTATGTTGGAGTCCAAAACAAGTGTTAAAATAACATTTACCATTATGTTTGTAGTAATTTGTATAAGCTGCCTGGTGGGAGGTGAGTATGCTTCACTATTACAAAAATTGTAACAGGAAAAATCTCATTATTTGTGGCTGGCATGAAAGGAAGTCTGTAAATTTTAACATATTTGTGCTTTAAGAAAGAGCAACCAATCAAAAAGGTCAGCATTGCATGTTAAAATTTAAAGCCCAAGGACTGAAAACAGCATTCTGTGATTCAACAAGCACTGGAGTAATTGATCATATTAGTCAATGATCAACAAACAGAATAGAAGTGGAACACTGTATGTTCTGAAAAATTCATAAAATTAATAACATAATGTTGATTCAAGTAATTTTTGCTGATTCAACAGAATTATAAAACAAATTAAAAATTCAATTGAATCCTAACTGAAAAATCTAAAAGAGAGAGTTATATCCTATGACTGTAAATTCTGCAGGAATGGCTTTGAAATGTGTTAAATGTCATGTAGGGAAATGCTCATGCTGGGCTTCTTTCTGCACATTGATTTTAATGGGATTGAATTTGGGTGAGCAAATGAGGATTGAGCAGCAACTGCAGGATAGAGCTCTGTTTGGTGGCAATGCCACTCAGCTCCAGTCCCACAGTTACTCAGATACACCCAAGAATAGAAGAGTTCCCTAGAATTTTTTCTGAGTATAACAAGTGGAAATATGCTCAATTTTTTTAAACAAAGGGTCAGGTAAATTAATATTTAATTGAATCTGCCCTGACTATTAATGCCTGGGGATGCCTGCTCAGGAAGACACATACACCAATGTTTAAATATAGTCCCATTCCAAGAGGCATTTAAGCATGCACTAACCTTTGAGCTTAGTAACTCCACCTGTGTACATGCTCTCTTCTGCTCCCTTTATCCCACAAGCTACTGCAGTGGGGACCTTTCCTAGGTGTAAAATGTAGATCAGCATCTCACAAATGAGTGAGCCATGCTCCTTTGGGGTGGAGGAATGATAAAGCAATTGAGCTGTGTTAGAAAGACAGTAGCTAGAGGTTAAGTGCCATGAATATTCCTTTTTCCTTGGATTCCTTTTTCCTGCACCCCATATACCTTGATCAGTTTTGGGCTACTTGATTCTAGACTGCAGTTTGTTCAGCCTGGAAAAAAAAAGTCTGCAGTATCAGATAATTGTTTTCCTTCAGTACTTAAAAGCTAAGGAAGAGCTGTGACCAGGCTTTTCAGACAAATAAATAACCCCATTTATTATTAAATGGTTATTAAAATAACCATTTTTCAGTGAAATAAATAACCACAGTAACAAGAGAAGCAAGACGACAAGTTTATACTTTTACATATGAAAAATATTTTTCATTATGAGATTGGTGAGGTACTGAACAAAGTGACACAGAAAGGTGCTGGAGTTTCAGTACGTTCTTTTAATTTTCTGAAGATATAAGATATAAGAGATAAGAGCTATTTTGAAGTATGAAAATAGCACAGAGCTATTTTGTAGTATGAAAATAGGTTTTTAGTATAATTACTAGTATTTATTGTGCAATTAGGTAATTACAATCTTCTCTGAGTATTTTTAATGTTGAAGAGAGAGAGGTTTATATATTCCCACTATCTGGAAGTCAAAATTTGATATACTAGTGTAGATTCTTGTTTCAGCTGTTCATGTTATCACTTCACTGGTTTAGAACACACCAGTAGGTTTCTAGAATCCCAGTATACAGCTTAAGTAATGTCCAGAAGGTACAATTCAGGGTCATAAAGCACCATGCTTTTTACAGACCTCAAAATGTAGATTTTCATAATTTATGCCCTTTTAATTCACAATATCATTTTATATTCCATTGAAAAATAAATATTGATTATTTTGAGTTTTCTGTAATTGCAAGTCATAAATACTCAAAACTCAGAAGCCATTTAATAAGGAATGTTTTCTCATAAACTGGACCATTTAGGAGAATTGAATTGGAATATTGGAATTATTTTTAGCTGTAAAACTCAGATTGCGATTGATTTTGAAATATATTTAATGTAGAACAATGTAAGGGTATTCTACTGAGGAACATGAACATAATGGTGCTGAGATTCTCATTAGAGTTGTAAATGTTACAAAATGAACTTGCTTCTATTCCTTTCACAAGTGAAGACCTATGATTCATAGAAAAGTATTTTCAATAAAAGAACATAGTAAAAGCATTGGTTAGCTTTTATTTGACTCATATTTCCTCTCAGTATAATAAATTTTGGCTCTTCTTTATGGCTATGATGACAAGTGCCTTTTAAGACATTGTAAATGCTCTGTATCTTTATATAACCTTCATGTAATAATTTCTTAATACTCTTGTAGATGAATAATTGCATGATTTATGAAAAATATATTGAGGTCATTTGATAATACAACTAGTTATTAATACAAGAATATTGATACCAACTGGAGAAAGTAATTACCTGGCAACACTTAAGCAAATTCCTTCCAAGCACAGCAAGGCCAAAACACTCTTTCCAGAGGATGTTAATACTGTTTCAGAATTTGATAGGATTTATACCAGAATCTAATGGGGTTTTTTTGAAATAAAAGAAAAATAAGCACTTGTTAAACACAGACAATATGAGACATCTTACACAGAATATTAAGCGAGTAAAAGAAAAAAAAAATACTTAAAACCATCTGGAATTTGGGGAAAAAAAGTTTTAATCACTCCAAAAGACTACTTTTAAAATACTTAGGTAAGGCTGTCATGAATTACTGAAGTTGTAGTATAGCAGTGAAAGCAATTCCTATGAAACACCAGTTTGTTCAGTGATCAAGCATGTTCAGAGCAGAAGCATAAGCAAAGATTTGGTGGAAAGAAAGGGACAAGACAATTCAGGACTCCTGCCCTTCAAAGACTTCCCTTGACTTCATAAATGCTGCCTTTTCTAGGTAATTTACTTGACTATTATCTTTGGATTTTCAGGATTTAATTTTAGGCTACAACCCCTAGACCTGTTAAAATGTTTTCAGGGTATCCAGTCTCCTTAAGGCAAAGCTAGCTGATATAAATGTTTACCTGTCTACTTCTTGCTTTAGCTATTTTTAGTGATTGTTTATACAGCAGGCAAGACAGTCAGGTGTCTCTTCCCCTAGGACAGATACCTCTGTGTTTTTTTGAAGTCTTTTAATGCAAGCTATGAAAGGGCACTGGAATTCTTTTCTGTTTTGAGGATTTTTGGTTTTGTTTCTCTGTTGTCCATTCTGTTTTAAATTTTCACATTTTAATATAACAATATTACTAGGGCTAATGTTGCTCATTATGATTATTTTACTTCTTTCAACCGTGATAGCTCTAGGGCTGGGCAATAAAAATAGTGGAGTTACCATTTGGTAATTGCTTTCACAGTGACAGCAAATAAGAGCTTAACCCACCTTTTCTCAAAATTGCTGGTAGCTGTTTTTCAGATAAAATTGTTTGACATTTAGCTAGAGACATATAGTAAGCAAAATTATATAATCAGTGACAGGAAAGCTCATGGAAGAAAAAATCCTTTATTAGGGATTTGCTCATTAAAAAAACAAAAAGAACCAACTAGAGTCCTTTTTCCTTAAATGAATAGACAGAACAACTGTTAAGGAGGAAGTCAGTGACAATAGAATTGAAATGATGGACAGTAATTTCTGACAACAGTAATTTCAATCTATTAAAATCACCCTGGAAAAAGTACTTTAGACTTTTGTTTGCAAAATAACCCTACACTAGTATAGAATGAATGGCAGAAAATAGGGAAAAGGATGTAAAAGGTCTTATGAGTTGTTAATTAAATTAAATTAAAGTTGAAAGAGGAATTTTTTTTCTAACTACACAAAATATTTAGCCTTGTGAGGAATGAACTAAAACATAATCCTTAATGACAAGGAAATAGAGTGGTATAAAAAGTTGCCTTCTGCCTATTGACATAGCTAGATCAATGTTTGATTAGTTCACAGATGGTAATTGAATTAAAGCTTGGAAGTGCAATGGATAGAGCATTGATTTTTCCTGTTGATTAATCAAGAAGCAACAATTTAGATGCTGAGAGAGAAAAAAAAGTTTGCCAGAAAGTATAATTGCTACTAAAACACACGTTGTAAGGCAATGACAAAATCAATAGAAGACTGAAGCCATGCAAGTCTGGGTACATCTAATTGCTCAAGATTATTCAGTCTAAATTCTATATTGGCTTTACACTACCTATAAACTTATTGATTTCAGCATGAAATTTGGTCTGGTACCTACAGAGCACTTTACTCTTTTTTGTTTTCCTTTCTCACCAGGGCTCTTCCCTTACTGAAATCAATAGCAGAACTCACATTAAATCTCAATAATGCATGATCATGGAATATTGATATTGAGCATCAATAAGAGACATTTGTATGAAAAATGGGAGAAACAATTGATAACAGTGACAGCTATAATGATGAAGCTGTTGCTTTGCTACATTCATTGCCTGGTTTAAATCCATTTGAAAAGAAATCAGTTTACATTCAGAGGGCTATGATAAGGATCAGGATTTGAATGAAGAATCCAGGAAAGCTTATATGTGTATTCTTAACTTCAGTTACATGAGTAAATTCAGCAGAAGTCAAATGATGGTTCATTCAAGTATAAACCCAAGCATGTGTAAAAAGATCTTTTTGCTTGATCTATATGCAAAATATCTAATTACCCAAATATTTAATGCAAATGTCCTTTGGAAGCTTTGCCTTTTTCTCCACGTGACTGTGGATTTTTTAAAGATGTACATTTTGGAGAAGCAGCTTACCATTTTTTTCTTTTCTGAACTCATATTTGTTTGAACAAATGCATCATATTTTAATTTTCTTTCTTTTACTGTTCCAGGAGGCTCCACGATTACTGTGTGATGAGAGTCAGACAGTACTTAAAATGTGGTTTTGTTGTCCCCACATGCCTTTCAAAATCTGTCCAATATTAGCATCTTGTATTGCTCCCCAACTTCCCATTTGGGCTAGTCTGTGCAATTGTCAAACTTTGTAGCTGAGTGACATTTAGAGATGAATACTTCTAATGTTTCCACATAGTGTACTTTGTTCCCTATTGGAACTATAAAGACACTCCTTTATTATGCCTTAACATATAATCATTACCAAAATGGGTTCCATTTAAACAAAAGTACTTTCAAAATCCAAAGCTTCAGATATAATTTGCTGAGGCCTCAGTGGCTGAATGAAAATACCCCTGCCTGTCTATTATGCCAGATGTCCCACTAGAGATATGATAGCTCTTTTCAATCTCAGTGATTAATATACTGTGACATCTATAGATGGATGGGAATTGAAGCTGATTCTATGTTAGAGGATACTATCTGGTAATTTAGTCTATCTCTCAATATACATGCACACACACCTTTTACATATGCAGATGTAAATGGAGTTCTAGTGAATGTAAATGGAGTTCTAATCAGTTTGGCAAAATTTTATTGCAATTAGAAATATTTTAAACCTGCCTTGTTTTTAAACATAGTAATTTTCCTCTAGACATTATCCTGCCTTCACTTGCTAGCCTTCTGAATACCATCTATACTTATATACGTCCTATATTTCATCTAAATGGAATACAGCTGGAAGCCTCCAGTCCATGAATGAGAACTTAAATTTTGAAGGAAAGTATTTTTTTTCCATGTCACAAGAAATTACCATTTTATCCTGGCATTAGAAAATGAGAGATGTGGACTATAGCTACTCATAGAAAATGCATTATTTTGGGAGATTAGGCAAAATCTTGGTCAATTATAGGAACAACACAGAAGTTCAATGTGATCAGAAGTATAGTTTGATTGGGAAAGCTGCAGATGTCCAAGCAGATCATATCACACACCCAGCACCACAGTAGAAAGTAAGGTGATTAACTGAAAACCATGTCTTCTCAGATAAGAGAACCAAATGTGTGAGGTGACTGGGAAAAATAGAATGCAAAGTTCAAAAGTGAGACATAAGGCAGCTCTTTGAATACATCCCCTGTCCTTAAAGAGATTTCTGTGGACAGGAGAATATAAGATACATGTTGAACTTGTGATATTAGGACTGAGTTGCTTTGTGAAAAAGCATTACTATGGAGCAGAGATTGGTTCAGTTGGACATATAAAAATTGCAGAGTGTGCTGAGTTGGAAGAAATCCATTAGGATCATTGAGTTCCAACTCCGGGTGCAGGAGACCCCAGGAATCACACCATGTGCCTGGGAGCATTATCCAAACACTTCTTGAACTCTGTCAGGTTGGTGCTGTGACCATTTCCCTGGGGAGCCTGTTTCAGTGCCCAAACATCCTCTGGGTGAAGAACCTTTTCCTGATACCCAACTCAGCTTCAGACTCTTTCCTCAGTTCCTGTCACTGTCAGCACAGAGCACAGATCAGTGCCTGCCCCTGCTCTTCCCCTCCTGAGGAAGCTGTAACTGCAGTGAGGTCTCCCCTCAGTCTCCTCCACTCTGAACAGACCCTCAGCTGCTCCTCACAGAGCTTCCCCTCAATACCCTTCACCATCTTGGTGGCTCTCCTTTTGCCTTTCCTCTTCAGCCTGGTCTTGGGTAAAGTTATATTTGTGAGACCCACTGTTACCTGTTAGGTAAGGGTCATCAGTTTCCTGGTTGAAAGTCCTCACTATCTTTTCTGTAAGTGCTCTGACTTCCAGGCTAGAGAGAAAAGTTTGGTTTTGTGAGGTTCTAAAGGAGCAAGGCACTCTTTACAGTTCTTTGATTTCTCTTTTGCTATAAATATTCATGGAAGTTCTGGCATCTGTAATGTAAATGCTTATTGACTTAACGAGAAAGAAATAACATTCACATTTTAGCTTTTAATAACAAAATCGTGGTATTTCCCTACTTGTTATACATTTTGTTAAAAATAGTTAAGATAAAACATTTGGGTAAAAATATATCAAAGGTGAGTTACACAGCACAAACAGTTTATGTTCACTAATATTCTTATAAAAATATTTTTTTCAGAATATTTGGGGAATATATATATTGGAAAAAGTAACAGTTTTCTCAAAATCATTATTCTAAACTCAGAAATCTTGATAGAATTTAATATACAGATATATATTTTATATAACATAGCATCTGCTGGGTATATGCCTGCTTCTTATGTACACAAATACATATCTAAAACTGCCATAGAATATGTAATGGGCAGTTATGTTAAAGACCAATTAGAGGTGATGCACAGCAACCATAAAGCAACAGTACATAACGGTAATACCTGAGCAGCTTCCCTTGCTCACAATCACCTCATGAAATCTGCTATGATTTCATGCAAAGTCATGTTAATTACTCCAAATCTGCACTTCAATCACTTCACTTCATGAAGCCTTGGTCTCTACCTGGAAATGTTGGGGAATGTAATTTATTTGTGTGTTTTGTCTGTACAGGGCATGGGATTAGGCATCAGCATCATTACTTGAATGGATGCTGACAAGTGGTCGTCACTCTGGATCTTGAGTCTGTTGCCCTTTGATCTAAATATGGATACCTAATTATTGTCCCCCTTCTTTAAAGGTTTTCATTCCTGGGGATGGATATGAAATCCTGTCTGTTACTGATAATTAGTGTGTACTGTATTGTGACTGTTGCTTCATTAACCAAAATAAGTTTAGGCTTTGATTTATACTGTTCATTTTAGATGCATTCCAGTATCTCATTTATATTTCTTAGTTTAGCCACCTAATGGGATACAGAGTTGGTTTCCAAATTTCTATTTAGGTTGATGCCCTGATGCTAATTTTCCATTTATCTATACACTGTCTCTTTTTTCTGATCCAAACTCATTAGTCTCCATTTATCTGCATTTGTCATCCATGAGCCAGGTGAATTTATATTTTACATCATTATGCACTGCATTGCTTTTCTTCATTTATGGTTCTTTCTAAGCACAGCTGATGGAGTATTAGAAACTAATCCCAATCTCACCAAATTGCTATATTTCTTTTTACTGATTTGAAGAAAAGAAACACCGAGGTTGGTCCCATACAATTTATACAGTTAACTACAACAACTTGGACAAGTATTGGTAAATCACAAAATCTTCATTAATTGCTCTACATTCACAAATTATCAACCATAGATCATTGCTCACATTGTCCCGAGATTTGCCGTTCTTTAATTTATTTTTTTTTTTAATTTCTAGACTGATTGGCATCCCATGTCAAAGAAGAAATAGACATGATGTGTTGAGGCATGTAAGCATATACCTCAAATATCAATAATCCTATTTCACATACCTTCAGTGCACTTTCTTATCTCAGAGTGAATGGTTTTATTTCCTTAGCACAACTGTATATATTGTGGTTCTCAGATGCAGGTGCAAAACTCTGTGAATACTCAATGAATGGCTACACAAATGGACATTGATTTCTATTCTGCTAATACATAACCTTATCGTTGATTTTTTTATTCAGTTTACAACTATATAATTCAATTGAATCATATTGTACTGCTTGGCAAGGTATAGAACTCTGATTATAAATCAGATACCCCTTCACATATCTGCTGGAAGCACAATTCGCTGTATATAAAACAGTTTTTGTATGGATTTCTGTTCTTGTTTATCACTACATTCCACTCAATCTGATCAAAACACCATCATAAAAGTCACTGATGATCTTAAATATGCTTTCCTACTGACTTATACTCTAAACTCTGCTGGCTTATTTCATTTAATTATTTATTTATTTATTTATTTAATTGTCTTTTCTCACAAGGAGGAAAATCCTGAGTTTTGTTGCCATGATCTTTTGGATACTGTATTTAGCCCATTTGTAATGAAGTCTGGCCTGTAAGATTTATTCAGCAATACCTGAATTTGCAGGCAGGCACAGTAACTAAGTAAATCCTGAAGACAAGAAAATATATTTGTCCTTTAAGATGGGCAGATACACTCAACTGTAAAAGGAGCGTTTGAAGGTTTGGTTCACATCAAATCCCCTCTGATTCTGTAGTACACATTTTTACTTGCATACTGCAATTGCATAAATAATTTTTTAGGGAAAAAGCTAGTGTATAATTTTCAGAGCTTATTTAACAGTTATTTAAGCAGTTATTTTAATATTTATAATACATTTAATCTAGAAGGCAGTTAGATCCAAGTATCTTGATAAACTGATATTGATTTGTTTAACTGTCCTAAACAAAATGGAGAGTAAAGTTTCTTTGTTGCTGATTAGTAAATGTTCTGTTTTTTCTGGCTTCATTTTTTAAATGTTTGGCAGAATGTTTGGAGGAAACTGAAGTATCTGTTGAAAACTGAAACATTAATTTCTTTAAATTCTATTTTCATGTTAGCTTTAGAACTATGATCATTGTAAAGTTTAGTACTCACAAAATATAATTATGAGATTTCCAAAAAATATATTTAATAGTTCCCTTTAGAGAATATGAAAGTTATTTTAGGAAGAAGTAATTATGAATTATACACAGTGACATCTTTAATATTCATGTGAAAAATGCACAAGCAAATGTGAAATTTATGAAAATCCCCAACCATTCACTGTTCCTCAAAACTGAATGAAGTCATAAAATTGCTACTGGAATATTCTCAGAAGGCCTCAAATGTACTTTTCAATTATATAAGAGTCATTCACCATCTGTCAACCCCCATATCTGGTCATTTATCTATATGATGACTCACTGCAGGGTGCGGTAAATATCACCATTATTTAATCAATATTCTGCCTATTTGCACCCCTCTTGACAGCTTGTGTCCATATCATTCCTTCATTGTCAGCTACCATGAGCACAGCAAGAAAGGCATCTCTGGCTGCTGCCTCATGGCAGCTGCTGCCTTTGGACACATCTGTCCTGCATCCCCCCCATCATCACTGAGCCCATTCTCATTGCAGCACCAGGAACCACCAAGCTGCTCCAGCCCACACTTCTCCCAAAGGAGGAATGGAATCTTGCCCAAGGAAGTTGATATCTTGACAAAAGACAATCATGTGATATAAAGAAAGGGTGAAAAGGAGATGCTTTTTTCCTTTCCCTGGAGATAGAGCATCTCCATGGAAAATATCCACAAGGTTGGGTGCAAGGAAAATTGCATGGATGTTCCTTATTCCTCACATAGTTAAAGTTGTTCCTTGTGGGAGAGAATTCCTCTTACTCCCCTCATGCAGATCCTAGAACCAGGTACACTGGGGAGTGGAAATCCCTGAGATTACTATTTAAAAGCTGTCTGCAATGCTGAAATTTGCTGAGTATGAAATCTGAGTACCTTGCTATAACCAGTATGGGGAGGGGCTGTAGAGGGATTAGAGACATGACACATTGTGAGGCAGTGTGCAAGGGCTGCAGATACCTTTGGAAATAATCTTCAGCTACTATACATCACAATTTCAAATTTTATTAAGTCATGCAATTAAAATTCTCGCAGAAAATCAGCATATATTACTGCAAAGTCATTAGTTTGGCATGCAGTTTATCTTTCCTTGAAATCTGGTAGTTGCAAACCATCCATTTTGTCTAAAAAAGTTGAGAAAGGGTCTTCTTTGAAGTCAATTTTTCTCTGTTTGTATGCTTTATGCAGGTAGCGAGTCTGAATTAACATAATCAAGGGCTCTTTATTCCTATGTGTGATAGGAATCTGTTGAAGAAAAAAGTTTCCATATGGAATAACTAGTCATTGAACAAGATCTCCTGGATACAATAGCCACTCTTGGAGGAAATACTTACAAATAAACTTTCACTAGTGAGGGTGAAAAGGAAGGAAAGCAGTACAATGTTTCTTTAAGCAGAGTAAAGAAAGAAACCCTCATTTGAAACAGACCTCCATTTGGTTAGTTAAATTTTACAGTGGCATAAAATATGGTTCCTAGATTTTTTATTAAATGACTGTAGAGTTTTGAAATGTATCAGAAGTGAGGGTCAGCTATATAAATGTTAATTTCACTGGTAGAATGAAACAATTTAAAATTTAATGAGAAATGGTTATCTGAAATGGGAATAAGAGAAAAGTTATGACAAGTTCTAGTGGTATAGGTTTACAGGTGTTAAGATTTAACCCTGCTGATGAGAGAGGTTGAAACAATTGTCATCAATAATCCAGAATAATAAGGATAATGGCATGAAATTCATAAATCACCTTCTGTTTGCAGCCAGAGTATCATAAATTGTTAATCTCTGACATTAGGTTAATCAGTGTACACAGACCCCAGAGAAGATTTTCCAGACCTTTTCCTCTTCTGGCTTGTTTTCTGCCTCCACGGAAGGAAGAGTCACCTTGGAATTTGAATGATCTTACTCTTCCCTCAGCTCAACACAGAGCATCCTTCTGTCAGTGATGAAGTAACAAAACACCTTTCTCAGTTATTTTAAGTTGAATACTCAAAATCAGAAGTGCCTAAAATATAGGAAGTGATTAGTATTCTAGGAGGCGACACCATGGACACAATGCTTCACCTTATATACACAAAGCTGGTAATAAATATAAATGAGGAGATAGGCTACAGCTAAACTATGCAGAAGAGATGTAAGAGATTAATGTATGTTAATAAATTTCCCTTGAAGTAAGGAACCATAGCCAAGAAAGGAAAACTTTTCCTAATGATATTAGATAGAAAAAATATGGATCACAATTGCTGGCAGAGATTCTAAATGTAGCAATTCTATCTGCTTTTGAGCAATTTTATTTCCAGTATCTGGCCAACATTAGTATCTGATACACATGAGTGGTCAAAACTGGAAACTGGCCCCCAGCTTTGAATATGAACTTTAATACAAGAGCACATTCACTTAAAATTCTCAGAGAAGACACAGAAAAAATCCCAGCAATTCTGACTTCAGGTTCCAGCCCAAGACTGATCATCAGGGATCTCCTCCCTACTGCAACAAAAGTAGCAATTAAAAGAGGAAAATCAAGTCATCCTAGAAGGCCAAATGTAACCTAGGCAACTTGAGAAATGTATGAGGAAACAGTCACAGAATACACATCATGCACTTGTGCATTCTTGAAAATGCATAAGCATTAAAATACTTGTTTCCTTTAAAGAGAACAATAAGTTCTGAAGCTTGTTGTATGTTATTGTTAAAACCTGGCAATTGATGCAACGTTTTTAATGCTTACATAAATTAAACAAATATGAATGCAATTGCCTTGAGTGAGTTGAGACTTCCTCAGAGAACTCTAAGCAGATACATTCTTTCTTCTAACAAAGATGCAGATGAAAACGGCCTCTTGCTCAATAATAAATTAAACAGAATGGTTATCCAATCTGTTATTTCTTTGGTTTTTTGTTTCTTTTACATTCCTAGCAGAATAAACAGAATCAAAGCCTAAAATATGCTAAAATATTGCCTAATATTTGCTATATTTTTTCTTTTTTTGCTATTGTTTGGAGGAGCAATAATCTAAGAAAAAGAATTATACAGCTTTTTCCTGACTTTGAGAAACTGAACTCTTACTAACTCTTCAAATTTCTCATATCTATATGATGTAATCACATCAAGGAACTCTAACTGTTAGTAACCTTTTTAATTGCACAGAGAGCTGCAAGCCAAATTACCTATTTTGCAGGCTTTTGCTTTGTGAAACACCAGCCAGTGAAACATCAGAAACAGATTCTTAGAAACTGTAAATGCTAATAACCTTTTCATGAGTAATCTTTCCAATCCCTGGTACTTTAGTATTCTGTCAATCTTGACAAGACCAATGCTTCCAGTTAAAGAGAATTAAATGAAGTTGAAATCAAATTCTACTAATTTAAATTGGACACTCCCATTTTTGAATTGCCTGTATAGGCATTCAGTTGTTCTGAGACTTCCTGCTGCATTTTGTTCAGAATAAGACCACTAATTCACAAAGTTTAGTTCTTTAGGCTCTATACTTCAGCATGATCAATGTTTGGTGCATGCATCTGATTTAGATTTAAGTCTCATTTTACTGAAAAGCTAGCCCTAAAACTTTGTAAAACTCCATTTTAGGATAGTGCCTTTAAGCAGATGGTTGAGCTGGTTAAGAAGTTAGGCTTTCTGAGTCAGTAGACCATTTTTCAGTAAGGATGTAATCCATCCCAAGTGGTCTAGACATGTCACTCCTTTCTGAAGTTTGATAACCGTTCTCCTAATTTATCAAAAATTGATAATGTGCTGGTTAGACATGAGTAGAGTCAAAAGAGTAGGGGTTATGTGTTAAAGAGGTAGTGCAAAGTTACTACTCAGCACACTTGACACCTGGTGAGATTTCTTGCCATTTATTAAATACCAAATGGTGACATTTAGGAAGGCAAAAACCACATAACCTGCTACTAATAAGCTGCCATGATGCTATTGCCTATATGAGCATAACTAAAATAGCAGCAGATATGTTTATGTATACACATGCATAAACACACATGCACCAGAAGCTACAAAATCACTAAGCCATATGCTGGTCCATGTATTATTTAGCATTTTATTACTCTTTTATCATATTCTATCTTCAAAAGGTTATGACATGTACGACTACTCATCCACTTTGTCCATTCACACTACTTGGCTCTGGGATATCTGCTGATACTCATGGGGATACTGGACTTTGATTTTGTGTATGTTTAGTCACACACCCTTTAGAAAAAGTATTCATGGGCAACCTGCTGAAAAATTCTGTAACACATCAGAATGTGATAGAGATCACTTTTTTCTATTTTTTTTTTTCTCGTCATTTTATGACCACATTTGCTTTTTCAGGACTTATGTTTCCAGCCTCTTCTAAAACTCATTTATTGGTCTTGTTGATCTGTAGATGTGTGATATGCACACAAGAACATCAGCAATAGACATGCAAGATTTTGATTCTATGTATTGATACTTTACTAAAGAGGTAACTGAGGGGAGATGTGGATTGTCTTTTTCTGGCCATCAAAGTAGAAAGGATTTGGTAACAATGGACCTTGTGCAAAACTGATTTACTTAAGGTTTCTTTTTCTATTAATTTTCAGTTTAATACAATTTGGGTTAAAGTCATTTCTAGTGTGAGAGTGTTGCGTATTGACCAGAAGGTATTTTTATATAGGAACTAAGTATAGTACACTGCTGATAAAATGGACCACAGATGATTTGTTCCAGATATATAATGCATTAGTCTTTCCTTGGACTATTTTTAAACTGTAATGTTGTTTGGGAATATTTGCTTGTAAATACTGATGATATATATTCTTCACTGTCATGTATCCACTGCTTGGAATTATTATTATTTTTTATATATATATATATACTGCAGATGCAGTACAAGAATAAATGAATGGGGGAAAAGAGATGTAAAATAAGAATGGGCAGAATTGAATGGTTTTTGATGTTCATTCTAGTGTGAGCAAGTTGTCTTGGGAGCTATATGAGGACGTGATCTGCCAATGCCAGCTTTTGTAAACCTGAAGAGTTTTTGCATATGTATCAGAACAATAGATTAAAAAAACAGGATTACCTTCTTTGCAGTTTTCTCTTTCAATAGCCTACAAATAAGCAAATAAGAACAGGGATTTTTGCTAAAATAATGGTAAAATACAGGCTTGAAAAAGGCAATTATTAGTTCTTATATTTGACAACTTATTAGTAAGAGATGGCAAACAAATAGATCATGAGTGATAAATTATTAATGGCTTTTTGTAGTTCATAAAAATAATGAAAGTGTAAACAGATAAGAAGGCTTTCAGGAAATACTGGGACAGCCTCTGAAGATGGATGCATAAATCACATCTGCTCACATGGAGAGAAGACCCAACAGAGTCTAAAAACTGTAAGTAAATGCACAGTTCTATGTACAAAGTGCCAGTTAAAAGATTTGTTTCCAGGTCTTTAGGCTGCTAACTCTGCTTTTATACCCCTTAATAAGCTGCAGGCTAAGGTTACCAAAGGAAGAGATATAACTGTATGAGTGGAGACCCTGAATAGAAGCATATTCAGAAGCAATACCATGGCCAGTATGATTAGCTCTCTGTGAATTAATGACTGGTACTTCTACTAGGATGTCAGGGATTCCTAGAGATCAGTACTAAATCAGTGTGATGAAGTTTCAGAAGCTTCTGGTATGCCTAAAAGTTACTTTTGGGATGAATCATCAGGCAAAAGAAATCAAACATTGTGAATTCACACAAATGCTTAAAGGTACTGCCTGTTTGAAGCTAATGTCATTGCAAATGACTTTAAAAGCAATACATAATTATACAAGATTTCTAGCTGTGCTGTGACATTACCTATTTGCTGCCATCCACCCAAATTTATAACCTGATCATCAAAATCAAGTGAGATAGAACAGACATAAAATGGAGCTACAAAAATAATTTAGCCCAATCTTAATTGCAATGCTTTATCATTGTCCAGTGGGCATTGCAAAAAAAAATTAACAAATCTTGCAGAAAGATTAATCGGTACCCAGTAATAAACTCAGTCTCCACATTATACATAAAATTAAACCTAAAGTTTCCTCATGAGACTTGGGTTATTATTTAAATACTTGAATTATTATCACTTTAGTGTTTTTATTCTGCAGATTTTCCATTTTTGCTTTAGCTTTAGATGAAATCCCATTTGTGCAGAATTGTCTTGACAGCCTCAAGAACCATGAAACACGCAGTGCTCAGTGGTGCTTTGTGATGAGCTTGGCCTGCAGCGGTCTCATACCTTGCTTCTCTCATCAGGAGAAGGCAGGAACCTGATGAGGTTCCATATGGATCTGTCTGCTTCATTCCACCCAGCTCTTTCCTGAGGGGTACAGAGCCCCACCACTTTAATCCATCCTTTCATCTTAGTGCAATCCTGTTGTGAAAGGAAACCACTGAATGCTGCTGCAGTCATGTGAGCAAACTGGTGCTGAGAGTGACAGTGTTATGGTGGGAAGCACTGTGGGGTCACTTTCAGTGGGAGAGGCTCGAGGAGCAGCTGCAGGGTCAGCTCCAGATGGTGGGGGCTGAAGTGCTGACACTTTGCATACAAAGGGCCCAGGGACCTGTGGCCCAGCCAGGTGACTGGACACTCAGGGACACAACAGGAGTCAAGGATGCCAGACTTTTGTCCCCTTATACTGAAGGTATAAAATCCTAGGGTTTTCTTTTTTTGGGCTCCTGCACCTAGATTATTGCATTATTGAACCAAGATTAAAGGATCAAGACATATGAGACTCTGCTATGGGAAATCTAGGACTGAGCTAGTAAGGAAACCTGGTGTGACTGTGTGAGTGTGTGGTCCCAGCTCAGTGGTGTGAGTGTGACTGCCAGAGCAGCTCCTGGATGGCTGAGCAGGTAGGTTCCCCTAACAGGGCTGTGTCTTCAAGAGATCAGTGCAGAAACCAGCTGGGTGTCCTATGATGGAAAGAACCTCATGATGAACCCAAACTCCTGAGAGATGAAGAGAAACATCCAGTACCACAATTCAGTTATTTATATCTTACCCAAAACTTACTTTGAGCATACACAAGTGACTCAGAACTTTGAGTGAGGAGCTGTCTGTGTTAAGCATATTCAGAGCTGAAATCTTTTTTGAAAACAAACCCTGAGTAATTATTTTCTTTGAAAATATGATAGTAGCAAGCCCACATTTTTAAATGTTGGCCTTCGCTTGAAACTATCATAGTAATTCATAAATACCAAGTAGGTTCATACCTTCCTTGTTCAGAAGACCTAGTTATCTTCCAGGCATGTGGCACAGCATGGTAGGCATTTACAGCAGGTGAGTGCAGTCAGTGCAGGTAAGTGCCATCAGGAAGGGCTTCTCATCATGTTTTCCTTGCTGGTGTTGCATGGAAGCTTGTGAGATTTCCTAGAAAGGCTGGAGGTGAGAAAACAGGAGGCTAATTTATGGGCTTTAGGAGATACATAAAACTGGGCTCTCCTAATTTAAAGGGGCTTCTTTCTCAAATAGATAATAACATATCATGTCACCATAGGAGTAGCAGCTTCATAACTACAAGATGCAGAGAAGTATTTCTCCTTCTCACAGATCGAACTGGCAAATAATGGATGTTTGCATGACATGATGAATTCAATGGGTATGTTTAATCCCTTTGGCAAAACACATTTCACAGTTTCTGACAAGAAACATCCATTAACTGCTCTTCCTACCTTCTGGTAATTTCTTTCCAATGTCTTTAATTATCTTATTGTATGGACTTATTGTATGACATTTTCTTAAAAAATGAATGGAATTTTATCAAATGCTTGAAGGTACTACCTGTTTGAAGCTTAATCAATAAAACAAGCAAGTGGAGATATTAGGGAAATGCAAATAAAATTAGACAAAATTGCATAAACAATAATCAACACGTTTCTTACAAGATCTTAAGTTTAGGTATAAGAAGGGGTTTTGCAAAAGTTATCAGATGACCATACGAGTCATTCATTTCAATGTGTGGGCTGAGATCTGGTGGTGACTAAGATGTTCCTTGTTTATCAGCTTAAGTACTTTTTTTTGGAATGTTCTCCTCAAGTGTTATCTATACTAGAGAAATTTCTCAAAGTTATATTGTAAAAATTCTAGTAATGAAGTAATGAACTTGTACATGGAAAATATGGTAGAGTTGATGAATGTCAGCAACCTGATGGTGTCATATTATTCATTACCCCATCTTTTTCTATGGATGTGAGTTCTTGAAATTATGGAATATTTGGTTTGAGTTAAAAATAAAATATTATATAAAACCATCAGCAATAAGTACAACAATAAGCAAGAAAATACTAAATTACAAAATTACATGCTACAATAAAATGATAAACTGCAAGGCTGGCTTTTCATCCAATGTTTTATGGATGTGCTGAGACTTTATAGTGTCTCCTGCTGTTAACAGCTCTTGGGCTAATTAGCAGATGCTTAAAATCTTAAAGATTTGGCCCAGAATTGCTAATTACCTCCTCTATAGCCCAGACTGAAGAGAGGCTGTAAATACAAGGTATGTGCCATGCACCTTTCAGGCATGGACTCATCATTCATAAGAAAAATCATGTGAAAACCATGAAGTTTTTTATTTCCTCAGGATGTTTTTATTTTTTTAAAGAGGTTAAGATCAGGTCACATTCTCACCTCTGATCTCACATTTCAAGAGAGATCTGATGAACCTGATAGTAGTGATACCAGCTTTTAAGTGAATAAAATCTTCAAAAGAAATGCTTGACAGTCACAGAAACAGCACCCATGCTTATAAAGAGCAAAGCTGCTCATTGTGTTAAGTGGTGTCCATGTAATATTTATGTGCTGTTTAACACAAACACATTTAAATCCTAGAAAAACTAACCAAGCAAAGCTCCTCATTTATAATGGAAGCTTCATAAAGTGACTTCCTTAGCTAGTAGGCTGACACTTTGTTTGGAGATGACTGAGATTTTATAAAGCATTTTAAAAAATGCATCACAAAGCACTGACAACTGACTCATCTTTGAGAAAAAAGTCTTTCTCAACAACCTACATTTTAGGGATGTATCTACAAACAGGTACTTCTGTGTGAACGTATGTATAGTACAGGAGACACAGTCATGGTTTGAATTTCTGTGCCCAGTTTTATAATTTTTTTCACCTACTTTAACAACTTCTTTGTGGAATGAACAGAAACACCTGCCTTCAGTAAATCTAGTTTTTCTAATACTATTATTAAATAATCATACCTCATGTAAGGCTCTGATGGATTTTTTTTTTATCTCCAATGTTTTTTACAAAATAAGTTATTCTTGTTAGCTCAATTTAACAGCTGTCAAAATTGGGCCCATGTTGCTTAGAGTTCCATTAGTCATGGTGACTAAAACAGTTATATCTATTCTTAGTTCAGTCCCACACTATCTAACAACTCAAGGCCTAAAAAACTCCTGAGAGTATGGAGTGGTTGTTCATGCCAGAGGTAACTGTTCCAGAGGTCCCTGGAAGGAAAGGATCATATCAGTACAATTAGAGGTAAATTCTGGTGAGAGCATTTTGAAGAGTCTCCTGAAAAGAATGTTCAACCTCTCTCAGGATCACCCCTCCACTAGAGTTGTGTGTAGTAGTAATACCCAAATAATGGATGTGACCTCTTTCACCAACACAGAGCTAAAATCTGTTGCTAGCTGTGCTGCTTTCAGCTAGGATAAAGCTGTTTTTCATCAAAGAAGTTGGTGTGAGTCAAAGTTTTGAATATGTGCTGTATTGTACACAGGGGTGTTACTGCTGAGCAGTGCACAGAGGCAAGGACTTTCCTGCTTCTCACACTATCCCACTGAACACCTGCTGCCCATCAGTGAGACATAGTGAATGAATTCCTGGTTCTCTTTTGCCTCTGAATATAGCTTTTGCTTTACCTATCAAACTTTCCTTATCTCCACTCACAAATTTTCTTACTTTTTCTATTCTCTTCTCACCCCATTCACTCTCAGGGGTGAGTGAATGAGCACCAGTGAGGGTCTTGTTTGCCACCTTGGGTTACACTATTACATTGACCTAAAGGTTTATTTTTGTTTGGAATACTCTTAATGCATAATTTTAGGATTTCAAGTGCTGTTCAACACAAGAAGTGTTAGCCTTTTTTGGTCGTGTATGTTTTACTTCAGTAAGCGGTGAGGAAATACATTTTGTTAATCAGTATCTGACTATTAAAAGTATCTTCATACTGTAAAGATATGAACTGCCAAAGCCCTTTTCCTTTTAATAATCATCCTTGTATTTTTAACATCTAATCATCCCAATGAATCTTGAAGATGTTGCACATAGATACCTCTATTAATTTCTTAGTGAATTTTTATGCATTTCTTATCAGTAAGCTGAAACCATTCCCAATTGAGTTAATTTGATGCACTTAAAAACATACTAGAAATAATGACTAAGCAGTACATAAAATCATAAACCTTAACAAGAGTTAGGGGGCATTCTATAGTGTATTTTATGTCTGATTTTTATCCACTGGCTCAACTTTTCTACTGCACTTTATCCTGATTTAAAAGGGCACTGCTCATTATTAGAGACACTGCTGTCTGCATAGTTTCAATGTCATACAGAAATAAAATTATTTTTCCCTGAGATTGAGGGTCTATTTTTTCAGACAAATATGCAGGCCATTCAAATGCTCAGGAAAGGGTCCAAAAACAACAGTAGCTAAAGGAATCTTTCACTTATAGGACAAAAATCTGGGGTTTTGCCAGTAAAGAGAAATGAAAGCTCTTACGGCTTTAAATGGCACAATTCACAGACGTGTGCTTATGAGAAGAAAACACAGTTTGACAAGAGAAAGAAAAGTTGAAAAATGATATATGTATTCATTGTTATCTTCCTCATTGACACTCTCCTATCATGTCTGCATATATAAGCATTTTTGAGAACTCCAAATTGAGTATATTTTATGTTGGTTCAGTCATGGTTTCTGTCATAGTTCTAGTAGGAGTGAATAAGATCATTGGTTTTGTACAAGGAAAGTGCTAATTTAAGATTCTAAGGGATATTAAAACCCTTATCATTTACAAAGAAAAAACAGAGTTTTGGCTCTGGAGAAGCTGTGACTTGTCTGGTTACTACCTTATTTATAGATTTATTGGATTTATTTCGTATTTGTACTTAGTTGGTGTTTAAATGTTCAATGTTAAAAAAAAAAATTAAATTTACTTTGATTTTTGGAATATTTTTCGAAGACACTAAATGTCCAGAAAGATGAAAAAAAACCATCAAAATAGGTGTTTGAAATGAACATATAAGTTTACTATCAGCATTTAGGATTCTGCTTGCTCATAATTTTCTCATATGGAAAACTTCAGCATTAAGCAAGATAAATTATGTCAAAATAAATCTGTCATTCTCTGTCATGCTGTTTTCTTGTTTGAATTGCTGTTGCATGGTGTCAGTCATCAATGTGAAATCTGTGAAAATGTATGGATCAGAAATGTTCTATGAATGCTAGTTATTCACCCAGCAGGCATATTTCTTTGTGTTTTGTAATTTAAATACAAAATTGTGTGTGACCTGTGGCACAATTCAGTGCATTGATCAATGCATAATGAAGAATACTGAAAATGTGGACTGAGTAACAAGCAGTAGCAGAGGTTGAAACTACAGCAAGTCAAATAATATTTGAATGTTTCTTCCTAGCTTATGTTTTGAAGTGGAAATAAAATTCCTTTATTATTTACATATATATAAACAAACTCCCTGAGAAAGGACAGACTTGAAGCAGATACAAATGTTAGAAATTAAGTTACTGCATTTTCAGATCCCCATGGATTCCTGGAAATTCATTACTGTAACAGTTTTTATATTTTTCTGTCTTTTGTCTCATAACTCATAACTCTACTGTTTTATTATTTAATGCATTTCTTATTTTCACAAATAGATGGCATTAAAACTCACATCAGACTTTCTGCAGAAATCTACACAAAAATCTTTGAATGGATTTAAAATGGAAGGGAAAAGAGGGTAATGTGGAAAGTACTAAGACCAATGTAAAAGCAAAATATGAAAATACATTAATGATAATTTAAAGAGAATAAAGAGGCACCATTGTTTGTGACTACATTAAAATTTGAGTTCTCTTTTGAAAGTTAAGCACTTAAAGAAGCTAAGTTAAATTCTCTAATTCTGATCTAGCTAAATGGAAATAAATAATTGCAAATGAACCACAGAAAACCCAATATTTTATTTTATTTGCTCTCTGGTCAAGCTCCCACAGAATTTCTCTCTCTTTTTTTTTTTCTCCTATTAAGGGGAAATTACTAAAAGCCTAACTTATATATGTGTTTCTCTCTCTCCCTAATAGGATAAGATTAGAAAATGAACTAACAGCTGTTACAGCCATAAGAGTCTGGCCATATTAAGCCTAACAAGTGGCCTAAAGGTCTGGGGATGTTTATAAAAGCTGGAGCATATCAGGGTATCTGCAGCAGGCCATTAAGGGTAGCAAAATTCAAAAAAGAAGGCAGGGTAATCAACATATATATGCAGAATAAAGTGGCAAGACATGTCTGCTTCCTAATGTCATAGATGACTTAAGATTTTTTAGCTCATTATATATTTTTCATGTATTTGTAGATTTGTAGATGTTTAATATATACTTGTAAGTTTTCTAGCACTTTTCCTGTCCTTTCTCAGAATAAGCTAACCCTTACTAAAACAGTTTTAAAATTCCTTTTAGTCTTATTTCTAAGAAAATAACTTTTTATAAGGACATATAATTTTTGAAAAGGACATTTGTTAAGTCATTTTGTTTTGCACCAGAACTTAAGAGATATAAAAAGAAATGGGGTAAAGAAGACCCTTTACTAACTCTGAAAGGCTGACCCAAGGGTGAGTTACTGGAACAATTGATCTCCTACTAGATGTACTTGCTAGACATATTTATTAACTAACCTTAAAAAAAATTGTAGAAATCCTTTATCATGTGTGCATATAGCCATATTTGTGCACCTGAAAACTTTCATTATATACCATTTGGAAAGTTTAGGGATTTTTGATAAAGATTTTATATTTTTTTATCCCTTGTCCTGCAAAAGTGATACTTCAGTGAGTGTCAAGTTATGGGTAGCTTTATAAGGGAGGATAAATCCATTTGCAAAGGGAAAAGACAAAACAGATGTTACGTTAGATTATACCTGAAGATAAAGCTTTAAAATACTTTTTCAAAGTATTCAAAATGTTTTGCCAATTTGCAATGCATTTTGGTATTTTTAACAATTTTATGTTAGAACTTTTTTTAAAACTCTACTATTTACTTTTTGTTTAATCTGAAAAGTTAATGCCAATTATACTGATTTCTTCAACCTGAAATATCTAAATAAGTGAAAAAAATTCTTTGGTCAGACTAAAGCACAGTGCTTTACAATCAGTACTGTTGTGCTCTGCTGGCTCTTATTTTCTACTTGCATGCAGCAAAGCAAGTACAAGCTCTAAATTAAGAGATTTCAATTTTGTCTGCAAACAGTTTTTTAAATGCATTTTTGTTTCTGTGGAAAATACCCTACCTATAGACATTATACTATAGAAAAACTTTAAGATAATTAATAGTTTAAACATAAACAGATTAGTAATAAATGAAACACAGATAGATCAATTTACTCTGGGAAGCTCTGGAAAAATGGACAGACAAAAGTGCTTAGAAAGATGTAGGAAATGTCAGTGAGTTTCAGTGTGAATGGGTGAAAGTCAGTAGCAATTTAATAAGAAAATCTATTTCTTTCCAGAATAGAAAATTGGAGCAATATTTTTTTCAAGAAAGAAGTCTAGGAGTTGTTCAATGGGGAGCAGGAACTTCTGCTGCCCAAAGAACTGGGGAGAGGCACAGAACAAAGGCAGAATATGAGGCATGAAACACGATGTGATGGAAGCCAACAGGACAGAAACAGAGATAGATCTTTTTTTTACTTGGAGGCTGAGGTGGAAATTTAAAGATGATTTGTTATATGCTGATTGAACACTATTTCTTTTTTTTGTTTTTGGTTTGGTTTTTTTTGGGTTTTTTTTCCTTCAAGGAACCACAGAGTTCAAAGCATTTTTAGGCAACATGCATTTAGTGGCAAGAAGTTTAGGGAGATATGTTGGGAGGTGGCAGAAGAACAAAAAAAGAGACTAAGTAGAACTTTTCCTCCCCATATGTAACTGGAAACTTTCCAGTCAGTGTCAAATCAGAAGCAGCCTTCATTTTTTTGTGCTACATGAAGAAAACAAGTTCGGTCAAAACTGTCTTTTGGACTCATCACTGGCACTTGTCTTTGCAGTTGTACACACAAATTCTTAGATTGTCCCCTCGTACCTGAAAATGTGCTTTCCTACATGGGGTCTTTTCAATTGTCAAATGATATGCTGGCCTGTATCAGTAATAGTGTGACCTGCAGGACCAGGGCAGGGATTCTTCCCCTGTACTTGGCTCTGGTGAGGCCACACCTCGAGTTCTGTATCCAGTTCTGGGCTCCTCAATTCAGGAAGAACATTGAGGTGCTGGAGTGTGTCCAGAGAAAAGCAACTAAGCTTGTGAAGGCTCTGGAGCATGAGTCCTACCAGGAGCAGCTGAGGGAGCTGGGGTTGTTTAGCCCAGAGAAGAAGAGGCTCAGGAGAGACCTGGTCACTCTCTACAACTGCCTGAAAGGAGGGTGTAGCCAGGTGAGGGTCAACCTCTTCTCCAGGCAACCAACCACAGGATGAGACGACACAGTCTTAACCTCTGCCAGAGGAGTTTTAAGTAGGACATTAGGAAGAAATTTTTCCCAGAAAGTGTGGTTAGATATTGGAGTGCACTGCCCAGGGAGGTAGTGGAATCCAGGAGGCGTTCAAAGGACTAGATGTGGCACTCAGTGTCGTGCTGTAATTGACATGGTGGTGTTTGGTCATGGTTTGGACTCTATCATCTCAGGGGCCTTTTCCAACTTCATTGATTCAGTGTTTCTGTGATAAAAGTGTGTCTTAAGGTCTTCTTGTCTGGAGCAAAATTTAATAAACCTCTTAAGATCTGGAAAACAGGTTGATTTTTAATATCTTCGAACTTATATCTGTGACAATAAGGGACATTTCCCAGCAGGCACAGTCTGGATCCTTTGGTAACAATGAGTAATTTACTGTTATACAAAATATACTATGAAATTTCCTGTGGTGTGCCTTTTCTATCACTTTACTTTGAGTCTTAATGAAATTTGAACTTGGATTGCTTCTGTCTGAATCTGGATCATTAATTCTGTTTGTGTGATGGTTTATACTTCAGCCCCCTTTTTCTTTTTTTTTTTCTTTTTTTTTTTATTTTATTTCGTATCTAGTGTTGTTTCTTCTGGCAGTAAAACATGGATTTGATTGGAGATTGGCTTTTAATTGAACTCTGTCCCAAATCTGTATTACAATTGTGCGTGAATGATCTTCCATAGTTGTCCCAGCACAGCTGATGTCTTACTTTACCTTCCTGACCTATTCAAGTACTTTTTAAATGTTTTTGGCTTTTTCATCTTTCCTTAGCCTCACAAAGATAAGAAAAACCCAAACCAAATTTTAAAAAAAAAAAAAAAAAAAAAAAAAAAAGAAAAAAAGAAAAAAGGAGAAAAAAAAAAGAAAAATAACTACATGATAGTTATAATCCACTGCCATATTAATAACTTGGTTGTTACAAAGAGTGCTAATATTTATTACAAAATCCAAATATAATTTTTTAGCAACATGAATTTGGTAGGCTGTTTGCTATGTTTCTTCTGTCATACTGATGTCCAGGCAAAGTTGAAAAATTCTTTGTTTAAAGGATTATAGTTTCATTCTGGTACCCAAGCCAAAGTGATTTGCAAAATGTTTTATGAAAATCTCAATTCTTAACAAAGCCTGTTTAAACTTTACTAGATATTTATAGTAAGTCATTACTAGATACTTATATACAGTGCTGTAGTTTATTTATTTTATCCTTTCAGCAAGACTGATGTTTTTGAGCATATCTTTAGCTAAAAAATAGTAGCCATGATGTTTTTCTATCACTATCCAAGGCAGTAATAGTTTGGTGATGTACATAATATATTTTGCTACTGGTAAATATAAGGTGTATTACTTTAGTGTTGCTTTCCATCAGATGTCGTCTGAATGCAATGCACATTCCCCATCCCCCTCCCCTCCTATTGGTTCATAGGATAAAGGTTCAGCTGATTCAAATAAATAACAGTACATTTTATTTTTAACTCCTGCTATAGGCCTTCCATATCAAGATGTCAGTGAACTGAAAGGACAGAGGTAAAAGCTCTATGACACGGGTGAAGTAATATTTTTCTCAGGGGAAAAGCCACAATACAACCCTGCCTCACAATGCTTAGTGGATGGTTTAATTTTCTTTTCAGTGTGTGGTTTCATTCTCTTTTCCATGTTAATAATTCTAACAGACAACTCACCCAAAGCTGCTAATTTTTAGCAGTGTTCCTAATGGAAAAATATTTGTCAATAACAAAAAAGGGATAGTGAAATGTATTTCATTTCCAGTGTACACATAAACATTTTTGAGTTTTTATCTGACATTTTAGGTAAAAAGAGGACAGGAAGATCTCCTAGATCAGACATTATTTGTTAATGCTCTCAAGAATCAGTTTAAAACATAATGCAGAATTCACTTTTGGTTTTGTTTAATTTGGTTTGTAAATTAATATTGCATTGCAATTTAAAATCCATCAACAAAACAAACTTGTATGTCATAGACTGAAAAGGTCTTTGTTTATTAGTGTTCAGGACTGCATCATTTAAGCTGCTTCCACATTTAGAGGGAGATGAAAAGCACAGACTATGTAGTTATATCTTTCCTCCTTTTCTTCTGCAGAGTTTGTGTACCTTATACAAGACTATTATGATTAAGGAGTCAGATTTCCTTCTTGGATGATTTCATTCCTTCACAAAGGTGGTCTCAGTCTCCCACAACAATTTGGTAGTTAGCACATTTGCCTAGAATATGAGTGAGACAAATTTAATGCCTTCTTTTTCAGAAATGGGTCCAAATCCACATCCTAGGTCATTTGGGAGAGCACCAAGAACACCTGCTCCCTACAGTGTTGCAGCACTGACCTGGAAAGGGAATGCAGAGTCCTAGTTCCTGTGAGAGACAATAAAGTCCACATTAACTCTGTTAATGAGTTACATGGTAACACACACTAAGTGTAGCTAGTAAAACATCATTTATTATCAGCATCTGACATACAAAGGCCCATATCAAGTTGATCTTCACTGAGGAGGTGAAGGGCTGTGTATAGATGGGTAGTTTAGCTTTTTTCAGTGCAAAGCTACATTCAATTATGATTTTTCAATTTTCTTTTTAAAATACTTCATTGTTTTCCCCTAAGAAATTGTATCCATTTACATGAAGACAGCAGTACAATGTTGGGAAAATTTCTCAGGTGTCATGACCTTAATCTTTCTCTCAGATACTATAATCCGCAAGCCTCTGCTTTTTTATCTGGACTGGTATTGTATATCCTGATAGCTTTCTTTCTATTCTTATTATCCAAGCAGCACTTCTTTTCAGCTTCTATCTTCAGTTTCCATTAGAGCTCTGAGATTCATTCTCACTCCTCTATCTGCTACAGATTGTCCTCAGGCCACCTCATCTGCTCCCATTTACAGATGGTATCACTAAATACCACCCCTGAACTGACACCTTCTAGATCTTCACATCACACTTCACCTTTTGCTGTCAGTCTGCTTTCTGTCACTGCTGTGCTGCTGCCAACTCAAATTCAGACTGGCAAACTCATGTTTATGCTCCAAAGCCCCGAACATCTCCAGTGAAATGTGATTTGAGTGGCAGATTACCTCTCCTCCACCCCTTTCGATGATAAACATAGAGCCAGTACTGCAATAACAATGACAATTTTTTCTTTCCTATGGAAGAAAGTGTGAAATACATAGTCAAGGTTCAGTTGTGCTACACTGGAAGTTTCAAGTTGAGCAGTCAAGATGGAAAGACCCTTTGTCTGTGAAAAGTGCTGCTGATTTCAGGATCCCTTCATGGAAATTCAAGTGCTGTTCAATTAAGGAAATTATTTCATGCAGAACAGTTTTTTGGGACCATTGATGCTTCTGGACAGTTCATATTTTTATTTCTTGGTCATTATGTTCAGTTAGTGCTTGCAAGGGAATGATGGCAGGGGGCCTGCCATTATCACCAGGTAGAAAATATCAGCTCTGATATCAAAGACTAAATGATATTGCAAGCAGCAGTGAGGAAGATTGCTGCGTGCTGCATTTTTATTACAGATACTGTATCATTGTAATGTATACATGAGGGCTTTCTGTGCCCTTCAATTGATCAAATTATGACATATGGAACTGTTGAAATAATTATGAGTTGAGAATACAAGTATAAAGATTCTCCAGAATTGACTATATTTCTGTAATGTATAATTAAAATGTTCATGTCAGCAAATACCATTGATTACACTTGATAGGATGTTATGCTACTGTTCCATTGAATTGGCAAAGATACTAGCAAAAAATGTTAGTTTCTTAATAGAAAGGCACTGGAAATATATTTCATGTTCTCACTTTGTCTCCTTACTTATAATTTGACTTTGTACATATATTCTTTAAGGGTGAGCACTGACACCCAGGACACTGCTGAAGAATATATAAGTATAAATAAAATGATTGTTTTAAACTTCTTTGGCTTTCTAAATGTGACCAGTCAATGAAAAAGTGAAGCAGTTCGCTCTGTCTTGCATGGTGAATAATGTTCCTTGCCATAATGCTTACATCTGGAAAGTCACTGGCTATCCTTGGCTACATGATAAATCATAACACAAATTTATTTTTTCTCTGTAGACTTAGAAGATACAGTGATTAGGACACAAATTCACTTTATTCAGAACAGTGTAGTATAAGACTGACTTTCTTAAAGCCATTCTTAATTTGTGTCATCCTGTGATCATAAATTGATTTAAGTTATTAAAAGACTTAAAATCTTCTAATATATCCCTTCTAATTTCCTCACCTTGTCTTCCTCAACATTGCTGCTCTGATTCTCTGAATCTGAAATTTTGTATGATTTTCTGCCATGTTCTAGTGCTGGTCCTGGTGAAGTCAGTGATATCCTAGTATTCATACACTCACTATCTAGAAATATATTAAAGATCTATTAAAGACTTTCTTGGTAAAGATATTAATATGTTCTGTACTCAGTAGGCAGATTCCCCTTCTAGGGAAGTGCAATTAAAATTTAAGAGTAATTCTTTTCTTGAAATGGATTTATTAGCTATGGAAGATGTGGGTTAAAACTTGAAAAAAAACAACTACTTAGATCAAATTAGGAAGAAAAGTTGCTGAGTTTCATTCAGCATTCAGTTTTCTTTGTTTTTTTGTTTGGTGTTTAGTTGTTTTTGGGTTTTTTTGAGTTCTCTTTTTTTTTTCCTAAACATGAGATAATGCAGCAAGTCATTGTATTTCCAGTACTTCATCCTGTTTTTCAATGCAGACTGAGATGAAAATGTCTGTGTTCAGGTTTTGTTCAAGTGAAGGATGGCAGTGGAAGAAAAAAAAGAGCAGGAAAGTGTGTTTCCAGTGATTACAGAAAAATCACCTTGTTATTCCCTATTCCCTTTCTTATTGAGCTAAACGTGCTAATTCCAATAGCTGGCCTTCTACCACTGTTCTTTATCTCTGGAAAAGTTCTTATTCACAAAGCACAGTATTTCCCTCCTCATGGGGTGCTGGTATAGCAGGCAATTAGCTGCTGATTCAGTCTTGAATGCCAAGCTGGAAATGACATGACAATTTCAATACATTTCACTCAAAGTTCAATGTTATTCAGCTCAATCCTTTTCAAAACATATTATTCCTTCTTCAAAAAGAATAAAGAAAATACTTTTCTTAATTAGCTCTGCTTGACTCCTGAGAGGGTCCTTTGTCATTAAACTATGACACTCTGACCTCTGATCTTTTCTGTTTAGGAACTTTATGTGTGTTTATGTGTGATTTTCTGTATATGGCATGAATACTGACTGTCCAAATAAGAGAGTTTGAAAGTACTCAGCTGGCTTAAAAAACTCCATGCTTCCAAAAGTTGTGCAATATTTTTCAAGAGGATGTTTCTAGACAATCTTTATGTCACAGTCTTGATGCAGTCCAGCTTCTAAAGGTACTTAGGCAAAATTTCTAAGACACTAAAAATAACGTCTTATTGTAATTTTGAGCATCAGTTAGATTCAGAATAAATTTCTGTTACCTTAATGGTTCAGATCTAGTTTCTTTGTGCATGAGACTTATATTTACCAGTTCTGCAAGATTCTAAAAGGAAATTGAAATCATTAGTGCAAGGACATGGAACTCCACTCAATGATGCATTCATGATTCTTGTGACTGGTAGTGCTTTTCAAATATTCCCTGCAAAAAACCAATTACAGATACTGTAATTTCAAATGTTTTCTAATATCATGGAAGAAAAATTTCTAGAGGAACATTACATACTAATTTATATAAAATGAAAAAGAAAATGGCTGGTTTAAACTGAAACATTTTAACAAATTAATTCTACATAAATGCAGCATGAAGTCATGTGAAACAATAAAGTAATGGATAGAATAAAGTCGGTATGTTTTTTAATTCAGTGTCTTTAGGGTTTTTTTAGTATATTGGAGCATGTCTTCAGAGATAGTGTAAGAATTTGAGCATAACTTTAGGAACATTTTTCTTTTCCACTTAACAACAAAGTGAAGTTTATATTTGCAATGGATGGAGACCATTTAAGTGAACTGCAAGTCTATATGTGAAGATTCTTATATCATTTTGGGAGAATGAATTAATATACTTCATTTAGCTCTATCTAGACATTATTCCTTGGATAGAAACAATCTTAAAGAAAACCTATTTCACGAGAACAGTATCTGTCATCAGCAAAATTGATATCATTAAGATTCAAGAAAAGTTTATTCTTGAGTGAAAATAACTGATTACACAGTTGTGCATTTATTGTAAGCAGATTAATCAAGCATGAAAGATAGAACTTTGTTATTAGCATAAAATATAAGGATAACTGGTTGAGTTATGAGAAATGGGCCATAGATGTTTTACATTCAGGTTCTAGTAGAAGTGGGCCATTAGTATTATAGAGATCACACTTCTATATTTGCTATATGAAAAATATATCAAGATCCATCAGAAATCCTGACAACAACAGCCAACAGCAGTGTCAAGGATATGACATTACCATGGGAGTGGGATTAGTTTAGGTCAGGAAAAACCAACAAGCACTGTGGAGATATTCCCAAAAGTAACCTCTACAATGAACAAACATACATTTTAGCAGGAGAAACTATAGCCAGGAAGAAAGTACTGATCATACTGTGTCTAAAAGATATGGAAACACAGGAAAAGCTTCCAGGGAGTTTTCCAGACCATTCTTGACTTAGCTGATAGAAATTCATAATGTGACATATCCCAGAATTACATTTTATATGACTTTATAAATGCATACAGAGCAGTGTACATCTAATAGCTTACAACTGGACATTCCATATACCTCTAAGTAAGTTCACAGGGCTGGGATGAGAATAGAGTTAATAAATGCTTTGTTTTACCTTTCTCCCAACTGCAAATGAATGCAAGATCAATGGTACCATTACTGGTCTTTTTTCTGCATCAAAGTATTTCTGACAATGTGAACACAATGAGCGTAAGAGGATGATTTGACCTCTTTATTGTAGTGGGATGTGGCAATTAATTTTTTATTGAAATTTCAATTAGCTTTTCTCTTCCCATAATGTTTTACCTAAATCCTATTTTAAGTTCTTACTGAGGTTACCAGAAAAGATCATCTAAGCATGACTGTGTTAAAAAGTAGAGGTAAAGAAAACAAATTATTTCTATTGTGTTCAAAATTGAGGTCACTTTAGGTTAACTGAATCAGATTCCTTGAAGAGATGAAGACTTTCCACATCATGAAGAATCATTCAGAGAATTTTAATTGAAAAAAGAAAGACACAAGCCTTTGATAAAAAGAATAAAATACCAAGATTAGTACAACTGAGCAAGAAAACCTGAAACAGATTTTACAGACTGTTGCCTTTATGACCCTTATGAAAGAAGAATTGCTAAATGAAAAACAATGGAGAAAACCTTGCAGATTACTTTACATTTAGCTGTCTGGCATCCTGGACTAGCCAAAGAACAAAGGAATTAGGTCTTATGTTTAGAATCCTTATGAACTGGAAATACTTCAATGCTAGCAGAAATGTTAAAGAAAAAACTACAGCAAAATAAAAAATGTTTCTCACAGAGAAAATTTTGAATTTCATTTCTCAGTAACTACTTTTGCTAAGTTTAAGATTTTTTTTTCCTTGAAAAATGGTTATTTTTGTTATGCATGTCTTCCTGGAAAACCTAGTAAACGGTATTGTTATATTATTAATGAAAACTTAAAACACTCTTTTTCCAATCATTAGCTGGCTTCAGGCAGAACTCATTTTGTAATGAGCGATTAAGCTACTTTGAGGAAATATGTGTATGTTTAATATAGGAAATCTGAATTTATTAGCCGTTGTATAAGTGGTAAACCAACATTCATACTTAAAATCAGCTTTGCTCAATACCAAAACTGTGTTTAAAAATATAACACTATTGTGGGGTTCTCTATTCTCTGTGAAAATTTATATAATTTCTGAAACTTATTCTCTGGGATGTGATTACATTTAAGAGGGAGAAGTTCACAAATTACATGGTAGTACCTTCCATAATAATGTAACTCATTCTCACTGTTCTGGCTGAGGCACCAATAAATACATTTTCACAGTGATAAAGCCAATGTACCTCATAGGGCATTTAACTCTGTCCAAGAAATGAAGAACAGATAAATATGTGCCTTTGTTGCAGGAAAGCGTTTGCCAACTATTTCAGTGGTATTGAGTTCCTCTCATGAAGTGCAGGGGAAAAAAAGGGCATAAGAGATGATGGGTTGGCAACATTTTAAATTAAAGGCACTGTTGGTTGTCAAAGTCACTAAACTCCTAAAATGCTTATGGATTAGACTCAGAGAATAAATATGAAAATTCTGTTTACTGTCCACAATGCAAATAAAACTCAGGACTTTCATTGGTCATTCTATGGTTTTTGAGGTAGTTACCATCAGAAGAGAAATCATCATCAGAGAATGTCAGCCTTCTTACATTATTAGATCCTTACAGAACTGATTGTTAGGCATTTGACACTACCAAAGTTTAAAGTAAATATTACAGTAACATTATCTGATTCAAGTTTTTCTTTCAACAGTGCAAGGTTTTCTTGCCCTTCATTATCAGTTTAATTTAAAACATTTCAAAGTGCCTTGTGCTCTTACTGCTGGAGAAACTGGTTTTGTTTTCATCTCTACTCCTCAAAGAAGCAGAAAACAGAGAAATAATCATTATCGCGTGCCTACGTTTAAAGAGAGGCATACTGGCATTTCTAATTCTTGTAAGTATATTAGGAAAATGAATATAAGATTTTAAAGCTATCAAAATATCTATATACCCCAAAATTATGAAAAAAAACCCCCTCAGGTTGGCCATTTTTCCTCTTTACATGACACAGGATGTTACAAAGATTTCAAATCCAACCATCTGTACTGCAG
Source organism: Erithacus rubecula (assembly GCF_903797595.1). Taxonomy (NCBI): domain Eukaryota; kingdom Metazoa; phylum Chordata; class Aves; order Passeriformes; family Muscicapidae; genus Erithacus; species Erithacus rubecula. The sequence goes on along the minus strand of NC_136687.1, from coordinate 35,093,156 downwards.
GCTGAAAAAAGATCAAATTTGTTTCAGTTTGCATTCCCTTTTCTCAAAATTAGAACGTCATAGTTGTGTTCTTTTTCTACTGCTCCAGAAGCATGATTTTCTGTGTCTATATATTACTTTCTAAGTGGACCAAAATAAGCCTTTTGTTCTTAAAGCATCTTGGGGCTTGGCTTGCTTAAAGAAGAGATGACACATAGTATTATCTGTTTAGGTCATTTTTATCAGTTGCTGTAAGCTGTATAGTTGATATATTTTCAACTATCACACAGGATTTACAGGTAATTGTACTCATGAGTAGGTCAGCTTGCCTTTCATCGTGTACATGTTTTATTACTGTCAGGGTACGCTGATCTTTTTGTTTATCCATAGGACATTTTATTTTGATGTGAAAATTGGTTTTGCACACAAAAGTGAGGACAACCTTTATTTAAATATGTACCAGTCTTAGTTGCATGCCTCTATTTTATTAAGACAAATGTTCTATTCACTGTAATAGAAACATTATCTATTATATGGTCGGTTTCCTGTCCTGGAGAGATGAAGTTTATTCTTTATAAAGCTAACAGGCATAATTCTTCTATGTTTGCAGCCATATTGGAAAAGAGCAACTATTACTGCATCCCTCAAGACTTGAATTTCCTTTGTCACACTTTTCAGTTTGTAGAAATGTATCCTTTTCCTGGGAGGTGCTTTGAACCAAGCTACTTCACCAGGAAGTTCCATGTGAATTTGTTTTTTGCTTAATTATAAGTTCAGAAAAGTTTGGCTTTCCAAAAGAATCATTATTCAGGGAATTATTCTGGGAAAAAAAGAATATAATGCTTTTAATGGATCCTGCTTTTTCTACATGCAACAGTGAATGGCACTATGACTGTCAGGTAAGCATCTCTTTGGGTATGCAGTTGGCATCAACCATGCTTTTTATCCCATTTAACTATCACATTTGACTATTTCCTATGCTATCATTTGTCATTTGTCCATGGCTAAAATTGTTGGCTGCTTTGCTGTCATGCAGGAAAATCTTGATTACATTTAGGACCTGATTCTTTAATTAGTCAATAAGCTCTATTGGTTTGCTGAGCCTGCACAGGTGACTTGGTAAAAGTCACCAATCTTTGTTAGAATGAACCTGTAGATTAAAATTAATTCTTACTTAAAATAAACAAACAAACAAATAAATAAATAATAATTAAAAAATGTTGTTGCTCACTCTGCTTTTTAAAGCCTTTTTTTTTTTTTTCAGATGCTTGGATATACTGATTTCTGTAGGATCAATGGGGCTTTTTAAATGAATATGTATATTCATGAATATCCTCATACATTTGTATTCTGTTGTCCTCATGGTTTGATGACTATATACATATAGAAAAAAATATGAATATCATACTTATTATACTACATAAAGTCCTTCTGATAATGGTGTTTTTAGCAACAGCCCATTGGTTACAGAGTGCACCTGTGACATTGACAGTAGAGAAAAAAGGCCACCCATTGAACTAAATGGGAAACTCAGAATACTGTTATTAAGGGCAATAATGATCAATGCTACTTTTAGTATTCTAGAAGGTCAGTAAAGGGGTCAAATCCCAGATGGGAGGAGAATGAGGAAATGCCTTTTTCTTGGGCTGAAATTCTTTTGTGAGACCATGGTGATGCTACACTCAAATATCCTTGTAATTCATGAAAAAGCGTGGTGGGATAGAGCATTCAAATTGTAGACATGAGCAAAGACACCCATGGTGAACAAGCAAATGTTGAAGTAGCTGTGATCCGAGGAGAAATTTGAACAGAGAGAGACAAAAGTGATGAAGACCCTTTTCCCCCAGGGAAAAAGAAGACCTCTGTTCCCAGAGATGAAGATGATCTCACAGATAGATGGAGAGAGCCCTTGCTTCTGAACAGCTCAACCTTAAAATTAGCCATTCATTAGCCAAAGATCAAGCCCTCAAAAACAGGTGTGGGGAAAGCTGTAAGTCAAGGGGAGGGACTTTCACAACAAACAGATTTTTCTTTCCCCGGTGGCTGATTTGCTGTGAGATTGAAGCCATGAGAGAACTGAGTCTTATGGAGAAGCCTCCATGGCATGGCAAGAGAGACTCACCTCCCTAAGTGAACTGAAGAAAGACTATTTTAGAGGAATAAACTGACTGAAAGTCCCTGGTTTTGTTTCTTTATATTGTCAGTGGGCAAGAAAAGAAGGTGTGGGGGATAGGAGAAGTGTTCTGAAGGTTTATTTTGATTTTCTTATTTTTCCTTTAATTCTGTTAAAGATTTCTTTATACTCTTCAAAGTTTGAACGTGCTTTGCCTTCCTCCTAATCCTATGTCACAGCAGGGAATGAGCAACTACCTCAAGTGGGTGTACTGGCAATTTGGACAACACTAGACCCACTCTATTAATTGGTGGATTGGCTGGGAACCCTCAAATTGGCGAACCAAAACCACTGCAATTGCCTACCCTGTTTTACTGTATTTCACTTCAAGATCTCAATTCCCTTTGATGTGTCTACAAAAAAATAGAAAGGGATTGGGTTATTACGAATAAATTCAACTTTTTCAGAAGTGTCCTAAAATACTTAAGAAAAGTCAGTATATATCTATTTCTGGATCCTTGTTAAAATTTAACAAATAAACTTTTGGAACCTTTAATCTGCCAGATTGGTTGTGTTATGAAGCAATTCCCTGGGTTTTAAAAGAGTGATCCATTGATCTCTGGATTGTTAGCACTAGCTGAGTATCCTCCTTCCTGACCAGTTGTTCTGATGACTTCTGATCACCTCAGATAACTTTCAGCTGTCAGGAGTCAGGTAATGCTTAACACTGTAAGAGCAGCAATAAAACATTTGAGAAGTTACAGAACATCTTTCAGTTACCCACTGCTCAAATTGTCTTTTTCTTACAGAAATTATTTTTATTTTAACTTATTTAGGTTCATGTGCCAATGTAAAGCATGATTTAAAAAGGGATACTTTCTTTTAACCTTCTACCTTTTTAGTGGGATAAGACATAGGGATGTGGTAGAAGAGATTTTTGTTTGGTTTTGTTTTTTTGTAGGTAGTAGGGTGTTATTATGCTTTTTTTACTATTTCAAGGTCAGGCTTTTGAGTAACTAACTAATTAATAAATTTCTTAACAAAAAGGGTTGGGGTTTATTTGTTTTGGTTTTGTTTTGGTTTTTTTTTGTTGTTTTGGTTTGGTTTTTTGTTTGTTTGTTTTACTTTAAAGAAAATGGAAAAAAGATCAGAAACTAAAAAGTGTTCTACATCTGGCAGGAGTGGCTAGGAGTGCCTTTTTGTCTTGGAGAAGAAACCAGAGCAAAATGCTCATGAGAATTTGGAGTGCGCCTTCAAAATAATCAAGAATGGTAAGAAACAGAAGCAGGTAAGAAATAGAAGAGGGCTCTATTGCTTGTTTATTATATGTTTTTTGTACTAGTCGCCTTTTTGCTGTGGCATTTGTTTTTTCTTTGCTTTTGCATCATCTTATGTTGATTTAGTGAGTTCTTGTGTATTTTTTTTTAAGTTTTCATTGTCTAAAAACTCATTGGAATGAGTTTTGGAATGCTTTCATAAGGCCTGCTGGCCACTGGGCTTTGTTTTTATGGGCATCTGAAGAAGTCAAAAAAGTATTGACTTGATTAGCATTGGTTTTTAGGGATTACTTTTCTAGTCTGCATTAAAATGAACACAAATTTTGAGTTTGTTTCTCTTCAAGGATGGGAACATATTATAGTGGGGAATCTTGCAGTACAATTTGGCTAAGTAGTGACTTAGGTTTGTAAGAGTGCTTCTGTTCACTATGGATTGCTACTTTAAATGTGTTCCTTTTGCTGGCTGTAAGCTGTTCCTACCCTCCATGTGTTCTGCCCTGATAATTAATCTTCCACTGTTGACTTTGGATCACTTCATTTTCTTGCTGAATGTGTAATGTTAGGTAATGTAGTTATGGTTTTGATTTTTTTTTTTTCTAGTGACCGTGCTACCAGATTATTTTCTCATGACAAACAAAAGTGATTAATTTCAGATTGGGCATAGACATATTTGCTTTCAGATTTTTTGTGATGGTTTTGGGTTTTTAAAATTGATTTTCAGTATGTTTTATGCATCAGAAACTGTGAGGAGAGGTAATATGCAATGATATAAAATAAGCCTGCTGTAGCAGTTAAAATGTTTTAAAAATCAGAAAATGTTGCTGTTGGCATTACTTTATGGTACAATTCATTGGTATTCTGGAGAAATATATTCTCCAGATATATTAATTAGGAGAGGTTTCTTTTTTTGTGAATGGTATTACCCAGCAAAATGAACCCAGATCTGTTTGTGCTTTATATGAGGAACAGAAAAACATTTTTTACTTTTTTTCCGAGCAATCAAAAAGTCAAATACTTATAAAAACCAGAATTGCTTTGAGCTATGCATATTTTAACCTGGTTCAAATAAGTATCATTTTTGGTTTTTTGGAAGATGTAAATATGATAGCAGATGTTGAGTAAACTTATTTGCACTGGAAGTTTTAAGAAACAATTTTGCTTGGACTATCAGTATTACCTATAGTAATAGCATAGATGTTATTCATTAAGGGTACACAGGCTGTTTTGTTTGCTTGTTTTTGTTTTGTTCTAGCAAGTGTTGTGTTTTTTTCTACAGATAGATAAAAATTTAAGATAGAAATAATTCAAAATATTTCATGTGCACTGATCAGTTCTGCTTTTATTTCTGTCATGTTTTCGTAAAGAAAAGTGCTCCAATGCTGTGTTCATATGGATGAAAACTTAATGCAGTGTGCAGCACAGGCAGAGGAATACAAATGCAGAGAGTTTTGTATCAACTTCCTCTCTCATCTCTGACATTCTGTATTGCTCTTTTAGACTAATGTTGATGATTTTAAGATGACTAGATCTGTGAAGCAGAAATGGTGATGAAAGTAAAAGAAAAAGCATTGAATCTTGTATTCAGAATATGAGAGAACTCTGAATGGCCAGGAATATGGGAATGCTAAACAAGATGCTTGTGTTGTAGTATATAACAGCTAAAACTTCCATAGGGAAAGCAGTAATATTATTCCAAAATTTGCTTCTTTTAAATTATCCATAGCTTGAAATGAAGGTTGGAAATTTTATAGTGAAAAGCAGGAATGGAAATGACCTTTTGTTCTCCACTCTTTCCTTTGTTCCTGTTTTTTTTTTTTTTTTTTTTTTTTTTTTTTTTTTTTTTTTTTTTTTTAATCTCTCTAAGCAAGAATAGGCTCAAAGTACTACAAATGAAAAAATCTGCTAAAACCAACTTGTGTCTGTTTTGTAGAAGGGCTTTTGACACTGTCTTGGTATAAATTAAAGGCTGTTGAAGAAGAGCATGTCCTTTATACATCTGAGAGGAATGGCATAGGAGAACATTTGAAACTGGTAGTTCCTTCTGTTGTGAGATTGCACTAAAATCAGGAATTGTGCTGGAAGTTACATGATTTAAAGTCCAAACTCCATTCTTCTACAGTTATTCTCCTAACAAAAAGTGTTCTTGTGGCAGTGATCTCTCTTTCAGTAACAGAAATCTGTTTCAATGAGTATGTGGCATCCAAACTGCAACTTGAAATATAGATTTTAATTAGTGAACTTGGACACATGTCTGTATATGGTCAGTTAGTCTGCAAAGGCCCTTGAAACAGAGCAGTATTAGGGATGTGGGAAGGATAACAGATGTAGCTGGACATAAAGGCGCTGAGTGTATGAGGACTGAAAATATAGCACCCATTACCTTGAATCACTCACCAGGTTTGAGAGTCTGCTTGAAAACACAGACTGACTCATTGAGACACCTACCCTTCAGGAAATTGGATGAGTCAGAATATGGCTTCAGTTCTCATGGCTGGGTATCCTGGAATGCAGGAAAGATGGTGGGAATTTACATAGGAGCATGCGAAGCCTGGTTTAGTAAACAACCTACAGTTGCTTCTTGGTCAGAATTCAAATGAATGATTCTAAGTTTCTTAAATTTATTTTCAGGAGAGAGAGGATATAAGGCAAATGCATTTCTCCCAAGAGTGTGTCTTGCATGGTATCATGCACCCCACCACTCCCAAATCAATATTGTCTGGTGTACCTCTGTAATAGTTGTATGGTAGAAATTTGAGAGGGGAGGCACACATGACACAACACACCACACCACAAAACAACAAATGAAACAGAAAAACACAAAACCCAACTTGCTAGTAGCAACTAGCTGAAAATACTAGTATGAATAACTAGCATGTTCAAAGAACAGTAGTAATTCAATTTATATCTGGTGATTAAAGTGGACAGCAATCTTCTGCTGAAGGCTAGAAAGGAAAAAGATAGTGACTCTTGGCCGGGAGCCAGGGACCCTTTTGGATTGATTCTAACCACTGTTTGAGATGGCAGAGAATGATAATATTTTGGCTATTTGTGATTTTATAAAGTAATTTTTCAGTCTATGAAAGCAAAATTCTTATTTAGCCAACAAACTGTATGTATTACTTGCATACTGAATTCATTTTATTGGTATTTCTGTCAAGTGCAAGACACTGTGCATGTTAATGTAATTTGTTTATAACATTCATGATTCACTCTGATCGTTCACAAGGAAAGTGCTCTATAAACATTAAAGATGACCTATGACTAGGGCAATTTATCTTTTGCTGCCTGCAAACTTCCCTGCAGTGTAGGAAATGGGATTGGATCCCATTTAGCCCTTGTTTATCTACTTCTCACAACTTGCAGTACAATAAGAAGTGTTATAAGGTGATGTTTTCACAACACTTTTATGTTACTGCTTACTATATTTCCCCCTTATATACAGACATCCCTGTCCATAAAGATAAGGTATTGTACTATATTCTGGATTCTTGTTAGAAAGAAGATGAAGAGCACATCTAGGTGATGTAGAGTCTGTTACCATTCACATAAGAAGGCAGAATATGGCTTGGTGGTATTGGAGAAGAGGCTCAGAGGTACCTGATGCTTTAAATTTGTGATTTGATTGTTATTTTGCTTTTTAAGGCTGAGTCATTAGAAAGGTAAGTTGCTCTGTTTTAAATATATTGGATTCAGGGGAAAGGAGAGATTCACTTCTGTGCTGGTTTTAACACCAGCCAGAAATTAAGCTCCAAATAAGATCTCACAACTCTAGAGTGACAGCCAGCTTTTCCTTCTGAAACCATCCCTTCCTAATGATAAGGTGCATAGTGTAGAGCAATAGCTTGGTCATGCCCATACAGTGCTCAGCTCCACACCTTCTCTCAACCAAGACAACTTCCAAATCTTGATTAATTCTGTTTTGTTGTGTTTTGTTTGGTTGGGGGTTTTTTTGTTTTGTTTTGTTGGGTTTTTTTGGTTCATTGTTCCAGCACCCTCTGGGTATAATTTTTTTCTGAGTTTATTACTATGCCAAGATACATCTTCGATTTAAACACGTGAACAGACTCTAAAATTAGCTTAATTTTGAATTTTTGCCATACTTGCCAAATTGTTTTGTTTTGTATATTCAAGGTGCCTTTATTAGCCTGATGATGTGGTGGATGTTACGATACACTAAGATTAAAAACATGATATGATCTCCAGGTTTGGTTCATAAAAGGAGTTCTTTAGAGCCTCATAATGCAACTTTTGTGGAACAAAGTACAGATTATAATTTGAACCTCAGTGATTCTAAGGTATCATATCTTGAAGTTTACATTCTTCTGACCTAGATGAAATAATTTGTGCTGTAGAAGTCATATGCATGTTTTTTTCAGCCTTCTTTGTTCTAGAAACCTGTCATTGCAATTTTACTGATGTAGCAGTTTTCAATAGTTTTCCTCGTTTTATTCACCAGCTCTTGTCTTAGGCCTCTTAAATATGGCAATTGCAACTGCTCTGTCTTGTTTTGGAGAGGCTAAAAAAAGTAATTGTGAAACAATCTGGCTTCAAACATAATTTCTCCCTAATCTAATAGTTATTTCATGAACACTGGCTTATGAAACAAAACAGTTCTAAACCAATGGAATTTCAAAAGTCCAGCAATTTTCTTTTCTTTGTCTCTGTGATTTCCTTTGATATTTGTCACGATAACAGTTTAGTCTCAGTATTTGGTCTAATTTATGTGACAGTGATACTTATGTTGCTCTTTACTCACCAGTAAGTTGCTGTTTGTCCTGAGTAACCTTGAAGAAATGGTCAAGAGCTGTTCAGTCTGTGCTCCTGTTACAGGAAGGTGTTAAAGTTGTATTCAGAAGGAGTTATTTTCAGTAACATGGGTAAAAGGGGGTTGGAGGGTCTGCCTCATAAATCTGTAAGCATTACAGAGGTTATGCAGTACATTATAAGGTAAGATATGTATACAGAGCAAAGGAAAGAATTCTAAAATGCCAATCTGTCTTTTTTTAAAGAAAATTAGGAGATGGGAATCTCTACTCTGAAATATTAATTGAGATACCTCCTATTTCTCACTTTTAGAGCAACCCTGTAATCACCAGTTTTTTGATTTGCCTCTGTGACATCATTGTCATTTTTCAGTGGAAATGTTATGGCTCCAGGTAAAAAATAAGCTTCTAATGAAAAGGACTGGTTTCCATGCTAATATCCAACAGAACAAAAGTAAGAACTACAAAAATAAGAAATACAGAAATGCTTCTCATAGCAAATTTTTTGAAAATTAAATAACTGCCTAGAGAGCCTCAGAAAGGCTTTTGACAAAAGGATTAATATTCTTGATCAACACATAGGAACTTACAGTACTTACAGTGAGTGCTGCAGAAATGCTTATGTTTGCACTTGTAACAACAGGGTTTTTATTGAACATTTCAATGTTTTGAAGTACCCTTCAAACCCAACCTCTCAGCATTGGTCTTTGTTGTTATCTTCTATAACATGGTTTTGTTTTGCCCCCACTTCCTTCCTACTCTCATTCTTTAGGGGAAATGAAAATGGATGAAATTGACCCCATCTTTTCATGAAATTAATTGCATTAATTTATTACAAAGGAGAGAAGCATTTCTAATGCTGAAATAAATGTACTGCTGGAAGCCTTTAACCTCTTAAGTTATCCTAGTTATTTTTGGGGTGATCATGGCTCTTTCCTTTTTGTAGCCATCTTAGGCACATGGAAATAATGAAAGGAATCATAAATGAATTGTACGCCAACAGTTTTTTAAGAAACACAGGTGTCAAACATCAAAAACTTTGTCTTCAAAGTTTATATTTACAGAGGTTTGCCTACTTCAGAAAAAATTTCCGATAACTTTTGGGTCTCATTGTTTGTTTCTTTTTTTTTTTTTTTTTTTTTTTCTAAATCTGTTTCCTTGTGGAAAAATTAAAACAGTAAAATTTAAGATTTTGGCAAAAAAAATTATTTAGGTTAGAAAAATATCTTTAGGATCATAGTCCAACATACAAGCAGAAAGAACCTGAAATTTGGGTCAGCCAGAGGAAATGATGAGGTTTTAAAATGTTAGACTTTGCAAAAATCAGAATTGAAGGTTGTCTTTGTGGTACATTATTATAGGCCTCATATTTTAAGCAAAATCCTGATGGTTTTCTGGTGGAGGAAGATTCATTTAAGTACCTGACTCCACTGAAACTGCTGTCTCTGGCAAAACTTGAGATGTCACTTTTTCCTGTGTTTGGAGTAGTTGTGTGTTCCCTTGATCTACTTTCTCTTTTGCTCCAGACTTTTTTTGCTCCAAATTTGTCCTGAAGAAAAACAGAAGTGTTTCTCTGTAATTTCTGTATTGAGGCATAGTCTCCTGATAACTGCATCTGTTGATGAAATCTGCCCTGTACCAGCAGGAGGTTACAAGGACCTTGGGATTTATTAGCATGTATCTTTCCACTACTGTGCTCCAGAAACTGTTGTGACACCATATAATGAATATTTTTTCAAGCTGTCAGTATTCAGTTAATTTTCCCATTTAGCACTCCCTATACCTGAGGACTGTGTGATAATTTATTTTAACATATTTCAATTTACTTTTACTCAGTTAAGGAAAAAACTGCAACTGTTGGGTTGAAATTGCTACATGGTTTGTAGAGTTTGCTCTTATTGCAGTTGTTACATCAGAGGTAACCAGTTTATTTTTGGAGGAAAAAATAGATTGGGGGGAAAAAATCCAAGCACATCAAACTCAAGGTGTGCAAGGACAGACAGATTAGCCAGAGCAAACTCATCTGACTCTGGTGGTGCCTGCTTTCCAATGCACCAGTTTAGCTCCCTTCCCTGAACATTCAGCTCTGTGTTGCACTGAGTCCTTTGGCTCAGGACTTACTTTAGTAATATGCTTTAGCATCTTCTCAGATGAGGTAAAAATGGACATGACTAACAGTTTAGGTGAGGAATGGACTATGTTTTCTAGCCTTCATTTGTAAAAATGTGTGTGTGTTTGTGTGTGTAACTAATTCATTGCTTGGAGGCATTTCTAGCAGTCCTGTGGGCAGGCTAGTTTTCAATCAAATTCTCCTCCAACCTCTTACCAGTACAGCAGAACAGAAATCAAGGGTCTCTGATGAGATGAAACACTCTGCTTTGACTGGTGCTGTCAGCTGTATCTCTCTAAAAACCTTTTAGACATCCTGTAGTCTTGTGAGAGACAGGGGCTTATAAGAGTTACTATATTTGGAGCCAGCAGATGTTCATTCCTGTTAATGATGCCTGAGGCAGAGGTGAAAACAACCACTGTAATGTGCCCACTCTGTGTCTGCCACTGCGTTACCACTGAGACTGAAATTTTTTACATCATCAGCCACCTAAATGAAGTACAAGAGTGAAGGAAACAAGGATATAATTTAAGTATAAGTGGACCAAATATAAAAAGACAAACTTCCCTATTCTGTTCTGTGAGTATAAAATATGATCTTAACCATCGTTTCAGCAGTGATCTATCCTGGATCCATCACAAAGACCCCAGTGCTGCTAACTGGAAGGGGAGGATGGAGAATGATGCCTTGTTGGACTATTTGTCTTTCTGTGGAGCAGTGCAATTTTATTCTTTCCAAAGTTCCTATTGCTCTCTCTCTCTATATATATATATGCTACAGAAATATATAAAGGTCAATTGTCATTAAATGTGATTATAAAAGTGCATGTGTAGCAAATGGATGACTTGTTCAATGGACTACTGCATGTATTTTTGTTGCTATTTTTGAAAAATACTAACTTTACCTTTGGAATGAATGAGGCTGCTTTTGCTTTTCTCCTACTTTGACTCTGGAAAGAGCCTCCTCTAGAAGGAGGCTCTTGGCTGTCAGTACTGATTGGGAAATCCCCAAAGTGTGGATTTGAGCCTGCAGAGGAGGATAGAGCAAGCAGCCAACCACAGGAGCAGTGCAGACAGAGAAACAGGGCTCTGGGCAGACCAAGAGCTAAGCTGCTACAGAGCAGAAGAAATGAAACTTTTATAAGGACTCAAGAGGACTCAGAATTCAACACTAGAAAAAAGAACTGGAAGAAGGGGTCCTAGGCAATACTGGACAGAGAGGACATTTTTATCTGCTTCATCAATGAGTTGTCGTCTTTGTTGTTTAGAGGGCTCTTGTTTTACTTTCCCTAAGACATGGGTCATCTTTAGACAGTAAGAACACCTAAGGTAGTGTCAACTCCTATTAAGAAAAATATGGTACAGTTCTACCTCAAAGTCATAATTGTTGAGGGAAGATTGAGAATTACTGGAAACAGGAAAATATGATCAAGAATTAGCATGTTAGCAAAAAAAAACATTTCTATTTACTGAATAAAATCAGGAAGTAATTTCATGTACTCAGATTTTAAAATAACTATTTAATAGTTAACCTTTCTGAGCTTTGAGAAACAGCATCTAACTTCAAAAAAAGTCTCTTGAACTGGTTAGAATTAAAATTTAAAAGGTGATCTGCACAAATTCAGTGATGCTAGTTGGTTTTATTCTTTCAGAATTAACATTTGCATTCAGGACATCTCTATCTGATGCTCATAAATGCTGTGAGCTCATTGTACTCCTCCACAGGACAACATCATTTTAAAATCCCTTATTTTGTAGCTCATAGTCAACCTAATAATATCAACAATTTAATTCAAATGCCAACTAAACAATAACTTTATTTTGTCCTTGCATTGTATATTTTCAACACTTCAAACTTATTTACTGTGATGCTTCCAAACATGACTTCTTATTCTTTTCTGATGACATTTGAATTATTGAAAGATTGCATCTTGACTACAAAACTCACAGAATGTCTGAAAGAATCTAAATCTATTCCAGGCAGTATAAATAATTCATGCTCAATTCTCCTCTCAGCTGTGGGAATGCTGCTGCTTATTTACAGCACACTTCAAGGGGAAAAAATATCCATCCTGTTTTATTAACACTTCTCTGCTATTAGATAAAGCTGGTCATATGTTCCTATAGAAGCTACTTAAACATATTTACTGTGATTAGATGCAAATAATCTTTAATTTTCTATGATAGTTACTTAGTTCTTCATTTATGAACTCAAATGATCAGCTTTGGGCATTTTTCTTTTTTAAACGTGATTTACATGATCTAGTAAAACAATGTTGTCCTGTAAGGGATCCCCCCATTCCTCTTTCAGAACCAGAGATAGAGAAGGACGTGGGAGGCAAGAGTTCAAGCTGCCCCAGGCTTTGACTTCTGTCTGCCTGCTTCCCTCCCTAAGGACAGTGAATGTATCCCTGCTAACATGCAGAGTCTTGCCATTACTATTCATTCCACTATAGGATGAAAATAATGCTTTTGAATGTTTCTGTGAATCAAAATTGCCCAAACACTTTTTAGCTGAGTCTCAGATTTCATTTACTTTTTCCTTTGCATGACTCTCTTCTGCAGAAAGGACCAGAAATTTTAGCCCATTCTGCCAGTGCCCTGCAATAACTTGCTGCTTGATTACCCTCCTCAAAGTGTTTTGATATTGAAGCTAAGAAATGTAGCTTACTGGATTCCCTTTGGTAAAATGTGTTTGGATAGGCTCTGACTGTTGTCTGATTCCATCTGAAGAAATAAAGGGGAAACTAAAAAAGAAATGTTTAATATACACTTACCCATAGTTCATTTTCTACATTATTGGTTTAGGAATTCTTGAGAGAAATACTGTGTGTAAGCTTCTAACTTTAGGTCTTTCCTTTGTACTTAAGATGGGGCATCTGAAAATGCAAATGTAAATGTAAATATTAACAGTTAAAGCTAACAAAGTCCTCACAGATGTTATTTTGCACTAATGTATGATATATTTGTAAGATAATTTAGAGGACTGATACTGGAAGAAAAGGGCAGCTGCTGCCATTATGTTAGATTGGCACTTATAATCTTTTTCAGTTACATAAATTGATAAATCCATAGTTATAGTTCTGTTCTCTGCACCAGACAAACTATTTCCTTCTAATAGCTGTAAATCCAGATGAATCCTATCAATTAGGGGAATAAGCCACAATGAGTGTAGGAATATCCTTCTTTGTTTAGAATAGGAGTAGTAGCTGTTTCAGAGAACTATTTCATTTGATACTGGAATTTATATAACTATCTTTTCAAGGATGCAACATTTCCTTTTAAGGAGCTTCCTCTGATGACTCATATATATATATCTTAACTCGAATCTATAGATGTTTTTGTTATAGATGTCTTTGTAAATATATATATATATTTTGTATAAAATCTCTAACTCTATTTTGACTATTACTGCTTTTTGAAACTTCTCCCAGTATGTGTCCCACAACAGTGTCTTACAGAGGTCACTTAACTGAGGTCTGTGGAGAAGTTCCTGGAGCATCCTGAATCTGCTTTTCAATGGTGCTGAGTGGGTGAACTAGTTGTGTCAGAATCACTCACATTTCTGTTCTCACCATTTCCAGATTACTTAAGTTAAATAAAAAGCATTCTAATAAAATGCATCCTTTCTTTTAACCTCTGATTTACACCTAGAGAACCTTATAGATATTTTTCCTACTGACAAACAGGATTATTTTCCTGACTAGTGAAGATTAATGCAACAAATAAACTTCTAAATTAATTGATTTAATAATTAAGTTACAAGGGAGGCACTCTTTCAAAATCCCTGGAGTGAAAACAAAGTGGTATTGAGTTTTTCAAAGGACTTCTCACACCATGCTTTAGGATATGTTTCTCTGGGCATAAATTACTTCACGGAATGTTCCATACTTTCCCTCTGGTCTTTGGGGCCTGGAATTCCTGAAAGATGATTTTACTAGTAGAGACAGGCTGATGAGACTTTGAGTATCTCAGTCTTTTCCATGTCCTTCCTTTAGCTTCTTATGTATTTCTAGAATCCTTTCTTATTGCCCTTTGCATTTCTTGCCAGTATTGACTCTAGATCAGTCTGGGATTGCCTAACCCTGTGATCCTTCAGAATAACTCTTTACATCTCCCAGACTATAATTACATTTTATTAATGTACACATAAAAGATAAGAAAATAATGAGAGGAATTTAAAAAGGCATATTTAAGAATAAATCATGAACATAGATATTTATATTTTGCTTATGTCTGCCAGCAGAAGATATTATTTGCCATCTTATGAAAAAATACAAACACAAACTAAATTTTTTTGGTGAAAATCTACTGTTAGTGCTTTTTAGTGGGGTGCTTGATTGATCATGGTATAATAGCAGACAATGTATATCTTATTACTTATCTGTTAGAAAATAAATGTTAGAATATTGTGATGGAGGTTTTTCCCTAACCCAGGTTGTTACTACTCATAGTACTCTTCAAAAATCTTTCAGATTCATAGAACAGCTTGGATTAGAAAGAACCTTTAAGATCATCTAGTTTCAACCCCTAGCCATGGCAGGGACACTTCTCACTAGACCAGGTTGCTCAAAGACTTTGACCCTGATTGCAACCTCTGACTATTTAGTGATTACCCATCTCTTCACAGTGATGGAAAGAACATAGGACAGTGTCTTGGAAGCAATAAAGGCTGTTTCACATTAATAGCAGTGAAAAACAGCTGTGGGATTTTTAAGGTACTTTGAAGAAAAATTGCATGTTCAGAGAAGTGCAGTTACTATTTTCTTAGTGTTTGTTAGATGTAAAACCTAAGTGCTAAAAAGTGAGTTCAGTGTTTGATTTCAAAAGATATTTTCAAGCAGAATCTTCAGACTTCTCAAAGTAACCATTAACCACTTCTGTTGTTTGTGGGCACTGGTGATGCAGGCAGGAGCATTCTGAGGAGCAGCAAGGTTAGAGAGCCCTAGGAGTTGTGATAAGGGACTCTGCTTCCAGTGGAGCTTGGTGTGCATGGGTATGAGCAGTGCTGGGGACCATGCCACCAGCATGACCTGCCACTTCTTCTGTAGCATCCCCACAGGGATCTTTTCTTAGGATCTTGTGGACTCCCTGGACTCCCACAGGATCTCAGTAGCAAGCTAGTGCTTTCCACCCTTTCTTTTGTGTACAGCATCCTAAGCACCATCATTGTCATCGCCCAAATTTACAGTCATCAGCTGGTGATAACCAAGCTTGCTGTCATCTCTGTTGATGGCAGCCTGAAAGATTTCAGTACATGTGCTTCCACATGACCATGGTCAGCCTGTTCTTCAGGACTATTGTCTTATGTGCATCCTAGATCACATTTCTCAGTGGATGAAAACAAAGTGGCCACTGTGATCTATACCCTGATGATCCTCATGCTGAACACTGTTTCACAGCCTCAAAAACAAGAGGTGAAGTCTGCACTGAGGAGGATGACAGAATTATAACATCAGGATAGAGACAGACCTTGACACAAGACAGAGCCTGACTGAAGGCCAGCTCCTCACAGCTATATGAGCTGTTGTTTCATTCTGCCTTTATGTTCTGCTTGCACCAAAATTAACATTGCCTTTCACTTAAAGTAGTTTTCCATGCTCTGTAATGGAGCAGCAAAGCATTGCCTGCATTCTTTCTCCTTGGGAGTGAGCCCATGACTCTGGCTTTGATAGCCCAGGTGAGGATCAGCTCACATCACATGTCCATTCCTTAACTAGTACACTTTAGGTTGAGTGACTTTTGGGGTAATTTTAGATATCAACAGGCAGATGAGACAAAATCTTCTTGTTTGGCTCAAGAGCAGAGTTTTTCCATTTGCATTACAGCTGCATAATTTTTTCCTCAGTAGTTGAATTACTTAATTTGAGTAATTTTATATAATAGTACATTTGGATGTAATTAACTTTCCTCTGGAGAAAAATAAGAAAAAAAAGTAAGAAAAAAAAGAGCAGAGTAGTTGTTATGCTTCTTCAGGGCATGAGATATCTCCAGAAATATGAAATACAGGGGACAGAATCTGTCTTTATCCAACATTCACATCCATACACCCAGCATAATGTGGCCCATGCACATTTCCCCACAAAAGGTTCATACCAACTTCCCAAGTCCTCATGTACCAATGCCTCAACTCACCACATCACACCATAATTTGAATTGTTCTACCTGGGCCCTTTTCTTATACTTATTTTTCTGCCTCTTGTCCTGCTTCCTGGCCAGATTGGCTTGAGGTTGGATGGAGTGAATGGTAAATTACCATGAGTCCTTTCTCAAACCACAAAGTCTACCCTGAAGAAAAAGAAAACAGGAGAGAGCAGTTGATATTGACCATGTCTTTCTGGACTAGGATGTCTCCTGGTATAAATATTTCTTGACTAGTAAGAGCAGTAGCTGCAATGGTATCTGTACCTCACAACTCTGCCTAGAGTCACACTGCAGCCTACAGTGTGCTCACTGGTGTCCCAGTTTGAGTTTTTTGTATCAGCAAGTAAGCTCCTGCTGAATTTACTGATGTGGAAATGGGTCTGTCGTCCTTTAGGGACTAGAGGAGCAAACACTGTCTAACCAATGCCATTTCAAAGGCTGACATGTGCTCCCACTCAGATGTGCTGGTTGAAGCTGTGTGTGAGAAGCTGCAGTTTCTTTTGTACTGTTGCATAGTAACAGTTTGTGTGAATTGCAAAACTGCATTGATTTCTTTTGATCGCCTTCTCAAAAAGTGCTGTGGAAGAAATAAATGTCCATGTGCCTGTGTGCATATTTTTATATATATGGTACTTTGAAAACCATGGACTTTTATTTTAATGCTTGCCAAAAAAGTAGGCCTTTTCTGTTGTTGTTTTTTGTTTGCCTGTTTGGTTTATTGTTTTGTTTTTGTTTGGTTCTTGGGGCTGTTTTTTGTTTTTGTTTTCTTTTCTTTGGGTGGTTTAGGTGTTTTGGTTTTTGTTTGTTTGGGTATTTTGTTTGTGTTTAGGTTTTATGGGGGAGTGTTTTCTTTGGTTGGTTTATTTTGGTTGTTTTTTTGTTTTAGGAAAATCTAGTGTTTAGTAAAGAACACAGACTGAAGGAGAATCAGGAGATCCTGCTTCTTTCTTCTCTGCTGAGAGTGCAAAATTGTCTCTTGGGGATAGAGGGGAGTGTTTATTTTGTGCAGAGAAGAAATAGCAAAATTATGCTTTTTGATGGTCCTTTGGAAACCTAGCACTAATAACCCACTTTCTCTGTACCCTCCACAATTCTTGTCTTTTCCTCTCTATATAAATCTGGAAATGGATAGGAGTTATCAGAGTGAAGAATATTTTAATTTAGTATCATATTGCCAATCCTAAGTACCATTGGAGTTTGAGGTAGAAGTGATCACCTGTATGAATTTCTCTTTAGCAGGATAACTTGCAATAATTTGACCTTATTAGAATTAAACTTTCTTTTCTGTTCAGAGAATTGAAAACCTCTGAAAATATTTACCCTTAATTTAATACTTGTGGAGTGAATCTGATCTTATGTAATTTCTGGTAACATTCAGCTTTGTATTAAGCTGTGGTATCAATTTATACAGATTTTCAGTATAAAGAATACTGGTTCTTATGGGGTGTTAGCTGTTTTCATTTCAAGGTCTGATATGAAATGTGTGTAGGAGTACAGGTCTTTTTGTTTATACTGTTATTTGCTCCAAGCTATCCTTAAAAGACTCAACTAATGTGTATTCTGTCTTGCTGTAGTATGGGATTTACTTGTTTAATAATCAAAATTATTCTGAAATCCTGCCTAATAATAAAATTATCAATGAAGCATGGTCTGTTATGCCTTAATAGCTTTTGTTCCCCTTCAGTAGCTAGCTTTTCAGGGTAAGCTCTCTGATACTACCAAGATCTCAGTATGGAAAGAACATTCTGTTCTGCAAACAGATTCCTGATTATTACCCCACTCAGATATTCTAGTGCCTATTAAATGCAGTCATCTCTCTTTTGATTTCCGTGAGCTCACTTTTCCCAAAATTTATGAGCATTTCCAGTTTTTTAAAAAAAGTAAATTCTTGAAATACTTGTTCCAGGAGAGAGGGGTTCTTTCCTAGTTAAGTCTTTTCTGCCATGGATTTCTTTTGATATGCTACGTAAATCCCTTAAATCAATGCCCAGGGGAAAAAAAATAAAAAAAATTTTGCATTCCTTTCCTCCTTTCCATTGTTGGGCCAATGATGGGAATATTGGAAAGCTTTTGTTCACAAAGGAAAAGCCTGCCTTTCCTCCAGGTGTTCTAACCCCAAATCTTGCTGGGGTCCTAAACAGAAAATATAGATAATACAGCCTCTCCTAAATATTAGCATTCTGATCATGGTAAGTGCAAAACGCTGCACATTTGATAAGAAAGCAGGTAGTTCTGGGTTCCTAGAAGGCCTTTTTAATGTTCTGAAATTGAAGTTGTAAGATGTGTATCAGATATACTTTTTTAAAAATAAGCAGAAGAAATATTTGCCAAAGTATATTTCCTTCTTGAAAAAGCAACTGATGCTCACTCAGGAGCAATACAGAAACATGTCAAGGGCATATTTTGAAATGTCAGTACGTCTTGATGTCCAAGAACTTCACTTTTTTAATGTATTTAATTTCACATCTGTAATTTATGCTTCATTATATATTATTTTGACTTTGCTTTCCACTTTTTTTTTTGCAATGATAAGAGCTTTATAATATGAAATCAATATCTTGTTGCTCTTGTCACAAATGTTGTATACAAAACTATTTCAGGGAAGGACAAAAATTCATCTTATTCATACCAATTTTGAGGGTCAGTGCAGTGAAAATGCATGTGGGGAAGTAGAAAATCCTCTTAGAGAGCTCACATAGTCCTGCCTCAAACAGTTTCGAGTCAATTCCTTCACAAAGTTGAATTTGTTTGATTCTGTTAAAAGTCACAGGAGCACTGGAGATATTGGTCCTAATCAGTATTCAGGAGAGTGAAATGGACTCTGAAAAGGAGAAAGAAAATCTACCTGGAGTCATATTGTTGATGGGAGGCCACCTTGACTCTCTGACAAGTACAAAGGAATCTTTGTGTCATGTGAAATCTCTTCTGAGTAATTCTTCTGAAGTAGTGAATTTGAGAAGAACCAGGGGACACCAGTCCAAAGACCACATGGAAAGTGAATTATTCATTTCCCTACTTGTTAAATCTTATTTTCAATCACAGGTACATGATCTTCAGTTCTTGATTGGTTTGATGAACTGTGAAAGAGCAAACCTAAGTCCTTTTTTGAAGTGTTTTCGGGGTGTTTTGACTGTGCTTGATCCTTGAGAGGAAGAGATGAGAAGGAAAGAAAAAGATATTACAGGATTATTAAATTTATTTGAAGTATGGCATCAGCCAATTCCTTTCTTTCTTGGGGGGTGGGATATGCCTTTTGTTTTTGGGGGGAAGGAGAAGGGCAGAAGGGTTTGGACAAGGGTTTGGGCACATGTTGTAACTCTTGGGGATGATGCTATCCAGGGCAGGGAGTTGGACTTGATATCTGTGGGTCCCTTCCAACTTTATTTTCTCTGGGCCACAGAAATATACAAAGTGATAACATCCTAGGTTGTGTTATGTTATGTTATGTTATGAAAGATAGCTAGGATCAAATTTAGACTTTGTTAGATCTGAAATTGATCTCAGCATTCTAAATTTCTCATTCCCCTGACATTAGGGGTACTGGTTTTGGAACTAGCAGCACTGACAGAATGGACCAGGAGATGTGCTCTCCCAAGTCAGAAAGTTGCATAGTTTGCAAAACAAACTGAATTCAGAACCCATCAATGTTTTTTCTCACTAACATTCTTTGATAGCCAACATTTGTTGCCTTCAAGTCCTCTGAGAGAATGGGCTAGTTATCTGTACAGATAGACCATATATAGATAGGTAATATAGACAGAGAAATGTATATTTTAAGTTTAAAAGTACAGATAGTTTTGAAAGTACACATCAGTACTTCAGACTACTGTTGGATAAAAGTCAAGTCCTCCTCAATCTGGTAGTAGTTTGGAGAACTCCTAAATTTTACTTCATTTTTGCATGCAGTGGTAAGGTGTAATGCTGCTGCGAATTGTGAATGCACAGGTATGCATATATCTTGTGAACACGTTTTACAAATCATTTTGATATATCAGTTCTGTAGAAATTTGTACTCTGGTAATAAAAATGTAATTCCTTTAAATACAATATTTATTGATTCTTTCTGGGGCTCCTTCATGTATCCATTTTTAGCTGAGAACCTCTTAGTTAAAGACCAGGTTAGTACTTCATACTGCTGAAGGAAAATTAATAGGGTATAAGGGTGATATCTCAAAAAAGCTGTGTACCATGTTTAAAAAAACCTTTTCCATTAGATGAATGATGCAGAGCTTAGCATTTGTAGACTACCATCACCAAAAAAAGAAAAAAGTAACAGATCTTGATCTATTTATGGCTTGCAACTGGGATGGGATAATTTTCAGGTTTCTTATGCCTCCTGTAAGGCAATATTGATTTCACTAAAACATCCTTTCAAGTGTTTGTCTAAGAACCAACAGGTGTTTTTTTTGTACCCACAACTAGTTTATTTTATTATAAAGTCACTGATGGAGCGCAATGAGAGAAGAAGAATGGGTGGCAATGTCTTGTGGTTACTAAGGAATTGAGGACTTCTTCAGGAAGTGATAGGTGAGGCAAGGCAAAGAAAAGTGCAAGATATGATGTTGAACATATTTGCACCTCCTCAGTACAAGAAAGGCTTGCCAGACTGGATCAGCAAAAGAAATATGAGCTCCTAATAGAGCAGGTATTTGGCTTTATGGCCAGTATGATTATTAGTTGAGAGGATTAACTTCATACAGGATTTTGTATGCTTAACTGGAAATAAAGAGTTCATTCCTGTATTCAGTGAGGACACCCCTGTTCTACCAGGATACATAATTCTGGCTTTCTCAGGATGTTGCTGGAAATGGTACATTATTTCACAAAATGGACACCTAAATTTCCTTGATTTTATTTTCTTAGGGAATACATCAATATCTCTTTTAAATTCTAATGTTTACATTAGAACTCGTCAAATAATTAAAATTTGATAGAACTCGTCAAATAATTAAAATTTGAATGTATTTTTAAGAGAAGAAAAAAACTCCAGTCATTAGTACTATAGGGGGTAATTAATCAAGACTTATGTTGTACAGATAAATCAATTAAAATAACTGCAGTTTCTTCCTCTGACAAAAGATTTTCCTTTATCTTGTCCTGATCTAAAGTTGGTGGAAGCCAAAGGAAACAGCTTCTTCAAATTCAGTATATTTCTTTTTCCATTCAAGATTGGTCCTCCCTGTCTGTACAGGAAAGGGATGTCTTATGCTCATTTCATTGACTGCTGTCCTGGCCATGTATGCTGTGTCTTACATGGTCAGTGTAAAACTTACCATTTTAAGTATCTTGTCTTTCCCATTATATGAACACATCTTTGCTTGCTGGTGGAATTTCCTGTTCCATCTTGGGGATGATTGCCTAGCATATATTGGCATACAAGTTACCATTCTTTAGACCTAACCAGCAAACTGCAGGGTATTGTAACTCTCATGCTGCTTTGGTCTTTTCTGGAGGCAAGGACAGAGAGATCATATTAACAGTTTGGATTATGTCTATGCTTAAACTGTAGGTATCTGCCAGAAAACAGTGTCCTTTCTTACTCATTTCCAAATGATTTCCACAGCATGTGAGTAGAAGGGTTGTTTGCTTGGCAAAGAATATTTAATTCATCTGACTTAGAACTATAATTCATGATAGGTCTCACAGCCTTTCACACAAGCGAGTAAATTTACTAGAAAATGCTTCTGTATTAGGATCATGATGTTGCAGTAAACTTTATTAGTTTAAAATAGCATAATCTTTCTTTCCATGTAATGATTTCATTTCAATACTTTCAATGTATTCATGAAATTCTATACTTGCACTGTGCCTGCCAAAGTTAAATGTTAGAGTTGATCTGCACCAATGTTTCCATAAAATACTAGAAGTTTTTGCAGAACCTGCCAGTCTCGTTTGAACGAGGGTTAAGAGCTGACTAATACATTCACCTTCTCCACATGCAATCTGTCTCTGAGGTCTTTTATTTACTTCAGAGGCTTGACCACAAGAGACCAGAAACCTTTGCATATAATCAGTTTTGTTTGTTCATTTCTGTATGGCTACCACATGTTTGTGTTACAAATTAATAGGTGACTCTTCCCTCATTAGTTGGTAATTGAAAATATTGATTTGTTTCATGTTATTTCTGTTTAGGATTTTAGATCTTACATAGGCTTTCAGAAAAAAAGTTGTCTATAAATATCAAGATTCTAAGATTAAAAAAAAAAAAATCATGCAAACTCCACAACTTCATCTAGCAATAAAATTGAGTGGTTGCTTAATCAATAGTAGTTATTAATCAATAGAAGAGAAATAGGTAACCTTGATAATAATTGTCAACTGAAATACAAACAGAAAAAAATATAATTTTTTTTATAAAGTCAAGTCAAGAAGGAGAAGGAAGCATTTTAGAGCATGAAGTATATATTAAAGAATTCTCAGAACTAATTGATACTGCCATCTTTTTTTCCAGTTGATATCCAAAATTAGGCCACTTAACCAGGATGATATTTATCCTTGTTGCTTGTGTATCTCTCTTCTCAGATAACAAAATAATCATGGAAGTTTTAAATTTCATCATCTTGACTCTATTTTCCCTTTTAATTTTTTCTTTGCAGTTTCAGAATTAATATAATCTGTTTGTTTTAATAATAATCTATTTCACATAATTTATCCTCTTGGAATTTTTGAAATGTGGAATTGGATATGCCATTTTAAATGTGAAATACTAGACTGGTAATGTGTTTTAGGGTGTTTTATCTGACTTAGAATAATCAAGCCCATGTTTGACTAGATTTTCATTTTAAGAATCTATGTATACAACTGTTGTTTCAGTGAGGCAACCTTCCTCACAGAGTTTACAGGATACAGAGTTACTTTTAAAGTACTTGTGAAATAAAAATCAAAACAACAACAAACCAACATAACGCAAAACTCTTTAGATTGCCTAATACATAATAAGAAGGAATAGAGGATGGGATAAGCAGGTAGAAAAAGACAGTGTAATGTTTTAATCTCTTTTGATGTATTCAGCAAAATATTTTGCTGACTGATTTTCAGAGTTAGATTAGCCATAGGTGCTGCAGTCACAATAGCAAGCCAAGTCTTCTACACTAGATAAGTTACAGGAGCCTTTGCACATGAATAATGGAAAAGGTTTGATTGGTTCAGTGAGGGGGAAAAAAAATGCGATGCAAATAGATTCTTCCACTTACAGGTTTTAGGGTTCATTTCTAAAGATTTCACCCTAACAAATTGTTTGCATTTTAAAGCCCAGAAAACTTAAAACTCTGTTACTACACTGCATCTGTGCTTGGTACAATAGTTTATTTTAAAGCATTTAAGCTCTGCTTGTCAAGTAAATTACATACCCAAGAAATACAACCAACAAGTACATTGGATGGAATACAATCTGAGCAGCTTTGAATTTTAAGCACTGTGATATGTGGTATATCAGAGACTTTGTAATGAAAAATATCCTTATCCTGTGAAATATTCACATTTCTTACTACTCTGGTTCTAACTTGTCCTCTCACTCTGAAATCATTGGAAGGAAGAGGTTCCTATTTTCTTGGGATCTCTTCTCATTCTGTCTTGTCATGTTAGTCTTTATATTGTTGAGGGCTTATTCCTTTTTTGGAATCTGGAGAGAAAATGGAATCTCACAACAAATTCATGGGAAATATTTATGCTTTTAAGACATCTTACTTAAAGGCTATGTTTAAACTTATTGCTTGTTATCTCTGTTTTGAGATAACAAAGGCCAGCAGCAGAGTGGATTTGAACCTCTGGGTCCTTGTTTTTCAGACTATAGTAAAGAAACTGATCAGCTTTAGTATAAAACACACTATGATTCATAAAGTATGGTACTTTGCCATTCAGGGATTGCAAAATAGCCCAGATGCTGCATCACAGTAATTACCATGTTACTTCAGAATTTGTTAAGGTTACTGAAGTAACATAAATAAATATTTCATCCACAATATCAATTTCACTGTCTGTATATTAATTTCACTTACTGTAATATGGGAAACTAGAATGCACAAAGCAATGAGTTCTTAGAATGGGTTGTAAAGGAGCAAGAAATCAACAAACATCAAAAAGCAATTTTGGTCATACCTGGCACTTCTGCATGTAATTTCACACATTGGCATGAACACCTAACTTAATTTTGTCTGTCTGCATGGTTGCTGTTGGAGCAGAAGGCAGAAAAATCACAAATAAAAAAATTATAGTTGTATTTTAGAATGTTCTCTCTGGGGTTCAACTCTAAACTACCATACTAAAAGCACAAGCCTGAACAAAATAGTCAATTAACAGAGGTTAAAGGCTAGAAGATAATATAAATATTCCTAGATATTAAAAGGTTACAGAGGTATTGATACTAGAAGAGCTTGGATGCACATAATGAAGATATGGAACTGAGGCAATAGTAAGAATCGACAACTGGAGCTTAAGCTAAAAATTAACAGAAAAAATCCTACAGATTGTATGTAATATCCTAAGCCTGTTGCTTCTAGTTTCCTACCCCACGGCAGAAAAAAACCAGAGTGCTGAAGAACTTTTCTTGTTCTTTTGCTATAAAAATTAATGATACTCATTTAACAATATATTTTAATACTGAGTTTCTCAGGCCTAGTGTTCTAAACTTGGGGTTTTTTTGGCATTCTTTATTTCTTATCAGTCTTAGTTGAGTCTAAGAACAGCATGTCAAGGAGCCTATGGCTAAAAAAAATATATAATTGTCTCCTATCACTTGCTTGTATACTTTAACAAAACAGAGAACTTTTCCTTCAGGTTGGAGAACCTTTATTATTTCAGGAGGCAGGAATTTGATTCAGATGAACATTAATTAAGATAAATAGTCTTTCCTTTCTCATCACTTCAATTGAATGAAAAGATGGTGACTGATTATCCCCTCCCCCCATATGTCCTTTTCCTTGCTGTTTCGTATAATGGAAAATGTAGTATCGGTAATGAAAGAGAATATGGGTGGGAAAGTACTCACACCTGTGTTTGTGACAGCATGAAGAGTTTAATGGAGATGAAAGACTCATTATTGATAATATTCAACTAATTTGTATTTAATAAAAATGCTTTTTTCTCTGTAGCATAATTGCAGTTTCAATAATTTTTTTGAGACATAAGCCTGATTGAATGTTATCTATACTTACTGCTTTCAAGAAACAGCTAATTAAGAAGACACTATGACCCTTTTATTCAAGGCTAAATTCTGCTCAGTTAAAAGGAGTTCTTTCCTTATGAATCAAGGAAAGATACAACACTGTAATTCTTTTTGTAGGCATTAGGAGGTGGGAATTGCATCTACTTGGACACAGGTATACTGATAAACAGTTCTTGAAGGAAAACTTTTACTTCAGCGTTTTTTAAATTTTTCTTTTTTCTTAAAAATCCCTCTCTCCTGTTGCATTTTCTTATGTAACTCAGCTGACACTGCATACTGAGAAAACCAGCTATATCAACTTTCTAATGCACTCAAAATTGTTAAGTTTTAAATGTTATCAGAAATATTAAATATATAAAAACAAAGCAATCTAGAGAGAAGAAAATGAGATTTTTTAAAATGAATTTTTTAAATTGATTTTTACTTTTAAAAGGGAATTTAGGGTAGGAACGAACTCTGCTTTAAGAAACTTCAAAGGATCACTGCTTTGTATTGTAAGTACAGATATCTGGATCCTTTTTGCATTAATCTTTTTCTAAAGTTTGCTATCAGCTAATTAAGACTAGACTTTTCCCAAATAGACAATAAAAATCCACAGTAAGTATATGAGTATACAAGGGTGAGTTGGCACACACAGGAAGGAATTTGTGGTTCCAAGGTGCATCATGCTTACACAGTATATGGAAGAGTTTAAGATGCAATGGTTTTGGAAGATCTTTACCAGGGTGAATTTAATTAGCAGGCAGAAACATTATAATAATAGGGAATACATTTAATTCCCTTTATAGCTATTTCCTCTGTCTTTTGCTATCCTCAGGCACTCACAAAACTGAAAATCTGATGAAAACCTTCTTTTATGGTTTGTCTTCAGGAAGAGGAGTTATGAATTGTTCATAACTTCTCATTAGCCTGAGCTCTTGAACTCCATTAAAATGCTTCCGTAACATTTCATTTAAAAAATTAAAGAAGAAATGAGAGATTAAAGGAAAAACTAGCGTGAATTTGAAGACATCTGTTGAGCTCTGGCTTTAGCTTATTGTAAGAGTAAAAGAGAAGACAGAATACAGTCCTAGTGCAAGGGACTAACAAAAGAGAAATAGGGTGAGTATTATTTGGTACGTGAGAAAAAAAAATGTTCAGGAAAAAAACTGGTGCATATACAAAGTTATACACTTTTAGAAAAGCAATGGCACAAGGGGAACAAAATAGAACTGAGAGAAGTAATGAACTAAACTTATTATGTTTTCAGCCAAGTACTTTAATGCTGTTGCAAGAAGTTTTGCATAGACAAATGTTTTGGATTTGTGGTTTCTTTTTGTTGAAGGAGGTAGTGGTATGGTGTGTGCATTTTTGTTTGGTTAATTTTTAATTTATTTTTATTATTTGAGCCTAGGCAAGAAATTCTTAAAGTTAATATGATCTTAAACAGTAATATTATTTTTAGAGACTATCAGTTTTGTATATGTGTGTTTTTGCATTCCAATCATAGTACTGAACATTTGCAAGATTTTTAATCTTATTCCATAGAAAAGTGATATGTTAAGGAATCAGTTAGTGGGATGTAGTATGTGAAGGCTGCCTATTTTAGGCTGGATATTTGTATTAAAAATATACTGTTCTTAGATTTGGAATTAATATTCATATTTGCTTCATGAAATAGCCTGACACCTGTGAAGTGCAGAGTCTGGACCTTCTTTATTTTTATGTGTTTTAATTAGGAAACTATTTGAAAAGGTATTTTAATTTCCAAATCATGTAAGTCAAATAGTGACAAGTCCAAGATTTATTTAGGATTAATTTAAAGCATAGATTGCAATTTCAAACTAATATTGGAGAGTTGGACTGCCTAGTTCTTACTGCCAAAGCAGCCACCATTCAACATGACTTTGCAGGGATCTGATACTGGTGGATACACTAGTTTATAATAAATGCATTTTATCAAACATAAGACAGATGTTCTGAACACTTATATTTAAATCCTGCCTTTTTGGGTTGGTCAGTGCTTTTGGACTCTGTTTATCTGTATCTTGAGAAGACCCCTACAGCCACAATCCCACTGAGATTTCTTTTCTGCCCACTGAGAAATGCCTGACCTCAGTCTCTGCTCACAAGGAGAATTTCCACTAGTCCTCTTTTGGGAACTTTTGGAAGGACTCCACCTCAAAAAATTTCAGAACTTGACCTTAATTTCAAGTTTGTCATCAGCTGTGCAACTGCATTTTGATGTGGTGGTGTAGAAACTAGGGATCTAAGTGTTGGGGGTTTCGTTAGTACTGTGCCACCCTTTCAGGACCTGTGATAGAGACACTGGAGATTGTAGGACAGGTACAACATGATAGTGACAATATCAGATGGGAGAAGGCAAACGTCAAAGCTTTGCATGGAGAGAAAGAGGTCAGTTTCCAAACAAGGGCATCTCATGGCCTCAGCTCCCACTAACAAAGGGAATGTCACCCATGGACTGCAAAGTAATGTGATCCCAATAAACAGGTTGGATAAGCTCCAGATTTCCCAGATGAGTTTCATTGGAATTCAGCCCGTGCCAGTAGGAGGGAAACCTGCCCTGAAATGTCATCCTGAGGTGTGAAACCTTGGTTTGGGCTAAAGAATATGTCAGGGAACCGACAGGAGATCCCCAGACTCCAGAGAGCTGACTAGGGGATGAGCCTGATGGGATGCAGAACCTCATCCACAGGACTAATTGGCCTCTTCCCTTGTTACACCTAGCATCTCCTGGGCTGGAAAAGGGATGCTCTGGTGAGCTTCTGGTCAATGCTTGGATAACAGCTTCTTCCCACATCTCTCCCAGGGCTGTTCTCAGCTCTGGTGCCCTTGGGAAGATAGATCTGCCAGGTGGGTGCTCTCAGCATTGCAGGACAGAACAGAGACCAGCCACAACAAGCTGTGCCCTGGGAAAACTGTCACCCTGGTGAGCCTCCCAAGCTCTTCAGTCCCAGCCTGGCCCAGTGGATGACAGTTCCAATGCCCACAAGAGTGGCTTTACATCCCTTTACCACTGTGTTGAATTTTCTACTAATTACTGCTACTAATTGCATAAATACAAAGAATACAAAATAATGATGTTTTTAAAATGAAAATTGGGCACTAAAGTGTTTTTCTTCAGCTTTCTATAGTAATCAAGATACTGCTGATGTATCTATTTGCATAATAGTAAGTAATATACCTTCTTATGTTTTCAATCATCTGACTTCTAAGATATTAAACAAGTTAAATTTGACCATATATCAATGTGTTCATATTGTTTGAGTGTTACAGTAAGAAAAGTGTACATAGAAATATTACTTTTTGCTGTGTTATTCCCTGACTGTCCAGATGAAATGCATAATACCCTCCTGAGACTTAGAGAGTAAAGATGAGAAAGCAAGAGAAATAATTGCTATTGCAGCAGAACACTGCCTAAAGGACTAAAGGAAGGTGGGGAAGTGTTACATGGTTTTAAAAATGGATTTAGAAAGCATGATTTCATGGCACTGCAATGATTACTGAGAAATATACTGCTAAGAAATTAATTCACTTTTCCAGGCTGTATTGAAGGATGGTTATAGATTTGATATTTAGTACTTCAAATTTCTCATCTAAAAAGATAAGGTGGGGAAGAGGCCAAAAATCTTAAAAATAAATAAAGAAGAAAAAGCAACAAACATGCATATATTTTTTGCATTGGTTCAGTGTCATCTTTGTACTTTTCATTGCCATCATGACTATTGACAGCAAGACTTATCAGAACACTTAATATCTCTAGTTGAATGTTTCCTGTAATTTTATTTTGTACAAGACTTTAAAGGTATAACCTCTGTCCTGATAATCTTATTTTTGCTTTGGTTCTCTCCAGTTACATATCTAGTCTACTCTGCAATTGATTGACAGCTGTTCCATTGGTTGAATAGATAATTAGGAGATATAAAATGCAGATTGGACACAAAATTTTCTGTATAGGGGTGGTATATAGCCACGGAATTTAAGGGCTTCTTGGTATGTTAAGAACACTAAGATGTGTGCTGCTGTGTTAAAATTAGGTAAGCTTATCTAGGGCATGACTGTGCATTTTAAATCTGACAGAAGGCTTTAGTTGATAGTGCCCTTTCCTTAAGCAGTTGTTACCTGTAGTAACAGGCTATGGTGATGTGACTTGTCCTCTATAATACATTTTTCCCTTTCCTACAAGGTCCATTGGGGACTACAATAATTCTACTATAGAAGAATTTGCGAGCACAGCAATAATCAATGGAAGTTTCAGACGGTGTCATTGAGGTTTCCTGTGCTTTCAACAAATGTGAGATAAATTGAAAAGTAACATTGTGATGTTGATGAGTTGGCATGAAATAGATCTGTACTTACATGATTCACTTCTTAAGAAGTGAGCAATGAAAGGATACAGGTACCCTTCTCTTAAAACACTTGTAGTATTACTTTGTCCCTTAGTAATCCAGTGTGTTTGTGTTTTGCCTTCCTTGTCAGCTGGTGCCTCTCCAGGTGATCAGGACAATACAGTTTTCCAATCTATTGTAGTTGAAGAAAATTCTGTGATTGTACATCAATGTGTTTTGCTGCTTTCTGTTTTGAACTAACACCAGTAAAAGATAAATCTAAAAATTATTCTAGACTTTTAAAATGAAATTCTATTGAGATCAAATAAAAAAACTTCAGCCAAATTATACTGAGAGCAAATAATGTTTTAAATTAATTTTTTTTTCTCAGGTAGGGAGTCTTCAGTTTTATAGACACCTGACTTCAATCTTTAATCTGCAGAAATCATTTCTGTGCACAAAATTGCATTTGAACAGAAAAATATATCTGCATTCAAATAAAACTGGGCATTATCATATTCTGCAAATCCCATTATAATTCTGCATTATTTAACTTCTAGTTTTAAAGTGTTTGTACAAATAAAGAAGAATTTAAGTGTTATTCTATGTGAAATTGGGCAGAAATAATATTTTCTATTGTCAACGTGCCTCAATTCTTTCTGTGAAACAACTTTGTAAAATCCAGTTGGATGTGCACTAATAGCCGTATTAGCTTTAAAACTAAAAGAAATTTAACAAAATTATTTTACAATGTGTTGGATTAATAGATTCCTTCTGTGCTGCATAAATGTGCAAGACAAACTCAGTTGTCTTAGTCACACTGACATAAGTTAGTACTACCAGTAGTGAGCCATGTTGTTCATGCAGACTTGGGAGCCTAAAGTTAAAGCTTCTTGAAATTAAATAAATACATAAAATAAATGCACAGTCACATATATGTAGAGATCTAGGACTCCTCTCCCAGGAACAAATATAATAAATTTTTTCAACAGCTAGCCTTAAAGATTGCTAGGCTTTTTATTCATGGGAAAGTACCTTTGCTGCATGATGAATGATTCTTATTGTTTCTCTCCTGAATTCCTTTGGAGTAAAACAGAAATGCTTATATACTTAAAGCTCTTGCACTTAATTTTAGAAATTGCTATGAAAGAATGGATTTATTAGTTGGTTGCATAGGAAGATGCACATGCATAAGATGGCACTGAAGCAAAATTAGGGTAAGCATGTCTTGAGATGGAAAAAAGGGAGCAGTACTCGTTTAGAGCAATAAGTTCTTGAGATGAAGGACAGGAGAAAGAAAGAAAAAGATGGATGGCTTCTTTGAATCTAGATGCTGTTATCAGGAGATTTATCCCATTCTTGGTTACACCATTCATCAGTGTCAAGCTGGAGACTCGTGGTGCTTATTGCTAACCATTATTGATCAGTGGAACTGACAACAGATTTATAACTGGACATGATTGCATGGGTCCAGACAAATGAAAATATCACACCTCTCCTTATACTCCTTGTCTTTCAGTTAGAAAGTCATCTTTGTATTCTGCAGTAAGTCTGATGGAATGATAAACTCAACCTTGGTTTAGTACAAGACAGCCTTTTTAAACTAAACAAAATTATGGAAACTAAATTGCTGTATGCCTAGAAAATTCACAGTTGTTTAGCTCCTAGTACCAAGACCATTTAACTCTCCCAATGAATCATAAAATAAATAATTTCAGTGATTCTTTCAAAACCTTATTTCTGGACTCAGCTGCTCACACTGACCATCACACAAACTTCAAAGTACATCAGTGTTGTTTGCTTTAGTGCTCTTTACACAAACACAAGCATATAAACAAAAAAACAAAAAAAACCCCAAAAAATAAATTTAAAAAAAAAGAAAAAAAGTGACAGGAAAACAAAGAGAAACATAGAGACATGACCCAGAATTATTATGCTGGTAGACTTGGTCCTTGTTATGTCTTAAATGGCAAAAATTGTTCTCCAACATATAGATAGAAAACTATGCATTTTCAACATTGAGTCTGGGAGAAACATTTTTCTTTCTTTGTGAAGTGAACTCTGATGGACATAAGTAATGAGTAAATAAGTTTGTAGACTGGTTTCTGTTAATATGTTTATTTCAGATATTGTGGAAAGTTTTCTGTATTGTTTTGAAGACCTATCTTAGTCTATTCAGGCTAAGCAGCCACTTTATAGTGTCCACATGGACATTTGAATCTCTCTTGTGAAAAGGCTCTGAATTAGTTAGCCATCTCTGTGTGGACAAGTAGGTTAAGTTGTTCTTTCCAAAGTATATTCCCATGTGCAAGTTTAGAGCAAATGCTTTTTCTGTCATTCTGCTGAAAAATATATAAATCTAACCTCTTCTGGACTTTTGAGCAACTAGTCTTAATAGCGCACATTTTACCTCAGAAATAAAAGCCTACATGTACTAGTTTAACACATTCCATGCTTCTTTCCATGTTTACCCAGTTCTCCAACAGGAATTCAACTTTTCACATCATCCATTATTTCTGTAACTATGATGTTTATTGTAACATTAGGCAAGGTCCACATGCTACATGTACCTGTCTTGCCTTTTTACCTATTTATTTTTTGGTAGTAGCTATGTCTACTGCTGTTCATGTCTTCTTCATCTTGCCTTCAGTAAAAGCAGAAGTCCTGTCCAGCCACTGTTGAACTGCTTCACCAATCTTAAGAGTTCTAGTATGGCCTGCAAGACCAAACTCTGACACTTTCTTCTTAAATTTAAAGATTATTATTATTATGTACTCAGCTGATGAACATAGTTATTTGTATTAATTTATTTAGCTAACAAATCTGTTGGCCATTTCTTCATGGAGTGTCTAGAAGTGAGATACCTAAAGTCAAGTCTCTATATGCAAGGATCCAGAGTATTTCTATGTGTACTAGGTATATCAGTTCCCATTCTGGTGCCTGATTTCACATTTTCCTCCCACCTGCAATCGGACTTTAGCCAAATATAAATCAACATAAATTTTGGGTAATGAATCACTTGTTTGTGGATTAAATTGAAGCAACAAATCTCCCTGTTCCACAGTTTGTTTTTTTTAATATCTCTCAGTGCTTCCAGATTCCTGTGCAGAACTTATGGACATCTGTGTGGTTTGATCTCTCAGTGGGAGAACACAGAGCCAAAAGTTCAAGTTGTAATACTGGCAGCTGAGGATCAAAGTAAAGCAATTTTTTTTTTGTTTTGTTTTGGATTTGCTTTGGATTTTTTATTCTTTGCCATTCTGAGATCAGGTTTGTGTTCTGCTTAAGGCAACACGAATTCAACATGTAAGACAGGCAACTAGGATATGGCATAGTACATTCTAGATAAACCTACCACAGCAATACCTCTGGCAGATGTAAAAGTGAAGCTCTGTCAACTCAGATAGAAGCACAACTGAGTGAAATGGAAAAGAACATATGCGATTTGACAGTGCTAAAAATTCTCAGTGGCATCAACTTGAATTCTCTCTTCATTATTATTTTCTTTGTTAAGAAGAAATATTTGGATTTTTCTGGTTTGTGGGGTTTTTTTTTGTTGTTGTGTTTGGGGGGATTATTTTTTTGTTTTGTTTTTGGTTTAGTTTTTTGTTTGGTTTTGTTGTTTTGGTTTTGGGTTTTTTTTTCTTTTTTTTTTTTTAAATATAATTCTTGTTTCCAAAAAGGTTTTAGATCATGAGGGCAGAGCACTATCTCTCATTTCTGGTAGGAAAGAGTCACAGTAAAAGTCATGATTTTTAAGTTTATACTATAACAGTGAAAATTAATCCTGAGCATGTTTAGTTTTATATCAGAGTATCACTGAACTAATGAAAAACTCAGTAGTAAAGGCAATAATGTGAGAGAGTAATGAAGTCTGTGCCTTGGACATATTTCTCCCATTGCCTTTAGTATGTCTAGGATCTCCATCAGAGTAAATTATCAGGCAGCTCCGACAGCTCCCAGGTCTCAAGCAAGTAATGGAGTTGAGACATGTTTGACCTTGAATAATCTCCTATTGTGCTAATAAAAGAAGAGAATTCAAACATTTGTTGAAAATTTTTCAGGGTATTTTTGTTTGTTTTATTCATCTTTCTAAAGAACTTACAGATAAATCTTCAAAACTGACTGTAGATTTTGTATGTGCTTTAATACTGACCTTCACAGAAATACTTGGCACTGAAGAGGGCTTAAGTCTGCAGCAGTGGCCAAGAGTTCTTTAGGATGTGGTGCAACCAAACAAGAGAAATATTCATGCCAATGATCACTGGAGTCCATATATACCAGCTTACTTACATATTAGAGGTAATGTTTATAGTGACTGCTTATTTTTGTCATTGTTAATCATTGTATTTGATTTACCAAAATTGATTTTGTTCACTACCATAATGGGTTGTGTATAAAGTTAGTATTAAATAATTGGGTTAGTCAGGGCATCTTATATAAGAGATCAGCTTTTGAATCTTGGTGTCATTCTACCTTTTCCTGTGGTAAATAATACTCTGAAGACTATCTGTGTGCAATTGGTAAAAGATGCATTTATCACCTGGATTCTTGTTCCTCTTTCAAAATGGACAGTTTTCAGGTCAGAATGTCTCTCTATGCTCCTTTATGATACAAAATCCCAGATGATCAAAACAAAAACTATCAGCTTGCTGCTCTCATGACCTAATTGATAACATAGAAGGAGGAAAACAAAGTATGTGGTCATATCCTTAAAATTCCCTTTCGCTTCATAGAAATCTATGTTTAGATGTCTGGAGAGGGTTTGCTGAGAAATGAGAAGGTTGGAGAGCAACTGGGGTAACAGCTGGTTTATTTAATGATCAGCTAACTTTGACATTCAGTCTTCAGCCAGACTCTCATTTAAATAATGGTAAGTAACAACCATAAACTTGAGAATTAGTAGTATGACTAAAAAAACCAACCTGGTTTCAATTTAAACTTTAAAAATTTAGTTTAGCTTGTTTTCTGTTTGTCAGTTGCCCCCCTTCACAAATCAGTATTGTTAAAATCATATTTCTAATTTGTTTTAAATTACAAGACACTCCTATTTTCCTCTCATGTGGAAATTTTTCAGGTTCATTTTGTTAAATCACCTCTGAAGTATTCTGGATGATAGTTCTAGGTAGCTAAGGGTCAGTTCCCTTTCTAGACAATGGTGTTACAGTGCCAGGAAACAATGGAAGAGACCATGCAATTATGTGAGTTGCTTTACAAGAATCTCAAAAGTGTCATCTCATGACTGGAGACATACAGATATACTTGTAAAGTTTCTTGCTGGTAGCAACAGTGATGAATTATCTAAATGGCACTTGAACTGTAAGTCCTTCAAACTATTTAATCCTTTTTTTCTTGTGCTCTAATTTAATGGTGTGTGGTTTTGTGGTTTTTTTTCTTCTTAGCTTTCCTCTTGGGTCAGGTGGCTCAGAAGTCACATTCTATCAGCGGTCAGTCAGAAAAAACTGTATGAATCAGGATCCTACTAAACCCAAGCTTCTCTTACTACCAATCACTTGTTTCACTATTTTATTATTATTATGTCTGAAAGGGTCTTGTTTTATTATTAAAAAAACCCAAACTAAATCTTGTGTCAACCTGTTATATGTAACTTACAGCTATATTAATGGTTGGATGCATACCTTCTAGCATAAAATATTTGTTCCTGGAAGTTTACTGGTAAGTTATCTGGTAGGTGACTGCACACAGAAAACAAAACATTGTTAACCTGTTCAACTTCCTGAATCTGACTTACTCAATTAATCTCCTTAGGCTCCATCTAGACTCATAAAGAATAAGGTTCTCAAAAGATGATTCACTGATGGATCACAACTTAGATTTTCTGAACTACCTTTCCAGAAACCCACCATCCTTACTTACAAAGGCTACAGGATCAAGTGGTAGCCTTTAACTTGTGAGAATACCTGTGTGAATCACCCATGTAGTGTAGGAACTTGAACTAAATTCAGACTGAGAAAGCCAAAGAGGCAAAGAGAAAGAACTGGAGAGGAAGGTAATGAATGATGCAAAGTATAATAGGCAGACTGTTCTTTGTATTTCATGGATGAAAAGCACTTTTTTGGGGGAGGTTGGGGTGTTCCTGTTGAGTGCTTTTTAATTGTGATACTATTTTTGAAGTTGTTATTTCAGAACTGGTTTATAACAGAAAATAATCTTCAATAAAATTGAACATTTTTCTTTTTTCCCCAGAAGCATAGTGTTCTTTCTACAACTAAAATAAAGAAATTGTGCTGATTTCTGCTAGCTTTAAAAAAAATAAAAATTCATTAGAAATAACAAATTTTAAGGTCTAGTAAAATGTAGTTTAAAAACTTATTTGAACTATCAGTCTCTGTAAGAGTTTGTGTATCAAGATTTGCCGTGATATTTTCTGGTATTTCTGAGTACTGTAGCTCCCTTAAGAGAAGAAAATTACTTTCTCAGCAATCTTCAGCATGGCACCTATAAGAGGATCAGCCCATTGGGTGGTGCAGATAAAAAGCAAAACTCTCTTCACAGTATAGTGGATTAATATGGAAAAAGTAATGTTTGATGTTGAAAAACTTAAAAAAATTTCCAATTTTTCCAAAGAACAAATTATATATTTGAACATTGCCACTTCCTTAAATCTGCAAGTTAAAAATAAATATCCTAACTGCAATTCTCTCTCTTATAAAAATACACTCAAAATTTGTGCTTATTTATGTCACTTCAAATCAGAATTTTGAAAAAATTTACTTTTTTAAATGCTAGAAATTGCTGTTGTTCACAGATTAAGGGTTTTTTTCCCACTTCCAATTCAAGCCTAAGGCCTCTTGCATTGATTGCTGTTGCCCTGAACATCTGTAATTTCTCAGCTCCTGTTGTTTAATGGGCAATAGGAACATGTGTAGGCAGGAAAAATAAAGATCCTCCCAATTTCTTACATCAGTCCCTTGAAACAGTTTTGTTTAATCTATTTTTGGTACAGCTGTCTTACACTGCAGGATTGTTTTCTAATTGGGTTTAGTATCCAAAGCTTCTCCATCTATTCATTCAAATCTTTCTCTGTACTTGATGTTTCCAATATTATCAAAACCTGTGGTTCAAGATGACCACATAAACCTTTTCATGCCTGATTTCAGTGATGTTCCATCTGTATTGCTTTTGCTTACTGTGTGGGTCATTGTTTTTTTCCTATTTTCCCTCCTTTTCCCATATAGGCTTTTTAAACCCCTGATTTTATTGCTGTATGTTATGCATTCCACATCCTTTGGGCACACTTTAATCTCATTATACACATTTCAGTTTCTCTCTGCTGTTTCCTCTGCCATTTCATTACACTCAATTTCACTCAACCTGCTGAATTTTTCCCCCTAAACTCTGTTATTCTGAAATCCAGTATCATCATTTCCCCCCTTTGGCTTTACTGTAGATGTAATTTTACACTTAACTAGATTAAAATTACAGTGCAAAGCACTTTACTTGTTCTGTAAACTTTGTCTCAAATACTGTCCAGAACTAAAACATTCAGCACAGTAAAGAAAACATAGAACACAAACCCACAAAAAATAATTACATGACAAATGCATTAACTGTTCAAACAGATCTAGAAGTGGGGGAGGGTAAAGAAAGAACTTCTTGGAACAGGATAAAAGCATGTTCAAGAAACTGGAAAATAAAACCCAAGATGACTGTATTGATAAAAAAAAATTCAAAAGGTACCAAATATAAAGCAGGTAAATAATATTAATTGAGTTAACAAGAGCAGAGCAATAAGGCAGCTAGCACTGAATGATTACAATGAGAAAAGAAAGATGTCACTTGTCCTCACTCACTGTCACTATGAATAGCTGCTTTCTTCTCCCCCATCACCCAAATTGTCAAGTTTTATAATTATCTGATTGAGAGATGGCCAAATGGGAGCTGAAAATTCTGGAGAGGAGTTCCAGGTATTTGAAATGGAAATTAACTTTTTCTTCTATGCATTAGTTGGATGTGGAGAAGATTGCTTTTCCACATGTCACATAGACATGACATTAGTCAGATGCGATGCACCCTTATGCACCATTGCTTTTTATATAATTTGCATTTTGCAATGGAGTTTATCCAATATGGTCATTTCCTTCCACACTTAGCAACATAAATAATTATGTTTATACTACTCATGGTGTCTCCTTGCATGTGCTTTTCCTGTTTTCCCAATAAAAAGCAACTCTCTTTGAATGGAGCACACTAAGTTTTACTAGTATAGAGTTCGACCATCACAAAAATTCAACAGAAATGGAATATTTGGGATCATTAGAAGTTCACAGGAAGAAATCCAGAGGAAGAAATTTTCTTCAAAGAGCAAAAAAATTATGAAAAATCACAATTTACTTTAACTGTCTTGAGTATTGTGTGGTTGTGTTTCTTTACAAGAAAAATTAAACGGTAACAATAAAAAGCTTATTGTTTTGCTGAAATGTTTTCATTTTTTAAATTCTATTTAGAATATCACTTCAAATTCAAATTGTTTGTCATCTATATACTTCTCTTTATCTTTGCAATTTTGAGTAATTTTCTTTCATTTATTTCCTTCTAAGGAAATTAATGTTGCATGTTATATAAGATTTCTGTAATATACTGTTACCTCTTCATATAAATTAAGAAATATGGTGACCTACCTTTTCAATTGATGACTGTCTTCCTCATCTTTTTTGAGAGCTAAATTCACAGCGAGGGTCAAGTTCTTAGTTCTCTCTTAACTGTCTGAGAAATGGTGAGGTGCTTGCTCAGGTTTTTTATTTTCTTTTTTTCTGTTAGGAATGCACCAATACCTTATTTGAAATCTTGGCTTCTCCAAGTCCTTCTGTGGCTAAAATACAATCTGCTTAAGTCAGGGAGCTAATATTAAGTAAGTTTACACAAAATTGATGGCTATATCAAGATTTGAAAATGGAAAACAATACTGACCAATTTTTTGTATTCATTAAAAAGGAAAGCCTATCTTTCTTATTAGTCATGTGACTAAATTTTACTATAATGTGCAGATACCTTTTGATTTATATAGAAACAATTTCCTTGAATAAATGGACTTGAAGTTAACTCTTGGCTTCCAGCATCTTCCCAAACCAAGCAATATAATTTTTTGGTGGTCTGTCAATATCTGAAGCTATGCAATAGAATTAACACTATTCTGTATAAGCAGTCCTGTGTTTCATATAATTAAAAACTTTCATAGAAGCCTTAACTAGTGTACAATATTCCTATTTATGAAAAGAGGAATATGAGAGGTTTGGAATGAGACAAACATGCAGCTAGAGAGCTAGAGTACCTTGCAATCATCACATCCAGAGCTGGACTTGGATAGAAGTCAGGTTTTAGGAACAGGAGGTTTTTTTGTTCTGGTTTTTTTTGTTTGTTTGTTTGGTTGTTTTTTTAAATTTCTTAACAACCAATACTGGCAGGGAAACTGATTATATGTTGCTATTATGACAAGGATCAGTAATCTTATTTTAAATCCTTTTCCAAATTGCTGATTTTCAGAAAAAAAAAATTTGCCTAAGTGGCTGTAAAACTGGAAGATCTTCAGAAGTGAAGATATATATTGCGTTTCACGATATATATGGTTTTGGTGTGATATACAATATCTGTAGGGAGAAGTGGATCATGAAGAAAGATGACTAAAAGGAGTAGGAAGGACTTAAACCCCAAAGAAAAGAAAAAAATTTAAGCACTCTCTTCCTTAGAAAATAACAGTGTGGCTTTGATTGCTTTGGGACACTTAAGACTATGGTTGCAGCCTCCCTGGAGCTGAGGGCTTTGTGGTTTTCTCAAGCCCTAAGCATAACCCTAATCCTGGGCAGAGCAGTGAAACCTGCATTTTTGTGAGGCTGGTGCCAAGGAGAAAAGTGTGGAGGGTGCAATGTGGAGGCAGTGCCATGCTCTGCTCAGCATGCCTTTTGTGACTGCAATGTCCCTGGAGCTCAAGGCTTTGTGTTTTTCTGAGCCCTAACCCTAGGCAGAGCATTAAAAAAGGCACCTGGCCAGTGCTGGTGCCAAGTAGAAACACTAGGAGGGAGCAATGTTGGGGCAGTGCCATGCTCCCCTTGGCACTTGCAGTGTCCCTGGAGCTCTGGGATTTGTGGATTTCTGGACCCTAACCATAAGCACAGTCCTAACATTAGGTGAACGCCATTTGGCCAAGAAGATTGATGAGAAGGGAGTAATGTTGGGGCAGCACCATAAAAAATTTTCTTTCATGAAAGGAAATTATATACTGAAAACAGAGAAGAAAGTGTCATAAACCCTGGAAGGGAAATATGATCAAAAGAAATGCAATTAAAAAAAAAAAAAGAAAAAGAAATTTGGAAATGCAGTGACTACAACAAAAGGGATGGTGATGAGAAGAGGTGCACTGAAAAGAATCTAGACTTAGTAAAATAAATTTTTCTGAAATCTCAAAATCAGGGAGCAAACTAAAAGACAGGAAAATAAATTGATTAAATTATATTCTCAAATAAAAAAAAAAAAAATTCTGCACCAAAAGGGAAACAGTCAAATGGCATTGGATGACAAAGTGCAAGGATACAGACCAGACCTTGAGGAATTACTCCTCATTAAAATTGAAAGTTTTAATTTCCTTTCATGTAATGAAGAATTCCCTCCATGAAGGGAAATGAAACCTTTAAAACAGAAAAGAAAATGTCACAAATCCTCTGGAAGGATTCCAGAAGGAGGAAATATCATGATCATCTGGAAGGGAGATATGATCAAATTAAATACAATTGAAAAAAGCAGAAAATTTGGAAATGGAGTGACTGCAACCAAATGGACTGCTATGAAATGAGGTGCAGTGAAAAGGACCAAAACTTCCCAAAATTTCAGAATTGACTCTTTTTTATTGTCATTTGATTTAATCAGTCTCTTCTTCTGTCACTTTATTTACATTTTTGGATTTCAATGGGAATAATTTTGGAAAATTTTAATTCTTTTCACTGCACCCCATTTGATCTCAGTCTATTTGGTTGCAGTCACTCAATTTCCAAATTTTCTCGATTTTTTCAATTGCTTTTTTACCAGTAATTTCTCATTTCCAGAGCATTTGGTAACTTTGATTTCAAGATTTCAGTGAAGATTAAATGGGCAAGCATAAGTCCGTTTCCCTGCACTTCTTGTCATCCCATTCACTTTCATTGGTTTCACTTAGGTTTGGAATTTTCCCACCTTTCTCTTCTGTTTCCTTTCTTCAGTTTCTTCTATCTCTTTGTTTATTTTTCTTCCCTGATTTCAGAATTTTAATTGGAGTAATTTTAGCAAGCTTTGTCTTTTTCACTACCCCTCATTTCATCTCAGTCCATTTGGTTGTAGTGACTCAATTTCCAAATTTCTGGTTTTTTAAATTGCATTTTTAAAATCATATCTCCTTTCCAGAGCATTTGTTAGACTTTGTTCTCTGATTTAAAACATTTTTTCTCAGTCTTTTCTTGAATACCACATTCCCCTGAATGATGTCCTCAGCTAGACTCTCTCTAATATGTCAATACTGATTTCGTGCTGGGGGGCACACCACTCCAGATGCTGCCTTATAAAATGGAGGGGAAGGATCTCTTCCCTGAGACTCTGACTTTCCTAAGTTCTTTTGAGCTGCAAGCCTCCCACCCTTCAGCATACTGTGTGCTCTCCTGATTTGGTGCTTTCTGCAAACCTGACATCCCAGCATCCTGGTTGATGACAGTGAACAGCACTGGTGTCCATCCTGATCCCTGAGAAACCCAACTAGATACTGGGTACAGTGGGTACAGTCCGAGCTTTGAAACACTGACAACTTTCAAGTCTGGCAGTTCAGGTTTCCACCTACCTTATGCATTTATTCCTCTCATATCTCACAGAATTAATGATAAATGAGCTATAGGAGGCTGTATCAAAGGACTTGATAAAAATCAAGATACATGGCATTGACTGCCCTGTTCCTAGACACTCTGCCATCCATCTCATCTTAGACAGAAATGGAGTTAGGCAGACATGATTTTCCCTTGGTAAATAGTTCTCATTTCTCCTAGTCACCTTCTTGTCTCTTCTTTTAAGAAATATCTTCTAGGGGAAATTGCTCTGTAACCTTTCTGGGGCATAAGGCGAGGCTGACCAATGTGTATGTTCCTGAATCCTCCTTGCCCTTATTGAAGATGGATGACATTTGTCTTTTTTTCCAGCCATCGGGAAGCTCTGATGATCGCCATGATGATAGAGAGCAATCTCACAGTGACACAAGCAGCTCCATAAACCTCAATTCCAGAAACATGTGTATGTACAGGAGGATTAAGTAATCCATAACTCTTTCTTCATCTACTGCAGGTACAATTTATGCTCCTTTAGATTCTCCTTGGAGAATGACTGAGAACAAGACTTACCACTGAAAACTGAGTTGAAGAAGGCAGTGAATACCTCAGCCTTATCTCTTGTCATGTAAGACTTCCTGTCCCAATGAGCAATAGGTTCACATTATTCTTATCTTTTCTTCTGCTACTGAGTAACTTAGAAAAATCTTGCTTATTACCCTTTATCACTTCAGGCAGTTTCAGATTGATATGGGCTTTGGCTTTTTTCTTGATGTGATTGGTCTTCTTATTTCTCTGATGTAGCCTATTCCTGCCTTCATCTCCTGTATATTTCCTTTTTGTGTTTAAGGTCAAGTCAGCAGCTCCACATTCATCAATGCTAGTCCTCTTCAATGCTTGCTTAGCTTTCTGTGAATCTAAGATGCTCTTCTGGAAGTCCAAATTTGTTGTTAATCTCAGTCACTATTCTTCAGATCTTAAACTTCACAGTATTTTGATCACTGATGCCAAGGCTGCCCTTGATCTTTACATCATCCAGCACTTCTTGTTTGTGAGAAATAGATACAATTGAATATCTCTTCTAATCTGTTCATCAATCCCCTGGATCACTCACCTTTTCCCTGTTATGCAGATAATAGGTTTGGGCTAAGATGGTCCTGAGGTGTCCTAGCAAGTCTTGTTCTCACTAATGACCAGATCATGCAATACACCTGGGCCTGAGCTCTGCAGGGAGTAGGAAGCCAGGTGCTTCCATCCTGCCCTGCACCAACAGCTCCCATGCCACCCTGGGATGGGCAGCAGAGTCCAGATGGGCTGCAGCACGTGCAGCTTTGCTTGCACCTTGTCCATGGTCTAACCAGACTTGTGGGTGCTCTTTGGAACTCTTGTATTTCTGCTCTTACCATTTAGAGACCAGGTAATCAAGCGGAACAAATTTACCTGAGATTTTCAGTTGCATTAATTTATATAATGGCATCTCAATTTGTTTAGTGTTAATCTCATCTCTTACACAACCTAATACTTTCTTTGCTTTCTGACTGTTTTGTGCTGAAGTTTTCACAGGGTTTCCAGAGTTGCACTCACATCTGAGTTGTTTCAGCTCATGTTAAAAGTTGTCAAAGTGTATAAACCTGCTGTGCCTTAAAATCTTTCCTAGGTGAGAGTGGCTTCAGCAGTTTTGCTGTAGATTTTATGATATTTTGTCTTCTTTTTCTCAGGTTACTCTAAATACACTATGTAAGACATATGCTTAAATGACATGTATGTACAAAGGGGCATGCTATATACAGAAAATGCAAGTTCAACCTCATGGTGTGTTGAGATTATATTTGCTAGTATGCTGGCTGTTTAGAAGTGGGAAAAAGAGATGAATGTATGGCACATAGAAGGTAATCTGGCCAAGAAAACTTTAATACACTGCTTTACAGTGTGTGCCCTCTTATTTCCTCTATTTTGCATGAATAATGCCTTTCAATTAATAGAATAAAAGGTACAAAAATCACTGCAAACATTGAAAACAATGCAACAAAAGCATATAAAATGAATAAATAATCTAAGGAGTGAAAAATATAAAATGTTTGAAAAATATAAAATATATACTCTACCCTCTTGGTCTGCTCATCTCCCCCTTCTCCTTCAGAATACACAGACAAGGCTTGCAGAATGTGACAATTTCACATCAGTGTGCTCTAGGTTTTGTGCATTATTTCATCTCTTCTATCATTTGTATTTCTGTGCTTCACCCTAGTCAGTTTTCTCTCTTGTTGACTGCCTCTTTGCTAGTACTTTTTATTTAAGAAATACTTGTGTGTTTTTCAGTGCTACCATGATATACTTTCATTTTACAAATTTGTGTGCTTAATGAAGAACTCTGTGATTATCACACTAGGTGTATAGATAAGCTTGTTTCTATTCATTGAATAATAGTAAAAATGGAAAAAGCTTTATGAAAATTGGTACAAGTTTTAAAAGGGAAGAGAAATTTTGGAACTTAGAAAAGAAACTGAGAAGTATTATGGAACGTGAAGGCCATATAGTTTATGTAGAATGATATTTCCTTTCCTAGAGAGATAATCAGCTGTGACCTAGTTCTGACTAATCTTAGGCTAGTTTTAAACTGGGAGTTGTCTACTCTGTAATTTTAACAGGTAGTGATGATCTCTGAATAATATGTTGATAACTAAATATTAGACACTGATCATCTTCAAAGTTTGCAATGAAAATGATGTGATTTGTAAAAGCAATTCTGTGTTGAGGCTGGATACCCCTGGAAAAGATTGAGTGAACTAAGAAATGCTGAATGTGATGGATGCTATTTTGTTGCATTGTGTGCAAGGAGATGTCTGATATGAAATGCACTGGACATGCCATTCAATTAGAAATCAATTCCTAATTGGGAATACAAATTAGAGTTCCTTTGGGAAAAAAGTCTATTAGGTCTTTGAATATAAGTGAAAGTGTAGAGCTGTAGCTATTCTAGGCAGATATTTAAATTCTAGATTTTATAGACATGGGAGGTAATTTATTACTTCAGGTGTTTTAG
This sequence comes from Erithacus rubecula, assembly GCF_903797595.1. NCBI lineage: Eukaryota > Metazoa > Chordata > Aves > Passeriformes > Muscicapidae > Erithacus > Erithacus rubecula. Next base: position 35,048,442 of record NC_136687.1, on the reverse strand, counting down.
TTTCATCAACAGCCTAATCCCTGATTCTTAAAAAAACTAACTTGTCATGTCATTTTTCTGCAAACATGCAGATATACTGTAAAATAGTATGTGTTAGATTTAAAATAGAGGAGATTGAGGTAAAGATTACCTGCTGGATGTGTGCTTAGTCACTGAGGTAGTCTACAACCTTACATAGAGAGCTCCACCTTAAGTGAATGTGTCAAGAGCTGCTGAGAGAAATGTGAGACCTGTTCTCTCTCTCCTCTCTCAAAAGATAATGGCAAACTTTATGGCACTTAGCACACTTCTGGAGAAAAGTCTTTCTGAACAGGTCTTAACAAGTAATAAATAATAAATTAAAATCTGATCCAGATATCTCAAACTTCCCATCCACCCATGTATGTCTGATCAGCACAGGATGAATCAGCAGAGGAGGATGTTAGACTTTTGTAGTTTTCTGTACTTACTTGGATTTAGATAATCCTCGGGTTTTATAGAGGGACTTGAATAGCTTAAGTAGGAAGGACTGAATGTGTTACTGCATATTAGTGGATATTGTACTTAAGGAGGCTTCCACTAGCAGGGAGCTGTGGCAGTTACTAAGGAGGAAGAGGGAAATAAACCTCTCTGAGTTTGAACCCCCAAGCTACAAAGAATGAGGATTGAAACCTCCTCCATGTTTAGAAAGAAATGAACGTTTTTGAGGAACGGATTAAATTAAACCAGATAAGTTAAGTTCTGGTTTCAGTGATTTATAGACTGTTCACTTGATGTCATATGTTCAAGGTTACTGTTCTTCCATGTGGTCAGAATTGGTGGAAAATTGAATATGCAGTTGAGCTTATTTGTGTTGCTATTTATATACATTTCAGTGAAGTTACCTGATTTGAGTGTTTTTCTTCTGATAGCAATCATATAAAATTGATACACACTACCTTGGTAGCTGGGGATCTGGGTTGAAAGAATTAATTTCCTTTAAAACAGTATCATAAAACACTATCTTTCTTGGTATTTTGAACTATTTCAAAACCAAGACTGACCAGAACATAAGTTATGAATTTTCTGCTGATTGTGCTGGGATAGAAAAAGTAATAAACCCAGAAGAGAGTGATTTCATCTATAAATCTGAGGAGGGGAAATTTTAACAATTGTTCAATGTCTGAGCCATGAGTATATAAAAAATTACACTAGTGTGAGTCAAATATTTTTTTAAAATAAGAACTTTAAAGCTGCCAGAATCACTGTATAATGCTGTCTTCATGCTGAGAATTTCTATTGACTTCTTCTGGGTGGTTCACAACATCTATGTATGTTTCTCACCTAAATGAGAAGCCACAGATAAGACTGATTATTCCACTGCCAACAGTATCTTATTTTTATCAGAATCTAATAATTCAGAATAGAAAATACCTGTCTTATTTCATAGAATCATGAATACCTTGAATTAGAAGGGACCATAAGTATTGTCCTCCCTGCTTGTCAGAGGACTGTCTAAAAGACTGTATGACCAAAAGCATCATCCAGACACTCCTTGAACTCTGACAGGCTTGGTGTCATGACTGTTTCCTTGGGGACCCTATTCCAGTGACCAATCACCCTCTCAGGGAAGAAACTTTTCCTAACATACAGTTTGAACTTCGCCTGACACCGATACCTGAAATCTTTTCAATTTAAATTTTTCCTATTTTATGATTCAACCATTTGTTCCTGTTTGCTGTACATTTTACAAAGAGCTTGTGTTCCTTTGCTGCTGTAGTTTTTGGGTTTTTTTTCCATGGGAAGCTCCATAAATTCCATATTAATCTCTCAATAAATCTTCCTGAGAGGTAGGTACATTTAGCTTAAAAAAACATGTTTGTGTAGTAATTTAAATATCTTATGCATAATAAGTTTTTTTATCTTCTTTTAGAAAAATGTTAACTGCAGTTTTGCATTGCCTTTCGAAATTATCCCACCACTAAAGAAGACACCCAAGATATCATGTCCATATTCCATCTCACTTGTTAGCCACTTTACTAGGTTTCCATTTTAGTCAATATGGGTGAATCTTTTCCTAGTGGACCTCTGCTAATGCTCCATTCTGAAAAAATGTGTCAGATTTTTCTTCCTCTAGGCAGAATTTAGAAGAAAATTGCAATTCCTTTGTGAGCTCCATGTTTAGCTTTTTTATTCCTGCATAAGTTACTACTTCTGCACATCAATGATTTTATTCTCAGGGACCTAGATATGCAACAGGCAGCATCCTTCTGTGTGCTGGAGGCTGGATGGAAGTTACCACTACAGTGCATTCTGCCCTTCCATTTGGATGTTCTTTAAGGTAATGAATAGTCTGGAGACTGCACCAGTCCTGAGCTGCTGTAGCCTCCTTTTCCCAGAGTACACTTAGGAACTGAGAGACAGCACTAAACCAAAGCTGGTAAAATATTTACAATTTCCACTTCTGTTGAAATCCATCTGTGCAATCCATTTATGATAAGAAACTTTCCCCTCCCGAGCCTTGTAGTACATAAACATATTTCACAAGAGAGTAATTCATGTAACAGGTAAGCAAATGTATGGAAATCTTGATTAAAAAGAAAAAATAAATAAGTACAATATGGCAGTAGTTTGCTTACTAAAGAAAAAATCAAATATATAGTCTTTTGCAGAAAAAAAAATGCTTTTGCGAAACATTTCTTTTTTATAAGTTGAGGGGAGAGCTCAGCTAAATTTGACTGCTTTCAAATTTATCAATTATTCACGACATAACTGGATAATACCTGTTTCATGTTAACCCTTGCAATAAAAGTGGAAATATTTTATGGCACAGAGCTGGTTTTGCCTATTGCAGCATTCTGAAGGTACTGTTACTGTAGAAGTACTGCCAGAACTGGGTCGTTGGCACTCATTCTTGCTTAGAATTACACCTTTGAAGGTTGTTGAGATAATTTACAGGAGAATAACATACTTCAAATATTCCATGTCTTGCTCCCATGCAACAAGGCTGAAACTATTCCCAGCTAGTTGTAGTCTTGTTAAATCCATGGATACCTTTTTGCAAGTTAAGGCTAAGATGTTGAAGACTGCATTTCTGGAAGCCAGAGAGAGTCAGTGTGGTAGAATCATTTATGATGGAAAAAGACCTCGAGTGCAACAATTAACTCAGCACTGCCATGTTCACCTCTAAACCATGTTCCTATGCACCACAACCACATGTTTCAGGGGATGGTGGCTCAACCATTCCCCTGGGCAGCCTATTTCCATACTTGACAGTCCTTTCCATAGAGAAATTTTTCCTGGTATCCAGCATTTCCTGATGCAACTGGAGGCCATTTCCTCTAGTCCTGTCACTTGTTTCTAAAGAGAAGAGAGGAATTCTTACCTGGCTACGCCTCCTTCCAGGCAGTTATAGAAAGTGATACAATTGTTCCTGTTTAGAAAGAGTTCCTCTATGACAATGACACTTTTTTTTTCTTTATGGAAGAATTTTGATGTAGTGCAAAGGCCACCTTAGCCTTGGCAATACCTCCAAGATGGATCTCAGTACTTTGCACTATTTTACTATTTCTTAAGACAGAACTAAAGGAATATGTTATGCATGAGGTCCATCTTGACCAACAGCCTATAGAATTCAAATATTTATTCTCATATCTACAGTTTGTTTATTGATATCATTAGCTGGAACAAATCAGGATGTTGCTGTTAGGAGCCTAACAGAACTTTTGCCACCAGTTTTAAGCAGTGGAGTATGTGGTTTGTACAACTGTGTTAAGCATGCCAGGGTTTAAAATTCTGCCCAGGTATTTTCTGGCCAGGCAGGCATTGCACTCCTATTCATGTGTTCTCATTAAAATTGTGATATCCAAGGAATAAATATCAGCAGTATGGTGACATTTTACCTCTGGTAAATCAGTAGATTTTGGCATTTATGTGATATAATAAAAACTATCAGGGCACTGCAGCACTGTTGCAGAAGTCATAGGCATTTGTACAAATATGTGAAATGTAGGATTTGTCTTGGAGTCTGTAATTTGCTTTTAAAATATGTGAAATTTTTTTGTGAAGGTTTTATTCAAGAAGATTTTTCACAGCAATATTTGCATTGAACTTTTTTTATTTTAAAAGTTTTTTTTAAAAGAATGTAAGCAAATTCAATAGGTACAATCCTAAAGTCTGTTCTTATGTTTTATTCAGATAAACTTGGAGGAGTTTCAAAATGGCAGATTAAAAAAGGAACTTGTGTTGCCTAAATGATAAAAGCTTTGCATGACAGAATTTAGCAGAATAACAAAGAATCACTCCAAAATCAGAAACACAAGCTCTTCCCAGAAGCTAACATTAAGAGTAAGAAAAGAAAGTGGACTTCTGGGCTGGGTGTTCATTATGAGAAAGAAAGAAGTAATTTTAAAAGCAGTTTTCCATGGAGAGAATATATTTTAACTAATTTGACTTATGTCTTTATTTTTCTAACCTTTTGGTACTCTATTATGCTCCAAGTTAAATCATGTGTATCTTCATTGAGTTATGTTTCCATTATGTCAGTTTAATATCAAAATTTTGATCTCTAGAGCAACCAGTGTATAATACAGCTGGTGCATATGTTTCCTTCCTTGATCCATGTATTTTATTTATAATATTATCCTTTCCTTAGAGGATTTCAGATGCACGTTGATGTCAAATGCCTCTCCAAAAGTAGTTGTCAAAAGAAATAACTAATTTTGGAGTGATTGACTAGGGGGAGAAAATGTACAGATAATAAGCAAGTCAGCAACATACACTTTTATTTTCAGATAAATGATCTGAAATTGGTGGCTTGTCCTCCCTAGGATATTAAAAGGGATCATAAGATTTAGTGAGTGGGAAATACTTCAAAAGATGTTCAAACTTACAGGTTCTTGGGGAAATGCTGTAAGCAAGTACAGTAAGCAGTACAGGCCTTAATATTTTTCCTCATCAGGAATATCTGATAACATGACTTGCAACATTTTATTGGAAGATTCTTATCCAAATTTTGTCTAAGCATTTCTGAAAGTTAAGATACTTGAAATGCTGATAAAGGCTGATGAGGTTAATGTAAGATGAGGGCCTAGGAGAGATTTAGGTTAACATGAGATTAAAGATTCCAGACAGCTTGTGATAAATTAAAATTTACAGGGAAGATTTCTCTTTCATTTCACCTCAGTGAAGCATTAAGAGTAAAGCAATGCTCCAAAGGAATTTTTCTTAGTGGACTTCAGCATGAAAAGCACATGCCTATACATTATACCATTTTAAATACCATTATACTATTTTTGGAAACAGCTTTGAAAGTCCTTCTTCATTTACATTATTGAATTTCATTTATATGGAGTATAAAGAAATAAAATGATGGTCACACATATCTCCCTCCAGTGTTTGGGAATTAGCTGTGAAACACTAGGATCTGGTGGTTCCTGTTGGTGTAATTAAAAGTAACTGTTTTTCTGTTGGTCCCATGCTAACGTGAAGCAAACAGTTCTTCAGGAGTCTTGTTTACAGCTACTATCTTCAAATGTGTTCCTTTTCTTTTCATGGCAGCCTTTGATATCTCCATTAGTTATTCTCTTTGTATTAAGGAAGATAAGCAACTAGGTGTTTGCCATGTTCTCTGGACACTGGCAAAGTATTTTTGCAGTGGAGCAGCCTCAGGTCATAGCACCAGTGGCCTTTAAGTGGGATCAGTTGAATACTTGATACAAATATTTTTTTCAAACTGTTCTCATGTAAATTAGCTGGAGATAAAAATTGCACTTCTCACTAAAAAACAAAGACCAGATTCTATAATTTTTACTAAATTGTCTTGTGTAATTATTATAACGCTGAGTAATTGCATCCACAGGCTTTGGGGAATTTGGTCTTTAACAAAGGTAAAAAAAACCCGAATATATTTGATAAATATTTTATGGAAAATCTGAATGTCATCGTGGTCTTCAAAATAGCATCTATGGGATAAAGAAAAAAATTATTTAGGTATCTCCCTTATTGATTTTCTGCTTTTCAACTTGTGGTCTGTCTTTTCCCCATGAAATTGTAAAGCAGAATAAAATGTATAAATTCTCAGCTCCAGTAAAACGTATGAATCTGCTTTATATTCCCAGATTTTACCTCCTAGTGTTCAGCACTTTACCATATGCATTTGAAAACCAATGGTGAATGAAACTGGAGCAAATTCTGGCACCAGAAGGTATATTGATTGTTCTGACTCAAATTTATTTTTGATTTTGTGTTCAGGCAAGGTAGTCTGTTAATCCTCTTGCAGTGTGCAAGAGTTGTGTGCTTGGGTTCCTTCTCCTCTAGACCCTCCACCAGCTTCACTGCTCTTTGAACGTGTTTTGGAAGGTGTTTTCTGGACACACTCCAGCACTTCAATGTCTGACTTGCAGAGAAGTGCCCAAACCCAGACTATTTGAGATGTAGCCTCACCAGTGCTGAGGACAAAGGAAGCAGTGGTGACCAAGCTCCATCCCCACACCTGACAGAAGCCCTTAGGGAGCAGCATCAGCCTGTATCATCACAATCAGGGCAGGCAAACAGGAGATGGTAGGGCAGTTTGTGCAGCAGTTTGCACAGCAAGGTGTTCAGGAAGGACCTGCAGCTCTGCCAGCCAGCCTGGCCAGGGAACAGTGATCTTGATCCAGCAGAAAGTCATGGCCTCTCTAAGCTCTGCACTCACCATGGCTGATATGGGTGCCAGCAGAAACCTTTGGTGAGAAGAAGCTGACACCCAGGCCAGGCTGTAGGGTGGCCCTTGCTCTGGTGCCAGGAGGGATGACAGCAGTAATTAGAGCTGTGGGAGCTGCCCCAGGTAGAGGAATTCCTTCACTTAGTGCCAGAGCTCCAGGATGAGGTGAGTAGACTAGGAAATAGGAAAGAGACCACTGGAATCATGCCCTGTCTGCCCTGGGACAGGCCCCACAAGTAGATGAGGCACACGACACAGAGGCTTCCTTCTCCACTCAACTGAGCACAGTGACTTCAGGGATGGGGAGAAATGGCAGCATTTACACTAAATACCTTCCTTTGTATGCTCTTCTGTAAATTCAGGTACTCTATTTTCTCCTTGTACATTCATGAATCTTATGGCAATATTCACCCTAATGTTCATTAGTCTCCTGAAAATAAGTTAAGTGGGAGAAATGTAGTGAGAAAAGAAGAGGATGGTTTCAGCAATGCCAGGTCACTAGTATCTGCTTCCTTGGTAAACTTTAAAGTAACAAGCACATTCTCCTTGACTACCAGCTGTTTCCTGCTTTGTTGACAGGTCTTCACCAGAGAAGAAATGTTCAGTGCTGCTATTTCTCCTCTGTAGCAAATTCTCTGATGTGCATTCTTGGAAGTTGCCCAGTTCCCAAATAAATGCCTTCTCTGTCCTTGTGGGCCTAAGGATTTTTATGTGATAACCATCAGCTTGAGCAATGTAGCATTTGCTTGTAACTCACAAAGATTAATTTAGAGGGCTTTGTAAAAAATTTATTGGTTGTAATTTGTCTCAGAGCAGTTTTTCATATGTATCCTTTAGATAAAATCTGACAAATGCATCCTGTTGTGTATCTTTTTTTCCCCTATTGGATCAGAATGTTCTTTAGAAATAGAAATGGCATTACATGTACAAACATAAATTTGAAATTCTCTTTTCACTATCACCATTTGATAAATATGGTGAATTTTCAGAGTTACTGCAGGAGGTCAGCCTGTTTTCTAGCACAAGAGAATGTACATCTTGTCCCACAGCAGCTTTGCCTGTGCCTGTTCACAGCTAAGAGCTGAAGGAGAAGGGAGAATCCCCAGAGAATATTCTTGGAAGGATATTTTATCTTATGCTATTTTCTGTAGCTTTTACTAGGATGAATGATCTTTGCAGGATAGGTTTTGCCTTCCATTTTCATTTAAAGTCTGTGTATATTATTACAGTTAAAAAAAAAAAAAAAAAAGTTGATGGTATTCTATTAAAAATAATAATAAAAAGTCTTGTAACCTGAAACAGGAATACTTTCCCTGGAGAAATGAGAGCTTTTTACTTAAATGAATGTTATATATATTGTGCTGGAAATGATCCAGACAAGAGATTGACTACTCAGAATAATTGCAGTCCAGTAGGACAGGCTTAATTGGGTTTTTCAACAAAATTTTGGACTGGGTGGAAGCATTTGAGCTTTATCTACCTCCTATTCTGCCATTTTCAAGACAGCAGTCAGATTTTTCCACAATGAAATTATTGTATTTGAAAGACTTGGTAGTGATACTGTGCCCTGGCCACAGAGCAGAGGATTCTGAAAGCATATTAAGAAATTTGTCTCCCTTCAGTCTGACCATCCTCATCTATCACTTTTTATGCTAGTGAATATATTACTTCTGAAAACTGCTTGATCCTTCTCTTCCAGTTGAAAACAACTGTAATGTCACTGTTCTCACTGAATATTTCTATGTTTTAAGATTTCTGTACAGCCAGAAACATAACATAGTAAGACCGTGGAAAGCTAAGATTTCTTGGTATGTTTAAGTACTTGGGCTCTGCTATCCAAATTGAAATTTAAAAAAAAAAAGTTTTTGGGTTCCCCCCAATAATTAATATCTTATATATTAGTAGATTAAATTATTATAGTTTTAGTGACTTGTATAGCACTTCACTAATTCACAAGAGCTGTGAAACTTCTTCAAAATATCAAGAATAATAGAGGATACCCTGCGTTACATCTTAGAAATGGCAGCTCATATTGACATGCTACAACTTGTGGTGTAATTTTAATTAAACCCATTAAATATTTCAGTGTGAATAAAAGTGGTAAATGGTATTTGAGGTGTCTTCACAAAAACTTGCAGTAATTAATATACTATGATCTTGAAATGAGAAGGAAAAGGGATAGCATAAAAAAGGAGATATCTGATAGTCCACAAGATAGGATCCTAATTTAATGGGCAGAGCAGTGTAGTCTAGTATTGAATAAAATATTGACTAAAGAAAAGACTTCTGTGAAAAATGAGAATAAATAAGGATATATTCTTGTCTGAGGAAGACTGCAATTGCACACACTCATACAAAATGAAATGTCTAACAGTTTTGTGTTAGATTTTTTTTTGTCTATAACTGAAATTTTTGATCCTGCTGTAATTTAATTTCTTGGCATTGGTGCAGACACCTTTTCCTCTAAAAATAATTTCTCTTCGGGAGGAAGTTTTAAAGGACATATGAGTAAGAGTGGATAAAGTGAAATCAAGGCAAGTAAAGTGGGTAAGACCCTCCACCTATCAAACATTATTGAGCACTGTGATATGGAGATGTTTGGAGTTTCTTTTTTTGCCTCCATCACTTCATGTGCATGCACTGCAGGATTTTTTTTGTTCTGATGTTCACACTTAAACAACTTCTCATAATGCTGATTCATCATTTTAGGATTGAGGGAAAGCTCTGTGTGGGGATATGAGAATTAAGTGCTATTTCTGATTATTATAAGGTTTTATAGACCTTGATAAAGATGATTTGGAACGAAGTGCTTCAGTACACTGCAGTATTGATTAATAAGATTATTTAGATGCCTAAGCAAAATTGCAGGTACCTACAGCATTTCAGAATGTCTTAGTTCAGTAGTTTGGCAGCTAATTTAGCAAATAACTCTCCTGCAGTCTTGTTTGGATAATCAAACTGGAAGACAGTAAAACAATAGAAACATTGGGGAATTAATTCTTTGGTGAAATTAATCTATCTACAGGCAATAAAAATATGTTCCAAAATCTTCCTGTCTCTAAACCAACCTAAGCAGCAGGTATAGTAATCTGAACTGTAGAAAGATCAAGAAAGGTCTCTAAAAGCCATACAGATATATTTTGTACTGGACTTGGTGCTCCATCACACTATTGAGCTGAACCCTCAAAAAATTGCTTTTGGTTTCAGTGTTGCATTTAAAATTTGAAGATCATTTCCCTCAGTAGTGAGAGTGCAACAGAGAGTTGTTACTTATTTAAAAGTCATTGTCCTTATACGTGAGATTTCTTGCTAACTATTCCTACTTCATAACTGGATCTCTTAGCTCAGGGAGTTGTTTATAATGAGCCAGGCTCAGACTCAATGTGTTTGTGTTCATTTACTGGTGCTCTCCTGACTAACTTGTCTTCTACCTTTCATTTCTGCATTTTTAAAATTCTAGTTCATTTATCTTGCTTGTTTAGATTCAAGTTGGAGATGACTATTATGTAACTCAAAAAAAAAAATTTTTACTGGATTTGGGCTTGACTGACTTTGATCTTTACTGTTATCTGTTTTTAAAATTATTTAAATTTTTTTCCTGCCATTATTTTTTTCTGTTACAACTGGTCTATGATAAACAATGCCATTTGGTTGAAATGAAACTGTTTTGTTCATCTATTGCTTCAGATGATGTATGTGAGGTCTAACTAATATCAGTGTTGCAGTGAGCAGAGATTAGCAATGTTTGACTGTTCCTAAGTGTTAAACCAAAATTACAAACAATTGTCTGGTCCAGAATATTTCCTTGCAAATAATGATTCTGTTATTATATGTTTGAAGAAGGCAACTGTGTTCTTTACAATTTCTTCATGGGGAAATGAAAATCAAAGAAGAATGTGTATATGATTTATGAACCATGTCTGCAGAACTGGACATTCGTCTTGCATTAAATTTTACATTAATGCACTAAAGATAGAGATCATTCATGCTGTGATTGCATTGAGCTCTCCAGAGAAGTGGACTCTCTTTCATCAGGTACAATATCCCTTGCCCTTTTTCACAGGGTACACATGTTCAGGATAAAGATAGCGGCAGAATATTTATTAGGACTGCAAAGAACACAGGCTGTGAATTACAGCAAAGGCAGCCAGTTTACCTACAAAACCTCCAGTGAGGTGGCTCTGGTTTAAATCAGTGCTCTCAAGTCAGTGTGTTCCTTGTTGCCAGGTGATAGTGCTTTGCAGACTGTATGTCTTTTATATTTAACCTCTTTCTGCAAGGTCAGATACAACCCTGGTAATACTCAGAACATTTGACCTGGAGTACTTTATCAGTTGCTGTGAGGGAACAATATGTTCTCCTGCATACATGCAAAAAATTATATAGTAGAACTTCAAGCTTTTCAGTAAAGGTCAAAAATTATATGCGGATTTTCCACATTGATAATGGGTTTTATTTTTCCATATTCCTCTTGATAAGTGTAGGAATTGCACACAGACACTTCTACTTTGAAGATTATTGAATTCCTCCACCTATCTCCCAGAGAACCTGCATTTAATTTTGACAGTGGCCCCTTCTTTTGCCAATCACAGTGCAGTTTTAACAAAGAAAATATTTACATTGTTTTGATTTTTATTCGAGAGGGCATTTTATTCACCTTTGGAGAGCATGTAAATTATTAAAGCCACCCCTGATATTCTGCAACTGAATGGAACTTCTAATCCTTGTTTAAAAATATAAATTATTCATTGTAGTATTTAATTTGAAAGTTGGCTGTGTGGTTCCTATGGTTGTTTACATTGCATTCTGGTGAAATTGAAAGTGCAAACAAATTCCACTAGGTTTTGTTAGAGACTTTCTGGCTTAGTATATCTGAAGGTTGTCTTTTATTTCTTTAAATATATAATCCCTTTCTTTTTGCTTCCTGTATAAAAATAAAATACAGATAAAAGGAGACAGTTACTAGTGCCTTCAGCAGCAGCATTTCATTGAATTCTGTCTTCCATTCACACTGGCCACAGTTGGCTCTTGGATGAAGAACATCCAAGGAAAATTGTCATCTGAAGTAGTAACACAAATACTGCCACATATTATATGTCATTGTGAGCAAGAAATAAATTGGTGTGCTCAGAACATGGTAATTCAAAGATAGTGAACAGTCTATACCATTTTTGAAACAGGAGTAATAATGGATTAGGGAAGCATTATGGGCTAGGGCTGCATGACCTTTGTATGATTTTATTCAGTGTAAATAACCTTTTCTCCCACCTCTATTCCATCTAGTGTCTTGGGAACATTTATATTAAAGTTTATAGCTTTATGCTAAAGTTACTGAAAGAAGTAAGCAGTGTATCCTCTCTTATGTCAGTGTTGAATGTTCTGGTGTTTTACAGATCAAACTGTATAGATCTAATGCTCCTTCCCCAACATGTGAAAACCTGAGGTATGTCACACACGAAACAATTTCCTAGTAACTCTTAGAGCACAAAAGAGAGGGATTATGGAATTGTCTGACTGAGTTCTCTGTTTCCTTGTACTTTTCAAAAACAAGAACTAGCGAAAAATGAGCTACAAAATTCAGGACAGAGCAAAAATAAATAATGTAAAAGCATGGCATCCAAACCAGAACATACCTTTATGTCAGCCTCATAGAAAGTGATTCAAAAAAGCAAGTAAATTAAAGAGAATATACCATATGAAATATCAATGTTTTTTTCTGACTTCATAAAAAAATTTCATCAATTATAATTTTTATTGCAATTTTATTGTGTGTAGCTTGTTCTTCTTGGAGTTTGTTTGTTCATTATTATCATTATTACCTTTTCTGACTTATTTGAAATTGTTCACATCTGCCCCCAGGAGGTTTTTTTTTATTTGCCTCCCCTTCCCACTGAGATGGGGAGTTAGTGAAATGCTGCAGAGTACTTATCCGCTGTCTGGAGTTAAACCATGTCAAATAAGTGGAACTATGAAGGAAAAAAAGGCTCCATACAGGTTTGGCTACAAACAAGTGCAGCACAAGAATCAACTGTGGAAGTCAGTTCATGACATTTTTGCAGGAATCTGGGGAAAAATTGGTCAACAAAGCCATTACTCTGTATTTAATTGCATTTAGCTGAGATCAGAATACAGCATGCTGCTGCCTGGATCTGTTTCCTCTGAGTTCATTCCTGCTGTGTTCTGTTTAATCTCATTCCTGTTGCTTTTCTGACACAAGTTCCAATATACACTGTTTCTGTAGTGTGATGCTATAGAATGTTTTCTGGGAAAATGCTTAGTTTGTAATTCCTTCTTCCTTTTGATCATGCATATTCAGCTGCATTTGTGTTTTTCTAAAAAGTGTAATGTAGCAGCTGGCTGTTGCTCCTCAAGCAGAATTAGATGCCACAATCCTGCATGGTGCCCCCACCACAGGTTGAGAGCAACCATATGCAGTCAGTTTTTTATATAACTCTGTCATTTCCCATCACATCAACATTTGCCTTTCCTCTTTTTTTTTTTTTTTTTTTTTTTTTTTTTTCCCCAAAATGTCAGCTAAAACAATCAAAAATCTATGACTGAGGCTTTAGTGCAGGGAACACTCTGAAATTATGATGTGTGTCAGCATGTCTGAGAACTAAATGAAACTGTGGGGAGGTTTTTTAATGCTTTCATAAAACAGGGAAGAAGTAAATACCTCTTGAGAAATTGCAAGAACTTAGTCAATTTCTTGCCTCCTTTAAGAGATAATTTTTTAAAATAAATATAACATTCAATTTTATTTTTATGAAAGGTACCTCCTTTTCATGAAATGCACCTTTCACTGTTCACAGATTTCCTCTCCACAGTCTTACTAATGATATTTACCTTTTGCAGTGTTTGAGAACTGTCAGAAAATATAATTTTCTTCCCTACAGGATTTTTATCAATTTCAATGAAATGCACTTAAGTAGCTTTTCATGGGGAGAAAAGATGGAGAAAATATTTCTGTCCTCAAAAATATGTATTGAAATGACATGGACAGCAAATTGTGAAAAACAACTTCAGTATTAGAACAGGAAGTGAAAGTGTTTGGCCTTTTTGTTTTGTTCACCCTGAACATTCTGGATGAGAGGTTTTGATACTTTCAAATGTTATGGATGACTTCTGCATATGTAGAAAGATTTTTCTTTCTTTCTATTTTTTGTATAATATTTTTTCATAAAACATAGACTCAATTAGGTTGAAAATTACCTATAAGATCACCAAGCTGAACAATTTTCCTGACCTCCTTTACCACAGAACCAATACCCCACAATCTCCAGGAACTTTCCTGCATTGACTATAGAACACTTACTATAACACTGAGTTATGCCTTTATCCTGTCAAATTGGTAATCTATATATTCAGGTTGGTATTTGATCCTTTCTCTCCCTGCCCCACATATCTCTGATTCCAGTGCATGGAACACATTATTGACCATGGTTTTTTTGCCATGTCTGAAGGAACCCCAGTGATTATTTCTGCATATTCTTCTAGTTGCTCCTAGGAGTTGATTATCTCATTCACTGTTGTTTTAAGCATCTAGCTAGAGCATGTCAAACAGGCAGCTTTGCTACCCTAAGGTACTGCCATTTGAGTGCTAAAGTTCCTCCTCTCTGAATCGTTTATGTAAAGCAGAATAAGGAATGTTTGTTTTTTTTTTTTTCCACTGTACTTATAACCAATCATAGGATCTCTATGGAAAAGCTAAAGCAACATCAAAAAGCAGCTCTTGCACTGAAAAATTTTCCAATCTTCTAACATTGCCATGCCCATGGCCTGGGCATTAAATAGCATTTCCAATCTTATAATAAAGCATGTTCTAAAGCATGCTATTAATACTTATGGAATCAAAAGATTTGAACAGTGAACATGTGCTGTGAATGCTTTAAATTCTGAAAGCAAGGATAGTTATGTGGATTTTCTGCTTCCTGACTGTACTTTCTAGAACTGTTTATATTTAAAGGATATCATACATAGTCTCTAAGGACTTGGCTTATGGCTGAGATTTCAGGAAACAAACCTCAGAAAATAGGAACATAAGATCAACAGTTTCAATTCAGAAAAATCCTTATCTAGCCTGTATCCTCTGGCTAATAGCAGATACCTAGGGAACAAGCATATCATGATACTGCCCTAAATCACTCTCCCAGCACCCAGTGATTTGTAGCTCAACTATTATGGAACCAAAGGTAATTTCTTCATCTTTAAGAGACTGTTTTGTCTGTCCAGTCATTTTTGAACCACTCTAGTCCTCTATCCTCAGTGCTATTCTTTGGTTGGGGCTGCAAATACAAACAGTGAGTGTTAGGCTAGTCTAAGCATAGGCTCAAGCATATGTGCAATCATATGACAAACTTCAATTTTTCATGAAACTCCTGCCTTTTTGTGTGGTAGGAAATCCATCTGTCACTGAAACACATCTGCTACACTTTTTTTTTTTTTTAATCTTTTTTACTGTAAATGTACTTAATGATTATATTCTGCCTTGGATTAGAATTTTAGGTCTTGCACATTTAACTGGCCTGAACATTTTTGATCACAGCTACACAAACATTTTTGGTAACATCTTTTCGCAGGGAAAAAAGTATGTTATTTGGGCTGATGTGTTAGCATATTTGCTTTAATACAGATTTTCATCAAGAAGGCTTTTGAGGCCCTCAGTGAGTGGTGAAAAGAGATGGTGGGAACGATTTACCAAAAAGTTTTTGGGACACTTAATTATTTACTTGTTATTTTGTATTTTGAAGGTGAACAAGTCAGCATAGTCCTATTCTCCTGTGAAAGGAAAGCAGATTCTGAGTATCTCATAGCTGCTGTAGGACTGTTTATTTTTATTTAACTGTGAGATTGCAACATTTTTGAGTTACATCTCCTTCACTGTATACTTCAAACAAGGCGTATTTGAAATGCTTACTTCATTGTCAGAATCATGCTCCTACTCTCTGTGCTTTGCAGCACAAGCACAGGTGAGAAAGACCATCATGCTTCTTTCATCTTCCCTTTTGATCCAAAAAGAGATTATATTAATAAGATTAAAATACAGTACATGAAGAATGTTATCTTTCTTTGTTTAATATATGCATCATGCATGTTACTCGTCTTTATATTTCTCAGAAGGATTACTTAGTGTGTTCTGGGCTTCTTTCAGTTATGATACATTTAGGAGGACAGAGGAATCTTCAGTCTGTGGGAAAGGAGCTATCCAGTAATAAAGAAACAGTATTTTTTGCCTTTGTGAAGTAGAAAAACTGAAGAATAAAAGGGTAGCAAAATATTCATTAGGCCCTGAAACATAGGGGAAAAGGTCAATTTTGGGTTGCATCTAGTAGATAGAAAGTGGTTATGATCAATTTAATACTGCAGAGAACCATATTTTTATTACAAAGAAATATAATCAGCAAAAGAGGCATAAATAATAAGGAAGGAGAATGTTTTGATTTAGAATGCCAACAAGAAACTACATTTATGAGTCAAAGATAAAGCAAGAAGTCTACACGCTGAGCCCCAAAAACATATGAAGTTAGCTTTCTGGAATGCTTCTGAAAGTGACTAATGTTTTTAGAGTAGCTATTATAAATTAGAACAAGAGTGTGTTTACTTGTGTTTTGTCTGATTCTGAAATTTTGTCTTGAATTATGGATCAAAAGTACAGATGAAAATTTCAAGAAACCCCTATTTTACATAGCAACATACGTACTTGGCAGTGCAAGGCCAACTGAAAGTGCTTGACAGTGCTGAGAGAATTAGCACCATGCTGCCTTGGGCATCCAGCAGACACCTGGGTCTGTGACACCACCACACAGCTGTGGAGGAGCCCGTGCAGTGCAGGCAGTGTGAGTGCTCCAAGTGCAGCTGCAGTACCAGCGGTGAGCTGAGCTCTGGATGAGACCCCGAGGGGTGAGAGGCCAGACAGAGACCCCCAGGCAAGAGGCCATAGCCTGGTGCTGACCCTGTGCACCACAATGGGCCCAGGGAGCTGTAGAGCAGACAGGTGGCTGGCACTCAGGGACACAGCAGGAGCCAGCACCCCAGACTTAGACACCCTTGGAGTACAAGGGTATAAAAGCCCAGCTTTCTATGTTCAGAGCCTCTTCTTGAAGATACCAGCGGAAGCTGTTATTCTGTTAGTAATTTGACCAATCCTCAAGTTTCTTAAGGACATCTGAGACTCTGCTATGGAAAACCTAGGATGGAACCAGCAAGGACACCTGGTGTGACTTTGTGGATGTGGGATGTGTTGCTGTGGAGGGGATTCCATCCCATCTCAGGTGGTTTGGGAGTGAATACCAGAGTGGATCCTGGATGACTGCACAGAGAAGTAACCTTAGTATGGCAAAGAAATATCAGTCAAGGCTCTAAGAGTCATACTGGCGCATCTTTAAATGTAAGTTTATACAGTATTTCAAGGGCACAGTCGTGTAAGTGTAATTTGAGATTCTCTTGTCCATGCTGTTTCAAGACCAGGTGTATGTTCATGGCTTGGGTTGATATAACAATAATTACTGTGCTCAAACTCTTGTTAAGTGTTAAAGACATCCACAGATGATAAAAAACTCTCAGTATGGACTGTCTTTTTATCTTTCAGCTGGTTTAATGGCATAACTTTCACTGCAGAAGGGTGGCTTCTGTAACTCTTATGTTACACGAGAGAAGGTGCTTTGATATGGCATTTCAGAACCAATGGCACCTTGTCAGATTGTGCTTGATAGATACAGCATATTACAGGTTCCTGTATTTATACTTGATGTGAGAAGGAAATTGGAGCTGATGTCAAGGGGCTTCATAGCAAGAAAGATCACTGAAACAATTTCTGAAGGATTTGCACAAACTTACACTTCTATACACCCTGTTCTACTTTGCTAGTATGTAAAGATATGTAAAAACTGACCCAATTTTTTGTGACAAAAAGCAGCTCTAGTATGTCTAACTTAGTAAATGCAAGTTCAAAGTTAATTCTTTGTATATGTCAAGTTTGTAATTGTCTTCAATTCTGTGCTGACTTGCAGTAACATTTACAAATTTCTTCTATGAAGAGAGTCCATTTCAGCAGTATGTAAGGAAAACTGAGTAATTTCATTAAATTTTTCTTGCTCAGATTTCAGATCTGCAGGTTGTTTTCTCACTTATCAAATTCAGCAAGGATCTGAGGCTGATGCTGCCTCACAGTTCCATCAACATTGCTAGTGATAACAGATTCTACAGTCAGAACTCTGTTGAGGATTCTATTTCTGAGATGATAGGAAGAATAGAGTCCTTACATTGCCAGCTATAATTATAGCTAGTTTATTGTCAGTAAGGAAAGCAGATACATCTCCAAACCTCGTGGAATTACAGGTATTATATATAAAACGTCAATGGAATAGCATCTTTTTTGAAAATTGTTAGAAACCATCTCAAACACGTTTGATTAAATGCTTAACCAAAAAGATACAAGTTTTGGTGTAGTGGAAATTTACTGTGGGCATAGAACTTCAGTGGTTTTCTACAGGAACATTTCTGAAATTCATTGTGGAGTCTGGCTGCACCAGTAGAAAGAGACAAAATAAATAAGCACAAATCTGAAGTTTAATATATAGGCTGGATGTTTTTTAAAACAGATTTAGAATTTAGGTTTTTTTGTCTTGGACTCAAATAAAAACAGAGTATGAAAAGTGCCTATATTTAAAATATTTGTTTTAATGCTGTAAAAGATCAAAATTTGAATTACTGCAGTCATCTTGGGATTTTTGATTGATTTCTTTTGGTCTTTTTTTTTCACAGACAAAACTGTGGTTCTATAATATATTCTTCATAGTTATGTTGAAAAGATGTTTTAGCAGATTCAAATTAATTTCAAAATTAGTTTCTCTTTTATATCTATGCTAATGATATTCTACTATTTCAACTATTCTATATTCTTTTGTATTTTTATTCTTGCCTTCAGGTTGGACTTTTTTTGTTTCTTTTTCCCATTTATTAGATAGCACAGAGTAGACCTTAAATGCAATGTAAACAAAAGTCTCTAAGAAGTTTGTCTTATATTGACTTTGTCACTGAACATATTACATTTGCAGAGATGATGGCACAGGATCATCTGCAGGTTTTTAAACTTAACTTTGGGATTCAGGGTGTGGGTTTTCTGGTAATGCAAATTGTTTCATCTTCTCCCCTTATGTGGCACAGTTTGCCATACCAGAGAAAGTAGACATGCTCAGATCTAGAATGTATTCCTTAGGTATATCCTGGTGGTTAATGTAACTTATATCAAAGAAATTTATGGCAGTATGTGGCTTGTTCTAAAAAAGCAGAATGTTGTATGGTTGAGACTTGTGTTTCAGGAAAAAGAATTCACAAATATCAATTTAAACATGTAAGTAGTCTGTACAAGCGAAACAAACTTCTGATCTGGTTTATGCCTTGAACTGTACATAACAGAAAGGAAAATCTATATTATTATTTGTAAAGTTTAAGAAATACAAGAAGATGCAGATATAAGACACTCCAGCAAATCTTATCTTAAATAAGTGACAAGATTAGTTAAGCCAAAGAGCTAGATATAGACTTTGTCAAAATCTTAAAAACACATATTATCCCTCTTTGCACACTGAATGAACTTAATTGATTCAGTTAAGAATTGTCCCATGCCTTGTGTAAGAATGAACAGATTTTGAGCTTAATGAGGTGAATATCAATTTCCTAGGGGAAAAAAAAGTGTTTGTAAAGTGAATTTGTATTGGGGTTACCAATACCAGTAGCAATAAAGATATGAAAGGTTACACATTTGGGGAATGTGATGAGACTACTGTTATAATTGTACTAGTGGAATATACTGTTTCAAATTAGAATATGTTCCCATATCATTATCTAGAAAATTTGAGTAATATTTTGTATATGATATGGCTTTCTCACAGAGTGTTAGTATTTATGAGAGATATAAGTTGTATATTTGAAAACACTGTGCACTTTCCTTGTTTATTCTGCAGTTTTATGCTCATGAATCTAATCATCTATTTCATTTTTTTTCACCCTTGGGTTATGTAGAAGATGACATGTTTTATTTCCTTATCTTTATTTATATGTTACTACTATATTGATATATGACATTTGATAGATTAACAATATTAGTATCTTAGAATCTGAGAGGTTTTAATAAATTGGGAGGGGGTGGTTATTAAAAAATATAAATAACTGAAATTAATTTTTTACTCTAGATCTTGAGTATTTTCTCATTTGGAAAATGAGCCTTTTTATTTTTTCAGAATAAAATTATTTTGTGTTTATTGTATATTAAAATACTTTGATGTCTCAACTTTATAAAACCCACAACACACTATTTTTATATGGAATAGTGGATCATTGGTATCTTTAGTTTCTTTCTTTTTCCTAACCCAGTGGAGAGAACACATATACTATCAGTCTTACTTTTTACTATTGAATGGGAAATAAGTTTCTCAATTATCCAAAGGTCTAGCTGAAGTCCTGCATAATTTTCAACTCTTGCTACCTCTTTGATGCTCCAACTTTCTAAAGCTAGTATACCAGCCCACAGAAGGAAAATTAGATTTTATAATTATCCTTTTCATTTTCTAAACTTTTTCTACTGTATTACAAAAACTACTTTGGCAGTTGGCAGTATAGTATTTAGTCTTGAAATTACTCAGTAAATTCAGTAAAATTGTGTTCAGGAGTGGCTATTTATCAATAGGCCATCAGTAGGATGAATCCTAAAGTGGAGGGCCCCAGAAACAGAAATTCACTCTCATGAAATTATAGAGCATAAGTCTAAGGCAATACAAGAAAATGAAAGGGCGGCATGAAAGATTTCCCCTTTGTATATTGATTTTTACTTAAAATGGATTTGTGACATTTCTGCTGTCATAAAGTTTATTTATTTAGTGTACTTCTCAAGGCATTTGTTTAACTGTTAAATATAACAATTTAGGAATAAAAGTTGTCTTTGTAAAAGAATGTGAACTTGAGCCAGGCTTTTTGAAATTTAGGCTGCATAAACAAGAGGAAATTAAACACTGAAATGTTCCAGGCACTGGAACTTGACTGTCATGTTGATAAATTGTTGGAACAGTCTTGCCTCAGTTTTGACCCACAGGCTTGCAGATGGCTCTCAGGTGCCACAGGAGGGTGTGCATTGACAGTGCCTGCTTCCAAAAAGCAGTTGGGAAATAGTCACCTTTCCTTAAAGCATAAGAGAGTTTGCAGAGAAAGCAGTTTAGTGCCAGGATAGTGGCAGTGCCTGCGGATGCTCCTGAGCACACTAAATATATTTAGAGGAGAAATAACTTTGCAGGCTGTGGCACAAGGGTACAGGGGAAAAGAAGGGAAAGCAATGCATGCGAAGTTTCTTGTTTTCAAAGGGTGTGTTGCAGGGAATTTTATTTATATAACATTATGTGAGTTATGGTTATTGCTGGAGACTTAAATTTTATTTTTATTAGGAAATGCCTTTGTCTCATACTTGTTTGGTGGAAGTCAGCTCTATTAAGCATCCATCTTTAAGGCAAGTGGTAATGACTGTGTTTTGATTCTGGATTACAACCACTGTGGCATAGATGTGAGGAAATACCATAAAATGGCAGTTTTAGGGTTAGACAGAAGATGGGAACTTCCCAGCAAATTCTGTCCATTGGCAAGCATAAAAAAAGCTTACTTCCAGTCCTGTATGACTGGGTATGGGTGAAGAATGTAAACCCTGAAGAAAATCAGACATGGCCAATAACCAATTTGTGGTTTTTACTTTTTCAGAATCAGCCAAATTTATGGTAGATTTTAGAGGAAACTAGTATTTCTCTTTCTTTATGCTAAAGATATAAATTCTTCTATATTGAAGTGAACTGGAAAAAAATTCAAAGGGAAGCTGGTGTAGATACCAGATGATGTATGGTAGATGATGTATTGGTGCCATCAGCCTGTGCAATATTCTGTTTAAGCAATGTTTTAGATACTCTGTGTCTGTTTATGTCTACTGCAGGAAACAATTGTCTCTCTCAAACCTCTCCTCCTCCCATAACATTACCTTTCCAGATCCTTTCAGCTTTAAATCCTGTTATCATATTCTCATGTATTTCTCTTGTTCTTTGAGTACTGCCATGGTAAGTGGCAGTGAATGCTGTGGCTAACCCCAAAATACATGTGGTATAATTAGCAGTGCATTTTATGACTGGCTAACTGAAAGGTCAAGAGAATGTAAAATATTGAACTTAAATCACACACCTTCTAGGGAAAAAACAAACCCCTTCTGGGAAAAAACAAAACAAAACAAGTCCTTTCTACTGCATTATGAAATATCTTGCAATATTGTGTCTTCCTGCTGCCTCCCTTTGAAATTGATTGAAATGAAGCGAATATCAGAATTTATGGGATGGGAGTTAAGAAATGGATGAACAGACAGAAATATTTCCACGAACACTCTAAGGCAGATTGAGTTTGAAAGCTAAGGAGGGTGTTTGTTTTCAGTAGGAAATAAATTGGTAAATACACAGTTGTCATTTTTATGTTGCCAGCACAGTACAGTCAGTAAAGTCAATATCCCCTGAAGTGGGTCTTTCCACTGGCCTCAGGTTACTAATGTTTTTTACTTATGAGTCCTCTTTTCTCCTCTCTTCTTTGTTCCTTTCTCCTTCCTTATAAAAATCAACTTTAGCTTTCAGGGGGCTAAACTAATCGATTTGCAACATATCTACTTCTTAACTTAAAATATATTAGTATATTAAAAAAAAAAAAAAAACAAAGTAAGATTTCAATAGCATTTCAAATTTGTAAGTTGAGTTGTATTTAATTGTTCATCCAGTTTACAACAGACTCAGCAGGGACATGATTTTGATGAAATAATAATTAGGGTTCTGATCTCTTTTTTCCCCCTGGCAGCAGGCTTATTTTAAACCATGTTTGTTTACTTTGCTGTATCTGCTACATGTGATCTTGGTCAACATGACACTTTTGTTCTTCTTCCTCTTCCAAAAGTGGAAGGATTCCAGCAGCTTCATCTTCTGCTGATCTAGGCCTTCTATTGGCAAAGCAGTAGCATTAGAGTAGACCAGATAGGTGTAGAATGGATCAATATCTGCAACAAATGGAGTTTTTTACTGCCTAGCTGTTGGTTATGTGATTTCACTGTCTAGTGGTACTTCTGATTTTAATGGAGTTTCTTTCTGAGCTACACAGCTTTATCCTGAAAGAACTGGATATACTGTTCTGTGACTTGATATACCCATTAAGATATTTGTTATAAATCTTGGAGATGTCCTACTCCATTCATATTGTAACAAGACAGTGCTGCAAGCAATTCTTAGGGCATAGTTATACATCTAAGAAATACAATAAAAAATTTATAGATAATAAGTAAAATATAATCAGAATAAAATTTTCCAACTTTCTTAAGTTTGTTTTTTGATTTTTTTTTTTAATGGTTACATGCTTTAAATTAAGATTTCATATTTTAACCTTTTCAAACTACTTTGAAGCAGGCAGGTTCCCTGCTCTCTGCTTCTAAAAGACAGTGTTTTAAATAGGGATTCAGGTCAAATTTTACCACAATCCAAATTAAAGATTAGCATCTGTGAAGTTAATCCACTCTGTCCTTCTTCAGTAGTGAAGTTTAGCAGTCAGACTTTTAGCACTGGATCTCCTCTTGGCTCCTCCACTGTGATGTAGCTGTTTTCCTTGGCAAGGCCTGATTCAAGTAACTGGGGAAAAACAACAAAGCAAATCCTCATGTTCTTCCTGGAGGAAAACGAGCATTCAGTGAAAGTAATAGGCAGAAACACAAAATATAATTATTCATTAAATTTTGGTTTTCAGTGATCAAAGATTTGCTACTCTATGCTCAAAACACAGATTTTTCAAATTTATCTGATCTGACACATTTTATTTCTTTTTTTTTTTCCCCCAGTTCTATTCTATGTATATATTCTATATAAAATTAGGAGACATTCAATGTAAAACTTATTTAAGATACATTTTAAAAACTAAGATTAAATAGTTCACTGTTCATTTTGAAGCAAAATATATTAAATATTCCTAATGTCTAAAAAGAAATAAACTTGATAATATTATCATGCTGTTTCATAACATTGAAAAATCTGTCTAAAAGGTTGGCTGTAAATGCATTTTTATAATCTCCTAATATTTTATTGCTTTTTTAATGCATCATAATGTTTATCCGTGGCTTCCATTAAATATTTCCAAGGTCTATTAGAATAATAGATTAATTCATGCTCATTTTCTGCTCTATTTTCAAGGTAGACCATTTCTGCATAGAATTTTAAAACCTGATTTCAGGTTTTACATAGTTATATGTCGTTTCTCCAGATGCATTCTCTCTGCTTTTTCACCCTCCTAAGGACTCAGCTCTCTTTAATCAGATTCACTGCTGACATTCTGTCCCTTAAGCATTAATATAAATTATTAAAGAGACTCATGCAAGTGGAATATCCTAAGAAACACGATGCCAGTGCCCAGAACTTCAGCCAAAATTTGCACAGTGTAGCAGGAGCTCAGTTACAGCTGCCTGGGTGCTGCTTCTGGTATTTGAGTCTGGATCTGTGACCTGGAACTGCCCAGGTCTGCAATTGCCATGTTACCCCCAGGCCATCATGGTGCTGCAGCCAGGACTCCAATGGGCTTTGGAATACTTTCTTCATGGTTTAGAAAACAATCACAGATCCACTTTGGTGAGGTACTGTAACAGATTTCAGCAATATTCATGATTTCAAAAATTAATGTTTTCCAGGTGCCGAAATGTTGTTGTGCAGAAATCCTTGGCATTCATTTATGTAGTAAAAGAAATCTCAGCCTTAGCATGTTGCACATAAAAGTTTAAAAGTATGAAGTAGTACTGTACTAAAGGCATTGAGGACATTCTGTGGTGTTCACAAATAGGTTAATCTGTAACAAAAATAGTCGAAAATGGGCATGATCTGAGTTTGAATTTGATTTATTTTCTGTTTACTCCTCCAATTTTGTAGAAACAGGGTCATGATTTTTAGTCCTTGGGAGTGACAGTTTCAAGCCAGCTGCAGATCACCAAGTGTTTCACCTTTTTTTAGGACAAGTACCTGTGAAACCCAGCTAGAGCTTCTCTACAACAGTTATAAACAGCTTTAACTAAAATTTGGGCAAAGGCCTTGGGCACACTTATTTTAAATTTCTGATGCCTGAAGTTTTAGCTTTTGTATTTTTCAGATTCTGCTGTGTGACTCTGAACTTCATATAAAGTTTTAGCAAGTTCTCTTCACAGTTTAATTAGACAGAACAATCCTTTTCCAGCCTGAGAACCAAGGACAGCATTGCAGCTTCAGGCCCAAAAAGTTAAACAGCAGTGAATTGAGGAGAGCAATCTGGGAGGATGGGACTTCATAACCTGAAGCTGTAATTGGACAATTAACCCCCATATGTAAACGGATTAAAACTTATAAAAGTGTGAAAACTTGTGAATGGTCATCCCTTTTGCATCCATCTTGGGTAGAGCCACGGCCAGGCTCTTGTACTGCCCAAGGTGTATCCTTTGAAGGCCTTTTAATAAATACCTACTTTATTTCTTTAACATTGTCTAGCCTCTCTTCCAGGTAGCCTCTTTAGGCAGCATTTTGATCACTGAGTGGTGTGTTTCCTTTTCTGTATAATAAAAAATGGATTCAAGCACTTGAGGGTGTCTAATTAATGCCTTTCCATGGTAAATATTGTGAGCAACTCTAACACTGTTTTTGATATGGATAAGGTGGGGGAAACAATTAAAGGATTTGTTGGAGGCTGGGGAATGGAAGACTAAGCTTAGAGACAAGGTTAGAATTTATTACTCTGTATGACTCAGTTTTGCTGCTGGAAAAATTATGAAAAAACACTGAGGTGGAGTAAAGGACTGGTTACGCATTTGAAAAAGAAAGTATAAACAGTTTTAATGAAAAGAGAACTGCCATGTAAATGTGATTGTTCTCTGTTTTAACAAGGGATAATAAAGTTAGTAGATATTGCATCATTTGATTATTAAATTTTAAGAAATCTCAGAAACCCAGTTTTAAGAAAAACTGTTTTTTCTGTCCTGTCTGTTGAGCCCTGGGATTTTTTTGTGTGCTTACATGTCTGTATGTTTGCACACCCATAGCTGCATTAACAAAAGCATGGAAGTGCATTACAGAAATCAAACCTCCTTTGTTCTATAAGATCAGCAAAGTGATTGATTGCAAAAACAGTTTGCTAGGAATTGCTGAGTCCAGGATCCTTCAACCAGATTTTAACACAGCAAGCTGGTTTTGCTCCCAGACAATGAGAGTGATGTGATGGTATTTTACCTGTTGCCAATCTCTACTTTACAAAGTGAAGTTTAGGTGCTGTTGTCTTAGAACTGGTTTACATTAGCAGCACACCACAGCACCCAGAAACAAGAGAGAAATCCTATTCACTACTCCAGATTATCACCTCTGATAAGAATGGTAAGGATGAAGGACTAACCAATAGTTTAATGGGTGCAAATTTCACTCCTGGGTAAAGTTTACCTGAAGGGGGTGAGAGCTTGCTGGCTATGTTTGATAAACTCTTATTTTTTAGATATAACAGTTTTTGTTGCTATTGTCTATTACTGTATAGCAATACCTATGTTAAACATGGAAAAAATGTTTAGCTTCTAGCTCTTTAAATTCTTCATGAATCCCTGCAAAGGCAACAGACCATGTATTAAATTCTGATGAGGTAGAGACAGTCAGATTGAGTAATAGGGTGGTCTCCTCTGTGGGAAAGTTGCTGAAGTTATTACAGACTAAGCAGTGCTACAATATTTCCAACAATAAAAAAGCTGAAATCTGTCTCTATTTTAATATTTATTGTGGCCTCAGAAGAATTGCAAATCATGTAACTTGTAAACTCTTTTATTTAAGCATCCCCATAGAATAGCAGCACTTACCTGCTGTAAAAATTAAGTTTGCATTACAGAGTTGAACACCAAGCCTGCTTTTCCCATGACAAATCCAGGTCCTGTTAGCTTCCTGAAGCTTCAATATTATTGAATTATGTCCACAGTAACTTCCTCATTCTAGAGCAATGAGGTAAAATTAAACAATTTGGGTGGCTTAAATTAATTTTTAAGTTTAAAGGAGATATTTATTTTTAAATTACTGGTGTTACAACTGTATTTATTTCAATTCTGAATGAATATTTTCATTGAGCACAATAACTTTGAGGAATCCACGAGGGAAACCTGATGGCATTTCTTTTAATAAGTCAATCAAATAACCATGCCAAAATTTCACAATTTATTTAATATATAATGTAGTGCAGAAATGTATCCATGCAATCTTGTCCTTGGCACAGCTAATCCATAAAGTTTGCTAAGAATTTCTCCCAATATAATATTAATTTTCTGATATGACTCATGTTGAAAGTCATACCTCTGTAAATTTGAGGTTTGCCTCCTAAGCTAGTAATAAAATATTGCCTCTTTTCAATTCTCCTATTTAACTAATTTGTAATAATTAGTGGTAACGCAACTTTTGTCAGTTTTGAGGATCCTCATAGTATATAAATTTACCTCTCTCTATGCAGACCCACAGGAAAAAAAAAGAATTGTTGCTAGTTAGTACAATATAGACTTTTTTTCCAATATATGCAGTTCTTTGAGCCTTTCTTCTTGAAATGAAAGCCCAGGAAATAGTAATCACTCTATTAATTTTTCTAGTGCCAAAAAATGAGTATTGATTTCTGCCTTCTCATCCTAAACATCAGTGGCTGCTCTTTCTTTTCTTTTCTTTTCAATTCTTTAAAATAACAGCCAATTCAATAGGAGACACTAGTCTCTCCACTGTATCTGCAAAGTCTAAATGAAGGGGAAGGGGGGGGAAGGCAGTAGAGGAATATGATTCTTTCAGAAATTAATATTGAGCTTGTTTTATATCTGCAGCAGTGGTCAATGCTGGAAGTGTAACAGGAAATAACAATAGCAACTGCAAATCCTTGTAATTGCTGACGTTATCAGTACTGTGTCTCTGTTAGATTCTTTCTGGAAATCAGGGACCAAGCCTGAGAAAATATAATTTTAAGTGTATGTCCAGATAGGTACATTCTTCAAAGAGGAACAGTTCTGGAAAGAAAATCAGTTAACAAAGGTAGAATTGACTGATTATTCCTCACTTGTTAGCCCCAGGACAGTAATATAGTGAAAATTGCAGAAAAAATGGGCAGCCCTACATTCTAGTAATAAGAGGTCACAGGCCAGCATTTAGAATGAGATTGCACCTATTCAAACAGGTGTAGCTGCAAAGGTTTATTTTAATCTGTCTTTGTGTTTCTTTCAGCTTTAGGTCTCCTTTTGTTTTGGCATTTTTAGTAATGTTTGTTATAATCTTTGCTTAGGCCCAGAGTTTCCTTTCTAGTAAAAAGTTCCTTTTCAGATTGAATTGCAATTGTCTTGTCCTGGACAATTGTATGCACACCAGTAATCTGTCACCTGTTTGTTTTTAATTTTTTTTTTATTGTAGACTGTAACCCCAGTGTCAGCTCCTGCAGTCTTTCATGTTAATCTTCACTAATCGTCTCTAATAGTTTTAAGATGGATTTCCAATTTTTAATTAACAAAAAGTTTAAAACCCACTGGGAGCACCCAAATGTTCTACAGGAGATGTAGGTACTTTCTGATTGTCATCTTTCTTGTGACATCTGCTGCTCACAGATACACAGTGTTAAGGTGATTATCTTATTTTCTTTTTCTTTCAGAGTTTTGACCTTTGTGGGAGTTCACTTGCTCTAGTTTCATCAGTTTATTTTATTTTTATCTCTTGAGAATAAGGCAGGGTGTTTAGTGAGCTCTTCATTGTTGAATTGCTGACTATCCCTGGCCCTAGGAAAAGCATGTTTCTTTGATATCCTCTCTTGTTGTTTCCAGAGTTTGTAGAGATAAAGGAGCACTTCTCAGTGCACACCAGGTTCATGGTGCAGACTCATGCAGCCAAGGACACTTTTCTATAGGCTGAGCTACACAGTTCATTGAAAAGGGTGAATTTGCAGCTGTACCACAGTTTAAATTTATTTCTGGAATGAAGGCAAAAGAAAAACAAAATTAAAAGTAGAATACAAAATAATAATTTTCTCTTGTCTGTTATTACCTTAGTAAGCAGCTGATGTTCTGAAACTTGAACAAGTTCTTGAACAAATGAAGCTGGTTTTCATTCTTCTGAAAAAGGATCTACTGATCATCTAAAAACTCTTTTCTTGGTACAGGATTCATAAGTTCCAAAGTTAAACTCAGGTAATTTATAGATTCAAAGTGGAGCAGATGAAAGGGAGAACTTTTTTAGAAATTGAAATATCTTCTGACTCAGTATGATCTTGCTTCCTACTTTCTGAATGTGCTTCTACATAAACGAAGAAGTAATGTTTCAAAATAAATTTAAAATTTCAGTTTTACCAGAATCTTTAGGATGGATCAAATTCTGTTATTTATTCTTTGAAGAATTCAGCAATAATTTCATTTAAATTAGGAATACAAATTTGGGAAAGACCCTTAAAAATATTAAATATATATATATATATATATATATATATCAATGAGGAGAAGGAGGACTTCACAATGTAGCGATTTGAAGGAGTTAAGTAATGGATAAGAAACTATCTGTGTTGGCTTTCATTAATTTTTTGCATTTACTTCCTTTCTTTATGTTTTTAGCAGGACTGAGCTGTAGTTATACATTTAGCTTGATAGATGTTCCCTCTGGGAACCATGCAACTACACTAAGAATCTTTGTTTTAAGTAGTATTTTATCTCACAGACAGTACCTTGATTAAGAAAAATTTTAATTAAGATAGATGGTGGCTGCTTAGTCATCTGTTTGCCACGGTGAGACTTGTATCTTCAGATTAATGTTAGAAGTAATGAAAAATTTTCATTTTCTTTGTGAAAGAAAAAATTAGATTTTTGCAGGGTTGTTGCCCACCTGTACTGATAACATGTACACCTGTTAGAAAGCAAGAGTAAGCAATTTCATGATACAGATTTTTCTTTATAATGAAGCTGTATTATCTTCCCAGCTATCCTAGAAGGATGAAAGCATTATCTGTTCCGAGAAAAGTATTATTCAATCAAGGTTAGACCTAATTGCTACTGATGCACACAGTCTTCATTTCTTAATTCATAGAACAGTGAGGGTGGTGGTTTTTTTATTCATTTGGGAAGATGGTCCATTCAGAAATCAAGATAAATTATTCTGTTGAGAAAGACTCAAAATGTATACATTGTTTAGGTTTGACATTTCATCTTTTTTTGCAGTATTGAGTACAACAGCTAGAAGAGTGATCCATAAAGGTACCATTTGGTCTGTACATCCACAGTTAAGTTTGGATCTTGTGTGGTCAGAAGCACTGGAAAACAGCCAGTTCCTTAATGTCAGCTTTAAACTGAATAGCCTGTTACTTCTGGGAGTAATTTAAAATAGCACAGCATTATTGGTTTTAAAACCAATGCATTCTCTAGATTGAACTTAAAAAGACAAAAAGGATCTTTATGATCCAAATCTTGGCAGATTTATATATGCATTAATTTTTTAGCTAAATATGAGTTTTTTGATCTTTCACAGTAACAGAGAAAATCCTGTCCTTTTTCTGGTCTGTGGGTTGTTCACCTGAGCTCCATCTTCCCACTTGCTTGGCGCCTCAGATTTTCCAAGCATATGTTCATGAAAGATTTGACAGCACATGAGTAATGGAAAATACGGTACAGCTCCCTAGCAGGCAAATTAATATGGATATGACTGTTAGATATCTAACTTTTTTACATTTCTATGGGAATGATGTTTGAATTACTTGTGTATGGCTGACACTGTGAATTTGTTCTTATCCAGAGAGTGATAAGACATTATCCTGGAATACAGCCAGATCAATGAATACCTTTCTGCTACTGCTGACTGACTTACCATCTTTACAAAGGAGGTTCATTTCTCCTCTTATGAGCTATTATCTTGTATTTCAAATGTGTGGTTAGAAAAACTACTTAATGTGTGTAATAAAATTTGTATACAGGCTCTTTGGCATCTCACAGTCTTCAAGTCTGCTTTTTAATAAAACAGTGAAAATGTAAGTAGTCTGCAAAACACAGATCCAATCTAATCTTGGGCTTGATTTAGTACAGTGTCTTTGTTCAAAAGTAGACTGTAACATCACTTGCCATATGTATATATGCTTTCTCAGATAAACAAAGCAGACTATCAAATGTGGAAAATAAAACTCTTTAGAAAAGTGTATTTTCTATTGCTATGAACTATGCAGTTGCTTTTTTCACTGTGACAACATTATTGAAATCATTCAATGAAACATGCTGTTTCTGTAAATCTAAAGACTTGCTACTACAGTCAAAGTATTAAATTTTAATGTTGATATTTTCTTGATATAAGTAGTCATGCAAACAAGTTATTAGGAGTAAGCAAGCAACATGGTTATACACCTTACTCCAGGTTTTATTCAGAAATAACACAGTTCTCCCAACTTCTTTTTAATGTACCCTGGAAAGACAAAAGACAACAGGGCTTTGATTTTACATTTTGTCATATATATAAACTTAGCTAGATAGATTTTAAAAAGGCTGTATTTTTACCATAATCTTGAAGGAATTAAACAATTATTAATGAAGCCTAACTCTTGTAAAATACTCTCAATATAGTTTTTGAAATAGCCTAAAGAAAAAATAATCAAACAGTATTTTGTTATGGAGAAATTAAATAATTTCACTTGATTGTGAAGGAATGTTATGGTCTAAACAAAAAGTTGCACAGACATTAGAATGATAAGAAAATGCATATTTTATTAAATTCTACAACTGGATATTTTATGATTTGCATTTAACTATATATAGTTTACTAGGAATTATTGTTTTGTTAAAAGCAGGTTTCATGTCTAAAGAAAAAAATAAGTAAAAGAAATCATATAATTTAAAAAATAAGAAACATTGTTATCTTGAAGTATTAGAAGAGAAGTAGAGACTGTTTTTGCAAGTTGTACATAGAAAAAGGAAAAAATTCCAACAATTTCTATTTTACCACTTGTTCTTGTGAAATACAAACAATAGTTTTATAGACTATCTTAAATTGGAATACTTGTTAAATATTTACACTACACTATTAACCTGTAAAATGAGATTGTACTTCAGAAAACTTTAAAAACCTAATAGATTTCAATTCTGTATGAATCTTTGTTTGACTTAGGTTATGGTAAATAACAAAGATCATAGTTTTACAATTTTGTAGGTCTTGGCATATTTTCTCTGTTAAGCTACATTTTTATGTAGTGTAAGGCATGTATGAGTAAAAGTAGTGGTCCAGTTAGCTTTTTTAATGATTTCTAGGCTTATTTATATGAAATTTTCATAAGAAATACAAAATAATAGAGGCAGAACATTTTGGGCAGGTGTAAAGCTGCAACAGATTCTAACAGAGCTTCTAGGCAAGATATCCTCTACTTTAAAAAAAATATTTGAAAACCTCTTTTTGCTTCTTGACCTCTAGTAAATACCAGCATTCTTCATCTTTCTTGCAGAGGCTTTCTTATCTTTAGTGCAGAGTAGCATTTGGTATTTGATTGTAGCCTTGAGCACCAGTTTCACTATTTCAGTGAGGTAAAGCTTAATCTCTTCATCTTAAAGAATCTGTTTCTAGAAGGGATGTGGTTTAGGCAGAAATTTTCAAAACAGCCGCATTTTCTAGTTCTATCAGGGACTCAGAAAATCACATAGAAACAAAATTACTTCCAAGGCCCTTTCTCTGACCTCTGGTATCTGGACTGTGTAATTCAAATTTTTTTTTAATGCTCTCTTTCTTTTTTCTACCCTGAAAAGTTGTCTTGAATTACTTGAAAGATTTACATTTATCTGGGGTTTCTGTGTATCCAGTAGTGTTAATAAACACAATAGTACCAACCAGCACGTGGCTTATCTGAAAGTTCTGTATCTTATGGCCATGTCTAGCAAAGCCATGTCTGTCTAACAAGACAGATAACTCTAAAAAGCATCAGATGAACTACCTATACATGCATTTATATTATGTATGCAAGGCTTAAACCCATCAAATCTGTTATATCCCAGTAGTTCTAGGAACACCTCATGCAGAACAGCCGATCAGCAGGTACAAAGCAGCCCATGCCTCCTTGCAGCACTGCACAAGCTCTACAGATCACGAGGCCACAACTTCCAGACAAAACTTAGTGGGAGACAGTAGTCCTAGCCCCAGAAATATCCTGGTGGGGCTGGAATATATGGTGATTCAACTATGGCTCACTCACAATTTCATGGAATAGACTGAGAAGGTAGGCAGGATACCCCTTAACACCTAAGGCTGGGTTTGTGTATCACCATCTGAACTTACAGCTCTGCTGTAAGAACACCTGGTGCTGACACAGCATGATTCCAGAAATCCTCCTGGAAATTCTCATGTGTCAGCCCTAGAAGGTTATACAAAAGATCATAGCTACATCTGGATATGTAATGTGTGTTTTTTACATGTGTTCACACTGATTTCCTGTAGTTTCTGTTGTGGGTTTTTTTTCTTTGTTTGCTTAATACTGTAGCCTACAATCATGCATTAGCTGAAGCATATGAAAATGGCTTTACACTTAAGTCATTCAACTTGGGAACATATAATGAAAAATCACTTCATAAACTTCAAGTATTCTCATGAGATAATGAAAATTTATTGTTCTTACTGAGAAGAACAAATGATTATACAGGTAATACTGAAAAAAAACCCACCTGATTTATTTGCTCTGTTTTAATAAAACAGAAAGAATACAATGAATTATTACTAAAAGTTTTAAGGTTTGGAGCAATATCTGCCCTTTGCTTGTTTCCTAGGACCAGAGCTTGGTTTTAGTTATATTTATTTTATTGTTTTAAACTCGTATTTTGTTAGTGCTTCCCTCCCATTCTTGGCAGTGGGAGAACATGATGTGCAGAGATTGACTAAAACATCTTCAGTTAAATTAATCTTCCCAAGGTAAAGAGCATTTTTTGCATTGTTACAAAAAGTGTATCCAACCTCATGGCATACTCTTTTACAAAAAGGCTGAGCAAATTGATTCTAGCTTTCCTTGATTATCTGTGAGGTAAAGTACAAACTTAAAAAGCAAAGAGATCATGAAGAGATGCAAGGGAGAAGTATCAGGACAATTTTCCTAAAAGAAAACACTTTTGATAAAAGGGTGAAAGTTTAAAGATAGTTTTGACAACTTTGAGAGTGTTGACTAAAAAGGCAAAAAAGGAAGAAAAAAAAAAATAAATCAGGGTTGCTGCTAGTTTTTCTCAAATTCCACCATGTTATAGGATTTGAGGGGTTTCATTGGGGGTGGAGGTGAGGGGAGAAGTGAGAGACTGACAAAAGAACTGCCAAGTATTTAGGGAAAAATTTCCAATACATTTAGAGATCTTGTTTGAGTTTTTTTGATGGCCAACTTTTTTTATCTTTTACTCCTCTGGCACATCCTTGAACTGCTGCCTTTTCATGATGTTTAGCAATCAAGTTGATCTGAGTCCTCAGTGATGAGTCCCTGATTTTCTGCTCACCTAGGTATTTGCAAGGTGTTTGTGCATAAGATTTTCTGTCCTTTTCCAGTGCACACCAGTTTACAGATCATCATTTCAGAGACACATTATCTGATCATTCAGTGTGTTAAAGATTTTTAAACAAGCACCCTGAAATTGGATAACAGATGTACAGAGGTCTAGACAAAGCCATTCCACAGTTACGTAAAACATCTCCATTATTCCATCTTCAGCAGTTTAATCTCCTTTGTGTGCTTTCATTGTGTACTCTTCATAGATTTTAAAGCAATTTAGTAATCATGCAGTCCAATACCTCTTTTAATTTTTTTGAAGTCTGTCTTTTGCAGATAAATTCACGGTGTACACTAAAGTTTTATTCTTCTCTAACAGGACACTTTTTATGTTATCCAGTGCTCATGTTTGTTTTAATGGCATGTAATACTAATGTTACTGTGGTAATTTTCTAAAAGGTCCTCATACTTTAAGTGGCTATGATGTTTGCAATGCTGTAGCATCAGATGGTAGAGAATTAACTATAAAATAATTTTTAAAAGCTGTACCTTTACATTATATAACAAATTGCAAAGGACCCTAGAATTCTATACCTTTGCTTAAGGTGTAGAAGAAAACATCAAAAATATTATTGCTCTTGCTTTTCACTTCCATAATGCAAATGACATTTGAGAGAAAATTCCAGGAGAAATCACCTATATCTCCATCAGTGTCTCTGTACAGTCAAGTGCTGGAAATTATGTCTGGATAATACTTTTGTCAGCTGTCATGAGCTCTGAGGGGTGATTATCAAACCAAGGGCAGCTTTCATTCTTTCACAGTGCAGCAGTTCTACTGAGGTTCAGTTTTTGGTACAAACAGTCATTTGATTTATAAAAGCTGAGAATATGGCAGACAAAATGAGAGCTGTATGTGTGTCTTTGGTGATGTGATTGTGTTGCTACTGTGATAAAAGATCATGTATTCACATTGAAGAGTTTTGTGCTATTTCTAGCCTTGTTCTAAATGTATTCATGGTTTAACTTTCACTGTCTGTTCCAAATTTATCTGATTGTCTCAGGAAGTCTGATAGAACAACAGCTGACATCTGTGGATGCTTTGCCTCTCACAAACAATCAGCTAAAATCAACTCAGAAAGAAGCATCTGTCACTGTCACAGCACAGAGGAAGAGAAGAGTTGTGGAAAGAATGGGAAGACATAAGTAAATTATACTTTGTGGCTGGGGAGTGGAACAGATGTGTTATTTAAACCTGATGACACCATTACTTCACAATTTTTGTTTTGTTGGTTTGGTTTGCTGAAAAGTGGTATCTTGATATTCCAAGTAACCCACTATGTTTTGGGTATTTTGATTAGGTGGGGATTTTGGGGGAGGGTGGGGGGAGGGAGACAGCTAAATCAGCTTCTTTCAGGATGAGAACATTTTGGGGGTGTTAATTAGACCCATAGCCAGAAGAAATTATGACTGAATTAGAGGAGTTTGAGGGGAGACCTTATTGTGATCAGCAGTTACCTGAAAGGAGATTCCAGCAAGGTGGGGGTCAGTCTCTCCATCCCAATAACAAGTCAAGAGGAAATTACTTCAAGATGCATCAGAGGAAGGTTAGCTTGGATATAAGGAAAAAATTCCTCACCAAAAGGATTGTCCAACACTGGAACAGGCTGCCTGGGAAAGTGGTTGAGTTACCATCCCTGGAGGCATCTAAAACTTTTGTAAATTTGGGCACTTAGTGACGTGATTTAGTGATGAACATAGTGGGGGTTCACTGTTGGACTCAATGATCTTGGAGGTTTTGTCCAACCCAAATAACTTTATGATACTATAAATTAATGCCTGAAACTAAAAGTGGTTGTAGCTCACTTGCTTTATGAAGGCTTGAGGTTAAGCAAGGTAACTAGGTCTTGATCCTGGGAGTTGTGCTTGTCTAAACATCTCTTTTGGCAGCTGAATTACTCAAATGTGAAAGGACAGGGTGAGGTACTTTTTCCTCTGGAAATCCTCAGTTTTTTAGCAACATGCATTCCTCTCCTCCGTGATCAGCAGCCCTGTGAAGAGTCTAGTGAAGTTGTAGTTACAAGTTATACATGCAGCTAATCTGTAATAGCACAATCTATGCTATTACATTCTGACTTATTGCTATGTCTTGAATTAATGATTTGTTTTCAAATTACTCACTGCATTCAGTGTCATATATTAAAATGGTTTGGCTTCTGAGATATCCTGTGGAAAGGATCAGTTGAACTACTAGTCTTTGGTTATGAAATTTGGGGATCACGATGGAATCCCTGCCTGGTTGTAGTAGGTGATTAAACAGTATAACATTCTTTAGTAAGAACATAGGTGATGCAATAGTGTAATAACTGTTAGTAAATATTGATTTTCAATTAATTCTTACAAATTAATGCATGACTATTCATGTAAGCAATATTTGAAAATAGGAAGTTAGAAAAGTTATGGTGAGACATAACCTTTTGCTTTTATCAAAGAATATTTAAGTTTGGGAAAATTACCTCAAGAATTCACACATATTGTTTTCAAGATAAAAAAGCATGTAAGAATGAGATTTGTAGTATAGAAAGCTTTTAACCCTTTCAGTTCAACAGTACCTTTCTCCTTTTTGTTGCAGTGGCTATAAATGTGTTTATTTTTTCCACTAAATTTAGACTGGCAGCAAATATTTATTTGAATTACTGAGTCTGACATCTAATTAACACAGTCTTTACAGGTTTAATGAGCAGTGATAAATTTCTATCCTTTCTTTGGCACATTTTAATTAGTTCTAATTATGAGTGAAGTGACCTGAAAAGCTTGTTGTCTCATGGATTCATCATAAATTTCTGTAATTTATATATGTATAGATAGAGTGAGTTTTTATGGAATTGAAAAACCAAAGGTTATATAAAACATTACATCAGTCATATGGTCTCCTTGTAAAACTCAGGTAAGCAAAGCATTGCACATAAATATTTGACTATGCTGCAGATGATGCTTAAGAAAATGAATTTATTGTACTTTTGTCTGAAGGAAAAGCAAGCATGGAAATGCACTTCATCTGTTGCTCACAAGAGAAACATTGACTGCTGATATTCATCTTTAGTGACAGTATAAGTTTCCAAAAGACAGTGTATGTGTTTAAAATATTTATTTACAAAGATTTTTAGCACTGGATAGTTGCTGAATTGAAATAAAAATAAATGAAAATATAATCCTAATTAAAATGACAGCACAATTGTAAAATGTTTTCCTTAATGTAGGCATTAAAAAGCACTCTCAGCCAAGACTATTCTTCCTTCACAGGGAATCTCTAGAGAGAGACATGAAAGAACTGTCAATGAGACTAATACAATTTACATCACCTAAGACAGCATATGAAAGTACCCAAAAGATTCACCCATTTAAAGAAACATGTATTTCATAAAAGCTATATAAATGAAACATGTTGACATCTTACATAAATCTCAGTCAGGAACTGTATCTTGTTCTAAAAAAATATAATTTCATAAAATGCGAATATATTTAGCATTTATCTTCTGTATACTTGATCTTTCCCTTCTTGTATGAGTAAGAAGCAAAATCTTTTGAGGCCCAAACTTGTAAAGTGCTACCCTTTGGGAGCTGATGGGATCCTGAAGCATATGGCATCCTGCAGGATTCAGCTCTCTTCGTGCTGTGAAGCACAATGTCCTAGTTTTTGGCATCTTTCATCCTAACTCCTGAAGTCTGACACCTACTACACAACCATGCAGAATATCTGAAGATATGAAAGAGAGAAGAAACCAGGTAGGGGGTTTTGACTGAATTTAGAAAAAAAAAAAAAAAAAAAAAAAAAAAAAAAAAAAAAAAAAAAAAAAGGAGTAAAAGAAATCTCAGTTGTTAATACCATGAGAAAAACCTTAATAGTCTATTAAGAGTAGCTAAAAGGTTGGTATTCAGAAGTCAGAAAAATTTGTGAGTGTGCCTATTTACACAACTTGGGTTCCAATGGTCTTTCCTGCAGCTGCCAAAGCAATGAACAAATGTCTAGCTTCTATATTAGCAGCAAAGTGATGATTCCTTTGGTGTCTCTTGCTACTTTCATGTATAACAACACAGGTTTGGACAGCCTCTGCTGAAGAACATATGGTCAAATTACTAAATAAGAACTTTTGGTGTACCTACCCCCCACATGTATCAGCTTGTGAATTGTAGGGGTGGAGAAGGAGCAGTTGAGAATACCTTCACCTCTCCTTTCTAATCTGTATCCTTTTGATTATGGTTGCTTAAATTGTTCTGTGTAGTCTCAAGTGTAGTCTCAGTCAATCCAGAGGTTGTAACTGGAAAAACCTGAAGTGAAGTATATAAGAACAGAACTCTAAAGGATGAATAGCCTCATTAAAAAGAACAAAGGATTAGAAGTCGAAACTCTGCATGGAGTGGAAACTTTAGAGTCTTGTAAAGTTGGGGGTTTTATCCTCAGAAAATCTCTTAAAGATAATGTTAAAATTGTGTCCCTATCAAGGTCAGATCTCAGTTTTTTGCAATAGCTTATATTAATGATATATTAATGAATTTCCTTCTTTATTCAGTCCTTTTACAGTGTTTACTAGCTTGGTTGTCCACCTTTGTTTTCACTGATTTTTTTTTTCTGTTTTCTTTTGAAAGATAAGTAAATTGTTCTCAATTACTCTGCATAATGATTGATGACAGTGCCTTGTTTAATTATTTTTTTCAATGTTTTTGTCTGTCACTTGGGCTATGCAAGGATGTCTAGCATTTGTTAATACAGACAGCAATTGCAACTACAAACAACTCACTTTTTTAGTGATGAGAAAGTTATATAAGGTCATATGTGCAGCTGAGTTTGTTTCCTAAAAACACTTTTGCTTTATTAGACTGGTGTTAAACAGCCAAAAATATGGAGTTTTTGTCAGTTTCCTTAGGACTTGGACCAGATCTGAGCAGGAGGATGTCTTTCTCACAATAATTCTACATTTTAGTCTTTGAGCATGGATTGTGCAGAAATTTATTAATGGTAGAGAAATTCTTTGCTAAGGATCATTACATGGTCCTTAGAAGGCAGGAAAAGTTTGACTCCATATTTTAACTATTAGTTCCTTTGTGATTTTCCAGAGGTTTTTTTCAGGATCTTGTCCCTTTTAGTCACCAATATAATCTCATTCCAAGGACTGTGTTCTCAGTCCTTGGTAAATCTCAGAGGCAGAGTTTGTTTGATCTGTGGCCTTTCTTTTCAAGCCATTTATTCTGTTTAGTGAACTGAAGTAGCTTCAACTTTCACTTAATTTAAATTCAGTTTTCCTTCTTCAGATGCACTATTCTACAAAATGAGTAAATCAAGTATTTTTGGTGTGGCATTTTGAAATTGGGCTATGAAGATGCAAATGAGAGCCTCAGCAGATGAACATCAGACATGTGAACACTATTTCTGAGATGGAATGTTAACTCATCCCACTAACACTTTAGAATATGAAGGAACCAGACTTTAGTGTCTCAGTTTGTTGAGCTGACTTTATTTTATCTGCTGCTAAACTCATCAGGAGCAAAGCAATTAATTAAAATATTGTACGAATCAGCATTAAAATTATTCATCCTCTGAATCTGAGACAGATCCTGAAATAATTGACTTTGTTTTATTAATACTGTTAATGCCTTTTCCATTGATCTTGGTACTTATACAGTCATCAAGGAAAAAAATAGTTAAATGCTAAATCTTCTCCACTGTATATGAGCAGAGATAACTCCTTGGACTCTGTTTGAGGACATAATTTGACCTTTATGGTAGTTCTGTCAAAGCTGCTCTGTAAATTGGGAAGGAAAAATGACAGGGGATACACATCATTGTCCTTCCTAATTCTGCAGACACTTAATGATGACACACATTAACATTGGACAGGTATCACTTTCAAACGGTGGAATTTTATTTTTAGGATATTTCTAGTACATTTCTAGCTCAATGTATTGTGTTAAGGGCCAGGCCATGCTGGTTTGGAATGTGTATGCACATATATTTACAGTGCAAGTAAACATTTTCCATTTTCAAAAGGAAGATGTGGTCTAAATGGTACAGGATATAAAATAAATTTTGTTTAGGGGGAAAGTATGGGATAGCATTTTCATGAAACAAAGTATTGTACAAACTATTTGCCTGAAAAATAATAAAGCCAATGATTGTTTGGAAGACAAATAGACCTGAATGCCCTTAGCTGCTAGAAAAGAGACTGTCTCCTTCTTAAATTTTTGCATTTTTTAAATTTCACTTTTATTTCATTCTCTTTTCTTAGAAATAATTTAGAGGTTATTTCAAATAAGAATTACAGTATGTCATACATAAGGATGTTACCTGGCCTAAGGGGAATTTCCACTATCTCAACTGCGTCCTTTTCATCTGTTATAGCCATGAAAAAGAAATAGAAATTAGCCTGGTGAATGACAAACTTATGTGCTGGTTGCTCTTATTTGTATTCATGTTTAGAAGATCCTTGTTTAGGAAATGGAAAATCTGATTGGCCTGACTTTTTAGAGTTCTCTCTCTCTTTTGAGAACTATTTTAGTATTTATTTTTTTTCACAAAGGTTTATCCAGATGAACAAGCAAAATATTGTTTGTGGATCATATTAAATGAGAACTATCCCATGATAGTTCTCACAAAAATTCTAATCTGCTGCTGAACTTTATTGATTAAAAAAACTCACAAATCCCATAATAACAAAACCCTATACTGACCTGTGTAGAAATCTAAAATGTATCTACTGATTGTTTTCAATCTAAAGGACTATTTTATTCTGATAAATTGTTTTCGTGGTGTGGATTCCAACAAAATTTATACTTATGTAAATAAAGGAGCGTGGTATAGTCTTTTCTGTTACTGTAAATTAGATGAAAGAATTTCTTTAAAAATTTTAATATTTTAGACTATTCTATGTACTTTGGTCAGACTTTTTCTATAACAACAAGTTTGAAGACAATCATTCTCTGTTCCCTCTGATTCCAAGGAAACAAAACTGAGAGAACTAGATATTGGCCTGGAAAATATACATTAAGTATTTAACTGGTTTTATTAGCATTATTATTTACCAGTTATAAATATTTTTGTTTTCTTTTCCAATCATAAGTGCTGAAAAATGAATATACATCAAAAACGTCTCATCAACTGAAGTACCATCACTAATTAAATAAGCTTGAGCTTTGTAATCCCTTCTCTTTTATACTTAGAAGTCATAATGCCAGTGGTACTAGACTGAAGCAGCTCCTACTTTAAGTTCTTTAAGTTCTTTAAGATGGTGTTACTGCAGCTCTAAAGAGCAAGGTTAATTCCATAATTGACATAACTTGTATAAACTCTGGTCTGTGTATAAAGCAATAGGTTTTTTTCCACTGGTTTCCTGTTCCAAGTGGCTTCACTGGGTAGTTTTGGTTAGCCTGCTGGCAAAATGACAAAGATACGGCTGGTTTATAATTGAGACTGCACTTAAACAAGTGGTGGCTCCTGTTTCTTTAAATGAAAAAGAAAGAAGAGTTCTCTTGTTCTCAACCTTCTGAATGTATTGGGCAGCTGAGCAGATAACAGTAGTGTAATATACTTACAGTAGGAAGTTTAGCATAGATTAAATAAATGTTCTACTCCAAAATAGAGACTAACATGCAATAAATGACGGAAACTGCTAATACTTAAAACACACAGGGTAAAATTCTTAGTTCTGAGCAGTTCTATTGCTGCAATACTTGGAGAACATTTTTCTTTACCTTTGAGCATGTTTTTTGTGGGAAATATTTGCTTGTGTTGGACCTCAGTCTGCTTTTTTAACCCTGTTCTCTATTGGCATTTTGGACATCCCAATGTCAAGGTGTAGGTTTATGATTAGCAGAGTTGTAAAGATTGCTGCCTTGGCCCTCCTACCTGTTTGTACAGGGAGCTCTCTTTCACTGGTTTTTCTGGTACTGGAGTTGGGAGGGGACACAGGTGGGATGGCTGGAAACAGCTGGCCAAAGGATATTCCAGACCATGTGGGATTATGGCTAGTGCGTGGACTATGGAGAAGAAGTAGGAAGGAAGGATGTTTGGAGCCATGGTGTTTGTCTTCCCAAGCTGCTGTTACACAGGATGGGACTCTGCTTTCCTGGGGATGGCTGAACACATGCCTGCCCTTGGGAAGGGACAAATTCAACCCTCAAGTTTTACTCTTCCAGTTCTCTCCCCTGTCCCACCAGAGGGAAATGAGCAAGCATTATGTGGCTTAGCTGCCAATTGCAGTTAAACCACAACAACCTGCACTTAGACACATGAAATAATTTGGTGAGACATTTTAGTGTCATCACAGGTGTAAGGCTGAATTCACTGTGCTAGAATTCTTTATCTGAAGTAGATGAAAAATAAAATGTCTCTCATAACAAATGAGGAGTAAAATTGTGATCTGCACTA
Source organism: Erithacus rubecula (assembly GCF_903797595.1). Classification (NCBI taxonomy): domain Eukaryota; kingdom Metazoa; phylum Chordata; class Aves; order Passeriformes; family Muscicapidae; genus Erithacus; species Erithacus rubecula. Next base: position 35,005,849 of record NC_136687.1, on the reverse strand, counting down.
AGATGGTTGGGATACTAGCTCTGTGAGAAAATTGCAAAAATCTACCAATTCAAAACTAGAGGGATGGCTAAAAGAAGGCTATATTACAGAAAAGAGTCACTGTCACTTCTCACAGTCTTTTGGCTGTAGTCAAAACTGGGCTCACATATTATTTACATAGGAACATCTGACTATAGTATGCTGAATAAAATGTGTTCAGTTGGATTTAGAACAATCAGAATGAATATTTTTCTTGATATAATTTTCCCCATACAAAACCTCAAGATTTCTCTTATGTGCAGTCTTTAATGTTGCTTAAATTAGATTTTATTTATGCTTAAATCAGTACATTAGAGAGTTGCCTGAAATCCACTCAAAGTTAATTTCAATGGTACCAAAAGTATTAAAGGGTACACTTTTCTTAAAAATCTGCAACTTTTATCATTGGGTCTGGCACTTGTCCTACTTGTAGATAATTTTGCAGATAATAAAAATAGGAGGAGTTAATGTTAGGAGTTAATTTAGTAACTGAATGCATCATAATTCTAGAGGCTTGCCATCAGGGAAGTGAAGATTAGAAATGCATGGGTTCTCCATGCACCTCTTATCAATGCATGTGCTTTCCAAGATGCAGAAAAGTAGAAGACTTTTTTAGAGAGAAAAAAAATTCTCATTAATCACCATGGACAGTAAGTGAAGAGATAATGTGTATGCATTTTGTGCCAGTAACATCTAAAAGAGATTTGCTTGCACTTGAATACTGCTGAAAGATGGCAACTAATCCTAAAGTCCTTCACTGATTTTTATATAGCAGCTGAATGTGGACAGTGGTTCTCTAGCTTGCCTGAGCAGCTTTCTGCTTTTTACTGTGTCCAGCATGACCAAAAACGACATGCAACAACATGAAGAGAAATAATGTAGCTGACTTGATGCTCAAATACAGTCTAAGGAATGGAAGCAGTCATTGGCTTTACAGCATTAATTAACTGATGGGATTTTGCACTTCACAAGTGTGTAAAAGTTGCTTGTTTATAGTGAAGACTGGGAAGGGGAGGAACTGTCACAAGTCTCCCAATCTCAGTTTTTCCAGAATTTTAATGCTACAGCTCCCACAGGCAGTTATTGCATAACAGATCCTGCAGCAAGTGAGGGTTTGAATTAATGGTGTTCAACAGAGGCAGAAGGGAAGGGAAGATGATGGAGGAATATCACAAGATTTGTGGGAATTTCTGTGTGATGGGAACTCCATAGGAGTGGCAGAGCCAGGTAAGGGAGTTGAGATGTCATCCAGGATTTAATGAACAATAGTTCATTTACCCTTCAGGATCCTGTGGAGAAAATTATAACAGATAACATCAGTAAGGTTTCAGCTACAAATTGTATGCATGCAGAGGGCACTCTGGATTCTACCATCTCCTAGTGTTTGGTGTTTGAAATTGCTGTAAAATGAAGCTTTCAAAAAAATTGCTAGTATTGAATTTTATTAAAGTAAAATTTGTGATAATATGTTAAAAAAACCTGCTTTTCTATCAATACATAGTAGATATATGAGAACATAATCTGAACACTACATTTTAATATTTCCTTTTAAAATAATACCATCAGTGATACAGAGCCATAAAATCTTTTGCATATCAGGCTTATGCTGTATGCCATAGAGGAAGTAATAAAATACATATGCAAAATGACACACTGCAATAAGTGAAGTTTGAGCTCTTAAAATAGGTGATTTATAGGATCTTTTAGTAAATTTTCCAAATTATGAAGAATAAGCATCTTTCAGTGATTATGTTTTCAGACAGGGAAGGTTTATAGACATCTCAGAACCACATCTGCAAAAAAAAAAAAAACCAACCAAATTATTAATGAAAAAATATACCTTTCCTGTAAAAAAAAAACCAAAAAAAAACCCAAAAAAAAAAACCCCAAACCCCCCCCCACCCCCAAAACCAACCAAAACCCCAAAAAAAAAAAAAAAATACACAAAACCCAAAAACCTGTTCGAATCAAAAACACTCTCTATCCATGGGAGGGGGGGGGTGTGAAATCTTCATTTTGTATGAGTGCAAAATGAAAAATGTCTTGAATACTAATCTCCACATGCTGAGACATGACATGCTGTGGAATGATGTTTGATGACTAAATGACATCCTGTGGAATCTTGCCAGTTTTTTTGGTTTTTTTGGGTTTTTTTTTGCAAAAATCAGCATTTTTCTCAAATAATAATGAGATGCAACTGTCAGGTAAGACACGCTAAATGTGTTATCAGAGAAAATGACAATTGCAGTTATGCACGTTGCATGGTGTTTGCTTGGAAGTCTTTTCACTTTTCAGCAAGGAGAGAGGAGCACTACAAGCACTGCAAAACTGAGTTTCTTACCAGCTTTACAAAGATTTTCCACCCTTTGTATTTTCATATAATTAGAGGCTTTTCTCTTTGGAGAAATTGGGTGTGTCACATAAAGTATGACCCAGTAATGAATGAGCTGCCAGACAAATTGGCACAAAGGTGATCCTCTTCCACTTATTTTTCTGAGCTGTTGAATTTAATTTGAATTTCTATTCAGGTTGCTTAAATGCAAAAGCTTATAACCACTTCCCACTGCTAAACACTTCACTTAGATTTTGGAGATATAAACCTAAAATCTGTATACATGATTGAAAGTTATTTTCCCAAGTACTTTATAAATAAATACCTTAGAAAGCAAGCCAGGCAAAACAGCTGGGTCATATTCAGTTTTCACTCACAGCTGCAAAATCTTCTTCCTAATCTCTCTTTTTATCATCAAAGAACTTATCCCTAGTGTACACTTTATTTTTGTGTCTCTTTTTAATCTATCCCAAATAATTCAAGGACTGCAGGATAGTTTTTCAGTCTAATAAGGCTTACTAGTTGAAAGTTTTGAGATACTATTTCATTCCAGGTGGAATCTCCTCTCCAATTATATAGAGGGAATTAGTTTACCTATAAGTTTCATTTGGTTTTTTTTTTTTCTTCTCAAAAAAAGCTCTTGTTGTTCTCTTGTGACAGCTGCTTTCTATGTGCTCCCATTTATTTTTTGGTAAGAAGAAATTAAAATAGAAAACATGCTTTTAATGTGGCATCACCAGTGTTGTGAGGTACAGACTTGTTCAATGACATGGTAATTCTGCTTCATAAGTCACTATTTGTTTCCATACCCATTCATTCGAATCTGATTTTCTCTTCATTTTTAGCATATAAAGAACTGCTGTCCTAACTTTTTTATAAATTTTTTCCAGAAGTCTTTGATATCTTTATCAATAATTAATAATTTTATGGCTTAATTTGCTTTACCCATATTCCTAATGAATACTATCCTTTTGTAAATTCCTGTATTCTGACCTACTTATATCACAATGAATTTTATTAGTACTTGTGTAAGTGGTTAAAGCATTGAACAAGTAACTCAGACTAGATCTAAAAACCCAGATTCTTATCTGTATCTAGACTTAATCTGCAGCATTTTATCAGAACCCTCTTAAGAAATGGTGCTGAAAGATCATTTAATATTGTTTAAAAATCATGTCTCTGCCCCTCTGGTGTCCTTCCATTCTCACATTAAATAGAAACATTCTGGGTATTTGACCTGGAATTTAATAATGTTGTGAATATCTTAAGATTCAGACTCATAGTCACTTCATCAGGGGAAATAAGTGCAATCCTTCAGTATTTCCATTAGATTTAAATTTGAAATTTGAGGCACCTCTTCTATGCCAAACGCTGCCTCTCTGTCAGAAATATGAACATGTCTGATAAGTCCCTACTCTACCTTCTACATGGCAGGTCTGAAACTGGAGTTTCCTATTGCCCTACCTGATGATCCTGTAGGACACAATATGGAATTATGTTTATATGGCTTTTTTTTTTTTTTTAATGCTATATCAACATGCATGAGAAGACCTAATATTAATGGCTGTTTAATCTGTTGAAATCTAAGCTAGAGCTATGTCAAAATAAAACATGCTGAAATACTTACAACATAGATCTCAGGTCCCTGGCCTGAGATAGATTTTTTTTCTCTAGATTCATTCCCTGCTATCTTCTAATGTCCATATTACTACCTTATTACCATACCGTCTCCTGATGTAGTCATTCAAGCCTGGTTTTTTTCATAGGTTGGAGTAAGTTTTGCCAACTGATATTGCAGAAACCTTACAAAAATCTCATATATAGGAAAATAGCATTTTTTAATACTCTATCCTGTTAGCAAAGATGTTAAAATCAATAATATGTAAAGGCCACTTGCCAGTTTAATACAAGTTTTATTAGTTATTATATAAAGCTTTCAAGTTTTTGGGGTTTGGGTTTCTTTTTCCTAGTGATTTTATTCAGTTACTTGATCTGCAAGACACACATTTTCTTTTTTTTATTTTCTCCCCTTCCCCTAATGTTTCACCTCAAAGTTGTTTTCCATCCTTGCTATGAATAAACGAGGGTGGAATCAGCCTCTCAGAACAGCTGAAGTGCATTGTAGGGTGGGAGTAGAAATGTAACTGCTAATAAATTATCCATAAGTATTTCAGCTTTTCCCAAGGTATCTTCCCACGTGAAAATAAATATTGATTTTTTTAATTATTCATTTTTCAAAGGATCTTGTTTTCATCTCTGTGAGAAGTCAGATGCTTCAAATTAAACCGGTCTATAATACACTTCAAATTTACCAGAAGGGATTAGCATAGCTTTTATAGCTCAATTTTTGTTAATAGTATTTCCAGTCAAGGTTTCTGTGATTTCAGTAATAACTGGATTTTTTAAGAGTCATAAATCTCATAAGGTTTTTATATGTATATTTAACATAGAGAAAGGTCAAGCAACTTTTTCCCAAATGAACTAACAGGTGACAAATTTGAGGTGAAGCCTCAAATTCTGTACATGGGGCAACAAGTGAAATGAAAAAAGACAAAAAGAAAAACCACCCCAAATCATTGTTGCAATACATTAAAAGCTTTAATAAAAGGTAAAGAATTTCTGAAACAGAATGAGCAAAACACTACATCCTAAACTCCACTCTGAATAGGGGTTCCATTTGTTTATATGTCCTTATAATACATAAGATAATAAACTCATTCAAAGAACAAATTGCACTCTATTTTTGCCATTTCAACTTAAGCAGAAAAGGAGGGGGAAAATAACTGTACCTCTACAACTCTGAAGAAAGTAATCTGTGGGTATGGCAGTGTAGTACCAGCGTTTTGAATGGTTTTAGCTTCTGGAGGTTTTAGATTTATGTTCCAGAAAATTCTCTCTGTACAGCCATGAACAGTGTGATCTCTGAGGGTTTTTTAACAGGCATAAGACACTCTTATCTGTGGGTTATCCTGCTGGTTTGGGGTGGGTTTTTGTTGTCTAGCTGCTCTAGTATCTTCCTACCATCATGTGCTCTTACTGTGAATTTTGTGAACAGCTTATGGCTTGTCAGAGGGATCTTAAGCAACAGTGTCTAGTATGTTTATAACTGTGTCTCCTTTTAATATTAGTGTTTAATATTAGATAAGGACTCCATTTACAATTGTACTTCAGTTCACCTCCAAGTGTTTTCAGAATGTTCTAACTCAATTCTTCCCTGATGCCCTGAGTTGGTAAGAGGTGGTGTTCTGTTAGAGCACAGCTCAAGAGCTCTGACCCCTAATGGGCATTGGCTCACAGGAGCAAACAGGAGTTAGTTAGCTATGATCCTTTAAAAAAATTTATATATAAATATGAAACATGTATTGCTGGTCTTCTGCAGTAAATGTTTTGCTCTACAAATTTCACTGCCATTGTGCCACGCTGCTTGCAAAATTAGGCATAGTCTAACCTTTCCTCCTTCTGTTGTTGTATTTTCTACTGCTTTAGTGATGGGAAGAATGCAGCTTTCCTACTTCAGGACTCTGTAAGGGAGAATCTGTAAGAGGACACACAGCTTTTAAAGAAAAAAAAGAATTTTTAGATCCAGTGATCTCAGCTGGATTGAGCTTCAGAAGTATCAAGGGCAGCCTAAGACAGATAAAAATAGAGAGGATATTTGATTTGATGCTGCTATTTTAATTCCAATATCTGATAAGAATGCTATGTTTGAACTGATTTCTTTGCTTCTTAGTAAATGCACATTTCACTGATTTCAGCAGAGATTACATGACAAGGTCAGAGATCAGCCTTCATCCAAAAGCCACTTCTGCTGTGAGTCTGGCACATTCAGTTCAAGATTTCTACCCCAGTAAACAAGCATGTTTTAGAATTTTTTTCAACCTGCCAGTTTTACAAATTGGAATTTTAAACTAATGCATAGCTGTCAAGCATGTCAAGGTGGGAGAAATTCACTAGGGAAGAACAAAAGTATAATTTATTGACTGCAGTATTTTCCAAATTATTTAAATGTTATTCCTTTCCTGTCTCCATTCTTTGAACTCACTATACCCTACTGACGACTAAAAATACAAGTTTCTGGCAAACATCTCCATACAAATGAGTACATTTGGTTTGTTACTGAGAAAAATGAAGGGCACTGGAAGGTCTTACTATTCACAGTAGTAAACCAACATGTGGTTTGTTGTGGTTTCCCCTGTCTGTGATTATGACAAAGGAAGCATGAAACCCATTATGTTTGAAGCAGGTTTCAGTTTAAATCCTTTATAAGAAATGGCAAAATGACAAAACACAAGTTTTTCTAGCCTGGCAACCTTTGCCTGTTGTCCTTCCACCCATGCAGATTTTTTTCCACCAATTTTTTGTCCGTGGAAACTGGCTTACTGAAGCACTCCCAACAAATGCCAGAACTAGTTCACAGTTTCGGTTCCTTGACTCTAAACCCAGCAGTCTTACAGTGTTTTCCAAGCTTTGTTCCACCCCACTTGCTGTCCTCAGTAACCTGGACCTTGCATCTGTTTATTTCTTTATTTTCAACTCTACTTGGAAGGTTTTGTTTCATAGCTGAGAACGTTTTTCTACATTCCTTGTTCTCTTGGTCTGCTGCTCAAATGCCCTGTATTTCCTGGAGTTCTTTCAGGCTTGTTCACTACTTTTGGGCCAACTGTTTCAAGGACTTTCTACACAAACTTTAGGTTTGTCTTAATTAAAGCTCTCAGGAGATCAAATACTTGTTTGATTAAAGAGCTTGCTAGGATCACCACATATTAAGAAGAAGATGGAAGCAGTGAAAGAGAATCCACAGGATGCAATATTTACACATTCCATATCTTATCCTAATATTTATTGTAGTATATTCTTGTGAAAGTATTCCTTGAAAAATATTCCTCCTCCAAACATTCCCTTTGATAGTTTTAGCTAATTTAGAAGAACTCTTGAAAGATGTGCTATCCATTTGAGTCTTGTTTTGTATATCTATTTTTTTAGCCATTACTTTCAGACTTGTTAGTGTTACATTCAAGAAATGAGCTTGGTTTAGAAATGAGAGACAGACTAATACTAAGGGATTTTTTTGCCTGAAAATTCTGCAGATAATGGCAGAAGGCAATTGCAAATGCTTTTTTTTATTATCATATTTTTATTTCTGAGAATAAAGTAGGCTGTTATCACCTTGTAAGACACACGTTTATAGGAGACTTCAGAGCTAAAGCAAACAGTATGCTCGCTGTCGGTGAAGCAAACTTTGAAGGAAACTGGATGACCACTATGTTTACTATATGTTCTGCCAACTGTGTTGCAAATTAATGTACTGAAGACTGCTGAGCAAAATGATTTGCAGATTTTTCAGTCTGAGTGTGAACTGCCAGCATAAGTATAGTTTTATAGATCAAACGCTTGGCAGTGCTGAGAACACTGAGAGTCATGGCAGCTTCCCACAGAAGGGAATGGTGTTTTATGTGACCTTCCAGGCATCTTCCATGTGGATTAGCACAGACAAAGTCTCTGGATTGCTTATGCCACTCACAAATTCAGTAAGAAATGTGTTTATTACTGGAGGGTAAAGGCAATGTTGGCATCTTCATGGCAGATTGTTCCCTTCCCCTAAAAAATATGTTGATTTCTGTGTTCCAGCTGCAATTCTCATAACTGCTCTGGCAAAAACAGATTTGACTAGAGCAATAGCCATTGGAGCCTATGTAAACCAGCTGAGAATCTGTGATGTTGATAATGAAACAAAATTTGAATTTTGGCCTAATTCTTCAGGGCATTGAGGACTCTCAGTTTCACTAATAAGATTTAAGGACACTCAAAATTATTTTGCAAAGAACTCAACACCTTGCAGAAATAGTTTCTGGATGGATTCCAATGATGTCCAGGACAGATAATTACATTAAACAGATAATAAAGAAGTATTTGACTTTTTTGGTTGCAATAAAACAGATGTTGTGTCTGATCACTAACAATCAGAAACTGTGAACTGAACAAAACTTAAATTGTTTAAAGAGTGTGTAAATAATTGAATGAATTTTTAAAATTGCATTTCAATTTTTTTTTAAGATACCAGAGATTGTGGGGTTTTGGCTTTTCTTTTTGATAAGTATTAATATAGACTGGAAGTGCTCAATCATGATGCCATACTTCAAATTGCCATCTATTCAAAGAGTGTGATTGAAAAGCAGAAAAATGTGGCATCTGTTTAAAAAAAAAAGGGGGGGGGCATCTCTGGAGGTTGTTTGTCTTGCTTTAGAAATTACTTGCATTTGTATTATATTTATTTTATATTTACTTTAATAAAAAATATAAATATCTAATAATAAGCATTGTGTATACTTAAACAGCAGATTTTGTCCCAGAGCATTCTACATAGAATAGCTTCCAGCCCATACCCCACCCTCTGCCCCGTCTTCAATACAGAAACTCTATTGAAATTATGAAAGTGTCAATATTTATTTGTTTACTGTGTTGATGGATGTGTCAGATAACATTTTCTCTTCTTAAGTCAATACTCAATTTTTTAAGACTACAATAATGGAAAACTAAGTAATTTTAGTATTATTCTTGCAACTCTAATTACTGGTGCTAAACACAACATAGTGTTTTACTGTATAACTTGCTGTAAGATAGAAAAGATAGAGGCCATTAAGAATATTTTCTTCTTGCTTTAGAAAGTATTTTAGAACATTTTCTTCTTTTCATTTTTCTTTACTACATGCTGTAGTAAGCAGCTACAGCTTAAAACCAAATGCTGTGTAAATATGCTCTTACAGGTACTTCAGGTAGAGAGCACTGGAGACACTGGAACCGTCAGGTAACCCTGGAATTTCCTTAAGAGGAGAGTTCTTTGATTCTGTTTCATATTAAATAATAGACCTCAGAACTGCAATAGCTTGGCATGAATGTCAGGAGTATGGCATATGAACACTTCAACACAAATGTGAGAGAAAAGGAAAAATATATGAACAGCTGGTTGAACCTTGAAGATGACTGAAAAGATGGTTCTTTTTAGGACAAATTCTCAAGTACTTGCTCTTCAGTATGCTGGTTAAAAATTCTTAGAATTGCAGAATTATGGCTGAAGATTGGGAATGAGCAATTTATGTACTTGATGTTAGGTGGAGACAACAATTGAAATCTTTATGCTTTGGAAGCAGTTGAATGAAACAGCTAACTGCTGCCTAAAGTCTGGTGTTTGAAGCCAGGCATGGAAAAGTAGAGGAGAGAGCTTTACATGAATAAATAATTTTTTGCTGAAAATATGAATGAAATTGCAGCCTAATATTAACATTGTTGTGACAGTGCTTACAAAACAGTGTAGTAATCTAATAGCAAGCCTTGATCCATAGTAATTCTTTCCACAGCACTCATTCCTGTTGATCACCTCAGAGTACTCTGAACATTTCTTGGGCTCTCTGGGTGTGTTTCTGTAGAAATTTAAGCTCTAAGCAGAGTCTCAAGTTTGAATTTTTGCCTTGGTCACCAAGATGCGATGTGCCTGGTTTTGGGGCAGAAACAGTGCCAGCAACATCACACCAGGCAAGGCCTGTAAGCAGAGCTGAAGTGGGACAGCTCCAGCAGTTTTAACTGTTTTACCTTTTCAGGCTGCTCCTACTGTTGGCTTTTTCTTTCCACTCTTCTCATAGAGGGACATATTTAAAAGTTTTCAGCATCAGTAAAAGCAACATGCCACTTAAAAAAGTTGTGAGGTGCATATGTGAGAACTAATAACGTGTGCCACAGCATAGTGAAGTTGAATTTAGTTCAAGCAGATGTATTCTGTGAGAGGGATCTGCTCACAGGGTTGCTAGTTCATAAAGGAATTTCCTAAGTTTTATTTCTTAATTCCTAAGAATTAAGTGATGTTTACACAGGAAACCTTACAAAATCAACAGTTTTGTACTGTATTTGTACTTTCATGTGCACAGATAGGAGAGAAGAGGAAACTGGAAAGTAGCTTGATATTATAATTATTTTGAGCAGTGAAATAATTCCATGACCTGTTGTAATTTCTTTATTAATATTGACCCATAAAATATAGTTCTGCTGTCATGAACATTTTGAGACACAGTCTTGTCTCACTAATGACAAAATGTTTAAATTGGATCAAAACAGATTCCAAGCATTCAAAAATGTGTGTATACAATAATTAGTGGGAAGATGACTTAAACGTTTTTGAGTTTAAGGATGATTTTAAGAAGGTCATAAGAAGGACAAACACAATAGTAGAATGTCAATCCACCAAACATTTTAATTGTTTCTGCACTAATTTGTGAAGGGAAATAAACAGGAAGAGCTGAAATCTTAATTAATGATCACAACAGTGTCTCAATTGGCATATGAGATGCTCAGTGGGATAATTCACATGATTAGAATATTAGTGGATTTAATTTGCTCCAGAAACATCTGCAAGGCAGGGAAAAGGAGAGAATGTATTGCTTTGCATGGCAAATAAGTCCATAAAGAGATGATACACATGTTCTGGGTAAGGATAAAATGGTCAAATCAGCAGTGAATCACCAGATAAGGCTTGTCTCATAGAAGGGAGAAGGACCTTTTATTAAGGAAAAAAAGGAAGAACAAAACTTTCCATAGTATAGATGAAGGTAGTAAAAAAAATATTTTAGAAAATAGATAGAAGCCGTATCATTTGCAGTACATTTTTAATATATAAAATGGGGAGGTAGAAAAGGAAAACAAATTTGAATTATATATGTAATTCTAATTGTAAAAAAAAAGGCAGAAATATTGAAGTACCAAAAATCCTGAGAATTACTGTGAAAAGACACAGTTTACAGATCTCCATGATTACGAAGCTGAATTGTTAAGCAATACCAATAGTATTAAAAAAGTATCAGGCCTTGTGGGCACAACATTTGGAGAATAAAATGATTAAGGCCTGTGTCTAAACTCCTTCAAATTAACACTCGGAATTCAAAGTAAACTTCTTGTACACCTTCCTGGGCATCAAGCTTTTTATTTAATCAAGTTCAGTTTGCAATTTTCTTGCTTTTCCTTGGGGAAGGGGTGCAGATCTGGGAAGCATGTATGAGCTTCTTCATACAGGGGCTTGTTTAGATACCCGTGTTTACTAACACTGTGCTTGCTGAAGGTGATAAAACCTCCCAAGGGCTAAAGGGAAGGCTGGACAAATTTTTGGAGGAGATAAGCACTAATGGTGGTTACATACTTTAAAAGGCACATCTGGAAATCCTTGTACTGTTTGGAGCCTGGAAGGTAATTCAAAAGTTCTTAATTAAAAAAAAAAAAAATAAAGCTAAGTAAATAATTTAGTCTTAATTCCATCAAAGATGGACTTATTTTCCCATTCAGTATTTTCTGTTCATAAATTCAGGTTTTAAATAAATTGGTAGATAATGGCAATTTTAAGATAAGCAAGTATATTTGTGGTTAAAATGGTATTGAATTAAGTTCTTTAAATTTTAGTTTCAGGTTTTTATTTCTTCCTCAGCTTACTGAGATTACTGTTTGTACAGCAGGTTGTCAGCAATTGAACTGGGAACATTTGGAAAATGTTAGATATTTTGAGGCAGATATCAACAACATTAAATTTGGATTTAATGATTTCTTATCCTTCCGATTTTGTTATGGTGTTACTATTCTTAGTTTATTCTTTGTTGCATTGTTTATTTTTGTGCATAATTTCTAAATATGTAATACTAAGAAATTAACTTCAAATCCATGTTACAAATTGAGGAGTGGATCTTGTATATTCATTACATTATTTTCACCTCTTTTCCTGTTGTGTTCTGCTACTTCAGCACAGCAAAGCTTCAGCTGCCTGAACAGACACTGACCTTCACATCACTGATGATCCATCAGTGATACAGATGGAAAGAGAATAAAGGGCACCATTTTTACTGCAAGAAATTATAAAAACAATTTTAATACCATTATGAAAATCTCAGGTCTATTTTGTGTGTGTGGTCCAACGCATAATGTAAGACCAATATGTTGTGTTCCTACAAATCTAGTGTCAGAACAAATAAGTATGGAAAGCTATGTCCTTTAAGCTTTTTGTAATATATTATTTCTAGCTGTGGTTAATATCCCAATTGCATAGAACATTCCAGTTTTCCCTCTTATTCATTTGTGGCTGAATTTGGGGTTTGATTAGTAGCTGAGATGGCTGGGCAGACTCTGCCTCTCTTGCTCAGTCTTAGTCTCTCAGGTGTCTCTGTCTATCCTCACCAGGGTGTAATCCTTCCAATGGCCTAGAAGGATATCCTGATGATGTTCTGAGGTGTTTTCATGGAAGAGTGTCACTGCCTATTTGTCAGGAAGGAAGCAAGGGGAAGTTGGCCACTGGCAATTTCTTGTAGCAGCTTCTGTTTAAAGGAAACAGGCAGGCAAAGACAGTGTGAGGAACAGGGCATCAGATGAAAAGCACTGCAGAGAATCTTAGAGCTGAGGCTTACAGTACGGTGCTAGAGATAACACTCAGAAATGTGTGAAAACTGTTTCTTTGACCTCTATGGAGTTCATGCATTGTGTCTGATTGTTTTGTGTTTCTTTCTTCTTTGTGGGTCCAGTGATGGATGCGAGGATCAGACACAGCCCAGAGATCTCTCCTCATGGCTGTAGTGCCAGCTCTGGATCACAAAGGTGTGTGGGCAGGCAAAGGCAAGGCACAGAGGCAAGGGTCAATGGGATGGCCTGAGGAAGATCCTGAATGAAGCAGGGGCAGGTCTCTCCCTGCAAGACTCTTCAGGTTCTTTCTTGAATAGCTCTTTCTTCAGAGTAGAGTGAACTTGTATTAGTGCCATGTCAGAGAGCTGTCCTTGAGCACAGGCCAGGGTACTCCTGGGAGGCAAGACTGTAAACTTCAGGCCCTGAGAGTAAACAGAAAGAGTGCAGGTATTCCAGACTGTATGGAAAAGAAGATTGATATAGGTTTACAGACAAAATCAATTGCCTAAAGACCTGTAATTGGAGGGACAAAAGATAATTATTTTGTGAACCATTATGATTCAAAATAACTCAACTTCTTTTTGAAGCAGTGTTAATCCATGCAAGCCAACATACTGTAATCAATTTATTCAATTCTCCTGCGTGAAATTAACTGATGGAAAGAATGATCAAGATTTTACTGTCCTTTCAAAAGTGTTTAAACAACAAAATGGTTTTCAACCAGAAACAAGTATAATTCCCCTTGAATGTGGAAAATTAATTTACACTCTTTGGTGTATAATTGTATTACTCTGCTTAAAGCACTTTTTATCATGCTGTAAGTTTGGTAGGTCTCACCTAAGATGGTTTGGTTTGATTTTCTGGGTCATTTTTCACCACAGCTCTCCTTTTTGATAAATTATTTTGTAAAGAGTGCCATGACAAGCAATATATGATTTTCAGTTTGAAATATTTGTCACAAAAAGGAGAGTCCGAATATGATAATGACACATTTTGATGTTTAGAAGCTTTCTTTTTCCTGTTCCTGGGTTTATTCTAGGTGTTTCCCCTATCATGGATGGTGAAAGAAAATTCCAATCTATTTAGCCTTCATAAAGATAATCCTTTAACTCCTCAGAATTCAGGCCACTAGTTTCATACACAGTATGAAATAGGGTATGGAAAAGTTATTTCTGTGAAATGTCCTCACCTCTTACTGACTATTTCATGTTCACTTAATGACAATTCTAAGATAAAGTGTAGCTTGAGATTTCAGATATGTGCACTGATGGTTACTATCTTAATTATCTATAGAGAGAACTTAAAACCATGCAGTTGCAAGGCAAGTACTCATCTAGTAAATTTATAGACACACAGAAAAATGTTCCAAGGATATATTATGTGTATGTTTTCAGAGTAATTGCCAATATGTATTTTGAAATACAATTTTCATTTAGTATTAACAGAGAGTGTGAGAGGATCTATGTATTTGCCTTTTAATATCTGTTTTAGTCCCATCACTCAACAGTCCTTCAGAGTACATACTGCTTATGAGAATTTTCTTTCACCCTCCCTTTCCATCCCTTTGCCATTTCACTTTCTCCAACTTATTGGTTTTGTAATATTAATTCTCATCTTCAAAGTAATTCATTTATTTATCTATCTCCTAATCAATAGTTTCTTTGATTTTTCCATCTTCTGTTTCTTGTTGTGTTCCTTTATACTTCCAAACTCTCTGTTTTACAACTCTGTTTTGTTGTTATTCCGTCATCATCTCTTCATTTCTCTCCACAAGGATGTGTTCAGAGAATAAGGGGAAGGGATTGCATGCTTGAAATTATCTCCTCGCTTTGTAAAATCACATCTTGAGGTTTCTTGGATGATGGTTGCAAATAATTTGTGACATAATTCATATCACATGTGTTACTTAAAAAATCAGCACTTTTTAAATGTTATTGTCCACATCATATATAGATGTGAAATGAAGTTTAAAATTGTGTTTAAAATCAGTTTAAAATCAAGTAGAGATGATGCTTTGTGAGTGGGGTGTATTTTAGTTGTGCCTAATTCTTCTTAATTTAGTACACTTTTTCTATCTTATCCTTCAAATAACGTCTCTAGAAAAAATATAGTTTCATATAATTATAAAGTAATAATTTTATAAAATGAAAAATTATGAAGTATAATTTTTTTCATTAACTATTTTAATTAGTTTTGTGATATTTTTATATACAGCTCATGAGAACAAGGGCCCTTGTATAGCTAGCAGCTTCTCACTATAACAGGTGAAATCATAGTTACAAATATAAACTGTGTGATCTTTTGACACTTACTTATGAGCAGCAGGCAAGATGAGTGAAATTCATGCATAATTATTTCCCAAACCTTTAAAGTAAATTAAGAATTATAACAAGGAATAAAAGCTAGCTCTGTGTTCCTGGAAGGGTGGGCTCTGTGATTCTCCATTAACATTAATTTCTTGTTAAAGCACTCTGCAGCTTTTCTGCCTTGTAACTTTGCCAAATGTTAAACATTAGGGTTGATGTCATGCACCTGCCCTAAACTTTAACTATTTTATAGAAATATAACCCTACATCATTCATCTTTGCAAAGCCAAGTTACAGATAACTTATTTTGCAATAGTAAAGGGAAAGAAACCTGAAGCTGTCTTTATTATTTTATATTTTATATGCAAAATATATTTTATTCTTACTAGTTTATTTCCTATTGTTCTATGCAGCACAATTTTATCATCTTTGGATTCGGAGTGAGAATTTCAAACTTCAGAGTGAAATAGTTTCTGTGACTAAAAGTCTTTTGGCTTATGTGGAATTTACTCAAAAGTGTCTAAGCCTAAAAATTCCATGTACTTTGCCTAGAAGCTACAAGCTTTGAGGTGTTCTATTACTGGCAGGGAGTGACTGCCCTCAGCTCTCTTGCTGCTCCCACTGCAGACAAGACAATGCTCTGTTACCACTGAGGAGCTGGACAGGAGTGCAGATGGAAGGAGGACAGAAGTCTCTGTTTCCTCTGCTGGTAACTGAGGCAACAGAAAAATCAAACACCTTGAATGAATTTTCGGTTAGAGAAAAAGCAGTAGGTGGTGGCTTTGGAAGCCTGGAGTGACAAAAGCTGGGTCAGAAGGAAATAAAAGCTGGAGAAGAAAAAATGGAATGGCGAATGGGAAAATGGAGGGGGGAATAAAAGAGAAAATGGGACAGAGGAGTTGAAGCTAGCGAATTTTATGGAGTGAGAAATTATATCTATTTGTCATTTGGATGCTCTGCTTATCTTCTTTGATGTATATCTGTATATGCAGGGGTACAATTTTCAGTGTTCTTGTCTCTTACAGACAGACAGATGTATTTATAGATCTGAGGTTGGAATTTTTATCAGAATTAGGTTTGGCTTCTCCAAGAACATAATTAAAATTCCATAAGATCTCACTGACCCTGCAATCAATTAATTCCAGGAGCTCAGGGAGAAACTGCTTCAGGGATATGCTCCATGAAATCAACATTTAAATACAGAATGCATAAACAATACTTTAAGAATGCCAAATACAGACATGTACATAGAGGCTCCTTTTTTTGAAGTATTTAAATGATACATGGTACTCTAAGTGTAAGTTAGAAGTGTTGCTAAATGATTTAAAGGTGTATAGAATATTTAGTGCCTTATTATTCCTTCACCATATATACATTTTCTGCTACCACGTTTAGAAACACTCTAAGAAGTACCCTGTGTTGGAAATGAAAATTGACAGAAGCAGCTGTTCTTGCAAAGTGCATTGTTACATTTCATCCATGTGCATCTCACATGAGAACCTGTAGACGGTGTGTGGGTGGATAGTTAATGGTGAGATTATGGTTAAAATAGATTTAATAGTCTGGCTGAGATGGGCACTTTGGGAAGGCAGTGAAAATTCATGAGTCCCCTGCTGTTCTCCTGAGTGGTGCAGGGTGCACCACGCTGACCAAACTGGCATGTCTGAGCTGTCTGCACAGTAGTCAGCCTATTTTTATTCTGCAGGTACAAGTCTCTTTTGTCAGACAGCAAAATCTCTTATTCTGTTGTTTTCTCTCCCTCTAGTCTGATTCTAATGAAAATTAAGCCTTTATGGGTTTTGGTTTTTTTGAGGAATTTTTTTCTTAGAGGATATTGCCTACTAAAAAGTTCAGATAAGTCAGGAACTCCAACTTTTGCTGCTACTGTGTTTATGCCTGAGTATAATTAGGATGGAGTTTGTGACGCAGAAGAAAAATAAATACATGTTCTTACTTGAAACAGAATGTTCTGCCTGGCATTCAGCCTCCATTATGACTCTCAGAGGATCATAATGTTTGTCCCAAATGTTTAATATGAACATCTATTTCTTTAATCAGCCAGACGTGTTGCCTGTGTTAAAGCAGGAAAGAAAGTAGCTGGAACCTGGAAACTAGCAGAGCAGAACACTGTGTTTTTAATTGGAGGGGAACTGAACAGAATTCTTCATGTGGATGAATATTGGTCAACATCTGAAATAATTTGAAGGCAGTCTTAAAATCCACTATGTGAATTCTTGCCTGTCTCCTTAGCAGATGTGAGGAAAGGTAAGAGTTACAAAATCTCTGCTATTGAAACCATTACAAATACTATTTGATGGTTTCATCTACAGAAGGATTGAAAAAACATGGAAAATAAACCCCTTTCACAGAAAGCTTTAAGCATTTCATAACCTTTTGAGCCCAAAGCAGGATGATCAGGTAACAGAATACCATATTTTCATGTCAGGTGCCTTTCAAACAGCAACTTCAATTGACCTGAGACATCCTAAAAACTGCCTTACTCCACCCTGTGATTGATTAGCCCTGAGTTTTTCCAGAGATCTTGTTTTCAAATCTACTATTGCTTTCCTCTACTAGACAACAAATGTTTATTAGAACAGAACAAAAAATAACAAAAATAAAACAACTAAAATCTTCAGTGACTTCCCCTGGAGTATTTCTTTCAGAAATCTACTAATTAATAATGAATTAATAAGATTAACTAAATGGCAAAGCACAGTTTCCTCTCAGGCTCAAAACAGCAAGCTAACCACTTGCAATAAGACACCTAGACTTGTGTTTATCTCATCAGTTCCTTGGCTCTCAAAGGAGAAATCCTGTTTCTGATGGGTGCATGAGGTTGTCTAAACACATATAAATAAAAACAAATCAACACATAAAATTATATGATGCAAGACCCAGTAATTCTGGTCAGCCAAGCAACACATTGGCAGCTGTGCATATATCTTTTCATATTTTCTCTGCTCATATACTGTTCAAGTTCTCAGACTGACATGAGGACACAATCCTGGGCTAGACTAGCTTAATTATTATAGACTTTTGATGTCACAGACATTAGCCAAGTGAGGTTTTACACAGTGTATATTTCTGGGCTGACCTCTTCCCTAGAGGAACTGCATTAGAAAAATCCCTAAAGTTCTCTTTATGGACACAGTTTTAGATATCTGCTTCTATAAAAATAAAACTCTTATCAAAGAAGGGCTCTTCACAAGCTCCTTTCATAATATTTCCATCCCCATAACCTTGAACTGAAGACACTTTTTTTAAACTTTAAATCCATATCCATTTCTGCTGTCATACAAATTAACATATGGAAATGCAAATCAACCCTCTTGAAATGCTGGCAATGATATTGGCAGTGTGAGTGGCATTGTGTCAGGGTGTTGAGCATGCTACTAGATCTTAACCATCTTGACCAGCTTCAAGTGAGGCATCCACCTATACATCCTGTAGGATGTTCATTTATTTCCTGAGCATGGAGATCTTTTCTGAACTGTTAAATCTGGCTCATCTTGCTGACTGATTTTCCTGAATGAGCCATAAATGAACCATTGCAGAATGCTTTGTCTTCAGTCTTGTTTTTGTTCATCTTATGCTATTTGTGGCAGAGATCCTGAATAGATACCCCATTTCAGCCTGTTTGGATATAGTGGGACAGTGACCTTGTTCATGAGGGCTCTGTCTGTTCTATGGCATTTCTTTGTTTCTGGCTGTTGCATGCACACTCCTGCTTCTCCTTGATGCATAGATCAAAATGTCAATTGTCCAACTGTTTCTGCATATTTAGGCCCAGGTGGATATTCAGAAGATGGAATATGATGAAGTAATGAAGGGCACTAAACCCTACCCTTGTAATTACCTTAAAGTTTATACTTGTCAGGCAACTACCTTGTCTTAGTGATTATATGAGAGCTCTGTCTTCTTTAAAGCTTTGCTGATGCATCCACTTAAAAAAGGATATAATTTGAAATAATGAGCTGCATTTTTTTATTCTTGTACATAGAAATTATGCAGTCATACTGCAAACAGTAAGCTTAATTTAAAGAAAGAGACAGAGAATGCTGAGTACGTCAGCATCCTTAGAAAGCTGTCAGAAAGTTCAGCATCTTTGTTCAATCTTTTTGACTCTTTCATTTCATCCTCACCAAAAGAGAATTACACCGATATAAAGGGCAAACCACCCCAGATTATTGCTGCTATGGATTGCTGGAGTATATTGCAGTACCATAACCACTATATATGTTATAGCAAAACTTATTGGCCTCGCTATGTTGTATGCCAAAAAAAAAACTCCTAAAAAAAAATCTCTGAATGAAACTCTCATATCTTATCTGTATTGAAAATAAATCACAAGAAACTATCCACAAAAGATTTGATGCCACATAGGAAATGACCCATATATATGTCTTAGTTCTTCCTTTTCCCCTAAAGGAAAGCATTTGTCAAGTGTGGAAGACTTACTGCTGCACTTTTGACAAAAAGAAAAAGGACTCTGCTGTATACAATGTGAGGAATGAATGTCTGGCTGATTAAAAGCCTGAAAATTCCTTTTCCTTTGAAGGGAGAAACAAAAAGTTAGAAGTAAAAGATGGTAAAAATTATTATCCTTTTTTCTAATTGGCTCAACATTGTGAACTTACTTATTACTTGTATAAAAGTGCTTTTTAAGACATAAGTCAAGTGTTCATTAGAAAGGCTAAAGGAGATATCCAACCACATGCTTAATACTGGTTGCATTAGATGTTTTGTGTAGTTCAATAATCAGTGTTATGGTTATCAAAATTAATTACTCTTATCACATTAATCCTTGTTAGATCATTAATAATATCCACAAACGATATGACAAAAATGCTGTTACCTGACTCAAACTGGAAATTATTAAAATAAATTTTTGTAATAATAAGAACAAGGGAAAGAAAACAAAATAAAAGCTTTTTGGGGAACTTTTTAATCCAAAGCAGAGGTTATCAGGTGATTAATGCCATGATAAAACTGTAGGAATGAATGAATGAATATTGGATGGAATACCTGAGAGAAATGAATGATTGTTGTTACATATGACAGAAGATGTCATACTGTCAGGAAAACAGGAAATGAAAGAGTGATAACACAAGCAAGGTATTTCATATCATATCAATGAAACTCATTTAATGTAATCTAAAAATTTAAAAACAAATTTTGTCAAAGTGAAAAGAATCCAGTCTTTATTTTTGAGTTAATAAATATATCAAAAGGCTGTTTATATTTTTAAAAGCCAAACTTCTTCAGGTTCTCCATCTTTATTGCATCTTTGTGTTTGTGATGTGTTTGGAATGCTGTTTGAACTCCTAGTACAGCTAGAATACAGAGGGCACAGAGAAAACCTTTTGACTTGTAGGCTATCTTAGATTTTGCCATATTCCAGGGTTTTACTCTGTAATAGAGGAGGAAATGCTTGAAATAGAAGGACAATTGCTTTACTTTTTACTTCTCCACATCAATTTTTGTCTGCAATTGCACTAGGTATTTCACTTGCCACGTGAAGGAGGGTGTTTTTGTGTGAAGGTCTCTATTGCTAGATGGAAAATCAAAGTGCTTCTTCTTTTCAGGGGGAGATGACTGTACCTCAGACTAAAATTCAGAGGAAATAGATCTGCAAAGAAAAATGTAAGTGAAAGTTATGAGCTTCCTTAGGGAGCTCAGATTCACTCCTACAATGTGTAAAATTATTCTTCAAGAATCTGTGAATCTTTCAGATAACTTCAGGTTTCTAAATGTCTTACTGAGATTCAGGGATACAGTCTGAGATGTAGATGTAGTTTTCTTACTCTTTAGCATTTTTTATTCCTGCTGTATGATTCAAATTTTTTAGGGTTTTATTGCTACCAAGTTGTCTGTGAAATAGCAGTAATTGCATGGCTAAAGGAAGAAGAAAGATTAGTTATTACATAAGACAACAACACTTCATTGGTATATCCAAAATTCATCTTACTATCTCTGCTTACTGAAAAATTTAAGCTGAAATTGCAGTATTAAGTATTTCCTGAAATCATCAGGAAATATTTAAAATTCTATTTATATATTCCTGATTTTATGTTAATGCCAGGTATGCATTCCTGATTTCATACTACCGAGGATATTTCAGCAAGGTTGTATTGGAGCTTCCTTTCTTGGAATGATATGAAAAAATAACTTTCATGTTTCTATCAAGAGCATATGGGACTGGAAACTTGTTTTAATGCAATATTGGTTAATGATAAGGTATGTGAATTTCCTAGGCAAAGCAAACCAAATTATCCCAAGAGTATAGACTCTTAGAAACTGGGAAATCAAAATATCTAAAAAAAAATTAAATAGTTCTACTCTCTTGGTCTAACTACAGCTAGAGTCATCTACTTATTTATAATTAGAATGAATGGTCTACTGTTCTACTACATTTACTTGAGCTTAAATCAGTAAAGCTTTCTTTGTGCAGAGGAGTACATTTAGATTACAAACTATGACTTAGTCATCTTTTATAGTCAGTCTAGAAAAGAAAAAAAATGGCAGAGAGGACCAATTTTTTTTTTTTATTGAAAACTCAGGTTAAAATAATGAACTTCTGATATTCAGAATACTTTAAAAAATTATTCATTATTCCATGTTGCTGTGAGAACTGAATCAGGCAGGAATTCAGTTAGGAATGACCCTAAACTATTAAAAAATTATAACATTACATTTAATTATGTGATGTGGTCAAACCTGTGTTCAAAATACTTGAATTTATGCACACTTTGTGTGCACGGGTGTCCCTGTGGCTGAAAAACTATGTTGATAACAAATCCTGAGCTCTAGGCTGCTATGGCAACAATGGTAGCATTCAGGAGTCAACTAATTTTAGACTAGCTTGGGTATGTCTACAAAGATTGTAGTTATGCTATTGCCTACAGTAAAAACATAACCTTAGTTCACTTGAGCATTTTAAAATATAAAAAAAATCCTGAACACCCAAAAGTGATATTTATACATATATGATGTGTTACTGGATGTTTGAGCAACTTCAGACTCTTTTTTTTTTTTTCTCTTTTGGTGTATATTCTAAGATATATTGCAGCAATCAAATGAAAGGCGTAAAAAAATGACCTTCATGACCAGAATACATACCTGAGGCAAAACCAATCTGCTTGAGGTTTCTTTCCGTATTTAGTAGATTGAAAATCCAATAATCTCTTTGACAAGAATGTTAATGTCCATGTTTGTCCCCTGGGAATCGATGAAATTTTTCAAGGAAGTATAATATTCATAGGCAGTGGTTATAACATGAAGATGGGAATGGAACATCTAATTTTTACATGAGTGGGGAATAACACAGTGCAGGGATGGAGGTCACCTTGAATTACAACTGATACATGTCGCAGACTTCTCTGGTCTGGGCAGAATGACAAAATGCCTTGTGCAGGTAGACCTACAGATAATTTATGGCCTTCAGCAGTCTGCTTTCATTCTCTCTGTATTGCTGATGGTATGTCAAAATTAGAATCTGGTTAAAGACCAATGTCAGTAAACTGGTAGAGCAAGGATGGATTTTATCAGGGTGCTTGAGGAAATGAATTGGAGAATTGAGCTGAAAATTATCAGTAGCAGTAGGTTCCAGAATACAATACCAGATACTCTGACATGTGCAAGAAAAATATTGTATTGATTTTATGTTTTTAAATTATAGACTGATTTAACAAAATGTGCTTGCAAATCTGTATCATCATAAAGGTTTTCATGTGTTATATATGCGACTCGTTTTGGAAGCTACTTAAGAAACTTTTACATTTGGAGACCTAAATTAAGTATGTTTAGTCTGGTTTTTTCTGACACTGCTTCCAATATTAAAGCATGGCTTATTTTAACATAAACAGAAGTTTCCCTTGATCTCACAGCTGAGAATAGCAGTGATTCCCTTTCCAAAAAATTAGCTAAATAGTTTTAATTTACACACCTTATTATCATTTCATCTTCGGCTAGGTAAGTAACACTACTGTTGAGTTCCATGTCTAAGAGAATTTAATTTCTAATAAAACACTAAACCAAAATCAGGGCTACTTGACATTCACTAAAGCACGAAAGAAACACAGCTTGATTTATAAAATGCTTAGATTAAAACATTGCCATTCTACATGGCTGCATCTCCACATATGAGTTCTGAACCAGGGGAAGATGATCTGCTGTGATATGTCCTAAACAGCACACATACTTGAAGATTTTGCTGCATTTTGGAAATATGTGAGTTACTCTTCCTTACAATGACAGCAGTTTTGTAGGTTGGTTTTTTATCATTTATATATGAGGGTTGTTCCAGTGTGTTGGGATGCATTTTACAGCCTCTGAGATAGACCTTGACTAAACACATTTAGGACTATAACATTCATTCAGTTCTGGAGTGCTACACCTAGTGGTGCTGTCTTTAAGATCTATCTATTCCTGGTTTACCTGCTGTGGCAAGGTGATAGTGGAAATGGGGAAGTGATTTTTCTATGCAAGAAAGAAGGAGAGAAAAGTTCCAGAGAGACACTTTCTAAAATGAACATCATCTTGATGCTCAGAGCATTAAACATCATTTTTTTCTCTCTCTCTCTTTCCTATTAGAAAGATCTCTTTAATCTCTTTAATGTTTGTTCTCTTCACCTCAGTTCACCAAGCAGTCTTCTTGTGCATTTGAGGGAGGTCCTGATGTATTTTTAATGATTATTTTCCTGATACTACCTGGAAAAAATTTGGTTTCATCATAGAATCAAAGCAGAAAACAAAGAGATTTTGAAAAAAAATTGTTTGACCCTAGAGCTGATAGAAGAAAAGTTTCCCAAACTGGACAACAGAATGATCATGAATGCAACATTTTCACTCTTTGTGCTATTAGCACATTATTTAATCTGCTTTTCAGAAATTGATATATGTGAAAATATGAAGGAAGCAGAAAGCAAGAATATACACAGAATATAATTTTGAAGAATGTATTGACTACTAAAACAGTAAGTGCCCAACAGACCACTATACTAGAGGAGGAAATATGTTCTTCTCTCAAAACTAGCTCAAAAATGTACTGACTTGATCCTTTGATCCTTTCACTGCTGAAGTGAAAACTCAAAACTTACCTTGTGTCAGTGAGATAAAACATTATTTATATTGGATCAATTCCTGAACCCAGTTGTTTAGAAAGCAACATGCGGCAACAGGTTGCATGGACAAATCCAGCACAGAAGAATGGCTTCATCAGTTAGCAGAAACTACAATCTTATATTTTTCCTTTATGCACAAGCTCAGATGATCCAAAGCATTTATTAGGGAAGTAAATATTTATATCTTTAAAGAGATGAGATGGAAATGCAACCCAAACAACTTTTACTGATTACAGAGTAGCAAGGTACTACTCTCTGCTAGCCCAGAAATTGATATAGATTCTAAAAATAGTTAGTACAAACTGTTGGTGAGTTTAGAAAACATAAGCAAGAAACACCAAAAGGAAGTGTGGCTGCTAGACTTTGAAAGAAACCCCTGAGATGTAAGCTTGGCTTCTGTTCAGATTTTTTTCTATACAAACTTGTGCAAGGTCACTTCTACCTCTATACACTGTCTCTCTCATTTATAAATTAAGAATAATACCTGCCTGTCTTGGATTATTTATGCTGAAATTAATTAAAATTAATAAAAGCACTTTTCGAATTTAGTGTTGCAAAAGTGCTAGAAGAAGATTACTAGTTTTGGTAAAGAGGATACTTGTGATGAATAGTAAGAGGAAACACCACATACTAGATGGCTAATAAAGCTAGAAAAAATGACAAAGTTTTGCTTGGCTTTTGTGGAGCAGGAACTGTTTTCCTGAATTTTATACCTTTCTTTCTGAAAAGAGGTAAGTCTTATGAATTTTTTTCCTTCTCTTTTTTTTTTCCTTCGAAAAAGCTATTAGGTCTACAACAACACATGCAGACTATGAAGATTTTAATGAGAAGGTGGCTTTTTCACGCTGTAGAAGTCTTATTATGACTTTCAGTCATGGGTTGACTCAAAGAATTTGAACAAATATGGGAAACTGACTAACAATTACAATGGAGAAGGAAACTCAATTTTTTCTTAAGTAGTCTACCTTGAAAGGAGTACTTTCACAGGGGAATTTTCTTTGCAGACATTGTGACTATTTTCTAATCAGGAAGAGGAGACTGACTTCTTAAATATTTTTCCATATACTGTTTTCTGGAACAGCCAATCATAGCCTGCAACTTGAAATGGGTCTTTTTGTGATCACTGGTGGAACAGTGTCAATACATTTTGATTAAAATGTGAATGAGTCTGGTGGGTTGGTGTTTAATGCCAAGTGCCCACCAAGCTGCTGTCACTCCCCCTTCTCCATTGACCTGGGGAGAGAAACAAGATGGAAAAGAACTTGTAGCTTGAGATAAGGCAGTTTGCTAGAGCAAAAGAGAATGTTTGTACATGCACAACCTAAGAGAAAAAAAATAAAAGTTTTGTTCTCTACTTCCCATCCATGAGCCATGTTCAGACACTTCCTGGGAAGCAGGACTTCAGCACACAGAGAGGTTGCTCCAAGGAACAAACACTATAAATAACAAATGCCCCCAGTTACACCTCTTTTTTTTTTTACCTTTTATATCTGAGCTGATGTCATTTGCTGTGGGATACTCCTCTGGATATTTTGTGTCAGCTGGCCTAGTTGTGCTCCCTCCCAGAATCTCTCCCATTTGCAGCCCATTGATGGTGGAATGTTGGGAGACAGCTCTGATGCTCTGCCAGCCCTGTCCATCAGTGCCCAAAACACTGGGCTGATATCAACACCTTTACAGTCCAAAGCACAGCACTGTGAGGGAAAAGACACATTAGGCACCTCCAGGAATATTCAAATAATAGCACTGCCTGACAGATCATTTTGCAAGCCTAGATAATAAACATTGCAGATATAAAACTCAATAAAAAGGTAATAAATGTTCAGAAATGCAGTATATTCATAAAGTCATCTGTGATAGTTCTCAATGAATGCTAGATTCTATTTGATTTTAGAGATATATTATCACAATATTGGCAGTTTTTTAAAGAACATTATTTCAAATTCTTAAAAAGATTAATTTGATTCTTTTTAGGTTATTGTATAGCATCTATGCTTATATAACTTCTGGAAAATAGCACTTTTTAAAGAAAGACTGAAAAATTCACCCAGAGTTTATACATAATCTGCTCTGTAGTGTCTTTATTTGTAGCAAAACTGATTAAAAAACAATATCAGTTCTTGAACAGAACCAGTGCTTTATGATACTACTTCAGCTTGCTTCCTTAGTGATTTTTTCGTGATATTTCCATGTAATTGTACTGTGATGTATATGTAATATTATACTGAAATAAAATGAAAATTTATAATTAAGTCAGAAATAATATTTCAATGGCAAAAATATTATCTGTTAATTAGCTGCAAATAGCAAGTGATAGCACTTCTCTTTGATTTGTAAAGTTCATTGAAGGAATTGGAGTTTATCTTATCTGAAAGTCCTAACTGTAGTCTACTATCATTGAAATTCATTTCTCTGGCCATAGATTTTCAAATGAAACTCAATACTGGTATTTTTTAACTGCATTAAAGGTTTGCTGCTAGCTCTTTTCTTCTTATAGGATTGCCATCATCACAAATTATACATACTAAAAATAACACATGCAAACATAGGTCACTGACAAATTAAAAAACCCACCATTATATTATTAAGGCTTTGAATTAATGGTCAATAGTTATCAGCAGCCACACATTTAATTTCCTTCTTGATCCTATGTCCTTTTCTTCCAGTGCAAAATATCTGTACATATCCTGTTTTCAGAAGTGTTCATTTCCACAGGTTCCATTCCTCAACTGCAAATTATGTCCTTGTTTCTTTGCTTTAAATTCTTCCTGCCTAAAATTCTTTGCAACCTTTCTCTTCGTGCTTAAAAGAGGTTCTACATTTTCTGATAAATGCCTGCTTCCTTGTTAACATTTAGAATAACCCATACATGGAACCAATCATTATTACACTCTCCATATCTAACGTATGTACTGATCAATTATTTCTAGGCATGCCACCAATTCAGATACAGCCAAAGGGAATGTTTACAAAGGTGCCAGGTGAGTTTGGAACAAAGTTCCTGCACTCCCCATAATATTCAGGCATTGTAAAGCACTTGCACTGGGAAACTGCTGAGCAACAGATTTTTGTGACTCAGAAGATAGCAAAAATTAGTGATTCTGTCCAATCAAATAGAAAACAAATTGCAGTAAACATCCTACCTGTGTGCATATTGAGTAGAAAATCCTAGATATTGCCACAAAAATTGTCCTTGCTAATTTTAAATAGATTAATTTCTAGTCAGTCAAGTGTTATGATTGTCACACTCTAGAGTGAAGTGGCCTCACCTCAATTACTTTCTGCAGGTTTTGGAGCTACAATTCAAGAGGGCTATAAAGCTGTTAGAGAATTTCTAAAGGAGAGCCACAAAGATGGTGAGGGGCTTTCAGGGGCCCTAGGAGGAGCTTCTATTTGCTCTTACACTCTTAGTAGTAACTCATTTTCTCTGTTACATATGAAAAAAAAGCCTTCCCCTACTTTTCCAGCAAACAGTCTTTCATTAAAGCTTGATTTTTCTGTGAAGTTTCATGCAAATATGTAATTAGCTTCTGAGTTCCAGTCAACAGAATACTGGCCTAAAAAAACTCTATTTAGGTCTCATGGTATTTTGGGCCTCTATGGTCTGATGGTTAGAACATGCAGAAAGTAAAAAACTACAGAGGAAGAATAGTTGGTATCTTTGGGTTATGTAATCATTTAATTACCCACCAAAAAGGTAAAACTGTTCACTGAAAGAGAAATATTTGCAACAGCTGTGTAGTACAGCATGTGCTCTCATAGTTCAATCACTATAATAGGAATATAAATCAATCTGTGATTTTTTAAATGTTAAAAGGATTTTATAATTTTTTGTAAAATGCAATTGCTAATACTGCATTGTTGGGGTTTTTTTGCAAGTGCAGTGTAATTTATTTTTGAAGCTTACTGTGTTTGCACTTTTTCCTTGATATAAGACATGGCATTCATTTTATTCAGTTCCTGTCAGTTTAACATTGATGTAATCAATTGTATTGATTGCAGTGGATTACATGATGCATTTGTAGATGAAAGGAAGTATAGTTGAGATTGCCTCAATAACAGAAGGTGTGGACCTTACTGTATTGGAGTATTCTCAAAGAAAGAGAAAAATAGACTGAAGATAGACAAAAAGCTCTCTATACTTTGTGCTGGGAGATATCAACTTTATGACCTTAAAATAGGAACAAAATAATTCACAGTTGTTACACTGGCCCAACTCCTCAAATTACGATTGCAAGCCACTGAACTGACCTCTTCTTTTTTGTTCTGTTTTCCTTCTTGTTGAATGTCTGTTTCAAAGATGTTAGTATTATCATCCACTATCATTGTCATCTACTAAAATTGCTATTATTACTGTTATTATGTTTTCTGATTATTAAAAAAGGGAACAAGATGCAGAATACACTTTGCAAATATATAATGAACGAATGTCTCCCAAGTTAATAAAAACTAAGAATAACTAAACTGAAGAGAGTGATTTGAGACAGAAAATTCAGCTTCTGAAAGCCTAGTTTTTATTGAATGACAGATTTCTGCATCCAAAAGAACTGTTCGCTGTCCAGAGCTAGGGTTTTTAAGTCATGGCATGGAACTTGTTTGGAATTATTTCTTTTTGCCTTTTGAATACTCCTTTTTTCAAAGTTTAGGCAAACAGGATTTTCTTCTTGTGAACACAGGTGAGTTGGTTTTGGATTTAACATTACTGGTGGATATGTTCAAATGAAATGGATGTTTCATTTCTCTGTACTTTTGCATTGTGTTTCCATTTACCTTCCTTTTCTTTTTTAAAAACTCTAACTTTCCCTCACTCCGCACAGTATTTTTCTTTTTCTTCTGTTTTTCCAAGCTCCTGCTGGTGAGCATGGGCTGTAACTCATTCCAAGTCAAGTGCTAAGGGCCATCTGGTAGGTTTAACAGACAGATAAGTCTTGCAGTGTTTAATTGAATGAGAGTGAATTCCAGTCTTCAGAAATTACCTTGCAGAACTCAATTATTTAGTAAAAGAAAACCTGATTAAAAATAGTGACTTTGCTACAGGATATAGAGATGTCTAACTTAGAAATGAAGTTCTGGATTTGGATCCTGAAAAAACATGAATGAATTTTGGAATCATGTAGCTTGAGGGGTTTGGTTCTAGATACTAAGTTAGCAAACTTCAGTAATTCATTGGTTAAAATTCATGTGTGTTTACTGTAGCTACTATTTCAATCTCAACAATGTTGCATCACTTTTATTCTTGTTAATCAATGAATGTATGCAAGTAAGTATTTTTCAGTTCTCTTGTTCTCGGCTCTACACAAATCTCATCAGCTGCCATTCTCATTTTTTAACCCTTTGACAATGTATGAAAATCCTACCACAATTGTTTTTGAATTCTCATAGGTATTTTTTGCACACAAGAGAGTGGTCCTTCATTTTTGAGACTTTTTTGAACATCTCAAGCTAAAATTTCTAGATGAAAGATCTCAATGCATTGCTATGGAGAATTAAAATATTATTATTAGTTCAACTGTCTTTTACATGCTTATTTAGTATTTTACACGGTTCTTCAGTCATTGTCTTCAAGGTTGTGTGGAACAGGTTTCTTTAGATTGCAGTAGGCTTCTACTGTCTGAAGAGCTGATAAGCACACATGCTTCATGTAAATAGGTTACTTATGAAATGAACACTGATATAAGCATGGGGGTTTGTATGCAAGCTTTACTTTGTCCTTACTGTATTGTTGTCCTTGTTGTAGTATTACTTGTATTTTCTCCTGATATTGTGGCATTTGGGGGAGGGAAGAAAATGTGTGCATTACAATCCTGCTAAAAAAAATATTCAGGGTCCAATTTCAACCAATGAGGGACTAGGGGAGAACTAAATTCCAGGGATTTGGGGTTTGAGGTGCTTACATGAGCTGAGAAAAGCTGAAAGACCAGCCCAACTGTTTGTTATGATTGGAATACAAGCTAATTATGTTGTTTCACCAAATTAGCAGCAAAAACTTACAAGTTGGGAGGCTGATTAATTAGCTGCAGAATAAATTTAGCAACACATTAATATTAGTTGATACTGAAAATTTTCATAATACTCTTGAATAATCTAAAAATGTATTTTCCATAGTTTAAAATGAAATCTTCAATTTTATTTTTTTATTAATTATTGTATCCATTACCATTGCATGTGCAATACCTGGTATTCAATTGCTGTGTCAGGGTTATTTAACATTTTAATATTGAGCTGATACATCTTCTGAAGTGGTCAGCTTGAGACCTAGGCATTCAGTTCAACTTTATGCTTCTACTTGGAATCATCCCCTGAAATTATCATTCCTGTTGTAATACCTCTACCATTTTTTATCTCATTCGATACTAAAACTGGGAGCATTTTATTTCACTAATTCTTTTAAATGTATCACTGTAATTGAAGAGGGAATGCTTACATATTTCATTGTAACTAACACTCTGGAAAGAAATTGAGAGGCTGAAGGTGTAAAACCAGGGAGGCAAATGAAAAAAATCTGCAAAGGAACAATATTGAAAAAAAATATTTTATATGTCATCAGAGATGAGTTTAGATTATCTGCTTTCTCAAATGGGTACAATTCAGAAACTTATTTTTAAAAATCAAATGCTGCTTTCTTCAGCATTTTTATTCCTATCATTTCTATTTAAATGACTAGCATGAAACAACTATTTTGTATTTAGTTTAGTTTTAGGGGTTTAGTTTAGTATTAGAGATTTTCCCCCAATTATTTAAATGAGATGACTAGGTACATTATTTAGCTCTCAGTTAATTCAGACAGATCTCTAGTGTCAGGACTCGTCACTACTGACTGAGTTAGGTGACAGTACTATTTGCTTTTCTGTTGATTTTCCTTTGGAGCTAATGGAGGACTAATGGATTTGTTGCAGTCTAGATACAGTTTTGTAGAGGGAAAACCATCACTTTGTTTACTTTTGCTATAATCATAAACCTTAGCAAAATATTACTATAATTAAGGTAATATAGGCCATACTTAGTGAATTTCAAATAATAGTTGTATTTAATAACTTTAATCACTGTAGTTACTGGGACTAGTTTAGATAATACATATAATGTTTTGTATCTGCATGAAGGTGTATTTGCAAGCAGTTGTGTTCTATAAAAATTTAAGAAATTACTTCCATTCAGGAGGTATATGATAACACTCTAATCATAACTCATTGCAACAGCAAAAAACATGGAATCCCTTCAATAAATCCTAGCTGATGAGCAGCTGACAGATGAAGACATTGCCTGTGGTAGAAGACACAAATTTGGGAAAGACAGGGAGCCCTTAGAAATGTGAATGATCCAAGAGCTAGTGTGAAACAGGTGCAGCAGAAACTTAACTTCAACATTTACAATTCAGATGGGTGCTAGTAATTCAAGGCAATATGCCACCCTTGAATTATTTTTATTTTCCTGTTAAAAGTTATATCAAGACTGAGGTAATCCTATGGGAAGTATCCATTATTTTTCTGTGAGAAACTTTATACTGTTTTTACTATGAACAGCAAATCTTCTATTGTGTAAATTGAAATTGGTATAGTTTTGTCTGGCAGGAAAAAATAGTTAACATAACAGCAATAATAATGGGCAATCTGTGCTAATGGGGGCATTAGTGGAGTGCAATAGCAGCTACAATCTTGTGCAATTTTGAAAAAAATAATGTCTATTTAAAACATCTTTGTATGAAATAAGTATTTCTGTATAGGTAATTCATGTGACAAGATTCTTTTCACCAATCCATCAAAATGGCAACATTAGAGTTTCTGTTGATTTTGTCAATCCTATTGACTAGAGAAGCAAAAGGAGCTAAAAAATAAAATAGTAACTAAATATCATCAAAAGAAAAATTAGAGTTGGACAAAAATAGCAGACAGGTAAAATCATGGTTCTACTGACATCAAAGGGAATCTAGGTTTGATCCATGCAGTCAAGGTTTCATGAAGTGTATAGAGACCTGTTTTGAAGACAATGGAATAAAAATATTGTCAGATTTTTTGAATAGAAATTGCTAGGGCAAGTGAAAGTTTGTGTGTGTGGCACAGGGCAACCCTGAATGGATGGAGCAGGGAGTAGGATGATGGGAATGATGGAAAGTTGAGTCAGCAGTGGTCTGGCAGCCAAAAGGGCCAAGTGATATCCTGGGGTGCATCAGGCACAGAATTACCAGCAGGAAAAGGGAGTTTCTTCACACAGAAGTTCTTCACCTAGAGGGTGACTGTGCAGTGGAACAGGCTGCCCAGGAAAGTGGCCATGCCAGAAGTGTTTGGACAAGGTGAAGGTGTCTCAGGTACATGGTGTCATTCTAGAGGTTGTCCTGTGCAGAGCCAGGATTTGGTCCTGATGATCCTTGTTGTTTCCTTCCAACTCAGGATGTTCTGTGCTTCTATTATAATGTCACTGGATTGCTTTGATTCTGAAAAGACAATGCTGAGAGAACAAAAAATAGTAAAAATCTATCCTACTGTCACAATTCTTCACAACACAGAGCATGTTCCAAGAGAAAGAAAAAAAACACGGACAAAAAATAAAAGTACCTCTTACTGTTATTTATTGGTCTGTGATTTGATGTGGAAATGAAAACAATGCTGCCTACCGTGCTAGTTCTTGATTTTATGGAAGATCTTAGGCTGCTTTCTTATTTTCTACAGTGCTATCAGGCTACCCAATTTATTTTTAACAGCAATCCTTAAAATTCACGAAAAATAGTTCAAGACGAATGTAGAAAGTAATCAGCTTTGTGTCTTTCACATGTAGGCATTTGTGTTGACTAAGTGCTTTGGAATTCAAGTCTAACTTAGTTTTATGAGTATTCTTCTCTAATATTGACTTTTTTCTTGGGGGACAGGTGGAGTTGAAAAGGCAATTTTGATCTTGGAAAGATATAACTTTTTTATTGTTTGTTTTCAATAACTAAATAAATAACCTTTTTTTATCCATATCCTATGAAATATTGTTCTGATTATTTAAAACTTCTACCTCAGGTACTGAACAAAACAAAGAAGGCTGCCAACAGCAAGTTTTACAGGATATGGATATCAATTTATTTAAAATGCTTTCTAAAATAAATGGGAATGCACTGTACTATAATTCAAGCATTCTTCTGTGTGGTAACTCAGGAAGCTGTTAATAAAAAGAAAGAAAAAAAAAAAAAAAGTAATATTACTGATACCTGCGGGAAAATCTAGAATACTGGTCACTCATATTAAATTTATATCAACTTTATGAGGTTTTTGTCATCTTGACACATTTATGGAGCTGTTAAATTTTTGCTGCCTGGGGGATATAATGTACTTGATGTGACCCCACTTATTAAATCGAGACGATGCAAGTTACATTGATGACTTGTCATTCAGGAATAAAACAGAGCCAAGCCTTCTCTGGGCTAGAGGAAGGACATATTTGTAGCAAAATAGGTAGAGAAATAGATATGGTCATCTATATCAAGGAGACACTTGGAAAGAGGATGAAGGAGAAACATGCAGGCATTTACTCAGGTGCTCTCAAACCTCCTGCAGTAGTTCATGGCTAGTGAAACAGGGACACAAGGTACAATGGCCTAAAAGACCTTCCAGTGTCCCAACATAAAACCTAAGAGGAGAAGCACATATACAGGATTTGTTACACATGTCAAATTTCTGTA
The DNA here is from genome assembly GCF_903797595.1 of Erithacus rubecula. Taxonomy (NCBI): domain Eukaryota; kingdom Metazoa; phylum Chordata; class Aves; order Passeriformes; family Muscicapidae; genus Erithacus; species Erithacus rubecula. The sequence continues at coordinate 34,971,991 of NC_136687.1, read as the reverse complement.
TTAATGTACTTTATAGAACCTATATTTTCTATATGGCTGTCCAAGTGAGTGTACACTGAATTAATGCTCATGTCATGACTGTGTTGCTGTCACTGCCTTGAAATTGCCATGACCATAAAGTTGAATCAAATTCAATTTAAATTAAAATAAAATTCAACCTTATTTATTCTTGTTGGAAACAGATCAAATAATCAAAAACTTTTGGTATTCACTGAGATTCAGAGAGACCAAACTAAAAATTATTTTGCCTAGAATAACTCTAAGTTAGGATTCTGTATAACTGACAAGGAAGATTTCAAGCTCATCAGTAAATAAGTCATCATGAAGAAAATCATTCTGTTGCTCAACGTATGAGTTTTGTACTTTATTTTTCCCAATCACTGAAAAATTTAGAGTAATTTTAAAATAAGTTAATATGTTGATATTCAGACCTTCATATTCTCTAGAGCAGATGGTATTTGGGGCTAAAATTTTGGATGAGAAAAGAGCAGTCCTACTTCTCTAAATATTTGTTTAAGAACTAGTATAACTAAGACATTCTGATTACATTCAAATAATTAGCAATATAGATAATTTTGTCATGGACAGTTTTTGCTTATTATGTTGAGCTAAATGTCTTCATATGTTTGATGTTTTAAAGTGGATCAATGGTTTTATTTTCACTACTTCATTTCTCTTTTTTTTGTGGTGGGGCACATCCTTCTGGTAAAAAAAAAAAGAAAATTATTCTCTGTTTTACAGACAGAATCTTCCTATTTTTACTAGGTACTGACTACTGAACTAGTAGGAGCCATTGACTATACAGCTTTTAGTTTTACATAAGGAAGTCTTATGGTAAATATTCCCATGCTGCTATATGGTATTTACTCAATAGCCCTGTAGATTTGCAATTTCTGTTTGGAATTGCCCTAAGTACCTCCTTTTCCATGGAATTTTATCTAAAGCTACCAACACCATGGTGGTTCTCTGATATTAACATTGTGAAACTACTTACCTTGACAAACTGTTAAAGAAGTTTTATAAGAATGTGTGTTCTGGCAAGCATTCATGGCAAAATGTTTCTGTCCAAATGAAAAGTACAGTGAGTAGAGACCATTCTTTAGTGGTTTATTACTGTTATTTATTTTTCAAAGTAAAGGTATTCAATGACACACGAAAACATATATGGGAATTAATCTAAAGCTTTTATGTGTTGAGCTGAAGAGTCCATATTTTCTTATCCTTTCTCCTTTTCTCATGGTCATTACTATTTTTAACAGATAAAAATGATCACAAATAATGAAAATACTGAAAAAAACAAAGAACAGTTGTAAATATTTCAGAGTTAAATATGCCTGAGCTATTCCAACTTGCAACATTAACAAAATTCCATAGGCAGCACAAAGAACTGTGTCTTTCCTGTGTAGAAGACAACCAGCTATGACTAATGGTAAAATAGCCACAAGGTTTTCTCCTGAGAGCAAATTTTTTTTATAAGCAGGCAAGAGAAAGGCAACAAATCTAGTTTAATCAATAAATCCTCTTGACAGATTATAAATTAGCATGCAGACTCTTTCATCAGGGAGATGATTGAATGAATCTGAAAACAAAGGTATTAATATTATTACATCAAAGACATATATTGAGTCATCTAGCATATATTATATATGGCACTGAAACTTCTTTCATTTATGTAGAGATATTAAAAATGTAGAAAATTACTTGAGAAGAGCAGTATTTTTAATTTTTTGTATCAAAGCCAATTTTTTCAAGTCTTCAGTTCTTATGCTATTTATTAACAGAATAAAGCAGCATAAGCAATTTAATTTAGGTATTTTTAAGTCTTTTTGGGGGGCTTTGGAGGATTTTTATGGTTGTTTTCCAAAAGATTGCATGTTCATTTAGAAAAATTTTCCTATTTAACTCTGGGCTTGGTTTATGAGGACAATACCAGAATATTTAATGAAAATTGAGCAACCTTTGTATTTTTATGACTACAAATGGAATATGTATAAAAACTAAAGTTTTATATATGTGCCTCCCTATGTTTAGAAAAAGAAGGAATTTATTAAAAAGATCTGAAAGACCTGTCTACTATTTTTTCAGGTTAATAAAATTTTTCAGAATTGTGCTGTGTGCCACACCTGTTTCATGGGGATCAATATAAAAGGTAGAGGTAGCACAGAAAAAAATAAAATTATTTTATTCAGATTGGAATTTGTTAATATACTACATAGCATGGTAGGCAGAGAAGTTACTTTGTACTTAAAAAACACTCTACTTAAAAAAAAAATAATGTATCCAATATCCCACTTCTAGTAAGGTATACAGATGTTAGTATCAAATATTTTACAAAATAAGGCAAATATTTTGAATTTTACTTGCTTAATCATATCTGTTTGAACAACAAGCCCTCCACATTTATATAGAGCTAATATAGGATCAAATCAGTTTTGAAGAATTGAACTCTATAGTAAGGATCCCCAACAGCTGTTCTCTGACATGTTGGCATTCTGTGATCTCTCTCCACACACAGATCCAGTACGAGATTCCAGCTGTAAGTAGGATTATTTATTAGTTTGACTTTTTTTCCAGTCTGTGCTCCTGCTATTTATCAAAGCCAATCAGACCAGATGAACCTTCTCACTAAGATAGGTAAAGTATTTCATTACAGTTTCCATTATCATAGAAATAGAGAAAAGTCATTCTAAACTGAAAACTCTGTCAAAATATTTAAACCAAATATAAATTTCAGGAGTTGAAATATTTAGCTCATTCATCTTGAGTCTATTTTTACAGCCAATGCTTTGAAATCTGCTTGTGGTGTTTAAATGAGCTGTTCCATCAGGATACTCTTCATTTGCAGGATATTTTCTTTCAGCTACTCACCTATTTTCTCATTCACTTTGTCACTAAGTGGAAATAGGTATCGAGCTATTTGAGGGGGGAAATCAGCTCTTCAGGAAAAAGAAAATCTCAAATGTGTCAGGTTTTACAGCACTGTCTCAGTATAAGTATCAGTGTCAGAAAAATGCCACAATAAGTAAGTTATTGTAGTGGATTTCACAACTGCTAATCAAAGGAGTGCTGTGAGCATTTTGGGTGAAATAATGTGAGTAAATCCAGGAAACATGCTTTTATCACTGGAATATTACAAAAGCAACAAATAACAGACAACTTAAAGACAAAAGGTAAAGACAAAGAACGTGTTATGTTAAGCTAAACATGTAATGTTAAGCTAATCTTAAGATTAGCTTAAGAAATAGCGAAAAACATTCAAGCTGACTTTCTTTGTGTTTGAAGCAAGTCTTGTTTAATTAAAACACTAAACAAATGTTTTAAATGGTAATCTGAATTGGTAATTTGTGTGGCATTGAGCCTGTTGCTGTCCTGTAGGACCTAACTTCCATTGGAGGGCAAGAGACAATAGTTCATAGATTTCTGTGAAATTCAGAAGAGAGTCTTCTGAAAGTAAATATATGACAACCATGCAAAATATGTATCTGTATTTTAAAACTCCTTTCAGCAACATAGTAGAACCCTGATTTTATCTGCAAGATTAAAACACTTGTCCACAAAGCTAAATATGCTGAAACAGTTATGACAAATGAGACCCAGTATTTGACATCTTAAGCAGGAAAAGAACTGTATTGAACATGAAATAGAATTGCAAAGCACATGTGTGATCTTCCTCCCTTTTTGCTTGGTTTTAAGAAAAAAAAACCTGCATATTTTAGAATAACATTGAGCTCACAGTAGATGAAGGAGATACGGTAAGTACAGTATTATCCCAAAATCACTATAGTCCTTTGCAGTGGTTCTGGTGAATGACCTACAGAACTAAAGTTACTTGACTGGTATTTTTTTGCTTCTGCAAAAGAAGCAATGTCTAGGAATGCAGATTTACTGGGCACCTGATGAAAACGGTAACCAGTGGTAAAACCTTTGAGCAGTGTTAGTTCTGGATCTCAGCACCTTGCTGAGTGTCTTTACAGATTTGTTTTCTATAAAATTCTGGAACTTTGTCTTTTTTAGGCATATAATCTTGTTCTTAAATTGGAATGATATGATTCTGGAGTGTACTCAGTATATCAGGTTTAGATCTTGATGTTTCCCAAGCAAGTAAAAGTAGAACTTCCTTGGAACACAACCAAGATCAAGCACAGTGTCTCAGTGAAGAATCAAGTTCAGTCCCAGAAGTGTTATTTTTTAATCTAGTCTGAATACCTTCACACTGTGAGTTGCAGAAACAAGTTAATCCATGCAGCTAGAAAAAAATCTTTTAAGATTTCACTATGAAATGAATATATATAATGAAGTCAACTATAAGGTTTTTTCATGCAGCAGTTGAAATTCAAAGATCACCTTTACCATGCTGCTCAAACATTTGCATGTCTGTAAATGCAAGTCTAAGTTATGATTGACATTTAATTATAAGCATAGAAAAGCAAAAAGGGTTGAATATCACAAAGATGCAGAAATAAGAAACAGGAGATAAGGATCTTATTATCCTGCTCAATAATTTATGCTTTCATATTTTATGCAAAAATATTTATTTTGAAGGGACAAAAAAGAAACACCCAACACTTTCTTTTTCCTCCCCACATAAAGGAATAACTGCAAACCAAGGCAATTAAGTTATTAACATGCATAAGTGGAAATTCCCTTTTCTAGGGCATTTTCTAGGTTATACTTTTTTCGTTGAGTTTTAATATATACATCTGCCTGATACTTGATATTAAAGTGAAGGTTTTTAAATGTTAAAATTCTTGTTTGTCATGTTTTAATGCATAATTAATTAATATGCTATCCCTGACAGTGAAAAATTGCTGTTTCTCTTTCCTGAAAGAAGTTGAGGAGTTGTCAGTTCCTTTAATCCATGTTGGAAGAAGGACAAATTATAGGCTAAACAAATGTGAAGCTGTGGCATGGTTCTGTGTTGCCTACTGAATTAATCCTCTGGCTAAAATTTGTAAGGCAGAATTTAAATTTTAGGTTTTGTGGGCAAGAACTCTGTTCTTGGTTAGCATGCAGCCAGTGTGCTTTCTCCCACTCTGCAGTACTGGCAGCACAAACTGTAGTATTTCTCCTGTTTTGTATTTGCTTGACCCTGTGCCTTAGGAAAAAGTGCAGGCTGCTGGCCATGGCCTGATATTCTTCCTGAATAGATGAGCTCAATACAAGTAGCTCTAACACTGTAAAGGGGCATATTGCTCTATGTGAAGCACTTTAAAATTTCACAGGAGCCAAGAAAGACATCCAGTGACCTTTGGGAAAATATATTAGATCTCTTTGGAAATGCCAGCCATGCTGCCCACTGGCAGTAGTGTGTTATAAAAGCAAAGATTGACAAGGGCACGATGTCAGCCTGAACTCCCAAGTATGCTTCTTCCAGACCACACTGCCTCAGATAATCATTAGGCTGTGTTATTTTCTCAGCTTTTCAGCAGTCCTTGCATTGTTCAGTTCTAGGGAGGTTTAACCCTCATAAGGTTTTAGTGTCCTCATTTTAGTGCCTTCAACATCTTACAGCAAGAAGTTTCACAGGTTAATCAAAGATGTGACCGTGCAACTATAAAAATACACAAAAGCAAAAACAAAACAACCAAACCAAAACTCAACAAACAAACAGACCAAAAAAAAAAAAACAAAACAACCAAACAACAAAAATCAGCCACAACCCACCATCATTAATTTATTTGCATTCTTGTTTCATTTGATCCTCCATACTTCTTGGAAAAGGCTGTTCATTACTGTTTTCCTCTTGCTTCTCTTCATTTTTTTAAAAATAATATGTAGGTGTTCATCTTCCTGTAAACTGTCTCTTTTCCAGACTGAAGAATTCTAATTTCAAGTCATACCAATTGCTTTTCTCTGGACTTTTCTCAGTTACACAATAAATTTACTGAGATGAAGTACAGCTGCATGCAGTATTCAAGATATCAGTGCATGATGCATTTCAATGACAGCCAAACAATGCATTCCACTTTGTTCTTTTCCTTATTGTTTCTTCAATTCAATTCCTTTTTTTTCTTCATTGCTCCTGAGCTTTGAGCCAAAATGGTGAAAACCACTCCTGAGAAAGCATAGCATTAATTGTTTTGTATGTGAAATTCAGATTTTTTTCCATGTGCATCACTGTCTTTCTACACCTATTTCCATCTGCCATTGTATTACATAATTGTTCAGTCTTTTTTCTCCCTGAAATCATGCACATTTGGCTCCTTCCTCACTATCCCAAATAACCTTGAGATGAAACTTGGTTCTTCACCTTCTCAGAGAAGTTGTGGATATACTAAAGAAAGCAACAACTAAAACAAATCTTGAGGTATTCTCTGCTCAAATCTGTTCATTCCTTTTACTGCTTTTTTCACTTTGAATTCATCCTTACAGAGCCTTCCCTATTATCTAGAGATGTAAGAGGAATCTTCTTGAATATCTTATAAATAGACAATTTCAGTAAAGAGATCTGGATCTTCTGTTTTCTTGATGAACCTCAAAGAAAACCTACGTTGAGACCAATAGAGTTTCAATAATATTTTCCTCCGTGAGCATGACAGTGCAAAGTGTACAGACTAAAACCATCACAGATTTAGTTACTTCTAAAATAACATCCTTTATTTCTGAGATATTCACCTATTTGCAAAGCATGTGGCAGTACAGAGACTGTATATGGTTTTGTGCATTATACTCTTAACATTTAACTTAGAACTCCAGCCAGGAAGTAACAAGTGTAGCCCATTTGTCCTTAGTCAATATATATCATAAGACATGCCAGAATGCTGACCAAATGATATGTGTTCTACTTAATGTATTACATTTTGTGCTTAAAAGTAAAGAGATTTATTGATAAAATTATTTTGGCAGCATGTGAAGTTGAATTGCTTCTCATTCACTTATTCATTCTGTGCATTCATTTATGCATTCTTGAGAATTGCAACAAAAGGATGGACCTAGATTTTGCCCCCATTTCATACTGTGCTGTATCCACTGTGTAATGGACTGAATACAGCATATGAAAAACATAAGTAATACTATTTTAGTAATTGTATCTCTGTGATTACATGGATCTCTCTTTAAGGGTGGCTGGGGAAATATATTCTAAACATTACAGACAAAACAAGTCTTTTTTTCTTAGTCATAGTTGAAAAGGGACAACTTTTTTGTGAAACTGATTTGCAGTACAGTGAAAGCCATTATCCCTATCCCAATGGCAATTACTTTTGATTATTAAGTGTGTGGATGCTTTAATAAAAGCTGCTTTTTGAAATCAGCTCCACCTTAGACCTAATCTAGGAATGAAGCTGTAATGCCAAGTTTATGATATCTTAGTGTGTTGCTATGGAAGTGATATTGGCAATATTAGAAATCCAGCTCTGTGGGCTGTGAGGCAATAGGATGTGATAGAAACTGTAAGCATGGATGCAGTAGAAGGAGATTTAATTTCAACACAGATATACTTGATTCTTTGGAAAACCATGAGAAAAAAGAAGACAGAATATCAGAGTAAAGTAAGTATTTTTAGATACTACAGGTTATAGTGATCAGGATGTCAGAATGTAAGAATATAAATTTCTTAATTGGCAAAAAGTACATTTTGAACAAAACTAAATTAAAGGTTAAAATTGATGCACAAGAGTTAGTATTATTTTTAAGAAAAAGAAGTTTGCTTTTTTTATGGTTTGCTGTTTCGATCACTGGCTTCTTTTCCTTTCATGTTTGCTTATTATTTCTAATGTCTTTCTTTTTTTTTCATTTTTAATCTGCAATGGGAAACAGACCAAGCAGATGGGAGCAACCTAGTTATGTTCTTTTTTAGCTGTTATTATTTTCAGTGATGGTTAAGGTTGTTTGGCTGTCTTGGGCCCTTGTATAGTAAGCCTGTTGATACTGAGTGATTATTGAATAGCTCTATAATATGTATTTATGTGTAATTTAAGATACAAAATGATCAGTGGAAGTTTTGTTACAATGTGCTTAGATGCATGGAAAGATGAAAGACTGAAGAGTGGATCAATAAACTCATTACTAGATGGAAAATGCTATGAGAACACATTGGTGATGTACGATTAAACTAAAGAACAAAAATCATATACAATCACTGGTTCCAGCTTTTGACAGGAAACATGAGCCTTTAGGCATAAATGACTGTGAATGGCAAAATGCAGCTGCTGCCTTCATTTGAATAGCCTAAGGAAGACAGGAGAGCAATCAAAACATGCCCCAGCTACAAGCAATCATTTCAGAGCTTTAGCTGACTTAAAAAGCAATAGCAAGTTAGACTCTGAAGAGTACTAGACAGGATCCTGTGATGTGGCACTGCCAAACCCTTTGGAGGAGATAGAGTGAATAAAGGAATATTCATGAGAAAAGGAATGTTCCACAGAGAATTAAACAGCTGCACATCCCACAGTCCCTGCATGAGGCATCACTTACGTTCCAGTTTCTGCAGCTGCCCTTCAACCTCTCTTCAGCTGCTGAAACTCTCTCAGCTTTGCCTCCCTCTTTCTGATCCTAATGAGTGCTCCACAGCAGCAGTTCAGGACTGTTTGGATGTTCTCCAGCAATTGGATACTAAAATCCGTTCTCAGGTGCACTGTTTTACATTTATTGCCTCATTATTTCTTCTTTTAAATTTTATTTTGCTAAGAACTTTAAAAGTGAGAATGTTCCAGCCACTAAAAATGCACTTGAGCTGTGGGGCTGCCCACAATAATGCACAAATTCCTACTGTGAGTACAATTTATGTTCAACAGTGGCTTCAGGAGGAAAGAAATTCAAGATAAGGTGCAAAACAGAGGGGTCATATCCTTACAGCAGCGCATTCCCAATCTTTTTAAGAGTCTTGGACAAAATAAAAGCACAGGTCTAGAAACAATCAAACCATATTAAGAACATGCTATCCCAGCAAAAAATCCCATTTTTATTTTCTTTCTTGTTCTGAGACAGACTTGATCAGCAGAAGGGGGAAGGTCTGCATCATTCTGCATGGTGTATTTTGGTATATGCATAGCTATTTTTAATCTTACTGATATAAAATACAACATTTTAGGGGGGGAAGTAAAACTGATAAAACAACATAAAATATAAAACCAAATTTATCTGTATTATCAGAGGAGCATATTTTGTTGACCTAGGTCTAGATTTTTCTTTTTACATAGTTTCAGTTCTCTTCATTCACCATTCGTCCTTTTATTGCATTCCATAACCACCAGAAACAAATGAAATCCAAAAATTCTGTAGAGAAAAACAAGTTAAGCACCCCCAGCTGTTTGCAACAGCATAAACTGCTGCTTCATTAATTCCAATATGTGTGTGCATAGGCCTCAAGCACAGCCTTGCTCCAGCAACTGCTAGGATACAGAATTATTGTTTATAATAAATCATTGGAAGCCAATCAGAGCTCTGGGTACTCTGGTGCTGTGACACACCAGCTGCATTAGTGAGAAGGACATTTCCAAATGTTAAAAAACTATGGGAAAACCTCATTTTGTTACTGTTTTTGTTGAACTTGACTCTGACTTTCGTCAACTTAACATTATTCTTTAAAAAAAGGGAAGAAAAAATTTGATTGCCAGTGAAAAGAAAAAATTAAGTAGCTCATAGAAGAGTAATAATGCTTTACAGATTTGCTTACACAGAGAAAAGTTTGATTCAAGAGCCATATTAACTTGAGAAAGGTTAAACCATGCCTGTTCCACCATCCATACATTTGCTGCTTCCTTCAAGTGAGTATTCTGTGAAGGTGAGACACAGAAATTGATAAACTGAGGCTGAAGATACAATGAGTTGCTGTGGAGAATAAGGAGTTAGTGAAGGAGAATAAATAAAGAATTATCTCCAAGTTTCCTTCAAAGGTCTGGTCATATGGAACCATTCTTTTTTCCTTAGTAGAATATTTTATAATTGTTAAGGGAGTGTTCTCCTTAAAATTTGTCAAAACAATATGGCAAATAGCTGTATCATGTAATAATGCACCATGTGCAGAGATCATAAGTAAGGATTTTTTTCGTGAATCCAGGGTCTTATATAAATGTAGGAAATACACCAGTTCTAATTAGTTTGGATTCGCTTGAGCTGAATTGAAGTCTGGTTTATAAACTAAGCCTCATTTTTAATTAAGTAAATGCCCTTGCAATCTTTTCCACTATTTATGTACGTCAATTTAGATAGGATCCAATTTTTTTCTTTTATTGGAAGATGTTAAAGCCTGTAAAGCTTGTTTTGTTTATTTCTGTTTTAAAAGAAAGCTAAAACCTTCTTCTGTTTGTTTACTTACTCCTCCGCTGTCTGTCAGGATCTAAGTTAAAACAATTCTATCTTCTTTAGCTGCAGGTGGCTTTGATATTGGTGTTTAGTAGAATGTTTTCACTGCACAATTAACCAGACACTCTACTTGAGTACACACCTCAATCTTATCATCTGCAGAAATAAGATAGATTAGTAGGCTCTCTCACTTATAGGAGAACACAAGTGTCTAAACACAGTTTTCCAGCAGAAACCTGCTGTTGGGGGCTCAGATAATGTCAGTAAGGAGAGAAGAGCCATCCAGTGCTAGGACAGCTGTCAGATTGGCTGCCAATCACCTCTGTACACTGTGCAGTGAGAAGCCCTAGCATATCATGCAAGTGAACATAATGAAACATTGGCACTTGCTGGTGTGTGTGGTGCACTAATAATGCAAGGCTGGGAGATAGGGAATTAGTGTTGTTTGGAGCTGGATAAACCTGCCCTTGTGGGGTTGTTACTAAAGAGCATTCCAAACCTTGCTCATGTCTTAAAACCTTACAAAATCGTCCATACATAAAATCCGAGTTTTGTTCAGTGAAGTGACAATTTCTATACATAAGAGGAATTTATATTGTTAGCATTTACCTGAAGATATAAGTCTTAGTAAATGCAATCTGTTAATTAAATAGAAGAAACACAAAAAAAGGCTGCAAAAATATCTGTTAATAAAAACAGAATTTGAATTAAATATCAAAACTGTTCAGTGAATTGAAATCAATGATACAATTGCCTTTGGAATCTGAATGCATCCAAAAAAGTTTGTGCTTTCAGGTGAAAATAAAGCACATTCCTACTTAAATGATAAATTGTTTTATAAATGGTGTACCTTGGACTGTAAATGTAAGGTGCTAAAGGAAATATATCAAAATTAGAACTATAGCATAACAGTGCTAGGATCAGGAAATAGCAATTATATAGTTTATTTGACAGTTCATTGCTTTGTAGACAGAGCCAGAGCAGGTAACCACTGATTAACCAAATGCTTGTGGATAATTGATCTGAAAAAGAGAGCAAACTTTAAAGAACATGGAAATTAGCTTCATTGGAACAAAAAAGACCAAGCCACAGTTAATTCAAAATCCTTGTAATTACAAGTTAGTGCCTGGTACTGTGAGTCTGGAACCAAAAAAAAAATTTTTCCTCTCAATTTAACATGAGCTTTGACACAGTTTGAGATTAATCTTTAATTCAGTGTCTTCACAGATGACCATATATAACCTTGTTTTGACTTCTGTGAATTCATGAAAGTTACCCTATCTGTAAAGGAGATGTCATTTTTCTGCTTAAAATGGATGTTCTAATACTTAATTTGTTGGTTCTCTTTGCTTATAAAGAGATTCTTTTATCAACAAAGTCTATAAACAGTCAAAGCTGATAAAATCCTTGTGAGTATTACAAGGCAAAAAGCACAGGCTTAGTTAAATTTTGGATATGCAGTAAATTACAAGTCATGCCTTGCCAGTATTATTTTGATAGCTTAAAGAATTCTTCTTGAGGAATGTAATGAGAAAATAGGGAAATATATTCTGTGTTTGTGTTGGAAAGCTTTCTTTACCTTCATAAGATTTTATTTGGATGTTGTAAGCAGACTGGAGTGAATGTATTTCTCCTGAGAATTGTTAAACACTGACACAGGCTAGAATCTCATAATAGGATTGGTTTTGTTGTTGTTATTATTGCTATTGTTGCTATTATTAGTATTATTATTAGTTTAGCTCTGATGGTTTTCATTATCCTGTTTTGATTGAATATTAATAAGCAAAAGGATACTTCATTTGCATTTTTACTTTTGTAACTATGACCTCAATTTCTATACATATGCAATATGGGTATATACATTAGATGTAAAAGCTATCTAATAATTGCTCGGAACATTAAACGTGTTGATTGCTTTTACAGTATTTACACCAAAACTTTTTTTAATAGAATTGAAAACATCATGTGTATTTTATTGAATCCTACATTAACAGGACTGAATTTGACTTAGCACATCATTGCATGAAAATGTAGATGTCTATTTTATATATAATTGTAACAGTTAGAGGAAAGTTGGTATATTACTAGTCACATTCTCATGTTACGAGTCAAATTCTCATGTGAATTGGATTAGGGGGCCACAGCACTTTGAAAATACTTCAATAAGAAAGTTCTGCTTAACATTTCCAAGTGATCTGTAATGTTCCCTATAAATCCAAAATGTTTTATAAAAGCTATTCTAAATTATAACTGTAATTTAGTCTTAGCACTTGCCAGGTAAATATGGTCTCAAGACACTGATCTACATTGGATTTTGTGCCACAAGTGCAGAGAACATCTTCCTCATTCGTCTTACTTTTTTGTACTCTTCTTTTCTAGCAATACTTTCAAACTCATTCACAAAAATCTATGCATTTTTCATTTCTCTAGTCTGGTAGTAGTCTGATATTCAAGATATACTTCAAAGAGCACCCAAGACATTGTGGGGTGTGCATTATGTCTTACATCTCTTATTTGGTTGTCATTACTGCACATCTATTATAAACACTCTGCTTATTCATGGTTTGGGCTCTCTGCACCACACATCTCCATTCCAGGCACCACCCACCCACCTCCAGCACTAACTCCTTCTCTGATCCAGCACTTTCTGTTAACCTTGCCTGATATTGAGTCATTCAGACAAATGACTTTTCCTCATCATCCTGCTGGGCAGGATGTTTCCTGGGCTGAAACCCTATGTGCACATACATGATGTATCTGTGCAAAAATGATAGCTTTCCTTTCCTATATCTCCTTTCCTCCTACATTGCAGCAGATTTTATGAACTCCCCTTTGAAAGTTTTGATAGGCTGTTGTCCTCTCAAATCCAAAGTCAAATGTGAGAAAAATATATATATATGATTTTTTTGTTGTTGTTATTTGGGATTGTTTCCCTCCTTTTAAAGTGTCCTGTGCTTTTAGGAAAATAATTAATGCACAAGCTTGAATGCTCTAACAAAGCAGTGTTAAGGTCATCATCACTATAAGGGTAATATATTTATATCAATTTAAATTACTTTAATTCAATACCAAAAGCATGTTAGCTTGAAGATATGCTTCTCCCTTTTCTTCCTCAGCCAATAGCATTTCTTAGTAGGATTATGTAATGAATTGCGAATTTTTTACCTATCAGTTCTAGCTGAATTTATATCAAAACTATCTATTTCTCAGTGGACAGAATTATTTTCACCTGTATTTAATTTTTTTTAGAATTAGTTGGGGACAGTTTAATTCTTGTTAATCTGTGTTTTCTTCTCTACTACATAACCTATTTCTATGGAATGCATAACTTAATGCATAAACAAATTTAAGGTAAGCCTTAACTGAGTTTTGAATCTGAGTAGTATAGGAATCTCTTTAAGTGAGCTGTTAAATAGTACACTGGGCTCAGCTAGCATGATATACTAGTTTAATATTTCTGTCAGTATTTCATATTTTTCTCCATACATTTGAAACTTGCAAGTCTTTCAAATCAGATAGAAGTTGTTTATATTATGTTTATATTATGAAGAAATGTACTTTTAACAATCTAGAGGAAAATATGAAGAATTTTGTTGCTCTGTGGGTTTTTGACCTTGCCTTAAGTAGGAAACCTCATTCTATTTAGGAAAGCAAACAAATTGATTGAAAGACTTAGGCTGTATAATTTATCTTATATCACAACTTTAACAGTTAGGTCATGATTCTAATTAAAAAAAAAAAAAAAAAAGCCACTTTGGATTTCAAATCTATTTTTATCACTCAGAACATCTTATCTGTCAATATCTGATTAGAGGGCCTCACTGCTTGAGACATCTTTTCTCCATCTAACAGATAATCTGAGGCTCTGAGACCATCAATTGATGATTCCTCTCTAAGAATGGGGGGAATTAAAAAAAAAGCTATAAAGAGCTAGGAGATATTTTTTGATTATACTTTGACCTATGACTTTTGCCTTGAGTCCAATGGAAAGGCTGAATCTTCCTGTCTTTATCACTGCAAAGACAGAATACTCCTGTATTGATTTACACAGAGAAGTTCCAATAAGTTTCAGCTTAATTATTTTTTCATAACACCTCACCTGAATTTAAGGGAAGCTGTCCTATTGTTTTTTCCTTTCAGTCCCATTTTTTTCTCCTTTTAAATTTCAGCGCAGTAAATGTAAGTTGTTGGACTAAGACAAGCCATTAATATCTCTGTCCACAGTGCTGCCCAGACCATGAGAAGTTTTCTGTTCAAGCACCTTCTCTGAGGTGATTACTTCATTTCAATACAGTAACTGCCTTGAAGATGAAACAGAGACTAAATTTTCCAAATAAGATATATGTAAAATCAGAAAGAGAGAAACTGATTGTTGTTGAAGATCCTGAAAGGTCTTTCACACCTGCTTGATGCAGTAACCCGTGTTTGTCTAATTTACTCATAAATATGTCTTTTGGGAAAAATTTAATTATATTTCTTGGTGGTTATAGAAAAGAACATATTGCATTTAATGTTAACAAATATTCACTTTAGTTCACAAGTCTATATTTAAAAGTAAGTAGCACAAGCATATTTTCCTGACATAGCAATTTTGAGTGCAGAGTATCAGGCATTTATTTTGATATTTACCATATATATGGGAATAGATTTCTACCTTTAGTCCTACAAGTAATTTTTAATCTAAATGCAGAGCGGGCTTGTATTGTTTACTCTTTCTAGAAGGATAACTGTGTTATTCCTTGTACTGACAGATATGGATACTGGATAAGATAAATCTAGAGCCCAAGAGGCAGAAATATATTAGCTGACTATACAAAAACTATGGCACATATTTTATTATTTTATAGTCATACCTATTGTGTTGGAATTTGATAATGTTCTAGGTTTGAAGATAAATTTTATGTCAGAAATAGAAGTGTTGGTGAAAAGGAAGGTGGAACTGTGTTATGCCTGGGTGTATTTAGCATAGATAGTCAAGGGTTTTATCTCAGGTCAGAGTGAAAAGCCAAATTAGTCAGGGACACCTGTGAGTATCTGAGATTGCAAGACATCCAAAGATTGAGCCAAGCATACATGAAAACAGGAAATACAACTCCTAAAAGTTTGCCAGAATTTTTACAAAGAACTTGTGCCTGTTGACATTCACATTAATAATTTGATATAATATGTAGATAGCTGGAAGCCAATATAGGACTCAAAGGGATTGTTCCTTAGTTTAGCTCTAAGGTTAGAACAATGATAGGGACCCTTAGTAATGGATGTCCAAACAAATGTACCTCAGAGGCAATCACAATTATTAGATAACTCATATCTAATTAAGCTCTCCGTTGGGTTTCTGAACTAATGACCTGATTAAATTTGACTTGAAGCCTTGCCAGTTATGTATTTTCCTTTCATGCATCCTTTTTTTAAGCAAATTCACAGCATTGAGCACAGAGTAGTGGTTTGCACACATCACATAAATACCATCATCTGCCTCAACTGGAATGTTTCCTAATTGTTCTTGTGAAATGCAATACTATACTATTTCCAGAGATCTGAGATTTCTTTATGGATCTATGTTTAGATTAATCTGCTTTGTCAAAAGCCTTTGAAGATAATTAATAGCTAATATTTTTTTACAAGGGTGGGCAAGAATTGTTGATATTATCCAAACTTCATGATGAATCTGGAGGTTTTTCAGGTTTTGAAGCTCAAAAAGTGAAAAAAAGATCCTGCTCAGGTTTCTCAAAATTTCAAAAACTGACAGGTGAAGAGTAACAGGTAACTTTACAGTTAACTCAGCAAGGTGAGTCATGAAATGATATTTAATAACAGTCTGTATTTCCCAGCTCCCTGAAGATAAGGGATCCTGGGTATTGTGATGGTGATTTTGAGTATAGCAAAAAGAGAAGGTAAAAGTATCTGGAAAAACAAAATTTAGTCTTTCATTTGAAGGAAAGGAAAGCAGTTTATGCACATGTACTAAATTTTCTCTGAGCCTAGACTGAAAAGTTGAGCATAATTATTTTTGAGGAAAAATATATTTAATTCACTTTCATTACTCTAGAAATGAAAATGTCATTTCAAGTAACTTATTTAATCTGATTCATATTAAATCTGATGCATGTTTATCTTCTATAACCACAACTACAAGCAAAATTAGCTAACAAAGTTAACTAAATTTGCATATTTGCATCAGTCTTCTATACTGTGTAAAAATATGAATGAGTAAAAGGCAATTGAATAAAGATTAAAACTATTCCAGATATTATTTTGTGGAGAAAAGGTAGAAGAAAAAAAGTAAATTCTCCTTCTATATACTAGAAAATCATAGAAGAGAGTGAGGTGAATCTAGATTTTTTTTTTCTTCTGTCTTTTGATTAGTCCATTGATGTGTCATTAATTATGAACTTCAAGAAGGAGATAACATATTGGTTTTTAATCATTCAGTGCATCTTCACATTATACTAATGCCCAGAGCACTTTTTTTTTTCTATTTTTAAAATTTGCTTTATTTGGAGAGACTTGAAGAGTTAAAACAGGATGGGAGTCAACAAAATTGTAGATTTAAATTTTGCTTTTCTGTACTTCCATTTGTATTGTATTGCAGCCTATTTCAATTCCAGAATTTCCAACATTGCCTTGGGTTGCCTTCCCACAGCAAACATCCCTGCTTTGTTTGCTTTCAAAATCAAGGTGACATGCTGTCATATGCTGTCATACATGGAGATTAAGGTCAAAGTCCCACTCAGCTGGGTTGACAAACTGAGCTGCCCTCGACCTGCTTTCCAGACCACTTAGCATTCCAAACAGCTCAATGGGTCAGTAGCTTAAAGCAAAGTCTCTGCTGACTTACTGCTGCAGCTTTTACTATCCAGTAGGTCTGCATATCACAACCATAGGCAAGAAATCAGGTGATCACTAATTATATGAGCTTTAATAATTATATTAATGGCCATCCATAAGAAGTCTACTTCAAATAACTTGTTCATTAGCACCCAGGATTTCAGTAGCTAAAAAAAGAATACTTCATCCTACAGGTTTTCATTCAGCTGCTTTAATTGTAAGTGTGGTTTTGAGTTGTTGTTATAATCCCAGGATTATTCTACGGAAACTGAGACTGGGGAGGAAAGGAAGAAGGAAGAACTGAGCCTGAGATTGGCTTCTATTCACAAGCAGATTTGGATCACACATGATTTTGAGATGCTACTAAGAAAATATCTGATGGTCTCTGAACCATTCATAGTACAAATTTAATTTGTCAGTTACAGTAAAGCTGTCTTTCTTAAACACATAAACACTTTGCTAAACACGTTTTTAAAAGGAGACAATTTGGCCAAACTTCCACAGGCATAGCTAGCCATGAGTTCTATGAGAACAGTCTCTGTTATATTTTAAATGCATGCTTTGATAGCACAGAAATTCTACACCTTTCCAATTAATGGTTGATGAGAAACTATAATCAATAAGAATTAATTTTAATATTAGTGAAAAACCTTTTTTCTCTAAATTGTTTTTGGTAAATTCAAGGTAAAACAGATTGAAGTAACCTTACATAGAAAATTTCATCTTCAATGATTCTTTTTGTCAAAATTATAGATAATTAAAATCTTTACCTTAATATACTAACATGTAAATGCTAAAATTATTACAGTTATACTTCTGATATTTAATGACAGAAATTAAAAAAGGAACTGTTTGGTATCTCTCCTGCTTCAACAAGATAGACTGTTGTTTGAAACCCTGAAGTGAACTGAAACTGTCAGTAGTTTAAATGGGCTTTAAACACAGCCCATATTGCAGCCACAATATAACAAAATTTCCCATCAAAACATTTTTCAATCCCTATATGTTGCACTTTGAAAGAGGTTGGCTTAAAGTGCATAGTAATTGTTTCTTTTTATTCCAAGGCATCCTGTCCACCAGTTCAGGGTTTTGATGTAGTTTTTATAATGTTATTAAGTCAATTGGCCAGTCAACTTTCTTTGTATATGTTTCAGCAGACCACCTCACAAATGCTTTTTTCATATTTCTATTTGTTTAAAACTTTGATCATTCATGTAAGATCTTCACTGTTCCTTTGACTGAATATTTGATACATGCACATAGACATGTTTTTGTGTGTACACCCCTATATGTGTGTGTATATATATGTGTGTGTGTGTGTGTATATATATATATATATATATGTATGGCACACACACATATATAGAGAGACAAACATCAAAAAGAGTCCAGGTATTTGGGGTCTGAGC
This sequence comes from Erithacus rubecula, assembly GCF_903797595.1. Taxonomy (NCBI): domain Eukaryota; kingdom Metazoa; phylum Chordata; class Aves; order Passeriformes; family Muscicapidae; genus Erithacus; species Erithacus rubecula. Next base: position 34,953,509 of record NC_136687.1, on the reverse strand, counting down.
TTCATGTACAAGAAAAAAGCTGTCACACCATTGTATCTGCTCACAGCTAACCAGACTGGAAACTCTTGACTTCACTTTTCCTGTGTGCAGAGATATATTGACAGAAAGGTGGGAGGCTTTGACATCACTGAATAAATCTGCTTTAATTTAAAGGGAAAGAAGCATGTCAATTATGAGACAGACTGATAGGACACATTAACGAAATGTCTATCAGGGATGCTTAGACATTTAGCTTCCAGGGAGAAGAGGCAGCTAGGAATGCAGTACTTTTGATAATTATGTTAGTCCAGCTTTTAAGAAATCATGTTCTGATGCTATTATGCTTTTGGAAGACTCTTTGTTAATCTAATATTTTTATATCTTGATAATTAAATCCCTTAAGTTTCCCAGAAAAGTGCAAAGGCTTGGTTTTTTTTACTTTATTTTTAATCACACTTCAGAATTTAATTAGGATTTGTGTCTTTTATTAAATGGTCAAAATTTCCAAGGAAAGCATATTATTTATTACTAAACTTCTGTATGTCATTATAGACATGCTTTTCTTTTGCAGAGTATATGTCCATAGAGTCCAGTGAGACTCTTGAAGCTTTAAGTTTCTGCATTGCATGCAATGCTGTATTCCTTAAATATTTGTAGGAAAATTCCAAGATGTTTCCCCAAACTCAAAGACAATTTCTCTTACCTGCCTAAAATTCATGGTAGGAATTTACAAGCCACCTCATTTTATGTGTAGGACAAAAGACTTCTGGAAAACTCAGAAATTTGAACATTTCTAGAAGTCCTTTGCAATGTTTATTTAAAACAAAGCTATAACCACAATTAAGGGTTCTCAGGATTTTGCCTGAATAGCCAAAACCTAGAAAAAATTAAATTATTTTGAATGTCAAAAGGCTGTAATAAGGATAGAGAAATTAAATTAACATCTGTAGAGCTTCACCTTCACTGTTCACTTTTTATGTTCATTTTAAATGAGAAATAATTGTCTCCTCATCTTTTAAAGCTGATGAAACCATAAATGCTCTGCATTACACTAATGCACAGGAGATTGTGATCTATCAAGCAAGTGACCCATCCCTGTTTTTAGTTCAAAAGTTTGATCATCTAACAGAATGTGAGTAAATGATAAAGTATATCAGTTCAGTGGGGCTTTGGTCATTTCCCACTCATTCCTGTATATAGACTGCATTTTCTGGGGATACAAGTTCAGCTTCTACATCAGTGAGCAAGGGAATCTTATTTCAGAAATGTCCTGAAGAATTACTCTTAATATGTTACTTCAAAAGTGGTGACTTGTGCTGAAATACATCACTGTGTAGATTACACTGCTGCAGTATAGACATAAATAGCACCTTAGTCTTATGTCATTGTTCAGGCTCAGGAACAGCTTTCTGCTGAACCTGGAGCTGAACTTCATGTCACCCTGAGGAGTCATGCATCTCGTGAGAGAATTGGATGCTTCACAGGAGATATAAATAAAAACTGTTTGGAAAATGCAATGTTAATTATTTCCCCTTGTTTGCAGGAAAAGAATTTTTCAGACTTGTTGATCCATTGAGATCCAGCTGTTAGGAGCTCCCTATTTTTATATCTTAGCAGTTAGCAACAAAAACGAGTATGCAAATTTTATATGTGAAAAAAAATGTAGTTGGAGAATCTTACAATGTAAAGTACCTAGAAAAAGGAATCATTTAGTCAGAAACGCTCCTAAATATGCTAATGGTATTACAAGTAAATGGGTTTGTAGTTTCATGTACAAAAGATTTTTTTTCCCTGATTGTTTTAATGAACCCTTCTTTAATATCTCTTAAGTCTCACTCTCAATTTGACCAAGTTTTTTTTGCTGTATGTAGTTTCCATATATAAAGCAAATAATGTTGAGAGGGTTTTTTAATATGCATGATTTTAATTTCTATTTCTAAAAATCTTCTTTTTAGTTCTAATAGTTGACCTTTAGGATGGCATTTTTCTTTCATTCTGGACAAAGTTTAAGACCAGGTAATGCATTCCAAACAAAATCAATGAATCACAGAAAGAATTGCATGTTAAGACTGCTCAAGAAGTATTTGTATTTAGTTCTGAGATGTGCATATAAATACTCCGTAAGTTTGGAAAAAGGCATCTTCATTAAGTATTATTTTTGTGTCAGTGAGAAGGAGGTCAGTCCATAAAATTTCCTTGTTGCATTCATCAGTCCTTAGTTGCTGTTACAGAAAATGTGATGTTTCTGTTCTCTAAAGAGCTTTAAAGACAGTGTGAGCAGCACCTTTTTCAGTATATGCCAGTGCAAATTCAAGAAATCAGTGGTAGCATTTTTGCATTTGAAAGTAGCACAGCTGCTATTCTGGTGTTGTGGTCGAAAGATGACAAAAGGCGTACAGTAGGAAAAGATCAATGACTAATATTTTTCATACATTAGCTTCACTGTTTTCTTTGCTCTGGCTAATCCACTCTGTGCCATTCTTGGCTCTTTTTTCTTTTTCTTTTTTTTTTTTTATTTTTTTATTTTTTTAGCTCAGTAAGCCTTCTTACCATTTTATTATCAAAATCCACCCTTTCGTCCTCTCTGTTCATGTCCTTGTGGGCAATTTGTCCCTTCTTTCTTTGTAACTAGAATGTGAATACTTGGTACGTCATCCTCTACACTTATCTCTCTCTGCTCAGCTCTGGGGATTTTGCCTTCATCTCTTGCAGAATCAAATTCAAACCCTTTGCCACATTTTTAACAATGGGTCTTGCCTCACATATTTAAACTAATAACTGCCTCTTGTCCTTTATCTCCCTTGCTTCGCATTACTCGTTTGTTTTTCATTGCTACTCTTCTTGCTTCCTGTGACATGAAGAGTTGTTCTGTTATATCCTCTTACTACAAACTCTTTCTAAAAAATTCCTTTGAGAAAATTCCTTTTTCCTTTTGTATCCAAAACTTACAGTTCTTATTCATCTGCAGCAATGGCCTCTGAAAGCCTGTAGAGGATAATAGTCCTTAGAAGCAATGATATTGATAAATTAGCATGGAGAAATGAAGTGTAAGTGATGTGACACAAGACTGACTGGACTGGTGACATGGGTTCAGATTCTCTGACCTGGCTTTGGCTGCTTTCCCTGACCTGCTACATTAGTTTTACAGCTTCAGTTGTTTTAGATGGAATGGTTTACAAAACATAGAACATCAGCTGCCAAAAAAATGACAGGGAGAAATGACTAATGTCCTTTTTTAGTAGGTAGGTTTGCTTTCTCTTTTTTTCTTTTCACTTTACTGTCTCAGGCATGAATAATTCTATTCTATATTAAATGAATATGTAGTAGGTCTCTAGATTTTCATCACTAATGAAGACTAAGAGTAAAAAGCTCTGATCTGAAACAAAGCTTAAATGATCTTCCCTAACAAAAGAGATATGAAAGGAAACAGGAGAAATCAAAAAATGAAATCCCTCCCATATTCACCCTTGAAATAATTGGTCTTAGGTATGGTGTGCTCTGCAAAGCATCAGTATTCATGCTGGAGTAAACTGAATTAATAGTGCTGAAAAGTGAATTATTTCATAGCACAGAATTTGGGTTTTTTTTCTGCTGCAATCTTAAAGGAGAAAATGAAAATTTATGAACTTTCTGCCATGAATTATTTTCTTATTTATAGTACTGAACTTCACTAGACCATCATTGTGCACATCATTTCTGATGGATGCAATATTCGTTTAGCAGCTGTATAACATTATAGTTAAACTTTTCCTACTTTTGATACATAAACTGTTAGAAATATTTACGTGGTGGAACAATATTAGCCCTCATTTCTCTTTCTGGTATACTGCACTAAATAGCCTCTATACATACTATAAAATAAAACAGTAGGGGTATATAGCTGGGATGAAATTGCTGATAGGATTCTTTTTAGTTTTGACAGTGGAGGTTTCTTGGAGAGTGGTGGTAAAATGCAGTTTCTGAAGTAAAAGTTCAATTTACTTGTAAAGAAGTTCATCTGTTAAATATCAAATTACATATATGGTTTTAGAGACTACCAAAATCTGAGATTTTACTTTTTTGGGGAATTGTAAATATTGCTTTTAGTTTCAACCTTCAAAATTCAGTTATAAAAGTCAATTGTTGAGCAAACACCAAATTTTCCAATTGAAATATTTGTGTGGCTATGCTTCATAATTTAGCAGAATTTTTATTAATTTTAATCCACTGCCTTCAATGGGATCACTGAAAATCAGTCCTTTCTTTCATGTTCCACAAAGCTTCAACTTTTAGGAAGCACAAAAATAGTTTAGTAAGTAGGAAGACTGCAGAAAGATAGGACACCAACCTAAACTTTAGAGATGAACAGTGAACATGAAACACCTGGGATGCACTGCATGCTCCAACAGCTCAAGGGAATGCACAAATTAATATTCTGCATCTCATCCAGAAAAATCTGGTGTATTCTTTTCCACTGTTGCTCATCTTTATTTCCCTTTACTGTTTAATGGACAATTTTAAACGTAAATCTGCCTGAGTCCTGTCCCGAAATTCAAAGCCTTCAGGTTCTCAGACACAGAAATGTCAACCACAAGGACAAGTGAGTCCTCCCAAAACCAGAATTAATGTGATTCCAGGTGGAAATAAATGTGACTTTCCCCCTTTTATATAGAACAAAAGCCACAACCTTGTCAGTATTCAGAAAAAAAAACCAGTCAAATTTCCATTTCAAGATCCATTATAGAAATTGCTTCAGCAAACACTAGAAACTCCTTTAGAATGAATTTTTTTCTCTCAACTCAGATTCCATTTCTCAGATTTTTGTCCAAAGTGTCTACAGATATTTCCATAGCCTCCAAGTATTTAAAGCAGAGAAGGACATTTTAAAAAACTGGAATATTTCTACTATTATAATTTTTATTTTCAATCTTTCATGAAAATCAAAAGGCCTTTCTTTGAAATGGTTAGCAGAGGAAAAAATGCATTTTACTGAGGTCTTTGACACTGTGCATTTATAGGTGATAGAAATAAAATGCACTCTTGAAGGAAGGGAGCAAAGATAGAAAGCAGATGATATCTCCTCTGGGAATTTTCATGTATAACCTGGAAATGTAGATCTTATAGTCTAAAAGTGGGCTTTCCTCTTACATTTTCTTAGATCAGCTACTCTGTACAATGGGTGCATTCTGCCATCTAAATATATTCCAGAAAATTGTGATAATCTCAAGTGCATTTCTGATGCTCCACTCAGTTTAAAAATGATAGATGTATTTTGATGTTCTTTTTACCCTGCTTTACATTTACATGCAGTTGAATGGTGAACAAATAGTTCAAAGAAACACAATTTTGAAGACAAGAATATACCAGAATCACTGAAATGCATACAAGTGTATGCCTGTATCCTCTACTAATGCCTTCCAAAGGTCTGTTTTCATAAACTCCATAAACCAGTACATTTTAATAACTGATGGTGTAATCTTGAGTAAAGCAGTCACTGTGTTTTGAAGCCAGAGTATGATCAGTATGAAATAGCAACTTCAGCTCCAAGTAAGACAGACAGGCAATTCAATGCTATTGAAAGATTACAATTTTTCATAGTGTCATTTTAAATATTATTCAGAGAAGAGGTAATTAGGAATTCATACCATTGGTGAGAAAGATTGGCCATATGTTATTGAAAGTTGTTAATATAGATTGTTTCACTTTACACTGCATCTTTCAGTATGGTATTTTAGAGCCCACACTATCCACAGATACCCTTATTCTCTCTGCATTGAAGGGAGATTGAATAATTTCAGTTGTTTGGTCATGTATTTAATAAGTAAGAAAAAAATCATTGGCCTCTATAAAAAGGTCTGTTTCTCTAGATAAAGACAATATTAGCAAGAGTCAAAATATACCTGCCTGAATTGCCTAAATATTTTTTGAACCAGAAACACTGTCTAATAACTGAAGAATTTGATTCAGTGATGAATATTGCTCTGCAAGCTACTTATTTTTGTGGTCAATGTAAGTTCCCTGAGTGTATGATTAAAAATTATGAGGATTTTTCTTTAAAACATTGTGAATGTTTTTACTTTTGCTTGTCTATTTTTTTAAAAACAAATTTCTAATTTTTATTTTTTTATATAAAACATGAATACATGAGAGAAAATTTTGGAGGGTTATTGTTGATGTCAAGGGTTGAATGAAAGAAATTATGCTATCTGTGCTCTGGTTGTCACTACTTTGCCTGGTATAGTTGTAAAGAAAAATATATGAAAGATTCTTGGATCCATAGTTCTTGGATCTATAAATGATAAGCTGTCTTTATGTTTTTTGAGTTACTGATTTTATAGGATTAGCACATTAAATTTAATGCTAAGTATGACTCTAAGATTTACATTTTTCACAATTGATGGTTCGTCGTAAAATTTAGTCTATATTTAAATACAATGTAAATATACACAGTGTAGAATAACTAGGATAAAAGATTTCTTTTTCATTAAAAATGCAGCTCTGCAGATCTGTGATAAATGGTGACATTATGTATATGCCAATCCCTTCTAGAAAATTGGAGTGATTCTAGACTTTGCCAAGAATTTGACAGGCCACCCTAAATGTTTAATCAGGGATGCTGTGACATTCAATACTGCTTGTAAAAATGTGTCAGTGTAATTTTTATTAAACCTCTTCAAAGTGAAACATTTCTGGAAAAAAAGAAAAATCGTGAGTGAACTAAACTAATGCTATTAACATTTCTCAGTGGATATGATATAAATAATCTAAAGTTAACTATGATCCACACTACACTGAGCACAAACTTGCCTAGTAAAAGTTTTGAATTGAAATAGAACTCAGAGAAGTGCTGTGTCAAATTAATGATCATGAAGCAAGGCTCACAGAGCATTAGTAGTTGGCTTCTGCCTTGGGTGAGACCAGGGAATAGACACCATTCAGGAATCTGAGTGGAATTTCTATGTTAAAAATCTGTCCTTCAAAAACCAGAAGAGCCTAACAGGACTTTTCTGTGACTTCTTCATTTCATGATTCTAATCTTAGCCACAGAAAATACATATTGGATTTCAGACAAAGGCCAGGGAAGCCAAATAAGAATTCTTCTTAAACTGTTGCTGCTGCAGATTAAAAGGGCTGTATTAGCTAGTATTTCCAATTCTGACAAGCTTTGCTTGCATGTATTATCTTTCATTTTTACATGTAGTGGGAGACTTTTTAAAGTGGGACTAAATGCATAATTAAGAAGAATTTAGCAGAATTTATGTTTATGGATATGAGTTAAATTTCCCAATATAGAATGTATTTTTGAATTAATATTTGTATTTCATAATGATGCTCTTAGTGTTGTTTCTTGAGATTGTCTCTTATATACATTTTATTTGCTTTTCATCCCTGTTCCACTATTGAAACAGAAAAACAATCAGTTTCCATTCTGGCATCAATAAGTGATAAATGTTTTACCAATGCCAGGTCATCCAGGCTTTAATTGCCAGTGCTTGTGAGAAAGTAATCACAGTTTACATATTGATTTTTATTTGTTCTGGCATAGGACACTGGGACATGCTGGGTTGGGGGTGTTCTTTAAACTCAGAACAGAAACACTCCATAGGATAGACAAGGTAGATGCACATGCACAGAGGAAGCATAAGGCTAGGAGTCAGTGCTGGTCAGTGTAATAAGCACTGGAGGTTTTGTGCATGCTTTAAATTTTCTGAAATTTTACAGAAAGTGTGATACTGAAGAATAACAACACATGGTGAGACACACTTAAAATATTAATGCAAGAAAGGAGGAGTTTTCTCTTTTCCTATAGCCAAAGCTTCCAGTCAGGTTGAAAGGAAGAAGGAACATTTTCTTCTGTCTTCCCAGTGTTTCCAACAAAAAGTTATACCATATTTATTCTTGGCAAAATAATGAAGTGAGACTCCAAAACCTTGACCAGCACTGGATTGTAAAGCTATTTACATACTCTTACTTTATCAACCCAAAACTGCAAAATTGCTGTATTTTTCAGCATCCTTTCCCACCTGGAAAGTAGGTACAGTCACAATGCCCAGAATCCTTTCTCAGTGATAAATAATTAGATGTGTCTAGTGGAAACAAGTACTGTTTTTCTCTGTTTTCTTAGGTGTGATGCTGTGGCCCACGATATATACTGCAATATTTCTACTCACCCTTAGTATCCACTTCTGCTGCTGGGTGGGAAGAAAAAGTACAGCCCAGGATTATAATCAGAAGCACAGATTATGCTTAAAAAGAGGGAATCAGCTAATCTGGAGCTTTCATGGCTCCTGTAGATTCAAGGTTGTTTTTTTTTAAATTGGTACTTATCTGTTACTACAGAGTTTTTATGATTTAAGGTAAAGAAAATTCCTACTTAGTTTTCTGTAGTCATGTTTCAGGAAGAATTATGTGATAGCCATACTCTCTGAAATATTTTATATAGAAACACCAAATATTTCTGTCCTATAGAGAAAAAAAGTTCAGTAGAGAAGAGGATGTGGGGCTGCTAAAAGAGAAAAAAATATTCATGGTTTATCTTGTATAAGGTCTAGTAAGATGCTAAGATTCTTATCTGGTAGTTGGATGTTTAATCTTATCTACCCAGCCATCATTCTTCTATCATCAGCAGGAAGGTGGTGCATCGAGCAGTAAACTGAAATGCAGGATTAAAGCAAAAGGAGAGCAATGAAAGATGGAAAATGGTATCAAATCCTTCTCACAGTTTTAAAACCCCTTTTGCCATGTCCCTGAAGTCCTAAACTTAGTAACAATTGCTTTCACTTTCTCTTGAGATTTCTGTAAATTATACTGTGAGAACTCGAGAAAATAGCAGCATGCCAATTTGTTCTTCCCTGTCCTCCCCACCCAAACCATCTCCCAGTCACCCCGACAGATGGTTAATTCATGACCTTCAGTGTAATTCATGATTAGCTGAAGGATGAGGATGCTTTAACACAGCTGCTGAGGGCACTGTACTGTTAAATGTTGCAGAGGGCACTGGAACAAAATATTGCTGGTCAAGATACTTATTTTTCCCCTTACAGAACTTTTATGTCTGTCTGTGTCTATTTGTAATTGCAAAATTTTGAATCTTACCAGTATCTCCAGCCTAAGCTGAAGAGGCAGTCACATAAGTCATGGGGCTTCTTTGGGGAAGAGTAGAGAATATTGACCATGGACAAAATGGTATTGATATAGTATCCAATGCCATCTTGTTTACTCCACTTGAGATACTAAACTTGTATTAACAGTATGCTCCATTTGGGCATTACTTGGAATTTGGTGACAAGTTGGGAAGATGAAGAAAAAACATGCAGGCTGGGTTGAAACTGTTTGTTTGCTGTCTGAAGGCAGTTACCTTCCAAGACTTAGACAGAGAGAAAAAAGAAATCTGGACACAAAAATTCCCTCACTGAAAATTTGAAGAATAGCTTACAAATGGAGTTTCTGAAAAAAGCCCAGTGAGAAATCAGATAAAAATACAGAGGGAAGTGCTTGGTATTAAAACTCCCTATGATTTGCTCATGTTTGATCAAATGTTCAGCAACTCAGCAAAAGCAGCACTTGGATTTTATATATTACAAAAAACAATGAAAAGCAGGGATATAAAATATATAAATGACTGGGGGAAATGATCTTTTACTGTAGTGCACAAAGTAATGTTTGCATTCTGGGATGAAGAAGCAAAAAAACTGAAGAGCCCCTTTAATCATGCTAAGGACTGTATGATGATATACCAAGCCCAGTGTACCCTAGTTCTGGAGCAGTGTGGTAAAGTCATATTTGATATTCGTATCCCAGCAGTAAAATTGAGGATAACTTGCCCTGTCTTCTGGAGGCAAACTGAGCATATAGAAAAGAAAAGGAAAAAGGAATGAGAAAAGCTGTGGAGTCTTCAGAGTTGCTTAAGATGCCCTTTATGGCAGCATGATTCCTAGCCTCTGAGTAAAACAACTACTATCTGAACAATGCATCACATAAATTGCTTTACTCTGTAATCTTACAGAGCATTGTTTAGTTCATAATTTGCTTTTGAAATGTTTCATTTTACAGCACACTCATAACAGTAACTGCCATAACTTAAATGATGTTTTAATATCATGAGACCTCATTATAACACTCTGCTTATTCACTTTTTGCTGATATGTGAAGTAAGAATGCCAGCTGGTTGCATTACTGGGTTCATGGATTACTAAAAAGAAAATTAATATACTCATTGTTCTTTTTTTTTTCCCTATTGAGTAGCATTTAGAGGCTCTAGTCAGAATTACTCTCATTATTATAGATGTTGCATAAGCATTAAAGATGGCCTTACATGGTAAATACAGCATGCTGTTATTGTTTAGTTTAATGCTGAAACAAGCTGAGCTTTGTTTATGGTTTCAGAAAGAGAGGTCATGTTTAAATGTTGTTCATATTTAACTAATACATTTAATTCAGTTATCCAAAACCTACATAGACTAACAAAATTGATATCTTGGATCTAAGATTACACTGAAAACTGTCTAACATGTATTTCAATGTCTTTTTACTGACAGCCTAAATATTGTATTGCATACTGATCTGGGAGTAGAAAAATGGAAGTAAAACAAATTGTTTTCCATCACAAAACAACACTGAATATAGTAGCACTATTTTATTTGAAGCTTAGATGCTTATTTAATAAATTTATTGGTAGCAGCAACCTAAAGAAAATTGAACCAAGTTGAAAAAATGTAGCATTTCATCACATACTGAAAGAAGAATGCATGCAGATATGTTGCAATTTATTGAAATGTACTGTATTTTGATATACATTCCATACTGCAGGCAAGAAAATTCATCTTTATATTACATGTTATTATCATGTGTCAAATAGAATTTTCATTTGCCACATTTCAGAAAAATTTAGGCTCATTTCAGGAAGGCAGTTATCAGTCTATATGGATGTTTGCCATATTTATTTTAAAGTTTTAACCATGACCTCAACTTGATTTTTCTTGGAGAAATAGAAAGAAATTACCATCTTTCTCAATGCATAACAGAGAAAACTTGTGAGCAAATTGGTAATACCTCTAACGATTATTGTAGCATTAGCTCATCTGGAGGATGATATGAAGAAAAAAAAGGGTGCAGGGCATTTTTGTCATGGTGTTCTAGTAAACACATGGAACGAACCCTTTCTTGGAATCAGCAACCTCCTCAGGTAAAGAATGGGCTGTAAAAACATTGTCAGTAATTTGAAGTAATTCAAACATTTCTAGCTCCGCTTCTTTAAAGACATTTTTAAATCAGTAAATCATGCCAGAATATTCAGAATTCTTTGGAAACTGGAAGTTTCAAAAATTTTTAAATAATTTTCTTAGAAAAAAAAATCCTACTTCTTATGCCATCATTAAGTGACAAACCTCAAATAACAAATAACTGACTTTGATTATACTAAAAAAAAAGATAAGCAGCACTGTTTCTTTTCAATTATTGGCTGCAAGAAGAGAAGCTTCAAATTTATTAGCCTGAGATTGGAAAGGTCTCTGAGGATCTAGTGACAAGTAATTAAGAAACAATTTTTTTCCTTTTTTTCCTTTTTTTTTTTTTTTGCAAGAATCCCTGCTTTTGAAAGAAAAAAGAAAAAAAATATTATTCCAGATTCTTTGATGTCTACCTTATTTTTTAGGTATTTAAAAGGAAAAGTTTTAAAATGAAGATGAGAAATTATGGGTTGCTTTTTCTCATTTTGCCTTCAGCTGCATATCTTTATATAAAAATTATTTTCAAATGCACTAAACTTTGAAATTATATTATTGCAAAACATTATTTCATACCAGAGTAGCAGTTAGCAATGATAACTTGGAAAAAAAGTGCAACTCGTTTATATAAATTGATAGCTCAGAGGAACCTCAGAACTATAAAATAAATACCCATAACATTACATGAGATAAATGCAGCTTCTGCAGAAATAATTTTCAAAGCTTAATTAGAAATTGTTATTTCTGAGGGAAATCTATGGCTTGAATTAGCAAATGTAATAAAATCCCAGACTAAAACTTAGACTTTTTCCTTTACCCTTTGAGACATGCCTTAAATGGAACACATACAGGATGTTTTTTAATGTTTCAGACAGAGAATAACCTTCAGTGTAGCAATATTTTCATATTGATATATTGTCTGTGGTTTAGTAGGATATTTGCAGAATAACATGTAACATTAGGTCACTGTGGTGTGTCCCAGAACCAACTCATCACTTTTAGCAACAATCTGTGGCCATAGTAGCTGGGCACGGCCAGTATGGTGCACAGGAACTGTTTTCTGTATTCAGTTTGCTTTTTGACATTATCACATCCTTTAACATTTTGTCAACAAAAACTCCAACTATTTTTAGTATATAACATAAGGGAAATACCAATAATTCAGTTATTAATTCATTCATATGCAAAAATAATTAATGTCATTTAGCAATGCTAAAGATTGAAGCTCAGCATAGAGGATAAAAATCCAGCAATAATGTTTGCCTGTGTAAGGCAACCACACAGGCTAATCATTTTGTCAAAGGTTATACATGCAATAATGTATATGAGCATGTCTGAGCCTTCATAATTATGACACAACTCTCAGAATGTATGTAGTAGGTGTTTCAATTGAAGAAAAATTCTATTTTGGGAGCATTCTGGTAACTCTTGCTATAGCTCACTCTAAAAGATTTAGGGTTTTTACAAAGATTTAATTTTATGCATCACACATATCAGTCAAAGCTCAAAAGGTAAATAAATTAAAACTTTGATGCACTTTAATGCAATGTGATTGCTGATTGACAAGTATTGCAATATGTAAACATTCAATTCTCAGCCACCAGTTAAGATCCAATTAGTGAGAGATACCTCTGCCCAAATTAAGGTGCAAACAAGACCATATGCTGAAGTTAGGAATATGGGTTTTATTTAACAGTAGATGTGAGGTAGAGAGCAGCAAATTGAAGAGAAAGAAATAAAAAAGAGACAGGGAGGAAGAGAAGGAGAGAGGAACCAGAGAGAGAGAAAGGGGGAAAGAGAAGGAGGGAAAGGGAGGGAAGGCAGTGAAGAGAGGGAGAGAGGGACACAGACAGAGAGAGAAATCAAGCTATCAAGAGACAGTCACCATCAGTGTCCTGTTTGTCCTTCTTCATCCTGGGATTCTTTGTGGTGTGCTGTGCTTCTGGAGGGTGCCATCTTTATACAGTCCAAGCTCCTGGTATCCATGGAGGTGCATTCCCATAACTTGGGGTGATCTTTGCTTGGGGTGATAAGTGTATGAGCAGCTTGCCACAGTGGGAATTCTTGTCTGGATATGTTACCAGAATGTTCTTACCAAATCCCCCTTCTGCCAGGGCTGGAATTAGTATCTTCCTGTCTCAGGGTCCTCCCTCCTGTGCTTATCTGAAGTTGTCACTGTGGGAGCTTATCTTACATCATGTTCCCTCTGTGGCCTTGACAGTGCTTGACAGGTAACTGTGCCCTTTAAGGCCTAACAACACTTCTGCAACTATTTGTTATTTCCCTGTTTCTTGCTGATGGCTGATTCAGTTAATCCTTACCTTCTGACATGACTTCTAATGGCAGGAATTGTCTGACAGGTGCCCTTGCAACAGGTAATCTTGGAGGCACTTAAATTTGATCTTATCCAGCTAAACAGTTCCTGCCTCTACTTAATCTCCTGTGTTTCTGAGCTTCAGGGTTGGAGGGTTTGTTTGCTCTAGGTTTTGGATTTTTTTTTTGGTTTTGGATAGTTAGTTGGGGTTTTTTGAAGGAGCAAGAGTAGGATCAAAACAGAAATAGGAATCAGAGTGGTAAATGCTCATGTCTTATATTGTATTTTATCCAAGTCTCTAGCTTTTTTATTAAAATGCCTTGTCCTTTCATGATGCCTATCAGACATGTTGATGAAATTTCTTGTCTCTAAATCTGAGCCCCAAGCTACTTATCTTCCCCCTTGTTCACCTGATTCAAACTCCAACAAGTGTATAGCATGGCTGTATGACAAAAAGTTATGTAGATTATGTTGTATTTCAACAAACAAAACCTGGTAGTAGCTTCAGCTTCTCACTGGTGATGACATTCTCTGTCTTGTTACGGCTGCTTGGATGTTCAAAAGAAGGTTGACTTTGAAGGTTTCTAAAATTATGCCTTTTATGTCAGACAGACAAAGGCATGTGCAGTCAAAGGGCTGCTGTCATTTTTGGTGAAGACCAAACAACTTGGAAAAATTAATCAGAAATTTTGAATTCTTCACTCCATCGTTTATAGTGGAATGAAACCAATAGTTAAAATTATTTTTAATGATCAAAATTTTATGCCATGGTAGACACAACATTATGAAGATACATTTTATGTAGTAGGAGTTAAAATACCAGATTCAGAGATTTCTGTCAATGTCTTTGGTGTTGCTATAATTTCAGCATCACCTGACAGCCATAATAAAGATCAGTGAGTTATTGCAAACAAGTTGCTTATCGTGTAGCTTTGCACTGAAAGAATATTTACTGAAATTAGAGTCAGAGTTAGTGACAGTGAAACCATTTGGCAAATCTAGCAGGGAATTTAAAAACTAATAGGGAAACAATATTGCATGTTGCCCTCCTTCTCCCTGTAGTGTATAAACATGAGGATTTTCATATCAAAATTTCATATAAAATCTCTGGTCTAATCTAAAATAAATTTTCATAATTAATCAGATATAGAAATAGTGATATCTTTTCTGAATCCCTGATAGCAAGCTGCCAGTTTTCAGGGTAACCATTTCCAGATAAACCTTAAATATATTATCTTTGACTTCCCTTCTGTTTTCTGTGAGTGGCTTAATAGCCATGAAATACAAAGGCACAGTTTCATCCATGGTTGTTAAAGATTGTCTATCCTTATTTTGTTTAGATATCAGAGTACAGTTTGGTCTAAGTGGAGAAAAATACTGCTTGGTTTCATTGCATCAGGAAGGATCAGTGTAGGCTACAAATTTTCCAAGGTTGTGTATCAAGTACAGAAGAGGAAACTGGGAGTGTGGGGCAGAAGGAGTAGGAGGGCAGAGGAATTAAAATCACATAAGTGGGAGGGTGATCCCTACTAGGCAGAGCTCACTGGGATGCTGCTGCTGCTGTCCACTGGGTTTTATCAGTCATCATGGATTACTCAGGCAAGGCAAAGAAATTCCCTTCACCTGTGCTTTTGAATGTATCTATCCACTTCTCTGTCCAAGTTTTAGGTTTCATTGGGACAGAAATTAAAGCTTTAAATTGTAATAAGATAAAGTTTGCATTTTGGAGAGGGAGGGTATTTTTAATTTTATTATCCTTTTTTTTTTTGGTGCATTTCAATTTTTTCATGTATTACAAAATTACTTAATTAAATATGGTTTGATTATATTACTGCCAGGTATTCAATATCAGATTTCTTGTTTTTCAGAGTACTTTCAAAGAACTATATAAAGGATTTAAATAAATCCTGATAACATGATTCTAGGGGAAGTTTACTAAAATGTAAAGTCCATGTGTTTGCTTCTACATTTCAAACCTTAATAGTACAAGCAGTTTCCTTTTAGCATTCATTCTGGATTTATTTACAATCTGCTGAGAACAGGAAAAAAAAACTTAGTGTGAGTTGCCTTATCTTAAACTGTGGACAATGGAGCCAACATGTAAACCATATATTAGCATGTCAGTCAGAGTGTTATTGTACTCCCCTAAAATAGTAGGTCTGCTTCAAACAAGACTGTGATTTATGATTCAGAATCACAAAAACTCTCTTTCTAAGCAAATAAAGAGGACAGCTAGGAAATGTAGATCCAAGCTTATTCAAAGCTCAGAGATTTTACCTTTTATAAGGTCAAATTATCTGCTCTCAGCACTGAAACAGTGCTTCATAGTGACAAAAGGAGCTGATCACTGGTGTACAACAGCCTGACTTAACCACAGACCTCACTGGAAGTGTTCAGGAGAGGTTTTGTAAATGTGGCATTGAGAATAACTGCTGGTTGTCTTATTTTGGTGTGAGCAAGAAAATAAAATCAAGTAAAGGTAAATGATGATTCTTAGATTGCAGGTCCCATTATATTTGTGTCTAATATTAATGATTATACTTATTAAAAAATTAAGGAACTGTAAATCATATTGATTTCAGAATTTAGTTAAAGCTATAAGAAACATGGGGTTTGTCACATGCAGAGAAAAAAAAGGTGACTTTAAAGATATTCACACACACTGGAAACCAATGTGGTTGAAGCTGAAACTGCAGAAGGCAAAGCAAAAACATGAATGACAACAGTCTAGTGTTCATGAGTTATCAGATGCTGGCATGACATTGGGTGATGTGATTCAGAGGATTACAAAATCACAAAACTGGGAGAGATCTTCAAGATAATCGAGTCCATCCCATGCCCTAACACCTCAACTAGACCATGGCACTGAGTGTCACATCTAGTCTTTTTTAAACACATCCAGGGATGGTGCCTCCACCACCTCCCTGGGCAGACCATTCCACTTCTTTATTATTCTTTCTGCAATTTTTTTTTTCCTAATATCCAACTTGTATCTCCCCTGGCACAGCCTGAGACTGTGTCCTCTGGTTCTGTAAGTGCTGCCTGTAGAAAAAGACAGACCCCCAGCTGACTACAAACACCTTTCAGGGAGTTTCATTTTAAATGCCTGTTTTGTGCTGAATGTAATAATGGAATAATAAAGCAAATCATGAGGTTTCTGATTCCAGTATACTTGAGGGTAAAAAGTTTCATTGACTTGAGTTGAGCCAGGAAAATACCCTGCAGGTATTTTTGCAAATTTAGCACAAAACATAGGCACTACATATTCTGAGACCACACTCAATACATTTGAACCTATTTTTCTTTTCTACTGACCATGAACCTATTTTTCTTTTCTACTGACCATGTCACAGAATTCCTGCTCATCCTCTTTATATTGTACTTGCCAGACTGTCTTAGGGAAAAAAAAAAAAAAAAAAAGGGAAGCAAAATAGAAATATTTGTAACATACTATCAAAACAATTTCTGAATCAGAGTGAAAGTATTTTGCAGAAGATTAAACTCACATTGAATTTGTCAATGCAAAATTCTATGTCTTGTTCTGCTGGCTTTGTGGGGGATTTACCTACTGAATCCAAGTGCTTACACAACTGTGCTAAGAAATTTCAAACACAGCCTTTATCATCACTTTGGTGGAAGAGGCAAAGAACTGCCTGTCAGAAATTGTTAGCTTGGCACACTCTGAAATCTCCAACTGTCTTCAAGTAAGGGCAGGATTTCTCTTTGGAAGAGGTATTTCCATTAGTGATGAATGCTGTAATGGATTTTTTATATGAGAAAATGGGCACCTGGCATATATAATTGTATTTCCTTAGTATCATTTATCCAAGTTCATAATGTGTAATTCATTTAGTGTTTTGGAAATTGTGGTTTTGAAGCAGTGCCAGAAATCAGAACAAAAATTAGAATTACCATAATATTGTTTTTAATATGGAGTGCACATATAAATGGAAGGGACCAAATCAAGACATAATTCAAACTCATTATAAATAGCAGCTTAACACTGAAATTTGCTGATATGTAAAAAATTAAGTACAGGATTAATTATAGAGAAAAATAAAGTGAATACATGCAGTAAACTAATTAGATGTGAACTTGTTCATAGAAAAAAGAATGTTCACCCTGTCCAGAGATAGATTTAAGATCTACTTATAATTAAAAAATCCTGATAATGGTACTAAAGGACATTAAAATTCCTGCAAAATATTTCATTAAATGATGGAATTCAAAATACAGGAAACTGTATGTGCTTTTCATTGACAATATGCTTCAGCAGTTATTAGATACAAAAGCTATATAAAGCTATATCTTCTGAATGGCACTGGCCTCACAGTATTTTTTCTTTATGCTAGTTTTTCTGTAACAAATTTTATTTAGTAATGAAACCCTTCCAAGTGATTTTTGAGCACTTCTGCCTCTTGCACCAAATGGAAATTAACTTTTTACGTGATCAAATGTCATCAGGACAACAAATTACTGTGACAGATATTCACCTGTTCCGCTTCAAATGTTCATCCTTGGAGACCTTAGGTGTGTAATTTATGGGAAATCCAACTTTAAATATAAAGGAAATGTAGAATTGTACCAAAGGTTGGGTGCTAAGTAGTACACATCCAGTAAGAGAGCTTGTTGCCAGAGTAATGGGGAAAATACAGTAAGGTAAATGAAGTGTTTTGAAGTTTTAAAAAGGCATATAGCTCTTGAATTTCTTATTAGATCAGTGTTTGCTTTAGCAAATTATTAAAATTTATCACAGCCCAAAGATGCTCATCCCTTTAACATTGTGTGCAAAACATTCATCAATGCAATCCCAAACTCAGTGCTCTAAGCTGGATCTCTGAAAGATTTCAAAGCATTAAATAGAGCAAGAGTCAAGAGTCATGGCCTTCTCTGATCTCTTGTTTGAGCAAGGGGGTGGTAAAGGCTATTCCAATAAGTGCATGGAGCCAGTTGTCTGTACAGAGATGAGAAATGAGAAATGGTCTCTAGGCACAGAAGCAACAGTTGTCCCTGAGCTTTTTTGTTTCAAAAATGATCGAATTTTTTTTCCTCACCTATCTGTGCATTTGTGCATTTTATGTATATATATGTGTTTCAGGAACACATGAGAACCCTGGGAAATGATATAATATTTTTTTTCTTCCTAGTTGTGTTTAATCCATAAGACTTCCTTCCTTCCTTCCTTCCTTCCTTCCTTCCTTCCTTCCTTCCTTCCTTCCTTCCTTCCTTCCTTCCTTCCTTCCTTCCTTCATTCCTTCCTTCCCTTCCCTTCCTTCCTTCCTTCCTTCCTTCCTTCCTTCCCCCCTTGCCCCCCTTCCTTTCGGTCTCCTTCCTTCTTCCTTCTTCCTTCCTTCCTTCCTTCCGTCTGCCTGTCCTCCTTCCTTCCTTCCTTCCTTCCTTCCTTCCGTTTCCTTTCCTTCCTTCCTTCCGTCGCTTCCTTCCTTCCTCCTTCCTTCTTCCCTTCCTTCCTTCCTTCCTTCCTTCCTTCCTTCCTCTTCCTTCCTTCCTTCCTTCCGTCTTCCGTTCCTTCCTCCCTTCCTTCCTTTCCTGTCCTTCCCCTTCCTTCCTTCCTGTCCTTCCTTCTTTCCTTCCTGTCCTTCCTTCCTTCCCCTTCCTTCCTTCCTTCCTTCCTTCTTTCCTTCCTTCCTTCCTTCCTTCCTTCCTTCCTTCCTGTCCTTCCTTCCTTCCTTCCTTCCTTTCCTTCTTCCTTCCTTCCTTCTTCCTTCATTCCTTCCTCCTTCCTTCCTTCCTTCCTTCCTTCCTTCCTTTCCTTCCTTCCTTCCTTCCTTCCTTCTTCCTTCTCCTTCCTCCTTCCTTCCTTCCTTCCTTCCTTCCTTCCTTCCTTCCTTCCTTCCTTCCTTCCTTCCTTTTCTTCCTTTTCTTCCTTCCTTTTCTTCCTTCTGTCCTTTTCCTGTTTGCATTTAATTTCAAGCCAAAGCCAAGGTCCACTGATTATATGGAGTGTTTTTGTGGGTTTCAGAGGCACCATTTTTTAAAAGTCCTTAAGACAGCTCCACTTACAGAGAGTGTTCTGGATCCTTTATGCTGTTACATGATGGGAAATTTTATAATCTACTGCTGCATAGGGTGCTAATAAATGCCTCTCTAATAGGTGAATACTTTTATTCCTAAAATGTTGATTACTATAAGTAATTCAGAAATCCTAATGAATAGTTGTGTATACGGAAGTAATTTTGAAAATGAGCCTTTGGAGTGCATGAAAACAAAAAGAAATGCAGTTTGCTTAAGAGGTGCTGATGAGATCAGAGAAGTCCAACAGAAAATGGAACTCTTGGACTTGACAGGAATAATTTTGTTAAGTGTGAGCAGATATGACTCTCAGAAAGAGTAAGCATCCAAATAAGAGCCATTTAATCTTACAATAAAACAGTGCTTGAAGCATTTGCAAGCATTCATCACATTCTTTCAGTATGGGCAAAGAATATTTCAAGCTAGATTGTCACTATCTTTTCTGACAGAATTCAACTTGTGAATACAAATGGCCTCTCTATCTAGCTGGCTAACAGTAACAGGTTAGAAGATGCCTTTGCACCCATTGTGGCTTAAAGAGAACACAGTTAATGAAGAGGTCACAGGGTGCTTCTTAGTAGGATGTTTCTTGTGCAGTAGTTAAATTTAAAAGTTTGACTGATATAATTTCCTGGTTGATATAGTATAGCTCAGATGTTTATTCTTGTGCTTTCCTTCCCTGGGTTCACTTCTCAGGAATTTATTTATTTCTTTTCTGAGCTCAGTCATACCTTCTACTCTCAGGCTTTCAATAAGCCTCTTACTTTACTTGTCCTTGAAGAAAAAACTTTCTTCAGTATTTCAGAAGTCCTGCAGTGTTTCTACTGTCCTGTTAAATTTCAGATGCTGGGGAGGTTGGCCTTTATATTTTGGGTGGGGTTTTTTGGTAAAATGTAAGCCTTTCTTTTCTGTATGATTTTTTCAAAATTCTCCCCAGAGTGCCTGAGAAAAATCTTCCAAACAGTTTCAGCCTTGTTACCCTTTCTTTTCAACTCTGTACACAACACATACAAAAGTTTCTATCTCAGCCTTTTTTTTCCTCTGTGGAAATAAAACCTTCAGAAATACTTCCTTTCTTTTTGCTTGCCACCTAGTTGTCTTAAATACTCTTTCATTTTAAGTATCCAAGTAGAGCTAGAGTCTAATAGAAATGTCAATTTTTTTTTTTCATTTGCTTTCAGGTAAGACTGGATTATCTCATGATGTCTTGCATTAAAATTTGAACAATAAAGGATGATGTTGCCTACATGATGTGCTGCACTGTGTGCTAAGGTATATGACTAAGGATTTGATATGCCTGATGTGCAAACCTTTCTGAGATCCTCATGTACGTCACATACCTTCTCCTGTCCCCAGCTCAGAAAACATTCTAGGAAATTTCACATAGTCTGAACTCAGCAATGCTGCAGCAGTGTGATTAGACTGTGAGTCCTGTAAAAGTGATCTTTTAATTGCTGTTTTGAATTCAGAAATTATGCAGAAAAGCATTGTACCAGGTGTTTTAGACTGGAATTAAGAGAGGAGCATTTGGGCTGCCAGCTACTGAAATAAAAATGGTTCACTCTTATGCTTGTAGTTTTACTGAAAAGAGTATGCTATCAATTTCACAACATTTCTATCCTGACTCCTGTGCACATAAACTCTCATTTATACTATCACCAATGAGAATCAGTGCATAGACACAGATAGTTATCTCATATTACCTTCCTCAGGAGAGTGGATTTTGGCAGGTGAGTACACCTAAAAATGCTCCGTGGTAAACACCTGGTTTAGTGAAAAGGGATCTGTTCCATTAAGTTTAACTCATTGTTATTATTAGTCACTTTCTTGGTTGGTGATCAGCTGCCAAAGATTGCAGTGACATGTATTCATCTGTGGGAAGTCAGTTTGGAGGAACAGGTTGTTCTGCTTTTCTTCCATTGCTTTGAATCAGGAAAGCAATGGCTATAAGACAAAGCTCAGAAAATGCTTCTGCTGGTCAGACAAGCATTTTCTCCAGAAGGGGCAGTGAGTGATGTGTGCACCTGCAGTAGATTCCAAGTTCATGCAGCTCCCAGCAAAAGGAACTCTAGAGCCTGGCAAGGGATTTTTGAGAAAGGGAAACGACTTTCACTGGAAAACATAGTACAAAACAAATAAATCATATTACCGTGGAAAAAAGAAACAATCCTAAAGGATTTAATCCTTCCTTATGTATACACAAAGAAAGAATCCATTCTGCTTTATTCTGGGGTGGGATTGGTTTCAGTTGGCTCCAATGATGGATCAGGGTGCAATTAATTGTGACAGATATGAATTTCTTGTAGGTATTTTATATACAAACACAGAGAAGTGGCAAGAAACCTAATAGGTATTTGGACCACAGTGGAAGTTTAATCTAGCTTTGAACCACATTTAGTTCTGTAGGAGTGTACTGCACTCATCCCTTAATGAGATTTAGTTATTTTGTGCACAGATTATGATATCACCACAATAAGCATGACAAATGTTCCAATTCGAGCAGGAATCCTGTCTGAATGTTAAAGATCCCCTTCAAGGCATTGCCTCTGGATTTCTAATTTCATAACGATAATCATTATGAAAAATATATGATATATCAGCAGGTCCATATTTTAATAAAGAACAGGAAAAGCATCCAACTAAAACTCTCTGGGAGAAAGAATTTTAAGCTACAAACACACAGACACATACATGTGTCCACACATACTCTTTCTCAATTCCAATATTTTTAACTGTTTTGGGTCTCTCTCCAGTACAAGCTCTTCATGGGGGTCCTGACCAAGACTGTTTTTCAGGTGCTTATGTGGGTATTTACTGTACCATCTCTGTAGACCAAGCAGAACTAGTCTTAAAAACTGAGTTCAGTGTAACATGGTGAAATGTAGAGATATTTTCTGAGAGCAAAATTTTTTTCACATGACATGCAGGTGATATTCCATGGCTTGAGTCAGGTAGAGTTCTTAGTTTGATTCACTGTTGCTTGTTGACTGTAATTTTGAACACTATCTTTTTCCTTGTGTATAACACCATTTTCCATATAAAATAACTGTAACCAGAAGGTTCTCCTGAAGCTGGGAAATTTTAATGAATATTTGAAACTGTGATACACTGGCTGATGGCTTGGAGTGTGAGCTGGACTGCATGTTCTTCTTTATGGTAAGATGAGTTATAAAGCCTAATTTATTTTTTTAGCATACTGTTATTAAAGATTTTGCAAAATTTCTGTTAAGATTAGTTGCATGAACCTGGTTGTCCTGTGCAAATTCAGCCCAGTCACACAAACCTTTACTCTCTTTTGGCTAAGTTCATATGGTACACAAAATTATACCTGTATGTATACACTATATAACTTGTATTTTCATTTGTAAATATATTTTGATTAGCTATTTGGTGGAAGATTAAGGTTTGGTGGACCTGAACAAAAGAAAGATGATTCTAGCAGGGAAGTTAAACTGTAGGACCTATTTATTAATAATTGCAATCTTATTTATTAATAAAAATGGTTTTTTATAATTGGAAGTGATCAGTGTGCTTCATGTAATCTGGCAGTAAATGTCTCCACACCCACAGAGCTACTTAGGTTCAAAATCAATTTGGTAATCTTCCAGCTGGAAATTACAATGAATTAAGGTCATTTCTCCAAGCAATGGCCAAAACACTAAGTAATAGAGCTCCTTCCTTTATGTTGAATCATATAAGTAGAATTAGACCCTATTTAATTACATCTATTGCTGAATATTTTGATCAGACTTTTAAATACCTGCTTCAGGACTCACAATCCTATTTCTCCTTGCTAAACTGGAAACATGAAACCCCCAAGCAATCAGAACAGGCATATCTGTTCTGCACAAAAGGACATAGGAAAAAAACTGGCTATCAAGTAAAGCTACAAAGGGAGGGGAGAAAAAGGGGCAAAAAGGTGCCAACACCTACATATTGTGGGCTTTTATATTTCATTTAAAATATATGTTGATTTTTATTTTTATACCTTCTATTGCAGTCAGTATTTTATATTTTCAAAAGGTATAAAATGCTATGAAATAAGGGTGACTAGGTATTTTCCCTTCTCATTTGTCCGCATCTCCATGTAGTTTTCCAAGATATACTATATCTCCAAAGGAGAGTTTGATGATTGCAAAGTACTTTGTGGGACAGCACAGCTAGATTGGCTTTATGTTCTGTGAACTCCAAAAATTATATTATCCAAATACTCTCATCTTCTAATTCGATGATATGGAAAAAATCCTTTTGGTACACAGAATTTGCTTCTTGTATTTTTCCTTGATGTAATCTTCAATCAAAAATCAAAATTATTCAATATCAGAAAACCAGATTTTTGGAAATAATATACAGTTCTTAAGCATCTGAAGTCTTTGATATGTTTTGCATGTGTCAGTCATGGTAGCCTGGATATGACTTTTGAGATTTTCTCAGGTTTTCTGATAGTAGTACTGCAAAAATAAAGATGATGCAACTTGAGACCATCAAGTCACTTCTAAAATAACAGAGAAAAAACTTTTGGGGTAACTCTTTGCTTTCAGTTTACTCAGTAACTTAGTTTTGTAATCCCCAGTCGCTTGTTTTCCTTCCTTATTTAAGGCAATAAGAATAGAAAATGTTTTCTCTTGGGGCTTGGAGAGGTCAAAAGGCAAGACAGCACTGCACTAACTGGATCACATTGTATAGAATTCTTTCAGGCTTTTAGGTCTTGTGAGCAATAAACACAAAATCTGCAAACATATGTGAAATTCATGTTTTTCATGTTTAAACTCTTTGGCCTATTCATGTAAACTGAGATGAAATAAGTTGACTCAAGAAATGCAAAGAAGGACTACATTCAGATGGATTAGCTGGAAAAGCCTGTGCAAACTGTGGTTGATGTTGACAAGTGAACTATGGAGTCTGTGTTTTATTGAATTTGGTTTAGTTAAATAATGTATGAAAGTGATAGAAGGAAATGTGTTAAACTTATACATATGGATGTTACAATCATGCATGAACACTTTGGACATAAAAAGCTACTTAATCATCTTTCTGAGATAATAATGTTTGATGTTGTTCTCAGAAGTACTTTAAACATAAACAGATAGTATTAATAAAGCAATGGAACTGAATTTTAACAGGAATTTTAGTTAAGGCCATGAATATTCATCCAGGTAACTTCTGCCTCTGGACTAGACATCCATGATTTTCAATGCCTGCATAGCATGACCATAGTCCTGAGTAGACAATTAAAACCTTATTATTCATAACAATAGATGAATAAATTAAGACCTCCTACATGGATATGAGCCTACATTGTTGTAAGAGACATTCAATTTCATGTAGACAAAATTAGAAGTTTCTGAACAGTAATTATGCTTTTGCAATGTGTTACAATTGAACAAATAAAGTTGAAAATGCTTTCCCTTTTATATTCTGTAGAACAGTGGTGAGCAAGATATGCTAAAAATACATAAAATCAATTTCTCTTGCTTATTCCACATGGCATTTTATTCCATTGCATATTTATAATTAGACTTTGTGAGTATGCAAATTGTACAATGAGCAACAAAATGTTAAATTTTTAAAAACACATTATAGTAGTAAAGCTTAAAAACTTAAAATATTTATGCTCTACTATGTCATTATCAGTGAGTGAAATGTGGGGGTTTCAGAAAATGGAGGAAAAAAGACAAAATCCATTCATTGTATAAAAATTATAAAGGACTCTACATTTACTTAATCCTTGCTTAAGGGTTTGCAAATTCACTGTATTTTCTCTCACTGGTGAGGTACTTCTTTATTGAAAGAAGAAAGGTTTGCCATTGCCTTCAGCAGAAACCAGACTTTTTTCCCCATGAAGTGGAGTGCATTGTAGATATTTCACTTATTTTCTCAATAGGTTGCTTACTATAAAGTATTAGAGAACTTTCACCAGATCTGTACTCAAAGAAATTTCACTCCATTAGTGTTGAACTCATAGTGACATTCTGGGTTTCAGAAATTGTGCTTTTAGAAGGATTGGGTGAATATATTCAGGTAACAGGAATTTTAAAATATTGGAATCCATTTCAAACACAGAGGGACTCACCTCTCTTCTCAGATTTAGCCCAACTCCCCTTATCTGGCTGAGTGGTTTCACCTATCTGGAAATTTCCATGGGGGTTCACATGAATCCCTGTCTTGTCTCTCAAACAGTTTTTAAGTCACTGATGCTACTTAGTGTAAATCTCAGTACTCACCAGCTAGCACCTGAGAAGAAATGTTAAGAAACACTAACACACATGCCAAAACAGGTTTTGTTTTAAGATGCATGTAAATTGGTAATACTTTTTAGCTGAAGACTGAAGACTGAGGCATTTTTGTTTTACAATTGAAAAGGTTATATTTTGTGTTTCTGCATACATAACACGAAACAGCCTCCTCTAACAGGCTAATTTGAAAGCTTAGCTAAATACAATTAGATTGTAGCTTTCTTGATAATGAACTGTGCTTTGTTGTGAGACCAGTCCTTTCCTTATCCAGAGATAGAGAATAATTTATGCTTGAACTTAAAGAAATGCTTTATAGTGTGGTCAGTAGTCATGGTTCACTTTATCTCACTTTAATTTAAGTGAGGGTTGGAAGGGTTTCTGTATTGATTGTATGGAAGGCTAAAATATAAACAAAATATTAAAAGAAGCATTTGCTTATTAAGTAGTGGTGGTCTGAAACCCAGCATTACCTGCCTGAATGGTTGGTTTATTTTCCAAGCTGCAGATCATGGAGATGATTTTAAAACTCTGTCAATAAAATAAAGGAAAGGTAGAACATTTGTTGCACTTTCTCCCTCCTTTCAGTATTTCATTATTGAAGTGCTCCTGACAGAGCACTTCAGCAGCTTTTTCATTAGGTTTCTACTAATGTGTCTCCCTTAGGACAGACATTTTCAGTCTTGAAAGGCAGAGAAAAAATTAAAAAAATTAGAAGATCTCAGAAAAATCTTAATATCCCTGCTAGCTCGGCATACCATAAAGCTCAAAACTGATACTGCAACCATCTGTTAGTGTTTCTATTGCAACAGCATCTCTCTAGGGTGTCTGAGCAGTGGCTCCTCTGTGCTAGACATTGTACCCCATTGTACAATACAGTCCTTTCAACAGCTTATGATCTTACAATCTAAGGGTTGCTCTTGCAAAGGATCCCAGTAACCAAATGGAGCACAGAAAAGCCCAAAGAAAAGCCCTTAATATCCAAACTCATGGAACTTTGATTGCAGAATTGTAAAAGCAATAAGCAGTGCTAGCAGCAATAGGGAAGAAAAATGTCAAGCTCCGCTTGCTGGTTCATAGCAAGGACCACATCCAGCAGTGCCCAGTGTGCCAACTAGCAGACTAGGTCAGATGACTTTAAGCAATTTCATTATAAGCCCTGCTATTGAGAAATTTATAAGCCTGCTATAAAACTTCACTAAAGGCTGATCAGTGCTGAAGAATATTCCTTTTCCACTCCAAAAATAACAGTAGCTGCTACTGATAAATGATAAGGTTCCAAAAGTGGAGATAGAGAAATTTGCAAAGTATAAATTGGGGCTTTTTGGAAAACCCTTTTTCTCTTTCTTGGAACAGCAGCCAATAAATTCAAAATAAGGAGAAGCAGAAAACTTTTACACAATTCCTTTGTAAGAAAGCATACATTTTTTTTATAAGCAGGAAATAACAATGGAAATTTTCTTGCGTCATTTTCCACTCCCCCCCTCCTCCCAAGAGCAAATTCTGACTCCAATTCTGTCTTTTAAAATTTGAATTAGATTTTGGATCATGCTCTTTTGGTGACTGAAACTTTAAAAGGACAAGTTTGCTAAAGTTTCAAAATTATCTTCTATAACTTCTTCATGTAATTTTACACCTGCCCATATTGTCATTTTAACAACTTCCTGCCGTGATGAATTGTAATGACTATCTGCCCATGATCACCTGTCAGCTATAAAATATTGCAATATACATTTTGAAATTGGACAAATTAATCTTTACATGATAGACTTTTTCACTGTCTTATTTCTTATATACCTCTGTAATATTTCTTCTTCTAAATTTGACTGCCTTTTAATTAATAAAATTAAATAAGAAGAGTTAGACAAAGGAAATTAAATTTCAGGATGCCAAAGGACAAAAAGTTTGAGCAATGTACACAAAAAGCATGGCAAATCAGAGTTCTTCTTACACCTGTTCTTCAAGGATTTACAGATATTGATTATAAAACTTATTAATTTCTACCTGGTTTAGTATGAATAGTGAGTATGTATGGTATTTTCAATTATGTGCTATCTAAATATGTTTTCTCCTTTCCATCAACAACATTGATTTCTAGAAACTTGTGGTTGGTCCTCACTAACTTGGATAAAATAGTCTCTAAGCACTCTGCCTCATCTCCAAACACAAATCAGTCATATGATTTGCAGCACATTCTTAACCCAGACACGTGGAAAAAAAAAAAATGGTAGCTGCAGATGTGAACAAAAGGAAAAGGTGATGTTTAGGAAAAGGTGTTACTGACTATCAGTCTTCAATAAACAACTGAACAATACTTCTGCTAACAACTCCACTGGTTTTAACCTCCTTTCTGTGGTGTTTCAGTTCTCTGCTATGGAAGTCTGAAAGAATGCTGCTTGTGGAAGGCAGAAGAAAGTTTGAAAGTTGAAAGGAATGAATGCAGAATATCACTAGTAAAGTGATCTAAATTTTGGGAATACAACTAGAGAATAGGATGCTTTGGCAAATTAACTGTAGCCTTCTCAGTCTATAGGTTTTGTTGAAACAGACAGACTTTTACAGAAGGTTACAGAATATCTACCTTCTCCTTCTAAAATTCTCTGACATTGAAAGAGGAAATTCCACAGAGTTACCTCTGGAGAAGACATAAATTATGCCTAGATAAGTAAAATTTCTTAAAACATTTACTAGTTGGAATTAAATTGCTATCCAGGTCAAACTGGGAATTAAAACCAGCCTTGTACCCCCATCACAAATGACAGAGTTTAGTGCAGAATTCCTAGTTAATTTTTAAAAGGACCTGTTAGAAATGTAAGGTTATCTTATCTCATTCAGAATTGTGTTATCTCACTGTTCTCAGATATATATTGCTATACATAAGTAATAAAGGAGGAATAACATCTTTGGATTTTCTCATTTTGTCATTCATTTTAATTTATATGTATTAAAAAGTATTATGTGTGCTGTGTGGAGAGATGTTTCATTGTGATGTGGAAAATCTGCCTTTCTTAGTATTAAATGGTGGCAGGAAGTTTTTCTCCCATATATGATCTGGCACTGAAGTATTAGGAGTATGATTTTGCAGGAGAATAACAGTTTTAAATATATTACATGCTTAAAATCCCAACTGAACATAATATAACTTTACTAGCTCATTTCTCCTGAGGCATCAACACCATTTATCACTACTCCTTCCATCTGGCATGTCTGAACTATCATGATCAGCGTTTTATGGGGAAATGAAAGCATTCAATATGGTCTCTCTTTTCTAATGCTCTTAGGTCAGACACCATACTGCTGCAGGGACCAAAGATGCATTTTTATCACACACTTGAGAGACATCCATTTGACAAACTTTATATTTTCCTAGGCCAAGACCAGCCAAGATTTTCCTTATTTGTACTGACCTGGCATGGGGTCATTTGCTATAATAATAATATAAAATTAATTTCAAGGGTTTTTTATATTGCAGTGTTAAAGATTTGGACATGCAGGCAAATGTTTGGGGGCTGAAACCCAAACACTAGTTGATTTTTTCAAATCTTAGAAAAGCAATGCAATCTCTTGCCCAAATATTTTGTCCCCAAGAAAATGCTGTATGTGGTTTTCTTAGCTGAAGTCTTTCTGAAGAGTGGTAGTTGCACTTATCTTCTCCTGGAGGATTAATGGAATGTAGGCCAGTAGCTTAATTAAGTGCTTCTTGTAGTTTGGGTTTAAAACTTGAATTCCATTGAGTAAAAAATATTTGGCTGTTCCTTTTCACATGACAAATTCACGGGTCTCTGTTGATTTCTAAGCCTCAGTAAGCAGTGATAGCACAAATATATTTTATCATCAGATCCTTCACAGCCATTTGTGAAGATGGAGAAGGAATTATGGAATAGAATACTAATCTGTAACTCTTCATAGGTCACAGCACAATCTTTAAATTCTTTAGAACTCCTCCTAATAACATATAACTACTTACATAATTTCAAACTCCGTTTTTCAGTGTAACATTAAAATAAAGACATTCTTTTCATTAACATTATATAGGCCATGAAAAAATACAGGCAAATTTAGCATAACAGGATATGGTGTAATTTGCTAGGAGTTTTTGGATGAATTTTATTCTCAGCATTGCCTTTTATTTCCTCATGCTTTTTGTTGGTAAGAAATTATTACATTAAGGCAGAGAATCCTCCAAAAATCATCATTTTTATGGTCACCCTCATCTCTCATATTTCTCTTTCACTCTATTTTATTATCACAACTGAAACAAGTCCTGTCATCATCTACTGTGAAATGGCTAATCAGCTATGTCTTGCACAGGGTTGTGACTGTATTTCTTTTACATATGGAAGCACTGAATATGTCAGCTAAATGCAACTCTTCTTTACATAAATTCAGGTCCATGTTATATTAGTGCATAGCTAATACCACGCTGGGGCCTGAACTCAAACATCAACTCCATAATTGAACTCTAATCTGCCAGAAAATCCAGATGTATATACATGGAAGGCTGGTGATTTTTCTAAATTCCTTGTCTCCACTGGGAAATCTGACTTAAGCATTGTATTTAAGAGGTTTGAGCAGAGGAAGAACCTGTCTCAGCCCAGGTTAACACTTGTGAGTAACAGGAAAAAACATTCCAAACCTTCAAGTTCTCTGGTGCAAGTGATTTCTCAGCTGCATTCCTCTCCTCTGGGTGATGGCACAGGAGTGACTCCACTCCTGCCCTATGATATTCTTGTTGGGAGAAAGGGATCCCAAAGTCTGACTCCATTGTCAATGGGAGCATCCAGGGGGCCAGGAGCGTGAAATAAACCACTGCACATTCCACCTGTCTAGTGCAGACAGTTTTGATGGTATCCAAGTTTGACATTTCCTTCTCTATTCCACTTCCATGTAGTTCAGGTGTTTTATCACTAAGGTCAAAATTCTTCATGTGTCTTCCTGGAAAGGCTGGTCACTTAGATCAGAAATCCAATCAGGAAAACTTCATTTTAAAAGGTAAAGCTTAGAAATACCTTTGAAAAATCTCATGTGTTAATCAAGTGCTTAGTGTTGTGTTCAATAACACACAGTGTGTGCTGGTTGCACATGGCAGGGTGGGGGGCAGAGCCGCCGGGGGGAGCGGAGGGGCTGTCCCATCTCTGGGGGCTTCCTTGTGGGATGCAGGGACCAGAGAGGCCCCAAATGATCCCTGGGGCTCAGAGTTTTTCCAGCAACAGCCTGGCCCGGCTTCTTCATGTCCTGGATGCAACTTTAACCCTTTTAATGCCTGGATAAGATTCTCAATCTCCTCTCGAGCTCCCCTGAATGAGAAGAAATAAAGCATGGAGTCTACAGAAGTCAGCAGAATGAAGTTAAAGTTCCTGATGGGAAGAGATTGAAAATATGCAACTGATGAGTAGCTGAAAACCTTTTTTGTGGGGCTATAAGGGGACAGTGACTGCACTAAAATTCCTTTAAACTGTGATATATACTTGGGGAGGTTTAAGTGCTTGAAAGAAGACCTTTTAGCTTTGAGGAAATGAGGGTCTCTATTTTGGGACTGGAAATATGGACAGAGACATTTAACAGAAAAAGAGATTAAGAGAATTTTGTCTTTCAGTAGCCTGCCTTTAAAAGTGGTACCCCAAGTGTGTAACATAACCCACAGCACAGCTCTGGGTTAGTCCTCTGGGAAGGACTGTGGAAATGTGAGGAGAGTCATAATTTGCAATATTTTCCCGGGCAGGCGTAAACTGTGAAAGTGAAGACACCCCCTAAGTCTAAACTAAGAAAGGGATTTTTCTCTCTAGAGTGAACTGAAATGGTAATTTAAGTAGATAACTGACTGAAGTGTTTCTGTATGTTGTTGTTAAGAAATGTGGAATGAAGGGAGGGGGAGGAGGGAATAATCTAGAAGTCTTATTCTGAATTCTTTTTGTGTTATTAATAAATTTCTTCTTAGATATTTTTAAATTTTAAGCCTGCCTTGTCTCTGCTCCTAAATCCTATCTCTAAAAGAAATTAACTATATTAAAATTGGCAAAACCCAAGTCACACCGTGACAAGATGCCATGCCAACCTTGAGGAGAAAATGACAATCACAAAGAACTAAAATGTCTTAAGAACTCTAAATTCAGCTGTGTTCATTCAGCTAGCTTTCTAATATAGACATTTAGTTTCTTTTCAGATAATAGATAGTTCCAGAAGAGAGGCAAAACTGAAAGATTGTTACTACAACTTCTGTTAATGGAGTCAAAATTTCTTCTTATATATTAGCATTATAACACCAAATACAAATATATTTACATCATCACAACTATTCTGCACAATTTTTTAAAACATCCATATCTGTTAATACTGAAATAGCTGAATAACTTACTGCCTAGTCTTTAATACTGCCAAATAGCTTTCCACATTCTCTGGAAAATTGCATTTCAGTATCTGTTGAAGAAATTAAAATTAGCACAGCTTTAGAGAATTAAACCTAACTGACTAGGATAGCAAAAAGTCCTGAAGGAATGATTCTCCACAGGTTTTCAAAATGCTGTTGGAAACTTCTAGGAAAAAAAACCTAATCACTGGGGATTTTCTGTAGCTTCATGTACACTTTTATACTTTTCCCAAGGGATAAATATGTTTTATACACTCTAAATGGAAAAAGGAATGGCTTCACTTGTCTGTAATTTTTTTTTTTTTTAATCTCAGGTTTGGAGCCCTTTGAGCAGTCAAAACAAGAATGAAAACTCTAAAAATCAAAATCAGAGTTCTTAAATTTCTAACATTCCATACATAAATAAGTGTCTGTGCAACAGCCAGTGACATAACTGTCAGAGGTCCTGAAAGGATTTAGGAATCCAATCAAAAGCAGATACTGATTATCATTTTAAAAATCTGGAATTCATCACATATATTTTCTATTTGACAAGAAAAGATTACTTCAATATTGTATATGAAACAGTAATTAATCAACAGAATAATTATCATTTATATATTGATTTTTAATTTTTTTGCAATGGTTTGGTTTATGTGACTTATATATAGTAATCATTTTGCTGTGAATCATTATTTTGAGCTACCGTCTCCCTGAAGGTTTTCAAAGTTTTATTTCAGATATCTTTATCACCCTCCAAGCATACTTATTGAATTTTCATTTTCTTTTGTTTATTTGGGATTTTTAGATACAAATAAATAATACCAGGAGAAAAATGATAGAAATTACCACAGAAGAGCATGCATATTTAAGTGAAAAGTGCTTGTATGCTGAAATCTTTTGTTTAATCTGAGTTAATGTACCACTTTCCTAATATACAAGATATTAGACACTGACCTATGCCCATTTCTGTAAATCCCATGTCCTCAGGCAGAACTGAAATGTCAGCTGATGATTGGTGCACTATTACAGCTTTTGACTGGGTGGAAATGGAATGTGTCTACAAATCTATCTGTTAAGAAGTCAATGGAGATTACACCAGCAGTTGACTTGGGGTTTTGCTATTCTTAGTTTAGCAAATACACATCACATTAAAGACATTTTTTAATCCAAATTTTAAATACATATAAAATTATATGTTTTCCCACAGGAGCATCAACAAGAGCTTATTTTCACTATTTCACGGTATCTAACCAGTGCCCTTGTATTGCAGAAAATGTGCACAAACAAGGTGAGACAAGCTAAGCAAACTTCTCAAAATCTAGGACATGGCATTCACTTTCCATGTCTCCACTGTCCTTCATATAAGCCTGAATGAAATCCATTATGTCATCACTGTTCAGTGAGGCTAGAGAAAGCAGAAACGTGAGCATACTGAACTGACAAAAAGCAGACCTTCTTGGGGGTTGTGAGGTTGAAGCACAGAAGGGAAGATTTTGCACAGGATCACCAGTTTTGCCTAGCAGAGACACACTTGAGATGCAGGCCAAAAGCTTTTCTGGCACCACAGCTTAAAGAACATCTTTCACAGCATGTTCATGGCTCAGCGTTTCCTAGGCTTTTATAATGTTTTAGAGCAGTGTATGGTGAGAGACAGCACAGGAGAGGAACCACCTCTGAATTCAGTGAAAGCAGGATTGTGCTCATCACTTCACTTCAAAAGTAGTTTCTTTTAATTACAGACAGTATCAGTTTAGTGGAGCTACAGGTTCTTATTTTCTATTTTAAATTTTCCTGCAGCAAGTAGCACACGGTGCTATCAAAGTGTCAGTAACAAAATGTCCCTGCATAGCTGCACTTCAAGATCTTTTTATTTGGCTTCTGATTGTTGTCAGTGAAGCTAATAGTTTATAATTAAAGCGTATTTAGAAAAACAAATCAAAACACAGAATTGTTTGTAGAAGCAAGGTTCTTAATTAATGCACTGGGACAGTTCCCACAGCAAGGTGCCATAACTCTCTCCATTACCATGAACATACTTTAGTATTCATATATTGGAAGAATCTAATAAAGGGTAATTATTTAGAGAGTTTGAACCTAGATTGTTCTTCAGAGGTTTTCCCTGCAAAATGAGAATGCTATTTTTTTCTTGCTTTCATTCTTTGTTTACCGTATGTAAAATACAAATAAGACATATATACAACAAGATTATATGGGTCTGCCTTTTCTGAATAAACACCTGTCACACAAATGACCTTACTTCAAGAAATGTGAAATACTTTTCTTGCAAAGGGAAGTCAACACCTGCAAAAAACATTGCTAAAGAATTTTCCAAAATAATCTGAGTCTCTGTTTAACTAATGATAATATCAGCAAACCACTGTGAAATTTAGAATGTATCTGTCACAGCATTGCCAGCTGGTGGAGGGAGATGATTTTCCTCCTGTGCTCTGTGCTGGCACAGTCTCACCTCGAGTCCTGTGTGCCACCATACACGAAACACAAAGCTATTAGAGAGAGTTCAGAGGGAACAGTGAGGATGGTGAAGGGTCTGGAGGTGAAGTTGCATAAGCAGCAGCTGAGGTCAGTGGGTCTGTTCAGTCTGGAGGAGAGGAGACCTCATTGAAGATCCAACTTCCTCACAAGGGGAAGAGGAGGGCAGGCACTGATCTCTGCTCTGTGGTGACAGTGACAGGACCCAAGGAAACGGTGGGATGATGAGTCAGGGGAGGTTCAGTTTGGGTATCAGGAAAAAGTTCTTCACCCAGAGGGTGTTTGGGCCCTGGAACAGCTCCCCAGGAAAATGGTCACAACACCAGCCTGACAAAGTTCAAGAAGTGTTTGGACAATGCTCTCAGGCACATGGTGTGCTCCTATGCAGGACCAGGAGTTGGACTCCATGATCCTTGAGACTCCCTTTCAACTCAGCATATTCTGTGATTCTGTGATTCATTATGGCAATGCTGCTTTAGTGAAAAGTAAGAAAATGATACAATAGTATTTATGTTGTCTCTGTAAGAAATGAAATTCTGATTCTGAAAGTCCATTTTTAAAAGCACTGAACAACACAGACCAGTTTTCTGTAGTTTGATTTACCTGGTTTCTGTTCTTGCAAACTTTTCCATTTCAGATTGATACCGAAATAATGAGAAAAAGGACTAATGTAGATATAGTAGTAGTCATGCTAAAGCTTAGAAAACTGCAGTTTTCGGACAGGCCCTGAGAACCTACCTTGTGAAACAATAGTGAAAAGAATTAGTAGAGCATATAGAACATTTAGAACTGTGAAAACAATAATCAAAGGATTTAGTAGAGCATATAGGACATCTAGAAACTTTCAAGATAAGGCTAAAGTATAATAATAATGAATAAAGGGTTCTGGTGATGGGCAAACATGCAAGGGGGATTAAGGGGGGTAGCCTATAGTTCTGAGTAGACAAGCATGCAGAATTTATAACTTTTAGGAATGATACCTGCAAGATTTATGTATCTGTATTGTTTTGAAGAATGTGTATTTCTGCACGTAGACCACTTTGTAAAAAGGTATAAAAACCTGATGGAAAAAGGGAACTGTGGGATCCTGACTTTGGACGCTAGTCCGCAGGTTCCTCGGGCCCTGAATAAAGCACCGCATAAACTAACTCTGTTAGTTTGTGTTCTGTTTGGGGCATCGGGCAACAGTTTTCTGGCGACCCAGATGGGACTCCGGAGGTGGCTGGGGCGGTTCGTGGGCTGATCCACTCCACGCCGGCACCAGGTGATTTCTGGGGAAAACATCAACCCGTGCCCGACCCCGCGCCTGACGGACGACCTAAAGGTAAGCCCGAAGGTGCTTTATTCTTTTTTATTGAGGGGAAGGGGGGCCTGCCAATCAAGTCGGAACAGCGATTCCACACGGGGATCACAGACGTCACAGGCATCGGGCAACAAGATAACATTTCCTATATTTGCCGAAGTTAATGTGTCTTCTGAGGCTGGGATTGCATTCAACTATTCCCATCTACTTCATAAAGTCTAGGATTAAGGCTATATCTCATTTTTAAAACTCATGTATTCTTTGAAAGAATTTTGAGCCTCTACTAATCAGTAAAATAAAAAAAAAATGAAAGTGAAATCAGTAAATGTAGCAAAAAAATTTGGTACATTACCTTTACACAGAGAAAAGAATGTCCATTGGATATGATAGCTTGGACCCATTTCATTTCACCTTTTATAAAATGCTATTCCTTGTTTGCTTCCACTTCTTTCTGCTCTCATGTGACTTTTTTTCTGTCCTTCTCAGTCTTTATTTGTTGGTGCTTCTCACCTTCTTTCAGCTTTCTACTCTTGTGTTTTTGCTGATTTCTGTTGAAATATTTGATGTTCATAATCTTTTGGATTAACAACTACTACACTATATCTTGCTGTATGAATTATTGAAGATAGATTAGTGCATATTTGCAATATTAATAGATAATGATGCAATTGCGATGCTGGGATTTTTTTGGCATGATTCATGTAAGACAATTCTTTATCTAATGTACTTTACAAACTGTTTTTTAATTAGCAGGTCCTGGAGACTTCACTTGCAAATCTGTATGTTATCCCTATCTTCAATAACGAAGACAAACTAAGAAACAAGATCATGTAGTTAGATAGTTAAACCTAAAAACTGTAAAGTGAAGCAGTAGGTAGTACCTTGCTGTTTCTTTAACTAAGGCAACCAGATAGTAATAGAGCTGTGAAAATCCATGGATTTAATTATTCTTGGAGCTGCTAGACAGTCTTGAAGATGAACCATAGATTTTGTCTTAGAAAAGGTATGATCATGAAAGCTAGAAATAAACTAGACATAAACCTAGAAAAGTTGACATAAATTTTAAACAGCTAAGTGGAAGTGATACTCTTCATGGCCAACATGGAAGGATAATTATTCATGTTGCTCACTTCATCATTTAATATGTTTGTGTAGGGGAGTTAGGGTGCAAATAGATTTACATATTTTAAATCATGACCAGAGATTTAAACCTTATCTGTCCAGTAGCAGAAATGACATCCTTTTTGTTTTATACAGGTCTAGATCTGTGACCTTGCTTAGAATTGTGGAATAACAAAACTGAGTATCTAATAGCCTTAGCTTCAAAGATTTAAAATATGAAAAAGAGTTATGTATAAATCCATGGTAAGTTTTAGAGAGGCACTGAAACTACTTTGCGGAAATGAAGAAGATAAACCATGAGTCCTGAGCATGACACAGAGACAGCAGTATGAAAACACTAAGAAAGTAACTGAGTGAAAGAAGATAATAGGAAAAAATATTTATTAGAGGTAAAATTAAAGAAATAGGAAAGAAAAAAACCCCATAAACTACAGCATATCTTCAGTATGCACATGTCAAGAGTCTTCTAAATAAAAGAAAGTAAATGGGTTTTGATACACTTTATGTACTTAATATTTTTAAGTGTCATAAAAGAGACTAAGCATAAACATATGCTGCAAGAGTTTGAGAAGTATGGCACTGCACATATAAATGCAATTTTTGTATATTTCAAAAATTTTAATCATTTTAATTATGTGCTTAGACCTCGCAATTTCTTCCCTAGTTCTGATTGCTTAAGTAAAGCTGAGAATGTAGAACATTGTTTGACAGGCATGAGATTATGTGGTTAGCAGACAAACATGGTTGTTCTACCATCACACCCCAACAGTGAAAAAGACTCTAATAAAATAATGATTGGACAAAATTGTATCATCAGAGTGAGTTGAATTTGACTTTGCTAAACACACCAAATGTGTGTTTCAGAGCTTACAGAAATTTTTCAGACAAACTGGGAATTTCAATGCCTTGTGTTAGAGAAACTGAGAAATTATAGACACATTAAGACTAAGACTGTAGAAGAAAAAATTCCCTGAATCCCTATCAATAATGGATTTTTTTTTAATTTTTTTTTTTTTTTTTGTTTAGAGATATGACATAAAGTAGTAACTTTGAAATTGATAAGTAAAGTAATTCCTGTAACAGGGGAAAACCAACATGTTGAATCACAAGTCGTTTAGTTAAAAGACTAGGAAGAAGAGAGTGGATGAATTACAAAAAGTTAAACTATTGTTTTATAGTGGGGGATTTTAATACGCAGCTTTTATTTCCCCTCCCTATTTCAGAAAATGTCAGTGTTTCTGAACATGTCTTATAAGACAGCTGAGCCCCTCACCCTCACTGCCTGAAAGAGATTTTGCATCTCTCGACAGCAGTAAGTATGAGTGACAGACAGCTTTATGCATTTCAGAGGTTAAATGGCATTAATATATTAATTCAGTGGGTAGATCACAAATATTTTGAATGACACAACAGATTTCTGTAAACTGTTATCTTCTTTGCCTGAAGAGTGACACAAAATTAAAACTCACATGCTCAACAAATGCCCTAAATGCCTTAATTCTATTTAGTCTCATACTTTATTCTGGTTAGAATTTTTAGTACCTCGATTTGTTTAGGGAATGTGAGCTTGAAGCCACAAAAACTCATGGGTAGTTTGGAGAGTATGGGTGAAAACTAATTATCAGTTAACAGGTACATTTCTTAAAAGTATATTGGGTCCAAACTGATTTTCTACTTGGAAATAAACATCATAATATATGAGATACACAACCTCGTTAAACCATCATAAAAGCAAAACCCCCATAAGATAGAGGTCTTTGAGAGCAGCAAAGTATTCTCTCTGGGGGGTGAGTAATCAAATTTCTTTTAGGTTATTCCTTCCTACATTCCTGCCCACTGTAAGATGTAGGCAGTGAGGATCTAAAGCAGAACTTTCTTCTGTGTAGACCACAGTGAGGTCTTCTGCTCTGCAGTTCAGGAAATACTCACCCAGGCTTGTAGAAACTGAGATAAACTCCTGACTAAGTTACTATGACTTCTCACATTCTCAAGAAGACAGATGAATGAGCTAATTTAGAGATTAAGGTTTTGACAGAGTGCATTACACATAGCTGTGGTGTCTCATCAAAGCCAGCCCCTGCTCCCCTTGCTGCACAAACCAATCTCTGATATAACTTCACTCAATTCCCCTGTCATCTTTCTCCTCTTTTCTACCTGATACAGAGAAGTGTGATGTGTTAATTACCTAATTAACACATCTTCTTTGTAATTAACCTGGCCTTCTTTTCATCCTGGCTATCTGCACCATAAAGAATGAAGTCAGGTGGATCAATTTACAGCAGGCTTTGCTGTTTACAAGCATATAGGCAGCTTAAAACAAATGGTGGTTCAAGGGTGTCGATGGGGGAAAAAAAAAGTCTTCTGTGGAAAAGGGTGATTAGGAGCAAGCAGTTTTCAAGATCAGAGTCTCTGGTTTATTTTACTTGATTAATTAGATATTATTATGGAGGGATTTTATTTTTAACTTGTATGGTTGTGAATAAATCAAACTTTTAAACTATTAGGGCTAAATAAAAAAAGACGATTATGTATTGTTACAAAATACTGCTACTGCCTTACTTTTAAGTCATTGACCTCCTGAGTGGAAACCAAAACCTGTGAGGTTTTTCAATTTAGAGATGTATATTATATTAATTCCCTCTCTAGAGCATACCTTTCAGACCTATCTACCAGAGTAGGCTCAAAGTTTTAATTTTCTCTACTTTGGTACTTTGATGTAGAGCATTTTGTTGACAGTTCTCCTTCAAAAAGAAACATTAAAGACAGGGAAAGGGGGAAGGAACCAAACAACCCAGTAATTGCAATTCTGTCATGTCAATTGTAGCTGATTACTGTGAGAAGTCTAGTATTTTAAATATCTTACCCAGTTAATATTTCATGAAAGTATATAAATAGTCTTGGCACCTTGAGCCTCCCTTCACAGGTAAGTTGTTTTTTTTCTTTTTTTACCATCATTGTATATATTCTTTTTTGTTCTATTTTTAGATGCTCTAACCATAGAGTTGCTACATGAAGGTTCTTGATACTATTTTTTGATGCAATATTTAGAAAAATTAGGAGACCTCTAGTATGACTTTATGAGTAGCTTTATTCTGAAGGCATCCTATGAACATTTTCAAGTGGTAAGAATTACAGGGGCAGGGGAAAAAATAAACAATTTTTTATATGGGGATCATATGGTCTGTCTCCTTAGAAGTGTCAGGACTTAGGTTTTTGTGTAAATAGACTGAAGAAAAACTTTCAGCTCCTGAGAACCTGTTGGGATCAAGAAGTAGAGGCAGCAGTGACAATTTTAAGTGTTTTAAGTGTGCTGAGGCAGATAAACAGGGACTTCTAGAACTATAAATTCTGACTTAAGTCTCTGTCTTCCGTCTAAGTTGTGCTTCAGATGCTGAAGTCTCATTTTAAATCAGGCTACTAAAGCTTAGGTAGGAGTGGTATAAATCCAAAAGAGTAATAATTCTGTATTGCTTGGGTGCAGTGAAGAATAGACTGAGAGTTGGGTTTAAAAAGGGTTTCAGAAAGTTTTTTCAGTTTATTTCTAGAATTTGGAATATGTTCAAATTCAATGCAGTAATTAACTCATCCTCATATTCAAATCTTTTCTAAAGATAAAATTCTTTCTATTGGAAATGACTTGAGGAGCACCCTCTGGAGTGCAGAGCACACTGGTGATGCATGGCATGAACGATGCAGCCCATATGCTGCTGTGTGACTCACAGGGAAAAGGTCCTCACTGCAAGGGGATGCTGTCAGCTTATCCTGCTTTTTTTAAAATTTATGTGGTTTTAGCTGCTCTTCTGGGAACATGATCAGCTTAAAATTAGTGCCAAACACCTTTAACAGATTTGTGTACTTTGCTGAAAGAAAGCAAAGTACTTTATCCAAAAGCAGTAATCTGTCTTGGCCAGAGTACAAGGCTGAGCTGTAGATATAAGGTGTGGTCTTATCTGTATGTCTACAGAGGTAGTTAGAACGGAAAGACAGTTTCTCAGAAATCAGTTTGCTTTATTCCAAACTTTAGCAGTTCCAGAGCAAATACAAAGTGCCCTTTTGAGACATGTCATCAGGAACAGATGTTAATGAGCCCAGACAGTCAGTGTGCTGAAGATCTGCACAACCAATCTCTTGTAACTGTAGAGGATGGGCTTGTTCAAGCACACACAGATGATATTCTCTGTGTGGCCTTTGAAAGTGCATCTGTGTGACTCTGAAAGTGCTTACCAGCTCTGGGCACCGTGGCACTGAGAGCTGCTGTTGTAGGAGATGCTGAGTGTGTGCACAAGTTTTGATATCTCCTTTCTTTGTTAGGAAGGATCTGTACCTCTGAATCCTAGCTAAGGGCTGGCTGCCTCCAGACAGGAGAAATTGGCTTCCCAGTGTTCACCTAGGGATGCTCCCTGCCTTACAGCTCTTCTTGTGTTCTTCAATCCACTTTAAAGCAGCATTAGGAATTTTCATTCATACCAGCACAAACAAATGTTCATTTGTTTGTTCCTTTGCAGTAGGGGCCCTTCACCTGTACTACCTGATGACTTTGCTGTCAGCATCCAACCCCACAGCACTTGAGAATGAGGTTCTCTGCAAGTCTTACACTTATTTTTATCAAGAAAATTACTGTTCCCAAACAAAGGGAAGATATGACAAGTGTGGACAAGTTTTGTATGTCTAAGTTAAAAAGCCCTAACCAGTAAAGAGTGAAATAAACTGCATGTTATATCCTGGAAAACAGCCAACTAAATCACCCCTGATTATTCCTGACATCAGCCTCTGGGATTCCCTCTTCTCTCCTGAACTCTGTGCTCTATGAAGAATTTACAAAATAAAAAAAATTGCCAACTGCTATTCAAATGATAAGTGGTGCATGCTAATTACATTTTATATGGTGATTAATTAAAAATAACCATGCAAATGTCTAATTTAAGAGTCACTCAATTCACTAAGTCTTCAGACACTGCCTAGCTGCCCTAGGCATTTGGTGGTTAGGCAATTTAGTCAAGCTTTCAAAATATTCTCAAAATGTCTGAGATAATGAAGGTCCTTGAAAAAGTTCCAGCTAGCTTGGAATATATAAACAGAGGTTTCAGAACAGTAAAATAGCACTGCATATATTTGCACTTTTGAGACAAAGTACTCTGTGTATACATAAAAATAGACCAGGAAAGGAATAATAGAGATCCTAAATAATCCGAATATTTAGCTGCACAGCACATAGCAGACTAGTTCATAGATTATTTCAGGAGCTGAAGAAAATTGAATATAATCTTACTTAAATCAAATTTCTTTACATAGGAAGCCTTTGATTCTCATGTAGATGGGGTCTTTGCCTTATTTACACATATATATAGTTTTACCAGGAGAGCTATATCATAACTGTGATTTGGTGCAAATATACTGAACATTAATTAGTGGAGTATGCAATTTGCAGAAGAGTTTACAATGTCCTATCACATGGGAGTTTAAAATATGCAATATGAAGAACATTTTCAGAAAGTAATAAATAACAAAATAAAAAAGAGGTATAATTTACCACTTTTTCATAATAGAAAAATAATGTTAGTACCTGAATTGCTGTTTTCTGATCTGATTCCATATAACTATTTTTGGTAGCATTTTTAATGAATTTGGTCAATAAATAATGAAAGCAAAAAAAAAAAAAAAGTATCCAAGAAACTTCTGCATTTAGTTTCATGTTTCTGCTTATGTAGAAGTGAATGAATATTCCAATGAATATTGCCACAATTCTTCCTAGACAAGACACTTGATGTTTTTGTATCATGCAGGAGAATTTATGCTGTTCTACAGCTTTATACTCAAAAAATTTACCTTTCTGATTTTAAGTGTCCAAAAGATACTGAAATATTTTCCACAGGGTTGAATGAGCCTTGGATTATGTGAAATGGTCTTAGAAGCACTGCACTGGAGCAGCTTCACTCTAGTGAAGGAGCACTCAATACAACCATCTTGAAGAAGAGAATTTTATAAGGGCTTTAGCCATGCACCTCTGGGCCAGTTGAAAACGGTTTGATCTCTGAAACTTTTTTTTTAAATTCTGTGTATACAGCAAATCCATCTTGAGGAATATTTGGGTATTAAACCATAGAAAAGTTAGATCTGTAACTGCTGTCTATTCTGATATATAACTGAATGTACTTATTTTTCTATGCATAAGGAAAGTACCTAGTGATCTCCTTTTCCACCTTTCAAAATATTCCACATTTAAAAAATTAATTCAGCAATAACAGGTGCTTATTTTCTGAGACTGTTCTGTTTATAGAAAGCTATTAATGGTCTTGAAAGCCTCTGTCTCTGCAAACACCCCTAACTGCACACACTTTACAAGCAGAAAATTAAATTAATTATTTGTAGTATTAATTATGAAGTATTTTTACAGGTTATAGAAATAGCTGCATTTCTTGTCACATACAGTCAAACACACAATAGCTGAGATATTATATAATGAAACTTTCTACTATTCTATAAAAGGAATTTTACACATAGAATAAATGTTTTACTTTTGAATGTTTAAATAGAGTTTACTGTTTAAACACTTCACATAGCAGCTGGACAGAATTGTGAGCATTAGAAATGGGAAAGACATAATGTGTTAGATATTTTGTTTTCTTTGCTCCCACAAATTGGCTACCCTTTTTAAAAAAAATAAGAGTCTTATTTTTGTTGTTGTTTCAAATTACTATTGTTTAAAGTGATGGAATTTGGGGTACTTTCTACTGGCAACCCTCATTGTAGGTGCATCAATACTGGATACATGAGTCTACTGAATTCCCTCTTTGTGCACCCAGAACTTATGTTGGGTGACTGTTATTCTGGTAGAGTCCCCAAATTAAGGGAGGTTTGCCAGTTCACTAATGACCTGCCAGTGGAGGTGTCTGGTATAGGTCAAATATTGCACTAGTTATAGAGAAGCTCTGCTATCTCTGATATCTCTGATGTCTCTGGTCCCAAGTGAAGTTACTTCATGGAACTAAGGTTCACGGTTTTCATAAGGAGTGCATTTAATCTGTAATTTCTTTAACTTCAGATCTGGGAGGTGCCAGAATAAATATAAAGCTTTCTCCAGATTTGCAAATACAGCTCACACCCAGTTTTAGGATTCTTGATCAAAACCTCTGGTTTCTGGAGTGGCTGTTTTTTCCAATATAAATTACTTATATCAAAATATCCTAGATCTCACCTGTAGCCCAATAATTAGAAATTATTCTCTGTTTCTCCAGAACATTTAAATTAGAAACTAAATTAGAAAATTGCTTTAAAAATATCTATATAATAATAAAATAATACAATATTATCAATAGAAGAATAATATAGTACATATCTTCAGCAAAGTAATCTTTTGCTTTCTCATGTTTTGATCAAATTCCGTATTCTGAAAGTGCCCCATATAGGTTACATCATAATATTAGTCAGAGTAAAATATGATCTTAGGTCAAAATATGTGACCATT
The DNA here is from genome assembly GCF_903797595.1 of Erithacus rubecula. Lineage (NCBI taxonomy): Eukaryota > Metazoa > Chordata > Aves > Passeriformes > Muscicapidae > Erithacus > Erithacus rubecula. The sequence goes on along the minus strand of NC_136687.1, from coordinate 34,909,020 downwards.
TATTGAAAATCTGCAGTGTGTAAACCAGAGTATTTCTATCATTTCTCTTTTCTCATGCATTTTTGGACAGTCACAGGAAGTTTTATTGCTTCAGTATCATAAGTATGATCTATTTCCACTTGCAGTCAATCTGGCAGATTGACTCTCAGAATGGAAATTATTTCCTGGGAAGCTCAAAAAGCCAATTGAACTATTCCTGAGAATCAACCAAGTAAGGAATAGGATTGCTCTTTTTGGCAGAGCACTGTGTTTTCAACATTCATAAGGAGTGTTCTACACTGGTCAGCAGCACAGAAGATCAGGTTAGGATCACAAAGCAGTCAGTGAATCAAAAGCATCAATGTCTTGTCTTGCTGCTGCTCTCTGTTGAGACAGTGACAAAAGGCAGCACTCACACTGCTCTGAACCTCACATCTGTGTGGTCCAGAAGTCCAGGGCTTCCCTCTGATTCCTCCTGGTGCCTGCTGCCTCTCCACCCTGGCAGCCCTATAGGGCTGGAGCCACCCGGGCTGGTGAGGGCAAACAAGGCAGGGGAAGAGTGACTGCTTGGGCAGATGGGAACCCCACTTGTCCCAGACATCCTCTCCTGTGAGTGCACACTGCATTAGACTGCAGATCAACATGATTCCACCCAGATGCTGATTCTGATGGGCCCTAAAAGCTGCTGGCAGTCAGAGCACTGTTTCAACTGCTTGGTTGCAATTGGCCTTTTTTTTCTTTTTTCTTTGTTTTTTTTCAGGCAAATTTTAAAATTGGAATGAAATGTCCATCTGGCTGATAGGATGTCTCACTGAGCTTCCTTTCCTTTCAGAGTATACAAATATTACCTGTGTTAACATGTAAAGAGTGTAAACCAAATAGGTGTTTATGTTTCAGAACATTAATGAGCACTCTGTATAGTTCTTTTGTTCCATACTTTATCCTCAGAATCAGTTCAAAAGAATTTTAATGGGAAAACTGAATATAAAAAATTCTGCAAAGAAAAATACCAAAACATTTTATAAGCCCATTTACCCTTTTTACAGACCCTGTTACCATAACAACTTGAACTGTCACTATAGTAATATTCTTTTATTATGAAACACAGTATTTTTTTGTAAGCAAGGTATTTTCATAAGCATCTACATCTCCAAAATTAAGATTATTTACAACATTTTCTGAAATGTATTTCACAGTTTCATAGGATAGTATGTGCAAGGGAAAATTTTGGAAAAAAAAAAAAAACAAGTTTTACTTCTATTTTGAAAAAAACAAAAACTTCCTTCTAAGAAATAAATGTAAATTTACGTACTTATATTGTGAGGTCTTTACTATTTCCCTATAAATTTTTTTTTCTACTCCCTTAATTCTTTTTCTTATGAAAACCAGAAAATGTAAAGATATTTTTAACCATTTATTTTTGATTTTCACATGTTTCTCTTCTCACCTTTATGAGTGGTAAGTGTTATTAAAACTGATCATTGTTTTTTATACATATAAGAAACTAAAAATAAAAAAAAAGAATTTTTAAAAATACCTTCAATTTAAAAAAATACCACTATAGTAAAATAGTAATATATTAATTTGATGTCTGTAATATATCTTATTTCATACCATATGTAATTTATAAATATTACCATTTTCCCTTTTTAATGCAGCTTCTCTAGGTTCTGAAAGAAAAGTCTAAATTTTCTGGATCCAAGCACTCTGTTGTAAGTATATTAAATTTTTCTACCAGGTTTTGTTTACTTCTCCCATTGCAGTCTCCTTTTTTTTTTTTTTTCTCTTTGTGGAATTTTGTCTTGCTTTTTCTGTATAATGAGAGGCTGATTTCCAGCTCTAACACCAGGTCTCCAAGGGTATAAGACTGTATTCTAAGGAGAGCCTTGGCAGATAAATCAAAGCAGTTTATTAGTTAGGTTCCATAGAACAAGCTAGTTTTTTAAAAGACAAGGAAAAACATTAAAAAACCCAACTGAAACAGTAGAACTGAAGTTTTCAGAGAGATGCTATTTTTAAGCAAAGTATTTTGAATAATTTATATATAAACTCCGTCAGAATTCTAGTCCTTATTAAAGAGAAAACTGGATCAGGAGGTTGATAACACAAATTAGATATTTTAATTTCATCAGGTCTGATTGTATTTCTGATATCTATTGTTACACTCATCTTTCCCTACAGGTGTGTCCTGCCTGAAGACCACTTATTTTGAAGGTGCTGTCCTCAGAGATGAGGGGAGAATTGCACGAGCTTCCCTGTGTTACTGCCCACCCCTGAAGGGTAATTCAAGCCTTACTAATAGATCCCCTGGGGCAGATTAGAGTGAAACATCAATGAATGATCAGTGTCTGTGAATATAGATATGTAGGTATATAGATGTAGAGATACATAGATATATAGATATGTACATGTGGTTTTATTTAGAGCAATTTGGTTCAGGGGTGGGGAAAGCCCACAAAAGATGGAGTTCAAAGGGTTAATGTCCAGGTTTAGGAGGGAATGCCCAAGTACCTCCCCAAAGGGGGAGCTCTGTGCTGTCTGCTGGGGACCTGTTATTACACTGTGATCATGCACAGACCTCTAGTGAGAAACATCAAGATCAAAAGCTTCCTCAGAAGGCAGTGTAATTAAACTGTGTTATAAGATGGAATTTGAGGCAATTTGGTGCTTGAGGCTTGGAATTTTGTTGTTGAACAGCTGGAAAACTCAGCCAAGTCCTGATTCAGAAATCTTCTTCCTAATGTTAGGGATTACAGCTGCAGAAAGGTTAGAAGCGCTGGTAAATTTTCTCTGTGACATCATGTAGAGACTGCAGGATATCAATGTTCTGGTGTAAACAGTGGTTAACAAGTGCAGTATCTCAATATTGAAGGTTTCTGATACTGATTATCTGGTTTAGATGACATTTGCTGTTCCAGTGTAGCCAAAGTTGTATCCTCCATAATGAAACCACTAAGCTTCTTCATTTATTTCTTGTTCATAAGCAGCCCATTTCTTGAATTTTATGTGGAAGACTACAGTCATTCATCAGACACTCTTTATCTGAGCAAATTTCCACTTCTCTTGTTATGAATGTATTGACCTATGTATATGTAACAATGTGAAAAATGCTGGAGGTCATTTTGAATGCATTTTAATGCCATCATTGCAAAATCTTACAATAGTGTTCATTTTCTAGAAAGAAGGCCTCTAAGGTATACATGTTATAAAGGATTTCCAAATTATGTTCAGTTATTTTCTGTTCACGTGTTTACCTTTTTTTTTTTTTCATACTGTACAGTCTTTTAAAAAATACGCACACTTTCAGTAATTGCATTGAAAAAACACCAAAAGGACTTTCAGTATTGACTTTTGCTATTTTTCAGTTTCATCTTACCATTATTATCTCATTTCTCATTGCTGCCTAGTTTGACACTATGTAATAGGTCTTTAGGACAGAGTGGGACCTTTCAAGTAGATATGAGACCATTTTTATTCATAGTATTTATCTCTATAAGCATATATCTATTGTATAGACACTGGCAATATGTGTGGATAACACATTATTAGTTATAGGTATAGAAATTCATAGTGGACACAACACCCAATGTCTATTTAATGTTCTGTTTCTGCATAACATTGTAGATAAACTCCTGGAGCATAGATAAACTACAGCAGCAAATTTATGGTCACAACATAGACACTCTGAAGCAGTTACACTGATAGGTCTTAGTTTTAATATGTGAAAATTCATCTTTTACATGTTGAGAGCAAAAGTTCAACAGTAGCTACTCTACTACCTTTTTCTGATAAGTTGCTGTAAGAGAGGTATTAAGCCTTTAGTTTTAATATTTACATTAGAGAGTATGCTCCACTTAACAAGGGCTTAAGTAGTGTATATTTGTAAAATATTTTTATGCCTTGAAAAAGCCTGGATCACATTCAGTGACAGCTATTCATATCCAGAAATATTTCGGTTTTGTTATTGGAAACAATGAGACGGTTCTTACAACAGCAAAAGTATTGTCATCTGTTAATTCCCTTAACAAAGTCTCTGTGGAAGGAATTTTCAAGGTTCTCCTGTATTCCTCCACATCTTGTTTTGCACTAGGGATACCATAGCAATGCTGTTTACAAGTCTGTGCTGTCCTTTGGATCTGAGATACTAAAGATGCAAATTAATTAGCTTTCTTTCCAGCCCCACCTTCCTCCTCATTTGTAAGTGTTCTATGAGCCTGCCAGAGCAGTCATGCAGTACTTGTCAAATAGGTGCACTAAGAATTGGCTTGTATTTTCAGGATCAGTTTGGAAATTATTTTTCCTTGTGTTATGAACTTCCTAAATACAGTCAAGTAATTTTTGGGGTCTTGTTCTGCTCTCTTACCATGCCCATTCACAGGTCTCAATGAAAAACCTACTTGTAAGTAAGGCTGTATTCACTACATTGTTTAGAGTGTGAAGGGAAAAATATGCAAATATGTTGGGCTTTATAGGTAATCATGGGATTTTTCTACAAATAGAACTAAATGGTAACACCTAAAATGAGTCTCAAATTTAAAGTTCTAAAAATTATGTTTTATCTTGCAGTGCTAGTGGAACTAGAGACCCAGAGCACTAAACTTAGTACCATAAAATTCCACTTAGACTTCTGAATTTAAAAATACAGAGCATTACTATCCAAACCTTGATATCAGGGTCTGTAGTGTGAAGGCAGTAGGTGATTCCACACTCCTCAGAAAGACCTACCACTTGTTCAGGTGATCTGTGGATGACAAGAAAATGTCCCACCACTTTACAAACATTATAGTTGTGAGGGTCCAAGAGCACTGGTGTCAAAACCACATGCATCCTGGCTTGATCCAGGAGAGAGTTAATTCTCTTTCTAATTGTTGGTATTCTGTTTTGGATTTATTTTTACCTTGTTGCATTGCAATTACAATGAAGACACTCTATAGTTTCTTATTCAAGCTACTGTGAGAGTCACATATGCATAGAAAGGTTTGGATTGGAAGGGACCTTAAAGATCATCTTGTTCCAATGTTCCCAGCATGGGCAGGAACATCTTTCAATAGGCCAGTTTGCTCAAAGCCCCATCCAGTCTGGCCTTCAACATTTCCAGGCATGCCCATTCCTCTGGGCAAGTTGTTCTATAACCTCACCACCTCACAAAAGCAAATTTCTTCCTAATGTCTAATCTAAACCCGCCCTCTGTCAGTTTAAAGTCATTCCTCCTTGTCCTGTTACTTCTTGCCCATGTCAAAAGTCCCTCTCCATCTCTCTTCCTCAGGCAGAACAACCCCAATTCTCTCAAACTGCCTTCATATTGGAGGTGTTCATCCCTCCTTTTCTCCTGTTCCTAAAGAATTCTTCTTGAATGCTAAACTAAGTTACACTCTAATTCTACTTTTGTGTATTTCCCAATTTTTTTTTTTAATTATTCAAGTCACTTTAGCTACTCTTTCTTATACCAATATTAACTAGTGCCCAATATGGTCAAGTTTATCCCTTTTTGCAATTAAGAAGTGTATCTCAAAGTCTACATTATGTGGTAATTTATTACCTTACTAACATCTTTTTCTTTATGATATGATATCCAGGTTTAGGCAACTTAAAATAACACTTCTAGAACCACCTTGCTGAATTTAGGGAATTCAGTTTACCACCTAATAATGCCCATAGGTGGCTAACTAAAGATTATCTGAAGCTAAAATGATGGAGGAGAACTGCTAAATCCTAAATCCTTTAACAGTTATAGAAGACATGTAGCCATCCAAGGCAACCCTTTAAGGGGTTAATCTCAAACAGCATAAGCTTGCCATTGATTTCTGAAGGCAAGGGACATTTGGAAAAGGTGAACAGTCTTAAAAGGCTTGTTAAGAATCAGGGATAAATTATATTTTAAGGAATACCTTAGAGGTGGATCGTTGTGAGAAGGGAATAAGATGAAAGTTATCTTTGTGATCTTGACATACAAGGAAGAATTCATAAAAGAAAAATATACTTGAATAATTTTGGACAAATTTGAATAAAACTAAATTGGAAAGAGAGGTATAGCAGTAAGAATTTGATACAAATAAACTCTCCATTTTTCATTCCTCACATCCTTGATTCCTAATGATTCCTAGCTCCATAAAATATAATGAGTAAGTAATGGCAGCTCAATTTCATGCTCTTCAGCAGTAGTAGCTGGGTCTTGCTCACAAATGAGAAAGCTTGAAGCCCAAATCATTCCAAAGTTCCCCCTGCAACAGTGATTGTGCATTTGCATTACAGTTCATGTTTTCTGTTGAGAGCCAACAACCCATTCAGTGCCTTCTGAAGCACAAGTGTGTTATTTTTAAAAGATTAATGGTTCTGCAGAGTGGCAACATATATAATTGGGAAGCTTCTATTTCCACATTTAACCTGATTCAATGCCCTTCAAAGAAATGTAGAATTTGGCTTTCTAGTTGAGTTCTGTCAAAACATGAACCAAAAGCAATGTATTTATAAAAGAAAGTGGAATGAAAGCAAGACTGAAATTAACATGATCTAGTTAGAATCAAAGGCACCTTTTCATCAGATAAGACAGGTGAAATTATGAAGAACAGTGATATAATTATTAAATCTGGAAAAATTAGGAACAGTATCACATAAGGAAGGCTATGGCTAATGGCAGCATTTATGATAGGTACTTGAAAGGTAATGGAGCCTGCAGTGGTTAGCATGGCAATAAGCTAAAGCTAAGCCATTATATTCAAAATAGTATGTAACTGTAACCAGCAGGTACCCATAAATTCTAAGATTACTGCACAGGATATTTAGAGCTGTCTGAATAGCTGTTTCTTGTTTAACTGTAGGAAATACAAAACATGAACACACCAGAGAGCATCAAATGTAACTAACTTTTCTTTGTATTTGTATTTTCTTTGATTAATGGGGCAGATGGCTTTTATTTCCCCATTAATGTTTTATTTTTCCACTATGTCTATATCTAAATTGCTCCTGATTATGTCACTAGGAATGATATGGAATTGAATGATACAGGAATTGTAAAGGAATATGGTGGATTATGGAATGCAAATGTTTAGCATGTTTCATCCAAGAGTTATGGTTGAAATAGGGATTATAACAACTTGTTATAAAGCTTGTGTCAATCCTTTTTCTTTTACTACGATTCATCCCTGAGACTATTTTAATGATTGAAAAGTAATTCTAACAGTATGAAAAATATTTAGCTCATGTAATGGATTTCAGAGTAGCACATGTATGTGAGGAAAAAGAACAGGGAAAGCATCCTCTGCAAAAGCATGTAGTAAGTAAAACATAGATATCATGGGAGGTAAAGCATCTAGAAAATTGCAGGGACAATAAATTTTGGTTTCATAAACATGCAGACAGAATTCTTAGCTAGTTCTAGAAATTCCAAGGGGAACTAGCATCATTCTATGTAATAGAATGGGTCTTGTGTAAACTGCCAAGAAGTGCAAAACAGTATGTTATGCACTAATATGAGGATATTGGAAATATGTAAAGAAGAAAATTTATTTTGAGAAAGTTTTCCTAGTTTTTATGAGTAAAATAATTTTGGAAACATAGATGATTCCTCTCCCCTCTACTGGTGAGACATGTCTGGAGTGCTCTGTCTAGATCTGAGCTCCTCACTAGGACAAACTGAAGCCAGTCTAGCAAAGCACATGAAGATGATAAAGGGCTTGCAGCACAGTCTATATGAAGAAATGCTGAGAGCTGGGACTGTTCAGCCTGGAGAAAAAAAGCTCAGGCTTATCCATGTGTACAAATGCCTGATGGTGAGACAGGGAGGGAAGCAAAGACAGCAGATGGTATTTACTACTGCTTGTTTTTATGAGTACCTTTAATGGGTGTTGCATGAAAAAAGTAGGAGTCTTGGTAGATGTATGCAGGTCAATTCAAATAATTACAAATAATGTAAAAGTTATATATTATTATACTGGGAAGAAAATGCTGCTATGACTAGATTAATGGAAGTGAAAAATCAGTTCTGGAAATTTCTTCTGTGTAACAAAATGAGCCATGATAAAAAAACCCATAAATTTTGCACAACTTCTTCTGCTCCTGAAATAAAAGATTGGAGTGGGCATAATCTCCATAAATTGAATTTTTGTTGATGTCCACCATCTCTGTAGCAAACACTCTGGTAAGGCATGGGAAGAGGGAGATGAACAGTAATTAAGTTTGGCAAACCTTCCTAAAAGGTTTGATAATGGCAATTATGATGCAAATATCTACAACAGTGGAAAAGTTCAGTGGACCTCTGATCGAAAATATAATTGGTAAGAAGTCCATAATGTTTTTGTTTTTTTTTATTTCTTTGAGTTTTTTTTAAACCATCCATGCTTACATTAGTAGTTAGCACACTAATTACTCACAGGTCTTACCTACTTCTTGGCCTAGCCACTACAATGATTCAATTGCATCCTATTAGAGAGCACGAGGCTACATTGTTTTACTGCTAGTTATGTGATCTTATTTTAGTTCTCACCAAGATGAAATATTCAAACAGTAACACTCCCACTATTTTTCAGTATAAAACAGTGTAAAACAACTCCCACATTGATGTTATTTTCTCCAGACCCATGTTTGGATAGGAATTCTTGGTTCATGGAAGAGGTTTCCAGCTGAAATGTCCAGTCCTAAGGAGAAACAGTATTTGAATGTTTTCACATTTTCAGCTGCTAGACTAATGGTCTAGAGCTTTTAGACCATTAGAATTTGCTGACAGGAAAGCACAACAGAACCTTTACATCAACTTAAAAGTTTACAAAAAGAATCACAGCAAGGCACATAGTATGTCTTTAGCTTGCTTCCTGAATCAAGCTCTTCCTAAATAGTATGACAATCCCTCAATGCCTTCAGTGAAATAAAAAAGCAAGGAAACCTTGGAAATCCACACAAATACCTGAAGAATGAGCTAATATTCTTTCTGGTTTTCAGTTGAGGAGAATGTATAGTAAAGGTGAATTTGTGAAAAACTAAAAGAATAGAGTGGAATCATGGTGCAGTCTGAAAATCTGATGCACAGCAGGATTAAAATTAAATAATTTTAATATATTATTTAGTGACTGTTATATCTTTCAGTATTTACTTATCATTTAACACAGAAGAGGATCTTTTTACCATAGCCCACAGGAAAAACACTTGAATATTACTTGCCAAAATTGACCTTTACTTACACATTGTGACTTTTACATGACAGTATTATGATAAACTGACTCTAGCTTCAGATTTATTACTCAACCCTGACCTTTGATTATATTAGAATATTGCTTTCAACCAGGCTAAATAATAATGTCTCTGTGAATGTAAGGAACTGGCAGATCCGAGATGTCAATTGCCAGCTCAATTTTCCTTTCACCTGGGATTACAGCATGTCACAGTGCTTTATTGATCTAAAAGTCATTAGTGTTCAGTGTTATAACTCTTCAGTGTGTGGGAACACAGTGCAATACAGTGCACTGTAAAAGGGTTGAAGCATGGAGCATGAGTCCAGTTGAGACTGGTCAAAATTTGGAATGTTTATTTCATCAGAAATAAGTATAGTGATTTTTTTTCCCCCTGAGTTGGAACATGCAGCCAAAATATCTTTGGAAAGATATTTGAAATTATCCTTGAAAAATTATTAGTGCAGGGTATTGTCCAGGTTTGGGGTCACCCCAGGACAGGTATTTAGTACATACTGGAAAAAAACCTGTTCTTGAGATTTAAGTGCATAGTTTTGAAGTCACTGAAACACTTAAAACAATAACATTGTAATTACATTGCACTCCTATTTAGTATGGCACAGTGAAATACTTTTCTTTCATGATTTAATGTATTATTCATTTTTATTTTAATATAATAAGAATTATAATTATTCACATTATATATTATATTTGAAAGAAACTTCTTGACAACTTTTTTCTTATATGTCAGTGAGGTCAATAGATTTTGCTGATAAGGTTTTATTTAATAAAATTAATACCTGTTGTTATAACGTGTTTAGGTAGCCAGAAATTTTTCAATCAGCTGTAAAATAAAATATAACAATTAATAAAATCATCTTCTTGCAACTTCCACTCATGCTTCAGAAGAATGTATGTAATGAAATGTCTTTCAGATGGTGCAGCAGCTGCATGTGGCCATGCTTTTCTGATAGGGACTGAAATCACTAGGATTCTTCCTTTAAAGACGATTATTATAATCCCATAGAAATTTGCATTATTGAAATAATAATTAATTTATGTAATATGTACATAAAATTATCAGAGAGCTTGACATACTATTATTTTTATGCTATTGGTGCCATTGATTCTTCTGGATGCCAAAGCACATCTCTGCTGCATTTAGGCCTCAAACAATTTTTAGTATAAAGTCTTAGAACAGTTCATGTTGGAAAGGACCTTGAAGATCATCAAGTTACAACCTCGTTGCCATGGGTAGGGACACTTCCCACACTACACCAGGTTGCTCAGAGCCCCATCCAACCTGGCCTTGAACACTTCCAGGGATGGAGCATCCACTGATAAGGACAGCAGAACACAACAGTGTTTACTCACTTGGTAAGGATAGCAGAGCAGAACAACATTTACTTTTATCAAGGACAGTAGAATAGAACAGCACAGCTTTGGAGAAATAAATAAAATATGGAAACAGAAATTATACAAAATGCAAGCAGTATGCCAGCTCAGCTCTGCAAAGCTGACAAAGCAGAAATTATGCAGAACAATGATATTACAATTACTCAGAAGCAGGGATCAAGGAAAAGCCACCTAAACAGAGCACCTGACATTGAAGACAGACCCCAAAAGAACCATATAAGGAAGGACTTCTGACTTACAAGTCAGACTTCTGTCATAAGGGTGTGACTGTGTCAAATGAAGTAAAGGAAATGGGGTAGCTAATGAACATGTAATCAGTGTGTACGATAAAACCTCTGTCCCAGCACTTGTTGCACTGAATGGAGGAAGGATCCCCCAAGTGGCCAGCAAGCTGTAATAAAAAGCACCTGCTTTCTAAGCCTCAAAACTGGGTTAGAAAGTTTCTGTCTGGCTGATATTGGTATCACCACAAGCTCCCTGGGCAACCTGTTGAGCATTTCAGCACCCTCACAGTAAATAATTTCTTCTGTATATCTGACCTAAGTTTTTTGTCCTTCAGTTTGAACTGGTTCCTTCTTGTCCCACCAGTAAAGTTCCTTGTGAAGAGTCCTCTGGCTTCCTTCAGAGGTCTTAAACAAACCTTCTTTTCTCCAGGCTGCATAGCCCCAACTGTCTCAGCCCATCTTCACAGCAAAGGTGCTCTAATCCTCTTATCAACTTCACTGCCTCTCCTGAATTTGCTCCAACTGTTCCATGTCCTCCTTATGTGGGGACACCAGAACTGTATGTATGTTCATAAAGCTGTTAGTTGTTGCATCTTACAACAGCTTGTCATATATTTCTGCCTACTCTACTGCTGTGTGGATGACTTCTCTATACAAATTATTTATAAGGCATTTGCATTCATTGAATGTGTAACTTAAGTGGGTAGGCAACCATAACACAAAAATGGATATAGACATATTTTAACAAGGTTGTTAATGTCTTCTAGAAGACATATTGTTAAATTGTTTTACTTGTTCAGTGAAATTTAGTTAACAGCGAAAAAAGAAAGAATGTCTCCATAGATTAGCAGTGGTTTTGTGGTTTAATATTTTCTTCAAATGAAATATATTTTGGTGGGGGGGTTGATATTTTAGGCAGTTTTGTGTGATTATTTTAAGTGTACATTTTTCCTTTCTTATTCATGGTGAATAGAAACATAGTTTACAAGCTACCAGAGCAATAAGAAAGGAAGGTGAAATAAAAAAACATCGATGCTGTCTTACAAATAGCAATTTAGCAATCTCGTTCAAATTCACATTTGTTAAAACCTGATTTTGTAATTATTATCGTTGAAGACATACTCAGGTACTGCACATAACATTTTATGCTTTTAAACCTCATCCAAAAACTCACAGGTAGTCATTGAACCATCACAAAGACGTCTCCAGTCATCTTGTTTTAAAATCAGAACTGTTTTCAACAGATACAAAATTTTACTAGTTTGATGGCAGCAACAAGGTTACCTTTAGAATGTTTGTGTTACAATAAACGTGCTTTCTGGAAAAAAACAAATCAGCATGTGATGCATTGAAAATCGCCATCAGTCAGCAAAGTGGTCGTAGAAAAATTTGACTGATCTGATAAGGCCAGTATGCCAGAAGCAGTTTTTATTCCAAGAACTCTAACTTTCATCTCACTCGAGAAAAAAAAGAAATTAAACAAATCAATTGTCATTTTCAGCTCTTTAGAAGACTCTGCATCTTATTTTACAAAGCAAATACTTGTTCCTATTATGATGGAGGAAATAAAAATGCAACTTCTGTCTAGAAATTACTGCGTAGCTTATTTCTATTTTATGAGCATTTCTTCCCCCTGACTGAGAACGCAGCTTAATAGCTCAATAAAAGTGTAAGGTTTTAAGACAAAAAAATCTACTATAAAATTAAATGAGATTTAAAAAATGTATGCTAAACAATGTGTCAGTTCATTGCACCAGAGCTGGTGACTTTGGGAGCTGAGAATTAGAGGGTCAGATTCATTACATTTGTATTGATGTCAGACGAAGTTGAGGCAGTATTTTGTGCTAAGTTTACAGCATATTCAAATTCAGTAAAACTGACACAAAAATTTTGTGGAACTGATCACTACTGGGGATATAAGGTCTTTATTCCCAGATAACCACATCTTCCCATATGAAAGAAAAGTCAGATTGCAGCACTTTGTTGTTTGGGGTCTTTGGGCTCTGTGGTGTTTTTTTTCTGTGAATTTATTGGACAGTGACAAGGTAGGCAAACTGAATTCCCCCTGCATGCACTGCTGTTCAAAATTAATGATAAAAGACTGTAAGGCCTAGGTTTTAAAACTCCTGAGGAGAAGATGCTGAAGATGCACCACAGGGGAAGGATTTTTTGCCTGTAGCATTCTTAGAGATTCACAGATTTGTGAATAAAGGCAGTGCCTGACAGCTTGAGAAGATGGCACTCCACTGTCAGCTATTGCCTTCCCTTCATGAGGTACTTGAAATTTCTGTGCTGGAAGAAATGCTTCAGGTTCTTTAACCTTCAAACCATAACCAGGGCATGTTTTCATACCAATTTCAGCACTCTGTCAAAACAAGAGTAGCTTTTCAGGGACTGTGACCAAGCAGTGGGCAAAGGAGCAGTCCAGGGCTGGTCCTAGACGAGGTTTTCTCCTTGCTGTGCTTGTGGAGGAGGTGGACACTCGTGGTTCAGGTGGGACTGTGGTGGCAGGAGCCCCCTGGCAGGCTGTCAGCAGGGAGCAGCAGTGCAGAGCACACCCTGAGAAACCATCGATGAGACAGTTTGAGGTCAAGCAGAAGCTTCCAGTTTTATTTTGACATAAAATCAGAAGACTTGGGAGTGATTGCTGTTGTGAGGTTTTTTTAGAATTACTTATATAAACCAAGGCGAAAATCACAGATTTTATAAGGCAATGTGATATTAAATTTTAAATTGTAAATCCTTTCCATGATCTTCACCAGGATTAAAGCATGTAGATGAATGAAATATTATGGACACTTTTACACATATTTGCTTTCAGTTTTTTAATATATGTCTCACTGTCTGCTCAATCCTTGCATCACTAGAGAGCCTAAAATAGCTTGCTTCTAAAGGTGAAGCCAAATGGACTTCATTGCAGTGGAAATAGCATACTTTATTCTTTTTTTTTTTTTTCAGTTTCACTCTTAAACTTCGTGCCTCAAAGATTTCTTTCTCCCACTTATCTTTGCTCTACAACCTAGAGAAGAAAGGATTCCATACTAATAAATCCAAATTGAGTATCAAGTTAAACTCACTGGCCCTACCATCACCTTCAGTCAGGGAGACAGGACTTTTTCTTACAGGTTGCACCCCTGAATCTGTCATAGTTGTTGTCAGAGAATTATAAATATTTACAGGAATATGCTAGCATAATCTCTCACAGTTTTTATAATCTGTTATTGAAATTCTGTTTTGTAGATATTTCATGAATTTATGGATTTCCTCCTTGATGAATGGTTACATCATAACACACAGCTGAGCAGAAGGTGGCACAAAGTTTGAGTCACTGACTGACTCAGGGTGAAACATTTACCAGTAAGCAACACTTACCTGGACTTTGGTTACTCTGAATCCTTTGTTCTTCTGAGATTGATTCTGTTTCCAGATGGCTCTGAATATTTGCAGGGATAAAAATACATGCACAATGGATGTGGAAAAATTCCACTTCAAGTAATGGAAAAGGAGAAAAAGATCCCACTTGGAAAAGCTCTGTGTAATGATAACTATTTTTTCTCCCCAAAAGGAGAAAGGTTAGATCCTACTTTTCCTGTTGCAACTTTGTAAAATGCTGGTAAAAGCAAGCTCAATTTACAGTTCATGTTTGCAATTCCTCTAACATACATTTCATACCCAAAAGAAAAGAAAGAATATTTATTTTCATTTATACTTTTTGGAAACGGTGGTTTTGAATATGGTAAAAGTAATGATCCGGTGTTGCAGCTCCTGAGCAGAGAAGTGCTGCTGACTTGTATGGGAGTTCTCAGATTGCTACTGAAAAATTTGATTTTTGATTGATCTGATGCTTTTTTTCCATCTAAATATTTCATTTTATGTATAAAAAAGGTGATGAGACACATTTTTCTAGCTACTTCTGGCAATTCAGGAAAACCCAAAACCATCTCTCTTGCTTTATTTTAGAATCTGGCACCTTTCATTCAAAAAAAAGAAGTCCTGGTATCTGAACACTACAAATATTACAAATATAATATAATACAGTAAGTATTACAAATATTATGTGGATGTTAAAACTATTATGTCCATTTTTAGAATTGTGCTTTTGGTTTTTCTACAGATATATATATATATATTTTGTCAAACCCTTGCTTCACTGAAGAACCTAAAATACCTTGAAATCTATGTAGGCCAAATATTTTCCTTCTCTTTTCAACAGCCCCTAGTTGGATCAGGGAATTTTAATAGGTCTTGATAATTGTTTATATACAAAGACATAGTTTAGGTTTGCCACTAGGATTGTAGCCAGATATTAATTTTGCTTGATTTTCCATTATTTTTTCACATATTTTTAAGAGACAGGTCAGTCAAGTATTTATTACTGTAATAAGATATGATTGTACTATAGGTATCCGAGTAAGAGGTGCATGCTTTCCTGCATGGAACCATTATTAAGAAATATTCTATGATTCTCTGAACAAATGAATAATTCAGAATTTCAAGCGTTTTTTAAATAATATTTAAGTAACTCAGTGTATTGCCAAAGAATTCTTTCAGTCTCTTTGGTATTCCCAAGTCTTTTGATTTCTTGGCACACCCAGAAAGCTTCACCACAAGGGATCAAGGTTGTGAATGACTTAAAGCATTGTGGGAATTACCTTCTATCCTGATAAAACCATATGGTGAGTAATGCACTCATTCATTTTGAATAAACTTTCAATATTTGAAATAGTTGGCACTGATTCTCCCACAATGTCATTTTCTGAAGCAGCCTCCCTACTCAGTCTGAACCAATTTGCCAAGCTTTTTGCTGCATAAATTATTAAGTTATACTTTGATGCTTTATTTCATTTTAGAACTATCAATCACCAGTTGGAAGGAACCCTGCTGTTCTTTAGTACGTGGGACTCAGCAGACAGAAGTAAAGAAACTGGTTTTTTTGCTCTGCTGAGACTGGGTCTGTCAATGAAGCAGGCAAAGTATTGAAGAGCTATCCACCTTCACCCTAGAGCAGAGAGAGATAATGCTTTGTTCTTGGCTGTTGTATTTTATGTAATTAGGATATATTTTTTCAATCATTACAGATGCATTCAAGTTGTAAGTGGCTCTGGACACACACAGTGAATTATTATCCTGTTGGCCTATACTGGAATCTTTATGAGCTGTTCTGCTTCCTGATTTGTTAGAGGAAGATGAAACCCCATAAAAGTCAAGCTGAAAGCTACAAAAAACATTACTGCTTTGTTTTTTCCTATTTATGAAGCACTGAACTGTAGAGTACTCTAATGATAGCTTGTATTAATTTAAACAAACTTGAAAATCTTGCTGACTAGTCTAACATTTAGGTGCTTTTTCATTCTCTTTCTCATAAACCTTTAGCTTTTTGCTGGAGGCATGACATTTGTTATGTTAGTGTAAGTAGATAATTACAAATAGTGGTAAAATGAAACACCACCACTGGTAAAACTGGGAGGCTTTTAAAAGTTTCATCCCACTCAGCTACAAAAAAATTAATTTAAATTAAAATATATGTATTGTGACCGTATCAGATTTATTAACACAAAACCTTTTTTTTTTGTGTGTGTGTGTGTGTGTGTGCTGCTTATTAAATAGCTTAAATTCTGTTTAAAAAATTTAAGAAAATGTTCTGTTTCCTAAAACTAGCATTTTCTGGTTCTTGTTTTCTACTTACACCTGAATATCGGAATTTGCCTTCAGAAACTATCCATGGCATTTGGGTGAAAAGAAGTAATCCCTCTTCTCACAGATTGTTTTTAACTAAAGGTTAAACTGTGTAGCAGTTGAAATTCAGGTGATCCTGAGTTGTCTGTTGGAGGTGATCTTTAGCCTTTTGTAAGCAGGGCTTTATTTTGCAAAGACACGGGGAATGTGTTATGTGGGGGTAGGTTATAATGCCTGATGTGTTGTACTGAAGACCTGAAGAAAAGAATACTAAAGTGAAAATAATAAGTGTTAGGAGAATTGCATGGGCGCAGCAAGTGCCTCCTCTTCAGATAAATTTAGGACATGAAAAAACCAACTGTTGGTTCATTCAGAACCTCAACCTGCAGCTGCATCTACTGGTGCTTCAAACTTTATTTATGTCTCGGCAGGAAATATTTTATATATGTCCTGTAAACATTACAGCTCTTAATGCTTTCTTTGGCCTTTGTTCTGAATTCCATTATCTTGTGTGAAATCCATCCTAGGAGCAGACATTGGGCACAACATTACATGAGACTCAATGAAGTTGTTATAGTAAAATTTAATGGGATGTGGACTATGCACTGGAACTTTTCCAAGGATGAATTTTACCCTCTTTTGGCATGAATTTCTGATTTCTTATTTGTGACAGCTCCCCTATATCTGTTAAAGTGTCCTTATGCTCCTTAGAAATTAATACATATTTTAGTCCTTTATTAAAAATGTGACAAGAATACTGGCAACAAGGTCATGTCTATTCTATTCTTTTATCTTAGTGAGATTACTTGCTGACAAGAAAAAAGAAGGAAATACAAATTCACTGGCACTTCATAAATATTATTTGTAAATAATATCCTCAAAATCATATTCCTCTTTTTTTTTTCCCTCTCCCATTTTGAGATCATCATATGCCCCAGGGGACCCCAGGGGACCTTACAAAAACTGGAAATATGACAACTTTTTTTTTTCCATGCTATGCAAAAAATAATCAATATTGCAGAACCGTAGTTTTTTGATCCCCTGATTTTATTATGTATGGAGAATGCAAATTGCATCCACAGGTGTTTACTAAGCTTGTCTTCATATGATTCTTGATAAAACTAAGAATATCCTGTCTTAAATCAGGAAATGGGGACGTATTTTTCAGTAATTATTTTCAAAACATCAACTTACAGAATTCACTTTTACAGTCTGCTTAGCACTGAATTATCAATACTTTTGTATTATAATTCAATAATTTGCCATCTTTTTCAACTGTGGTAGTAATTTTTAGAGATTTTTTTCACACAATAAGTATTTTATGCAAGTATTTATGCATATTCAATTCTCTGTATGGTTCATGGAGATCACATTTTGAAGGAGAGCAGATAGTTCAGAAAAAAAATTTCTACACATAAACACACACACTCAAGCACAAATGCTGTATTTATGACACAGTTAATTCTGATATAAACAGAAATCAAGTATATTGAGTGAAAGGGAAATTTTTAGGCTAAAGAAAAAATACTTCAGTTGTTGTCCTTGCTTAGGACGAGAAACAGTAACCATATGCAGTTTTCCACAGCTATTAAAATTAATTTTAATTTCCACAGCTATTAAAAATAGTGTTAGAACTGTGTAAGCAAATGTGAATTGCAAGATAGGAGTAAGGCATATGGCAAAGTGGTTGAATATCTTATTGCAGGAATTATGAACTGATTTCACTTTAGGTCAGTTATTGGCATTCCCCAGAACTCAAACCATAGCTTCAACAATCCTTCTTTATCAAAATTCTTCACTTGTCTCAAAAATGGTGTATTGCTTAGTAATTTTTTTTAAAAAAGCAAAAATGTCCTTGCATTTTCAAGTGGTTTTAAGAGGCAAAACAAAAAAGAAAGTACTTTATATGGAGCTAAATAAATGAGTGAAAAAAGAGAAGGTGGTTGCTTTCCAACTTATTTCTTATGCCACAGCTTCAAAGTGTGATTAACTGGTTGTTACAATGTGTAATGAATATGCTTCAATTGAAGAAGTGTTCAATTGGCTGTTAACACTTTAAATTAATCAGTGTGTACCTCACAGCCAGCTAGAATTCATTTTTGTGACTGTAAAGTGCCATCTCTGTCATCTTCTACTACAACATATATACACACTATTCCCTGTAATACCTTTAAAATAGCTCTAAAGTGATCTCCAGGGACCATACTTGTCATGAGATAATTACTGTCCTGTGCTATATGAAACTCTTGACTGCTCTTCCAGTGTTAGGATATCCCAGGAGAATAATCATTGTATAATGATATCTTTTCTATTGTGATTTAATATCTTCTTAGGCTGATTGACACAGCAATCAAAGATGAAATTATTTTGTCATGTACCAGTAGTTTCATGGCACAATTCAAAGCAAAAAGACATTGGGTAATGCTGCCCAGAGGTGTAGAGCTGTCCTCCTTTCTGAAACCAGGCTTCAGCTACCTGCATTTAAAAAGGTATGAAACATGACATCTGGTAAGCTCATTTTTGTGACCAGGTTTAAGATCTCACCAGACATTTCCTAGCTGCACAAAGCATAGCTGCTGATATGGTTATTAGACCTTGACATACCTGTGTGGAATATAAACACACAAGTGGAAAAGATGCGAGAAATTAACGGTTTGGGTCTCACTGGGGTTAATTCATCACTGCCAGATGGGGTTGGGTTTTACAAGGTAATCCAGATCCCCAAATACTGGAGGAGGTAAATCAGAAGGAACTGTGCAGGCTGACTTCCCTGAGCAGAGAGGGAGAGGGAAACTGCTGAGGAAACCTCTGGTTATGTGTACCTTTTACCTGGGAGAATGACACAACTGCTTCTCTCAGGCTCTCCAAGGGATGGGGTATTCATCTAGGTCAGACTAAAGCTTGGAGCACAGCTTCTGGGGCTAGAAAGTTGCTGTCCCTGGCCACTTGCCACTGAACTAAGGTTCAGGTTCATACAACAGCATTTCATGGAACAGTTTTTCACTTTCCTCCCCTCCCAGCCTCTGTGGTGCCTAGGCCCCAGAACAGCACCTCCTCATTCAGGGGACAAAGCCTGCATTGTTTTGGAAGATTTAATAATATATTTTTGTAAGATTTGTAAGGATTTATGTCCTTAAAAAGACATGGTATTTTGAAAGGAAAAGGGAACTGGGTCAGAGGCAGCTTGAAAAGCACAGGAGGCAAAAAAAAAAAAGCATTCACAAAGGCAAATTAATATTTTAGTTGTCAAAGGAAGGATGACTGCTTCTTAAAGATAGGATATGAGTTTGGTGAATGTTTTTGTGACTGCATTTTCTTTTGAAATACATGCACCTCTTCACAAAATAAAAGTAACAAACCCCCAAAACCAACACCTTAATTTTTATTTCTTATGTAATTCAGCAAGGAAGCATATGAAAACAAGGCTGGAAACCATTTAAATCATTGCTTGATTTATCTTGAGAAAAAAAGCAAAGTTACGTGAAAGTTTCTGATTTCTCACTCTCCAGATGAAAGACAGAGAGAAGGAATAATATACCAATGATTTGTGATGCAGTTTTTTATTTGTCCTTAATATATTTATGAAACTATTATATTCATTTCCCCTTTTTCTTCTCATATTATTTGATTTGTGGGAAAATTAATACAAGAAATTACATACACAAAAGCAGCCCATAACTGCTGCTTACTCAAAGTGATAAATGTGAACCATACCCAGTGTGATATTTAACAGAAATGAAAATATGAAGGTACTAAAGTTATATCTCTTCTTTTTTTTTCTCTTCATTGGCTCTGTTATTAAATGAAAGGAAATCTGAATATGATGTTTCTTGGCAATGGACTCTTACACAGTGAAACACCATTTAGTGTTATTAAAATGT
Source organism: Erithacus rubecula (assembly GCF_903797595.1). Lineage (NCBI taxonomy): Eukaryota > Metazoa > Chordata > Aves > Passeriformes > Muscicapidae > Erithacus > Erithacus rubecula. The sequence continues at coordinate 34,888,683 of NC_136687.1, read as the reverse complement.
GAATTATTCTTGTAATTGAAACTTTTTGCAACACTGAAACAATGATTGATGTACATAATATTCACTTGATAATTCACAGAAAATACAGAAACAGTAAATTTCTAAATGCAATTAAATTGTCTTTCATTAAAATTACAAGCAAAGAATACTTATTAAATTAATAAAAGTGATGCATATGTAAAAGAGATTGAAGTAGAAACTAAAATAAACTGAATTATTTTCACATATAATAAGCTTCTAATAATACTTCTGCTTTCTTAGACAGCACAAGCTCAATCTATGCACCTTGATGCAGAAGTGATAATACATGTTTAGGTTAAGTAATGGTAAGTTAATGATTGTACTTAATGATCTTAGAGGTTTTTTTCCAACCTCAGTGATTCTGTATCACTGAAAAACTCATGACAGAGAAAGGGAGTTTTATAACTGGAAAAGCCAGCCCAGTGCTTCTTTATTTTATGCTTTAGTAGAATGGCTTCTCTGTTTTCCATGCAGAAAATAAGAACTTTTTGCCATCTTATTGTCATGTTGGTCTTCATCTGTGTAAGATCCTAAAGATCATAAAGAAGGTCTCAGATGCTATGGAACAGTGACTTATGAACCTAATGATAAATGTGATAAAAATCACTTTATCATTTGAAGAAAATGAAAAATGCACTTGCTTGTAGAGACAAAGAAAATTAAAAGAAGGCAGAAAAAACCTGGAAGGATGATGTACACAAAGCAAAGACAAGTGCAGAATGTAAGAGAAACAGTGCTGTGGGGACAGGCAATGAAGAGTTTTACAGGTTATTTAAAAAGACTAACTTGCAAAATCAACTTAAAAGCAGGAATTATATAAAGCCTTCCCATTGTGGTCAAGAAACAATTTGCAATACTTTGGCAATGCATATTCTATGGTTGTTATATATTTTAAAGGGAAAAAAATGTTTAGAAAATATTCTTTAAATTATTTCTATCGCCCCTTTTTGATTATTAATACCTATTCTCAGTATAGATAACATTCTTGTATATATAATAAAGACTCAGTGCTCAGTTTGTGAGGCAAAATATACAATAAATATACTTTAGAAATCTCTGAAATTGAGGTGAAAGGTGTCCCTGCCCATGGCAGGGGCATTGGAACTAGATGATCTTGAAGATCTCTCCTAACCCAGGTCATTTAATGACTGATGATACTATGAAAATCTTCAATCTTACTGTAATAATCCAAAGTTTCCTACCTCTTTATAGGTTATAAAAGAGGCTTCTTATGCTTTTGGGGACTTAGACTTCTTGGATTCCATTTATTGTCCTAATGTTGCTAGTTTAGGATTGTTTCTTGGAGAGAAAATTCCCTGTGTAAAAGCAAAGTGCTTTCTTTCAAACACTGTAGTTGTTTGAAACTATTACAATTTTAGACCATGGCTTTGTCAAATTTTCCTAGAAAACTTCCTAAAAGTTGTTTCTAAGTAAATGACATATCTGTTGTGCGCATGTATATGAAAGTTATTTCTAGGTAAATAATGGCACTGAAGTCCTGCTCTGTTTCCTTCCGGAATTCCAAATAATCTGCCTAAAGTAGTGCTTTCTATCCATGCTCAGGCTTTTGGCATAAAGAGAAAGAGAACCCAAGTGCAGGAAAGGCTTTGCTTCTCTGAGACTATAGGTTTCCCTAATTTGTTCCCAAATACTCCACATTAATCTACCCAGATGAAGTGGTAACAGCAGGAGTTTTGCCTTTGTTCAAGGGGATCAAGGCTTCTCACCAAACCACTGCCTATAATTAAATGGCAGTATCAGCAGCAGAAAAACTCCAGCCTTTTCTTCAGACATGACTTGCTTGCATCTTTGCTTTCTACTGCTTTGTAAAATAAGTGAAATATGCACACCTGAGCATCCAGCTGTTACTGTTGGCAAGCCTCCACTTGCACAAGTTATAGAGGTGCAGGGTTACAAATTAACACCGTCATACTGGGAAAGTGATTCCTGTGTTCTTTTTTTGTTATCATTCCAAGTTTCTTCAAGTGTAGCAAAGCATAAAACTGTTTTTGTTCTCTTCTGGATGGCAGGACTGACCTTCAACCAAATATTTAAGGAACTCTGCAGAGCCTGATGTGCTCCACGCTGCATGATTTGATGGGAAGGAAGCCTACCTCTACAGGAGGGCATCGAGAAAGTAAGATAAAGCAGCACTCTGAAAGGAACAGCAGCAGGACATATCTCAAAATATTATCAAAGGAAAAGTGTTTTTTAAAAGGGCAGCAGTCTCTGTTGCAGAGGCAATACATTTGCATTGCAACATTTTAGAAGGTGTGTGATATTCAGTGTGGTATCATGGTATTCAGACAAAATGCCACACACAAAAAAAGAGGGTTTTATAACCTACTGTATGTTTTGAAAACTGCTTGAAAGTGTATCTGCCACTGTGAAAAACTTCAGCAGTATAAAGAGAAGTTCTGCAGCTTTCTCACACAAACAAAAAAATATTTCTTTTCCCTTTAAAGGAATGGACACAGGTAAGTATTAGAAGTATTGGTTGGGACTTTAACTGTAGATGTGGTATAGAGCAGATGTAGTGACAGCACATTGTAAAAAATATTTCTTTCCAGTCCCATTTATTTTCTTGAGAATGCATTTCTGAAAGGGCCATCTAGGCTGTTACATATAAATGTCAGGAACAATATTTTTAAAGAAAGAATGAATAACACTTACTTTAAATTTTGATAGTTACATACTGTCATATAACATTTTAGTGTGCTTTTATAAAATGTTTGAATGTTCTATGATTATCATACTTGAATGTATAACATCAAGACTGAAGGCAAAGGAATGTCAGAAGAAATATATTATGAGAATAAAAATTACATAAAACTAGCCTTCTAAGTAAGTAACAGTAAGGCATGGTGCTGGCAAATGTCAAAACATATAATGATTATCATGTTCAAATTCATATCTGAATTATGATATTGAGTAACTGTGCCATGAACTCCGTACCTTGTCAGAATGTTGTATAATCTTTCCCTCAGATTTAGCCAAAATTGTTTGCATTACTCTGGGCTTTAATTTTAAAATGTTCATGATAAAATGGAACATTAAATGATGTGCATACCAGGTGTCCCATTTAAAAAAGTAAAAAACTGATCCTCTCTTCCCCACAAAATAAAAAACCATATTCCTCATAATAAAAAATATAGGCATGACTAGATTTATTAAAAATATTGACTGAATTATTCCAGTTATTGACAAACACATTCCACCTTCAAAATCCAAATGCAAATATATGATATGAGCTCTTAGCTGTCCTGGTTTATTTGAGCATGATTTGATTGCCTAAGCATCCTCTTCAGCTTAAGTGCTGTAGCATTAGAAAAGTAACAGCACAGCTGCTGATGGTCCTGCTTGTCAGAGCAACAGTTCTTTACTGCTAAATCCAACCTTGGACAGGGCCAGTCACAGGTGCATAGAGAAAACATACTGAACACATATCTAGAGTAAAGGCATGGTCCTTCAGTATTTCCTCCAAAAGTCAATAATTTATATTTAATTATATTTATTTTTTTATCCCATGTCATATACACTAGCTTTTGATGGATGATCTTTTATTACTTCTTTAATAATTTCCTATCCCATTTTGGTTACTGGTAAATGCCATGACAAAGTCATATGATTTACAATTGATATTTTCTTTCACTTTCTTTAAATCTGTTGCTTGATAGTATAAGGGCATCAGATACTTCAGGTGTTTCAGCGTGAAAAAGTGAATAGATTTTTTTCCCACTTAATTCAGAGCCCTTATAAGCTCATAGTGCTCTCTATCAGATTCTCTCCAAGTCATCCCTTTTTCAAAGTGAAAAATACATAGCTTCCTATATGCTTTTTTATGGAAGCTACTCAGTGGTTTGCCTCATCACCCGTGGTTGGATGTCTAGAGGGTTTTTGATTATTTTTTTAATTACTAATTGAAGTGTGTGTAACAGAATTTATCAATTTTCTTTTTGCTTTGTTGCAAAATAACCTAAATTCCTCTAGGAAGCTGAAATTCCAGCAGTGATTCCTTTCCTCTGGCAGTAAAGCTGATTGAAAGTACAAGTAATCTACTTAACATGCTGGCAATTTCACATAGAAATATTGAGCAAATATCACATGATCAGTGTGATTTATTACTATTCAATTTATTGATCTCTTATTATAAATGATTTATTAGCATGTCTAACTGAAACAATTCCTTAGGCTTATCTCCTGTAAAGAATGGTCTGTGTACAAGCTTCCCTCAGGTTCTCTGTATTGAAATGCTCATATTTTCTTCCCACAGCATTCCTTTCTGTACCTACAGATCCATTCACCCTAAAATCACAGATATTTGGCACAGGACTGTAGGGCCATACAGCTATTGGGAAGATTCTACGTTTATAAATTATTCATTGCTTTGGACTATTTATTAAAACATTCCTCAGATCTTTCTTTTTTGTTTTGCATTGTTAATGGTTTCATATTAATGTTATGAAAGGTAATGATTCTCCTGGTCTGATTATTTGAAACTTTCCCATCTCTGATTTATTTTTGCTGTATTTTTGCATTATAAATGGCCCCTTTTTTTCAGAGATGGGGCCTTTTAGGTGGGCTTTTGGTGTAATGTTATTTTTATTCTGATTGGATAGTGGGGTGCCTTTATCTATTTTCCATGATCTATTTTACCCTGTCAACCGCTCTTTTTAATTTCCTTTTTATTTCAAGCTTCACATTTTTATATACCAGTGCTAATTGAAGGCAAGCAACCATGAGTAGTTGATACTCTTTCTCATATTTCTGTAAGGATATAGGTGACTTTCACAGAGTCATTGTTTGATAACAGTATTTTGAACTAAATGCTGCCCTTGACCCAGAACTAAGTCAAGGTGGCTTTTCTCTCTTTTTGCAAGTTCTGAAAATAGTTGCTGTAAGTACCAGTCATATATGACATCAAAAATGTACTTTAAATTATATACCATCTGACATTTATCCACTTCAGATTATGTTTTCATTTATGGTTTTATTGACCATTTAGAATAAGATATACATTAAAGAGTCTAAGTGAGGCTTTCTTCTGAACTAAAAATAGATCAGTCAAACTTCTGATCCTGTTTACTTATATGCAGTGAACTGTAGTTAATACTGAAATGCATCCCAGAATTACTTTGGGAACCTTAACTTCAAAAGGGACATGAGAAATCTAGTCCTCAGATAAGGAATGAAAAGAAACTGGTTTTTAAACAGGGAGGGAAGAAACATCTTCCATAAAATGAAAAATCTGATATCAAGACAATGCTTTCAGGCCCATGGTGTGATTCTTGGAGTGTTCTGTGCAGAGCCAAGAGTTGAATTCAATGATCCTGATGGGGCCCTTCCAACTCAGCATATTCTGTGATTCTATGATTCTGTGATTCTAATAGACACTTAAGGCAAATTTCACCAAAGAGTAGACATAGAGATAGCCCCCAGAGGAACTGTAGAGCTCTGTAAAAGTGAAATAAAGTTGCCTACAGAGAGTAATAGTGAATATTGTAAAACTTGCTAGGTAACACAAGACTCAAAAGCTCCCCTTTCTCCCCAAACTGCAGGACATAAACTTGCTTTTATGGGGAGAAATGTAAGCTAAAAATTTGCTTTAATTTAGACTTTTGCCATGTGGTGTATTCTGTAATTTCATGTGAAAAGGTTTCATGATAAATAGAAGAAATAACTATTTTCCCACATTACTAAGGTATGTCTCTGTTGTACTGAGTCTGTGCAGCTGCTGCAAATTAGATTTGTACTAGACTCTAGTATTTCTTCTTTGAAATGGCAAACATACTCATGGTACTCCACACAAAATGCCATTTTTAATGAAATGCTAAACTAAAGTACTCACTCTGAAATTGCCTAACCATGTAATCTGTAAATTACTTTCAATAATCCATAAAAGGGAACAGACTGTGCCATGTTAAAGGTTTTTTGCTGTATCTCAAGAAGTGCATCTCTGCAGTTGCATTTATTCACCCTGGGAAAATTTCCTAGTGTTTCAGGTGAAGAAAGGTTTTCAGCATCTTATTCTTGTAACATGCAGGTTCCATAATCCTGCCCCTCCAAAGAATGCAACCAGGATGCTCCATCAGAAAAGGGGTCTCGTGTCAAACCTTATAGCTGCTCTATACATTAGTCAGCCTTAGACTTTGAGGGCTACTCAAGTGTTTACAGTGAATTACAAAAAAAATTACAGGATCATTGTGGGAGACAAAAAAACCCAAGTTTTTCTTCAGAAATCCAGACAATCACATTATGACAAGTATGAAAGACAAGTATTAGTGCTTTATGGTCCCTATCAAAGGAAGATTTCAGCATTGCTGATATTTTAGTACAGCTGCATAACAAGAAACAGTCAAAAGAATAAAACTACATGGCTGAGATTCAAATATAGCTCATAAAGCACAGAGTTTGGATGCTCAGTGAGCTTTGTAGCCCTAGTAATTCTCTCTTGTATTGTATCAGAAGCCTTAGGCAGTCTTGTCCTATGATGGCAGCTTGTTAGCAAGCAGCAGACCCCAGAAGAAACAAAGGCTTAGGGCAGCTCTGCCTAACTGCCCATGAACTCCAGTTTCAATACAATTCTGCCTAACAAGAGACTCAGTTACTAATTTGATTTGTAGAAGAGTAAACCCTGGCAAATTAAAAGCAGCAAACATTCCCAAGTGATTTGCTGCAAAGTAGAATAAATGAGTAACTGCTTTAAAGGAATCATATTCCATTAATTTCACATAACAACAAAAGTAGTTGGGTTTTTCCTTGTTTATGGGTGAAATTCTATAGTTTGAAAAAATTATTGGAAGCATTGGTAATAAAGATGGTTTATAGAAAATACTTGATTATAGAATGCAATGCCATGCCATGCCATAACATGATGCCATTTAAAAGTTGCCATTTAAATGGTAGCATCAGTGTCAGGGTACAAACAAATCATCATTGCCTTACTCAAAATTGCTTCAGAGTTCAGTAGAGAAATGTGTTTGGAAAACAGTATTAAGACTTTCATGCTTAACATCCTTGCAACAAATTGCAAGGTATGAGAAATATTTCTCTCGTAGATATCTCACAGTATAGTTAAATAATTGCTCCAACAACCAGATTTAAGATCAAACAATCTGGGCATACGCAAAGTATATTTTGCCAATTTTTTTCCCCATAAGAGTTTTACAAGACATTGCAACAAGGGTTAACTGCAACAGAAGAAATTAAACAGATGAAAACTGGAACAGATGGGTCTATTCTAGGTTTTGACATATATAGAAGGGTTTGAGAATCCAAGGTGCCTTGACCTATTTTGCAGGGTCAGGGCTAAGGCAAAGATTCTCAATAATTCTTGAAATAGCAAAACATTCTCTTCAAATATAAAAATATAGAAAAAGGAGTACTTCCAGTTATAATGCTAGATAGAATGAAAAATTTGTCTTAAAACTGGAATGCTGTGATCCAACTCATCATTCATTCCCCACATCTTAATGTTTTTCTCTGCCATTTCCATCACTCTTCTGTAAGCAAAATAAAATAGATGTGTCAATTTTCACATAGAAATCTCTGCATTTGGTGGTCTGCATCATTCACTTTTTTATTTCCCTTTCTTTTTAAAAACTTATTTTCTGTTAAAGCTTTACTAAAGCTTAAGCTGTAAAACTTATTCTTCTTCTGGCTTTAAAACCAGCTTATTAATCTTTACTCACCTTAGCAGTGTCACTACAGTGTAACACTTAATTTACATTAGTAATTCAAATGATTTAATTTGGTTCCTGTTGCACACCTGAAAACCAAACACACCTTTAATTACATGTCTGATGAGTCCATTTGCTATTATGTCCTGCAATGGGAACCAGATGAACTAATTTGGATTATTTACACAAGTTAAACATGTAAGGTATTTTCTGGACAAGTAGCCAATTATACTTAACTATTTATCACAGTCAGTAGAAATAGATAAAGTGATTTATGATTATTATATAATTTCTAACATTTGTGGAAACAAGACACAAGTTCCCACCTCAGAGGCTATTTTGGACCCTAGTATTTGTAAGGTGGTAAGAATTGCTTTAGGGCCAAGCAGCCGTGGAAAGCAGCATTCTTCAGACATGCATATTTCTATTTACTGTGGTCATTGCAACACAAGAATAGAATAAGAGAATAGAACACAAGAATAGAACAATGAGAGTTGATTGTATCCACTTTTAAAACATACTATTCTTGGTAATCATTACCCACCAGAGAGAGATGCTTTGGAAATAATTGACAAATAGTTTAATTGTGAATTTCGCTGTCAAGATATAATTCTTCCTCACCTTGAGCTCAAAGGAATGGGGATGTTTTAGAAGTATGTGTACTGAAGTGAAAGATCAATCTTAATAGATGAAGTATGCCTTTTTATAACCATGTGTCATGCTTTTATACATTTTATAAACAACTTTCAATCCTAGGGTTCATGAGAAAAGCTAATGTGCAGGGCTCTGTGCCAGTCTAGGGGCATAGTTATTAAGATATGATATTAATGGAAATGACCCCTGTCAGTAAGACAGACTAGGCTTGCTTCTGAAGCCTATCTGGTCTTTACCAGTTTTATATTTCAGTTGTTCCCCTAGGCCCATCTGTGCACTGGCATATAAAGTTAGAGAATTAAAGGAATGTAAATTCCATCACTAAAAGTATTCCTATAAGTAAAATAAGTTAAAAAGCTCAAACTTGATCAAAATTTATTGAACCAATGACTTTTGAATACTAAAGGCTTTCTTTTCTAAATGTGAGATTGGACTCTGCAAGAATCTTCAGTATTGGACTAATTTGATCTCCTGTTTTTCTGGACTGGTATCTTCCTTTACTTCCCAATGCTCTGTATAAACTCATCCAGTTTATGAATAAATTATATTTTATTTATTTGCAATTAAAGTTTACTCTTAGGAATAGCCCTTTCAATCCTGAAATTTAAAGACATGAATCATCATATATTAAACTGCTTGCCTTTACACCATCTATTTCCAAAATTTTCATATTTAAGAGCAAATTTCAAAGCAGTTTAGGTCAGGTCCACTGTTTTTAAATTGCAACTATTTATCTTGGTCACCCTTTGGATTATTATTTCATATATGTGTAAATTACTCAATATTTTTTAAAAATTAGCTGCTGGGAGTGTTGGATCTTGCTTGGTTTTCTAATGAAAGCAAATACAGTCACATTTAAGGTAATTTTAAAGTTTTCACTTTGCTCATGAGGTGCACTGTATAAATACAGGACAAACTGAAACAGCCCTTACAAAATATTACTGTTTACATAAATTTTAAAGTTCCATGTATGCAAAACAAAGGTAGAGATATTGGGTGCATTTTACAGTATATATTTTATCTTTTTCACTCACAAAGAAATATAATTCATTACCTGTCTCTAGGATATTATGAGAAAGAGCAAACCCCAAAATACTTTGAGAGAAATACCTTAACATCCTGGGACTAAATTTCTTGGCTTGAATGATAAACCTGTAGTATCTTATTTCCTAAGGTTATATAAGATACTAAAATATTCTAAATATTTAGATACTTTATTATCTACAGAAAATCAATATTTTTTGCAAGCAGCTGCTGACACTCATCAATTGTTTATCCACATTCTGCTTTAAAGCCAGTGAATGTATTTTTAACAAAGAAGATCTTTTGTTATCAAGCAGTAAGGAGATTAAATGCAATTTATTAAGTTTGAGGCAGATTTCTGAGTCAACTTGCCAGCTGCATCTTTTTGAAAAGCTACAGGTAGCTGAAATGAGAGGCATTTAGAACTTCCAATAAGCTTAAATCTAAATGATCAACAGCATGCCTGGGGCTGTGATGAAAAACTAGGGCAGATTCACTGCCTTAGGAGCCAATAAAGGCAAGTTTGCTACATGCTACAGCAACTGGCAAGGGAGCACATCCATTCCAGCACCTGCTATGGCTCAAGCTCCATTGAGCTTCTGGGCAGCTCATCTGATAGCCCTGAAGGAGAGTTTAAATTTAAGTCCAAAGAAAAATCAAGCAAATGTTTTGTGCCTTGAAGCGCTAGATAGAAAGATTTTTTTTATATTGCACAAAGTAGTGACTAACATAGATTTGTATATTCTTTACATAATTTTGTAAGTTAGCTTTCTGCTAACTTGACAAAGGGAATGCCAGCAAGCCTGACACCACAGCTTTTTTTCACCACCTTAGCAGTAAATGGAGGCAATTTGGATGCACTGTGATGTGAAGTGCCCTTTCCTGGGAGCATCCTTAGTGATCGCCATTCCTAAGAGTCCCAGTCCTGGGAACTGTGGATTCTGGTCTTTAAACATAAATTTATAATAAGGAGGAGAGATGATTACATTTGCTGTTGTTGCAATTTCCACTTTGAGTTCTTTTCTGTCATGATTCATTTTATAAATCCTTGGTAAGGCTTCCACATTGTGAAAGATTGTCAAAGCATGTTCTTTGAAGTTCAAAATTTATTGATGCAGGTGACCCTCAGCAGAATGGCCTTAAATTGGGACTGGTTATCCCAGCTTCACACCAGATTATCAGCAAAATATATGATTTCTGCCTTAGGCTTTCTTACCAAGAATCATCCTTTAATTTAATTTTAGCATTATGAGCTCATGACACAGTATTCCAGAGAGAAATATCATGTTTTAGATGTAAGCTGCAATTATTACAATATTATTTCTGTCCTGCTTTTTTTTCTATATTCTACAGCACAGATAAAACTGCATTAAATAATGTGGGTTTTTTCTATTCCAACTGGTCAAACTAGAAAGGTTACTGGGCACTTACATCAGAAAGGTATTTCAGGAAAAGAAAATTTCCTTTTTCTATTAAGTTATTTTTCATAGAGGTAACTTTCTCTAAAGTTTTATTAGAGGTGAAGAAGAATTGGAAGGAACTGAAATTTCAGGAAACAGTTTCCAAATTACTGTAGAGGAAGGATTTTATAAGTCTCACACAAATTTGGAATTTCTCTCCAAAGGATATGTCTGCTCTTTCAGATTTGAGAAAACTGAGATATGCTTGAAACCTTGAAATATTAAAAGAAGAAAAGTTATTTTCTCAGCACAGATAAAAGCTATAGATGTTTCATAGAGATATAAAGGGGGAAAGGAATTATCTGAGACTGAGGCAATTTAGTCAATATATTCTCTAAGGGAAATTAAAAAGTGATTAACAACATGGAGCAGACCTAGGGCATACAGCCAGGGTTATATCTCCTCTAATAAGCAAGACATGAGAAGGGGCTATTGCAATGATATATTTCATTGAATGCAGGTATTATTGGAACATTTGGACTGACCTTTATAGTAACAGGTTCTTCTTTTTCCCCAAGATACACTGTATTGAATGAAAAAATATTCCTGAATAAAGCAAGTCTTCCAGAAAAACAGCGGGTGGGTCCACTCATCCTATTAATTAAAGCATGGCAATGCTCAATCCCACTCATTGTTAAAAATGCATGCATTTTCTCATATGAGCATCTGTGATTTTAGATTTCCAGTGCCTGCTTCTTAATCTTGTCCTTTCTAAGTTTCATGCAGTGTTTTCTCCCTGTGAAGATACTTAGGCACCACTTAAATTACCCCTGCTGGTGGGGAGGGAGGGAGGCAGATGGGAAAAAAAAACCCAGTTGTAAGGTCTCTCACTGCAAGGTGTTAGTTTGACATGTCCACTAGAAAATACACTTAATTACTCAGCAATTTGATGTGGTGACATTTAAGTGTTACCAAAATCAGTTAAGCCCATCCTACCATGCATTTTTCACAATGCCTTTAAATTCCTTTATCGGATATCTATATCCTGTATATATTAAGTTTCTATTGTTTTAATTTCCTTTTCCTTCTCACTGTTTTCTTATACTGTTAAGTACTGTCCTCACATTGTGCTGAACCAGGACATGCTTTGGATGCCATTCTTACCTTGATATTGTTACCACATGATTCTCGCTGTCTAGCAGCTGTCATTTTCAAAAGAATTTCCAAATTCCTTTTGATATTTTTCTCTGTAAAATTTTTTCTCTATCCCATTTAATCTATGTTGACCTTGTTTTGGAGGAAATTACTCCCTTGGAATTATGTGTATTAAACCAATTCTTAGTGTCTGGGACTATATTCTTTTTCTTTGTGGAGAACTAGGTGGGCAGCTTCATTATTGCTATTGGTCTGTAGGATGTGAAACAATATCCACTTCTTTTATTATTGATCTTTAGTGAACATAATGATGTCCAAATTAAAATAAAATTGCAGTAAATGCAATGTCTTTAGAGCTTTAGAGCTTTACCTTTTTATTTAGCATTGCTATAATTCCCTAGTTTGGCATCCTATATTCTTTAATCAAACTGTATTTCCCAAAATCCAATTTTTCTTTATGCATGTCCAAAAACCAGTTAAGAATTACCTTATCCTGGTTTTCTTTTAAATAACAGTTTTTAATTATTTTATCATCTTTCTTAATTACCACAGTTTCCTATATATGTTTTTTAAAACTCTATGTCTTCAGTGTTTCATATGCATTGAGGTTTTACATCATGACTGCTTGATTTAGGTACAGATTTTTCACGTAGAGAGTGAGTTCCTGTTTGTTTGTTTGCTTGTTTGTTTTTGTTTTGTTTTGTTTTGTTTTTAATACCACCTTCTTTATCCAGCATACTGGTGACTCTTTAGCATTGCATTAGTCTGAATTTCCTCACAGATTTCAGGCAACTCCTTTGCTCTTCTCACGAGTCATAACAATTCTTTTCCTTAGCAAAACAACTGGCATTGGTTGCACAGGCAGTTTTATGTTCCTTGTCAGCTCAGCTGAACTTGTTTTCAACATGCTGTGTAGATGTTTGCATGACAGTTGTCACTTCAGCCCCCTTTTCTCCCTGCTGCTAATACAACAGCCTCCTCGACACCCAGCTAGTCTCTGAGACCACTAGTTGATTACCACAATCAGTGGAAATGCAGGCTGATCTCACTGGCTAGCCTCCTCCCTCATGGGGATGTGGTACACTCTTCTGCAAAATCAGATCTTACACTTTGCACCAGCTGAGCAAACAGTAGCATGTCTGCAGCACTCACAGTAACAAATCAAGCTGCAATAAAAACTCTGCTAATATCCTAAAATCTTCTGTTGAAGTGGACTCTGGCAAAAGTATGTCATTAGAAGCAGCATAAAACTTTAGAATTTCAGGCAATTTTAGTGTTGCATTTTTACTTTTGCTCCAGGCAGCTAACACAGTATCTTGCACTTTTTCCTGAGAGCCTTCACTCTCACCTGAGCTGTAGTAATGCTTCCAGCTTCTTATCTCCTATCTCTGAAATATTGCATAAGTAGATACATCTCTTAACTGAAGAGCTTACAAATTAGAAGGGTATATTTTAGTTCAAACAGTACTTCTCAGGATTGATCTTACTTCAGAGCTTACTTAACCTCTAACACTAAGACAAATGGAAATTCACTACCAGCTCGCAATGCATGTTTCAATATCTAGTGGTTAAATGAATGTTTTCAATGAATGAAGATGGACTGGGTATGACAGACCAACAGCTTTATGTGAACATGTACTCTGTTAGCACTCTGTATCTATCCTGAATAGGAAGTACCTCTTCCAAAATGAGTAGAGGATGTGCCTGTTGCACATGCAACCTAAAACTGGATATTCTCCCTGGTTGCTGGTACACGAATGACGATCACACACGCAAAAAAATGCAACCTGTTTTCATAGCTCATTTGCTTTTGTAAGTATCTTTAAAGGTCACAGCCCTGAAAATTCTATCTCCAGAAAGTTGTGGAAGTGACACACTGTTACTACACTTAAATGAGAAATAAATTACTAGCTGCTAGTGTGTTAATTGCCAGTGAGGACACTGTCTGGGAAACATGGGAGGATACTGTTAACTCTTTAAATCAGCCATGCAAAAATTGGGCAATGCCAAAGGAATCTTCTCCAGATTTCACTAGGAATTGAAATCTGAGCTCCTCAACTGAGTGTGCTCTTTACTTGCTTTAGAACAAGCAGTAACCCACTGTAATCAGACAAAAGTGAGTTCTGATAAGTTTTCAAAGTGAAGGTTCACAAAGCCATAAGACTGTACTGTCCCGTGCAAGGACAAGCAGCCCTCTCTCTCAAATGCTTTTAATTGGTTTAAGAGACTGTTCTCCTACGTCTGCAACAAATGGCTGAACTGTCTGTGACACTCAGTGGTTGATCCAGATTAATAATTTGCTATGTCAACTCTGTTTCCACAATTCACAAGCAATGTAGTAAACTGGCAGTGCATTTTCTTTTGTGTATCCCCAGTGTGACAAGAAGAAATGCATTAGGAATCACCTATTTTCCTTCTAAGGATAATCTATCCTGAACTGGGGAGCATATACAAGCTCCCTGGTATGGGAAGCATATTCAAACTTCAATCATGACTTAAGTTTTGATGCTTTTTTATTTTTCATATAAGAACTGTACATTGCTAGTAAAAAAATAACCTTGATTTCTCTTTATTTTATTTTTGTTCATATTATTTTAATGTGTATCTGAACGTTACAGTTTACAGTGCTTTAAAAGTAATAATTTCAAAGAACAAAGCAGCTTTCAGTTTTGGAAATGAGATCAATGCTTCACTAAAAACTGATGTATGTGGTTCTGTATATTTTAAAATATGCTTGTGAATAGGAAAAAATACTCTGCTGTATGAAGCTAATTTTGGAATTATACTTTAGTAAATGAATGACTTATGCACTTCATCTCAATTAAGATGCTTTATACTGAATGATGCTTTTCTTTGGCATATGAAAGTATTTATCTAAAATCAAAGATGCTGATTGTCCCCAGGACACTTGATTATAGTCTGAACTCTTTGTGAAATGGTTTTGTTTGTATGATTTCCTTTCTGAAATGGAAATTTCCCCCTTGCTGTGACATGATACAATCTACACTCAGCAGCAATGAAACTTGATGACTGGCACACTACAAGAACAACTAGCTATTTCAGGTAATGAAACAGCCTTCCTGACACACTTCAGTTGCAGCTTAGTTTGAGAAATCACTGTTCTGTAGGGTATACTGGAACTAAGTTACCCTGTAGGAAGCTGGATGCTCTCTCACATTACATTTCTGTTCTCTCTCAGCAGTAAGTGTAAAGCTCATGCTTTTGGCTCCACCATGGAGCTACCAATTGTAACTGCAACTGCACTGTTGATACTCATCATACTACTTGAATCCTAAACTTAAATGTCTTTATATTACTATCTCTACCCTACCTGTGTGTAGTATAACTTCAGAGTCACAAGGTTTTAAAATAACATGATTTTTTATCTAGAAATGCTTGTTAAGAGTAGAAAGGCTGCTATCAAAAATCAATTTTGCAAATTAATGCATTTTTGAGACATTATTTAGAAATACAAACATGACCCTGAACAAAAAAATCTTTTACATTATCAGTAAAGAAGCTGTTTTAGTACATTCCTATTCACCAAACAACTCTAACTTTCTAAAGTTCTTTAACCTCATCACCACTTTCCTATGTTTATGAACTTCTGCTAGTCATAAAAATATGTTTTATTACTGAACTATCTCAGGATGTATATCAAAACTGCAGAATTGTAGTCTGCTTTGGTGAAGCTTTTTGTTGTTGATCCACCTGTAATATACCATTAATTTCATGTTTCATACTGTGTCATTTCCACACTAGCCTCTGCTATTAAATTCTATTGCTGTCTTCCACAAAGGGGCTAACTTCTTCTTCCCACACCTTTAAGAAAAATACCTTTAAAAACAACCTTTAGTGTAGTTTGAAATACAACAAAATGATTGCACACACTGACACGTCGCTTATTACTCATCTCCTAGTATTCCCTCAGATGAGGACATAACACAGTTCACATTGTTAGGCTCACTGTATTTTAGACACAGGCAGCTGAAACAGTTGTTAGCTTCAGGACATGCTTTGTGTGTATGGGAAGGATTCACCAGTTCTACCTGATACAGATTTGGGTGTGTACTAACCAAGGAGTATTCCTAACCAAGCCTGCCTGTGTTAGACCATTTTTCAAAGAGATTCTGCTCCAAAATATTGGCAACTCATACATGAGTCACTTTATGAAGTTCAATTTTTAAGAATTTTAACAATTTTTTGGCTATGCCATATGAATAAAACAAAAGTGTGTAAAATCTAGTTCTACTTTACTTCAAGCACCCTCTTTCTAAAGTAGGCTTTCTGAGAGAAAATTTTCTGAAACTTACTGGCAAGTAATGTTTAACTGAACTTCAGTGGAGCTTTGGCCATGCAAAATACCTGACATTCCAGCCACAAAAAACCACAATATTTGAGACATTGTTAGACCAGGAATTTTATGAGGCAAATTCCCACCTAAAGTAGAATTTTCATGTTTGAATTTATCATGATAAACAGTGAGGAACTTTGACACTTTTCAGCTTATCAAGATTGTCCTTCTATAGTGAGACTGGGCTGTGGACACAGATTTCTTGCTTCAGAAATGAGCAAATAAATACTTAAAGAGCTATTTTGTCTTCTGATTCTAGACCTTCGTTCTGAATCAGCTAGAGACAAAATACTAAACTTGTGGAACTCAGTACATAGTGAGTGACCCAACAGGAAGAAGCAGCATTATTGCTTCCCTGAAAAGGCACTTGGACCCTTGGTTTCAATGGCATTTCATTTGGGCAGAACAAAAATTGTAAGCATTTTCAAAAGGATCCAGTTTACAAATACTAATTCTTATGAGAACAATTGAAAAACTAGGTAAGAAAGGCTCTTGACTAGAAGGGCAATACAGAATTTGGAGAGCTTCAGACAGAGATAGGAGTAGCATTAGTGAAATAGATGCAAAAAGTTGTAAAAAAATAAAGTTACTTTCCTCTAATTCTTGATGAAATGTTAGTCTACTAGCCAAAATTTCATTCCAAATTCTCATGGGTTTTTTTTTTGTTTTTTTTTTCTGGACATTTTCTATATGATATTGTCCCAAACTATACTCAACTCAATTTCACTTTTATTATTCTAATCCCCAAGGTTATAGTAAATATCTTTTCCTACATTCCTCAGCTTCTCCTTTATTGATGATGGCTCTCAAAATGTCATTTTCATATAAGTCTTTTTGTGCCAAATTTTAACATAATATTCAGCAGCATTTTTACCAAAGACTGATGCTTGATCAGCCTCTACAAGAACTGAATTTTACACAGTAAAGATAAATCTATGAAAAAAAAAAAAAAAGTTTATCTAAATTATTATCTGAAATAGTTTAGTACCCTCTATAGAAGTAAGTATATTTCTCAGTTAACTCGATATAAGTCAGAAGTTCAAGAATAGAGATGAAGGGGAAAAAAAAGACCAAGTAAATAACTTATGCCAATAATAAAAAATGCATCTAAATGCACTATATGATGACTGGCTCCTCTTTTCTTTCATTAAAACATTTTGTACGGGATATGGGTGAGCTTAAAAAACTATTGAACAACACCAGACTGGCCAATGACTGACATAGTGTTTCATTATTAATAACAATGTTGCATTATTAATAACAAAAGCTAGGTAAATTTGGGGTAAGCTTTCCTTTCTTGGAATTTTCTCCCATTGTCTTCTGCACTGATGAAAAAACTTATTAGCAAACAAACAAAATGAGGTAATATAGATGTGCCTCTATAACTACACTCGTGCAAGTATGTTCATTAAACCTACCAAGAAAATCACTGATAGCAGCAAAAGCACTTTCTCTACATGATGTCTGTGAGCATCTGCCCCCAAAACATACCTCTGCTATGATTTTTGGATACTTTTCAAGGTGTTCAAAAACTGTGCTCAAGTAGCATTTCAAGTGCTGATGGACCTGCATGGCCAGGAATTATGTATTAAAAGCTATTAGAGCTCAGATATAGAAGAATCTTTCTCATGAAAGCATGGGGTGTTGGTCACAAAACAGACTTGTGTGAAAACAGGTCTTTAGTTTCAGTGGCCTAGGTCAGAAATTACCTGGAAACAGCAATAAGCAGGTTCATTGACACACACAATGGCAGTTCCATCTTCTGTCAAAACCAGACATAAGCAGTACTCAGAAAACTCTTAAACACTGAGGGATTCCCACTCCCCCCCCCCCCCCATTTTCATCAATAAAATTTGTGCCTCTGTGCAAGATAGAAGAGTATGTGTCATTGTTATTCATGGAAACTGTCAGGCTTTTTAACTCTGCTGAAAAACAAGAAGAGTGTGTGACAGATGGGGCCTGCTTTCTTGGCAAGGAAGTTCTAGTACTAGCAGAACGTCACAGTATGAGTCCTAAAAGAGAGAAGAGATGACAATTCAACTTGTTCTTATACATAGACATCATCTGAAGAGAGGTCTTTCATTGTGAAGTAGCCTAATTTGTCATATTAACTCCTATGTATACAGGCTGATGCTGCCTTCAGTCTTAGCCTTAGATGCCAAATGGTCTTAAAAAGCTTGAAACATTTCTATTAGGTGTAATACCACTAATGCAAGCTGCTTTAGTGGCTTCCCAAAAGCTGTAAAGTATTGAACTCAAGAGTGAAATCTTGAGAAGATGAACTTGAAGATTTTACAAGAAACTTCAAAAATCCTACCTATTGCTGAGGTGTTCAAACTGTAGTGACTCTTTATCTTTCTTAGTAGGATATATTTCCCATGCCTATTGCATGCTCTTCAGGTCAACAATGTGAATCAGGGCAATACACTCCAATATTATTATATGTACATGCAGGATGTGCCATGGTCCTCAAGGCAAGGTCATGGGAAGCACACAAGTGAGAACTCAGCTAGGCACATGTGTGTGGGAACACAGGTAGGCAGGAGAAGGAGGATGATGGCTGAAAGGAAAAACTGAAAAAGAAAATTAATTTTGGCTAAGCAAAAGTGCTCATATACGTTGAAATGAGGTACATAATGTTGAAATTGAGCATTTTCTTTGAACTTTGTTTAAAAAAGTCTTTATGGTTTTTTGCTATTTCATATTTTAAAAGCTTCTTCATGATGTTCATCTTCTAACTTTTTTTTTCCCCCCAGTTTGGTGAGGGTGGGGTTTCAGTTGTTTTGGTTTTTAACCAATCCATTTGCTTCCACATCAACTCAAATTCAGATTTTTTTCCCCATTGAGTAGAATCTATAATTACAGAAGAAAGTTTCTTCCTATTTTTTTTCTTTCTCCTCTACTACATATGAAATTGCAGATGTATGTACTTGGAAAAGGTTCTAGAGCTTTTGGGATTTACTACTTGACAGACTTCATTAATCACTTTATAAAGAGCTCTTAACATTAACTATTCTTAAATTTATCATTAACTTCAGGATGAATGTTTTTTGAAAATCCATTTGGCTCTATTCTTAGCTATTTTTTTAAGCCTTGAACATCTAATGACTGTCTTGATATTGTACTAAAGGACTAAAATTAGCTCCCCAAGGTATGGAGGATCCTCAGTATCCTGGTTATAAAAAAATGTTTCCTCTAAATAATGAAGTGGGGAATTTTCTGAATTACATTTATTAGGATTGGAAAATACCACGGAAAAATGTTTCTATTTCAGAACGTTAGCTTTTTTAAAAAAAATAAGTTTGCCAAGGTGTAGAAACAACTACTGGTTTATTGCCTTTAGCTTGATTCACCTTTCATTTACTCCTGATTGCTGTAGCTAAAATGAAGGGGTTCTTGCTGTCACTTTTAGTAAAAACCTCAAGCCATATGAATGTGTTCAAGAGCTCTAACTCTGAAGTTAAAGAACAGGTCAAAATGCTTATTGATTTACATTGCAGCAACAGAGGATGTTACTGGCTTTCCCCATGTACATTTTCAGTGTTGTCTATGCACTATCAGTTATCAAGTAAAGTTGCTACAGTTCCAGCAGCTGGTGCTGCTTCTGATCTTCTGGAGTCAAAAATTTTCTTTGCCCTCTTGACAAAATTTCTTGACAGTTATTAGCTAGTCTTTATTCAGAGAACACTCTCCCCACCAAAAAAAAAACAAAAAAACCAACAATCCACAAAAAAATTACCCTCCCCTCATATTCTTTTAATTTAGGACCACTTAGACACATGTAACATTTTTTGAATCTCATAGACATTAATACTTTATTTTCTCACCTTTGTGCTAATATGAAACTCACTGAAATTAAACATTTCAGTTTAAATTTTTCTATCAGCTTTTGATGAAACTCTTGGTTAGTTTCACCTTATTTCCTTCATAATATTCGGTGATGTCTGTATGTCTTCTATTTGAGACTATAATGTATTCTGAGTCCAACTACAGTGGAATATTCAATGAGCCTGAATGGAGTCTGAGACTGAAAAGACAGCTTGCAATGTCTGAATTGCAATATCTGAAAAAGTCTTCCAGTTCTTATGAAGGCTATTGTGTAATATGAATAACAACTTCCATGGGAGATACGAAATATATGGTTACTAAGACTGTAGATCAACCTGACAGCAGCTATTGGTAATGAAGATACTAGTAAACAGTTTTTCTGAGTGGCATTCTAGTCCTTTTATATTCTACCTTGGCTTATCTCTGCTCTTCAGCATTTGCATGTAAAATGTCAAAGATGTTAATCATAAAAAGCAGGAAAAGCTTACTAATATCCCTTACCAAAATACTTTCTAATATACTTATCTCGAGGGTTGTTTCTTTCAGCATTTATTTTCTTACTTGAATATGGTAGAATCAATATTGCAAATCATATTCACACAGCTCATCAGAAATCACCAGATTTGGTGATTATAATTTTAAATAAAATGAAATTTTCTCCTTAATGATGCAGTACTATGCAGTCATTAGAATACAGGTTATGTAATTGCTGGGTTGCACCCAAAATAATAGACCATCATCTTTCTTTCTGTGGCATCTATTATGCCTTTCTACAGTACACGATGGAATTCAATGAACTAATGTTACAGAAATGTGCTGCTTCTTATTTGCTTCATGTTTTCATATACATGTATACTAGAAATTTGCAGTGATGGAACTGGAGCTGTCAGCATTATGATCTTCATTTAAATTCTCTTTGACAATTTCTTCATCTACAAATGCAGAAAGGATTTATGCAGCATTCATTGTCTTAGGTTACCACTGAAATTGGCAACCATTGGTAAGCTAGGGAAGCACTACATGTCATTTTGAACTTGAAGTAGCAAAGCAACATTTTAGAGTGCCCACTTCTCAAGCTGTTGAGTTCTGTCTTGAGCTCTGACACAATGGGGAGAGAAAAAGACACAGGCCATTACAGTGTTTAAGGTGACATGAGGTCTCTGTACAAGCCACTAAAGGGATTTTGTTTTATACCCCAAAGCCATGTAATGTACCCTAGGGAGTGGCAGGAACATGACAAAGTTTTTGGGTACATGTTGCTCAGCAAACTGGGAGTGCATGAGGACAACATAGGTATGAACAACTTGATGCCATCTCACCCATACACCCCTTTACATTTTTAACTGAAATAAATGATTCTCAGTGCAGGACCCAGGCTTAGTCCAGCCCAATATCAGCCCAAAACAAAACAGAAGGCAAATGAGCAGCTAAGAAGTGTGGAGCTCCCTCTAGCCCATTCTGCTCTCCTATTTATCAGTGCAGACATCTCTGAAGTTAGTTGGCGATGCCTCTAGTGAAAAATCAGAATTGAAGGTGACATCTGCTACCTTTTGATATATTCTGCACATTTGACAAGTTTGGTGAGATGAGACTTTCAATCTTGTTAAGGAAGCTTTGCAGAATGTACTGTTTTATTTCCAGTAATATGATGTTATTTTAGATCCAACCTGGATCAGATTGTGTGATAAAAGTGTGAAGGCTCTGTGTGTTATCAGACAAAGGAGACTCTTGCATGTGAAAACAGTAATGTTGATGTGAGGCCTTGCTAGATACTTGGAAAATGTATAGCAAGGTTTCTGAAATGGGACAGCAAGAAGACTGAAAAGGGCAGCTAATCTTCAAAAAAGCAAAATGCTTTTCCTAACTATCACAGAGCTGAGTTTTTCTGTTCTTGCAAAGCCAATGCTTCTGTTTGTTGAAAAATATGATCTAAAAGAAGATAACTTTGTTCATCCAAATTTCTACAAATGCCATGTTCCTGTACCAAATTTAGGCCCAAATTACTGTGGATTTGTGTGAAACGAAGAATGAGCAACTATTTTTCCTGACATCAGTGTTTTATGATTACTGAGCAATTTAGAAATATTTGACATTGTACTGATTTTCTCTCTCAAAATAAACTTTTCTGATTACCCTTACATTTCAGTGATTTCTTTTGTGCAGTAGTAAATCTGCAGCTTGTGAGGTAACTGGCAAAAAGTCTGATCCATCAGCATTTTTGTTTGCTTTCTTGAGTTTGTAGTGGCACAGCAACAATGAAGAAGCAATCATCCATCATCCAGCTAGTCAAAGAGAACAAAGTTCTGAAAGTGGAAACAATTCATGGTGTTATCATTACTCACTCAAGTTCTACATGACTTTTCTGGAGTTTTTCTTCTGAATTTTAATAAAATTTTATAATTCTGGGACAGAAGTGATGCTGTTTTCTAAATGTCAAAGGTTTGGGGATGGGATGTGGGATGGGGGACACAACTTTCCCAATAATATTTTCATATGATTTAGGTTTTTCCATTTTTATATAACTTTTTATTTTTGAGGTAATGGACCTTTAACAGTACTTTGGCTAGAAAATTTACACTAGCTAAAAAGGTCTTCAGATTTACAAATGCTTCAATGTTAATAAATGTTTTTTGTATATTTCTCAAGTAAATTTTCTGGATCTATGCAATATTGACAAACTTAGTAACTTAAACAGAAGCCAAATTCCAAAAACCTTGATAAAAGGAACTTCTCTTGAGTTTGCTCTGGGAACTGAATTTCTTGATTTCCTACATGCATAGATGGACTTCTAGCTTTCCCTTTAAGCTGAATTTCTCAGTTAAATTTGAGAACACGAGTTTGGTTCCAAGAAAACCCCAACAAATGAGATGTACAAGACATATTCCCACAGCAGCAGTACAAGTGATGATGATTTTGAAACTTGATGACAAAACTGGAGACAGAGGAGGACCAGATGAATTAGAAGGCCAATGTAAAAACCACTATATATATTGTTATTTATAGCCAGAGTCTACATACAAACAACCATTTCAGGTTTTGAGGAGAATATATTGAAACTCTCTTCTGCAGAAGGTACTGAAAATAAAGCTTCTCTGTGGGAGTTTGGAGGATATTGAACTCAGAACTTTTGTAAAACAGTACTTTTTGTTTCACATCAAATTTCCATTTCTACTATTACCAGCATCATGTCTTTCTCTTGAGGTGTAAGTGATTTTAAGAGGAGTAACAGAGGAGATGTGAGGTGCTTTGAGAGACCCTTGGATGTCTGAGGATAAAAACCAGGTGTGATAAAGCATGCCAGTCGCCTAAATACCAGAATCACCAATTGTTTGCAACTCTGTTTCGGATCAGGGTTGTTCTAGCAAAAAGAAAGATCCCTTTGCCTTTCTCCCTGCCTTTGAGAGTGCAGATTGAAAACATCATAGGAACAAACCTGGTCATTTTACATCCTGCGTTACCCAGAGGTAAATACTATAACCAAAGCAAACTCCCATTCCATTACCTTTATACACTCTTTTACACAGCAATATTACAGATGGTTAATCACCATTTTACTAGATTCATCTTCTGCTTAGAGCACATCAACCTCTTATGTTTTTAACAGTGAATGTGAAGGTGGGTACTTTGTCTTTCATGTGAGGGCAGAGTTTTGCTTCTGCAATAAATGCACTGAATAGTGGATTTCCTGCATGAGAAGAATTGATTAGCCATAACCTGAGGTCCCTTTTGAGTAATTCTATACACAAAGCCATAATCTCAGAAAATTTACCTTGGAGGACTTCAGCTTCTCAGCTGGAAATGCATGGCTGCACAGCTTCTCAGGGTCATCTCGCTTGGTAGCTCTTATTCCTGCTAGGCTGTTTTACACTCTTTTGTCCTAGGTCATATCAGAAATCTTAGTGGAAGTCTTGTCTTAGGAGAACATGGAGGAGTGGAAGTGAAAATATGTCCCCAATACACTAAATTGTGGTGCCCACATGTGAATGGTTTCAGGATGCTGCTCTAGCGTTATTTATCATTTATGGCTTGAGATTTCAAACATCACATACCTGAAGGATGGAACATATTCCCACTGAAGAAATTGTATGTTCTGCAGCTCCACTGCACGTTCTTCTAGGACAAGCATAAGTTATTGCTGCATATCTTGCATATTTGCAGCTTTTAACTCACACAACAATGAGGTTTTCTTCCTTTAAACTGGCTCAGTGCTTTAAAAATTCAGCATTGCCTAATACGGCTAGATGGCTTAAGACTATATGAAAAAAACATTTGCTGAAAAATATGCCTTAAATTTTTTACAAAGTAGACATTAACTTGCCACTTGTGGCCTATGACCCTTACTACCAAATCATTCTCAGGATTCAGGAAATTAAATTTAATTTCATCTCTTGAGAGTCAATGTCTGCATTCACTTCAACCTCCAGAGGCAGACATCACTGGCAAGCTGTGGAATTCCAGATGCAACATCTAAATCTTTCCTGCCAGTAGTCCTACTTTTTCACACAATCATTATATGATCTCATAGCAATCATTTCTATACTTAGGATGGTTTTAGCTGTTATTCTTTTTGCACTGAGTGGAACAACATCAAGGCTGAATGTCTTCAGACAAAAAGGCAGCTGAATCAAAATTTCCAATATGCTTGGTAAATTTCCTAATTTTGGATGATGAACTAAAAAAGTTAAGTGGAATTTCTGACAAGATCAGCACCCTTTGGTTTTCTGAGTACTTTAGTCTTTGGATGGATTCATCTCTTGAACATAAACCCAAATTTTTAAAATTTCAGTTGAACTGCATAACTTCCTGGTTAGCTGCATCAATAAAATGGCATAAATGCTTGCATAGACTTTTTGGTGATCTTCTGTGATGGCAGGGGTGAAAAGGCACCAGTGAAGTACATCTTTTATCACCAAGACAATAGAACAAGTCTTGCACATGACAATCATCTAAGCAAGATTAGTTCACTTAAGTACTTCAAATTATCTGGAAACTACAGAGAGAGTAAAGTATCAATGGCATTCTCTTAAATATAGAACATACATTTTGCAGAGCTCTATGAGGACCTAAAGTTCTTGCTAACTCTCTGGATTGCAGAATTGAATGAATTTATTACAGTTGTATATGACAGTGGAAGATAGGCTTAAATTCAAAGTGTTTTTCACAAACTGGATAAATATTTTGAAAAAACAGTTATACTCAACAGAGACATCACAAAAAGGAGAAGTATTCAGCCATAAAAATATGAACAACGGATTAGGTGATCTTGAGGGAAACAAAAGCAACCAGAGCTTGAATTTTATTGCTAAGTGATACTGCTGTCACAACCAAGGCTTGCATTCCATAGGGAATGCACGGAAAAAGAGTCCACACTGTGACATGTGTATATCCCTCTTTTCTTATAAACAATTGCAAGATCCCACATAGCTTGTTAGCTCCAGCTTTGGACTTCAAATAAGATACAAACGAATTGAAGACAATCCTGAGGAAAGCAGGAAGATACATCAGCTCTTGAGACGTCCTGGAGTGCCTGAAGAACAGTTTCTGGAAGTAGGCTTTACCTGTGTAAAGACTGAGGGGAACACTCTGCTTGCTGTCCCTTTGATGGCTAATGTAATACTCTGAAATCACAGCAAGGGAGGTTCAGGTTGTACATTAAGGAGCAGTTTGCAATGGCAAGTCAAAACAGATTGCCTGAGGAGGCTGGAGTGGTGCTGTCGCTGGAGGACTTCAGAATGGGTTAGACAAACACTTGTCAAGAATGGCACATATATGCAGTTGATTGTGCCTTGGGGCAGAGCCACGGAAGAGCTGACCTTGCAAGGTCCCTTCCAGTCCTGCTTTTATGTAAAGAGCTTTATGCTGTCTCCTCCCATCCCGCCTTCATCGTTCAGAGTTTTCCTGTTCTGCCTTCAAGTTTTCCCCTTATCTCCACCTCCTCTCCTAAAAAATAACTTTCTACTGCTTCTTCTACTCTTTTATG
Source organism: Erithacus rubecula (assembly GCF_903797595.1). Lineage (NCBI taxonomy): Eukaryota > Metazoa > Chordata > Aves > Passeriformes > Muscicapidae > Erithacus > Erithacus rubecula. The sequence continues at coordinate 34,862,589 of NC_136687.1, read as the reverse complement.
AAAATGTAGGAAGTGCTCCCGGAACAAGACGGTTCCGTAGACGGACAAGCCTGCTCTCATACATGGAAAAGGACAGGACTACTTCTTCCCATTTGTAGTTATATACTGTGGTTACAGAAAGAAAATTATTAATTTAAGACCTAGACATTCAGAAATACTTTAGCCACCAATAGGAACAGGACTGTAGCTGAAGTGACAGCTTTCTACATGCAGGGCAGAAAGAAAGGAAGTTAGAGGTAGCTTTATTTTCAAATCCGTCCTGGACATGTCAACGTCATGAGTCTGATACACGTTTTCCCACTGTTTAATGCGATAATGCTGAAAGGGCAGTAGGTTCTAGCAAGCTTAACCCAAGTGTCCTCCTGTTTTGCTGAGGAGTTAGTTTGGGAAGACAAGGTAATTACACTGCGTAGTCAGAACGAGCAGCTGAACGCAACCCAAACAGGTCCGACTGCAACACGCAGGGCACAAACCGACATCGCTCAGAACATCTCCTTCCTTTCCCGGGGCTGGTGGCGAGGCGGGGGTGCCTCAGCCCCCCGCGGCTCGGGGAGCGCTGGAGCCGCTCAGGCTGCGGCCGGGCGGGCTCCGGGAAGGCGGCGCTGCGGGGGAGCGCGGGGAGCCCGGCAGGTGAGCGCCCCAGCACCGCCCGGCGCAGCGGGCCGGGCCCCGGGCAGGGAGCCGCCCGCGGGCTCTCCGCGCCGTTCCCCCCGCATTCCACGTAGCGCCGAGGAGGACGGACCGGAACGGGAATTGCAAGCCCCGTCTCCGATGCGCGGCGGCGGCGGCAGAGCCGGCGGCGGCATCGCCCGGCTCCGGCCCGCGGGCCCCGCTCCGGGCCGTCGCTCACCGCCTCGCCCGCCGGCGGGAAGGCGCGGAGCGGCGGAAGCGCACGTGGGGCGGCCGGGATGAGGGGCGCGGCGGGGCGGGCCCGACCCCGCCCGTCCCCGGCCCGGCCGCCGCACGTGGTGGCGGGGGGCGCTGGCCGCCCCTCCCTGCCCGCCTCCCGGCGCGGAGGGGCGCGCTGTGCCGCGGCGCCGGCATCAGCCCGCTTCTGCTGGTTTTCGGCTGTTTTTTTTATTTTTTGTCTTTTTAATTGAAGTCTTGCTTAGCAAATTGCGCGTGATGAGCTCATGATGCCGCGCTCCCCCCGCCCGGGCTGGGGCAGGCAGGGGGACGTGAGGCGGGCGGGCGCGGCCAGCGGCGGGGGCTCTGCGCGGCCGGGAGGAGGGCGAGCTCTCGGTCCCACGCGCTTTGCAGGACTCGGGCTGTGAGGCTTTTCCCTCCTTTTTGTTTTTTCTCTTCAATATATATATGTGTGTATATATATATATTTCTTTATTGCCCCCGTCCCGCTGCGTGGCGGGCTGTTCGGCGCTCTGCTCGCAGGTGGATCCATGAGCTCCCCCCAGAGCGGCACCGCCGCCTCGCAGCGCCGCGCCGGGGCGGGGGGAGCGGCCGCCAGGTTCGGCCCCGCCGCCGCTGCGGGGGGCGGCCCCGCCCGGGCTCCGGGTGGGCAGGCGTGAGGCGGGCGAAGTTTCTCCGCGGTGCCGGGCCCCTCCGAGGCACTGCGGGCGGGGAGCAGCCTGGCCCCGCGGTGCTGGGGGAGCTGACACCGCCGCCGCCAGCAGAGCAGCCCGGCTTTGGCCATGAAGAGGAAACAGAAAAGGTTTCTGCAAATGACGCTGCTCTTCACCGCGGCTCTGATTTTCCTGCCTGACATCGGCCTCTGGTCTCTGTACAAGGAGAAGCACCTGGTGAAGCCGCCCGAAGGCGCGGAGCCGCAGGTAGGCGCGGAGCCGCCCGGGAGCGCAGCGCTGCCCGCCCGGGCCCGGGCCGGCTCTGCCCCGCAGGGCTCGGGGCCGGGGCGCGGGGGCAGCGCTGCCGGTCCTGCCGCGGGGACGAAGTTGTGGGAGCATCTCCGCTGCCGGGCTGGGCTTCCCCGGGAAGGGCAGGGGCGAGCGGGCACGGGCTGCCTCTGGAGTTGGGCGGACGTGGGGTTTTGTGCGCTGCCTTGGTGAGTTGAGGGTGATGCTGGGCTCTAATTTTCATTTCAAGAAGTGGAGGTTTTACTGCAACTTTTGTTTGCCCGCCTCTCCGCAATACTTCTCGCACTGGTGTGTGGCTATAGGTCCGCTGAAATTGCTTGGGATCCGTATGTCTTACCGCCGAGATTTTTTGTTTCCTCTTCTGTTGTAAATTCGACAGAAGTGGCTGACAGTGTTTTTTTTCTCTTCTGAATATTACTGTTGTGTCCTGATGCGGCGATGCTGTGTTTAACTGCTTGTCAGACTGATGTCACAAAGAACTTCCAAATATTTTCAGTTTACAGTTTTCTCGATCACTGTTATTAATAGGAGCCGTTGACATACGCTGTTTCTTGCTTGAGTTATTCTTCAACTTGATGGTTTTATGTATGGCTCATAAGTCACAGTATGACCTGCGTTAAGTGAAGTTTAGTTTTAGGGAGTTATTGTAATGCACTTCTTTATAACCCTGCCTGTAATTTACCAAAGCTTGTGTTTGTTCTGTTCAACAGTACAATGCTCCTACGCTGTAATTGTCAGTGTAATTTAAACATAACATGAATGTTTCATAGATCATTGGTAAGAAATTATGGGATTGTATGATCTTTTAGCTTGTTTACCACTTACATAGTCTTCCCATTAGAGTGTATTCATTTATCATTTTAGTGTGTTAGTAGCCTTCATTTCAAGGGTCATCACCCATGTATGGTCAATGACTTCAATTGGGCAATAACATATTTGATTCTTTGTTAATAAGGGTATCCATCACAGAAGTTAGCCCTCCAAAGTATCATAACTTTGCTTAATGAAATATGCTGAATATTAGTAGAGGAGGAAGTTAAAGATAGCTTCTTAATTTGAAGCTTACTTTATGTGTCCATGGGTTTTAAAATGCAGTAGGTGTCAGGTGCTAAAATTTAGTTGGAAGTAATTTCTGCTGAAAGAAAATTATACATGATCATAAGTGTCTGTCATTAGTTTACAAGGTGCACACTGCAGTTTTTGCAGTTTCTAATTTACTTTGTGACTTAGGGAAGCTAAGGTTTTCAATGCAAATAATGATGTCCGTGTGTATTGCATGGCTCTTCAGAACACACATGCCTTGATAAAATTTCTAATGTTCAAGAGTGCACTCTGAATAGAACATGATTGGATAACACTGAAAGGGAGCTTTTTATTTAATAATAATAAAAAAAAAAGGTTCTGGATAAAGTGACATAAACAGCTAAGCATATGTCAAGGACTAGTAAGGCTTACTCTAATGATAATAAAAAAAAAATTTAAATTCTAAGTTTTCTGAAAAGGTCTTTTTACTAGCTTCCTTTTTTTCTCCCCCTTTTTTTTTCCTCTTGACTTTTCTCCCAGTCTGAATGCTAATTGAGCAGTAATGGGACTGTTTAATGGAAAAACAATAAAAATGAGCAGTGAAATTTTGAACCTTACAGCTGACTCTAATGTAATTCCGTTATCATGGTAAGTGTTGAGATCATGTTTGCAATATCATTACCCAGTGAGGATGGAAGGTTGAAGTATAGACAAGTAATGCAATTAGGTTACTTATGTCTTTTGATGTGCACGTTATAACCCAAAATACTTACAAGGAACAGGGATTAAAATACGAGTTTGAGTTCAACTCCCTGAAATATAAAGAAAATTGTAAGACTTCTTTGCGACTACCCTAGAAATGAGGTCATGCCAGAAAAGACTGCATTAGAAATAGTATTCTAGTAGAAATGTAACTTCTTTTTCCTTGTTAAGTTAGTAGCAGATGCAAGAATTTAAACTCTCAGTACAGTTATTCTTTGCCCTTGAGGTATTCAATTTCTTGATACTTAGTGTGACTTAATACAAGTTTAGAGGTCAGTCCTACTGAAACTGCAGCAGGCTTTTCTTATATAGTCTAACATCATGTTATGTGACAAAGGTACATGTGTGTGGAGTCAGCAGTCATGCTAGTGGTGTACAGTTGGACTGTTGTGATGTGTCCTGACCACGGGAGAGAGGAGAGCTGTCTGTGACTTCAATAATTTAGTTGTAGGCTGAACTGGTTTTGTCTTTGTGGGTAAAATGAGCGTCTAGTTGGTATCCTGACCTTGACAGTAGTGTTTATAAATGTGCTGTCTTGTTTTAAGAACAATTTAATTCATATGATAGATCATCAGGTGGTTTTGAGGAGATGGCATGGTAAAACGATGTTTTGTCTACTTATAAATGAAGCTTTTGCATTCATTGCTGAAACAAACATCCCCAAACTTCCCTGTGCATGAGGGCTCTGTCAGCCTCTCCCATCACCTCAACTGCTTGCCACAGCACTGGAGTGAGGGAGGAATGGCAGTCTGATGGAAGAGGTATTGATATCCTGACAGCAGTAAGCAGAGAAGCTGCTCAAAAGCAGTCCACAATGCAAAAATAGTCTGTTTCTATCAATGGTAGAACAGTGTCCCCTGGGGACTGTGTCATTTCCAGTGCCTAGAAGAGGCACTTGTGTTCTTTACTGCTATCTAGAAATTCTAATATGACAAACTAAGTTGACTTTTTTTTTTCATTAAAATAGTGCTGCAGTAAGTTACATAAGAATTGTTTTTCATTGTGCAAATTCTGTTTCTGAGTAGAGAAGCTCTTCTTTAGGGAAAAATTGAAAAAAGTAAAAATGATGCAATTAAGATTTCAGACAACATTAATGGTTTTGATCACTTTACATTAATTCTGTAAACATTATTGATCTCTGTGAACCTTTGTTTCATATAAACTTTTAAAGCTGTCGTGTTTTCACTTGAGAACTTTATAGGCTTGATTTTTATATTTTTGTTATTACTATTTACTTCTGTTTTATCACATTTAAAGTGGAGCTTCAAGGGTAAATGTACATGTAAAGTGAGTTTTGTGGTGCAACAAGATTTCCATAAAATACAGCTTGACATAAATGGTAGACATGAAGGGGAAAAAAAATAATTTATTTCTAGTTTAATATTTCTAAGACTGCCTTCTTTGCTATACTGTGGAAATAAGGGAAATTGAATAGGGTATTTTTATTGCCCTTTTAAAAAAGAAGTCTTAAAAATTCCTTAAGACATTATGATGTCCTTGAGTTTTGATTACAGTTTTTATAGTTAGTTTAACTTTGGAGGGAGAGTTTGTTTTGTTTTGTTTTGTCATTGAGGTATTTTGTATGTGATATAAGTATCTTGTCTGATCATTTGATAAAGTTCCATAACCAGGGTGTTTGGATACTCAGTTATGCTGGCTGGTAAAACTTTTAATTTTAATTTTGTTTTCTATGGAGGAAAAGCAACAATTTAATGTATTCAGTAGAGGTAATCCTGGTCCAAACCTGGTTATCTCATGCTATCAAAAGTTAGTGCTACTTTGTTTGGCTACAGTAAGGATTTACCCTTGTCTGTTCATATACTGTCAGTATAGGAAGCATAATTTCATGTAGAAGTACCAAATTTCTTGCAGCAGTTTTCCAGTGTCTGTTACGTAGGTATTGTGGTCTATGTTTCTTTCTGTTCATATGGGTGGTGACTGAAAGGAGGGCAGTCTAGTGAAGTAACCCCTAATATATTTCAACTTCATTTTGTATATTTTTTCATTGGTCACATTCCTGCTTCCTGATGTCAAATCTCCTCACTTAGAATTGATTTGAATAGCAGCGTCTCCTGGTCACAAATGCTCTGTAATACTTGTAGGTGTATTACTGGAATGCTTTATGATGTGTAAAGTAAGGAAAGAAGGTGGATTTCTGGCTTCGTTTCACATATGCTCTGGCATAGTGAGAGGTGCTGCTTTAACCTCCTGACTCCACTTCCACTGCAGAAACTGGTGATGGTGTTGGTCCTTTTTTATTTTTGTGCATGCATGGTGTCCAGAACAAAGAGAAAAAGCTGTGCTGTGAGGAGGAAACATAGTTCCATGGGGTAGTCATGGAGCTCTCTTTCCACTGTGAAGCCTGTGCCTCCATCTGGTTAGCCTCAAGATTACACCTTTCTCATGGGATAGTGAGGTGTGGATCTCAATGAACTCTTTAGGATAAGGAGAACTTACAGATCCTAGGCCTCTTTTGTAGTTGGCAAACAGGCACAAAATCGACTTGCTAAACCTGGTGTCTTGCAATGAAGTCTGTGAAAGAAGTGAAAATTTAGATTTACCCCAGAATGCAATGTTTCCTACTGTTTATCACACAGGTTCTAATACTCTAAAATTTTCCAGGACAGTTAACCCTGTCAACTCACTATTGATGCCAGCAAAGTATAAAGCTTGGCTGGTGAATTCTGTTTCTGGTGCATAAAAGCAGCATCTCAAGAGCACAACTTTTTTCTCAACACCCTCCCCCTGCCAGCTGTATTTCCCTTGCCTTTCTGGTTGATTTCAACAGTTGCAAAATCTTGTACAGAGTATGGTTTGGTTAGAACATCAATATGCACCTGTTTCTTATTATTGCACTGGTAGGACACTGTCAGTTACTTATGTATTTAGTTCCACTGTCTCAATTACTTACCATTGCTTTTACCACAAACTTATAAGGCAGGAGAGTTTTGTTTCTCTTTAGCAGAGGAGTAAATAAAGTACAGAGTGACAAACAGGCTCAAGTCTACAAAAGTAGCTGTTTGACTGCTGCTGACATTTATTTCTGCTATTTTGAGACATTAGCTGTCAGACCATAAAAAGTACTGATAATATGAAGCTTCACTTTCTCTGCTCAGTTTCTATGCATGTGCTGTTCCAAGCAAGTCATCGTTTCTCTCTGCAGAGCAGCAGCTGGGACATGGTGTGTTCAATACTCTTTTATTCTATGGCTGTGTTAATTGCTGTGCTGATTGCTGTGCAGGGGTGTCAGCTCCAAGAGTCCCTGTACCTGGCATGACAAAACAGAGCTTACTGCCTTAAAATGAAGAGCATTGGCAAGCTGAGTTTGCCTTTTAGGTGTTTTGAGTCACACAGTTAACACTTACATAATTCAGTTCTTTTACCTAAGTTGTTCATGTATAATTTAATTCCCTTGTTTATATTGGAGCCTACTGAGGAAAATATAATTTGAGTTCCGAAACCTTTGTTACTTTATTGCCAAAAATAGTATTTTATCTTAAAACAGTATGCTTCTGTTGCATTCTCTATACCAGAGGGAGCCCTCCTGTGGTTAATTTAATACCCATCAATTTTTAGGAGTGTTACTAAATAGAGTATATCTTACAGGATAAAATAGACTGGTTTCTATATTTAATTTTCTTTCCATTTAACTCAGCATTTCTAATGTATTTCAGTAATTTATTGTGCTTAGTAATTTTGGCTTAATCCAAATCAAAGCACAAGATCGAGAAACCTCAGTGCATGCTGACATTTGGACTTGTAGAAAGGCTAATGTGATGAAGGGAATTCCATGGCTGTATTGAAGCAGAGTGCAAAATTGCTCAATTATTAATGGGGATACACAAGCTATGTTTTGTCCCCTCACTGGGCTGTGATGCTCAGTTCTTTCCTAAACTTCCTCATTTCCCTGTGCAGGGAGTTTCTCTTGTGTCTGGCTGTGAAGGATTGCAGTGGCACTATAGGTACATCCTGGTCAGGAGCCAGACTGCACTGTGTGTGCTGTGTGTCTAGGCAGGTGTCTGTTCACATAAAAGAACAAAGAACAATTCAGCTTTTCTCTTGGTTTTAATTCTCAGACAGGTAACTTATGGTCTTTGTTTAGCAATATGCTGATGCACACATTTATAGCAATTGACTGCAGCAAAACTGACTATTTTGATGGATTTGGGCCAGGAGCAGACATCTTGGCTACATAAAATTAGTCTGAAAAAAATTAATTCAGAGATCAACAAGTTAAATGCAGTGCAACTCAGGAATTCCAAACTAAAAATTTTACAAAATTCTACATGACTATGTTCTTCATGGTCAAAAGACCAAATTGTGCTGACTGAAAGAATTAGCAGTCCCATTGTCTTAGTGATTTCTTTAAATTGTAAAAAGGCTTCACTAGGATATGGCAAGCTTCTGAACCTTCTTTCTGAGAATTTTAGTGTGTTATATTTTAAACTTGGCAGGCAAGTAAGCACCATACCACTGCACCCCCACTCCCATCTCAGTGGGATGGAGGAGAAAATCCAAAGGGTGAAAGTGAGAAAACCTGTGGGTTGAGGTAAAGACAGTTTAATAGGTAAAGCAAAAGCCCCACACACAAGTGAAAACCAGAATCAATTTACCATTTCCCCTGGGCAGGCAAATGTTCAGCCTTCTCCAGGAAAGTTGGGCTCCATTATACATAACAGTTACTTGAGAAGACAAATGCTATCACTCCTGTTCCTGTCACCTCTTCCTTCAGTTTTATTGTGCTTCTGATGCCATATGGTATAGCATATCTCGTTGATTAGTTGTTTTCACCTGTATCTTCTCCCAGCTTCTTGTACAGCCCCAGCCTCCTCACTGTCAGGGCAATACAAGAAGCAGAAAAGACATTGATGCTGTGTAAGCCCTCCTCAGCAGCAACAAAAATATCCCTGTGTTATCAGCACTGTTTCCACCACAAATCCAAAATACAGTCCCCTACCAGTGGCTGTGAGGAAAATTAATTTTATCCCATCTGCAATCAGTATGTAATGTAAACAGGTTTTTGAGGTCAAGCTCTGTAATGGTTCATTGATTTCAACCTGATTTTGACAGTTGTCACATTTGGAAGGGTTTCACTGCGTGATATACTTGTCTGGGTAATCTTATTCAAAATATGTCTTCAATGGAGAAATCCTTTCCCGCTTCTTTGTAAGAAACACCGTGGGAGAGACCTGCTTGTGATGGTTTACTCAAGAGGTAAAGAAGAGGAAGAAAATCTGTTGCAGGGATTTAACAGGACTTCATGATTATTTTTCAAATTCTTTACCTTCATTTCCATGATTTTCACACATTTTTCCATGATGTGGCTAGAAGTCTATGCAAACACCCAGTGATCCAAGTCAGCTATTTAATCACCAAACTAATAACAAAGAGAATTGCAAGAACAGAAATGATAACGTGTATGTCCAGCTAGTGTAGAAATATGTAGGTCACAATATCCCATTCTCTTCTGGATGCTTGTTCTCCACAGGGTCAGAGAGGTCATGTTTCACAGGGACAATGTTTCGTTATGCCGTCATTTTAAAATATCTTGGCTGATTCTAGTGAAGGAATTTCCTATTATATCTTTCTCTGGTCAAATCCTGTTTATTGAACACCTCTGCCCTTAGGAAGCAGTCACTAGCTGAAATATGAGGCTTTCTTGTCACATGTGGATTTAACAGATAACTACAGCATCCCTTTCCCCATCATCACCTCCAGCTGTTGGTTACCTTCCCATGCCAGAAGTTTTCAGCCAAATCCCTGATGACAGTACACAATGGTATTTGACAGATGCTTCATTGGATCATCTGAAACCACCTCCAGAAGAGTATAAGCCTAACTGCCAGACTTTTCTCTGAAGAAGCTGAAGAATATTTTTGTGTTGTTTTCAAAGTCATGTGAACAGTCACCCCCATGAGAACTGCAGCAAGAAGTTTGGAGATTGGTGCCATTGGCAGTACCATAGATATGCTGTGCCATGAAACTTGTCATGTTTGTTTCACCTTATCCAGTGCAGTTTCCTGTATGTTGCCAGTTGTTTTTTGTTTGTTTCTTTGTAATGTGAAATTTGCAGTGCAAATTGGATATGGTAGACTACAAAATCTGGCCTCTACGACTTAAGTGTTTCATTGATCAGTGATAAACCATTGATCCTGTGCTTAAGAAGCAATGGCAATTGAAGAGTTTTCTTTTTTGCTACACAGTGTTTTATGACAGCATGCAATACTGCTAGGAGATTTAGCTAGGCAGAGTAATTATCTAAACTAGAATTTTGTCAGGATACCAGTATTAGTACAAGGTGCTTAGAAATTGGATTGCTCACCGAAGTGTGTAAGTGTAGATTTATCAGACTAACTTAAGGTGCTCATTTGCCTTAAGAAGCATAATTTTTCATACTTGTACTTTAAATAACAGATGCATTTATTAAGAAAATTTTAGCCTGTTTAGTTATTTTTGCCCTCTGTAAATAGCTTTCTATCAGTTAAGTACTAGGAGAAGGCAAACAAACATTTAGGACAACCTAAGAACATTTCATAGCAGTCTGTGAGAGGTTTTGTTTATAGATGAAGATAGGGCAGAGGAAGGACTCCTTGTGTCTCTGTTCAGAGCCAATGCCTGGGAAATACCAGCCCTGCAGTGGTAACAGCTCCTCTACTGTGAGATAACTATTTTATCTCATATATTTTTGCCTCACCGTGAGTAAAATCTCACAATTTTGCATTAGATAAAACAATCTTCTACCACAGGCAGTTTGTCTTTCTGTGTTGTCATCCAGTCCCTGGGCTAAAATTTGTGGTTGTAATGTAATTTTTGGATGAATTTTGTGTATCTTTGCTGAAACTTTTTGGTTGTGTCCGAGGGGTCAAGGTCAAGCAGTGCCCATGGACTAGAGAGGTTTGCGGTGCCCCCACCCAGAAGAGATGGCTCCAGCAGACACCGGCAACTGACTTCTGTGCAGATCAGCTTCACCCTTGGCAAAACTTCACTTGTCCCTGCACAGATACAGTAGTACTTAACCAGAGACAACTATCAGATAACTTGAGGAGAGGCTTTAAATAGCCCCAGATCTAGTGCTGAAGCCCCATCCTTCAGTGATTCTCCAGTTCTGAGTCATCTGTCTTGAACAGAGTTAATACATGGTTTAATCAAATAGTTAACTTTTTTAAAATGAGAGCACAATGCCTAATGTGGTTTTTCAGCTTTTATTTTCAACATAGCAGCACACTTCCATCTCTTGCTGCTTTTTCTTCTTTGGAGGGAAACCCTCCACATTTAAGATCATTTAATGTTTTTGATATCCCACTTAGTTCCTGGGTAAATTACTATATTGGACTGAGTTGTGGAAATTTTTAGATTGCTTTTTCTGTAGAGCAGTAGTTTCACATTCGCATGGAGAATGCACTTAAAAGACACATTAAGGCCATTCAACAAGCAGTATATTTATCTTTTTCTCAGACTCTGATAAATGACTACATTTTGAGTTGCATTTGTTATGGGTACAAAATGAATGACAGACTTGAATGGATGTTGTTTTTGCAAAATTGCTCAATATAAACTAGAGTGACATTCAAATTGCTGATCGAGTTTTACAATTATGACACCATTATAAAAATGTAAATTCAGAACTTTTATGTTATTGAGCAACAAATTCTCCTCTAAAGTTACAGAATCATTAAAGACACAACACAAACGAGAATAAAAAAATACTTGTGATGCTCTAAAAATAAGTGGGAGACTAAAAAATTACATACAAAAGTGTCACAGCAAAATATTCCTGCAGTATATGTAACCTGTGTTTCACATCAGATTAAATCTTTTCCAGCAACCTTGGACATCCTTAACATAATTTCCAATGATGGTGAAGCAGTGGAAATTTCTCCAAACACATGGAGATGTTCTTCCATGGAGGTCAGATTTTATTTTGAGTGATACTGCTTGAATTATATTGACAGGAGTGTGGTTTTATATCTCTGTTTTTTCTAAAGTAATCCATTTAAGAAATACAGGCCCAATGTAAGTGCAGCCAGAGCATATATATTAGCCAGTGCTTTGCTAACATGGAATTGAAGTTGTGTTCACATCCACCTTATACTAATGGATTTTGAAATCTGCCATTTTTAGCAATATGGACAGGCATGCCATGTGAGCAGGAAGCACTTCAGAGGAGGACAGGAAACCTCTGGGATTCCAGAGGGATGGGAAATAAATTTGACTAGAAAGAAGGTCCATTACTTTCTGTAATCTTTTCCTGTCTGCTGTGTCTTCTTGCTCCCTGAGGAGAGGGTGCACCAAGAGCAGTAAGAATACTGAGATGTTGTTTAAACCATTCTTACAAAAGGTGTTGAGAGAAACTATTTGACAGTCTTATTAATGGAGACTTTCTGTGTAACTGAGGTATTTTCTCAGCAAAATTCTAAGTGCTGTAGTGCATGTGCAGACCCCACAATAGTGCAGTTGCTGAAGGTAAAGGTGTCTTCTTTGAAGTGACTTAAGTATGAACATGTGAGAGACATTTTTCTTCAGATGCTCAAGACTCACAACAGATGTCTCCTTCAGAAGTAATGAAGAAAAAATGCATTTTATATTGTGAACAAGGAAATGGAGATGGCATCATGCTAAGCAGCAACCTGCTTCTGCATCTGGAATGGATGTGAATGACAAATGAACATGGGAGATTCTGCTGGTTTCAGCTGAGACCATTTAGAGTAATATTCTTCATAGTTTCTGGTATGGGACTGTGCTTTGCACTTGTGCTGAACACAGGGTTGATCATGTAGAGATGTTTTAGTTGTTTATGAGCAGGGATTGCTCAGGCAAAGGCCATTTCTGATTTTCATATGGCCATGCTGGTGAGGAAGGTGGGTGTGCATGGGAGGCTGGGAGGAGACACAGCCGAGGCAGGTGATCCAAACTGACCACAGGGATATTCCAGACCATATGGCATCAGGCTCAGTATGTAAAGTGGAGGGAAGAAAGAGAGAGGAGCAAGATTTTGGAGTGATGGTGATTGTTTTCTCAAGTAACCATTATCTGTGATGGGGTCTGCTCTCCTGGAGATGGCTGAACACCTGCCTGCCCATGGGAAGCAGAGAATTCGTTCCTTGTTTTGCTGGGCTTGTGTGCATGACTTCTGTGTTCTCTATGAACTGTCTTTATCTCAATCCATGAGTTCTCTGTTTTTTATCCTTCTGAGTCTCTACCTGATCCTGCTGGTGGGGGAGTGAGTGGCTGCATGGGGCTTGGCTGTTGGCTAGGGCTGCACCACAACAGAGAACAAGGCCTGGACTGTGCACTTTGTAACACCTTCAAAGACACAGATTTTGGAAAAACTTGCCGCTTCCTTGTGTTGTGGATTCTGTGATTGATAAGAGTAAATTCTTTCTGAATTAAGTTGAAAACTAAAATTCAGTGAGACTTGAAACTCTTCTTCAATGCACTTTAAAGAAATCATTAGTAGAATAGATTATTCAGAGATAGTTGTTAGTGTGGGTTTTGAGTTTTTCATTTTACTTATATGTATATATAATGTGCATTATTGTATGTTTGTTTATGGGCAGAAGGTGAAGAGACCATCTTTGCTTCCTGCAAGGGAGAGGGAAGATTTTTTTCTTAGTGTAACATGCCAACAATCTCGAGAGGAATGGAACAATTTTGTGAAAAATACTATGTGAATACATGGAGAAGCATATGTTAATGAGTATAAATTGGGCACAATCTACAGTGTCCTTGGCATTTTTAAGTTGGAGGGGTTTTTAATAAATTTTGAGATTTTTGTTTTTGTCTCTCATCCCTCTTTAAAAACAGATTGCATGTGGGCTGACTTTATGTTCAGTTTTTGAACAGCCATAACTTTCAACAATCTACTGAATGTTTTTTCCTCCTCTACTTGAGAAGACTTGAAATCTGTAGTAAATAATGATGGTGGCTCATTTCATTTATGCCCTTGATTATTACCAGACTTTCCTGTTAGTCATGTCCACTCTTTAGTCAGTGAACTCACATACAGGTTTTTTATATGTATTTAGGAAACCATAGACTAGATTGTTCAAAAATACTTGCTTAAGACTGCTGTCCTTATAATACACTTTACTAGTCTCCTGGTCTCCTGGTATGTGGGATCAAAAGTCAAACAATTGACCTTCTCTTCCATTTAGTAACCTTCTTCATATCACAGATTAATCTCCAATTTACTGATCTGGTTGTTTGAGATACCAGCTACTATCTTTTAATAAGAGTGGAGAAGCTGCCAGAATGTTAGAATGGAAGTGACAGGAAGGGAACATGTGAGCAATGAAAATATACACCAAGGAAAATAAGGAAAATATATCCCATCGAATATATTTCTTGAACTTCTAAGTTGTGTTGCTGTTGTATTTCCTATGCCTTCTCTTTTGTGTTTAATCTGTATGTTTGGCATATTTTGATATAATATTATTATTTTTTAAAATTCTGACAGCATTCTGACTGCAACCTTACTTCTCTGTTTTAATTTATTACAGCATATTAGTAAAGCTGCTGTGGAATACCCTGGATTAATGATGCATTTAAACTGTTTTAAAACGACCCTGGGCTAGGTCAGTTATTGAAGTAATGCCAGTGAGAAATATTTTATTTTGATTGCAGTAAGTTCTTAGTTTTATGTTAACTGCATTGTACAAACATGACCTGTGGGCTTTTAATGTTACAGTGAATTGGAAATGTGAATAAAGCTTGCTTTGCATTTGCATGGGGCAATCTAACTTTCCTTCTTGAGAGGAGATTCTATCTTGTATTCTTTGGTTGTACATGAGGTCACGTTTTTATGCAAAAGCTCTGAGACTACAGGGCACTTGCATCTTTTTGATATAAAGGGAAGGCATAGTGAGGTGTGGGTGTAGCTTAGGGCATGTTGGGTGTAATTGCAGTCACCCTTTCTATACCCCCCAAATTTACACAGACCCATGCTACTACACCTGTACTTGCTCTTTTTCTGCAGGCTGAAGGATGTTAGAGATGATGCAGTGGTGCAATTCTGTGATACTGGTTACTTCCCAAAACTTCATTTGTAAAAGTAGTGCATTAAAATTTTTCTTGTCAAATTCACATCCTTAATTATTGCAAAGCTTCTTTTCCTTTTTGGAAGTGTGAAGTGTTACTTGCTGTTTTCTGCTTTTGTAATTGAAATTTTGTAATTTCTGTAATGGAATTGAAATGAGGGCTTATTACATATTTTTCAAAATGCAGGGATGTGAATTTTCTCATCCCAAATACATCTCTATGTTTTAATCTAATATATTTTTTTTGCACTATAGTTGCTCTGCTAGATTCCAAGATGATGGGCAGTTTATACTGCAAATTTAAAAAACAAACAAAACGCAGTTCTATATAGCAAAATTTTAGTAACACAATCTTATCTCAATAAAACTGGTATTGACCAGTCTTCAGGGGTATTGGACTTCACAGATTTGACAGTGTCTGGGAAGCTTGACTTGCTCATGAAGTTTTATAAGTAACTTTAGGCTGTGGTTGTCATTTTTTTGTTAAATAGGTCTTCTGGAAGAGGAGCAGAAAATTGGCTCCAGTCATGGCCTGAAATTACACCTATACCAAACTCTTAGAAATTTGCTTAAAATAAAGAGATGATACACTTGTCCAGAACAATATTTACTAACAGTTTAGTGGCCTATTACTTATTTGAAGAGGGGTAAAACTATTCTTAAAATGAAGACTCCTACTTTGCTTAGGAGAACAGTGATTTGGCAGGGACTGAGCTGCTCGAGATGAGCAGAGATTTTTGAACATTAAGCCACGTGCAAGGCAAAATGAGTGGCAAAAAGATTAATTCCAGTTGCTTCTGAAGAATCGCAGGAAGCAAAGTAAAAACCTTTTTGTGTTTCAGGGTTGTTATTTGGCTAAGGTAATTCCCAGGTCCTTGAAAACTAAGATGTGCCATGTCTGGGAGACAGAGGCATAAAACAATGATCTGTGCATTCCAATGGCCAGTGTTTGGAATACACATTATAGTGAAAAAGTTTATGTAATGAAATAGGGAGGAAAAAAATGAAGTGGGAAGTTTGGGGTAGAATATAGGCAGAATTTTGCTGCTGTATTTCAGGTTCTCTCCATATAATCTTCTTTCTTTGTCTAGCCCTCTAAAGAAAAAGTGGATAAATTATAAAATAATGTTTATGGGGAAGTAAATAATCCCAGGTTTACATACGCAGCAATAACTTTTGACACAGTAATTGCTATTCAGGAAGGAGCTCTTGATGCTTATATTAGTTTTATGAAAATGTTTGCTTTCATTTCAAAGAGAATAACATTGTTATGACTACTGCATAAATTCATTGTGTACTCTCAAAAATTGTACAATTCTTGTTCAATTATAATCATCATAGATGGGATAGAAAGGATAACCTATTAAGGGAGACCAAATTAAGTAAAGGTTTCATTGTTGTCTCACTGATGAGAGGTCTGAGAATGATAGAGGTACCTGAGAGAAGAGGAACATGGAAAAAATATGCAGGCATCACTTTATTGATTCTTTCTTTCAATAGAAATAATAGCATCGAATAATGTACTGTACTGGTATCAAAACAAATGGCAGGTGCAGGTTTGTGTACAATAGATTATTAGGCTATGTACCTTTCTGAACCAGGATTGTGGATATTAAAAGCTTACATGGCTTCAAGAAACAATTTAATACATTCACGGAGGAAAAATACATTAGGGATAAAGACAATGCCTCTGGCTTGCAGTGTCCTTGAACCATCAGCTGCTGTAGTCTGGAAGGCTATTTTAGGGAAGTGAAGTTGTTTGTTTGCCATGTATTTGTATCTTTCTGTAGAACTTGTTGCTGTTTACTGTGAGAAACAGATAATAAGCTGGATGACCTGTTTGTATGGATTACAAAAGTCATTCTTAAACTAATAATGTGTAGTTAAAGTTGTCCACAGTAGTTGCTGATGGGCAATCAAGTCATGGAACATATGATTTTGAATGAGTTTCTTGATAACAGAGAATGTTCTGGTAAGAAAGAGTAGTATGGCTAGACAGGTTCAATGTTGTTGCTCCACAGTGAATTTGAAATACAGCACACTGAGAAAGTACACACCCTAGAATAACTGTAATAATACATATTTTCCTATTATAAATTCATGCCTTGGTGTACAAGTTAATATTTGAGGGAGACTGAAGACATAATTTCAAGATTTGAAACTCTAATGGATACTTATAGGGGGCACTTATCTCCATCCTATGTTGCTTGCTAGCAGTAGGATCCTGGAGTGTTCTGTGTAGTTTGTTTGATTTAATTTTTATGCAACTTTTTCTCTATTCGAAATAATGTTAAATTTTTCCTCCTTTTTCCTCCTGCCATGTTGAACCATGGTCTTGTTGAATATGGTAAAGTATCAGAAGGAACATCTTTAGTCTGAGATCTTGGTGTGTTCAATATGAGTGAAACAACTTGGAGGAGTTTTGATTTCTGTTTTTTTATTTAATATTGAAGGGAAATATTTTCTTAAATGTATATATTGCATGCAAGGAGGAGATTATGACCTTAAAATATTCAAATTAATCTGAGGAATGCCTACCAGAGGCATTATCTTTTAACCTGAACTCTTGAGTACTGAAAGATACTGAAGTGATATAGCCCAGAATTTGGTTGGCTTTCTGCACTATAGGTGCATATTACTGGCTCACAGCAAGCTTCTGGTCAACCACAATCTCCAAATTCTTCTCCTCAGGGCTAATATAAACTCCTGGCCAACCTGTATTTGTACTTGGAGTTGCTTTCAGGGTCCCTCTGGATGCACCACACAGGTTGGTGGTGGTTGCTGAGAGTGTGCTCAATCCCACTGTCCATGTTGGTACAAAGATGTTAAATGGCACCTTGTCTGGGTACTGACTCCTGAGAAACGCTGCTCGTCACCATTCTCTGTTTGAACATTGAACTCTTGACCACAACTCTTTCTGTCCATCCACCCATCCATCCATCCATCCATGAAATTCTTTATCCACTGAGTGGATATCCATAAAATCCATATCTCTCCAGTTTAGAGACAAGAATTTCATACAGGACAGTGTGAAATACTTCACACAAGTCCAGAACCATTGCAGATTTTACTTGCTAAAATCTGCTCCCAGACTGCACTTTTATATATGATGTAGAAATTGGTTTAATTTCTTTCTTATGTACATGCCTGCTGTGTAGTCCCAGCTCTTACATAAAAGTTGCAATATGATCCAGTCAGCTATACTGTTGGCCAAGTGTTAGGGCTTGAATTTAAGATCTATGCAAGTTCTTGTAGAGTATTTAATAAAGATCAACAGGGTTTTTTAAAAAAAATAAACTTCATTGGCATAATCCCCATTACCAGAGTAAAGCTTCTGTTGCCTTCAATGGGAACTGAGTTTTGTAATCAGTGCTGTCAGTCACCATCTGGACTGACACAATTTTGCCACAGAGAGAGTCCGTCTTTTCTGGGATGCCATCTGTTAGTCAGTTTCATCTGACTTGTTTCCAGTATCAACCTTTATACCTTCTTTCATATTCCCTTTTGTGCTTCAAGCTACCTCTCAAATCCTCATTCTCCCTGCTGTTTTCAAAATATGTTTTTGAACACCAGTGAACACAATAAAGTACCCTAGCAATAATGTCTATTACCAAACCCTGGGCAACATCACAGTCATCTGAAGAAAATCTGTTAGGAGGCTCAGGCTTGGAAGGCGTTGATCCCAAACCCTTTTCTCATCCCTGCAAGTGATATTTCAAAGCAGTGGCTGAGGGAGAAGCTTGAACCACCGATTACTTTGAGTCTTTGCTGTGGATAAAAGAAATCGGTTAGTACGACAGTTAACCTAATAATAGCTTACAAAAGTATCAGCTCTTATAGGTTTAAAAATAAGATCAAGTAGCATTAATCTAATGGTATAACTGTTTTTGAAAGGCTTTCACTCAGTAAAGCCAGATTTATGAAGTCTTAAAAATAACAATTTTGATCTAATGGCTGCTAACTGTCCTGCACACAATGTTTTCACCCTTTTAATAGTTAAATGCCAACAATTTATTTGGTACTTCATAAGCAAAAGGGAATACAAAGTGTGAACCCCAAACCTTTCAGTTTGAGAGAGAAAACAAAGAATATATTAGAAATAATAATTACATAAGGGGTGCATCTTAATAAAATAAAGAACAGTAGTTACTATGTGGTTTCATTAAAGAATTTTAAATATAATACATGCATGTTATTCATGCATGGGGGAGATGTGTAAGTCATGCATGGAGAAGATGTCTGTGCATCCAAATAGCAGCCTTTCTTTCAAGTGGCTTCAGGGTTGGGATTTTTCAAACAGAGTTTGAGTGTATTCTTCTTGGTTTATGAATTTGATTTAAACTGTAAGCAAGGATGATTTAGAGTTTCAAAGAGATAGAAGAAGCAGTTACTTTTATAGCAGCAGCCTTTTTTGGTGTGTGTGTGTATATATTTATCTATATCTCTAAAAAAATGTCTACTGCAGTTTTTCACATTGTGGTCTACCTGTAGATAGTCTACAGGTAGAAATGAACCAATTGAAATGTTCATATTGTGTTCATTCTCAGAGGAGTAGCCCTGGCTTTTTCAAAGGTGAGAAAATGTGCCAGCAGACAATTATGTAATTGATAATCCAAATAGATTTTACAGGCTCAACCTTGCCAAAACCTTTCTATGCTGTATTTGCTCATCATGGTTATTTTGCATAAAAATTAATAATAGAATATTATGTTAGAAAAGTATAACTACATTGCAGTCTGATTAAAAATTGACACACAGTATCTGTAGATACTCTCATGTGTTTAAATGTTTGAAATGAGAATAAGCAATATTCTTTCGGAGAAGCTAAGCTGTCATAAGATAGCTTCTGTTTTTCCAAATATAAAATCTATTTCTTGCTGGGAAATAGTGTGGATGACCAAATATTGTTGTGTTCCCTGATGACTGAGACTATCTTGACAACTCTGCAGTCCCTCTGTTTGTGACGTCTAGCTAGTTATTTCATCTTTGTGTGATTAGCTTCCCTTATTTTGAGGATCCACCTTGGAAGTCTTCCTCTGGAAAGCAGTTCTTAATTGCAGACGAGAGTATCACATAAGGACCAGATGACCAGTGATTATTGTGTGATTCATGTTACTGCTGAGCTTTGGCTTACAATGATTTCTTGGAGACTTTTTCCTCTCTGGTAGATATTGCGCAGAGCTGGGTATACACAAGATTTTTTCTCCTAGGATAAGATAGTTGTGTTTATTTTTCATCTTCACATGTATGGTGTTACTCTTCCACTCTTCCTCCTTTAGAAGAAAGTAAAGAAATGAATCTGACAGAAAACTTAGAGAGGTTTTTCATCCAGATTAGTGACACACTGAAGTATTTTTCAGTCTTACTTTAAATTTTCAAGGTTACCCAAGCAATCAATCTGAACTATTTCTGCTGTGGAAAACTGTTTCCTTCATTTTCCTTTTCCTTTTAAGCAGACGAGTAGCTATGGGGGAAAAAAATTATCATTTGAACCTTGTCACTAAATTTAGTTAAGGTGTCTTTCTGTGGAACAATAGTAGGTGAGAGCAAGCATGAAAAATCTGGCTGCAGTATATCAGCTTTCAGCAGCTCTGACAGGTTACTACGCTATTTTTCGAGGCAAAACTCCTAAGAATGATAAGGTCCTAATTTGATTTTTTTTTTTTTTTTTGTCTGTCTTGGAATTTTTCTGATTCAATTCTGGCACTCTTAGCTGAAAAGGGGAAAAAAATTCAAGTGTGTGAAACAACATTGTCCTGTTGTCACCACACTGCCTCCCTCTCCCAGTCAAATTCCATAGTCTGGGGACTGCCCTCATTCAAGTGGCCTGTGAGCTCATGATGTCATAACCCATATAGAAGGAGCACATCTATAATCATGTTCTCTTTCCACGTGGTGGAAATGTTTATGGTTAAGATGCTGCTTGAAATTGTAGTAAAGCAGCACATGGGACTTTTTCACATGCAACTGAAAGATTTGTTGTTGCTTCAGACTTTGTTGGATGTCTCCGAGTGGTCTCTTGAAGTGCATTTTATCAGTGTGGGGGCTTTGATTATACTTGTTTGGGGGCACAATTCCATAATTTTATCCCAGGTTCTGAGCAGTTAAGAACCATGAATCAGTCTTCCTGCAAAAGAGGCTGATTTCAAACACCACCTATGATATGGTAATCAGTTATGCATGTCATCAGGGAATTGTGAGAAGGCATATGATAATGGGGGATCATATCTAGAGCTGAATGAGCTTCTTCATGTAGTTTAGTGATATGCTGTCATAGAAGTCCCCTGAAGCAGAAGCTCCCCAAGGAAAGTTTCCCACATTTTAAAAGGTCACTTGATCTGGTCAGTGTTAGGAACTAGGTAAAAAATACTACTACTTATTTTATTATGTAAACTTTTTAATAAATACGGCTTTTTTTTGTAACTGTTAGATCTTTTTGGTAATTTTTTTCCCTTTTCACTTTATTTGCAGTGAATAATCACAGTATATTTACAAAATATGAACTTATGTGTTGGGCAAAATGTTTTTTTCATTTGTCTCATCGGCATCAGCTCCTCTCCAGCCCTGTCTAGTAAGAGGTGTCAGAAAATATTATTTTTATTCTTTTTGGTTCCTGTGATGGATGGTTATGGAATATCATGCTCACAGGGAAAATTATTTCTTCCTAATCCTTGTCAGTTAGTGGTTGGCTTATTTCCTGTAGTCTGAAGAATTATAGCCCATATTCTTGTTCATGCAGTACTTCATTTTAGTTGACTTCAAATTTTGTTCATTACTGACTCCCAGTTTGGCAATGTTATTATTCTTTATTGTCTGCACTTGGACAAAATCAGTCAAGAGGCCATCATTCTAACAGAAATCTGTGACCGATTGCTTTAAAAATAAATGATACTTGTACTGACACAAGAGAGAAAAAACATTCATTAAAACTCATGTTGGAGAACTCTCATCACTCTTTTCCTATTGCATTTGACATTGCCTGAAAGACTGTTATATATTATGTTTATTTTTAGAGACTATTGTTCTCTCTAAATCTGCCCTACAACTTGAGGAAAGCAGTAATACTTTTGAACAAAAATTTACAGAAGCAAGACAGTGCATCTTTCTGTTGTAGTAAGGGGCTATTTCATGAAATATCTCTTTTAAATGAATTTGACTTTGGCATGGAAAAAAACCTGCAAAATATAAGAGAATCAGAGGCTGCTTCAGGGCATACAGATTGAAAACCTGTGTGCCTTTTCTCAAGAACATAACATTTGTAAGTGAAACTTTCAGCATGTCACGCTTATTTTAATGGTTTTTTTCTGAAGTGCTTAAAAACCAAACTGCTTTCAGTTAGTTTATTTTTTATCCCAAAATTGGCCTACTCTGCTACTCTATATTCTCCTCATGTACAGAGCTTATACAAAACTAACATCTCATTACACAAAAAAGATGTTGACCTGTCAGGACAAGACCAGAGGAGGCCACTAATTTTATCAGAGGGCTTTGACACCCCTCCTACCATGACAGGATGAGAGAGTTTGAGCTATTATGCCTGGTGAAGGAAGGGAGTGTGTAGTGACAGACCAAGAGGGAATGCCTTCAAACTGAATGGTAGATTATATTAGATATTAGGCTCTTCTCTGTGTGTGTGGTGAAACCCTGTAACAGGTTGCCCAGAGAAGTTGTGGATTCCCCATCCCTGGAGATGTTTAAGGCCAGACTGGGTGAGGCTTTGGGCAGCCTGGTCTAGTGAGAGACATCCCTGCTCATATCAGTGGGGTTGTAATGAGATGATCTTTAGAGTCCATTCCAACCCAGCTGTTCTGAGATTCTGTGATATCACACAGTTGAAAAGGGCAAATGTCCTTTCAGGAAAAGGCAAATATCCTTTCCGGGTTAAATTAATTGAAAAACATCTGCATTCCTTCTTTAAGGAATTTAATATAAGCCAAGAAGAAAATGAGAAAATGACAAACTGTTTTGATTTTATCACAGATCAAAGCTAAAATACAGCCAGTTTCAATTAGAGCATATTTAAATACACTGGAAAAAGAATACAGTATAACCAGACAAATTGTTTCCTGTATTTTTCAAATTGGTAAACAGATTCAGGGAGAGGCACTAATTTTGTGTGTGCTTGCCTCAGTTTTTGTCCTTCTCAGTGTTTTGATAACTAGCTCATGTGCAAAGAAAAAATGCTTGTTTAAAAAATGCGCTAGCTGTTGCATGGCCCTATTTATCCTTTCAGGTTCCTTGTAGGTTTATGCTATAAATCGACTACAGGGTTGTGGTTTTCAGGGACTGTGACTTCACCTTTGCAATCCTTTCCTTTTGATTCTCCAGACTGGTTTTTGGTCAGGTGACACAGAACACATCATCCTGCTTACCTGTAAAACACACCAGGCTTCTCCTCTTTTCTGTTAATACCAGAGCATCATGTCTTGCTTTCACCTGAAATGAATATTTGTAGGGAAAAGAGATTCGTGACTAAATAAAAATTCAGAAAGTAGAGCTGTCATTATATATTCTACATTGCTGAAACAGATAACACGTTAAAACAGCTGCCAAATTACCTGTAATGAACATCCACACAAGGGAAGACACTCTGCATACTGATGAAGTTGTGATTAACACCTATTAACAGGATAGAATTTGTCAATGAAAAAATAAAGATGATTTAGTGCAATATTCAGAAAGAACTGCTGTCTGTGAAATTTCCTGATTTTGGCTATTTTTAGATTGTTGTTGGAAACTTGTTAATGGTTTGAAAACATGCCTTGGAAAACTGTGTTCATAGCTACTAAGAAAAGGAAATGTGTTGCAAAATGATGCTTTTGTGGAAAAATCTTTTTCCCCCACTCTGTCCCTGCTTCTGACTGAGTTAAACAATCAGAATTAAACCATCAGAATTTTGTTTTTGGCTTGTCAGGTCTCAAATTTCCATGGAAATGTCTGTCTAGATTGTTTCTTTCTCTGTTTCCTTATTTTATTTTTGCATTCAAGCTCTATAAAACTTGCTGTAGTAACCTAAATATAGAAGGATATAGTAATTACTGTGATACTAACCATGTTAATACCCCTGGAATAATATAGAAAGCACATGGGCTGTTCTGTAAAATAGTGAGATTTGTTTTTTTTTAATACCCCCAAAATCTAAGCAGATAAGCAGAGACAATGCACAGAGTATTCCAGTTACTTCTCAAGTAGGATGTTTGACTTCAAGGCACAAAAGTCAACTTTGAAACCTTGCTTGGGTTTTAACCAGCTCGGAACCCCAGGGTGGTATCTTGGCTCTCTTAATGCCATAGAAACTTACAATGATAATTCTTCATTCTATGAAATCTACCTTTGGAATTTGTGAGTTTGTCCTTTGATTTGACTTAAGGCTGAAAAGATGTATGAATGTTCAGAGTGCTGGGCTTCTCAACATTTAAGGAAAGTTCAAAGTGATCCAGAAGCCTATCTCACCCTCTGGGTTAAATGTCTTGATCATATTCTTACCTGTGGCCTACATTAGTTAAAGAGTAGGGGCATGAGCCTGCATGCAGGGAGTTGAAAAAAACGTTGTTCAAGGTTGCTAAGCATGTGATTCCTTTGTAGCATCCTTTGTAAGAAGCCAGGCTGAGGGGAGATGTTGGCAGCTTTGCTCAATGGTGACACTGGAGCAGTTTTAACATTGGTTGTCTAGAGGAGATGTAGTGGCAGTGTATTTGTTTTTCCTAAGCATTTTTCTCTCATACATTAACACAGCAATGACAGCTGTGTAGATTCAGGTTCAGTTCCCTCCTTTGCCTGAAGAGAGCTGAGGGTCAGTGTTAATTTCTCTGGAGATAGAAACTACCAATTTTCAGACAATTTTAAGGTAGGAATGCTCCCTTTTCTCCCTTCTGAATGTACACATGAAGAGAATTCACTGTTTGTTGGTTAGCACCCTGGGACAGTTTGTTATTTCATTGTCTTCTCTCTCAAGTGGCTTAACTTTCAGTTCTCTCAGTATCTGTGTTAGCTAACCTGATTGAAGAAACAGGGGCTACTGATCAACTTCCACAGTGGATGGGGGAGCATGTTCAGCAGCTGGGTTAGCTCCTGAGCACTCCAGAGGTAGGTGGATTTCTGACCTAAGGAAGCCTGCAGATGAGGTCAGTCTGTTTCACATCAGTTCTGGAAATACAGTACCAAATCTCTTAGGTTGGCAAGAAAACATTTAGCTTGCCCTCAGGGTTTTGTGAAATACTAGGTATCAGCAATGCCTGTCCTGAAACATCCTCACTGCCTTCTACTGAGATATCTTGCATCAAGAGTTCCTGGTTACCTCTTTCTTGCAGTGTATTTTGTCAGATACCTTTTTAGACCCATTCATTGACAAAAAATGGCCTGTTAAACTTGTCATCATGGTTTAGAAAAGGAAAAAGTTTAGTAATTTATTTGAAGATTAGTCAGTCTCTGTGATTATCTAGTGTGTTCTGCCAGCAGAGTAGCATCATTAGCCAAATTTGGTCTTTGTTTCATCTGTGTAATCCCTGCTAATGCTAACAGAGGCATGCCACTATAGCTAAGAAGAATAACTTGAGCCAAAAAACCATAAAACCATAAGCCATATGCAGAGAATTGTTACAGCAATGTTTTTTCATCAATAAATACTATGTAAATTTGTTTTGGTTGGTTTAAAATGCAGCTTTTCCTTTCTTTTTAAAAAGTTTTTATTCCTGGGGATAGGACAACTGGCAGAACTCACGTGGCTATGATAAGACTTTGGATAACTAACTTGAGCTTTGGGCTTTTTAAGTGTATATATATGTCATTAACACTGAAGCTCAAAAATTGGAAAAATGTGTTTTATTGAGTTAGAAATAGCTGAAATGTTTATAAGGGACAGGGAGGAGCTGAGTCTGATGTTAAATTATTAGGCAAAATGGTAATGTAGTCCTTACATATTTTAATTGATAGGTATTTCAAAGGTATGGAGAAAAAAATATTCCCTGAAGTCAATAGGCATTCATGTTAAAGGACAACAAGTTGAACTTTATATATAATGCCCAGAGTTGTTGTATGAAAATGGAGTCTGATGGTTTTAGGACTGAAAGAATTTTACAACTTGGAGGGCTCTATTTTATATGTCTAAAATCCAAAGAGCATAATGTGGGGCAGTTAAAAGCATGCAGCTCTGTAACTCAGCTATTTTAATGCTACCAGGATGTAACACAGTTTGACCTGTGTAAAATCTGCTGCCTCCTGTTTGTAGGAGGTGTGCTTCCCTTGCACTGGACCAGTGACAGGACCCTGATGACCCCTCAAGCCTTGGTAACTAGAATCCCATTGAGATTTTTGTGATCTTACTCAGGGAGGAAATTGGAAGGGTGGTGGGGAGGCCACTCCTCAAGTGCTGTGTTCAGTTTTGGGCCCCTCACTACAAAAAAGAGATCTGAGGCGCTGGAATGTATATAGGAAGGGAGCTGGTGAAGGATCTGGAGCACAAGTCTTAGGAGGAGTGACTGAGGGAGCTGGGGCTGTTTAACCTGTAGAAAAGGAGGCTCAGAGGGGCTGCACGGTTTGGTGGGGACAGTGGCCACTGGCTGAGTTGCAAGACTTGCCTGTAGCTAAGGCTGCCTGGCTCATCTCTGAGCAGTGCCCTGTCCTTTGCTGCTCTCTTCATATCATCAACCTGCAACGGGAACAGTTTCAGAAATGGAATAGCATGAGTCGTGTCTTCTACATAGCCACTTTGGTAGTATTGAAGGAACAAACTCCAAGTGTCATAATTTCTGTAGATAGATACATTGAAATGTAATAAAGTTTCAGAACAAATACAGAAAGCTTATGTGTCATCAAGGTTACTGTTTAAGTTTACTATTTTCGACTTAGAATCTGAATAGCAAGCGATAAAGCAGTGTAGTTGTTTGGAAGATAATGTAAAACAATGAAATATAAGATTTGTCCAGCAAATGGAGGTAAGCATATTATAGAGAAAGCGATTGATTTGGGGCTTTATTAAGTGCTTTCAAGTTCAGTTTACAAGGTGATTTTACATTATTGAAACTCTTTTATCTATTTTTCAAGGACTATAGGATTCAATATTCGTGTGCTGTGGGGTTTTTTTGGGGTTTTTTTGTCTTTTTTTGGTTTTTTTTTGACGGTTTTTTTATTGCTTCATTTTTGCTTTAATCTGCATTTTAAGCAAAAGGGACCAGTTCTCCTGTATGTAATTTGGATTTTGGTTTGGTTTTTAAACTTGTGTTGTCCCTTTTGTGCTTTTAAAGTGGCAATAAAATGCTATCAGAATAGAACAGCAGTGTTTCACATCTCCTTTGCATAGAAGATATAAATCTGATCATACATAGCATGGTCTTATTCTTCATTCTTCACCAGAATTCTCTTCTTTTTTAATGGGAAGTAGAGCAACTTAAAATATTTTTCCTCTTTAGTGCTGCAGGGAGATGCCAGATTAATGTTAGCTTGTTTGTCACCATAGTGTAGACCTTTGCTTTTGCTCACATGAAAATTCACATATTTAAAAATAAATAAAATCTAGTCTATCTAGGCAGAGTTTCTCTTGTTTGTTTTTGTAATGAAATAAACATGATCTGGAAATGCACACAATCAGCACTTCATTTCTATGCCATGTTTGATATATAGATATTTTGTCTGTTTGCACTGTGTGCTGACAAAAACAGAGCTATTAAAGATCAAGTATCGACTGAACAGCCAGAAATTTTATAAAATTTGAGGAATTTGATAAATTTCCATATGGATGTCAGAACCCAGTGCAATAGTGTTAAGTTTTAATTTTCTTAATCCTCTCAATACTCTTGTAAGGATAATATGGAAGTATTGAATCGTATTTCTTCCTGTAGTATCGGACTATCTAGACAGACTAGCTCTGAAATGTTACTCATGGTGTTACCTTTTGTAAGACAGCAGCTGGTATTTTCTTCTCTCCTGCAGGTTATGACAGTCTCTTGCCATATTGAGGTATTGTGCCTCTTGTTTTCAGATGGATTTGCTAGTCCATGAGTTTTTTGCTCTGGTGTCTTCCACCTTTTTGTAACAGTAATCCCTCTATACCCATGTGTGCAGAAGTAAGAGGTCATTCATATATTGGAGTTAAAAGGAAACAAAATAGCAAATTGCATTAAGTGTATTTCCCAAATTAATGTGAAATGAAAAAATCTACCTGATAAACAAACCTGTCTGGTGGAAAAGAGCACAGGAGGAGAGGGGATGTAACTGCTAAGAGTAGACATGGGTAGATTTCAATTTTGGTCCTTAATATGTCAGTAGTTTGCAACAAAGATAAAGGGTGAAAGGAATGCCACCTCTGTCTACAGCCAAATATACTCCTTGTATAAGAAAAAAGAGTTTATCATCCCATAGACTTTGTAGAGCAAAATACAATAATCCATTTCTGCTTTGGAGGGCAGCTTCTGAGCTGCATGCAAGTCGATGACTTCTAGAAATTTCAAACAAAATCATATATTTCAGGAAACCAAAGTGAATTCATGCCATTGCTATTGCTGATTGACTAGAAATAATGTAAAGGATACAGAAAATTCATTACTTAAGGCTTTCTGTATTACCACACAATGCAAGACAATAAATTAATCAAAATTGTTCCGAGGAAAGTCCAAGACCTGCATTTACCTATTTGAAATATATTTCCTAATGTAATTCTGTGTTGCCAAAGCAGCTTATTATACTGGACTCCCATGTGAAAAAATAAGTCATTATTTGTTGAGCCACTCACATAAGTTTAACTAGTTTTGTAATTTCATGTTCTAATATAAAGTCAGAATTTATACAACTGAAGTTAGTAACTAAAGTTTTGCTTATCCTTAGTGATTTTCTGTACTTGTTTTTTTGTGTTTTTTTCCAGTCTTCTAATTTTGTAATGAACTTCATGCCTTTAAAGAAAATTACATCCCCTTGTGAAAAGTCCCTCTCCAGCTTTCTTGTAGGTTCCCTTCAGATACTGAAGGAAGGCTGCAGTTAGGTCACCTGGAAGTCTTATATGTTCCAGTTTGAACAATCCCAATCCTCTCAGCCTTTCCCCATAGGAGAAGTGCTCCAGATCATCTTGGTGTCCCTCTGCTGGACTTGCTCCAACAAGTTGGTGTCCTTCCTGGATGCAGCACTGCAGGTGGGGTGTGAGCAGGGCAGAAGGGAGAATCTCCTCCCTGGCCCTGCTGCCCACACTGCTTTGGATGCAGCCTGGGACACGTTTGTCTTTCTGGGCTGGGAGTGCCCCTGGCTGGGTCACATCCAGCGTTTCATCCACCAGCAACCCCAATTCCCTCTGGGCAGGGCTGCTCTGCATCTGTTCATCCCCAGCCTGTGCTGATACACAGAAACATGTGCACAGAAATATATATATATATATCTACACATTCCTATTGAAATGGAATTCAGTGACTCTACAAACACTTAACCAAATGTGTTGTTTTCCATATGATCAGTCTAAAAGAGTTGTGTTGGAATTTATGACTTGAGTGAAAGATTGATCAGAAGGGGTATGAAGGCCTGTAAACCTTACTGAATGTAATTTCCAACACAATTATTCAGGTACATTTTGTTTCACATTTTCTCAGAGTTTAAAATAATAATAATTATAACAATAATAATAATAATAAAACAATTTAGATGTCTCTATCCTTTCCTTAAATCTAGCCCAAATTTCTGAACTCGTGTTCTGTTTGTTCAGCTTGGCTCACTGGTCATTAAAGCTCCATGAAACATGAAGAACATTTGGGAAAGGTCTCCATGGGGCAATTTGAAATTAACTTACGTGAATTACAGTTTGCTTATGTTATATTGCAACTTTTGGGGGTTTTACTGATTATGAGACTGCAGACTTGTGGCTGTACTTCTGGGTAAATAATACTTTGAAAATATGCTGATAAAATGATGAACTAATTAAAGTCAGTTATTGATTTATATAATTTATATAATTTATTGCTTTAGTGTTGAATGTTTAATTTTCCTGCAGTTGTCCATGTTTTGATGTATTCTACTTGCCTCAAAAAATTGTTTCCTGTTGCGTGCATACTGAGCAGGTGTCAAAAGACATTTTTAAACCACGATTTAAACCAGGATATTTCACAACTGCCTCTAGAAAAAAATCCAAAATCCTTTTGGTTGACTTTTGTGATGAAGTTTTAGTGAGTTCATGAAACACAAGTTTCATAGGATCTGCACAGATGTATCCCTACACCATTTCAACAATCCCTCCTCTTGTTTTTGTATTTTTCCATTTTTTCAAAAATGATTGCCAGTGTTGAATCCTAGATTTAATAGTCTAAGCTTCTGGTGTTTAACTGGGAATTAATTAACTTGGCATCTGACAACTCAGTGTAATCACTGGTAGTTTTAAGTGTTGATCTTGTTAGGTGTCACCCTGGCTGTGGATAATTTCCTATACTGTTCTAATGGAAATAGTTGTGCTGAAAGTGTTTCAATCCTATAGTTATGGGCTGTCCTGAGCACAGAAAGTCTCTTTTACAAGCAGGAAGCCAGCTGTCAGGAACATGGCTTTGAGGAGAAAGTGCTGACTCAGTAACCTGTGGCTGTTGACCAGCTCCTGGAGAAACAGGTGTGTGTGTCTTGTGTCCTCCCTATTACTCCCTACCAGCTGGCTGAGGTGACAAGGAGCAGAGGTGTTTGGGGGCATTAATCGACAGCATGTCATCAAGTGTGAAACTGTGGAAAGCAGGATTTCTACCTGACGCTATCCATGAAGGTGTTTGGGCAAGTGTAATGGTATTCCAAGCTAGAGAAATATCTGAAGTTAGGCCCACACACCTACCAAGTTAATTTAAATCAGGTGTGAAGTATCAACATTAGCTTCAATAATCAGCAACATGTGAATTGCTTTTCTGCAGGTAATACAGTAGTTGGTGATGCATAAACCCCATTTCAAGTAAAACAACTCTTTCTAGAATGCAGCAGCTTGAGTTAGTCCATGAATGCACTTCTGTTGGAAGACAATATTTGCACAGAAGTATTTCATTAAATGAGTCCTGGGTGAGTTAAATTTGCAGTTTTTACAGGTTTATCTTTTTAAGTATGACAGCACTGAATGCATTTTGCACAGTTATCAGTGTACTGTCACTGCACATTTACTTTTTAAACAAAATCTTTTTCCTGAAAATTGCGCAATATTGGGGACTCACATCTTCAACTCTGCTTTATAGCTTGAAATCATCCTGGCACTAAAAAGAAAAGTTTTAATTGTCTTAATTGGACCCATATAATTTTTTTTTGCTGTGATTCTACATCAGTACTTAAGAGCTCATCACTGGCATGGCCCTCACTTGCTAAAGAGTTGTAGTGGTTTAATCATTGCCAACAGAATAATGCACTTAAATTTGAAGATGCAAATGCAATTGGGGCAGAATAATGAATCAGTTCTTTAATTGTGTAGACAGAAGCAGCAGTGTTGACTTCAACAGACCTGTGCCTTTATACATCAATTCAGAATTTGACTCAAACCCTGACTAATGAAGTCATTTAACTCTTGTGACTCAGAAATATGACTTCTTTTTTTTCCCCCTAACTATAGCTTAAAGGACAAGCTGTGTTTAAGCAGATTTAATTAACCTGTCTAAATTTAATCACCAGACTAATAGGTATTCTTGCTCACTTAGGAATAAGTCAGAATCATTGTATTTTCTAATTAAGAACTAAATTTAAGGCTATGTACTCGTTTGAAATATGCAGTGTTTGGATTGGAGGGGGACATTGGGAAAGAAGGAGCAAATTATCTGAACATTCGATACAAATGAATTTGGTGAGGAAGGAAACATAGGCATTGCTGGTCATTACTCCAAGACAATAACAAATAGATTAGATAATATGCTTTTATTTCATGTGCTTTGCAGTGGTCTTGTGTAAGGGTTTGCACACCTGGTGCAAATTTACATGTCATTCAATTTCCTTTGTTCTCCTTGCAAGAACTGAAGCTGTGGGAGACTGGGTTTATTTCTTTCAAGAGAGCTCTGATTCATCTCACCCCCACCTCCAGCTTGAATAAAGCATTTGTGATGCTTAATTAAAATCCATGTGATTTTTGTTGCTGTCTTCCCTCTAGCCTTTGTTTTCTTTCCCCATTTCACCCAGCTTTCTGTGTCTGACAGCTCAGGGTCTCATTTTCTCCTCTACTGAACTTACTCCCTGCCTTGGTGCCCTTATGTGTTTTACCAGTTTCAGAGCTTCCATGGCATTTCTCTGAATCATGGAAAAATTCTCTCCTTACTTTTCTCCCCTAGGGGTCTTTGTTAGCCCTTCAATTCCATCTGAAGTTGTCTTTCTCTTTCTCCCCGTCACCAAAACCATCTCCTCTGTGAGCTGAAGTGACATTGGAAATGCTGTCTCTGTCTTGCTCCTGATTGATCTGGGGTCATTTCTTTGCCCCTGGTTCCCCCTGTGTGCTTGTTACAGCTACTCCTCTTCCTTATTGTCACTTTTCTCCAGGATGCTCTGGAGCTACTAGAAAGGATATTTAGGACAATACAGATTAGGCACATGAGCAAATCTTGGTGATACTGTTCCTTTATAGGTTGATCATAATCATCCTGATCAGAAAAATATGCTGTTTATGGCTTCCATTGTCACTATCTCTTATATTTGCATTTTTGTTACATAAAGTCAGTCTGAATTTCTGCTTTTTAAAGCCGCTTTTGCTTTGGACCCCTGTTTGCCTTAGAGCAGTGGGAGGACTTCTCTGTACTCTTCATTTCTCTCAGCTGGTGGGATTGATTTTATTGTACTGAAATTTGCTGTATTGAGGGCTTGCTAGAAAACATATCCTTACAGTTTGTTAGAAACTGAAAAAGCAGGCATTTAAATGAGTTTTGAAACAGTGAATAATCCTGCACCCTTCTCATCCTCTGTATCACTATTTATTTTTTGAGATGTTAACATTTATATCTTCTCTCCTCAGTCATTATCTTCCCAAGCTGGAGAATCCCAGTCAATCTAATCTTGCCTTTTAAGATGTAAAGTCATGTGCTTGTGATCATCTGTTCCCAGTACTACTATAGTTTATGAAACTTTGTGTGTCCTTCAAAATGTATTTAGACTGATTTACACAACAGCAAAGTAATGTTAGGTTATTACCTTTCTAGTAATTCTTGGCATTCTGCGTTCCTGAATACCTGCTGAGCAGTGTTTTTAGTATGTGCTTCACTTTTCCCTGGTGCATATGGTTTGCAATCCTGGGCAATTACTGAAGGGAATGTGTTAGTGCACTGGCAGTTTCAGATAGGTAAAAAATGTAAAGCATGGAATTTGAGTAAAATACTGCAATTAATTGACTGGTATAACTGAGTTTGAATACAAATATATCCATACATGTCAGATAATGAATTAGAAATTGTTGTGGTGGACTGATATATCAGACCAGTTCTAGACTTTAAACTTTACTGAATGAGGCAAACACTAACAGCACACCTCCTGTATAAAGTTTCTTGTATGTAATGAATCTTTGTCACTGTTTTCAAAGTAGTCAGCCCTTAACACGTGCTTTCTGTGTGAGATGGGAGTATACAACACAACAGAACTGGTGCACCAGGAAATGTGTAATGCTGCTTGCACAAACACTGTGTCACGGTGTGACTTGGGTTTGCCAATTTTAATATATTTAGTTGGAATCAGGAGCAGAGGCAAAGCAGGCTTAAAACTTAAAAGGGTATAAGAAGAAAGAATTTAGAGTAAGATACCTAGATTATTCCCTCCTCCCCCTCCCTTCATTCCACATTTTTTAACAGCAACATACAGAAACACTTTAGTCAGTTATCTATTTAGATAATCATTTCAGTTTACTCTAGAGAGAGAAGTCACTTTTTCTGGTTTAGGCTTAGGGGATGTTTCCACTCTCACAATTTGCATCTACCCAGACCTATAAACTATGATTTGCTCCCATTCCCACAGTCCTTCCAGAGCCATGTTATGAGTTATGATGCACACATGGGGTACTACTTTTAAAGGCAGGCTGCTGAAAAACAAAATTCTTTTCATCTCCTTCTTCATTAAATGTCTCTGTCCATATTCCAGTCCCAAAACAGAGCTCCATTTCCCCTAGGCAAAAAGTCTTCTTCTTAAGCACCCAAAGCTCCCCAAGTATATTTCACAATTTACATTTCACTAATTTTAGTGTAGTCACAGTTTCCCTATAGCCCCACAAAAAAAAAGGTGACTGGTCCCTGCATCCCACAAGGAAGCTCCCAGAGGGGGACAGTCCTTCCACTCCCCCTGGCAGTTCTGCCCCCACCCTTCCATGTGCAACCAGCCCACACTGTTAGTGTGAGCCAATACTGCTTTAGGTTTTCCCACGTTTCCATTCCACTCTGACTTTTTACAGCAGGTCTGGAGGAAGTTTTCATTCCTTGCTCTGAATCATAAAAAGGTGCTTGTCTTGAGGGAAATGCTGGGAGAAGCTGGGTGGCTCAGAAGAGCAGTCAGGAGCTCAGATGCAGCTGATCTTGGGTCGTTGTGACCTGACCCTACTCATGGCAACATGGCTAGAAAGATTATCTTTTCTTTGATGTCATGTGGGTCTTTACAGAGCTCTGCTGTGTTAGTGCTAGATCATATGAATCAATTCACACGAAACCACAGAGTGAAGTTCTCTCTCTGTTGGGAACATCAACTCTCAACTCAGCAGTCATTTAAGGCCAGCAGGCACTGGATGCATGGTTTGTGGCAACCAATATTAATTTTCTCTACAATAATGGCTGTTAACCCTGGAAAATTTTGCTAATTTCAAGTTTATGAGATTTAACAACATTGTATTACTGGTACATTGCTAGTGTTAGAAGAATTTTGCTTGAGATTAAGAACCAAAATACACAAAGCCAAACCCATGCCGTGACTATCTTCAGTTACTGTAGTTTGTAATTCCAAGCTAATGGAACTGTAAAAGTTTATACTGGCTGAAAAACTCTTTAATTTTTTAAAGTACTTTCACAGCATTAAATTCTGTCAATATGGCATTTCAGCATCTGGGAGTAAGAGTGTAAATTGATTTTTGGTACTAAAGAAGTAAAACCTGTTCAGTGGGAATTCTGAATTTGATGGCCACTTCAGAAAAAAAATTTTATTTAGGGGCTTCAGCCATGAAATCAAAATAATTTGTCTGTGTTTCTCCATGTGCCACACACATGTATGTTCTCTGCCTCTTTCTCTCACACTGAATTCAGTTACATTGTCTAACTGCACCATTTTAGCCAAACTGCATGTTGGGTTTTTTTTTAGCCAAATTGCATGCATTTGCAAACTGAAAACTTTCAAAATGTATTTGTAAATAATATGTCCATATATATGCAGAAATAGATGTTTTTGTGTAAAGATGCTAGGCTGTGTAATAAATTCTTGCTAAATTCTTACCAGAACATAACAACTACTGTATACAGAGTTTTACATATGCCCTTCAGAACTGAAGCTTTCAAAGTTAAGAGAAGAAAAAGGGGATGGGAGGGAGGGAAATGCAGAAGCAGCAGCAGATTGGCAACAGTACCTAATAATGTACTTAAATTTTCACAGTTTTTTTAATTGGAAAAATTATACATTTTTCATTCAAAATGGAGAGAATTCAAAAAAGTGAGTTTAAGGCATCAGCTAATTGTCTGTGGCATCTGGCAATATTCTAAGACTTTCAAGAAAAAGACTGAATTTGCTGTGACTTCAAACAAAATATTTCAGGTTGCTTTGTGATTTGAAATACTTATGTTTGAGTTCAAAAGAGTTGTTTGGAAAAAATAATGCAGATTTTCTACATTCTACAAAATAAACATAAAATTCTCCCTTAAAGAATTAAATAAAATGCATTTTGGAAATAATTTTGAAAATTCCTGTTTAAAGTTGTATTTTTTATTATCTGTTTTGTTATGCATCTTTATAAAGCCATTAATGATATGCATATGCAGCTATTTTCAAACTCCTTTAATACTGTCAAATTGATATTGAGATACTTTTACTTGTGTGTAGAGCTTATCTGTAGCTTATTCTGATTACAGTGGGAATTTTGGTTTTGGCATAAGAATTATTGTGGGAAGGAAGAGTTACCTGCTTTCTGCAAATACTGTTAATACTAATACTGTTCTAATTTTCCAGCTTTTTTTCCTGTAGTCACACAGCACAAGCTCCATAGCATCTCTACATTGTAATCACAAATGTTTGCAAAAAATTGGTAATATGGAAGTACATCTGAATATTATGTACACACATTTTTTATTCATGGCACTGATAGACTGCCAGCACTGTATTATACTAATAATTTCATTGCAAAATTGTGATGCTTCATAACTATGTA
Organism: Erithacus rubecula; assembly: GCF_903797595.1. Lineage (NCBI taxonomy): Eukaryota > Metazoa > Chordata > Aves > Passeriformes > Muscicapidae > Erithacus > Erithacus rubecula. Next base: position 34,826,653 of record NC_136687.1, on the reverse strand, counting down.
AAGTAAGGGACTAGAAATTGAAATTATATCATATTCTATAAAGATACGTGAGGTGTTTTATCTCAAGCTTAAGAATTCTCTCAGAAGAGAGCTCATTGCCTGAAAGTGCCAGTTAAAAAAGAACAAACCTAGTCTCATGAGATTATTAAATAATTGCAATCTGCTGATGGGATTCTGTAGGAAAAAGGCATGTGTGACTGCAATTTTATAAGGAAAGGGTAATGAAAGTGCTTCCACAACCCTACACATTGCTGAGAATACTATTTCTGAATGATAAATGTAAACACGTGCTGAGAGACCTCCTGGGTGACCAGAGGAGGGGAGAGATGAACCCTGTGTGAGGAAATTGTTTTGTCATTGAGGAAAAAAAAAACCCAACAAACCAACAACAAACCCACAGCAAAAAAACTTCAACCCACCTGCAAACATCCAGCAGAGCTACAGACTCCAAAAAATCAAGTTGAAAACATGAAGGTGGTCCTTCAATATAAAAATCTTGCAGAAATAGTTTGATAGTTTTTCAGAGCAATAATGAAGGGGTGAGGAATCCTTGAAGACTGACTAGTTTATGAAGTAGACTAAGCAGTTTTTGAAGTAATAGGCAGCAGGGGTCAGTGTCTTCAGGATTTCCTTGCTGTTTCTCACCTAAAATATACTGAAGATAAACTCTGAAAAGTAGAGATTAAAAGCTCTAAAGGGATAATGTATTTAATATTAAAGACCTGAGTTGGACAACAGCTCAAAATACAAAGGAGTTATATTTTTGAATGACTTTCTAAGTCAGTGTTTTTGTGCTTTGTATTGTAATGCTCTGGGTTCTTCTAATGCTGCAGTGTTGTGGAAGTTCAGGGTGTCAGCATCTTGCTTGGTTGTACTTTCATTTCTGATTTGGCTTGATTTAATTATGTTAGGTTTCTTTGAAACTGCCAAGTTACTCTGTGTGATAATACAGGTCTCTTATGCATAGGGGGTTGCAGACTTCACATAAATATTCACAAAGTGAATTTTAATAAGCAGATTTACTATGTGTTCTGGGAACAATAATTTACAACCTAATACCAACCAACTGTGTTTCAGGACACAGCTAGTGAATTAGGTGTCAGCACTTGCATATTTCAGTGATGTTTATGTACTTTTTAAGAAGTCTTCTAAGCTCCTACATGCTGTTTAAATACTTAATTATTACAGGAAATCTGCCTCCTGATTTTTAAATCTATTCATTGTCATTAAGAAAAGTCAGAAAAGAGGAGGGTGGTTTGCTGGCAGTCTGAATCTTGGAAATTAATTTATAAGAAATAATCTAGGTTGTTTTTTTCTTCAAAGATTCAGCTTGTTTTCTGAGTGTCATTCTAATAGAAATATCTCATTAAAATGTTTCCATATGTACTATGGGAAAGGATTGCTTATACAAGTTTCAGGTCTCTTAGTGTGTGCCAGAAAGCATCCAAAGTTGGCTGTTTCTGGTGTGTGTACACAGGGGAAGCTACATCAGAGCCTGGGCAGTGGCCTTGCAGGGTGTATTGCAGTGTGGGCATTGCAGCCAGCGAGGCTTGTGCAGTTGATCCTAAGCATTGATACACCCCTGCGTGCTGTAATGGTTGAAGCAGTTTTGTACCCAGTTGTCACTGGCTGTCATTGCTGATGCCTGTGCCCTGTGAGAAGAGGCATTCTGCTAGCTGTGAAGGGCCCAGCCCTGGCCTTTCATTAGCCTCTTTATCAACTAATTATGATTAATTGCTGTGCAGACAATGTTGTGATGCTACTTGCTGTAAGGGTGATGTACAGCCTAGGGGCTGGGGTAACAACAAAGGCTTTGAAAGCATGAGCATAGGAAGACCCAGTGTCCTGCTGATGGGCAATAAGGGCACCCTGGAGGTCTAGGAAAAGGCTGGCTTTAGTTAAGGATATTAGCCAAGCCAACAGGGTTAGACAGTTTCTGTGCTCTGGGAAAGAAACACCTGGTGAGTACCTTGCAGCTGGTGGTGCAGGCCAGGGGGTGGCAATTTTTTGCAAAATCAAATGTCTGACATAAGGACAAGATAGTAAGTGTGAGAGGGGACTGATCCACCTCTTGATTATCTCTCCACTTCTGGATGAGCTCTTTTCAGTCTGTTTGCTTTGCCCTTGCAGGTTGAGACCATGAAAATTGAGGTGACCATCAGCTCCATAGAATCAGAAAATATGTCTAAAAAAACAAAAACAACACTTCAAAACCTTTCTTCTATGGTCTGAAATTGAATATGTAACGTCCCTTCACTAATAGTGTCATGTTTCTGTAAGCTCTTCCATGTTGCACCTTACTGACAGAATATCCTTAGCTTATGTATTTCAAGTTGTACCTGGCAGATTTCTGTTTATATCAAGCCCTGGGTTGCAGAGTAGCAGAGGAAGTCTGAAATTCAACAGAGGCAACTGCAGGATCCTGCAGCTATGGAGGAATAACCCCATGTGCCAGTTCATGCTGGGGCTGAGCTGCTGGAAAGCAGCTTGTGGAGAAGGACATGGGGATCCTGGTGGACACCAAGCTGTCCATGAGCCAGCAGTGTGACCTTGGCCAAGAGGCCAAAGGTGACCTGGGGTGCGTTAGGAAGAGCATTCCAGCAGGGCAATAAATGTGATCCTGCCCCTCTGTGTGCAGTTATGGGCTCCTCAGGACAGATTGTCCAGGGAGGTTGTGGAGTCTCCCTTACTGGAGATACTCAGAAACCATCTGGACACAGTCCTGAGCCATGTGCTTTGGGGTGACCCTGCAGGAGCAGGGAGGCTGGACCAGATGACCCACTGTGGTCCCTGCCAGCATTACCCATCCTGTGATTCTGGGATCGTGGGGGCACAGACACATCTGTTAGAGCAACCCATACTATAGTAGGCTGTAATAGATGTGAATGGGAACTGCATGACTGAGGATTAGCCTGCACAAAATGCAATAGATACAGATGAGCCGTAAGATTGACTTTCACTTTCTGTGGAGTGCTTTGTTCTGGTCCAATACTAGTAACTGCAGTGTGGTGCCTTTTACCTGTAGGGCATTGACTACTGATCCTTGCTTTCTGGCTACTAGCTGCAGGGAGGTGCCAGACCCTGTCTAGCTTCCAGCAAGGAAAACCTAGTTTGTGTGAAGATAATCAAAGTCACTAAAGATTACTCAACGGCTTCCTTTTTTTTTTTTCCCTAACCATATTTTGTTCAGTTTTCAATAATTTCCCTGTCCTAGATTAGAGAATGGCTTATTTTTCAGTATGACTGAGAACTGGTACATATTACTAAAGAGAGTCCGACTAAATTTGTAAGGGAGAAGCTGGAGTGATCTGAAAGGCTCAAGAAAACAGAGTACTTTTTCTTCATGAGTTACTGAATATAAAAGACTGATTATGTCTTTTGTTTTTGTGGAGGACAGAGCTCATCATCACAACACTACCAATACCATCAATCAGAACAACCCAACAATTTAAAAATATTCTGTCATAGCTTGTGGTTGTGTAGTTGTTCAGCTCCTTTCTCTAGAGTGAAATAATCTGATGCAGTATTGAAACTGCCACCAAGAATTGTTAATGTATAATTTATCTTTGCAATTAAAAAGCATTTTTAACCAAGTGTCACAACACAGTGACAAGTAAATTAGGCTGTGATTTACATTACAGTACTATGCAACTTGATTTAGTGTCACCCTGGAGGAGCTGACAAACAGCCCCAGTGGAGTAAGACAGTGCTTTAGTAAAGAATGAATTCATTTCCCGTGTGTTAGCAAGGATTGAAAGATAGTTGCTGCCTGGTATTGAAACAATGATTCATATTTTTTGTTTGTTTTCTAACATGTTAAGCAATAAAATAGTGAAAATTTCTAGACAGAAAGAATACTTGGGTGAGTCACAGTGATTGATAACTAAATGTTTTTATATAAAATAGGTTTAGTTGTTTTGGTTTTGTTTTTTTTCTTGATATAGTAAGAGAGGAAGGTGAATCTCGTACTTTCATGTTTTCCTTAGTCATTGTCTTAAATTGTGAACTTGGGAATTTCAGAAAATTAAAACCATGAAGAAAAAGTCAGGTCCAGTATTTCTAAATATAACTCACTAAAGGTAAGTTAAATGAAACACAATGCTATTTGATTTTAAAAAAAAAGTGTCCCTTAAAAATCATCAATAATATCAAATATTCACCACATTAGTATTTGGGGGTATCATTTGCTCTTGGTTTGGGGCACTTTCCTGTTTTCTTGTCTTCTTTCCAGTGAGAGAGTACTATTACAGAAAATAAGTGTGAAGCTATAATGATGATGGGATTTTTGTTGAGAGAAAGAGACTTATACAATGAGCTAAATGGGTGATTCATTCTCCTCATTAACTGTTAACAATATCTAGGGAAACTATATGAACAGGAATAGAGTGAGGTTTACCTGTACTGTAAACTTGTTTTGCTCCAATTGCTGGAGGCAGCTGAGTGAATTTCTCATTGTCCTGGCAATATGAGAAATGTTCACACTTTAGCAATGTTAACTTGCATTATTGTGAGAGATTCATAACAGTCAATTCTTTACTCCACAGTTACAGAGATTTTCCTCCTCAGGTCCCTTTAGATTCTCTTCAAGAAAGATGATGATAAAATGAGAACAGATCAATATCATCCAAACAGTTACAGACAAGTTTAAGAAGGTAACACTAGTTCCGCATTCTAAGTGCATTAACTGCCTTTCACAGTGACTTGTCACAGTAGATATCCATATACAAACACACAGCAGCAGAGTAAACTGGTGAGTAGGAGCTCTGGGGGCACACTGTGACCTGTTTACTCTAAGGTCACAAACTCACAAGAGACTGCAAGGAAGGAAATGTTTTACACGGTTTATAAAAATCCGTTTCCCCACCATTTTTTTCCAATCAGTCTGAATAACTGGTGTCAGTTTTGGCAAAAGGTGTAATCCTTTGTATGATAAAGGGATTTGGCATTACTGTGACTTGGTCTCAAGTGCCAGCTGTTGCTGTGTGAAATACAGGTAACAAGAAGAAAGGTCTAGCACCCAGTGGCATTTTCAAGAGCATTTTCTTCTTAATGGGTTATTGCCATTATTCTTACTCACCAGTGGTAGCCTTAGTACCTTAATAAAGTGTCCTCAAAGCTAATGAAAGAAATAGACAAATTTGGGAGGAATTACATGGCAGTTTTCCCCCCTATGGAATATTAATTCAGCCCTAAATACAAGCTGTGACTTATAAGATCTTGTTAGACAAATTTCTTGTCCTCAAGAAAAAGAATGATAGTGAGAAGGCAAGATTATCAATTGCAAGAAGACAATTATTAATATTTTGGTAGAGCTTGGTGTAGTAGCTTCATTTCCTGGTTTCTCAGACTGAAGGCTTGTATACACATATACACTTGTATATGTGTGTGCCTTTATTGTCTGCTCCAGGTCACTGGAAGCCAGAAATAAAAGCAGCATAGAATGAATTTTCCTTCTTGAGGAAATTTACTTCTGTTCTACTCCTGCTGTTAGTGGAGTCAATAACAGGACTGACTTCAGAGCTGGGAGCTGAATCATCTTTGGTCTTTGCTGTACAAAAGTCAGGGAGCAGAACAATGATAAGACTGGAGCAAGAGGTGTTTATTTTATACTGACATGCCTCTATTAGGAGGGCTATGCACTCTATCACAGTGAAGAAGGAAAACACTCCTCTGACCTGGCCCACTAGAAAAACTCTAATCTTCAGAATCCTTTGAAGTTTTGAAAGCTACTGATTTTGAATGGTTTTCTTCCTCTCCCCATGCCCTCCATCTTTGAATTCTCATAAGATTCTTTTTTGTATGTTGATAACCTAACAAATACATTGAAAAGATGCTTAACATAGCTGGAACAGTGCCCATTTGTTGTTTTTTTTTTTTTTTCTGGATGATCAAATTAAAGTAATTGAGGTATAAATACAGAAGGATAGCAAGATTTGTAAAATAGGAGATTCATACTGAAAAGCTGGGTCGACTTTCCTAGTTTTGCTATTAGAAAAATATATTTTCTACTAAAAAGGAAGTAGATAAATCCACTTTTCAAAAACTATGAAAAGCTATGTGCTCTTGAGAGCACAGGAGATAAGTTTGATGTTGCTGATTTTTAGAGATGTAACTTGAAAGGTAACCAGACTTTTGGATTTTCTCTGCCTCAGTTAATGAGTGACCTGCACTTATCTTGATTTGTGTCCTCCTTTCTTTTTCTCCATGTCATAGGTCATTATTATGGAAAACCACTTCTATGTCTATCTAAAGTGATTGCATTGTGTGATTGATTTATACATGAAATATGTCTTTGTTACTGTCCAATATAAGACAGTAGGAGGGACATTACCTGAGTGTGCATTGTTTTCTCAAGGTGCCTAATGATATCTTTGCAGTGCTAATATCACAATGTGGAAAAGAGGAATATGAGTAGCAAGCACGATAGAGAAAAGGCAGATCTTGTAGTTAGTCTTAACTATTGGATAGAGGAGCTGCTAGAAAACCAAGCCAAGGAAAGGGACTGATTTATTTACCTGTTTTGTGTGCAGCATAGAGACAGACATATTTGTGGACTTAGATTAAGCACTGTACTTAGAAAAATAAAATGTAGGAGATATTAAAATTAATTTAGTTGAAACTAGCTGGAGACACAAATGAGTGTGTCCATTCCTTTATCCCTGCCTTTCTCCAAAGATCTCAGAACCAGTAAGAATTAACTGCTTGGAGCTGGGCTCCATAAGACTGTGTGTGCTTTATATGTTTATATACAAAATAACTTGATTATCTACTATGATTTACTGTATGAGTTTGACTAATTTTTTAATACAGTGAGAGTGGATTAGAAACAGAAAAGAGGCAGTGAGAAGAGAGAAAAAGTAAAAGTGATGGGGCAGGAGATTTCAGGAGAAAGATGATGTGGCAGTAGCAGGAGATAATCCTTTTTTAAAAAGGAAAAATTTTATGACCAGTGAAAAGATAAAGGAGCTGACGATGAGTGTAAAAAAAAAAAATCACAGTGCCTTTGAGTTTTCTGCAGCAAAGGAGGTTACAGGACCTTCATCACAGGACATGGTCTAGGAAGAAGGAAGCAAAAGGAAGGTGAAGGAATTTGCTCTCAGAGTTGTTTTACTTGTGTCTGTTTAGTGTTTTAAAGTACACACTAAATACACTGATTGCACTATTAGAAATTACTGTTAAAACCAACAAAAACTGAGAGGCAGGTTTCTGTAATATGTTTTTTCCAAACCATTTTGGGAAGCTGATAGTAGAAATAGGCATTTAAGAATTGAGGAACAAATGTTTTTGCAAAGTATATTAAAGCATGTATAATTTCCAGGGCAGTTTATTTTAAATTTATTATATCACACATTGGTAATTTTTGCTTAACCTCAGTTTAAGTAAACGAGAGTGCAGAACTTTTCCTAAAAAATCTTATGATTATTCTTAAATTATAAGGACATTTGCAACAATGTTTGCATATAATAGGAGATTAATTTAGACTAGGCATACTGTGAATATCTTGTTGCTCTATATGATGATACATCTTTAGTGCTGTTTGATATGTGGTTAACTATAGGGAATTTGAAGGCATTTAAGTTTTTACAGAGTAAAGATTGATGAGAAAAGGAAAAGGTCTGCATTATTCATGTGTTTATTTTAGTAGGAAACAGCATAATGGTAGTGATTTGTAGGGAATAAAAATTGATAAATGTTGGGGTAGATTGTGGGATAACTTTTAAAACTAGGAAACTGGTATTAAGTGGGATTAACCTGTGCATCTGTACTCTCAAATTCAGCTTGTTTCTGTGTTCTGGTCTTTCAGTCTTATCCAAGTAAACATCTTCTTCCTAAAAGTTCACTGCATCCTCTCAATTCAATGGAAGTCTTCAGCACTGTGTAATAAATGCATGGACAGCTTGCACCACAGCCTTCACAATGCTTCAAGTACATTGAATCAACAAGCACAAAATTATGTCTTGGGCCACAGAAGGCTCCCAGCTGGGGCCAGGCAGCAGCCAGGAGAATCCTTCTGGGACCAGTGTGCATGTGAGCCACCCTGGCCTGGGAAGCCACTTAGTTCCACCACCAGATTGTTGCCAAATGTGGAAATACACAATGAGGTAGATAGATGTCGGAAAAATCTGTGATGTAATCTGTTTGATTTTACACTGAGTCAGAGTAGAGAATGGTTCTCAAAGCCAACAGCTGCTGTTCAGCATGGAGTTGGAAACTACCAGCAGAGCAGAGCCCAACTAAAATGTCTGCTGTGTCTGCTGATAGCAGTGCCTGTCTGGATGAGCTTTTTTTTTTCATCTATTCCCATCCAGCTCAGAGAAGTGCTGCAGACAGTGTATGTTAAAACAATTTGACATTTTGTAAAGCAGAGGAGAACTGAAAGCAGGATATAAGAGTCACTTTTTGTAGGAAAATACTAAAGTATACAAATGTGCGTTCAGGGACACATCTTACTGGGAAACTAACTACAAGTAATAACAGAGAGAAAATATTTGCTTGTGTGAAAGAGCAGTATTATGTATTTTCAAGACCCAAGCTTACAATTACATTTGTTATGCCATCAAATTCAAGCTTTTCTTATTGGCATTCTTTCTAATTGTTGAAAATTTATTGTTTTGCTAGATTCTAATAGTGTATCTGAAATCTCAGAGTGGTACTTCCAGCATTTGCCAGTTTACATTGAGAAGTAACTGCAGTGTTTCATTCCCTTTTTGATCCCCATTTCTCCTTCCCTTTTCTCCATTTATCTTTCTATAGAAAACCATGGTAGATTTTGTATTTATGTACTAGGTATGATTATGTTCAGCTGTGGTTGTAACATCCCAACCAAGAGAGTCCATAATATTTAACTCCACAGGGGAGGAATGAGATAGGGATGCTTCTATGTGTTGAAAACTGAAACTCAAGAGATAGGAACATTTCATGTATAAGATGTCTGTGTTAGATATCAATATTGGTGTATATTAATCTAGTAATTATTTTGTTTATAAATGCATTTTATTTTAGCTGTGAGAGAGAAAGGAGAGAAAAGTGCTAATAGGAAGCATGCTATAAAAGGATCTGATCTTGAATTCTTATTTTTTAATATACTGTAATAATCTACGCATTGTAGATTGGTTGCAGAATTGCAAGTTCCAACCACATAAAAGATTATGACAGCCCTAGCAGTTTACACAATTCACTTTCAATTAAAAATATTCCAGAGAGATACAAAATTGCAGACAAACACTTAAAGCACCTGTATCAGATTTTAAGTGGTATAAAGTGCTGTAATTTTACTGACTTCAAGATTATTTTTCATGTGTTGAGAAACTTATCTCTTTGAATCTTCAATAATTTATCACACTAGCTGAGTTCAGGGAGAATTGCTGTTAAATTCCACAAACCTGAAAGAAAATGCAAAAAACTCTAGTGGAAAAAAATATTCAAATGAATGTTTACAATTATTGGCATTTAGCATTCATTAACAAAAATGTTTATTGATGCAGTTTATATAAGAGAAAAAGCATGGTATTTTAAAACTCAAAAAAACTTCTGAAACTGCTTAAGGGGACCCTGAGCAGGTTATGGTGGACCTTCTTAGTAGGAGAAATACTTCAGTGTTGGTCATTCAGTAGCAGCTTCTTTAAAGATTCATGGACTGTTGTAATATAGTTTTTGATACATCATATTAAAAAAGCTATGATTCAAATGCCTAACATGAATAGCATTATAGAACTTCTTTTTCCTTCCCCTGAAATTCCAATAAGTGACTTATGTGATGCTGACTGCACCCTTCTAAAGAGGCAAACAGGAGAGTCATTGGGCTTAGAGCAAAACTGTTGGATGCATGGGAATATTTTGTGTGAATCCTCCTACACTGAAAGCAGACCCAATGAGCATTAACCAGAGATGCTGTGTGGTATAAGATGCTGTATGTGGATGACTCAGTGAACGATGTAGGGACATAAAAATGGTCAGTGAAATGTGCAGTTTACTGGCTGTAAAATGGACAATGTCAATAGGAATAAAGTGGGGTTTTTCTTACATAGAAAAATCAAATGAAAAAAATTTACAAGTGAAGACACTCAGAATGTCCAGCAGAAGCACAAAAGTTTGTGTGCCTCTTTGAAGTGTTTTTCATGCAGTTTTGTCATTTTTATAGTTTTATAGTGAGTGGCTGAGCAATGGAGTCCTTGGAGCTTTTAGACTGATTTATTTTATCCTAAGAATGATTATGTCTGATAGTCAAGAGAGGAAAGGAAGAAATAAGCATATTATTATATTTGTTCTTTGTAATTTGGACTCCATAGAAACTCCAATGAGGAAGTAAGTATATTCTTTATAGACACTTAGAAGTGAGTGAAGGCACTCATAGTAAAAGCTTGTAAACTGTTTAAAGAAATAGTCAGAAATAAAGCAAAAATAATCCCAGCTTTGCAGACAGGAAAGTTATTTTGAATGCTGTGAAAATAGAAGATGATCTGCAGGAGGGGGAGTAACAGCAGTGCATTAATGAGCTCTGAAGGAGAGAGAATGGCAAAAAGAATTGTTAACTCACCGTTGCACATATGTAGGATTTTTAATTGGGGCTGCACTCACTACTTTCAAGGACAGTGAGTAAGGGTTTAATTGTTGGTTTTATGAAGACATCAACTGGGATGCCTCAACAGTTTGATTTTGAATATCATCCCTGCAGTTTTGTGCAGTTGATGGTATCCTCTTTTTCCTGACCTTTTCATGGTCATGTCACTTCTTTCAGAGTGTAGAAAGACAGCTGGGGGAGACAGATATCTGGTGTAATGGAAACTTGTCATTGACAAAGATACAAGTATTGAAAGACCAGCATTTAATATTTTGGTATTTTTGTTGTGTGATTTTCTTCTTCTCCACCTTCCCCTCCCACCTCCAGTGGAATATTTTAGTGAAGCCTGTTCAGTAACTAAAGGTTACTTTATTTTTTTTGTTGTTGTTAAGTGAAGGTTTATTTTTCAGTTTGAAATAAGCTGTGTTTTCTGTACCTCGTTCATAGGGAGATACAGAAGCTGTGGGAGTTTTTTGTGTACAGATACTGTTCTGGTTCTGTGAGAATATGAAGTTACATTGTTGCACAAACAAACAGATTGCAAAAACAAACAAACAACCCCAAGCCAGGCAGCACCTAGCCTACATGGTTATAGCAAAGGCATAGACTTCTGAAGCTCTCATCAATAAATTTGACCTGCTCATTGTTGAAAATGTCTTAAAAACTCCAATCTTGACTTGAGGGTTAATGAGAGAGATTTGGATAGGAATCCAAATAAGAATTGTATTCCTTATTTCTAGTGGCTGCCATTTGATAAGTTTTTAGAAAAAATTAGCAGAGATGCAATTGCACAGTGCTTCCATTTAAAGTTAAAAATACAACTTTGTGTTTGGAAAGAGGAGGAAAAATAAAATCTCCTCTGCAAACCATAATCTTTATCCCAAAAGGGTGTAAGAGATTTGCATGCTGTGAATACATTAACTATGCATGCTAATGCAACACTATCAGTACAGTGATCTCTAGCATTATTGAAGTGCATTCCACATATTTGGCTTATCTAAATTTGTTAATTAAGTACTGCATTTAAAATTTGAAAAAGTATATTTTCTGTGCATTAAAGTCTAACAAGTGTGACACACAGCTTATCTTCTAGTCATCAGTAATTTGTCTTAAAGCTAATTGTAATGAAAGTCTGCTCTTCGCTGAATACTTTGAAAGGAGACTATAAAAATAGAAGCTAGAAGCTGTGGCTTCGAGCCATAGGGGCTAGAGCCACTGATAAAAGTAGCAGGGAACACCTGAAGAAATTTAGTCAAATGTTTTGTTTTAAAGTTTCTATTTGTCATCATAATTAGGAATGCTAGATGTTTACATTTTTAAAATATTAGTAGCTACAGAGACTTGGATTGGTTGCAGTAGGCTTTTCCTTCATAATAAGGTTCTCTAGATGTGCGTACTTTTCTCATTTGAAGGAAATCCCAATGACATGCACTAGCATACATCTGATCCATGTATGTGCAATTTGGCAGCAGGAGCTCTTTGAGATTCAAATCTGATGAAGCATTTCAAAGCCTACTTCCCTCTAAACAAAGGGCTTTAATCCGGTGCTTTCAAAATAAGATAGTGTGTCAATTTTGATAAAATGAGGTGTGAGAAGTTTTAAGTTGAAAAAACAACAACAAAAAAGGATAAATAAAGAACTTACATACTATCCAGGTTCTGAAAGAGGCTCCTTCCAGAGCATTGGTCTGGATATGAGCAATGCACCATTGTTGCAGCTGAGAGAGATCCAAAATTGTATTAGCTATGTGTTGCAAAGAAAACAAAAACTTTTGTGTGTTGTTTGTAAAATGCCAAATCTTTCTCCAATGTTTTCATTTTAACCTAGTGATAAGGGCAAATCTGTAGCACAGGAGCATTACAACTTGAGCAAGTTCAAAGCCATGTCCTACTTGATTAAAATAAGAATTATTTCCCTCAGGAAGCCACCTAAAGTGTCAGATACTTGAGGTGATACTGCCCAAGTAACTAAATATAACTGACATCAGTAGCTATGATTGGAAAATAGCAATGATGTGTAACAGAAAGTGCTTCTGGGTTTGAAATTGCATCTATCTTGCTTGTTTAGGTGGTGTTTGGAGCCACTAGTTCATTTGGCTCTAACTCTGGTATTTTAGGCCTATACTGTGACTGGGAACAGCAAAGACCAAAGTCTCCCCCAGGTGAAAATCCATGATTGCAGATCTTAAGGACAGAGAGCATTATTACAGGCACAAAACCAAGCAGTTACATGAATGGAGTTGCAGTCTTTGTATGATAATGAGGTTTCTCTTCCAACACTGGAATCATGTATCCAACTGCTCTAAAGTGTCCATTGGAATTCCTTGTTAATTGAAGCCAGTGGAGATACACAAAACAGTTACTCATGTATGGGAGGATTTGCATGTCAAATATGTAACATAAGTGTTGGGGTGGGGTTTTTTTCCAAAAAAAACAACAATAATTCCCTCTCACATGAGTACTTTGAAAGAAAAAAAAGGTAATTTTGCAAAGTCTGGTGAAGGTGTTTTGGTTCTAAGGTAGCCTAGAATAATCTGATCTAATCAGACAAAGTACTTTGTGGCCTAAGACATTGTGTCTATGAATGAAAATCTATTTCAGAGGTATTACTTGCTTGAATATAATTTTAAAAGAAACCTCATACACATCACAATTATCTAATAAAATTTTAGAGATATAAACCCAAAGTTTCCAGTATCTGCCTAATGTTGCTGATGGTGCTGTGTTTTCATGCCAAAGAGCCAGGGTTTACCCAGATGGATGTGCACAGCTGTTCACTCTGGGTAGTGACCTTCGCTGTAGATGTATTTCAAACCCTCACAGATGTTGGTTTCATGACCGTGCTGTGGAAATACAAAGTGCAAAATACAGATTTCTAACAAGAAAGTACTGTCACAATCTTACAGCGTTCCAGAGTAAACTTTGGAAATCACTTCTCCAGCATTTTAAACCACTGTTTAATTAATTCATCAATTCAGCTAATGGAAATTATATCAACAAATTATTTCTTAATGAATTTATTAAATTCATTGTAGTGGAAAAATATGGTGTAAAAAACCTGTATCTAATCATTAGTGAATGCTACTGCAGTTAAAATTCTTTGTTTAAATAGGATACACTGTATGCATTAAAACAATATTTATTCATAAGAAAATTTCCTCTTCTCCTGACATAGAGTTGTCTTTGTCATTTCTTAGATCTGTCATTTTTATAACTAGGTAACATTGATGGACTTCAACATTTTTGTTGTAAAAATTCATGCATATGCATATCAGCCATCTTCCTAAAATTAAGTGCCAAGAACACCAGCTTTGAAAAACCAGGGACAAATTAGTGCACAAAGTAGGAATCTTTACAGTCCTTTCTAATACAGGCTTTAAAATTATTTGTAATGCTTCTTGTTTGTTATAGGCCATAGAAAAAACACAATTCTGGCAAAGTTTTAAAAAATGTTTTTATGAATCATCCTCTTCTATTATAGGCATATATGTGTATATACATTCGGTGATAAAAATACTGTTTTTTAACATGTTCTGAAACTGGAATTAAAAGTTGCATCAATGTATTGCTCAGGAGCACAAGAAAGTTACATTTTAAAAAAGCTACCCATGCTTAAATGGAAGTAATGTATATTCCCTGATTCACAGGTGTTTTAAACACCTAAGATCCACATCCTTAGAGAACTAAATCTTGATTTTTAAATTCCATTTGGGAACCTAACTCTATCTGAATAATGGAAAACAAGATCATATGTAAATCAGTAGTACTTACTATTTTAAGTCCTTCCATTTGTATTTATAAATATTTTTCTGTATTTTATATAAACAATATACCTTTATCTTAGAATTTACTGAAGACTGAATATGTTTGGTAGCTTATAAATACACCTTTTAAAATCTGAAATCATGTTAAGTCATTTAATAAGAAATTTTTATGCAGTTCTTGCTAATAATAGTTAATACAGTATGTTATAAGATCTCATCATTCTCTTCTAGCTCTGTAAAATAGAGCCATGCAATTTGCAGTGTGAGAGTTTAAATTACAAATTTCATCAGTTGATTACAAATTATTGCTGAAACGATTTTTTCTAACCATATATTTCTTACATTTTTAATTTTCTCAAATTGCTGGTTTCTGGCAATAAATTTCTTAGGAGCCTTAAATGCCACTTGAAGCAGCTGTTCTTCCAAATTACTGATGCTCCTTCTTGCAAGTTTATTTTATTTTATCTCTGCTTAGACTTGTATATTGCCTAGTCCCATTATTTTAAAGGAATATGCCAAAGTAGACTGCTTTAAAATTGGAGGGTTACTGAAGTTGCCTATTGTTGAGGAAAATAATGGGGAAATGACTTTATGATGTCTTTTATTGGTTTTATATTTGATAAGCAGAAAAATTACTGTGATGAAGGTTTCATACTGCTGGCAACTTTTAGCACTGTGACAAGATTGTCATGGCTGTTACCTTACATACAAATAGGTGCACAAGATTTGTTATCCAGAAAATACCATTGCCAAGTGAGGCCTAAGATACAATGAGGGCATTACTAGTGCTGCCATTAATTTCCAGTTACAGGATATTGTGTTCCATCTTAACTGACAGTTGCTTAAATTAAAGCTGAGTTTTGGTTGCATAAGTGGCAAAATCTTCACTAGCTCGGGACATCAGATAGAGAAGGGTTTTCTGTTCTGGGTTCTGATGCTTGTCTCTCATTTGCAGTTCTCTCAACTATCAGTAGTAGTAATTCTAGGGTGAAAAAATGGCCATTTTAGTTATTTTTAATGTGGTTATTTGTTCATAATTATGTGTATCTATGTATCAAAATGAGAGAGTGTATGAATTAGAGTAACTGCACATTTTATCATGTGATATCCTTACCTTTAACTGATACAGCTGTAGTTGTTACCTGTTTTATTGTCTGGTAGAAAAAGAATGAATAAAATATATTAAAGCAAAAGATTCTCAGGTTCAGAGTAAGTTTTGCATGTTCAGGCTGCAGTTCCAGTAAAGTTAAAGAGAAATGACATCGTGAGAATGGCAGGATAGTGGCAACCTGGATATAATAAAACAGAAAAGTCCAAAGATCTCAAGTGCCAGATTACTCAAGCAGAGGGTCTTAAATGTAATGCTTGAAAGCCATCTGGGACACAGGAAGTTGAATATCATTATAGGAGAAAGTGTCATTCTCTTCATTATTTGGTTTGAGAACAGTGTATATGATGAGAGTCTTAACAGGAGGCTGGGTTATTGCATACTGTCAGTTTTCAAGTAAGCATGTCATTCTAGGTGTTTGTAATTGAGGGGGTAAACTCAGGATTTCTGTGTCAATTAATGTTTTCTGCTGTTTCAAAGTATATTTATATAGGTTTTTGTTTTCAGCAGTGTCTCTTTTCACACACTGTTTCTTTGATGGAATGCCCTTTGATGAATTTTCTCTTTTCTGTGAGAATGATAGGTGTTCGTATTTTTAAGAATATATTTAAATCTGGGGAGTCCTGACTGATAAACAGTGTTCATTTTATCTCACTAATTTCCATAGAAGTGTTGTCCAGGATCTTTCTCATAGCCAGAGGATCCAGCAAGTATTTATGTTTGGTACTTGATACAAGACTCTTATAAACTTTAGAGAAGCAAGCAGGGATGGAGTTTCTGCTCCTTGAACTGTTAACAAACAGGATGGAAATTTGGGCTGTGAAGTGTGAATCTGCCTCAATCCTTGCTGTGGCTATTGGCTTTCATGTGTTTCCTAATCTGGGATTGAATTCTCCCATTTCTAATCAGTGCAGCATTTGTACAGTGAGCCTGATGCACCTGGTTTATTGTGAGTGTGTTAACACGTGGCTGGGTTTGCAGGTTGAGCCTGTAAAGTCTAAGGAGTTGTGGTGGTGTTAGATTCACTATTCAGGTGTCAATTTTATTGCACAGTGAACTCATGTAGGGTATGTTTTGACTCTCTGATAGCACACACCTAGTCATGTGCTTATGGTTCTGTAAATTGTGGCTTTATCTCCTTTACTAAATTTTCTGAGGGGAATAAAAGCAGACTGCATGTTACAGTTCTGACTTTAAACCCTTTCAGTGGTTGCATATATTTTTGTATTGTGAGCAAAATGCTCCTTTTTTTTTTGCAGAAATGTTCTGGTAGAATGATAGTTGATTTAATATTTGTAGAATATTGAAGGACAGTTGAGATGGCTTGTTGTGAACTTTCCCTTTTGTGCTGGGTCTGTGTGAGCTGGAAAAGTGTTTATAACAGCCCAGTGCTTTGGGTACTGCTGGGCAGGGCTGGCAGAGCATCAGAGCTCTCTCAGCATTTCCCTCATCAAGGGGCTGGGGGTGGGCAAGATCCTGGGAGGGGAGAACAGAAGTTATCTAGTAGCAAGCTCCTGTGTGGGACATGGAGTTTATCGACTGTGCTGCTTATCTCTATTTTGCTGAGTTTGGGGACATATTAACACAAACAGTGGCTGTGTGCTTTGCCCTGACACTGACAGCCTAGTTTTGTGAGGGGAGCTATCTTCTGTGGACAGTGAGGGAATAGACCTCTTCTTCCCTGCCTGAGATTGATGTGAATGCTTTTATAATGCAGGCTCCGATGGTCATCACTCATCCTTATGTATGCTGTTTAGTACTTTCAGTAATACTAATACCATTGGCACACTATGGGGTTTGTGAGATCTGGTGTCATCCTGGTGAAAGAGAAAACAAATTCTAGGTGAGGAGATACTGAAATCTGCCGTGAGGCATCCAATTCCTGGCTGGCAGGGAGTGTGGAAGGATTTGAGTGGGTTCTCAGAGTGGTTATCACCTCCTGTTACCTGGGACTTTACACCTGAACAAGTAATCAACCCTGGCACACTGAGACAGGTCCTGAGGACTGTAGTACTCTGTAGAGCACTGAACTGTTGAGGCAGTAGTTTCCTCAATAACTAGTTGGGGCAGATACCAAACTACAGTTGAGGACACTATGGCTGAGATAGGGACTCAAACAACAACTACTACAGTAATTGCCCCAATAGTGGAGAAAAAAAATATATATGGCAAGCTACATGTCCATATCATCCATTAGAAATGGAGGGAGAAGAAGAAGAAGAAACAGGGAAACAAGGAGAAGAGGGGTTAGATAAAGAAGCTATTCCTTTAACAAAGAAATAAAAAGGAGAGAAACAAATCAAACAGGACCAGTTACCTCGTCCCTGACATCATCAGAACTTCAAGACTTGTGAAAAGAGTACAGCCATTCACCAGGTGGGTGGATTTCTGCCTGGCTGTTTTGATGCTGACATAACAGGGCTGACAGTCAGCAGTTAGGTCGTGAATCCCAACAGCTGGGATCCCTTGCTAGAGATAGGGAATTGAAAGAGAAACCAAAAAAGCAGCAATCTGGAGATTTCTCCTCTCAAGTGTGAGGGCAAGACACCTGTTTTAGGAAGATCTTGTGAACTCCCTAGGGAAGTGGACCACTGCAGATTACAGTATCCAGTGCTTGAGAGAATCAACAGTGCTGGAAGTCATCCATAGCAATCTAAAAAGTGGTAAGGCCTCTAAAGAGCCAGAGGATCTCTGTTGCTCAACAGCCTCATGGAGGAAAGTGGTTCCAAGCACCTCCACACCATATTCCAGAACTTGGTAGCATTGTATAACCCTCAAATTAATTAATCAGTTACAGAGATGGGGCCCTTCTGTCTCTTTGGCACAGAAGAAAGTGGGTGCTTTCACATCCCTATGGGCCAGTGCCTCAGCTCTCAGGGCAGCCCGAAAGATTAAAAAGTCAACCCCCACACCTTTCAAAGCAAAACTCTGGACTATTTCAGTCTTCACTCATGTCAGAATGTGGTTGAATGGTTTATGGCTTCAAGGATTAATTGGCAGTCTAGGACAGTGGATATTTCTGATGAGTAAAGAATTTTCCCATAAGAGGAAAATGTTTCTTATGCTGTCTCTAGATTTGCTCATAACTTTATTTACAAGTAGATTGTATAACAGAAATAGCATAAGAAAACAGTCTTTGGATGACTTAGGCATAGGGATTTTTTAAAAAATTTTATTTTGTGAAACATTAATACAAAAAGAATTAATGGGCCCAGTTATTTGAATTTTCCGGAACTGGGCATATATTTGAAAGGAGGTGGTCACAAGAGTAATACAGCTAAATGTCATTACAGTGAAAGAGGAGAATATAACAAACCCCAAGCTGCTTGTGGGATGGGATGTAAAAAAAGCTGGAGGGGAGATGTATTCTCGTTCTTTGGTTCTATCCAGATGTCAGAGGAAAAAAACAACTAAATAGGTGTGTGCAATAGATTGATTCTCCTCTAGTAAGTTCAGTGGGGACTGATTATGGAGCTGAGAAACCTGGATAGGAATTTCTGATAATTAATTCTAATAAATTATTAATATTTTATAAAGTTTGGCTCTATTGTTAGTTTTATTTAAACTGTGCATCTGATATGATTTCATTAGTCATCTGATAACTCTAATCAGCATCACTGCACTACACAAAAATGTGTATTCTTAAAGAAAATGAGGTTATAGTCAGAGTTGACAGCCACTGGAAGGTTTTTAGAGATACACATCTCTTAATTTTAAATGTCATCTCTGAGGGGCATTGAGCAGGGGAATAGTTTGTGCTTGACTTGCTATATCTGTGGTTGTGCTGTGTATCCTCAGATGGTATTCCCTGGAGCAGAACAGTTGTATCATTCTGTTCCTGAAAACGGATGAAATTGTGGCCGTCTGTGATACCAGAAGTAATTCTCTATTATAATTTTCAAACATTCCTTTCTAATTCGCAAATAGAAAATCTGAGAAAACATAGGATTAAAATGTCAGGATCTCTTCCTGACTTGGATAATGACTTGGTGAACAGAGCTCCTAAACCTGATGAAGTCGCACTGTTACATCTCTAGAAGAATGGGTCAAAAAATTAGAGTTTTCGATATTTTCAGTATAACTTAAGGTAGTTTCTTTCATCTGGCTGGAAGCAGCCAGAGATGGTATTAAAGACTTCCCCTCTAGCTTTCGAAGGGCTTGTGGGGATTCAGAAGAACGTGGTGCTGACCCAGTTCTCTTGTGGTGATTTGTAGCTTCAAAGGAGATGTGCCTCACTGCTTTTCCTTTTGAAGCACAGCTGAGCTGAGGTCAGCTGTCTTTTGAAGCCCTACATTTGCCAAGAAGAACCCAAGGTCCTGTCTGCCTGACCTAACCTCTTCTGACCAAGAACTCCTGCCCATCTTGGTTAATATGCATCTGAGAGTTCCCTTTGTGTAGTGTCTGTTTTGTTTGTTCATTGAATGGGTGTTAATATATTAAATTGTTATGCAAAAAGATTGTTTTCTTTTGCTCTCCTTCTTTGCCCAATATCTGAAGAATTACATCCATCAAGACCATACTAATGTCCTGACCAATTAAATACTGGACAGCAATTCTGTTTCAACATAAATATATAAGTACATATGTCAAGAAGACTTTCTTTCTTACGTAGGGAATTTATTTCCTCAATGTTACATTTTGATTTAGAGTTAGCACTCTTAGTTCCTAGGTTAGTAGTTTCCTTAGGCCCTAGGCTAAAAATGTGAGAGATTTTTTAGGCTGGAATAGATGCGTGTTGTATTCCGAAATTTAAAAAAAGTAAAATTAAAGAAGCTCTATGAAACACTGTGGTATAAACCTTAACCTTAAAAGTATATTTTATAAATTGTATCAAAATTGGAGACTTAAAACCCCCCAAAATTCCTTTTAAAACTAATTTCAGTTTGCGTGGTAGATGTTGGGCAATTTTAGATAAAATGTCTATATTTTAAAGTAATCTTTGAGAGACACTGGTTGTAAAGAGAGGCAGGTAGTGTAACAGAAGTAACTTTACCACAGAGTCAAGTGTTCTTTCTCCATTAAGATTAATGCCAAGTATTTGATTAGGGAAGATTTCATTTCTGTGGTAGATCACTTGTTTACACATTAAACAGTCCCGTCCTTGAGCTTGTTCCATTCAGTCAGAGCTCTCAAAGTCAGCAAGGTGGCTCACAACAGCTTGCAGAGGTGGGATATTACATGTAAATCCAGCTGACCTAAATTCTACCCAGATCTGCACTTCATCTTTTTCTCTTTATTGACTGCCTGTAAGTCTCCAGAACCAAAGGTCTTGGGAACATAAATAGAATTCAGACCATCTGAACCTGAGCTTTTGTCCTCAAGATAAAATGAGATTCATTGCATGCACCAGTTGGTGTTTGTGTCCTCTAACTGATGTTCCACATACAAGTGAATTTCACCCTTTAAAAATGAATTAGTGTCTTCAGTTCTTAAAAGAGAGGTTTTTATCCTAAATTTTTGGGTTTTTTTTATATAGCTCAATGCTAAACTTGTAGTAAGTAGGGAAAACTATGTTTTCATCCACTCTCATGTGACTTTTTTTTGGTAAATAAATATCACTGAAAGAATACAGAAGCTGTGCCCTAAACAGACAAAACATTTATTAGAGAAACTTGAGGGAAATCTGTCTGCAGATCACTTTTATTGTCCCTTAATGTATTCTTTATTGGAGAATTATGTGATAACCTGCATAAGGAGTCATATTCATTTTGCATAGTCATGCCTGTGAATTCCCTCTTGAAAATAGCAGATGACTTCTTATTCTGTTTTATATTTTAACTTACAGTGATCTTTTGAAAGGAGTATACAGTCTTTGGCTTTTGCATCAGCAGTAAACTATTTAGGAGGAAAAAGCCACACCTCCCAAAATATTTTGTTAAAAACAATTCTCTGATCTCTCACTGAGCAAATGAAAAAAAGATTGAAGGCAGAACATCACACGATTTGCAAGCTTCTTTTAAATTCAGTGTTGCAATATGATCTGTTTTTGTTATTATTATTTCACCCATGAGAATTTCTATGGTTAAAAAACTCATAATCACGGAATAGATACACTTCCCTTTGTCTCTTTTACCTGTCAATTAAAATATAACTGAAATGGACAAGAGTTTTTGCTCTTTTTTTGCTCATTTGTGTTGTTTGTCATTAAAACGGTTTAGTATTTAACTTTGGTGTAGATACCTCCCACTATTCTTTTTCTCTCCTCCCTGAGATAGTATACTGGCAGTGGTTTTTATTACCTGTCAGGGGATGCTCTGGAAAAGCCAGAAAGGGTCCAGCTTTGCTTTGGTCTCATTTCACATTGCTCCTGCAGGTAATTCTGTTGCAAAAAGCATCATCTTAGATCTTTTTTTTTTTGTCTGAAAACAATTTATTGGGCTCAGAATTTTGAGCCAATAACTTTAGAGCCTGGATCAGCCAGGAAAAAGACATGATTGAGCCTAGTGAGTTGGGAGTAGACTATTATACATTATCATATCATAATGGACATGTATGGAAATACCAAGAGGGTGGTGCCAGATTATTTTTGGTGATGCCCAGTGGCAGGATGAGCTGGCCATAAACTAAACCACAAGACATTTTATCTCAGCATAAGGGAGAACTTCTTTACATTGAGGGTGGCAGAGCACTGCAACAGGCTGCCTAATGGGAGTGTGGAGCTTCCCTGCCTGGAGATAGCCAGACTCCTCCTGGATGAGTTCCCTTGTTACCTGCCACAGGTGACCCTGCCTTAGCAGTGGGGCTTGGACTGAATGATCTCCACAGGTTCCTCCCAACCCTGTCAATTTTGTGGTAATTTCTCTTTTTTTTCCCCCTCTCCATACTGTTATAAAACAAAACTCCATGTGGTATCTTTTTTAACTGTAAGGTCTCTGTGCCTCTCCCTTTGTTTCAGTAGTTTATCTGTGTCCATTTCCACAGGCTCAGTCAGTGAAAATGCTCCTATGGAATAACCTTTGAAAGAGAATTGATGGTGATGTTTCACATCACTTGACAGATGAAAAAGGAATACTGGAGGAATTGAGTTTTCTCCTGCCCCTCCTCTTGCATCCTTACAGGAGAGCCAAGCAGAAATCAGTTCTGTGCTAGTGTTTAATTTCTCTTTATGTTCTAGTGGATAGGAGCAGATTTTTCTTGACTGAATAAAGGTAAAATGAAAAAGTACCTTTTCTTCCCCTTACACACTTGCAGTAAATATTGTCTTAATCTCCATTAAACTGCTGACATAAAAAGAAGTATTTTAGTTATCATGTATCAAATGTGACAAAGTATGCCATAATCTGTTCCAGAGATTCTAATGAATGAAAGGTTTTCATACAGTTATTTTTAAAACCGTGGTGCTCTAAAACAGTAGTAATAGCATTAGAAAATAATTTTATTCCCTGCTTCACCTTACAGAATGTTTCATTCTAACGTGGGGAAATAAAGAATTTATAAAAACGAGTTACTGTATTTTTTACAAGGAATAATCTGTAATTCTAGGTCCATGTGTAGTGGATGCTACAAGAGTATATGTATGTTGATAGAAAAGTAGCAGGAAAATAAACATGCCTTGCCTTCCAAAGGTGCATGTGGACCTTTTCCTGGAAATCCCCAGTAAAGATCTTTGATCCCCAGATAGAAATAAAAGGGAGTTTTATGCCCAGTGTCTCTGTAATTTTTGCTGTAAGATCAGCAAGAGTACAGTTAATAGCCAAAGAGAAATGCAATTAATTGATGGTATGGAAGCAAAGACAGAGAATATGAATAAAGATGAAATATTTTTAAACATATGCCTAAAATTCTGTATTAATTAGCAGTTACCAAATCTCACTTTGGACCTAATTTATTCAAATTCTGTTCTTACACTTCAATACTAATGATATAGCAAGGTGTAATATTTGAGCTTTGTCAATACAGTTGGATGATTGACTATAAATGGAAAGGGAGTGATGAGAAGTTCACTTTATTAATTTCCCATTATCTTTTTGACTATTATAATGTATTGTCTTTGCCTCATAGTGTTCCTAACAATAAAGGATTATTAATACATCCTCAGTGAGTAGTTGAAAAATTTGTCATATGTTTTTATTCTACTATTGAATACTTATTTCCAAATAAATCTGCTGCAGAAGGACAATTGCTGTGAATCAGCAGCTGCTGTTATTACAAAATAGAGAATGTTGGTGACTGAAGATTGAGTTTTCTAGTCTGTGAGATATTCTTAAGTGTTTTTCTGAAAAGTTATAATCTAGACATTTGGTGTTTTCATTTGGATCTTCCAGTTACTCTCTTGTATTCATACTAGACCTATCATAATGCAGAGGAAATCTACACAAATAAATAAGAACACATCTTTTTCTTCAGCAGCTTGCATATAGGATCTGGTCTTTCTCATGAAAGTCACTGGATATGCTTAGAGGTAAAAAAACTGAAAAAAACCCCAAACACAAAACCCAGGAACAAATATGGAATTTAAATTCACGTCTTTTGTTCTTGTTGCATTAGTGGGTTTGTTCCATAAAAAGATGCGTGGTCTGTGCTCTCAGCTGGTGACAGCTTTCATAAAGAAGCTCTGGCTAAGAGTCATATAATTGGAGATTTTACAAGAGGATTTGCTTTTCTTTTGGTGTGGCAACCCCACAATAACTAGTAGCAGGTAGAGAGCACCCTGGGAAGGTTCATGATCAATGAAGAACAGCTGAACAAGGCAGCCCAAAGCCAGCAGGCTTGTTAAAACCTTTCAAAGGCAAAATCTGTCCTGCATGGGAAACAGCTGGTAAATTGAATGTCTTGTTTGTATGAAGATCTCCTGTAATATGGCTTTTCAAAGACAGAGAAACGCTTTGGAGGCAGAATGGTCATGGAGAATTTTTTGGCACTGTTTGTGAGTTAAAACTCATGAAAGGCTGAAGAAAATGAAATGAATATTTAATAAAAGGAGATTTAGGAATATTTTGCTAATAATAGATCTATAAAGGCAATATGTGAAATATGATGTTTCTTAAATGTGTAATAAAGCATAGCTGTTTTTAAATAACTAAGTGAATCACGTTTATTGCAGCAATACTTCATATTGGGGAGTTATATAGTTTTGTAGCTCTATAATCCTCATCCCACCATAACTGTAAATACAATAATATAGGCAGAGAAAGGTGGGAGAGATAGACTATATAAAGTACAATAGTGTGATTATTACACGTTTGAGCACTGTTGTCTCCCTAGGGAGATCAGAAAAGTCTATTATATGTTGTCACACAGAGGTTTTAGGGATAAAGGGCTGTGATTTATACCAGTGGTAAGGGTGAAAAATACTTTTCCTTTATCTTCCAAGTACTTCCATGACAGATGCCAGCAATATTGATGATAACTATGTCATTTCAAAAGGAAAAAGAGAATGCTAAATAAATTTGTGGCACTACTAGATATATGAAATTACTGTACTTATAATAAAATTATTTGGTGTTTTCAGTATTAGTCTCAGTTTTCTCTTGAGCCTTTGTTGTTAGCTAAGTCATGATATTTCTTCTTGAAAGAACATGTGTGTTCATAAACAGTTCAGGAAGTAATCATGAGACTTTTCTGTTATCTATTCTCTGAAAAATTTGGACTGCTTATATTTTCATAGCTTGTTCACTCAAGTAAGTTATTTTATGCAACATATGCACTTATGTATTTTATGTATACACACATCAATTCCCCATTATTTCTTGGATCTCTAACTGCAGTGCTTTCTCTGTTCACTGCACTGATATTTTTGCTGAGCCAAGTCTATAGCTCTGATTACCTTCAATGTTATGATGAAAGGTGTAGGTTTTGTTGTGGTTATTAGGGTTTTCTTCCTTCCCAAATGTAGAAGTCCTGCTGAAAAGATATGAAGCTGTAGATTTTTTGGTTTTCTTGCTTGCTTTTTTCTTTCTTTTCCATTTCCCTACCACTTTGGTCTCTGTTAGTTGTAGAATCAAAGCTAGAGCTAATATCTGACTGAAATTGGTTTGTCTTTCCTAAGAAAATAAGACTTTTTTTCTTTTTAGTGCTCCAACCTGTCTGGGTAGATAGGTCAATGTTTATTTCAGAGTCTTTTTATTCTGAAACACAAAAAAAAGAGGTGTTCTGAGCAAATTATTTTTCCACAAAAGCAGTGAATTAAAAGAAAAAATGAGCTTGCCTGACAATATGCTGTCGACAATATATGTACTTTGCAACTTCTATCTTCTTATGCATATGACTCTTGAGTGACTGTGTTATAAAATTGCAAATATGATACAAATAAATGCTTCATATGTACTGGAAAAATCCAGTAATACTGGTGTAGTGATTGCAAGCATTCTTTTAAAGGGAAGAAGTAGCTATGTCCTTTTACCTTTATGCTCCCAAACATTTTTTGTTTTTACCTTGAATAACCAAAATTTGAGTTAAACCATTTTGACTAGCTGAAATATAGTCTCTTCCTCTGCCTGTTCTTTATTTGTTTCTCAAAACTTCTACCTAACTAGGTCAGAAATTTCTGTTCTATTCCATTTGAATTTTCCCTGCAATAAACTTTCTTTTTAGCAAGCAAAAATTTTAACGAAGAACATCTGTAACATCAGCCTTCCTCTTTGGAAAGATTTTGTATCATTGAAGCAAAATAGCTGAGACGTGGCTTACAGTTAAGAGATTTTGTTGTGTTGTTTTCTTTTTTTTTTTTGTCTCAGGCAGCTCCATCACACTGTTGTATATAAATGAGCGTGCCATGTTTAGTAGTAATAAAACAGATGGATGTAGAACTTTCATCAAAATGGACTGTATCAGAATAGAAGTTGTGTAGAACACCTTAGTCTAAGTACCTGCTTGTTCTTTTGTAACTGCATATGCATGTACTCCCCAATATGTTTCTCTTCCAGCAGCTGGGGTTTTTTTTGCCTCTATGTAAATATCATTGACTAAGAAAACATCAAAATACTGATATAATAAGGCTTGTATGGAAAAAATACTATGTACTATAAACATCTATACTGACAATATATATGTATAATCACTGCAGGCAATTTTGTTTATGTTGTTTAAGGAATAGCTTTTGAGCAATTTACTTACCTATGGCAATGAATCAATAAATGTGCTACATCTGTGAACAGATTGTGAAGTGTTCAGTTGAGCATAGAAAAACCCTCATAGGTATTAGAAGTCATTATGTTCTGAAACTGACATATCTTGAAATTTTTACAAAAAATGTTCTTATAATCAGAAATGTTCACTGTAGTCACAAATTTAATATTAATTTAAAAATTCAAATAATTTTCCCACATAATGTTTGTAAATGGTTGAGGTTGCATTTATAATTGTATAAAGTTTCTGGAAACAAGTTTGTTTGTGTAACTATGGCTGAGTTCTGTGCATGTGTTTGCTCCACTCTTTTAAACATGATGTGCTGTGTGTTTTATGAATGGTTACTGCTCTCTCTGTTCTCCCCATGGTGATTCAATGATTCCATGCAGTTCATTAATAGTTGAAGAGGAGTAGTACCAGGTGTAGAAATATGTAAAAATAACTTAATTTCCTCTGATTTTTAATTTTTAATCCTTACATAAAAAAAGCTATGTTGTTCCACATACATGCATCTTAGGCTATAACACGTCTTTCCTCAGAAGATTCCTTAATTTACTGTTGTAGAACTAATTTATTGAGGGAAAAAATTTCAAGCTTCAAATGTAATGTTTTTCCTGGTGAAATGCAGTGCATTTCACAAAGACAATAATCTTTGAGCATTGGAATTATTATTCTTTTTCATTTCTCTAGATCTTGTAATATTCTAGTTTCTAAATCACAATGACAGTGTTTTTTTGCCACTAGCATTAGTTCTTTATTGCAGAACAGTTTACACAAGGTGATGCAAGTCATTATAGCAACTCTGAGTCAAAATCTGCTTTTGTCTTGGCTATGGTCTCATCTGGCAGACAAGACAGAGACAGGAGCAGGACTCCTATGTAATGCTGAGCTGTTAACAAATCCCAGCTTGGAGTCAAAGTGTAAATGTGTGTGTTCATAAAAGTCTCATGTATACTTTAGAAAGAGATTTAGGAGCAAGTAAACTCCAAAATACAGTGCCATCTGCACACGCTGAAACATTAAAGTGAAGAGTCTTATAAACATATAAATCACAACACGTGCAGATTTCAGCCTGGATTTAAGCTACGTTGATTTATCATTTTTTTTTTATTTTTTCATAAAATTGACATATTAAAAGAATTACATAATTTTTTCAAAAGTAGTGAGCTGGTTGCTAATCACTCTTATTACCTCTTGTGGGTTCCAAATGTGTCACATTTTGTTTTTAAAGTTTCTCCCTTTCTCCACAAGAAAAAAATTCCAGGGTTGAATTAATAAACAGGTAGGTTTATTTTCCTTTAATCACTCTGTAAAAAGTCTTTCCCATAAAGCATTTTGTAGGGGACTGTGTAGAATGCCAGGGGACTGAAGACAAAGATATCCATGAAAGAAAAATACCAGTCTCATAATTCTGTATTGATTACCTAAGCATTAGTGACTGCTGCACACTGTGTAGCAGCACAAGTGTGAATACTCTTTAAAAATTTTGTTGGCTTCAACCTGACAGTTTTATTCTCACATTAGTAAATTGTCTCAAGAGAGCTGCCTTTTTCATGTCTAGAAATTCAGTTATTGTGAAGAGAACAAATGTTACATTGCAGGCACACTCTCACCAAGAACTGAGAAAGCATAATCTCCACGTGCCTAAAACTGCAGGGGAACTGTGTGCCTGGCTACTGTATAACTGGAAATGCTTTCTTGTAAATATTTCAGTATTGTCTGTGAGGGCAAATGAAATCAGTTTCCCTTATTCCTCACACCTACCCATGCCCCAGAATCCTGTGGTATGCAGTTTCCAAATTACAAATAAGGGTATTTTTCCATTATTAGTGACAGTTTGTGGCTGCAGACAAGCTCTCCTCCTCTAATTCCTGTTGATTTTTGTTCTTGACCTTTGCTGCTGTGCCTGCTGGATGGGTATCTAAACTCTGGTTAATTTTATTATCCCAAATACCTCTTTTCATGATGGAAGGCTCAGTTTTTTTAAAATTAGTGCCATTTGGGTTGTAGCAGCTTTTTTACCATTTATGCCATACAAAGGTCTCCAGAAAGGACAAAAATAGTACTCCTTTTTCCCCTGCTCCCCTTTGTTGGTGGGTCTCTAGTCTCTCCCAGCTGACAGCAAAATGTCCCCCACATGGTTCCTCTTGGATGACGTGGAGCTTTCACTACTCAGCTGGCTATTATCTCTTTGTATTTCAATGTCAAGATAAGTCAGTTCTTTTGTTGGGCAGAGAAAGGTTCAAATGAAATAAGATTTATTTTTATTGGTGCTGGCCAGCACAATGCAGCTCAATAGGATTACAGTACAGTTTCTTTAACACTAAATCAGACCAATGCTCCAGCCATTCTTAGTGTTTGTAGAGGTTTTGATCTAGATATGACCAGTACAAATGCAGAAACCTTGTGAACAATTAAAACCCAGCATATCTGAAACCTCTGTCAAACTATGTAGCCAGA
Source organism: Erithacus rubecula (assembly GCF_903797595.1). Classification (NCBI taxonomy): domain Eukaryota; kingdom Metazoa; phylum Chordata; class Aves; order Passeriformes; family Muscicapidae; genus Erithacus; species Erithacus rubecula. The sequence continues at coordinate 34,797,693 of NC_136687.1, read as the reverse complement.
TTTGAGCCTCATCATTCATACTAAATTTGAAGTACCATTGTTTTTTCTTAGTTTTGTATGTGATTTAGGAGGGAAGTTGTCAGATTTGATTTTGTAATGTTCTTTTTTAAGCTGGGGAGAGAAGTTTCTCCACTGGAAATTTAAGAGTAAAAGTATTTCCTTTTCCTCGTTTTGTGTATGAAGGCATCACAAGGAAAGTAAGGTGTAGAATAAAATCTAATTTCCTGTGAAAGTGACAGTATATTAGAGAGAGATTTTATTTATTTTTAACCAAGAGGAGACATAAACAAAAAAAATGTTGCTTTGAATAGGCTTGTGTTATTTGTCTTCTGAAGTAAAACTTTTGCAATGAAGTATTTTTTTGTTTGTTCTGACATTGCAGAATTCTTAAATTTAAAACTTAAATAGTGTATGCTAGTAATACTGAAAAATTATGACTGAGATTAGAAAATGTATGTTATATTTAGCAATGATAGGACTCTTTAATAAGTTTGCTAACATAGACCTTTTTTTCTTTGAATAAAAGAGTTTTAAAACATGTTAATTTATTCAAATTTGCTGATATCAATTCAGAATGCCCGAGTCTTTCCTTTGCATGGAAGAATGCATGAGAATATTAGTTTTGGAATGCAGTTTTTAAAAAAACATCCTCAGTGTCTAAATGTGCTTGCCTCAGTGGAGTATCAGCAGTGATTAAAGCCTGCGTGTGCATATGTGTGTGTGTGTTCCTTTGCATCTAGGGAGCAGTTATCCAATTTGTGAGCAGAACTAATTTCAAAATGTGTGTCTGGAGCAGCAAGATTCTTCTCTCCCACACTTGTAGACTAGAAACTGCTTTGACTTCTCTGTAAACTGCTTTTCCCTTTGAAGGCTTTGTTATTTTTTTTTGTTGTTGTTGTGAATTGCTGCCAGTTCCAGAACCTCACGAGCTGGCATTGTTGTGAATGCTTGCTGTTTGCATCTTGTCTGCCACTTCACACTATCTCAGGTTCAGCAGGCTATCCAAATATCTCCATATTTTCAAATACAAATTTAGGAGCAATTTTATCCTTAAATAAAAATCAGAGTTTACTAAATTGGTCGGTGTGCGAGGTGATAGGAGATAGATGAGAACCCAGGCCTGTAATGTAAGGTTAGTCATCAGATCTTAGAAATTAAGGGTGCTCAGAAGATTCATGATTTTTTTTTTAATTACTTCTGTAGATGTTGTTTGAAAATTTTGTCTGTTTCTTACAGATGTCTTTTCTTCAAAGATAAGAACACTGATTTCATATCACTGACTAGACAGAAGTCATATATATATGTATGTATTTTATATTACTGGGATTTATAATGCAGGGAATACCTAATGAAGATAACATAGATTAAGCAAATTGTTATCACTGTCTTTTCATAAATAAATTAGATTATGATCTACGAATGAAGATTTCAAGGCTTGTTCCTATTATCTTCTGGTATGATCTTTTTTACAGACCTTTGTAAATCCTGTAACTTTGCCATATATCATAAGCTAAATAATTTACCTACTGTACACTTGTGCACTGGTATCACTAAATGAGGAACACCCTGCTGAAATGTCTAAGGATATTTTTCCTCGATGTTATTTTAGCTAACAAGATATAATTTTGAATGTATCAATTTCCTGGATGTATTTGAAAGTCTTTACAGCAACTAATAAATTTTCTTTTTTATTTTGTATTTTGTTTTGTTTTCAAATAAAACAGCTCTAAATGCTTTGTTACTGTTGTGTTTTGGTGGCAGAGGTGCAGTGGACCAGATGTCTCCACATCAGTATCAAGTTCTGCTATAGAGGCTGTAGTTTGCTTATTTCTTTCATTAATGGAAGTAAGGCTGTAGGTCAAAATTTTATTCTTCAAAGTGAACTTTTTTAGTGTCATCCTTATTATAGTTGAAATCTATCACTATTACTATTTCAAAATATTGTCAAACAGCATCGATTGCGTGGTAACTTGGATTAATTCCTTGTCAAAGCAATGTTTGGTTTGGAGACACAATTTTGGATTTCATTATTTCTTTATCGTGGCCCAATGACTGTTTCTTTTCCCTGAAGGTTTAGCAAACCTAAATGGCATCAGGTCAGCATTTACTCTGATTCTAACTAAGATGGGCAATGAAAGACGATATTGATGATTTGGAGTTGACTTCTAATTGACTAACTGTGATAAATGTGCTGGGTCTTTCTTCCCTCTAAAGGGGAAGAATTGCTAACATGAATTATTTTATTTTATGTATTGTTGAGGTTTTTTGCATGGGGTTTTTTGTGTGTGTGTGGATCGTGGTGATGGTGGGTTTTGAGGTTTTTTTGTAAAGCATTAACTTTTTCCAATTTAATTTTGAAGTTTCTCTGCATTCATTTCTATTTAATACACTGTTTTATGTGGATTGTCTTTTGCCCTCTGAACATTAAGATGCCTTACTCTCCTATGGAAAGTAGGAGAAATCTATTATGAGAAGTTTTTCTTCTTCTCATTGAAAGAAAAGCAATTTCTATAAAGGCTTAAAAGTAGAATGTAAAGGTGAGTTTCTTACATGGGAATACTGCATCTAAGGGTCCCTCAAGTAATCTTCTGTAATCTGAAAGTTTTTCTTTTGGTTTTTTTTTTAGAATATCTGAAAAAAATAGCAGTTTCTACAAGACATAAGGCATTTCAATTGATTTTTACTACTATCCAATATACAGTAACCCTTTAAGAGCCTTCTAGAAATCTTTCTTTTAAGTTAAACTTTCTAAGAATAGGCAGCATCCTTGTCTTTAGATCAGTGGCAAAAAGGAAAGAATATTTACCCGCTTTACTGAGAATTCCTTTAGCTGTAATGTTTATTGATTAATGTTTGTTCAGTGGTTCTTCTACTGAGATTTCCAGAAACACTTTCAATCTACAACATAGAATGGATTTCACAGTTTGTGTGACATCTGAGAAAATATTTTGTTCTTGGCTGGTTGTTTTTTACTCTTACTTTAAGGGTGCTCTTCTATACTTTGCATTATAAGAAACAATAAACAGCTCATTAGCTTTTTTTATGAGATTCATGATTTCTGTGGCCCGCTAAGCAGAAGAATCTTGAAGCTGTTCTTGGCAGATTTCATGTCTTTCATCATCTTTGTTCCCTTCCTTTATACAAGATTTTAGTTCAGTCACATGTTTCTGAGAAGGGGATGAACAATCTACAGTACTCAAGGTGCTCAGCCCCTGCAGTGGCTGCAGTTACATAGTTAGTGGCATATTAATTTTTTCTCTCTTCCTTTGTAACAATTCCAGAAGTTTTTTATCCTTCTGGCTTCTACTGAAAAGAGATTACAATTTCTGTGTTTTTCCTAAGAGACAATAACAAATTTACAGCTTGCCATAAAACTACCATAACTGTGTTATCAGCACTCCATTTTGTTTCTTGTTTTGTCAATGCCTCTTTTCCAATTAGCTTTAATTTTCTTTATTATGAATAATTTTAAATTTTTTTTAAACTTTGATGTGGCATTACACTTTACTTGTTCATATCCTGTGTTGAACTTACTGAAGAATGTAGACCTCAAAAGAGATACTGTAGAAATTATGAATGTCACTTATTGTGGAAATGACCATAGATTGTTCTCTCTGCTTTCCCATCGCTAATACATAATCTGTCATAAAAATGTTTTGATTTTATTTCATGATAAGTTAGTTTCTTTAATAAATTTTTTAAATTAAAATAATTTTGGGAATTGTTCAGTAAGACCAGCCTATTCTTTTTGTAATGTTCTACTTTGAAGAATCTAAGTATATTTGTCAAAGATAACTTTCTTCAAGCCATTGTATAAAACCGTTTTATAAAACACCACTGGACATGCTTTTATGGTGGATGAAATTTACCTTTACCAGATCTTTAAGTTTGTTTTTTTTAGAAGATACATAGTAAATTGTTTTATAGAGTTGTGTAGTATACACGGTGTAATTATTAATAGAGGTGGTGCTACATTTCTGCTTTCTAGAAGTTTCTGTCTGCTGGCCATGTGTTTGCCTAACAAGGCCAAGAGCCAACATTCTGACTTGACAGTTCTAGATAAATACTGTGGTGAGGTCTCTTACTCCATCAGTGTCTCTGGTGAATTACACCAATGCCAATATAATCATTCCCATCTTCAGTAGTTCAGTGAAGACAAATAGGTTCTCAGAGCTAACTTGCAAAAATATATGTCATAGAGGTTCTGTGTGTGACTACTTGAGTGCCTTTTGTTGTTCTGATGCAGTGTCACTAAAATAACTTTGAAATCAGTTGGGTCTATATATTTGTTATATTATTAGGTGTTAAAGGACATTGGTAATAATCAGTTATTACAACAAAACTCTCCACAGGATGTCAAAGACTGTGAATGATTAAAAAAAAAAGTTTTTTAAGACATGAAAGCATTTAACAGATTATAAATAAGGAGTTGTCTGGCTCATAGATTTGTCAGCAGGAATAAACTCCTTTAACCTAATAAAACAGTAATATCTCCTTCTCAATAACATTAAAGTAATGCTGTAAATAATTGAAAGCAAGATTGTCATCATCCTTTAACAGGAAAATATTTTCTATTTCTTTATTAGTAAATAGGATTACAATAATTTTTCTAGATTTTTTTTATTTCTCTCCATCCGAGGTGCTCAGCATAGCTTTCTCCTCTCTCCGTGCTGGTTTTTTTTGTTTTAATAGAAGCTGTAAATCAGTGTGACTAAGGACATAGCCTGAAGCTTACAATTTCTGCAGCTCATACTATTCTTTTGCACCAAACATGCATATGACATAAAGCAGGTGCATTTCCTGTTGCACTTCATCTCTGTTTTATCTGGCGTCCTACAGCTAAAGACAGCTTCACAGAAAAGACTGTTTAGTGGATATATTTGAAAATGTGTGATTTAAATTGTTATTCTGAATACCATAAATATGCAGATCAGAACAAATAATTTTCCTATACGATGTGTTTGTTGAGAGACTGTTCTACATACAGATGGTCTGATATTTTAATCCCTTAGGGCCACATTTTGTCAAAACTATAGCCAGACTGTGCCCTATTTGGATAGGCAGGCTTCCTAACTTGTTCAGGTAGCTGTAGCAAGAGAGAGTGAAGCACTGTACCTTGTATGTCAAAGCAGAGAAATTGTCTGTGTTTGCCAGAATTTGTGAGAATCATCATTAATCTTGTAATTCATAATGATATTGCTCATCCTGAAATATCTGGAACCGTTGTATATAGAGTTGTTAAAACAGCCTGTGGAAATGTCACATAGACACTGAATTTCTGATTTTCTTTATAACCAAAGTAACGTATAATTAAAACTGCAGGTTCATTTTAGTGCTGTTGTTCCTGTTCAGCATTTTTCACTCCTAGAACATTTGCTGTCTTCATAGCTTTTGGTTTTTGGCTTAATTAAAAAATTGTTATATGAAACTATGTCATATATATAGCATTACTAGCTAGAAATCCTTTAACTTAATTAACTTCTGTGCATTTTGCTAATGTGTTCACACAGAGCTTGTCACTTTTTGTTGCTCATTGCATGAGACAGCATTTATTATGTGAAATGATACCTGGGGATATACAGAGGGACAGTCAAGTTGCAACCTGATGCTGCTTTTCCCAGCCCACACTGTATGCATGTTGCTTCAGGATCCTAGATACTAAGTGATGAGCCAGAAAATCCTGCTCATGGTGATCCTGGAAATCTCAGGTTCACATCAGTGTGATGTGAAATTCAGGCACTGCAGCAGAATCTTGAGGTCAAAGTGGATCACGCTGTCTTTGGGAAGATGAACAGATCAAGACAAATTTGGAAAAGCGAAGAAAGTTCCTTTATGTTTCTGAGAAGCATAGCAGTTTTAACATTTTGTGTGGGAATACTTTGCTGATGTTGGCAGACTTCCTTAAAATCATAGGACTGAGGAAATTTTCCAAAATGTTACACCAAACCTATGGCCAGGGAAAACAAAATCAATTTTTTGTTTGTTTGTTTGTTTGTTTTTTAAATTATGATTTTAAATTATTGTACATTAAAGGACCTGGAGTTGAGGGCATTTGATTTGTTTTTGATGATTGAATGTGGGGTTCAGGATGTGTGTTTCGTGGACTTTTTGTTTCTTTGGGTGGTGCAGTTTTTTATGCATGTCTTAGATAATGTATAAAGTGTGTTTGTGAACTGGCTAATGTAGTGCCATATGAGAAATGAACTTCTGCATTAGAGATATATTGACATTACTGACATTTTAAATATGTATGTTTTAAATGTTTATGCAAAATAGTAGGGCTTTTGCTTTGTGTTTTTCCTCCTTTGCAAGAAACTACAATATTCATGGTGCTTGAAGCCACTTGGAAGAGGAATAGAAGGGAAATGGGTACTCTTGCTGCTAATCATTAACAGAAAATAAAATAATGTGACAGGGGAAAAACACATGGAGGAAGCAGGACAAGTGGATTAGCATGAGATACAGTATGCTGGCAGTTTTTGGCAGCTCAGATGGTACAAGATGGAATCTGTCTGTCTCAATTGAACTGCAAAAGAGAATAAAAAGGTGTAGTTGTGTATAAATGCCACCTTTCCCACATGAGATAGGTTGTCTGTGGATAATGGAGGCCAGAGAAACAAGAATTATGTAAAAATGTTCTTTATCTTGCTGAAAACAGAGTGATTGTTAGAGTAATTACCTTGCAAAGGGCAGTGAAATGAACACTGAGGAAACAGATGTTATAGCAGTAATCTGTTGGGAGTCCAGAAACTCGTTAGAGTGTGAGCAATAATCCATTGGAAATGACTGAGAAAAAACTGTAATTGTATTGCAGCACTCACTAAGGAACTTCACACAGATTTCTCAGTTATTTTCTCAAGTGTTGCCAAAATTTAGCAGTACAATTTCTTCTGTATAAGGTGTATTTCAATTTGATAATGAGCTGCAAGTTTATCTAAATGACCCCAGCAGAGAGTGCTGTGTTGGATATCAACAGGTGAACAAGTTTCAGGGTTTGACATATCAATGTGTGATACTTTAGGTTACACCTGAAATAAGGAAAAAAACCTAACAAGTAGATTGTGTCTGAAGGGACATTTTTATTTTGAGATTTTCAGAGATTTTTTTTTTCTCTGGTGAACACTTGAGATTTTGGTCCTCTGCAATCAGAACAGCTAACTTCAGATGCAGAAATTTAGGAAAACTTAAAATTTTACTCTGAATTATTTCATTATTGTGTCAGGACTGGAGACAGGACTGGAACAAATGCTATATCAGCAAGATTATTTTCAGTTCTTAACACTTCTACTTGCCCATGTCTCTTCACTCCTAATATTACCACACTTGGCATATATGGGCCTCTGTGCCAGTCTAACCAGAAAATAATAAAGTCTTCATATCCATATCCACATAAGGTCTTCATATTCATATCCACACTGATCAACTGATAGTTTGCTGTTGCAGTATTTGTCTGGTCCTCTGTGAAGAACTTCACTGTACTAATGGTACTTTTTTGATCCTTTTTGCTAATGCCATACTTGCTTTGCTGTGTTTTACACATTCAGTTTTTAATCCTTGCAAAGACGAGAACATATTGCCATTGTTTGCACTTTATTCCGAATTTGAGCACTTCTTATATGCATAGACTTGTTTCCCTTGCTGCAATTCGTGTTGCTTGATATACATGAGCTGGGTTTTGTGTCTTCTTCGTTCGAATGTAGGTTTTTAATCCTATTTACTTTCCTTTTTCAGGAATATTTCTTGCAGTGTTTTGTATTATATGTCCATAGTATTGCCCATAGCACAGTGAGGTTTCTGTGAACTTCTTAATACGCATTAAACATGAACTAATGGCTGTAAACTGTTGCAAAGGAATGTAACATGGATTGTATTTTTGTGTGATCTTCCAGACACAATTTCAGGTTTTGCCTGTTTGTATACTATTACTCCGGAACAGGGTTTTTATACAAATCCTGTAAACTTTTTTCCCATAGCCTTCTCTTATCTCATTGGGTATCAGATTGCTTATAAGATCAGAAAATGTCAGCACACTTGTCTGGCACATTCTGATAGTTCTTGACACATAATGCCAGGATATGTCTTTCTGAGTGTTGTGGTCCATAGCAGTCTGGTCATATTTCACGTATTGATAGTCTGGAGGATTTTTAGGCAGATGGTAGTATTTCTAAAATTGACACATTCTTAACATGTTGCTTTCAAGTTAACTGATAACTTATTGCCCATTAATAAAAAAAAAAAAAAAAAAAAAAAGAGAAAGAAAAAAGTGCATAAGAATCAGTTCTATGTTCATTGAGGATAAGCATTATCTTTTTACTACTGCCCTATAATAATTTGAAATGCTATGTGAATTTGCTTTTTTTTCCCCCGAGAAATTTCTGGTTTTTTCAGAGACACTTTTACTTAATGTACTTATTGAATACTGTTTTAGCTTTCTCTGTATTTCCAGAAATTGCATAGAGTCATGAAGCTTGACTTAATAGTGCCTATAATCTAATCTGTGTATTATGCTTTCTGCATAAGACAGGAACCAGTTCCAACAGCTAGTTGAAGTGTCCCAAGCCTTGTAATAGTACTTTTCTTGTTTTATATTCTGAGTGTAAGTGATCACAGGGTCAGAAGTATAAATTGTTTTAGTTTGCGGAGAAGTTGTTGCTTAGACACATGCCAGCTTTTGCATGGTAATGAGGCAATTTGTTGTTGTATGTTAATCTGTTATTTTTCTATTTTAAAAGTATAATGAATGCTTGATAGGTTGAAATACATTTGCATAAACTGTTATGGGTCAAATTCATGGATCTTCCTCTTTCTGAGTTTGTAATGAGACATGAAAATTCTAATGAGACTTTCTAAATGAAAGAGGTTCTTAATATGATGCTATGAATGTTGCTGTGAAATGTGTTATGAGAAATGGAACAAAAACAGAACAAGATAGTTTTGGTTTTTTTTCTCTAATAAGATATTTTTAAAAACAACCAACCAACCTTCCTTTTCAGGACAGCTTCTACACTGCAACTTGTCTTATTCAATCCAAACTCCGTTGAAGTCACCTTTGGAAAAAAATCAGCAATGGACAAATGAATTGGGAATTTTATTAACTTTTGTTTTTCTTTTTTATAAATAAAAATTTTATTAGCTTGCGATGTGAGACAGGGAAGACATCTACAATATTTCAGTCAATAGATAGAGGGATTTGCTGACTTAATATAAAGAAAGGGCCAAGTCATGGATTAGAGTGCTGGCACACAGAACGTGGTGGTTATGTCAGCTACAAGTCCATCAACAAGATTCAGGCTTAGAATGGATAGGCACCACTGCCAAATTTGTTTGGAAATGGCTGTATTGATTTGAGGGTTTGGAGAGCTTGGCACCTGGTGTATCAGTTAGTTTTGGGGCAGAGAATGATATCTCACCAAGTTTACTTACCCATATAGAAACAGGTTAAACGAGGGACTGCAAATCAAATAATCAGCTCACCTTTTTTCATTTGTTTATTAGCTAATGGTGAATTGATGTACTTCTTATTCTAGTTGAGTGTGCACAATGTAAATGCTGGTTCCTTTGAACTGAATTTAAAATTTGGACCTGTCTCTGAATTTGTCTTGTAATTTCTGGAAGGTGTTGCACAAAACATTATGTGCTTAATCAACCTATTGTAACAACCTAAGAAAATTTAGGTATACATTATTTTTTAAAGTGATGAGCAATAGCACAAAGAGTAATTTCTTTTATGAAAGACTGTTGCAGTTATAAAATATCAATCAAATTTTTTAATGTCATAAATATTGTTAGAACAGTAATTTCTTTTAATAGTAATTTATTCTGGATGATGCAAAATGAATGAATATCAGAAAACCTGAGTTACTGGACTATTTTCCAGAAAATCTAGAGAAAAAAAAACTGCTGAATCCATGCTGTCATCTCCTCTCAATGATGCCTGGTGTGCCAGCACAGCTAAAAGAGTACATTTATCTCCCTACACCTCATTTGAATCCTTTATTAATGCTGACATCTGTTCAAATCTTAATTACCACATTACCACAAATAGTCCCTTGTCAAATCTAACCTAATTTAAAAATAGCTCAAAAACACAAGTGCAAAATGTGTCTCTATGTAATACAAAGATGTTTTATTAATAAAGTAAATGGATACATGATTTGCATAGTATCAAACCCATCAAGATTACAAAGGTTTTTATTCAGTTTATCGCAATTTTTTGTCATGACAATTCATATTGTTGATATCTTTTTGTATATATGAAAACTGACTCAAGTGCATTATACTTGGAAAGATGCCCATCATCATCTTAGAAAAACTTTTTTGTATTGTAAGCAGTTGTTTTGTCATTAATGTGTCTCTAGCTGATGCCTTTTATAGAACAGGTAACATTATTATTGAAAAAACAACCTAAACACCAAGACTGAAGTATTTTTGTGCCATTTATATAATACCTAAATATTGAGCACAGTATCATGTGCTTGAAATGAGTAACTGAGTAGCAGAACAACAATGATAGAATATTTCCCGTTGTCAAAAAAAAAAAAAAAAAAAAAAACCAAACGAGTAAATCAATGGCCTTTCTTGATGTGCATATTTTTGATGTGTTGAAAGATCCCTAAAGGCCTTTACCAGGTGTATGTAGCTCCAGATGTGCCTCCCAGAAGTTATCACAGTGTTTATTTTCTTCAATTATGTTGTTTGAGCCTTTGCACAGTATCATGGCCTTTACCTACCAGGTGAAGTGACAAAATCTTAGATGGTCAAAATAAGAACAAAAGTAAAAATTTGCCCAGTAGGATTTTATAGATGAGCTGTACTGCTTACAGGTGCATCTAAAGCCCTGATCAGCTGTAAAAGAGTGTAAAGAATCTCGAATATATGTTTGGTTAAGAGTAAAAAGTGCCTTCTGGAATACTGCTCATCTGATTTGTCTGACCAAAAATGTGGAATTTCTGCTTGGCTTTTAGATATTTGTTACCAAGGCTAGTATCCAATCTGGTGTTGTTCAGTATCATCTCACCCCAATTGCTGACACAATAAGAGCTGTACCTGAAGCCTATAAATTGCCCTTGCTGGATGGGTAATTGTCATTTAGATATTTTTCTTCTATTGTTTTTAGGGAATTACATGATTGTGGTCATCAAGAAATGAGCAATCTTGTTAATCAACGTTAGTGATTATGAGATAACAATTCTCAATCAATGAGAATTGTTCACTTAGTGTCTGTGCTGTAAGAGCTCAGGACAACACATTGTAAAAACTTGTGTGTATTTAAACACATAAGAACTCTTAATGACTTTTCTGATTATTCAGCCTTTCCTTCTAAATAAGTTCAAGGTTTGTGTCTTGCCATTGGGTAGGTTTCTAAATACATACATCTTTTTGTGAAAGTAGTGTACTGGAAGCAACATAGTGCTAAGGTGCTGTAAAGAGGTAAATATAGGTAAATATTTATTGTGCAGTTTGAAGCAAGCTGTTCCAGCATTAAAGACTCTGCCCTCTGATTGCATAAACTTTATTCCCCCCAAAATGCAGGTTGTAGTTGTTAGGCTTTTAATTTAAAGGTAAAGCACAATTAGAGTGTTATATTTTCTTTCAAGTTTATACATACCTTTATATAAAGTTTGCAGACTGGGAACATGCATTCCTATAAAGACATAAGTGAAAAACATCTTCAGGTAACCTTGAAAAGGAGAACCTAAGGTGAGATCTTATATTTCCAGTTCTCTATAATATGCTTGAACTCCATTTTCCTGCTGACTGTTAAAGAACTTAGATAATGGTGTTTTCTTGGAAGGTTTTTAAAACTGAGATCATGTCTTTCAAGAGATCTGATGAATGTTGGTATTGAGATAATCTATTGTGTATTGAGAATGAGTTTTATCTGCTGGGTTGTCAAACATCAATAACACTGATTTTCTTCAGTAATGCCTTTTTTGATTAAAAAACTTGGAAGAATCTTGGAAAATTTTGAATGGGACAAATCAGTGAGCTGAAAAATCAAATAATGCCTTCCATTTAAAACTTATGGTTTCCTGATTTATTAGAAATATGAAATTATGACTAAAGCAGGCAGCTTAAATTGCTCTTTTCTCTTCTCCACTGTCAGTAAAAATAAACACATTGTGTTAATTTTCTCAAACTATTGATTGTACTGGAAATCAATGATTTTAAAATAGCTAAAGGAGCACAGATCTGCTGAATTTAAGGTGATGCATCAACTCTTTCTGCAATGCTAAAATAATAGCAAACAAGCATTTTCTCTTATTTTTTCATATCTTTTTGTTCTAGAGAAATTAACTTATTTCTGTGATCCAGTGCATGCTAGTTTCCTTCCTTCAAAAACAGCACAAAGCTCTGCCCTCTTGCTCTCCAGAGAAAGGGACTGAAGGGCTAGAGAAACACGGTCTCTTTACCCTTGAGAAGCTGGGTCTATTGCTCAATTAAATGCTTTTTTTTTTTGGCTCAACATTCTTGTGTTCTAGACTACATGTGTAGAAATGATACCCATGGTATTGAGTACTTTCTGCTTCTGGGTATTTTGTTAGATTTAGTGATGAATTTTATTTTATTTATTTATTTTATTCTAGTGCAGTTTGCCACCATCATTGTCTGAATTCTCTTCTAGTGCTGGATGGTTCACCCACAACAGAGGAACATCTGTGAGGCTCAAGCAAAACCAGCTGATGGTTAAATCCATTTTGGATTACCAAACCTTTACTATGTATAATCTCATGATAGCAAAAAAATCCACTGACCTCTCTCATCCACAGCTGGCTGCTGGGGGGAAATAATCTGTTTTCACATTTAAATGCAGCAGATTTTTGATAGGCAGTGGAAATAGAATGTTCAGTGATGCATACTTTAAGAGTTTAAAAGTTCCAATGGATATATGGGTAATTGCTTGCTTTTCCCTCTCAGAAGCAATTGAATTAGGCAAGAATCAGGCAATCTGTAAAAAATTGTTTTCTAATTGTTGAGCCAACTACCTCAAAATATACCACCAACTGTCAATCCCTTCTAATTTCTGTCACTTTGCATCTGCTTTCTTAGTCTTGTCAAGAGCATGTAAGAACAATGCCTTTTATCAGTCACAGCTTGCTGTCTATCACAAGTGCTCAGCTGGCTGCCATGTACTCTACCTTCAGAGGAGATCAATGTATTTTATGCTGAAAACTGAGTGTGTTATCAACATGTTTGTTTTAGAAATGATTATATCAGCCTGAAGCACTGAGGACCTGGCTGAAGGCTTAGACACTTGAAATGAGCAGCAAGTCTGCTGCTGTAATTGTAGTGTGTTGTTTCTGATTGTTATGCCTGTTGGCTGGGTTGCTTTAAATGTGTGTTCCTTTTTCCATTTTTGCATATGTCAGTTTCTCAGAAATTTGGAGAGGCTTTCAAAACAAAATGAGATTCAGTAAATACGTGGATGACATTCAGTGACTTTTGATGTGTTAAAAAGGATGCGAATTTCTAAAATGGAAAATGGATCTTTAGATTTTCTTTCCCATCACTGAAATGTTTTGGCATCCTGCTCCTATTTACTCACTTTTACAAATGCCATATAGGGTTCCATATTGTTTTATTAAGAAATGCAGTTTATATATCTCAGCAACTAATTGATTAATTATCTTCTCAATCTTCAGTAATCCGAATTGATGATGTATTAAGTCAAGTACTGAATATACGTTTTTCCAGACTGGCGATCCAAAGGTTATTGCAGTGGTTAGAGCCGATCATTGCAGTCCCTTGAACAGTAACAGGTTGCAGAGTCTGCTTTCCTGAGGAGCAAGTACTTTCTCAATAGCTTTTTCAGATCACATTTTCCTAAAGGTCTTAAAAATTGGAATGTCTAGATGGTAAATAGTAAAGCTTGCTCTTCCACTAACAAATTAGCACAGTAGTTGTATGGTCTGCACACACTTCAGGAAGGTAAATTTACTATATTTGTGATGGATCTCACTGGGCATGACTTTTCTGTAGAGGTGTCCTCAGTTAGTGGAAATGCTTATGCAACCCAGTTGATTGATTTTAGAGTCAGTATCTCTATATAGGGGCATTAAATATGTGTTGTTCCTCCTTCTCTGATGGTGTTCACCTCTGTGTACCATACTGAAAGGGCTGTCTGATTTTAGTCCTGGCAATAATCTGATTCCCATAAATCTGTATATCTATCCTGCTGTCATGGGTAATGTAATAGCACACATATTCCCATCTCAGTCTTCAGTCATGGAGCTTGGGTTACTGGGATTACATTTCTGAAAGGACTGCTCATTCAGCATTGCCTACTGCAAAAATGAGAATAATTTGAACTAATTATTCTTTGTTGTTTGTCTGTTAGTTTGATTTGATACCACCTGCCCATATTTATAATTTCCTAGTGATTGGCTTCTTTTCTGGATATATTTGTTATCTTTCTTTCCAATTCAGTGCTTTCCTAGTGCTGGTGAATATTCAGTCTCTTCATTCTCTTCTAATTCTTATTTTTTGCTATAAAGGGAATATCTACTCATTCATCACAGAGGCACAGTTGTCTCTGGCTTCTCAAGTGGGTATCGCTTTCCTTTGAATATAGAGAATGTGCATTCTAAATTATTTTACACTGATAGAAATTTTTTTTTCTTTAATATGATCATTGGATCCCATCTTCTGTGTTTTGGATGTTTTTTTCTGAGTGTCTACCTATCTGTGCATATGCATTATTTTAATTTATAGATTTTCATCTTAAATGTCTACACATTTATGGGATCTACACATGGGGATTATTTTCTGGTGGGAAACATTGCCCTGTGTTCATTCATAAGTGTCTACACATGGGGGATTTCTTTTGGTGCAAAACATCACCCTATGAATTCCATCTTTGCTTTGCCACAGTTTTTTCTTTGACTTGCTCTGGTCTTGTCACCCTTGGCGCTTCTATTTCATCTTTAAACAAGATAGGCATAGATAGGGAGAGATCTTCCACAAATTCAGATTATGTTTATCTAATGGATCATCTCTTTATTGTTGCTGTTCTTGAATTTTTTGTGTCTGCTTAAGAGGCTGAAAACAAGATCTTCTCTTGTACCTCTGAAAGATGTTCCTCTTTGACATTACAGTAATAAATAACCTCAGATTGGAAAGCAGCATCAAATCCATATCCCAAGAAGTTTTCCACCCTAGGTGTCACATTCCTGTTTGTTGCTGTCAAAGTAAAGTGTTGATCTTCCATGTAGTTGTATACATAAGCTTATTTCTTGAAACAAAAGATTAAACTAATTTTTTCAAATATTCATAGTAAGCAATAGTAACATTCATTTGACCAGTTTTAACAAAAGAATCAGTTTAGTGTCTCTTGGAGCTGGAAATAGCATGCTTTCAGTTTAGATTAAATCCCACTTTATTTTCTTCACCTCTGAGAAAAAAATTCTGTATGACACAGCCAAAACTAATTAGCTCTATATTCTCTTTCCATGTTTAGAACACCAGTTTTAAGTCATTGTTATTTACACTAGTCACTGAATATTTAAGTTTTACTATTCTTGAGTAAGTGTACAAATATGTAAAAGAAACATGGAAGGAGTAGCTTAGTTAAAAATACTTTTACTTAGGGAAAAATAGGTACACCAAAGCATTTTTACATGTGGTATTTTCCACAAACAATTAAAATTATAATTTGAAATTGTTACAGTGTATATATTTTTATTCCATGCAGCATACATTATAATTAGTATTACAAGAAAGCATTTGTTCCACCTATGTTACAGAGATTACTGTTTAAATTTCTGTAGCTTCTGTATGTAGACAGCACCATCCAGTTTATGTTCTTTTCATTTCATTAGTGACATGAGGAAAATTTATTTATATTG
Source organism: Erithacus rubecula (assembly GCF_903797595.1). Taxonomy (NCBI): domain Eukaryota; kingdom Metazoa; phylum Chordata; class Aves; order Passeriformes; family Muscicapidae; genus Erithacus; species Erithacus rubecula. The sequence goes on along the minus strand of NC_136687.1, from coordinate 34,781,848 downwards.
AAATGTAAATAGTTTTCTAGAACATCATCACTATATGGGCTGAATAAACAATTATATGCACACATTTTTTGTTTTCATTCCTTTCCTAATGATATTAAATATTTTCTGAATTCTGTTTTATTTTAGAGATTGTTTTTCATATAAGGATCCAAGTAATGGGGCCTTTACTATTTTTCTCTCTTCAATTTGGCCATGATTTAGCAGTTCTGCACCATATACAGCTGTTTTTAATTACCTTTGTGTAAAAAAAATACTCTTTGCTGACTTTATTGGTCTGTGATGCCTAATACTCTGTGTACTGAAAGCGGCTAGAAAAATTTCCATTCAGCATTCATAAGCAAGATCAAATAGTGCATCTCCCTCCTCCTGTGTCTGAAGTGTTCTGTCTCATGGGAAGTCACAAAATAATTTTCAACAGTTTAGAATGGATGAAGGGAAGGTTTTTTGTCTGGCCTGCAGGTAATATGTGTTCTTTTCAAGGTAATTGTGATACTTTTCTATATCCCTAAGCATGTGGTCACTCTTAGCTCCACTTGAAAAACTGCATTTTGTCCATCATAGGAAGCTTTTTTCTTTTGCTGGGGGTGATATTGTTAAGTGTACAACCATTGAATATAAACACAGTAAATTACATAAAATGTAGTAACCATTCTTTTTGATCTGTAATTTATGCTAATCTGTTTCCCTGGTTCTCAGAACGTTTTGTCATTGAAATAGGTGCTGCATCACAGGAAAGAGCACTCAATTCTGGATGTAAATGTAGGTTTACGAGTTCAGTAAATAGCCATTCCTAACTTATTTTGGGCTTTTTTTACTCATCCATGACATAGACTAATAGAGTGCTCATGGCACAGCTCTGTGGGTGCAGTTCCCCATTTATATTTGCACCTATAACTTTAGTTGAGGTAGATTACATTATCTCATAGATAAGGGCAGTGGAGCTGGTGAAGAGTCTGAATTCCTATGAGGAGAAGCTGAGGGAGCTGGAATTGTTCAGCTTGGAGAAAAGGAGGCTCAGGGGAGCCCTTATCACCCTCCACAGGTGCCTGAAAGGAGGAGTGAGCCAGGTGAGGGTCAGCCTCTTCTCCCAAGCAATCAGCAACATGAACAAGATGATATGGCTTGAAGCTGAGCCAGGGGAGGTTCAGGCTGGACATAAGGAAGAATTTCTTTGTGTAAAGGGGTTGTTAAGCATTGGAATGGGCTGCCCGGGGAAGTGGTGGAGTCACTATCCCTGAAAGCATTCAAGAAACAACTGGATATGGTACTCAGTGCTGTGGTCTGGTTGAAATGATGGTGTTTATTTAGGGTGATTATTTATTATTAAGGGTTGGACTTGATGATCTAGAGGTCTTTTCCAGCCTAAATAATTCTTTGATGATTCTGTATTCCTACCTTTTTATGGCAGCCATTACATTTGACATTTTTACTCTGCTGCCTGAAGAAAAAGAACCATTTCTGTTATGCTTTGATTTAATTACCTGAGTTATTTTAAAGAATAAATGTAAATTGTGATTCAGTTGTTGGAGTATGCCACAGCTGACAGCATTTAATTCTGCTCTTCTGTTTTTTCATCGCATAAGCAGTAGCTGAATTATTTTGTTGACTTTCTCTTTATATTACATTTATTTAAAAATCAATAAAGAAGCCATATTAGGTTTGTTGTTGTTTTGTTTTGTTTTTAAACTGTGTGCTTTGTTTATTCTGTAATTCTGACTATGCTGACATTTCTCCTGCAAACAACAAAACCAAAAATACTGTATATCCCTTGTTACTTCACAGTAATGTTGGTTAGGGTATTTATTAATGAATTTGTTAGGAAGACTTTATGTAGGTGATAGAATTGCTTATACTTTTGAGGTCACTTAAGCCTGAAGACATGAAATTTGGGAGCTTATATGTAAACTGTATTCACAGCTGTCTTGTAACAACTGAAATAGTTGGGGAGTATAAGAGAGATTTGTTTTAAGACTCTAAAGCCTTAATAATATTTGTAACTAACCCACATCAACTCTCAAAAGAAGGGATTTTTTTTTTCCTCTCTTAACAGTGACCTTATATGTTTTAACTAGCTTTTTCTTAAGCAAATTTATTTTATAAAATAACAATTAAATGTAATGACTGATTCTTTTTTTTTAAACTTGCACCATTTTGATACCATTATCTGGCTACAGAATTTGGTCACTGGTATTTCAAAAACATGTATCACAATTAAATGCTTTGTCTCAGGGTAGTGTGTTTTCAGGAAATTGATTTTTGAGTTACGTGAACATGGTAAATCTTGGAAGCCTTTATATGCTATTAGTGCTATTTATTATCTGTCAGATAGAGAATGGACTTCCATGTTTTGGAATGAAGTCAGCCTTTGCCTTCTGGATGTGGTGATTCAAAAGCATAGTAGAACTCACACTGGGGTAAATCTTTTTGGTGTATGGCTGAGAAAATTGCTTTATCTTTCTTCTTGATCAACAGGAATGGTCTAAAAGAAAGCACATTAATGCCTATTTCCATTATATCTAGGAACAGCACAGAACATGACTGTTTATTTTGGCAGCAGTTTTTGGTAGCTATGAGCAACCATGGAGCCATCAGTGACCACACTTTTTCCTTTTTTTTTTCTTTCTTTTTTTTTTTTAATTAGGCGGAAACTTTCTTGTGCTGGTGTTTCATTGATTTAAAAAGTTCTCTGAAAGTACCTAGTTTCTTTTTGCTGAATCTTGCAATGTCTTAGGCTTTTTGGTTTCCTGTGATGAAGTCACCTTTTAACAAACATTTCTACTTGTGGGATGTGTGCAAATGTTCTCATCAGTTTTGACTTGCCTGTGTGCAGTTCTTCATATGATACCTTGCGTACTAAGGGAAGTTCTCAAGCTGTTTAGATAATGGTCCATTTATTCTGGGAGTGGTAACAAATAAGATACTTCATGCACAGAAACTGTATTAAATGTACTGGAAGTTCTTACTGTAATTGAAGATGTGGGAGAGAAAGGAGAGAGGAGCCTGGAGTGGTGAGCAAGATCCCCAGAAAGGGATTTCTGATGTAGTCTGGGTCTCTGTAGGTGATAGATAGGTCTTGAAGGTCTGGAGATGGCTTACTGCATGAGCAGGGCCACTGTGCAGTGCAGCATGTGAAATCCTGAGCTGACTTCTCAGTACCTGGTAATGAGAAACATTAAAGCTCTATATATTAATTGTTCTAGAATTAGTTTTGCTTAAAAGCTACTACATGGAGGAATACCAGCAAAGTGACTAAGCTAGATTAAACCCAAGTGCAGTCTTTGTGTTTAAATCTTACTACATTTCTGGTTTCATGTTATTTATTGCTTTTTGTCAGTTTATGCATCTTGTTCCTAATTACAGCCAGCTATTAAGATGAATGCTTACCTTGAGCAACTGGTATTTGCCAGGTTTACCTTTTGTTTTGTCTACCTGATGGATGTGCTGAAAAGAGAAGTTTACAGGATTCCCCCTCAGAAGCAGGGAAGATTGATCAAGTGTAATGATAAGAACAGCAGCATCATTTTGGCTTTACCAGGGGATAAAAGCTTATCAAAATGATATAGCTAAACAAAACTGAAAACCAATTAGTCAGTGACTGTAGTTTTTCTGCAGGGATTTTGTTTATCACCTGATTAAATTTCTGTCTCATGCAGCTGTTGAGAATGGAAAAATGTGCACTATATTTTTTTAATACAGGGACTATTGTATTTTAGCATTAACTTTTAATTTATTTCACTAACAGGTTTTCACTTGTATTCCTAAAGTAGAGGACATTTGCAGTCATCTCAGTGCAATAAACACACTTTGAGCTCAGTGACTTGCACCATAAGTTGAGTTGGAGTTTTAAAATCTACTCCAGAGTAGACACAAAAAAGCTTTCAGGATGCTTTTTAATCTTAGACCTGTGGAATTTGGTGTTTCTTTACTTTGGTAGGCTCTGCATGTTTACAGAGGTCTGCCTTTCCTCCTTTTATGTGAAGAGATATACAGTCTGTAACAGGACAGTAATGCTGGATTGTTCAGTTAGGCTGTATTTTACTTTAATTATGTCAAAAGTTGAGCTAAAGTTGCTAAACATTTGTTATTGTATTATTCAAGCTAAGACATACCATTATCTTTAAAAAAAGCCAAACACTACAGTTAAATAATGTGATTAACTAATGATGTGCAGTCATAGATCCCTCCCTCCCATTTTTCCAAATGTTATTGTACAGCTGGAAGAAATCAAGTAACAGCTCAATCCTTTTGAAAAGCTGGATCAATAACCCTTTTGCTTATGAATTTTCATGGTGGTGGGTGTGGTTGTCATGCTGGTGCTCATGGACAGCACTCCAGTGACCAATACAGGTTTTTGCTGGGATTTGACTGGCTGTCCATGGTGCTCTTTGGGCAATGTGGGATTCCTTTATCAGAGAGACAAGCAGCCCCTGTGGGGACAGGCACTCTGATACTGCAGTATAGAGATGGGCATGCTACAGAAATCAAAAAAGCTGCCTTTGCAAGAGGGGTTGAAGAGGACAGATGTGGTGTGTGTTGCTTGTCAACCTGATGCAAATGCTGAGATACTTGGGACGCTCCAGGAAAAGATATTTCAGAATACCTTGTGCAGGAAACACCCAGGGTCGGTTGATTTTAATACTTCACGATAAGTCATACATGGTGTTTCAATTCTGGAACTTAGCTCTCAAGCAGAAGTAGTCTACAAAGTGGAGTAGGAGACTACATACCACTGCCAAGGTAGACTTTCTCCCATTTATTGGAAACTGGAGGCTTCTGTAAAATTTTGCAATTGTTATTACTGATCTAATATCCCATCTAATTATTTTTTTTTATTTCTTTAAAAATATTCTATATTCTTCTGTTGGATCACAAGGCGTTGCTCCCCTAAAAGTGGCTTTACATTGCCTGCAAATTTTAATGAGTCATAAATAAAAGCATTGAATAACATTCCATTGTATTTTGTAAGGAACTGTTTGCAATGAGCTCCAACACTGCATAATACATGAAAGACTTTGTTAATTAATTGCCCACCTCGTTTTCTAAAGCTTTTTTCCAACACATCTCAAGACTTGCTGGGCAGCTATTTTCAGCTGCCTCCCTTAACAAACACATACTTGGGAACTGAAGCTTCCCATTCACACTAAGTCTGGAATTTTGCATGCTTCTGTTTAATCATGTCAAATGAAGCTCTTACCCATACTGCCTTTGTAGATGATCCAAAATTAGAAGCTTATTATGAATTGAATGTATCTACTTATATATGGGCAATTAAATTGCCTTGATAGAAGAAACGAGCATGTAATGTGTAGGCCAGGCAAAGTTTATTTTTCTGATTGTTGTCATTTCTGAGTTGCATATGCTCCTTGGAGATTATATTTTAAAAACACTAGTTTGTTAAAAGTATAATACTTAAAATTGTGAATATTTAAAGAAGGTTCCATCTGGAGATGAAATACTGAAAAAGTCAGAAAAAATGCCAGTTTTGCTCTTTAAATTATCCCCAAAGGAAGCTTTTATCTAGTGCTTATTTCTTTGTAAGACTTCATATTAAACATGTAGTGGTGATACTTAAGTAACAGCCATGCTTCCTGAAATTCATTTGAATCACAAGTTGTATATTTTCAGAATAGTCTGTTAAATGGAAAGCCACATTTTGGTTTGATGATAAGACATTGTTTTATTTATCCCAGGTTGCTATAAATATTATATATGTGTATCTTAAAACTGAAACAAGTTATGTAATAAGCTGGTAAAAAACTGAGACTTCAGAAAAGGCTGAAACAAGATTTTCAGAATTTATTCCAGCAACTATTCTTTCAGCAAATGTTCTTAATAAGAATCTAATCTGCATTGTTCCTTTTTTTTGTCCTTTGTTTTTTCTCCCAAAGCTAAATGTGCCAGGCATTGTAACGAATTCATTACACATAGATGTCAGAATTGGCTTTGGCTCTTCACATTTGCTAAAAGGTAATGAACTAGAACAATTGGCAATCTATGCAGATTTCTTACTATGAAGGCAGTTTCTTTAATTTGAACAGATGACCTGAGGACAGGGTCCATTAGCATAACCATAGTTGGTGTGCAAAGGGGTATTTAACTAGAGGAGTTTCTTAATATTTCTCCTTTTCTTTCATTTGACAGAAATAGATGACATTTGATTTTGAAATTACTTAAAGCCAAGAGCACTTTTGTCAAGGACAGTGTTTTGCTAACAGAAAACCCTAAATAATCTTGACACCAAAAACTAGAAGTATGAATTTTTCATGTGGAGTATCTTTACTGGTAAGTTGTATAATGATCATCCCACAGTACACCACAAATATAAGTTGCTTTTTGACTTAAAATAGTAAATACCAATTACAGAGCGTAGGGATCAGAACCTAGAGTGTGGCACTGTGTTTTAAATATAATTCTATAGGCAATGTAGGCTAATTCATTTGCATCCTTCCCAGGGATTATTTCCCTAAAATTTCACCTGCAGTCATCTTCATAATTTTTTTTTTATCAGTATCTAACTATAGGGATTTTTATCTCATAATTCCATCTATTCAGTTTTGTTTTGTTGAGATCAAATACAGTTTTCTAAATAGCACTGAAAATACCTGGAGTCACATTTTGTACTTGAAGGGTCACAACATGGTGTGTGAGTTGCACATGAAGTGCAATAAACAAGGCTATTAGAATAATATTTGAAGTGCTGACAGCAAAGGATAAAATAAGAAGACATGGTCTATGTTGTAAAGCAGTTTATAAGAGTTAATTGCTGCCTCTGGCTAAGCAGGAATGCAAATGGAGAACCCCCTCCCCCCCTCCTCAATTCATAGTTTGTAGTTAAACATTTCCTTGGGTGGTAGATATCAGGCTTTTGTGTAAGTGTTTAGATAATACAAAGATAAATAGAGGAAAATAAAAATAAATAACTGGAAGGAAGATAGCAGAATTACTGAAATCTGAAGGATTGTGGTGTTTCTGTGCCAAACCCTGTATTGTATTGTCCTTGTTTCTAGGTGCCCTACATGACTTCCTAACCTCTGCCAGTGGTGCTGCTTCATTGCCATCTTTGTTTCATAATTTTAGGTAGGAAAGTAAAAAAAAGGAAAAAACCCCACATTTTGCTTCCCATGCTGTATAAATGTTAGGATTGTGAGTGTCATCCTGTCCATGGTAACCTTGAAGCTTAGCTATCCTGAAAGAGTTTAAAAAAGTGGGGATTCTGTGTTTGTTATCTTGTGTAAGGACTTAGAACATTTTGCTAAATGAGGGAGTACATTGTAATGCAAATCTTTGTAAGAAGACAAACTGTGTGCCTTCAATTAGTTGCTCTGTTAATAAACTACTAATGTAGAAAATAAGGAAAGAGGATCTATTTCACTAACACAAGCATAACACTTATGTCTGAAGACATTTTCATAAAGGCTGGCTATTTTCAGTTCTTAGGAAGTGCTGCATGCAGGAATAATGGCCACCTTCTTCGTAAGCAGGCATGTTTGAAGACTGATGAAATGGGTTTTAAAATGGAAGCAAAAACTTTTCATGAAGTCACAGTATTCAATCCAGTACCCTGAGTCTTGTTCTGTTTTATTCAACTTTTACTCACATTCCTTTGACCTATAATAAGATTTTCTTCTCCAATGGAATTTTGAATGGTCTCTGTGGTTTCTCTGCTGGCTCCTGAAGGCTTGTTTGCACCCAGCAAATAATCTAAGGTTTCAAGTTCTTCCCCTTTCTTGCCCACATGAAGCAAAAAAACTGTTCAAATACCCATGCTTGTGTCAAAATTTAAAAGGAAGAAAAACTTTTGCTTGCATCTGCTACTGTCCTGATTTTTTTTGCATTTCTTCTTTCCAGAACTATTCTTTTTATTAACTTATTCCTAATTTTAAAATTTCCTGGATATGCTGGAACAATGGAAGACATTTATTTTTGTAAAAGAAAACCTAGAATTACATGTGCTACAGATGGAATGCCTGATTTAAAACTCCATCTCATTCAAACATCTTGGTTTAGCAAACCTTAATATTGAATGAAGTCCAGAGTAGAGACAGGTGCTAACAATTCATCTGCTCAAACATAGTGGATAAACTGGAAATAATTACTAGATATCTGCATTCCAGTTCTGAACAAATGGATACTCAAGTAAAACACTGGACTTCATCAGAGTGTTAATAATCACTTGATAAGAAAAATGAAACTTTCTGCCTTTCAGCAAAAAAACCCCAACAAAATCAATGAGAAAGTAATTGTGGTCAAAATGAACTCTGTAGAAAATAGGTTTCCTATGCATTTGTCTCTGGTTTGGTTTTTTTTCATCTGTTTGAGTTTTTGGGGTTTTTTTAAGTCTGTCCCAACTGTGGTTTTTTCCAGATCTAATTTCATCTCTACTTTGAAACTGTTTATTTCGCTTTTGGCCTAACCAGTCAGAATTACAAGATTTCTGTTTGGTTCTTCAGTTTATGGGGGTAAAACATGTTACCAGGAAGGTGGTAGTCTAAATTCTCCATACAGCAAATTTTCTAGTGTTAAAAATATGAATTATAATTTTCTGTCTTTGAGATAGTGAAATGATCTTTTTACTAAGATAGGCTGAGAGAGCTTCTTCAGTCAGCTATGAACAACTCACTTGTTTTTGTGGTTGGGATTATTTTTGGTTGGGTTTGGGATTTTTGATCAACTTTGTAAATGAAAGGACTACTGCTGATAAATTGTTTGGATACATATTCAGAAAGGCTCATTGGAAGCCCATAGCTTTCTGGCAATATTCTCATGAATGTAGAATTTGTTAAGAAAAAAAGCAGAGACTGTTTATTTATTTATTCCTACTGTGTTATGAAATGCAATAATTGTTAATTTCAACCCAAAGTTTAAATGCAGATCTTAGGTGAAAGAAGGTGAAGCAGTTGCGCTGCTTTATGCGCTGCTGGAAGTAATAGGAATTATGCTGTCAACAAACTAAGGACAGATAGCAGTACTTAGGTGTGAAAACAAGCTGTCATTTCTCTAGATCTTTATTTAGTGCATAATCACAGAAGGTCTGTTGTAAGGGGATTACAGAACTCTGTAAATGAAGCTAGAGAACATGTGAAAAAAATTGCCATCTCTATACCAACTGTTAAAGGAAGTTTAAGGTAGCTTGTCTTGCATAATCTTCAATAAATGAACATAAGGAAGTAATAAGAAAGATTATTCAGTCAATTGGTGCAAGATTTGCTGGAAGAAATGATTTGACTACTAATTCATCTGCAGGTTAATTTTGTAAACTACGTCCTATGCAAATGACTGATCCACCTTACCAATTTTTTAAAAATTAAGTGCCTCAGGAAGCATGCATGAGTAATGCAAAATGGTATAGCAAAGCTGTGAAATTCTTTTTATAATACAGAGATTACTAGAGCAGTCGTACCAAAGTGCACTGCATGGAATTGACTCATGGTGGTAATTAACAAATGTAGAAACTAAGTGCGTGGCTATCAGTCATCCCAAGAATTAAAGAAAAATCAATTAACAATTTAATTAAAAGTCATTTGATGACCTCAGTTATTCTGTTTAAATAAGATCATAAATTCACTTCCCAGTTTAGAATTTAGACCAATTATTTAATTAAAATGCCAATGAAATATTGACCTGGTGAAACCTTTATTCTAGGTGCTTTAAATATAGATTATCAAATTATCTTAACAGCTTCATATCCCATGAGATATGAACAGCAGTGTTCCTTTTATTTTATAAAATGTTTTTACTGATGATGAATTATTATGCTATAATACCGACAACTTTTCTGGGAGAAGGGTGCTCGGGCTTTTTTTGCCTGTTACACAAATTTTTAGCTGTTATTTGAAGGCTCTTTTACTCATCTACAGTTCGTGCACATTTTCTTCATCCTTCTTCTGATGAGAAGGCATGCTGGAAGTGAATTTACTACTTTTTGTCAATTCTTTACTTTGATGCTGTGGGTTGTTTTTTTCCTTATTTACAAGAGGAATCTCAGTTCTTGATTGAGTTTTGTCCATGGGAATTTCTGTTTTCCTAGATTCAGATTTTGATTCTTCAAGATGCTGTTTAGTCATCTAGGTTGTTTTTTAAAGGCAAATAATTTAAAATAGAATGTTATGCTGTTTAAAAATATAAATTACTTAACAACTGTGTTTTTGTTTGATTTGTCTTAAACTTTATTTTTTTTAAAGTTCTCTGGAGCTGTAGACTTCCCTCTTGCACTTCCATCTGCCCATACTTCTACTAGTAGAGGGTAAAAAAATACTTAATGTAAAAAGCAGCATTAAAACATTGAATGCTTTCATGTCTTGAGCAGAGAAAATGGAGGAGAAAAAGACAGTCTATAAAACAGTGCTTTATCAGTCCTGACATACTTAAGATATGCCACTGACATACTTAAGATTGGGGGGACCTAGTATGAAAGAAGAAATGACCACCCTCCCTGTCTCTGCATTCTGCCCATGCCACAGACACCTCTGCAGTAATGAACACGTTTCCCCATTGCTGAAGTACAGGTTCCTGATAATAGAAGGTTATTAGCATTGTCATCAGTTATCATGGGTGGGAAGAGAGCAACTTGATCTAATTAATTTCCTAGGTGTCACTTGGTGCTGGGACAAGCACAAACACGTCTAGCATAAATGGAGCATCCAAGCTAACAGCAGCTAGTTAACAGTTATCAGTGGGTCTTTGCCACTGTAAAATATATTACAAAACTTGGAGTGATCTTCATTCATTGCTCTAGAGTAAATTTCAGTTCATTATCCTTTGTATGCATATATTGAGATATTTCTAACAGGCCCTGCTCATCAACATTCATGGGCGTGGGAAATAGAAGCTGGACTCATGATCATATACATTTTAAGTGTCCCTTTATGCCAGTGAAACCTGTTTGAAGGTTCTGTTTTTCACAATGGTCACCAGTAGGATATTGGAGTACAGGGACTCAGTGTAACCCTTACAAAATTACTTGGAAAAATCACTGAATTGGTAATACAAATAGATATCAAGTTCAGGGCCCCATCTTCCTCTGTGCTTCTCAAAGGTGACAGAAGGATGCAGTCTTCTGTCTGCACAGCTCCTGTGTGTACAGGCACTCTGTCCCTGCCCATCATTCTACACGTAGCAGGTTTTAAGTTGAAAGAATGCAGTTTACACACTGTCAGTTTTACAACTTCCTTCACTGATACAGGGAAGTGACAATATTTTTTTTTGAGATTTATATTGCAAAACAAGCTTGAAGTATTTTTGCAAAGTTGTAATGGCTCCAACTGATACCCATGGGGAGTTACACTGGAAAATTAATAATTTGAATATTGGTTTTTTTATTCTTATATGGAAGTTATTCATTAAAATGACATTTGTGTTTAGACTGTTAAAAATGAGGAAGATGCATAATGTGGTATCTTGGTCACATTATTGAAGGCCACATGAAATATTTTCTGTGAACAAATAAAAGCATTACTGTGTCCTGGTCTTTGGAGACTAGGAGTCTTCATCCTTCAATCCATGAAAGCAAATTTGACATTCACAGCTCTCCTTTCTTACATTGAATTTGTATACAAAAATCCAACAGGTTTCGGAATGTACAGCCAGAGAGGTAATGTGGTTTTTTTCTTTTAATTAAAGTAAATAGGAACGTAAAATTTTATGAGAGTTGAATTATAAAGAGTCTATATGGACATATACAGTGTGCTTAGTAGTTGTACTACAGAGTATAGAAGATGTCTATGCCATGGTACCTTTGGTGCTTCAGATCATTTGCTATTACATCTTGAGCTCCTAACTAAATCTTGCCCACAGTATATGTAGTTTTAATATACAAAAATATACTTGAAATGTGATTAAATTGGTTGTCATGTGCTTTGGAACGTTTTACATCCTCTTGTCTGTCAGTATGTCTTATGGATGTGCTCACCTTTGAACACTTTTAAACTTCTTGTTTCTTTTAAGCAATCTTAGTCAACTGTTACTTGTCCATTTTTATTTCACTTATAGACCTTTATATTGCACCTTGTCATTATCTGATGCTTTACCATTTATTTTATAACACTGAACTATAAGACAAGGACTGTATCTTTCAGGTTTTTTGCACTAATCCAAAATGATATACTGCCGGATTTAATAGAGCAGGTCATGATCCAGGCTTGGTTCTGCTAGCTGGAGTTCATTTGTACTGCTATAAATGTCCATTTATTCCCTTTTATTTTTTTTCCCTGCCTCTAAATGTGATGATTTTGTGATTGCTCATTTTCATTTTGACTGAAATGTTAAATTTAATCTTACTATAAGAATACAAATTCTGTGGGGGTTTTATGATTTTATTTCAATTCTGTCTTGCTCTTGGATGATTGAAATGTGATTTTATTTTTCCTTTTTTTTTTTTCCTTTTCTGTCTAGACCCTGTTGATCAAAGTTATTTAAACAAGTGTCTGGCTCCAGTTGACTAAAGATATCAGTTCTGCTGACAAGCAATAGTTCTGTATTAGTTTCTGAGTCGTCCAGACCCATAACAGAGCAAGACGCAGCAATAGTTTATCATTGGAAGAACACAAATTCCTTGTTGCTGCATGTCAGTTACCCTACATTAAATAGATAAAGATGGATTTGTGCAAATTATCCTGAGGCTGTGCCAGTATCATGAGTACCAGGTACTGTAGCAGATTGAGTACCAGGGTATGAAGTCCTGACTGGCACCATTTCCTGCTTTACCCCCTGCTATTGTGAGGCTGTTTGTGTATTATACTGCTCAAAATGTCATTAAAATTTTCCCAAATGCAGTTTTAAATCCTCTTTTATCTCTAAATTACTTAAATTTTGGTATTTTTTTTACTTTATATAACTTATAAACTTAGATAACTTTGTTGTACTGAGAATCTTTTCCTCACAGTTTCCTGAGATTGAGAAAATAATGTGTTCTCTTTGAAACCACATCCAAGCGTCGAGTTTAAAACTTTCAGTTTTCCATAGATCACAGTTTTGTAGGTTTTTGTTTGTTCGTTTTTAAAGAAATGTCAATAAATTATAAATTTATTTAGCAAAGTAACTTTTAGAAAGATAGTTTTTTCATAAAGTTGGGTGTTGGTAGGAGCAAGAGATTAATAGAAAAATTCTATTACATTCCTTAGAAATAAGAATTATCACTATTTTAGTAATTTTCTATGCCATTTCCTTACTTATGAACTTTTCCCATCACTTCTGATGGAGTCTGCATGTAGCTTCTTTTATTTTGAACAGTTGTTGTTCTGTATTAAATTTAATCTTAGTTATTTATGTTTAGTCATACTTTTCTTCATCTTACAATATAAAAGAAGGGGATTTATTTGTTACATGATCTTGTACATTTCTTTATATGCCTTTTACCACTGCTATAAACTTTAATTTTTGTGAAGTATTTTAGCATATGCTCTCTGTGAAAGATGTAATATTGTATTAAATTTTATTATTCCCTTTTCAGTTTTTGAAGACATCCTCTTAAGTGTAGTAAATTGTTTTAATGTATGGCCATGACTATTAAAAATAATATGGTAACATAAACCACCAGGAACATATATTTATAGCAAAAAGTTTGGTGATAATTATCTTTCATACTGTGTGATGAATGTTTCAGGATGTAAGTGCTAGCAATTTCTAAGTGATAAATCTCTCGGGTTTTATAAAGGCTAAGTGCAAAACTTTTGCATCAAAAGCTGTCATTCTCTTCTGGTGCAGCTATTTGTTAAGGCAGCCTGAAAAATAAGTCTTTCTTTATAATGACATCTGAAGTTTCACAGCATGATTATTTTATTAGTATTTCATTTTATGAACAGACCTATGGTAAGGGTAGTTTATCTAGCTTCAGCCTTGTGTGGAGATCATTAGTGTGGCAAAAAAAAAGATAACATGGAAAAATTATCTGAGCTGTGGATTGTATTTCCACCCCATATTGAGAGAGAGGTGACAAAAGTTTTGCCTTCCTACTGCAGTTTTCCTTGAAGTACATGTGAATTTCATTAATCTGAAATTTCATGGTATACTTTTTACATCATCCTTCCTGTAAGATAATACACATGACAATTTGGACATATTTTAAGTATGTAAGTAGAACTTCTCTAGATGAAATTTTGACCTTGAAAACTTCTAGAATCAGTAGGGTTTTGTTACACAAAGGCCACTGCTTTTGCCATTAATCATAACAGACTGTGCCTACAGCTATTGTTGCCTTTTCCAAGTGAATTATTAAAGATATAGAAACATGAGGATATTTATTGCAGATCATTTTATCAAGCCAGAAGGGCAGGAACCATTTTTCAGGCTACAGCAAAAGGCATGTTTTTCCTGTCTTCATTTACAGTGGACTTCTAACTTAGTGCTTTTAGAATACATCAGTTTAAAGTCAATCTGCTATTAAAGGAGGATTTGATAAACCAATTCAATTGTTAAATATTAGTGTTTTCATTCAAAAAAGTATATTCAGGGTCCTTTAATCCATGTAATCTGAAACTCCTTGCATATTTAAGCAGTTCTTCTATTCCTCTTTATTTTTGGAAGCATAGAGGATGTCACCACAAACTCCTAGGGGCTATTTGTTAGATAAAGAAACAAATACTTGGCTGCCTTTTTATCTTAATTAAATCGTCATTGATGGAATGATGTATTGATTTATAGCTCACAGACATGCCAAGATCTTGAGGTTTTAAGTTCAAATGCTAAAAATACTTTCTTAAAACAAAATGAAAATTGGATAGCAATATTACTTCCCCAAAAAGCTCATTGTTCTCTTTCTGTTAGGTTTAATTAGTTGAACCATAGCCAGAAGAAAAAATAAAAAAAGTATAATCAGCAGTCATAAGAAATACATCATTTATATGGCAGATAAATACAGATAGAACTACTGAGACAGTCAAACTGTGGCCCCGTAATAATGCCTGCCCAAGTCACTGATCAGATGGGTAGGATTTTGTGGGGAAGGTATTCATGAGAATGCTGGATGCTGTACTAGGATGCACCAGTTAAGAATTTCCAGGAAATTTGCACAATTCCATATTAACTGAAAATACTAATTTATGCATCCAGTGTCTATTGTCATTCAGAATGGAGCATTGCCATTTGAGACTGACTAACAAAAGTTCCTGTGAAACACCAGCTTGTTTTGTGGAATATTTGCCTATTCAGCCTCAGGTAATTCTGAATTAGACTTGAGCAAAAGTACATTGTGGGGCAGAGGGAAGACAGCTTTTTTCATAAAGTTCCAGAACAAAGTGGAACCACAGAGGTGAATTGATTCCTACAGATAAGACTGGAGAAACTTTGAAACACATCGCCAGTCAAAGTGTTTCTGTTTCTTTGAGCTTGAAGAGCCAAGAGGTAAGTAAATGAGTGCAAGTGCTAATTACATCATTCTCTTGTGCACCCATTGAACATGGCCTGTGGGTGACATTCTAGATTTATATGTGCATAAAAACATAAATATAGATAGGTATATGCTATATTATTACTATCTGTGCTTCAGTTGTAGTTGGTTGAATGGCATCAGTTCCAGTGAGTTGCTGTTTTTGTTAGTCAGCCCTTGTTATCAATCTAGCAATTCATATGTTCCCTAAAACATGTATATAGTGCCCTTTTTGTCAGTGTCAAACCAGGTTTTAAACTTACCATATATGCTAAACAATTAGTTGCATAGTGACTTGCAGAGATTGTGTTTAATACAGGGATGCACCAATGATGTGACCTGACAGACAAAGATACTACCAAGATATACTCTTGTGGCATGGGAAATTAAGTTTTAAAAATTTTTGTGCCACAGTTACCAGCTTTATTCAGCCATCTGAAATTCAGTGCTTGGGCCTATAAGAGGATTTCAAGTGAGAGGGCATCTCATCTTTGAAATGAACTGTGAAAAAATAGTATTGGAATATTCATAGTACTTAGCAGTACAGTAGCTGCTAAGGTATAGATGCTCTTTGCTTCCTTTGTGTCAGAGTAGAACTTGAGTTTGAAAAGTTTGTTGTGTGCAGTGTCTCTCAAAAGTTCAGTTGCCTTTTTTAAGGTGTCTTTACTTTCAGTATTTGCCTAATTTAGGAAGTTTTGGGGTTTTTTTTCCATGTTGCCAGTGTGAAATCAGAGCTTATTTCCCTGGAATATTGCTGTTAATGTAAAACTTGCTTTCAAGAACAGCATGTGCTTTTTTTCTCCATGGAACAAATTAAAAACTTCTTTTTATTTTCGAGGTGATAATTTATACATAAGGTGCTGTAAACATAACTTATATTGCATATAATAACTTGCAGATTCTCCCTTAATCTGAAAACCCAATTAAGTATTGCCAGATAAACTGCTAAACCCTCTTATGGACAAACATGATTTAAATTATTCTACACTTTCCCCTAAGAAGAAAAATAAATTTATTTGTATCTAGAAAGAGGGCTGAAATGAAACATTACAATACAGACATTGAAAGGAGATCATAATGATTTTATACATCTGTAATAATTTTTACTGGATTTTTACAATCGGTCAATATTTTAGCTTTTACAGGTTTTACAGGCTTTCAGTGAATCCTTTTACTAACACGAGAATGCTGTTTTTCTGAAGAAAAAACAGAGGAACATTAGCGAACTTTCATTTCTCAGACAGAATTAGTTTAGGAGCCTCTTTTTCAAAGGAGTCTAAATATACTAAATTTGAGAGCTTGCAACAGTGTGCAGTCTATTCCAGAGCTTTATTAGATTTTTCTCATGATCATGCATCTTGCAGCAATTTAAAGCTATTTCTTCTTGACCTGTTCATTAGATTTGTTTTTCCTTTGCATATTTTAGAATGGCTCTTGAACTGCAGCTCATCTTTTATTTGTATATGGGAGCATTAGTTTGGGTTTGAGAATAAATTAATGATGAAGATATCCAAAACAGCAAACAGTAGCACTAAGATGGTGACAATGATTAGAGATGGTATTTTGAAGCCAGCTCTTGGGCCCTTGGTGGGATGGTCTGAGGTCTCTTGGAAGGATTCCTGTTTTCCAGGTGCTTCCAGGCATGTGTGAAGTCCAGGCAATAATGTCAGTCTCAGTATTTCAGGTTTAAACAAGTAAATTTAGGCAACGCAAACTGCTAGGCTGTCATGGGCATGACCAGCAGGGCACTGCTGAGTGGGGCACTGCTGCTTTCAGGGCCAGGCACATGCATTTCAAATTTCTGAATATGAATTTGACAGGGATTTAAAATGTATTAAATGTGTGAATGACACAGCAGACATCTAGATTGTTAGCAAATTGCAGGCTAGTGTATAGAACATAACTGCATTGCAGGTCCTGTTATTGTATTCAACTCCTAATATAAATTATATTATTTGTTCAGGTACATACACCAGACAGGCTCAATTAATATATTTTTTTATATTATTAAATTTAGGGAGAGTTCTGGTATTTCTGAGATACTTTGCCAGAGATTGAGGCCAACAAGTATATTTTGTGATGAGAACTGAATTCTCTGAGAATTTTGTTTATCTAAAATGGGAGAACCAAAACATAGGTAAAGTTTTGAAGAGTCTGAACTATAAATTAAAAAGTTCCCTCCTCCTGTTATATTCTATGGTGGATTTTAATTGTAAAAAACCAGTAGATTTTTTTCAGAACTAATTTAATGACTAAGTGTCATGGTTAGAGGATATGAAAAAGAGCTGCACTAGAATGCTCTCTCAGCAGAGAATTCCATTATAAATAAAAATATGCACTTGGCTTAGGTAAGTATATATATCAATATTAACAGGCATTTAAAATCTTGACTTTAATATGTTTCATAAATTTCCTTCTGCCAAAGGTGGAAGTCTGTAAGCCACTAGTAATGCTTTTGAAGTAAAGTAATACAGAAAATATAGTATAGTACTCCCAGAAGATGAAGGTGTGAATTTTCCCATACATCATCTTAATGGCAACATTTTCTATGAAATGACATGGGGCACTCCTTTCATATTTCATGACTTTTATTTGCCCAGCTTCAAAATGCCAAATGTGCCAGTGAACAGCACTTTAATATTCATGGATTTCTGGGATGGCTTTGACAGTTGTCAGCTAGAAAAATGGCTTAATTAGGAGAAGTATGACTTGTGATTTCTTCTTCATACTCAGCCACATGCACAAACATACAACATATAACACCACGTTTGTCTTCCACAGAAAACACACAATTCACAAATAAGAGTCTTCTTTTGCCATCACACTTGACTATGTTGATTGAAAATGCATTTTCATGTATTATAATTGCTGGAATAATACTTTAGAGGAAAATATACTCTAATTCAGGGAGTAAAAATCCTGATCAGCACTGGAACTGATGATTTAATATTGCAAATATGACTAAAGTAGCATTATCATTAATTTATGTTATCAAAGAAGAAAATCAAAAACTAAACTACAGGCAGCCATTTTCCAGATAGCTGAGTTATTTGTGTAAGAAAAAGATTTTTGAATAGATTAAAGATAAAGGAAGAGTGTTTTGAAACAACAGAAGTTCTAGTGGGTGATCATGTTCATACTGTATTACTAACAGCAGGAACGTAGAAACTAAACAAAGGTTTAGAAATTAATTGGACTAGTGTTCAAGAAAAATCAAATGCAGTGGCAGAAAATAATGTTCTTAGAAAAGGAAACAGAGTGGACCTAAGACTTATCTTGGATGAAGCCCTGAGCAGTTTGGATTTTTTATAACTTTACACACACTTTCAAGAATAAGAAAAAGTCTGTCAGTGTGAAAACTTGGAAAGTATCTATAATATCAACTCCTTCTAGTTTGTCAAGTACTCACTCAAAGTGAGGTGTGAACATTTGTGTTAAAGAAAATGCCTTGTTTGGACTACTCCAGACATACTTGATATAAATTAAGCATGAAAATGTAGGAAGTTAAGAATCTAAGCATCTTCAAAGAAAACTTGAAGTGATCAGATAAAGTCAGAAATAGTATATTTTGTAAACAACAGTATAAAAAAAGCCAGGAAGCTCTCTTTTAGTTCTGGCACAAAATATTTTAAGAAGGATCCTGAGTTTCTTGGGAGTGTAAGTAGAATGACAAGACTTCAGGATCTCTCATATAACATTATTTAAAGTATACAGACAGATGGAAAAGCATTAGTGTAACTTAACTCTCTTCAGTGAAACCAAAATTCCATGTTTGAATTCTATATGGATCTTTTTAAACTTGGAGTTCTGGTTCTATCAAAACTTTAGGAAAACTGGAAAAGCTTAGGCAAACTTTCAAGCTGTTTTTGTTTGGTTTGGTTTTTGTTTGTTTGTTTTTTTGTTTTTTTTTAATTAGATCTTAGTTTTAATTGACAGGTTAGATTCAAACATGTACAGGATTTAGAGATTTATCACTAGAATATAACAAGTTCTACTGTTTAGCTCAAACCAACAGCTAACTACTTTAAATTGTTGCAATTAATGAAATTTCTTCCCTATATCTGAACCACAAGCTAGAGGAAATTTTTTTTCAGCTTTAGGTCTCACTAAGAATTAAGAGCCCAAGGCAGTGCAGATTTTGTGATCCAAATTGCATAATGAAGTATGTACATTTTAATGTTGTTCTCAACCCAGGCTGTGATTCTGTTTCACTGGTGCCTGTAATAGTATGCTGTACAGAGGTGTTTTTTTATTCCCTTCATTTTATTCAGTGCTTAATTGGTCCTCATATCACTTGTGGATTCTCACTTAAGGAGTTCTGTGAAATCGTGTATATAAACTGCAGATGATGTATACTGCAGGAAAATAGCAAAATGGGACATCCTTATCAGTTCTTGACCAAAAATATTTTCTGCACTCAATTCACAATGATATTTCTTTTAGTATTTAGAGAATTCTTCATCATTTCTTGTCATTTACTGGTGTGTAAGTATTTTTATTTGATGATAGTTTTTGAGCAGTGGAGTTACACAAGTTCGTGAGTAATTGCTTTGCCACACTGAGAGCTTTGTAGAGCTAACTTTATGCAAGACTCATTTCTGAAAAATAAGTAGCATCTTCTTTAAATCCATATGTAGTCAGGGAAGCACTTAAAACAATTTTGAAAATCATTTAAAACATCCAGCTTTCTTAACAGTCCATGAAAAGGTATGGCATCTGATTTAAGTCTTGAAATCTGAACACAAGATTTACTCTTGATATGAGAGAGAATCAGTCATGAGCTTTCTCTTCAGTGGGAAAATCTGGAAAACAAAAATCGGATCTTTTCCTTGTATCAGCAGTGAAATCTGTAGCAGTGGACGTTACTTTGTTCAGGGTTGTCTGGGTTGCTCCATCATAATTAATTTCCCTTTTAGTTACTTTAGGAATCAAAAACATGTTTTTGTAGCTTCTGGAAATGTTTTGGCTTTTCATTATGCTTAATCCCTGTAAAAATGTCTTTTTGAAGAAAGACATTTGATTCATTGCACCTATTTTACTATTAGAGAACTTGTACTTGAATGCATGCATTGTTGTCAGTGCTACAGATAATTAAATCCTGAGAAAGAAGGACAGCAGGGGATTAATTGTTTTTATTAAGAAATTAACAGGAAGTTTGATAAATAATGATGAGGGTAGCCGTGAAGTGCTACTATACTGACTTACTATTTCCATTCATCAATAGTTATTGGCTTTTTCTGGACTTAAATACTGATCCTCTATATACTTTTGTTCATGTGTATATAAATTCAAATGAACTTCCATTAACTTCAGAAGAGTTCTCATAAAATTATATATTCATAAGCTTTGCAGAAGTGGCATTTCAGATTATTAATATTCTAGATATAAACCAGAGAATTAACTTCCACCTGGCATTAGCTGAAATAAAGCCATAGATTTCCGTGATACTGAAGTGATTTACGTCACCGGATTCTTTTTCCTTAGAAGTTTCTAGATTTGATGATTATAAAAATTTGAATTTAGTCAGTCAGTATTAGCAGTATTCAAGGTCAGTTTTGCCACACGCAGAGATGGGAATTCAGGACTTTTTACAGATACTGAGGTGGCTGTGTTTATCTTGGCATCCCAAGTACAAAAATACCCTGCCTTTTTCATGTAACACAGCATTATGTTGCATAAGTACTATTTCATATTCCAGGGTAATATTTTTTCTAATATTGAAATTCTGTAGTTGCTGATGTCTGATAATCAAGAGATAATGTGAGATAATCAAGACATTTTTCAGTGCTGTGGGACTTTTAAATAAGGAATACTAATTGGTCTCTTTTGTCATCTGGATGAGGAATAGGTCACTAGAGAATATAACATTCTCAGGTGACATGCCATTATACAACAGGGACATCTCTGAGAAATTCTTTGACATGATTTGCCCATAGCCATAGTCAAATTTATTGTATTCTAGCACAGCGAGTAAATCTGCCATCAGTCTGTCGGTCACATCAGTAAAGGTCCCTTTTCTCAGGTGTCAGTCCATAAATCCTTCATTGTATTTATTGATTGAGCCACACATTATTTCACATCTGGCCTTCAGAACAGCAAGAATTTGTTTTTTCATCAAAAAGAATATTAAATGTAAATTGCAATAACATATAATGAAAAAATCTGCATCCTGTTGACACATATTGTCCTTGATGTAATTCATCTTTGTTACTTCCCATGTGAATAAAATTAGCAAATTGTGGGAGTTTTTTGTAAATTTACAAGTGATTTTGTTAAAAGAAGGAGTATACTTCGCTGGAAACTCTGGAAGTTTAAATTATAATCTAGCATGTTCTATTTTAGTGGATGTAGTACTTAGTATATGTTCAGAAAACAGCACAAAAACGAGTGGAACTTGTTCTTATGTGATGTATACACTAAAAAGTCATGAAAGTGTAAAATGCACTGGGCTTTCACTCATTTTCACTTGCTAATTTTAGTATAACTATAATCAGTTACAATAGTCATGATTTAAAGGGGAAAAAAAGGCTGCACCAGTTAGCTCTGAAACAAAAATGTCAAAAGCTGTACTTGTGAGTTGATCACAGCAGTAACATTTTCAGTGATGTACATTACCCATATGGCTCTGTAATTTTCTATCAAGCTTCTGTCTTTCTTTATACTACTGCATCGTAGACTTGGTCATGTTTGGTATTTTAGGATTTTGAGCAGATTTAAATTTTAGCCTTTTTTATAGTGAAGTAGAACTCATGGAAGAAGGGGATTTTATTTTTTCAATGACAGGCTTAATTCATGTGTAGCTATTTTTGGGTTGTTGTGTTGTTTTATATAAGTAGGAATACCTACTTATATATATAATTATATAATTATGCTACTAATTTTAGTTAGGAATAAAACAACAAAACATTAAATTTTTAGGAACATATACCAAAGGCAGGTACTTTTCCATATTATTAGTCCATCCTATTAAGAATCTTCCATCCTATTAAGAAAAACGACATTTGTTTGAATGTATTAATTTGAATATTAGCAAGCAATGATAGATAATGAGTCATGCTATTGAATGGAGCACTAACATTACAGTGAGACAAATCATCAGGTACAGCCTTCACCAGGGGCTGTTTTTGACCTTTTTGTATAATGATGAATTTCTTAAAACTGCAGGAATGTGAGATTACAAAAGGAAAATTGCAGTTTGCATGTGTATCTTCTCTATTCCTTGGCAGCATCAGGAAGGGTTCTTGGAAATTATCCAAAATATAGGTCTAAAGTCCATGAAGATGAGGAGATGGACTTTAGGAAGTGGACTGAACATGCAAATCCAAGCCAACACCTTTTATTTGAGAATGTATCAATTGTGATGACAGACTCCACAGAATTGCACAGAAATAATGAGGTTTCAGTTTATGATGTTTGAGAAGACTGTGCTGAAGACTAAGCAGAGACTTTTGAATTCCAAATTTGGAGTTTAAATGATAGTATTGTTTGCATATACTTTGCCTATGTAGTCATTTCCCCACATTTGAAGTATGTGGCTATCCTTCTTTACAAAGATGTGGTACAGGTTTACATGTGCTGTGACTCAGTAAAATACTACACCATTTCAATTATTTATTGAGGTCCTCAGTCTTGATGCACTCCTCAAAGCAGCATCTCTTGGCTCTTATTTCACCTGCTCTGCAGTCCTTATCTGCACATCAGCCATCTCTGTCTGCATGGCACCCTCTCTCTGATGTCCTCCATCCCTTCAGAGCCTCCCCTTTGATTGCTTTTTAAATTATTGAATAATGCCCCTTGATTGCTGTGGGTCTCTGGCACACTCATCCAAGGCAGTCTGCCAGCTTCTCCCTCTTTTCTAACCTTAGTTCCCCAAAACATGCATTGGCCTTTTGTAGGTATTTCAGATCTCCCTGAAAACTGCTGGGACATCCCCATTACTGCATGTGTCATCCCTATTGCAAAGACCCTCTCTGTCACCTAAATGCAGAGATGTTTTTATTTGGCTGTCATCAAATTCAATTCATAGCAATTGGCAAGTAGAAAATAGAAAAAAAAACCCCAAACAACAAGCTGTTACCTTACAGCCTCTCTTCTTTCTTGCCATACCAGCATGGCTGTTTTTTAATTACTGCAGTATGAAAAGTTTCTAGTATGTTCTGACTCAGTTTACTTCTTTTAGGTTGTATCCTAGCACTGTAGCTAGTTAAACAGTAAAACTCTAGAAAAGCCCACTACCTATCTACCCACTTACCTGTTTGTATCTCTGTATTTTCAGTTAATTCAGCTAGACTATTGATGATAATTAAGAGGTTGTACTTGTTAGCAGGGCAAAAGTTAAGCATATTAGTAATAAACAAAGAGATATGCAAGAAGTAAGTTAGGAGTAGAGGTATAATTTAGAAATTTATCATAAAGCCCAGGTCCTGTCATTATGCTGAAGAATTAAATGGAAAGGTCAATACTTTAATATTCTCTCTGCCTCATCACATATGCTATTAAATGTCAGGGCTTTACTAATGTGCATACTAAACTCATCTCTCATATTTTGGTCTCTTTGTCAGAGACTGTTGTTTTTCCAAAGTGGCAGAAGACAGTCCATTTTTTTAATAGTTCCAATAGAAAGTGTCCTGAGGGAATTTTGGAGGGGAGGATGGCTCTCATGTTTTGTGTGATTGTAAAACCCTTACTAGGGACACTATTTCACAACATCATTACACTGAGCTTAAGCATAGACAGGGTGCCTGCTGTCCTCCTCTGCTGTTCACTGTCATTGTTTAATTGACTAACCCATCAGCTGCTCTTCCTCAGTTGCTGTGTCCCTGCAGCTCTCTATTGATTTTATGGTTAGAAAAAGTTCACTGAGACAGCTGTGCTTGCATGTAGCTTGGTATTTTAAGTTTTGGACATTGCTTTCAATTTATTTAAATTTATATATAGTAAACAATTATGGTGGCTTAAAGCATTCATTAAAATAAAAATTGAGATAGGGTATACATTTATTATATAAATAATAGGAAGGTGCATACCACAGGGTGAATAACAAATGTGTCAAAAAAGTATGTTAGTGGAATTTTATCCAGCTTTTTTTCTTACTCCATAACCTGGAAAAGAAATTCCAAATCTCTAAAGCAAAGCAACTGTTGAATGATTTGTTTAATGAATTACATAAAAAAAACCCCTCTATATTGTTTTCATAAGAATAAATTGATCAAATTTTGTTCATTTTTAGATTCTAGCCTGATGCTTTTATATCCAAAAATGAAATTATATTTTTCATTAATTTTTAAATTCCTTGGTAAAGGAAGTTCTAAATATAATAATTATAATATTAACTAATATTAATAATGTATTTTTAGGAAAGAAAAACATTTTGAACAGTTGAATTTAATTTTATTAGTTGAATGATTCACCTTTCTTCATCTGTCCATGGAATGGTTAAGTGCATGGCTAACTTTGGCTCTGTAATTATCTCCATTCACCTCTGCTTACCTAGGTCACAAAGGCATTCAGGGTTAGACATGTCCAGTTTGCATGTGTGAAAGCCTTTGTTCCTTATCAGTCCACATCAATTTATTTCAAATTGCTAAAGATTTGAAAAAGTGCAAATCTGTAGAAAACCTTCCTTTCTCTGCCATCTCACATGCACTTTATTCTAGTCAGGACTGGAGCACATGATCTCTCAAACCAGAATTGCAATTTATCTCCCTGTGTGAAATCAGTTGTGTATCTAGGCCTTTAGATCAATAGAGAGTCTGAGCAGGGCAGTAGAGTTACTGATAGAGGGCAACCCAGATTAAATTAAATCAGGACACATTCAACTAGTTTTGGTAGAGATGTTTGGAGATAACATGGCATGGAAAAGAACAGGACAGTTGTGACAGCATCACATTACTGCTGGCAGCTGATATGCTGTCACCAGTATGCTTTTAGATCTGACTGTAGAAGTATTATTTATTGGTGCCTGGGCTGAGTTTTTCATGTGTGTATGGGATGCAATAGTAATATAATTGCATATAAAAGCAAATAGTAATCTAAAATTAGTAGAGTAGCTGTATGTAAAACACTTGATTGTTTCAAAGATACAAGTTTATGAAGCCTGTCAAACAGTTCGGTCTTTCTCAAGCATAAAGCTCTAAGGAACAGGACAGAATTATTTCATCTGCAACTCTAAAACTACATGCTGCATGTAATATTTCAAAATAAATGAACAGAACGAAATGCAGCAACTGAAGTATTTGTTTGAATAGAGGGATGGAGTCTAGCCAAGAGTTTTTCTTAACAAGAGAGCGTATGACAAGGTTGTCCCATTGGCATTGGGAGTGATTCTAAGGCAAAGAATTCCTTGTCTCTCAGTTGTGCACTGCCTGCTCTGAATTCTCTTTTGATTTTAAAAAGTCACATGTCGTGCTAATTTAAAATGTAGTAGATTGGATGGAGAGAGAAACAGAATACTAACAGATGATGATTATCCTTTTTTCAGTTTGTTTGTTTGTTTTGTTTTGTTTTGTGTTTTGTTTGGGGGATTTTTTTTTTTTTTTTGTGCTTCAAGGCTTGTAAACTAAGCCACTATATTATGTTATCACATGTTTGAAGCCTGTTTAGTCATCAGCAGTGGGTGCTGTGGGCTGTTTAGTAGATATAAATATCAGCTCATTGGCATACTGAAATTTGGGCTTTTACACTCCCAGCCTCCTCTGAGTTCCAGTCCCAGGAGTACTTGCAACTTCAGTCTCCCTGATCATGCTGGCCATGTCTTTTCCCTTTTTACCCCTTGACACTCTTTCTGCTCCATGGTCTGTCTGGTAAAAAGCAGTCTTACCCTCTGTGGCAGGCTGCCACAGAAGAGTTAGAGATGGACTTGGGTAAATGATGCTCAAATAATTCTGTTACTAAGTTCCACATCGATTAATTGCAACCCCATCTGTTTTTCCCAGTAGCCTGTTTCGGAATATGTGGAAGGTAAAAATCAAAATCCAAAATAATTAGGATGCTACAAAATAATCTTCTTTCATCCTCTTTGCTGGTGGTAGTGGAAAGAAGAGCTCTGATCCTGCCCTCCAGCTGCTGCCCAGCACACTGCTATCTGCTGGAAATGGAGATATGATCTGTATTTTAAATATTAGCATCATATATATATATATGTGTGGCAGTCAATCCTTGCTGTGTTGCTAAGAGTCCCCTGCATCTTGCTTCCCTGCCAGGTTTATCAGCCCTTGTTTTTTAACCAACCTCTTGGAAAACAATTAATGCCCGGCAGCAAAAACATCTGTAAACTATGCTGACTCTAAGAGTAGGAAGCTTGGACTTTGGATTTTCATTTCAGAAATTTTATTCTGCTAATAGTAACACACAGAGCTGCTTCTTTTTTTACGGAGTGATTTTAAAGTTACTCCTCTAGTGATTCAAAGTGCAGATTAAACATTTGTAAGATTCTTCATTATCTACAGAATTTTTGATTGGAGACTCCCTGGTATGCACTGCATGTAAAAATATTTAAAAATTAGCTATTTTTGAATTACTGGCTCAACAGAGAAAAAAGTCCTGATGTCTGAAGTGTACACTGCTTTCAGCTAGAAAGCAATTTTGTGTGATAAGTGTAAGTGTGAAATGAATATGAAAAGATTAATGAAAATAATGGGAAAGTTTAGGAACAGCATTGGGTTTAAATTTGTTCTGGGTAAAAAATATGTAATTATAAGTACTGTAATCTTTTTTTGCCATAATTACATTTGAAAAATTAGAAGATAATTAGTGCTAAGGAGCATTCCCTTTTATTAATTTCTTGCTAGATGCTTTTTACAACATTCTCAAGTCATTACATGCAGCAAACTACTGCATTTAAAATCTGTAATCCATAGTATTCTAACCTCAGTGTGTTTTTCATGAGCTGAAAACAAGGAAGGACATTATTCCTGTTTTTAAAGCCAAAGGGAGGGTCTTGCATTACATATTTTCTCCTGAACATTGCTTTTTTTTTTAGGGTGGTATGTTTGTAGAGTTCTTTAGAGGGTCAAAGGTAAGGAACTGTTCAAGTTCTGAAATGTAGCTGAGTCCTCTATGAATCCTGCTCATGAATGTATGTACCTGTATCCAACATACAAACCTATAAAGTACCATCTCCATTATCAGCAGGAGAAAAGATCATTGAAAGTTAATTCCTGATTGAATTTGAAAACTGAAATTTCCTTATCCTTTTTCCTTACTCTAAACTGGAACAGCATTTGTCCTGTTTTCCAATTTTGTAAATGAAAATTATCAATCACAGCTGAATTTTCTTATGAAGAGTTATAGTCAGAAATAGTAAATTTAGACCAAGATACCTAGGTGTGCTTCATGCTTCACTGCTAGTGGCAGCACTGGAAACTCATTTTGGCAATGTTCAGACTTGATGTTATGGCATTAAATATTTTAAATACTAGAAGGTTGAAATGAATTTAGAAATACTTTAAATTATTCAGTCACATTATTCAGTATATTACTTTGAATTATGTTATTTGTATTAATATAGTATTAATATAGTGTAATTAGTGCAAAAATGTTGCTAACTATGATGTCTCAGTAGACGAGAAGATGTAACAGGTTAAAGCATCAAGAGGAAAAATATGTGTGCTTGTTGCTGATCAGAAAAAAAAATTAGAGTAATGTGATCTCTTGAATTGAGAATTTAATATGCTTTATTCACTCACTACATTATGATAGCTTAGAAATTTTCGTATCAATAACTTCATATTTTAAGCTGGAATTTGTGCTTTGCTCTATTAATTTTTCCTGGGCATGTCTGAAAGCAGAGCTATTTGCTTGGCCATGAGATTTAGGACTCTGCAAAGAAAGAGAACAATTCATCTCTCAACCCCAACTTAAAGTGTTTCTGGCAGTTAGATATAATATTTAACACTTCACTAAGTGACTGTCGAGTAGAAGCACTGACATCTGACACTACAAAGACTAAAATATTCATACATATTAAAAATACAGAATGTAAGAAATAGGGCTCTCTACTCACATTCATTGCTAGGAGTTAAGGCACATATATTAATCATATCTTTGGTATCCCTCTGTACCTTCAATCACTTGCCCAAAACCAAGGATGCAACATGCAGCTTTTGAGCAAGTTTTAATCTTTGTTTTGAATGCTGATCATATGGGAAAAAAAGGCAGAAATCCTTCTTTTAAAATGTATGGTATTCATTCAAGACTTTTCAAAAGTGATCTTTTAAAAGGAGAAAGAAAAATCACTTTTCTCTCTTAGTTTTGGCAAATTAGAAAATCTCACACAGCATAATGATTAGATGGAGCCATTCAGCATTGGCATATCCACTCCTCAAAAAAATCATATATATGAGAATTGAATCAATCTGAAGAGGGCTTCTTCAAAAATTAGCTGTTGCACAGGGGGAAAGCTACACATTCTGTTCTGTTTTGTTTTCTTACTTCTGTACAACTCTGTATTTGAAAGTAAAGAACCAATATTTGTTCTGCATCTTTCTTTACTTCTGTACAGGCAGTGGGGCTAGCAAGGCAATGTACAGTGCAAACTATACCAGAGTTATAATTTCTGCTAACTCTTGTTTCTCTGCTCCAATAGAAATCTTCTTTTGTGAATATTCATCTAAAGTGGCAATACTTTTGGTTCTGGCAGGTCTTGTAATGCTTTTGAAATGCTTTCCTATTTAGTATGCTTATGGGAAGCTTCTGTATGCTTCTCTAGGAAGGAGCTGGAGTAAAGTGGGAGAGAGGGAAAGACATTTTTCTGTCCTCACTTGGGAATCTGTGTTCTTAGCTTAATGGGAGGAACAAACAAAGCCTGTGATCCACAAAGACAAAAAACATTCATTTGAAATGGTATGTCAAATATAAAGAAAATACAAATCAATTTTTTTGTTTGTTTATTTCAGAAAGTTATATTTCTTTGCCATATCTGTGATTGAATAGAGAGGCAAATGATTACTTTTTTGATTTGTAGGATCAGCAATATTGCTTTTTATAAAACTGTTATTTTTTTCATGTCTGGTTTGTGAATTTAATTATCTGATGGGTTTGTGCAAATGTCAGGTTTCTGAATGAATTATAGGTGAATGGCTTAGATTTACTAAAGAAATGCATGAATTCAACTGTACTGAACATTTCTCTTGTACTTCTAGTCAGTCACTGCCCAGGCAGTTGTTTTATCAAATTTTTTGCCTTTTATCCATAGATTAAAAAGTATCCTTTTTTTGTCATAGTATAAGCAGTTTAATCAGTTGTAAAAGGGAAACAGTGGAAAAGAAATTTACTTAGTTTGGAAAAGTCTGTTTTCCAGATTGTTCTGGTTTCATCTAGGGTAATTTTCTTCTTAGTAGCTAGTGTGGGACTATGTTTTGGATTTGTGCTGGAATTTGGGGATGTTTTATTTATTGCTAAGCAGGGCTTACACCAAAACAAGGCCTCTTCTGGTCCTCACCCCATGCCACCATTGAGATGACCAGGGGTGCACAAGGAGTTGGGAGGGGGACACAGCTGGGACAGCTGACCCCAGCTGGCCAGAGGGAGGGTCCATACCTTATGGGATATTCTGCATGGGTCAGTTAGTGGTATGCAGTTGTCTTTCATTTATGTGATATTTCTATCTTGGGTTTTTTTTATCTCTCTCTTTTTTCTTTTCTTCCCCCTGCTATTTTCCTTTTCATTTGAATTTTTATTATCACCATCATAATCATAATTTTCTATCATATTCATGTACTATTGCTGCTATCCTTCTTTCAGCTGTTAAACTGTTCTTACTTCAGTGCATGCATTTTCTCCCTTCTGCCCTTTGATTCTCTCCCCCATCCCACTGAGCAGGAGGAGTGAGTGGCTGTGTGGGGTTTAGTTGCCAGCTGGGTTTACACCATGACTCAGTTACACACATAACTGACTCCCAGCAAATTTAAGGAGACATTAATTTTTATTTGTTTTGTGCAGAACTGAGAGATGCTGAGCTTGCCAACATGATAAATTCCTCAGTGCCCTTCCCTTTCTTTGATGAATCCTTGAAAACTGGTGCCTAGATTTAGTGTTGTTGACATCAAGTTAGATTAATAATTGACAAACAAAACTAAACAAATAAAACCCTTATGCAAGTAATTTCCTGTAATTCTGAAAACTGAGAGAACATTTTTATTAAACTGAAATCTTGATGACTAAATAGAGAACATTCTTTTTTGGTTAGAAAACTAAGAAAATAATTTATTGCTCAGTGGAGTAAAAAAAATACATATAAATAAATATCAAAATGAATAACATTCTATAAAGAACAAGAGCAATGCCACAATTATATTCTGACACATTTTTTTAAAAAAGTTATAAATTAACTCTGCATTTTTGAGTAGAACCTTGTAAGCATAGAAATCTAGAAATGTCTCTCTATCAACTTTATTCCAGATTCCAAATGCAAGAGGAAACAATACCATTTTCACCTGGAACATCACCTTTTTACTTGACACCATGTTTCATGTCTATAGCAGGCGTCCTTGTTATTTTCTTGCTCTTGTTTCATTATTCAAGGAGTCATAGGTAAATGATTATCACAGTTAGGGTTGGTGATTTTTTAAAAATTAGTTGCTGTTATTTTGCATTGGATTTCTGTCCCACCAAGTAGAAGAATTTTCAAAATATTAAGCATTTGCTGATATTTTGTGACTAGTAGAGGAGCTCTGAGAGGTGAACAGGAATAGTAGCAAAGCCTAGATTACAATTCTGAGGTTATTAAAACTAGATAAAAGGAACTTTTAAAAAGCAGCATCTAATGTTTCTGCTTGACATTCCAAAGAGAGTTTTAAAAAAATTACTTTTCAACTTCTGATGATTAAGGATCATAAAAATACTTTAATATGCATTATTTTTGCCAGGTAACTTAGTAGTGCTGTTTGCTATATATCAAATTGACTTTCACAAAGATGTTTTAATTATGGCTTGAAAAGTTTTTATTGAAAAGTCAAATCATTACTTGAGAAAAAAAAGAAAATTACTACTAATGTTATCTGTGCAGCAATTACTTAGATTTCTAGTTGTGCTTCTAAGATGTTTTCAGGGGAAAATTATAGTCTCAGCCAGTTATATTGTGAGCAGTGCTGTCTCAAGGAAATGAGCTAAAATTCTAGAGGTTGGATGTGATATAAACCTTTAGTTTTATCTTATCCATAAAAGTGATTATCTTTCTATGATCTTAGTGTTGTAGAAAATATTTGGAGTGCGTGGACTGTGAAAGTTATTAAAAACAAACAAAAAACCCAAGAGGTTATATTCTTTCCACTACTGAAATGGTAACTGCACCATAAGTTTGCTAAGTGAGACTCAAGTTGAAATGACAACACATTCTGTAATAACTATCCTGAGAGTGCAGTTTCTTTGTGATTCATGCTCTGTCAGTGCAGTCGTTTCATGCACTTCTGCCTTATAAATACATTCCAAAACCACTTGTCTTGATTGGCAAACTGATTTGTTTCAGATTTTAAGATATAAGTTTGTGACTATTGGTAAATGTAACTAAGAAAAACCTTAAATGTTCTTTAGCTAGACCAGTACAAAAAAAAAAAAAAAAAAAAACCAAAAACGTATGGGGCTTTTTTTTTCCTCTTTTGTATTGTAAGTGGTCATTAAGCTCTTTTCTATCATTCTTACATAGCTTAAATTTCTTGATAGAGTTCACAGCTTCTTTTTTATGAGTTTAGAGTTCTTGAATTTCTTTTTTGCATGAAAATAATCATTACAGCACAGGATACATGGAACATCCCATATGTTACTTGATCTCTGTATTGGGTAAAAAGCTGCAAGATGAGATTTTAAACTATGCAATAGTTTGCATACAAATCAACATGAGGTGAAGTCATGGTGACTATGGGTCTATGACACCATTTTCCTTATTGCTAATTTTAAGTTGGAGCAAAAAGAGTTGGAGGAGGGACCAGATCCTCAAGGATTTTTAAAAATGTGTTTTCTTCTTTATCACTTGGCTCCTGAATTAAACTCCAATCCTGAAATTCCTAGTCAAATTATGACCAGTGGCAGAAAATTAATTATGACCAGATGAAGAGTCCAGCTAACCTCCTAACCAATGCCTTTTTTACTTTAGACAGTCACAGACATTTGGCTGTCAAAAGTACTGTAATTAAATTAAAATAATCAACAATAGTATTTACATTTATTTCTCGATACAGCTTTTTACTTCATTTCACATTAAGGAAAACGGTTGCATGATTAATGTTAGTGTGTGTCATTTGGTTATACTGCTGCACTCCATAGAAGAAGGACTGACCCTGCATAATACACTGGATTTTGTTCTTTTCCATGTTTTGTTTCCTCTTATGTTTCCAATAACTTCACGTGTCTTGGAAGAGCTCTGTTTTTCTTAATAGTTGCACTCTCTGTAGTTCAGTTCTTCCATTTGTGGATGATAGGGCTCAAAGGAAGGTCTCATTCAATGACTCAGTTCCAATGGCTTTGAAGTTATTAATAGCTTTCTACAGAATACTCATTAAACCACCACTCTGCCTCTCTCCAGGTCTTTTGTGAACACTTTCCAAGATGGTGACCTGGTTGCCTTTCTTTCAGCAAAACAACCCAATTAGCCTCACTAAATGTGCTTGCATTTATTTAGGCATGTTTTTCTTTTCATACTTCAAGGACTATTTCTTCATGTACTGACAGTAACTACTTTTCATTGTTTTCATTAGCTCTCCTTATGTACTTATAAAAAATTACTCTTTCAGTAGTATTTTTTTTCTAGTGTGTATTAACTCATTCTAATTTTGTTCATGCCTCTTACTCTTGCAATACAGAATAACTATTTACTGTTTTACATTCTTTGCTGTCACACTAATTCAACCATACAGATTACCAGCATATTTACAGTATTATGCGTTTATCTGTATCAATACACCAGAAAGTTAATTGCCTCACTAACAATGCCTGTACAGCCTCTCCATGTACAATCTCCAGCATTTAGTGCTAGTTTTGTAACTTGGTCCACATTCAGTATATATTTTATTTCTTGTATATTTTCCTGCAATACAGTTACCTAGTCAATATTTTGTGTGGTTTATATGTGGTCCTGTAGAGCTTTTCCTCTCTTAATTGTATCTCAATAAAGTCTCACTCAAATGATTGTAGCATTTATACAGTAATATTTTGTCTTTAATCAAACTGTTAACCACTTTAAAGTGTTTTCATAATTCTTGAAAAAAAATTTGATTTTACCATATTCTTGATTACTTCACCTTCTTATTTGACAGAGCACTGGTTAAGATGTAGTCTTACTTTTTGTCACTTCTGTAATAATCCTGCACATTTTTCAGATGTTCTTTTGTACTATTTTTCAACCTTAGGGGATTGCTGTTTCCTCTGGCTCTGTGACATGTGATCATGGCTATATATATTGCCATAAATGTAGCAGTTGTGGATTTCTGTGGCTATGGTTTTGGTTATACAAGCATTTCTTAGGGTCTTACTAAGACACAGAGCACTGAGTATGGATTTGCAAAAGGTTTTATCTCTATAAACCTTCCTATTAATAGAAACTCCTATGGTAGAGGGGAAAGGAAGGAATGCATCTGCCTGGCATCCTGAAGTCGCCAGTCTAATTAGGGTAAGGGTGTTAGCAGCACATGCAGAGGTGTTCCAATCTGCAGTGATTTTGCGGGCTGAACATTTGAATGAAATCTCCTGCTTTCACTCTGCTTTGACACTTGACATTGAATCAGCTTTGCTTTCTGTGTGCTCTTCTCTTCAGCTGCACTGTGCGTCGGAGCTGGGTTGGATGTCTGGCAGTGTTGCCACCTGTTTCATGTCACTCTATTTGTTCTTTAGCAACTCTTCAGTACAGTGTAAGAGAGCTCTTGAGTCTGTTTAAGAATATAATTTGGACTCTCTTGCTAGTAATCAGTGTCATATTTCAATTGTAAATACAGTAGAAACAGATAGAGTTGTTTATCTTCTTAAGGAGGAAATGGAAGTCCATTACCATAATCGTGAGTCCATTAACATAATGTCTGCAGCTATAGTGTCATCACTGGACATGGTAGGAAGTGCAATTCTATTCTACACACCTTCAGTGCTTATCTTTTTCTCAGCCTTACTAACACAAATGTACAGTTTTTACAACAGCCACTGAGAACCCAATATATCCCAGCTGAAGTCAGCGAGATAGCAAAATAGTGAGTGAGACATATAGAACTGAGTAATCATGTAAGATTATGCCAGTAAGAGATTCATTGTATTGTAAAACACTTCAAGGTGGTATGCAGAGGACCCAATTTCTGTATTTTTTGTTGCATTAGATATTTTTTATTGGTTTATTAATTGACAGTTATGATATTGCAACTTGAACTTAAAGAAGAAAATGTAAATTACTGAAAACTTCAGAATATTTATCTTCTAAATAAAAATAATGCATTATGTTATTATAGTGCATTATCAATGCACAATTGATCTCTTAACTGACTATTTTAGTAATTTTTTTTCTCTTCTAAAATTTGGGAAGGTTAACAGCTCTCTTTGGATGGTAACATCACAGAGTCATCATAGAATTGTTTGGATTGGATGCAGCCTTAAAGATCATCTGGTTCCATGGTCAGGGATGCCACCCATTAGATCAGATTGCCTGGTGCTCCATCCAACCTGGCCTGATCCATTCCAGGGATGGGACATCCACAGCTTCTCGGGACAACTTGTTTCATTGTCCCACTACCATCTGAGTAAAGAATTTCTTCCTAATATCTAATCTAAATCTGCCTTCTTTTAGTTTAAAACTACTCACCCTTGTCCTATCACATATGATGTGTCACACACTACACAACACAGAAGTAAATATAAAAGTAGGTCTCTCTCTGTAGTTTGCTAAGTGTAAAGAATATAGATGCAAAATCCCCACATTCATGTTTTGTATAGAGTTTATGTCAAGGATTCAGTTATTTCCGTTATTTCCAATAGAATAATATGTGAAGAAATATTTAGTCTTAAAAATGTAATGAATTATATTACTACTTAATTTAATGTGACATAGATTACAGTAAGCCAATAAATTATATGCATCCTTAGATGGGCTTTGAAACATTTTATGGCCAAGATCAGGATGTAAATTGAAAAACTGACATACCATTTTAGAATAATGATACAGCTGCAACAGGAGAGAGATGGCCAAGGATAAAGAGGCAGACTCATTTTCTAAGGTAATTGCACCTGTGCTTCTCTCATGGTTTTTGACATTGCAAGAGTAAGGCCTTAGAAAGTGACTTCAGTTTATTGCCAGTGTTCTTGTCTGGGACAGGGAAAGTGCAAGTCTGGAGTCACATGTCTTATGGAGTAACATTTATTATAAAAATATTCTTATTAATAAATTATGGATTTGTAGTTTACCAAAAAGCTGCAGGCAGTAAATAAAAAATACTTTAGGTCCAATTACCCAGCTAATTTTTGCTAATGGTTTTTGTGCTCATGACAGACCAAGTAGTTTCCTTCTCACACAGTTGTTAGCTTATTTTCTTTCTCTTTCCTCTACCCCATTTGAGGTTCAAGTTTTTATATGACATTGCAGGTTATCTTTAGATTTAAATATTTTGACCAAAAATCAAATTTTTTGCTTTAGGAAACTTGTAGCTTGTATTTTTTCATTTTTGAAAAAGAGCCTTTCTTGTCTTTAATTCTGTAGCTATGAATCAGTTGAATGAGTATTAAATAAGAACGTTTATTCAGGTCTTTTATCTTTTTTCTTTCAGTCCTAAGAAAATTTGAATCATTGAATATGTCACCAAACATGATATATGCGATTACTGTGGAGCTATGAGCCATTTTAAAAGGACCAATATTGTAAGAGATTCTAATGATAATCATTATGTTTAACAAGATGTCCTTGTAAAGGTAATGTGTGTACAATTTTATTTGCCTTGGAGAACAGTTTAAATGCAGATTAGCAACACAACCTACTCGCTTTTGAAATATGTAAGTGGAGTTGCACTATATTCAGACTTAGGAGAAGATATCAATATGGCATGACTGTTAGTATCTAATTTAGCAGGCTAAATTACCTCACTAATCTCCCTAGAATCTCTTCAAAGTGTATGAGAGAACACGGCTTCTCCAGAGAGCAATTCTTTAGCAAAAGCCTAATTTAAGGTGCTGAATTGTCCTCTGGAGGAGTTTATTGCTCTCCTTTGAATAAGCCAGGAGCTTGGTTAATAACTACTAATTCTTTATCATCATGCTAAGGTAGGTATCAAAATAGGAAATCAGAATGTGTATGCAAAGTTGACCAGTTTGGGAAGGTCTGTAATTCTAGGCAAAATAGCTCACTTTGGTTTCTCCTTTCTATAACCCCAGACTTCTTGTTGAGGAGCAGGAAAAGAAATGCTTACAATTACCTTTACCAAAATACAAGGTTTGAAAACAGGCATGAGGAAATCACAATTTCACATAGGTGTTAGACTAAATGCACGGAGGAAGACCAGAAGCAGACTGAAAGAGGCTGTTTAAAAGAACCCATCAATCTACAAATTCCTGGGTGTTACCAAGGTGTATCTTACAAAGCCTCAGAGGCATGCTATCCCCTCCCTGAACAGTCTTTCAGCAGCAGCAGCAGAGTTATAAGTACAGCCTTCCTGAAGGAAAGTGTTTTTCCTGAGACCCCATAAATAGCATCTGCCAAGCTGGGGCCAGAGAACTCATCTCGGGACCTGCACAGCTGCTGCCTTGGAGCTGGCAGAAGCTGTAGTGTTGGCGTGGGGATTTCATTGATTTGCCTTGAAATTGCATGGTGGTTGCACTAACTGAAATAGAATGTTTTCATAAAGTCTTTAAGTTGATGTAATAATTGTAGGTAGTTTTCTGCTTGGTAGGTGTTTGTTTGCTGAATATATGCAATTTAATATACACAGAACATGTATATAGGAGCAAAGAGCTCATCAGAGAAACCTCAGAGGTGAGCACAATTTCTGGGCTATGAAAAGCTTTTAAGCAGTACTGAGCTTCCAAAAGCCAGAACGAGTATCTTGAGATTGAGCCAGTTTATGGCCTTGTAGGACCTCCTAAATTGAATTTGATTGAATTTGAGCTAGCTCAACCTTCTGGTTAGACTGTTTCCCAAATTGGAGTAATTGCACTAGAACTGTGAAGAGATTTATTAGCCCTTCAGTTCTTCCATCTTCTGGCCTAATTGTATCCAGCAGACTCAAAAAGATTTTAAAAAAAATTCTAAGAAAATGAAGAAGTAAATGGAATAATAATACAATACTAGAGAAGTCTACCTGTTTTATTTTGTGGGGTGGTTTTTTTGGATTTTTTTTTTTTCAGTGAGTGAGAATGGGATAGCTTTAAAATATCACCTAGATTTTCCTGACTGTTGTGGGTATCACTGTACTGCAGTCAGAATGTATAACTACCAGATTAGTTAGGCTCGCTGACCTGAATCGTTGTTGATGTCATGACTCTTCAGATTCCTACATGAATTATACAGTCTTTATATGACCTTGTATATCAATTTGTATGTATTCACTGATATTGCTCTTCATATTCCTATGATTCCTCTCATGTATCAGTGAAGTAATTAGATAAAACCTCCACTGATGAATTACTGGTATGTTGATTTGATCTAGAGATTTCTAACAGATATTTAATGTGTTAATAGCATGTCCTGTTCACTCTGAAAAATGAGAAGCTTCTTAAATAATATTTGTTCAGGTTTGTGTAACACAACAAAGCAGAGATACTGAAGCTCTCTGAACTACTTTCAGACAGCACAAGGTAATTGCATACAGCTGCAAGTTAGCAGCTGACACAGTACTCCACCTGGGTATATATTGCTCTGCTTGTAGTGTAGATAATTAAATAAAGCAGAAAAGATTAAATGCAATTTTCCTCTTTTATATCTCTATGTTAATATAAGGTCTTCGTTTTAAGTAAATTGAAACTTAAAAATGAAGTATTGGGAGCAATGAAACAAAAAATTGTCTAATAATGGTATAATTAGTGCCATCCTATGTTGTTTTACTAGAAGATACTCTTCTTGATGCAGATGAATCATTTTGTCATTATTATTTTGGCATGTATTGTTTGAAATAGCTATGTTTTTTAATGCAGGAAGTTGTATTTTCCTAATAAATCAAATATCACAACCTTCGCATTGTCTAACTTACAATTTCAGTTCATGAGCTTCAGTTCCTTACCACAATGCTTTAATTTACAGTTCTAACATGACCAATGCCAGTAAAATGCTCTAGTATATTATCTGGCAATAAGTAAAACCTGTCAAAAATTGTTAAAAAGAACAGTGCTTAACAAAAGACATATGCCTCATAAATAATATGTCATGACAACTGGCAGCCCTAGTAACGTATTTGAAAGAAAATGCTGAAAAAAGTAACCAGCCATAAGGAGCTAATGGGTTATTTTTGCTAGAAATCTGTCATAGACTTTTCCTGTCACAATATTACTGCATTTGTGATAAAGCAAAAGGATTTGTACTGTGATTTTTTTAGCATACTATAGAAATTTCAATTAGCAAGCATCATCTCACATTTATTTTTATAAAGAGTAAGTCTGTCATCCTATCACTAAATCCCTTCCTATATCAATATTCCAATAATATTAGTCCTCTGTCTTAATCTCAGATCTGACTCGTTGTTTTCCTAAAATTCATTGATGCACTTGTTCAAAAGGAACATTTAACTACTTATCAATCATTCATTCAAATCATAAAACATAACATTTTGGAAGAAACACGTTCTGATAGTTTGAAAATGGCAGGTTAATGAATTTGAGAGTAGTGTCTGTATTTCACTTGAACTAACAAACTAAACGTTCAAATCTCTTGATTCTAGCGTGGAGGTTTGGGGGGGTTTTTGTGGGGTTTTTTGTTTGTTATTTAATGAGTATGCTGGAAATATTTGTAGCAAATGGGCATGTTTGCTTTAATGCAGCATATGATGATGAAGTGTAAAATTGCAATAACAGCAGGGAAGAACCACACCACCTCCATCACCCTGAAAAAAGTCTTTTAACTCCCTGTGATCCTGTCTCCCCAAAGCAAGATATAAAGATGTCCACTAGAAACACTAGATCTGAAAGTAAGCTTTTAAGGGAGATGTCACAGCAGGAGTTAATTGGCCACTGGAATGAAGCCCTATTTGGTGTCACAGAAAAATTTGACTGTGAAGGCGGAATAGTTTTTATGCAGAAGATAGAGAAGACATAATATAGGGGATAGAGTATTATGCAGTAGAAAATGTTAGTAAAGTACTAATAAAATAGAATGACTAAGAGAGGCGATTTTGAAACTGACATCCTGAAAGAATTTTGTGCTTTACTCTTAATTTTTTGTCAGCTTTGCATTTAGCTGATAAATTTAAATGCAAGTCTTCCATGTGTTCTTGGATGCAAAGAAAGTGGAAAGAAAGCTGTAACATAAATACAGAAGAGTTCCTGAGTACTTAATGGGCTGGTTTATTAAAAGTTCAGTACTCGTTCGATTTATCTGCATTTAATCTGTGGGTGGCAGAACAGCTATTATTATGTATTGTCTTCCAGTATTAACATTTAGAAAAAAAAATTCATGACATTTAAGTTAAATCTGAGTCTTCTCTAATCTTAATACATTCATAGTTTTCCTTTGTTGCATTTGTGATTTTTCTGTACAAAGGATTCAGTGCTCCTGTTACTGCTGGTGAATTGAAAGTGTGTTATTATCACATCAGCCTTACAGAAGCTGGTATTTAAAATAATGGTAGGAGTGCAACATCACAGCCCTCCCAGTGGGTGAGGTGCAGAAGTTGTGCTATTTGCTAATTATGTATCTTTTCTTCTGTGAACAGAAATACTGAAAAAGACCAGAAATGATAAATGGCATGGGCTACTTGTATTGTGGTTTGAGGTGAGCAGTGGGTCACAATTCAAATAGCTAAAAATATCTTCTCTCCTTAAATAAGGAACGATAAGGAACATTATTTCTGTTATTTCAGAGGAGAGGCAAAATGATCCTCTAGCTTCAAAGGTTGTTCTGGATGCTTTTCAAATGTATCTGCATCAGAAGTGCTGTCTGATGTTTTTGGTGAATAATATGGTATTGGATATGGTTTCAGAGCTTCTGTATATTTACTTAGGAAGCATAGTGAGGAGAAATATGTATTGAGAGAAGAGAGGAGTTTGAGTCATGTGAATAATGTAAAAAATATCATCTCAGCACTCAGAGTCTAGTCTTCAGTATCATAGAAATTTGGGAAGCTTTAGTATATTTTTCCATTGATGAGAAAATATAAAATATATTTCAGTTTTGAATCCCCACTGATGAAAAAATATATAATGAGAAATATATGATGGAATGTATTTCCAGTAAAGTATCACCAAGTGTTACTTTGTGGCATTAGTAGATCTAAGGATGGATCTCTCACTGTTTAGGATTTTCTCCTGCTATGGTCAGAATATGGATATTTGTCCTACTTAAAACATGATTGTCTATAGATGGTGGATATGTTCCTTGTCTCTTTTGGGTGGGACTGAGATTGTCCTCATTTTGACTTGTGCTAGGCCTGCATGTGTCTGATGTCACATCCCAGGAGTGCTTATTGGCACCTTCCATAGTATGAATACAGGAAGCCTTGCACAATTTTCTGAGCCAGTATTGGAAATCTAAATTAAAATATGCTCTCAGCAAGCAGTGCTGCACAGGCCAATATGTGGAATAATATCTGTTTGCAATTAGGGCAGCATGAATGGTAGCCAAAGAAACCAGCTGTAGAAAACAAAAGAAAATATAAGCACTTATTAAAAAAATACAAAAATCATATTTAGAAGCCTCAAAGCACAGAGTGGAACCAAAGAAAGAGATTTATGATGTATCACTTCTAATTCTAATTTGCAGTCTGTTATTATGATATAATCTGTGATTCTCCTTGGGGAACAGCAAACAGCATCTGGTAGTTCTTTGGATTCCCTCCAAACTGCTTTGAAATAGATGTGAATACAGTAAAGGAGTGTGAAGGA
Organism: Erithacus rubecula; assembly: GCF_903797595.1. Lineage (NCBI taxonomy): Eukaryota > Metazoa > Chordata > Aves > Passeriformes > Muscicapidae > Erithacus > Erithacus rubecula. The sequence continues at coordinate 34,740,504 of NC_136687.1, read as the reverse complement.
TAGGGTATTCTGTTCTTTATATTCTGGTGAAGTTTGTTGCAAATGCTGAGTTTAAAACTTAAGTAAGCTGCTTTTTCAGGTGCTATAATACCAGCTTGCAATGTGAATGTGTTCAAATCCTTGAAGATTTCCGTAAATTGGATGACACAGAACTGTGGAGGCTGACTGAGCTTACCAGTCAGTCTTGAGCACTGTGCTGGAGTGACTGAACTGCTTTCAGGCTGTGCCTGCTCTGGGTTTTCTGTCTGCTTAGCATGCCATGTCATGCCGCAGCATCACAGCCAGGGAAGGCTGTCTGGGGATGAGGCACCAGAACTGGGAAAGCCCAGTGCAGCCTTTAGAGCCGATAGCTCCAACTCTGCTGAAGGAGACCACAGTAACCTTTTGCAGATCGATGTGACTGACTCTGTCAATCATTTACACTGATGCCAACGACTTTGCTGCTGCTGAGAATAACTGAAAACTCTTTGGCTGTGTTTGCAGAGTGCTGAATGCCAAGTTGATGAATGCCATGTTTTAGTTTTGGCCTTTATGGGTGGCCGTCAGTGGCTAAGCTTACATCACCAAACAGTGTTGATAGCACAGTAGATGTTGCTGGTTTACTGTGCTCCAGAGGGTGAAGTAGTTCTAGACTGCTCCCATGGACTAGCTGTGAAGCCAGTAGAACACCTGGAAAAACTCAGTTCTGTGAGTTCTGGGCAGTTAGCTCCTATTTCTCCCCACAATCTGTACAGATGTAACCTAGAAGCCCAAGCAGAGGAATACTCTGTAGATATAGACATATACCAGCACATTTTCCTTCCTTCCTTTTCTTGGTATTTTAATAAAATATCATCACTTCCTTTGGAAAATTATATTGCAATTTAATTAACCTAAGTGTTATGAAATGCCTTTTAGTGTCCTGTCCAATTTCTTAAAGTTGTGTCATACTTTTATTTACTTCATACACTAATTTCATCCAAATTCCCTGCTTTCCATAAGATGACAGTGCTTAAATCTACATGAAAGATTTATCTTCTGCACTATATGTGATTATTTTCCATTTATAGTTATTTACTTTAAAAATATGAATAACAAGTGGCAAACAAGTATTTAAGAAATACATATAGTATATAAGTATATAAGCTTCTTAAATGAAATGTTATAGATGAGTGCTATTAGTAGCTTCTTATTAAAGAAGCATAGTGACTGAATCCCAGCTTGTGACAACTACAGTGCTCTTGTAGGAACAAGACATTGATATTTATATTTTTACTCCTAAGACTCACCCACCTGTATTGGGCTGAAAAGTAGAGTACTTCACTTTAATGCAGTGTGAGCTTTTTTCTTCCTAAAAATCTATGAAAAATAGAATGGAAATCATTAATAAAGCACATTTATTAAAACTTTGCTTGCAGAGCATTAGCAGTAATCACTAGAAGCTGCTGAAACCTTTGAAGTTTGCCCAGTCATTCAAGCAGACATTGTTCTGAACTTTGTCAGAACATCTTACATGGGGACTTCTGTAGGATGCTTTTTCTTCTTTGAAGTTTTTTTGGGGGTTGGGTTTCTTTTCTTTTGTTTTCTACATAAAAAAGCATGTGTGCTTACAGTGTGCTATTACATTATTTATTATATAACTCCAGGCTGAAATGAAAGGTAATAAATCTTACTTGTGACAAAAAAAAATTGCTTATACTTTGTAAAATTGTTTTTATGTTTATTGTATGCAAGTAGTATAAGGTGTGATAGATTTAGTGAATTATTTTCTCCCTTTATTGTGAATTTCTGAATGTTATAGCAGGAACATTTATGGCTCTTTGTTATCTTCACCAAATTTTTAAGGTAAGGATTTTGGGATTTTGTTGCCTTTATAGCCAACTGTGTCCTGAGCTGCATCCAAAGCAGTGTGATCAACAAGTCAAAGGAGGGGATTCTTCCTCTCTGCTCTGCTGTTGTGGCACCCCACCTGGAGTGCTGTGTCCAGCTCTGGGGTCCCCAACATAAGAAGGACATGGAGCTGTTGGAGTAAATCCAGAGGAGGGTCACAGAGTTGATAAGAGGACTGGAGAGCCTTCACTATGAACACAGGCTGGGAGATTTGGGGCTGCTCAGCCTGGAGAAGGTTGGGTGGAGACCTCATAGCAGCCTCCTAGTATCTGATGGAAGCCAAAAAGAAACTCTTCATCCAGAACTGTAGGGGTACAAATTGAAAGAAGGGAAATTTAGGTTAGATGTTAGGAAAAAAATTTTTTTACTTAGTTGGTAAGGAAGACACTGAAACAGGTTGCAGTGGGCAAGGGCAGGTTGGATAAGGCTTTGAGCAACCTGGTCTAGTGGGAGGTGTCCCTGCTCATTGCAGGGGGGGTTGGGACTACATGATCTTTAAAGTACATTCCAATCCCATAACATTTTATGATTCTGTGATTCTTTGAGAATTAAAAGCAACATTTTTATTCAGTTTAGCTGAAGGAACTGAGATAATTTAAGCAGATTAGTTGATGACATTATTATTAAACTCTTCAATTTCATTATTACAAGTATTGTTTGTCTGCAAATCTTAAAGTGTTTAAGAGACAAATTTGCAAGAGGGATGCTGGTGCCTAAATGTCCCTGCAGGCATCTAAATCAAGCATTTAAATGTCAATGTATTCATACCTCACCTGTCAAGTACTGAGAAGAAAACTCCTTTCAATTTTTAGTTTCAAATTCCGTATCTGTATAAGCTGATAATTTGCTGCTCCTCAGCATTTTCATGGCTTACAAAATGTGACCAGTGAGTTGAACTGCAAGGAACCTTTGCACCAGTGGCCTTATTTGTGAAAACAGGAGATAGGCAGCATGGATGCTCACGACTCATTTTCCATGGTGATATGCAGATGATGTCCTAAAATACACTGATAAGCTTCCAGAAAAGATGGTGTAAAATTGTTTTGCTTAAAATTCTTTGCTGAAATGTTTAAGATGCTTCTTCCCTTTTTCCAAGGGTTTTATACTCAGGTTTTCATGTTAAACAATTAACTAGTCATTTCAGAGACTTTCATGATGGAGCTGTTCTATTTAGAATTAAGTACTTAAATGTCTTTTAAACCAGAGAGAATAACTCTGTAACCTAGGGATTAAGGCAGTCCTTTGGGATGGGAAAGCAGCCTTTCAGATTCCACAACAATGAACATTCCACTGTTCTAAATTAAGCATTCATAATAGCAGGGTCTTGAACTCGGTCCTCCATCCTCCCAAACAAATAAGCTAATCATGGAGCTCTGGTAATTTCTGAGTGCTCGCTGTGATCCAGGGGGAATCTTGGGATGGCTTGTTGTGCAAGGGAAGTGTGCTACAGGAGCAGGAGGATGAGTGCAGAGTCTGTTATCACAAGCTGGCTGTGTCTGAAGGTGGGGATCAAGGGGGCATTGGAACAGACACCCCTTTATTTGAAGGGGTTTTGAACCAGTTCTTTCTGTTATCTTGTGTGTGCCTTGTAACCAGTGAGTGACCAGGTAAAACAGCAACTCTGTCAAATGTGTTTTGAAAAAATCAATGCTGCTTAGTTTTCAGAAGGAAGCTCAGGACCCTGTTTATGAAAATTTCAGAGTTACAAATAAGGGGAATATCTGCTACTTTCTGCCAGAAGTGAGCTGCCTGTGAAAGGGAAAGAACTCAGCTTTCTTGACAGCCTTTTGTATTGACTAGCCCTATGCTGAGTATTCTGATTGTAATAAACTACTTTCCTAGACACACACTTCATAAACACACATATATATATAGTTATATGTATGCATAAATTTGTAGCCTTCTCTAAAAACAGAGGTGTAATAGTGCATGCTGTGATAGGTTTTTTAAGATAAAATTATGCATTTTAAAAGAAAAATTATGCATTATTTCTGCATAAACTTCTAGTTTTGAAACACTATGTTGAAAAAAAAACAAACCCAAAACCCCTATATGCAATTTTCTCTATCATTAATAGCAGCAAATTAGTTAAGTGAAGTAATGATAATTGAAAGTGATTTGGATGGCATAAGTGTGCTCTGCTTTGTTAAAATAATTGCAGTTCTTGTGCCAAATACTTTTAAATCTCTACTTAATTTTTAGTATTTTTGACAAAAGGTTCCTTTTGTCAGCTTTGACAATTAATATTGTATTAGAGCAATCTAGGGACTTCTATGATTCAAGTCAAACAATTTGCACTCTAATACATTGTAGAATTTTGCACTCAGTTACTGTATGTAGAACTGATGAAATGTCTCTTAGGTTTGTTCAGTATTTTTCAATAGAATTTTTTATTTTAAGTGGCTTATGACAGTATTGAGCATAAAGCATAATGGTTGAAATTCCTAATGTAAAATACCTGCATTAGGTTGAATATTGGGAGGTTTTTAAGGCAAAATGCATATTTCAGAAACCTCAAGTAGAGAAAAAACAGTATTTTGGTTATTTAAACATATTATTTTGCTTTAAATACTCTTACTGTCCTACTTTGAAGCAGGAAAGTGAAATTACTCAGAGAAGGGGATTTTATCAAATCCATCCTTACTGTCTGCTTCATAGGTCCAAGGTTGGACAAGTTTTAAAATTTCCAGTAATACCACTTTTTTTGCATTCCCAGTGAAAATGTTTCAGTTCTTCCTAGGTAACTAGATGTGCTTGTCACTTTGCATTATTAATCTTGGCCATTCCATGGAATATCAGAGCAGAATCCTGTGGATTAGTAGGTTGGAAATACACAGTGTCTGCAGAGGCAAGCTTAAAATTGAATATGTGGCACACAAAGTTTGTGTCACAAGTGACATGGGAAATGGAAGGGAGAAAATTGGGTAGAAAATCTTGTAAGATTAGGAGATGAGTATGGGGAAAAGAATCTAGAACTGGGTTTATGAAGGGAAGGCAACAGACCAGAGTGGGAGGAGAATCTGTACAGTTTCATCAGGTGGTGATCACTGGGCTAGGTGAAGTATTTTGGGAACAGGACAGTAGAAGCAGGATTTAGTGTAGAAATAAGGCAAATGACTTCATGGAGTCTTGATTTCACCTGCATTACTGGATAATGCATTTGGAAGGTATCATGAGTGAATTCCTTTTTTCTCCTTTACAAGACCTGATCCAAAAAAACACTCATTAGGCTCTGAAGATCATTTGCGTTCCAGACAATATGAAAAAACATTTTTTAAGTTCAAGAATAAGGTTGCCTCATAAACAAGTCAACAGTAGCCATGGAAGGGAAAAGATAGAAGGGAAATTACTTGATGAGATTTATCATCAGTCCTGTCAGTCCTGTCGTTGTCTCTGGAGCAGCTAGGGACCATTAATATTTGGTATATATTAAAATGTGTGAATGCTACCTTGTTGACTGATGGCTTACTTGATTGCAGATGAGGCTGTAAATGTGTTTGTATGGCAGAGGTAATGGCTACAAGGTGTAGTTCTTTCCTCATGAATTTTAATTTCATAGAGATAAAATGTCTATTTTCTTATTTGAGTTTGGAGTAGGGGTACACACTTGAAATTGATTATTTGGAATGCTAATGCTATGGGAATCTCAAAGTAGTTTAAAATAGGAAATAACATCTGTCACTGTCTTTGATTTCCCAGAAGAGGCAACCATCTCTTTTCCTTGCCAGATTCCAGCAATAAGTTCTAGCAAAATTCCGTGTCCATTGATAATCATTATTCATTGTCTTTAAATCTAGTGAAGGCTTTGACAGCCAGTTTCACATCTAATCTACATATTTCAAACTTAGGGACTACGGTTCCATAAGATTTCCTTGAAATGCAGGATTTAGAGGGTGAGTGAGTTCATCTTTCTTCTTCACTTGGGAATGCTCATTCTCATGACTTTTACCTGACAGAGGGTAAGCAATACCTTGATAAACCCATACTGCCATCACCTGGAAGCAAAACTGCACGTTCCCTTGCTTTGAAGAGGTGTGTGTGAACTGGGCCACTTCCCTCTCATCACCTCCTCCAAGCTCAGAAGGTCAAGCTGCTTTTATTTGTTGTGTAAATGAAGCCAGTAAGTTTTGTACATTTCAAATGGTACATATTGTACAAAAAGAAAGATACTAAATATATTTTCATAAAAACCTAGTTGTTATTAAGGAGGCTTTAGCTATGATTGATAATTAGCATTATAGAACTTGTTACAATACCCTAAATAATGTTTCTTGCCAAGACATCATAATCACCTTTGAATGTTTAGCATATAGTTTGGTTTCTTAGTTGGGAAAAGGGGTTTTTTTCCCATAGAAGTTTCTTTTCCATACAAGAGCTACAAATGGTTTCTTTTCATTATTTCTGTCCATCCCCTGTAAGTCACTGGAAGATATTAATTTTACATGTGTAGAAAATTAGGCCAAATTTGGTGCCTTTTGCATTGTAACATAAGATCAAGTGCAAAGATAAATGATCCTAAACTGCTAATTTTCAATTACTTCATCATTCAGAATTGTAATAATGTTTTGTTTGCAATTCACAGGTTTAGATGCATTCTCTTTTTCTTCATTATGTTTGAGTCCTGAAAACTGGAAACATTTTATAAATGACATTTTGAAAATAAGGTAGAATTTTTTTTTCTTTTTTTTACTGTGAAGGAAGCATTTCACAGTTGACATAATTTTTTTAGCAAGTCATAGGGTTTTCTAAAGAGATAAATTTAAAAAGATCTTTACAGCACAAATCAATAAAGATGTGTCAGTATATCAGTATATCCCGGGAGACAATTTACAGAAAAATTATACTAAGGATAAGAAAAATTGAGTTTTTGAAAGACAACTGCATGGATTACAGGTTTCCCAGGGAGACTGTAAAATACCCACCTTTGGAGATACTGTAAAGCTCTTTGGCCATTATCCTGGGCACCCTGGGCAGCTCAGGTGACCCTTCTTGAGCAGGGTTTGGACCAGATGAGCTCCAGAGGTGCCTTCCAACATTTAGCCCTTCTGTGAATCTGTGATAACCCTGTGGTAAGCTTGTACTGCTTAGAGGCAACATTTTGAAGTGGATAAGGTCCAGGGAAGTGAAAACAGTGTGCAAAAACCCACCACATTTCATTTTGTTTATTTTTAATGATCCTGCTTAACCAGTATTCATGGCTTTTATTTCCTTTTGCAAGAGTTCAGAGCACAGGTGAATCTAATTCCACATCAGGAATTAATCTCTCCACTCTGATTAATCTTGATTTTCTCAGTGTCTTGCAAGTGAAACAAACACAACTGTAGCCAGACCTTGGCATTATTTGAAAAACAGCTAGTTTACTTTACAATTTATTTATTTTGGGAATTTGTATAGCTCAAGAGAATGATAGTGAGATATATAATCTATCACCATGAAATGACCAGTGTAAATAAGGTCACCATGATTAGTGATCAGAGCTTTTTTGGCATTCAGTTGGGTCACTGAATAGATTGTGAAATGAGATTGGTCTCAGTCCAGTTCACATAGTTTCAATTTCAGTGTTTCAGGAAACATTCAGCTTTTGCTGGCAGTTTCCAGAGAAAGATCAAGAACTTTTACACTTGGTCTGTTTGGCAGAAGAGTTTCATGTGTAACATAGGTATGTTTTGATGCTGCCTGTTGTTGTATCTATATAAAGGTGTTTGCTTCCAGGCCACCAAATTAGATGTGTCCGGGGTTTGTTTACTTGTTTTCAGAAATGTGTGTATTACTAATTTTAAGCAAATATGTATAATTTTTAATAAAACCTTATCTTTATTTTTTTTCTACTATAACACATCAATTCACTTTGAGACTTAGTTGCTGTGTTGTTAGCAGTCTTTAATTGCACACACAAAGCTCTGCTTTTCTGCTTTTTCTTCTGCTCTTTCAAAGTTTTTTCGAGGTTTTAAATTTTTATTTTTAATAATTAGATCCTGTCAAAAATTTTGAGTTAGTAAACCCTTGAATTAATAAAAGTCAAAGAAAGGATGAAAACATTTCTTAATTACAGGGTGTGAATGAGCATGATTTTCCTTAGGATTTTGAGATTTGTTAAAAAATAATTCTTCCATATGTATTATGAGGCTAATGAAGTAATACATACTGTGAAGGCTGATGTGAGGCATAACTGTGGCAGCTTCCTGGATCAAATCTCCATGATTTCTCCCACACCATCTAATAATTCATCAACAGAGAATGTATCAATTTAATTTTTACTTGCCAGGGTCTAAAGTACCAGCTTGCGGTGCTTTCCTGCTGCCAGCCATTCTAGAAAATAAAATGGTGACATTTTTTAAACATTTGTAGCAGTGAATGACTATAATTTACAAGTTATGAGTAGATAGTTTTTATTTTGGATTGGAACATAACCATATGAAGAATGGTTGTTCTTAAACTAAATGCTCATGAGAAATTCATTTTACATTTAGTTTGTTCATTTTGGGTAGGAAATTAAAAACCTAGGGAGTTTTGAGTTTGAAAAATGATGTTAAAAAGCTCATAAAAATACTAAATAATCTCTTGTCCTCTCCAGATCGTATAACCTTCTTTTACTATAACCAAACATGCTCAGTATTGCCTGTCACTTCATTCCTCAGATTGTGATGGAGCCATTCATTCTTTGCTAATGCTTTCATCTTGGTTTGGACAAGTCTGCTGTGCTAATTTGTACTCATGTATGTCTTTAGGACTCATAATATTTTTTTTCATGCAGACATAATAAACACTTGATTTAATGGAGAGGACTTTATTGCAATATATTATACATCAAATTAATTGTTAATTGCAACTTATCTTGCGACCTTTCAGAATATTTAATTCTTCTCTTATGTATGATATGTGCTGCTGATTCCACAATTATGTACTGTCCAAACAAGATAACTGTTTTGGACTTTGCAGAAAGAGAATTTCAAAGGTTAGTGTAAGCTCCTCCATTAAGTATTTCTCCTCACTCTCAGTGATAACATTTGTGCCTACATCATGAACTGTGGCTTTGCAACTATGTCAGCCAGTTCCCTCAGGGATCCCTCTGAAATGAATGTCATCAGGTCCCACAGATTATGTACATTCCAGTTCCTCAGGTGGTCATGTTACTGATTTGTACTTACAGTGGGAAGCACTTTGCTCCCCAGACTCCTTTGTGCTGTTCATCCTCTTAAGAGGTGTGTGGGAAGAGAGGTTACCATTGAAGATTGAAGCAGAAAAATTGCTGTCGATTACCTCAGTCTTCTCATCATCCACTGTTACCAGTTTACTATCCTTGCTTATTGAGGGGTTAAGCCTTCTTTGACCTTCCTTTTCTGGCTAACAAGCCCATAGAAACCATTCTTGTTATTCTTTGTTTCCCTTGCCATGTTCATTTCCAGCTTGTCCTTGGCCTTTCTCACCAAACCAAACTTCATCTCTATACTATTTCCAGGTCTCCTGTGCATGTGAGGTCTGCCTGAGTGTTTACTCCTTTCCCTTCAGTTTGACCAGTAGTTCCCTACTCAGCCATGATAAGCAAAGCCTCATAATTATTGTGTATAAGCATCTGTGCCAAGTGAGCTGGATGAAGGATTGCCACTCTGAGCATGGACTACCATCCATTTGCTCCTTTCTTTACAACTGCTGCCTTTTCCTTGCTGAAGGATGGATAGAGGATCTCCTTGATCTGGAATTATTTCTAGTGGCTGCTCCTGTCTCAGATAGGCTAGAGCTTGGTTTCAGTAGTCTATCTCCCCTTCTTATTCTCTAGTACTCTTTAACCTTTCTAGCTCATCCCATAGCTCTGCTACCACGGTAAGCAGGTCAGTCCACTTGGTCACTGACACAACTGCTCTCTCTGCTACAACCCAGTGAAAGAAACCAGCATTCCCTGCAGCCTGGTACTAGGATAGCCATGTGTTTTTGGAAGCTCTGGCTGGGGCAGTACACCCTTTTTGGCAAGCAGAGATGATTTGGTTTCCCACTGAGTGGATACCATACCAGAGCTCCTCCACAGAGAGCGATGACACCAGCTGAGCTCTGGAGTGAGTAGGTTATCCCTGTGTGAATTGCCTGCTCCTGGTCACTCACACTCCTTGGGGCTGACTTAGCTCCAGGTGAGGGTAGGTATTGTCCCTGCTGGCAGCACCCATGCTGCTGGCTCAGAGCTGCCTCTGAGACACAGCTTCCCCACTGCTGGCTCAAGAACAGGGGCTCAGGCACATCACTGTCCTAGTGTCGAGGTCTTGCTGGCTGGGAAAGCTCTCCTCCCTCCCTCAGTGGGATCCTCAGCTCCAGAGCACTTCTGTCTGTGCAGGTTGCCTCTGAGTCTTCACTGAAGAAGGCTTATGTTTATGTAATAAATACAGCAACCATGATATGTTCTACATTTTGGGGATAGAAGGAAGGAATCACACATACCTGCCAAAACATCTAAGTCTCTATACTCAGAGATCAAGTGAATTACAACAGTTTGAGTCTATAACAACATAGCAAGAAGCATTAATCCACTTCTCTTTCTAGTAGTCTGTCTCCTGACTGCTATTATCCAGCTATATGATTATCCAGATTTTGAATATAGTGGGCAGAAATGAAATAAGGATTATTTAAGGTGAACTACTCAGAATTTTTTTTTGTTAAGTTGCAGCTCATATTGTATGATATTTGTGATTCAGTCGTTGTAGATCTGAAAAAAGGTGGTGTTCCTCATTTTCTTCAAGTGTTTGTTCATTTCTTTTTAAGTTCTTAATGTGTGAGAATGTTGCAATTGTTGAGCTTTGAAAAGAGAAAGTCAATGTCATGCAGAATGAAGAGCTAAAACGTCCCCAAGAAAAACTTAAGTATCTTCTTTGCCTAACTAGGTTACAGAAATCTCTGGGAATTGCTGGTGTGAAATATCTTTCCCAGGTTAGCTTAATTTATGTCGAAGTATGCAGTAAAATAATGCCTATAAAAAGGTCATGGAAGTAAAATCCATTCCAGATAGTTTCAATTATTTTATTATTACTGTTGGATTTGGAGAAAAGACTAACTGAAAAGTAGCAATAATAATTCATCCACCTTCCAGTAATTCTGGGTGTTTGACTATTCACAGTTTTCTATTAAGTAAAAAGCAAAACAAAAACAAGCCTGTGAAAATAATTTTGGTGACATTTCTTTGCTTTATAATTTAAAATAAATTCTCTGTATCAGTGATCACTAAGAGTATATAATTAAGATAAAGCAGTTACTATAGTTTTAGATGTAAACCCCACACTTACATAATCCCACACATACAGACAGTCCTTTCCTAATCAATGTCAGAAGCAGGGGAGGATGAAAAGCAAGACAGGTTTTTGTGGTAGTGGAAATAGGATGAGTAATAGCAAGATTACTATTGAGAGATGCAGATTGTGCTATGGGGAGTCAGGCTGTGGGAGACAGAGAAGCAGCTCTGAGATAAAACTCCTTTTTATATTACTTTAATGTATACACAGTCTGAGTGCAGCTGTGTCACAGATTTTTTTTTTTTTTTTATGTATAACCTCCAAACTGTAAATATGAAAATAGTGTAAAGTGGAAAGCAAGTCTGAAGGATAAAATCACCTATAAGGAAGAGTTCATCCAGCAGTATATACCTTTTCTTTGTTAAGATAATGTAACTCACTAGTTTAGAGTGAACACTAGAATAAAGCCTTATAATGGGTATAAAAATTATGAGGATCACTTCTGCTCTTAACATGTACCAGAGCATAGTCACACACAGTTCACCTACCAAGTGCCTCATGTCTCTTTTTTTTCCTTTCATCACCAGTATTTCTGATCTGCCTTTCAAGATAGCCTTTTGGTGGAGTCACGTGTAATAGACATTATGCACATTTCACAAGTAAATTACTTTGTCACTGGAGACTGTGCTGCTATTTGTCTAATACCTGTATTCTTATCTGTGTCCACAGCTTGAACTGCTTGCATTCTTTAAAGTTCCATGTTAATAAAGCAAAGCAGAGCACAGACTTAGCAATTGAGTGTTCTTCTGAGAAGCACTTTATGCTGCTGTGAATTTTACTTTTTTAAAATTGAAATGAGAATGCTGAATAGAAGAAACTGAAGCTCTGTTTTTTAGAGGTGCTTTGGACTGTCATCTACAGATTGTTTCAAGAACCTTGAAATCCAGCTTTTGAATGTCAGACTTCACCATAACAGCAAGTTTATCTATCTACACCTCAGTCTTTGCATTTAGTCACTTTTCACAGTTTTCTGGCCTTATTGGTCTTGTTTTGCTCCTGGTGGTCCATTTTGACTCCATTCTGCAAAGAAACACACCATTTACAAAGGAAAATGGGACATGTTCCTGTTGCTGTTACTGACATTCACCCAGTTCCCTATCACCAGTTCCTGAGTAAATGGATGTTCAGAGTTAATGGCCATGCTGGTAGGAAACATATTACTCCTGTACAGTGAAACTGTTAAATGTAGAAAGTTCTTGATTCCTCTGTCACAGATTCCCAGACAGAGAATGGCTGCTGGCAGTCCAGCTTCTGATACAAGATGGGCACTATAATTTGCAGAGAGGGTTTTGATCATAAATAGTTCTCATGTATTAAAATCAAATTCACAATTTGAGACAGGGTATCTTGAAAACTCCTATGAAGATTTTTCTTCATTAGATATAGGAAATTAAGTTTTTAGAACTCAGTTAAATGGTTGTCTTTGGCCAAGTAATTTCTGTCATATTTTGTGGGTTTGATTATTTTTATTTTTTTTTACGCTTGCCATAGTGCCCAGAAGTCCCATTCTTGAAACATATCTTTCTGTTGCAGGTTCATAAGACGTTGCAAGTAGTGTTCTTGGAAATTATAAATATCACTACTGTAGTAAGGAATTACCGTTCTAATTATATCTATAAGGTATATTTTGTTATCAGAAGCTGATGTTGTAGCATGAGAAATTTTTAGAATTGAGCCTTACTTTGAAAGGTTTAAAGAATTGCACCAGTGAATTACAGGACCTGTAAACAACAAAATTTACAATTAAGGAAATGTTTGAAACTTGTGCCTCATGGAAAACCTAGTCTAGTATCCATTTTCAGTAATTTTATGCTATCACTATCTTAAGTTTTATTTAGCATACAATCTCTAAAATTATTTTTTTCCTCAGTTTAGTAGCTGCTTCTTGCTGCTGATGTTAGAAAGAATTAAGTATTAGAGTTTAAACTAGTGGACAGGGCTGAAAAGATCAGGGAAAATACCTCGTGAATAATCTGTAATGAACTTCTAATATTATATAGGAAATTCTTTCTCAATATAGAGGTCTTGGTGCATTTGGCAGTTCTCATTGTTTTCATTCTAACAAATGTAACATTTCAGACTAGGGCTGAATTTTAATATAAAGTTTTTAGATAGAAATGTGAAAAACATCTTGATGATTATAAAATCACTCTGAGATAAACAAATGAAAATTTTAAATCAAAATACTACAAAATGCTAAATGTAGAGCTTCCACAATAAGTACGAAAAGGCATTCTTTATTTTCATTAAATCTGTATTAGATGGAATGGGGTGGGTCATTCAGAAATTTGACAGCTAAGACTAGAAGCATTTTCTCATGAGAGTATAGTAATACTATCAGAGGAGGAAATAAGGCACCTGCAGAATTCTGATAAAGAAAGTGGTATATATTGATGATTTTAAGTCTGTGGAAAAAGCTTGTCTAATCTATCTCAACAGCCACTAAAGCAGCTGAACTCATTTTTGAAAGGTTGACCTATGTGCTGTACAGCCTATTCAGTTCTCTTTCAGGATTTTTTTTTTTTAAGGATTATGGATGTACTCTATATCACATGCTTCAGTCTCAGCATCACTGAGTTTTTGGTACAACGATTATGACTGAAAGACCTAAACCAAAAGAACTCAAGTGCAGTTTATCTCCTCCTATAATTCTTCAGACACTAAAAAAAAAAAAAAAAAAAAAAATTACTGCCCTGACACTAATGACTCACTCTTTTGTGTTTGCTCTGTCTACTGTTCTTGTTACAACTGCTAGTGCATATTCTTTCCATTAATGGACATGCAAATAACAACATCAGTATCACGATATATGAAGCTGGTAAATCTGGTTGTTTCAGACAGGTCAGATTCTATCAGCCAGAAATCATGTATTTCTCTTGTTATTTATTTATCTTCTTAGGTATAAGCCCATGGGAATTTAGTCAGCCACAGATAGGATCGTGACATCCAGGTCTTATCTGGAGATCATATGAATTAAATTAAGACATTTTGAATTACTATTTCAAGTCTAGAGTCCCCTTGATTAAATATATTTCAATTTTATGTTTCAGATTGCAATGTAAGCAATGTGAGGTACAGCATCAGAACAGAGCTAAACAAAATTGGTTTTGAAAGGTTAAAATGGTTCATTTTTACACTCCTGACCTCAAAGCGTTTTGTGTTATAATTTTTTTTCTTTTTTTTTTTTTCTATTTCAAGCAATCTGGAATTTCTTTCATGTTATTTTGTGCACTGAACGAAGGAAAAAATGATCACCATGTCTGCATGCATAGTCATGTATTTTCACACATTAGTTGAAATATTCCTAAGGATGATGGCAGGAGTAGGAATAACAGTTTCTAGGTCAATTACAGAAAAATTTCACTTGGAAATAACATTTCCACGTGTTCTGTCTTCTGTACTGTCAACGTGTGTGGAGCGTATCCTTTTTTTCCCCCCTCCCTTTTATTTCCCCTTTGATTTCTGGAGCATCCGCTACATTTGGGCTCTGCTCCGGAACCTGATCTGCTCACTACTCTTCTCACTGTAGTTCAGAGTTAATAATGCGTGTGAGCAGGTGGGGGATTGCTGAAGGTGTCCCTTCACTTTCTGTCACACAGTCAGCTGCTAGGTCCTGGTGTGGCTGAGAGCCTGGCAGCTGTCAGTCCTGAGACCAGAGCATGTCCAGTGAGCTGCATTCTGCTGCATCACTGTACCACATTGCCAAAAATAGTTCACTGTGTCCTGTTGACACTATATCAAATTAAAACTAAATGTCTGACACAATGAAGGAATTTTTCTTAGCTGCTCTGTTTAGACAAAAGCAAATATATAGAAGTTGTGAGTGCCTCATCCCTGGAAGTGTTGGATACCAGATTGGGTGGGACTTGGAACAACCTGGTCTAATGGAAGGTGTCCCTGTCCATGGCAGGGGTGTTGGAAAAAGATAGTGTTTAAATCCTTTCCAGCCCAAAACATTCTATGATCTTTGAAAGGTCATGTACTTGTCACAATGTGTAAGATTTTTAGTAGCACAAGAAAGCTGCCCTGCTTCAGTTTTAAAATGCAGTGGGTCATCATCTATTTTTGCAGAACTGTAATGTGTATTTTATAGTTCCATAAGCATTAAGCACATGTAGATTTTTGTTGTTCACAGTTAAATATGCACCCCTTTAATAGAATCTACCAAGAAGCAATGTGTATATGTAAGATGTGATAAAGTAATTCACCATAAACAAACATCAGACATAACTTGAAAAATATTATATATACACTATATATATCTTACATAGGAATATTATATGTGTGTATAATAAAACTATGCAACAATCTGAAATAATTTGTTACATTAGGGTAATGTAAGTCTGTTAAATAATGAATACACTTTTCTGAAGTAAAAAGATATTTCAAGAAAAAAACCACAGTGGTCATGTCAAATAAAGCTTTTGATTATGAGTGTCATGTTTCAGTGCACATTCTCTGAATTCTGCTTTTTGTCTCACCAGATCCTGTGGAAGTGAGAGCACAAGTTTAGCTGTCCTGATACCTGCACAGGAGCCCTGTGCTGCTGTAGGACACTCAGGGCTGTTAAAGACAATTTGGAGGAAAAGCAGGTGGAGAGGTTGAGATCTGGTAATTATGATTGTGAAAGCCCAAAGTGGTTATTAGCAGCAAAGCTATTTGCATGGCTCCTGTTTAAAAGCTACAAATCCACTCTATAACTTACTTTCTTGGTAAATCTGAAAATTAACTGTAAATAAATTCTTGTTACTCTGATTTAATTTAAACAGAACAATTGGATTCCACACTATGATGTGACGTAGTGTTGCCCAATTTTAAGTAAAATAAACATACTCTGATAAGTGAAACTTAACCTGACTCAAGGAAGGAGAACAGTGATAAAAATCAAACTTTGACCAGAGTTCCAGAGGCTATGTCAAGGAAGCAGCAATAATATATGGCGGTTTGAAATTTGTCATATAAAACAAGTCCATACATGTTTAAAGCCTGGCCTGCAACCGTGTAGTCATGGGGCTGTTGGTCTGAGCTGTTCCAAAAACCTAAGAAGAGAAGTATTAGCTGTTTTCTGCTGGGTTTCTGGTCGCTCTTGTAGTCTCAGGACTCTGGTCCAACACCTTTCCTTGAAACAATCTGACTGGCATGTTTGAACTCTGAAATACATGGCGTGGGTCTCCCAGTATCTCTGCCCCATTGTCACTCATCCAGACATTCCCTCAGCATTTGATAGCACTCAGGCATCAAACTTAACCCATTCATGGATACAAGAGACAGCAAACTATATCAACACAGCAGAGAAACTTACAGCAAGAGCCAATTGTAAAAGCACTTGGAGAAAGATACTTAAAAAATACCATTACAGTTTAAGTTGAGTATTTGGATTGGCAGAGGACTCTTTGCCCGTTATTTTTCAATATGTGACATCAATACATGACATACAGTGTCAGTAGAAAACATCCTCTTCTTTTTAAAGGAATCTGTTTCCATGAGTTCAGCTGGAAATTCAACTCTCTTTCCTTAGTCCCACTCATCCCATCTGTGCAAAGAAAATGTACTCCTCTAGGGAACAGATGGAGTCAGTGGCTCTGCTTGTGCTGTGGGCTCCACATTCTGGATTAGTCACGTTCCTTGAGTAGGGTGCTTTTCTGCAGTGTAAGGTAGCAAGCACTGTTATGTTAGTTTATTAGATACTCAGCATATAAGAAAAAACATTGAGTTCTGAGTGCAATTAATCAGGCTTCATTCCAGCCTATAAGAATTTCTTTTTCTGGATGTATTTGAAATTTCATATCTGCCTAAATACTATACCTATATTTGTGGTCATAATTTTCCTTAGTTTTGCTTTTTAATTATGTATCTGCTCTGGAAAAAAAAAGACAACTGTTCTAAAAATAAAAAATCCATCCCTTGCAATTTGACTTTAATAGTATTTGCAGTCTCAGAAAGCACAGTATTCACCAAGCAGTAATTAGTTTCAAGAAAGATTTTGATCAAAAGAGTTCTTTTCAGCTTGTTGAACAAGGATAGAGTCAAAAGTCATAGGAACAAGTGCATGAGGAAAGGATATGGATGGTATCACAGATGTGACATTCGTCCCTTGGGTGCAGTTGGTGAGTGTTTCGCTGTGAGTCTTGATTGAAATTTGCTATTTAGAGGAGCCACAAAGGAAACATGAAAAAAAGTTCATGAGCATGTGAGTCATCAGTACCTGTGTTCCAGTACTACTGTTGTCAAGAGAAGACTTAGGCTTTCTTATAGCAACTATGAAGTTGTTCTGAGATAAACATTTACATCTGCTTAGTTTGCCTTAAGTATTACATCAAATTCAGAACATTAGCAAAAATACATTTTCTTTTGTAGAAAAAAATGCATTTACTTTACATTTCCACTTTTTTTAGAGCAGATGGCTTTATTTTTATGCAAAAGAAAATCAGGGGCTCAGGGCATAGAAAAGTTTTAGATCATCAGAAGAGCACATAGCAAGGTCTTCTGTCTGTCCTCACTTCCTTAGACCTGATGCCCTCAAAGGCATGTCTTTTCTTGCATGTACAGATCCTCTTTGATAGTGGTGGTTAAGCACAGAAAAAACCTCTATTTTACTAAGTTTTTCTTGATTCTTATAACATGCACTACTCAGCATCACTTCAGAAATGCTCTTTAGCAAAACCTTCTTTTAAGGGTCAAGTCCTTATGTTGAGATGACGTTCACCACTGTTGACACTTGTGTAAACTATCCAAGGTGACATGCATTCCAATAATCTGTCAACACCTTACCTGTGGCAGCTACTCACGGGTTATGTGTTCTTGAAACATAGGTCACATTTTTCCAAAAGCAACTGTAATATGAAATTAAGGTCACAACTTTGATACAGATGTGTATAGACGTGTCTATTACACTAAGCTGTGAGAATTAAGCAGAAAACAATAAGATGGTATTTAGAATCTGGTAGAGACCATGAAGATTTTATTCTGTCTGCATATATTTTGACTGTATAGTAGCTGTAGTACTTCTGTATTTTTGATCGAATTGTTGTCATATTTGTAGTGCTGGCATTGGGTATGGCAAGGAACAGGAAGGTATAGGAAATACCTTTGGCACTTTAATTAAATTCTCTCTACTTTCAATGAATAAGCATCCAAGTTATGTAGTTATGTACACATGATAGACAATGCAGGCTTTAGTACTATGTCTGCAAAGACTGTTTTATAATTTAATTATTTTACTATTTTAGACATTATTACTATGTCTCTTACGTGTATTTACTGTAGCAGAATTGAAATATACCAACTGATGATTCAAACCTTGTGAAATAACTGCAGTAATGAAAATTTGTTTGTGTGCTGCTCAGTGCTCTGCTATACACTACAATAATACCTCTAGTCTTTTCAGCAAGCATTTTGAGGGCTTGGTTTTAAGACTCAAAATGAAATTTAGGAGAATTACAGGTAATGTATTTGGAATTTTTTTTATTAAGTCAATCCATTATATTTCGCAGATATAAAGGAGTTTTATATCTTTCTAATTTTTTTTTGTTTTTTTCTAACATGTAAATTTTGGAACAGAGAAATTGGATGATGCAATTTGACAGCTGATGGTTTGCATTAACACGTTGTCCAAGCACTGCTTTTATTGCATGTAATACCCCAAGTTATTGACACTTCCATGAATCGTGACCGACTGTCACAGGGTGGCCAGCATCCTAACTGTGCAGCTCCTGGTTTCCAAAAGAAGACATCTGGATGGAAAACACTGGATGTGAATTAATAATTAAAATATAATTGCTCCAGAAATGTATGTGGGCTATCTGGTAAGGGAAAAAAGCATGATAGGGGTTGTTCTAGTAGTTCTGTTATAAAAGGCCATGTTCCTTTGCCCAAAAGTACTCTCAAGCACTCTTAAAAGTGTTACTGCCTGTCACCTTTTATTATCTGCAATCCACTCTGTCAGACTATTACCCTTTTAAAAGCAACAAATTACATAATTTATCACTGCTTTCATGTAGTGCCTCATTTATTAATATCTCTGTTATCTGGACCTTTCTGATAGATGACAGGTTTTTTTTCAGTACTGTATATGTGGTACGAGTAATTTTTTCATTATTTTCCCGTTCCTTTTTTTTTCTTACTTTTTTTCCTCCTTTTTATGATTGAAATGTGTTATGGCAAGTTTATTATGTGTTATCTGGTCTTTCTTTTGGTTTTCAGTACATAGCACTACTTGAGTGTAGTCTCAAAGAAAGACTGCTGTTTATGGCATTTTTTTTCAGGTGCATTAATTTAATTGAGTGCAGTCTCAATTAAGTATTGGGTATGGCCTGAGCAGTGTGGTTTCTCTCGTGAATGACTCACTCTGGGTCTGGAAGTCAGCTGCCTGTATGGTTTCACCAGTGGTGTTTTGAGGAAACCTCTGGGTTACCCTAAACTCAGGTGCCTCACAGCCAAATGGACCTCCATCTGTTGTTCCCCTGCAGTAGTTCAAGCCAGGCTTAGCTTAGCTAGTTCATTCCTGAGGTAAGGCTGGACTAGCCCCTCGAGCAGATGGTGTGCTCTGGGCCCTGCTGTGTGCTGGGATTATCCCACAGAGCCCCATGCGGATGGATGGCTCTGGGCCTCAAGAGCAGATTTCTGGAAAGAACTTGTGACCTTCCTGCGTTTCCAGTCACCAGGGTGACGCTGTGGTGGGGGTTGGGTGGCTGCAGCTGTCAATTTCTTAGCTAACTTTACTTCACATTATGTAACAATCCATTAATTCAGTCATTACTCTGCTACTGTAATTATTGGTATTAATTACCATTATATAACAACTCACTTTGTGGTGTATATTTCTGTGGATAATGTACCTCCAGCTTTGTGGTGAATGATGTATTTTTAAAGGTACTCTCAGGCCTTTTGAAAGCAAGAGATAATGTTAGTGTAGGAATGGCCAGGAGCAGCAGGTGCCCAGCTGTAGGCTCAGGGCACTCTTTGGGGTCCTGGTGGCACAGCCAAGCCAGGCCACCAGCACTCAGGGGTGAGGGTCAGGATCAGAGAGAGCCAGGTGAGATGCAGGATGAATGGCCAGGCAGGAACACAGGGATGAGCAGGCTGACTGTGGGTTGGGGACTGGCCCCAGGCCCATGGATGAGCCTGGTTTGGCCATGGTGGTCACTTAGGTAAGGTATGGGTCTCCCTAACATGACTGTACAGGGGAAGATTTGGCAGTCTGACAAAACTATTCAGTATTAAAAGTACCTTACATCTGCAGTTTCCTAATATATCAATTCATTCTAACAACTGTGAAACATTTAAAGATGACTGTAATGTGATTATTTGCCACCATAGTAACTAAGGTACAGTGTTTGCGAAAAATATTTCAATATAGCATTGATAACAATCACAATATGCTTGTCTGATTTCTGTTTTGAGAATCACAGTTTTTCAGATAAGTTCATTGAAAAAAGATAAAATCTATATGTAAATAAAAATTCAGATTAAATTCTTCCAAAAGATTTTTCTGCAGTGAGTTTTCCCTTTCCACATGTGCATTAGCTACAGAAACCTGGTGATCAATCAAAGGATGATCCCATCTTTTAAAGAGATGTAGAAAACATAATTGGATGAAAAACAAGTTATAGCCAGTTGCTGCAGAAATTGAATGAGTCTTGAGTAGAATTAATTGCTTTATTTGAATTTCTTATTGAAGGAATTCCTTAAGTTGCACTTGCTGCAGAGACTGATATTAGATAGAGATTATTTTTCATCTCAGATGATACTGTTAGCAATAACTGCAGGGCGTTTTGCCGCCTGTGGTATGAAAAGGACTAGGTTGTAACTTCTCCTAAAGCTCTTAATTCCTCTTCAGGTCAGCCTAAGGAGAACTATTCCCATTCTTAGTGAGAATTGTGTGTTGAACTGGAATTTGGTGGCAGAAACATTAAAAGAAACTGTTCTTAAATTATTTATATGTGGTACTAAACACAGACCATCTGACATATGAATACCTGAGCATAGAATAATGGCAAGTACTGCCTTAATCAGTAATGAATGGTAGTGAATACAGAGCAGCTTTGCAAATGAAACTGTGGGCACAGTATGAGTGCATGTTCACATTCCAAAAAGGAATGGATGGAGGACTTCTCCACATCACAGGGAAGATGTTGCAGTGCCCCAGTGATGCACTTTCTGTTAGGTTTGCCTGTGCAATATGGGCTTGATACAGGCAATCAGTTAAATACAGACCTGACAAAGGGTTTTAGTATGTGCATAATCTCCAGGAAGGGCAGAGTGGCATGAAGCCTTTTCTGACAGTGTAGTTTGGTGTCATCACCTTTGTTGTCAAGGCCATGTCCATATGAATGAGATAAAGAGGTTCTGGGGGGGCAGGCATCCATGGTCTGGTTGACTATATAAACCCAAAAGGCATGCTTAATAATTTGTATGAAGAAAATTGTGTCTTGAAAGACTTCCAGACCAATTAAAAGAAAAATCGGCAAGCTAAAGTGTGGAAC
This sequence comes from Erithacus rubecula, assembly GCF_903797595.1. Lineage (NCBI taxonomy): Eukaryota > Metazoa > Chordata > Aves > Passeriformes > Muscicapidae > Erithacus > Erithacus rubecula. The sequence continues at coordinate 34,718,879 of NC_136687.1, read as the reverse complement.
GAGCAGAAATCCTGACAGGGCCTCCCTGGAAAATCATCCCTTAGATAAGAAATTGCTTACTTAAAATGACTAATATTAGAAATATTTCACCTCCTTTGCAAACTCCCACTTTATCTCTTTGTGATTTAATTGGTCCATTTTTCGATCCCTTGAGTGACTGGTCACTTTTTTACTTGAAATCCGTAGTAGTTGGTTAGTTTCACAATCCCCTATACTATTGGTTCATTTCCAAGGCACCCTGACTCTACAAAAGCCTCCTTAGTACCTTATATGTTTGGACTCTTGCTTGGACCTCTTCGTGGAAGAAATAAAGTGTCTGTGGAACCTCCATGCAGCTTTCTTGATCTCTTTTCTCTGCTGGCCAAGAAGGTACTTGGCAAGCTGAGCAGAAATAACAATAAGAGCTGATGGCCTAGACTCTAGGCATTGCTTTCATTCTAGTACCCTGTGGCTGAAATCTGCCTGAGACACCTGGAGAAGCTGTTCCTTATGGGACATCTTATCTAGGCTTGTTGTGGCAGCTCAGGGCAAACCCCAAGCCCTAGCAGCCACACTAAAGAGTTATTTCTGATTTAAGGATAGTGTATCATATCTTGTTTGGAGACAAATCGAAAACTTAAAGCTTCTTTCCCATATTTTCAGGGACATGCAACATCTTCTATTGATCCACAGAGCTGAGTATTTGTTCAAGAATTAGTATCCCAATCCCTGTTGTCTCTTTTTCCTTAGAACTGACAAAGAACATAGAAAAGACTACTGGTTTGACTATGTCTTGTTGTCCCTAATATAAAATATTAAACCTTCTCTTCTTGATTTTAATCCCCAAGTGGTTTGGAGATTACCTCAGCTCTTTTATTAGATCTTCAAATACAAATTCTCATTAGTCAGTGGATCTCAGTCTAAACCCTGGTCTTCCTTTTGTGTTGCCTCAGAGGAGCAGAAAGTACAGTTCTATGAAATAACTACTTCTAAATTAAAAAGGAAATCCTTTCTTGTGATGATGGATTCTTGAATTTAGCACTAGTTAGATCCATAGTACACTGAAAACATAGTTTTCTATGCTGAGTGATACTGTCTGATTGCTTATATTTCTCTCCTCATTTGCTTTAGTTGTTGACAGATCTGGGCAGAAACTAGATTTTGCTGCTGAGCACTGTAAGCTTCTGATTCTTAACTAGGGATATTAGACACTGTCCTAGTGAAGTATCTACAATAAAACTTCAATTTGAACTGTTGTTGATAATACTTCTGACAGTTTGATCATGGTAAAAGCTTGCACATTTGCTTGCACTGTGAAATTATGTTTAAAGAGAAATCTTCAGTATTGTGTTCAGTAGTTTTGCAGTTAGTATGAATGCAGGGGTGATAGTGTTTAATTTAGTAACAGAACTAAATCCTTTTGTTTTTCCTTATGTTAACATAGTTCATGCTGAGCACAGTTAAGAACACAATTTCAGTTTATTCCTTCTCCTTCACCTTGACTGAGTTTGGTAATTCACCTGCAGTAAGAGGTTTAACAGTCTTCACCAGTCTAAGCTCAGGGAGGCATATGACTGTGCACAGGTGTTCCTGGGGGCTCAGATTTTGCTGCTCAGAAAATTACTTGGAGAAAAATTATGTCAGACCTTTGTTTCATCTAGGATTCATTGTCTCCTGATCAATTTTATGAAAGTGATGGGCTTCTTCAAATAGCTTTATGTATGATTCAAAGGTACAGGTACTGATACCTGTCTTTTAAAGGTACATATATTGGTTACTGTAAATACAGTGATAGATGCAGTAATGTAATAAAAGCACTTTGTTAAATATCTACCTCTAAGTATAACTCTGAAATATTTTACAAATTACAATTGAACTGTTCATATTTTATTGTATGTGTGTCAAGGCATTGTTTATTAGAGTGATAATAGGAAATATTTCTATCAGACTGATAATAGCACATTTAGAAGTGAAAATTTTCAGTTAAATTGATACTATTGATAGCCTTCAGAATATGCTGTGCTAGGCATCATATACTTGTAACTAATTTTGCAGAATTACATCCATGAATACAACTTGGAAATTGTTCTAGTTGCTGTATAAAGTTAAGTAGATCTGTGACTTTCAGTTTTGGTTTCTTTGTCTATGGAATATCTAGTGTTGAACTTTGCCTCACTGTATTTCTGTCAAATGTGCTATGGAATGGCTCTAAATATTTCCCAGGTTGTTTCTTATTTTGTAACTAGAAATTTTTATATTCAGGGTGGAGGAAAGAAATATCTGCTTTTATACCTGTAGGGAGGGGTTGTGTGTATGAATAAATGATAAAGGAAGAAAAAGAAATTATAAATGTACAGAAAATAAGCTGTCATTAGGTTGACCTATGATCTTTCACTTTCCTGATTATTCTTAGATATTTCTTTCCTTTTGTGTGTGCTGTCATGCAATCATGGCATATTACTTAACCTTTCTGTGTAATCCCTGTATATCTGGGTTCTTGCATTATTATATTTATATCTATAGACATTGATGTCTCGAGAACAGGACTCATTGGAGGAACAAGGGAGATCCAGATGCAGATATTATTATGATTTTGTTTGTGCTTAGGAATTCTTCAATTTAAGGTTAGTCATCTTCCTCCACAAATTGTTCCCAAGGCACAGAAATATTTGTCGTCTCTCAGTTTGAATATTGTACATGAATAGAACTATGTATTTAATTACCTCCCATTTATTTGTGTTTTGCATGAAAATTCTTTTTGTGAAAATGTGTATGCAGTTATTTAAAGTCCCTTTAAAATCAGGTTTGCTTAAATTATGCCTTTTCTCCTATTGTATGTTCTGGTTTATGGTAGTTCAGTGGTTTTGACCTTCATTAGCTTCCCTTGTGAACTTTCTCTGTATCTGAGCTAAGTCATAGCTCACTGATGTTTCAGTTTAATATCTCTGTACCTGAAACCTCATTAATGTTTAATATTCATAGATGAAAAGTGAAATTTAATGTCTCCATGGATTCTAATATATATTAAACTGGCAATTTAATGTGTTTCCTTTTTGACTCCTCCCCAGATCTGAGAAATTTTAAAGTTCAGATTTTTTTGAGTATTGAGATATCCATGTAAGAGAAAAGGGGGACCAATAACATTAATCCCTGTAATTGTAACAATCATCAGTAAAAAGTCAGTTTTTAAAGAACAGGTACTTCATGGTGGTAGCTGTCATAATATAATTTTTCCTCTGTCTCTACATGGTAATAATGGCCTTGCTCGTAGAGAGAATTGGTCTTTTAGGGAGCCCTGGAGTTTGTCTTAGAGCCACTGAAGCATAGCTGGATATCAGCTCAGCTGGGGAACATAAGGACACTGAGTTCAGCCAAGGTAGTGCGAAGGGAATTTTATGTTTATGCATAGAGACTTTGCAAAGACAGAAGGGAGACTCTCCTAAGCTCTCAGCCAGGCCTGGTGAAAGGCAGCCTGCAGGCAGGCATGAGCCTGCTGGGATGTAACCTTCCATGGGGCTGGGCTAGCTGGTGCTGCAGCTGTGACCCTGCAGGAGGCTGCAGCGGGGCAGGCTCTGCCGCCTGGGTGGGCTGGACACTGGCCCTCAGACAGGGAGGGGGCACTGGAAGGGTCTGCCACACCTTGCTGCACCTGTTCCAAGGGGAGAGTAATAGCATTGCTCTGGCTGCCATGGTGTTTTGCAGCATTTCCTGGCTCTTGGGCACAGACTGCATGGATTCCTTGGTGCGATGCCACAGGATGGTCTGAAGTACGAGATGTTTAGATATAGTAACTAACATTAGCATTCTCAGACTTAAAAGGTAACATCTGTAGGAGTTGTGCATACTGATGAAAATTAGGATAACTATATTAATTTATGTAAACACAAATTTAAATACTTAGCTTTGGAAATGGGATAGGTCCTAGTTCTTAGAAAACTGGACATATTAATTAACTCAGGAAGTGAGCTCACACTGAAAAATAATTATTTTGCATTTTTAGGAAGACTTTTTCAAAATCTATAAATGTAGTCCATAGCAAAAGTGTATATAATTTTTTTTCCAAAAGAACTATGATGATTAAATTTATTGCCAATAGGTCCAGACCTATCAATTTGGTGTCTATATAGTACAGGGGGGATAAAAAAGTGTGAGAAAATTGAAGGTGAAATCTTTTAAGCTACATTTGAGTTACAGTAGCTTACCCTGCTCAATGATGTGTGACCATTTCCTACCAAAAGAGTGGGAGATGAGGAATTAGAAATTAAAACTCAGTATATCAATCAAAGCTGTTCACTTTACTTTAGTATGCTTTTCACATTCTGGCTGTTGATAAAATTAGATTTAACTAATCAGAGTACTCCTTTTAGTGAAATACACTGTGATTGGTTTTTTAATTGAAAACTATTGACATGAAATGGAAAGGTCATCTTAAATTGCATTAGACAGAGGAGATCATGTTTGTCCAATACCAAAATTTTTGGTTCAGAGAACAAAAAAAGAGGTCATTGTTTGAATTTAAACCTCTCATAAGTCTATTCTCCTTTCCCTCTTGTTTTTATTTTACCACACGGGGTTGGATTTTTTTCCATATGTGAATTCTTTAAATATGCTCTCACTGCTAGGGGAAGACTCAACATTGATTCAGGCACAACCAGAATTGTGATATGTGTTTGATCAAAATTGCTAGTAGTTTGGTAATTTTAAGTATATGAATCCTGTTGAACTTCAGTGTCTTTTTAGGTTTATAACATAATTTAATCTTGGGTATTTTAATTATTTATAAACATTTCAGTCATTTGTCCACTTTAATGAAGAGAATTCAGTGTTGCTTCATAAAATAATGTTAGTTGGGACTGGAGGTATGAAGTATTCATGAAGCATGGCCTGAGTATTTTATTCTCAGACAGGGAAAAGCATGTTACAGTAAATAACTTAATCTTGCTTATTTTTAGGAAATGTGGCCTCCTGGTACTTGTCTTAGTTCTTTGTCCATTTAGTAATCATGTCTTTTGTTGGTTTGTTTGGGGGCTTTTAATAAGCATTTTATACTTGCTATTCTTAGCATTATCCAATTACTAACAAAGTAATGCTGTTCTCAAAGTTTCATATATTTCAGGGTCAGCAACAAGAGCTAAGAAGAAGTTGAAAAAATAAGAACATTTAATCTAGGAGAGAAAGTAATTCTTATGTCCATGAAAATGTAGCTGCTAGAAAGGAAATATGTTATTCCTGTCCCTGGTGAAAAGAACAAAGAAATGAAAGGCTTAAATTATGGCAAGTAACGCAGGTTAGATGAAAGGGGAAATTTCCTAATTGCAAGAATAATGAAGTATTGAAGGAAATTGCCTTAAGTGCTTGTGCAATCTCTGCTATTGGAAATTGGCAAGGGAACATGTGATTGAGGCATGCCCAGTCCAGATTTGAGGTGGGGTAAGATTATACCTCAAAGGAATTTCCAGATACATTTTTATGATTCTGCAACTGATTGTTGAACTTCACACAAAAAGTCCTTTAAATTTTCTGTAGTAGTAGATTTATTTTGGTGTTACTGATTTACAGGTGAGCCAAATCTAACCTGGTTTAATATGTGAAGATATTTCGTCTATCATTTTGTAATTGTTCCATTGCTAGAAAGTAAGAGTGCAAAACTTTGTCTCACATGAAAGGAGTATAATAAACAGTGCTATTTTGTAAAATCTCCCCCAGTTTAGTTAATTTTTAGAGAGTTACCTATAAAAAAGGAATAAGTGTGGGAGTAGCTTGATTTAAAATCTCTTACAGAAAGGGTAATGATTGGGGTACTGAGTATGAAACAGTTATGCGGCTAAGTCAGACTGAGAAAGCATAAACTTAAGCAAAAAATAAAATGAAAATCCCAAAAAGCTACGAACTATTAATAGTAGTAAAAAGAGGTTTGGTGCTGACTGGAAAAAAAGAAAAACGCAGTATACATGCAATCTTACTTTACATAGGGAAGTGAAACAATGTCTTTGGCTCAAAGCTTAGGAGCTGTTTTAAGCAGACAAGTCTCAGGCTTCCATGGTCATCTGTGAACATGTACAATCACAAAGAATTTTAGTTCCTTTAGGTGTAAACTTCATTCTGCTGGAAGCATTTGGAAGACTGTCTTTGGTCTCAGTAAATCTGTATTGAGTTCACACAAAGCAGAGAAATTGTCATGCTTCCAAAGACCTTGCAAGAGCTCTCCTTATCAGCTTCGTGTTAAGATGAGTGAACAGGAATGTAAACCTGTCAGTCATGTTTAATCAGCTTGTTTTCTGCAGCAGCCTGTGGACTTTGTTTGAAAATCTCTTAGACAATGGAAATTACTGAGGAAGGAATTCTGAGAGATCGTGTAATAATGCATGTGCTGCAGCATCAGAAGCCTGCTGATAAGAGTGTTCTCTCTCATTTGGGCAGATTAGTTTAAGGTCTTCCTTAAAGTGCAAGATGATAATGCTTTTCCAACATGGGTTCATTACTTTAGTTAACTAAACATTGGGTTTTTTTCTTAAATCCAGTGTACATAAACTGCAAATTACATAATCGGTTTTTAATGCCAAAAGCTTGAATATTCTGCAAATACATTCCTATGGAACATGAATTTTGTTGTGACATAGGAAACTTTAAAAATACTGTTCAAACAAATCTGCATTTTCCCTCTACTATTTCTAAAAATGTAGAGACTACATAAAATAAAAAGTCACTGTATTTCACCTGTATGCCGAGCTGTTTCATGTAACTGTAGAGATTATAGTTTAAATCTCATTAAAATACTTGTTTAAAAATCTAGTATTTTTTGAATCATTAAAAATTACTCCTAGAATAGTATTAGCTTCTACATATACTTGGAATATACATATACAAATTAAGTTCTACCTTATATTGTATTCAAAAGTATAGAATATATTATCTCATTGCTATAGAAAAGTATTTTTTGTACCAAATTTTTACATTGTGCTAAAACATGTCAGGTAGCAAATTTGGCTAAAGTTAGTTTCTGCATCAGACCTTTCTCTTACAATATTTCTCCTGTAATAGAATGTGAAAAAAAAAAAACAAACCAAACAAAATAGCCATTTCTACTGAAAATATTCATCAGCAACAGTAATTGCTAGATACTTTTTTTCTAGTATTACTGTGTCTGCTGGATCAGTGGTTTCAGGTTTGCTGCAAAGCTGTTATCAGTTGTACCACAGAGATTTGAACAATGTTCCAGTTATGATGCAACTCATGTTTTTATAATAGGTGCACCAGAGGAGAAGAAAAAAGTAGAAGATGCTTCTGAAATTATTCTTGTTATCTCATGAAGCAAAACATAAGTTGAATTTTACTCATTAGGGGAAACCTAACTGTAGTAAACATTCTTTACTGTTTATAAAATCTGTTTCCTAAGAGAGAATGCTATTCTTATAAAGCAAATGCAAAGACAAATTACATTAGAAGTTATCATAAGGAAATAAGATTTTTGATCACCACTGAACAGATAAAGCAAGAAATGTATTCCTGCCTAAAACACCTGACACTTGAATTCTGCAAAAGCACTTTTTGTGTTGTTAGTGCCATAGCCAGTGCAAAACAGTGTGACACTTAGCATAGTAAAAATTTAAAGACATTTTTCTAAACTTCAGGAAAAATAAGTATATGACGAGTCTATTAAGAAAAGGCACTATCGTATGTATTATTCTGTCTTTTAGAAATTACAAAATTACTGACAATGTGGTTCTTTCCATGAACATAAGGTTCTGTTTTGATTTTTGTGATTTGGTGTTGTGTTGGTTTTCAGTTTTGTTTTGTTTTTTTTAAAGAGAAGAAGGCTATTTATATAAAAAAAGTACTTTAAATTTTCTGTATCAATGCCAGAAACCTAGTATATAATAAACTCTTCCAGGAGTCACTCAAAGCCTTTGTCTATATTGTTCATCAGAATGGTCTGACAGATCTTTTTTGGTTCAAAACCAACCAATACTGGCAAAAATCCTGCTGAGTCTCTCCAAACCCCTTTCAAGGTCTTTTGATGCTAAAAATAATTTCTGACAAAGGTGGTTATTAAAAAAATGCAGCATTAACACAATTTCAAGTATAATTTTTGAACTTCCTGAAAATGAATAGTCCAGTATGGATGCAGGCTCTTCTGCAAGCTGATCCTGTTGTTCTGTCAAAGTAGTCTTCAGTTGAAAAAGAAGACTTGGAGAAGCAGCACATGGTCAGCATGTGTTCATTGAGGTTCATCATAGGCACTCATATTACCTGAGTTGGGTTGCTTTTCCTTGAATTGGAAATGAGATGAGTGAAAATAAAACAAGAAAAGATAGGTTTAGGTGTTTTAGCTATTGTGCAAATCTATCAGCAGCGTAGGTCAGCAGATAGAAAGGAATGGGAGTTGCATGGTCTGAGGAATATTTCTTTATTATTATTATTTAGTTTTTCTTTATTATTTCTTAAGTCTAGACTCTGCCTCCTTTCCTACAGTCAGTTCAAATTGTGTCATCTGGAAGGCCAAGGTTCACTGCCAGACTTTGTAGGTCACCTTTGGCAATTCCTGATGTTTCACATTCAACAGATACAGAGTACAAACTCATGGAGTTCCATGCTCATGTTTTAACTTAATCTTTTTTGCCGCTGTTTTGTGACCTGAAATATATAACCATAGTGCAGCAATAACAGCTTTTTATATCTGTCTATAAAAGTCTCTGTAATGAAATGCTTGAGGAGCTTGGCATTTTCTAAATAACATTATTAACAGCTTTGATTTGGAATTGATGGCATGATGCTACTGGGTTGTCCATGGTAATCTAGAATCTACAAGCACGGAAAGTGCAATATAAGTGTTTCTAAAATGAAATAACCTTGAGTCATTCAGATGTCACAGACTAAATCAAGTGATGCCCTTTTTTTGATGTGCTGGGCTAATTATTTCTACTAATGTAAATGTCAGTGCAATGAACACATATTTGCTGTGGCATAGCAAATCAGAGCATATGAAGAAATTCATCATGTCCTGAAGTCTCCAAGCCAAGGATATGGAAAACAATTCAGATTCACACCCCTTAAAATGTTTTAAAAGTACATAAAAATGGAGTAAAAACAAAAGGCAGTAATATCAATGTATTTTGATTTTTTCATTATTTTTGAAATATTCTAGATTTAGAGCCTTTACCACCTTTTCTTGATAACAGATAATAGTTCTCTACATTTCACTGGCCAACCTTGGCTCCATCATGAACGCCTTTCCAATGGGCATCAATTTTGGCAGGCAGTGGCTGCCCAGCAGGGGTGCAGAACCAGTGGGAATTGTCTGTGGATGGTATCGAGATGTGGGTTCTCCCTTGTGCAGGGCAGCTACTGCCCACCCCAAAACCTGCCACTGCATGTCCTGGAGCCACTGCTCCACACCTGGAGGAACACAATCACAGAGAAGGAACTGGACAGGAAACATAGCCTGGAGCTGCATACTATATCAGCTGATATTTTTAGGCCACGCAATGTCTGCTCCTGCTATCTTTAGGGAATATTCATGATGGATCCAAATTTCTGCATGTAATACTTTCATTTTATGGTGATGGGAGCTTCACAGGCACTTAAGGGCTGTATTGGACCTGTTCTCTGTGTGTGGTACTTAAACACAGATCTCAGTTCAGATATGGGGCTTTTTTTGTTTTTCAGTCTGACAGTGAAGATATACAGGAAAGAAGAGCCACACAGGCAGTGTTCAGAGCTTAAGCATAAAGGTGTAGAGATGAGATAGTGTGATGCTTGGGTTTTATACCTTTTGCATAGATCAGGCTGCCTTACATGGAGCACATCATTAGGGGAAATAATATTCTGTTTTTCATCTTTAATATCCTCACCCAGTCACTGCACTGGAATGGATTTTGCTTGAGCATTTGACTTCAGATTTGGCTTCCATAGTGCTAAGATTTCACTTTGATGGTCTTGTGCTAAAACGTACCTTAATCACAAAAAGGGCAAATCTTTCAAAATAAAGTGGTTTTATGACTCGTCCAACTGCTGGGGATGAAGTTTCATAAGAATGTCTGTCTTCATATACTTTTGATTATACCGGAACAGAAATTTGATAAATGAACATATTGTGATTTTGCAGTTGATTTATAATGAACATATGGTTTTATACCCAGTGACACCATTCTTTAAAAAGTTATCCTTAAGTTTATTTTGATGAAGGAACAAATTGAATTTCTCAGTGAGTTCTGATTCTTTTGTTATTGTCTTTTTTGATCAGGGTAGTTGGTCAGAGCTTAGAATCCTGAGGATGATCTGTGTTAGATAGATACAAAAAAATAGTGAATTATGTATTTTACACAACACTGTTTACAAACACTATATGGAAGCTTTCATTCCAAGAACAAAGAGGAATCAAACAGTGGTTATTTTTATGCTTCTCTTGAAATAATCCCCAAAGGTGTCTAAGTACTTCACTGCCTTTATTTCCCGTGTGTATCTTTTCCTGAGTGTGAACAAGTGTTTATGTCTAAATAAGATTATTTCCTAAAATTCATTAAACAATTGGAAGTGGTTATGCTGATTATTATATGATGTTTTGTAAGTGCAATATTCAATTATATATTGGTGTTTAGTAAAATGTCCTTAGAGGCTGTGAGCAAATCTTCAGGCTCAAAATAAATCTTCAATTTCTGTAATATCTTTGTTTTGTTTTTTGTTTGTTTGTTGTTTTTTTTAAAGGTGCATTTCCACTGATATAGCCTCTTCCCTTGCCTGCATCCCCTGTAATTGTCTGCCTCCACAGAGTGAAATTAAAAATAAATGGATTATTCAATGAAGGCACTTGTTTCTTAGTTCAAGCTTTCAAATGTCAAAGTAGAGAAGCTTTTTTTTTTCCTCTCTAAGGGATCTAATAGTCAGTGAGTGAGTTTTTGGTAATTGCGCTATTTTTTGTGCTTATCATATTCTCTGTAATTGAACCAGATGTTAAGTCTTCTCTGGAGGAGAAGAGTCTTCTCAGTTTATGTAATAGTGTATCAGTCTTGCATCCCAAAAGATTTGAGGTTAATGTGAAAATGAAATAGTAAGGCAGATGTTATATGTAATGTTCCTGTAGGTGGGTAATCCCTTTTGGACCAAAACACTTAAAAACGTCTAACTCAGAGGCACATACTACATGTAACAAATGGTTGGATGATAGATTGTTGTAGGATTTTTCTGACAGTCAGTCAAAATCCAACACTTTGTATGCAATGGGATATTTGTTATCGTAATCATTGTGCAATGATGAGAATGATTCATGAGTTCGAGGCTAAGGGCTGTAGGGGCAGACTGCACTATTTGTGGGTAACTTACAGAAATATTTTAGGGGAGAAAACCCTGAGTATGTTTCAGCTACTCAGCTGAGAATACATGTAACCTTTACTTCTGTGTTAGGATGAGATACTGGAGGGCAGCAGGGGCAGGTGTGCCTGAGTCTTCTCTTTTCTCACAGCTTGGTTTCCACCAGAAAGGAGCCTTACTTCATATATTGGAAGGAGCCATAATGTTCTGAAGTCATGCTTTCCATTTCCAAGGCCCTTATGTATAGCAAAACACTACTGATGCTCTTACAGGCATACACACAAATAACACTTCACACTTTCCCTGCAGTGTTGCTGCCATTTAAGTACATAAAAACCCAGGATGTGCAAGTAGCATTTCCAGTGTGTATTTCCAGAATATCACGTCTCCTATGATGTATCATTCAGTAATTTTCTTACATGAAGATTAATAATACTTGATAATTTTTTTCTTGTATGGTTTGAAACCCAACCTTATTTGGTTATTTGTTTAAACGCCTAAACCCACTTTTGGGCTGAATTTGTTATGCATTTTATAGCATAAATTTAATAATTTTGGTCTGGCTGTTTATACATTACTCCTAAAATGAAGAATTTCTTTTGTTGCCTTCTTTAGCATTTATGCTTATGTGTCGTGATTGATTTTATTTCACTTGAGTCCTTCAGTTTATGATTAAATATGTGTTCAGCAAAAATTCAGAATCCAAATTCGTTAGCACACTCCAACTTGTGATGTCATATTCACCTACTCAGAACTTGTCATTCTGATAGAGGATGTAGAGCTGTGTGGGCTTTCTTGTATGTACTTACAAGTAGCAACACTTGGTGGTTGCTGTTATCCAGCCATTATACCAGAGGGTCAGCCTGTGTACAGCTAAACCAGTTTGGTGCAAAACAGTTTAAATTGTCAAGGTAACAAAAAAGATGGAGAACTGAGCAAGAAAATTGTACGTAGAAGACAAATGCTAGAATAAGAATACTGCATTATTTTTCTTGGGTTTTTTTCTTCTTCCACAGCTAGAAATGGTTTAGAAATGGGAGCTCTTCCAGTCATTATCATCTTGATAAAAGAGGCATGTGAGCATACTTAGCGTTTTACTATGGAGCCTTTTAGCAGTTTTAAAAAATTCTAGAAACTGTGTTTTAAGGTCTTTCAGAATGCAATTTGTTTACCCTTAGGCAGAAATGAAATGGAGAAACCCATTTTCTCAAGTGCTTTTGTATCTTGTTAAATAATATAGCAACTTGGAAAAAAAGAAAAAACATCCTTCAGTTGCTGACAAGGGAGATATTTAGTTGAGGGACTGAAGGCAGTTCAGATTTCTTCAGAGCTAAAGAACTTGCACTGCAAAACTTGCTCTTCCCAGAGTTTGTCTGTGCAGCTCAATATCCCTTTCTAAGCCCTGCTTCATGCTCACTGCACAGGTGAAACTAGTGTGTACACAGAGTGAATCTCCTGAACTCCTGTCCCTGTGGGGGTCACAATGTTCAGCCAGCATTGAGATGGTGCTGTCTGAGCTGTTCTACTGAATTCCCCTTGCACTGAGATGTTAGAGCTGAAAAATTGCCTGGCACAATGTGAGGGAGTTAAGGGATTTATTAAAAAGAAATCCCAACAATCCAAACAATACTCTCAGTTGTTAAACAGGAACTTCTAATGGCACCAATACAACGGTTGTTTCCTATTTCCTCTTAGGGCAATCAAAATATGAGTCACAGCAAGACTTCTGTTAGGTTTTGTCGATCATAGGACATTTGGATTTATATTTATTCTTTCTCTAGATTAATTTTAGTGGATATATTTATTTAACTACATTATGCTTGCAAGAGAGTTTCCTGGTACATTAGACTTGTAAATGCTATCAGGTAAAGTAACTACATGTAATTAATATTTTTAAAGAATAATGGCATCAAAATGCAAATAGACAACAGGAAACCAGCTGTAAACTCTATGCTCAGCTTTCTTTCAGTGGTCTGCAAACTTGCCATTTAAATAACTGCTTTTAGGGAAAAAAGCCAGCACAGGAATAAAAGGTCTCAAAAGTAAACTTTATCCTGCTTTTGCTAGTTTCAATAGTCTTGCATTTTTGGAGCCAAGTGATTCACACCAGCTGTACCCATACTGAGAAGGGTACAAGTTTAATTGAAGTGAATCTGCCTGGGTCTGGCTTTTAAAGAACCAGTTACTGTTTTGAGTAGATTATTTTAGAAATTTGTGCTGAAGAATCACGATTAATGCTGTTACAGCCTGTGTTCTACCTTACGCTTCTGACTTTAAAACCCATGCAATTTCATATTACTATTAGAACATTAGCCGTGTTTGAACTCAAGAATTATTGAAATTAATGAGTTCATTTTAATGACATGAAAGGTTAGATATTTTGATAACCTGACATATTTTTATCAGGATTGATTAAGTTTTGCAGTTCTTTTCCATGTGATCCTCTGACTTCTATCATATTAAAATATGACAACACTGTTTTCTTGGAATGTATCTGAAAAAGTGGTAATTGAATAATAAATTAGTTTGCAATTTGGCATTATGTAATATAAGTTATCTTTAATACTAAAACTTGCAGAAATGCAGAAAGGCTAGCAGAGTGTGATGGACTTTCCCCATTTCATATATGGCTTTTGTTCTGGGCAGCTTACTGATTTAAACCTACAATTAGCAGAGCTAGAGTTGTCATGTTATTCCTGTTAGCAATAAATGTACATTTTGTGTACATCTAATGGTACTTTTTGATTCTTAATTTTCATAAAAATACTAGCATTTGGCAGAAAGAATCAAGAGAGGAGGGGAAAAAAAGGAAAATATAACCTTGCTTAGAAGCAAAAAGCAATTTTTACCTAGGAATTTGGAGTTTGGAGAGGGGAAGTCAGCTTAACTACACAATGTATGGGGGTTACTTTTCTGGATATTCTGTGGGGTGGGGATGGTGTGTTTTGGGGCATTTTTTCTCTTATCACTTATCATGAAGATCTACAGGATTTGAAAATGCTTTGAGAATTTCCTTTGATGCAGTCCTTTGACCTTATGTGAATAACAATAACTTAGTAGCAGCTATTAAAAAAAACTTACAAAAAAATTAAAGTGGAACACTGTAAAGTGCAGGGCAACTATAACTCCAGTTTTGCACAAGTGATACTTTATGGAAAAAATCAAAGTCCTTCATGGGTTGAAGGATAAGGCATTTTTGAAACCTTATTCAGTTTAAGTGGTCTGTTTAATCTCCATGAGCTTCTTGCCAAGCAGTCATATTGGAACACTGCTGAAAAGAGAAATGTTAAACTCCAGATGTTCGATATACTTCAAATAATTGTTTGTCAAGAGCTAAATTCACTGTTTTCTCACAGTATTTAGAAAAATAGCTTCATTTGCCCCAGTAAAGTTTCAATATTTGCTGAATAAACTGAATATGGCTACTGCCATATTATGAGGGCTCCTCTGTAATAACATGAACCACATAAGTACATATGTATTTATTTGTTTGTTTATTTACTCTTTTCACAGACACTTCCTTTGGGGCTGGGAGATGGACAGCTCTTTACCTGGACTGATGGCCTGAAAAGGAAGGACTGGCATGATTATGAAAGCATTCAAAAAGATGCTATGCGTTCAGGTATACATGAGTTCAGAACAAATTAAATGAGTTTGTTTACTCATTCTTTCTCTTTGTGATTGTTTGTTCTTTTGAGTCCTTTAGGAGCCATTCCTAACAATTTTTTTTTTATTGCAGCAGTGTCATAAGATCATCAAATTCTGAATTGAGAGGCCAGACCAAGCACAAATAGCTTATCTCTGAAAATAGCCAAGTGACAATGTTTCCTGCTAGTAACTATATAATGATTGTACAGTCAGCAAAAATGTTGCCAACAAATTATTTTTTGTGTTGAAGTCAGTTGACAGACCATAGCCAAATAGAGGGTTGGTTTGCAAAAAGACATGTTACAAATAAAGCCAAATTGTCCCTAAAGCAATGAACAAAACCTGAGTTTGATACCTGTAGCTGCCAAGAACCTTTGACACTTTTACCATTGTCAAACTCTGATCCTTTAGTCTTGCTAAAGCAGCTTCATCTCATTCTCAGTTTACAGTTATTTGAAAATGATAAAAAACTGTGTTTGCAAATAGACTGAAGGACACTCTGTTACAGTGAATAATGTAATTTTAATGTACCTTCATGTGCTGCATCCCATACAGGAAGAGAGGTTGGTTTGCATTCCTCTTTCTGTCATCAGAGCATGTTCAGATTTGAAGTTTTCTTTTACAACATAATGTACAACTATTCAACATAAGATGAATTAAATTGGAAGGAAGGAAGAGAAACAGCAGTTGCATTACACCTTAATCAGTATTTGAAAGTCATTATTTTACAAAGGCCTATCTACTATTGTAAAACAAATTATGCTGTCTTGATCCCACTGTCTTGAGACAGCCAAAACCTCCCCCAGAATATCTCTATAACTGAATCTCGTTGACAGATTCATAGGACTTGGTAAGTACTTAATTTTGCAGGAGCCTGAACTAGTAAAATATTGCAAGTGTATGTTAATTTTGTAAGCTATTTTTGCTTTTCTCTTTCGAATCTTGATCACTAACTAAAGAAATTATCCTTTCCTCCCACATGTGCTTAGGAGGTTAAAAATGTAGGGAAGGGAAGGAAATTATTCTAGGCAATTTGGTAGTTGTCAGATCAATAATTGCTGTGTTCCAAATTCCTAAATGTAAAAAAGACAAAGAGAAAATGTACAAAGTAAGAGCAAGCATGTATGTGGAAACTTGCATATATATGGGGAATATCATGCCTGCTGCTTGGAATGGATGTGCATAGATGCTTTGACAATATACTTTTAGTTTCTAAATACGTAATGTGGACCCCATGTGTTTTGAACAATAACAGTAATACTTATTTTTGTCTAATGGACAGCTTAAAGCATTGTTAATGTAATGCAAGCCATTGTATGGAGTTGGCTGAGAAGCTGAAAAACCATGTTATGTAGCTTTGTGATTTCTAGTCCTAAACCTTACATGATAACTGCAGTAGCATGTGAATATTGAGATATTATTTTGTCATTTTCTGAGTTTGATGCTTTAGAGATATATTTTAAATAATTTATATTTGTCATCATTATTCAATAGATTAAAATACTTTTTAATGCTCTTTATCTTGAAAATCACAATATGATAATATGAATGCAAGGGAAGAACATCTCAGTGCACTCTTTTGGGCCATACTATTTAACTTCTCTTCCTAATAACATTAGCTGAAATACACTATTAGTTAAAAATATGTCTGAAAGCATGACATGAAAGGGCTTCTTGGGACATTTCAGAAAAGGCAGTCAATGCTTGTTGTACAGGGAAGAAGAGAGGAGTGAAGCATTTTTTAAATTCAGTCTGGCTGTTTATCTGTAAAGCTTACGATTTCCTAAGCACTGTGAATGTGAATTTCATAATTTCTAATTATGGAGAGGTACCAGTTCCTTCATGACTACTATGTTTCATGGCCCTTTTCATTCCACTAATTAAAGCTATGTTCCTGAATTTGAATGGTCTCTCCTCTTGAAGTCATGAGTAAAGTCTTTTGCATGACATGCAGAAGAAAAAGTTATTATTTCTATTTATTTTAAGTGTTTTAGCCCATCTTTTTTTTGTCTCTAAAATTACAAATGATCTTGTGTATAAAACCTGAAATGAGCTTGTGTTGCTTTTGGTTTTGCAGGGCTTTGTTGGAACACCTGAGGTTCAAATATGTGTTGATGATGCTTCTATTGTTACTTCACATTTTGTTAGCTTGGTGATGCTACTTGAGAAGGTACTTGAAGGATAGAGAGGCAAGGCTTTACATGTAGCCAGAACTTAATTTAAAAGCACTTGTAAAGACTTCCAAACCTGTTCTAATAATATTAGTTGGTAAATTTTGATAAAGAACTTGAGAAGACAGGGAAATGCTGTTGGGTTGCAGAAGTACTAATTGTTGTACTGTTGGTGGAACAGGGAAGTTACCCATTTAGTTGCCAGTTATCCAAGCCCTGATTTATGCAATGTCAGAAAGGAATATATAATTACTTAAATATGCTTCTTATCAGTACAGAATAGATGTAGTGAAATGAAAATTAAGTTATTCAGTCAACCCAATCACTTCAATTCTTGTCTGAATACTACTCTGTCATTAGCTCAAAATCATTGACCGAAGTACAGGAAAAGGAAAGCAAAAGCTAACCTTAAAAAAAAAAAAAAAAAAGTAATTCCTAACTAAACAGTTGTGATAGATACTTTGGAAGGAGGAAAAAAAAAGTTTAAATTGCTTCAATTTTTAAAAGTGAGCCATTAAGTCAATCAGATATTACAATGGAGTGGGAGGGAACAAAATAAGCTAATCAGAGAAACTGACTTTATTGGGGTTGATAAGTCATGCCAGCTTTTTGACAAGAAATCAGAATTTAAAATAAGACCTGTTTCTATTAATTTCTTTTCCTTTGGAAATACAACTGATGACATGCCTTGATGAATAATATGCTTAATTTGCATTAAAAATATGAGAACTGTAAACAAATGCAAATCCTACATCTGTCAGTTTTTGTTTTGGTAAGTAATAAACAATGTCTTCTGTATATCAGAAGAGTGCTCTTGTGTTGGATTTCAGAGTGGTGGGTGCACCCTACATGATCACAGCCTGCATAGCAATGACCCAGGCAGCACCTGGTGTTTGCATTAGCCCAGCTACAGCAATGCCTGTTGTGTCAGGGCACTGTAAATATACCTGTGTCTCTACAGAGTAGAGATCCTGGATGCTGATGCCCCTGCCATTGCCATGACTTAGTTACTGTAGTTGCCATTTCTTTGTTTTATCGCAACTTCCCTTCTTCAGTTGGACAGGGAGGATTCTGAGGACATTTCTACCAAGATGTTTGTTTCAGGGTCATGGCAGCTTCTGTGGCTCTGATAGCACTGGTTTCCATGATAGCATGTAGCTGTGATAGCATAGTTTTTCCATGGTTTCTGTGCAGAGCTAGGAGTCTGAGATCCCCCAGTGCTCCCATAAGGGATGAGATTCACAGGGGAGAGCCATGAAAGCCTAAGGCAGCAATTCAGAAGCACCCATGAGAAGACATCATGTTTGTTTCACCTTTTTGTTTATGTCCTGGGTTATGAGACTGAAAGTCCTCAAGAATCAGTCAATGTCATTGTTCTTTCATTTCTGAAAGTTTCACTCAAGATATTCTTAGCTTTATCATCAATTACAAATAGTAGCAGTAATGATAAATGACAGCCCTTCTTAGACTAGAGGAAGGATTCACATGTGTGATTCCTAGGCTTTTAAACAAGTGCAGATTGAATATTTACATTCAAATATGGTGCTGTTTCTGATCATGGCAACCACAACTACTAACTACAAGTGATAACTTTTCCAATGCAAAGTACTAACTACATAAGGGTAATGGATTGAATAGGAAAAGGGAAAATAATAAGCCTTTATTTCTGAAAGCATGTAATCAATTCTATCAGTGATATTAATAGCTGATAAGATGCACATAGAAAGATTATCTACTGCAAGTGTTTTTTGTTTTCTATTTTTATTCTTTAAATACAGTCTTTTAATTTTTCCTTTATAAGGCTTTGGAGGTATTTTTGTCTGATTGAATGTGTATGCTGAAATGAATACATTCTATGAGGTAGATTGAAAATTTAGTGTAATAAGATAATTTCTAGGAGAATGATAAAATATAACCTGTGTTAATATAAATGTATAAAAACCTTTATCTTCAAAAGAAATTGGTTAAGGAATTGAATAAGTGACTTCAGGGATATAGCTGTCAATACTTTTATGTTTGACTGTTGAGCCATTTTGGTCTTGTCTGCTAATAAGATCTCAAAGGAAAAACCTTTTAGAATGTGCCCTAACACCTAGTGCCTATTCCACTACTGGCACTTACTGAGCCATTTGCAGTCTTCATTCTTCCTATGTGTATGTTTAAGCTTTGTGGGGAGGGAACGAATGAAGGTTGGAATTCTTTCCTGTATTTAGTATTGTCTTTAACTTTCTGTTTCTTCAAAATGTTACCTTGACTGGGAGAAGGGGATTTTAAAGATCTTGACCTTTATATGCCTCAGTGCAGGCATTTCATAGAGATTAGTTCTATAAACAAACAGACAGTGTGTTCTATAGTTCTACAAACAAACATTCATACAGATTAGTTTTATAAACAAGCTAAGCAGAGATACTGAAAAATAAGTGACCTGTGCATGTTTCTGAGGACAGTGGAAATAGATTGGAGCTCTGTATTCTTGGGATAAAGTGTCAAAAGAAGGCAAAAGGCACTAGCACTTTTGTACAGCAATAACAATTTGTGTCACTTAAAGAAATTGTGCACTGGTGATCCTTTTCCATCACTTCTCCTCAAATATTTGGTTAATTCTTATAATAATTTTGAATAGTGCCCATTCTTAAATTCAGAAGAACTTGTCAAGCCAGAGTGTGTCTAGAAGGCAGCATGATGCAGAAAGCAACATTAGTTGTAATTCCATATAGGCCATGAAAAAAAATTAGCACTGTGATACTTATACCGATAAATGTAATAAAAATCTGTGCAGGAAAATAAGTATATATATACTAAAATACTGATTTACTTAAGCCATATTTCATATGGAATTATGCATTGGGAATTTTGTCAGCATTATATATTAAACAAGTTTACTAAATTTAATTTAGGTCTTTGAACTTGCAATTCCTTTAAAAAGAATTTGAGGATTTGCAGTATAATTGGAACTGTACTAGTAGCCCAGGTCTCAATAAACAGTCATAACATAATTGTTCATAGCATTAATCATGAATATGCTTCATGCAGTTTACAATGTATTGTTTGTAAAAGAGAAAAATGTTTGTCAGTTTGTCTTAATGCAAGTCTAACATGATTAAAAAATTCTAAACAGTAATGTTAATCATGGCTTGTCAAAGAGACAGCACATAAAGGATGTGTAATATGAAAGATAGATGCAATCTACTGCAGTTACATAAAGTGTTTCACATATTAAAATGCACTTGCTCCATAAATAAAGTGCTGCAGACTGTGATCTGATTCTACCACTCATAATGCTCTGGATGTCCTGCTGAAAACAATGAGATCAGCCTGGAGCTGGGTGCCAAGCCCGATAAAACTATTATATTCTCAAATACTGGTTTGGAAAGAGAATTTTTTTTTTTTTTTTCAGTGGTGCCTTCTTTAGAAGTTTTAACCCTAATAGCTAGAACATATGGTTTGGTGTTTTGGTTTCTCATCACAAGGCCTTAATGTTTTCTGCGGGTAATTACAGACTGGCTTCCTCAGATTGTGAAATGGCATGTCACAGTATTATTGAAGTGGTAGCTTGGGTACACATTTTCACTGGATCTCAACTTACAGCTTTATATTACACTGCTGCAGAAGAAGCTAGGAAGTAAAAAGCTGCAGCTGTATAGAATTTGTCAGAAAACTGTGTAGATGATAGAACTAACTCTTACAATTTAAATCTATGCATAAAAGCAGTTTATGGGTGACTGTAAATCAGAGTCAAGCTTCTAATTTAATGCACAATGCCTCTGTTGCCTTGGCCACACATGAGGCCCTTTCTGTGGTTGAAGTAAATGTGATTCTTTCCCTGTTCTTCCCTGTCCCAGCCCCCTGCCACACACATGCACTTTGGAAATTCATCAGTTAAATCATTTGAGTGTAATTGGAAAACTAATTTTTAAGAGCTACCAGGGTGACCAAGGAGGGGGAAGCAGAGTTCATAATATGACCCCTGTTATTCAGAACACTGAAAATTATCTTCTGCATGCTTTTCTGTGCTGGGAATTGGCATGTTGATTTTTGCCTTGATAGGCAGGAAGAAAATTGTATTTCCAGAAACTTGGCAAGAAATATCTATTAACTCTCACTGTGATACATATTCTCGAATGAAACTAGTATCCAAAATTCAAGAAGTGCTCTCCTAGAAAAATTATTAAAGTTGCTAGGTTTTCATCTGTGTTGGGGATATGTGGTTTCAAATTCTTAACAAACCAAAGTTTACTCTCTAGTACCTTCTCCCACTATATTTGAATGTAGATTTGAGTGCTCACACAATTTTAAAAAGAAAGAAAGAAAGAAGCCAAAGCAAAAATAAATTTAAACAAACAACCCAGTAAGAAGAAGATGCCATCTACTTGTGATAGTCCCAAGTATAGTGTTACCTGTTCTGTATAGTTGTGAAGACCTGTCTTCATGGACTTATATCAGCACTAGTGATCAAGAGCTGATATTAGTGAATGTATTTAACTGGTAATACTTGGGGATGTAATAGAGTTAATGCCTAAAAAAAATGGAAACTTGACTTTAGAAGTTCTGTGTCTAGGGATTTTTTGGGAGGGAGGGGTATGAAAGGACATCTCAGTTAAAATGGATCTTTTAATTTGGCATTTGCACTCTACAGTGATGCTTCAGTTTTTGGCTCTGTTAGGCACCTTTCTCTTTGTGCTTAAACCTTTTCAGGACTATCTAACTAATATTTAGTAGGAGTTCTTTGTATATACTTGACTGGTTTGGTTTTTTGGCTTTTTTTTTTGTTTTTTTTTTGTTTGTTTGTTTTTTTTTTTTTGTTTTTTAAGAGAGAGATGTTCTGTAGTAATTCTGGAAAATGGATTTTATATTACATAGTCTTCGAAAACATGGGGCTCATAGGGCTCAAACAGAGAGTTTGGAACAACCAAACAGCTTAGAGACCGTCAGGCTAGACCTGTCTGTGTTTAAGGAGGAGAGCTCTATAGACCATCTAAATTGATCTTATTAACTCTTGTGATGGATGTAAAAATGATCAAGTTTGACAGTTCAGGACAATTGTTGCTTGACTCAGTGGAACAAAGAAAAGTCACTTAGTTTGCTGTGACAAATACAGAGGAGAGAAGCAGGGGGCACATTTACATTCACAAAACCATTTCTGGAATATTGTTTTAGCCTTTTGGTCTTCAAAAAGCCAACAAGATGCTTAGATTCCTAAAAAAGCCATAAAACCCAATAAATAGTGCCTACTTTCTTGTCATAGCTTCTTTCTTTTGAAGATATGAATTAAGTTTGCAAGTAAAAAAGTCTTATTTTAGTTATCTCAATGCAGTTTATGACTGAAATATGTGTAAGGTGACTTTCTTTTCCTTCGTGTTTTCATTAAATAAGCTGACAGAGGAAAATTATTGGACTGGTGAAACCATTTGTCTGACATCCAGTGAATATATGTGAAAAGGCAGAGATATATGATTGTTTTGCTATAATTTGCTTTATAGACACTAGCTCATCAAATTTGCCTTGTAATCACTGCTTCTGAAGAAACAGAGCTACCTTTTGGATGGGATTGTGTAGCACAAAGTTGTTGGCCCTGCATGCTTGCAGTGAAATATTGTCTGGGGGAATCTGTCCTCCTAATATAAAGAAAGTAGAAAAAGAAACCACGTTTCTAGGAGTGACATTTTGTTCTGCCAACCTGTGTGACAGGTTTGCTGGCTACAAGGCAGAAATAAACTTTTTTACTTTTTTATTTGAGCAATCTTGATTAAAAGTTCTGTGGGAAATGTTGAGATACAAATTGTAAAACTTGCCAGTTTTACTATTCAAGAGTTTCAGTAGAAAAATGCTCAGATTAAAAAAAAAAAAATCAAGATGCAAATTTAAGTTTCATTACAGTTATTCTTAAAACATGGAAACAGTCTTTCTCTTGAAATTTCAAATGAGATGCTTTACATTTTTGAAAGAAAGCTGAAGTAATTTCAGGTTACCCTGACAATTACTTCTATTTTACATGCTAAGTAATTAGATAGCTTGTATGTGTTTTGGAAACTACTGTTAATGTGTATGAGGTTACTGGTACTTTTACAGCTTCTTGCATTTCAATTCCATGCCACTTTACAACTGATCTGAAAAACAGTGAGTACTAGTGTGCAAATGAGAAAGGAGTAGTCTCCAGAGGGCAAGTTGCAGATTTTCTAAAAGGATACTGATTCTGTTGTCCTTCCATTTCTCCTTTCTGAGCAACTCTGATTATTGAATACTTCAAGGATTTTTCCATTGAGAGACTAATCTATTTCTAGCATTGTCACATAAAAAGAAAAGAAGCCTCTAAATAAATAATATTGGTTTATTTGGATTGTTTTCCATATATTTTGTTCTCAGTTTTCACTAAAATGCTTATGCTGGAAAGAAATCCAAACTTCATATGCTTCACAAAAAGAGTGAAAGCTGTGAGTAGTTAAAGTTCTGGAGGGCTGACATTTTAATTAGCTGTTGTTAATGAGTAAGTTAAGCAAATGACTAATATTCTGCTACTTTAGCCTGGTATTGAAATGACTTTTTTTCCCCAGTTTATGCAATGAACAATTTTTTTAAATCTGTAATAAACTGTGATAAAGATCATGCTTTTTTTTCTTCTTTTTGGAGACTTTTAAAGTCAAACATAGACGTTTTGAGACCCTGAGTGTTTCTTGGTTATGTTAATGTTTCCCCAATCTGAGTCTGTTTTGCCCATGACATGCAGAGATTAATTCATAGCAAGAAAATAGACAAACTATGGGAATTTTTTCTCTCTGGAAAATGTGAGGTGTGGTAATTTTTTCTTTCTGCTTTTCTAGTTTTAAATATACTTGACAAATTAAATGGTGGGATTTCTGGTAATGCATCTGAAACAAAACCTACAATTAAGGTCTCCAATTTACATCCTATTCCTCTGTTACCTGTAGTTATGGAGAGCTTGTATGTTTGCTCTCTGAACATGATTGCTAAAGATCTTTCTCCCCAAAAAATGGATTTATTGAGGGGCTTTTGTTCACACAGCCATAAGTAGAATTCAGAGATACTGTGTGCTGCACGAATACGTCATAAATCTGCATAATGGAATTTGACTTCTTTTTTAAAAATTTTCACAGGGAGAAAAAAATTTTTAGGGATTTTCTTACACCTGAAATTTCACACTGTGTACATGTGAGACTTTGGGCTGGTACTTGACACTTTTTTCTGTGTATGATAAAATTAGAAACTATTGTTGTGGTTCACAACAAAAATTTTTAATTTGAATGTTTATCCTTTATTAATATTGTTTAAGTTCATTTATTTAAGATTTTGGAAAAAATACTCTGCAATTTTAAAATTTTGGCTTTCAAAATATAGTTTGAATTTGCCTCTCTTAACCCAGATAGCAACATTTTTTTTGAAAAAAAAAGAACCAGAAAATACTTTTGGCTGAATTCAGACATGAGTTTTCAGTAAATTAACTTTTTTCTAGGAAGTTCCCAGTGGACATATTGGATTACAACTGAATAATGCATAAATGTGGCCTTGGGATAAATGTTTAGTTGTGTTCTGTAAGTGATGAGCTGTCCTTTTGAATAAAAAATACTTTAAACTAATTAGTTGAAAATCTGTTCATATCCTGGCTGAAGGTGGCTCATGAAGCCTCCACTTCTGCCTCTGCCTGATTCGACAGCATATATTGACTGGAAATGTCAGTAGACTTTAGTACAGGAAATCTGCTCAAATTTCTGCCAGGCATTTGAAAAATAGTTGGCATTAATTACACATGTATTATTCAGAAAGATGTGAATCAATGGCAAGGGAGGAAAAGGGCTGGGGAGAGCTGTGCTATGCTCAGAGCAGGTCAAGCATTAAGTTTAGCTCTCCTTACCACAGGAATGCCAGTCAGTTGTAAGGCTCTTTAAAATAATGCATTTTAAACCATTTAAAATGAGTGCTAAAAGGCAATAATAATGACTGCAGCATTAGTATCTCTCATAAGAAGGAAAGGCAGTGACTGGAAAGTGCAGTGATAGTATATGGAGCAGTATATATATAGTATTGAAAATTTTCACAAGAGTAATGTGTCTGATTTGTCACAAGAAAACATGAAAAAGAGAACAGCATTGAGATTCAAAGTGTTACTTTGGGTGTGATAGAACAAAATGCATTTTGTTCTAAGTAAGGTAGAAGGGTTACACAGGCCAGTCCCAGGAACATGGCATTGCATGTCTCAGTTCTTCATCTGGGTCTATACTGCTTGCCTTGATGATTCGTGTATCTCTCAATTTGTAGGGGTGCCTGATTTTTGTATTATCCCTGGTAATTATTTGCATACTCAGCTTATAATGTATAAATCTGAACAGACCTGAAAAAGCAATAAATCATTTCTGTAGTACTTGAGAAACTTGCCCCAAGTGAGCAAATGCTGCTTCCTTACTGGCATTCTTCTCAGATTTACAGAAGGAGTAAGTTTGTCCTTGTCACTGAGTCACCATGTGGGGAATCAGATGGCTTAGTTCTGCTTCTTGGGTCTGCCTCAAACTTTAACTGTGAATATTTACTATCTCCATATGTAAGAATGCTTATTTTATGTACAATTATATATTTATAAACGTATCTATTTATTTATATATATATTGATATATGTCTTTATATATTTTAATATATTTATATATATTTGTTATTGCTGTTTTTTGGGGGGCTGTTCATGGTTTTTGTTTTGGATTTTCTTGTAGGGGTCATAGGTTAAATCCAAATTTTTTGGGAGCTGTGACAGCTCATGTATTCTCTGTAGGATATACATCATGGAATAATGTTTCATGTACAAGAGTGACTCACACTCATTTTTTATAGGTTATTCCATCCTCTTCATGTGGCATCCTCAAAGCCAGCTTCTGGAGCTAGTTTAGGTAGAATTTGTGAAAAATTAAAAAAAAAAAAGAAAAAACAGATTTCTTATTAAGAAATTTGTTCCATTTGTTTTCCTGTCATAGTATACGGTAAAGAGGACGTGGTAATAATATGATTAGAGTGAAGAAAAATAGAAGAGCAAGGATAAATCTTAACTACAGCTGTTACAACCCTATCATTTTGTATTTTGGGGTTTTCTGAAGCACTACCTGTGCAACTGTAATTTTGCATTAGTTTTGTGGATCTGTTTGGTTCCTGTACCTAACCCTGTTATGGAAACTTTAGTTTGAGTGATATCTGCTTGATCATACACATTAATTAGATAAGACTTTCTGGTATTAGAAACTACTATAATGCCATTCTTGAGGTATTTTGTATGAAGTAATTCATTTAAGTCCTGAAACCACCACCTTACAATCATTAGTAGATTTTTTTTCAGGTCATGTTCCATAGTAGATACTTTTTATCTTAGCAGGTCCTTCAGTTAACTAAACGAGACTGTGAAAGCTTTTTTGTGGTTGAATTCTGTTTCTCACATGCTTGCTTTTTCAGTGTTTGGCTCTGATTAATGGTCTACAGCCAGTCTGTTCTAATGTTAAATGAAAAAAACATTCTGGTGGCTGTGGCATTTGGTGATAAGTAGTTAGACTAAAGAGAAGATGTACTGTGCATCCCTTGGCTACAGAGTTATGATTAGATTCAGCTCAGCCTGCAGAATACTACTGAGGATATTGCTCCTCTGCTGCAGTGATAGAGCAACTCATATCCAAACAGCACATTTGCTGCTTATCTTGCATTGTACACTGCAGCACTCAAAATACACTGGACAAACCAAGAAGTATGGCATGGTTCTTTCTTTTATTTTTGCTAGATTTATTAAAGTGGAAATGGGGGGTTAGAATGAGTCTTTCCACCCAGCAAGCCATTGTAGCACTTGCAGTAAATTTAAAAAGCCATATCTTTTAAGGAAAATTATATTGCTTATTTTAGTAAAATGTTTATTCAAGCCTTTGGACAGTTAACTTTTCAGAGTTCATATGCAGTCATTCTTCTGCTAAAACAAAACAATCCCACCAGTTTAGCTCATAATATATTTTAAAGCAATCACTTTCCTCAGACAGATACACACTGTGTTTTTACTCTGTAATGTCTATGTTGGAAATTTAGAGGCTGCATTTTTGATGTTTTAAATGAATGAAGAAGGAGAGGGGTACTTTAATATTCCATAAAGCACAGGCTGTAAGATTTAGAAATTAATTATTGATTAATTAATTGAAAAATGCACATATTTAAGATAAACCACAGTCTCTTGTTTCTATACCAATAATTTCCTATTGTTTTTTTGAGAGATACAGAGTTGGATATTTCCAGTTGTTACCTGTATAATGCCTTTTTTCTGCTAGGACACCACTTGCTAACAGTAAAGGCCAGGTTGCATTTTAAAGTGACATCTAGTAACATTCCTAGATACCTGCAAGGATTAATCTCAAGAGCACTGAGCTAATTTTTGCTTCTTCCAAATTAATTAACTCAGCAAACAATATTTTATTACAGATAAACAGGTAACATGTAAGAGCTAATTCCTACAGTATAATAATTTTTCAACCCACTTTGTCAAGGCAGCAGCTGGGCCAGCTGATTGTTCCCCATTCCTGAGCCAAAGCCTGCCTTACTCATGGGAGCTGTGGAATCCTGTGAGGCAACAAGCCCCAGCTGAAGTTTCCAGGCTTTGTGCTGTGACCTGGGGCTTTTGACACTCTGCCAGATGTTGCTGTTGCTTGCTCCACTTGGTACACTCATTCATTCTTCTGCTTACTGCCACTGCTGCTCCTCATTTGTGTGCTGCTCTGCTGGACCCACTGTCATTTTATATAATTTTCTCTTGTTGCCACTTTAAACAAATGCATATGAAATGCTAATATGCCCTGATGTATAGAGAATATTGGTAATTATCTTCTCCTGCTTCATAAAATCTTAAAAAAAAATCTTGTCCCATTTTTATCTTGCAGTCTGACACAGAAGTTATGATCTTAAATTAACATGAAGAGTTGGCCTAGGCTGCCTAAATCCGTGGAAATCTGTAAATTATATTTAATATAGTTACAAAGCTGTAATTGACTTTTTTTTTTTTCTCTACTTGGATATTCTTGTTATAGAAATGCTTCTCAAACATCTGTAAAACAAGCACATTTGAGAGGTTCCTATTTGTGCCTCTCATTTCCTCTCCAGGAAATGCTCTTCCTTTACCTACTTCCTACCCACTCTGGGTTGAGGAATGGCAGAACACGTCACTGCTGTAAATAGGGATTTAATTTTGTGTTAGTTCCTTTCATTTTTATCTCTTCTGAATGATAAGCAAACAATACTCTAGATCCCACTGATAAATTTTTTTAAGGAGCATATTCTCTGTTGTTTTTTTTTTGTTTGATTGATTGGAGGTTTTCTTGGTTTTTTTTTTTTTTTTTTTTTTTGTTCTTGTGGTTTGATTGGTTTTTGTTTAGTTCTGGATGTGAGCAGGCAGTCAAATAACAAAATGTTAAGTTTGGGGTTTTTTTTCTCCCCAACCTATGCAATTTATATAAAGCTATTCCTGAAGAGAGAAGCAATTTAGTTCATATTTTTCCTGCTGACATTATATTACTGTAGCAGCAATCCAGAGAGGACAAAGCCTCATATTTGCCCCTGATAACATCTCTATACCACTTACCAAGGACAACATGGTCCTTGGAAAAGAAAACCTGTATGTACTACTGTCATCTGAAAATAGATAAAATAGTAGGGCTTAAATGCTTTCTAACAGAAAACTGAGTGAATTCTTGATTATTTTCTGTAATAGCTCGATATTGGAACTCTAGTAAATATATTTTATTATATATTTATAGAGAAATAATTTATTCTTGCTTGAAAATTTATTGTTCAAGATTTCCTTGACAAGGTTTTGCATAAGATTTGATTACTTCTGTAATGCTAAGCAAAAGCCTTTTATTTTGCATCAGACCTGGACAGAGTTATGTAATAAATAATTTGAAGTGTTGTAAATCTTACTGTAGTGCCTTTTGAAGCCACTACAAGGGAGAGTAGTGATAAAATAATTCTTAAAAGATACTTTTGATCCTATTTCCATTGATTTAAAATCAATTAAATTCCTTTCCTTGTAATATAAATTGGGTAATGAAATTGTACAACTGAGTGAGATACTCTGAGAAGTTTAAACAAAGTAGAATAGACTTGAGATAAATATACTTCAGTTTCTGATGCAATTTTTATGGACTCTGAGGAAACCTATAGTCAGTTCTCCTCCTATTTCTCATAGCATTCATAGAAATTTAAGGTTGGGATCCACCTTAATAGATGACCAGAGTTGTATCAATTATCTCTCTGAGGCATGTTGTCATTTCTTGCATGCCTAAACATGGATACCACAGTTCCCTGGATTGCCTATTCCATTTTTTTTACTGCTCATACAGTTAGGAAAATGTTCTTTACTTTCAATCTGAAAAGCCATTTTATGTACATATAAATATACACCGGCACATTGTTTTAACTTGGGTAGTTCCATTTGATATGAAGGAAATTTAATGTGAGACATGCAGTTTTAATTTTCTGCCTCTGTAACAAATTGTCAACGATCATTCATGCATTTATGAAATTAAAATTTTCATCTGTTTTATTGGAAATTAACGTAAATGTGCAAAACCACAAAAGACGTTTTCTGAAAACAAGGAATTCCTTTTCTAGTATGAAAGGAGAAGGTGATTTTCTGCACCCTGCCCCCCTTGTCTGTGAGGAGAAATAAAAATAAAGAATACAATTATTTTGTTTGTACTCAAATGGAAATTCACTTGCAAAGAAACAGAATCTGCTGGCAGCTTGAGTTGCTAGTCTGTTTTAGTTATTTAAATAATATGAGGTTGATCTCTGCAGTGAAAGATGGGAGACTTGTATACAACTGTGTGCTAGGAAAGCTTCAGAAATTATGTTAAAGATACCACAGAGTGTTTGAAACAGTTTTTGCCTTGTGACTTGGCCACTTGCCGTATCAGGGATCAAAAAGGTTTGTTTTGTGAAAATTGATGTGTGAAAGCTTTTACTCAATTTCTTTTTTATTCTGTTGCTGATCTTTCTTTCCGATTTTACTTCTCTCACTCTTTCTTTGAGGCTGATGTGTGACTGCATTCATTTGGAATTTGTGTTTCTCTGTAGGCCTTTGCTAAGAAATACAATCACTCTCTCTTCATGGGACTTCAGTTCTCTATTGAAAGTTTGCTATAGGATAAGATGGGAGAGGATTAGCTTGGAATTTATGTGTGATGAGCACAGCTGAACTGTGCTATATTCTTAGTGGAATATTGAGAGATAATTTCTAATATATATTTTAAATAATGGCCAAATTACCCTACCCAAAATAATAAAATGTACTGTAAGTAGGAAGACTTAATTATTTATAGGTTTACATATTAAAATTAATTCCTTATATGTACTAAAGCATTTAGCACATGGAGAATACTTTTTCCCTACTACTGGTTTAAAGAGTTAAAGGATGCTTGAATGCTTGAATCAAAGGCTGTGCTTAAATACTTATGTGAATTATAGTCTTGACTTGGTATGGCTGTGCAGTCATGCCTGAGTAAACTAACAGCAGTGAGTATGAAGGGTAAATAATTCAGATTTGTACACAGTTCTTCCCCATAGACTTATGTTCTTTATCCACTTGGTTTCCTGTGTTGTCAAGCAGTTGCTTAACTTCTTGAACTTTTAAAGCCAATCTTTTTTACCATGCCTGCTGAATTATAAATAATTTTCATCTGAATTATAAAAACTAAACCTCCAAAAGAAAACCCAAAAGATCCTGAAATGAGAACCTGTTGCTGTTAGATTTGTTGTTTATAGTTTTAAGCAAGGTTCCCTATCTGCTGCAGATGGAAGTAGTGCAGAACTCCTGTTGCATTTTCAAACTGATTTACAGTTGATTTATTTTGCCAATAATAGCCCTGTTCTCTTTATAATTATAGTACCTGGAAACTATACCAATGTGGCTGATCCAGAGCCATTATTCTGCAATTAGACTTTTTGTACTGAGTATACAGAATGTTTTTTTTCATTTTCTTGTTTAACCTTAATCGTCTTCGCTTTGAACCATCTGTTGAACAAGAGGGCTTATTCTCCTCCTGTATCTGCATTGTATATGAGCAGAAGATGCCTAACTGAGGTGTCCTTGAACTAAGAGTTATCACAAGTTGTCAAGCATAGAGCTGAAAATTTTTTTGGGCTAGCTATACAGTGTATGGTTTCCTAGGAGACTGTAACATCCCTGAGTAGGGCTAAAAAAGCCTTTTAGAGGATCTAATACTTGGCCATGCCAGTACTTTATCTTGATGTCTTCAATATCTCACTTTACCTTTTTTTTTTTTTTAAGAGGAAAGTCTAGCATATTTTCATACTGTTTACATTGATTACTGAGTCAAAAATCAGACTAATAATTCTGTAATCACAAAGGTAAGACACTGTATGAATTAAACATTGCTGTAAGGCTTCCCTTGCAGTGGAGAATTCTAATTGGATTTTTTGGGTTCAGGTTGAATATATGTGTCATTCTTGTGCTATTGGGTTTCTCCCTTCCTTGACAAATCAAAACCCTGAAATAAAACTTCTGGTTGTCCTTAGTTTATGAGGTTATTCTTGCTGCAATTGCAAACCAGTCTCAGAGAGTTAGTATCAAGTCTTAGGGCTGGATTTGTTTTATCTGTGACATTTGGATGAGTCCCCTTTTGGATGTAAAGAGGCAAAAAATTCACCATTATTTTTTTTACTCTCAGTTTCTACGGTACTTTATAGTCTTGTTGCACTTTCTGTATTTCTATTTTACCTTCAGACAGAAAAGACAGTATAAGAGGGCTTACATCTATTTGTCAATAGATTTAAAGAAGTCTTCTTGTAGCCAGTAATTATACTTAAAATTATACTTCATCATAGTCCTTTTCACAGAATTTTACTCTTCTTGTATTGTGAAATTTCCCCTTTTTATCCTGGCATATAGGTCCACCTCCAAACCATTGTGCAGTGATAGAAATTACTGTAAGACATCTAGGAAGGTGAATCATTGACAGGAGAGTTTTCTGTCCTTGTGATTTTACTTTTTTTTTAGTGTTGAATATGCTCATATGTGGCACTTTTCTCTACAAAGGGAGTCCTTCAAGCCTAATGATCACCCAAAAGTTGTAGTTAATTTTTTTAATGCTTATCTTCCGAGCTCTCTATTTCTCTTCTTCCATGGTCAGTCATAACGAATGGTCTCTTTTTAGCGAAGTTCTTTTAGAGAAATTAGCAAACTGCTTCCAGCTGCATCTGATAGATGGCTCCCCTAGCTAATGATCCTTAGCTAATCAGGAGGAGCTGCAGGGTGAGAGAGCAAGCAAACAAAAAGCTGGGAGAAATAGTCATGACATTAAAAAAAGTGCATGAGCTTCTGTTTATGCTCTACATGTGTATTTTAATGAAGTGTTGGGTGTCATGCTTCACACCTTCTAGGCACCTCATGGCTGAGCTATACTGCATAATGCAAAAGCAATTTGGTCAAATACTTACACAGCATGATAGGGGAATGTTCTGCCCATTCACAAGTCACTCTAAATAACAACCATGATATCTCTACTTTTGGCTTATGCACAGTGATTTTACTCCATATTTGATGTGGAAGAACAGAAGACTGTTTGAAAAATGCTTCAGTTTCACTGGCGAGGGACATTGTGAAGAAAACTCTTAGGACAAATATTCATCTCCTGAAGAGCCAAATGGACTAATTTAACATAAGCAAAGCAAGGATCCATCTCTCTTTCTACAGAGTGAATAACTGGAATATACAGGAAATTGTATAGTAAAAAAGAAATTATTTTCAATAGTGTGTTTTAATCATATAGGTAATTTATTTTAGAATGTTCACAGGATCAGTAACTAGATAAATGGATATATATAGATCTATATCTGTATGTATCTACATATAGATATAATGGATAGATAACTAGATAACTGGATAAATCATTAATAGCCAGTTAAAATATTTATTTTTGGTCTATGTAGAATATATCGTGAAAGAAAGGGGCTAAAATTTCTGTCTTAAGTCTAATGATATTAGGTTAGTGTTACTTTATTGTGAATCATATTTGATACAATTGTGCCATTGAATTTGGTGTAGTGCTTTGACTCATTAATAGCTTTTTTAGAATCATAGTTCCTCCCCATTAATAGTATGAAATCATAAAGATCCATAAAGAAGCTTAGGCTCAGATTTTGTATTATGTTAGTGTCTTGCATGCATTTGGGGATAAAATTGACAAAATACCTGTTAGCAATGAAATAGCATAAATAGAAAGGGTTTCATGATGGCAATTAATTTCTTCCCCTTGTAAGTAACAGTAGTTGTTTTCATTAAGAATTTGCATGAAATTGTAAATATATGCACAAATTTTGGAATAAAAACCCACTGTTTTAGCTGAAAAAATCTAAAATTGAGTCACTACACCACCTTTAATTGCATATTTTGTGGTTTTAATGTCTTGTGCTTTCACAGTGTGAAATAGGGCGATGACAGAGGCTTAGAAGCTTTAAGAATAGCTCTGGATGTTTCTCTCAGCTTCTGGTTACTTTCCTCTTCATCTGCTCATGTAGCTGCTCCTCATTAGCTGAGGATCACATGCCCTTAATCACTTATTGAATCCAGCTGATTAATTTCTCTATAAGAACCCAGGTAAAAGTGGGTATTTTCTTAAGAGGAAGCCTTTTGGTAAGAGAGAGGGAGGTTATAATCTGATCAATGTTCTTTTCTGTATACTTTCATATGGAAAGCATATGTTCTTGAGAACCTGAGTAGGCTCGAAGGGCTTTGGAGCTCTAAGGAGTACATGCCCTCCAAGAATGGGAGGAATAAAAGTAGTTGAGAAGAGCTGAAGGCTTTTATTTTCTTATTTTCTTTGGAGTGCTTTTATTTGTTCTCTGCTCTCTTACTGCAAGTGATAGAGGTGTAGTAGCCTGAGGTAGGTACTAAGCAAGCCAAGTGACTGATGATGAGAACTAACTTGGGCATAAAAAGCTGGAATAGCAAGTCTGTGTTTTGCTAGGGAACAAGCAGATAATTTCTTTGGGGAAGTAAAAAGTGACCAGTTTCTGAAACCAGCTCCACAGTGCTGTGACATTAGTAACATTGAATACATCTGTCTTGTCTCTAGGAGTGCAAGAGTGTTCAAGCAGCCTAGAGCAAAACATCTGGTTTCCTAATGTTCCTTCTGGAAAGTTGGAGACCCTAAACTTTAATGCTCAAGTTGCATTCTGAAAGCATGAATGGGTATTAGGGGTGCTGTACTATAAAGTAACTCAGTAACCAGGTTCCTCATAGTGCTTGAAAGACATATTGCTGGAATTGATCTGTTTGTTCATAATTTTGCTATGAGGAAAAAAAAAAAAGTCTTTGCTTAATTTGCAATTTAAGTTTTTGTATATAATATGGGTTTAATCTGACTGTGTGTCTGGATAGAGGAAAGTTAGATTAATTGGGTGACTTCAGAGGGGTTTTTGAATCTTGTTGTTTGCACCTACTTTCTGTTTATGTATTGGAAATAAGAAGAGTATTGCTAAAGACATTGCAAGAAATTTCTTTGAGGTGTTCCAGGCACAATGTGCTAAATTCGCTAAGTTGAAGTTCAGGGTAACTTTTTTTTTGTCTTTGTAGTACTTTTTTTGCTGTCAGTTTGAGGCAAATAATTGTTTTGTTTTGTTACAGGGAAAGGTGAACATGGGAAACCGTACCCTCTTACAGAGGAAGACCATGATGATTCTGCTTATAGGGAAAATGGCTTCAACATATTTGTTAGCAACAACATAGCACTGGAACGATCCCTGCCAGACATCCGACATCCTAAGTATGTAAACTGTTTCCTGGACTATTTATTTTTTAGGGTTTTATCTTTGTATATCTCTAAAGAAATTGTTTTCCAGGAAGGTAAAGCATAAACAGTTAATAAAACCCAAACATTTCATTTTATAGAATGTGGAAAAATTACCACTGTGGTTAAATCATTTGCTCAGTCTTTTAGTCACTTCTCATCTGATTAGTTGCACATTAGGACTATTAAAGGCCCCTTTTCATTCCAGAGTGATTTTTATTAAATTTCTATATAGTGAATTGGACTGAAAAGCATTCACATAATTTCTCATGTTCTCATTTGGTTTATAGCTGCAGGGCTTTGAGCTGGGGAGCAGAGTAACAACTTGTATATAGTTTTTGGCTGTGATTGCAAAGTGTTTCTCCTGCTTTGTTACAGAAAAAGTTAAAACAATCCAATAGCTGCTGAGTGCTGCTTCAGCTGAGTTATGCAGTATAGAACTGTGTAAAACCAGAGCGTGCAAGATGCACAGGCAGAATTTGGGTGCACAGGACGACGGGATTGTTTCCTAAAGCATTAATGTAACACAGAGAAATGGGATGAAGGTTATTCTGGGAAACAACCTGAGCTAAAAAATCATACAGCAAACATAACTTGCTTTTCACATTCTTTAGTTTTTTGCCCCTTTATACAAAGAGTAGAGCTTCCTATCTGTGACGGGAAAAGAGGTACTTTTGCCTTTCTAGGCTCCTCCTCTAGAGTCATTCTGAATTTGAACTGGAAGCTGATTTGATTTTTCTCCCTACCTGACATTTCCCCCCTCTTTTAATTGGAGTTAGGCAGCTAGTGTGTGGGGGGAAAGGTGCAAGAGTGAGACAAAACTAACTGTCTCCATGACTATGTTTGTACTTTCCTTCAGATACAATTCTCTCTACTGTATAAAGATTCATGTGAATATATCATCACATTTAACTTATTTTGATATGAAAAGTTGTCAGAACAGAGCTGAACTTCAGAGCTTGACAGAAGTTCTCAGTGCAGGGAGAAGAGAAGCATCATGGCAACTAATGCATTTTTCTGTCAAATTTGCAGCTTTTTCAAAGAATGAATAATATATAAATATTTACATAGTAAGAGTTTTAAAAAAGAAATTCACAGCAGAGGAATTAACCTTTTGTTGGAGATTTTTTTCCAATTTAATTTTAATTTTTAATTGTCTGATTTAATTCTTGCATTGTTTAAAAAAGCTGTTTCTCTTAATTTGTAAACAATATATTAGTATTATTTGCATAGAATTAAGTAAAAAGAAATATGTTGTTATAACAAGCTGTATGTTTTATGTACATTTTTTGCTTTCTGCTTTGACAATTTATCTGAAATTATATAATGAGTCCTTCCAAGAGGTTTGAGTTCCAATGTACAGCTGTATAGCATTGAAGCTGTGATAGGTTACATTGTCAGTATAATAAATATGTTCATCAAGCAACTTCCTCTGTTACCAAAACTGCAGAGGATAATGACTAAACACTAAAGGAAGCTGTCAGGTTTATCATCCCTTTGTGGGTTTTGTAAATTGGTCTTATTGGCAGCTTCTCACCTGCTGCTGTCTTCACAGTCCCTGACATTTCCATGTGTGTCCCCAGAAGCAATGTGTTGTCATATGTGACATATTAGGAACTAGTCAGTGCCACACCAGACTTTCTCTACCCTCTTTTCCCCACCACAAGTCTTTTTCTGACTTGCACCTAAGCATCTCTTTTGGGAAGCTTATATGCTTAGGTGCCTGCATTATTTCCCTTTTCCATTTCAGTGAAATTGTGTATGGTGGATGTTTCAGTAGTGTCCTGACTGAACTGACTTGAGTCATGGCCTTCAACACTCATAATACAAGTAGACCATTAGTTAATTGACTGTATCACTTGCCATCTAAAGGTAAAGAGATGTGCTATAATTGCCTACTAAGTAATGCATCAATTAAGGTGACCAAGCTGGGCTCAATGCTTCTGATGGGTATACCTTGAAGCAAGTCTGTCTGTTGAATTCTGAGAATGCTTTCTGGCCTACTGTTGAAACAAACACATCTCTTGTCTGCTGTGTGTTAAGTACAGCCAGTCAAACTGCACTTCACTTTTGGAAATACCTCTTCAGAAGTGTGTGTGAAATGTGAACTAGTTTACATGTCATTCTGCTGGTTTTGGCTGAGGTGGAGTTAATTTTCTTTACCAATTTGTGTGTCATCTCTGCTAGAGGCTGGGGCTAAATCATGGCACTAATAGAGTTAGTTCCTTTCAGACAAACCATTGGAAAATTATGTAATTCTGTCTGAGAAAAGGGTGCTCTTCAGTAACATTATAGTAGGTAGATCAGGTGTGATATAGCAGGCAGAATTAGTTTGGCCAGCTTTTGAACATTATGAAGGGTTTGGCTTTGTGGAGCTCCTAACTGCTGTGAAGCTTTTAGCTGTCAACTTACGTAAATTTGTGAGAGAGATTGGTACTGTAAACTGAGTTTTAATCATCTATTTAGTGTTTTAGTTTAGTATATGCCATTTGCACAGGGAGAATGGTTGTCTTCTGCTGAAGACTGATTTCAGACTGAAAACACCTTCTATGATATGTTTTATGGAACCAAATAGAATTGGTTTATTGCCATTAGTAAAAAAAAGTTCAAAAAAATAACCTTCAAATGCAACAAAACTGAGTGGTAAATCCTGTAATTTGAATAAAAACTTACTTTAAACAACAGCTGCAGTAGTTTCTACATTCTTCTAAACTAGCTTCAAAAATATTTTATTCCAAAGTCAAACCAAAGAAACTTTAAGAACCACTTCCAAGTGTTTGGTTTTCTGGGAAGTATGCAAAGACGGCAGAAAAAAACTTGTTCTTTTTAATCCAAATAAACTTTCTTTTTCTGAGTTTCTTTGGAAATTGAACTCAGGATTTGCAAATAGCACCTTCTGCTGGGGGATGGGTAGAACTAAACAAATGCTTAGAGTCTGAGCTCTGAGAAATTCAGGATTTCAAGTCTGATTAATAATACTCTTGTTTTTCCTGTGATATTTAAAACACTTCAGCAAGATGTTATGATTGATTCCTCTTTCCTTTTTAAGACAGCAGAATGTGTGTGCTGGTACAAAATGAAACAGTTAACTTCTATTTTAAGGCTAACTTGACCTTTCCTGCATCTTTAATATGTTTTTATTGCATTCCCCTAGTATCTCCCATGCTTTTTTTTTTCTGCCTCTCGTAGCTGTGCTCAAAGAATATTTTTTACATTTCTGAGTGATCTTTGATGTCTTGTTTCTATTACACTCTTGTGTG
The DNA here is from genome assembly GCF_903797595.1 of Erithacus rubecula. Lineage (NCBI taxonomy): Eukaryota > Metazoa > Chordata > Aves > Passeriformes > Muscicapidae > Erithacus > Erithacus rubecula. Next base: position 34,680,689 of record NC_136687.1, on the reverse strand, counting down.
AAAGCTTTGGCACAGTGGGTGCCAAGCTACATTAGCTAATTTTATTTTCTCTCCCTGCAATCACCCATGTCTTTAAACAAAGAAAAAATCAAACAAAACAACTTCTTTCCTCCCCCCCCCCCCCCCCCCCCCCGAATTCTAAATAGCAGTCTGAAAAAGGCTTATCACCTCTGTTAGTTTGGTTTCAGGTCTGATTTAGTGAATATAAGAGCTCTGTTCAACCAAAAGCAAAGGCAACATTTGAGTTCTTTTCACCTGCTTTGTACTACTTTCTCTAGCCTAGAATGCAACAAACCTGCTAATGCTAGGGTAAAAGTTGGCAGTATTATTTTCTATTGTAAAAAGAGAAATGCTGCTTATTCTAATACTGAATGCACCAGTTGAAATTGATTCTTATCTTCTCCACATTATCAAATATTTTGCTATTCATACCAGCTTTGTTCAAACAAACAAAACTTAATCTGACTTGCTTTTTGAATAGTGCTCTAAGTGTGATTTTAATGAGGCTTGGGGAAAGGATTGTAGTCATCTAGTCTGAACAGTGAATATAATTTTTGTGACCTGTCCTGTTTAAAGCTGCTTAGTGTTTTTTATACTAGACAATCCATTCTTTAAGCTTTTCATTATTTAATCAAGGAATTCATGTTTGTCCCTGATACCAACACATTTGCAAGCTTTTTCATAATAAAATATTTTGCTTTGTATATTTTTGTCTCTTAATTTCCACAAGAGATCTTCTTTTATCTAAAATCTGTAGATTAATTGCTGATAATGGTATCTGGGAGTGCATCAAGCACAGCACTGCAAGCCAGGCCAGGGAGGGGATTGTCCCTCTCTGTGCTGGTGCAGCCTCACTTGGAGTACACTTTTGGGCACCACAATGTAAGAGGGATGCAAAAGCTATTGGAGAGCATCCAGAGGAGTACTATGAAGATGAAGGATTTAGAGGGGAAGCCATATGAGGTGTGGCTGAGGTCACTTGGTCTGTTCAGCCTCGAGGGGATTGAGGGGAGACCTCATTGCAGCCTGCCTCACGAGGGAAACAAGAAGGGCAGACACTGATCTCTCTTCTGTGGTTACTAGTGACAGGACTGTAAGGAATGGCATGAAGCTGCATCAGGGGAGGTTTAGGTTGGATATTAGGTCAAAGGTGCTTTTCACTCAGAGGGTGATTAAGCACTGGTCCAGGCTCCCCAGTAAAGTGGTCACAGCACCAAGCCTGACAGAGTTCAAGAAATGTTTGGAAAACGCTCTAAGACAAATGGTGTGATTCTTGGAGTTGTCCTGTGCACGACCTTGATCCTTGTGAATCTCTTCCAGCTCAAGTTATTATATTGTTCTATGTCTTGTGTAATCTTAGATCAGATCTGCAAATATTCCATGGCTAGCCTGACTAATCTACCACAAGAAATCTCATCCTTTAAAGGTTTCCCTGGGCATAGGTAGATTGATTTGGTCATGAAATTCTTAGCATTTTTGTTGTACATTAAAAATGTCCAACATGATTCTTGTAATGTCTGGGTTTTAGCCTGTATGGGCTGGAGTCAGTGTTCCAATCCTTTTCTGCTGTCTTGCTGTTGATGTGTGAAGTGCTGGCCTTTCACTGTGACTTCCAGCAATATTCCTTTTTAGAAGTGGGAACTATGCTCATTTTTCTTAGACATTAAATTTTTCACAACCCTCAGAAGAAATGCATTTTCATAATCAAAGAAATAAGAGTGTTCAGCTAAGGGCTGGTTGCATCTTATGTGTCCTGAGCATTGAGGTTTTATTTCTTTCTGGAAACCAAATTTCATTCTGCTTTTCAGAAGCTGAGAGAGTGCCTGAATGGTTCTCTCTCAAAATATTTGTATACAGTGTGATTGCTCTCAATTGTTTTGTTTTGTTTTTTAAGAGGCTAAAATATAAATGTAATGGGAATTCTCTGGGCAGCATGTTTTCTGATGGACTTCATTTTTGTGATTCTTTAGAGTAGTTGCACAGTTAACAGAGTTGGAGTTTGTCCTAATCTCTATGTTTTGTACACTTTGCAAAAATGCTAGTATTACTGAACTAATGGGAAAGGGATATAGTTAGATACATAGGTGTCTTGGTTTGAAAGACGGGTATTTGCCAAGAAAGGCAGGAGCTCCTCTCGAGAGGGAGAATGTTGACTCCCCTCCCTCTTGATTATTGTAATTTTGGAATCGGGGATTTTCAGGCAGAGATATGTGGGTAGGAATAACAGCTCTTTACTAATATATCTACCCAGACAAACAAAACCAACAGCAGCTATGAAAATTACCAACAAAGCAGAGCAGTGACTCGGTTCCAGTCCTTTTCCGGCCGCAGACGCTGTGCCAGCGCTCGGTACAGGCCATGGGCAGGGCGGGTCCCGCGCACTGCGGAGCCATGGGATGATGGCAGCGGGTCCCAGGTGCGAGAAGGATGGAGGAAGGACTCCCCGCTCACCGTCTGTGTCCTGGCGCTCGGCTGCGAGCTCTGAGGCTGGAGCGGGGAAGCAGCGGTGCAGGGTCCCACAGCAGAGAACCTGGCTCCCGGCAGGGTGGCAACGAGCAGCCGTGGACTTCTTCCTCTGAGCCCACCCGCGAGAGAGCCAGAACCCCCCATCTCCTTTGTCACTAGCCGTCATGAGCTAGGGGGTAGCCCAACAAGCTTTCTTTGCATCATAATGGGGAAAATTCCACAGAGATAAAAAAAGAAAGGGAGCAAACCCCAACCCCCAACAATAGGCAGGCAGTAGTACATATCTGCATCCCCTTAAAAGTAGTTATTGCATTGTATTTAGTTACTTTTATGAATGCAGCACATTTGTCACAACCTAGCCTATGTATATTGTCCCTAAAACTAAACTGTAAAAGTTTGTCTTTAATTCAATGTTCCAAGATAAATTCCTGTTAATTTCCTCTGCAGTCTATGATCTTGTTGTCCTGCCTTGCTAAAAAAAAAAAAAAAAAGTGAGACTAAATAATTTAATTATGCTGAATTTACAAATGCTTAATAAGTCTCCTACAGAAGCAATTAGTTGTTTGTATTGATCTTCTGTTGAATTTTTGATCATATGGTGGAAGACAAAAAGACAGTAGAAGGCATTTTCTAGTTCTTATTCATTTGGGGGAATCAGAAGTGTCTTCAGATACACATACACATTAATTGCTTCATACTGCTGATTACTAGTATTAGTTTAATATATATGGCCACTGAGCAACTTGAGTTTAAACTCAATGTGGGCTTTTAGTGGGTAGTGAAAAAGCTATTACTGTGCTTTTGAAACTGTTTTGTGTAGTTGCTGAATAATGTAGTGAGACTGAAAAGTCATGTGGTCCAAAACACAATAGGCAATGTCCCCATTTCCAAGCCTGACCAGATTGTTCTCTGCAGTTGCTTCAGGGCATCCCATTTGAAGTGCAGCTACTTAAAACGGGATCAGGAATATTTTATACCCTAGAAAACCTATGGCTTTCTGTCTCTGTCATGCCTGCTGTCACTTTCTCTGCAGGATATGTATTGATAGGACCAAATAACATGGTATAATTCCCAAGTGCTTTCTGGGTGCTTGTATATCTTTTTTTTTAGGGCAGGAACAGAAAAAATGTGGCTGAAGATTGATGATTCTTCTTCCCTCCTTTTATTGAGAAATAGGCCACAATGTTAAATAGGCCAGTGAAGAGAGTCCAAGCTTGATGGGTCTGTTTCTGCTTACTGAAAATTATTTGATAAAAGAAATAATCGGTTTATACACGTGGATAAAAGTAGTTATTGTGTTTTTAGATGCCTTGCATGCTACTTAGACTCCAGTAAATCCTCCCACACTGCTGAGAAAATAGCAAGCTGCAGTAAACATAACTGTGAAATCTAAACTTAATGGGGACAGGAATTGTGAAGAATATTTAGCCTCCAGCCAGTTCTGTACATCTGGGATAGGCAAGTCAATTAGCATTTGGCAATGGTTAAAGCTTGAACTTTTAACAGTAATATAATACAATAGTAAAATTGGAAAGTGCATCCAGCTTTGCTAAGATTTGTGTGGAATGTGGGATATTCTGGGGTTTTGTATCTTTGAAGTTCATGGGTGAAAGTGATGATATACGTTAATACAGTAGTTTTATGAAGAGCCTCAGTACACCTTACCTCAGTAAGGCAGTACATTCTCAGCAGTACATTCTCATGGCAACACAATTAGCTGTTGCACCTCATGTAATAAGGACAGCAGATGTGCATCAGTGCTGGAATGGAAAAACAACTTCTATTCTGCCTGATTTGATTGTGAGTAAGCCTCTTGAGCTCCAATTTTCTGAAGGCTCTGCTGGCCACAGGATGTGGTAGTAGGCATGAGAATTTACTGATTTTGTTGGAATATGTGGTCCATGAGACCAAACAGCTTTTTCACAGCATTTGCTCCCTTGTTTACCAGCTGTGATTTTGGTATTATAAACACTGGTCAGACCTAGTACTATCTTGCCTGTTATCTCTTTTATTGTGTACAGGTGATGGTGTTGAGAGGTGTAAGCCTGACCACGTATTACAATGAAAATGAGAGGGGACATCACAGAAAGACTGTCTTTGAAAATTAAGCATTTTATGTGTGAGCAAACTGGATGTAGTAAGTCCATGGGCCTGATGGATGTACCCATGGATGCTGAGGGAATTAATGTCTGTTTGAGGCTCTTCTCAATGGTCTTTGAGTGATCACAGCAATTGAGAGAAATACCTGAGGACTGATGCAAAACTGGGAGGAGTGGCTGAGGTTCTAAAGGGTTCCTAGAGGCCTATGGGGTACCTTTGGAATATAAGGGCAAGCAGTAATCAGGTAACTAGGATTTCTGAAGCAGAAGTCAAAGGGTTATTGAATGTCACAGGTTGATTTGTTCCTGAAGTAGTGTGCTGTAAAATGCACTTTGAAGTGACAAAACCTGAATTCTAATGCTGTTTCTTCTTCAGCCAGGAAAGTGACCTTAGATTCAAAATAGAGAGGGTTTTATTGATCATGTTGAAGTTTGCCTTAATTATGAGAGACAATCAGATAAGTTTGCTAGGGTTGAATGAATGAATTTTAACTAGATTATTTCTCTGATCTTCTCTTTAAAAAAAAGTGTTTTGAGAGTGTTTTCTTGTGTATATATTAAACTGATCTGATGTTATTTTTTAATTGGTAGGTAACAAAGTGCAAGGTTTAAGCTAAAATATAATTAGAATACTAGGATGCCTTATGTGCAGTTGCTAATGAGGAAATTTGAGATGGTGTAAAATGACTACCTATATTATTTTCCAAGCCTCCTAGATACAATGCATGTGGGTGAGTAGATAAGTTTCTTAAAACATATTAACGGGTATTTTTTAATTTATAGCATCTTTCCATAAGTGATGATGATTTTATAAGTCACTGTACTGTAAAACAAAGCTCTGTAAACATAACCATGCTTTATGTCAGTATAGTTTATCTGACTCAGACTCTTGCCTTGGTTAGAGGAGCTTTTTGGTTTGAAGGACAAGGCAAGGCAAACTCACAGACTGATTTCTTCAGAGACAGAGAGTGCTACTGAAGAGACTGTACATGACAGGCCAAAATGAGGTAATTTGACATAAAGTAACAAGCACCTAATTCAGCTCCATCAGTTCTGATGAATTCCATGCTGAGAGAAGTCTACATAGAGCACAGGACTTTGCCTCAATTCCCAAGACATGTTGATAATGCATTTAATAACAATTTCACAAACAATTCCTACTGTACAATTTATTTTTTCTTTCTTTTTGATGAAAATAGTACTAATGTTTTGAGGAAGGTTTATTCTAGTAAAGTGTTGTGGCATTTATTGAGGCTCATACCTAGTAATGCCTGCTTGCTTCCCAGCTGTGAGTCACTGTGAAAATAAAGATTACTTTCCCTGCCATCAGCTCACACCCAAGCTAATTTTACAGCCTTGTCAAATAGCAAGAGAAATTACTAGTTATCACTACTTAATCAGGCTCAGCTGACAAGACTAGATTGGAACAGAAACATGGTGTGACTGAAGCTTGTTCTTGTAAATTGAATACTTTGACATGCTAAGACAATTACTATGTAAATTTCACTGGGAAATGTTTTGTTCTGATAGCTTATAGAGGTCTTGTCAGTACCTGAGGGCCCAGTGGGTGCTGTAGTTTCTTTTAATAAAGGGAAAGAAAAGGTCAGATCTGAAAAAGCAGCTCAGTTAAGAGAGTGAGAGCTGACAAAGCCAGTGGGGGAAAAAGGGTTGGAAATCTCTTTCTGTTTTGCATTAACTTTCCCTGACACTTCCTATAACAGGAGAAAAATTAGAGGTGGGCTACTTTTATGATCCAGAAACTGCAGTAGTAGGCTGCTGCCTTGTTTCCTAGATCCAGCAGAGGGATGTCTGTGAGATACTTAACTTCTTCTATGTTATAATCTATCAGGGCAATTTTCAAGGTTGTTGATGTTTTTGGAAGGCACAGAGCCTGGCAACTGCCCACAGCATTGCCAGTGGTATCCCTTAACGTGCATAAAACATTGTTGATATGTCTACAGGGTCAAGCAAATTGCTGCTTTTATGAATCAGCTTTTGCTGTCAAGTGGCTGGAATGATGCCAGCACTGCTCTCCTTTCTCATCATTTTAGAAGCCTATATTCTTTCATTTTGTCTTTTACAGAGGCAGTATATTTCCGTGTGTTTCTGTTAACTGTGAAGCTGTAAAGAGGGAGGATTTGGGAGTTCTGCATCTTTTCTTAAGCTCATGTGATGAGGACATTTTTCCCACCTCAAATATAAAGTTATCAGGGAAGCAAACACAACTATTCTTATTCCTTGAAGTAAAAAGAATGCTGTCATTTGTGCCCAGTAGAGTATGCTAACCTACAAAATGAAATCATAATAGGATTCTTAGTGAATAAGAAAGAAGTATAATTATAACTCCTTTTCACTACTTCTCTGTTTATAAATAGCCACCTTTTCAGGTTGTAATTTAAAGGTGCCTGCTGCAGATAACTTCCGGGTGTTTCTGGGACAGTTTTGTTTTTCTTCCTCAGGCAGGTTAATACTTCAGAAATAGAGGAAACTCTTGCTATTTTCTTAACCTTTTAGAAGTCTCCCTGCAACTTTGAAGCCAACTCTAAAATTATTTTGTTCAGAAACTTGGTTTTGATTCTTGTTTCAACCCTGCAGAAGAATTCTGTATCTCAAAGGAAAAACTAAGTCAATATTGAGTATTTCAAAGCAAGTTAAAGTGTGTGTGACTGTATGTAGCTTCTATGAATAAGCCTTGAACTGGAGCCAAGTACCCAGCTCCAAAACCAAACTGTAGGAGCAGCACACTAATCTGGTGAAAAGTTCTACCTTGTCAATTAGGTGTATTTCATTTTTTTTAACATAGAAATTATTTTCAAATAAATTCTACTTTTTTTCTAAAGAAATTTGGTTTCTTAAGTAGCTCCCTTCTGATGACTCTGTGGCAGGTGTCCATAATAAACAGTACTGTGCAGCTTTCTGAGTTCAGTTTTTCAAAACAGTAGTAATTTACAGAATTGAATCATACATATGATTAGTGCTTAATTATGTTTCTAATAGAAGGGAGAGAGGCAGGACATTCTTTGGACAGAGATTGCTCTTTCAGAGCAGTAAGTACAACTTCACAACGTGGAAACAGCTTGTGGACTGGTAGTTTGGTCCTCTGTTTGCAAAAATGTCATCTAGTAATCTCTCAGACTAATTTAATGATGTAGGGATATTCTTTGATAGGAAATACCAGATATTGAGTTCTGAAATAATATGGAAAGAGAGACTTTATTGATTGAGGCTAGCAATAATTCAAGGTTCATAACTTTTGATTAATTATAATCTTGAAAATGACATTGTATCTGACTCATCAGCATATTCATCATTTCATGCCAGTTTTTGGTTGTTTGGGTTTGCTTTTTCTACACAAGTGTGGGCATTTATAAAATTTTTATTGCAAAGTCCACATTACTAGTGTTGTTTAATATTTCTAAGTATTTGTACAGTGGCAATGCATAATGTCCCTTCTTCTAAAATTCCATTGTTCTGAATGGTAATCTCATAACTTCAGTAAAAAAATACAGGTGTTAGCTGCTTAATTAGCAGGATGACTATTGCTTATCATGGTTATTTCTTGCCAAGATCTACCAAGACATTTCAGATATAACATGGATGTTATATCTGAGTCTTAAGACTTCAATAAATAAGCTTGAAGAAATCTATTATTTATGCCAAGAAATTTTCTATTTTTCAGCCTTGGGTGCTGAACCTGTTATTCAGCGTTGTTTCGTGAATAAGTGCTAGTGTGCTACACTAAAATATGTTATGTTTAAATGCAATAAAAGAGTAATCTTTAGGAAAGTTTCTGTTGTATATTACTAAGGCCAATCTGTAGTTAATATTCTGTTGAGATTATGCAGAAAAGGCTTCTGCTGAGTAGGAGCCCCTTTCTAGTTTCAATCCTCAGATTCTTCACCCCCTTGAATAATATTCCTGCCATGAGTCCTAGAGATATACTGTTGCTTCTTCATTCCCTTATCCCTTCCCAGCTTGTTGATTCATGCGTTTGGATAGTGCCCTCTAGAAATAAATCACCTTGCTTTCAAAAGGGCTTAAAATAATATCTTTTGGTGGAAGCTATTTATTTGTTTTGAAAAGTACAATCGTGAGTAGTTGCTTGACTGAACTCTTTCTGGAGTTCTGCATTTCTGAGTGTGCACTCTAGGATGAATGCATTGTGAAAAAAATAGAAAAAATTAAACTATACACTTTCTTTAAATTAAAAAAGGAGTTCACCTAGAGAACACAAAGGACATTCTCTTGCCAGTTTGCTTGTATAACAGGAGCAGCATGCACTTGGATTATACTACAGAAGGAAATTATTTTGGTTTAGTAGTTAACTTGCTGTATGGAATAATGATGAGCTAGTTTTGTCCCTTGTTTTGTGTGGTCAAATGTGCCACTGTGGAACTCAGCATTAAGATGGATTCCCAGTCTCCAGTAAGGAGACATAATCCTAAATGCTGAAGGCCACTGCCTTTTAAAGCTCATAGAAAAGTTGGCAAGTTACTTGTATATGATGAGACTGTGTGGTGAAAGGACAAGAGGGAGAATATGCTCATACATTGCTGGATTCCAGTCCTGGCTGTGACATGAGCAAGCTGTTTAAATTCACCAGCCAGTCTATAGAGCTAGGAACAATCCCAAAGTCACCCTCTGGAGAAGACTGGAGGCCTGGGTCTATCAGTTAGGATGAGCCACAGGATGTGCAGATGTTTACTGCTACACTGCACTGGGTGCTGGTGGTGTGGCATGGCACATGCCTAGAGATGCAAGCATAGATGTGACCTAAGCTGACTGATCAGGATTTCTTGGGATAATTTGTGGAAGACAGCATCAAACCTTGAGCACTTAAGCCTCCAGTTCTGTAAATGATCACTTATCTTAAAGAGGAGTCTGCATTAGTCCTGTAGCTGAACAGGGTAAGCTGAGGAAGACAGTGTGAGGTTTCTGAGCAAAGTGAAGGAGAGGTGCCTCCAAACACTAAACATCAAAATTGCTGCTGGACTGACCTATCTGATTATCTGAAGAAATGCATTAGGTAAGGATAAAAGTGAGGAAAAATATAATGAAAACAGTGTAAAACTAGTCAAGTAATGTGCTCATTGCATCCTTAAGTATTTATCCTCTTATCAGTATGGGGATGATGAGCATACATACATAGCCAGGGCTGATTACAGAAAACACTTTCATGGAAATTATAGTGATCAAAGTTAAAGTGAAAAATCACTTTGGTGTACTGATTTCAGGTAGACTGATTTGGTTTTCTGCCCTCAATCCCAAAATTATAAAATATCATGGCAAGTTTTTCCTCTGAAACTTTGTGTGTGTTTGTGCTAACATGCCATTTTATAATATATATATAGAATGAATTAAGAGTCAAATAACCTGTCTTGATCTTCATTTGCCATTTAAATTAGTCTTGTTAGTGCAGAGTTCTCATATGTTATTTTAAAAGTTCATCTCATTTAAAGTGCCACTAAGGCACTAAAAACTGGCCCTGATAGAAGCAAGCTAAAAATAGCAAATAATACATTCCTAATAAAATTACTTTGAAAGACCTAGTATCTATTTTTCATTTCCCCACTGATTTTTTTCTTTTTTAATTCCTTAATCAGAATATGATGTGACACTAAAGCTCTACAGTAATATACTTGCCTTTATCAGTTGAGCTCTGATTTCATAATTAAGAGGAGAGCTTAATGTTGATCGACATCAGCTACACTGCAATCTTTTCTACGCTGAGTTACATCTTGGAGCAAACTCCTACTTCACTGAAACTGGCTCACCTGCCTATCTGTCCATCTTAAATCTACTAATCTTTTCTGAGTATTGATTTGAGGATTTATTTCCAGGCCTCTATGGATTTTCTACTATTTCAAGCCTCAGTGAAAGTCACTGCTCTTTGGACACTTTATTCTGCCATTCCGACTACCTGTCTGATACTTACTGTCCACATAAAGCCTGCATTCACTTAGTGTGCAAGTAATTTGCAGTGTCTTTATTTGGAGGATGACAATTGGAGTTCATATGTGCAAGTACTATAATTTGCTAAATGGATATAAGTTTGACCGAATTTTCCACCAAAATTTTTAGGCTCTGGAAAAAAAATATTATTTTGCTCAGCAGTATTTTAGGCATTCCTGTAGGTAGTCTGTTCAGTTTAATTTAACATGTATACCATAATTTAAACAGTTTTAACTAATGTATATGAAGTTATGGTAATCTTTTATAATTAGCATTTTTCATTTCAACAGCAAACCTTGCTTTATTTTTTTTATTTTGGTAAGATTGTATTCTCCAGGAAATATTGAAGAATCTTGAATCCCAGTTTCTCATATCCTTGGAGACTTGGGAATTTCGTGTTTAAAACAAGAAGCAATGTCTGTAGATTTTAAGTAGTCTTTTTGCAGCCAGGGTATTTGGCATCACTTCCAAAACTCAGGATATAAAGAAGCACACTCATAGACTTGGAACAATTGGTGCAGGCATTATATATGTTTATTCTCAGGGTACATCCAGTGTCTCAGCTGTGCAGGTCTAACTGCTTCTTTGTGGCATTTCATGGGCCTTTCCTGAGCATTACAGCTGTTCATCAGGTCTGTCCTGCTGCCCCATCACAGCACAGATCTGGCTGCCCTCTGCTACAGACAATGTTGATTAGAACTTCAAATAAAATGGATTTCATGTTACGCTTTTTAAAACGGTGATCTTCTGTTGCTGTTAGAATCTCATGTCAAGAGTACAAGGGACTAAAAATGAGCAGAATTCCAATTGCTGAAAAAAAGGCAAGTAAAGCACTACTATGAAACCTAGTGGAAAATGATGAAATTTAAGGTTTCATTTTTATGAATTTGAAATCTGGCCATTTTTTTGATAAAAGTAGAAAAAGAACATTTTGGTGGTTTGTGGCTCTAACTAGAAATCAATTCACATATAGCCAGATACCTTTGCAATGGCAATCAAAAGTAAATGCAAATGAGAATTGAAGGTCAAAGTTGAATGATGGAGAAGTGTAAGATGCTTTTCTCTTCAAAGTGCAGCTCTGTTTTAGATCAATCTCTTCAGCAGGAAGAATGGAATAGCTGTAAACCTAATCCATCTATGTTGCTTCTCCTTCCAACACTTCACCATATGCAATTACTCTGAAACTGTCTATGAGAATATCCAAATCTAATGACCTACCCCCTCCTTACATGAATAAGTACAGTATTAATAATGCAATTTAAAGAAATGGCATTCTGATGTGTTTGGGTGTTTTGGGTATTTTTTTTCCTCTTACCCTTAAGAAGTTGTTCGTCTGACATATGTGAGGTTCTTTTGCGTGGGTGTTTTTTGGGTTTTTTTTTTTGGCTTGGGGTTTTATGGAGGCAGAAACTTACTAGTTTTGAAATAATATTTACCAGGAGTCAAAAATGCTGAAGGAAAAACTTTTGCTTTCAAAAAATAGCATGATAGTTCCATGTATGTCTGTAAGTTGCATTTGTTCTAGTCCAAGAAGCATCACTGTTGACAAACTACTGGCAACAGTAGATGTTGATTTTGGTAAGTGGCTTTCTTAATTTGCCAACTGAAACAGCTATGTGTTAATAATGCACTTCATTTTTCTACTTCTTCCTACAGATAAGAAAAAGAATTTCTACTAAATTCTTTTGCTGCAGTAGATTTTCTTTTTCTCACAAAATATTTAGATATACATACTTAGACTTCTATGTCACTAGATAATGAGCTCTGTTCTTTCCAGAATTCCACATTATTGCAAAGCATCTGTCCTTTTAACAGTGTGCATATATGTTTTACCAGCAAGCTGCTTAATAAAATGTTTCCACAGTGATTATTTCATAAAATGGCTTGTCAATAAATTAATTCTCACTTTTGTAGGAAAAATATGAACTAAAAATTTTATTTTTTTAAGGAAAGTATATAAAAATGAGTTTATTTATAGCTATGTAACAGTTAATATTTTGTAGGTACAACTATAGTTGTATGAAGTTTTTTTTATTTCTTTGAAACATTTCATCAATGTGGTAGCTGTATGGTATATTGGTAAATATTGATTTCTAAGTGACATTTATAAAGAAATGCCAACTAAACTGCAAATATATGTAAATCAAAATTATATCCTATAGCAGTTTTTTATATGCATAGCTATGCTTTCTGTCAAGGAGCAAAGATATCGATACTTTTTTTTAAACCTAGAATTTGCAGGGCTAAACTTTTAATTTTGTTTGTTTATTGCAAAGCTGACAGATTTCTGCTCTAGGGATACCTTTATCAGGATGCGACTTTCTTTTGAGGAATGAGAAATCATTCAGTTACTTTCTCCCCAGAGGTGAAAATGTCAGGCTTTGTGAACAACAGAGAAATGTGTCCCTTTTCTCTTTTTTCAAAAGACATGAAAGATGCAATCCTATCAGTTGCAATAATCTAAACATTTATGATAAAATATTTTTGGATATTAGGAGACACTGATTTGCATGGCCATTATTTTTTTTTTGTTGTTTTTTTTTTTTTTTCTTTCTGAAATGTGTAAACAACTCAATATTGAGAACAGTCAGGTTAAAGCACTGATATTCTTTAGCTGCTGTGCAATTAAGATGTTGAGTGTATGGTGCTTTCCTTTCAAAGATGAAGCTTTGTTTACATTTCCTTGTTTATAAGTCTGCATTTCCAGAATTGTGTGTTGTTTTATCTCTGTACTTAATAGGAGCGATTATTTTGGATCCCTTGATGTGAAATTGGAGTTGTACATGTGAATGTTGCTGTTTTTCATATTGTAAGCACGTGTCACCCTGGATAATACTGAATTGTTTTCCAGAGTTTATCTCTTTGTAGACCAAACAATCATTTCAGATTAGCCTCATATTGCGCTTCAGAATTATTTTTGATAAGAGGATTTGATTTTTTGAAATGATGTCATAGAAGATATGTCATCTGTCATATTGCAGGAAAAGGTTTTCAGTGAAGGAAAATAATTCTAGCCAGTTTGGCTGTTTTACTCATTCCACTTAAATTTTGTCATTGTTCCAGTTTATTCACTGTTGTAAGCAATGTGTTTAAACAATCCAGCTATTTTCACATGAAAGTACTGCTTGATTGCAGTGTTGGATTTTATGCCAGAAACCATGTTGGTTGAATGGCCCAAATGGATGACAGGATATGCCAACTGAGATCTTCAGTATGCTTATACAATTGCTTGCTTGCCTCTGCAGCTGTAAGCACAAGGTGTACTTGGAAACCCTACCCAACACCAGCATCATCATCCCGTTCCATAACGAAGGCTGGACGTCGCTCCTGCGCACGATCCACAGCATCATCAACCGCACTCCAGACAGCCTGATCGCAGAGATCATTCTGGTGGATGACTTCAGTGACAGAGGTAAGGCCAGCTGCCTTTGTTTCTACTTGGAATTTATAGTGCAATGTGGTCCAGAGACAAACTAAAGGGGTGCAAAACAAAGCCTTGAAGTACTGCTTGATTGTTGCAGGAGTAAACAATTATAAGATGCTTTTTGTTTCACTTGGCATGAATACTGAAATTTATGTCAAAGCGAAGAGAGACTGTCAGCTGTTAATTAGCCTTTATTAATGCTTTGTTTTGAATGTTATTACTGAAATACTCCAATACTCATCTCTTCCTACACTTCTCTTTTACTCTGAAAATATGCCAGCTTTGGTTGTTTTGGATGCACCTCATTAGCTTTTGATCCTGGTGTTTTATTGAGCTAGGCAGATTCACATACTTGTACAAAATAGTCGTACAGTGAAATGAAACTCTTTTGAAGTGGATGTGAAAAAAAATGCTTTGGAATAGTTGATCAAAATTTACATAACTTATATACAGGAAAATTAAGGGAATTTCAATCACTTTGTGTTTTGCTACCATTACTTCTTGAATGCAGCACAAAACGTGAATGCCTCAAGTTCCTTAAATGAATTTTAACAGTTCTTTAGGTAAAATTCCTCCATGATAGGGGTATGGAACTGGGAAATAGAGTGGGGGTTTTTCAAATTTCAGTTCATCAGTTGGAAGTTTAAGTATGAAGATCTTTGTCAGTGATGTTTTGCGGGGTGGGTTTTCTGTTTCTATTGAAAGAAACATCAGTTGCTCTATTGTGTATGTGAGCTTTGTTCTGAGTAGACTGATAGCAAAAGATAGAATTGTACCCTTTGCTAGTGTTTTACTTAAAACCTATGGCTCAGCTAGGAACTTAGATGAGCAGATTTCTGACCTACTGTTTTAAGAAGCCCCTGGGTGAGTCAGAGAAATATTAGTAGAGCGCTGCAGTAGCAGAACCATTTTTGTAAGAGTTTTTTTTTTTTTTTTTAACCTGATATTTCAGGGTTTAGAAAGATAAATACTGTTCACATCTATCTTGCCCTCTCATATCTGCTGGTTTACTTGCATTATGTCCTTTGATGAATGGCCTCTCGATCTGTAATGCAATTTAGGTGAAATTGTAAAGTGAATACAGTTCTTACTATTCTATGTTTATAAAATCTAGACCACAGATGAAAATTTTGGAAATCAGACCTGTAAAAGAGCACACCCAGGCTGTTTCTGCAGGCTAACAATTTCCTAGCAGTAAACTACTCAAGGGGAGGTCTGTAACTTGATGTTATGAAGTATCTGACAAGTAAAAAAGCGGTTTTTCTTTTTTTCCCCCTTTCTTTTTTTGTTTTCTGAAATAACAGCTATTGAGACCATGCTTGCTCAATATAGTAATACTGTAACACTTTTTTAAAATGAAATAGATAATTGCTACTGTTGATGCATTTAAAAATATGTTAATGTTTTGTAAAACTTATATATTGCCAGGTTATTAGAAAAATAATTAATGGCAGTAAATAGGGTCTTGCTCCTCCTTGCATGCTCTTAGTTTCTGCTGTTTGCTGAAAGTAATATTATTGCTATAACACCATAAAAATCTCCATTTTCTTCTTAATTTCCAGTTATATAAAGCTATCTGACTTTTCAGTGGAACAGTTTTCAGCTGGAAGAAGTGGTTCATATAGCTTAGAAACAGAAGTTTAACAGAAGTGTTTAACATGAATTTTAAAAACTAGAAGAAATCCACAAAGCAGACTTTTATGAAGCTCGACCTAGCAGTAAAATTACCAATACCAGTAAAATGATTTACTTCTGTTTATTGGTGTTATTAAAATAAAGTTCAGAAATGTGCTTGTGAGTGGTTGCCAGTTTTGAACATATTTGGTGCTTTGTTTTAAGGAGAGAGATGACACAAGGGAAATCTGCAGTCTCTACTCTGAATTCAGTAACATTGAGATCAGATGAAACATTTTGGTACACCTGAGGTTGGTTTAATTCTTGTATTTTTGGTCCTCTAAACTTAGCTTAGACTATATTGTGTTTTCTTGTGCTCTTTTTTTTTTTTCTCTTTCATGAGGTGGTCAGACATAATAGTTGGATTATTTTATGTTAAGAAAATGCTGACTGATATCTACCTCTGTTCCTTCCCAGTTCGTAAGATAAGCTGTTTTTAAGAAGCAGTAGATTCTTTTACCCTTTTGTTGCCTTTCTGAGACCGAGAGGAGTAAAGCAGCATAAAAGACATTGAAGCCACATTAGGCAAAAAATTAGGTTTGTGTGTACAGATGTTGTCAAAACTCATAGAATCATTGCAAGCAAAGTTTACTGCTGTTTTGAGGCAGTATAGTGATAAATTAGTGATAAATTCATATCCCTTTTCTTTATGATATAATTTCTTTATGAAGCTGCATATGCCATATAGCTGACAAATGACCATTACTTTGTGGAATCAGTTATGTTATTACAATGTATGCATTCTTGTACAGTGTATGCTGCTCTTGTTCCATAACTTCATATTATAAGGAGAGAGTTTTCTGTTAGCACTCCAACCATCATGTGTAGTTAGTGAAAATTGAAAAAGAGGTATTTCAATAAGAGTGTTATTTCAAAAGTAGTGATTAAGTGACAAACACTTTAGAGAGAAGTATTTCATTAATCCTGCTGTTCCTTTTTACAAACATCTATGAAGTTATGACAAGTCAGTTCCTATTAGAAACAAAAAATGAGAAAAAAGAAGGTATTTGAAAGCTGTGTAAAAGATTTTTTTAAATAGGCTCCAGCATTTTTCCTTCTTTTTAACTAATGCAAATATAATACTGAAATGTACTGAAAAAGACTTTTGATAACAAATTATTAAAAATGTTTTTGTGAACAACTAGACATCAGGAGTTTGCTGGCCTGTCTGCAGAATTACTTGTACACCTTAATTTTAATCATATACACTCCTTTGGCATTTATGTTCAAAACCAAAATCTATAGATAGTTCATGCATAATGTTCAGCATAAATTATGACACTTAGATGTTATGAAAGTAAAAGAACAACTGCACATCTTTAAATATCAATATAATGCAGACTAAAGACTTGGTATCATGAGGGACGTAAGCAAATGTTATGAATCTTGAAAGTGCAATATTTGGTTATAGACAGACTTAATAAAAGACTATGTGAATATTAGAAGTTATCTGTGACAGAAGGAAATGTAGATTTAAATATAGGTACACAGTTGCAAGATTTCTTTATTCATGTAATTTGTAGAGGATATTTGTATTTAAAAATGATGAAGCAACAGGTAGGAGAAAAATGTCTGATTTCATGGAACTCCATTTCAGCAATAATAGCAGCATTGATTTATACTGTAAACACAAATGGCTGAATGCTGGTGTGCTGGTGAGATGAAAGGGGACTGAATCTAGAGTTTGTAGTGCTCTAATAAATATTAAATAACTATATTGTCACTTAACAAACATTATAAAAGAAGGTAAAATTATAGGCTTCTACTTAGTTTGCCTTAGCTATGGGTACAATAAGGGTACATTTTAATGGTACACGTAGTTTTACATACTTGAGTGTGCAAAGTGTTTCTGATTTTGTGATGGATTGCAAATCCAGTACCTGATTCATATATTCCCTGTATTTCAAACTTGATGTTAAAGATCTGTAAGACCTGTTGAAAATACCAGCACACCTCTGTGTCCGCTGCAGTGGCTTTGTGTGCAGGTCTAGTTTTGTGATCGTGGTTTCTGGGAAACTGAGCCTTGTGGAAAGTGACCTTTCTTGTCCTGGAAAGGTTTTGAGGTTTGTGTGAAGGTTCATTGAAATAAGATGAGGAGTTTTGGTTTGCAGATTTGACTTAAAAGATTGGGTGTTTCTTATTGACATAGTTGGCTCTGAAGTCAGTCTGTCAGCAGACAGAGCTCTGTAAAGGGGCAAGAAGCAGAACATGGGCAACAGTTTTAAAGGAAAGGCCAAAATGACAAAGTAAGTTTTCATTGGTTCAGTTATGGAACTTAAGCTTGCATTTACAGAGGAATACTAAAAATTCTGATTAATGTTTTAAAACTGGGGACACATAGATTTGCATAATTCATTAGTTAAACAGTTTATGTGGATTGCCAACATATGATAGATTTGTACATCAACTTTTATTTCTTTCTGTGTTTTAACTACTTTATTAACATGGTCAGATCTGTAAGCTATTACTAACACAGTATATGCTCATGAAAGTGATGTTGACTTAATAAGCATATTGACTTTACCCTATAGCTCTCAAACCCTATGTCACAGCCAACAATAAATTTATTAGCCGTAACAGTTATTTGGCAGCATTTTAGTTTGGAGAAAGCCACTCAGATTTGCCAAGGGGAAAAAAAGAGTATTAAAACTTAGCAGACAGCAGCTTCTTACTCAACTAGCTCCTGTCACTGGCAATGAACTAGTTTTTTGGTAGAAAATTACAAACTAGGAATTTTTCCTTTATGTTGATGAGCCAGTCCCTTCTTATATTGCTGTTTATTTTGTTCTTCTGTGTCTGTCCGCTTGCTTAGGTCTTTCTTCTGCATAATTTTTTGAGAGTATCATGGTGTCCCCTGTCAGGTGCCATGTGGTTTGTGGCAAACCTCTAAATAGCCCAGAATAATAACTTGGAAGTCAGTGTGCAAAAGCAACCTGTGACTATTACTACTGTAGCTGGTCAGTGAACTTCAGTGCCATTAATGTGTTTTTTTTTCTGTGGTGGATGACTGGGTTTTTTTAAACTGTAGTTCTGTAAACTACATTGGTCATATTATACAGTAATGGTAGAGTAAGGGAAGAAAGTTTGTGCTAAAAGCAAAGCAACTATATCTGACTATCAGATTGCAACACTTTCCACTGAAGGAATACATGCTATTGCATGTAGTTGAAATTCCCTATATTTTGTCTGTAGACAGTTGATGTAACACATCATTGAAATTCAGATGTGTGGATGCTTGGCTTCAGATCATGGCTAGATGTAACTTTTCATGAAATGAAAAGTTATATTGTATGTCTGACTGTCTTGTCATAGGAAAGCTCTGCTATAGACAGAAAGTCTCAGTATGACAAAACCTCATGTCTCCAAAAATTGCAATGCTAGGCATAGCTTATGTAAGACATTGTTTGTGAGAAAGGAAGGGGGAAATCACATATAAATCTGTTAGGTTTGTAGACAATAGTTATAAAATAGTTATTAAAAAATAGTTATACCTGAAACACATAGTCTTACTGGCTGGGAAGCCTGTTGCTGCAGTCAAGTAATTATACAAAGGTAAAGAGATGTTTTCTGCTTACTGAAGAATTTATAGTGGCTTTGCACTTGCTTAATGAAGCATCCTGGATCCCAGAGTGATCCCAGCAACTTGAACTGTTCATGTCACTGATAGCATAAGCAAAACTTTCCTGGAGCAGAGTTTAATACAGCAACGTTTTCAAGTGAAGACCTTAATATTAACATATTACTGCATCATACATACTACATCAGGAAAAAAAACATCTTTTGACCTTATATGAAGGTCAGTCTCATATTTTTAAATAATTTATAAAAAGGAAAAGGCCAAATAGAAAATGAAAATAATTCAGTTTCAAGATGTCTATATTGTCTAGAGAACTAACTAAATGCTGGGTTTACATTTTTATACTTGTGATATTGATAAAATGTCTCTTTCATTTCCTTTACAATGTACTCAGTTACTTGAATTCCATCAAACCTGACTTGCTTCTAGTCAAAACTGTCACTGTAAAAAGTACAACTTAAAAGATATCGGCGCATAGGTTAGAATAAAGTGATTTGAATCTGTAATACCAAGTTTTCTGTTCTTCATTCTACATTCTCAATTTTGATAATTTAACATTATAAATTCTGTTGTGGAGTTTTTCCTCTGAAATTACAAAGTACAAGATTTTTTACCTTCAGCTTCTTGATGTACCGTGCAATAGCAGTTTCAGTTTCATTACTGAAGGCATCTTGGTTTGACAGAATGGCTTTACCAGTGGTAAAAGAAAGGCTTGACCTGAGGTTGGTGAGAGTTCAGCTCAGAAGAATTATGGTCATTTTGAAGGCAACTGCAGCTCATCTCAAAATGCATTTCATTTGTTGGAGTAGAAGTATTGTCATATTGTGAGAAAGTGAGAGGTGGGAAGAATTTCAAATAACTGAAGTTTTGCACTTCACCTAGACAGAATTGAGAATGTGTCTACATTGAGAAAAATTTAGAAGTATCACCCACATCACAATGCTGCCCGCACTGAGGGAACTCAAATACAACTTGGCTGTGAAAATGAAAACGCTAGGGATAAAATATTATTAGGAAAACAAATTCTTACTTTTAATGGTTGATCAAATTGGTATAATAGATAAGTAATTTCACTTTGAGTACGTATGGAGTCAGAATACAAAGCTTTTGTTTCCATAAGTTCTATATTGGGCAATTTATCTTTAGTTGCCCACCCTGTGAAATGCTTGCTGGGTGTGCATCATGCCTCCACACTGCATCCCTTTTGTGTGTGAACACGTGAGGAATTCTTGAGATGGGAACCAATGAGCAGCCTGTACTTAGCAAGACTCTATTCTCTGGGTGTCAACTTCTGAAAAATGTTATGTCGTGCTTGTTTCGAGTGTGGCTAATGAGATAGCTGAAATATTTAAAACAGGAAAATTAGTCTGAGTAATTTTGAAATAATAGAAACACATTTATTCATGTGGCAAATTTTTATTCTGTGCATCTCAGCTTTGATTTATATTTCTTTAGGGTTAAATTGAATTATGGATGACATTACATTATTTTAAAATTCCTCATGTGGAATACTCTAGTTGGATCTTGTAAACAGGAAGGAAAATTTCTAACTCTGCATAAACATTGGTTTCTATATTGGCTTTTCTCTGAAACATGAGCTGTTTACTTTCCACTTGGAAAAGCATTATTACATTGCAGTAATAGACTAAACAACTTGACAAGAGATTTCTACAATTACCTCACAATTATCTTCTTCAGCCTCAGTTAATGAACTATGGAAAAGAGGCACATTAGTTTCTGAAAAATTTAAAAAGATGTTGTTCTTACACATTTCCCTACATTTCTTCTTGTCTAAGTTTCTTCTTAACTTTTTATTTCTCTTTATAAGCTTTAAGATTTTTTTATTGTCTTATTTTCATTAGGCAGTTCATAACTGGTATTCCAAATGTATTACTTTCACAAGTTTACTGAGTATTGTAATGGAGGTGTTAAGTAATTTTTACATCTTCAAATGGTGTATCCCCTCAATATTCATGATTAAAACCTGCAGACAGATGATGTAGGATAGAAGCTGAAGTCTGTTGCTTTGGACTTTTTGCAGACATTCCATCTGATCAAATTCAAACTGATC
Organism: Erithacus rubecula; assembly: GCF_903797595.1. Classification (NCBI taxonomy): domain Eukaryota; kingdom Metazoa; phylum Chordata; class Aves; order Passeriformes; family Muscicapidae; genus Erithacus; species Erithacus rubecula. The sequence goes on along the minus strand of NC_136687.1, from coordinate 34,659,426 downwards.
AATTTTTATTTTCTGGGTGGTGCTTTGTTATCAGGAGAAGAGGCCTGAGATCTTATCAAGTATTGTTTTTCAGAAGCTTATCAACTAGGTTTATCTGTAGTGTCAAGAGGGAGGATTCTTGCCAAATAATAGCTGTCTGTTATTTAGAAAATTTCCTTTAATTTAAAATTGAAGTTTATTCATGATCTTTTTCATGCATGAATGTTGTTTCAGTGTTATCTTTAACTCATTATCTTCTCATTGTACACAGAAAGAGATAGTAACTTTCAGTTTTAAAAATTCATTGAAGTTTAATAAAGTGTGACAAGCTTTTGAATTGACATCCTAGTAGTCTTTCCAAAAATGGTAGTTTGTTACACTCAAGGTTGCCTTGAGTTTGCTATATTTGAGTTCATCAAAGTAGACTTCAAAAATCTATTTCACCTCTCCTGAATGTAGACTTTCAAGTAAGCTTGTAATATCAAGCAAAATAACATCCTTAAAGAATAGGCAAGAGTTTTATCCCTAGCTACATTTTATGCAGCTTAAAGAAAATAATTTCAGAAAACTTTTTATTTAATTTTGCTGTATTATAAATGTATTTTGTTTTGTCCTTTTTTCCTGTTTGCAAATATGTGTGAGCCTGAAACCTGCTACTATTCCAAATATATTATCAATAACATGAGGACTTGTTTTCCTGTTCATTCACTGGTACTGTGAGCTTTATTTAAAGTAAAAAGGAAAAAGAATGTGGGTGGTATAAAAAAGCTGTGAAATGATCAAAGCAGGAAATTGATTGTCACTTGTAAGAGAGTTTTATACTCAGAATTCTGGTAGTAAAACACTGTATTTTACTAAAAGATCTGTACTAAAAGATCTGTAAAAGTCCTTGCAGTCAGATATGAGGTATAAATAGTTTCTAATAATTTCACTGGGAGATGAGTGGGAGAATATTGATTTGATTGCTAACTAAATACCTTTTTGTTGTGGTTTCTTTTTCCCTAAACTATATGCCTTTGTCTTTTCTAGAATATGTAGGATTGCTAGCAAGTGTTTAGTTCATAAAATTTAACATATCCTAAAGAAAGAAGAAAAATTCTGTAATGAGGTTAGCAGATGAATGCCTTCAAAGTTTATACATGAAGAACTAAGGTTAGTCCTGCCCTGTTATTTTTGGTAACCCTGAAAAAATCATACATGTTTAAAGAGTTCTAATAGGTAATCTGACCTCACTTTGCTGATGGAATAAAACAGTTAATAATTTCCATTCAAATTCTGGTATATTCTATTTCTATAAAAGCAAATGAATAAAAAACAAACAAAAAAAAGCTTACAAAATATTTTCTTAGAGTATTGAGAGCTTCACATATATTAATTTAATCTTGATGCTTTTCTTTTGACATAACCCAGTACATAATTTAACAGCATTTGTTTTTGATGATTCTTTCTTGGATAATGGCAAGCAGTTCCCCCATAATTTTTATTTATTTTATTTATTTATTCTAAATAAATGGAGGCTCTGTTGCCAAAAGCATCTATTTGTTTAGTGTTGTATATGTTTATGCAAATTTTTGTCTTGTGCAGTCAAAAATCAAAAGTGTACTTATGCGTGTTTTTCTTGCGTGCATCTTCAGTGTCTCACAGGAAGCATTTGTGACATATGGAATTGTCTAGTTACAAATCTTTTTGTACAAAAATTCAATCATAATTTTGATTAACTTGAAAAGGAATGTTGTTGCTCTCAGAAATCACTATCCAGACATTCAATCAACTTCGGGTGCTTTTCTATGTGTGCTGATCTCCCATATTGAGCTCATGCATCTTTCAAACAGATGGGCAATTTTATGAAGCTTATAAATGGATGAAAGCTTTTTAAAAACTGTCGTGTGCAATTTATTCTTTAAATGCTACTGATTTGTGAAAAAAGCATTAAGAACTTGTATTAAGCAATTATAAAGGATTTATTTTATTAGGACTGCGTCAAACAATGTTTTCTAAATTAGAATAAGTTCCATATGCAGTGGGAAATTTTGGTGAGGAAGAATGATAAAAGCTAAGAGTGATTTGCTACATGCAAAGAGCTTTTAGCATTCTCCTCTGCCTTTTCAAGTTACAGGTATAAACCCTTTTACTTGAGGTGGTGATTTTTTGCCCCCCTTTTTATCCAGTTGTATGTTTATGCATTATGAGAGCAAGTACACAGTTTGCTTTTTGTGGCTTTGCAGGACTGCTGCATAATTGAGACACCCAGCACACAGAGGCAAACAAATATGTTGATTTCATTTATGGTCAGTGATTTAACAACCTTTGTTCACCTGCTATAGGAACCCTCATATCTGCCCTCCTCACAAATTCATGAAAATATGCATTAGGATAAATGGAAAAGTGTTTAATGAAAGCAAAATGCACATAATATGGAAAATCCTAACCATTTGGAACAGGTGATTTTGCTTTATATGGTATAAAAAACCCTTCTAATCACACTGGTAAAATGTACTCCAAGCATGTGCATGGCATTCAGGGATGAAGGCTTTCCAGTCTGTGCAGACTTCTGGCTTTCAAAGTTGAGTGTTGCTATTATCAGAGCAGGGGGGAAGGCGGGCTTGGGGAATTTTGATTTTGTTTGGGTTTTTTAACAAGTAATCTAATTTCTCCTACTGTTAGATCAGGATATTTTTCTACAATATCTTCATTTTTTTACTATGGACCTAATAAGTCTTTAATAGATAGAAATCTTTCAGCAAATGTAGAAGATGATTTCTGCCTAAGGTCTCTTCTTCTTCATTTGAAGGGCAACATACTGAATTTAGAAAACAGAATTGACATTCTTTGTAAAAAGTGCTTTTTATGCACATCTGTCAAAGTAGCAAACCTACTGCTTTAGATTTAGAAGGATAAACATGAGTTGCCTGTCTTACTCCATTCCTGCCTCATTTAATCACAGAAGAGACACACTATTAACGATACACTATTTCCAGTCAACAAGGATGTCCACTCATGTTTGTAAATATTCTAACTTTATGAAGTTTCTTGTTAAAAACGTCCTAAAGTTCTAGTGAAATCTGATGATGCTTTAAAATATATTTCAAGTATAACTGATTCATTTATGAGAATCTGAAAAAAAAAAAAAATGGGACTTACTCCTATGGTCTTGCATAAAGCGATTTCCAGTGTGAAAGATACACAGTGCTATTTATTTCAGCTTGATTTCCTTCATGGTGTGGGCAGAGAGTTAAGCTGTACCTAACACAAATTTTTTAAATGCCTTGGTTACGAATGAAATAGTAGTTATAAAAATTCAATGAAAAGCAGATTTCCTTTATTTCAATGGAGTAGAGTTTGGAACCCCTCAAAGTCTGAAATGCTGAAAAATGTATGGAGTTGTTAAGTTAGCACACTTGTTGGTCATGGTAGTGTTCATTTTTTATATGGACAATCACTTGCATTTCACCGTGCTGTAGTGGGCTTTGTTTGTTCTTGGGTACTTTTAGAGTTCATATAGTAGGAGGGATGAGCTTGTCCTAGTATAAATCAATTATTCTGACAAAAAGATCTGTGATTAATTTGCTTGTATGTCTTTTAGACCATCCAATTAAGCTGGGATGTACTGAGTTGAATTTTAGCAACATACTTTCGGAAAAACAACAACAACAAAAAAACAAGAAAAAAAGAAACTCACCAAAAAAAGCAACAACCACTAAACAAAAAACCCCTGTCACATGCCTAAGAACAGTTGCCCCTTCAACAAGCCTACCTGTTCTGACCTCACCCCAAATCTGCATTCCATACCATAAAATCTTTGAAAAGATGTGGCACAGTTATTTCACTTTTTCAATTTTTCTTTGGGCAGATAATATTTTATTTCAGAATACAGTCACCTTCTATTCCAACATATTGGGTATTTTCTCTGTGGTGTGGAAATTGTAACTTGCTTGGCACTCCTGAATTACTGAAGCAGCAGCATGAGCTGTGAGGCAAGTCAGGGTACAAAGATTTAACTGTGAATTTTTTTGATAAAAAAAATTAAAAAAAAAAAATACAATTCAACTCTATATTGCTGTTATACGTTTTACTGCAGATGCACACAGTAGTTGGATTTTTGGTAATGCATCCTCCCAGTGTTTCTGTAAAGCTGTTTAAATGCATATGTATTTTTGTTGTTAAAAGGTAAATACAAAAGAGAGAATCCTGTAAGCAGAGTTACATTCCTGCTTGCATACAAGAGAAATATTGGAGCAAAACTAAAGTTTTTCTGTTTCTGGTTCTTACTCTTCTCCTTCAGGCTGTATTCTTCACATCATGATTTTTTTTGCTTCTTTTAGGTTTTTTTTTCTGAAACACAGTGTCCCTGAATCTGTAAACCCCTTCACAGCTGTGGAATGTGATACCAAATCCCAGGGAACCTGAATGGATTCCAGGTTTTGGTATCTGGAAAAAAAAACAAACCAAAAACAAAAAAAAGGATGATGGTGAAGTTATTTTTGAAAAAATGTTAATGGGATATGATCAGTACAATCTGCAGGGAGCTGAGGGACAAGAATGAGAATTTGTTTTGCAGGAATTGCAGAGGGGGATCATAGCAGAAAAAGATTATTGACGGAAGAAAATCAGGATCAGAAACATAATTGATACATTTATTTTAAACTTTGGAGTGCATTTGCTTCTCTAGTGTTATCTTGCTGCATAAAGTTGTGGTTTTTTAGATTAATCAGCAGTATTATTCTTAATTTCTCACTATAGAATCAGAGGGCTGGAACACCTCTTATGAAGGCAGGCTTAGAGAGGTTGTTCAGCCTGTAGAAGGGAAAGCTCTGGGGTCACCTTAGAAGAGCTTTCCAGTACCTGAAGGGGGCCTATAAGAGAGCTGGAGAGGGACTTTTTACCAGAGCACATGATAGGACAAAGGGGAATGGCATTAAACTGAAAGAAGACAAGGTAAATGTTCTATTAGGAAGAAATTCCTTCTGTGAGGGGGATGAGGCACTGGAACATGTTGCCCAAAAGTTGAAAATGCCCCATGTCTGGAAGTGTTGAAGGCCAGGTTGGATGGGCTTGGAGCAACTTGGTCTACTGGAAGGTGTCCCGTCCATGGCAGAAGGGTTGAGACTGAATGATCTTGAAGGTCCTTTACAGCCCAAACCATTCTATTATTAATCCAGTATCAATCACACATGTGAAAACAAGTTCTCATCTGCTGTAAAGGTAAAAGCAGTTTTTCTGAGTATATTTATATACAGATACAATGTTTAACTAGAGTTATTTTTGTTTGCTTTAGATAACTGGACAAAGCTTTAGAATGGTATGATTATCATAGTTTCTAATTAGGGTATGTGTTGTGGATACTATATGTTTAACATATTGTTAGAAATACATATGTACTAAGGGTAAATGGAATTACTTAAGTATTAGATATAACTATAAACAGTGTAGTAACGTTAGTGTTCCAAATCAGAGAGATATTTCAGAAAAACAAGCCCAGAATTTTGAGCAATGTTGGTTGCCTGACAGTAGCATGCTTAGTTATTTGACTGTTTTATTTAAGCCATTTTTTGAGAAGTATTATATAATACTTTTTGAATCATTCTTGCCATTAAAATATTCTTATCGAATGTTCAAATCCAATTTTGCAGATTGCTCTCAGATATATGTGCTATTTATCTCTGTTGCTTTTAGAGTTATTACACAAGGAAGCCAGTAATTTCAGGTTTTTTGGACGTTTATCTTGAATTCAGTTACTCATTTTTGGTTTGTCAGTGTATAAAACAAGATGTTTAATGTGTATGCTTTTTGAGAGAATGAATTGTTCTAAAATTGCTAAAATGAGCATGCCTCTTCTGCAGCATGCCAGTTCTCTTTAAAATGAGTTGCAGAAATGCACTCTATGAAGAAACGCATTAAGGCTTTGAGCAACACAATTCACAGAAACACAAAATGGGATGGGACCACCATGGATCGTCTGGTCCAACCTCCCTGCTCAATCAGGGCCATCCCAGAGCACATGGCACAGGATTTCATCCAGACAGCTCTTAAATATTTGCAGTGAGGGAGAGTCCACAACTTCTCTGGACAATCTGTTCCAGTGCTTGGTCACCCACACAGTAAAGTTGTTCTTCCTCAAGTTCAGGTGTAATTTCCTGTGCATTGTTTTCTGCCCATTGCCTCTTTTTGTATTGCTTGGCATCACTGAGCAGAGCCTGGCTCCATCCTTTTGGCACCCTCCCTTCCGATGCTGATGGACATTGATGAGGTGATCCCTCAGCTGACCCTTCTGAAGGCTGAACAGGCCCAGCTGTCTCAGCTTTTCTCTGTCCTCATGAGAAATACTACTGAAGAGTAATGAATCAGAGATTTGGTGTTCTCTTTGATATTTGTATTTGGGTTTGAGTGGCAATGGCTATGGAGGTGTCTTCTGAGAGAAGCTGCCAGAAGTTTCCTCCGATTCAACAGAGCCAATGCCAGCCAGCTCCAGGATGGACGTGCCACTGGCCAAGGTCTAGCCCATTAGTTTTGGTGGTAGCTCCCTGGAATTAGCAGATTTAAGTAACTACAAGAGCAATTCAGCCAGAGAAAAGAGAAGTGAGATATGTGAGAGAAACAGTTCTGCAGACATCAAGATGAGGAGGTGCTCCAGGTACTAGAGCCGAGATTCCCCTGCAGATCATGGTGAGACAGTGCTGCCCCTGCAGCCCATGGGGATCCACAGGGGAGCAGAGATGTACCAAAAGGAACCCCACCACATAGCAAGGGAATGCCCGAGGGTGCTGTAACACAGTGGGGGCATGGTTCTGTCAGGACCCATGGAGAGAGGAACTCACACTGGGGCAGGTTTGCTGGCAGGACTTGTGACCCTGTGGGGAACTCACACTGGTGCAGTCTGTTCCTGAAGAGCTGCATCCCATGGAAGGGACCCATGCTAGAGCAGTTTCTGAAGAACTAAAGTCTGTGAGAAGAACTCAGGTTGGGGAAGTTGGTGGAGGAGTGTCTCCCATTGGAGGAACCCCACAGTGGAATGGGGGAGGAGTATAAGAAGTCCTCCCCATTAGCAGGAAGGAGCGAGGGCTGAGCCAAAGCTGATTGTGCAGCCTCCATTCCCTGTCTTCCTGTGCCACTTAAGGGGAAGAGGTAGAGAAAATCAGCACTGAAGTTGAATCTGGGAAGGGAGAAGTGAGGAGAAGGTGTTTTAAGATTTTTTTTTATTTTTTTTAATCTCATTATCCTACTGTGGTTTGCTTTGTAGTAAATTAAACTAATTTCAAATTAAATGAGTTTTCCTCATGACAGTAATAGGTGAGTGGTTTCTCCTGGTCCTGACCTTGACCGATGAGCTTTTCATTGTGTTTATCCTTTTCAGCTGAGGAGGGAAGTGACAGAGAGGCTTTGGTGGGCACCTGGTGTCCAGCCAGGGTCAACCCACTATTGTTTGAACAGAACTGAGTTGGTTCTGGACCAAGGTCAGTATCTCTGAGAGGAGTTTAGCAGCTGCCTTGCCATGTGTCACAAAAGCTATGGTTGCCTGGCCAGCATCCAGAAGTAGCCAAGCACAGTGAATGCAGAAGGAAACACAGTAATGAGATTCATAATAACGGCCTGGAAGTCTGATTTTCCTTCTTTGTGTAAGACTCAGAAAATGCAGGGGCTAATTAAAATACTTAGATGACGCCATGAGAAATCAAAGAAATGCAAAGTGGCTCATTTCTGTGTCTCTGAAGCAGCTCTGGGATGATATAAAATGCTATTCTTCACTGTTTTTCTGCGTGGCTTTAGGGGACTAGTAGTTGTCAAGGAGAATGGAAGTAGTGTGATTGATGTGTTAAAGTAAAAAGTCAGTGATGTAATTTTCATCCCAGAAGACATGTTGTTCTGTGGTATATCGCCTGTTTTACAGGGAAAGGCTTAGAGTAGATTGATTATGTATGAGAGAGTAAGCTAGAAGAATTAGCCAAGAGAGTATAGTATTTATCTAGACAGTTTCCTTCTTAAATTGAACAAAAAATCTGTGCAAGTGATGATAATGAAAAGCAAATAACCTTAGGGTGAAACATAAGTAAGGAATTTATTGTGTGGAAACAAGAAGAAATAAACTGTCTCTGTAATCATTGCAATTGGAGCATGTTTCCAGCTGTATATAGATCTCTGTCTAATGCTTATCTCTTTTCTGTTGGGCAGCTTATAGAGAAAACTATTGGATAAAATGTAATCTAGAAAAGAGCATCAAGATGGTATTGTTTCTTTCATGTTGTGTTTTACCATTTTAATTCTAATTTCATAATTTATATGGGTTATATCCTGGATATGCACAAAGGCGCATTATGATTTTCATCCTGTATTCTTTGAGCTCAATAGAACTAGTTAGCTGTGTTCCAAGATGCATTTGGGAGCTAAAAAAAAGAAAAAGAAAAACTTGGTATTTGAGGAAAAATACAGAGAATAATGGTGATGGTTTGTAAACCACTAAAATAGCACATCTCATTGATTCCTATGTTGATTACATTGTTTCTTTCTGTTCATGTCAATGGGCTTCTTTTAGAAAAAGCATCTTAATTTTATGCTGAAAACTAGTGAGTGATGACTGTTTTTGATAAATTATATTTGCTGTCTGACCGGTATAGCTAAGAACTGTGGCTTCTGCTGGTTTAGGAATGGTAGAATTGAGCAAAAAGTGAAGTAGAAGAAAAAAATTAAATGTAATTAATTTCTGGGGAACAGAATTAGAAACTCTCCCTTTTCTGTTGAGCAGTCTGGTATAAGAAACTTATTTTTAATTGGGTCATGTCTTAGAGGGAGAGGGGATTTTTATACCTTAATCCTGTTTCCAGCTTTTTTAATTGTCTCTAAGATTTGTCTTGCTTTTCATCTCTTGATATTGGACATCTGTGAGCATATTTAACTCCAAAGTTGTTCTTGTCTGTATAGTGTTTTGATATCATGCAGTAAATTTTCCAGTATAATAAACTAACTTTGTTTTGTCTGTTTACAAGTCTTTTTTCAACCAGGAAGCCAACAACATCTTATCTAATTGAGCAGAATGAACCTACCCTCCTTAAAATTCTTGTTGATTTATATGGCAGTCTCATACCAAAGAAAGCATCTCATTCACTAGCTTGTTCAGAAGTACCTCTAGCCAGCTGGAATGCTAGCCCAGCAGACAAGATTATGCATTTGAGAAGCTTCATGCCAAGTGGGTATTACTGCTGTTGGTATCCAGCGTTATTCCACAGGCACACAGCATCTTATGTTAACATCATATTGTTAACATAATATGAGCTGGGAAAAGAGATTTGCTGTGGGAACATTCTCAGGTGGTCCTCAAGATTTGCATACGTTTATGCTTGTTTTGTGTTCTAAACTTCTACACGGTTCCCTGGTGCTCTGATTGGATCTCTTGCCTTGCCAGCAGATTATCACACAGCAATTGAATACATTCAGTTTGTGGTGTCTCAAAGCACATGGTAACGACTCCAGTGTTTGAACAGTAAGACAAACGTTGGCTGTAGTATGCGAGGGAAACAAGATGTGTGTGAAGTGTGGTATACTCTAGTGGTACAACACAAACAATGAATAATGAGCAAAGTTTAAATTGTTTTTGTGCAATTTGGTGTAGAAGTTTCGTGTCTTCCCCTTATGCTTGTATTCTATTATTGTTGAATACCCACTGTCTTGGGAATACAGCTCTTAGGTGAATTACAAAGTATTCCTCTGTTCCCTATGTTTTAATGGCCACTGCAATCTTAACTTCTCTTTTAAGCTCTGTTCTGTGGGTGTTGCAAGGCATAAGAGAAGTATTATGGGTGGGCATGTCTGGGCAGGTCACTACAGAAACTAAGGCAAGACATACATTTTTCTTAAGCCTACACTGAGCACAATTAAGGCATTTAGGGATATTCTCCCTGCAGTTTATAATACCTTGAGGGTCACTGTACTGCTGTTACAGTAGTTATGTAAGTCCTGTGTTTTGGAAAAAAGTTAACAGTATAAATGCTTTTATACTGATAAAACTGCCCACACTAAAGGGAAACAATCTGCTAAATGGCTTTCCTTAACTGTTTAATGCAGGATAAGCACAGGGGTGAATCAATGGAAGGTCAACAATCCTAATATGAAGTGGAAGGTGAGCAGCTTTGTAGAGCACCTTGCTTCCCTAACTTGGCTGCCCTTATTGGCATTATATTAGTGATTTATTTCAGTTTATGTCTAGCCTCAGCATAGAAGTTAGGCTTGAAAAGAATTTGATACATCATTAAAATAGTAGACTATGACTGAAGAGTTAAAATGATAGGGTTTGTGTTTTTTGGTTTTTTTTTTTTTTTGTCACAGGACTGTAGTTGAACACTTAATTTGGTTTTAATAGAATTAATTATCCAGCTGTATTATTCAACTGCTTAATCTTTCCATATATTGAAGGGTGTTACCAAGAGTGACACTTCAGGACACACTGACAATATTAGTCAGTATACCAGTATTGCATCATAGCACAAATTAGACTATAAAGAAAGTAAGTAAATAAGAGAACTTCCATTTGGTGCATTAAACCCAGTCATAACTTTATCAATGTTTTCTCATTGTGGAAATCCCTTTACTCTTGTTTGTTTTTTTTCTAAAAAGTTGTGCATTGCAGCTAGAATGTAAAATGCATGTGGTGGAGATTAACGGGAAGGAGTTATCTGTGGTAGTGAAAAGGGAACCAGTTATTCAGAATGCTCTCCTATTTCCCAATGCTCCAACAAAGGCTTCACCAGAGGCTCTGCTCACTTCTCCCCTCCTTGCTAGCACTTACCCAGTTTTGTTTCTTGATGCTGACAGTCAGTCTGGGACTGTCTTGTGGTGTGATGGACTTTACTACTTTTTATATTGGGCACAATCTTTTCCCAGGGTGACAATAAATTGTGTGGTTTTGGTGTTCTTAATTGCTGCTTTTGCAGCTTTCCTCAGTATTGTCAGGAGTGATTTAAGCTGGCTGTATGTTATGACTGAAGCAAGAAAGTGAAAAAGGAGAAAAAGGCATAAAAAATTCTTGTCATTGCTTAACTTTCATCTCAGACCATCATAGTTACTTAAACCATCTTCTTAACTTTTAAAGTACATACTTTTATATCAATTAATTGTATTTCTTGGATGACATGGTATATTTTATATTCATATTATGTTGTAGTCTTCATATTATACTATAATTTGTAATGTACTGCTCTTTTGAGCAAGAAACAGCAAGATACAACATCTACCAGACTTCTAAGATGCAGATCAAGTATAATTTCTACACTGAATGTAGTCACACATCTGGAGTATGCTGCTATGGCATTGAACAGCCCATTTGGTTTTAGCTCTTCAGACACTGGAATCTTTTGCTGTTAACCTGTTATACCTCATTTTCTTGAAAGTTATGTTCTCTCTGCAGTTTCTTCTAAAGCTTTTTCCTTATGTCCAAGAATATATAATTTTTGGTTTTTGGTTGGGATTGTTTGTTTTTAATTTAATCTGTAATGATGTTACAATGGTTCATGTGGAGATTGAGTGCTAAGGGCTTCTGACCCCTGAACAAGTTAGAGGAAAAGAAAGCAGTTTTTTTACTAAAATAATGGGTGTTGTTCCTTTCCACTCCTTTTTTCTCCTTAACCACTGCTTCAATAATGCTAGAGATTGAGGTAGTCTTTAACTTGTGTTTGCATAGGTGTTGTGACACCTAAGCAGTGTGTGTAGATGAAATTAAAACAGATAATTTTAGCAGAAGTCTGTATTCAGCAGATATATGGGCACAGTTGTCTACCCTCTGACTTAGTTAAGCCTAATTGCTCTTGTATCTCACAATTGATTCTTGTTTTAGTCATTAACTCAAATTTGGCTTTTAATGTTTTTTAAGAAATTATCTACTGAAATATAGAGCACAGCTCTACCTGTCTTTCTGTATTCATCTTAAATTTTTTGAGACATGTTGTTGTTATAGATGGTTTTTTAAACTGCCCATTAATAACAGCAGCAAAATCCTCTCAGTTCCTCAGAAAATGCCAGAAATTATAGAATTATGACACAAGTAAAACCTTTTTTTCTTCCCCCAAAACATAATGTTAAACTGTTGCTGAGACTGCATTTTAAATATTTCTTTAAAATGTTTTCAGATGCACTCAACCTAGCAAGTGAACAGATGCACATCCTGCAGCAGCAAGGTAAAATAAAAGAAAGAAATGCCAATGGCCCCTTTAGGGCTGAGTTTCTCCAGTTATCATTTTATCCTGTCATATGATTTTGCAGTCAGCTGCAGGCTCTCTGAAGCAAGAACTATTTTGAGATGTGCTTCTGTGTATGTCTAGTATGGTTCCTGTCTCAACTGATGCATGTAGGAATTACTACAAAGCACATTGAAAATAAAAATAAATAGATTATCTCATAAACAATTAATATTAATTGTGTCTTTTAAAGGTAACTAGTAGCAATACCTCAAATATTAAACAATGTCTCAATCTGAATTAAAGTTGCTATTGTGTGAGGCAGGTGTGCTTTTCTCTTTATGAATTATTTCATTCCTTTCTCATTTTGTGTACCAGGTGGTACCTTGTTAGAAATGTTTATAGTTTTCTATGGAAATAACTTGAAAAATTTTCTAACACTGTTCCTGTTTCAGGCCAGTGTGCACTATTAATCCCACGTTCTTGTGTGGGTTCCTAAAGTTTCATTCTAGATCATGAAGGTCAATGTGTATCCATCAGTCTCAGTACTTCTTAGAGCATTTCTGTTAGAATTGGATCATGATTTGGAAACTTAATTTAATTTCAATTAATTCCCCATTCAGCTATGTACAGACAATAATTCCTGGACTCCTTAGATCAGTGAGTTTTGCTCATTTTGTCTTGTCATTTCCTAGGATAAATAGTCATGACCTCGGCAACCAAATTTATTCCAGTTATGAAACTTAATTTTTGGAGGTGAAAATCAGTGATGCATATCAAAGCATCATGCCACCTCCCTCCCTAGTTAGCAGTTTTGTTTGCACTGTGAAGGTGGCAACCAAAAGTGCTAATGCAAATTACTTTATGATATAAAACTGGGAGAGAATCACTTTATTTCTGACGTGAAACTGTGAGAGATCAGGAGTGAAAACATAGTATCACATTGGTGACATTTTGCAAGAGACCTCAGAGACACTTCTGTATGCTTGAAAAATAAAAGCAGCTTAAACCTTCTGGGTGAACTTACCCAGAAAGGAAAAATTGGAAGAAAGCAGGCAGCTCCCTAAAACTGTACTACAATTGCAATAAAAGAGTACAAAATATAGACAAATTTTAACATGTTGTGAGTGTTTATATTTTTCTACTACTTTTGCATCTGTCCTTGCACAGACAGAATTTTCATTGTAAGTATGCAATATGCACACATTTTTTATTATATAAAGCTCCTAGGTCTGTAACATTTTTCTCAGCCTTTTGTGTGTCCCTAGGTCTACTTAGAAGTATTTGTATTTCTACTTGACCTCTTATTTATTGAGACAAACCAAATCTGTGATCAGCAAACTGTTCTCTTTTAATAGTTATTTTAGGATTGCATAGGTACTTTTTACTGTTTTTAAAAGTGTTTTTAATTGTGAAAGTAGCAACATTTTCATTGGTGTTCATAATTATTTTTGTAGTTTATTTATGTCTTTGTGTATATTAAATAAGCTTATTATCTCACATTAATTGATTTTAAAGTACTTCATCATCCCTGTTAATCTGTGTGCATTAGGTTCTAGTGGAAAGCAAAATAACCCCTTTGACCTTACAGCCCCCTTGTAATTTTTTTATCTTTTGCAAATCTTGATTACGCAAATTTAAGATCTACCAGGTCTGGTTGGAATTCCTAAACACAGCTGAATAATTTCCACTGTGAATATTCTGATGTATTACTGGCTTAATTAACAAAGTTGCTTGTGAAGCACTCCAGACTGCACTCCTACAAAACAACTTTTGTAGCTCATTATTTGTATGAAATGCTTAGGATCTTTTTAAGACAAGTTTTTTCAGGAACTCAGTATTATTAAAGATGACTTTTAAAGAAAACATACTCTTAAGAAGATATTAAGTTGATTCTTTTTCATACTTGGCTTTTAAAATGTTCTGGAATGTTTACTTCTTGCCAATAAAATGTTATAACAGCTTCTTGTAGTGAATGAATTTATCAAGATCTGTTATATTTGTGACAAGCACACAAAAATAGCAAATGCAAATACAGATTTTTAAGTCATATGAATCACCTAGTAAAGAAATATTAGTATCTTTAAAATTACCTAGAATCAAATGTATAAATACTCATGAGATGAAAAGATGTTTTTTATTGATTTAATAGCCACCAGCCAGTGTAAAATTAGCAATGTAAGCTTATATTGTCATCGTCATTATTATTTTTGAATTTTGTAAATACTTGTCCCCCTGAAAGTGCTGTTTATCACATGCTCAAGATCAGCTGTTCCATATATTCTGTACTCATATGAACAGTATAATCAGAATTTTGCTCACATGTTGTAATGCACATCAGACACATTAATGAACACAATAAAATAGTTGGTGACTTCACTTTTCCACTTGCTTGTACCCTGTACAGTACAGCATCATGATAAATGAGGTTCTCTGCAGTGTTAGATGCAGTGTTCAATTTGACTGCATTGTGATTATCTAATCTAAAAATTATAAAAACAAAAGTATTAACCAGATCCATAGGTAGCAAAAAGTATTATTGTTTCTAGAAGATCTTTGTTATTCTGAAGTAACAGGGCAAAAAAAAAAAAAAAAACCAAAAAAAACCCAAACCTATACATTCCTCTTTTGTATATCCAAAGAAAATCAGCAATCTTCATAGAGTTTTTCTTTTCTTGTTTTTGCTCTTGAGGTGACTGGATAGTATTGGCCAAAAATAACATTTATCATTAAAGTGGTACTGGATATCTGGGACACAGTTAATTCTGGTGGAATAAAGGCATTACCACCAGAGCAGTGCTCCTCATCCCCTTCCCACAAGGCTGATAGTACATTCTTGAGAGAGTAGAACAGGTCAGAAAAGCAATGTTATTTAAATGAAATGCTTGTTCAACAATCTGTGGATTAATAACATTTTTGAGGCTAAAGTACTAATTTCTTTAAATTTAGAACTTGGTACCTTTTTTTTTAAGAAATTTGTGTCATTATTTTGGACAATGCTTTGTAGCACTGAGTCCTGTTTTTTTTTTGAATGCACTTGCCAGTTTCTTGCAAAATGAGAATCCATGCACAAAAGCAGGGTTATCACTCTACCTTTTGTCTGTCATTTATGTTTTCACACATAAGGCTTGCCTTCAGTCCTCAGTCATCTCTTTTCTACACTGAAGAGTGTTGGTCTGCTTATCATTCCTATCATTCCTTGTTTCAGAAATATGTATTTCTAACATCCCTTTTTTCCTTCTGCTTTGTTTTTTTTTTGTCTTATATCTTGGGTGGCAGTAGGGAAAGTGCTGCAGATACTACTAAAGGTTTGGGCACGCAACAGATTTGAATGGATTTACATATTCTCTGCATTCTGATTCTTATTTTGATTCTTTGTAAACATTAAGATTTTTTTTTTCCACTGAGATGTCTTTTTATATCTATTGTCAGTATTTTTTTCTGTACAGTAGTTTTCAGCTCAGTCCAATACAAATCTGAAGTTAGCTTTTCCTTTTCCATGTGACTTTGTTGGTCTGCATTGAAATCCATCTGCCATCCAGTTATTGATGAAAGAATTTAGTCTTTTTTACAAGGTTTTTTGTCAGCAAAAGGATTGTCATTTCACTATTAACTCCTTTATGAATCATATATTTGTAAGTTGAAAAACAGTGTAATTTGTGGAATTTGTGTTGTCTTTGGTCTGATGTGAAAACCAGCAATCTTGTGATTAAGCAATTCCTTCATGAATTTCCCCTCCCTGACACTTCAATTGCTTTCTATTTTTATGTTTGGTAAAAACAAAGTATAGATACTATAGTATGATATATTAACCATATGTGCACTGATTTTGTTTTTGTTCCACTTTCTGTCAGTTTTCTTGATACTGGTGTCAGACATTAGGAGCTGTAGTTTCCCAGATCTTGCAAACACACTATTTTGAAATACTGAGTCTATATTTGCTACCTATTTTTTTTTTCCTAGTGCTCAAATGCTCATTGACAGTTGTGGGCTGGAGTTGCAAATTCAGCCACTTCATGTTAGTGTTCTCTTAAATTCCATGTAGGATAGCCTCTGCTTCTGACATTATGAAACTGATTGTATTGTGACTGTTCTATGGCTTCTTCTACTACTGATTAGCTTTGAGACAGATCTTCCACCATATCTGTGCTAAGTAGGAGTTGTAATGTGAAAATCACCACAAGCTTTTTTACAGTGTATGCAGATGTCACTGAATATGCAAAGATTCCTGCTCTTTTCATGTCTGGTTGGTTTTATACAGTAGCCTCACTTTTTGGCAAGCTTCCTTCTTCAGAAGAGAATTTATTATTAAGCACATAGCCTTTTGAAAGCAGTTCCAAAACACTTTTCTTTTTTGTCCAACCCATGTGAGGTAGGACACTCAATTTACTAGTCATGAGGGTTTTCTGAATCATTTAGGTTTTACTTAGAATATAATCATATTTTAAATAGGCTTTGATGTATTGCTGTTTGACCAGGTGAACTTCTTTCATTGTCTCTTTTTCTAAATTGTTGTGCATTTGTTGCTTGGAGACAAGTGTAGGTAATTTCAAATAATGCAAGGACTGCTAAACCCAAAAATCCCTCAATTCTTTGGGGATGCTTTTTATCCTTTCAGGTACTTCTCTTAACATTCTCCTACTGAACTTTTTTGTTAATGTTGATGTAATTCTTATTTGTCTGTCTTACTGAAATCCTATGCAAAGATATAGAATATAGGAAACTTCAAAATCTGCATGAAAGTTGCTATTGCTCATGATAAAGTGAAAATCCAGTTTTCATCATGTAATTCACTTCACTGTGTGCTAATATATTTTTTAATCATGAATTATTTTTGTGTCCTCTCCTGAACTTTGTATAAATAACATTGCTAATGAAGTCATTGCTGATTTAGTAGTTTCCTACTCACAAATATTTAAATATCCATTAATATGTAAGTCATTGATGTCACCATTTAAATTGTAGCATAGTACTGTTTTTTTTCCTGTTCAGACAAGAATCAGTCTTTACTGTCTGCCAAACCCCTTAGGCCAAAAAAAACCCCAAAACAAAACAGAAAAAAAATCTCAAACTAATAAACCAAAAAAAAACCCCCAAAAGACCCCTCCAAGCCAACTGAACAGAAAGAAACCCACCAGCATGATAAAGGAGTTTTTGGTTTGCAGCAGGATGCTGGACTGACAAATCCTGAGAGAATTGGAGCTGTCCAGTTAGATTGATAAATGTCTTTCTGTGGCCTTTTCTTTAATATTAATGAAAAGCAAATGCTATAGTGGTGCTCAGCAGCTCAAATCATTGTCAGTCAATGTAATAAGGTTTGGGATTTTTGGTTTTTTTCAAGTTGGATCTTTATGCATATTTACTGTAAATACCGAGCTACTTGACATTTCTTCTTGTGTTGTCAAGCCAACATAACCCCAAATCCTCACAGAATGTAGTAGCCCTGCTGTGTAAAAGAGGGTAGCTGGTAAAGTTTTGCCAAAACAAAATGGAGAAGTCGATTATCCCTTATTGCTGCAGTGAATGTATCAAGCTGGCTCATAATAGCAAATACTGGACTTGTAGTGTCTGTCAATATAGTATCTTCCAGACATTCCAATTTCTAGCTGATCCCTTAGAGTAGCATAATATAAATAATTACACCAGACCTTTCCTGCTAGGCATGCTGTCTTCAAGGTGGGGGTTTTCCACACATTTTATCTTTGTGTTTCTAATGTTTGTTGAATGGTTTTGCTTCTGCATATACAAACCTTACAAACAAATGAATGTAAACCAAGCACTGTGTTTTCCTGTATCCTATTACAGCTTAACCCCAAGTGATCATGGTATGGAAGAACTCCTTTTGATTAACCACTCCATTTTAGGCATTTTTGAGACATTTAAACAATTGAATTTGTATTGAAACAGTTGAATTCATCCTCTTTTGCTTTTACTCATCCAAGAGATTGACGTGAAATCATGTACCTGGAAAGGAGAAGTTTCTAACTTTTTTTATTAAATGTAAAAAGCAAAAATTATTTCTTTTTATTAATGATGTGCATAAACAAATGCATAGTTTGATATCTCCCTTTCAATCTGAATAAACTGAAGACTTCAGTGCTGACTGCAGATTAAATCATGATGAAGCAAAGGATGACCCTCTTGACTGTATCCTCTTCGTAATTTTAAATGATTTTTATATGTATCATTAGGTGTTATCAACATGGAGGCTTAAGCTTATGGAGGTTTTGAGGCATATAAATCTTGGGTCCTTTTTTAATTGCAAAGAATTGTGTCTATTATGCAGCTGATCTTGCAAATTCAAAAATATTCAGTACTTTAATTATGCTTACTTTATTTAAGTGCTAAAGGCCACAGCAGGCCTGCAATTGCTAGCATGCTAACAGCATATAATACAGCCAATTGCAAACAGCAGTCTAATTTGTTGATTTCAACTGAGGTGTAATTATATTGCTTCATTTGCTGAGCAAATCATACCAGAGCTTCTCTAAATCAGCCTGATTGTGTAATGAAGAGCTAATTACAAACAGCAGTGTTCTTGCAGTAAATTTATGGTGACTGCTAATGCCAGGTTGGCACCACTACGACAATGGCTCATTAGTACATTTACAAAAGCAACAGTGGAATTCTGCCCAAAGCACAGCAACTGTTCCCTATTTCGGGAGATGAGAGTGATTAACTCTCTCCCTTCCATTGTTACTCCTTCAAAGAACAAACAAAAGCACCACACTGTTGTCACTCCTTGAAAGGAATTCTATAGCACTTCCAGAAAACTCTACCATAAGAAAGAATTACTTGGAAAGTATTTTTCCTAGCATTAAAAGCATAGAGACTTGGAAAATGTTATTTGGCTAGAGCCTGTGCATCAGTGACAAGTGGAGGCCTGATTTTTGCCTTTGTAATTTCTCTTCTTCCCTTGTACATTTGCTGCATGAAGTCAAGGATTGTCTTGGCAGTTGCAGGGCTGAAAGAAAATTTCTGAGGGAGAATTATTTTTGTGTTGGCCCTGTGGTTAAAGATTTTTTAAATAATAAAGATTTTTAGCTTTCTTCAATTTAATATTTTTTTCTTGATTACTGGTGGTCTGATGTATTTTATTTAATTCTAAATTATGTTTGTTGTAGTTCAACCAACTCAAGTGGGAAGATGAGCTGGTCACTTTACAAATTCACAGCACAGTGTAACTTCTCTAGTCTTTCTGAAGTTTCTATTAATCTTTTGAGTTTTATTAATTTCTTTGAATTCCATGAAGCATGCATTCTTATAGGTACTTTCAAGCCATTGGAATAATTTATTTCCGAATTAGAGGTGTGTAATTGCCTGTTCGATTTTAAACCTGACACCCACAATAGATTGAATGCTGTTTTACACAAAGGCTTGTAATCTATCAAATGGTGCACTGGGACTGATACCCTATGAAATTGTCAGAATTACTTTTTTCTCTTGGCAGAATAGCACAGAATAAATTTCTTCCTCTGTATCTCCATCTGGCTTCTTTTTCCTGTAATACAGAAAAATGAAGTTGTGGCTCTTTTTATTTCTTCTCCAATTCTGTATAGTTACAGGTAACCCTTAATGAATGGTTTGTATTGGACACCCCAAATACAGAAATATGAATTTATTAGATCAACAGCAATGGTCCTGAGTTTATAGGAAGAAGACTTCCTTGAAAAATATTTCATATATAAGTCCAAAATAGTGATTGAGTTTTTTCCCCCCACAAGCACCTAAGTAGCTATTTGCTCTGATGCCTTTGAGTTTTGGCTGGTTTTGGAGCTTGCATGTAACAGAAAGACAGTCCAGGCTAAATTTCTAGATCAAATCCTTTTGGTCAGTAGTGAATTTGTGGAGATGATAAACAAGTTAGTAGGAATAATAGACTAGTCCCTGGTAGTTGTTGATATGGACATGCATATTTTGAAATTCTGGGAAGGAAATGAGTACATGCAAATTTCATCCAACTGTACATTTGTTAGGCATGGGGAACACTTTGCAAATGCTGATTTTTTTTTTTTTTTTTTTTTTTAATGGTGTTTTGCCTCATTCTTGTCAAGTATATATTCTCAGTGAGATATTATAGACACTCTTTTTGGCCTCATATTCTGACACAAAATCGGTTTCACTAACCAGATCTTCTGCTCCAAAGCTAATATATTAACAGGTGTTAGTAAGACTGTCAAAGGAACCATATTTCTGTTTTTCACGAGACATAGCCAAAATATAGCACTAGAAAGTATAAGTTTTGTATTTCCTTAATTGTTTGTTCCCTAAAGAATAGGGGAAAAAAGGTCAGAAAGATATAGCGAAAATTATTCTCCACAATTGTTTTCCCAGTTTTCAGACTAATACACCAAATAATTTTAACAGAACCATGTCATATTGGGGGAAGTTTGCTTTTTGGATGAAAACTGGTCTCTAACATAGAGGTGGCTTCCAGTTTTCTCCTTTGCTTTTGGATTTGCAGCTAGTCTCATCCATACTTTCAAAGAGCACAGAGTAAGAGCAAAGTATTTCTCTACTTCTTCCCTTGATCTTCCTAAATGAGATTTCTGTTAGAGAGAGACCTTCCATAAATTATTCTCTTACTTTGATTTCCCATTAATATGAATTTTAAAGTTAAGTTCAAAACAAATTATTCCTTTGAGTGGAGTAGGAGAATGGAACAGAAGAGCAAACTACCTTAAAATGGGCTAATGCCTGAGGAATCTGCATGAATTTTGTCTAGTTTCTCATTAAAAAAGTATTATCACTTTGTTCCCCCTGGTGTATGTGCATTTATCACTTTTTGTTATTGTGTTATATGACCTCTAGATCATGTTTCCTCTGAGGAAAGAATCTTGGAGTTTTCTGGTTTTGGAAAATTACAACAGATATCTCTGTCATGTTCTCTTTTTACCTCCCTTAGGTTTTTTATGGTTTTTTTGTTATTGTTGTTGTTGTTTTTTTGATTTTTTTAGCAAAACAAAAAACGTCAGCAAAACCAAACTCAAACCACAAAAATGAATACACCAAAAAAAATTGCATCCCCACAACAAATAGAAGTATATAAATCTGCATAAATCTATATACTATATAAATTTATATAAAACAATATTAATCCAGTAAAAACTGGTTTAAGTTAGGGCAAACGTTAAAAAAAGTTCAAACACAAGCCTGTAGCTTCAAGAACGGTATGAAAAATCATTAAATAGGATGAGATGGCATTATATAGGGAAAAGACAGAAATTGCTTTCATTATTAAATTCTCATGTGTACCAGCTCAGGTAAATTTGATCTTGCAGAAGTTAGGACGAATATATTGTTGAGATTGAGAATTATTATGGTTCTCTAGTTTCCATATGCCTTATCTGTACCATATCTTATTTTGCTATTTGGTATTGCTTGCTTTTAAAACGTCTTAATTTTTTATGCTTATGATACCCTCCTGTGTGTACTTTACAAACATGGTGTCTGCAGTTTGGTTTGCTGCTAAAGGAAAAAATGGAGTGACCTCACAACGCTGATTAATGATTTGGCCCACAGAGCAAGATTCATTCATTCCAAAGTCATAGTGACTCAGTTGACTGGACATGATGAACAGATGTGAGCTGCAGAATTATTCATGCATGTTTCTGGGGCAACTGTACCATTTTAAAAGTATTGATGTAGATTACAGATAGTTACAGATTTTCTTTTAGGAATGCTGGTACTATTTTTTTTTGTTGCAGCACTTCACAAATTCTGTTATGTCTGATGTTTGCCATTAGGGAATTATTTTTTTTGTTTGTTTGTTTCTTGAAATAACATGAAAAATATTTTCCAAGAGTTTTTGAAGTGTATTTGAGACATAAGAAGTAGAAGATATTGCTTCTACTCTGATAATAGAAGTTTTTATGTTTGGATATGTTTTGTATGTGGATATGAGTGTATGTGCAGATGATGTATGCATTTGTATGGCACATATTCTAGACTGAATAATACCATTTAATTCCAACTGTCTTTGTAAGAATTAAGTAGATATCTTGCTTAGTGATTTTTCACTTGAAGTGTCTCCTTTTGGTTAACAGGCTCATTGTCTGAAGTCATCTTGTACTCATGATCCTTTTGTGGGACTGTTTGGGTTGAGGTCTCTTGAAGCCACCTGTACTTGAGTGTTACCTACATGTTTTCAAGTCTCTGTCTATCCATTAATTGTGCATTTGATAACTGATAAGATCAACAATTTATTTCAGTTTATTGCCTCATTAAACCCACTTAATTCTATCCAATGGTCCCATTTACACTTACTTCATGCTAGTAGTGTCCTGTTTTGATAGTACTTACAGCTATTCCGTATTGTTAGCTGAAACAGTTTTCTGGGAATTCTTAATAAAATAGCAGTCCCGGTTTGGTGGATCTGAATTCAGCCAAATATTTTGTAGCAGTATATTACAGTTGTGCAGCAGTCCTCTTGAAGCCTTTTACAATCATGTTTTAAACACCTCCTGAAGCAGTAGAGAGCAGCTATTAACTGAAGTTGTTATGAAGATTAAGGACAAGAAGAAAAAGTTCCAATAGTTGTGTTAAAGCAAATGTTATTTTAACGTGCAGTTAAAATGTGCAGTACTTCAACATCAGCTTAATTTAGCCAGTGCTGAAGTTTTAGACCCTAACTGAAAACCCTCAGAATCAGTGATCTAGTGTAATAACTTTGTCATTAAAAGATTGACTCCTTTACCTGTTTTATCCACCAAAACCTGTGCTGGTCTCCCTTGAAGGAGAGGAAACTGGACTTTATTTGAGAAGCTGCTTTGCTTTGAGACTTCTGGTGGTATTGCAAATATGCTTTCTGTTAGCTCATCTTTTGGTGTTATTGAAGTACTAAAAGCACCACTGAAGTACTAATAGCTTGTCACTCAATTCAAGTTGCCATCTTCAAAAGAAACAGTGACTGGATTTTGCTCCACATGCCCCCATCCCTGACAGATACTGGCAATAGCCTGACAACTGACTTTCTCATCCTCATTTTTTTTATTTCCTCAGTCTAGAACTCTATAGATGAATGTTTAGAATAATTGGAAATGTTATTGTGTTCATGCAACATCTTAGAACAGGAAGTTATTTATATTTGTGCCCATGTCCAGGCTTTTCTTCTGCCTAGAATCTAAGATGCATTTTTCTTCCTAATGTGAAAAAAGAGAGGGTTTTGACATTACTTCAGACTTAAGTATTTAAGTATAAAAGTAATATATCAACTGCTGAAAGAAAGCCCGTTGCATTGAGTTTTGATATTCTGATAGTCATTTGCAGTTGGTTACGGGTTTGGGTTTTTTTTCATGAAATGTGTATCGTAGTTGTATTAAACTTTTCTTCCCACTCCAGAAAGAGTAATGGATCACTCACACCAAAATGTCTCAGCTGAAAACCATCAGTGAAATGAGCAACTGAAAACAATCTGAAAGTGTTCAATTTGCACAGTTTAGGAAACCTAGGATTTCGAAGTGAGTGAAAATAGTACTGACAAAGAGAAGAAGGTAGAGAATAAGGTTCTTCATTATCAGTTTGTGTTGCAGCTGAAGTGAAATGAGTTCTCCAAGGAAGTCTGATATTTGTAAGCAGAATTCAGGTAGGGCCCAGGAACTCCCACTGGTCTGTAGTGTCACTTTCAAGTTTTTATGGAATTATCCCTGTAGTGGAAAGCTATTGTGTTGCCAGTATTGTAAGAATAGGCCTTGCAGCAAAGGGGCCCAGAACTTTTTGGGTAAGCTGTCAGTTCACCCTTCAGGAAATAAAACTGAAAATTACATACTAGTAAACAGGAGCAGATAAGGATTAAAAAAAAAAAAAAAATAGAGCTGCCAATGAGACATTCTTTGCATGAATGTAGCAAAAGCTTTTAAAATAATACAGTTAGAGTGGTGACATGTAAATATGTTGCATTTCCAAAACATGGATAAAAATTATGTAGTCATGTCCACCGGTCATATATATCAGATTCTTCTCTGAATGTCTGACAGGAGAAAAAAGGCAGCTGTTGTCAAACTATCATTTTCTCTTGAAATACATGAATTGCAATTGAATTATGGTATACATATAAGAAAATATCAACTAGAAGGTGCTGGTTTTCATTTTTTTAATTGAATGATAATTAATTATAGGATTTGTATCAAGGACTTGTCACTGATATGACAAACAATACAATGGGTTTTAAATGTTACAAAGATGATACTCTTTAGTCTCATTTCTATGTTGTTCAATATCTGATGTAGTCTTGCTGTTGGAGCGTTTTCAATGGTGGCTCCAGAGCGTAAATACTAAAACATATCTAAACTTCCATAAGAAACTGTTTGAATCATATAAAATCTATTTTGAGTGTGCTTTTCATGTATTTATTAGTAAGTTGGTTTACTAATAAACTTTTTAATTTGCTTGGTTTCTCTTTTTAAAAGCATTTTAATTGATGACTTTGGGGAAATTGTAAGCTTTGGGAAAACTATAAGCTTGCACCATTACAGATTTGAAGCTTATTATTTTTGACTTTGAATATGTGAATGAGCCCATCACCAAACAGAAATTCCTTGTCTAAGTTGGCCCATTGTTATTAGAAAGTCATATATTGGAGTCTTAATTATTTCACAAATACTTCATGAACATACTGAGGGAAATAACAGATCAGTAGCAACCTTTCAGAATATTTTTTATGTTAGTTTGGTGGCACATGTAAAAATAATAAATGGTATCTCTAGCCATGCAAAAGTACTGCATTTCTTAATTACAGAGAGATTGCTGTCAAATGTTCCAAAATCCAGTGGCCAATATTTTAGAATATATTGGTTGTCCTCTAGTATCTTCAGTCATTCAGTATAGCCTTGAAGTCTGACTTTATAGCACTATATATTATTGTCCTGGTTTGAAAGGACAGGTGTCTGCCAGTAAGGGCAGAAGTTTCCTTTTGGAATAGAGACTTTGGTTCCACTCCCCCCTCCAAGTATTATAATTGTTTGAATCAAGGACTCTGAGGCAGAGATAAGGGGGTGGGAATAACAGCTCTTTTACTAATATATCTAACTGTACAAGCAGAAAACAATAACAGTTAAAATTGCTAACAGAATGAAATAGATAACTCGGTGTCAGTCCCTTTAGATGCAAGCACGCTGTTTCTGTGCTTAGTCCACAGCCCGGATCTGCTGAAGGGCAGGCGGGAAATGGAGGCAGGAGGGAGGGGGGAGGGGCAGCAGCAGCCACGCCGGTCCCGGGCGGGAACGGGCTGGAGCGGCGGCTCCTCGCTCACCGTGTGTGTCCGGGGGATCAGCTGTGTCCGCAGAGGCAGGAGGCTGGAACGGGGCAGATGCAGGGCAGGTGATCGCAGAGGGTCTGGCTCTCCTGTGCTCGGCCGCGTGGCTGAATGATCCCAGGCGTCCTCCTCCCAGCTCGCCGGAAACGTGAGTGCCCTCCCGGAAGCCTCAGAGGCCCCTCCGGGGCCGTCCCCACCCACCCCCTTTGTCTGGACCCATCAGGGACCCTGGGTGTAACCCGGCCAGCTCCATTGGCATGATAATGGGAAAAATTCTTTCAATTGACACAGTAACAGAAAAACACTCAACCCCCAACAATTATTTTTTCACCAAACAGCACCAGAATCAGATCATGCGGGAAAAGCTTTTTCTGGCAAAAATAAATTCCACAGGTATTCAATACAGTACTACCTAAATGTTTATTTTAAAGAAATTAGTATTTTAAAGAAATGGTACACACTGCTGAAATGGAAGTCCATTTTCTGTTTTTCTCTTGTTGGCAGTGGTGTTGGCCAAAGAGATCCCAGCATTGGTTTACCTTTGCACACCCTTTTCATGGTGCTCTTGTAATACTCGTCTCTAACACGGGGCACTTCAATCTGCTGGTGAGAAGTACTTCCATGCCAGCATTTAAGGAATTACCTGAATTCTACAGTTGGGACTGGAAGCACAGTCACAGTTTGTCTGAGATTGCTAAATATCAGCAGCAGGAAAAGTAATAGAATCCCGATTCTCTTAATTCTTGAAACTTAAAGGATCCAGTCCTGTTTTACAAGTTGCATTGTTTTGAATCCTCTCATGACAATTTGCTGGCTTCAAAGTCTTGTTATTTCATTCTACAGCACAGACAAACTCTTCCTACAAATAATAGACCTTCCTATCTTCCTTTTCTTTCTTCTGATACAGTATTATGCAAAAAAAAAAAAAAATACATATATTTATATTAGGCAAGATGTTTTTCCATTTGGTCAGTCCTATTTAGTGCCTGTTGTCATGCAGCTCTGTACACTGGAGCTTTAGGAAATTCCCATTTAAAAGTCTCAGGAAAAAATATCCTGTAAATAGGCTTGAATTGGCAAGCAATTGTTGTAAATATGCAAAGTTTCAATTCTTTGCAGCATCCAACTTGTGTGCAAGTCAGAATGAGACAGAAATTTTATTTTTAGAACAGGAGATAAACAGTACTGGGTGTATCATGTGTTTCCAAGACTCACCATAGATTGCATTATATCTTAGGAAATATCATTCCATTTTTTTTTTTTTTTTTCTTACATGTACGGTAGGATACTGTTTACTTTTGAAGCCCTTGGAGGGAAAGTGAGCAGTAGGCAGGAAATCCTCAAGGCATTTGAATGCATGTTCTTTCCTTGTAGGTGACTCTAACAAGTATTCCTGTACCTGTCTGCAAAATTCGGTTTCATACTTTGAAGGTTAATTTAGCTCACAACAGAATTACAATGGCAGGTAACTTAAATGTGACAACATGTGAATGTTCTCATATGAGAAACCCTGCCCTTGACTCTCAGGTTTCTAAAGCTACATGATAGTTTAGTGGTGGATACTTAGAGCCATCTGTGAAGATGGCATGTAGCCCATTTCTAATAGGTGCCAAATAAACATGTTCTTAGATGGTAATCTTGTGCAATCCTGCAAATGCTATCTCAGCTACAGAAAGGTCATGCATTGTGACAGCTTTGCCAAGCATCTCTTTACACTTTGTGATACTTGTTGACACTAACAGGACAGAAAAAGATGATATTTCTGAACGGTGAAACTAGGCACCTGTGCCTGCCCACAAGGAAAATATAATTGTAGGAGTGACCTTGAACTACAGAATTAATCAGAAAAATTGCATACAAAACTTCAGTAACCTTTCTATGTTATTAGTCTAATTCCAGAGTGCCTTAGAAAATTAAAGAGCGGGTCACAGATTTCAAAAAAATTTTTAAAGACATTGATAACTGGAAATGAAAACAGTGCATCCTCCCACACACTGTTATTGTTGGATTTTGGTGTTGCAGTTAGATGAAAGGGAATATTATCGATTTACTGTTTTTCATGATGCTTAGTCATCTGTATTATAGCCAACTTAATTAGACTCTTAATTCAGCACAGGAAAGTTGTAGCCTTTAGAAAATATCTAATTGATAAAATGAAACATTCTGCTTTGTGTTTTGTTAACCCTTTTTTTTTTTCCCCCTTTAAATACCTGGCTCATTTTAACATGTCTCAGAGCTTTACTTAATGTCATCTGCTGTAGTTTTCAGTGCATTTCAGTGGACAAACTTACTAACAAGGTAGATGCAAAACATTGAATTGTCATCAAATAGAAGCCTCTGAAGAAGTTTTTGTCTTACATATATATATATATATATATTTTTTTTTTTTAATAGGCAAAATCCCATATTAGATGTGGTTAGTATTTGGAAATAGTGCTTCCATGAAAAAATAGCATGTGTTTGAGCAGCCCTGTCTATACTTTTGAGCATATTTTGTCATTTCAGAACTCATCAGAAAGTTTTTCATACTAATTCCCTCTTTAAAACCTTGATAAAAATTCACGCAAGTTTTTACCCAGAAGTTATCTTAGGCAGAGTTACTGTTAAGAGTACCATTTGAATTGATAGATTCTCTGTGCAGCAGTAACATTTTCAGTCTTATATTAGAGTTCCATTTCCTTCATTTTCTTCTTTTTTTCTTAAAAGAATACAAGAATCTATAAATAATTTGCTTATGATCTTACTATTCCCCACTGCATATGCACATTTTACCAAGCCTGAGTTACCAGAAAGAAAAAAGATTAATTTTTTAACGTGATTATCCTGAAGAGAATGATCTAACTCTTAAAATTATGGGATTGGTAGAATAATTCAAATCCAACTTGTGCAACTTAGTCATAAATCTGAGTGAGAGGTAATAATTTTTTTCTGTCCAAGATACAAATTAATTTATTTCTTCTAAATTGGTTCCGTTTTGAGTAAAGAAAATCTAAGTATAAAAATGAATGGACAGTTTCATTTTTTGTGAATGTTTCTACCTTGACTATACCGATGGTCCCAAGTTGTCTTGCCATAGCTGGGAGGTATTTGTATGGGTGTTACAAGATCTGCTCTTATTTTTCAGCAGAGGACATGATTATGGTGCAATATAAACAGAGCTGCTAGGTGACATAAACTGCAGGGGCATAATCTGTACCATCTGTGGAATATCAGCAACAATTACAACATCTCTGCATTGGTATGCAGTTAAGGTATTGTCTTCAGTTTTTAGGACTAAATGGTTTTATTTGCCCTCAGTTACAAGAACAATTTGTGTTACTCGAATACAGCAAGTAGAATTGGTGCAAATCTGCTGTAGAGAAGGCCAGTGACTAATGCAGAAGTTGTAGTTGCTGATGAAAAACAACCTAAAAGAAGCCTAAATGTGTGGGGTTTTGTGGGCTGGTTCTTGCAGCAGCATTTGATGCTGAGGGAGGGTGCTCTCTGCAAACAGCACGAGTGGGAATTTGAGCAGCTCTGAGCAGTTGTGACTTGCTGCTGAGCTGCTGTGTATATTTTGGTAGCAATGTTTTACCTCTTCAGTGGCCATTCTTTTAGATGAAATTGTGTGTTAATGGGCAGGGACTGTTCATACAGTGCCTGGTATAACACTTCTACTTTATTAGCTCCACCTTATATGTTGCTATAATGGACCCTCCTTACCTCTGCATCCACCAAAAGAGTTTTGTAAGAAGTCTGATTTTTTTTTTCCTGTTGTTATTTTTATTGCTCTCCAACATTAGTCCTACATTTTTCAAGGATTTAAGTTCAGAGAATTAATTTTATGAAAGTGTTTCTGTTCTTTCCTCATACTGATTTTTGCATGTAAGTTGGAAATTTGACTTCTATTTTTAAATGTATAACTAAAGTTTTAGTAGTATGTGGTATGAGTATAATAAATATTTGAGCACCTAAGTGTTACTAAGTATGTAATGAATGAAACATGAGGAAAACTGATATTTAAACTTGGGTTTGGTTTTTTTTTCTTTAGACTGTTGTTTGGTATGTTGTCCATGTATGTGGCTCTATTCACATTCTGTTTAGTGGAGTCTTCAATCTAGAGCTGTTAAAAAAATATTTTTAATTTTCAAAAAGGACTAGTCATTCACAGGATTGATAGAGACTGAGAGTCTCTAAGTATAGGATCAGAATTAAAGCCAAATTTCATTTAATGTTGCTTCAGTTTGTCTTCACTCTCATTTGTTTTATCACCATTCCATCATGGTTGGCAGCTCTGAACAATAATTTTTTTTTCAGTTTCTAATACACTTATTTTCCCTCAAGGAGACACTACATTTAAAAGTTAATTAGTTTCCTCACAAATGTACAAGCCAATAAAGTTGTATTATTATTATTAAAATCATAAAAAATTGCAGCAGTCTTACAGATCTGGGAATTCATCACATGCAAATTTCATTGGGATACAGATCATCTGTACTTCAGGCTTAAAAAAAAAAAAAAAAAAAGAGATAAGGAAGGTCATGTTTAAAGAAACAAAAAAGTGAGACATTAACTGGTGCCAGCCTGCAGAGCTGTCTAGCTGTTTGGGTTCTCCTTTCCTTCAATCACTTTTCTTTCGTGGTTCTACTTTTCATTTGGGGTATTTTGGAAGTGCAATTAAGCAACTTGCCTGTGTACATGGGCTAGTAATTACAGGAGGGTAAATGCCCCATCCAGTAGTAAATAACTTAGCTACAAGTAGAATATCTGAAGGAAGCAATGCATCAACAAGAAGCAAATTTAGCAGAAATTTGTGTATGTCAAATACATTGAAGTTCCAAACTTCTGTTTTTTGCAAATATAATTTTTCAGGAAATTCAGAGTTGCATGTGGAAAAATGTCACCCAGTGTGTGTGTGTGTATATATATATATATACACACACATATGTATATATACACATATATATCCTACTATCACTAACCTGTGCTATATCAGCAGCATGTCTGGTGGCATAGGCTATTGATCCTTCCTCTCCATTGTGGAATAGTGCTACAATATTTAGACCTTAAAAATGAGTTTAAGGTTGAAACAAGTCTATTCTTGGTCTAAGTATTTCTGAAGCTGAGATCAGTTCACAGTTGATGTTGCTACACTTCAGTAGAGGTTTAGATAGGAATCATTTCCACTCTGGCTGAGAGTATCAAGATATGGTTTTCAGTTTGAAAACCTGTAAATGAAAGTTACATAAATCAGAAATTCATAGGTGAAACTACTCTTGTTTGTGCAACTGTGCTTACAGTGATTCTTAGGGACTACTATTCAAAATATGGTAAGATGTTTGCAGCTCCATGGGGTTG
Source organism: Erithacus rubecula (assembly GCF_903797595.1). Lineage (NCBI taxonomy): Eukaryota > Metazoa > Chordata > Aves > Passeriformes > Muscicapidae > Erithacus > Erithacus rubecula. The sequence continues at coordinate 34,628,700 of NC_136687.1, read as the reverse complement.
TGCTCTGGCTCTGATAACATAATGTATTTTTGCTATTGAAGATGGAATACAGCATGTGCCTGTTGAATCTGGTGACAGAAGCTGGGAGGAAACCTAAACCAGTTTGGTTGCACAACTTCAGTTTTAAAACATCTTGACTATTTGGAGAAATGACAGGAAAAAACTGAGTTCTTTGCAACAAGGCAGTTCTGAAAGGAGACAGCTGTGTTCCTGTTTCTTTTAACAAAAATATTTTATTTAATCAATATAAGATAAGGAAGTCTTGCTTATATGTAAGCCTCAAAAAATGTATGAAGGTAACTTCAGTAGGTGTGTCCTACATGCACATGTGAGATGTAGAGTGAAACTAAAGCAGACAGTGAGTCAAAAAAGAAGAAAATAGAGTACAAAACCAGTTGCAAGTTACTTTTTCCTTCTCTCAGTTCTAACTTGTAACAACTGAGAAAAAATAAAAACACATTCCTCTGGACACAGCCATTTGTGTTAGAAAACCTCCAATTTTGTGTTGGATTTCTTTTTCTTTTTGAAGGGAAACCATACAGAGGATGTCTTATATCTCTGATTTTCCAGCATAAATGACACCTTTTGTGTTGTAAAATTATACAACTTTAGCTCCTTTTAAATAAATAAATAAATATATATAAATTGACTTTCATTGTTTAAGCTGTAACTGTCAGATAGTTATAGCATATAATTTATTAGGTGTATTTAAGCAGTTTTATGTGTGGTTTAAATTCTTTAAAAGAGAGGTGACTGAATGCTGTGGGCATTTTCCCTGTATTTTGATTGAAGCCTCTGAAGTATTTAATTTCTCTCACTTTCAATGGCAAGCTTCCCTGGCAGTTCAGTACCATCTCTCTCAGACAGCAGAGCTGGCCAGACACCTCTCATAATTGTCACAGTCATCTGTGCCAAAAAACTTACTCATATTATAACTATATACTTTGGAGGTGGATATTTTAGTGATATGAGTTCATAGCTATGTTAAATTAATGTGAAAGAAAAATTAAATACTCAAAGCTTAAAGTTTTTACTATATTTTTATAAACATACACACACTTTTATGAAATGTGTTTCTGAAGTGTATTCTTTTTTATGTCTTTTTTTATGGTTTTAGTCTTAATGTTTAATTTAATTGACCAAGCAAGCAACAGCAAGATAATTCAATGGCAGTACAAAGGCTGTAACTGTTATTATAGACCTGTAATCATAGGTGATGATGACACAGACTTATACTTCAGCCTCCCAGGGTTATTCTCCTGCAGCAACACTTTAAGGAAGGGTTGTGGCATTTTTCAAAAGCAGCAAGAATTTTAGGGTTGTTTTCCTAAGAATATACTCAAAATTTTATTAATTAATTTTGATATTTGTCTTGATTCTTCAAATCACTTAAGCTTTCAAAGTACATCCTGCGTTTCAGGTGGTATATCCTGGTTTCTGCCAGGACAGGATTAATTTTTTGCAGTAGCTGGGAGAAGCATGGCTGAGGCCCTGATGTTACTCTCCATCACCTCATGTCATGTCCCTCTCTTCTGGGGAAAAGGGGTTCCCAGTCAGTGTTTGTTTATTGTGTGGCCTTTCTCTGGAAATAATTTCTTTGTCTCATACCTTTTGTCACTGATGTTGTTGCTATGACTCTTTTCTTTCTTCATTGCTCTTTCCAGTAAGTTGTTCTTATTTCAAGCCATGTTCTTCACCTTTAGAGTCTCCACTTCTTGAATCCATCTTGCCCAGCAGGAAGGGGAAGCAAGAGAGCAGCATGTGGTTTGGAAGAGTCTCAGTGAGGGCACTGAATTAGGGAGTGCCATTCCTAAATCACAACTTTGTGTTTGCATAGAATTCTCCTTCAGAGCAACTGCTCTACTATTCCTTATTCTGACTGAATTCCTGTAGTTTCTTATTCTTTTCTTTTTAACATACTGAAATCTAATTTGGTATTTTTCTGTTTCAGTTGTACTGTTATAAGCATATCTTGAAGACAAGTAGGTATCACAAAGTCCAAGCTTGCCTATCAGTGATTAAATGCACTTGCACATCCTCACATGAATGTATGAGGTGAATATATTTAGCACCCATTCTTTAAAAATATTATTTATTTATATAGTATTAGACAATATCAGTTGTATCTGGTAGAAGTTGGTTTCTAAGCAAACCAAAGGAAGTTTTTTTTATGAAACACAAGTCATGCAGCTATATAATGTAGCAAGCAATTCTGTGTTTGGTACAGTGTAAATGGCTTCAAAGTATGACTGGAAAATTCATTCAAACTACATTTAACAAAAATTATTAGACTCAAAGAGCAATGAGAGGGCTATTGTGTACATTTGCGCTGTTTTTTTCTTTATTTTTCCCTGGACATCTCTTTATGGCTTTTGCAAACAAGATAGTTAAGTCAAGGTGTTGATTAATCTGTACACATTGCATCATGAGCCATAGCTGAGTTTGCTTCTTGAAAGTAAACTGTTACCTTCTTCCTTGCTCCCTAGATTTATTCATAGTCTGAAAGACTTTTTAAAAAGGCTATTTGAACCAAAAATGCCTGTAAAATCTCAGTATTTTATTTTTATATGAATGGAAGTGCTGTATTAAAAGGAAGTTGATTAGAAAATCAAGGTTATTGTATCATCTGTTAGGCATGTGTAAAAAATGTACAAATAAAATTTGAAATGCTTGCACAATATGTCTCACTTGTGAGGTATAGTATATATCTGAATTTTATCTGAATAAACTTTTAATGAAGTCCAGAAGGTTATTCCTGACTCTCTAGTAAAGCCTAAGTTACAAAGGTCAAAACATTTAAATAGGCCAATTAAAAGTAACTAAAATTAATTTTTTTGGCTGTAGAATGGCAGATATACCTTTAAGTCCACCAGAAGATTAATATGTAAAATATTGTTTTAACTGTAAAATAATGTGCACCTGTATTGTGCTTTTCTTTGTCTGAGATTTCAACAGTCTACATTTTCACTATTGTTATGATTTACACTGTGATTGTAGTTGTAAAGTGTGCTCAGGCTTCATGAGTACAATGAACCTTATGGAATAACTGATGAAGTTATTAGGAAAAGAAAGTACCCTTCTGAGTAATACAAATCTGAGGTAATTTGAAGAAAAATTTTAATCCTCCTTGTGCTTGCTGGGAGAATAAGACATTGTTCTGGAAGTGATGGTAAAAGGAAGGATTTGATGATTTTATACCCATTTAAAAGTTAAGGTAATATTTTCTTGAATATAAAACAGGTAAGAAATATATGAAATTTTAAGAGCTCCTTTGATTATTTAAAAAGTGATTCAACATCAGAGTCAGGTGTATTGAATTTCAGTGAGGAAGGCTTTTTTCTTGGAATGGCCACTTGGTGCCAAAACAAGCTTCAACAGGGGCCCAACAAAAAATTTAACTAAAGAACTGCTTCAGGCAAATTTTTCATGCTGCATTGCCTAAACATATAATTTAGGATCTGATGACCTGGAGAAACACTGACTTTAGAGTCAGTTATAGAGACAACTTATCAAAATATAGAAGGTACTGCCTTACCACTATTTGTATCTTCATATATTCAAATCTTGCAGTTTGAATTTTATTTGAGTTGGAAAACCAGCTTGAAAACTTTTTTTTTTTTAATTAAAAACATGAGTAAAACATTACATGCAATAGGCTTCTTTACATAAAACATTTAATTTTACATGAAGAAAAAGACTCATTTTTACTCTTCTAGTAACAAAAGAAAACTCCAAATCAGGATAACAGTTTCATTTGAAGTATTTTAAATAGAAGTGTTGACTTCAATTTTTATTTGTTTAATCAGAACAATTTACTAAATTTCAGATTAACTTCTGTTTAACCAAAATACATAATTCAGCAAAGAAATTAATTTCTTAATTTTTTGAGATGTGATATTGAATCTGATTTAGTTATGAGTGCTGACATGTTAGCAGCTATTATCTGCTATGTGTAGCTTGGAAGAGGAAAATACAAAATGGAATAGTTAATAATATACCCTTGTCATATCATAAGCTATGGACTAATTTGCCTATTCCACAGTTGTTCATACTTCTCATCCACAAAGTTTGGCATTCCATAAATGATTACTGTCTCTTGCTAGTGCCAGTTACTCTATTGATAATATGCTCTTGCTAACAGTTGTAATTTTTTATGTGTAATTGTAGTAGCAAATTACTGCATATACCTGCTTAACTAATTATTTCTTCTTAAGTTCTATTATCTGGGCCTTCAATTGATTGTAAGCAAAAATAAATTTAAGGACCAAGACTGTCACTGAAAAATTAGAAATTGTGGTTTCAAACATTTAACCGTATTCTTTCTCCTGTGAAGAGCTGTCATGTTGTGCCACTCAAGTTAATTATGCACAACACTCAGAAGACTAGAGGGGATTTTTTTTTCCCCATAGAGTGTTATGCAGGCTGTGGGAGTGACAAACTGCTCATGTCCTGTAGGTGTGAGTCTGCTTTTGTCAGACCTGCAGATGCTCTCAAGCCAGAGTTGTGCAGGAATCGGTGGAGAACAAAAGAGTGTAATTCCAAAGGGCTTGGTGATTTAGTTTTACTTTAGTTTTACTTTCTATATGCTTAATTCAGTGTGTTGGATTTCTAGTATATAAATTTATAAAATCTGAGATATACATTTGGATTTCTGACCTGGCTGCTTGACAGAGGCCTGTCTATAAACTGCATCACTGTTATAATGAGTGATATCACTGACATTACTAAATTTTGCTAGTTTCCTCCTTCCCCTCTTTGCACATGACTTGTATCATACAAGCTATTTCCTCTGCCCATCTCATTCCCAAGGATCTGCAAAGGGAGGGAGTTGTCAGTAACCCTAGAAGTAAGTTCCAGTCTCACTGAAATTTGAGGCCAAATGTTCAAGATCTATGTTTATCACATTCCAAAGCCCACAAATAGTTTTTTCATTACTGAGTAAATTCTAATATGAAATTTGTTTCAGAACCAAATGGGATATGGAGAGCTTATTCCCATAGTTCTCTGTTAATGGGCTATTTACTATTTTTTCAGCAACAGTGTTTATAAGTGTCAGGATACTCTGTTATGCTAGCCCACCCTGAACTTTAGTGTAGACAATTGCCATGTTGTCTGAGTTTATTTGAAGTATTTCAGTGCAATATAGCAAATTAAGGTCTCTGTAGAATCTGTTCTCACTAGCAGTGGTATAGAAAGACTGTCTCCACATTCTTTTTACTACTTCTAAGATAATGATATTCTCTCATTTAAGGTCAAGTAGTTACTACATTTTTCCATTTAACTAAGTTGTTTCTCTTTTTTTTTTCCTTTTTTTTTTGTATAAATTTAATGATTTCTCTAAGATTTTGTCCTTTTAACATGGTGAGCTTAATTAAGGTTTCCAGATTTTCTAAGTGATTTTGGTCAATACCAACAAATTCACTCACAATTTAAACATCTATTCTCCCACATTTAAACATTAATTGAAAACATGTCAGGGAACATGGAACTCAGAGTGATTATACTACCTAAGTGCTTTCTTTGCAGTTGTATTGAAGGCTTGTGGACTAATGCCACTTTAATGGCATAAACCTTTTTAAAATAAGACTATTCAAATCTCACTTGAACAGTTATGTGAATTGTAATTGTGCCAGTAACCATTAAAAAGTCTTAATTTATAAAGCATCCTAGTCAGAAATGTTGCTAATGCTAATGAAAATTAATTAGAGCTTTCAGATTTAAAAATTGAAATCAAATTGAGTCCTTGAATTAGTCAAAAATAATTGTGTGACTTATACAGTGGGTTCTTGGTTTTTGAAGATAGTTAAGTTCACGTTAAATAACTGTCTTCATTGGTAGACAAAGGATAGTGATTTCTAGTTATTTGTTATAAACATTATTTTGACATGTTTATTGAACATCAGTGGATTAAATCTTATTGAATTTTGATTGCCTAGGAGATTTGTAGTGAATTGCATAGCATGAGTCATTGGCTTATATTTACAGCTGTAATATACTAGTTAAAATTCAACCTCTTCATAAACAATTTCATCTAATGATTCTGTTTGGCATATGAGTCAGCAATGAACTGCAAGAATTTACCTGTTGCCTGTCATAAGCATGCTTTTATAGAACAAGAAAATAAAAATGTAAGGTTTTTCTCTATTTGGGAGAAGGGCAAAATATAATTTCATTATGACTGACTTAGACTATTAAATAGAGAGTATATCATACTGGGAAAATGGCAGGGATAGGTAATCAAGAATTTAATTTAGAGTTTTTTATCTCATTATACTGTGTGGCTAAACTTAATGAAGAAGAGCTCTCCTGTTGTTTCATACTGACGTTTGATCTATGAGTATTACTATTACTAGGGTGCTCCCAACAATAACTTACCAGCAGCCTTTCAGTTAGCACAAAGTTTCATGGCCCTTTGACCAAATATGCTGTGCAAGTGTTGCAAGTAAATATTTCAGGGATAATTTTTCAGTTGGTAAAAGTCCCTCAGAAGGTAGAATAGCTGAGGCATCCAATGGAAAAGGAAGGGAGTCAACTGTAGTAGCAGACCTGGAGTGAAACCAGTATGCATCACACTGATTTGTGTAGGAGGACAAAAGCAGCTAACCTCCTGCTTTGGTATCCAAAATGCCTTGGTAGCCTGATCTGCCCACATGGGCTCTTTGTTTCAGGAAGATCTCACCCAGCAGTTAGGGTCAATGCTAAAAAATAAAAGTATTAGGCCTGATGTTATAGGGTCTCCCCTATTAAGCACTGAAATAAAAAAAACCCTCATTGTAAAGAGCTGAGTTTTACCAGCAAGCATTCTGTCAGCATGGTATTGGTTTTGAATTCTATTTCATATGCCTTCTTTCTGGCAAGAAGGAATTTTGCTGCTCTTTATAGATCTCAAAAATTTGCCTCCTACTGATGTATATATTCTGATTTTTCAGCTGTAGAATAAGTACTACCAGCAAGCTGCTTATTGACCTTGAAAAACAGTCTCCTAGTGTTTTCCTATATCTGTAAATGTTCTTTAAAAATTCCTCATCTTTATTATTTTGGCATTAGTGGGTCCCGGCAAAAAGAAACAATGTAATTTTTTGAATAACAACTTCTTTCCTTTGTAATGTATTAAGGAAAGTTCTTTGTCTGACCATCTAAGATGCACTTCTCATTTGGGTGAGATCTCTCTACAGATAGACAGCCCACACTCGCAGTGCTTTCACACCGAGTGCTTTTGCTGAGCTTGAGGAAATCCTTGAAGAGCTTTTCCTTTTGCATATTTAGCAATAAGGTTTAGAAAGAAATGAGTAGCTGTATAAAATCCAAGCATTTCCTGGGAAGAAGGAAACAGTTGCTTCATCTCTTAATTATTTGCTGTGGCTCTAGCACTTGTCTTTCTCATGTGCTTCAGCAGCTTCTTTGAGCATCACCACAATGAAGTGAGTGACTGGAAAGCAGAGGAAGGCATTATCCTGCATCTCAGAATGCTGATGCACCCAAAGTGTCTCTGCTAATTACTGCAGCCAAGAGTCAGGGCAGAGCTTAGTTGACTCACACTGCTACAGTAGAAAAAGGCTCTGTTAGCATTGTCTTCTCTAGGTCTGGGCTAAAGAATAGCAAAAATAGCAGGGCACGAGTAGAGTTAAAGGCTTGGATTTCTTCTGCATTCTAGGGTCTTTTGAATGACACACAGCTCAGAAGAGAAAGTGACAGAAGTGCTGGGTTGTGGCAAGCTGGGGGGAAAGGAGACAAAAGAACATTCCATAAAGGAAAAAGGTATAATAGTACATTTCTTATAGCAAATCTGTAAAGGTGAACATTTGCTTGACCCTTTGCCATGTCAGTCAACCATATAATGACTTTTAGAAGTCTGGTGGCTGGGAAGCCTCAGCTATTACTGCTGTTTCACTGTTGGTAACAAATTGCAACTAGAAGCTGCTAAGTTGTCTCGCTAAATGCTTTGAGTAGGAGATCTATGTGACAGCCTTTTTCTGCTTCATACAAAGAAAACTTCCAGCCCCGGATAGCTCAGAAGTTTGATAGTTCCTACAGAGGTCAAACTGAAAGTTAAAATAAAAATAAAAAAATAGTAATCATGGATTACATTTTCATTCTATGTCCAAATTTGCAACTCACACAAGTAAGTCTTTACATATCTCTGTTTGAATTAGATGATTATTTAAGTGAATGGGTACTGTTAGGTTTCATTCTGCAAACTAGAAGTGCACTCCACGGACAAATGGAAAAAGATTGCAAGAGGAATACTTGTAGTCTTCTCAAACAGTGGGGGCCTCTTTATTTTTTAATAAAGCCATTTTGAAAAAGCCATTTCTGTAGCTACTATGCAGTATAGTATGTATTCTGCTTTTTAATTTCTTCCATGCTAGGAAATTCTTCAGTGATTTAGTGAAAACATCCTCAAGTATGCTGTGCCTTCTTTCATTTTTTGTTAGTCACCTGCTGAGACAATGTAGGTGTTTATAGCATTACCTTAATGTGCTAGCTGAGCACTGCATTTACCAGGTTCTCTTTAATCTGGCAGAGAGGGCCAAATTCTGCACTAAAAATGTGATACACTTTTCTTTTGATGTGCCACCATCTGAATCTTTTTTTTTTTTTTTTTTTTTTTTTTTGATCTGTGCATATCTGTTAACAAATAACAGGTCCATTTGAATTAAATTTTTTGAATGCTGAATTCTGGCAATTCTTTCTTTCACAGCCCTTTGGGATTAAAGAAGAATTTATTTTTTTTTCATACAGGGTCTGTGTTTCCAGTTTCTTACACATAATCTAGTAACTAGAGCTCAGTGTAATATACTTATTCAGCCTGACCCTTCTGAGAGAGTGTTTCATGTCAAATAGAATTAGAGATGCACCAGACTCTTAATTTGAGGCCTCGGTTTGGCACAGAAATTACCCTTTCATCCTTTCACGTGTGAAATTGAAGGTTCCCTGCTGGCTTAACACAGCCTTTAACAGCTGAGCACTTGGCCACAGTGCTGAAGCTGTGAGTAGTTTTCCACAAATACTCTCCCCTCTGCACCCATTAATCCGGGGGGTCTATGAGCAAGGCAGCCCAGCATGAGCCTGTTGCTGAGTCCTTCTGGCACTTAAAGGAAAAGCTGAGCTCTACATTTCAGTAGATCTATTCCTTTTGTAATGATTATTTGTACCAGAGATGTTTATTCAAAGGTCTGAATATTTCCACAAACATGTGTTTGATAAAGATTTTAAAATGAGGAAGTAAATTAATTATTGTAGTTATATTTGTGTACCATAAAATTCTCCAGTTATCAATGATAGCTGCAATTGACATTCCCCTTATGTGGAAGTTTGTTTTGTGCTAAGTGTGTTATTTGCATCAGTGTGAAAGATTAATAGGTATAATTGCTTAATACTGTGATTGTATATTTAACAAATCAAGAAATGTTTTATTTATTCATTTATTTATTTATTCATGGTAACAAAATCACAGATTGAAAGGGACTTCTGGTCCAAACTTCTGCCAAAGCAGGTTTATCTAGAACATATTGCCTAGGATCTATTGACAGCCTGTTCCTGTCACCCACAAAAAGAAGTTTTCCTGGTACTGAGATAAAGCTTCCTGTGTTTCACTCTGTGCACATTGCCCCTTATCCTGTCACTGGCCACCACCAAAAAAGTCTGGCCCATTGTCTTCATACCCACTCCTAAAATACTTGTGTGCACTGGTGGGATCTCCTCCTCTCCAGGCAAACAGGACCAGCTCTATCAGCTTTTCCTCATAAGAGGGATTCTCCAGCCTGCTAATAATATTTGTAGCCATTCATTATAAAAATGGAAAGTTTTTCCAGTGTACCTGTTCCTTCTGTGGGTTTTTTTTGGTGTTTTTTTTTTTTTGGTGGCGTTTGCTGGGGTTTTTTTTGTTGTTTTTGTTTTTGGTTTTTTTATGATGTTTGCCCACCCTTTTCTTAGTTCAGACAGGTTAGGGGTTTTTTTTATGTATTATCTAAATCAAAAACCTGCCTACAACTGGGAAGGTTCAGTCTCAGAAGAAAACACTGTGTGCCAGCTCTGGTAGTTCTATAGCAAAGACCTTCCTTCAAAGCATTGTATCAGCTAAATGATTTTCCTCATATTCTTGTTCTCTCAGTGACACATTCTCCTTTCTAGGCTGTGATGTTCTATTTGAAACTTTTTTGTACTTAACTACTTTACTTTTAGGTAGAAATTAAAGAAATAAAAGGTACTCTCTTCATCTTGTTCTTTCTTTTTAAATGTGGTGTGGCTAGAAAGCCAAGGACTAGTCTATCTCAGATTTTCTACATTCAAGTAATACTCCAATAGACTTTAGAAAAATGTAAGCAACAATCTTACACAGCAATATGCAGTGATCATAGTTGAGGGAGCATTTCTTTTTCTAAAAGTACTGTTATTATAAAATACATTGGGGTCTTTCATGCCAATATGTAAAGTAGCAAAGTGCAATTAAGTCAAAGGCAAGATTTTGAAAACTTTTAATTGGGAGGAAGCCCTGGCTAAATTGAGTGTTTTAATAAATGCTTAAAATATGGTAGTATGGGGGGGGGGAAAGTATTTTCTGTTGCACTGTTCTGCAAGGTGGGAAGAATTCATCAATTATAGGGTTGGCTCAATAGTAAAGGAGCAAGGTTTGCTTCAAGTTTTAATAACTCTGTAAAGAAATAGGGAACTACATAGAGAAGTTAAAACACCTTACTTTTTTTGGGAAGTTTTGGGATTTTTTTTAGCAGAAGTCAAATATTAAAAGAGCTTCAAAACATAAAATATAAGAATTGAACTGCTGCCATTCTTCATCTTAGAGATTAGCAATGTAATGAGCCTCAGAATGAAATTTGAACAATTGTGTTTATTTAATTGTATTAAGATACACCTTTAAAGAATATGTTGTACTAAAACTAATAAATGTGACTTTATGAAGTCAGTGGTGGTATACAAAATATGTTTTAGACTAATTAATAAACTGCAAGAATAAAACACTATGCAGGGTAATTTCTTGATCCCTGGAGATCATATTGGAATTGTATCATTTTTTCATTATTAAAATTTTAAAAGCACACATTTCTTGATCTGAGTTAGTGCATGCTCAACATGTGAAGTGCTGATTGGCCAGAATTCTAAGATATCTGAATATCTTAGATATTGATATCTGATAGCCAGAATTCTAAGAATTACTGGAGTCCACTAACATATGAAGGCTTTTATTGGTTGCATTGTTCTTTTTTGAGACTGTGTTGAAGCATGAATTGTATTTTTAAAGGCTGACAAATGAATTCTTAAGAGGGTATTTCAATGCCATTTTTATTCAATTTGAAAAATTTTCCTTTGTTTTATTTGGTGTAAGCAGTTGTCCATCTTTAAGCCTTGTTACAGGCTTTAAACATATATTATCCTCTGCAGATTAAAATTTCTTGGCCCACCTTCATGTGTGGTATTTTAATGAAACCCAAGGTGATTTTACTGAATGAAGGTGTTAATATCACAAGTTCCTTTGACTTCACCCAAATAGGCAGGAGAGAGGAGTAAATGAGAGGTTTTTCCATTTGCAAATGTATCCAGTGTGGTTTTTCATTTTCAGATTAACTACAGCAACCCAAAATAAACCTGAGTTCCACTCCAAACTGAAGGAATGTTTTAGGGTTTGGAATTTGGGGTTTTGTTGTTGGTTGTGATTTTGTGTTTGGGTTTTTTTCCTAATCTGAAGTGTATTTAATATTAGGCCATATAAAAATTAATGCCTTGTTTCCTTACACTTGTTTGGATGTTTAAGCCCTCATCAGTATAACTTTTTGTAACATTTTATTCAGTTTTCAATGCAACTTTTATAAATGAAAGTTAGACTCTCTAGATTTCAATTAGCTAAAAAACAAGTATTTATAAAGTGCATGAAAAGTACATGGGGAAAAAAGAGGACTTTCATGTAAAATCTGTGACATCCTTACAGTTTGCTTAGTGCTTGAGATTTTTAATCTTTATTCTACTCAAAGCCTTCTACTCTTACGCTTCCAGGAGCAATTTCCATTGGAGTCATAGTACTATTCACATCCCTGAAATTACATCTGTGCTTGAAGGATTTCTGGGTCAATGAAATGATCAAAGATATAAGCAATTGGTTCATTATTATTTCTTTTTCTCCTGTTTCCTTCCATTCACTAGAACCTCGTGTAAATCATTTTACTGAAGCTGATAATGGAGACAGAGATGGCAAAAAGGCATTGAGAAGCTTATAGTGCAATAAAAAAGAGTTGTCAATGTCCATCAAGTTCTGCTTCTAGAGAAACTAATGTCTTTGAAAACCCTTTTTCTGAAAAGATCAGACTCCTGAGTGCAAAATGGTTAGCAAAAAAAAAAAAAAAAACCAAAAAACAACTTACACATCTTCTACTTTTAAAATATAGATGCTACATTGTTTAAAATGCAGGTAACCCATAATTCATAATATCATAATTCATGTTATTATTTCAGTGCTTCTATAAATGGTGACACTGTGTAAACTTACTCTTTAAGGGAGGAAGGAGAGGAGATTTGTTACCTATGGGACCATATAATTTTTTTTTTTGTCTATTGATACATTTTTGCTTTTACTGTTGATTTTTTTTCACTGAGATGACAGAGTGGTGAAATTATAAGTCTTCGTGACTACAAGCAGTGTCACAAAATCTTGTACCACATCTGACTCAAAACTTGATCTGTTTTGGAATGAGATATGAGTGTGATTCCAGTCTGGTGTTTTGTGTATGTATTTAGTCTTTGTTTAAATATAGTGACTGAAAAATATCAAAAGCTTTATACATTTATGCAAATATCCAAGGCTTCACTTAAAATTGTGTGTCGGTATTTGAAGCAGGCTCCTTCTTGTATTTGACTATATTTTAATGTTTTGATGTGTATGAGATAAACCCTTTTCTTATATTGTAGAACTATAATGGAAAAGAATGAAGCTTCAGGCAATGGTAAAAATAGGGGGTTTTTTAGAAATTCCCTCAGCTCCTTTTTTTTTTTGTTGTTGTTGTAAATACAGATCCATTCACTGTAGTCAGTAACTCTTTTTTAAATTTCTCTGTAAGAGACTAATAAAGCAGAATAATGTTTGAAGTAAAGAGTTTTCACATTTTACTTTTGTATGGACTTTTTTTTATTGCTCATATTGTCCACTGGGCAATGGAATTTATAACAATAGGCCAGAATTACTAAATTATTAGCTGACCATTCTTCATATTCTAGATTTCTGCTATTCAAAGCTGGCAGAATCTTTCAAATCTACTTCTCTGGGTTTTATGCTTTCATAAAGATACACTTTCATTAACACAGCCTAGAGTTTGTAAAAGTAATTTGGAAGCTGTATCCCCATTCACCCTACCCCCGCCCCTGCCAAAAAAGAAAATTATGTTTAAAATGTGATGACATTTCTTTCTCAATAGATTTTGAATGTACTGATTTATTTCTATATATTAAATGTGAGTATGTTGAATTTAATATTTTGAGAGGTTCCCTGGCATTTATTTGTATTTTTTTAGTTCTTAAAGATTGCAGTGTCACTGAAAAGAATGTGGCAGACATCCAGAGACACTTCGAGCAAATTTAGTCTTCCAATTAAGTGCAGCCTTCTTAGCCCCTTTATTGTCCTTGGAAAACATGTTTTCTTCCTTAAAGCAAGAAAACCATTAAACTGTGCTGCACAGGAGAATAGGGGATACTGGGAACCAGGCAGTGAGCATTCAGAATTCAAAAGTTGGGGTTTTTTCTTCCCATTAAACATTCTACTTTTTAACTTCTGTGTGTGTGCTAAACAATTGGAAACTATTCTTACTTGACAGGATGGAAAGAGTTCACTGTCTTCATACATAGATATGTCAGTTTTGCACAGTGAGCATTTGTCTGTAATATTAGTTGCATGCACGATCTTAGGGACCAAAACAAAAATTTGGTTAGTGTGAAAATGCTGGCAGGACCAGGAACACATTGTTACTGCACATGACAATGCTTCTAATGCTGGAATAGCAATATTATTTTATTGGGCTAATATCCAAGACTTGTACAGTCTTTACTTACTAGATTTTTCCATCTGCTACTCTGAGGGGTAAGAGGCAGTTCCCTGCTGAAATTCCCGTTCAGTGAAAATTGATGGACTGACCTGAGCAAAAACTGCTTTGCAATCTTTGACACAGTTTTCAGAACAGACGATACTGCTGGTAAACATTTTTTGCTCAAACATAATTGTGTGGGAGGATGAAAACTGTGAAGGACCCTTACTTTCATCATTTATGTGAAAGCATCTCAAAGAAATGACACCCTCAATGTCTCTGGACTAATGGAACTGGCTGAATAGATCGGCTGTTCTTTTTCCTTTATTGGGTGAGTTGATATTTGGGATACTGAACGTTATGGTGCATTTTGTCAGTTTTACTGCTTGTGGTTCCTTGTGGAAAAAATAAATCAGTAAATATTTTCTATTCAACAGTCAAAAAACTTTGAAGAATGAATGGAAGGAGTAAATATCTCTTCTCAATAAATGTTCTTGGTTTATATTTTTTCTTCTCTTTCGAAATTCGTTTGCTTGTTTGTTTTTTTGTTTGGTTGGTTTGGCTTTTAGGGTGTTTTGTTTATCACAGTGATTCCATTTCTTTTTTTTTTTTTTTTGGTGGGGTTTTTTTGTTTGTTTTGTTTTGTGTTTTTTAATACTGGGTTAATGATTCAGCCTGTGTACCACAGAAAAGCAGAACAGTAGAAATTCTTTTAGCTTCTCATTTTTTAATAATTAATGATGTTTATATAATTAATCAATATAATTAAAAGTCATTCAAGTGAGATCTTTGGTTTTAACTCAAGTAAGTTTTGAATTAAATAAGGAGAAAATTATTGCTAAAGCATTTATATAACTTGCATGTAATTTCTATAGATTTTAAACCATCAGGTAATAATAATGCAAATACATCAAATGGTCACTATTAAAATATTTTCTTTCCTGATACTGTGAGTTAGTTACCTCTGAGATATGTAGGTGTTGAGGTGCAGGCTGGCAGGAATTGTTCAGCTTGCACCAGTCTAGAGATTTGAATCCCTAGGGGTATGCTGGTTGCTCAGCCACTTTTTCAGACACCTTTGTCATAAGCAGGTCTGTTCAGAACTGTTTTGCATCATCATAGTCCCAGCCAGGTTCTTGATTTTCAGCTTTGCACCTGATAAGCCTGATTTAGATGGCAGTGAAAACTATTGGGTCAGCATTGTCTTAAAGGTTAGGCATTTTTACAGTATTGTCAAGCAGAAGATAACCTCAGTGAATTATCTTGATTCCTGGTGAGCAGCTATACAAGTGCTCATTAAATTCTGCATAGTGCATTGTGAGGGGACAGGGACTTGTGATTTAGGAATGTGATGTCTGGTCAGACCAACAGGCCAAATGTTACCTGGTACCTCTGTCACACTAGATAAAGCCTGCAGTTATTTTAGTGCTGTACTTGGTCCTTTAGCACATTCAGAGTCTGCTGTCCAGAGGTGAGCTGCTTTTCCCATCCTGCAGTGCAGTGCACATCCCTGAGGTTCTGTGGAATGAACTAAACAGTGGACTCATGGACTAAAACAGTGACATTTCAACAGGGAAATGGGGAATTTTAAATGTCTTTGGAGAATTTCAGATTTAATCTTTTACATATGTTCAAAGAGAAGATGAGGAGTTCCTTTCACATATGTGCTGTCATTTCACTCAATTTAAACTGCAGAATTTGGGTGTTCTTATTTGTGTGTTTGCAGTAATTGGGAACATAGTCAATGCATGGTGAGCATGCTTTAATTCATTCACTTTTCCAACTCTGGTACACTGGAATTACTTAGTAGCTGTGAGGAGGGAAAGAGAAAAATGTAAAAATAATGAAGAGAAATTTTTTTTCTGCTTTGTGGTCTAACTAGCTCACAGAAGACCCAGTTTTTGTGAATTGAGATACTCATGCCTGTACATCTGTGCAGTCTATGACAGGAACTCAGGACAGGAAAGTGGCTTAAAAATGAGCACAGCAGCATAACTGCAATTTCCCTACATCCCTAACTTTCCTCTCCTCTGTTCATGTTACTCCTGATGTGCAAAACTTGATGAAAATAGGTACAGCTCAGATGAGGGAGAGCAGAATGATGGAAGGTAGAATTTTATTTCCAACTGTCGATAGTGCATCTCTCTGCAAATTCACATTTTTATATGAAAATGTTTATCCACAATGCATAAACAGATATGTTGCCGCAGGCATTCTTGTCTCCATATGCAAAGCAGTAAAACAGCCCTACCCAACTATTGCATCTTGTGAGTGGATTGTCAGTGTTCTATTTTGACAAGTCTGTGTGTTTGTGTGTGTTTGCATATGTATGTCTATACTCATTTAAAGTACTTTTCAAACATTAACTAAATTATTTCCACTGAATCCTCAGTTAATTTTGCTTTTTTAGGAAGATAGTGGATAGAGTTTTACCATCTAATTTCTGGGTGGAATTTGTCTGATATGGCACCATATTTAACACAGCTGGGGGCAGGTCCTCACCTGATACACCACTTAATTCCAGTAAGCCAGCAGAGTTACAGCAGTACTTATAGATCAGCTTTAAATAAATTATAAAATGGCTTTTCTTCCTTTCCTAAGAATACATTGTTCCATTCATCTTTCTTGTGGTCAGTATCACAGTCCTAAAACATTTACAGGTATTAAATATTTTTTAGAAGTTATGATTATACTCTAGCTGGTGCTTTGTGAATATTCAGTAACTTCACAGAAATTTTAAAGCAGTGTTGGGAATAAGGATCTGTTTTGATATATTTTGCTGTTCAGGCCTGTCTTGAATTATTATGTTCTTCTGTGCCAAGAAAAAGTGCTTCTGATGTCTTGTCCCCATTTTTTATTAGAATTATTTCATCATTGATTGTTCATATGTATTTAGTATATTTCGACTGAGAACGGAATTCAGCTTTTTTGTTGTGGGTGTCCAAGCAAAGTTGCATTTTTTCATTATTTTTTATTTACTGGGCCAATTCTGTGTTAACTGTGAGTGAAATACCTTGACTTCTTTCTCACTAAGACTCAACAGGAAAATATAATTTTTCCAGAGATTTTACAATTGAGGTATAGAATTTCTTTTTTGTCATTTTTATGAAGATAATTCTAACACACACAAGAAAACAACCTGCTGTTAATAAAGATAGTAACATGGTTGTGAATATGGAGAAGTCCTTGAAAATAAATAAAGGAGGTCAGTGAAAGAGGTAAAAACTTTTGAATATAAATATTAATTTCAGTTTCTTGATTTAAAAAATAAACCACCTTAGATTATTGTGTTTTGCTCAATGCTTGTAAGGTTGTAGGGATGGGTCTGAAGAAAGCCATATGTAGGAGAGTAAATGGAATCAGGTTCACACACTTGGAATTGGAGAACTATTCACAAATTGGACAAGTGTTTACCAGTGTGTTTGATAAGGAAGTTGAAAACAATCTGGAAGCCTGTGAAAGGAGGCTCTTCAAAGAAGCTAAAAGAAAATTTTTAGCTGCAGAAATAAAAGAAAAAAAATCCTAAAGCCAAAATAAAAAACACTGGTAGCTTCTTAATCTTATAGACAGGGAAAATAACCAGTTTCTGTATAAAATTAGAATGTTTATTTGTTCTGTTAATGTGTGCTGCTGTGTTAAACTGTCCCAGTACAAAAGCTTTTTGCTGTTTTCCTTCCCCTGAAAGCCTCTAGTATCTGAACATTCAGCAACAGAGAGAGGAAAAGTAGAAAACCACAAATAAACCTGTGTGTCAGATTCCATATAGTTTGCATTTTCCCACAGGCCATCAAGGGTAGGCCTGTTTTCAGTTTCTGTTACAGAAAATGAGAAAATACCATACGTTCTGTTGAGCAGAGGATCCTCCCGTGCCCCAATGGACCCAGAGCTGACAGCTTGTCCTGCTGTTTTCCTGTGTTCCCTCCTCCCTGGAGTGAGCATGCATGTCCTCCTAAAGCAGAACAGACACATGGCTCTCCCTCTGGGAGTCTATTACCATATTGCCCTATATTGTCTTCCTTTCTGATGATGCACTGTTCAGGCTAACTCTGCCTACTGCAAAAGAAGGTGGTCTCTTCCCCACAGCACTTTTCCCGTGGGATTTCCATCTTCACAAGTACAATGTCCCAGAAGGTGGTATTCCCCTATTTCTAATGGGTTTTGGTTTTCACCTTTAATTGCCTGCAGCTTGATCCTGCTTCGTCTTCTGAACTGTACATAACACAGAAAGTAAGGAGCTTTAGCCCTTTTCTCTTTTCCAGTCAGATCTAAACCATTCTTCATTAATACTCTGTATAAATCTTGTAAGGTTAGTCACCAAGAGCCCCAATCTATGTTTTATACCTCAATGCAGTATCTTCACCCTTTTTTTGGTAAAAGCCTTTTTATGTGTTATAGTAGATTTGCTGTAGTATTTGTGTGTGTTTATGGGGAGGCTCTGATTCCTTTACAGATTTTTTTCCTCCCCTCCTTGCTTCTAAACTAGTTCATGCTTTCCTGAATTTTTTTATCTTTGTTGGTTTTCTCTCCCTTTCCTATGATAATCTAAGTCTTTTTCATGTACTTTTAGTATTTCAGCCTTCACTATAGCTATATTCTTATGTGAAACCAAAGGTGAGATCAAATATGTTTGTGTCTAGCAGAATCTGCAAGTATTTTCATCTGCTCTTGAGTGCTAATATTTGGGCGGGGTGGGAGGGGGTGGATGATGGGGGAAGTTAGTAAAATGGTTGCTACAATATTATCAAATCCATGGCTGTAAGTCAGCTTTAAGGTGTGTGTTTGCTTATTTCATGTTTTCTTATGTGTACTTGCAGATATGTAACTGCTATTTGCACCAGATACCATGTTGCATTTACTAAAACTGAGTTCTCAAACACGGCCTCAGATGTACATATGATTTAGGAGAGCCTGTGCAATCCTTTAAAATATTGATATGTGAAATGATGAAATGAAGCTTTTTTCAAAATTTTTTTATTGTGATTCTGTCCTTATTTTGTATTTTTCTTTCCTCTTCATCTCATACTCAACACAAATCATTGCTTATGGCTATTTTGTTAGTTTTCATATCCAGACTTTATTCTGGCCAATTCCCTGCTGCAGAATCTTAGCAAGCATCAGTCTGATCTGGGGCTTTGTACTTCACAATTGTCTTTAAATCTTTCTTTGATGTTTATAAATCTTATGGTGCTGTTACATATAAACAGTTGTGAAGTACCCTGTCTTCCTTGATTGTGAATGAATCCAAATCCCTTTAGTCTTAATTTTATGTTTCTATGGCTGTGTGCTTGTTTTTTGCTTATATATATATCTCCTTTTATATAGAGGGAAAACAAGAACTGGAGATACTTCTACATCATAAGGCTTTATTGTTCTGAAAAGTTTGTGGATATCAGGTAATGATCATTACAAGAAATCCTAGGACATCATATCAAATGACCTTGCTAAAATTCACTTTTTTTTATACTGTCTAACTTTCTCTTACTGTTTAAGAATGAAACTGAATTGTTTGCAGTACTTTGCTATTGGAAAACTTGTGGTTGTTTTTCATCCTGTTTTATAGGTGCCTATGTTTTTCTCTCTTCATTTTGGTTTGGCTCTTTTTAAAATTTATTCTAATTTTTTTTTTTTTAGAGATCAAATCTGTTTGGACTAGTCTGTAAATTCTCAGGTCCTCAATTGTTCTTGTATTTTATAAAGATGGATACCATGTCTGCCCTCTTCCAGCCCTCTGGGATTCCCATCCTCTTTCAGCTCTCAGTAATGGTGTAGAGATTACTTCAGGTGCTTACTTAGGGTAGGGAGAGTTTCATCCACTCCACTGGGCTGGCCTGGGCCTCTTGTCCTTGTGATTAATCTGGTTGAGTAGTAGTACTACATAATTTATTGTTCTTACAAATACTCTTTTGATCCAAGTCTCCTTGAAGTCATCAAGATCTCCTTAAGGCAGTTGCATTATGCCCTGAATACCACAGTGTCTTTCCTCCACATCAGGTTTTCAGGAATTTTCCTTTCTAGCAACTTCCATGTTTTTCTCAGCAACCCTGTTTTGTATAACTGTGCCATGATGTTCCTCCTGATGCTGTCTCCAGGGCTGTGCCTTTGCCTCTGGTGATACTTGAATGAATTCCCATACAGTGGAGCAATGTGCATAATGCAGTGCAACAGAAAATGGTGTGCAGAAGGAAACAGTAGGTGCTGATGAGCCAAAATCTGCACTGTTATTAGAAGGAGTTACTGAGAGCTGGTTTGGGTTGGAAGAGACCTTAAAGATCATCTAGTTCCAAGCTCCCTGCCATAGATGGAGGCAGCTCCACTACACCAGGTTGCTGAATGCCTCATCCAACCTGGCATGAGCACTGCCAGGGATGGGGCATCCACAGCTTCTCTACACAGCCTGTTACAGTGTCTCATTGCCCTCACAGTAAAGAATTAAAAACTACCTAACTAGTCCTGGTTTACACTGGGTGTGTACAAAAGACCATGAAAAGAATGTTGATGGTATTTCTCATTGTCTTGATATCGGAATAGAGGTAGATTTAAAAAGTTATTAGGTTGAGGACATAAAGGAAAAAAAATGCACTTTATTCTATGAAGTACAATTGCAACATCGAATTCATTCATTCAAGATACTCTGGATATGCAAAAAATGTCATTAGGTGAGGTCATACAGATCAGATTTATTGATTACTGAAAAAAATTATATTCCAGATGCAATTTTGCCTGTGGTTCCTCCAAAGCTATGAAAGCATTACTGTAGAGGGATTAGCTTATACCCAGCTGTTTCTTTCTGATACTGTGCTACTTGAGCAAATGAAGTGTGGTAGTACACCATAATGATTTCCTCTGGTCATGAGTTGGAGTTGTTTTGCCTTCAGTGAAATTTGGATGAAAGTGAGCCCTGGGAGATGGCCAGACCCATCTGAGTTTTCAGGACAGGCGTTGCAGCACTGCAGTCAGGCAGCTCTTGGTCTCCAGAAAGGCTTGGAAACACCAAACTCTCAAGTCAGTTTGTAACACGTTTCTACCCAAATTCATCCATTTGCTATGTGCCAGAAGCAATTCAAATTTCCTAAACAGGTTCCTAGGAGGAACCATTTTTATGGTATAGGTGATCTGTCTGCTTGGGAAGCACCAGTCTTTACCTTCTGAATTCAGAGGAGTTGAGATAAAAGGATTGCATTCCAGCAAACTAGTAATTTGTTTACTGATCTCTTTGGTGTTTAGAAAGGGTAAGCATATAAGTGAATGAATTTTTCCTGTTAAATGATTCTACGGTACTTTTAAGAGGTCTTGTATGAATAGCTACCACTTCATTTATATCTCCACTGAAGCTTTGCAAAGGCAGTTTCAATATACATGGTGTACATGGTGTTGTACATGTAATAGACAAAAAAATTTAAGTGTTTGGTTATAGGCATATAATGGTTTTCCACACTTGAAATGTGTCCTTATAGGCCTATAGAATGTTTTTATTACTTTCCTTCCACCCCCACTGCCCAATTAATGTACAGTTGTTAGTGGTGACATTGTACATTGTCTAATATTTATTACAGTGCTAAAAGCTTTTTACATGCTGTAGGAAGAAGAGTATAGTCTTCTTTTGCTTTAAATGAATCATTAGTGCCTCAAAGAGGGCAAACATAGCATGTTGATGCTGAAGTCATGCTGCCTTCAAAACATTATCTTAATATGCTTAGAACTCTTTAGTTCTAAAACTATTTCCTGCAGAGGATGGGTAAGACATTTCACCAGTGCAGTCTTACAGCTATTATTCTTTGACTCTGTTCAGGAGGACCATTTATTTTGATTGTAATTCCACTGTCATCTCTCATGAGCATTCTTCCCAATTAAAAGACAAAAAGACATCAATATTGTATAGCTGTACTAACTTCTCATAATCAATATTACCATTAGACTTAAACTTAGACATAAACTTACTGTAATCTATAATGATATTGCAGTGAATGTAAGCAGGGTTTTTTCCATAAGGCAGGCCAATCTAATAAACTATAGAATATAATTTGGATTCTGAATTCAAAATAATGTCCCAAATGATGGTAAATTTTTTTTATCCTTTAATGTGATGTAGAAAAAAATATTTGTTCCATGATATTTATTAGGTTAATGCAATTGTTGTTATTTTTCTCATTGTGCTGATTTCCAGATATATTAATTATGGAAAGAAATGCTTTAGTCTAGCCTTCCAGATGCACTCTAAGTCCATCACAGGTGGGTGATATTTAGCCAAGTGTATATACAAATGGACTATTATATATATTTATTCCATGTGCTTTGATGTTGCTTTCATTCTTTCAGCTTTCCCTCAACAAGTCTGTTCAGAAATAGGCCTCATTCAAAGGGGTTTGGGATACAACTACAGTAAATAGAAATTCATAAAGTTGCCTTTTTCTGTAATTGTTTCATGTTCCCAGTCCTCCTGAGAATATTTTGCTTGTGCATTTCTCAGAGTCACAAATTTGATTATTCTACTACGGTGATTTACTCTAAGAAAATTAATGTAATCTCTTCAAAACTCTCAGCTGTGAGCCATAATTCCCTGAACTGCTGTTTTACTTTCCAAGCATTATAAAGGCATTTCCCTAGTTGCTCCATGTGGAAGTCATCTCACAGTGAAGTGTCATTTTCCCAGTGGATTGATGGCATAGAGTAATAATAAGTGCAAATAATAAATATTTTTAAGACTTGCAGTACAACAATCACAGAATGCTACCCTGTTTATGAGAAATATTCAAATATTAGCTTTATAATTTAAATTTCAAATACTGAGTGTGAGGTGGTGTGTGTCAGAAGGGTTCAGATCTATATAATCTGCTGACAGAACCTCATAAATATAAACTCGTAACTTTGTGGGTAGCTTTTTTGGACCATATAGTTCAGTAATGAAGATGTAGGGAAAGTATAAGAGACATGCTCACTGTGTCAGAGAATATTCCAAATTTTAATGAAAAGTGCAGCTGTGGTGCATACCTTTCTTTAATTTCAAAAGACAAATAGGCTGAAAATGTATATTTATTCTGCTGCATATACTTCATCAGATACTGAATGAATTCCATTAAGGTGCCTTAAGTAGCAGATGTTTCAAATATTATTTTGTAATTGCTTCAAGTATTGTATTTTTGAACATTATGTAGCTTACCTCAATTATTTGATTACAGTATTTACAATTTATATGCACTCTTTTTTTCATCACAGGCATGTGCAGGATTCTTTATGCAACTCTTTGTAAAAACTCTGAATCATGATTTCCAGAGTCATAAAAATTCTGCAAAGGAAAAAATTTCTTACAAATGTTAAGTGTGCACATGGGTACAAACACACAGATATATTTTTTCTTGTCTAAAGGCCATGTCTTTTTGTACCTATGCAAAAGAATATATTGTTTTCATTTTTCTTGGATTGAGTTTAAGCATTTTTAATTTGATTTCTGTTACTAGGAGAAAAGCTAATATGTAGATGTGACAACAAGTTGTCATGGGGTGAATGTTCTTTATAGTAGGAGATACTGAGTTCTCATCACCTTGTTGTCATCCTTTGTGAATATAAATATTTTGAAGGTGGTTAAGGTGATAAATTTATACAGCATTGTATTTTGCTCAATGTTGCCTCCAAATGTGAATTGACAAAACAAATACGTAGCTTAGCTAGAAAAACAATGCATTTATTCTCACCAGATCTGAGACTCTCAAGAGGAGTTTCAGAAACACTCTTCTCTCTGGAAGAGGAAGTGAAAAATATAAAAAGTTCTAACTTGTTTAAACAAAGCAGAAAGCTGTCATTTACCACATGGTTGATGATTTTAATTATTGTACAAAACTGTTTCACCACACCTTAGTTTTGGACTGCTGTGCCAACAGATTTCTCACCACTGTAATTGAGACAGTAAGAGGCAAAGACATTCTGGATCTAAAGGTCTGACTAGCTGTAAGAGTCAAGGCAGCATCCTCTGAATAATCATGCCTGACTAAAGACTAAAATAAAAATTAGGTTAGACTGGTTCTCTAGTCTAGAACACTTTACTGATTTCTTGTACATTTGTCCTTGGCTGCAGAGATTTGGAGAGCAGCCTCATTACAGGTGTAAGAACTTGCATAACCAAGCATCACAAAACCACTGCCCCATGTGTTTGTTTCAAGGCTGCTTTACTGTGGGCAGTGACAGTGATGTTATATGTTCTCTAAGCTGCTGCCTGAACCTGGTGAGAAATCTGTTAGCATTTGTAATCACTAAGCAGCAGCTGGTCCTTTTTTCTTCCTGTGTCATCCTGAAGGTCTGAACCTGACTTCTGATGTTACACTGATTCATCCTTTTGTGACAAAATTTATTTTCTTCCCAAGTTGGTTCTGTTTCGTGTATCTTACTCCTTGTTATTACCTGGTGTACTCCTCTTGTTAAAATGTAGCATTACTTACCCAGTTTAGTTTTTATTTTCACCATTCTTGAGGAACATATCTCTGTCAACCATGATTGCTAGTCCATGCTGCTTCTAGCATGAGTAGCCTCTGATTTTGTGTTATGTAGTTCTTTTATGCACCTGCATGTGCCTACAGTACAAGTTTGTGGCACTGGGCTACAAATTGTATCAGTTGCATCTCACTGATCTTGATGTCAAAGGGAAGCTCTAGGCTAGGTGAACTTAGTTTGTCAGCCTTGAGCTGCTGCCTTTCAAGCCTGCACAATATGGCAGTTGAGGGAAACAGAAGGTATTGGGTGGGACTTAGAAGAACAATAATGCTTGATAAGCTGAAGTAGAGAAGCCTAAAAATAGATCAAAATAAGAAGGGGGAAGGGGCTGTTAGGTAACTGATGTCAGCATCCTTTGCAGACCTAAGTTATCATCAATAACTCACACACTGAGAATTTAAATGATGCTTGCAATTGAGATGTCCTGAAAACTAATATCCTTTGTGTGTTAGTATTTTTGGAAAAAGAAATATTTAAATGTTTATTATTCCCAGTCTGCAGGGTCCAAGAAAATGCAGGGATTGGCCATTCAAGTTGAGAACAAAATAATTATAGGCCTGCTTTGAGGCTCTATTTGAGTGAGTTGCATAAATGTCCATGTCAGAGTCACGCTGAAATTAAGATTTAAGCATTGTTATAATTTTACTGTTTCAGGGTATGAATGCAAATACTATATGAACTTTCACTGCACATACCTGCATCTTGTCAGGGTATGTTAATGCAGAATGATTACTGCTAAGCTTTTCACTCTCCACCTCCTGTTCATGTATATCCTGGGAACATCAAAGCAATTGATAATCTTGCTGCTGTGTACTGTTTTTGTGGATAGGTCGTTCCGCTGCATCATATATTTATTAAATAATAACATGATTATTTAATTTGAAAATTTTAAAGCTGTTACATTAGCCACATAAATTGTGGCTTGATGCACATGAGTTTGTGAATAATTAGGTATTGTAGGAAAATGTGGGTGAGCAGTCTGTGTTGTTCCTTTAAACATACGCAGCTTGAAAAGCAGATGGAATTGTGTTCTCATGATGTTTAAGGACTTTTAGAGCACTGCATATCACCAGCATCTGGAGACCAATTACTGAAGAGTCTCCATAGGGGTCCTGCCTCAGGGTTTTTAGTTGGATGAATAATATATAAACTCTATAGTTTCCCACAGAGAGCAACTGGAGCAGCATCAGAAGGAAATAAGCCTTTTAAGAGTTGAACTGAAAATGAAGTAGTACAGGATTTAAAATGAAGCAGTTTTGCTTTTACATGCAAAGTTGAGTATTGTGTATTAGTTGATTCGTTGGGTTTTTTTTTTTTTTAGCCTTTATCAATTTGGAATCTTGCTTTTTCTAATTTTAGGACATATCTGTTTGAAAGCCTTAGCAAAACACCATAATGTTTATGCAATTACTTCAAGAACTAAATTTCCTTTTGAAAAAGCAGTGGAAATTAGTATGTGCATCATTCATTTTATAATACAGGTTCAGCATTGTTGTACACAAACTATAATCAGGTTTTATTTTACCTGTTATTGTGTCTGGTTTAGTTTACTTTTTACAACTAAAAACTGCAGCAAAATGGCATATCCACTACTATTTAAAACCCTCTTTCAACTCATGATACATCCCTTAAAATTCTTATCTCTACCCTCTGTTTAAATGCTTGAAAGCAAAATACATTTGAAAATTAAATAAAAAATCTGAGTGGAGATGCTTAGATCTGAGAAGAAATTTTTCTTTTCCTTAATTATAATAGAAATTCTTCTCTACTGATTTGTTTCAATACAGATACCAGTCAAAATTCACTAAGTGAGCACTTTAGATCTGAAGAATACATTGTCTGAAGGACACTACTGAGACCTATGCAGAAGACAAGTGAGAGTGCAATTTTTATTAAAAAAACAACAATAAGAACCCCAAACCAACCAATCAGAGAAACCCCCACTATCATCATTGGTACTATGATTGTTTTAGTTAGCACTTCCACAGATATTTTTGGTAAATTTGGAAGTTCAGTGCCCTGATTTTTAGCTGTAGTAGTAATCTTCATGAGACAAATCTTACCAACTTCAGCATAACTATTCAGCTGAATATGGAACTGAATCACCGAATCACAGAATGGGTCAGGTTGGAAGGGACCCCTGGATCAGGTCCAGCCTCTCTCCTCAGGCACAGTCATCCTAGACCGCAGAATTGTGTCCAAATTATTTTCAAATATTTCCAGTGAGGGAGACTGCACTACCTCTCTGGACAATCTGTTCTGGTGCTCAGTTACCCTCATAGTAAAGAATTTCTTCCTCAGGCTCAGCTGGAACTTCCTGTGCATCAGTTTCTGCCCATTGTCTCTTGTCCTATTGCTTGGTACTGGCAGACACAGTCTGGCTCCATCCTCTTGGCACCCTCCCTTCAGATACTGACATTTGAGTTTTGTCCAGGCTAGACAGGGCTGGCTCCCTCAGTCTCTTCTCATGTGTGAGGGCATAAACTGAAGCATTTGCAAGTTCAATCATGACACCAAAATCTCCTATCTGAAATCAAAATTGAAGGGAAAAAGGTAGCAGTAGAATCATGTTCTGGGAGGAAAGAATCAGGATATATTTGGAAGCTATGTGTTTTATTATGTTGATCAATTTGATATTTAGAGCTTCAGGAAAATAAATTCAGCTTTCTCTCCAAAGGAATGCAAGTGCTATATTATTAATAAAATTATTATTGTCATACAGTGGAGTGCTAGAGCCACAATGAAAATCAGGTTATAGTTGTGTTAGATTACATATGAAACTGTATTGAAGGTATGTACATTATCCTGCTTTTTGTCCATGAGAAAAACCACCTGGTAAAGAGAAACAAAAGCAGCTACCAGAATTAAGTGTTAGGCTAAACTGAACCTGGCTAATGTCACAGAGTTTAAGTTGCACTTTAATGAGATTAAAGCAGTCCCTTGGCTGTGACTGTTCCAGAACCTGTATACTTGAATAGGCTTGTTCATGTGCATCATCGCTCTCTAGGGCTGGTACTCTGGTTCTGATGATTTTTGGAAAAGCAATTCCTCTCTCTTCAGTTCCCTGTTTTAATTTGAAACCTCTGTTTTCAGTCATGAACATTGTATCTAATCTGAGTGTAATATATAATGCTAAACTTTGTGTTTCCAAGTTTACTGAGAGAGTTTAAATGCAGGAAAGAAGTTTGGTTGGTCACAGCAAAAAAAGTGGAAAAGGATTTAGAATGCATAGAGTAGCAGGGGGGAAAATTATGGTTTCTTTTTTTTTTTTTTTTGAGGACAGTACTGAAAAATGGTGAAAAAGAGAGAAGGGTTCCAGGTGTCACCTCAAAAAAGTTATTATTTTCTTTAAATTTATACTTCTATTACAAAGATAGCCTAGGGAGTATAGGTCAGTCCCTGATTTATTTTAATCCTGTCTCTTCCTCAGCTCTTAATTCTGAGTGTCCAATATTGGTTGACATCTGAGCTATGGAAACCAATAAGAACTGGCCAGGATGTCTAAGATTACTCAGGAAAAAATTAAGTGGACCAACAAAGTCATTGCAAAGTCACTTATGATATCATGATATATGAGAGAATAAAAGCAAGTTGAGTAGGGCACTTTGGGAATGCTGATGTTGTGTTGTTGTTGGGTTGTGTTTTGCTGATTTTATTGTGATTGAGAAATCTGTATGCTTTAGAACAACCAAAAGTCGATTTATGTGAAAATAGCATATCTTGGTAACTTCTAATATACTTCCAGAACATGCAGGTGAACTGAAATCCCTGAGAGCACAGAATTATGTGATTCAGGTATAAACTGTCTCTGTGATGTCACTCCTGAGCCTTCAATTTTGAGTGATGCTGCTACAAAGCAATATAACACTTAGGAGCATTTCAGCTTCTGTGGATGCTGTACAAGAATACAGAGAGAAAGCAAATGGTCCCCATAAAATAATCACTATTCGGTGTCTGTGCAGAGTGCCAGGAATGGGGGAGCTGCTGGTTTCTGCTGCCTGCATGCAGGGACTTAGCACTCCCTCTCAGGGAGGATTGTACCTAAGACATTCCTTTTCCTTATCCGTTGGTCAACCTCAGAGATTGTAGCCGAATACGCCACTTTTCTTATGAGCAACTCAACAGCAAGATGAAAGCTTTGTGGGCTCAGCACAGCAAGTCCATAAAATGAGAAGTGTGTAAAAATAGTCAGTAATAAGGCATGTTTGATCCCTCAAGGCATAAGGCACAGGCTTCCTAAGCTGCTGGAATGAATCCTTCCACTCTTTGCTGTAATATAGTTACATCTCTTGCAATGACTTGGACTGGATTCAGCTGCATGTGGGAATGGAAATGCATGCACCAAAATAAAAGTATACAATAAAAAGGTACAGCACATCATTTTGAATGCCTTTGTTTCTACTTACCCTGGCACTTTTACAGTGCCATTGCAACTCCTGAGGATAGGAGACAGAAGTATACCTGCTTTAGCATGTCTTAGTAGCTGTTTCTGCTCCCTGCCCTTCCATCTGTGAAAACTGGCTTACAACTTTGCACAGCAGTTGAATATAAAAGATGTAAGCTTTGTCTCTGCAACTTCATGTGCTATTTTAGTATCAGATAAACTTAAGAAACTATCAATTCAACATAATTCTTATCCTAATTTGTCAAATGTGATTGCTTTATTGTCGTTCAGCTTCTGCATAATTGAAATATTTTCTGCTTTTTGCAGAAAATCATATCAAGTTTCTCTAAAGTTGTGCTTAACTAATAAAACTATTAGTTAAGTTACAAAAGCAAAAGCTTTCCTAACAGTAGGAGAAAAAATTGAAGAAATGTAATTTGATTTCAGTTATGGATTTCATAACACTGAAAATGACAAAAACTGCTTCTTGATTTTCAAATTAAACAACTTTACTAATGTACCTACTTGAAGGAAGTAGGTATAAATACTGGAGAAATTAATATTTTCCTTTTTATTGTTTAGGGAAACATGATTTGGTGTATCCCAGCAAGTTGAGAGATGTTTGTTTCATGTTCTGGCTCTCAGCCTCTGGAGAGCTTGATTTCTCAGTAGCCTGTAGTGATAAGCAGAGCTGTCAAGACTCTTATTTTCATCTCCTTTCAGCTTCAGCCTGGATACCTCCTCTGAAAGTTTCACAAAACATTAAAAACTTGTTTCCTCTGGTGTTTCTCAACATTTCTTCAACATGTCACACATGCACACATTTCAAAAAGATATCACTTTCTCAAGTCCCTCTCTAAACAGTCTTTTAGGACTACTTTTGAACAATCTCTAATGCTAAAAGTTTAAAATGCAAAGGAAATCTGTAAACACTAATCTCAATGGAAGTTGTTTGGGTTTGTTAAAAAGGAACTGCATCATTAAGTTATTTTTTCCTGTTATGCATGCAAAAGGAATTTTTGAGTAGAAGAATTTGGATGTGTATATAAATCACAATTAAGATTAGATAATAAGTAAGACTTTTCTGCTGAAAAGGTTGACAAGCACAAGGTTGTCCAGGGAGGTGGTTGAGTCACCATCCCGGGAAGAACTGAAAAGCCATTTTGATGTGGCACTTTCAGATATGGATTACTGTTGGACTTAGCATTGCTGGGTTGGATTCAATGATCCTAGAGCACTTTTTCAATATAAATTATTCTTTAATCATCATAAATTATTCTTTAATTCATCTTTCGTAGTGAACGAAAGTAGAACTAAGTATCATATCTTTGCTTTTAATAGCATCGATTGCTATGTTCTACAAAATGACTAGTTGCTTGAAAAAATTATTCAGCAAATTTTTAATTGCAAATTAATTATTTTATTAAATATGCTGCAGTTTTACACCTTTAAGGTCTTTAGTTTTTTAAAGCTGGTTTAGCATCTTAAAGAGACAGAAGTTTCAGCTGCCATATGGTAGCATATGTATGATTGTACTCCATAATCATGCAATGTTTACAAATTGTAGTACTTTATTAAAAATATCTATTAAATTTTTCCTTTTCTGCCTATTGTTATGCCAAGAGATGTTTAGTCAAAAGCTGTCATCTTTCCAGCAAACTAGCTCCTTTGTCTGATTTATTCTTAGTTACATGAATGCTGCATTGTGACTGCTCAACCATTTCCCAGGAGGTGAACTCTTACATTTCATGCAATTGCACAGTTCTCTCCTTATTTTTGGTACAGTATTAAAGCAGAGAGCTTGCAGAAGGAAAACTTCTCTTTCACCAGAGATACCCTGCAGGCTCCTTTGATAAAGAAATTACTTTTTTTTTTTTTTCTTTTATAATCTACCACAGTGTGGCAGTAGTTCTTTCTGATTCCATGTGCTGGTCCTGCCCTCTGTTGCAAAGCTTAGGTATTTGCTATGACATACCTGTCTGATAATTTTCAACAAATTCCAACTCTTGTGCCACTGATTGTCATGAGATTGCAGAAGCATTATAGAAATGTGATCTTTTAGCATCCAAAGAATTT
The DNA here is from genome assembly GCF_903797595.1 of Erithacus rubecula. Classification (NCBI taxonomy): domain Eukaryota; kingdom Metazoa; phylum Chordata; class Aves; order Passeriformes; family Muscicapidae; genus Erithacus; species Erithacus rubecula. The sequence continues at coordinate 34,597,734 of NC_136687.1, read as the reverse complement.
CCCTCCTTCCCTTCGAAAGGGTAGTCAGTGTAAAATGTCCTTATTTGTTAAATGGGTAACCAAGGCTGAGATATCTCTGACAGGATTTTCTTGGGACACATCCCCATGAAGTTTTACTGGAAGTCACTATTTTCAGGTTGCAGGTACACTGCTCTATATTATTCCTTCAGGCTCTTTGTTGCTATTTCCATCATTTCATCATTCTATCTTGGTGGTGGCCATGCTATATCTCACTCTACCACCTGATTCAACTTTCCTTTTTTATTTACTTGTTGCTCTAGACTTATGTATGTGTGACCTCTAGATATGACCTCTACTGTTTCAAGAATATTGGTGGAAGTAACTAGACTGCTAGCAGCCATGAAGACAATAATACTGCTTCATCTCCAGAATAGCCATGGAATATGATACCTGCAAGATGAAAAGATTTTGTGGGAGTGTTTTTATTTGGACAGGTGGGATATGCACTGTGCCTGATGACTGAGTATGTACTGTTATTACCCATAAAGTGAGGAAAGTTTATCAAGGGGATGCAGGTCTTATTACACAGAATGCCTTAAACCTCTGAATCCAGGGAGTTCACAGAAGCTGAATTACAAAATTCATTAACAGAAAACCTAACTAGAAGTAAGCTGGAGGGTTATGATGGTTTGTCAAGCTGTGTGTTAGCTCAGGCACTGGAGGCTGAAGGGACAAGAGAATTGCTGATGTCTGGGTGATGTGAATGACGTAGCACCTCAAGCTGTATTACCAGTGATTGAGGCAAATAATTTCAGCTACATTGGGGGATGAGATTTGCTGACAGTTCCAGAAATGAAAGGTTTCTTAAAGGGAAAGTAGCAGTGAGTTATCTCAGTAAATTCTTACAAAGCTTTGAAAAGTTCCATTACTCTTCTCAAAGGGGAGGGAGACTAGAAGGAAGGAATTAGAATTGTTATGTAGGAAACTGGGGATGTACAGTAGTCAAAGATCTGATGGATGCTCTTATCTCTCATTTTGGTGACTTCTTCAAAAAGAGACTGTTATTTCTTAGATATAAAAAAATGAACCAGCTCCAGGAAATAACAAGCATTTTAAAAATGCCTTCTGATGTTTTGCTGACTAAAAGATGAAACCATGCTGCCTAATATCAGTCCTGTTTTCAGTGCCTAGAGTTTGAGTGCATGTGTAAAATTCTGATAGTCATTGCATCTACTTAGTATTTACCATAAGGATGGTGTTTCCCTCAAGTCCTTGTGTCATAAAAACATAGTTTATGGATTTAATTTTTTTTCCTCCTCCATGTTGTTTAATGCACTGATGTCAGCTTAGCAATAGAGCTGAAAGCAGGAAATATTGACTGAAGGGTTAACTCTGAAATAGTGGCCATAAAAGTAACTTAGGAAAGGAGTTGAGCTAACAAAATTGAGACCTTGTTATGCTATTAATATAGCTTTGATCCAGCTGCAGTTTGAATCCTCTGTGGAATGCTCTCAGTTCAAGAGTGACAGCACTGAATGGGTAGAATTTGTAGAATTTGTAGAAGAGTAGTGGGAATGTCCAATGATATGAAATTGCTTTGCTGCAAGTGTCACGGATGCTAAATGTTTGTATTGATTTGCGAGACTGGAAAAAACGAAGGCAAATTCATTGAAGTTTTATAAATATGTAGGCAGGCCCTTCACCTCAGGACATGGAGGGTCACACTTGTAGAAGCAGAGAGACACATGGGAAGATATAATGGCAAATTCATCTGTTCTCATATGCTTCATAGAAATTACCTGCTATCAATCTCTCAGAAGATGCTGGGCTAACTAAACCCACAAAGGACTTCTACTCTGAACTGCTTCAACATAAAAGTGATGCTGAAAAATTACACACATTAAAATTCCTTTTGCAATAAAATAAAGCCTGAGTGATGTAAAATTAAATCCAGGTATAGACACTTTCACACAGCTGTGTTAGGCTGGGCATGTAACCCTGCCTTAGAGCACTTACATATCTTCTCTGAAGTAAACTAATTTTTCCCAAGTTTACAACTGCAGAGTTATTCAACACTTTATTTTTACAAGGAAAATAATTTCTAAAGTTATGGTATTAAGTAGCCAGAAAACAGATCAGTAAGTATTTAATGGGGAAGGAATATTTATGGGAAACGAGATGCTGTTGTTGTAAGAAAGTGAAAGGGATTGATTTTTAACAGAAAGCTGTTTTTGTTTTTCTACTGTGCTTATGGTATCGTCATGCTGTTAAATGACCATCATGCTAATTCTTTATAAGAATGCTTACTTTTAATTATTTGGACCGAATTCTTCTGCTCACAAATAGAAATTTGGAGATTTGTCTCAAATTATTGAAGTATGCTCCAAGGTAGTCCAGGTCCTCTTCTTACCCTCTCTTTTTCTCAAGAAAAAAAGTACTCAAGTAATGAAAATAATAACCTATTCTTTAAAAGATAAAAAAGTTCATACATAGTGTATTTATACGATTGGATTTCAATCTTTTATTGCCACCTTCCCCCTTTATTTCCACAGCAGAAATCTTGGACAAGTTAGTCTTCAGAAGTCTGGTCCCTTTCCAGTCCCATGAAATGTAGAATATGTTCTACTCATGTAAAACTAGCAATATTGTCATGGTAATTTTTCCTTTTGGTCCAGGATCTGCTGCAAAGCCCACATAATTTAACCCCATGGCGGGGTTAAATGTCGAGACCCATTGTCATTTTATTATTAGCCTTTTTTAGTTTATACTGTAGTTGTGTGCAGAATGTGTTAATCATTATAGAAACATAAATACTCTTCCTGCCTCAGGAGCTTTCTGTTTGTCTTTTAGATCATGACTTGACTGATATTTACAGATTCTGCAGCAAAGCAGCTAATTTAATTTTTGTTGTTTGTTAGCCAATGTTGTGATAATAACATAAATGGTCTTCACAATTTTTTTAGTTAAGGGTTTCTCCTTGGAAAAATAAGGTTTTCTGAAAGTCAGTAATTTCTTCTGTGAAGAATCGTAGCTTCCATTAAACACTTCCACAGTTGTACCAACAGAAAATAAAAAACTAAAAATAATTTTTTATATGAGAAGTCAATTCAAAACCATTTTCACTTTCCCTTGCATCATACTCTTGGACATGAAGATGGTTCTGGCCTGTTCTCAGATTTCAGAATTGCAGATAATTTTGTTATTTTTTAGTTTTGATAAACAGTTTTGAAGTTGTTCAAAGAACTCAGTCTGTAATTATCTCTACATTTCTGGGGTGGTTTTTTTTTTTTTTTTTTTTTTTTTTTTTTTTTGTTGTTGCTTTGCTTAGCTTTGCTAAACAAGCAAATATAAATAAGAAAGTAATAAATTATGAAACATCTGAACAGACACTTGTACACAGCATAATGCCTTGAAAACTTTGTAACAAAGACATATCAAAGAGCAGCCCCATTGTTTTCTTTTAAGACCTGGGAAATCTGGGGGTGTTTAACAATATGTTAATGGAAACAGGAGTTTGAACTATTTATTAAAGTCTAATTTTAAATAAGGTCTAATTAAAGTTTAATGAATGTAGAAAAGTTTAGGAAGTGTTGTGCTGTGTATGTGTGCTGTGACATTGCATGCTGTTGTGAATTAGTTGGCAGAACATGGCCTTTTCAAGCTGGTACCCACAGCTTTCATAAAACTTTATTTTGATTTTCCCAGTTCTGCATATCTTCAAAAAGCATGGGCAGTTTGAAATGAGAGCACTGTAATCTTGTGCCCAGACTGAAAAAACTGTTCTGCTTTTAGTTGCAGTCCCTTGATTCCTCTGTACATTCAATATATTTGTAGCACCTTGAATCTGCAAACACAGTTTGCTGCAGAGGTTGCTCATAGTTTGCAGTTTATTTTAAACCCATAGCACATCTAAAATTGTTGAGCCATTAACAGCAAAAGCAGCATTTTATGAAGAATACTGCAGGCTGTCCTGAGGTTGCCTCCTAAAAGACTGCAAATGCCTCAAGATGCACAATGTAACCAAGCGCTCTGTTAAAGCTCATCTACCTGTTACCAAACTCCAACAGCTCTGCAGCTCCTTTTTTGCTTGTAAAACAGTTGCTGTCTTATAAAACCATAGTAAGTAGCTAAAACAAATCTAGAGAAAAATATGGAATAGATGTTTAGTTTTATTTACACATTTTGAGTGTTAGATACAATTATTACACATGATTTGCACATTAGAGTATTAGATACAATTCAGAAATTCAGTATTTGTATTAAGGACTAAAATATAGAGCTATGTGATTTGTCTCTGTTCTCAAATGTACTTTATATGGGGATAAAAAGACTTTCTGAAATTTTTTAATCTCTTTTTACCTTAGGTGGCATTTGCCTTCACATTAATTACTCATTTTTCTCTTTCACCCCATTGCAAATGTTTCTTAAGCCTTTGAAAGACTGAACAACTCCTCATTTAGAATTTGGTGGGGAGAAAAGCAATCTTTTAGCACAAACAGACTTTTGGCAGGTTTAGCACATCCGTAACAGCTGTTATAATTTGCCATAATTTTTTATGCAACATCATAAAGAAAAGGCCATAACTCCCATCTCTAAATGCAACTGGCATATTTCTTCCTGCTTCTGCTACTGTGGACTGCCTATTATCAAGAGTGAGTAATGAAAGAGTGAAGCCTTTGGAGCAGCCAATTCTCAGAACCATTAGTTTTCTTTTATATTCAAGCCTAATTCCAGGAATGTGCTGTGTGAGAAATAAGACATATCATGTCATTTCAGGATAATACCATGTAATTTTGGGGTAATAAAGAATTCATTTCTGTGGAGAGAAGTGATCTGATATGGAAAAGTTCAATTTTGTTCTCTCCAGAGAGCTTTATCTCTTCAGATGTGACCTTGTATAATTAAATATATTCCAAACATCAAAAGAAATGGCAGCAGAGCAGACAATAGAATTCTCTATTTTATGTAGAAATGAAATGAAATTATATGAAGCAGTCAGTGTAATATAAGATGAAGTAGATTGCTACTATTCATTGTTTCCAGTGGAATTCCTGCTGTTTGATTTTATTCATTGCAGCTTCATGAGAAGGCAATCACATTGAGCCTTTGTGACTAGCTTAAGACCCACACTTAATTGCATTAATTCAGAAAGTACTGGCAAGAATCAGTATTTAATTGCTGTTATTACTTGAATGTAAAAATGAGGTGGAGTCCACTCGACAAGAGGTTACAGATTTCACTCATGAAATATCAGGTGCCTGGAGGCTGCAGTTCTGATCCATGAAAGAATAAGCGTTCAATGAAAGAGGATCTAAATCCTTTTCGTTTTTACAACAAAAATTTTACAATATTTCAAAACAAATACAATGATTTCTAAACCACACGTTTTTTGAAATCAACCAACCTCACTAATCTAAGTTAGAAAGTTTTTACTGTTAAGAGATGATGGGCTCAGACACACAAATTCCTAAAGCAACCTGGGATTAGCTCATGATGTTCTTACATGTGGTTTTTAAGTGTTTTATTACACTCCTTATAATGAAGGAAAGTGACAAAAAGATAAAGGCTGTTCATATGTTAACTGCTAAAAAGGAGTGAGAATGACCAAAAATATTTTTTCTGAAGCCAATATGCATCCTCTGTTGCATTTTCACATTTCACATTCTGTCTTTTCAAGCTGTTACTTAATTATAGTGGTTAATGGTGCTCAGCAAATATTTTTATTGTAATATTTTGGGTTACTTTCGGAGAAGAGGCATAGGGTTTTTTTATTGAGATCCTCCAATTCAAGGGGGCCTTGTGGCACACCAAGGAGAAAAGAAGAAGCATTTTGTGTCCTCACCCCATGTCTCCCCTGCTTGCAGAGTGGCAGGCTTGTCCTTGGGCCACCCAGGCATGCTGCTCCTGAATGAGCAGGTACTTTGCAGCAGGCAGTGTGGATTCACAGAATCTGTGTTACAGAGTGCACAGAACTTAAGCCTGCAGTCCAACATGCTGTCTGGAAGGCATGACAAACATAAATTTTGAAAATGTTTCCTTTAGTTCTGATTTTACAGCTCTGGCACTGGGAATGTCAGATGCTATCTAGAAAACATATAATAGATGAAACTCCTCACAATGAATTGGCCCTTCAGCTTTCTTTATGAGTGGTTTCATTTTAAAGCAATAGCATAGTAACATGGCAACTTTTATTCTATAATTTGGACCTGGTAAAAAAATTAAATTCAGATTTCCATTCATGTAGGGTGCTTGTGGGTAATGGCATGTCAGCACTCAGGCAGTTTTAGAAACTTGGGGTCTGAGGTGTATTAATAGTACAGCAAGGTGTCTCAGTATTGAGATGGGCTTTTTGATTGCTTCCCAGCATATGAAACATTAAGGAGTTTAAAGACTGAGCATAACAATTTTTTAATTATTTTCTGTATAATTTGCTGTAACAAGAAATGTGCCAGTTCCAGCATAAAGTGGGGCAGGGTTTTGGGTTGTTTTGGGGTTTATTCTGTAGTACTGATTGTATATTATCCTGCCCTCTGGAGTAGGGGAATAGTGTGTTTGTGTGAAAGAAAGTGCATCTCAGAACAGTACTTTATATTTTAAAGATAAACTCATGTTTTATGCCAAGCTAAAGGCAAGTTAGACCACATTCTTGTGGAAAACAGCTTCTTGAAGGTCCACAGCTAGATGACCCACATCTCTTTGAACAGAAAGGCTTAATACATCTTCTCTACTCTGGCCTAGTAACCTTATACTCTACAAAACAAAACAAAACAAAAAAAAAAAAAAAAAAAAAAAAAAAACCCAAAAAAAACCACCCAGAGACAGGTTTTTCATGATGTTATTCTGAGAAAGAAGATTTTAGAATGGAATGCAAAGGAGAGGCACTTTGAGCTGTTGTTTTTTTGGTTTTTTTTTTGCTGGAGTCTCAGCTGTTGATTGATGCATCTGTGTTCAAAAGAAAATTTCTTGCATTGCTTCCTGCAAGTGTCCACCTGTAGGTATGACATAATTGAAGGTCAGAACAGAAAACAATTTTGTCATCCAACCAAATACACAGCTATCTTAATTCTCTCTTGTAATTTGAGAATCTAGTGTGTTGAGAAGTCAAGGTGAGAAAGAATTTTGAAGCAAGATGGGTGGTTTTGGTGTAACTTCAGAATTTATGTTGCATTCATTACATTTTGAACTATACTACATTCCTTGTGAAAATCATGCTTCACAGACTTTTTGCCGATTTCAATGTTTTGAAATGGTTTTCAACATTTTTGCTGGGCTTTTTAAACTGATGTACATCTCAATTTAATTCATAAAAGTTTGTTGTCCTTCTAACTCCAGTAAAAGTTAATTTTATTGAAGTTGCCAATTAATGTTTTTTTGCATTGCTGTAATATTCATTTTTATTCTGTAAATTGCAGTTTTACATTTCAGTTGATTCTAAAATTATATGATTAATTTACTGTTTATTTTTTCAAAGTGCAAATTGCAACTGGATATCTGAACATGAATTATGCAAATGCACATTCAGTTTAATATTAAAAGTCCTAGTTTAAGCCTATTAATTTCACTAATATGATTCATATCAGCTACAGATATAAATTTATTTGAAATGCTTCAAGACTTGCTCATATTAAAGCTCCTAGGAATTCAAGTAGTATTTTTTTGCTCCTCCAAAGATGCTGAATATGTAGAATAAAAACATATGAGATGAATGCATCAAGCCACTGTTATTTTGGTGATTGGTAGTCAAATATTCAGGGAGTGGAACTGAAGACCTTCATATAGATACATGCATAGTTTCAATTTGTATATTATTTCTTCCAAAGGAAAGGTGGTTGATAATGTGACCCCAGACTTCTATAAAAGATAAGAGCAAAATAAAAAGACTTTTGAGTTACTGCTTAAATAAATGGCTGTACCAGCAGGATAGGTATTTGATAGTGCATGTCATACATTCCCCATCTGTTCCTGTGTGTTGCTACAAAAATGACTGGATAATGATAATGAAGAATTTGCTAAGATGATGGCTGGTGTATTGTTTATTTTTGCATCACAGCAGTGCAAATAGATACATGTAAAAATTGTAGTAGTCTTTGGCAGAACAACCTCAGTAACTGACCTTTTTAAGTTTTTAATTCATACGTCTGTGTGAGCCTGTAACACTTTCAGTCATGATAGCATTTGAAAAAAATTGTAATTATTATTATGAAGATATACTGATAGCACTCAGATGAGTCCTGCACTGTTACGTGCATAAGCAAAAGTAGAAAGGAATGTATTTCATTAAAGGAGTTTTAAGTAATAGTACTTTACAAAGAAATGTTTAATATTAACAAAAAAAAAAAAACACAAAAAAAAACCTCACTATTTTTTCTGTTGTCAGTATGTGAAATTCAGGTAGATAAAGGTTCTCCAAAGAGGTATTATCTTCACTGTAAGTTTACTTACAGTAAGATAATGAAATCAAAACAGGTTTTTAGCTACTTAAAATTCAGAAAGGTTATTTGTTTGGTTTTTCTTCCTCTTTCCCTAATAAATTTGTATTTATGGAGAACATATTTGTGTGTGCTGTGGCCAGTAAATCTCTGGACATGTGTATGTAGCTGTCACTGAGTTCCCTGTGAAGTGATTGCCTAAAAATGAGAGTCATGGAGACAACACATGTACAAGTCTGGTATGTGCAGCTTCTTCTCTGAAAACTGCTAATCCAGATGAGTCCTAACACTGGTTTTACACTTCAGAAACTCTCAAGGATGAGAGCAACCAATACTGCAAATGATCCAAATGTGATCTTCTGTACAGGTTAATCCAAATATTATTCTTTGTTTTAGTAACTGTAAAATGCCACAATGTCCGCTTCAAACTCCTACTAGACTTCTACTGCATTTGTAAAATGCTTATCATGAGAAAGGGTTTTCTTGAATATTCACTAAAGCTGTCATCACAAGGAATATAAAGAAGAAGAAGTGAAGGGAAGCTCCAAGGAATTTAGCAGCTGAAATCTACATCTCTAGGGAATATATGCAAAGTTTGTTGAAAAGACTGCCAAAAGAATGACAAAACCCAAACTTCTGCACAAGCTACACCCCCATCTGTCAAATTTCATTTATGTTTTGAAAACAAACTTTCTCAACAGGGTTTTTTTTTCCTTTTTACTTTTTTCCAAAACAAAGTTGCTGAGAATTTTTTTTCAACAAAGAATTTTTTTTTCTAGCTTTCAGAAGCTGTCGAGCCATTTTCTGAAGTTACTCTGATGATTAGAAAATGAAAATAAATCTTCATTAAGACCTTGACATGGATGATTCCAGGACTAATCATTTAGTTTTTGTAAGGTTGACATAGTGAAAACAGACTTATAACAAGGAATTGTTGATTTTCAGTCATCATCATCATTACAATTTTCTTGGTATAAAATAATTACAAAGCACCTCCAGTGTGCACTGACCACTTTTTAACAGCAGTGTAGAACACCCATTATGGATTAGTATATATTTTCTTTTTAAAAATAGATAATTTGTGAAATACATAATTTATTGGTTTACCTACAAGGGGATTATGTAAAAACAGCCAGCAGAAGGGACAATTTTTTTTTCGATTAGTTGTACTTTGACTTTCCTGTACAGTCATGATGATGTAAAGAATCAATTTTCTTGAACACTGTTTTTCCATATACATTTATTCATTTACAAATGCAAAATAAGACAAGATTTTATTTCTACTGTATCTCATTCTATTTAGAAAGCAACATACAATCTCTAGTATCAGAGGAGGGAAATAATGAGAAAAAAAGTTAAATTATTTCAGAATAACTATTCATGAGCAGACTTAACTTTAAATGAAAATACCTAGTTCAAACCTTGGATCATGCTATATATAAAAGAAAAAAAAAAAAAACAAAAACCTTTTCTTTTTGTTTAATATTTTTCTTTGATCTTCCTTTTGAAAGGCAAAGGAATTTTTAATGTAGGCATTATTGTTCCCATTACCCACAGTTCTCTAGTGATTCATTTCTCATGGGTTTCTAAAAAATGCCTTGATATATTTCTCACAAGTTTTAAGACTAGAAAAGTAAAATTAGTAACATTCTGATGATTTTGTGAAATACTGTATTTTGAAGTGGCTTTTTCATTGGTCTTTACCATTTCCTCCCTTGTTTTTAGGGAGTTACAATGAGTCTCATATGAAACATGACTTCTCCAACCATATGGTGGTGACTGTGGCATATTAAATGTTTTAATACTAATTCTTCCGTATTTACTTAAGAAGAGCTAAATCAAGGCTGTGTATTTGTACTAACCACTTAAGAAGTATTTCTTACTGTTTAGGTATAACTTAGTTCTCAAAATGTGATCGTCAGGATGGTGAAACTGATTTACCTCAAGGTCTTAGAAATCATCTGGCCTTATAAAGAGAAGGCTTCTTTCATCTCTGAGCACTGCACTTGGATAAACCCCATTAAATAAGTAAGACTGTAGAATTGAGTACATCAACTTTTTTTTATATAAATAACCAAACCAATCATGGAAGTGTAAATGGCAGCAATGCTGGTGTCTTACAGGGCTAATTATTTGCTTTTTAAAGTGTTTCTCTGCTGCACTTTAGAAGGGAAGAGGTAATTACCCTAAATGTTTGCTCTGATAAAAATGTATATTGCTAACTCTGAAGATAATGCATAGGAGTGCCTTTTCAGTTTGTAGCACAAGCTGTTCAGGTGTCAGTAGTTATCAAGGTTGTCAGTCCTGTGTTGATTTGAGGAGCTGCAGGATCTTGGTAAGTTTGTCGAAAGTCTATCATGTTTCAGTCAGGGGTTTAAATTTTGCATAGCAAAACTACTTATTGTGATCATCCTTGACTAATGCATTCTTTACACCAGCAAAAAGCCATGAGACTTGGTAAAAGTGGCTGTGCCAGTTTTAGAGCATTCCCCATGGGCTGTCTTAAGGAAACTGAGAGAAGCTCGCTTGGAGTTCTGGCCTTGTGCCTCCTTGTTCGTTTTGTTGCTGTGTTCAGAACAAAACATCTCAATGAGAAAGTCTTACCCAAGTTATCTGTTTAGTGGAGATGTTTGCCAGAATGTGCTTTTGGAGGAGAGTTTAAAACCTTGGAGCTAAGCAGCTTTTTTATTCTCTTCAATGTTTTGGGGATTTTTTTAGCTTTAGGGTGGATATGTTGAAAGATATTAAAGAGTAAGGAGTCACAAGTTGTGCTGTATGAAATCAAAAGGGTAAATGTTTATTCATAAATATTTTTATATGGAAATGAATAAAAAATGTCATTTCCATGTCACTTACCTAGGTTTTCTGGGTTTTTTTAAGGTCTTCACCAGGACAGGGTTTTTAGGTTTGTTGCAATAGGATTTTATTTCCTGCTATATAGGTCAGTCACAGTTTACCTGTTCTTTTGTTTCCATCTGCATGTCTCTGAATGCTTCTGTAGAGTTATTTTAGACATGATCCCTTATTTCTCATATCATAGTTCTGACCTGAGACAATACTGTGATGTAGAAACCATTTTTGTTTAGCATCTGTGGTGTATGGATGAATTTCTTGGCAGTGGGCAGGAACATCTGCAACAATCAGACAAGACTTTTGAAATAGTAGGATTTTTATTCCTTTTAAGAAGAAAAACATTTTAAAATGCTCCACATTTATTTTCTTAAAGGTCTTGCTAGTCTGTAATTTCTGGGTGAAAAGACTTGCTTTCAGTTAACCTTTCAGCAAATTGTCTCTCTTCCCTTGGTCTTCTCCCTGATTCTAGTTCCTGCTGTGTCTAGAGAGTGTTACTTTGTAAATCTCTGCCTTCTTTTGATGTCTGTTGTGCTTCAACTGTCACTTAAAAAGCAGTCTTTTTCTTTACAGAATTATTTCTTAGCTCTCTTTTTGAATTTGCAGGAAACTGACTTACCCTGAACATTCCTTTGTACCAGACCCTGAACCAAACTAATACTTTTTTTTTTCAGTACTACTGATATATATATGTATATAATAACTTAGCCAACTGTTTAGCATTACCTAAGCAATTCTATAATTCTTGTTCATAACTTCTGTTGAATGTATTTAGGCTAAAATTGTCAGCTTTGAGCTCATTCTGCATCTTGACAGAATACTTTGAGCAAAATCATTTCTAAAGTGAACTGAAGTACTGCCATGCAGAAACTAGAAGGAGATATTCATTATTCTTTGTTGTGTACTGATACCCTGACCTGCATTAAATCATAGATGGAATTCTCACTTTACATACATAAGCACCATTCTGTTTATTTCAGTCTGTTCATATGGATTAATTCCAGCTGTGGTTCTCTTCCAGTAAATTCCTCTTTGGCTTGCAAGTGTATAAGATTGAGCCATTATAATATACACAATGGCTAGGTATTGTTCCTTAGAATGATGAAAGAGATGCTGTTCCCTAAAGGATGTTATTAAACCATTTCTGTAACTTCAGAATATGAGACAAAAAATAGCTACATTTGTATTGGCTAATTATGGTCATTGCTAAGAGCCCTGAATACAATGATCCTGCTACTTTATTTGTAGCTTGCTGCTTTCCCAACAATAATGATTCTTTTGCAAGATTGATAAAGCTGATTAAGGAGAGAGATTTCCTTTTCTCTAAATTCAGTAAAAGCAATTTTTATTGCTTTTGATATCTTGGTACCTCTGCTATCTTGGTGCCTCTATAATCTGCCACATATTAAGGAGTTTTCCTGTCTCTCAAAGATGGCCTTCAAAGACTCTCTAACTGCCATCTTAACCATATAAAGTGGAATTAGCAGTTTGATATCTTCTGAACATTCTACAAAATTAATTGCTAGCGAAATGCATAGCACCCTAGTACCCAGGATTTACAATTTGCAGCTGGGATGGAATGTCCTGATATTATTCATTTGGGTTATATTTAACACAAAATTAAGATTTAAGGTCTTTATTAATGTATAAAATCCAAAGTGAACTAAGCACACTTTAATGAAGGAGATAAAACCATAGTTAATTAATTTATATCAAAAGAAAAACCTATTGTGGCCTTTTGCTCCATCCTTTGTTCAACAGACAATGTAATCAGCAATGCAGCCCTGGAACAATACTTTTAGTTTCTAATTTTTTGGAGGGAAGATTCAAATTCCAATTTTCCTCCTGAAAAAGAATGTTAGTGCTCTCCTCTTATGTTCTGTATATAATATTTTGTAAAGTTAAGTTACAAACTAAGCTATAATCCTCCTTTTTTCATGTTAACATTTTACACACAAGAATTGATTTAACCAATTTAAAAGAAATAGCATACTAGAAAAAGATTGCTTACAATTTTCCTCTCTTGTATCTCTCTGGAGTTTTTGTTGGGTTTTGTTTGCTAGGGTTTTTTAAGGGTTTTTTTGTTTTGTTTTTATTTTTTGGGGTTTTTTTTAATCTGTGAATACACATGGTAACGTAATAAAACGTCTGTCACTTCTTTGCTTTGCCTGCACCCAATAGATTGTGCTTGAAAATATCTGCCTTTCTTGAATTCCTTAGACATTGTCAAGATAAGAACTAAGATCTTTCCCTTCTACACTGCTCCTGATGTCTAGCACCTCCAATTAAATCAAAGACTACAAACCCAAGAGTTTAACATTATTCTGTCTTCCCTTCTTCATAAGAAGACAGTTTTAGAAATTGTTAATTGGCAAATATTTCAAGAAGTGACACATTGAGTGGAATCTGGGTCTGTAAAGGGCTCTGCTGTTTTAGGGTGTGTATTTGCTTCCTCTTGCTGGATTTCACATCTCTTGTTTCCAGTTACCCAGAACCATAGATGGGGAATATTTCATTGACATGAGTTACTCAGCATAGATTTTGGTTATTACTGCCTAATTCTCCAAAATGCATAGAGCTAAGAATTCTAAGGGCTGGCAGTGACATGTCTGATATATAATCTAAGAAAAAGTCTAATTTGGACACTGTAAATCATGAGATTTATAAACAGGCTAATACCAAGACCTTCTCTCATCAAAGGCAGTCAGTCATGTACCATTTACCATTCCAGTTAAGTGCCTCTCACTGATGACAAGATGCCACTAATCTTTTCAGATGCATCTATTGTTTTTGTTGTAGATGAGTAACACGATGGCTGGCCCTCACAATTACGGGATGGATGCTATGTGTACATTAAGAGAAGTTTTATTGCTGTATAGTTATGTTGCTGTGATTTGTTCTCCCCATAGTCCCCTTTCCCCTCCCCTTTGTATGGCTGCCTCTGGACAGCCTTATCAGTCAGGACATGTGAGGAAAGGGGTGGGGGACACCTGTGCCTCTGGCATGGAGTATCCAGGAGGAGCCAGGCCTGTCTCTGGACAGCAATCCAAACAAGGTGATCTCCTCCTCCAAGAACGAGATCCCCACTAGCAGATGGCAAAGGAGACTTGACAGACTTTGGGAGGACCAGGCTTGGCTGGCACAACCCCAGGGGTATAAAAGGGGACCAGCCATTCCATAGATGAGCTGTGCCTTTTTCCTTATGTTGTATTTTATTCAGCTTTAATAAACCTTTGAAATTTTAAAAGTGAGCGTCGTTTCTCACATTATGAAGCAATGATATCTGCTGTCAATTTTTTTATTTTTTATTCATTAAATGTTTTTAATGAAAGAAACTTGAAAGCAGATTTAACAGAACTATATTTTTTTGGTTTTTGTTGGTTGGTTTTTTTTTTTTCTAAAATAGAGGCTTAAATGTCTCCTGTATCACAAACAGGGGGGAAAAAAAAAATAAAGCACTTCTTTGCCCTAATTTTTTCTGTTTTCATTTTTCATCTTCATTATTGGAAAAAACAAAGAACTACAGGCTTCCAGGATTTTAATTGCTGTTTATTAAATAGTACATCTAACAGGAAGATTATAGGATTCTGTAGTCATTCCTGTCAATTTGTGATTGTGAATCAAATGCAGTGTACACTCTTGCAAATGATCCAAAACAACTAGTGACCAGTTTTTAATGGCCAAGTGGTGGTTGCATTGCAAGACAGATTCTAAAAACTAATTTTATACCTATTAATACTATTAAACTTTGACAGCTACAGAAGATTTAAGTTAGATCATCTTTGGTTCCAGTTCAATTATTGTCTTTACTACATATTCTTTGTTTTAATATTCAGAATGTATCAATATTATTATATATTGCTCTTTTTGCATGTAAAAGGTGCTTTGATAAAAACAAAGTGTTTAATAAATGAATTCATTGGTGAAAAGAAGAAAAGTCATGCAGGTGACTCTGAAGTCTCCTGCAGTTCATAGTAACTACTGTAACCTAAAGTCCTGCATGTGTAAGGGCATAGGCACTTCTGCTGAGTATTCCATGCTAATTAATTAGGGATAAGATCTCTGATCTTTTCCCTTTCCGTCTTCTTGTGAAGAAGCATTGATGCATTATTAGTGATTGTTTTAAACACTGTAAGACTCTTTGGCTCCCATAACTCAAATACATTACACAGGTGCTTTAGAAGTGTTTAAAGGCTACTTACAACATAAACTGATGCATTAAGGAGCATTACAGTTTCAATATACAATTAGCATTCAAGTCAGATGTATGAAATTGCTTTTTTTCACTGGCTTTTATTCCAGTCTCCTGTTATTTTCCTCATGTTTTTCAAAGCCACTAAGTAAACAAAAATGCTGCAATAATTGGAGTTGTATTTGGGCAGCTGAGGTTTAATGATAGTTTCGATGTCAAGTCTTAATGTTGTTTACTAGTTAGCCTTGCTTTTGGAGTGAATAGTTGTTTTCTTTTAAATCCTTCCCCCAATATTCATGAAATACAGAATCCAAATTTCCTAGTCATAGACTGAATGTTCTGAAGTTAAAGCTTCCAGTGAAGAAGATGCAAAGTGCTTTGTAGATGATGGATCACATCTTTACAGTGTAGATGATTTTTCAAAGGGTGGAAAATAAGTAAGATAAATTTAATTATTGTGTATGGTTTTTTTGAAATTTCCTCTTAGTAATCGAGTATGCATTTATTCATGTTATACAAGCTATTAGTGTTTTTGAGATGAGTCCACTCTTACCTGGAGAATGACTTCTCTTTTGTTTATTTCTTTTATACAGAAACATTTCAGGACTGTATTTTCCTAGTAATTGATTATCATCTCCAAAATGATGTTTCAAAAAATAACTAAACCCTAAATACAGGAAGCTAGGCAAATAAACTTTTTTCCCCTTTTGATTTGCATGGCTTAAGAATGCTAACAATTAATCTGCAATCAGACAAGATGGTAAAACTCATAAATTCTATCTTGTTAAGTCCTTCATTAGGTGGTAAATATATAATACTGTGTTCTTATTGCGAAGGATTTTCCTGTGATGAAGAATAGTGTAAGGTAATCCTCAGCACAAGAATGTGTGCAGCTTTGTTCTGTGTTAAAAAGTAGAAAAGCTCATGTTGTTTTTATGAGAGGAAGAAAACAGTCTCTGTTGCTTTTTATCCTCCGTCTCTTCCCGTGTTTACAGTGCCACTGCTGAGTAATCAAAGTCATCTGGAAGTCAGTGTTCTAACTCTGCAAACTGGTTTAGGCATTTTCATCACTGCTTATTTAGTCCAAATTCCTTGTGAAATGGGCCTTGCTTGTTTTTCTACCTAAATCTTCCACTGACAGCACTGCTTAATCAAGGGAATTGCTGTTATTGAAACTTGGCTAATACGAAGGGTCTCGTACCAGCAGTTGCTCTCTGTCCTGCCAATAATTGTCAAGCTGCATTTGTAGCTGGACCCTCTCAATATTTTTAGATACATTTAAATAGCTGGAAGTGAGCTGAAAAGGAAAGAAGGATATTGAAGATAACTTGTCATGCCCAGTCTAATTATTCGATGTAACAGAGGGAGTGAGGTACATGCTTCCTTCAAGGTCAGGCACTGCCAGTAACCATAGTAAATGTTGGGTCAGAAGGAAAAAGAGAATATTTCAGAGATTTTTGACTTGAAATTTCAGTGTTTCTGGTGGAGGGAAAAAAATATACTTCGTAATGCTTGTGTTGTAACTCATGGTGCAATATCACTGCAGCTCTAGGACATAAGTTGTTGTGTATAAACACTGAATTAGTTTACAAGATAAATGATAGAATTGCACATCTAATTCCATACATAAAAATTAAGAAAAACAAATTGTTCAAAAGTGACACAGTAGGATGTCTCAGAGTATATTAATTATTTTTTCAATTTTTTACTTTAAACCTGTGTAAGTGTGCTTAATTACAATTCTCTGGAAGGAGATATTGTTAGGTTGTTCAAAAGCAACAAGAATCACAGAACCTAAGGTTCTCTAAAGTCTGGATCTGCAAGTGGACCTCTGTTTTATTTCATAATGGGCAGTAAAAGATGTTTTTCATAGTGGTAGAATAATAGCACAAAAGCAAAAAATATGTATTCTAATTATGGCTATACAAAAGTTTTGCATCTGACAATCTTTTCAAAGCTTGAAAAAGTCTGTAAAAATACTTTTTTAATTTAAAATTACAAGTCAATCTTTAAAATATTTAAGAGTTGAATAGCTGAGATGCATCAAAAAGGCACTTATTTGTTCATATGCCCCAAAGAAAAAAGGGCCATTGCTTTGCAATTGTATATGCAGGACTGCTTATGAAATTTTTACTGTCAAAATGGCTTTGTGTTCTGAATACTTACTTATGTCTAAGCCCACAGAAACCAGTTTGATGCCAGTTTCCATGTGACAAAATAAAGATGTAAACATGGAGAATACAAGAGAAACAAAGAAATAATTTTTGAAGGCAATTATTAGTATAGCAGCCTCTAATGGTCTGCATATAGAGTTGTGTCAGTAGTCTTGGGGAAAGAAAAATAACCCCAGGCAGGCTTTATACTTGTTTTAGGAAAATGGTACTTATCTACCCCAGAAGAAGATTTTGAATATGAAATATTTAATATATTAGGAAATGAAAAGGAATTTAACAGTACTAGGTTTTAAGGATATATTTTAAGATGCCTAGTAAAATTGCCTGGTATCTGACTATTAAGTAAAACAACCAAAAGAGATGTATTTTGTTGTAGTAATTCACTATTTTTTTTGTGCATTAGTAATAATAAATTCCTATTGATTCTACATATTTCCAATGGCTTCAGTAATATAGAGCTTCTCTGCATGGTCTTTGACTTAATCTTATTAATCTGCATAGGGTTTGTTAAAATCTGATATTTTAAGAAATTGGGAATCTGTCCTGCTTCTATAGATTTTTTTCTTAGTATTTCTCAGAGGCTTGGTAGTAATTATATTTGCTGTAGAAAATTTGATGCAATGTGATGTTGCAGCTACAACCTGCTGAAAGCAGAGGAAAATTAAAAAAAAAAAAGGCATTAGAATAGAGTGTCAGGAATACTAGTTGATGGGGGAAAAGGGTGGGAAAATGTGACAGCATCAGGTTGTAGTTTCAAGAATGAACAGTATTTGTTATAGAAGTCTCAGCAAAGTTTGACTGTCCAGGCTGTCTCTTCAGTCCTCTTCCAGTTTCCTGAAGCCTTTTTATTTGTGAAAAATGGCCTAGGACTCATCCCCATGACAGAAAATTCTTTTCTGCACATTGAACTGAGGAATATTGAAGTAGTTCTGGCAGCTACTGAGAGACTTGTATAAAGATCCAGCTTTCAAATTAGTGCCTGGCACTCAAAGTGAAAAGCAGCATAAAAAATGCACCTCCAAAAACTGGATAGGACTGCATTATATTTTTTTCTTCCAAATATTTGAGCTCCACTACTGTAGTAATTATTAAAGTTTTGTTTAAAATGTGGGTCTGTTGTTTTAGTAGTAAATGCATTTGGAAAAAAGCAGTCAAGGAGAGTTTGTTGTGGTTGGTGGCAGGGAGACGAAAGACTCATTTACCAGAAATACTGCTAGGTTCCAAACTGAAAGAATGTTGCTATTATAATAGTTTATTTAGAATGACAAGGCCCTGGATCACATTTCTTAATCTTGAAATTAAGTATTCCTCTCCCTGGAGAGGGAGTGTTGAGTGGTCTGTGTCAGTGGGGCTACCTTGTACATTTGTAACCCTGTCTTGTGTCAGAAAGTGAGTGTTGTTTCTTGTTGCAGATGTATACCAAAAGTTTCAAGAAGCAGTAGGAAGTCTCAGATCTTGATTTCTATTGATCAGCTAATGACTTTTTTTTTATGTCTAAGCAGTCTCCACTTCTCATGTGATATCAGACAGCTGTGCTTATGTCCTTTTCCTTTTTGAACGAGCCATCTAGTTCTGAGTCTTGCATCTTTTCTTTGGCAATCTATCTCTGAAGCTGTATATGTAAAACAAAAAAAAAACTTATTTTCTAGGTCCTAGTTTATTAGGACCTGTTTGGTTATAATACTAGTGGTTTGCAGTCAATATTATTTAACATGAACTTTTCCTGTATAAAGCATGTTTTCATGTGACCAGCCATTTTTTGTGCTCTCAGAGCAAACTATTCTATTTGAGAATAATTAATGTGGTACAAGTTTATAATCATGTAGTACATATTATTTTGTGAGATGCAAAACAACTACTTTGTTCTATGTCTTTAGAAGACTGTTAACTAGATATTTGTCATAACTTCAGTTTTGGTGAACATACCACAGACTCTTCAACTGTCTTAAAAGTCTGTCCTTTTTTTAAGCAGATTTCCTTTTTTTACCTAGAGAGCTCTCAGGTTGCTTCTATAGGGCAAGCAAAATACAAATTTCTGTCAGACTCATATGCAAGGAATCAATCTCCTTATTTTGGGCCACAATGCTGTCAGATATTTCTGATCCTTTTTAGAATTGTTCTGTGTCTGTAGTTACATTCTTCTACAGATTGTAATCATCTGATTACCTTATAGCATATTGAAAGATTTTTTTTAGGTGCAGAATACCATCCAAATGGTAAAAAAGGACAAAATAACAATGTTGTGTTTTAAGGACAAAAACTAAATGTTGTGACTTGGTTATAGCACCTGACAAATCTTGCTGGCATCTCAAATATTAACCATCATTCCCTACAAGTTCTCCTCATTTGTTTGTTAGTAGTACAAAATGTTTCATCCTTAATTTGATTATGCAAAATCCCAACAACTCTTACTGTGGTGAATCAATCCTTGAAGTCAGCTATGTAGCCAAACTATACACATACCACATTGCTGATTTCACCAACAATCTCTACTGAACTTTAGCCCTAACTTGCCAATTTTAAAATACCACTCGATCCAATGTTACCTCATTACTCAGTTACTCAGCAGGTGAGATTCCTGGGTATAAATAAGATGTAGATGCCTCCAGAGCCTGTGAAGACTTCAATTCTATCAGCAGTTCTCTTCTGTTCATCTTTTTGGGTTTGTAGAGCTTGGTTATATGTAATGTTTTGCACATTTAAGAATCCATGTGTCAGCTACTTGCCAGATGAATTGTGAAAGGAATGCACTTTTTAAGCAGCATGTCAGGAGTGCTATCCTGATTTTAGAACTTGGGCCTCATCAGCAAGGTATTCCCCAGAAACAAAATATGTTTCAGGAGAATCAGAGATGAGGGCAATTCTGTTCATGTCTTTAAATGAACTGATTCACAGTATATTGTAGGATTTGGAGGGGAGGCAAAAGGCATCATAGTAAACAGGTCAATTGTAATGAAATAAAGGAATAAAATGTGGGCATGAATAAGAAGCACAGTTCTTCATCCTTCAAAATAAAAGCTACATAATTAAATCAAATTATTTATGCTAGGAGGAAAAGATAGGATTAAATTTCTGATTGGTTCCAGAAATGCAAAATCATAGTAATTAGACTTGTGTTCTCAATATTAAAATCTGATTGTTATTCTCTGATAACATTAACATTCTCATATGCTTAACAGTGCTCCAGTAAGGTTAATTCTCTAGCATAAGACTACCCTATATATCAGTTCTCCAAAGCTGTAGCAGATTAATTATATTTTAGTCATGCAGTAGTCCCTACTTGTGTGGTCTAATAAAACACATCTTCACTGCTAATCCAGACAAGTAATTAATGATAATATTGACACAAGAAAATAAATTATTCTTTGAACTGTGTACACATAAGGGGCTGCACACAGGGGGTGGAGGCAACAACTGCTTAATGGGCAGCTGCCACTAATGGATTGACTGAAGCAGTGATGGTGCCTCTGACAGAGGGAAGTGCTTAACCCACAAAGTGAGAGCAAGGCTGCTGCACTCTGGATTTTAGAAATGGAAGAAATGAACCTGCAGCATATAGAAAGGCAGTGGGGTTGTCAGCTGTCTGATGCTAAATACTGAGAGTCTTGTAGTTCTTGGTGAGTTAGATCAGGGTTTGCAAAGCCATGTACTGCATATATAACTAATTACTTGCTGTGAGGATCTGCTGTGCAGGTGGATCACCTCTGACTCTTCAGCTGTTTGTGCTGTGAATCTCTTCTGAAGTAGCAGACTGTGCTGGGATCCCTATTAAACACCTTTCTTCTGCCAGTGATGTTGATCATTTGATTGCTCAAACTAGATGTGCTATGTTATAAGCCAGCTGTGCCCAGGTGGCCAAGAAAGCCAATGGCATCCTGGCCTGGAGCAGCAATAGTGTGGCCAGAAGGACCAGGGCAGTGATTGTCACCCTGAACTCAGCACTGGTGAGGCCACACCTCAAGTCCTGTGCCCAGCTCTGGCCCCCACTGCAAGAATGACCTTGAAGGGCTGGAGCAAGTCCAGAGAAAGGCAATGGAGCTGGTGAAGGGTCTGGAGCATCAGTCCTGTGAGGAACGACTGAAGGAGCCTGGAAAAAAGGAGACTGAGGGGAGGAGACCTTGTTGCTCTTAGACTAGGCTTAGATATTAGGATAAATTTCACTGAAAAGGTGGTCAAGCATTGGAACAGGCTACCCGGGGGAGTGTTTGAGTCAACCATCCTTGGAGGTTTTTAAAAGATTTGTAGATGTTGCACTTAGGGACATCATTTAATGGTGCCCTTGGCAGTGCTGGGTTCACAGCTGAACTCTGTGATCTTAGAGTTTTTTCCCAACTTAAACAGTTCTGTGTTTATATCATCCTTATTATTCTCTTGTTGCCTTTTTGTCTTATCCATAAACTGGATTATGTGCACTTTGTGTGGCAGTGACTGATGCTTGCTGGTGCTTCTGGAGCTGAGTCTCAGTGAAACTCCACCTATACATTCATGATTTTTGCATACATTTTGCTTCCTTTCTCTGCTTTTAGAACACATTGAAGGGTAGAATTGTATAATAAGGTTGATATTCAGAAAAGTAAGTGTAATCTCTGCTTCACTTAGCAAAGCATTTTAAACATGATGCACTCGCTTGGACAGAGTCCTCCAGTCTGGCTGTAATCTATCAAAGGGCAGGAGGCCACATACCTTGATGCACATTCTTTTTGAGAAATGCCATGTAACTTCCAGTATTTTGTATGAGACTGTGAGCAGTGGAATATTGCAGAAAACAAATCTGCTTCAGATTTTGTTTAAGAATAATTTAATTATTTATGTATTATTTGCTAGGTGACATATTCTCTGTGTCTAGCAACTCCCCAGTTCTCCTGCACAGATAATGAAAATATTTCTCCTTTCTCTGCGTTTCCTAAGTATTTCAGAATTTCAGGAAAACAAAAAGCTGGAGAACCAAGAAACTTGTAAATTAGTTTAGCTTTTCATCAGTAATGTATTCTACAGGGCATTAATATTTCCTTTTCTAGTCATAAACATTCTGTAGCTATTCCTCTGTTTTCTGTTTCCTTTCTTTTTTCCTTGCAGGGTTCTTTCTATTGTTTTATTGTCTAGATTTTTCTCTGTGTGTCTTCTACATTGTATTTTAAACTCCTAAAGTAAATGGTTGCCATATTGTGTTGTTTCCAACTGTTTTAAACCTTTCTGTTCTCAGGAGGAATTCGCTGCCGTGCTCTGGTCTCTGTGCTTTCCACAGTCAGTGTAAGACAATATTCCCAGTGGCCCCACTTGTAGGTAGTGTGAAATGAGAAACTGGCAAGTAGTGCTCTGTTGGGATGCAGTTATTACACTTTGGATCCCGGATGATTAATAAGATTTGGGTCTAGAAATGAATATTATCATAATCTGATCTCTCCTGTATACTTGTATGCAATATACCTGTGGTTTTTAGAAGTCATGCTCTCAGCAGCAGTGGTGCAGCTAGAATGCATTTCCTCTCCCCCTGCACTGAAAATGTCACTTTTAGACTAAGAGACTTGCTGTGTAACCAGACCTCTATAGAAGAGAACAAAACTTGTCTGAAGAGTTAATCTCTGGCTGTGTGTGTCCTCATTATCATCCAGAGCAGTGATTAATTTTTCTAAGAGTTTAGAGAGAGAATGCCAGTATGATTTCTAGTAGTTGTGTAATTAATATGGTGATGTATTAAATTTTTTGACTGCATAACTTTGTATGCTCTTGTTTAAAGTGCTTGAGT
Source organism: Erithacus rubecula (assembly GCF_903797595.1). Lineage (NCBI taxonomy): Eukaryota > Metazoa > Chordata > Aves > Passeriformes > Muscicapidae > Erithacus > Erithacus rubecula. The sequence continues at coordinate 34,574,382 of NC_136687.1, read as the reverse complement.
AGCTGGCATTTTTCCTATGTGTTTGTTTAATTGAGCCTATTGCTTTCTCTAAGAAAGGTTTTCCTGTTTGAAAATCAGGAGAGGACAATGTTTATCTTCTTGTGCTAAACCCATGTTGCATAAATTTTTTGTATCTGGCTACTCTGACTTTTGTAATGCTGCAATCTCTGCAGGGTTTCTAAAGCTTTCATCAATTTTTTTTCTCTTCTCTTTAAAGCTACCAAGAGATAAAACAGAGAATAATTGCTGTCATAATTACTGAAATTGTTTACACAGCTATACTATTTGTCAAATTTCATTCTGCTTAAAAATGGTTCTTTATAGATCCAATTCACCAAGCATCAATAAAGAATAAGGACAATTAAAATTGAATTTTAATGCAAATGTGGCCTTTTCCCTGTTCTGCATGAACACACATTTATCAGGCTCATAAACCCTCCTGTTGACAGCATACCATTGAAATAACCAAGAAACAGCCTCATTGTTATTGTTTCATGAGCCTTTGATATCAAGATTCATTTCCCTCCAGAAAAAGATTGCAAAAGGTCAGTAACATGTCATAGAAGTCTGTTCCAAAACAGCTTGGGGACCTCTTTGCCTAAATTTGCAAAGTCTGCAACATTGATAGGCCAGGTCTGTGCAGTGACTTGTTCCAACAAGCATTTAACATAAAAGTGAACCAATCCTTTATTCACATATTCCATTATTACTGAAAAGTTGTGATTATGGAATCACAAAATGGTTGGGGTTGGAAAGGACCTCTCAAGATACCTCATTAAGTGCTGTGGCTGAGCTTTAATACTTGTATTGCTTTTGTAAATTAATTAAACCTATACCGATCACTTAAAAAAAGGACCAAATGAAAATTAAGTTTTCTGGTATTTTTTTAGGACTGCAGTTTTAAATAAGATTCTTTGCAACCAAACAAATTTTCGGATCAACTCAACTGACTAAGAATATTAAAATATATTTTAAAATTCTGTAATGGGGAAATGTAGTTGTTTAAATTTTAAACCACACTGTATAGACTTATACTTAAAAGCTGAATGTTTATTTATGTACATTAGGTGCCCTCAAGTGAGGCCTCTGAAAGGCAAATTATGAGTTACAAGACTCATTCAATTTTGGGAAAACTTAGTCATATTTCACAATGAGATGTAATAATAACTTCTGTGAATTCTAAAATCATAAGTGGCATTTAATGGATTGATGTTTTATACACATAGCAAAAATTGGACAAGTATCAGTCTTGCTAGGACCAAGCAATTCTTTAATGTGCAGGGAGAACAGAGGTTAGAATGAGCAGGACAGTTTGTGACTGAGCACCTGTTGAGGTCCCAGAACAAACCTCCAGCTCTAGGTCTGAAACACATGCTATGCAAGTTAAGGCAGAAGGGATAAGAAATGGAATGATACTTTTTTTAAGTATGGATTTATTTTTTAAAAAGCTTTACTCCTTCATGAGAGGCATGAAAATTATTTTATGGTTTTCCTTTTCTGTGTTACCTGGTAGAGGCCAGTAGTGATCAGTAGTGACCTCTTACAATTCAGTACTAAAACCCAATACCATAGCAGTGATTTTAGAGATTTCATTGTCAGGAGCTTAGTCTCCTTTCCATCCAGCAGCCAGATTCAGAGGGGAATTAAATGGTCTCCTGTACTTAGAGCTAAACCTGCTCGCTACATACAATGCTGGATTTGGATTTTGTAATTGTAGTTAAACTTTGTGATTAAAAGCAAGAAAAGCTTGACATCATGAGCATTTTATTATATTTAATGAGCATTTTCTATTGTGCCATTTCTATACAGTTGAGTGTAGGTGTGTTTTGGTTAGAAGAACAAACATATGAGTTGGTCATAAATAGATATGATATGTCCTAGCAATAACAATAACCATGTAAAAAAGTAATAGCCTTATTCCAGCAATGGTAGTTCTTAATAGACTTTCATTGCAAGCATCATCATCATATTTTTACAGAAAATGTTGAACTGTTGTCATCTAAAATTGTGTCCATGTTGACCTGTTTGCCCACAATGTGTGGGTGCTAAGCAGTAAGACTTGAGCTGTGCAACCTGTACTTATTACATGTGAGCCCCACAGGTGATTTTGGAAGGGCAGAGCTCATTCTGAATGCTGAATGCACAATTCTGAATGCATGCACAATCATAATTGTTAGCATTTTTCTACAATAATACGCTTTACAAAGTCACAAGTACTAAAGACTCTCCTTAGAGCTTCAAATAGTGTGTTAATGAACACACTAAAGCTGGAGAAGGAAGGGAAAAAAACTGTGTCCCTAAATTTTTCCTGGTAAAATAAAAGCTACCTTTTTCACTTGTTTCATAAAGTATTTATTGCTGCTGACAGAGTGAATGAGAATGTATCTACCTTTGGGAATTACATTTGGAATACAGACATGGACTCATTTAATTTTTACTATACCTAAACAACAAAATGATTTCCTTGCTTTTAGAGAGAACTTATATGATTTCCCTTCACTTTTGACAGTCTTTTAATTTAGAATAGAAATTCCTCAGATCAACTTCCTATTTTGTCCCTCTTTTGCTTTGTAAACCCTTTGTTTAGGGTTAACATTTTAATTCTACTGCTGAGAAAATGTGATGGAGGATAAAGGGATCATTTGATCTCACAAGATGAAAAGCACTTGTGAGTTCAGAAGTCTTCTATGTGTTTTGAACACAAAAAATGTCACCCTATTATAACATGATATATAATTTAGCCTATTGGGAAGAAGAATCTGTAACTTTATTACATAGCTATTGGAGCAGTGGATTTGAATGGGATTTTTGTAATGAATAATTGGTCCATCTCTGTAAGAGAAGGTAGCATTAAAAAGTCCCCAAGCATTCAAGTCAGGCAAATTTTACTTTTTACATCCAAACCCCCTCCAAAAAATCAACCCACAATGTAAGGATACACAAGTAAAGTGATGTGAGAAGAAGGTTGTTTTCTTTTTATCAGTAGATATACAAACAATAAAAATACGTGACAGTTAAAAAACAGCATCAGGAAAAAATTGATGTGGTTAACTTCAGTTAGGTTTCATGATGGAGGCTGAAATCCAGGGCAGGCTGTAAGGGCTGGGTGTGCTGTTTAGTAGTGGCAAAGTGATCATCATTGTCAGGTTAAAATATTTTATGAAGACAGCCTATGATGTCCTGATGAGGACACATAAACTCTTCATGTTAGCTTCATTCTATTTCATACTAACTTCCACTGATGACATGTGATATGTAATTTGCTTGATGCTTTTTATATAGGTTTTCATAAAGATTCCAAGTGGAATTGCTAATGCATCTTTGTTGCTCAGTAAGATAAATGAAAACAGTAGTTATATAAATATTGCCAGTTGTAGATATTGTTCCCAGAGTCCTATTCATTTGCATCCTCCTGAATTCCAGTTACTAAACTAACAGATTTGCTACCAGGGGACATTAATTAGGGATGGCACTACTTCAGTTCTGTACACATTCCTATTCAGTCATAACTTGATTACTTTTCATTTGCTTCTAAAAACTGCATTATAGCAAATTACCATAGCATGGCTTCTGACATCGTTTTCTCAAAAATTAAAATACTTGTTATCGGTATACTTGGGTTAATTTAAATCCTTAATCATTCTGGATTTCATTATTCTCTGAAGAAATGCTTCAGGAATTACTAACAGCCCAAGACTGCTGGGCTGTCATCATTAAATAAATGTTACCTGTGCTTCAAATAATATAGAAAGAACTGTATTATCATGTTGGGGGAACCAGATGTTAAGTTTTTTTTAATTATGGAAAATATTTTTAAATGGATTTTACTTAGTTTGCAAGTTTCTACTTAGTTGCTTACCTGGCATGGGAATAATTGCTGTAATGTGTAATGATTTGATTATTTATACACCTTAATTTGATCAGCTCTGAGCATTGATTTTTACTTACTGAACTGATAGCAAAGATAAAGGCATATAGCATTTTCCAGTGAAGGCATTCTATATCTATTGAAGTTTTTACGCCTAATAAAACCTTTAGTGGGTAGAATTCTACTTCAGACTGTGACAGTAACTTCTGTTGCTAACACAAGTGCCCAGAGTGCTCAGGTTCATGTCCCTGTGCTGTTGCACAGCACAAATCAATGGGACCTTGCTGAGCCTTTCACAGTCAATTTCAGCCAGGTCCACTTGGAGCATTTTTGGGCAGATTAATATTGCTTGCATAGTGATTGGTTCTATGGGTGGATTATCCTATACAGAACTTGCTGGCTAAGTCATTTTCTCTAAGGTACAGTTCTGAGCTCTTTGCCTGGATCATTGTCTAATCATTTTTATGTTCTTCTTCACAGTGTCCTGAGATGGGCAAGCACCCTAGCCTTGTTATAAGCATGGTGAACATACTCATGAAATGTAGTGAAATCTAACTTTAATTCAGTATTAAATTTTTTCAGACCACAGTGGTTAGTTTTATCTGCCCTGGCTCTATAAATTTTTCTCCTATATTTAGACTACCAACCTTGCTGTTCAATGCAGGTAGAAAATTTGGCAGTCTGCAGAGTAATGCAAAATGCCATACTCATCAGCTAATCACTTCAGAAAAATAAGAGCCCCGACTCACCAAATATCAGCTCTTTTTCTATATTTTACTGCTGTGGTGGCCTCTTCAATGCTGTTTAAATGGAAGCAGGCATGCACTTGTAAAAAAAAAAAAAGCTCCCTGTCATCCTATTTGACCATGGTTTGGCTCACTTAATGAAATATTCCTGCTCTGAATCAGCTTACTTTTGCAACCTGATTCTCTGCAAAGGCATCACAGAGAATGATTCAGGGAGTGATGGAGGTTGGAGGGAAGGTACAACTAGAATAAGTTGCCCAAGTCTGTCAGACAGTTTTGAAATATCTCCAAAGATGGTGACTCCAAATAGCTAATCATTGTGGTGATTAGAAGATGGCAAAATAGAACTATATAAAGAAAAAAGTTTCAATAAGTAGCCAGTTTTATGGCAAAAGTATAGTCTCATAATAATAAAGCTTAACTTGAGCTTTATGTCATCAATAAAGATTCTAATTAACACTGGTCCCAGTTTTGGACCTGGAGAGACATCACTTATCACTGATATCCATTGTAACTCTGCATTGTTGAGCACTACTCTATGGATGGAACTGTCCAACCAACTTCTTATCCACCTAGCAGCCCACCCATCAAATCCTTCTTCCTCAGATTTAGAGGGAAGGATGGTAGAGGCTACTGATGGCTTTACAGAAGTTCATATCAATGCCATCTGTAGCTCTTCCCTTGTCCACTGATGGAGTCACACCAACCCAGAAGGTCACTGAGTTGGTCAGGCAGGACTTGCCCATGGTGAAGCTGTGTGGGCTGTCTCAAATCAACTCATCTTCTACATAAGCAAAATGATTCTTCAGATCATAGTCAGCTATAATGGATTATTTGATAATGTTTTCTATATAATTTCAACAATTCTTTTTCTCTGTTATAACAGTTTTCAGACATCTGATGTCTGATTAGATGAATTACAATTTTATTTTTTCTTACAGTAAAATTAAAAGTAATTCAGGTCCACTACCTCTCACTACTCACAATTCTGATAATTTCTGTGTGCTTGAGCAATAGTTTTCGGACTTTCTGGTCATGAAGTGCTTCTCAATTTCAATACTGAACCGCTGGTTTTACAGTGAGCTTTTCTATTTGAAAGATGTTTCCATGATGTGGTAAAGAATTAAGCTATTTTGTAGACAAAGTTTTAATATGTTTCAGTTTATATTTGAAAGACAGGTAAGAACATCCTCTGATGCTCTAATTTCTATTCTGATTTCAGCAGAGGGAGGCCAGGGAGTAGAACTATGACTATTCGCTTAAGTGTTTAGCAAAGCAGTCTTTTTCTACTCCAATATAGGATTATGTGCTATACATATCATAGGCACTAAGGCCCTTGCCAGAAGCAATGGGAACTAGGAAGGAAATTCATACCCAGACATCAGAAGGTTTTGGTTAATGGGGCTCTGAACAAAGATCATCTCTCACTTTTCTTTAAGCTTTGGCACAGTCATAGCGTTCTTGAGGTTTTCTTTCATACTGCTTTTCATGTCTTCAATTTAGATAAAGGTGTAATTTGGAATGAAATAATTTGAAAGTAATTTTCTTTTAGCAATATTATTCTCACTCATTTTTATGTACTCTTTGTAGTTTTCTGTCCTCTGTTAATAATTTTTTTCACACAACCAATAAAGCATGGTGTAAATCTCTAATTGTTCTCTCTTCTTTTTCTCTTTCTTTTGTGAAAAATCACAGAATTTTACAGGTCTCCATTTTATTGCTTTTCCATTATTTTGCTTGCTATCTAAAACACAAATAATGGTGGATCTTTCACCACAGTGGGTTTTCAGTACAAGGCAATTGTGATTCAGGGCAATGCTTCCTCTTCCTTCTTCAAGTTTCTTCTGTAAGATGGCAGTATATTATTTAAGCACTGATGCCCCAAGGTGGAACTTCCATCTCCTGTCACTGTTTGTGTTGGGTGGAAATTGAGTTGGTAGGTTTGGTTTGACCCATCTATGTCAACAAATGATGATCTAATCCTCTTAATCAGAGATCTTCAAAGCATTGGGTAAACCCCATTCTCATAAGAGTGAGCATTCCCATATGCAAAATAATATTTCTAATTTTTGTCTTTTTGGAAAAATCTATCTGCTGTTTGTGAGGCCTATTAAGAATAGAAATGCTGTTTATTGCTGTGTCTTCTTTGGCTTTCTTTTTCTTTTAGTGTGTCTTTTAAACCCATTGAGCATGTGAGTGAATAATTCCACTTAACCTTTTGAAGAATGAAAACTGAATGTGATGTAGACTTCACTTTGCCTTCTTTCATTTGAGCAAAAGTATGTGGAAAAGTTGATGTATGCTATTTCTGAAAAGTACATTCAGAGTCTGCAATGGTCATTCAATGTAAAGCTGCTTATGTGTTTCAAGAAGTTTATCAAAGTAACTTTACCTGCCCCTTAACTTTGTATCTGAATGAAAGAATCTACAATAGAGATTTTAAAAGATATGTTGCACTGAGACAAAAATCTATCTGGTCCTTTGAGAGGTACTGTGTCAAATTGTTTTAATCTTAAGCAGTAGTCTTAACCGTATGGGCTACAATTCTGAGTAAAATGGGGGAAGCATTGTCAGCATTGTAAACTTAATAAGGTGGGTGATGTGGATCAATTTGTTCTGTCCTTGATTTTCTGCTTCTATTAGAATTCTGGAAGATCATTAGTCACCTCTGGGATGTATTTGATCAATAGGCTTGGTTAAACAAAAGAGGTGAGGTCAAGCGTGATCTGAAATTATGAAAAATGTGTATCCCAGTGGGCTTTTCACTTTCCAAATTACAAATGAGGGTAAGTGCCTTTTCTCTTTTGATTCTGATTAATTTAATTGGCTTTTATCATAATGATAGCCTGCAAGAGCTTAGTTTTGCTTGTTTAATGCTGTACTGCACTGTTTAAAAGTAGTATGTTAAAGTCTGCGCTATTAGTATGCATGTTAAGGAATTATAAACTTAAATGATAGTTTTAAGAATCTAGTGTACAATAACCTAGAATAAGGCAGGGAAGTGCACATCTTTCTGATGACCTTTTTTCCCTTCTGAAGATGATGGTGTAGACTTTATTTTGTATATGCATAATTTCAGGCAGAAAATAATCCACCTGATTCACATCCATTATTTATGTACATACATTTATTATTTGCCAGCGAAGAAGCTGTTGTCTGGTTTTTACAAATGGTGCTGTTATGGTGGCATAGAAAAGGGTGGAAATAGTCACATTTTAACTGTTAACCATCTCCATGTTTTTCTACTCCCCTTGCTCTTCAGTCCTTGCTTTTTCAAAATTTGTCAAATAGCTCATTCATTTCAAGCGATGATGTAAAGCAGAAATTACAGATATATGTAATAATATAGGTTGCTTATCAGTGGCTCTGTTTTTTTCTGTTGCTCCCATTTTCTTCTTCAGGTCCATTGGTTTGTGCAGATTAAGTATGTTTTATAGCTTAAAGATGCTGTTTCTGTCTACTTAGTTCCCCATGAAATGAAAGCAATGAGTTTCATTGTCTTTATTTCTGTGCAACTCACAATTAGTTTTATGACCTATATAGAGCATGTCTGTGTCTTATAAATCTAGTCCATAAATCTCGCTTTTCTGATGGTTTCTGTGAGTCCCTGGAAATAGGATATTACTTAATTTTCTTATTATAACATCATTTTCATCCTTTAAATTACTGCTGTCCTAAAAAAAGCTGTCAACACATGTAGCAGGGTTGCAGTAGCCAGATCTTAATCTGGAACTTTGGTATCATTCTCTTTAATTAATAACTAGTCATTTTCTGCTTAGGCTCCAAAGACATGATTTTGTCTTGTAAAAGACCTAGTTTTGCCTTTTTTATGCAATTTTTGTTTACAAAATTTTGAGTTACATCAAACACTTTACCCATAAAGCTTAACTTGGTTTTCATATTTTCAGAGCTTATATTACTCAGTCAGCATTTATCTTAAAGATCTGTACCAAGTTCTTTAATATAAAGAACTTACTAATGAGTTAATTTTTTTGCATTTGTCTTGGTTGTCCCAAACAAATTAGTTTATTTTCATTAACAAATTAAATTCAGTATAATTATATATGTTTACCACAACAGTTTCCTTTATTGATAGGCTTCACAAAATCTTCATTTCCAACTCCAGCTGCTGTTTATGAAGCAAAAGCAACAATATATTTTCTTTTAGACACAGTCACATCAGTAAAGGAAGATGTGCAAGAAACTATTTGAAGCTGAGTGTGGGGATTTTATTCAGTCAGTACAGGATTTCCCAGAGTTGTTCAGTTATTATGGACATATTGACAAATACTGTGGACATATTATGGACACTCTGACATGTGCAGACATTGAGATAATGTACAATCAGATTTACAAAAACAGAATGTAGATTGAGTGCATCCAAAGAGAAAACCCTAAATCATGAGCAGTCATCAGGTCTTAATCGAATGGATATGAGAAATCTGTTTTTCAGCCAAATTGTATTGCTGACGTACATTTAGATACTAATAATTTAGTATCTAAATTACTATAAACTTAAGTGACTATCACTGCTATTGTTTCTCTTGGTTTTACACATGGAAAATCAGATGGGGCAAAATCCCAAGGAAGGAAACCTCCCATTCATTTGGTGAAAAGGCTGGACTGTTTTCTCACTGCCACCTCAGAGAAAAGAGCATTTAAATTTATTACTGGGAGAATAATGTTACAGGAGAAGAAATGAAGAAATGTTTTTCATTGAAACTTTTTAAAAAGATGTTTTTCAAATATATATAACACTGGTTTTCAGACTTTTGTTGCAGCAGATGGGTGATGGTTCATTGGCCCAAGTACTGCCCAAACTCCTCTTATAGATTCTTCTGGGATCCTTCATGGCTAACCATTGACTTTGTCATCAACAAACTAATGTCACTGTGCCTTTCCCTCTTAGTTTTCTGGTTATTTTTTAACATATAGAATGGTATAGGTTCTAGGATTCACAATGGCAAAACTTCACTGGCAATCTCCTTAAGAAATAAGGATGTTTTCTTCCCCTCAACAGAATGTGTTTCAGTCACAGCATATTTATACATGTCAGGTCTTTCACGTTAGGCTGTGGCTTACTAAATTCCTCAAAAACATTGTGGAAGTCCAAGTGGACTATATTAGTTCAAAGCTCAAATCAGTGCAAAGAAGTCTGAAATTTTGGGAGGGCAGGATTTCCTTTTACTGGAGTCACGCTTAGTTTTTCTGGAATTATCCTGGTGAAGTGTCCTTCAGCTATACATTGTCATAATTTGTTAGTGAAGCCTGTAATTTCCAAGGTGTTCTTTTAAGTTTTTTCTGCAAATTTCTAGCTGAAGAGAGAGTTTTGAAGCCTTTCTTTTCCACAAAGAGGGCATCTTTCATAGCTTTTCTTACAAGTAGAGCTAACAGTGGTGTAGTTAGGCTGATCTGAGGCTTTAGTGGGGCAAAAATCAGCTCTCTTCAATAAAACAAAACTGAATAAATCCTTGGAACACCTCCTTGTATGATGATCTGTGTGCAAGGATTTATTAGCCTTGTTGCAGACTCTATGGGTAACTGTATACACACACACACACACTCATATATAAATATATACATATATATTACATAATTGTATGTGGAATATAAATGTGTATATTATATTATATTTATTATATTATACCTACATAAAAGGATATATTTGTGGCTGTGCATTTACATTTGTTTCTTTAAACTTGTAGCACAGTAAGTTTTTCTTGCCATGTAATACACATAAAGGCATTTTTTTTATTATGCTGAGTTTTGGAATGTTGACCCATGCAAGTCTCATGTAAGTATAAAGGCTACATCTGAGACTTTTGTAACCCTGAAAATTAGGGACCACAGAAACAAAATAATCTGCCACACCAGAGAACTAAGTTGGGTTTAATGTCTTACTTGTGCCATTTCTTGCTCAGAGTCTTTTCTCCCTAGTGCACTGCCTCTGATTGTTAAATTCTTTTTATCGCTTTATTGCTAAGTGGAGGTCAAGTCCTAGATAGAGAATTACCATAATAACTCTTTGTAGTACCTAATTAGGAAGCACATTGCTTCTGTTATCCACACGTTCATCATCTACTCCATGCAAATTGCAACAGCTCTCTCTACTCCAGTTTTGGATGCTATATAATAATAATGTTAATCTATAAAAATAAGGAAACTACTACCTAAATCTATACAGAGAAGTATAGATAAATATAACTTTTAAAGCCTTTAAGCAACTTTTAATACCTCAGCACTGAGCTTCTGTATCTTTTTTTTTCCTTAATCCCGGTCCTGTAATTACAGGAAGATTTGTAGGACTTATAAAACACATTATTTATTTTTCTTCTGCATTTTTAAGGAAACAATGTGGAGTAACTGCTGTTGTAAGTGCTATCCACATCAAACTGATAAAATTTGTTTTTAAAGAAATTTTAATTCATATCTTTGTGTATTCTTTTTTTCATAACAATCTAGTGTCTTTGCAGACACATTTCTTTCACTTTTTATTATCCATAGATTAACTTTGGAGAAAATATGAAATAAGAGAGGAAAAAAGTCAGGGAAAAGAAAAAAAGGGGGGGTGGGGGGAAAAGGCATCATTTATTTCCTTTATATTTCAAAAATATCAAATTCCTCTAGTTTGAAGTTACTCATCAAAATCTTTCTGTAATACCAAACAGGGAAATTAACAGAACTAAACAGAGAAATCCCAGTGTTCAGCTGCTGCATATAAGTTCAAAAATTTGGATATATGTATGAAGCCACAGGATTTCAGATATAGTGAAAATGCAGAGGATCATACACTTTTCTAAGCACATCTAAATTATCTGTGATTTAAAAAAATAACCATTTAAAAAGTAGATTATTTGAAATTACAGAGAAGAAATACTGTCAAGTCCTGCAACACATTCCTTTAGTCCACAAGTATTACTGGAATGATTGAGATAGGAATTATTTCTGACCATTAAATAATCATTTTACACACTGAAATGTGAGATTTGATTACCATTGTTAAAATAGTTTTCACAACTACAAATTAAGCTGGAAGTTAAGATATTGCTGGGCAGTTCTTCCAGTCTGGGAATAAACAGCTTTCTCTCCTGTTCTCCAAGTGCTGGCTCCCTGAAAACCTCTTGTTTAGTCTGGGCTGTCCATCATATGGTGCTTTGTTCCTAAATTGGCTCCTGACTAGATTTACATGGAAAATTGTTTCCAGGTGGCTGCAGGGATAGGTGCTTTCCTTTACAGCATATAATAGAAATTAAGCTAATGGGTTGCATGTGTCTCCTGTGAGCCTGAGTATAAAGGTATGGTTTCCACATCATTGCATTAAAAATTTATTTTAATGTTTTTATTCCTCTACATGGATGCAGGTACTTTTTAATGTAGAAAGTCCGTGTACTTCAGGTAAAGCCTGTGCAGCTTTATAGCCATTCCACTTGAAATTTAAAACTGATAATTGAGGTGCTACAATTTAGACTAAAAAAATTAAATTTTACTCTTCAAGTTGATTAAGGTTCAATTTTAATAAGAATATAATTTTTAAGACAAAATTGTGTGACATTTCTGCTGTGTAAGGTGATATGGTCATATATTGATTAAAAAATTCTGACTTGATGCTTGTGCTTAAAATGTTTTTATTGACTTAAATCAGTCTCTAAGAGTCTTTAAAGAGAGGTGGTGCAGTCTGCAAACAAAGCAGTTAACTCTGAATGTTGTTTCTGGCCTTTTCACTTAGCCTAGAAATATAATTAGGAATTTCCCCTCTCCTAGTGTACAACTTAAGTGGGAAATCATATATGTAAAATTCTTTGGTTTACATGTTATTAAGAAACTCATTTGAGATCTTTAGAGAATCTTGTATACACAGAAGAAATACATATTTGCATCCATTTGTAAAAACAAAGGGGACAGATACAGAAAAATGGAAAATTAAAGGCAATCAGCATAGAGTCTTACCATTGTTAAACATAGAAATTTAAATTGTAGCTGTTCATGGTTTTCTGCATAGTTAGTTCATACTAGTGCATACCACAAATGATTACTGCTCTTCTTAAGTTCAGAAAACTTCTGTATTTTGACATTGTCAATTAAATCTCCCTTCATGACAATGGTTGCATTTAAAATTATCTGGCCATACTGGGTTATAATGTTATTAAAGCAGTAACTCAAGTAGCAATAATTTAAATATTAAAAATTCTAACATTTTAATTGAAATATTAATAATTGCAACACTTTTAATTTGATAAGTTCTAGTGAATTTATTGCTCTGATGTGTCTAAGCTTATAAAGAAAAGAATGTTGGGTCCACTTATCTTTTGGTTTTGAAACCTAAATTGCTTTCTTTCCTAAATAGACTAGAATAGTGTGAAATATATTGGCAATAATATATAAAAAGAGTATGCCATGTTTCTTGTACAGTTATATCTTCATGGCACATTTATGAAGGATTTCCACAATAAGAATGAAGGCTATGGACAGTATATCTTTAGAAGAATATACTTGTAGGACCTCAATCAGTGTGTTTGTGATTTGATTTAATTTGTATTAAAAGATGAATAGAGGTTGCTCACTTCTTTAAGGTGCTTTCATGTTTCTCTGGAATTTTTCATCCATTCCCTGATGGCTGTGAAACTGATCTTGGAATAGAAAAAAATACATCAGATTCAGTCCTCTAAAAGTCAAAGCTATTCATCCTAAAACATGTCAAATTTTTATCAAAGATGTATTAGTAAGAGAGAAGATTCAATCATTAGAAGAGAGCTTATTTAATAACTGCAATATAAAGTTTCTTATGAGGTGAACCCATGACTGATACTGAGACCTCATTCCACAGGTTTCTTGTTTTGCAGAAATACTGGCAGGTTTCTGTCAGTGTAGCCATCTGGTTTAGAACTTGCACAGTCTCACCATCTTTACTGTAGGTATAGTAATTACAATTTTTTTCCCAGCTGAGTGTGTGCCTATTGAGTACACACTGATAAAGAAAAGGTGGGGGTTCAGAGTAAAAGTTTCACAGTATAATTTTATTAAGAATGAATGAGATGTATGCTTTTTGCAATGCAATATTCAGAATGGTTCTGAGCTGTTTAAAGCTGGCACTGTCTTTGTGCTTTATCATGCTCGGTGCTGACATTTATTTTATAAAAATGGAAACATTTTCAATAAAGCATCTTTAGTTTATAAAACAGCAATAGAAAGCCCCTTTTTGTTCCTTTTACCCAGTTCCTTAGATTGCAACTAAATACCTTGGAGGAGATGGTATGAATTTCCGTATCCTTAATCTCATTTTGTAATTTTGCATCTGCAGTTATTAGTGAAAAAGTACAAGAATATAGTGCAGCTACTAAAGATGGTGTCTATGATGTAGGGAGCACTTATCTGAGTAGGGAGCACTCAGATTTGTTGCTCCTGACTGGACCAGTTGAGAGCAGTTGGGTCATTGAATGGCAGGTCCCCTTTTTTATCAAGCATAAGTTTTCCTTAATGCTACAAGAAAACTGCCTGAAGACATCTTCTTTACTTTTTCTTTGAAATCTATCTCATTTTAGCCTGCCACTCACATGTGATTAAGTTTTGATTTATGACTTAAGACTGTACCATTATATATCATAAAAGAGCATCCATATACAGCTTTCCCTGCAGCAGAATTTTTCTTCTAGAACCTCAGAATTTTATTCTTAACTGTTCATAATTCCATTTAAAAAGCAAATTCTCCTTCTCACTCTAGGAGAATAAAAGGTGATGTTTCAAAGGGCCAGTTCATTAGGTGAAAACAAATATGCCTACTTTTGTTTTCTGGTTATAGCAAATAGAGCTGAATGGTCCTAGTTGTCTCTTCCATAGAGCATTCCCTTTAGATGTCAGACTTATGAGAACCCTGCTTTGTGTGACTGAATTTGTTCTAGACTACTGAAGGGTAGAAGAGTAGATAGTGTCTAAGCCCATCAAAAGTTTCGGTTTTAAATTCAGAGAATGAATTTTTCAGCCTAAATATGAAGTAATGCTCAGAAGTTTTACAATGCACCATAGTTCAGAATCCAAATTTTCTGTTATCCTTAAAAGAAACAGCCGTGATCACTGTAAAAAGTTTTCAAGTGTGTTTACAATTACAACCATAATTCATTCCATCAAGAATCATAAAAAGAGATTATTTTTAGGAATTATTGAGCAACACTCAAGTTCTGAGTGTTGGAATCTAAGTGTACAGACTCAGCATCTAAAAAAGGTGCATTTCCTAAATTGTTTTGAATTATTCACTCTGCTGTCAGCTATTTGTTCCCTAAAACTGAGGGATTATGCCATACTTTGGTATGTCTTCCTTTATCTAATTGCATTTCTTTGCCCTTTCTTACAAAGTATTTTCATTCACCTCTCAATCCTACTGGTTGGTTGCTCCAGTAGCAAGGACTGTCAATGACTGTGGTTAGTAATTATGCTGATGTGGGCAGACAATCCATCATAGTGGATTTTGCATGTGGCACCTGATAATTAATCATGGGGCCATGGTGCAGAAACTATACAGCAGAGTAGAAATTTGTCTTTTAAAGGCCAGTTCAGGGTTGTAATATAAAGAATAATGAGCCCATAGCTGGTAACTCCTGTTTACCAATCAATCTTACTATTTTATCTTTTAAACTCTTCTGTAGGATTTGATGAAATCATCCATGGAAGTGATAATAATAGTAGAAAAAAATGCACATTTAAAGATTCCGCTTTTTATACTCTGGGGTGTTATTTTTTATGCTTCCATCAAGTACACAGTAAGAGGAGTCAAACACTTGATAAATTAGAAACCGGATATTTTAGTTTTGGCACCAGGTAAAGAGGGAGAAATCTGTGCAAGGTTGGAAGGTGTTGCTGATCAACAGAAAATGCCTGAAAATAATATGAGTTTTTGTGATCTTGCTTTGGTAGTGTATTTGGAGATAACTGATGGTCTGCCAAGGCATCTCCACTCATTGAAATTGTTCATTGAAAATGTTCTTTCTTCTAAGGATTCGGTATCTTGGCTATAGGTTGTTGTTTGAAAACCATTAAAAAGCATGAAGTGCTTTTAGGCTTGTTCCTTGAACTTGCCTAGTGCTGGCTATGGGTGTTCCCATAGACTTTGTAGCCCAGTGTTTTCAAAAGGATAGAATCCCTCAGCCACACTGTCCGTAGTTGAGAACAGATTGTACTTATTTGCAATAATAAAGGTTTATGGATATTTGGAGCAAAAAAGAAGGGGAAAAGCCAGCATTCATTTTTGGCACTTGACAGTACCATCTTACAGCTTCTCCTTGAAAATTTTATTATATCATTATATTGTATTTTTATCTATTTACATAAAAGCACAGCAGCATCCTAGTATTGCTTTTGGATAAAATTCCATGTATGTTAATTATTAACACAGTATCATTTACAAGTATTGTCTGCTCTGCTTCTTAGACAATTTCTAAACATAAATATTTTGTATCATGTATTTTATCGAATGCAAAGCCCTGCATTCATCATCTCATTATTTTGTAAATCCCCTCTTTAAGTGTCAGAGCTCCCACAATGTATATGACCCTTTCTGTCTCTGTTTTGAGTGATAACTGTATTATCCTACTTTTTTTTTTTTTTTTTCTATCCTCTCTCTTTTCTGTTCCACTGAAAACTTTTATAATTTTATCACATTGTACCAGAATGTCATTTGCTGTTTGGGGCACTTCTGTACGTTTCTGTTACAACTGTTCTCAAGCTATTTCGCTCAGAATCTAAGTGCTTGAAATCCATCTTGGTTATTAACAAGATTTCTACAATATTGATATATTACATATTAAATAGTAATTCTTTTGATGAGGTAGAACCTTTTCAGAGATATTGTTGCCTTATGATGAGAAAATAGTGAATTTTGTCCTGTGGTCTCTGGATAAAATTTTGCCTCTGAACTTCTGTGCAGCTGCTGCCTATTGTTGAGCAAATCACTTTCCTCTCTGTGTTTGTCTCGTGGTCTATTAGGTGTGGCAGGATCAAGCTCATCTTTGACAATTCTAAAAATGAATTGCTCTTATTTAGGCACCCTAAGCAAAAATAGAAGAATTATCCATGAAAATGATTTAGCATAGAGAAGACCCTAATTAAAGATCTGTCATCAAGAGGATGAAAGATAAGAGAAAGGTGCCTGTTTTTTACCCTTTTACTAGAAGAGTCTATCATATAGCTGGGATCTTAATCTGATCAAAGCACTGCTCAGTCAGCAGGAAGATCTGTGGAAAAAATACAGGAGCAAACAGGGAAGTGAAATCCAGATATGCTCTGATGAGGACAACACATCTGGAATTCATTGTAAAAACTTCTAATATTGAAAACTTCAGAGATGCACATGGTTTTGTCATCATACATTGTGAGGGTCTTTAATGAAAAAATGTTTATTTTTAGTGATAAGAGCTGAGATAGGTTCTCTGTCTTTTTTTTTTTTTTTTTTTTTTTTTTAAGCTCTGTCCTAAACTTCACAGAAAGAATTCAAGGAAGAAAAGAGATCTCTCCCAGTGGTTTGTTATTCCATCACTTCTCAGTTGCATTTCACAGCTTCTCAACAAACCAGTGCTTTTTACAGTTTAGTGCCACTTCTTCCTAAACTTTTATGCCACCCTGTTTCCTGATCTGCTCATCTTCCCACATCATTGTGTTACAATGTTAAATGTATGGAATGAGGATAGGAGTACAACTCACTGTTCAAGATAAACTCTTTCTGAAATTATCATCATTTTGGTCCTTTTTTTTCTATTAAGTAATATTTTGTCTATATCTAAAGTATTACCATCACCTCCTGAAATTCCTTTTTTTTTTTTTTTAAATACTACAGCAAAAATATTTTCAGATTTGGGTTTTATAAAATTTCAGTTTTTCTCTACAATTACAAAAGCCCTGATACTTGTTAAAACATTGTCAAAATTGTCACTGTACTTCCTATAACCATGTCAAATGGCTATCCCAGTGGTCTGATTTTACTTACTGGCAGTCTTTAAAACAAAACAAAAAAGCAAACAGTAAAAGTAAAGCAAGAGAAAGGAAAGAAAAAAGAAGGGTCAAGAAACAACACCTTATTTGTTTTTTCTCTTCAGTGGGAATTACTTAATATAGTTAGGCTATTTCCCTGTCCTGACATAAAAATTAGATAGATAATAAAATATTACTGTCATATCTACTGACTTCATTCTTTTTTTAAAGCATGAAAAATAGTATGAAATTAAATGTGTGATAAAAATTAAAATGCACAAGTAAAAACATCACTGACGAGCACTTAAGGATATCACAAGTGGTTATGCTCTAAGGAGAGCTTTAAAAATTGCAAGGCCATGATGCATTTTAATTAAGGCAAAGATATCTGTAAAAAGAAGGGACTGCAAAGCTGAAATGGTCTGTGAAACTTTTGTGTAAAATATTCAGATCTTCATGACTTGCAGCCACTATACTGCATGGTTTTGCATTTTCCTTTGCTTTGCCTGAAGCACCAATCCACCTCTTGTATCTCTTCACAAACCTTCAGCCATCTATCAAGGAGCTTCTTTTCTCTGGTCCTATGGTTCTTGGCTTGTGTCTCATTTAAGTCATTAGAACCACCGTAAGAAAAATAATAATAGAATGAATATTTTTAAATACTTGAGAGTCACTATTTGCCTTACTGTTTTAAAAGAGCAAGGAGATGGGTAAGTGTTCTAAGATTAAATACAGGAAATGTATTTAGAAGCAGCAAAACTTCGCCCAAGTATCAGAGGTTGTCTGGTTTATTTATGAGTTTTGCAGATTGCTAAAACTTCTTTCAGATTCCTTTTGTGCTGGTTACATGCTGTTGGGCAAAAACATTAAAATAATTGCCATAGTTTGAGGGGTGCAGATGTCACCCAAGAGGATTTTTTCCTGACCCTTCATCTGGTGGCATTGTGAAGTCACCATTGTGTCTTTCAGTATTTGGGCAGATGCTGAGAGGTGATTCTATCACAGGCAGCCATAAAGCAACAGGAATAAAAATGTGTCAGATTGACCTGCATGAAGCTGCATTAATTAAAATCAGTACACTCTAAACTGGCAGAGGGACACTAATTAAATGCTAAGGTTAAAAATGTATGAGTTGGCATTGCAGTTGTCATTAAAATATTATAAAGTCAACAGACTCAATGTTTTGAGACTACCAAACAACAGATTTGGCTGCACTGTTAAAATTAGGTTTGTAAAAACCCAAGTTTCTGTAGCTTTGTGTATTGAAGGAGTTAAAAATTTGTATGATGACACTAAGCATAAAGATTAAAGGTAGAGAGTAGTAATGCTTCATAAATTTCAACCCCACAAAGTTCTACTAAGTTCTACTATTTCTACTAAGTCTCTCGAGTGCAGCCTACGTCTATGCTAAAAGTATTAGCACAAATGACAAATCAGTATAAAATAACCCATAAAAACAAAATTCTCAGCTGTATTTACCATGGATAAATGTGTTCTTTGGGTGTAGCAGAAAGGTCTGTCATTGCATCCTCCTGCTTAGCATTTCTCACTTATTATGTCTACAGTGTCAGTTTTTAAAGGTATGCTGTATCATTTACATGTGAGGTTTTTTTTTACTGCAGTACCTGCTGTAAGTCAGTGGTATCAAACCTGTGATCCATTTAAGTATGGCAGTTCTGTTTACACTATTTTTTTATTAAGAGCTATGTCCATATTTTTTTTCTTGTGGTTGAAAGAGGTGATGCTGGATTTATAGATGTGTAAGGTGAGGATATGGTGATAAGGGAGAAGGGCATTGGAGCTGGACATTTGTCAGAGGGGCAGAAAGAAATTAACAAATTGCTGCAGCAATGAGGCATGAAGAAATTGAGTCACCTGTGTCCAGTAAGACAGGTAGTCAGGTGAACATCTAGTTTCAAAGGTCCCAAAAATGTTTGGGCTTTTAAGGATGTTTTCCAAGCTTCAGTAGCAGTTTTACTTGGTGGGGAAGTCTAAAGGAGAGCAAACAATAGCCTTTTGAGTTGGATCAAAAGGAAGCTGGTTTGAACAGAGCACTTCCTGTGATCACTGCAGAATCCAAAGGTAGAACTACTGTGTGTTTCTGGAAACTGCATTGCAGGAAGAAAAATGATAAGGAATTTTCTTCATGCTTTGGGTTGAGAAAAGCAACATTGATATTAATTGTAGGAAGAACATTGTGGTGAATACCTTTTGTAGAAAAGGACACAAGGATTTGAAAACTTGACTAATTACTTCTTCTCTTCCTTACCCTGCAGAGTTTCTAGGACTTGAGCATAAAATTTGCTATGCGAAACAGGCTGAGAGCTGGTTAAGAGACAGCTTCTGATCTTTATGTCAGTCCCTAATAATTTAGGAAGGATGAGGTGGAGATCAAAGGTTAAAAAGGGCCATTTGACTTGGCTCCTATCATCTTTATTTCTTCCAAGGAGAATACACTGCACATTCTTTCTGAAGATTTTTAAGTAGCAATGCTACAGTCAAGCTTGAGAGAAATTAAGGGTGTTTCTTTTTATTCCATAAAGGAGTATTGCACAACTATTTCAGCAACAAATTTGGAAAGGGCATCATGTTTCCAGCATAAAGAAAATTAAGTGATTCAGGGGAGAAAGAACTGTTCATGTTTTCTGCAGCTTGCCCCCTTTGGGGACATTTCTGACAGTAGTATTTACATTTATGCCATGTTTCTTTCATTCTTATCAAACTGTCCAAGCAAATTGACAAATCTATGGATGTTGTTCTGGGGACAGTATGAGAATGTTCATTAACTACCAGAATTTTCTGTTTCCTCAGAAATAATCTAGAGGAGTCATGATGGCATGTGACACTGCCATCTGGGGAGGTTAAGGAAGATTGTTGTATTGATTGTCCTGTGAAAACATGGTTGAAATGGTAATGTGTCTCTAGAACTTCAGTTTTTCCTTAGGCAGAAAATTCTTTTTTTTATAAATACCAATAAAAAGTGCAGGGTCAAGTATAATTTCAGATGTAGCTCTATTTCAATGGCTGCTTAAAAACTATGAAAGAAACTTTGGATGCACTCCAGTCCCTCAATATCCTTCTTCTAGTAAGGAGCCTAAAACTGAACCCAGGATTTTAGCTGTGGCCTCAGCCATGCAGAGTACAGAGAGAGAATCCCTTCCCTGGTCCTGCTGTCCACACTTTTGTTGATACAGGCCAGGATGCCATTGACCTTCTTGACCACTTGGGCACATTAGTCTGGAATTAAACCCTGATATAACTATCAGATTAAAGGGTTGTTATTTCCCTCAATTTTCACAGGATGAATTACAATGGACATTTGTCCTTTGGGCAGTCAGAGCACAGCATGCTTTGACTCTCTTCTGTTAAGTACTAGTACTGTACATATAATTGTTTCTGCAGACTTTAAGAGCATGTTAGACTGTTTGCCATTTTAAATAATCTTTTTAGTGGTAATGTGTATGATATGACCCAGAAGTTAGTTTAATTAGCCTTTGTCCGGCAGGTTCATTTGAAGCTAAAATTATGGCATGATCCAGTACACTTAAACCAAGTGTGTACTAATGGCTTTATAATCAAATAATTAATTGAAGACTCTTAGGGACATTAAGTGAGATAGGTGCACAGAAAGGCACAGGCAAATGCCAGAGAAGAGTCTGTAATCAGCTCTCCAAATGTTTTTTTTAATGAGTTTTCCATTTACTCATAGCAAACTTGATGATTACTTAGGGAAGCACTCAGGTTTTATACTATATTATATGAGAAGGAAATCCACTAAATAAACTGCGTTTGGTGAGTCTGTAGAAGATTCACAGTAAGTTTTCAAGACATCAAAACAATGGTGTAATGATGTGGGACTGCTGCCCTCCATTAGGAGAAATGTGCCTTTGTATGCACAGGTTGTCACACTGGGAAAGCATTTGGTACAAAGCCACTACACAAAAGACATCACCCAGAGGGAAATTCCATACATGGTGTGATCCCAGCCATTAAGTACTGGGATTCTGTTGTCATGGTAGAGATATTTACTTTCTTGCGACATTTACAGGCTGCAAAGAAAGTAATTGGTTTTGTATGGAAGTCAGAAATAATTGATCTTTGACAAAGTTTCCTCAAAGGATTTAGAACTACAAGAATTTTATTTCTTTTTTGAAAAAGAGTGAAGTGCAAGGATTTTGTGAACTCACTAACATCATGTGTTACATATGTTAACTTGCAGGTTCTTACCATTGTCAGGTGGGTTTTCCTTCTTTGTGTTTAAAAAATCAACTGAGATCAATCTAATTATGTATTATCCCTCAGGCTTAAATAAATGTTTGTCAGCATTAAAGAGAAAAGCTGACCTCTGCACAGAGGAAAAAAAATTCCATTCGTTTTTAATTATTAAGACAGAGTAAAGCAAATTTTCATCTGCAAGTATTATTATGTTCTTCTGGAGATCACATAATACAATTTAATTCATAAATATGGCAGTTCTTAAGCAGAAACCATTTAAATTCTGTAAATAAATAATTGAATTAATGGATTGTAGTGAATGTAGCAGGGCCAAGGCCTTTATTAAACAGCTCTTTATTAATGGGGGGTCACAGGGAGTAGGCCCTACGCCTGCTGCTGCTGCTGCCAGGCAACGCCGGGAGGAGGTCCTGCCGATCCCGACGAACGTAGGGATGGGAGTCTCAGCCTCACGGACACGTCCGAGATCTCCATAGTGGCTCATTGGTCTGGGGGTGTCATTCTTCTTAACTGCCCTTAAGGTTGTGGTGATTAAACAGTTACAAAGGACATATTGCAGGTGACTTGGCTTGTTAGTTGAGATGATCTGTGAACTTGGGTTCGGTGTTGGTTGACTATTTTTGTGAATCTTTTCTTCAACAACAACTTCCAGTAATGGTGGTACTGGGAAACTTCTGGAGATTTACATATAGGGTGTGGCTAACTTGATAGGCAGGCAGCAGCAGGCCAGAAATGAGGTAAGGGAAAGGGCGGAAATGGTAAGGCCGGAAATGAGGTAAGGGGAAGGGCGGAAGGAGGAAGTAACTGGGATAGGGGAAATACAATAAACCAGGGTTTGAATTACATAGGGACTACATTTAACTGGGGAAAAGAACATAACAACTTGATCAAAGAACCAACAAACGAATGAGTGGATAGAACGATAAGGTAAGCAACAATCTTTTTAACTCTTCTAGCAATGTTGTTTTATGGTTTTCAGCTAAGACTTTTTACCACAATCCCCCCTCTTTCTCTTTGATCGGGTCTTTGACCCGCATCAAATCACAATTTTCGGTTTCTTGGGGGTATAATTTTTGTAGTTCTAGAAATTGGTTTAAGATTTCTTTAGCTGAATCATGTTCTGGGTTTTGGGTTCCGATCATCAAAATTTTAGCTCTCGTTTGATCAGTCATATTCCTTATACTGGTTTGTATAGTGGTATTTATAAGCCTAATTAGGCATGGGAGTAGGCATGGTAAAAATAAAAAGCTTATGACTGCACTTGCAACTAAAAAGACTACTTTTTTCCACCATTTATTTTTTAGGGACCAGAAGTCATCCCACCAGCTAGTGTCCATTAGAGGGGTCCATTGTTGGTTTCCTACATATGCTATTTTTCGGATTTCTTTAGATATGTTTCGTATTACTTCGCTTTTATCATCAATTTCCAGGCAGCATTCGGATGTATTAAATTTTCCACAAATACCTCCTTCATCAGCCAATAAATAATCTACTGCAAGCCGAATTTGATAGACCACTGCTCGGGTCTGAGTTAACTGTTCAGTAATGTGGTCTAATGCGAGGGCTGTTCAATTAGATATTATTTCTAATACTGCTTGGAGTCTGATGATTCGGTTCAGCATATAAATGGGAGTACGGTATCCCCACGACCCATCCTGTGCCCACGTAGCTGGCCCATATACTTCCATGATGCGTTCAGGTGTCCACACTTGTCCCTTCCATTTTTGAGTACTTCCTAAATTAATCATACTCCTTTTCTTTCGGTTAGCCCTTTTCAAATCATCGTACAAGGGAATTCCTAATTTATACCCCAAATTTTTGGGAAGTAGGAAGAATGAAGGTTTTATAATCCCAATTGTACAGCTCCCGGCCCAATCTCCTGGAAGATTGGTATATGCAGTGTCTCCGCATATCCAGAATAGATACTCGGGTGCTGTCCAAAAGGTTTGGTTGGTTTCGGTGGGACATGACCAATACTTGGATAATTCCTCTAATCCCCAAAAGGGATTTATTTTCTTTCCAGCACATTCATGTAAATCATATCCTTCGTGATAAACACATCCTTTTTCCTTTTGGTGTATTGTTCAATATTTGTTTGGCTCCTTAGGTATCCACCTTATAATTGACTTTTTTATAGTTAGGTACCTTTTGCAGGGCATAGTTCCTACAAATGTTCTATATGGGTTTCCAACTCTTTTAATACATTCTTCTCCAATAGGTTTATATTTTAAATTCCATTGTTCTTTCTTTCGTTTTTGCTTAGGTAATTGAGATGTTTGGTTAGTTTGCTTCCATTTTAGAATTTCCAATGGGCTTAAACTGATCCCTTCCCATGGCCAAATCTCAGACATTTGTGTATTACCGCATACCCAGCAATTGGTTATATTTAATTCTTTACTAATTCTTTCAACTAAATCTATGAATAAATTTTTCCCTAAAGGTATTTCCAATTCGTTTTCCTTTTTGGTATTTATTACTAATTGTTTTTCTTTGATCAAATCTATTAATTCTCCTTGATTATTCTCGTGTTCAAAGCAAAACCAGGCTTCCCCTATAGGACATTCTCCGAGCAACCGCTGCCGAAAAGTGGCAGTATTCTTAGCAATCCAATACGTTTTTCCACTTTCTTGACAAGTGGAGATCTGGGAATGATTGAAACAGCTGGGATTCACGTTGGTGTGAATTCTTATTAGGGACTCTTGGGTCTCCCCATCATATATCCGATGGTAACACTTGCTGCATTTAACCTCTTCGCTGCTTATCAGGTTATTTGTTAGCAAGGCCAGCAACACTCCTCTCAAGAGTCCGGTATGAACTGCTTTCAGTCTCACCCGGGCTTGCCTCTTGGAGGTGGGGGTCCCCTTAGGTAAGATTTTACTTTCCCAGAGTTCTCTCATCCCCTTTTTATACTAATTTAGGTGTTTTTAGAAAGTGTTCTGTAGGGGAATTGGTCCTTTATGGTTTGGCAAACTTCTAATTTGAGGATTTCGACAGAGGATTGAATGATACTTACAATCGGAGAAGGATGTATGATACAACAATTTTGTAACAACAAGAACTTTAGTGAACTACTGGGAACTTGAAAGACTA
Organism: Erithacus rubecula; assembly: GCF_903797595.1. Classification (NCBI taxonomy): domain Eukaryota; kingdom Metazoa; phylum Chordata; class Aves; order Passeriformes; family Muscicapidae; genus Erithacus; species Erithacus rubecula. The sequence goes on along the minus strand of NC_136687.1, from coordinate 34,549,491 downwards.
CTGCAGGTGTGCAACAACAACGTTATAACAACAACTAGAGTTAACATAAACTGCGTACAGTAACACTTTGCTTTCAAATTGGAACTGTCTAAGTCTTTTCAGCTGTCTTTTTCTTTTCGCTTAAACTTAAGTTGGAGGTCTGTAGTTCCTTTTGTAATGGTCCATTCAGGTGCCTTTGGCTGAAATACTGTGGAGTCCGATTCACCAGGGGGAGGTGGAATTGGTCCTTTAATTTGTGATATGTGAGTCCAACCTTTTTCTTTTGTTCTTACAGCAGTGTGTGTAGTTAGGAGGACTAGGAAGGGGCCTTCATACCTAGGAGATAGAGATGTGTGACTTAAGGATTTAACAAGAACCCAGTCCCCAGGGTTGATTTGATGAGCATTTGAATCTAAGGGAGAGGTTTGGGGCAGGTATCCTTTTTTCTTTAGTTGCTCTATTGTTCTTCCAATGATTCTTAAATACTCTTGGGTGGCAGCTTCTCCTTCTAGATAGTTTGCAGAGCTAAAAGGGGTAATTAAAAAGGGAAGCCCAAACATCATTTCATAGGGTGAAACTCCTATGTCTGCACGCGGTCTGGTCCTAATGCGTAATAGGGCAAGAGGTAGGCATTTGAGCCAATTCATTTGGGTCTCTTCAATCAATTTTGTTAATACATTTTTCAAAGTTTTGTTCATTCTTTCTACTCGGCCGGAACTTTGGGGATGCCATGGAGTATGCAACCTCCATTTCATCCCCAGTGCTTCGATGACTCGATGTAATATATGTGACGTAAAATGTGGGCCTCTATCAGAATCGATGTGATTAATTAATCCATATCTAGGAATAATTTGTTCAAGGATTATTTTTATGACCACTTCTGAGGTTTCTTTAATAGTGGGGAAGGCCTCCACCCAATGGGTAAGATGGTCCACAATAACTAATAAATGTTTATATTTTTGAACTGGGGGCATTTCTGTGAAGTCAATTTGAACACTTTGAAATGGTCTTAATGCTAATTCCCTTCCCCCATATTCAATTTTTCGCATAACTTTTTGATTAGCTTTTTGGCAGATTAAACACCCTTTAGTTATTGATTTAGCCAGATTATATATCCCAATACAAAAATTTTCTCTGAGGAAGTGGTCACATAATCCTTGAACACCCCAGTGGGTCAGTTCATGGATTTCTGCCAATACCTTTCTGGCTAGACTTTTGTTTAAAAATTTGCGCCCATCTTTCATTACCCACTCTCCTTGATTTCCTTGATGTATTTCTAACTTTTTTATTATCTTTAACTCTTCTTCACTAAAAATGGGCTTTGTAATTTGTGATTTCTCTGGTGTCTCATTTAATTTAAAGACTTCTATAGGCCCTTCGGAACTTAATGAGACTTCTTTGGCTATTTTGTCAGCATACCGATTTCCTCTTTCTTCTAAGGCATTTCCCTTTTGGTGCCCTCTTATGTGCACAACTGCAATTTCTGTTGGTTTGAGCAAGGATTCTAATACGGATTTTATTAAGGTTTTATGTACCAAATCTTTCCCCTTTGAGTTTAAATACCCGCGTTCTGCCCAGATTTTTCCAAATGTGTGGACTATTCCAAATGCATATTTTGAATCAGTGTAAATGGTTCCTGGTTTTCCTTCTAATGAGTCTAGACCTCTTTTTAACGCATAGATCTCACAACATTGTGCAGACCAATTGGATGGTAGCTTCCCCTTTTCTATCACTTCTAGCTCTTTTCCTTCTGCTCTTTTTACTACTGCATACCCAGATACCCTTTTTCCATCTACTACTCTAGATGAACCATCGGTAAACAATACTTCTCCATATGGCAACGGTGTACTTTGTAGATCTTCCCTTACTTTGGTTTGGAAATTTATAAGCTCCAGGCAATTGTGCTCTAGCTCTGGCAAGGGTTCCCCTGAGAGAAATTGAGCCGGATTAATACTTTTAGAGGTGGCCAATTCTAAATTACTTGCATTCATTAATATAATTTCATATTTTAGTATTCTGGCTTCTGTTAGCCATTGCTGGGCCCCTTGGCTGAGGATAGTCTTAATATCATGTGGAGTATATACTTTAAGTTTTCCCTGAAATGTCAGTTTTTGTGCGTCCTCTATCAAAATTACTGCAGCCGCAATTGCTTGGAGACATAGTGGCCATCCTTTTGCTACTGGATCTAATAATTTAGAGAGGTAAGCTATTGGCTTTCGACAACCCCCCCATTCCTGAGTTAGTACACCGTAAGCTACTCCCCCTTCAGTGTTCGTGAATAGTTCAAACTCCTTTGTGAGATCTGGTAAACTTAGGACTGGGGCCGAAGATAATTTCTCTTTTAATTCTTCTAATTGTTTTTCGTCTTGTGCAGTCCAATTTATGGGTTCAGGGTTTACTAATTTTTCATAAAGAAATTTTACACTTTGAGTATATTTGTCTAACCATAATTTACAGTATCCAAACAAGCCTAAAAGTTTTCGAATGTCATGTTTAGTTTTTGGGGTCGAAATGGCTAGTATGCCCGAAATTCTTTCGGGGCTTAACTTTTTGTATCCATTTCCAATTATATGACCAAGGTATGTCACTTCTGGTTCAACGAACTGCAATTTGTTCCGGGATACTTTTAGACCCTTTTCTCCCAGAAAGTTAAGGAGTTTTATACTAGTTGTTCTAACTAGCTGTTGTTCTTTTCCAGATATTAACAAATCATCTACATATTGGAGGATTCGTGTCTCATTTTCAGGGGTGAACTGGTCTAATAGTTCTTCTAGAGCCTGTCCGAAAAGATTGGGGGACTCAGTAAATCCTTGAGGTAGACGGGTCCACCTTAATTGTTGTTTTCTCTTCCCTCCTGGGTACTCCCACTCGAATGCAAACCAGTCACGGCATTCTTCTGCTAGCGGACACGCCCAAAAGGCATCTTTTAAATCTATGGTGGTGAACCATGCATGTTCCCTGGGAATTTTACTCAACAGAGTGTAAGGGTTAGACACCACAGGATGTCTAGCGATGATTTTTTTATTAATTTCTCTCAAATCCTGGACTAATCTATATTTTCCCTCTGCCTTTTTGACTGCTAAAATTGGGGTGTTATGGGGGGACATGCATGGTTCTAACACACCTTCCGCCAGAAGGTGGTCTATAATTGGGGCTAGTCCTTCTCTACCCTTTTCTGATATTGGGTACTGTTTTACCTTGACTGGGGTAGTTCCTTCTTGCATTTGCACTTTTATTGGCGTGATGTCTAAAAAGCCAGTTTTCCCTTCTTCTGCCCATACTTGGGGATTGATTTCACTTATATCTTTTTCGGTCAATTTCATAATACGCACAACCATCCTCTCATTTTCTGGAATAACTGCTATTCCTAACTTAACTTGTAAATCTCTCCCTAACAAATTCTTTTCTAAATGTGGTAAATAAATCATCTCTGCCACACACTGTTTAAAGTTTCCTTTTAACTCTACTCCTTCAATTATTGGTGCTTTGAAGGGTGTCCCTTCAGCTCCTATTACTTCGCACGTTCGATTACTAATATGGACTCCTACTGGAAGATCTTTCAAACTGGACTGATCAGCTCCCGTGTCAACTAAGAACTCAAAACTTAATTCTGGGGACCAACATTGAGGTTTATCAAGGGCTCATCTAGATGTTTCATTGGGTCCCCTAAAGGGAAGAGCCCCTGACACCCCTAATCTTCCCCTCTCAGAATCTTTTCTAAATTTTCCTGTTCTTTTTCAATTGCTTCATCGATGGCAATCTTTTTACAGTACCTTTTGAGATGACCCACTTCACCACAGTAATAACATCTGCCCTGAAATTTTCCGACCTTCTGCCAAGGGTTGGCATTAGAACCTCCTGCGCCTGGCGCAATCTTAGGTTCTCCTTCTCTAGATCCACATGGCTTCTCTAGCTTATTTCCAGTTGCATTTATACATTCTCTAGCTATCGCTACCATCACTCGGGCGTTCGATTTCGCTTTCTCCTCTTCCCTTCTCAGATACACCCTTAGAGCCTCTTTAAGTAGTTCATTTATCCCTTTTTCCTGCCAGTCTTCCATCTTTTTTAATTTCCTTCGGATGTCAGGCCAAGATTTGGTGACAAAATGTACTCTTAATACTGCTTGGCCATCCGGACTATCAGGATCTATACTAGAGTACAGCTGAAAGTTCTTCCTTAACCGATTTAACCACGCGGATGGGGTTTCATCTTTTTCTTGTACTGCTCCAAAGGCCAATTTGGTGTTACTTTGGCGAGGAACAGACTCTCTTATTCCTCTCACTATTAAAGCTCGATAGTCAATCATATTCCGCCTCCCCTCTTCTTGGTTTGGGTTCCATCCCGGGTCTGTGAGAGGTAGTTTATAGTCACCCGGTGGTCCTTGCCGGTTTTCCCTCTCCCATATGCGTAGGCCGGCTTCTCTAATCATCCTAACTTCCTCTGGGTTGAATAGTATATTTATAACTGAATTCATTTCTCTCCAAGTATAAATGCTAGGTCCTAAGAACTGATCTACCTGTTCTGCAATGCCTACGGGATCTTCCACTAAATTCCCAATTTCTTTTTTAAATCCTCTCACTTCTGAGGCCGTCAACGGTGCGTCTACAAACCCAAGTCTGCCCTCTATTCCTCCCATAGGGACTTCCCTGAGTGGAAACATCCTTTCTGCTTTTGCTGCCCTTGACCTCGTATTATAATATGGTCCCTCTGCTTGTGCCGGTACAGGGTTCTGTTGATTACTGGAGGAAGAGCTACTGTTGGATGGAGATAGACTCAGTTCCCAATTGGAAGGAGGTGAAGGGACACCTATTGGTGGAGGGGCCTGAACCAAGGCAGGAGGAATTGGGGTTTGTGGAGATACTAGGGGTGAAGGCAGGTTGGGAAGTGGGCACATAGGTAAAAAAAGCTGATTTGGAATAGGGGTACTAAGGGAAGGTGGTGACAGGGGAGTTATGCTAGATGCTTGAGGAGGAGGAGGAGGAGAATTGACAAGTGGAACAGAAGAAGGAAAGTAAGTGGGGGTGTTGGTGGGTGGAGAGGAGGTAGGAGGAGAATTGACAGATGGAGCAGAAGGAAGGTTATTGGAAGCATTGGTGGGTAGAGAAACAGCAGGGGGTTCGAAGGAAGTAATGGACGGAAGAGGAGGAAGAGGAGGTTGAAGGAGAGTGACGGTCGGAAGAGGAGGAAGTGGGTAATCGGGGTTATTGACAGGCAGGGGAAGAGGGGGAAGATAATCAAGGGGGTCCCATTTACTTTTATTTTTCTCTTCCTCGTTCCTTTGTCCCTTTTTCTCTACTACTTTACATATCTTTATTGGTTCTTCTTTTGCTCTACTCCCTCTCCAACAAGCTGCGTATTCAAGTTGTTCCACATTTGATCCTCCCCAAGTCTTTAAATATTGATTCAGCATTGTACACATCCATGGATCTTGGGTACCGAACCATGGCCATGCTCCTGGTAAATCTAACTTTGGCCATACTTCAACACAATAATGGATCATTTTTATTTTATCTAACTTTTTAGTAGCTTCACAAGTATCCCACTTATTTAACATTATCGCCAAAGGGCTATCAGGAGGGATGTTCTTTACATTTTTGTTCTCTTTCGCTCTACTCTTTTGACTCATACAAGACCCCATAGTGATTTTTCAAACGGGCCTAACAGAAACTTACTGTGCCTCTACTCGAAAGGAAACAACTGACAGGCAACTAAAGACACACTCAACAAAAAATTTGGCCCTTTCTAACTTAACGTATAATTTCTTTCTTTAAAAAAAAATATACGGTGCCCCTACTTCAAAGCAAATTTAATGACGGGCAACTAAAACAGGGCAAAGGAAAGAGCTGGTCACTACTGGGGTTTACCTATATCCCCCTCCCTATGCTCCTTCCTGGCCCACAGTTAAACTGAGATAGAGCCGGTCTCTAACGGGGCCCCGGTCGCCCCCTCCCTCTACTCTTCTCAGTTCCACCGGTGGGAGTCAGGTAAGGTCCCAGCGGGGCCCGGATACCCCTTCCTAAACCCTCGTCCCTGGGGGGCTCGGTCCCAGCGGGGCGCCGGCTGCCCCTTCCTGCACCCCCCCTTCTTTGAAAATAAACACAGTGGTGGGTCCTAGTGAGGTTCTCTCCTCTTTCCCAACCGACAGAAACCTGGGTCCTAGCGAAGGTTCTCCTTCTTCCCCAAGCAAGAGAAAGCTGGGTCCTAGCGAAGGTTCTCCTTCTTCCCCAAGCAAGAGAAAGCTGGGTCCTAGCGAAGGTTCCCCTCCTTCCCCAACCGACAGAAAGCTGGGTCCTAGCGAAGGTTCTCCTTCTTCCCCAAGCTTGGGCCTAGGCCCCAAGGAGGCGCCTCTTTCACGCTGTAGGCCTTGGTAGGCCTCACTCGCTTCCCCCTTTTCCCGGCCGGCCCCCTCGCGGGAGTCCGGAACCGCGGTACTCAGGGGTCCACACTCGCTTCGGGGGTCTGAGCTGCCAGCCCCCGTCTCATCCACACCACACTCGCTCGCCTCCCGTGCCCGCCACCGGTCTACTTACCGGTGCTCCAGGCGTTGTCCTGGTTCCGCGCAGCTCCGGGTCCGGGGTGGCCAGCTGTCCCAGAGGGCCTCTTCGGGGTGGCGCCTCCCCCTCCGACGTCCTCTTCTGGGCGTGGCCTATCCCGGACGAGCCCCCAAGTTGTAATGAATGTAGCAGGGCCAAGGCCTTTATTAAACAGCTCTTTATTAATGGGGGGTCACAGGGAGTAGGCCCTACGCCTGCTGCTGCTGCTGCTGCCAGGCAACGCCGGGAGGAGGTCCTGCCGATCCCGACGAACGTAGGGATGGGAGTCTCAGCCTCACGGACACGTCCGAGATCTCCATAGTGGCTCATTGGTCTGGGGGTGTCATTCTTCTTAACTGCCCTTAAGGTTGTGGTGATTAAACAGTTACAAAGGACATATTGCAGGTGACTTGGCTTGTTAGTTGAGATGATCTGTGAACTTGGGTTCGGTGTTGGTTGACTATTTTTGTGAATCTTTTCTTCAACAACAACTTCCAGTAATGGTGGTACTGGGAAACTTCTGGAGATTTACATATAGGGTGTGGCTAACTTGATAGGCAGGCAGCAGCAGGCCGGAAATGAGGTAAGGGAAAGGGCGGAAATGGTAAGGCCGGAAATGAGGTAAGGGGAAGGGCGGAAGGAGGAAGTAACTGGGATAGGGGAAATACAATAAACCAGGGTTTGAATTACATAGGGACTACATTTAACTGGGGAAAAGAACATAACAACTTGATCAAAGAACCAACAAACGAATGAGTGGATAGAACGATAAGGTAAGCAACAATCTTTTTAACTCTTCTAGCAATGTTGTTTTATGGTTTTCAGCTAAGACTTTTTACCACATGGATGACTGAATTAATAATATTTTCCTGCGAAGAAAATACTCCTAAAAGAGAGGACATTTGGGCAGCTGAAAAATTCTTGACTGTAACAGCTTTCATGCCTAATTTTGGGACATTTCTGATTGTTTCTACATCATTCCTTTTCCTTAACTAGAAAATCATCAGCTTCCCTGATCTCCAGCCATGTCATCAGGAGTAATTCCCTAATGCTTATAAAAGCAAAATGGCATAAAAATAAATAAATAAACAAGGTCATTTTGACCTGGATTTCCTGAATCTGATTTACAACACAGCTGCATAAATGCTTGTGCTAGCAAGTGGTGGGGTGAAAGAGTGGCAAATTGTTTCTTTTGGAGCTACCAGCTTCAAGTGTTTGTGAAACATCATCTTTAATGGATCTTAGGGCCCTTGTGCACACAAAGAGGAGTTGCAGCCTTTTTAATCATACATGAGCAGTTCTAGCTGAAAAGGAAAGCTTACCATGACTTCAAAACAAGCAAGGTTTTAACTCACCTGAAAAAAATATAATTGCTTCAGCTGTTTCCTATCACAGCTATACAACTCAAGCTTAAATATGCCTTTTTTTTTTTTTATTATTTTTTCCTCTCTAAGAATCAAAGGATAATTGAGAATTTCTAATTGTGAAGATCCTGCAATCTGTGTGGTCAGGTATTCAATCCATGAAAAATTACTTTGACAGAAACAACACTGACAATCAAGTGTAAGAATTAGGTATCTTGGTAAATCTTTCTGGGCTTTTCATGTCAGTGATTTTAGAGAATTGCTTCAGATCATTTTTGTACAGTCTGAGCTGTTCTCTCATCATTGTTTGAAAATAACACCCTTTCCAGGATTGATGTCTCTGCCTGCGGGTTGCCACTGCTGGGGATATTACAAAGTTCAGTAGTTACCATGAAGGAAGGCTGGAGTTGGCTTTATGCAATTAATTCTCTAACTGTGTCACTTAATTGACAGCATGCAATAACATTAAAAACAGTACTGTAATAATAGTTCATTCACAAGGATAAAAAAATAAAACAAGTAAACACAAACTATAAATTTCTTGTAAAATATGCACAATTTAGAAGTGACTAATTCAAAAGGGATTTAATTAGATATTTAGAAGATCATTTATCTGGTATTTATTAAGTTATTGAATTTTCACATTAACTTGTTCTGTTATTGCACACTTTCTTCTGTGTCCATCACCTGAATCAAAATGGAGTGGAGCTGTTTCTCTGCTTTTTAAACATTCCAAGTGAAATCCTTCGGGTGCCGAGTCTCTTTTGCCGAGATCCCAGCATGCAGAGTTGTGTTTCAGCTGTCCCACTGCAGTGTGTTAAGGTGTGGCAGGCTGGCTGTTGAGAAGTTGGAGAAGTGTTGCTGTTCAGTTAAGACAGCTGCAATGTGTTGTCCATGCTGTAGCAGTAGTGGCTATGCTGAGAGGGATTTAGGAAATCTGTCAGACAGGGATCCAGCTCTCCACCCTTGAGAGCTGCATGGAAAGCCTGAATGTGAGGCCAGGCTCTTGCACCTTATCTTGCTCTGAATTCTGTGGTAGATCTGAACGTGGTCTGACAGGGCATTAGTACTTTGCTTTGCAATATTTACACACTGGGGTGCCTTACAAAAGCTCTCTTAAGTATTCTGTATTTCTGTGGTCTGAAATGGAAGGTATAAAGATGCATAATGGGTTTGGTTTTCTTCCAGACTATATTAAGATATATTGTTTTTCCTATACCATTTTGTACACAATGTGTGCAGTACTTTCTTTTTATGAAGAGAAAAACTAGTTTCACTTTGCTTACTGTATTGGAGAGGGAATTTATATCTACTTTTGTAGGCAGTTACTGATAAAATAATTACATTCTCCCTTAAGAGAAAAAAAAAATATTCTCTACCCATATATCATAGCTGAAATCCTTGGGTTTTGAAAGAGAATGAGAATAAATATAATTAATGAATTTAACTTCTTACTTTTGTTAATGGGAAGGTACATTAAGAAATATTTTTAAGAACATGTGCACCTAACACTGTTCTCCATTTACTCCATTAACTCCATGCTTGATTACATGTAATCTCAGCTTGATTACATGTGGAAAAACAATGGATTTTTCTCCTATAAATTCTGGAATGTATTAAGCACGGCAGAAAACCCAACATAGTTGGGAATAATGTCAAAAGATCTATTGGTGTAGATGGCTATTTCCATTTATTTTTTAAAGTGATATCTGAAGTATTTGTGGCAAGAGATGTTACTGTAAACCAAACAGTGCTTTTATGAAAGTTACAACTCGGTGATCTAGAGTTTAAATGTGTAGAAGGTTTCCTGGTACAGGTATAGGTTGACATAACCAAGCATATGAAACAGTTCCCAGACATGGTCTGAGAGGTACCCAGGAGTAAGACTATTCCTGTTATGCAGTTTGAGAGTTGTTGTGATGGTTTGAGAGGTTCAAAGAATTTAAGAATATGGCTGCCACCAATCCTTAGGGAAAAACTCTAAGCAGGAAGGGTGTTAGCCATAGTCTGTGCATCCTGGGGAGTAATGCATGCAAACTTCCATGGCTTCATCTTGTTCCTTTTCAGTTCTGTCAGTTCATCACCATGAACTCAAATGCAAATTTGCACCTGAATAGCTTTGGAATCAGCACAATTCTGATTGTATGCATAGCAGCGTATAAACATTTGATATCTGAGGTCAGTTTGCCCTGGAAATGGAACATTCCTACCATTTTAGACATGGAAGAGGAAATCCCTGAGTAAAATTTTGTGATCTGTATTATGTAAAGTGTTTTGTTAAATGGTAGGAACTTCTCTTCTGATTCTAAAACCATTATTTTATTCCTCTTAAGGTGAACTTTTCTGCAGTCCCTTCACTATGATGTTGGAACATGTCATAGTTATTAATCAATGCATTCACCCATCATCCTAATCAAATAGAATTAAATATAAACAATTTGGATTTCAAGAGAAGAAATTTAGCAGCAGAGATCCCATGATTTATTGAAAGCAACAGAATCTGCCAGAGCAGAAAACAGCACAAAGTATAGTGAGGTGCAGTGGACAGATATACAAATAAACATATAATATGCATCAACTTTCTATTCCAGAAGGATTATTAGTATATAATAAGATTGTAGCTGTCATTGCAACTGGAAGTCAGCTGAACTTTTTGTAGCAGTTGCAAATACAAAGACCTCAGTTCCTTACTTTAATATGTCTGGTGTGATGGTTTGTTGCAATCAAACACTGGGATGTGTTTGTTCTCTCAGACTTTAATGTATAAAACCATAGCAAATCATGGACAGCAGGATTAGAAGGTTTCTCATGAAACCTTTTTGTCTGTCTCCCACTTCAAGACAGGATGCTTGTGTGCTTGTCCCTGCTGAGAGATGTTAAGCTAACTTGCCATTGTGGTGCTCCCAGAATTACTTATGCTTGCTTATTCTCTACTTGCTTCCCATTTCAATATTTCCCATTTCCCATTCAGTCCTTCTAGACTGAATTCACTCTGTTGCACTTTAAACATGCTCCTTCTTCTCTTATGCACCATGGGTAAAAAGAAAGAGCATTCTCTTCTAATTTTAGTTTAAACTATTATAATCTTTCCTGTTGTTTTCTAGGCCCTTAACTGTTCTCATTTATGTTTTCTGGAGCTACTCCAATTGGCAGATATTGGTCACAATGAGTGGTGTCCAAGAGAGAGCACAGAATTTACCTCAGATTGTGTCAATGCTGAGTGCAGCTTATGGATTTCTTCTCCCTATTTTGAAGACAAACATTTATCCAAGCCTTACATACTTATATTTTCTCACCACTATGATTGTCTTTTCATAAGAATTTAATCTGTTTTACTTCAGCTTCTGATCCACTAGGAATCAGGGAATTGCTTTTAGGAACTACTAGATGAAGGAAAATGTTTCCTGTGCAGTCTTCATGCAACTGCTTATTTGCCCCTCAGTGTTGGAGGCTTTCCTTTGTTGAGTGAAATCCCTTTTTCTTCAGGTCACCTCTCCAGTTTGACCAGATAATTTTGAATTCTAAGCCCATAGTTTTGGTTTTTTTGGTTTTTGGGGTTTTTTTTGCATTTTTAGGTCCCTGTCATGTAAAACTTAGGTGATATGCTTTGAATAAACAGTATGATCTTTCCCAGATCTCAATGGAAATAAATAAAGAAAATTCAGGACAGATTGTGTCAAATCCACATATGATACCTCTTTATATTTAAAAAAGTGAATAATTGGCAGTGAAGAAAAAGAAAATGAAGTTATGTATAATTTTCAGTGGCTAAAAAAAGTATGCAAAGTGAGGTACAAATTAGTAAAAGTTCAAGTTCAGTTCATTTAACCTCCTTCAACTTAAACAAACTGTTCTGTATGAATTTGAAAGGTGTGATAGGAATGAATGACAAGTATCTGGCTCTGAAACTCAATATTTGTTAGTTAAATGTTCATGTATAGCTTGAGTTTGTTATTCCTCCCTGATAGAACAATTGAATTTTTAAAATTTTTCATTGCAGTTCCTTTCTGATGCCTCATTTTAGGCTACAGAGGTAGTATATTGAAAACTGGGAGGAGTAAGGAGGTAGTGGGACATCTTTCTGGTCTCTAGAATCAGGAACCATGTACAGACCACAAAGTCATCTGAAAACTTTAAAGTTACACAGAGGAGCTTAGATAGGATAAAGATACTGTTTCATTAATCAGTCAAGTGAAAGTCTAATTTCCCCTGCTAAGCATTTTTTTAGGATGTTCCAGTATTATTCTGGAGAAAATTTTGATCAAAGGAAGACCTTGTGAATTTCTTATATTGAAAACAAGCAAATGACACCATGGAGAACCAAAATTTAATAACCCTGATGCAGGTTTTAACCTGATAAAAAACTAAATAACTCCCAAAGTATTTGTTCCTTTAGCCCAAGACTCCCATTACCAGCAAAGCTAATTATGTGCTATTGGTACCTGTTCAATCTGAGACAGGAACAGAGTAGTTTAATTATTCTTCTGATAGACTTGTTGAACTTTTATAGCTGTGATTCTTCCTGCAGGCTGGACAAACTGCTTGAGAGAGTGGCGTTTTCTTTGGCTAGATACCAAAGAATGCCAGATTTTGTTCATTTCCTTAGTCTGTGAGGAAGCATCTGAGGACAACAAATTCTGTCGCAAATAAAGAAATCTCTGATTTTTCTCTGCAAAGACAGCAACTGTATATTTTATAACCATAAATAGAGTTTTGAGTATACTCACTGATTGCTTTATCTGATTGCTGTCCCTAGCATATATCTAAATATATATATATATATACACACCATGAATATCTGGCATTAAAAGATAGTAATTAAAATGCCTTTTGATATTTATATGTAGAGATAAATATAAAATGGCACTCTGAGTTGTCAAATATCCTGCTGCTGTTTTCCCTGCACCACCTGCATTGTCACCTGCATTCAGTCAGTTGTGGAGAGATTCCCTTTAAATCCAGTGGAAGGACATGGAAGCAGGTGTGCCAGAGGAAGCCTGCACGACTTTCCCAGCTGCAGAGGAGTCACAGAGGACTTGTGTAGGGCAGGAAGGATTTGTGTTTAACACAGGCGGTTTGTGGGGATTATGATCTGCAAATTAGTTTTCTAATGCAAAAACTTGCCCAAAGAAATGTCTAAAACTGGGAAGAATCAGGAGATTACAGACCAAGGAGTTTGTCCTGTCCCACTGAGCTCATGAAAAGAGCATATAGAGGCTCCTGGACCACCACTTGCTGCCCTGGAGTGTTTTTCACTGTAAACTGCAAGAAACCAGAGCTCTTTTTTTTGCTGGTGACTTAAAAAAGCTTGTTTTTTGCTTTCAGTCAGATCAAATTACAATAGTTGTGAAATTTCTTATGCAGCCTTCCGGGAAGATAAGCAGCTTTAAATTTTGAATCTGTAAACCTTACAGATTTTTTTAGGCTGACCAAGCACAAAGCAAATCACTCATGCGGGAGAAGTTGTTGGATACCTACAGAGACATGATTCATGATGTATTTTTGTCTAATGCATTTTTATGATGAAAATGTCTTCACTTTCCTTAGCCATCTATTCCAGTGCTTTATGTGAGAAAGTTTTTGCTAGTCTGATGTTAATCTGCATTGCTGCAAGGAGTGAGGCCCACTTTGTTCTGTCTTGTCTACCATGAATTTGAGATGTCTTTTCCTTTACAAGCAGCTTTTTATGTACCTAAAGACTTGTCACTCCCTTCTGTGCAGATATCTAAGGCAGCTTATGACCTCTTCAAAGAATGTCCATACATCTGAAACTTTGCCAAATTCTGGAAGGACTTCTAGGTCAACTCTGTTGGTGTTCAGTGAACAACTTCTCATACATTTTTGTGCTTGGGGTTCACTCTTCCCAGTGCTTCACTTTCCCCTCACACTACCACAGTGTACCTATGAGTGATAAAGCCTTCCATTTGAATAGCTCTTGCATAATTTCTTTTATGAACTATTGAACCATAAAAGGACTTGCACATATTGGGTGCTGAATCTCAATCTTTTCTAAATGCAAGCACTCTCTTCTCTTCCAAGCCAATATCTGTTAGGAAGATGATTTTCAACTTTAGCATCTGTGGACTTATCAATTCTTTTCCAGAAATAATTCATCTGGAAAAATATGGTGTGAAACATTAAATTTTAAGGAAAATACAGTATTTCAAAATATCACCCAAGAAAAATTTCCAGCATTACTATAATGCCTTCCCAGCCAGAAGTATAGCTCACTTCTCTTCTGGCATATGAGGTTTTACAAGATCTCTCTTCATTTTCATCCAACAGTGTTGAAGTTCTGAATGATAAATCCAGCATATTGGAGTACTGAAGGACTTTGGGCATTCAGTAACACTGAAAATTCTTTGTCTGTGTTTGAACCTCTGCTTGAGACCTAAATGATCAGAAAGAGCTAAAAGCAAGTGTGCTATGGAAACAGTAATGGCAATTTCATTTGCAATGTTTCATTTGAGCACAAATCACAGCAAATAAGCGTTTCCTTTGTGTTCTATGAAAATAGACATGATTTTCCTATAAATACTGCACTGTCAATAAGTCTCCATGTATTTTTGAAAAGTTGCACAAGCAGAGGCATGAACCTTCAGCTCACTGCAACAACAGAGAAAAACCTTTACTCTTCAGCAAGAAATTGTTACAAATAGTTGAAGAATCTGTGTAGATGATAGAACTAGCTGGGGCAGAATTGACAGCAGTCCGAGTGTCTCTAATTTTGTCCTCAAACAACTACAAATTGCAAGCTAAAGATAATACAAAAAAAAAAAAAAAAAAAAAAAGACACGCAGAGAACTGAATAGTAAAAATCCACTGCATGCATCACTCCTTTAGCAAGCAAGTCTCTAGGAGACTTTATGGATGAGACTTTTGTAAAATTGCCAGACAACTTTGAACTGAGTTTTCACTTTGATTTGAGGAATATTTTCACTTCAATTTGTGCTGTAATACACATTAGAGGAAAGTGAGCTGCATAAAAAAAATTGAGATTAAACTCGTAATGTTTACAAGCAAAATTTAAAGTACAGCCAATCAGTGTTTGCTGCAGTTAATCTGTCTACATGATACATATGGGAAAAGTTAATTCCAGAGTCTTGGTGGCACTTTCAAGAAGTGATGGCATTTGAAATGCAGTTAAAAGGCTCACTTTAATTTGAAAAATTTTAAGGAGTTGTGGGGTTTTGGTGGGGTTTTTTTGGGGTTTTTTTTTTGTTTTTTTTGTGGGGGTGGGGGGGGGTGATTTTGTGATTTTGAACCAAATATTAGCAACCAGTTTCTATTTCAGTGCCACTATTTGAAAGAAATTCTGCTTTGAAATGGAGAACACTTGGAAGCAAGTCCAAGACACACAGGTAGTGGCAGAAGTAAAGCTAGCAATCTTCTTCAGTACTGATACTGAATGCTATGTTACTAATTCTGATGTTTTTTAATAACACTGAAAACCTGAATTCTCATTATGAATCACCTGACATGCCACTTCTGTCCCCATGCCCACCTACCACCCACTGGTACAGTTTGTGAGTTAATTATGTTTCCCTGGTTAATTCTGTTGTAAGAATTACTTACATAAGAATGTCTGCTTCAACTGATTATGGGTTTGGGACCTTTTTCATGCTTCCTGTCTTCAGTTATTATGGTATTGTTTGTTTTGCTCTTGACTTTATTGAAAGAGTTTTGTTTATGAGGAGCATATCTTTTGAAATAAGATCAGTAATCAATCAGTCAATTTAAGAAGCTGTCTGTTTACTCGATGTCTATTTGCTTCTGAATGGAGCAGGAACATGAGATGCCTTCTTACACAGACCAGGATGATTTTAAGGATGAGGAGTCAGGTTTGTTGATGCAATTCAGCAAAGGCAACTGCAGGGTCCTGCACCTGGGAAGGAAGTAACCCCAGACACCAGACAGGCTGAGGCTGAGCTGCTGGAAAGCAGTTTGTGGAGAAGGACATGGGGAACCTGGTGGACACCAAGCTGTCCATGAGCCAGCAGTGTGACCTTTTGGCCAAGAGGCCAATGGTGACCTGGGGTGCATTAGGAAGAACATTCCAGCAGATCAAGGAATGTGATCCTGCACCTCTGCTCTGCCCTGGTGAGGACATATCTGGAGTGCTGTGCCCAGTTCTGGGCTCCTCAGGACAAGAGAGTCATGGAGAACCTGGAGAGGGACCAGTAGAAGGCAATAAAGACAATTAAAGAATAGGAGCATCTGTCTTGTGAAGACAGGCTGAGGGAGCTGGGCCTGTTCAGTCTTGGGAAGTCACAACTGAGAGGTGACCATCAGTGTCTGTCAGTATCTGTAGTGAGGGTGCCAAGAGGACAGTGCCAGGCTCTGCTCAGTGGTGCTGAGCAATAGGACAAGAGGCAGTGAGCAGAAACTGATGCACAGGAAGTTCCACCTGAACCTGAGGAAGAAATTCTTTACTGTATGGGTGACAGAGCACCGGAACAGATTGTCCAGGGAGGTTGTGGAGTCTCCCTCACTGGAGATATTCAGAAACCATCTGGACACAATCCTGTGCCATGTGCTCTAGGATGACCCTGCAGGAGCAGGGAGGCTGGACCAGATGACCCACTGTGGTCCCTGCCAGCATTACCCACTCTGTGATTCTCTGGTTCTGTAATGGCCAAGACATAGTTTAAGCTGTTCCTTGCCATTGGACACTGTTGCTGTCTGGCTTCTGAGATTAAATAATTAGCATTCATGCATTGTATTCATCACCTAACTCATTGTCCATTATATTCCACCAAAGTGACATTTTTGCATTAGATGCATTCGATTTTGCAAATCTCTTTAGCTGAGCTTGGATATCTGCTTATTACTTAGTTTTAGTTGCATTGTGTTTTACTCTGAAAAGAGGGATATATTCTTCTTGGATTTTTGAGAAATTTCACCATAGATTATTTGTTCATTGTAGTCATTTAGACCCCAAGAGTCTGAGCTTTTGAGTTCATGGAGAGAGTACAAAATCAAAAACACAGACTTCAAAGTTTCCAGCTTTCAGGTATTTATCGTCTTTGTACAAATCATATCATTCCATTAATGAATTTCAATAAATTCCTTTCAAAGATTTCACAAAAAGTTATGAGCTAAAGCAGGTGACTTTCTCATGGATTTGGATTTATTTGCATGTACTTCATAGGGTCACGATGTCTGTCCTATTAGCTTTTATTGGAATTTGCAAAGCCAGGTCCTTTAATAGGTTTTGTGTTCATACATTGTGAAGAATCAGAAAGGGTATTTTAAGAGAGTGATGTCCAGAAAATATATTTGACAGCACTATATAACTGTTGTTTTTGTTTTGCTCTCTAGTGCTGGGCTTGCATCAGTAGCACAAAGCTTTTTTTTTTTTTTTTTTTGTAGAGTGATCTATTACAGATTAAAAGTTTGAACCAAAGGGAATTGCTAGCAAAATAAAATGTTACATTACATTTACTGAGCTGACTCAGTATTTCCTGTTGTCTTTATACAGACATTTTGAGCTGCTGCCACTTGATAGCTTCCACAATGTTCCTTTTACATCTCAAAGTTTTGTTGCAAACATAGACTTTACTGTTACAGAAAATTCAGATTTTTAGCTAAAAGCAATAAAAGAAGGGAAAGGGCTACCAGAAACATACCCAACTAGTTATTTGTTTGTTTACAATTCAAGGTGTTGAAAACACCATTATAAACTTTTAATTATTGCTGTGGAACATGAACTTAATGGACCAATGAATGTAAATGGCTACTAGAATAACCAGTTAGTGTACTGTTATGTCTTGTCACAGTGCAGTCTAATCAGTAAAATAATTCAGAAAAACATACCATTGTAATCTAGAATAGAACTGTAAGGCTGCTTTCTTGTGTGTGGTCACATAGCTGATGCTTTCACCTATTCATTCTTGCTAGCTGTGAAAAGTCAAGGCAGCTATGAATGATTGAACAGTATTCATTGTATTGCAATTCAGCAGAATTGCCTCTCGAAACAAAGCCAGACCAGCAAATAAGTTGGTAGAGATTCTTTGGCTCATATCTGCAGAATGTGTTGATAAATGATATACTGGGGGGAGAGTGGGCTAAACCAGGATGAAAATGTAAGATATTCCATATTGTAGGAAATAATCTCTCCAGGGACGATTATGATAATTTTTAAACATGCTGTATGGCTGAATTATCCCTCCTGAGGGTAAAGCCCTTTAAGATAGATGGAGACACAAAGACTCTTGTCAGCATCCTTTTTAGATACTTGGAGAGTGCTTTCTCTGTCCCTGTTGAGGCATTTAATGACTGCAGTGTTTATGTTATGCATGTCTGCACAGTTAGGAACTACTGCTGTTAAGTGGCATTCCAAAGAACCAGCACACAGCCCTCTGCTTCTGGTAGGAAATTTGTATTTAAGGGATTTGTGTAATATCCCTTCATTATCTTGGACAGGCTACAAGTGCCTGTTTGATGCTTGTGGCAAGAACTGCTCTGATCTATCTCCTGGAGTTGCATGCTTTCTTGTAAACAATAGGAAAGGCCAAGATCATTCTTTTAAATATGGTAAATGTGGGAGTGAAAATGATGTCATTATGATTGCCAGGGAAAGGGAAATTTAGTGAGTTCCAGTGTGTCATTTCCCTGTGGAAGTGGAAGTTTTTGTTCCACAGACTGGTTGCATATTTTATCCAGAGGATATTTTATTATGCAATATTGGCAGCAGGGTGTGAAATAGAGAGCCTTTATCAGGCAAAGAGGATCTTTGCCATATAGCTGGATATAGCATGTGTGAACTCACACACATGCATACAGATGTGCACAGTGCTGGGAGCCTTGGAAAATGTGCTGTGCCTACTTAAGTGCTGAAAATATTTAGGTGGGTTCCATGGACTGCAGCATTACACAGAGACACACATATTTTACAGAGGAGTTTTTGTCAGTCTCTTCTTAATACATCAAGACCGAAGATCTTTTTGTACATTGGTTGTCTAAAAGTGATGGTGGCTTGTTCAATTAACTATCTGTATGTTATTCACAGAAATATTTGAGAAGTATCTATAATTTCAGTATTCTTTAGTCTGACAGCAATGGATGCATCTTTTTAATTCTACCATCCAGTTTATCATTCTCAAGTAATATTGTGGCCCATGCTATCAAAAATTTTTTTTCTTCAATAAGTACTTTAAAAGAATTATTTCTGTGCATTTATATTATTCTAAAATTCAAATCACTATTATAAAAGCAATGAGTTAAAAGACTTGCATTTTTTTTTTTTCAAGAACACTACTCTAGCAGTATCAAAATGGATATAAGACAATATTTTTCCCTTTGAAAGGCCTCTTGGCATGAACCTGGTGAATTTCTTGAACACTCTATAAATATATCTTATGGCCTAGTGTGGTTTACAGCTTTGAAAGCTAACTGAAGTGGATTTGTTGGACTGAGGTGTTAGGTATGATATTTGTTTAGAGCCAAAATGTTGTTGTCTATGGTTTTCAACAGTTTATACTTTTATTTATGGGAAGGTGACTTTATGCTGTGCAAGGTGTTAGTCTGAAGCTCGTACTGGTGAAGATCATCTCACTACTCTTGAAGTCAGGAGTATTGAACACCAGACCTTCTCCACCCCCCAGAGTGCAGCTGGACTTTCTCAGGTTTTGTTTCTTTTTGAAATCCTGATTCTTTGCTCTTAGGTTCATAACTAAAATATCTCCTAATTATCAGCAGCTGAATTTGTTACAGGAAACTTCAAACTTACCTTTACTTCTATGCTGGGCAACTCCCTCAAGAGACTTCACAAGGAGGGTTTGATGTTTCCTGTCTTCCCAGCAAGATAACAATTGTTTCCCTAGTGTAACTCAAAATTATGCCAAGTCTTTGCCTAGCATTTTTGTAGTGTCAAACAGGAAAGTTTAGAAGATCCCTGTCTTAACTCCCACTAGTTATTTCAGTTCAAATTATGATGAGTGACATTATTACAATGAGTGACATTATTATGGTGGTTTGCCTTATTGAAAAATACCAAACTATTTCAGATAAAATTAGTAAAATCTGCTTGCTATTTCCTTAGCCAGCAAAAATATTGCTGGATATAAACTGCTGTCAGACTACTTCTCCTACCACACCAACCTCTTCTTCTCACACCACTGATGGTATCAGGGGGTCACCAGAGGAACCCACAGTTAACTCTGCTTCATTTGCCACTGCTTGTGTCACCTGCCTGCCCACCACTGGAAGTGTACATCAGCCAGAATAGGGCTGGCTTTGGCTCTTCACTGCAGGACTCACAAGCTGTGTTTTAGTGATTGGGCTTAATCATACCCAATACTGTCCTAATTCTAAAAAGCCCAATCCAATACAAAGACATACATCATATATCTTCTTCAGATAAACACAAACAGGTCTGTAGCATACATCCTGTCACTCTGTACCAAAGGCACTTGTCCTCAGCTTTCTGTCCTGCAAGTCCTTCATTCCCTAACCTATCAAATCCTTGCTTTGAATCTTTTCTGCTTCTTTTCCTGACTTTGTTTCTGTCAGAATCAAAATAAGCCTATTGCCCCAGCTGTCACTAGCCCCTGTGCTCTCAAACCTGAACAACTCTTTCTTGTTGCTACTTCTGAGGATGTTGGTGACAGAACAAACATGTTGTCTCCTGGACACTATTGATAAATCTATTGCAGAGCATACAGTAAGTCTGAAACATATCCATAGTGATGGGGTATCAGAAAGTTTCCCTAGGGCCTCTACTGCCTTGAGTTCACTCCTCTGTCATAGACCAAAATCCCACTCATGATGTGCACTGAGGATCTTCTTGTGCTGAAAGGCAGTGCCTGAGAGAGACCACAGTGTGCCAGTAAAGCAGTGGGCTGACATCTCCTCTTTGGGCTGTAAAGCAGCTAAGGCCCAGTGCTCATCTAGAAATACATAAACTCATTATAGTGCTTAAAGAGCAGAGGAGTTCTGGTGTTTCTGAACTCTGCAGTGGTTTGAGGCATGTGCTTGAGACATTTGGGTTTTAGCAGGCCAGATACATCCAGTGTGAGCCAAAAGCTGAACAGAATTGTGGTCATAGCATCAAGTCCACACAAGCACAGTTCTGTTGTGCAGAAATGGTGTGTTTTGCAGCTGGATAGTGTAAGGTCTGTTTGCAGAGTGGCCTAAGCAAATGCACATCAAGCCTCCCATGTAGACACATAAACCTTCTGAGTGAATCTCAGGTTAAAAAGCCACTGTATTTTTAGGCCTTTTAGGTTAACTTCCAGTAGCTGGTCTTGAAGTCTGTCTGCTAGAATGAGGATGAACCAGGCTCTCTCCTGTTGATTCTCAGTACATTATTTTTCTTGGTTTTGCCCTTGAGTTTTTTGACTGAGCAATAAGGTCTTGACCTCTCAGGAGAATGGAATATGATCTCATTTATACTGCTGTATCTTCTGGCTTAGATTCAAAGACTATTAGAAGGCAGGACTTTGGACACTGTGATTTATGTTAGAGTACAGTGTATGAAAATCTGATCTTTTTTATTTAAGTGTCAAAAAATTGCAGGCTTTAGCCTTACTAACTTGAGAATATTTGAATTAGTGTATTTTTGGTAGAAATTTTGGTCTGTACTCTCATTTAAATGAAACAGTTTTCCCTTTCTCCTCTGTACCTCTCTCTTGAGTAATGTGCTGTGACATATTTCTTAAGCTGCTTGAGAAAACCAGTTCTTAATCTTGAGAAGCAGTTCCTCTGGAGTTTAAGAAGAAAATTCAGCACTGAGTTACGTGAATATAAATCTAGGTTAACTTGACTATTTTCTGTTACCTGCACTGTAATGATATAACCAAAGGCAAGAAGGTTTCTGAAACATTTTTGCAAGTCAGTTATAACCTCTCTCAGAACACTATTTTATGTACAGTTGTTGGCACATAATCATGTTATACAATGCTGTGATAGGGAAATCAGGGATTTTCCCTTGCTTGCACACTGTTTTCTCCCCCAATATTAAAACATATATATGATTTATGCTGGAAAATGTATTGAGAAATGCTACATGCCACAGATGGGCGTACATATTGGAAAGGCACTTTGCCTCATTTTTCCCTTTCATTCTACCTGAGAAACCCAGACATATTTCGAGCTGCCCTGGTGAGCTTTCCTTCAACCTTCACATTGCTTAATTGTGTTTAATGACCATGGATGCTCTGCAGTGTCATAAAGGCTGAACATCGTTTGCTCAGCCAGAACCCACAATACCTTTAACAACATATTGAGAACAAAGTCATATCAATTCAAATGTTTAGCAGCTATGCATATTAAAAGGCTGTTAGTAGAATCACCAGAATCAATACTTAATTTGTGTCTCAGGATGTGACTGCACCGGAGTTTCATTCACTCCTCGTCTAATTATCCCTAATCTGCTGCTCCACATGCTCAGCAAGTGAAGCAATTGAGATAATAAAGTTGTGTAAAGGCGACCCTGGCAATAATGCAAGTGTTTTGGATAATAGAAGAATTTTGTTGCTTAGTAACAAAAATACTGCAAATAGGTTGTGTGGAAAAAAATGGAATTTTTAGTCAGGTATTCATATTTATAGCTCATTATTAATGTTGCTGCTCAGTTTTGACAAGACACTGTGTTTAGGTTTTGAATCTGCAGTAAATAAGAAATGGAAAAGCCACTTGGTTTGAAATGGTATTTTGTATTTCTTCATTAAGATCCCAAAGTAAGTGGCAAATAGGATTTTGTTTCAGGTCAAAATTATTTTAAATTTTATATATAGGGTTTTTTCTTCCCTGTAGGGAACCCAAAGTACAGTTTTAAAAACTTCTGATGGTATTTTCTAGGCAGGCAGGAAAGCATCTAAATGGTATCAGTTCTAGCAAGAGAGGTCCGTAGAGCATGAAAGCATGAAAGAGCAAGTTCATATTTGTAACTTTCTATATCATGAGAACATCCATGTACTGTAAGACCACATTTATTTGTCCTTGGGCTCCTCATGCTGTATACACAGTAGGCACAGGAGTTTGTAGCTTTGTACAAATGGGTTTTTCTGTGTTTGCATGATAGGTTTTTACAAACCAAGCGAAAAGCTCAAAAACGTGCTGATGGAGCAGCAGTTTTGTTGAGAAGAACCCAGGACAGTGCTTCAGTAAGAGCAGGCTGTACTAATTTCAACAGAATAAAATAATTATTTGCATAATAAGAAATAATATTTTTTTAGAATACTACTATCCTATTATGTGTGAGTTTATGTGTGTTTTTTACAGCCTTGGCCTTACAAGACAAAACCAGTTTCTGAACTGTAATACTGACTTTTGTACTTAATGGAATAGCCAAAGGTAGAGCAGATAACCCCTTGACCCATAAGAATTATTGCAGGATATCTTTGTGTAAAAGATCTGAAATGTGAATAAGGAGGTAGAAATCTTTTTCTTGAGTTGCAGGAGGTTTGCTGTTGACCTCGGTAAATTGACTTTACCTGAGATTTGAGAGTTTCAGACAATTTCACCCACATAAATAGCTTTATGCAAAGCTTGTAGTGCATGTTATTTGTGAGGTTTTCACTATAAATGTCTGGGCTGGAGGTCATTTTCAGCATGTGCAGTTCTTCTTGGGCCAGAAGTATTTCTAAATCATTTGCTGTTGCTACTCATCCCGAAGTAGCTTAGTGTAACATATTTTCAAGTTGTTTCAGTAACCTTAGACTTACAGAACCATCAAAGCTAGAAGAGGTCTTCAAGATCATTGAGGCCAACCAGCAACCCAGCAGCACCACAGTCACCCCTAAACCATGTCCCCAAATGCCAGACACCTCGTGAACACCCCCGGAGACTGTGATTCTGCTGTCTCCCAAGCAGCTTATTCCAAAGCCAAACACTGAGCAGCCTGTAGCACTGCCTGGAGTTGTGACCCAAGGGCAGGACCCAGTATTTGGAATTTGGCCTTACTGAACCTCATGCATTGTCTTCATCCCATTGATCCAGCCTGTAGAGATCTCTCTGTAGAGCCTTTCTGCCCTCCAGCTGATCAACAGGTTGATAATAACTTATTCCACTTATTATAATGTCTGGTAAGGGTGGAATTACTACTCAATCACAGAATTATGACTGCCAGAAAACACAATAACCTAACCCCAAGGTATTCTAATAGTACATATACTTTTAATGAACAGTCAGAATTTTGAGAGCAACATTCACTCTTTCCAACTGCTGTTGACTAATAAAGCATGTGCTGAATTATGCTAGAAATCTGAATATAAATTTCTGGGGGGTTATGAACAGTTCACTTTTGAATTGTAGTTGTTTGTGATGCTATTCTAAACAATATTATTTACTTCCATTTTATTTCTAATAATCATAAAATAACTATTCATAGTAAAAAAAAAATCAATAGGGAACAAAGCAAACTTTAGATTATTGTCTTTCAAGACACCTTGCAGTAGTTATAACAGCAAAGTGTAGGTAGTATTGATCTTCAATGTTAACTATCTTTCTGTAAAAGGCAAAACATTTCAAAGCTGCAGAGTTCCTTCAGCATTTTTGGGAAGTCCAGATTGTTAGTGCCTACAGTAAAAGCTCTGAATATTTACTCTTTTCTAAAGGTCAGTCAAAAATAATTATTATAGAAACTAGTGCTAGTGAAGCAAATAAAATACATTTATTTTTGTAGAATAAGCATTATCAGAATTATTCCTGGCCTTCCTGCCTTATGAGGAATTCAGTTATGATTAAATTTTCATAATTTTGCCGTTTTAGAAAAAAAAACTAAATTACAAAACATTATGACTCTTGTACTAAATTGTTGAAACTTCATGTTTTCTAAGAGAGGTGCATTGCTGGAGGACTAAACGCAGTTTCACACATGGGTGAATCTTAAGCATTCAAAGTGAATCCCAAAAGCCACCTCCTTATTTGGTTTTCAAATCAATTTGCATTTTAAGTACATTTGATAACATCCAATTACTCTAAGCTTTGAGGCAAACTTGTCTTTTTTTTTCTTTTTGTAATTATGCCATTTCCTTGTATTTTTTCTTCATGCTGTGAGGGTAGGATTTAAGTAGTGATTTCAGTAGCCTGTAACATGTGTTAAGGTTCATATCAGACATGGTTTATATAGCAAGATGTGAATTTCTTTTATTTCCAGGTGCAATAACTGTGAAATGCTGTTATGATGACAAGTGCAGGGAAAGCTTAGGTGTGCTCCTCCAAGGTATGGAAGAAGGGGCATCAACATTTGTGGATAGTTCCTTTTCCTTCTTGGGAGCTGGCTGTATCAAGTAGTAACTGTGTTCTTTGTGTTCACTGTGTGGTTTATGACCATCCTTGAAGAAAATTTGCACAGTATTTATTTTGTCTGCAAAATATTGCCAACCTAATATCTATGGCAGATTTCTCATAAACTGGATAACCTGCAATCTGTTCAAAGACTGACTTTCTTCTCCATATTTCTGTTTCTGTTTTTTTTTCTTACTCAAGGATGGAACTTTCCTTGCTAACATTGGTAACATAAGCTCCTTTAATCTAATAGGTCCATATTCAATCCTTGAACTTTTTGTGTGCTGTCTAAATTATCCACAGCAATATTCATGCAAAGTCTTTCCTGTCTGTAAATGTTTGAGACATTGTGATTTAGCAAGAACTGAATTTCTCTTCGTTATTTTTCTATTTTTGTCAAAGTGAAGGAAAGGATTATATTGTTTAAAGACAAGAGTCATGATTTATCTTCTACAGTCACTTCAGGACTATTACCTAAGAAATTAAAAACACACTGGTTTGATATCTTTAAAACCTAGGAGGGTTTTGGGGTTTTTTTGCAAGTATGTGCTGCTAAATGCCTTGGACTTATATCACTTAATTATAGACTGTTAACTTGAATTCATCCTGCTCGCTTCCTTAAAGTGAGATTAAGATTTATTAATATGTGTTTTATTTATGTAATATCTTCTGTTAGACCTGATGACCTAATTGAAAAAAGCTGTATTTTTTATATCACCTACTTTAATGAAAGATCTACTCTATACTGCAAACCTTTGTTTCCTCTGTACTCTTTGACTGTCACAGGTACCTAACACTGATGTTTGAAATTCTCATGTAAACATAATTTTCCTAAAGCATCAGAGACTCTCTTGCCATCAGTGACATTAGGTAACTAAATTACCTGTGTACTATTTAAAAGGAATTTACACAAAGAGAGTAAAAAGAAAGGAAACTAACAACAACAACAGCTTTAACCATTTTCTTCCTCTTTTTTGTTTTTGGGTTTTATCTTGTGTCCTTTGAGTCTCATATTTTTAGACTCTTGCCATAGCATAAGATAATGGTGGGTAGGAACTTGGTGAAACTTGCTCTCATCTTCTCTGGAGTCTTCTTCTCTTAAATTAGAAATTAACCTGGATGTCTTTTGTTTTGGAATAGCATTAATAGTTCCTGACACTGTGTGTGCTATATATTTTAAATTACCTATACTTGTATAAATATACTGAAAGAGCTTCTCAGAATTGATGTCTCATGATTTTCAATCACTACATGAGCTAATGCTCATCAACCTGTTCTCTGATCACTTGCCTGAGCAGTGGACTATGAAATTCTTCAGCTAACTTGAGTAAGAATGTTTAAAGAATATCTCTGAAAGCTTAACATTTGGTTTTATTTTTGTTTGTTTTCTTAGTCTTATCACTGACTGTAAGCTTATAAAAAGCATTTTAACTTTAAACAAATAAGTCCCATTTACCAGAGACTACCCAGATTACTAAAGCAAAGACTGAACATAAATATTTGCAGCTTTAAGGCTTTCATGGTTGTCTCAACATGGATGAGCCTGCAAGATCACACCATATTTTCCAGGAATTGTGATCATGGAAGATGCTTCATATGCTCTGTCTTTCTTATAAGCAAACATTTTATTCATTCCTCTTAAGGTGTAGTTAGACATAAATTGTAATGTTCTAGCACAGAAATGAGTGTGTAGATTATTGTGTGAGATGTACAGTACAGAGGGCAAATAAGTGTAAAGTGTAAAGGTTGAAATTAGCAAGAGAAAGCCCCGAAACTTTCTGTGAATACCAAATTAATGTGCTACTAAAACTTCTGGTTCACACATTCCCAGTTTTGTGAATGCTAGGCATGATGAATACAAGCTACTTGAGACATTTTTCAAACTTTGAAGGATGTGTGGTTTGGGCATTTTAACTCAAAGCAAGAGATTGCTGCTGGGATAAATATAATATTCCCTGAAATTATTAATAACTTCTGCTATTATTGCATAGCGTGTAAGAATTTATGTTCATTATCAACACCATTGCAATTATCATCCTGTATTATCATCGTTATCAGCATTTTCTTTTCCTGTATGCAGCTCAAACATCACAGATCTCTGTCCTCTAGGGTCTAAGTCTTCTCCTTTCAGACCCATATCATGACTGAAGTTATTAATTCCATTTGTTCAGTCCACAAACTAGTCTAATTTTGCAGATGTGGACAGGGAAATATTTCATTATGGAACTAAATATATAGGGAGGAATGGGAGAAAAAAAGTGAGTCTCTATAAAAAACATGGCAGACTTGAGCTGAAGTAAGCTCCAAATCACACCCAAAAGAGCCTTACATAGCAAAGAAGGTTTTGCACAATCAACTTTGTAGATAAGTCAGTATTTGGGCACACAATGAATAAGTACCTATCATGTTAGTGCTTAAATAGCTGCATCATGATTGAATTTCTAATGGGTAAGGTCTCTGTTTTAAATCCCTTTGTTATATGTGCTGTATCAGTGCCAAGATTTGTTCTTATTTCACTTTTTTTTTCTTATTCTGATTTTTTTTTTCCAAAAGTGACTTCCTAATGCATAAGGCATAATATGATAGTGAAGGTTGTGCCTCAATTCATGTGCCTCAAATTCATATTGATATTTAGAATTCTTCATGGACCAATGTACAGAAATAATAATCACTGGAATTTTTATTAGTTAAAATTGGATTCATCTGCTAGACTTGGTATGATCTTACATTCAGCCTTGACAGCCAGCCAGGGTCCAATAGATTTCAGAGTTCCAGGCATCCCTAGATTCATAAAGATATGAGTGCATGGCTGACTGTATCCTGATTTCACTGCCTGGACATGTAGCTTCTGTTCTCTGGGCTCTGGTTTCCACCTGCCCAGGCAGGGTCTGCAATTAGGGAATAGGATAGGATAGACCAGAATTGGAGTCGTCTTCCACACAATCTGACTTTCAGCAATCTGAGTATCAGTGAGCCACAAATGCTGGTATAACATGGTAATTGCTCTACTGAGGCTAAATTGACCAGGAGAACTTACTGCTTCTTCAATTCTAATAGTGCCTAATGGCAAAAAGTAATTTTGCTACTTAAACTGCCTTGTACTACATCAGGTGCATCAATAGGAACTTTGTCAGTTAAAGCTGTGGGATCAGATTGTTAATTTGTGCAGATATTGAGACAACTTTGCTTACAGTGCACTTACTCCTGACCAAAGAGTTTCTTCAATGCGTAGATGTAATTTTAGTTTAGCAGTAAGATGTGTTAAAGCTGAGGTAAAATGTTTAGCCCTGCATTTTAAATATCAGAAGCAATAAAAATACCCCTTCTATGGCATATGAAATGCAGCTATGTGGAAATCTGTCTAAAATCTTGCTGACTAGTTTTTGGTCACCACAACTTGGTTATGGTCAGCCAGAGAAAAAGGAAATATTTCTGTTAATTTTCTATCTCTTTCCCCCTGTTTTTGCCACCAAATAAGTGTCAATAAAATACACTTTACTGGTATCTTAACAATCTGTAAACAGCTCCAGAGGAAGATTTCCACAGTGTCAATCAGAGTGATAATAATCTCAATAACACATGCAGCTAGCTTGGAAGCTGATGATAAATTCTGAATGTCATGAGTCATGAAGTGATAATTATCACTTCTAATGAAGAGTATCTTCTAAGATTTTGCTTGGGATGTGCAGATTAAATTCTTCTTTTGAGATCTTGAAGATCATGGATTACTTCTCCTTTTGTATTTTGTGCCAGCGGTGAACTGCTTCCATATTATTAGTATTACTGGATTGTATTATCCAGTAATTGCAAATTTACTTGAAAAATTACAAAGCACTTTTCTGAACATGCTGAACATTTCTCACTGTAATACATCCTCACAGTCTTTATCTGCCTGAGGCTGTGGGTGTGAAGACTTTATTTCCACTTGATACCTACAAAGTAGTTTTAAAAAATCTGCAAAACAGTTTGCATGTGAAGGAACATGAGATTTTTAGTAACTACCAATGACCAAAATGTTTCATTCATAAAGGAAGATAATTCTAAAGCATAGATGATTAGGAATTTCATAAGGCAATCAAATTATTAACAATACTCAAACTTCTGGGTTTGCTCACCACTTTCCTCCTTATCTGAGTTACAGTGCTTTGGTTAGTCAGTACTCAGCACTGATTTTAAGCCATAGTACAGGGATAAATACTGCTCTCTAATTATATCCAATTCCATTTTTCAGGTAGCTCTTACAAATGAACTTGCTCAAGAAAAATAGGAGGAAGTGAGGTCAGAATAGTCTTACCTCTTATGCTTTTTTTGTTATTAATGAGAGTTTTAAAAGTATTTAAATACTTATTTCTCATTGTTACCAAGGACCATTCAATGCTTGTAGAGTTTTAGGATTCTAGCCATTACTTAACAATTAGTTTATCTGACATGTTTATTGCTTTTAAAGGATTTTCTGCATTTAGTTTAGCTGTATTTTTTAATGAAGACTTACAAATGTAAGCAATGAAACTTCTAAAAGAACCTGACTGACTACCATTAATTCCTCTCACTTCAGATAAAGAGGCAGAGGTATCTTTAAAGATTAAATAAATAGCAGCTCTTTAGCTCTTTTCCTAGTGCTCTGCAACATGTGGCTGAACTGTGAAAATTTTACATTATGTATAAAAATCTTGCTGCCTAATGTGTGCAATTCATAGCTGTCTGAAGGTTTTAATGTGAGAAATTGTTGCTAAAGCATATTCCCATAACTTATCCTTGCACGGATGAATTGTGCAAAGTAAAAAGAACATGAATCTTTCAATGAGTTTTTTTTGAAAGCAGTCTTTGCAGTTTTCCCTCAGCAGGAACATTTATGGGATCTAGATTATACTTGGGGAGAAATTTTCAGTGCTAAAAGGCAGTAATTTAATTGCTGCCACAGGGCACACCATTCCATGCTTCCTGTAAGCATTTTCCAGCTGTACATTGTCCTGCAGAAAGGTTGGATTCAAGAGCACATGTTCCTGTGGCAATTATAGGGGAAAAAGCAGCAACCAGATAGAAGGAAAGTCGTTTAAATGACATGAAAATCTAGGAAATATTGATCAGTGATATAGAAAAAAAAAATTAAAAAAAAAAAATATCCAAAGGCTGGACACATGTATTTATGATTGTTCATACGCTGTGTTGTTTCAAACTGGGATGTATAACAGAAAGAAAACAAATAAACAAGTCATTCTTTATACTGAATTTTCATGACTGATGACAGAAAAATCTGAGAGAAATGATACTGTGAATCAGATGACTCTTTGTGCTTTGCTACATTAGCTGAAGTTTTCCTAAAGAAATTCAGTGCGAGGTAACTGTTTTTAAAACTACATATATTCACCTCGGGTTTGTTTTCAGAAAAAAATTAATTGGGTGCTTAAAAGTTCATGTGGCAGTACTGTAAAATATTAAAAGGAAAAAAAGTCCTGGAGAGTCTTTATGGTTTAGGGACTTTAGTCTTTCATGACATGAAATACATTATGTCATTCCAGTGCTGAATAACTGTTTCACAAAGTTACTAATAGTAACATTTTTACTAAGGCAATCACCTTTTCACTCAGAAACATATAAATTAAATTAATTTTAGCTTATATTAATGAAAAATTATAAGTGTTGTCTTTTTCCCCGAACAGTGCCCACAGTCTAATTCTATTCTTTAATTTTGTGTAAACATAGCTTTAATGGCAATAATGTAGAGGGTATTACAATGTATGAATATGCATTTAACTCACTTTAAAATCCCTTTCCATTTTTTTTTTCAATCAATCCATTTTTGCTCAGGAAGAGAGACTATGAAGAAATGTGAAATCTGTAGAAAAAAGCAAGGCTAAATTTATCAAAAGTACACAATAGATTCAGAGTTCCAGTTATTCTCTACAGACATGTTCAAAACATAGGTGAAGTTTAGGAAAAACAAGCAAACTGGGCTTCACTGAAAAAAGAAATTAAAATTTCTGTAGCCTTACAATTAATTTGGTGAAAACTCCAGGGTGAACAGAAATACTTAGAAAAACTCAGTCATGGTGTTAAATTGGCTCCTACCAAATAAATAGCCCTAAGTTTGAGCTGCAGCATTTGTTCTCTGCTTTATCCACCTGAGATGGAAATTGGTTCTCTTTTGTTGTCACCAGTCACCGGAGTGAGACGGGAGCTTCACAGGGAGTGAGTTTCCCGTTGCTGTCACCTCCCATCCTCATGTGTATACACACAGGGGTAGAATGTCTGTATTGCTGCTGGGGGGCAATGTCCTAAAGAGTCTGTGCTGCCCTGTGCAGTCCTTAGGCTGCACTGGCTCATTGGAGTCAGAATTTCCCTGCTTCACCAGAAATTCTCAAAGCTCCTCTTGGTAGTGACCTTGAGCCCTTCACACTCCCCAAAAATGAGATCCAGGAAAATTGAAGTGAGACAGGGACTCGGCTGGGGTCCCACAGCACCTCAGCAGTTCTGGTGAACAGCAGCTGTGAGAGTTTGTACCTGGCTGGCTGAGGTTTAGTGAAGCTCATCTGAGCCATCAAATATGGAGATGGCTTTATATTTTTATGTCTACCTCATCTTCTTTTGTATATACTGAAGTTTTTCCCTGTGTAGTTCACAAATTATCTGTGTTATATGGAAGTCCTTTTCAGAAGATCTTGGCTTAAAACAAAGTGCATTTTCATAAACTTGATGAATGCATAAAGCAATTGCTTGTGTGTGTAAAGCTTCCTCAGTCTTATGGCAGATACTGAATCATTGCATTAACAAGCCCTAAGTCCCATGGTAAACTGTTGTCTGATGAAACAGATAGCTCTGGTGTTTGGAGGCTGCAAAGGGCCTTAAAAGTAAAAACAATATTGACATTGACGAATAGATGAAATACTGGCCTTGCTGACTAAGTTGCTTTCAAGGTATTCTGCAGAGTTTTGCTGGAGTAGTTGCTAAATGAAACACACAGTAGGGTTATTGAAACAAGATATTATAAGAAGTTTCTAGGACATGTTCAAAGGAAACTGAAGTATTTTTGATTTTCTCACATTCTCTGAGATCCTTTCAAAAGCATGGTGTAAGTGTGCTGTTATATTATATATACAATTTATATACAATTTTGGTCGACAAAAGAGCAGACATTTGTATCCAATAATTAAAATATACTCTTGATCTAATGCTTTAATTGCCTAATCAAGATATCACAGTCAGTTAACTTAGTGCAATTTAAATTGTGTTTACACTTATGTAAATTATCTAATTATTCCTTGTTGCTATTAATGATGCTACTAAAGTAGTTTTAAGCCACATCTTATTACCTACCCTTTTCTCTGGTGATATGCTCACCCTTATGTGTTGCTCCACTGAATTGAGTTTTTGCCATCAGGAGTCCAAAGCAGGGAGGGGATGAGGGTTTCTTCCTCCCAGGCCTCATTTGTCAGGTTCTTTAATCCTTCCCTGTAGAAACTATTATTTCCTTTTAGAGAGAGAACCATGCAACTACACACAGCTAAACAAAATACAACAGAAAATAAACCTGATAGTGTAACTAAAGCTCAGAAACACAGAATGAGCAGCACCCAATTTCCCACCAGTAATTGTGGTATTACAACTAGGGCCAGTTGACAATAATCAGGAACTCTTCAAGAAAGTTGCAGGTATGGTCCAGGTTCCTTATGTATTTTTACAGTACTGCAAATCAAGATAGAATAACTTCAAAACACAGCACAAGTCCCATGTCCTGATGTGGTTTTTGTTGTTTTGGTTTTTTTTTATAAAAACAGGTCTATTGCTAGCACTTGGCCATGCCACTGACTGGTCCACAGAACTACAGCATAAATGAGTCCTTCAATCCTTAATACCCTTGGAAATGAAATTTTCACTTGTGTAAAACTCTTGCTTTAAAAAAGTTGTCTGGTAATCTTAGTAAATGAAGCACATCCCTTTCATACCAAGGGAAATTTCCTGTTAAGGGAATTTATCTCTCTTATCCCAGAGAGAATTTCCTCATGGCAAGCTGAACATGTCTGAGTGAAAGAAACCAGGTAGCATGTTGTATCTTTCTTCTGAACTCCTCCAGCTGTTTTTCTGAAAACTGGGTTCTTTTGTCTGAATTTTAAGTATTTCCCCTTTGGCTCCAAGTAGCAAAGTGTACCAAATTACAAGATGTATTGCTAAAACACAGTGTGCCCTTTACAGCAGAATGATACTCTGGTATGAATAGAAGTCATATGGATATCAGAATATTGGTAGCTCTTTTTATTTTACCTTTAATTTATGTGCTATCTGATGGTTTGGATTTTATAGTGTTCCTGTATTCAGCTTTGCCCACTGCAAGTTTTATTAACTCCCCTCTTATCTTTCAGCTGCTCTTACATCCTTTCAGCTGCTTCCAAGAAAATAGGAACACAGAAACATTACTTAGAAAGAATTCAGAGCTCCAGCTCTCAGTTAGCTTTAAAATTAAGCTAAGTACATTTCTTGGTGTAAAAGTGTTGTCACAGTTTACATTCCAGAGTCTGATAAGCGTCTACCAGTCCAAATGATGATAAATAGATCTGGGAAGGTCTTAGGTAATCAGAAATTTTAGTCACATTTCTATGTTTTTGTCATTTTTTCATGAATTTCTAAACAATTCAGTACATGAGAATAGTTACAAAGCCAGTACATGGGTCAATGGTGGCAGTTTCTCTGTTTGCTTGTCTGTGCTTTTGCCTTTTCCTATTCCAGTTGTTTCCTAATTGTTCTTCTTGGGCCTAAACTATGCCCTCACAAGAAGCAGAAAAGACTTAGGTAATCAGTTGTAAAAAATTAAATAAAACCTGAAAGAAAAAAAAAAAAAAAAAAGAGAGATGTGATTGCAACATTTCCATGGGAAAAACCTACCAACTCTATAAATCAAATTACAGTTAAATGCAAAAATATTTGTGTCTTTCCCAGGAAAACCCTTGCTGGAGCTGCCATGGAGATGAATAAGGTGATTTCTGGGAAAATACTGCTGCTTGTGTAATTCTAAGAAGCTGGAGGAAGTTATCTGACAGTAGCACAGAAAAGTTTTTCCAGGGAGAAATTTTCTGCTCTGATTTATTTTTGCATTGTGCTTAGCATGCTTACCACAGTAAATCTTCACATGGCTGGTTTTCAGCTGTGCAGATTGTAAAGGACACATAGATTTTTACAAGAAGTTTGCAGGGAAAGACAGTAACTTTCCCATTCCTTTTGTTGTGCCTTTTTTTTAAAAAAACAAAACCTTGGTCTGCTAAAAGTGGGAAACCTCACACCAGCACAAAACTGGAGAGAAGTGTAAGTGTCAGTGTGTGAACGACACTTCCAGTTCATTGAAAAGTTGGTGGTGAGGGGAAGATTCATATAGTTCTGGTCAGGACCAGTGGAACTTCCTGGATCAGTCAAGATATTGACAGTCTACTGAATAATCAGTAAAAAGTGCTTTAAATGAAAATGATACGATCTTTTGTTTTAAGATATTTCTTAAATTCAGGTATTTCTATTACATATTTAAGTGGTAATTCTTTATATGTCAAGGAAGTATGAAATACAAAGGTTATGTCCTCTATTAAATCCATAATCTCCAGTTTTACCAGTAATAAGGGTGTGAAAGTGTGTTCAGAATTACAGCATTTTGTCCATCTTTAAGGATGGGTAAAATGCTGTAAAGCTGATATAACCATTCCAGTTTTGAAGTAGCTTTACACTTTCTAAAAGCAAGACATGTTCATGGCAATGATATTTCTCACTTGATACCAGCTAGCCTGCTGATCCTTTACTTATGAAAGATTTGAAAAGATCACTGGGACAGTACTGTGTTTATACAAGTAAAATGTAACTAGCCTTGTGTTTGAATCTGGATTCATGTGGTGTCTGTAGGAAGATGGAGCAAGCCTAAGGCTCAGTTTTCCAGAGATTTAAGAACAGTTCATGCCATCCTTATTCCTTGTACCCACAGGTGACTATATTACCATAAACTTTGTTGCATGTAAAATAAAAAATAACAGGTTATATCCTCTGTCTTTTGGTGCTGCAAGACAGGCAGCTGTTTGGGTGAGGGAAAGTGCTGGAGGAGTATTCAAAGTAAGATGTATAGAAATGTATGGACGTAGTCTGAGCCTAATCTGTTTGTTTGTTATTGTATGAAAGCTGCCTTGAGCTTGGATCTGCTAGTTAATATTCAATATAATAGTTAGTTAGTTAGTTAGTTAGTTAAACTTTAAGTCTTAGATGTTCATTTAATATTCAATGTCTTTCTCTTTCTTACCCTTAATGAGGCAACCTGCCAGACTAACGAGAATGTGAAGAGCATTCGTGATACTGGAGAACAGTTGTGACAACTGAGGGAAATAGGAGAAGACAGGTCAATTCAATGTTTAAAACAAAGGGAGAAAAACATAACAAAGAAAAGAAAGAACTCAATGTCTCCCTTTCCAAAGCTTGATTTATGTAGCAGCTCATTTATTTATTCTTTTTCTTGTTTTTAATAAAAAGTGAAAAGCAGATCTTATATCTATGATAAAACATGATGTTCTTGTTTGATTAATTACTCACAGGGATGTTAGAAGATGCCTAATTATGCATCAGTGTTTGCCTCATTATGTAGAGGAACATCATCATAGCAGATAGTCTGTGAACAGAGAGTGGTTTCCTTTTTGATAATTAATTGTCATGCTTCAAAGTATGTAACCCAAACAACTCTCACTGTAAGATTTCAATGGACCTAATTTTGGAAGCAAACTGTTTGTTGCAAACAATGAAATGGGGGAAACAAGGTACCTGACCTGATCTAAAACACATGACTTAAATTGATTGCTTTTCTTTGCTAGTAGGTTGTCAGAGAATTTCCATGAACTGCAGCTTTCTGAAAACCTCTTCAGCAATAATAACTCCGTGTTCTGTCACGGTGCTCCTTGACATAGCAGTGAGTGCAAAGGTTATATGACTAACAGGGCTAACTTCCACAGTTAAATGATTGAAACAGTTCTGAAAACTACAGTTCTAGCTTCGTAAAAAACAGGAACTTTTTGGTTTCAAAGTATCAGAAGTAGGGTTGCATTTCCACTCTGGCCAAAATTGAAAAAGGAAAACACTCTTGAAATAACAGCTAAGGTAAGAAAATGTTCGGATGATGAAATGCAGCAATTGAGAGAAGGAACTGGATACTTGCTTCATCAATAGATGTTCTTGAAGCTTATAAAGACCTGCATTCCACCTGTAAAAAAAACCCTAGTATTACCAGGTGCTTTGTTATGGGAAATAAAATCCAGGAGATATGGAGGATTATTAGAAGTCTATGGCT
Organism: Erithacus rubecula; assembly: GCF_903797595.1. Taxonomy (NCBI): domain Eukaryota; kingdom Metazoa; phylum Chordata; class Aves; order Passeriformes; family Muscicapidae; genus Erithacus; species Erithacus rubecula. The sequence continues at coordinate 34,513,084 of NC_136687.1, read as the reverse complement.
CCATGCTTCTAGCATTTGCACTGCTAGGAATTTGAGGCTTCTTTAATAGGTCAGAGAAACCTCATTGAGCATTTACATGTTTCATCATTTTGCACCATGCAGAGCATAGGTAAATTCATCACTTCACAGGAAAGATTTTTTACCTCAGAACTCAAGTTCCTCTGTCAGAGAGGGCATTTTCAAAAAGAAAAATATTGATACAAAAGTTGGAAGACAAGATCAACTTCCTAATATAGTATCAAATTTCAAAGACAATAAATAAGATATTGCCCACGATCTCTTTTGTGTTTTGAAATCTGTCTTTCAAAGTATATTTCAAGGGCTTCTCTTATTTACCTCAAAAATCCTGTGCACTAGGGAAAATCTTCACTGAATTCTTGAGGAAAAGGACTATCTTCAAGCTCTATTTAGAACCTGATCAACCTGTGATGGTTAGCACATAGAATGGAAAAGAACTAAAGAAGTATAGCACTTTCAGTTAGTCAGGAGGTTATTTATAGATTCTGTGGGTAATTGGCCATATTCCAGTACCTTCATGTTAGTCAAGTCTAAGGTTTGCAACACATTAGAATGTCAGTGGAATTACTCTGGGAAATAAGTGTTCAATGTGGGGAGCTGTACCAGAATCTGATGCCACTTAAAAAGTAATTACATGTGTTCTGTGACTCCTGTTTCCAATCCTCCCAAGGACCAATGTTATAGTGCTTTGCAAATATAAGGTCAGTGCCATCCTCACAGTGGTGTTTCACCAGTTCTGCAATACAATCTGTCCTTGGCATTTGAGAGGTTAAAAAGAGCAAAATGAGAGAAAACTGTTCTCTGCAGACAACACCTATTGCAAAAGTCAGTGGTATAGTTTGGAGGAAGAACTAAAAGTATGTCAAAGATAGTTTCAGGCAAAACAGAAAATGTCAATCTAAAGACAGGTCTCAAAATCTGAAAGGCTGTTTGCAGTGTTAAAAATACATTACAAAAGGAAGTGCTGCTTGAAAGGTCATCATTTACAATTTTTAAAAATCAATATTGTCAGGATGCAAAATTGTGACTGTGAAGGAAAGAGGATAGCATTTGTGAGTAATGTATTGATCTCAAGTAAAGTTTCTCTTTCATGGATTCCCTTCTAAATAACCTTCTAATTGGCCTTGCAACCTGGAAGAAACCTGACAGTATATTTCCCTTGAGGACAAGTTACTGTATAAATACCTCTTAGTAACAGACCTGTTAAAAATAATCAAATTTTAATGCAGCAAGGTCACTCTTTTGATAGGTCTGTGCTACATAATTGTCTTCAGAGAATGACCTATAAAGGCAGCTGTACATTTCTGCATTATCTTACTGTATACTGAAATAGCTTCCCTGATAGATAATCCAGGTGTCCAAATTCTTGTTTGAGCTGTAGCCACAGTAACACTCATTGAATTAGAGGTGTAAGAAAGTGCTAAAACAAGTGTGTGCATCCACTGTAAAGTCTCTGTTGCAAAAAAAAAAATGTCTATTAAAAAGCTTTTGCAACCTCTTCTGCCTTCCTTCTCATCCCCTGGGTGGGCAGTGTGTCCCTGAGCACACGTGTATGGGTCACATGAAGTTCAGGGCTACCAAAATGATACTGGGAAGAAATTCTTCCCAGTTTGGTTTAAGTTCATTCCATCTATGCTGCTCTTGTGATAAAGCAATTCCAGGGAACAAAATGTTCAGCAAATGAAGGAGCCTGCTATTATCTGTAGGAAAGACATGCTCCCATACTACAAAGCCATTGAAAGTTTTAAGAGCTGCCGTATACAACTGATAGTGGGAAAAAATCCATCAAAAATTCTTTCACTGCTTCCTTATAAGGAAAACTTGGAGCTGTGTCAGTACTACCAACAAACTATCAAGCCAGCGCTGGCTACTTATGAAGTGGTTCAGCTTACTGTGCTGCATTTCTGCAACCTAAAAATGAAGTGTCTCACTCCTTTTCCTCTTCAAAAATCTAGAAAGAAAAAGTACCACAAGAGTTTAATGATGTGTCAGTGACATCTGTGTAAGCAGTCACCACACCTAATATCTTGGTGTTCAATTACCTGAGCACTCATCTTGTTGACAAAGGCACTTCTCTGCTGGTGACAGAATGGCTGGTAAGTCACAATTATCTGGGCTCAGGGAAGTGGAACAAAGAGGTACCAGGATCTCTGCATGTCTCTATTGAATAGAGCTATAGTTGGAGAAGTCTCAGCAAATCCAGCTTGCCTCACACATTCTGCAGTCCCTGTCACTCCTTTCATGACTGTATGAAAGCCCATGCACAACAAAACAGATTTGTTCAGAATTTACCTTAAGTCTATCCCGAATGAAATCAAGCTGTATTCATCAGCTCTGTTCAGCCTCTTGCTCTTAGAAATGCTGACCTTCTCAGGTTGTGGCAAAAGAATGTGCATTTATTATGAAGTTTGGAGATTCTTTCAACTTTAACAAGCTGTAGTTGAAATTGAACATCAAAATGAGGGTGCTGTCTGGGAGTTCATATTCACTGAAGTGCAAGGAATTAACAGAACCATTGCACATTCAGGATACTCCACAGCCTTGTAGTATCATGCAAGAACTTTGAGTCATTATTAACATCAGAAAAAAACCCTGCATTTTAGCTTGACTCATTATTAATATCAGAAAATAGAGGTTGCGTTTTAGCTTGACTCAAGCCAGTTAAGCCGAAGATCACAGCCAAAACAAGTTTCTGAGTGTTTGGCACAAGTGTCTCTGTAAGTAGTGCTACTTCCAGATCAGCAGTAAGTACATGGTGATCTCAAGTGATCTTAGTCTTTGGTGTGCGAAACTGTTTGGAAAGAATGGGTTATCTACTGCTAAAATAAGATGGTTCTTAGCCAATTGCTATTAAGTAGCTATGAATTTTTCTCTTATTTATCAGTCTGTATCAGAACTTACCATACCCAATAGTTTCCATACTACCTGTCTGGAACTTCTTATTGTCTGGAATGGCTGTGGATCATATCTGCTAAAATCTGTTTGGCAGAAAACTTCCCCATCCTTCCTCCAGATTTCCTTCGTAAGAACTAGTTGACAGAATAGCTTGGGTAAATACTGAGGTCAGTGTTAGTCACTGATAATTTGCATGATGAGGCAGTGGACCCCCAGCAAATATGTGTATGATGCAAAAATAGAGGAAGTGATTGACATATCAAATAATATAGGAAGCTCAAGGATTGGGCAAAAGAAATCTCATTAAGTTCAACAAGGAGTGATAGGTTCTGCACCTAGGTGAATAACTCCATGTACCAGTAAAGATTCAAACTGACTGCCTGGTGTGATGTAAGGACCAGCAAAAGTGTTAGTGGATACCAAGTGAATAGGAGAAAGTGTTGGCCTTGTATCACCAGGAAGACAAACTGGATTGGACTATCCTAGGATGAGAGTAAGCAGATAAAACTAATATGCTCTTTACAATGTTGATTCTGCACAGAGCTGTAATTCTGCATCCAATTTTGGGCTCTGCAATTCAAGAACTACAGCTGGAGTCTGCTTAGCTGAGGACTGTCAGGATTGTCATGAGCCAAAAGTATGTGACCTTTGAGAAGAGGCTAACAAACCTTGGTTTGTTTAATCTGGCAAAGCAGCAGCTAAATGGTGATCTAACATCTGCCCACAGTAACTGGTATGAGAATTGCAGAGATCACAAAACTAAATGCCTTCTGATACTGGCAGATGGTACAATAAGAAGCAACAACCCCAGGATGCAGCTTGGAGGATTCAGTTTGGACTTTACAAACTTATTCACAAGAAGGGTAGTACAGAAGTGAATTAGTTTACCCAGAGTTATAACCAGGGGACTTGTCCTTCTTCTAGACTTTGACTTGGCTGTTAAAAGCAGCAGCTGACCTTGTATAGACAGACTGTGCAACTATTCTGTGTTTAACCAGCACTTCCAATCAACAGTCTTCAAATAAGAAACTTAAATGAAAACAAGAAGAAAGGAATATGATGTACCCAAATTCACAGGCTCACCTTGTATTCTCTATTCAGACTGATTTGCTTTTATGGTAGCAGACATACAGGCAGTGAAATTAAAAATAATGATAATGCACTAGAGAGGTCTATTTTGTCAATTGCAGCAGAAAACAAGGAATGACTGAATAAACGTAGGCCACTCAATTTCCTTTATGTATTTTGTGTCAAGCTTAAGTCAGTCATCAAAAGATTAATCTCTGAGGAAAAGGTATGCCCAAGGCTTCAGGAAACGAGGATATCCTTGCTAATTTTACCTGGGAAGATAATCTCATCTTGCATGAAGGGACATAATAAGGTGATGGAGGCTCTTCTCACTATGAGAGCCGTGGAGGGTGCATAAGTGTACTTGCAGGTTTGTCTGTGCGTATTGGCACAAAGCTCTCTGTTGCTGACCAGAGAATAAAAAAGACAGAAAAAAATCTTCTGAGCTGGCCTTGGAGAAGCTGGCCTTGTGGCTGTTGCAAGGCAAAATAGCCATTTTACTGCTTTCATTTTCACCAAGAGAAACAGTCATTTTTCTATTGTTTTACTGACCTAAGGCCACAGACTACTTACATAGACTGCTACATAGCTTTGGCCACTTTACTTCCTTCCATATGCCTGTGCTGAGATAACAGGAGAGGCCAATATACTTTTTCTATTAGTGTTTTTTTGACTATTTTCATATGGTTCATGTTGGGAATGGCAGAGCATGGAGTGTAATTACATATCTCTCAGTTCAGGTTTGAAATAAACAGGTTCAGTTCAAATTGGTAATCCACGCATTTAGCAGACTCTGTTGCTGTTCTTAATTATTTGATAATTTGGTGGTCAGTGATCCTTAACAGAAATTGTTGGTACTTTTGAACAGAAATTTGAGGTGCTACAGAAGTGGAGAAGGGCTCTGTTACAGGCAAAGATTTGGGTGGACTTGCCTGGTTGGACAGAAGTGGGGCTTAACAAAATGCTTTATTTTCTTTGTACTTTTCTTCCTTTTTCATGGTCCATGCTGCAGTCAGGCAGATCCTGAAGATCAGCTCTAGCTTTCATGTCATCTTTTAAGTCTCCGTTAATGCATTCTCAATAACCCTCGAGGAACCTTTGTCACATGGTAACATTGATACTAATGCAATAATAAAATACTCTCTGTAAGCATCCCAACATGAGAGAATTTCTGTTCTGCTTTCTACTGCTATGTCATTTTTTTTTCCCTGACAAAGACAGAACCCTGGTTTCCAATTTATTTCTGGGCACCAAATTAAGTAAATGGCTACTCTGCTTGAGTAGATCTTAAATTATTATGGCCAAGCTATTGTTTCTCTGCTATTATTTCAGAAATACTTCTCCAGACTTTAAATTAAGATGGAGGAGGCCCATACAGAACAATTACAATGGAGAATTTGTTTACAGGCTGTCACTAGAGGAGACATAATGCTTCCCTTTATCATCACTTGTCAGAGCAGTGACAGCCTGCAAACAGCCTGCCCATGCATTATTCTTTATTTGTCACTGCTTGTGCCACCTCTTGCTCTAGCAGGTGCCTGGCATATGTCAAACTTATGATTCAGGGATTCATTTGATCAGCACTGTAAAGAAAAGTATGATGTATTTTCTTTTAGATTGCAAATTAGATATTTGCTCCCCATATCTAATGAAAGGAGCTTTGGCTTCTTTATATGCAAAAAGTACCATTTATAGCTTACTGTAGAATTTAAATACTGGCTTCTCTCTCATGCCCAACTCTGAAAGTGGAATTTATATAATACTACAGAATATTACTTAAACCATCCTACCTTTCTGTTCTGTTGTCATGGCAAATCTGTTCAGTTTCCTTTGGAAGTGAATGGGCACAATGTGTTGTCCTCTGGACATTTAAATGTCTTTTTATTACAGGTTGCTTTCTGTCTTACACACTGCATTATATTTTCTTTCAAATAATTTCTCTAGAATTACAGTTTTGTAATTCTGACAATGATTCGTGCATGTTTACTTCTGTACTTGAGTTTGTTGTAAATATATATGTGTAACATACAGGGTTTGTGGGTGATGCTCTTCTTCTGGAGATAATAGTGACAAAATAGTTGGGATTTGTGAGCAAATGCAGTTGTACTATAGGAAATACAATATTTGGTGTTCTCTTCTGTGAGGAAAATTTATGGAGTTCTGTGAAAAGGGGAAGCTCATTCTAATAGGTTTGGCAAAAGACAAGACTTTAAAAACCTAAATTTGTTAGTAGTCATGAACAATGAGATTGTTAATCAAAACTGTTCAAAATGAAAGTTTTTACTTTTTATAGAAATAGTAGAAAATACTACCATTTTCTTAAAATACCATTTTCTTAAAAACTACTACTGTTCTACTGTCTCTGGCTGTTACTCTGTGTCCATTTTTGCTTTTAGAGATTGGTAAAATTTTAAACAGATAGTACCAGAAGACTTTGCAGGACAAATTAGAGTATGCAAACGCTATTGTAATGATTTGAGTTTAAAACATCATTACTTAGGGGTCGAAAAGGGAATTTGTTTCCTTTACCTTAAGATATTTTCATTCTCACAACCATACTGGAGTTGGTCATTGAACTTAAATACTTTGCGATGTTTTTATAGTTTTTTTGTAGTTATTGAGAAGTTTTTCCCAAATGAATTCCCAAAGCACCTTCCTTGCAAAGATACAGTAGGTATTGTTGCAGGCCTCTATTTGCCTAAGTTGTGATTTACCATTAGTATAGTACCAGCATGTAACTGCTTTAACAGATTTAAATGCCTTACATATCTCTAGTAACGCGTATACTTGGCTTGTATGTAGACCTGATATTTTACTGTCACTTGTCTAAACTCTATAAAATTCACAAGTTATTACTATTGCTTTCTTCCTTACTATTTCCAGTTATGTCTAAATGAGGATGCATTTAGAATTCTCTGTAAACAAGATGTGCAAATTTTATTTGTGTGGTTCTGCTTTTTTGCGACTTGTTCCTTAAGCAACAAGCAGAAAATAATTAAATCATTTGGTCATGAGACTAATTAGGTAGATGAAAATAATTTTGGAATATGTAATCCTGGCATCAAAAGATGTGCTGGATGTTTTAATGCAGTTCTTCACTAATCAGGTGACATGCTGTTTAAATGTGTGAAGAGTTGTCTGAAAAAGAGGGAGAAAGTTGGTACAGAGCTTTTGTTTGTTCCACAGAATTTCAGATATTTTCCTTGCCAAAGGAAAAAAAACCTTAAATTTTGCGAGACCTTTTTCCTGTGTTTGTAAGGAATGTCAAGCAATGAAAGAACAGTATGAACTACCATTGATTTAATAGATTTCAAGCTCCAATACAACTAATGACAATCAAATCATATTATTCAACTCTATTGTTATTTAGCAATTGATATAAGAACAGAAAAGAATGTATCATAATTTGATAGTTTACATCATCTCTCCCTGAAGTGCTTTCCTGAGAAGATAGGCACTCAGCTTTCAGAATTTGCTCACTGAAAGATGTGGAAGGAGCAAAATTAATTCCTTTGTGTGAGACTGAATTTCAGTGAATCAGTTTGGCTCAAGACAAGCGATAACAATCAGAATGCACAAAAAGGGAGCGTTTGTATTAGTTCATTTAACCATCAGTGCCTGCTGCAAGGGCTTTACCCTCACCCTTGTGACACCCAACTAGTGAAGGCCCAACTCACATGTGCCTACAGGCACCAGAGAGCCTACCAACACCACAAACAATTTGGGTTGTCCAAGTAAAGCTCCTGCTTCTCTCCATTTTAGAGCATTTGGTGCTTTCTTGGTAGCTGCCTTCACCTACAAAGAGGGAAACTGCCTAGAAACAGGGAAGAGTAAGGCAATTATGTCTGACACATAATCAACTCCTCTGGTCAACTGGTCTCATCAGTGAATCAGGGTAGACAGGTGGTGATGGGGATTTGTACTGTAGCCAGGGCATTTAGTGAGTGCTGCCAGAGCTGGAGAGGTGAGTTTTGGCTGTGCAACCCGATTCTCTTTTAGTGCTTGTCTGAACAATGTGCAGCAATGTGGCCTTGCTCTTGGTGCTGGGTCCCTGTGCACTCTTCAGTGCAAACAAACTGAAGACTTGTGATGGAAAAGGAAAAGGGTTAAGTGACCTTCGAGAACTGCAGGAAATTTCTGGTGTCTAAGGGCTAACAGAACCTATGGTACCTAACTGATTAGATTTGATTTATTTTGGAAATGTGTAATAACTGTCACTTTGGAGCTTTTTCATTTTTCATGGCTATTAGATGATACAATTTACAATATAGAAAAAAAATCCAGACTGACAGCCCTAACAGACTTTCTTATATTACCTGCAAGGTCTTTGTATCTTTGTTTTTAAGGTCTATTTCCCTTCTTCTATATTCCTGCGCTATGGGAATAGTCTCAATGGAGCTCATAAAAACAGAAAAACAGCTCAATAAATACACACTTTAAACAATCTTGCCTGTGGGCACAAAATGATCCAGGGCTTGAATAAACCTCAGTTCAGTCACAAAACTGAATTGTAGCTGGTAGCTAAAATGAGTCAGAGTAGCACACAGGCCTTGTGCTGTGAATATGATTGGTCATACAAAACCCACCATTCAAGACACAGAACACCTCTTGATGTTGTTACTGTTGGGATTTTATTGGGTATGTAATAGTGAAACAGGATGGATAGAGGGATACTTCTTCCCTTCTTATTTGGTAATTTAGATGTGTATTCTACAGTTAGCCAGAGTAGAAGACAAAATCTTTCTCTATTTATCATAATATTGTTCTTTTTTGAGGGGTTTTTTTGTTGTTTTTGTCTCAGACTTGGCTTTCCTCACTTGATCTAATACTTCTCCCAGGCAGTACTAAGAGCACAAACATCTCTCTTGACTCAGGATGTCTCCAGTGTTGAGTTTCTCCTCCCAGAAGCCCCAACCTGTTTTGTAATCATTGCAGTGTGATGTTCCTAGTCCCTCTTCTGTGCCACTGTGCATCAGGATTCCTTAGCATGGAAGACCACCCCATGTAGTACTCTTCTACTAAATACACATCAGAGTTCTACTTCTTCCTAATCTGCAGGCAGCTTTGGAAAGTCATATGTGTTTGTCAGCTAGGAAAAAAACAAGACAAAAAGAGACATGTGGAGGGAGTTCTATTTCACTGGAGCTTAATTTTATTTTTACACAAGATCCTGTATTGTCTGTGCTGTGACTTGTTTGCTCATTGCCTTGAATTTGAGTGTCAGCATTATATACTCCAGGACACTGCTAAATGGAAATCCTTTGGGCTAGTCCACAGCAAACTTCTTACAATTTGTAATGATGTGAGAAAAATAACAAGGCCTGTGTTGTCCATAAAAGTCCAAAGAATTAGTATCAGAAACAAGCATAACCTGACAAAGCCACTTCCATGAGACTTAGCTTGCAATCCTTAGCATCACTAAATGTAGCATATCAACAGTTTTAATTATTAGAGACTAAGGTTTTCTCTCCCTTTTCCCCTGATTAATGGAATTGTCATCATTTTCCAAAGTAATCAGTGGCAGGCTGAGGTGTTATAGCAAAGACAAAAGACTGGGACTTGTGTATTAGATGTATTTAAGAAGAGGCAAAACTCTAGGGTGCTTTTTTGTTGTTGGGGCTTTTTTATGTTTCCTAGTGTGTGTTTGTTGTCAGAAGAAAAAATGTTCCCAAAGATGATGTTCTGCAATACAAACAGAATCAGATTTTGCACATCAGAGAACCTATGAACTACTCTACATTTGCAGCCTAATTTTATTAGGAAGTCAGCTGTCTGTGTGCTTCATGCTGTTATCTAACTATTAAGATCTTTCTTCATTTCTGCTTCCCTTCCCATTACAAAAACAACCTCATTGTGCTACTTTTCTTTCTTAAATTTATTTCCATGCATAGTTTTTCATAATAAGTTGATATAGGAAACTGACTTGGAAAGGACACTGTTTATAAAATGACATGGCCAGAATGTTTATATGGCCCTGGGCTGCAGGAGCCAGAGAATGGATGAATATCCTGCAGCTGTTTTGGCCATTATATTGTGGGTGGCAGGTTGCCAGTAGCAACTGCAGCAAAATGTCAGTGTCTTCCTCTGTGTGATAAAACAGAGAATATTTGCACTTTCTGAACCATCCCAGGAGGATTAGTGGCAGAGTTTGGAGGACTCGAGGTGACTGGAGATGGAAGTAGATAAGCAGCTTGCAGGCTGCACACCAGCCTGTCCTGCTGGCTCCTCCAGGTCTGGCACCAGTGACACTTTTCTTGCCCTTCTTTCTAGAACATTTGAAGGAGAAGCTGGAGGAGTACGTGGTGCGTTTTGCCAAGGTGAGGATTGTGCGGACCAAGAAGCGAGAAGGGCTCATTCGGACCCGACTGCTGGGAGCCTCGCTGGCTAGAGGAGAAGTCTTGACATTCCTGGATTCCCACTGCGAAGTCAACGTGAATTGGCTGCCACCCTTGCTTAGTAAGTGCCTGAGCATTCACCAGACATTGAAATCAGAACATACAACAACAATTGAATTGTGTCCCATGGTAAGCAGGACATACACTGTATCAAAGTGTTCAGAGTTCTGCTGCAGGTCTGATCTGTCTGAAGTGTTAGTATGAAAGAGAACTCCAAGAAATGTGACCAGCTGCATTTTGTTTCTTGAGACTAAAGAATTTGTAAAATCTTGCAGTATTGCTTTAGCTTATAATAGTTACAATTTATTTTATTATTACTACCACTAAATACACCACTATATCTAGTATAAAGCTATGTCCTTCCTATACACCTGAAAAGGTTTGTTATGAAGATATTGTACTCCTTCCTAGTTTTACACATTGCATTAAAACAGTTTTTGCTGTAAATATATCCTAGGCCTCAGTGTTAAATCCAATAGCAATAGCATTCACAACGGGAAGCTCAGAAAGAATGATTTGCTATTGACTGCTTTGCTGGATTCCAGCTGCAGCCAGCAAAGCTCCATTAGTTAAAGAAATGGAAAGAATCAATTGTTGTAGTCTAGGATTTCACTTCAGGAAATAATGTTCTGTTTTCTACACAGAAATGTTCTCTTTTCTACATGCAAAATATACATGATTTGCAAAGTGAGTGTTTTTTGCTACACTAACCAAAGAAAATTTCTGAGTTGCCTAATAAAGAAATTTGTATTCATTAAAAAAGTCTGCTGTAAGTACACAGAAGGTTATGGATTCACTAATTAATGGTTATTGTTCCTTGAATTCTGTTGTTAGGACTCTTGGGCCACACAATAAGCTGATAAAGCATTTGCAGCAACATGTGCTGTTCTTCTAATGAGCTATCAGTAGAGACCAAGAAAAATACTATTAACTGATTTCTTTTCAGATCAGTAATAAGATAATGCACCAAATTCCAACTTTTTATCCTTCCCAGCTTCCATATCAAATCATGCATACCATTGTTCCCGTTGTTACCCCCTTGCCCTCAATCACAACATCTGCATTTTTATGAATAACCTCCATAACTTTGTATGAAGCACCAATGTCATAAAGGATCAGAGAGAAATCCAAGTTGAGGCCAGTTCCTTCTGTCCTATCCCTAGGAGAAGATACTGACCCCACCTTACCACAACCTCCTTTCAGCCAGTTCTAGAGAGCAGTAAGCCTCTAAGTAAGAGGCTCTTCCATGAGCCTCTTCTATGAGCCTCTTCTTCTCCAGGCTGAACAATGCCAGCTCCCTCAGTTGTTCCTGCCAACACTTGTGCTCCAGACCCTCCACCAGCTCCACTGCCCTTGTCTGGACACACTCCAGCATCCCAAATCCCTCCTCTATTGAGGGGCCCAGAATTGGACACAGCACTTGAGGTGCAGCCTCACCAGTGCAGAGTACAGAGGGACAATCCCTGCCCTGCTCCTGCTGGCCACACCATTGCTGATCCAGGCCAGGATGCCATTGGCCTTCTTGGCCACCTGGGCACAGCTGGCTTGTGTTCAGCCACTGTCAGTCATCCCCCCCGGGCCCTTTTCCTCTGGGCAGCTTCCCAGATGTGCATCTGTAGGCTCATAGTGCTGCAGGGGGTTGTTATGACCCCAACACCTCAGTTCTTGATCCAGCCTGTCCAGATCCCTCTGTAGAGCCTTCCTGCCCTCCAGCAGATTGGCACTCCCAACTTGGTGCCATCTGCAGCCTGACTGAGGGTGCACTTGATCCTCTCGTCTAGATCTTGAAAGGTACTGGCTCCAGTACTGGTTCCCTGGGGAACAACACTTCCAGTCTTCCACCAGCTGGATTTAACTTCATTCACCACCACTCTCTGGGCTGGCCATCCAGCCACTTTTTTATGCAGTGAAGAGTGCACCTTTCTAAGCTGCCAGCTTCTGCAGGAGAATGCTGTGAGAGACAGTATCAAAGGCTTTACTGAAGTCCAGGTAGACAACATCCACAGCCTTTCCCCACATCCACTAGGCAGGTTACCTGCTTATTGAAGATCATGTTAGTCAGGCAGGACCAGACTTTCATAAACCCATTCTATGATCCCCTAGCCTATGTGATCTCACATGAGAGATATAATCTGTTCCATACATCTAGCTAGTTTAAGAAAAAAAAAAAAAAAAAAAATGGCAACAAAGGATTTGTAATTGCAGCCAGGGTGCAATTGGGTATTGAGCCCTCAGCCACAAATAGAAAACTGAGAGCAACTGCATCAGTGCCCCTCAGGTCTCAAGAGGAATGAGATCTTTCTCATTCTACATATAGTAGAATACCATAGATAACCAACCAGACAGAGGACCTAGAAATGAGTCTTGAGGAATAGTGAAGCCCAGAATCAAATTGGTTTTATTTTGAAATGAACAGTAGAGCATTACATAAAGGGCAAATAGAAAAGGAACACACATCTAGTATATTTTCCTTGTGCCCTGTTTTTCTAAAGGAATGAGAGAATTTTCTTTCAATCTTTAGGTGGCAGATATTTAGTGTACTGAAATCAGATGACACCTGGCTGCTAATAATAGTAAAGCTAATGTATGTTTTCAAGTGTTTATCAGATGTTACATTTTGTGATTCACTCAGCACTGCTGGTGACTGAAAGTCATTCAGGGAAACCACAACATGTTGAGTGTTTATTGCTTTAAAGCTGTCCTGTTTTAGCTCTGATTGGATCTGGCATGTGTAGTGAAAAATCCTCAACAAGTACACAGCTCAGCCCTGCTCTGGACTGGCAGTCTTTATTGAGAGGAGCAGCAGTTTCCAGTGTTCCAAACCAGGTTTTGTTCCAAATGAGACCTTGAAAGTTAGAGATTGGGGAGGGGCATGAGGAACCAAGAACCATCACTTAAAGATGGTTCTCAGAGCTATTTCAGTTTCTAACTTATATTTTCAGAATTAACTGTCAGTTTTTAGCCCAAAGGAAGACTGAGTTATTTCAGTACTTTTAGGGTATCTAAATGGCTTTTTGGAGGTGAGCCACAATTGTTTTCAGTTGCAGTTCATTGTTGCATTTTCTTAAAAAATGGGTATAAAATGCCTTTAATTTCTTTAAGCTTTATTTAGTTTATTTTTTTGCTTAAATGGGCTCTTGAGCTTAGGTAAGACACTGTGAGATATGAGAGAGTTTTAACCAATGCTCACTAAGTAGGCAGTGATATAAAAAGGCTGGCAAACACTGCTGTTTGTTGTCAGTCCTCAGCAGAAGGAAAGATGTGACTTGGCTTCCAGCAGCTGACAGTTTAGTGCAGTGTGAAGTCACAGTTACACAGTAATTGCAGGTAAGAAACTCAAGTGGCAAACCAGAAATGTGCAGACATGTATTTCCTTCTGCTGATGTTGCTGCTGGAGCAAGAGAGGAGAGATGGACTGTAGATCAGTGGTGACACAGGCCACCAGAAGTAAGTTGTAGAAACACACTATAACAGGCAGGTAAACATCATCATTAAAACATCATTTAAAAAATCATTATTAAAACAGATTCCTTTCCTAACTAAGAATTAAAAATACCATGCTTAGCAAGTTATCTAAACACCTGCTTGCTATCCATCTTCACAACACGTATATGATGTACTGACAGAGGAGAAGCTGAGTGTACAACCCCATTGCTGAGTCACTCAATTGTTGTCACTTTCTGTAATCAAGTATTTAAGTATGACAATAAAAATATTTGCTTTGAAAAATTGCAAAAATAAAAGTATTTGCAATTTGGCATTATTACTGTATCCAGCCCAGTTTGAAACGTGCACTTAAAATTACAAGGATATCTGTTTCTCATAGATATAAAACTTATATTTCTGAGATAGTGACTTATCCAATATTGAAAACTTCCCTTTGTTGTCATATATGCTTGCTCTGCTTGATCCTAAAAGTGCTGAGTTCAAATATATATATATATATATATATATAGGTTAAAATTTCTTGGGAGAAAGCTCTGAGCAATGTCACCTCTTGTTCCCATGTTTTCCGTCAAATCTGCAAGATTTTTTCATGTATAGTGATGCTTATCTGTTTGTTCTCCTCTTTAACTGAAGTGAAATAATGCATGGATATTTTCAGACCAGTAGGAATCCGTAAGGGGATGAGGAGTAAAGGCAATGGAAGAGAAACAGTAAAGCATTTCAGCTGTGGCTTTCAGTGGCTGGCATTAGGAGCAGGGGGAGGAAAGAGCAGTGGCTGATAAAGGCAGCAGCATGTTTGCATATCTAAGTCTGTGATACCACCACACTTGTAGAATGTAAGTGAACCTTACAGCCTTTTCTTTCTGTTTCCTAAATTCAAACTGAAACTACGTTTAAGCCTAAGCAGTATGTGTGTAAATTTAATTATTTTAAGCATACTGAAGGAAACATTGAGGCTGCAAGTTTGGTTACTTTGTCTTTTGGTGTGCACAACTACAAACACCCTGGTTTCATCAAAATTCAAGATTTTCCTGTGGTTCCTTATCTCTAAAATATTTTAGAGGCTGAGAAGTAAATTCTGTAGAAACACACTATAACAGGCAGGTAAGCATCATCATATTTACAGAATTCTTGAGAGTTGCAGAAATGAAGACTAGGATTGAGCTTGAGCATTGCTGAAATAAATTTCTTCCTGACTATCTCTGCATATGACTTGGAGACTTCAAATCTTTCAGTGTGTTTAAAGACAGCAGCTTTTAAAGATGAAGAAAAGAATGCTAAAGCACTATGAGTCTACCTTTGACCTGCTCCAGACAAATCAATCCCATTTAGTTTCTCTGCTCCAATCAATTTAGAAGAGGGGGGGGTCAGAGACAGATTGTTATAAGCCCTATAACTATTAGGAGGGCCATCACAGGAAAGAGATTATGTAAAAGTGACTTTATATAATGATCACAGATAACACCATACAGTGTGCCAGTGAATGTAATTATATTTGGCAATAGCAGCAGTAATGCAGCCATTATCTCTGAGATGAGTTTCCTAGAATTTTGTGAGAACCTGTGCTTTAAATTTATTTCACTATTAAAGGATAAGGATGTAAAAACCCGCTGAACTTCCAGTCACAGTAATTTCTCACTAGCAGCATTGATCCCTGATTTGGACAGTGTTTCTAAACTTAAACTTCTGAGAATAAATGTAAAAAGCCTAATATTTTGAGAAAATAATCTTTTTTTTATTAACTCCAGTCCCGCAGAAGCATGGAAGCAAAATCTGTATTATTAATCATTATACCAGTGTTACCTGCCTTCCTATCTAAGTGTTCAATCCACACTCAGGCCTCTGATTTTTAGGGTATTACCAAGCATCTGTGAAATCTAAACAATAAAACCAAAAAATGAAAAAAAAAAAAGTTTTCCACATAGGCCCTAAAGTGTACTATAAAATGTAAAGGGTCTAAGCTGCCATTCAGAGAAAAAGCTTTGTTATACTTGGAATTTTAAGATTTTAGGTATTTTTTTGAGGTTTCATAGGTATTTTTTTACTGTCCTTTCATGTCAACACAACTACAGGTTTTCTCTGTACTTCCTTATTTCAAACCTTTATTCTTCTGCCTAGTTCTTGATGTTGGCCTATCTTCTTCACTTGTCTTTCTTTTCAGAGAAGCTCTATAGGATTAAGCAATAGGATTCACCAAAGCAGACTCAGGCCCAGCTGACCTTATGCTAGAGATGAGAATTTGATTTAGTCTCATAGTTACAATTTTTTTTTACAGCAAAAATAAAGTCCTTTCTGTAGAAAGCAGGTAAGAATAATACTGTGGAGCCTCGTTTATAACTCAAAGATTGGTACAAAGAAAAGGACACAAACCGTGTTTTGCTCTTTGTGTTGGAGTTTGCCTTTAATTTGGAGCATTTGATTTCAAAGCTGATGCACACTACAGCCGCAGGAATAGTGACTGAATGGTTGCAAGGGCCAAGGTTCACATTTAGGAATAAATCTCTCTCTCACAGGGGCTTCCCATACACAGTCCCCACAGATGAAGGAGTATTTTTACCATTTGCTGGCTTGTTCCATAACTGACAGATTGGGAACAGCTCAGAGTAGCAATGTAAGAGAAATACAGATGACCATAGGCATGTACTTCCCTTTAAAGAACCATAAATACTTCTAATCATTGCCCAACTGCCTTTATTCTACTTTAAATAAAGGTTTGATACAGATTTGAAAAATGAAATTACTGGGGGGCCATAGGGCACAAAGCAAACAATCTTCAAACACGAGAAACCTGTGGGATTCACTTTGCAGTAATACGATAGATGGCTTGACTAGACATGCCGTTTCCTATTTTCTACTTTCATTTTTCAGACCAGATTGCACTTAACCACAAAACCATCGTGTGTCCTATGATCGATGTCATTGACCACAATCACTTTGGCTACGAGGCTCAGGCGGGGGATGCCATGCGAGGAGCTTTTGACTGGGAAATGTACTACAAAAGAATCCCGATTCCTCCAGAGCTCCAGAGAGCTGATCCCAGCGACCCCTTTGAGTAAGTAGCGATAAAGGGAAGAGTGGGAGCGTGAAGAAGGGCAAGCAGAAGATGTAACTGTGGCTGAATCCAAGCCCAGACGTTTCCATCTAGGCTGCTTTCTGCTAATGAAAGGTACCGGAAGAAAATAGCTTTTATACAGGTTTATAAAACCTGAAAGCTAGAAAAAAGATCAAGGCAACAATTTGCAGAATTCACAATTTGTGCCTGGAAACATAACCTGGCTCAGTGGCTGTACGTAAGAGACAGGCACATACTTATAAGGCCATACTTAAAAGTATTGGCATCAGACAAGAAGTGACTGCAATGACAGGTATTTTGTTTATTTCACAGAAATTTTATTTAAGGTTTTATTTGCTGGAACTTGATGCAATAGATGCAGTGGCAGTTTAGTCCACATTATACCAAGCACATGCTTTGTTTATAAGCAGTGATGTGGCTGCTGTATATGCAGTGATGTAACTTAAACACAGACCTGTCAAACCTGAACAATGTCAAGATGATTTGTAAATAGTTTTGGATAAGACAGCCTCTGATCCCAGTAGTGTAGAGATCAGCCCATTCGCATAAATTATCTTTTCACAAAGGTACATCCTTATTTCCTATCTTTTCTTATAATTATTTTCGTGTAAGGATCAGCTTGGATTAATCCATATCAAAAGAGAAAGGACAGACAGACATGGTTCTAATGTGAGAAAGTCTCCAGGTCTCTTACACAGGCACATCCCAGCAGGGCTGCCAGTGAGGCAGGCTCTGACACTCATTAGCCCTGGCTGAACCTCCACACTGTAGGAATGGCAGTTTGAAACCTCAGCACACTCCCCTTCCCAAAGCAAAACCTGGAAACAATAGCAACAGAAGACCTGTGTCTCTGACCCTAATATCCAGGGAATGACCAGCAGGGAGGAGTGACGTTTGTGGGTTCATTTTCATTCTTCTACTTCTTCCTTTTTACTTATCTCCATCCATGTCCTTCAGTCTTCATCTTGCATTAACATAAGAGCCGATGAATACTTTACATCAGGTGCCAATGTGACCACTTGTTACTGATCAGGTGGGAGTTTCAGGCAAGCCTCAGATTTTTGGCAGCAGTTTAAATTTAATATGGCCCACACCTAAATTATTCCAGTCTGCAAGTTCTAAGGATGGCAGATCAGGTTTATTATAAAATGAGTTATTTATTGAATAGATAGGCGATAGCAGACGAAAGACCTTAAACAGAGTTACTTATTACACAGTATAAAACAAAGAGAGCTAGTAGATTACATTAACCAGTGCACAATATTGAGGTATCTATATTAAAGCAAGCAAAGAACTAGAATGGATTAGGAGTCAATGTAATTTACCACCAAAATATTGATAGTGGACTGAATGCTTTCACTCAGCTCTTGGGACAGCAACCATAAAGTAGGCATCCCATCTGTGGGAAGAAGTCCCACACATTTCCAGGGAATAGACAGAAGATTTCTGCTTTGTGAAAGTTTGGTGCAGCTTTTATAGTTTGTGAAGTGAACTGTCAGTCAGAAATTCCAGCTTATCTTTCCAGATCTCCCTTCCACAGCAAGGTATCTATTGACAGCTGGAAGCATTTCTTTCATGGCATCAAAAAAAGTCACTGCAAGAAAAGTTGTCTTGATTGAGTTTTTTCAGCAATTACCAAGCTCTTGTGAAGGGCGAGACACCCTGAGTTATTTCACCAGCTAACAAGACACTGGTAAGCTCTTCTGAGGGGCAAGATGTCCTGCCACACTGCTCAGCTACATAGATGCAGCTGGTGCAATCACATAACACTCCAGAGCTGCTAGATCTTCCATTGCTCTAAGTCTTCTTGGTCCTCTGAGCAGTTGTAATTTCTTGGCACTTACTGAAAGTAACCATTGTATAATTTGGTTCAGTGTTCAAAGTTTGCATAAGTAAAACTCCTCTATTGCCAGCATAGCTACAGGGTTGTTTATCAGTTGTTTCAGATTTGCAGTTTGTAGTATACATCTTGTAGAACCTTGTCACAAAGACAAGAGAGACTGAAGAGGAATCTCTCACAGGAACCTTTCTAGAGACACAAGGTTTTGTGCAGTACAGAATAGATGTGGTGGTTTTGCATGAGCTGCTGTTCCACTCAGCATGGCAGCACTTGATGCCCATCTTGCCCTGCCAGTGTAAGACACAGGCAGATTAATGGCTTCTCAAGGAACAACATATAGTACAATGCAGCCTATAAATCTCCTGTAATCTGAGTGGTTGTCAGGTGGAAAGGCTTCCCAGCTCCTACACAAATCAGTGAGAGTCTTCCTTTGTTTTCCCCATAACAGGATGCACATCAGAGCAATGCAGCTGGAAAAGCAGCATTGCACAAGGAGCCATCGTGTCTGTCCCCACACATGCCAGCGGGACTGAAGGCTGACTGAGCTAGGACCATATGTTGGCTTAAAAGCACCCTCTGCCTAAAATGGAAAATGGGTATAGATACACATTTTAAATAATCAGGATGAATTTTGCTTAGGGGAAAGATTATTTTCTGATACAAACTCAGTACTGCTTCTCTCCTAGTGCCTTCTCTGCTGAGTCCTCAAGTTTTTAATATCTTGCTTACAACAAATATGGTAAACGTTGCAAACCATTTTACCTATCAGTAACTTAATTGACCAAGACAGCTTCTGTGGAATAAAAGATGTAGAACAGTTTTCCTTTAGGTACATATGCACTAAAACTAGAAATTGCTACAGCCAGCACCATAATTATTATGCTACTATTTTGTAAGCAGTAGGGATTTTTTTTTTTAATTTAGGTTAAATATTTTACTGTTGGCATCATAATAGTTTTATTTCTTGCCAGCAGAGCCAGATCTGAGATGATCCCTAATGAACTGGAAAATTGCCAGCATTTTTAGTAAAACACCAGCAAATAATGTATACACCATCCAAAAAGTGTGCTGATGAGTTTTTCCCCCTCACTTAAAATGCCAACACAGTATATGCATGAAGCAGAAAAGGTCACATCAGCCTAAGAAATAATGTACATAAAACCAGATCAAACTGCAGAAGACCTAAGAGCAGTTGTTGTATTATCTGCATGGTACATTAGCTTTCCCTCTGCACATGATCAAAGCACTGCTGCAGCAGACACCAGCAGTGTGTTTGCAGCTGACACAACCAGCTGGAGTGCTGACAGGTAGGCTCTTTGTATGACAAGAGCACAAAGCTTACTAAGCTCCAATGCCAGCTCAGCTAGTGTTCTGGAATTAATCTTTTCCCATGTTTTTGGGGTTTTTTTAAATTGTATTCCACTGTGGTCAGTTTGATTAGGTGCTCTCCCTATCTCAATATGGTCTTCCAGGTCAAAATCCCTCTTGTGAAGAAGAGACATTCTCATCCATTTGTGGTGTGCGTGTGGTCATGATTTATTGTTCCTATACCTGCATTGCCACTTGGGATGACATCTCTATCCTTTGCTGTGACAGAACTTGGAGCTTCACTGCAGCTCTCAGCTTTTTCTGATGTACACTCTTGCCCATTCTCAGGCCCTCTGCAGCTGTTCCCCACCAGTAGCTTTACACCAAGATTTGTGACTTTAAGACTGTAAAACTCTCAAAAGGTTCCAGTGTCAAATTCAGGTACAGATGATGCACTAGCACCAACGGGGGACAAATATGACAAATTTGTAACTGCACTTGGATCATGCAGCATTCATGCACAAATTTTATCCATTTGGTTCACATATAGTTTGTCATTGGCCATGCCAAATTTCCCATAGGTTTCACTGAACCAAAGTGCAGCCATATAAAATGTGTTTTCAGTCAAAGCTCCCATGTGAATTATTGGGTATTTTTCTATGCTCATTGTAGCGTATAGGAAAGTTTAATAGCTATTCTATAAATGGATATCATGTAGCTTTTAAGATTAGCAATTTTTTTGAGAGATCTGTGTGACTGTTTTTCAGGATATATTGAATCCTTGTAGGCATGGAAGCTGGATTTCTCCTCTAATAAGGTTGCCTCCTCATCCAGACACTAAATCTGTGAATTCCTTGATTTCACTTTTTCATGTGCCACAGAAACAACAGAGGTTTTATATTCCATTCAATTCATCTGTCCCAGTTGCAGATCATCACAGTGACTGTAGTGATTTCTGTCTTGCAATTTGTATACAAATACCTGAATATACTTTGAAAGATGTTTCATGCTGTTTTTCTCTGCTGCATCTGGGGTTGTTCAAACAACTCAAACTGTTGTTCTGATGCGTGGTGGGAAATTGCCAGACAATTGTGGGACCACGATCATGTCATGATGATGCTCTCTGTCTTGATCCCAGGATCAGTGATCATTCAGCAGAACTGGAGATCACTTGGGACATTTTATTCAAGTCTATAAGCAGGGAGGACCACAGATGTTTATCAGCTGTGTAACAAGGGTCATCTTGGCTTATCCTCTCCTGCTGGTTCATTTCTCTGTCATAGCAGAGGTTTGAGAGCTTGTTCTTAGAGGACACATAGGTTTGGGACATAAGAGCATGCTCTGGGGCTGTTCCTTTCCATGGGGCACCTGGTCTCCAGCTGTTTTCCTAACCCAAGCAATTGCCACTTAAACTAATAGGATAACCTTGTTACTATAATGGACTGTGATATACAGCTTGTCAGTTTATATGATTTAATAGCCTGTCTGAGCTAAAAGCTCTGTGGAAGTTCAAAGTGGAGGTTTGATATGCTCAGGCCTGCTGGGGATGACTGCTCTTTATTTCCTAGCAGCACTTACATTACATCAATTCATGTTATCACATGCCTGATCTTAAAACTGGCATCAGTTGCCTGCCAGCTGCAA
The DNA here is from genome assembly GCF_903797595.1 of Erithacus rubecula. Classification (NCBI taxonomy): domain Eukaryota; kingdom Metazoa; phylum Chordata; class Aves; order Passeriformes; family Muscicapidae; genus Erithacus; species Erithacus rubecula. The sequence continues at coordinate 34,491,396 of NC_136687.1, read as the reverse complement.
CATACTTTTACCAGATGAGAAAACATCAGTTCAACTCGAAAAACGATTTGGAAGAGGCTGCAGAGCTCCTTGGAGCAGTTTTGTGGTTGGTGTAACTTTATGATGCAGGAAGAAGAGAAAGGTGCAGGTGAGACCTAACAACACTGCTGTTGAATTGCAGCTCAAGGTGGAAAATTCAACCAATGAGAGAAGTGTTGTGCTATTTACTGGGTGCCAAGACTCCTAGAACCTATCTGAGGAACTCAGAAGTGTTTTGGTGTGTGGCCACTCTCTTCTCTCCAAGAGTTCTTTGCCTTCCAGTGTAGAGCTGTGATCTCCAGACCTCCCTGAAGGGAGACAAAGCTGAAGAGTCATGTAACTCTAGCAAAGGACTGGGACAGTGGTTTTGCAAATACTGAGCTATTCAAGCAAGTAGAAATAACTTTGTAGCATCTGACATTTTAGTTCCTGTACTGAGTTTCCTGTTTATAATGTAGAAATAGAATCACTCCACCATCACAAGGCTCTCACAGTAATAGGAGCCACTTAGGTTTAATGGATGTACTTTTGGGTAAAATTTTGGACATGCTCAAGGGATAAAATTGGGTGATCAGTACATTTTTCTTTTCCCTTGCATCACAGGCTCTCAACCTTGAATGTAATTTATGACCCTAATGTAGCTTTTTGTGTGTGAGATTGGAAGGTTACTTGTCATTTTTTGTTGAATTGCGTACCTAAAATCACATTATTATTTTGCAAACTGTCATCTGGTTGCTCTATTATTCGAATTTGGTATACTCTCAGAAATACTCTTTTTCTGCAGCTCCTTACTTTCAGTGTTTAAATACATACTTTTTACAACATGTGGGTGCAAAGAACTTCTTTGCTAAGACTGCATTTCAAATCTGACAAGTACTTTCACAATTTTATTATCGTTTCCTGAAGTTCAGAAAGTGCTTTGGACAATGATTTCTGTTCTACAGCTCCCAGTGCTTTATAGCCTATGTCTTTTATGGCTGATTTCTGCCTATAAACATATTCATAAAACCTCTCACAACCAGAAACAATCATCTATTTTTTTAAAGCTTGAGTAAAATCTACTGGTTTGAACTGTGCAATAGGAATGTTTTATGCAAAGGCATTATTCTACAGTGAAGCAGTCTCCAACCAGTGTGAGTTTGTGTAAGTTACAGTCTTGATTTATTGTTTTGACAAGCTATGATCTATAAAAGACTGCTAGTGGAGATAACAATAGTGGATATAAAAATAGTTTTTGCAAACTGTCATCCACCCATGGCCCCTTGAAATCTCAGAATTTTTTTCAGTAAGAGATACCGACACTAACACAGAAGTTGTGAGTATGCATATGCTCATATGGAATAATTTTCTCCTGCCTTTAATAGAATTGCAGTGTAGAGGTTCTGTACAACCAGTACATTTCCTGAGGACCACTACAGAGGAGAGCACTCTACAGAGAATGTAACCTGTCAGAAAGAAAAGAAAAATAAATCAAGAATAAACAGCTACTGGTTTGATTTTAATTTTCAATCAAGGAAATCAATCACTAATCAAGTTCTAAGTGCTAGTTGAATTGGGTAGATTGAGATTTGATACACAGCCTTTCACTGAAATGGTCATTGTGGCTAATGTTACCCAAGACAAAAGGGTAATAATTTTGTTCCTAATGCCTAAACTCATAGTTCCAATTTTATTTTATACTTGTGGCATCATAATTAGCATTAAAATGTAAACATCTTGAGTATAATGCTTCTAGAGCTGTTAGCCTGCTACTTCACACAAGTATTAACTTTGAAGCTTGACAGTCTATATGCCCATATGCTGGGGCAGATTCATAGAATGGGTCATGAATACTACCAGTAATTAGAAAATTAAGTAGCTTCTGGGCATGATTTTAATACGTCTTTGCATAAAAAAGACTAGGATGGTGGCCAAGAAGAAGACAGAGCTATGTTGCTCAGTGTGTATACAGGTGAGCTATTTAAAACTATCATCATGCTGTTGATACAGATGGCTTCACTTTCAAAATTATAAAATCAAGTCTGAACAGTTTTCCATAAAGAAAAATAAATCACCTTTCAAAGCAATTATTTCTAATCTTATTTATATATATTTTAAGCCATTTTCTCTAGAACTTTCATGCAGAATTTGGTGACACCTATTGGTTCTAAGAAAAGAAAACCAACACCCTTGTCTTTCATTTAAGAGTGTTTATCATCATAAATTTTGGAGCAACCTCTGCATCCATTTGGTTGTTGTGGTTTATTTAAAGTATGATCTACTGCTGTCTGAAACCTCAATCTAGTGTTGCAGTTGCTTCCAACAGAAGAGAGCACAAAGGCTGAACCAATTAATTTCATGGGATTTTTCTGTGCCAGACCAGTCTCAGATCTGTACATTGATGCAAGTTCCATACACTCATTGGCCCAGGCTTATTAATACTCTTTAGCATCTGTCCAGGGTGGGATTTGTGTGTGTCATTTGCCCCTTGCTCTGTGAGGTCTGCAGGAACTCCACAGTATCACAGTGCTTTTCTCCAATGCCCATGGTTCTTTTTTCAGAGGCAGTGATCAACTAAGCATGACATAGAAGCAGCTTCACTTACCAATATATGCCTTCTGATTTTTTTGACTCTGCATGGAATAATTCTGCCTATCCAGATATGTTGGTGTAGCCCTGAGGTAATGAGATTTTTCTAGTTTCCACTGTGAAAAAATTAGGCTGCCAAAGCAATGTGTGCTGGAAGCATGAAAAAGGAGGAGATGGGAGAGAAATTTGTGTATAGCCAGTGTTTCAGTACTATCCTTACAATATCCAATCAGAAACTTTACTGCCATGGCTTTGACCCCTTCAAATTTAAAATCACATACACTGTACAGTGAGAGCAGAGCTTTTAAGTACTTGAGGACTCAGATAAGTTCATTGTTCATTTTCAAGTAAATGATATTCTTTGCTTCAGCTTCTCTTAATAAATAATGCTTCCTAGATGTCTGATGATTATCTTTGCCCCTCTGCAGACTGTTTCCATCCTGAAAGCATGCAGCACCAGCCAAAGTCTTACCTTTGCCTCTCTCAGAGACTGTTCCTGTTTACATTCCCTTGACAATATTGATTCATGCCAAGCTTGTGCTCTGGTATAACCTCCACATCATTTTCTGCAGAACTGGTATCTAGCCAAGTATTCATCATCCTCCTCCTGTAATTCAGATTTTACATGTGTAAAGGCAAGGCATTTATTTTCATATCTATTTTCAGTTCCATGTCCAAAAGAGTGATCTGTCTTCATTATTCATAGATCAGGGTGATATTTTGTATCTGCACGTTTGGAATTTTATCTCTTTTTCCTTTCTTTACTTCACTTCTCCAATTTGCTAAGATTTTTATTCTGCTTAACCCTCCAGTTGTTTACAGCCTACTGCAATGTTACTTGAGCTTTACTTGAGGTTTGTGCAAATGGCAAATTCTGTTCCAAATTCTGATTGTAATAATGTCTGCTTGGAAATTGAGACATGCAAAGTCCCTGGCTATCCAACAATCCATTTTCTCAGCCAGAAATGCAGTGTACACCACACTGTGACCTTTAAAAATTTGTCAGCTTCCTACTAAGCAAACCTTTATAAAATGGTACAAAAGAATTCTTCCACATCCTGTAGATGGCATCTGATTTACAGCACAATAACAGCTTCCACTTCAGGTCCATTTCCAGCCTTGAAATCAAGATCTAGAACTTCAGGGGCCCATGATCCAATCTGATCCAGTTCTGCACAAAGCCCTCCACTCCCATGGAGCTGCTGAATTGCACTGTGCAGATTTTAATGCAACATTGAACTGAATCAGGTACAGGGCAATGTCTGCAGATGACCTCAAGACAATTTCCATTTTGATTTTGGGTTATAGGATACCAGCAGGTTTTGCATCTCTGTGACAGCAATTATGTACTGTCCATATTTCTGCAGTTTTTAACCCTGGCAGTTTATCTGTGATTCAGATTATTTATCTCAGACTTGAGTGAGAAAAGAAAAGGGAATACATATTTTGTTTACAGTCTTAGGAGAGTTTTGTATGGGTATTGACCTGATGAGCACCTTATTCTGAATTATCCCCAGAAAAAAAAAAAAAAAAAAAAAACAGCATCTGTATAATTTTCATATAAATAACAAAAATAACATTATTGTAGCTGGAAGAAAAGTTTTCATCAAGAGGCAGAGGTAAATGCCTCCTGCAACCTGTGAAAATTAAGATAAACACTCTGAAATGTGATGTGTTATTTATAAAATGCTATGCATGTCTCTTGATAGACCAGGAACAAATGAGACTCAAAAGAGTTGACATAAGTTCTCTGATAAACTGCCAAAGACAGTATCCTTTGTCAGGGAACAACATTCTTGCATAAGCTTTACTCATTTCAAAATGTGCCTCTTTTGTTTGTGGGAAAACAGCACAGAAATGTGTCTTCAAGTGAATCATTTGGAAAATCAACCCCTGTGATGTTTTCTGTTTTTATGATGGTGGATGAGTGTTATTTTCAGTGCTGGAGAAGCACTGTAGACATGAAATTACAGAAGTCCATTTGCCCCCTACAGAGAATGAGATGCCTGCAAGGAGAGACATCCCATGCCCTCCACTCTCCTTGTTCTCCAGCAGAAAGTTCAGCTGATGCTGCAGAACTTACCTGGCATTTTCATGCTAGGGCAAATAACCACTCTGTTTTCTCATGAGTGCAAATGACATGTGGGCATGCAGTGAATTGGGAGTGGAGAGATGGTGACAAGTCAGGAAGAGCACAGTGGGAGAACAGTAACAATAATTTTCCTTTTCAAGACACTGCAAGCATGTGAAGGACCTCTCAAAATACCCAGGGAAAAGGTAAACAGCAGGGAAGGAAGTAGTTTGGAGGAGTGTTTTCAAACCACTGTGTGGGGAGCACAGGGCAGTGGTTTTGAAGAGATTCTCAGAGGACCCTGAAGGAGCACAAACCCTCAGCTCTCAGTCCACAGGAAATGTTTCAAGTCCCCAGCTCTCTGTTTTGCAGTAGGTTTTAATGCCTAGCCTGTCATGTAGTGATTTTTCTGACAGAATGACAGTTTAAACAGAAAAACTGTTCAAAGCACAATCTTTGTTCCTGACTTGTTCCGAGGGCAATCAGGGAAGACGAATAGTCCTTTGTCTGTCATATATGTGTAATTAATCAATACACCTTAATCATATGGGCCCTGTTATTTCAGGGGTGTTTTCATTTGACCTTAAACCAAACAGCATAACCAAAACAAAGAAATTATTATGAACATTGAGTATAAACTATATTGCCTTAATTTTTGCACTTATCTTACTGCATTTGCTTGCATTTCCATTTCTGCTGCATATAGGGATATTATTACTCTACAGAAAAGTGATGTAAAGAGATGTGATTATGTTTTTTGTAAATCACAAGGTATTATTGCTATTGCAACCAATTTCCAGTATGAGTTCCTATAATGGCAATTTAATAGATTAATAAATTTTTAATGCCAAGACAGAGTATTGTGACCATCTTAATGGAAGTGGTAGTACTTTAAAAACATTAGTGTATGTTCTGGAAGGTAATAACATGCTCATAATTTCTGTAGTCATAAAACAACTCAAAACTTATCAAAATGTGAGTATTGGAATGCCTGAGACTATAATTTTTTATACTGCCATGTTTTTTTAATGTGGTATAGCAGGATACTTATCAAGTTTTTAGAAATACTTGAATATACATATTTGTGCATTAAAAATCATGTGTTTTCATCACCTATTTAGCTTTTTGCCTGATTACTTTCATTAACAGTTTGTTGGATATGAAAGTTTCCTAAGCTCTGCAGGCACAGCTGGCCCTAGGCTGTAAGACAAAGAAGGCTGATAGATGGGCTTTAACTGCAGACAGATTTCATCTGTCTAATCTAATACTTATTAAGAAATCTAACCTCGGTTAAGTTGTATTATACAAACCTTCAATTGTATCAAGGTCTGCCAAATAGCTGTTTTCTGCTTTTACTGGACTTACATCTCCACCTACTGGCTGATATGACAAAGTCCCCTTAAAATATTAGTTTAAATGAAATCCAAGTAGTGGTTTTGCCTGTAAAAGCTTTTCTTATTCAGTTACAGCCACAATTTTCAGGTGAGGTATGTTCAAAGTTGTTTGGCCACCTATACAATGAAGCCACTGATTTTAAACTTGTTGACCTATGTGTATTAGCTTTGGTCTTAGTAATGAAAATATGACGGAATTTTTAAATCAGGGAAAAATATCTATCTGCCTGTCTGTCTTTCAGAGGGAATGCATGAGTACATCCAATAGCCAAGTACACAGTACACCTATAGAAAGTTATTCCTGTGTAACTCAATAAAGGTTAATAGCATAACAAGCATGATATCAGTAAAGAAACAATCTTTTAAAAGACAAACAGAAAAATGTCTTGTAGCAGAGCACTCAGATGATCCATCAGGTGATTATCTGTATTAGTGCTGCATCCAGAAGGAAAAAAAAAGGCAAAGAAAAAAAAATCCTAGTGTCATTTTAGAAGTTTGCAAAAAGAAAAGGCTGAAATTTGGTAACAAAAATTCAAAGTCAAGGTGAATTGGCAATGAGGATTTCTTTCAGAGTAGTGTCATCCATTGGTAGCAGTAGAGGAAGAGAAAAACTATTTGTAGAAGCTGATGATCATAGATAACAATGACTCTCCACTTTGATAATATCTGTGAAAGGACAAATGCAATCCTGGAATTTATTTTGCCTGTAGCCTTTGGTCCTGGTACAAAATATTTCCAAGTCCCAACTGACCTTCCTCCTTTTCCTCACAAGTCAGGATACCATCTCCTTGCACCCTCAGATGGGTTCTGTTTGATTTTTCTCTTGTCTTTGAGACACTGCAACTTCATCTGTGTTTCCAGAGTGGAAGGTGAGAACATTAAATAGACATAAAATTAGGGCACAGAGTGTTCTTTCATACCTTAGTTGTCTCCAAAGATTTTGCTTTCTTATTCTTTATGATGGGGATTCACCTGTGAAAGCTGCTGTCCTGTCTACCACCACCTTAAAATATTTTGACTGGCATTTCTACTTAATTTCCATTTAATTAGCAAGTTTCTGGCTTCAGAAAGCTTCCTACTAAAAATGCATTGGTAAAATCTTAACTGTTGTGAGGATCATCATGTACACAATCTTCCTAGTAGTCATACAAAGAATAAATACAGTACAGTGCACAATGAAACTGGAAATCTGATGCTTGGGCTGAGTAATTACATTAATTTTGGGGAGATCAGTTTTGATCTAGATAACACATCAGATGCATCTACAAGAATGAGCCACTTAGAATTAAATATATTTTTCTGCAGAAGTTTGTGTAAACCAGGACAGCAGTGTTAGAATTCAGATGCTAAATGATGAAGGTTTCTTTTGATTTTTCTTTTTCCTCTGAGAAATTTATTCAAATAGTTTCAATAATAACACAAAACAGAAGCATGTCCTGAATGGAAAAGTAGCTATTACCCATCTGGAAAATAAATTTTCCAAAAATGTCGAAGATAACTGAAAGAAAATTGAAAGGTACTTTGCTTAGTATGTGTAAACAATAGGCACCAGCAGAAACCTTAATTACCTAGTGAGACAATCTCTGTAGTTCACAAGATAGCTGATTTTTGAATGTTTTCATTTGGCTAAAATAGCAGAATTAATTATGAAACTTAAATGAATTTCTGAGTGTCTGCATGTTTTGACATTCCAGTCCTAATGGAAAACCAGAAGATACCCCAAGAGAAGGGGTCAAAGCTGAAAGATGTGGAGTTCAATCCATAAAGCAGGAACACCAGCAGGACTAGAGGGCTTCCTGCAACTTCACAGCAGCAGAGATGATGCTGGTCTTTTTGGAAATTAATTGAACATACCTAAGCAGTCAGGCTGTGTAAAAATATTTGATCTGTCAGATAATTCCTGGTCTGTTGCTAAAGAGAACTCACATCTTGTTCCAGTCTTGACTTCCTTGGCCTTTTGCAGCCTCTTTTCATAAAATGCAAGCTCCATACTCCTCTGATGGCTCTGGCACAGCTCTAAGTTTATTTTCACATCTCCATTTTGAGAAGTGCAGACTAGATTTGCATGCAGCATCATACTACACACAATCCTCAGCACTTGAGCTATATCTGCTGGAAAGATCTTTTGTAATAGATCTTAAACTTGTGTTTGCCCTTTCCAGAGTTTATCTGTTGCTTGTTTCCTCCATCCCTGAACAATCTGACCTTGCACCTTGCATATCTCAGATATCTGGGGCAGCTATTCTTGCAAATGTTCAATTGATCCAGTCTTGGCTCTGATGTGGTAATGGACTCAAAGTGTATGGAAGAGCAGCAAGATGAGATGTACTTGAAAGGTTCCCTGAGAATTTTGATGTTGCTTTACCAATACTTGAATCCATTTTCATTCAATAAGCATTGCCCTTTTTTTCACTTCCATTTCTAATGAAGCCTGAAATTAACATAGCTTTTTGGTTTCCTTTCTTATTTGCAATGTCATTGCTAGTAGTAGCTAGGAATAGCACTAGGAATAGTTATTGTGAAGCTGGAGGCAGAAGTCAAAAGTATTTTGGATAGATCCTGTATGTTGGGAAGAGGAGTGTTTTGAGTTATTTGGTCTATCCCAACATAACTAACACTTAACATCTCTACATTTAAACTAGTTTGTCTGGGGGAGAGGCAGTCCATGTGAATCTTAGTTAAAAACTAATTTGAACTCCTTGGTGTCATCACCTTACCTTTACAGAGATCCTCTTTTATTAAAAAGATAATGTAAATGCACTAATTTTCTTTTGGAAATTGATTTTTTGTATTGCGGTTTGCATGTGTAATAGCATGAAAAAACCCTACATTTTAAGGGAAGAACTATAGCAGTTGATTATTCTGAAATTTCTTAAACCCATAGGTGACCATATGCTACTGGTGAGCATTTTAGTAAGATTTTAGTAAGCAAATTTAGCAAGGGAGACTGACAGGGATGACTAGCATTTTGATATTCATAATGCACCTTGAAATTTCTGGTATCTTGTACATTTTCTGTGTGTAAATGAAGTTGGTGTTAGCCATAAGACATAATATTTACTTTGGACAATTGTGCCCTTCTGAGCCTTTTTGTCTCTCTGGGTTTTGTCCCTGTAAGAGTGATGTTAACACTGTACACATCCTTCCAGAGATGCAATAGTAATGGGAAAAGTAAACTGAGGTGTCCTTAATCCATTTTTCAAAGTAAGGTAATTCAGTCTTAAGAATGCAGTGTTTTGGAGAGTCCCCTGTTGGGACACAGAAAATCTGCAGATGAAAACAATAGCTGGAGCAGTAGAGGTTCATCACAGTGCCAGAGGCAGGGCTGGTCACTGACATGCTGTCAGATCTGTTAGCTAAAACAGGTCCTTGGGGATTTTCATGACAGCTTGCCTTTCTGCACATTGATATTCCTTATTTCTGAATTATTCCGCATTGCTGCTGCTTAGCCAGAGAGTGTCTCTGGAGCATAATTAGCTAAGCAATGGGTAAAAACAAGAAAAAAGAAATGTCCCAATTATATATTCATTGTTTTGTGAGTACTTGAATGGCAGTTTAAAATACCAACTATAGTTCACAGGAACCTGCAAGCCAGGGCTGGAAAACTCTGGAGAAGACACCCTAGTCTCAGTCAGATTAATACTAAAACTGCTATGGTATGAAACAGGGCAAAGTTAAACCTTTCAAGACATGTAAAAACAGACAGACACAAACTAATGCTGATATATGACCTATTCTCCATCTACCTCATTTTTAAGAGAGACAGAAGGAAAGTCCCTTCCTTTCTCCATTGTTAAATACTTTGGTTGTTCTCTTTCCATTCCTTACATTTTTTGGAAATTGAAATTAATTTAGTTTTTACCAAGATAATAATAAGTATACTTGGTTAGTGTTTGAGCTACTACTTTTACAGCTGGAGCTGTGTTTTTAGAAAAAATGAATGATGTTTCAGGTTGGGAACTTGCTAAGTTTTTTATTAAGTGTCTAGGTGCTTTAATGTTTTTCTCATGGTCACTCAGAGTATTCCCAGTTGGTTTCCTTTCAATAAAAGAGGCTGGTTTAGTTTGAAGAGCACAGCCTTTCTTGACAATGGTTGTGACTCTCTAATCTATGGCAAGAGTTGCTCTGAGGTGTGCAGAATGCATCACCTCTGTCTTTGCCATGACTGAGGCATGTGGAAGAAATAGGGTTTCTGGTCCTTGGTCAGTGCCAAGTGAACACACTTTGGATTTTCCTTTAGAAGACATGTTTTTTGTCAGATGGCTGCTGGCTAAAATGAACCCTTGAAAGTCTCTGAAAAATCAATGTACACACTTCTTGGGATTGAGACAAAATTTTAAGAAATGAAGTGAGAATATTTTTTTAATTCTGTGTGCACTTAATTAAAAGAGATGACTTCTTGTTTCTTTTACCTTTCACAAGGAGCTTTAAAAGAGGGTCTTTCTTGAAAGCTTTTATTTATATCACAAGTTTGAGTGTTATGAAAGCATCCTACTGAAGCAGGAATATATTAGTACTGAATTTTATAGATGAAGTACAGAATAAATGACTTACCATAGAGCCTTCAAACAGGAGAACAGTGTTAGGCCAGATTTTGCTATCATATATTAGGCCTTCTTCCCCCATTTTCTCCAGCTGTTAGCTTGCTTTATAACTCACTTAATTTAAATTAACTAGTTAATTAGCTCTTTGGCAGAAATAACTTTTTTTTAAAAAGCAAGCATTTCCTAAAATATTGTTGGACGTATAGATGTCATGTAGAAATTTAAGTAAATGACACAATAATAAATTTCACCAATATTTAATGACAACTAGAATCTCTTTTTCTTGGTCTTCAGCTGATGGATACAGAGTTTTATTATCTCAAAAACAGGTAGAAAATACATTTCAGCTTTCTGTGTATGGTCCTTATAGGAAGGCAAATGGCCAACAGGATATTTACACTGAAGCCAAGAGAAAGAGCAGTATCATACCAGATGACTAGGCTGACTGGTCACAACAAAAAATAGAAAAAAACCAGTTCAAATATGGAACTTCTGATCCCTGAAGATAAATTTCCAAGTATTATTAATGAAATTATTTTGAATGGCAAAGATGCTCAGAGAAAAGTGTATGCAAGTATTTTATAAACTAAGAAATAAGCTGATTTCAACAAGGAAGTGTTTTGAATTTGAGATTTCCGAATGTAAATGTCAGTAATATTACAAATAAATTAGAAGAATCAGAAACACTGGCGTAAAGTCAAATGTTTTGTTAGAGTTCTTATGTTTTATCATTGTCAGAAGTAAGCTTGATGCCTGACTAAAACATCCTGGAGGGCAGGCTTAAATCCAAATTAGCCATCCATCCATATTATTACCTGCAGGAGTGCTGTCAGAGCTGGCTGCAGGGACACTCCAGCTGGTGTTCTCCACATGAAATACTGAGTGCCATCAGTCTGTGCACCTTGCAGGCATTTTCCTGCCCTGAAGGTAGGGTTAACACACTCTGACAGCAACAACAACAAGCAGAGGAGATGAGCCAGGGAAAAGTTGTTTGAGATGAAGGTTGTGCTGTCTGTGGCTCCCCCAGATTCTTCCAGAACTGGAGTGATTGTGTGACTGATTTCAAGCACCCAGAAAGCTGCAGATCTGGGGCATCATGGCAGGTGCCAATGGTACTGCTGGGTACTGCATGGCTGGAAAAGGGGAGAATATTCTTTGGGGTCTCAGAAGCAGCCTAAAATCCAGAATGCTCTCAGGAGCACTCTGCCAGGTACAGCAGATGGAGGGATTACCCCAGTGGTTTGTAAATCTGATCTGGTGTGAGGAGGAGGATTTGTGTGGTGTGCAAGGTTATGCATGCTTGCTGAGAAGTTTTGGGACAGGCAAGAAACAGGTTTATTGACTCACTCTGGATGAGGGAAGAAGGGAAAAGACAAGGATGATGGTAGTAATAGAATACCTAATCTGTGTTTAAATCACCTAAATCAAAGGTGGTTATAGTGGCATTGGGTTAATGGTTAGACTAGATGATCCTGAAAGGTTCTTCCAACCTTGATGACTCTGTGATTTTGTAATCATAAAGAAGTGCATAAGGCTCTCTTTGATCATGAATCAAAAATTTGTAAAAAGCACTAAATAATGTACTTTCAGTGATCTAAAATGTAATAAAAATATTAGTATGGGTTTGTGAGGAAATAACTGTAATTTCCTTCTTTGATGAGGGATGAGGTGCCTTTAGACACAGGGATAGAATGAGTTCCCTGCCACTGGGTCAGAGAGTGGATGCTCCTGCTGTGGACAGTGTCACACTGGTGGCTTGGTGCTGCCTCCCGTGCTTTACAATACCCACCTCCAGCAGCCATGTAAACTCAAATAACCCACTACACTCAGGAAAATTGTCTCATTTTCTAGTGTTTGAGAGAATTCAGCAGTTTGAGGAAGATAAAATTGTTGTTCCATGGGGATGAGACCACACACCTGCAGGCTGTAGCAGGGAGTGTTAGAGGAATGAGCAGGGAGTTCTCTCCCTTTGGGGGCAGCAATACATTAGATACCTTAAACTGTATCAGGAACTTGGCTATTTGAAAGAATAAGGAGGCAGTGATTGTGATCTCCCTTCCAAGGCTTTTGGTATTGACAGTATTTCTTTCTCCTAAAGTGGATAGAGTGTGGATACACCTGTATCGTCTTTATTTTTCATCAGATGGCCACTTGACAGGTTGAGAAGAAGTTGCTGTCAAAGAGTATCTCTGAATGGTTTGATGTTAAACTCTGACATTGTCTCAAATATTGATGCAGGTCCCTGAGGGAAATGGCTCTACAGAGCCACACATCTTAGTTGAGTGTCTTCATTAATTATCTGAACAATAAATATTTGAAACCCAAGTATGCTGGCATTGGCAGGGGCTTACAAGCCTTTGAGAAGTTAGTCAAAATGCAGTATTGGTTGGTCCTGGCAAATTGAAGAAATAATTAGGAAATAACATGAAATTCAGCACTATAAAGCAAAGAGTGCCACAGCTGAGGAGAAATTTAAAGCATGAATGCAAATAACTGGTTAGACAGCACTGTGACAGGAAGGGATGAAAGTGTTATATTGTTAAATAAAGTTCCATTTTCATCGTGTGATGTGTTAACATCCAGAAAAGATGCAGGTAGATACTCCAGTCTGTAAATCTGTCACAGACACATTGCCATGTCCAGATTTGACCATGTCTGGGAACCATGGAATAGTCATTTGGAGATTCCAGATGAACTTCAGAACAGACAGGACTGAGAGAGGGAGGACATTGTATCTTTGTGATATGGAAAAAGATATTTATAAGAGGATAGTGTTGAGTTGTTCCAATAGAGACTGGGCAGGTTTTCCACAGTTTTTGGTTTTTTACTGAAGTTTGCATCAGGCAAAGGCAGTCTGTGACATGATCAAGGAGAAAACTTTGGCTAAAGTCCTTAATATTTTACAGAGGATTGTATAAATCTTCGGTAGCAGTGGTGGTTTACTTGTGTACAGTTAATTTTTTTTTCTATGAAAATTGCTTTTCCACAGACAAAGAAAAGTGCTTAGTAATTGTTGGACTCTCCAGCTCAGTCAAGGGAGTTAATTTAGTAACTGAGATGGAGGGAGGAGTGTTGTTAATTCACTGATGTACTTCATTTATGTGTTTGTTTCCTAAGAGGGAAACATAACATAATAATGAAACCTTTTGTGATAAAGTCAGTTTGCAAGGCTTGCAATAACAGGGAATGTTTGAGAAAGTTTTAAGATTTCTAATACTGTACAGCAAGTCAAAGAAAAATGCAAACAATATATTCAAAGTTAACATTTGGGGCAAGTGTGAAATAATATTTCAATTAATTGTTTTTAATGTAGCTTTCTATATAATAGCCCTACAAACATTTTATTCAGTATTATAGGTCAGTATGGAGGCCCAGCTGGAGTGGTTCAGTGACTGAGGAAAGCCCTCCTCATGTATCAGTTTCTAAACAAACATCTTTTTTGCAAGAATTGGTATTTCAAAGGATATTTGCATCAGCAGACAAGCCATGCACTTCCTGAAAATGGATTATGTCTGTGTTTTACTACTTACTGCAATAGATTGTATGCTGACTTCCTATTAGAAAATATATTTGAAAGATCTTAGATTAGTCTCCACCTAGAGTACAAATCAGCTGTGCTTCATCGATAGAGCTGTAGCTGGAAAAGTGAACTCAAAATCTTTCATGCAAGGTAAAATGTTCTTGATTATATTCATTTCTCTGAAATAGGAGCTTTTTATCACATATGTTATTTGTCAAGAATATGGTACATATTTCTTGCTGCATACTGGGCTATTGGCTTTTGTCTTGGTAATGAAATGCATGCACACATGCTCTGAATGGATCTTGACAGTGGAGTGAACTTCATTATTCCACAGAGAGGTGAAGGGATATTGGCTTGGTTGCACAGTGTTCATCATGTGGACACCATTGCTCATGGGAATAGGAGTTTGTGGAGAATGACATTATTCATTTGCAGTTTTGCCTGGCACCCATCTTTATTATTAGTGCATGGAAAATAATGTGGTGATCTTGACTACCAGGAATGCATACATGGATCTTGTGCTTGCTTCTGCTGTGTAATTTTAGAGCTCTATTTACTGAAACAAAAATAGGAAGACTTTTTTCACTGTCTCCTAATTTTCTTCTTAGTCATCACCTCAGATGACAATTAGAATTTAATTCTAATTAATTTTAATTGTAATTGTAATTCTGTATGTAATTAGACTCTGTGTCCTACAGCAGACAGGGTGTGTCTTTAAAAACTTTTAAAACCCCAAACAGGTGGCACATCCCTTGCATCCATTTCTCTCTGACTTATTATATTTCCCAGGAAGTGAAATCAAGTCTCAAGGTGAATCCCTCCCCTGTGATGCAGGAAGAGGAAGGTTGCTTTATTTGTTGCTTCTGCATGGGAATTTGGAGCTGAGTTTTCTCCTTGGAAAACACAGGTGTATAAACCACTCCTAGATTAATGGAAAGGTATCTAAAGGGTATTGGTACAGACAGGGTGATGTATGGAGGAAGAAAACTGCTAATGCAGAGCATGCTGTGTCAGATTTGCTTGGAGCTGTTCTCCCTGCTCTGGAAGGAGAAGCAATGAAGACAAAATGCTGACCTCTATGAAGCTCATTCTTCTTCTAAGAAAATGCACTTAGTCTTTCTTTCTTGCTATCATTCTTTGTCAAGAAATTGTACCTTCCAGGTACAGCAGGTTTCAGCCTCTAGGAATAGTTGCACCTGCAAGTGATTGAAAGTTGTTGTCAGGAATCCAACTAACCCTGGAACAGCATTTAGTTGTGGCCACATTGCTTTTCTGCCTCTACAGAGAGATTAAGCCTCATCACTAATAAAAAACTAAGTTATGAATGGAATTCTTTTAGCAATACTTGAAAGCAGATTTTTTTCCCTTTGGCTTGTTTGGCTTTCCCACTTGCTCCTAATATTAATTGTTAATGGGAAAACATCCTGTGTAATTACGGTGGAAGTGTGGTTCTGCTTTTAAAGTATAGTTATGAGGAGAAAATGTTCATAGTGTACTGTTTCATTCATTTATAAGTGAAGTATTTAGAAGATAGCATCCTGTGTATGGCTTCAGAATGAAAGCTTTAAATGCAATTCTGTCAATGCTAATGATTTCAATCTTTGACCTGCAGTTCTGTGTTGTATAATGTACTTGTGTTTGGCAATTTGTATTTAATTGCATGTCTAAGAAGGTTCATGCATAACATTCTGTCTTTAAATCTTTCATTAGGTTTTTTTTTCCCCTTGCCAGCAGAACGTGGCTGAATGCTACAAATGCTACAGCAGCTGCTTTACAGCCATAACTCTTCTGTCTTATTGCTGGTAATGACAGTCAGCAATTTACTGTGTGTATTAAGTTTGATTCTGTGCTGTTGTATCACTGAAGGTTTTAGGAAAATATTTTCACAAATGTAGGACAACAAATGTCAGACTGACCTAACTTCTGTTCTTCTCTACACTTTCTATGGGCTCTCTTCTCTTATTTTCTGATATCTGGAGATGAGTGATTTGAAAACATTTTCTCTAGCAAAATATTCACATTTATTATCTTGGTTTTAATGGCATCATAGTTCTCCTTTCTGTTTAGCTGGTTGTGAGGGATTATTTTTATTTACAAGAGTAAATGGCAGGAGTGAAACCTGCTGGTGAGATCCATGCTCTCCAGTTCACACCAGATGCAGAGAGAAGCACTCCCTGAGAGTTTTTCAGGGAATCTGGCCAAATTTCCTAGGCAGGGAGTTAGGGAATGAGCTATAGGACAGGGTCAAAACCAAATATTCAGGAGACTCAGATTAAGTTATCAAAAAGAAAGGTTATAGTGACATTATAAGCACACATCATCAGAAGATTTCTGTCCTTTGGAGGTGTACAGATTTTATAATCTGTGCTGACCCTGGCCACCAAATAACAGATTATAATCTCAAAGATTAAGGGTAGATTACTGCAGTGTAATCAAAGGTGATGTAAGTATCTGTGGGGCTAAAGTAATGTCCCATGGTGAGAAGTTTTTGGACAGATGGAGCAGGTTGTCTCCTTGGGGGAAACAGGTGATCTGAGACCTGAAGCCCATCTGTGTGCTGACACCAAGTCAGGGCTGACAGCAGCACCTCAACCTCTCACTGGGATTCCATTTGTGACCCCAAGCAGAGCCTCCACCTTTGAGGCTGAGAAGATGGGGAAAAGTGAGGACTCAAGGCCTTAAAGAGGACTCTCAATTACCTTTGAATCTGCATTAGGATTATTTCTCAGAGGAGCTAAGAAACCCATTGAATCAGAAGCACTGAGCACTCTTTGTGTAGTCTGTAAACTGATAACAGTATTACCAATCCCTCCTAAGAATACCATCTACCTAATGAGATTGTCTGCCTGTAATCATCTGGATGTTTATTGACCCCATTTGTTTGAGGTGGCAAATGTGGCCAGTGATGGGGATCAAGTAAAATTACAGTTTCAGTGGGGTCTGTAGCTGCCATTTCTGACTAAGGTTTTTCTGATTGTTTGGGATTAAGGATTTGCTCTTTCTGTTGTGTTTTTTGTGTTGTTTTTTTGGTGGGTTTGGGGGTAGTTTTTTTGTAAGCTCTCAACAATAAAGCCTGTCTAGGTCAGATTAGCTAGGTTGGTTAGAGCATATTAGTAATATAGCCAAGGTTGTGGGTTTGATCCCTGTACAGGCCATTTACTTGTGGATCCCTTACAACTCAGAAGATTCTGTGATCTTCTCACCACTTAAAAGAGTTCTTATTACTGTTCAGTTTACCTTCCTGCCAGTTCAGGATTTGGTGCACCTTTTTTTGTGCTTTCTAATGTAATTCTGTAGTGATAGGACTATCTCTAGCACATTTTTTAAAATTATTTGGGCATTATTGATTGCCCAAATCAATTTCTTCAAATCTTGAGATGCTTCTTGAAATAACCATCACATTTTTTTTCATATATTATTAGTCTAGATGAATGCAAAATAATTTTATTTCTAAAAGCTAGTTTTCTGGAAACAGGAATTTGGGGTATGACTTAATGCAGTTACATTGCTTATATGTTCTTTTTTTTCAGCTCTACATTTTTTTCTTGCAGTATTTTTCTTATAGTTATCTGCAGGTTAGGGTGACCCCTCTTGATCCATGCTGTTGCATAGCAGGCAGTGGGACAGTGCTGGCACAAGAGTATCTGGGCTGTGTGAGCTTCCAGATCCAGCAGGGAAAAAGCTTGCAAGGCAGCTGCAGTCTCTGTTGGTGAGTCACCTAAAAGCCAGCAAAGTACCCAGTCCAGCCTGAGCCCATATCATCCCCCATTATCCTGCTTTTGAATTACTCCCAAAGGTCCCCTTTTGCAAACTGATCTTAGAAATGTATCCTGTACCTTCCAGCTAGAAGAGAATTACAGTGTGCAACTCCTTGGGTGAAGGAGGGGCTGTTTTACTTGCACTGTGTAGAGATTCTTGTTCCCAACTCTGAGACCAGTATGGTTTGCTCAGCAGTTTCCACCGTGGCCTATGTAAATTAGCAGAGCTCCATGGCAAACTGATTATCTGTATTTGCCTTCAAAGTCAGGTGCAGAGTTCACATATTTAGCTTAATTTCACTGCAATTGATAATAAACCTGGAAGGTTCATTTCACTGTTTTTCCACAGCCTGTCCATCTTTACAACATCAAATTAAAAGTAGATGCTATCATGGGACAATCAAGTGCTCGACCTCATCAGTTTTCAGCTCCTTCATGCTCCATTGAGAAGTATTTTCCAGTGTTTTTTATGTCAGTTCTGTACTTGAAAAACTGTTTTCACTGCTTCACAGTTTTTACAAGAAAATATTCTTGTGCCTCTGGTGCAGACTGGGAGAAGTCTAATGCTTGGCTTCCCATTACCCTCCATAATATGGTCACACAGCAAATTATAGAGCTTTAATAAATGGCAATGATGCATCTAAGAGAACATTTCCAGGATCCCAGAATACCTTTGGCTGCATATTAGCCTCTTCAGGCATAATTTTTTTTGCCCTCTTAAAACTTAATGTTCATGAAATCTTTGACCACTGGCAAATGGATGAGCTGCTTTTTGTAGCAATAGCACAGCTACACAAGCTCCAGCCTCCCTCCCTGTCAGCATGGAATCTTTTGAATTATCCCCAAAGACAGACATAAATGAAATATTAAAATTACTTTTTGTCTCCACTTCTTGCTTGTGTTTGAAGAAGTGCTTGTGCATAAGGGTTGAGTGAGGGCACTTGCTGACAGTCCTATGGAAGAGCTGATCAAAGGAATAACATCCTCAGCTCCATGGCAGATCACAGCCATATCATTAACTGTATGTCTCATCTGATTAGCCTAGTGTGAGAGCTCTGTCTGCTTGAGTCAGAGTCACCAGGGGAAGTCTGTGGGATCCTGAAGAAAAGCCATCAGGATGCTAGGCAGCAGCATTTTTAGAGACTTTGCTAAAAAATCAGGAGAAGGTTATTGTAACTATACTTCTACTTATTCAAAATCTTTGCAACTCAGAAATGTTCTGGAAATCACCTTCACTAACTATTCAGTCTGATCTGGTGTGTGAACAGTGGCAGGAACAGAAAAGAAAAGCCTCTGAAACTCCAGGAGCCGTTTCCTTGCAGTGCTCTAATACTAACACTTCTCATTTGCCCACCTGAATCAATTTGGTGCCACACAAACAAAGCCAGAGCCTGAAATACTGCAGGAGATCTGGAGCAAGCAAAGGCTTTGCTTTTGTGTGGAGTTTATGGTGGTGATTGTAATTCAGCTGCCTTGTTGGTTTTTTCACAAAGTTCTCAACTGCCCAAACATGCACATGGTGCTGTACAGTAGCACATAGCATATTTATCAGAATATTATTCCTCACTGATCATTCCTAAAACCTCCCAAGCTTCTGGGTGTACACCTTATGTACAGAGCTATTTTGGGTGGGCTGTGATGTTTTTAAATCTACTTTAATCTGCAGTAATGTTATATATTTTAGAAAACATAGAGTTATAGTAATCCAAATAACTTAGTCAAAATCACCTGTAATTTTTGACAGCAGACCCCTGGCTGATTTGATTTGTAACCTAGGAATCTGTCTTGGAAGGACAAAGTCTGAATTAAAGCACTTTTTAAAATAACCTATTTTCAGGTTATGTTTCAAAAGGAATCATTATCTTTAATGAAATTGAAAATTTCTCCTTGAGTTTAAACTTTGCTTATGGTGCTATACTGGGCTTAATTAAATCAATAAAGCAAAGGTAAGCCCTGGTAGAGAGTTCTCTGGTTTATATCTCTGTCTAAAGAGGGGAAGAAAACATTGGGTAGAAATTCTGTTCAAATACTGCCCCCATATGTTCTGAGAGAGCTTCCTCGAAGATAGTGATGGGATTTAATGAACTGTGGTTATTCATAGAAACATAGAATCAAATAAAAGCTCAGCAAACACTAGGAAACCTAAAATTCCTATTTTAGGGACAGTTGATACTATTTGCCTCCAATTTATCTTTATTTCTACATTTAATTTTCAAGCATATCTTTTCAAGGGAACTCTGTGAATGCAGATAATATCCATCAATATGAGAAGGTGCTAAACTGACAGACTTGTTTCAAATTGTGTCCAGAGGTTGTTTTTGTTTTCTCCAGCAGTTCTTACTTCCTACTAATAGATTGAAGGATTTTTGCTGCTGTTGACCTCTGTGTGTCCAAGATCCATCCCTCCTTGTGACATGAACATGGCTCAGCTGGGGGCTGCTCTCAGCTCTGCTTTCCTTCTTTTGCAGCACTCAGGCTCCATTCTTGTGAGACTGCTTGTGTATTGGATTTGTCTCTTCAGTATGATTCCCAGCTGTTAATTTGCTCCTCGTTTTTATCCTTCTGAGCACCATTGCCTGCAGGATGTTTCCAGAAGCTTTCATTTACTTTTTGCTTCAGGATGCTCATTTGTGCTGACCCACCTGCTTAGTTTGAGTGCTGTAGATCTCCTCTAACAATAATTCAGACAGATTTCCCTTGGATTATGAGAGGTAATTATGGGGAGGGAAAACCTTTTCTTCAGAGTCTTCCATCTCTACGCAGCTCACCTCTTTTTCATTAATTTTCTGAATATGAGAAAAAAGGCTAAAAGGGCTCATCACCCACATAAGGACTCATTGCTTTTTTACAATGCAATTTTTAAAGTGAAGTTTAGCCATGTGGCAAGAAAAATAAGAATGTGTGATGAAATTACAGTGGAAACTTCTATAAACTGAAAGTCAAGGATTTTAGAGGTTTCTTTGTAGCTGACTCTCCACAGCTTTCTGGCTCACCATTTGAAGAATGGGGTTTTATCTTAATATTTCCCAAACAAAAGTGGAGTTTAAAAATTGAATGTAATAGAGAGACTTGGGAGTTAAGTTTAATACAACCTGGCTGCTGCATGTTTCAGCACAATGCTCATTTGAACTGGTAGTTTACATACATTTATCTAGGGTAAAAGTTGTTTAGAAAAAAGGGATACTTGAGTTAAAAAAGAAAGAGATGCTGCCAGAGTAATGTCACAGAGACAGGTTTTACTTTCTGAATGTTAATGATTTTATAAACATTGAAATGGGTTATGTTGTTAGAATGGATACAGAAATGAATACAGAAATATTAAATGTAAAAGAGTTGGTCCATTTAAAAATACATTTTAATACATTTTAATTATATTTGATTGGAGAACTAAGTACATAAAATATTCCACTTTTTTTTATAACTTCTTGAGAAATTGAGGCAGATTTATCAATATTCATTTCAGCTACTTTGACATCTTTTCCTATGCACAGTATAGAAAATGTCTTTAGGTGGAGCAACCACTAAATTTTTATTTTTGTCATTTATTTACTTAACCTACATCACTTTCTTGACATCTGATCAACGTGATTTCAGTTTGCTTTACATTCTCTGAGTAGCCAAGCCTTAAAATAAATTTTAATTTTCAGGTTTTTAGAATTTTTATCTAGGGTTAATGTCAGCTTCTGCTATTTGCTTTATGAATCTTTGATACAGTGTAAGGAATCACTGCAGAGAGGAACTGGAGCATCACCAGTGAAAGAAGGTAACTGAATTTATTCCCCATCCTGAGCTGCCTTCATGTTGTATCACTAGGGTGAGGGGACACTTCTTGCTTAACAAGACATTGAAATTGAAAGACATTTTTTGTAATGTTTCATTATAAAAAGTGCAGAAGCCTAGCTCAAAGCTGCATTCAGTAGGTCACCAGTCATTTCTTTCCTCCTTTTCCATTCCATCCCTGATGCCACAAGGTCAGTAGGACCCAGTCCTGGTTCGTGTTGTGAGCTGTTTCCCTTGTTTTGTGTCAAGTGCCAGTGGGTTTGGCACTGAAGGTCAGTTTGTCTGATGTGTCCTGCATGAGATGGACTCCTCTCTCCAGCATTCAGTGGTTCAGCACAGGGCCTTTCATCAGTCTGGGTTACACAGAGAGCTGCAGAGTGCAGTACGTGCCATTCCCTGGATTCAATTGTAATGGCCAAATTTCAGCTGTTTTGGGCAGGTAGTTCCTTTTAGTGTACCTACTGTGCATGTCATCCAGCACAAGTGCTTTCCCATTTTCATTTCTCTTATTTTCGTTCTGCAAGCTGTAAAAGCTCCTCTTCCCTTTTCACAAATCCTTTAGTTCCACTGTGTGCATCACTCTTGCAGTGTAATGATTCTAAACCCTGCTATGCAGTTCACTTGTTTGCAACATACCATATTTGTTTCTAATGCAAGTAACTTCTCACTCTCTTGAAGTTCATGTCATTTTTCTCTTACCTTGAAAAGTAATAGGTGAGATTATCTCTTTCCTTCCTCTGCACATTAATTACAAGCAGTTACAAAAATCTTTGCTGGTTACAGTTTGGGTGACTGCTACACTTCTTTTTGTGCAGTTTTTTGTTTGTAAGCTGTCTTTTCACATTAAGCATTTGCCTGCCTTTTTCTCAGACTATCTTTATTTGCAAAGCAGGTTTTGTGGGGTTTAGGGGGCAGGTTTTATGCTCTAACTTAATCAAATTCTTTTTCTGTCTCAGCACAGAAATCTTTGACCATTTTTCGATCAGCTAGCTTTTTCTTCCAATATTGTTCTTTCATGTATATTCAGTGATTCTGTACAGTAGTTCTCATGTGGAAGGATTTTTACAATTTTTTTTAAGTTGAGCAACCTTACCCTTCCAGCTTTTCTGATGTTTTAGGGGTATTTGTCCTTTTAATGTTTTGACCATAAGCACTTTACAGCTTTCCACTGTATTTACTCACATATTATTATGCTATAATAGTTCAAGTCTAATTGTTTAAGCATCTGAGTAGGACATTTAATGAAGAAATTACCTTTACAAACATGGCTTTGTACTTGACATTTCTATACAGAAGCCACTAAACAAGAGATTGATTCTCCTTCTGTGGGCTCCATTGCAATTCTTCTGTCTGTGTAAGTGATCCTATTGATGCATAAGGACTTTTCATATTGGCCACAATTGCAAGACTGGACTCTTGTCTTCATATTTTGGAGACAATTTGAGGCCTGTTCAGCAGTAGCTGCTTGTGTCATGGAGTGGAATTCATGCTGTGCCAAGCACTCAGTTTCACACAGCTTATTACTAATTCCACTCTAATGAAAACCAAAAGGCCATCCTGCTTTTCCTCTTCATTGCTCTTCATACAAAACAACAAATGTCAGAACATCTTGTGGAATATGAATTAATGGGGCAACATTACATTCCATTTCTTCTCTTGTTTTTTGAGGAAATGCAAAAAATATGAGTTTGCTACTGTTCCAGTCATTAGGTAGTTTTGTAATTGTCATAAATATTCTGCAATAATAAATAAATAAAGAACAAGGGGGTTTGTTACTCAGTATTTATCACTGGAAAATCTATTGATTCAAATATAATTTGTAAATATTTGCCAGTTATTTTGGAATTTTAAGTCTGTGGGGTATTTTATCTTCCATCTGATTTAGCTGCAGCAATTGCCTTTTTAATAGGCTATTCACTGAACTGAGAGAAATGCTTAGGAAAGATACTGTATTTATGAGAATTATAGATATCCTGCATTTTCCCAGTGATTTCTGGGACTACATTTCTGCTGTCAGTAGCAGTTTAGTCATAAGCATTCTCTGTGTAAGTCCTTCTTTATAAAATGACATTTTGTTTTGATTATTTAAAACATGAAGTCAAAAAGAACATGTTGTAATTAGATTTACTTTGTAAGGAATTGAAAATGTATTGTAGTAGTCAGAATCCTCAGGGGAAGGTTTCTAATAAAATCTCTCTTGAATTTATTCATATGTGGAAATGCAGTCAATATTGAAATATGAAATGTCAATAAAAGTAAAAGAGTATTAGCATTCAGTGTATGTTACAGTGCACAGCCTTGCCAGTTTGGATGTTTTTTCACATAGCTTTGTTTCTCAAAGCTTCTGTGTGCTTTTAAAAATATAATCTCTAAAGGAAAATGAAATTAGTCTGTAAGTCATGAAAATGGGTAGTTTAATTCTTTTTTTAAACAACCATATAGAAGTGAAAGGAAAATTATCCACAATGTTTCTCATTACCATGAATGCAAATGAGTAGATAATTTTCTAACTTTCATACATGGGGTTTCACTGGCTGCCTGATAGTGGCAGAGACCACTCAGCTGTTTGCTTGCTCTTTTATCATCTCTACTGCCTTGGATAAAAGATAGCAGTATAAAAGAGTGTTAAGGCAGAGAAAATATGGCAGAATGTTCCATTAACATTATGTCCTTCTCAATAAACTAACTTATGCATGGATTCCTGAAATATTTACCCAAGTTCACTGCCAAATCCAAAACCAGTGGCAAAGGGGGAAATTTTTATTTTCCAGTCACGACTTCCAGGATGATACCATCTGCTTCCATAGCCCCAAACAAACCACCAGCAGTAATTCAAAATAAAAATACCCCCAGGCGGAATAATTTTCCCTCGGGGCTTCACTGTCACAAGACACGGGGCATAGGACCCTGTTTCATGTCAGCTCTCTGCTAAGGAGAAGAATTACCTGGAAGCCATCCAGGTCTTCTCCCATGGCTTTGTCTTTTCTTCTCCCTCTGACCAGCCACCAGCATGAATGTGTTCCTCCTGGCCTCTTGCTCCAAAACTCATAAGGCTAGTGTTGATCAGCACTGATGGAATTGCATGGCTGGGTTGGTCTTTCTTAAGTGTGTTGTTTCCCTCCTGCTCAGCACAGATGTCTTTGCATTGCTCTTCCACCACAACTTCAAGGAATCATTTGAAGAGCAGCATTTGAATCCTGAGAGCTATCAATGTATTTACTGCATTAGAAACATGGTCTTCTTGGTACTGAAAGAAAATGAAAAGAGAAAATGCTTGTTTTCCAGTACAAATATCCTGATTATAAATTTAAAATATGTTTTTGTCATTATTCTCTAACAATAAATATCTCATTTGCTTTCTCTGTTGTCTGTGAAAAAGACTGAGTTAATTGAAGAAAATTCCACATACTTATTAATGAAATAAATGGAACATGGGAAGCATAGCAAATTATTTGCCTGTAAATCACATTATCACAAATGTGTGAGACACATTTGAGGAGTTTTAAATGCTTAGGAAAACAGATGTTTAACTCCCAACAGCTTCTCTTCAGCCATCCTCTTTCACCTTTCTGCCTTTCTCTAGCAGCACTTATGAGACTGAAATGAATTGAAAACTTTTGCTCACTTTCAAATGCACATTACTTCACATGGAGTACTGAAATTCATTAAGTACTTTGGCAGGTTTCCAGAGTCCCTTTCTTTCACTGTTACTTAGCAACAAACAGAACTTTTTTGGGGGGGTATTGGCTTTTTGGGCTTGGTTTTGTTGGGATTTTTTTTAAAAAGGAGTCTGTGCATTCTCTATATCTGCCACATTGCCTGTTTCTCATCTAGACCCCCTTTTGGATGAATAAAGGTGAATATTGTTTGGTTACACTGCTGTTCATCTATGCCTTTCATACCTTTGCAATCCAAACAGCATCCAAACAAACAGCCAGAGGCACACACACAGTCCAAACATCTTCATCATTGTTTGTGTTGCTTTATTCACCCTTCAGGTCTCCTGTGATGGCTGGAGGTCTGTTTGCTGTTAACCGGAAATGGTTTTGGGAGCTGGGAGGTTATGATCCAGGACTAGAAATATGGGGAGGAGAGCAGTATGAAATCTCCTTTAAGGTAAGTCATCAAGCCACTCTATGGAATATCTCCTTGCTGGTGTTATCACAATGTTATCACAATCTGGGCTTCTGTCCTTTTAAACTAAAATTAATTTAATACAATACTTCTTTTTATTAGGAATTTCCACAGTGCCATAAAAATTTTTTTCAGAAGCTATACAAAAATCACACTGAGTGTAGCTCCCTCTGAAAACATGGTATCTTACCACTGTCAAAGAATGAAGTTCCACCTTTTTCCTTTTATCAAGTATTCTCTACTTACATTTGCTCAGATGCTGTGTTTGTGCTCAAGTGTTGCACTCAGTTCAACAAGGCAACAGAGAACTAATCCAGCAAAAAAGAAAATGGAATAATTTCTTCTGTCCAGATCAACAAGTTGAATCATCTCTGGGGATAGGGTCCCCTGGAGTCAACTCAAGAAAATGTGTGGAAACAGAGAAAGTCATAGGAAGAAAGACTGATTCCTTTCAATAGCAATGGATCACTAGAGCAGTTCAGCTGCCATGAGCTGCTGTCTGCAGGCCAGCTGCTCCAAAGCAGATTTTTAAAATTGCATTTAAGTTATTTTAATGACATATGGGGAGTTTTCAAGTGCTCAGATTATGTACAACCAGCCATGTTACAGTATACCCTCATATCCTGTATGAGGACATGTGTATTGAAATCAGTTACTTGGCATTTACACGTAGAGCTGAAAGTCTTGTTACTTTCTACATGTAAAACAGGCATTTTTATTAGTTTGCTAAGGACTAACATGTCCAATTTTGAAAACTGAGTTTAGTTTCCAGTATACTCAGGGACATAAAAATTTTGCCTCATGCAAAACCTTTGCATTTACTTGTAAAGTTTTTCAAGGACTTGATAGAGTTGCATGACTTAGATGAATTGAGTCAAATGTATTTGGATAAACTTGGAACTGAAATTACAATTCAAATTTAGCTCCAGGATCATTCCAGCCTACTTCCAAACTCTGTCAGTGTAAAGCTCTTTAAATAAATTTAGCATGTCAGCCATGACTAATATCAGATATCTTGTTGAATCTGAGTTTGAGCTGCAATTAAAACAGTGCTGAGGCCATTCTATTGAATGAAATGTACAGTGTTACCCAGCCCTGGTTTTCCAGGCTGTCTTACAGGAGTTCCAAGAACTGCAAAATGTTTTGCATTAACTGGCTTACCCTCATGTTTCTCCAAATCATTTTTATACCTTGACAAAATAAAACAGGAAGGCAGGGGAAACTCAATAGCTAGACCATATGTTTAGAATATATTGATTTACCTTCTGTCCATTCAGATTGTTTCAGAGGCAAATATAAATAGTTCTTTGTAGTTGTCACAATGGTCTCTGACAGATCACCCATGATTTTATTATCCTATTCAAATATTCCTTTTTTTCATCTTCGCAAAGAATGTACTTGTTGTTCTCTGCAGATTTTGTATAGAAACCATGGTAACACAACTGGAAATTGAGACAACAGATTGTCCCATTATGTTTTGTTCAAGTGAGAGTTTTCTGGGTTTTTTTGAGGCAGCTGTGTCACATTGGGTCTCATTTCAGTCATATCTCTGTATCTATCTCATTAGTATATAATGACCTTAGGATCCTTGTCCTTTCTTACTAGTGTTAAAAGAAGAAAAAAATAGTCTTTAGAAATGGCTGCCAAATAGGAGTAAGGAATTTAGGAGGTGTAAATTGAAAAAAAAAAAAAAAAAAAAAAAAAAAAGACTGCTGTTTGGTTTGGAATAATAAAAAATTAGAAAAAAATCACAGAGGTGGAAGAGAAACAGAAAGAACTGGGGTTTATGATGTCAGAATCACCAGTGTCAGCTTGGGAAAGGCTTCTGCTTCAGCAGATTCTACTGTAAAACTTACTTAAATGAGGGCAAGTTAGCCAGACAATTCAATTTACCAGATCTGTTCACAAAACTTGGTAAGATAGTGGACTTGCAAACTGTTCCAAAGTCAGTGAAAAAGCCAGACTGGTTCAGCTTCCTTGGCTTCACTTGAGTGAATCTAGAGATGCCAATTTACTCTTTCTTAGAGCATCCATATCTATGGGCTGTGGAAGTGTTGTCAGATGGGTGCCCTGTGTTAATGCCACATCTTACATTGGTTTGCTTGGCAAACAATTATTCTGAGTACTCAGGATGGTGATGCAGCCACAAACTGTCTCAAAATATGACCTGTTCATTAAATAGTTTCTTAGGTTAATTTTTATGTAAGAAAGTGTTCAGGATTTTATTTTTTGGCAACATCCAGATAATTTTTTTTAAATTAAAAAGGTGTATGACATCTTGCTAGCAGTACACTTCAGTGTGTGCTAGATTTGTGAAAGCTGCCAAAGCACTGGAACTCACCTGATTAATAACATCTCTTCACATTAACAAGGAAAGCTACCTTTTGGGAAATCCTACATTTAAATCTGTTAGACAGGCACAGAGTATGTAGTAATCATCACAACACAGAGTAGCAAAAGTCCTGTGTTTCCTAAACTCTTGTGGTTGACCTTGGCTGTATGCCTGGTGCCCAGCAAAGCTGCTCTAACACCTCCCTCCTCATGTGAATAAGGGGAAGGAAATATAACAAAAGGCTCATGGATCAAGAGAAGGAGAGGGAGAGATCACTCACCAGCCACCATGGGCAAAGCTGAACTGACCAGAGAAAAAAGTATTTTATTACCAATCAAATCAGAGTAGGGCAATGAGAAAAAACCCCAAATTTTAAAACACCTTCCCCCCACCCCTCCCTTCTTCTCAAACTCAACTTCACTCCCTGTTTTGTCTTCCTCCTCACTCTCAGGGGAATGGGAGATGGGGGCTATGGTGAGTTCATCATATGTTGTCTCTGCTGCTCCTTCCTCCTCAGGGAGGACACTCCTCACACTCTTCACTGCTCCAGCATGAGCTCCAGGAGCAGTAGGTGGATCTCTGTGATCTCTGCTCCACCATGAACCTTTCAGGGGCTGCAGGGACACAGCTGCCTCACCATGGTTTTCACCACAGGCTGCAAGGAAATCTCTGATCTAGCGCCTCCTCCCCCTCCTTCTTCCCTGACCTTGATCTCGGCAGAGCTGGTGCTCTCACATGTTGTCACTTCTCTCTCTGGCTAAAGTTGCACAGTAGCTTCTCCCTCTTCTGAAATTTGTTATCTCAGAGGTGCTGCTGCCATCACTGATGGCCTTGGATGTGTCCATCCTGGAGCCAGCTGCCATTGCCTCTGTTGAACCGGAGGGAAGCTTCTGGCACTTCTCACAGAAGCCATCCCTGCTACCAAAACCTGGCCATGCTAACCCTAAGCAATTCTTTGCACTAGGCATCCCTTAGGCATTGTAAATCATACCTTAACAAAAATGCTAGTGGTGATTCCCTAGCCTCTTGAAGGTAGTCATCTGTATCTACAGTTGTTTTATCCTTATCCATGCCAATACATCTTCCAAATTCTCTTCATTGCTGTTTTCCAAAACACGCCTCCAAGTTCATTAATCCCTTTCTTTATCATGATTATCATCATAATCATTAATTCTCTCCACAGCTGTCAGTCTTGGCAGGAGATAGGGAGTGGAAGAGCATTACCACTTGTCAGTGCAGTCGTAATCTATATGAAGGACTGACAAATGTGGAATATTGCCAGTTTTCTCAGAATTTTAGAGGTGCTGGTGAGTATTGTTGAAATACTCACAGTCATCAGTTCCCAATTTACATGGTACAGTTTTAATATTTCCTGGCAGGAGATCCCACTGCACCTCCAGTAAATGGTTTTGCGATTTGTGAGCCCATTGACTGTAAATTTGCAGTCAGTGATCCTATTTTTCAATTTTTTTTTCATTTAGAAAAACATTCTCACTGCATGTAAAAGTTCACAGGAAAATATTGTTCTTTCTCCTTTTCTACCACTGCCAAATCTGTTCTTTTGGCTTACATTTCAAGAGGAGTGACGAAAAAATCCCATAAAATTTTTATATTCTTATTTTCTACAACTTTTTTAGCCCCACTGTTGTAATACATTTCTCCTGTTGGTAATCCATGCCTCTTGCACAATATGAAGAGCACCAAGTTGTCACCTTTGCATGAAATACTTTATATTCCTCTTCCACCAGGTTACTGTTTGCATTTTCCCTTCATTTTAATGTCTCTCACTGTTGTCTGTCTTGTTACTGACTCTCAGCAGCAGTATAGTTCTCAGTTTTAAATCCTAATCCAAAGTCCATTCAATACCCTCTAAATCCTTGACATCATTTGCTGTAAGTTTATGTTGCTTTTCCCCAGCAAAATCTCCTCCACTGCTCAAAAATCATGAGTCTCTACTACAGTAATTATGGCTACAGTGCAGCATATGGGTTGGAGTCTCAGTCTTGCATGCACAGTATTTACATTTTCCAGGTAGTTTTCAGGCTGCTTCACTCATAAACCAAAGAGAGAAGGTGGGGGGAATCACCAGGAGAAGGCAAAATTCAAATTAAAGGACAAGTAATATGAAAAGAGAGTGATTCACCCCAAATCCCACAGGAGCTGTAGAACAGAGCCAAAAAATACATCTGTGGCATCTAAACTCCAGTCAGGAACAAAGCCACATGACCACAGCTTAATTTCTTTTAAAGCTTGTGTTAATGCCTGCTTTTTGCTTTCAACCCGCCCTATAAAGTGTTTTGCAACATTGTTGGAAGGAGCCATATAAAGATAAATTGTGAGATAGTCTCTAGTTGACACATAAAGTACTCTTTTGATCTTTCCAAGCTGGAATTGCATTATTTTGGTTTCATCTTTGTTTTTTATACCTCAGCTGCAGACCAGATTCATTGCTTTTGCAAGAAGGAGACATTAACGATCCTGAGAGTTTCATTGCTTCTGATATAATTTTGCCAAATGTCCCACACCACCTGAATTTCTTTCATGGTATACTGGAGGTCTGTAATACTTAACACAGAAGTCATTCCCCAATTTCTTGTATTTAGTGCATGTGACATAAAAATGCACGTTTTAAAGGCAAAGTTGCCAGAATTGATCTTCTCAGGAAAATATAAAAAATGCTTTTAATACCATTCTGAAACTGAAAGATAAACAGGAACAGCTGCTAAATGTCCTTCGAGGCAGCCCAAGATTCATTTCAATTACCCTGCATGGCATACCTCAGGTGCAGCACAACATTTTCAGATTTTATTTCTATCAAATATAAGCCTAACACAGTGCTATTTCCTCCCACTTGTTATTGCCTCAGCATATCTGACTGGGGTTTTGTTTTGTTGGTTTTTTTAGCTGTTATCCTACTGCTTTAGAGGAAATGCAGTATATGTCTGCTGCAGCTCTCAGTGCCTCAGTTAAAGTAATACTGGCCTATATGTACATTTATAATTTCTGATTTCTTGTCTTTCTAATTTGTGCTGGGGCTGACCTTTGAGTCACACTGCTGCGCTGTCCATTCTTCAAAGGCTAAGAAGCCTTGATTAATCACAGTAATAGTTTGTCTAGGCACCTCCATTTAAAAAACAAGAACAAATAGTAAACACAGATCTGCACTTTCATTGGTACACTTGCTTTTTTGAAGACAGCCACAGAGAGGAAATTCACTCTTAAAACCAGTACAAATTATGTAGTACACAAAGAAAATATTGTTAGAAAAGGGAAAAACATTATTTTAACACTCTTGCCTTTAAATTTTTACTATGCTTATGCACATTTTCCAGGGAGATGAAACAGGTGGGTATTTATAGGTTTATTAAAGAGGCAGATTTTACTAAATGATTTTTTTAGAAGAAGATGATCCTCATGTCCACATGGCATGACTACATGCAAGATTGGTCTGGGTGGTAATATGCTATTTTGGCATGGAGGCAGAGCATTCATTTGGGTCTCCATTCCTAATCCACCAGTAAACTTCCTCCCTGAGAAGGACGGTGCTCATTAGGAGAGTAGATGACGTGTCCAGAGGCACCTACCCAGAGCTCCTATGCCTTAGTTAATTCTGTGATGGGAGGTAGTAAGCAGCAGTTTTCTAAGTAGCTCTCAACCCTTTCTGACTGCACATCAGCATTCATGGAATTTAAGGACAAAGCCCCATTTTCACTTGTTTCAAGTGTTCCTTAGACATTTACATTAGTGTATTGAGGTTTGCTCTGTAATGAGGTTAGATCCTCAAACATTCCATTATCAGATCTCAGTTGAATGCTGTGGCTAACTGCTAAGGGACTGTACTAGCTGATACACAAATGATCCATAAGAAGCAGCTAAATAAATCACTTTGTAATTCAAGTCTTCATTCTAACACCTATTTTCTCCATTCACACTATCAATAGCACAGTCAGTCCGGGGCTGAATTCCAGGACCAGGCAGATATACCCACTATAATACAAACAGGCAAGCACAATGGAAGTGGCCAAACTTAAACTCCCTTCCAACCCAAAGTATTCATTTCTATTTCTATTTCTATTTCTATTTCTATTTCTATTTCTATTTCTATTTCTATTTCTATTTCTATTTCTATTTCTATTTCTATTTCTATTTCTAATTCTAATTCTAATTCTTTCTATTTCTTTTATAATTTTCTTTTGAACATACTCTGCTTTTGCACAGTAAGATTCTGGGTGGGAAAGTCTGCCGTGTTACCCTGTCCCAGTTGCCAGTACACCAAGAAGGCCACCATGACTGTGGGAGGGGTCAGCACAGAATGATGTTTTATTTTCACATGCACATTATTTAAAATGCTTTATTTTTTTCCCTCCTTTGTTTCCAGGAATCATTCTTTCCCTTGCTTTCTGTCTGTTTTTCCAGGTGTGGATGTGTGGAGGTGGCATGTATGATGTTCCATGCTCTCGAGTTGGACATATCTACAGAAAATATGTTCCATATAAAGTCCCTTCTGGAACCAGCCTGGCACGGGTGAGTAATTGCATCTTGCTGGTTTTCATTTTCATTCATTATCAGTCTCTTCATTCCTTGTGAACCAGTTTCCAGTAAACTATTAAAATGGAAAATGAATGTTTCTTTATTTTTCTGAAATGAGATGTGCAATTACTGCAGTTATTCTGCCTTTCAGAGATAAGATTGCCAAGAATAAAATGGAAGCTTAAAATTACAGGGTTGGACATCTCAGCACAGAAGCATGTTTCATGCTGATTCAAAAGAATCTAGGAACAACCTAAGACTTGCAGTTCTCAAATTGCACAGTGTTGTCAGTCATAGTTTTTATAAGCAGGACCAATTTAAATGCACATTTTCTTATCAGTCAGCAGAACAGGCAGAATCTCATGGAAGGGATATTTTCTGAGGCAAAAGGACAGAGTAACAATTATTGGAGCGACTGTCTGATTATTGTGTAAAATCTGGTTGTGGAATACAGCCAGCTTGGAGCTGAAAGAGTGAGAAATTACAAGACTACAGAACACATTCATATCCATGAGGGGTTTTTTGCTTAAGAGAAAATGTTCTGTAACTTTCTGGAGATGTTCACAGGATGTCAAAAGATGGGAGATGAAGGGCACAGATGTAGCTTCCAGGAAGATAGTAGTATTTATTCATGCTTGAGTTTAATCTTTTCTGGTTTAGAGGATTTTTCTTTATATAAAATGGCATTAATATTAAAGTCTGCATATTGCCATAGGGTAATACTTTATGAATCATAGTTTTTTCTTAATAATGAAAATATGGTATGAATAAAAGAATGAATTTCTTGCTTTAAGGGGTAGATATCCTTGGTTTCAGCACCACAGGACCAGGCTTGCTATACTAACTGCAGCAGAAAAATGAGCAGCCTGCCTGACAGCTGGCTAGAGAGAGGAGAATTTGCCTTGACAGGGCATCAGTGCAGACACTGTGACACACAATTCAATAATGGGATTAGTGGTGGGGGCAGATTATTGACTAAATTGTGAGATTCATATCTTCTCCAAGTATAGCTCTGTGTCCTGTCATAGTTGCCCTATCCAGATTTTTGCCTGGATGCAACTGCTTCATTTATGATATTCCTTGCAAAACTGGAAATAAGAAATTCAAACCTCAGTCTCTGTTTTCTTCTGCTACAACACATAGTATCTCATTAGACAATAGGCTGTCTCATGCACTACCTGTAGGAGCAAAATCCAGTAATTTCTGTTTGTACTACTGGCATCTTGCACCGTTCAGCACTAAACTGGCTTTCATGATGGCACTGGGAATACCTACAACCACCAGGTAGCCACAGGCTGCAGCCTCCCTGTACTATTTATTTTTACCTTAATTTCAATGAATGACTCATGAAATATTACTGAAAAACATTTCCAGTTATAAAACTGATATCACTGCCCATGCACAGACTTATTGCCCTGTAACATGTGGGAAGAGATCTAGTGGTGGTTCTTATCCTTCCATTCAAACAATGGATAGTTTTTTTCTGTGTTGTGGTGGTCCAAAACATGATGCTTAGGTAAATTTGTGACATCCAGTTGCCACTTAAAGGAACTTTGAATTCTCAGATTCACAGCTTCTTTCCAGTATAGTAACCTTTGCATTGCATCAAGGCTAATGAGAACACAAGAGCATGTGTTTGGGCTATTTCAATAACTAGCCAAGGAAGAGAATTTTGTCCTTGACCCATCATACTGCGTGTAATTTTAATTCTAAAAATACTCTCTTTTGCTCATCCTCACCAGAAAAATAAAATCAAGGACAGATTAATCTTCTCCAAGAAGAAGGGGAAGCCCTAAATGCAGCTGTTAGCCAAAATAACATTAGGCAACTATTCCCAGGAGTAGCCTGGATATTTCAACTGTCTTTGCTTTATCCTCCAAATGTTATATTATCCAAAGATTATAATCTATGCCTTACAAGTTTTTTATCTAAATCTTCCTTCTAGTTCAAATACATAATGAATAACACACTCAAGAATATCTGGAAATATTATCACCACTGCCAAAAGCAGTAGTTTTCACTACTAAGTAGTTTCCACAAAAGTTTTTACTAAATCCTTTTCCACCTTCTGCTGTTTAAAGGAGCATGGCAGAGATGCAGTTCACAAAGGAAGCTCAATTCTGATTCTATAAATGATTGCAAGAGGTATTTGTTAATCAAGGGGGAATTTCCCCTGGTACAGATACTGCCTAAAAGGTTGAAAAATTTTCCCATCTTATTCCCCAGCACCAGCACAAGGGAAATGGGAACCAGAATGAGGAAGAGAACAGAGCTTCCAGACAAATTCAGGCATAGCCCAAATCATGCCATGGATTTCCTTTCAAGCTGTTTCAACTGATGTTTACCCTTAAAACATAATCTTTCAAGTGAGCATTTTACCTTCTCTTGGGATTTCACCTCTCTTTATTTTTAGCAGTAGTCTCAGCACACAGTTTCAGCCAGCCATGTAACACTTGACCAGTCTCAGTATCTGTTTTGAGAGCTGTAACCTGGCATGAGGATCCCGTATGGAAATACGAGGAAATCAGAGACCTGTCAAAAATTTTGTTGCCCCTCCCCTTCACTATATAACCATTATTGTAACACACACAATAGTATGGATCATGTCATAAATTTTCTATCTTATCTGTCACTCAAGATCTGGAAAGCTTATGCATATTGGTTGCTGCCACACCCCACATAAATTCAAAAGCATGCACATAATATTGTTTGGTGGTACAGAACAAAATTAGAGGAAGCCGTAAACATGCATAGTACATTTACAAACATATTCTGACAATCTAATGTGGATAAAAAGACTGAATATTTTGTCTGAATATATCTTAAGATATTGCTGCTTGCCAGAAGCAGTCAGTGTTGAATTTACAGGCAATAGCACATAAAGAAATATTAATAGGCATGCAGATGTCAACACTATTCCACTTTATAACCTGGAAGCACCACATAATTATTCATTCATTCCAAACCTGTCAATCTCTGCACAAACCTGCAGTAAATAATAACTAACTTTGCCTGTTTGTTTTAGGTAAGGCATGTTTAGAAAGCAAACCCCCAGATCCTAAAAACTGCTGAATTGTTTTACTAGATTATTTTAGTTGCTTTTTGTATTTCTGATTGTTGCTTCCCTTTTAAAAAAATCTAGCTAAGCCATTTACTTTTAGTCAGTTACCTATTAAATTAGACTTCAGAATATTCTTAGCTTTCTATTCTAGGTATATCTCAATTTATTATTTATTTTCTTAAATTTTCTGTTTGCTTTTTGGATTAGTTTATTTTCCTACTTGTGGTTCTATAAATCTGTAAGAAATATATCAATAAAATCTCACTGTTCCATAGGATATGCAGAGATGAACTAAGTTTCAAAATATATCTACAGAATTTATTTTTCTTGCAGGTATTTTACACAGTATTTTAGGATTAAACACAGAATGTTAGCACATTAGGCCTTTCTGAAGGGAAGGGCAATCCCACTGAAATTCAAATTGAATGGTAACCCAGCAGGGTGGTGAATCCTAACCTTAAGATGAATTCCTTCCTGCCTGCCAGCACATAGGATATCACAGCACTGTGATCATCTGACACATCAGGCACAAGCACAATGACATTTCTGTCATCACACAGTGTCCCTGAATTGGAACTTGCACGAGTTTGGGTTCAGAAATTCAACTGGTAAAGATGGACTCAGTTTCCCACCTGAACCATTGTCTCAGCCTTTTTGTGTGACTTCAAAAGAGATCTTCAAAGAAAATTATTGTAACTATATCACCTGGTGCTCTGGACACATTTGCAATTTTTTCTTTAGTATAATGACAGTTTGGTCTACTTTTTTCCTGCAAATTGCAAATAATATTTGGGAGTTTCTTAAAGTGGTCCATGAACATTTTATATTCTTTTTTCAGGTAGATTAAAAAATCTGGACAATCCATTGATGGCTACATTTTCTTGTGACCATAGTGTGAATGGA
Source organism: Erithacus rubecula (assembly GCF_903797595.1). Taxonomy (NCBI): domain Eukaryota; kingdom Metazoa; phylum Chordata; class Aves; order Passeriformes; family Muscicapidae; genus Erithacus; species Erithacus rubecula. The sequence goes on along the minus strand of NC_136687.1, from coordinate 34,454,780 downwards.
TAGGTGTGACATGCTGTTCAGGGAACACTGCTAGCATTTTTGTAGTACTGTAAAAAAGTCAATTATGATTCAGCAACCACAGTAAGCAGGTGCAATGTCTGCTTAGAGCAGGCACATTATTTAGGAATCAAGCAGGAATCCCCTTCTTAGAGCAGCACTGCTATAACTGTGATTATTACACAATACAGCTGTAATGTTTCCACTGTAATATTTTTCATTAAAAGATGTATAAATTCATCATTAAAATTAATTAAACTGTGATCTCAAACAGAGTACTTACCAAAGAACATATTTAAATTATTATCCTTGACTTTGACAAGGCTTTTGACATTGTCTCACAAAATATCCTCATAGGCAAATTTAAGGAGAGTTGGTTAGATGGGTGGACAGTGAGGTGGATAGAGGGCTGGCTGTATGAGGAAGAATGGCAGATCCCAGAGGGTTGTAATCAGTGGGCTCAGTATTATTTAACTTATTCATTCATTCAGAATTACTTGAATGAAGGAGCAGAGGCATCCTCAGCAAGTTGACTGATGACACAAAGCTGGGAAGAGTGGCTGATACCCCAGGAGGGCTGTGCAGCCCTTCAGAGGGACCTCAAGAGGTTGGAGAGGTGGGAAGAGAGGAACCAGCTGAAATTCAGCAAAGGCAACTGCAGGGTCCTGCAGCTGGGGAGGGAAAAACCCCAGGCACCCAACAGGCTGGGGCTGAGCTGCTGGAAAGCAGCTTGTGGAGAAGGACATGGGGATCCTGGTGGACACCAAGGTGTCCATGAGCCAGCAGTGTGACTTGTGGCCAAGAGGCCAATGGTGACTGGGGTGCATTAGGAAGAACATTCCATCAGGACAAGGGAGGTGATCCTGCCCTTCTACTCTGCCCTGGTGAGGACATATCTGGAGTGCTGTGCCCAGTTCTGGGCTCCTCAGGACAAAAGAATTATGGAAAATCTGGAGAGAACAATAAAGATGATCAAAGAATTTGAGCATCTCTTTCATGAGGAAAGGCTGAGGGAGCTGGGCCTGTTCAGCCTTGAGAAGGGACAACTGAGAGGTGACCATCAGTGTCTGTCAGTATCTGTAGTGAGGGTGCCAAGAGGATGGAGCCAGGCTCTGCTCAGTGGTGCTGAGCAATAGGACAAGAGGCAGTGAGCAGAAACTGATGCACAGGAAGTTCCACCTGAACTTGAGGAAGAACTTCTTCACTGTGTAGGTGACAGAGCACCAGAGCAGATTGTCCAGAACCATCTGGATACAATCCTGTGCCATGTGCTCTAGGATGACCCTGCAGGGGCAGGGAGGCTGGACCAGATGACCCACTGTGGTCTCTGCCAGCATTACCCATCCTGTGATTCTTTGATCTTCTAATTCTTGAGTAGTAAAAAGGCAAAGCAATTTTTTGTGGGGTTTTTATTATGTTTTTGCCAATCTGAATAGAAGTTTTGCTTTTAAGCTAATAAATACAATGAGGTAGACATCCTAGCTATCCAAAAAGATCACGAAGAATATGGAGAACTAGATATTCTTGGACAATAAGTACATTAAAGTGGTGGTAGCTACTTGTCAGTATTTACTCCGTAGGCCAGCACTGGAACCCAAGTTACAAGGCTAAATAAAACTGTTTGGAGTTAAACCCCTGAACTCTCCCAGGCTCAGCTGCAGGGATGGGCTGTGGTCTCTATGGGTCTGTAACACAAGCATGGCAGCAGCCAGCGGATTTGTGGAGATTTTCTTGTAGTGCCATTCTGTGTTCCACAGCCCCCTCAGAGCCACAGAGCTGGGAGCAGGCAGTATCCTCACTAGGACTGGAAACATCCCTGTCCCCAAACTCTGCAGATTGGCCTCATGTGAGCAAGAAGTATAGATTTTCAAATGCATGGATCTTAAATTTTTATTTTTGTGTACCTGCTGGAGATGCAAACTTATATGGAGAGAATGAAATCCTGTTTGTTTTCAGACGTCTGTGGAATTTCAGTTCTAGGCATTTGCAGACTACTGTCTGAAAATAAATAGGCTCTTGCCTCTCTGCCAGCTGTGCTAATTCATAGAATATTTATTTATATCCGCACCAGCTTTGTCACCCAGTTAGAATACTGTCTTCCATGCAGACTCATTTCTTTTATGCCTGCAGACAGCTCTTTATTTAGTTGGGTTTTGCTGCTCCTTGGGGTTTTTTATATAAATATTTCTGATATGAAACCCAGTTAAGTTTTAAACACTGTTATGTGTAAAGGACCAAAATAAGATACCCAAGAAGGGGAAATATTGACAAACAGTAGCACTGTGTAAAATAAGAGGGAGTTAGGAGAGAAGGGGAAAGTATGAAACCCCCCACTGAGGCTTAACTGATGTGGCAGGTTAAAGTATTGAAACATAAACATCATGAGACTGTGGTTAGTGTCCAGGAAATGTGGGTTTTTGTTTTTCTGTGGTAGAAATACACAGAAATTGTAAATACTATATTCTGACACTGATGGAAGGACCTTGGCACAAAACTGAGGGTATTGTTTTTCTTCTTGTGAAAAATGGAGTTTTGTACCCTCCTGCTTTGGGCATATTAATCCATACTTGTTGAATGAGCTCCTCCAGTCATACTTTGTTCTCTTCTCTGTGATGATTCATTGTAACATTATGCTACCCATATTCTAGAGAGTTCCATATGCCATAGAGTTGTCTTGACTGGATAAATCCCAATGCACTTTTTAAATACATTTTGTATAAAAAAAACTGCATATTATATTCTTTCCAGCCAAGTGAAATACAGCTGCTTTTGCAGGTAAACAGGGCACTCATTTTGGAGTAGCAATAATACTGTGCTTCACAAAACAAAAATAGAAAAATCTTAATTAGTAGGATTAATATGTCAGTTGTTGCCAAGATTGTTGTGTTATTCTTGGCAAGTAAACAGGAATATTCCCCCTTAAATTTCCCAACCAAAATACAGTCAGGCCTCAGCCATGCTGTGGTGATTTGAGTGGCATAATTGAAAGTGATTTTGTTGTCCTGGCTCATGTGACAAATACCAGCTGGTGACATCCAGCTTCCTGGAAAATGTTCAGATTAAATGCAGGACAATAGGATCTCATTACAGGTTTCAAATGTTCTGGTTTAATATTGACAAAAGTAAAGTCTATTGATTGAGGTCAGAGTCAGTTTCATGCAATGAAACAGACACAAAAGCAGAAAAAACAGGTTATGCAGGTGAAATGAAACAAACAGTAGAACCATTGTGCTCCTTTAGTGACACCTGATAAAAATCTTTAGAACATCTGGAGAAACTAAGAATTACATTTTTATATTAGTCCCACTGCTGCATCTGAAATGTTAATTGGATAAGATGCACTAGAGGATGGAGGTGTGCTAGCTCGCACTGTAGTTCAGGAGCTCTCCTATGAGTGCTGTCATCTCAAGGCAGCCACAGTGACAAAATGAGGAACTACCCCTCTCACATCAGAACTAATCCAGTTAAACTTTGCTTAAAGCTAACATTTAGGGACCTGTCCTTTGATGTGGCCCTGTCTCACCCTGCTGTTCCATTCTCATGGCCAGTGTCTGCTTTCTTTTCACGGAGTAATGGCACGTCTCTTGAAAATGACACACTTAAAAAAGGGACAGTCGTGTGATTACAGAGATCAATCTACCCTAATCACTTAACAAAATGGCCCATGAAAAATTTTCTTTTTTCAAATGCAGAAGTCCTCGTTTGTCTCTCTCTTTCTCCAGTCAAGTTGATTTAAACTCTTTTATTGAAGTCTACTGCACTTGCTTTGGCTGGGATAGAGATAATTTTCTTGAGAGTACTTAGTATGGGGCTGTGTTTTGGGTTAGTGCTGGAAACTGTTATCAATGTAGAGATATTTTCCTTGTTGCTGAGCAGGGCTTGCACTGGGTCAAGGCCTTTTCTGATATACCACCACCCCAGCAAGCAGGGTGAGGAGCTGGGAAGAGGCACAGCCAGGACAGCTGATCCCAACTGACTCTAAGGATATTCCAGACCACATGCATCAGGTTCAGTATTTAAAGCTGAAGAAGAAGGAGGAAGGGGAGGTGTTTAGAGTGAAGTCATCATTAGGTGTGATGGAGCCCTGCTTTCCTGGAGATGGCTGAACATCTGCCTGCCCTTGGGAAGAGGTGAATGGCTTTGCTTGTGTGCACAGTATTTCTTTTCCCTGTTAAATTGTCTTTATCTCAACTCTTGAGTTCTCTCACTTTCACTCCTCGAGTTGTCTCTCCCACTCCTTTAAGGGGGACTTTGTAAATGGCTGTGTGGTGCTTACTTGTCATTTGAGGTTAAACTGTGACATCCATTTCTCAGTGACATTGTAACTTACTGTCTTGCAGACTATTCTTAGTAAAAATACAAAGCAAAATCACAGTCTTAAATGTGTGAGTTCATATAAATTAATAAATCTTGTCTAAATATAAGTCCAGTGGAAAAGAATTTCCCAGAGAGTAAAATTGTAACAGTGATTAAAATTATATCAAGAATGCATAAATGAGCAACTGATGACAGCTGATGATTCAGTGTGGTTGCTGTCACTGTTGTATTCATCTCACAGTTTCTTTGTGACAGCTGTTACAACCTAACATATAGAAATATGCATCTACTGAAATACCACTGGGCCTTACTTATTCTCATACAGAAATTTTTCACTGAAAATTACTTAAGACCAATGTCTTCTTGGATAGGTCCTGAGAAACTCCTCAGATGTCCACTTAGAGTCCCTACGACTTCTTTATTTTGTGTGTCAATTCATGTAACTAATTAATAATTCATTGATCTTCATTTAATTGTTTCTATTTAATTTTTTCCTTTTTTTTTTTTTTTTTCCTATTAAGAGTAACCAATCTGGACATCTGTAGCCTTGCAATGAATTTGTCAACCAAGCTAAGCTACGCCATTTTCAGCTGTAGAAACATGTTGTCAAGCATTGGAACAGGCTGCCCGGGGAAGTGGTTGAGTCACCGTCCCTGGAGGTATTTAAAAGACATGTAGATGTGACACTTAGGGACATGGTTTAGTGGTGGACTTGGCAGTGCTGGGTTAACAGTTGGACTCAATGATCTTTGAGGTCTGTTAAAATCTAAACTATTCTATGATTCTAGTTTTCATTTTTTCCTTTCCAATGCATTTACATGAGATTTTCAGACTGAATGATCTACCACAAGATCACAAGAGTCATCTACCACAAAGACATGCCAAAACTGGTTCTTCCTATAGTGATATTTGATGCCATTTGAGAAACTGCCATTTAAAGGAGTTTTCTGTAGATTACATAAATAGTAACAGGAGACAGAAATCAAGACGATTCAAATCTAATTCCTGTTGACTCTAAATTGTTTGAGGATTATTTTCACTGAAAATTAACTGCCTCATGAAAATGAAATGAGTGCTGAAATGGTGTTGTAAGGCATTCACAAAATGTGACCTAATCTGGTAGGCTCTTGAAGTTCTTTTACATGAAAGTTCTCTGGTAGTGTACACAGACCAAGTGAAATCATATCAAAGTCAAACTGCTTAAAGCCCGTTTTACAGCTAGACTCTGTCAAGATTGGGTAGCTATTCAAAACCATTCCCACTTGTGGGGCTTATAGGACATGCTCAGATCGTATCCAGCCTCACCTAAGGGTCAGGCAAGGAAGAAATGACCATTCTCTTTCTTCCATCCACTATGTCAGACATCCACCCAGATTACTGGAATGGCAACTCTGGAAGACTTGTAAAGGACTTGAGATCACATCCTAACCTTACAGTAAGTCATTTGATTGGTAGGCCTGAAGTGCTCAGAGGTGAGGGCTCTCATTTTGGTGGTGCTCCTCCAATAGGATGAGTAAAAGCCCAGCAGCTCCCTGCTATAATTTGCAGAGAAGAGTTATGATCCTAAAAGGTTCTCTGTGGTGGGTTAGTGCATTCTAAATAAGAATGTAAATTATTGCCTTTTCTGTGCAAGCTTGCACCAAACCAGCTTTCAGTACAGCAGCTCTTCCTGACTGCATTCAATTCAAGTGTGGGAAGTTTTACTACTAATCTGGACACACCTATGTTAAAATGAAGTGTGGTGATTTCTGAGCTTGTATAATGGTAATAAGGGTAAGAAATGCTAACCCAGGCTAACAGAGGTCAACAAACCTCTTTAAAACTGAATTGTTTAGATGCTGAGTGCTTGCTTGATGCAGAAACAGTTTCTCACTATTCCAGAACACAGTCTTCCTTTTGGTCATGTTCATAAGTAGTATGGAGATTTAGAGCTAGCAAATCAAGAGTTTGTATTTTTAAAACAAGCCTGTTCAAAGGGCTGCCTCATAAGATTTTGGCTTATGACATCAATGTATAAACATAGTAAGGATAATATACAAGTTCATTACAGGTGATTTTTAGCATATGATGAGAAGAATGGTCTTGGAAGAGCAGGGAAGCAAAGTTTCAAATGGATTTGTCCGAAGTGTCCTACCTGATACTTGGGGAATGATGGGAAGAACTGTCACTGTTTTTAATGTAGTGTTTAGTGGGTTTACACACACACATACACACACACACATATATATACACACAAAAGATGTTATAAAGGTGTTATTGGAAAACAAAAAGGTTTTGACTGGTGAATTAGAATTTTGAGCTAGTGACCAGGTATAATATCAAGATTTCTGTTGGATTTATGTTTTATCAGTTACAATCATCTAAAGCAGAATGCAGTCCTTTTAGTGCAGCCAAGTAATTAAAGAAAAAAGTCCATCAGAGACTACTCTTAATATTGATGGGGTGGTGGAAGATTTAACAGGAATTTTTCTTTCTTAAGAGAATTGTTTTTTACTGTACTTTTACCATATGGCTCTTTTTATAGTATGTTTTTTAAATATGAAAATAGTCTTCCAGATGAAGTGATAACAAAAAACTATTTTATAGAACAGTCCTAAACAGCATTTGCATTGTAGCAAATGAGGTATGCAGCATTGCAGTGAAAGATATGCTAGAAATCACACATATTTTCCTTATTTTAGCTTTTTGTTTAATGTTCCTAATAATTAAATTTTTTTTTGCCTCATGTACAAATTCTCATCACATAGTATTTTTACTTGTTAGTAAATTTCTGTGTTACACTTTTTCTGCCAGAAAGGTGAGATTGTCATTTAGATGATGTTCTTGATTTTTTTCTGGTTTTCTGTGTCCTACCCAGTTCTCAATTGAATTCTAATTTCTTGTAAGGTTACTTAGGTCTTCATGAAATTACAACACAAGTCAAACTTATGAGGAGCACAAGCCATTTTTTAATAAGGATATGAGTGTTGTGAATTCTTACACTGCTTTAATGTTACTTGCTTTATCCCTTCAGGTTTAACATATTTGTTTCACAGAGAGAAAGCACATAGAAACTTATCTTGCAGTGTCAGCTAAAAGTACTTCCTTTGTTCTGTCTTGCTGTCTTTGTATTCAGATAAGCCTTATTAGTTCAGAGACATTTTGTTTGTGTGGATTAATAAAATTCAGGAAAAGAATTTTCCAGTTAATCTTGAAGGCAAGTCAGAGTATGAATCCAGCTTACTTAGATGCAGAGAATGTTCTGAAAAGAAACATTATCTTATGTTGATGATAATCAGATGTATGTTGTCCTCCAGCTTATTACAGAGTGAATCTCAGCATTTTGTAGTTAACATTCTATAAAATAATATTATACAACTTGATTATCTTGTTTTTGCAAACAAAGCAATAAGCACACCCTAGTGTCTCAATGTTATCCAGAGAGATGTTGCTTTGTTGGTGAGATAAAAGGTTATTGGGTAGCTGTGGCAGAATAGACCAAGTCCACGCTCCACTACAACATCTGTATATAAATTTGTGTGGATTGAGTTGCAGGAGGAATTTTAGAAACAAACAAAAATACAGAAAAAAATGCCCCCTTCTTAGTGGTAGATAACAATAAAATAGATCTCTTCAGCCTACCCAGAATTTTCTTTGCAGTGGTATTTGTTTTATTTTATAATTTGAGGCAGCTAATTTAATTAATTATAATTTAAATAAATTCTTATGCAGCAAAATAGGTAATTCTGTTTCCTATAAAATGCCAACAAAAATAAACTTTGTGGAACACAGCCAGAACTGGACATCAAGGAACCTAAACAGTCGTAGATATGTTCATAGGATGAGTGAGTGCAGAAAGCCACAGGTTGTTGTGGCTCCTATCCCAGGAGGTCTTTTTCTTTAGACCAACTCCCCTTCAGGGCTGCTTGCTCCCAATCATTCACGTGTAAGCCCTGACCCTAAAATTGAGGTAGGAATTGTTTGGTGACTAAGCAGTATCATGGCAGACTGCAATTCAGATGCTTTTCAAATGCAAAGTGAAATACATCAGAAGGAAGAATTTGAACCGTTCAGACCTATGAGCAGATCTGAACAGGGAAAAAGCAGGGACCAATGTAAGCAGCTGAAAGGAAATTTGTGTTCAACATCCATCATTAATCAAAAACCCATATGAAGAATATGCATAAAGAATGTGAAGGAAAATAAGATGTTCAACAGACATAAGACTGTCTCTCACAGAGCCAGCAGGAAAGCTGGGTAGTGTTTGCTCAACACTGTAATGAAGATAGCATACGCTTACTGGAACATTTCCAGGTTTTAAGACTGAGAAATGAGACCAACTAAGCTTAAAAATTATGTGGAATGCTGATTTTTGTTTTGTTTAGAATGTTCCCTGTTACGAATACCATTCCCTCCAAACGTGAATAAATTAATGTTTGCTCTTTTTTGTGCCGCGCAGAACCTGAAGCGCGTGGCCGAGACGTGGATGGATGAGTTTGCAGAGTACATTTACCAGCGCCGGCCTGAGTACAGACACCTCTCAACTGGTGACATCTCTGCCCAGAAGGAGCTGCGCAAGCACCTCAAGTGTAAAGATTTCAAGTGGTTCATGGCTGCAGTGGCTTGGGATGTCCCCAAATATTACCCTCCTGTGGAGCCTCCACCTGCTGCCTGGGGGGAGGTGAGGAATAGATCAAATTTAAATGAATCTAACATTTTAGATTGTGGGAAATTAAAATTATTAAATCAGAGTCAACCTGATTGTAAGTAGTGTTATTATTAAGGAAGTTCACAGTGGTTGAAACAGTCCCTGACCTATCCATTAAAATGAGAAACTGTCTTGTCTTGGAACTATCACTGTTAATTTTGCAAGTCATTATGATTTTGTGTGTACAGGGCATACGATGTATGCACAATGAGGATGAGAATGAAGAAAAATGTATGTAGCACTCATGTCATTGTGACTGCATATCACAGAAGATTTATTTTAGATTCAGAGAATCACCTTAGTAAAAAGGAGGTCTCAAGTCACTGCTTGGGATTTTTTGCATATCTACTGGTATACCTCCTCCTGTCCTTACAAGGACAGTTGTGTGCAGATTGAGTTAGGGCTGCTCACACGTGAAATGTGACAAGCAAGCAAGGCCTGGATATTTTGCTTTTAAAATGACTGATTTTGCTCAGCTGTTCTCTACATTCTATAGGTGCTGTCATCACTGACTACCAGTAGCAGAGAAATCAAATTTCTCCACTGATGGATGAGGGGAGGGAGAGACCACAAAAGAAGTCAATATCTGAGCATCACTCCAGAGCAGGGGCTAAGCAAACAGCAAGCCTCCAACTATGATCAAAGATGTTCTGCATTCAGACCTCTCTGAAGAGCAGAGCTGTAGCAAGCCTTGCTTTGACAGTTTGTTTTGTGCAGAAGAAATGAGAACACAAGGAGTGCCAGGAGAGGAAATTACTTGCTTAGTTGCACTGAAAAATTGCTGTGGCCTTTGCCCCCAAGAACTACAGTAGCTTCACTCCATTGATGGGTTGTGTGCAGAGAGGGCTTTTTCTTCTCAGTTCATTAAGATATATAAAGAAGGCTTCACTCTTCCAGTGTATTGTGCTACTTTTTTTAAAAAAATGTAGGAATATCTGTTCTGTGAGTTCTAGCCTTCTGTGATTTTCTGGGAGGTGTTCTTGGGGCTGTCAGGAGATTAACTTTCATTTTGGAACCAGAGGATGAAGTTGAAACTTTTGGTATGATCAGACCAAATTATGCATATTCCCAGTAGTTAAGACTGGACCACAGACTTCTAAACATGGGTACCTCTACTATTCTCCAGAATTTCTTTTTAGAAAGGCAAATTATCACATAGTGAGATTTTAAAAATAACTTTCTCTGGTACTAGCAATCCTTAATTCTTATTTATAAGCTATCAGTTACAGATGTTCAAAAAACCTCTAATTTATATGTGTTGTGTATAAATTGTTTATATCTGTTTGCTACTTCTTGACAGTAAGGAATTCCTTTGTTTTTCAAGTTTCTTCTTTTTGGTCCTGCTGCTCACTCTTTATGAGATTAATGTGTACTGAGAGGTAAGGAATTTATCAATAGAAGTCAGGCTGGATCAGATTGCTGTGACTGCTACTGTGATCTTCCTTCACCATCTTTCTCATGTATACATGGGTGTCCTTGGAGGACTGTGATCAGGAGATGTGTAATTTTTCTGGCCAGCTGAATGAATAATCTTTAACTCAATCAAGAGGGTCTATGAGGAGGAGCCTGTCATCCTGATATTAGTTCTTTTTACAGCAATATTAATATAATCTCTGCATAAACCCAAGTATTTTTAACAGTAAAAATCATATTGATGGTGTGAAATCTGTACCTTAAATGCATTTACTAAGCTCTTAGGAAGGAGGTGAAGACCAAAGATTTTTTTTCTCTAAAACATACTTTCTCTAAAACAACAGGAAGAGAACTTTCAGCCCTACTTCTCTTGTTTTTCCTGAGATTGTCACATTCCTGTGCAGTTGGCACTTGAGAGGACCTTGAGAAACCTTGAAGGTCACTGGCTGTGAGAAGCTGAAAGAGGGAAGCAGACTGGAATGTTACTGCTTTGTAAGAATGACGCAGCTCTAGAAACCTTGCTGATTATACACACCTAAAGTCTGTGCCAACACTGACTGTCATTTAGTACCTTCTCTGCTTCCATTCAGAAATACTTTACATCTGCTTGCCTATGCCAGTCTGAGAAAGATTAAACAATGAAATATGCAGAGAAGTTTGGCTCTAGTATTTGATATTCAGCTAATAAAAGCATGTGGTGTGAAAGCACACATCTCATAAACAGTCTCTGCTCAGCTCCTTTTTGCAAACATATTTATATAAAATCTGACCCTTATATTTCTTGAAAAAAATCTGTTTATGATAGAAAGAAGGACATTTAGGAAAAAAAAGCAATCTTTTTTCCTAAACTTGTCATGGCCTTATCTCTTACGAGTCTTTGTACCTTTTGTCGTTGGAGCTGGCAGGGTGTACATACCCTTGATAATCTGTTCTGCCTTGTAACATCTGAAATATGTGCAGTAGAGCAATGTAACAGCAAATCCAGACAGATTAGGTTAGTGAGACTGTCAGTTCTGTGGTTGAATGAGGTAAATGTACTCTTTTCCACTGTGAAAAAGAGGAAAGTTTTCAATTAGGTTTTGTTCTTACTCTTTTGAATATACTGGGAAGTCTGATACCAGTTGAAAGCAGTAATACATGTTTTTTCTAAGACACAATAATATATTTGTAATGTGTATTTGAAGTCCTACTACCTCAAACAATAGGTGTGAATTGGACATGAGGTGTTTTCTTAGGAAGTACTTATGAATCTACAAGCTGTGATCCAGTATGAATATATTGTGCGGATATCACAGCTTCCAATATCTTTGAAAACATGTTTCACATTAAATCAATCATATAATATCAGGCAATGCCATTTATTTTAGATTTCATGAGTTTCATAGTCAAGGTAGTGCAAAAAAAATTGTTTTACTCAGTCAAAAGGGAATTATTTAATCTCGGTTTCACTTGCTGTTACATGAACTTAATAATTCAATGAGGAAGTGTCTCAGTCACTGCAGCAGGGCTAAACTGTAGACCTGAGAGTACTCCTTTCTCAGCCCCAAATTCATGATTTTACAGAACTGTTTTACAGCACTGGCATGACAATGTCTCACATAAAGTCAAGTGGCACATTTGAAAAAAGAAGAAAGCCTAAGAACTCTCTAACTTCTCTTTCAGTTATTTTTCTTTTTTTTTTTTAAATGTGTCATCCTCTTATCCTTAATGAGTCAATCTGAGCCCAGCAAGTGTCACACATCTGTTGTAAAAAAGTGATATAATCCCATCCTGCACAGACCGAGTGCTGCACAGCTGGGCTGTTCCAATTCTTTTATCAGGATCAATGTCACACTGAATGAGAGTCCCATGTTTCTTCAGTGAGGTTTTTGGCAGTGCTTGACTTCTTTACCTTTGACATTTTCTGTTTTATGGCTCACACAGTGGCTAAATACTTCTAAAATTACTATATATTAGTTGAGAGGAGAAGTGGCTCATTTTTCCATATTTGATCCATAGACACTGATAGCCCTAGGGTTATCTGAGAATGGAAGCAGTGCACTAAAACTGCCTCTAAGTGCCGCTCAGACAAAAAAAAAGCAACATAAATGAATATTGCTAATGTCTTCTAAGAGTTAAAGCCATTTTTTTTATTTAAAGCATTAAATCAGATATAGGGAGAATATTATATAAACAGATAGCACAAGGTGCTTCTGTTGTTGCTGTATCCCTAAGGATTGTCCTGACACCATGTCCACAGTTATTATTCAGAGATGACCATATTGAACATATAGTTGTCTTTAGATTGCTACACTGCCCCTCTTTCTGCTTTTGGCACACACAGTTTCATGTCATGATGAGCATGCAGGGCAGCTCCCAGAACCTGTGGGAGTTTGGCTGTCCTGCTCCAGCTCACCCCTCCCTGGCTCCATGAAGGCTGGAGTGTACCTGGGTGACAGCCTGCCTGCAGTGCAGGTGGGGCAAGGCTGCAGGAGCCAGGACATCAGCTACTACCTCAACAGCAAGTCTTGCAGGAACTCATTTGCCTGGGAAAAGTTGAGGAGTTTTAGAATTATCAAAGAATACTGGTCAATATAACTGCTGAGCTCTAGGAAGCTGTGTTCCCTGTGCTTCTACACCTCCCGTGCTCTCTGTGAGGACTACAGTGCCTATAGTGAGTTAGGATGAGTATCTATGACTTACAGATAGTGTCCTGTGCTTTTGTCAAAATTTGTTTAATTCTAAAATAGCCTTTAATAACACCACTAACCATCCTTGTCAGTCCATACATCAAAGTCTTTGGAAAAATTATTTTCCTGTACGTTTATCAGTGTGTACAAATGATGGCATTTAAGGCTGAGCAAAAAAAGTTTTGTACATAGCAACTCAGTGCTCTACCTGCATGGCTGATAAAATCTGTCTCTTTTTCATCCCTGGTCTTAAAATTGCACAAATAGGAATTTGAAAATGTGTAAGGATCACCAGCTATTTGTAAGTCATAACTTCAAAAATCCTAAATCCATTGTGCTGTGTGACTGGAGACAAGGCAGTTCAAAAGCATATTGGTGTATAAATGAGGAAAAAAAAAAGAAAAAGCCCTGTGCTTCTGCTTTCCTTCCTTTGTCCATGGAAGCATCTTGGCATCTTGGGGGTTTGCAGGCTGTGTGGTACTGATGCTTGGCAGAATGTTCCCCGTGGCTCTGGCTCTGGCACGATGGCTCAGTTCAGTTTCTAGCAACTGCCAAGGCCACACAGAAGCGCCAGAGAACAAAAGCACAGACTTGACTGAAATGCCATATTACAAAAAGAAAATAAAAAACAAGCCATGACCCCTCTGCAGCTGAAAGGCTGAAACAAGAAAGGGATGAGCTTGCATGGAAGCTGCAAAAAAACAGATTAAAAACTAACTCAAGCAAACCTTTCAAGAACAGAGGGAAGAGGGGAGGAAATAAAGAACATGAGACAGATTCCAGCAGTGAATGAACTAAACGTAACTTAGCTCAAGCCTTTTCCAGAACACATTTACTGCACAGTCCAAATGACAGAGACTGGGATGGAGCGATGCCATCGAGACAGAATTACGAAAGCCTTTTAATGCAATAAGCATTAATTGGACATGGAGTGTATTCACTGTCATTTTACAATTCTGAATCACATAAATATATCCAATTATTAATGGCAATTGCTAGCAGTTTCATTTTAATTAACTTGCATGCTGTAAGAACTGAACTGATGTATCGTTTAATTTTCTATTAGACCAGAAATCTTTATCTATACAAAGGAAATTTAAGTGCATTGAGAAATGATTGACCATTCTCAAAAAAAGAAATTATACTTGGAGAAGGTATTTCACATGAAGCTTTAAAAATATGACATTAAATTCTATTCCCCTCATTATTCTTTCATGCCTCTTTTGCTGGATGATATGAAAATGAAGGTTGTTGAGAACTAATTACCTTTCATCTTTTTTACTGTGGAGCTGCCCAGTGCTGGATTTCTGTATCTGGTTGTGTATGAATAACTAGCATTTTACCTCATCTTTATCAACTTTTATTGTATTAAAAAAAGAAAAAATATCTTAGGATTGGGCTGGTCCAAATTTTTTTTTAATGTTTCTCTGAGCTCTGATGAAGGATCAAAGGTTCCTGGAGGCATTTGTTCAAACTGATGCTCCCCCATCTTTTGCCCAGTGTGTGATTTTCTATGCTAAACAAATGCACCTCCTGAGCATGACAGTTTTCATATTTTCTCACTACCTGTTGCTTTCCCATCTGTGTAAATCTTTCTTGATCATGGTTAATAGACTCAATCCCACTCCTCCACAATCAAAAGAAGAGCAGAATAGCTCTGGCATGTGTCTTGCATGCACAAGGATCTCCCTTCCTCTCAATGTTTTTGTGCAATGCTGAGAAGTTTTCCATCCTTAGGGTGTGTGTGAGGTATGCAATGGTAATGTGTACATTTGTCTGGCATATTATGGCAACAGCAGTGACTTCTGAAGTATTTTTCATAAAAAAGCACAAATGACTACTCAGTTGTATCTTCATTCAGCATCTAGCTTTCTTTTTAAAAAGGATCAAATTAGCATCCAGAATGTCAAGATATGGACTTGCTTTCTATTTGTTAAACATTTAGAATTTGTGCATGTTTCCATGCACTTTGATTACTCAGTTTCTGTTGATCTCATTGAGAGGGTAAGTTTTTTTAAGAAATCCTTTTCATTATGGAGGTGTCTAAAGGATTTTTAACTAGCCCAGCTAAGGCACTCAAGGAGAAATATGCATGGATTTGCAACATAAAGTTAGGATTTTGCTCTTTTTGGTGCCACAGGGCAAATCTATTTTTCAACCTAATGTTTCAAAGAAAATGTGTCAGCAGTAGTACATAACTGGTATGACTGATAGTCATAAGTTAATTATTACTCAATTGCTTCAGCCTAAAGAACAAGATTTTCCTTTTAAGAACAAGTTACACTGCAACGTTTGCAGCAGGCATGCAGGAGGAACCTCCATGGGTAAGCTTAGGTTTCAGTGCAGATTTGTTAAGTACTTTTTAAAAGCCTAAGTTTCAGTGCAGATTTGTTAAGTACTTTTTAATTTTATGCACTTCAGGGAGTAATGTGTGACCTTATCTACAATGGTGTTATTGTGTCAAAGAGCATGGACTGGAACAGGAGATGCCTGAATTTCTAATACATACTGACTGCTCCCATGCCTGGCAAAGATATACAGAAATCAGTTTTTTCTTACTCTGTTGATCTCTCTTGCTGTCATAGGATGGAAGAAGCAGTCAGACAAGCTTTGAACTTCTCAGACTCTTTTTCTCTTAGTTTTTTGCATTAAGGCTTTTTCGGTTTGGTTTGTTTTTTTTTTTTGTTTTTTTTTTTGTCTATGACCTACCTTTCATTTGTTAAGCAGAATATTTCAAACTTTGCTTCTTCTGAAGCTGCTTCTAAAAAAAAGTAGTTCATTCCAGGCTGTCTACCCTATAAAAAGTAATTTATAACAGTTTTACATAACTGATGGTCAATCTCAAGTCCTTCAGAGCTAAACTCCTAACCTCCTGACATTGAAAGCTCAATTCTGTAGCCCAGTTTAATGTGAAATTTTGCTGCTTGGTTTTGCAGATTCGAAACGTGGCAGCCAACCTCTGTGTGGACAGCAAACATGGAGCCACAGGAACTGAGCTGAGGCTGGACATCTGTGTGAAGGATGGCTCAGAACGAACATGGTCACATGAACAGGTATTTTGATGCTGCAAGCAGAAAACCAGGGTAGCATTGTTGTTTCTCTTTCCCAGGTTTTAAACCTTTTCCAAGGGCTTCTACTTTTCTTAAGGTAAAACAGAGTGCAGAAATATTTTTTGAATTATTACTGACCTTAATAGCTTTTACAAAGTACTCCTCAATGTAAACTCAGAAATTCCAACATCCACCTAGGCTGTTTTCATTTCCAAAGGGAATTACAATGCCCAGACGGCTTTTTGAGGCCCCATTCTCCCCCAATGTGTCATAAAAACATGTTGATTTTGGTTGAGTTACCTGAAAACTTTTTAACTATAGTACCAGGCCTTTTACAGCTCCAGTCAGTGTCTGTTTAATGCTTTTATCTCAGCAAGCAGTTATATTTTAAACAAATAAGAGGCATAAGTGAGATAAATGGGTAAAAAAAAGCAAAAAAGCATTTCAAAAGGCAAGGAGTTATAAAGACTCAAAACCAGCTTTTATTTTGGTTGGTTAGGTAGAAACTATTAGTTCTCAGGAGTATGGAGGAAAAGAGCTCTAATTTTTACTCATTGTGAGTGCCATAGGAAAGAGATCATGACTTACAGGCCATGGGTCTTTCCACTGTGAGCAGAATCCAGATGAAAAGTACAACCTAACTATTTACTAGCAAATTTGGTGAGCAACTCTTTCACAGGAAAAGGTCCCAGATTAGTAAAAGATTCCTAATGCTGAGGAGAAAAATTGACCTGGCAGTCCCACATGACACTTTGTAAAAACTTAAAAGCTCAGGAGAAAGGAGTTCTAAGGGGTATTTGAAGTGCTGAGGTCAAAAAAGCATGCTCTGAGGATACTGAGAAATGCAGGAGGAGAGCTGCAAGTGCATGAAAGTGAGAAGCTGAAGGATTATCTCAATTTAGGTACGTGCCAACATGGCAAAAAAGGAAGTTGCTGAAGGAAGACTTCTTCAGATAGCTGCCAAAGATACTGCATGGGAATAGGGTGCCAAGACTAGATAGATATTATTCTGTTTTGTTTCTGAAAGACATACAGTAATTCAAGGAGTTAATTGAAGGAAGTTGTGTGGTTCATACTAGACCCATCATAGTGTTGTCTTGCTTTAAAATCTGCAAAGCTACAAACCCTCCTCAGGAAGGGAAGGGAGGAATACTGAGGCTGCCAGATACGAGAAGGGGGGAAAAAAAGTTGGATGAAAAGGTGAGAGAAGAAAAAGTTGTTTGCAGAGAAAAGGGAGACTTGAAATAATATTTGAAAGAGTAAAGGCTGGAACAAAGGGGAAATGACACGAAGGGAAAAGGATGTTACGGAGGAATCCATGTGTCACCGTAGTCCAGGGTGCTGCAACATTTGGGATCAGACTGGATCTGGAGGTCTTACTCTATGCTAAGGAAATGAAGTGACTTCATTAGAATCGGCAGGTGAAGCTAGCACGAAGGGAGTTCAACCTGCCAGCTCCTCAGATCCCAGAAGCAGAGCTGGGAAGCCTCAAGCACTTCGGAGCTCGACGTGTGCCCCAGGAACAGCACGAATCGTGTCCGCCAAGCTGGCGGGGAACAGCGCATTCTCTGGCATTGCCGGAGAGCGTGGCGAACTTCCCGGGAGCGCCTCATCCTTGCGGCGGTGCGGAGCGGCGGGCGGGCGGCAGGGGGCAGCGCGGCCCAGCGGAACGGGCCCGCCGCCCTCGGGCCCGCGCCCATCACTGCCAGTGTCCCTCAGGACCAGCCCTGTGATGCTGTCACACTCGTTTGTGGGGTGTGAAACCCTGGTCCAGCCTCATAGAACTCCTCTTCCGTCTTTATATCTTACGGAATTTGTTACCTCCATGATTTCAGCGTAGGTGAATAGAAGCAAGCAGTATTAGTGAAAGTATCAAGTATTTTATTATCATGTTTCAAATAGCTTGGATTGGCGCTGAGCTGGACTTGTAATTTCTGGTATAAATTTACACAGTTCAGTGGCAAGCTACAGTAGCTTAATGTAACCAGTGCGACGGGCATCACTGCCAGACAGAGATGATCCTTTGTGCCACTTGATTCATGTCATGTTACAGGGCAGGAATTAAAAGCCGACAGTCTCAGGCACCATGCCAGGGGCATGTGCCTTTAGCAGACCCCAGGAGAGGAAGAAGACTTCCCACTTCAGGGCTTTGCAAGCCCCACTGGGCAAGCAGCAGTAGAAAGGTTTGTGGGGTGCTTGCAGGCTTTCTGGTAAACAGGAGATTGGTGAGAAGTGTCGCTGTGGTTTCTGGAAACTTCCCCAAAGTTAAGAGCCAGAGAGGCAGAAAAGGGACAGGAGGATATGTCATGGCACTGCATTCTTCCATCACTGTTTTCCCAAAGCTGGCTTTTGGCTTCAGGGGAAACTGAGGCTCTGCTGGACAGATAAACAACAGTAAAGGAAAATGACAGGTATCACTGTCTCTTATGAAGCTCCCCAGCCTTGCCAGGGAATGGCTGGACAGACACCATCTCTAACGTGGCTCAGCAAGTGTCCAGCTCTTCCTTCTCTACTTGGAGGTATAGATCAAGCCAGAATGCAGCTCTGAAACATGGAATTTCATCTTTGGATGGAGGCACACGTTGTCCCCTCAAGTGTAATGGCACAGCCAAAGCACAGCGCCAGCTGACGGGCCCCAGCCAGACAGCGAGTAATTGAGCGACGTTGCCAGGCTGGAAAGCATTAATGGCATCAAAAGGGCCTTTGTCCTATGGACAGTCCCAGGCCAATGGCTCTATCAGGCAGGCATTCTTCAGGCCCTGTGCCAATTATAAATGAAGCTGGAAAGCTGTATTTCCCACTTACTGCATGACAGGGCTCAGCTACATGAAAATGCAAAGCATGAGGGCTGAGGGGTTGCTTGATTGCAGATGCTGAGGATGGGGCTGTGTTTTACAGACTCTGGTATGAGAAAAGGCAAAAGAGAATGAGCATCCACTGAGCCAGGACAGAGGGTTTCTTGGGTCCAGCAGGGAACAGTGAACAGTGAACAGCAACCCCATGTGTTGCAGGTGAAGAATCAGCCTGCTGTTTTTTAATAATGTGTCTGGGAATTTTGTGCAGCCTTGTTTCAAATCAACAAGCAGTCAGAAATGAATGAAGTACAAAAAGGGTACAAAAAGGCTCAGCCATTTCTTGTAAAATCTGACACAGTTTGTTCCTAACAAAGGAACAACAAAATCCAAAGTAACAAGTGGTGGCAAAGCAAAACAATATATACTCTGGCTCTAGCTAATAACATGTAGCATTGTTGGACATTATGCAGTGGGAAGATAATATTTATATTGGTCAGATTCAGTGTTAACTAGAGGAAAATTGCTGTTTAAAAGAGGAAGGCTTAGAATTATGAGATTGGAAAGATTGTACACCTTCATGTTGGGTCTGTTATTGCAAGATTTTAATACCAATTGGGTCCATAGAGAAGTGTAACCTTTCTTTTCTTCTCTCTCTTAGTCCTAAAACTGAGTTCCTGTCCCTAACAAGGTTGGTTTTATAATAGTATCACTAGAAAGAAGACTTACATGTTGATTTTAAAATAAAACTGTTTTTTAAAAAATGGGAGGATAAAGAAGGAGGAAAAATAAGCTAGTCTAAACATTGAGATCTAGTATTGCAGAGATTCTTGTTTTCATTGGCAGAGAATAAAATCCCCCTGCTGTTACCACGTCTTGTCTTGCAAACAGGACACAGCCCTGGCAGTCTTCAGAAACCACACAGGAGTGGAAAGAGCAAAGGAATAGTTTGGATCAGTGTGATCTGATTTAAAGGCTGCCTTGAGCTCTTTCAGGTGTACTGATGCATTCAGTAGCGTAATAGTCCTCAGGTCAAGGTCCAGAGAGCAGCAAGAATTGGTCCCTCAGCTCACCACTCATGCACAGAATGAGAAATTTGGTGAGCCACCCACTAGGAAAGATGAGGCTGGTCCCAAAATAGAATCTCTCTCTGCAGTAGTAGTAATGAGAGTGAGAATATCACAGAAGCGCTCTTCCACACCATTCCTCTAGGTATTTGTTATTCATCACTTTGAACTCCAGGTTTATTATGTGTCTGTAGAAAGGTAAAGGATAAGATAAAGAAGATGGCTTTGATTGGCTTTTTGTTAAAGGAAAATTGTCTCAGGCTCCTCTTTTCCTGAAGAAAGAGCAGCGTAATGTTTTTCTGTTCCAAATCTTACTTTGCTGGTGAAATGATAAGTTATTGTAGGGAGTCCATGACGATGCTTCAAAGAAACATGAAGAAAAGTGGAAGAAGATTTAACCTTTTGAAAAGCAGAAATTGCTTTGAAAACGAGATTAAAGCTGTCCACTGTATTTTACTGCAGATAAATGTAAAATGCACTCTGGGAGATGGAAAAAGTAAGCAGGACACAGAGACAGATTAAGGAAATGCTCTCTCGAAAATCTATAATGTAGATATAAATAGGGAGTAACAGCAGCTAAGAGAGAGAACAAGAGCTTATGATAAGACACAGTAAAAAAAAAAAAAGTAAATATTCAGATATATGTTTGTATTTAGGGCCTATAAGCCAAAAGAGACAGTAACACCTTTCAAATATGGCATTCAGAGGATGGCACAGCATTGAAGATGCAGTATTTTTAAGAGGTGTTTTATTCAGGAAGACCATGCAAAGAAGATAACTATAGCAATGAAAAGGTTAAAACCTGAGAACCACTGCAGAATTGTTCAGGATCAGACCCACATGATATTTATTAAGCTTCAATTTCTAGCTGGTTTTATCAGGGAATGTACACACTAGAAGAGCAGGGTGCTAGATAAGGGCCATAAGGAAGCTGTGATGAGGTGTTGAAGACAGTCTGAATCAGTATGGGGAGCTGAACACAGTACGTGGAGCTACTTCTCTGGATAATGAGCCTGCATGCAGTTCCACATGAACCATCTCATCTGAGCAGTTTCTACTGGCAAAGTTTGCTCATTTAAAGAGAGCTTCACTTTCGCAGTGTTAACGTTTCTTTTTTTTTTCCTATGGTAAATCAAAAGTCATGCAGAAAGCTGAATAGCACTCACTCAAAAAAGAAAAAAAAAAAAAAAGAAAAAACCTCACAGCTCTTGTCAGAGCTTCTAGGTAGTAATTTGCAGCCTGCAACCTCTTTTCTGCAAGGATTGGTCCATGGAAAGGAAAATGCACTCCACGTCTTTAAATTTGATGCTGTCAGACCTGTCACCTTCATCTGATGATTGAAAGACTGCAGTGTCACAGCATCACTTCAGACAGCTGGTGTCTAATTGAGAAGGATTCCTCTATTAACTGTGACCCTCCATGACTCCTCTCAGGCAGTGAGAAAAAGGGCTTTGACAAGCTGTCTGTAGCTCACAGGTTTCACAGTAGAAGGATGAAGATCATTTAACATGTGTTGTTTGGGGAAAGAAGACCGTGGAGAGAGGCTATGGTAACGTGTCCCCCATAAACAGAAGGAAACTGCTCATTAAACATAGGAAAGAGACTGTGCTGGGAAGAGCTCTCTGGGCAGTTTGTTCAGACCCAAATGAGGGCTAAAGGAACATCACTGACGGCGGCTTTCTGAGTCCTAGGGAGCTGAAATCCTAGTGCATACAGGTGCTGCTTTACCTAGGGTGACTAAAGGCTTTAATACAGCATCACCCCTCTCCTCTCTGCAGTACTGTGTCACTAGGAACTTCTTCCTTCCCTGACATCAGGATTGTGCCTTCCTGGGGTGTATTCTACATGGCCACTGATGCACTTTAGTTAAGGCAGTTGACCTCACTGAATTGTACACGGGCAGGACCTTGTTCAACCAGCGTCTGCGCTATGTGAAAAGGCAATCCTGCATTAAGCTTTTGTGTGTTATTTTAGATGTTTTTCACTAATAATATAGCATTGTATTGCCTGATTGTTTTCCCAGCTCTTCACCTTTGGTTGGAGAGAAGACATCCGCCCTGGGGAGCCACTTCACACCAGGAAGTTCTGCTTTGACGCCATCTCCCACAGTAGCCCTGTCACACTGTATGACTGTCACGGGATGAAGGGAAACCAGCACTGGAGCTATAGGAAGGTCAGAGTCACTGTGGGGCATCTCAGAGGTTCAGACTTTCTTAAGCCTGTATTCAGTTTAGCACAGGCTTGTGCTTTCCCATCAAAGAAGTTCTGTTTTCAAATCCATCACATCCTATTCCAATTTAATTCTGTGGTAATCTCTCTAGAATATGTTCCTTTTGAGCATTCAGATATTTAGGTCAAATTTAAATGAAAATGGATCTGATCCAGCTCAGAGGGTGTCTGTATTGGATCTGTTCCCTGGAAGGTGTTTTACCATTCTGGCACTTCAAGATGCTTGTGCCATTTCATCAGAGGAACTGTTGGAAATATTTTCATCCAATGTGACAGCAGCAAGACATGCTGCTCATGAGTTAAATGTATTTTACTGCATTTTAAAGATTATAAGTGGCAGAAAAATCTCCCTCAAAAGAAACAAAGCAAACAAACAAACAAAAAACCAACATTAAAAGCACTGCTGTAAGCCCAAAGGAGGCAGGAGTTTATAAACTAAAAATAAGCAGCTTAGGCACTACTTTGATCTGCTGAATTTCAGCCCATTTTTATAAATCACTGGAAACAGGAGGTCAAGCTAGAAACTGCCAGAGCTTCAGTTATGGTAAAAGTCCTAGTAATGCTACTGATTTGTTATTGTTGTTGTTGTTGTTAGGGGTTTTTTATCAGTAAGTTGTCTTGATTAAAGATTTCACTAATAAACTCTGCGTTCCATTCAGGATGAGGATTTCTCTGAAGCACTGAGGATTTCTCTCACACATGCTTCAGTTTTCTTTGACTATTATGCCTTGCCCTTCACCTTGTTTAAGCTGAGGCCAAAGTACCAGGAACTGGTCTTTGCCAGATAAATCTCAATACTGTTTTCTAGTTTAAAAATATATATAGTACAAAACTAATACAGAGCCATTAAAAATAGGTTTCTCCTGATGCTTTTTTCTCAGTGCCTACTTATTAGCTTGTGCCTTTTTGCCTTATTTATGTTGCAAATTGAGGTCCATCATAAGATTTTCCAGAAATGTAATCCCTTTGAAGCTGAGGTATTACTTGTAAAAAAGTTAGAATGTACGGGGCAGATATTTAGAGGATATAAATTGTGGTGGTTGTATTGCTGCCTATCTGATTTTATAATGCCATAATAATCCCTTCTTGCTTCAAAACCCTTTGGGTTTATCTTTTTGCCTACTCAAGCTGCAAATCAAAAAGCTTTCATACTTTTAGCACTTCATTGTTGCTTAACATAGCCAGTTCATAAGACAAAATGCAGGTCTGGAGCTACCCTCTGTAAGGCTCATCACCTTTGTTGAGGACAGAAAATAGCAGGTACTAAAAGAAATGACATTTGGAAAAAATACACAGTGTAAGTTTTATTAAATTCTCTGCACAGCTTCATTTTTAATTTCCAGAAGGCTGACAGAGCTCGTATAAAAGTTCTCAATGCAAGACAAACATTTTCATCTCAGCAAGAAACACCACGAAGTTTTGTTATGATGGAAGTACTGACACATTCTTAACTGTAATCCCAACCTGACAGCAAGCTGGTCAATTTGCATAAACCTTCAAGTTAAGAAACTGCATTGGAATAATAGAACTATATATATGGGTTTTTTAAGCTTACTTTTAGTTTGCTACACAGTAAGTATTTTTTAATGTTTCCTATAGTCTCTTTCCTCAAATAAAGGGCAGATTTATATTAGAGATTTCTGGTAGTACAGCTACACCTCCAAAAACCTTATATATTATATAATCCTTTTCCAGGTTTGAAAGCATCTTGGCAATGAACTTTTAGTGTTTTCCCCCCACAAAGCAACAACTGATCTGTGCTAGAGCCTTTTACCTAGGGAATGGTATGCTACTTAATCTGCACCCTAAATAAATAGGAATAATAATGTGGTTAAGAAAGAAGTGTTTCCTTTTAAAAAGCAGAGAGCAGATCAGCCACTCTCTTCTGTCTCTGCACTACTTATATAAACTGTAGCTTCCTAATGATCATGTATTCATCCTGCCAAAAATTCTGCTCATGCTTTAGGAGAAAAGACCTTGCTTGTATGTCTTATAAGATGCCTAATATGAAGGATTTCTTAACATTCTGTCATATGTTTTCCATAAAACTAGAAGATAAGCAGCTTTTATTCATTTAAAGATGAGTCTATTCTCATAATAATTTGCATCCTTGAGCCACTGATAAAAAGTTATGGCTGTGAAGTGATTACAAAAGGCTGCAAATGCAGTTTGAAACCAGGCACTATTTTCAGATTTCATATTCTTATAGCATAGAAATTGTAACAACCTGGTTTTGGATCCTGGTGAATAAAAAACAGCTTAAATATTTTAGTGGCAAGTAGAATGCATTAATATTTTACTTTGGGTAAGAAGTGCTCCTCTGGAAAAAATTTACAGCTTATCCCCATTACATGCACTTTGCTTCTCATTGCAGTGCAGTCTCAGAGCGTGCAAGCCACATTCTTTTCAGATGAATGAAGCCAAAACTACCACTAATAAACATGTGTCAAAAAAACTGTTCTTATTCCCATACTGCTTAAACTACATCTGGGCCGCTACTTGAAAGTCTCATAAGTCTGCAATATTAAGTAATCAATTTTCTTAGGAGCAATCTGAAATACTGGTCTGCAGCCAAGTATACCTTTGAGAAAACCCTGTAAGAGGCAATGGAGCAGAATAAATCCAAGCAGTACTGCAAACATTGCTGTGGGTTGTAAACAGAAGAATGTGAGTAATGCCAGGACAAAAAATATTGGCACCATATTGGAGCAATGTAAGATATTAGATAGATAAAAGTAAATAACCTGTAATTATTAGATATTTGGGAGAATGTCTTTAGCTTCCCAAGCTAAAGTAATTTCTTTGGCTCTGTTTGATATTCCTAAGCATGCCAGAGCCAATGATGAGCACTGCCTACAAATTTCTGTTCCTCTCAGTGAAGGAATATGCCTCTGGTTTTCAATGTAGCATCATTCTGGGCTGACAGGTAGTGCACTGATTCTGATAAAGTATGATTCAATTTATGTGCCACAGGCCCACTACTGCTATTTGTAGAGCAGAAGTATCCAAGAGAGGGCTGATTAGTAGGTCTCTAAAAAGAAACAATTGTGCAAAATCAATTTCATTATATGGTAATTCTACCCTGAACCTAGTGATTATGATAGATGCTAGACTGACAGCATCAAAAACTGTGCCCAAAAGACAGGGGTTTGCTCATAGTCTCCTGACAGCTGCAGAGACACTCTGTAAGAGTCACTTGACTCGTCACGCAGGATGTGTGTGTATTATTCCCTCAGAAAGATAAAGACGTGTCATGGTGATAGTGGCTTTTAGCATGTGGACATCAGTCCTGCTGAAACTGCACTGGAGCTACCAACTAGTTTCAGGTAAACTACCACACCTACCAGATAATGACTTCCAGTTGCTCTTGACATTGGCCATAGTTACAGCAGTGACCTATAAGCAATGAAAGAATCTGTGTGTCATTACCAACCCCCCTGAGCTGTCGAGACCAATTATTGTATGGAGGCTTGCATTCATGCAGAAGGAAAAAAGTATTATTCTGCTGTTTTCAGATGTTAGAAATGTCTCCACAAGAGTACTTGTGGTTTCTCAATATTGATTTAAAGGGGAATTTATGTATTTCTCTTGTAAAGTTCTTCTCTGGGATACACACAACTGTTATCCCTTGAAGTCCTGAACCTGTTTCCACTGAAATCCAGTGGAAGACAAGACCACCAGGCTTTGACCTTAAGTCAGCATAAGCTTGAGATGATAAATTAATAGGCCTTAATATAGCTAAGTCAGCCAGAAGATTTTCCAGAGTGGTAACTCTGTCCCTATTGTCAAAAGACACTCTTCTTTCCTAATAACCAGACTCTCTAAATAAAAGTACCAATAATGCTTCACTCCAATACTGCCTGCCTGTGATATTTCTATAAGAAAGACCACTAGCTTTCTGGAAAGGCTGGAGTGTTTTTTGTAGCCAACTTTTTGTGCTGAAGCTTTTTCCCTTTCTTCTTGCACCTTATCTTATTAAAGCTTCTAATGTTCCAACATTGGCCTCTTAATAGCTTGACTGGTCCTCATGCCCAGCTATACTGCAAGGAAAACCATATGCCCTCTTCCTTCAAGGTCCCACGTCAGGCAGGGTGGCCATGGCACAGTCTCTGTCTCCTGATTTCAGGCAGTGCCACTCCATCAAGCTGTTACTACTACAGGAGGAGCAGCCAGGGTGCAGGTGTGTGCCTGCACCACCCCATAGGGTGCCTGGCAGTTCTTGCAGCCCCACCTCATCCTAGCAGAGACATAGTAGTCCTTTGTATACAGTATAATTACTCCCTTCTTGCAAGCTGGAGTATCCTGCCTGCTTTCCTTGTAAGACACAAGAGAAAGGCCTCTACTCATTTGGTTTGGTCCTGTCAGCTTGGATGGCATTCCTCTGAATTTCAGTCTGGGGAGGGGGGGTATGTTCATCCACTGGTTTTGGGGAAAGGCCAGTGCTGAACGTAAAACAGTGTGAAAGGCAGATATAACACCATCCCCCTCAGCCAGAGCACAAGGTATTTTTGATTTGGTTCTTTATTCATATATTAATTTTTAAAAGAGCCATTGTACTTTACCATTTTTTCATAAACCACAAATCAATGAATTTAATTTTTCCTAAATTAAAAAAAAAAAAACCCACAATTTTTCAAAGTGATTTTAAATAGCTGTTGGTTCTGTATGTTTTCATACATTTTTTTTCTTTTTAATGTGGAGTATTTTAAAGAGAAGTTTCTATGGTTGCCGCTCAGCACTCAGACTACTTGTGTGAGTTTTTAATCAATTGAAATTTGACAAGTAGATTTTTTTTCCCCTCTCACAAACTGGGCATGCAGGCACATCCTGGATTAGTATAAAAATACTCTCAGGTCATCATCAGCATGGAGGGAAAAAGCCTGAATGTGGTTTACCAAGAGTAATCTGAAATTTATTTCAACAGATGCAGTATAGTCCCTGGAAACTTTCAAACCATCTAATGACTCCCACATCTGTCTTTCTCAAAACACTTGCCCACATGAACTAAATACATTGAAGCTACCCAACCCACCCCCTGTTCAACTGACTTCTTTCACAAAGATTCACATCAGGTTGCTTAATATTCACTCCAGTTTTGTGAAGTAAAATTAATAAAACTAATCATCATAAATATGCTTTTTAAAGCAACTTAATCCATGCTTACCCTCCCAAAATCTCCATATGGAGCTAAATCAGTGTTAGGATTTCCATCTTATTAGGAGAGAGAGCGTGGCTGGTCATTGCGAGGCCACAGACGTTGAATGGGATGAGAACATCAATCCTGTGTCCATCTGTCCACCACTTCAGTTAATAATTCATTTTTAACATCTTCACCAAGTTGAGGATTTTACAGCTCCCCCTGCCAAGAAACACAGCACTGTCAAGAACAAGACTTCTCTATAAAAAACCCAAACAAATCCATTTTTCAGGTTCAGACATTTGAATGGGATCCAAGCAAATGCATGGTATGCAAAGATATTAAGACATTCTATTTTTTCATTATATTATGCAGTTGTTAGTCGAAGACCAGATGATGTCTCCCTCTTTCTTGAATCCCCACTTTCATAAAGGATAATAGCCCAAGGGAAGAAAATACTCCATTGTCTACAGCTTTCTAATAATAGTTGTTGTTATTACACAGGGTTAGTGCACAGAGACCAGAAAATAATTTCAAACAGGACTGTT
This sequence comes from Erithacus rubecula, assembly GCF_903797595.1. Classification (NCBI taxonomy): domain Eukaryota; kingdom Metazoa; phylum Chordata; class Aves; order Passeriformes; family Muscicapidae; genus Erithacus; species Erithacus rubecula. Next base: position 34,426,874 of record NC_136687.1, on the reverse strand, counting down.
TTAATCCATGTTCTGTAAAATTAGAACACTTCCAATGATTTGGCATTTGCTATTTAATTCTATTTTTTTTTTTTCATTCCTGTAGGACAAAACTTTGTTCCATCCGGTAAGCAGCAGCTGCATAGATTGCAACCCAGCTGAGAAGAAGATTTTCATGAACAGATGTGATCCTTTATCTGAAACGCAACAGTGGATTTTTGAACACATTAATATGACTGTTTTAGAAAAATTTAACAGCAAGGCCAGTTCCTAGAAGGAAAAAAAAAAAAAAAAAGGAAAAAGGAACACACCTAGTTACGTACAGACTGCAGACTACATTTTTGCCAGCATCTGGGTCAAAGGAGTCAGGAATTAAATTTCCTAGATCCAGGAAATCTGTTCTGAGGATTAAGAAAATGCCACAGCAAGAGCCAGCAGGCTGTCCTTGTGGATATACAGTATCTGGAGAACTTGGCCAAGAGCCTCACCGGATGCTGCTGAGAACTTCAGGCTGAAATTCCCTTGCTGGTCAAGGGAAAAACTTTGTTTAAAAACTGTTTAAAAGTACTCCAAGTTAATAAAGTAAAACAAAACTCTAGAGTTTCTCAGGTCAAATCCTGCTGTAGTGAGTAGCTCAGAACAGACACTATGATTTGGGATGGGTTTATGGAGTGCATGACACCTACAGGAACCTGAAGAAATCCCAGGTTTTAGAATTAAACATGCTGGTAGAAGAATAATGATGTCCCAGCATTCTCTAGACAAGATATATGCTCTGTTGACATTCTCTTAATAAAAGGTTGGGTTAAGCAGGTTTAACCCTCAGAACTGCTGCAATTAATTTTAAATACCTCCCTTTTACATTCCATTCATTACCAAAATAGGAATGGTAGAAATTTTAGGGTCTAGAATTACACTGTAGTGAAGCATGAAATAATGTATGGTTTTGCCCTCACATTTTCCCTCTTCAGGAAAAATAAAGTAAAGCAATCAAATTTCTATATATGATATATTTAGCAGTTGTGATTCAAATCCCATTGCACACAAGGTGAGATTTTTTTTTTTTTTAGTGACAAATATAACAGCAGCAGCTGCAGCATAACAGAAGGCTTGTGGACTATCTGGTTTTTTTAAAGGTAGAATATTTACCAACATAAAAATTAAATTGAAAATAGGCTGGGGAAAAAAATGAGGAGAAGAGTGGGAAATAATTGCATACTGCATGCTAAACTAGGTTAGTCAAATTAATACTGGTATGCTGCCATCACCTAAAAGCATGTTGACTCCCTGCAGTGCAGTTTAAAAGATCTTGCAGTGCTCTTGACACACAGGAGCGGAGAGAAAAATTGACAGGAAATCAGTTGGGTGGTTTTGGAGTTTTTGAAATCTGCGATGGAAATCGTGAACTTTCCACAGCGAGCAAGTGAATGGTATTGTAGATGTCATGAGAGAGGAAACAAGAAGTGCAAGCAAGTCACACATTATAGTGTTTTGGTATTTTTGGCACAGGCACCATTCAGGGTAACGGAGACTTCCATCACACTGATGATCACGATGGGTCCCTCAGACCTATCAGGCTGTTAGAGAAAGAGGCCTCTAAAACATTTTAGGTAGGGTGTCTATGGTTCTTCTCAGTTATCATGACTGATAACTTTGAGATTGTTCAAGGAAAGAGTGTGTATAAATTTTTATCAAGTAAATACATGGCTTTTGCTTGAAAGATGAATTTACAGATGAAAGCGCCATAAATGCAGATAGATCACATCCTCTGTGCTGTAACTCCTTTCAGGTTCCAAAAATAACACTTGTAATTAAGTTGCTAATTTTGATTGCTGGTGAGGTGACTGACTAACCAAAATACTGATGTGCAATCTACCCTGTTTTAAGGGAGTGGAGTGACTGTGTTTTGTTTATTTCTCCTTAAGCTCTGTTTATGCTCAAAGAGCATTGATTGCATCCAGACGATGGTTCTAGTACCAGTGTGCTATTTTATAGGAGCATCTTGTAGTTGCAGATCATATGGAAGTTTTAGAAGGGGAATGAGGTCCTGTAGCATTCAGGATGCATGCAGTTGGGAAATTGTGACATTTCCAATACATTGAGCAATTGCTGCTAGCTATTGGAGAGATCTTTCAAATAATTTAAAGGGATGTGTCTATAGAGTTGTGATTTTATGATTTTAAAATAAATGAGATTGTTTAGGTATTGTTTAAATTTAATTTAAAGATACGGTGTGCTCAGGAACAGAAGAAGTAAGGCTTCAGTATGAGGATACTTCATTGATGACCAGGATACTCTGTTTAGCTGTGATAGCATCATTTATTTCCAACCTGATCATGAGGAAAGAGGGTTTGGAAAAAGAAGAAAATGGCTGCCTCAAATATAAATGCAGCCCTCAAGCTGCTGATCGTAACTGGCCCCAAACTGTCAGTCCTGGAAGCAACACTGTATGCCTGAAATAGAGAAGCAAAGGAGGATTGCTAAACCAGAACAGATTGGTAGGGTTATGTCGCTCAGTGTCTGCATCTCAGTGGTCTGATTTTGAGATGTCTGATGGGAACTAGGCTGCTCTTAGGGCAAAGAAATTCTATGCCTATTACAGCCCTTGTTGAGTCGTATTGCACAGCACCTTACACTGCCAAAGGAAGTCTTCTACTTACTTGTAGCTGATCACAAATTGTAAACTCTTGCAGTCTTTGTCCAGAAAGCAATCCATATGACTAATAGATGTTGTGGGGAAAGAGAACAGTCCTTGCACAGGACTTCGTCAACAAAGGTTTTATTAATAATAAATGATCATTGCTACCTTTCAGTTCAAGTCTGTCGTGGGTGTTCTCCAAAGGTTTCCACTGATAAGAATATTTCATTACTCATTTGCCATTCAGAATTTCTTTTAATTCTTCCTGCAACCATATCTTTTCCAGCCAATAAACTTCTGAACAATTTGATAGGTTGGAGATGCATCTTCCTCTCATATTTCTCCAGGAGCATCTAACATGTGTTACTTCAAAAGGCTCTGAAATTTCTTCACAGAATTTTTTTTAAATACCAGGTAGTTCTGAACACATTTTAAATGTAGTGCACAGGTGGCATTAACTAATGTGGGCTCATCATTTCAGGGGAGCTATACTGATTTCCCCAACTAATTACTTGCTTCCATTTTTTTCAATTGATTATTCTATGACTTTTATCAAGAGGTCTGAAAAGAAGATCTTTGTATCTTTAAGAATTCATCAGCATCTTCCCTAAATGTTTTCCATGTAAGGTTAACTGACCTTTATTTTTTGTGCCCGGTAAACTACTACAACTGGCGAGCGTAACTGGAAAAACTGAAATAAACTCCAAGTGCAACTAAAACTCTGAAATAACACATCTTTCCCTGCATATATTCCAGAATCTAAACTAAATAGAGCCCTTGGGGGACAGGGCTCAAAGGAGAGAGGAGTAGCTGGGAAACAAAGTCTTTCATGTGTGGGAGAATAGCCTTGTTGCAGAGACATGACAAGACTTCACTTTTCATTGGCCACAGTCTTATTTCAGAAAAATGAGATTGCTTTAGAGCAATCTGCAGCAGCATGGATATTTTAATGATATAATGTATTATTCCTCGGTGTGATCCATTTATGAATAAATGGTCTCTAGGTGCTGAACTAAGTCTGTCTCAGGATAAAGATAGACTAAGCTTGAAAGGAAGCTGACAAGCACTTAACAACCTTTGATTACTGGCAATTTACCAGGCATCAATGTCTCCAGTGACCTTAGTGAAATCTTATGCCACATAGAAAAAATGTGTATAAATAGCTTGACCAAATTGATTAGATAGGTGGTACTTCTGCAGGAATGGGTGCTACCTTTGTTTAAAAAAACAAAAAAAAAAAAGAAAAAGTCATAATCACAATTCATTTGCATTTTTACTGATAACTTCTGCAAGGGACTGATTGAGGGAGACCCTTTTAGCCTGTCTGGATGGGTTGGAGATGGAGCATTTTAGGAAGGCAGTACTGGCAAGCATTCAGTGTGGCTGACATCAGGGGTGCATCCATTTGCTATTTAAAGAGCATCTGTAGTGCTGATAACCCAGTACTTTTCAAGAGAACACAGCATATATGTTAAAAAAAGGAATATGATAATGGTTTTATTTTTCCTTTTTAATCCATCAAGGTTGTTAGAAAAAGAATTTCAAAGCCCTTGAAAACAACACAAGGTGATCAAAAATAATGTTTTTATAGTGATGTTAATTTATTTGTTTGTTTAACCCCCTCCCAAAAATGTTCCATATCCTCCTAAAAAGATCACAAGGGTCCAAAAGTGCTTTTACATAACATTTTCAGGATCTTGCCCTGTCTCAAAGTTTTGAAAGCCTTTAAAAATTAGGAAATTTAAACCAGAAGGTAACGTTAAAAACCCAAAGAAAAATACCTATTATGTCTAGTGTACCAAGAGACTTTGCTGAAAGTTTGCTGAGATAGTATCTTTCAACTGGAAAATTTTAGATGAATTAGTAATGGAGTTATTAAATCTTTAGTGTGTGGTGCTTTTTAGTTAAGATTTTTAATTTTGAAAAATGTAGTGAATTTGTGTGGTTAGTTACTGACAGGTTTGGGGGTTTTTTAACCACATATAATACAAAAATCTGTTCTTAGCTCTCCTGAAATATTTCTTTCCTCATATTTCCTTGTTATAATTCTGAATGCACTGGATTTAAGAAAATCCAAACATATGAAAAAAATCTCTAAAAGGTAAGAATCATATGTAAAAAACAAATAATGAGAAAGTTTAGCTAGAGAAATGCATCACATTTACAAAGCTTCAGCAGCATTCAGGAAATACATTTGCTCTGTGAAGTGGTTTTCTGTTCTTTCAGTGTATCATTAATAGCAGTGGTACTACTCCTGGGGCAGGACTTCTGAAACTGGTGTTACTAGCATTTGGACAGCATGGTGCCAGAGAGGGGAAAAATCTAGGAAGAGCTTCTGAAAAAATTGCATTCAAACATTGCAATCTGTTATGCCTTAAGATTTTCCTTGTTTCTAAGGTTTATGTTATCTTAGTACAGTTGTTTTTGTTTTTTTTTTTTTTTTAACAGGACTTGGCAGTGCAGTAGGTTCTTCAGTGGGCCTTCTGAAAACAATGCAGGCAACAGGGGAACATAAAGGACGTGGGTTAAAACAATAACAATTTGTGGTTACCTAAGGGTGCATTTACCACAGCACTGTCTGGTAGGTTAATTATATGCAACGATAAGTTTATTTTGTGCAGCCACTTTGGTAGGTGTTTCAGCAAATACATGAATAAGAAAGGAGCCTTGCAAAGTGGGCCAGCAGAAAAGTTTGTACTCAGTAAAAGATGTAGAAAGACTCAGAATGATCCAGTTTAGAGAAGAAGATGAATAAGATATTGAGATAGATATCATGGACAGTGCACGGAATGTGAGGGGAGCTGCAGTGAGGCGAGTCTGATGAGTGGTACTATCTTAAAGATACTAAGACATAGGAAAGGAAAACTTGGTCCTCATTAACCTTACTCCTCATTAATCTTAGCAAGATTCCTAAGACTATCAAAGTATTAGTTGATTTAATTAAGTTAATACTTGATCTCCCCACTAAATGACTCAACCTGGAAGGAGTCACAGTCCAAGCAAATTTCTGCTGATCACTCTGGAGCATCTAATCGACAAAAGATACCATTAGGTATGGTTTAGTCAAAAACCCCAACTGGCACCAGAACTAAGACAATATTATCAGCCCAAAAGATCTGTAGGCCTCTGGCATCCCTCTGTGAAAAAAAGGTTTTACTTGCCTAAAGGAGTGATTGATGGTAATGATCCAGGATTAAGAAGATCAAGAATTGTGAGCTTTCAAGGAGGTGAAAGGCCAAATGGTGAGATTAGGAGTTGGCAGTTTAATTGAGAGAGGAAGGAGGAAATAGGTGCTAAAAGGGAAAAAATAGGAATCAGGTTTAATTCTGTATATGAAGAAAGTATGTCCCACAAGGGTCAGCCACTGATAATTTTGGATACCTCTTCATAGCAGGGCTTGCATATTTATTTCCATCACAAATATCCAGGAACTGAGAGGCAGTCAAGCCCTTTTGCAAGGTATTAAATTTAGAATAAGGAGAAGTACCTAATCTGAAATGTATTGATTGTGAAATACGTGATCACAACAGAGAAAAGCTTTGGCGGAGCCTGAGTTTGTTCTGAGTTTTCCAGCAAAGGTACATGTGTATGTTCTTGAGGATACTTTATAGATAGTATGTAGAAGGAGAACATTATGGTCCACTTTTTTACTTTAGTTTAATATTTCTCTCTATCTCAGGCATTTTTGAAAGAAGAAAAGTGTTTAGTTAAATTTTCCTAGGAAATATCAATTTGGATTGGTGTGGAGTAGCTCTGCCTACTCCCTTTGCGGATCAAGATAAGTGTCTCTCTTCAGACATTTCATACAGCTCTTAAAAAAAGAACCTTGCAGCTCTGCCTTCATGGCTCTTTGCAGCATTCACCTCTTTTATGTATTTCCACTATTTTACGGAATTTTTTTTTTACTATTTTGTATTTCTTCCCTTCTGCCGACTTGCTGTCTGCCAGAATCCTGGTCCTCTTTCTTTCCACCTTTCTGGTGTGTGCCAAAGGTGTTTCTGCTGCTGCAGATCCCTTTCTCAAGATGAGAGCAACTAAAGCTGCTTTGATCTTGACTTGGCAGAGCTTCAAGCCCTTCTGCCTCGGGTTACCTGGCTTGTTCTAGCAGAGGGATGGGGAGCAGAAAGGCACCTGAGGAGAAGGGAGTTCTGTTACTATGGTCCAGTCTCATTACAGATATTATCCATGGAAGAGTTACAGCTTATAGCACAGACAAATATCTTTGAGGGGTAAAAGATTGCATTGATGATTGCATTTCTCATCCATTTTCAAAATTCAGTGCATCCCAGAGAGGGGAGTATGTAAGAACAGGAAGTACCTTATTCAGTGGATATACTTTGTTTAATTTTTATACTTTGTTTAATGTTTAATTGTACAAATGTTTAGAAGCAGCTGAACTTCTTGACTTCAGGTTTTTAACTTCTGATTATCCCTATTGAACTAATATGAATACAAGAAACCAATAGAATTATTTTTTAAAGTGTTTTTTATAAGCCACCAAGGGGTTATAACAACTTTAACTGAAGGCATTATTCCAAGTCTGAAGTGGATGTGTAATCTGTGATGAATGCGTGATACAGCTCTAGTCAAGGGGCTGTATTTACAAAAAGAGAGAGATTGTCCAGTGTGCAGCAGTCTTTTGCTTACAGATGTACAGGGCTCTAATTTATTCCCCAGCATGTCAGCAAAATCAATATCTATAATGATTCCCATTGTCAAAGCAACAATTGCAGAAATGGCAGTAAAACATCATATTTTCCTTCCTACTAGAAGAGAATCCTTTCATGGGTTTCCTGTGTGTCTTTATGCACCTCCAGAGTTTATTTGTAACCAGAATATATGGATAAAAGTTTTACCCTGTCTAAACAAGTTCTTAGGAAACCAGAGTATCAGTGTAAATGCTGTACAAATGCACTGTCCAAAGGATTGTCAGCCAAGGAACAGAGGTTTCATGCAAAAGAAAAATAAGACCTAAACGCACATGACCCGGCCATGTGCACTCACAGCCCAGAAAGCCAAATGTCCTGGGCTGCATCAAAAGGAGCGTGGCCAGCAGAGCCAGGGAGGTGATTCTGTCCCTCTGCTTTGCTCTGCTCTGCTCTGGTGAGATCCCACCTGCAGTGCTGCTTTCAGCTCTGGGGCCCCAGCAGAAGGAAGACATGGTCTTGTTGGAGCAATTGCAGAGTAGAGTCACCAAGTTAATTAGAGGGATGGATCACGTCTCCTGTGAGGAAAGGCTGAGAGAATTGGGATTGTCCAGCCTGGAAAAGAGAGGGCTAAATTCTTTACTGTGAGGATGGTGAGGTACTGGAATCAGTTGCCCAGGGAAGTTGTGGATGCCCCATTCCTGGAAGTGTTCAAGGCCAGGTTGAATGGGACTTGGAATAACCTGGTCTAATGGAAGGTGTCCCTGCCCATGGCAGGGGGTTAGAATGAGATGATCTTTGAGGTCCCTTCCAACCCAAACTACTCTATGATTCTATGATTCTAAAGTTTGTTTTCCTTTATTCCTGTCATAGCAGCCTCCAAATTGCAGCTACTGCTCTATATGAAAATACATCATGGTATCTACACCTGGAAGGATAGTGATGCATCAGGCCTCTGCAGCTAGTTTTTCATACAGATCTGCAGCATAGCTACGTAAACCTGTTATTTGGGGTTGGAGTTGTTATCCTGGCAAGGGGTACATTCCTTCCAACTTTGGCCTGACCTGCAGTTTTCCAGCTCAGACTCAGACTTGGTATTGCCCAGCTCTCCAGGTAATGTGTTTCATTGCACATCTCTCAACACCTCATAGCATCCAGTCCACACACACACACACACACACACACACACACACACACACACAGGCAGAGAGTTAAGAAGTGCTAGCAAAATAGAAATATGTGGTCCCTTCTGAGCCTTTAGAGATGCTTCTACTTATCAACTAGTCTTTTTGATGGTCAGAGTGTTTTCCAGGCATCTCTGTGAATAAACACACTTTTCTGCAGGTATCCTGCAAAATATCCATTTCTCTCACTTTTCTGAGAGTCTGGAAATACAGCCTTCACTTGCTGTTAAACAACATTCAGGACAAAACATTTCCTGGCAATTCAACTATAATAAACTATATATAAAGGGCCAAAAAGAACTGGATACAACTTTGTGTAACCACTGTCCAATGTCCCAGTAGGCAAGATAGACAGAAATGAGCTGGGCTGAGAGGCAGCTATAGTAGAGATCAATCAAAAGTAAGATGGGGTTGTCTAATTTTCTGTGAAACAAGGTCAAAATATTTGGTTATTGTGATTTAGGAAATATAGCTCTCTAAAAAAATGGGGGAGATATTTTCAGATGTGTGCATTTGAAATATTATACAATAGACTACAGTTAGTAATATATACGTTATAATAAGTAAAATGAAAACATACACTTCTGTGCTGACTAGTCTGAGATAGTTGGCTTAGATGTTATTAAACAACAGCTGTAGAAACTGACCAACTTACTGATGCATTAAAATAATGTTTTCAGGACATGTTTAAAGGATTTACAGAGAGCACATGCCTGTAAATTTCTGGACTGTAATTAAGAAGCTGAACTATGGAATAAAAAATGTACACCTGTCCTATTTTATATTTGGATGTGTTACGTTACAGGATAAAAAGTAAAGGATTGCTGAACAGCAGTTTCAAAGAATTACCGTGATCTGAATGAATAAATACCTCTCAGAAGCTACAGCATAAATTTTTCAGTTTGTTGTACATCTACTGCTGCTAAAATAATCTGCTGTGTCAGGTGGGTGAAGAGCTGGGCAAGACCAACCAGCTGCAGGGTTGCCCAGGGCCATATTGCTGCTCCCATTCCTGCAGCTCCGGCCATGCCAGCCATGTAATATCACCAGAAGGAGAAAACAAAGTCCTCTCCTTTAACAAAGAGCACTGTGAGCTCTGGCAATACTGTAAATCATGTCTTGAATGGCCACCTAAACAGAGAAATAAAGAAGTGAGGACAAAAAAATTGTATACATATAATAGTCCTCAAGTGACAAGTAAGAAAGCATTGAAAAAGTTTGTAAGGACTTGATTCCAATAAAAAGTCTTGTAAGTCAAGATTTATTTGTCCCACTTCCACACCAAAACAAAATACACCAACAAAGCAACAACAAAAAAAAATCCCTAGAAATTCCCAGCACTGCTGGTCCTTCTTCTACCTACAACTGGTAAGACATAAAATACATCATCTTCATAAAGAGAATTAACTGCAAAATGTTAAGACATATAGAACAACAGTATTAGTCAATCAATCATCTTCAAAGACTAAGGAAGAAAGAATTTATTATTATATACTATTTATCTTTAAAGGAATTTTTCTTTTTTTTAATTTGCGTCTCTTTAATCCTATAACTTAATTTTATGCATACCCATACACTTCAGTTCTTCAGTGCTGTACATCTATCCTAAAATCTTCTAATTGAAAATTTTCAATTAAATCTATCCCTGACATCTACTGCATATGGCAGAGTTGTAGTAGGATTTAAGTGGACACTATCTAATTTTTATTTGCTTCTGAGGGAACAGTTAAAGTGAACATTGACCTCTGAACATCAAAACTAGCAAAACTAAAAGAACTATAAGCATTCATTGAAAATGTGACTGTTCCTTGTCTACAGAGCTTAAAGAATACTGTAGTCAAATGCAAACTGAAGACAGCTCAATCAGAAAAAAAAATGTGATTTTCTATCTAACTTTTCCACTTAAACTGTTCGGGATTAATTTCTTACAGTGAGTTCCATTGAACAAACCTTGGTAAATGTCTTCCCACTGAAACAGTGATTATAACAATAAAACAAATTTTAAGTCAGGTGGCTTTGACAAATAACAAAATCTTCTATCAAGTCCCTAAAGAGAATTAAGTCATTAACATTACAGGCATGACCCTTGGCAAGAGAACAACTAGGAACAAATAATTATTACTAAAAGAACAATGAAGTGGTTTAAATACATCAAGATCAATTAGGCATTAGTTTTAATATAGCCTAAAGTTAAAAGCTGTAAAACAACAGAGAATTTTCCCATTTGCATCATTTAAAGTTCACAGCCCAAGGAAAATACTGTGTATAAAGAAACCAGAGAGCCTTCTGTGAATTGTGTGTCAATTAGATAATTACCTTTGATAACATCAGGTGCAAACCTTCAAGGAAAAAGCTTAAAAAGCTCCTGAAGGTATGGGTGTATTAGGAGAGTAATAAGACTTATTGTAGGGAGAAAAACTGTATCTTGTACTAAAATGAATGTCCTGTCCCTGTTTGCAAGAATGTGAGAGACAAAAGTTACAAAACAGTTACTGGAGTATGTTTATCATCCCCAAATGCAGCTTCTCAGCTTGGGAAGAGACACAGAGAGATTAGGTGAGTTTCTGCTTTGACTCTTGCTTCCAGGCTGAGATGCTGCTATGTATCCCTGCTAGTCAAGGAGAGAATCCAAGGCTCCTACCTCCTGGCCTTCCTCTGCAATGTCTGTGGATGGGGAAGGGTGAGTGCACTTTGTGATCCTGCTGCCTGGGCAGCTCCTTGCAGAGTTAGCAGACCTCTCTGACACAGGAGGTCAGCGACAAGAGCTCAGCCTAAAGACACAGATCTGTCTTAGAGCTTCCATGGGGCAGCTGCCCTTGAATTCCCTTTGTGGAAAGCTGTGCACCACCAGCTTGGGCAATGGCTTTGAACATTAGCTGCTCAGTGGTGGTGCTTGCTTCTCTGACTGGTAATTCCCCACACCAGTTGTAGGAGTGTTGCCTGTCTGCACAGTGGGAATTGCTTTGAAGTCTGGACAACATGCTGCCCCAGCCAGGTGGGAAGGAGATGTGCTGCACTCCTGATCAGCACCAGCAAAAACCCTCTGGTTTTTGAAGGGAAATTGTAGTAAATTCTTCAGCTGGAAGCCGTGGTGAGTAGATGCAGACAAGAGTGTCTGGTGGCATGTTTGTATTTGGATGATTGCTCTAATTAGCTCATTTTTTCTTTGGTTTTAAGATGAGGGGAAAAAAACACAGGAATTTTTAATACTGTTTTTTTTTTTCTTCTGCCTAAGTGATTCTCAAGTGACATTCACCACTTTTAATTAAACATGTCTCCTGATTTAGAATTGATAAGCTTCTACTTCAAGGAAATGCCAGGGTAAACTTTTATTTTGGCAGGAGAAAGCAAAACTGATAAATTAGAAACATAGTGTCTCCTAACAGAGAGGTAGGAAGAGTTCAGAAAGTGCAGCTATGTGGGACTAACCCAAATAGAAGCACCTGCAAACTAATCTCTCACAGCCCTTTGCCACAGAGGTTGGCTCTGTAGCTACTGCCTGAACTAGAGGAGATGTGCACTTTGTCTGGTTTACTTGGTTATTGTCATCTCCTCGGTGCTTCCCAGGACTTCAGTGGAGAGCAGGAAACCAGTCATCATTGGATATCCCCCTGAAGTGCTTCCTTAGGCCCCACATGCTTCAGGTGACCCAGGAGGGTCCATGCTGGTACCACCAGCACAGGAGACTGCAGTCAGGGGCAGGAACTGTCAGCTCCTCATCAATGCCACTAAGCAACAGGCTTTGACAAATATTTATATAAAGCCTTTACAAGTGCATGCTCAGGGTTGGGGTTTTTTCAGCTGTTTGACTTGGGGTCTTGTTTGTACCTCCTCCTTAGTGACCAGCTGAGCCTTCTCCATTTTCATGACAAGAAACCTGCATTTGCAGCTCTTTAAGAAGATATTACCCTGATTCTTCAAGGACTGGGATACACAGCTGACACAAGACCACACCAACCGAAAATCAGGTCAGTGATTAAACTTCTTGATGTTGGCAAGTCAAGTGTCAGTATCAGAAGGGAGCTCATGAAGTCATTTGTAGCTGTAGTCCTGAGAGCAAGAACTGTCTGTTTAGCTCTTTCTGAGATTGCAGCTTGTGGGGAGGCACAGCTTTTCTGCTAAAAATGCATTTGTTGGTTTAGGAGCTGCCACATTCTAATTTCCAGTAAATGAAAAGCAACAACAATAAATTTCATGTCCTGTGTGCTAGCTACTTTTGGTATGGGGAATATTGCTGAACTCCCCCGCTCCACTGGGGAAAAAAAAAAACCTTTCTCTTGCATTAGGTCTTCACCTCCTAGCCCAGTTCTGAGATAATCTTCAGCTAGCTTACACCTAAAGGCTGGAGTGTGGTGGTTCTCAGAACAGTCTTGTCAATACAGATGTGTTGAAATTAAGGAAAGTCTAGTCATGAATAGAGTCTCTGTTTCCAGTTCCCCTGAGAGCTTCCATCAAATAAAATTTTCTTTCTAAAGCACATTTGACGAAGGAGAACTACATATTTTTCTATTATTTGCCTGCTGGAATATTCTTTACTTGGTATCTGAACACAGTGGTGATATATACAAATATTGCAGCTCATCTTTTTTAAAAGCTTTATTATATCAGTAATAAAGAAAACAGTTTGTATTTCAGATGAAGAGACAACAGTATCACAAAATATTTACTCTGCCCAGAAAAGCAGCAATTTAAACTATTTAACAGCAGTTTGTGTATGCATCTAAAGATTACTTTTTTTTTTTTTAACTAAGGTTTTTATTTGTGTGCTAAGTAGTTTTCTGTAAGTATAAGGATCAGACCTTGTCTGGCATCTTTGAATTTATGTTCTGTGAAAAGCAGTAGTGATTTAGATCAGAGTTTTTATAGTATGTGGCATGTAAGGTGTTTTTAGCTTCTTGTGGATGTTTTTTAGAATTGTTTTAAAATAATCATAGATCATCTTTATTTGCTTTTCTGGGGAGAACCAACATAAGCTCATAAGTGTTCTACTTTTAAACAATGTACAAAACCTAACCTCTTTATTAGTTTAGTGTTCTTGCACCATTTGTTAACACTCGGCAAAGAACATTTTCATTGAGAATGGATCTTGGTCCCTTTATTTCCTCTGGTTTTCTTGAAAAAAACTGAAACAACAATAACACCAAAAAACCCAAACATATGATCTCATCAGTTGACTGATGAGGGAGAAAAAAGAATCAAAAAATACCTCCACAGAGCACTTATTTTTCCAAAGATTATGTAGAAGTGAGGGGAGATATCAGGGAGCAAAGAAGGGCTAGGAAGAGCCCAGTCAATGCATAGCCCTGGGGCAGACCCTTGATCCTTCTGTGTCCTGTGGGCTGAGTGAACTGGCACAAGGGAATTTTGTATTGCTGTCCTTAGAGTGCATCTGGTCACAAAACTGTGTTGCAGACCTCTCTCTAAGCTTTATTTAAGAAATGGTGACAGCTGTGTGCAAGGGTCAAACACGAGCTACTTGCATGGAGATGTTCCCATCTGCAAAGCCAAACCCCAGTGAAAGTTCTGTGGCTCTGCATGGCTTGGCTCTGGATGGTTTGTGTCTCAGACTGTGAACAGCAGCTGCTCATGTGGAGGGGGCAAGAAGTCTCCTAGTTCTTAATGAAATATGGTTTACAAGGAGAGTGCCTATTGGCACTTAGCTTCTCCCCAGAAAGATGGAGCTGCTGTAACTCTCCTTACAGAGTACACCACTCACTGTTTTGAGGCACATGTTCTCAGGCCACAGTACAGTTAAGTATAGAAGAAGTCCCTAAGTGGACTTTTTGCATGACAAAATTCACAAAGAAGTGATTTGCTCTATAAATAACATAGCTGCCTATCTGTAGCAAAATATACCATGTCAGATAACCCAGGCAGCATCTATATATGCTCACCTAATTACTCTATTATTTATGGCACTGATGCCTCAGAAGAAATCCCCCAACCCTTTTGACTAGAGCTGGGGCCCTGGCTCCCAGTGCCATGGCAACAGAAGAGCTGCCTGCTGAAAAAGCCAGTTGAGTCCAGAAAAGGTCACCAGAGTCCTTTAGAAACCCTGGGAAACCCTTTATCCTCAAAGAGGAAGAGGTACAAGTCTGAAGCTGAAAAGACAAAATAGCTTGCCAAGGGTGAGCATACAAAATTTCCAGTTTATCTCACAAAGCATATTTTTGTGTTTTTAATGCCTTTAGGGCTATTTAAGCACTCTGCATGGTTTTAGGTGGAATTGAAGGGTGACACCTGGGCTCCACTGGCTTGGGGAGCCAGGAGGGGAAGACTGTGGGTTTTTTTCAGTTGCCACAGCTAGAGTTTATTTACAAAGCTGTAAGGACTGAGGCCTTATGGAAAAAGCCCCAGAGTTGCAAGAGCTGGCACAAAAAGGAGAAGATATATTACCTTTGGCTTCTTTTCTGCACTGTCCCAGTGCAGCACTTGGCAGAGCAGATACAAAACACAGTATGCTGCTTTGGGAGTGCTTTTTACAGTACTAATCTGGATACTGCAACTTGGTCCCACCACTTGTGATATCCTGGAGTCATAGGAACTGTCAGATCAATTTACCAGATCCAGGTTGTAAGTGGAAAGCTTTTTAAAAAGTTACAATTCATGAAGCATCCTTTTGTACTTAAAGCTGCATATGATTCTAGTTCACTCTTGCATGCTTAAAGCATTTGTGTAATTCTTAACCTGTATAAACTATGTCTGAAAAACAATGTTGGGAAGAAAAGCTGTTTTTCCTCCCAAGAAAAGGTGTATTAAGGCTGCTAGAGTTCATACAGGAAAGAAGGTGAATGCACAGCAGCAAAGGTAGCCTGGCTCACTGACCTGAAACACTGTGCTGGCCAAGGAACAAAAGCCTGATTCCAATCACCTTTCTTTTGCCTCCCCTAAAGCAGCCATGCCAAGTCACATCACTGGGCAGCAAAGTGAAGTAAAAGAATAAAGATGCCACCACCATACCCCTCCCCAAACCCCCTGTTAAAGCAGATAAGCTAAAAGGTGCTGGATGGGAATATGTATTGAGGATTCAGACACATTCTTGGTACTGCAACCTTCTCTACTCCCAGTGCATGCTAAGCAAGAAGGTGATTCTGAATGCAGGAGACTTTTTTCGTTAAAACACTTTAAGATACCTACAAATGCTTGGTGTGTATTACTAAGATGTGAAGGATTTTAAATTAAGCATAAAAACATAGGCTGGTACAAGGAATAGGTAAGAATGAAGCCTTCTAAACATTTTGATGTGTGGAAATACTTAACAGTTCTTACTTGTTTTTAATAATCTTTTTTAATTCTTTACCTTTCTACCTGTCTTTCAGCTTTTCGTGTCTATGCATGTTATTCTTGTAACTTTAACATTTTCCAGGGTCTGTAAAAGTCTGCAGCTAACAGTTCTGGTTATGTTTTTCTTCAGCAAACAGTTAATTCCAATGAATGGATATTGCAGTTTTAATTATGGAAAAGTCAATATGCTTATGCAGCTTTGGGCAGCATGACAGACACAGCACAAGCCTTAGTTCCTTGGTTGTCAAATTACTTAGGCATATGTATAACTTTATGATAACAGGGTCATTGCAAAATTACTATCATGTGATTCCTGAGGAGAGTGGAAGGCAAATGAGGCCATGTGTGAAAACCTATACATGTACTAGATAGGAGAAAAAAAAAAGCTATCTCTTCCATGAGACTTGCACTGCATTTTTATTCTCCAATTCTTTGCAATTATGTTTCCCATAGCTCATTATTAGCATCAGCTAAGCAAAAAGCTGCTGATGGGGCAAAACCATGGCACTCAAAATCTGGTGATGTCTGGAGGAAGCAGTAGCACAATATGCTGCTTTTTTTTTTTTTTTTTTTTTTTTTTTTTGTGTGTGCAGGGGACCTCACCACATGCTTTAACTAGCTCAGAAGAAAGCAGCAGGACGAGATGTGGTTTCATTGCGCCAGGGGAGGTGAAGGAAGTCAAACAAGCAGTAATACGTGGCTGCATCCTGGATCGCATCAGGAAGTTGGATTCCAGGTTGGCAAAGCCGCAGCAGCCAGGGAGAGCACACAGAGCAGGGTGTGGCGAGGAGTGCCGGGCTGGCCTCGGGCAGCGCAAACACCGAGCGGAGCCGCCGCCCCTGCCCCGCACGCTGAAATGCCTGTGCTGCAGCACCACTGCCAAGGCAAACACAGCTCTCAGAAAGAAAACCCAGCCCAAATCAGCGGCTCAGTACCGCGGGCAGTGCTACATGCGAGCTAGGCTTGCTTGTCATGGAACTTGATGGGAAATAATAACAGAAAGTATAAGGGACTATGAAATGTCAGCAGCAATTGTCTGCAAAACCCAAGCATTTCAGATTAACATTTTGGCCATTGCTAACTTGAGAAATGTGGCCCCTGAGTCCACCAGTTTTAATTGGACTGAGACTTTCCATAAGATATCTACAAGCTGCTGCCACTTATCAGTGGAAATGTGGTCAGGCAAAGAAAGAGAACGAGTTGCCTGTTAAAGAAATGTGTAGTGCAAATATTGTGTGCACACAAATAATTGTACACACTCTGCTAAGTGCTGAGTGGAGGCCAATAGGACAAAAATTGCAGCGTGTATCAGCTGCTGCTAAGGATGACACACCCTTGGGTTATGAAGATAAGGGTAGATGTTCTCAAGCTCCTCAAGCACAGTAAATAACTGGAAAGAGAAAAGGCTAACCCTGCTCTAAAGGATCCATGCTCTGAGCACAGTGTTTACAAACTAGCAGCACAAAGAAACTGATTTTTTGAAAGTCTTTTAACTCTAAAGAGTAAATCTTTATAGCAGTGCAAGGGAGTCATGCCCACAAATCTCATTATTCTGAAAGCTGCTTAGAAACTTTAGCCCTTAGAGTCAACATACCACAATACATTCAGAAGTACAATTTCAAAGAGTTACAAATGCTCCTAACAATTAAACAATTTTAAAAAAGAAAGCAGAAGAAAAATTAGGATTTAAAAGGATTTACAAGGAAATAATTGGAGGAGGGGGTGTTATAAGCAAAGAAGGAGGTAACTGAAAGGGATTGAGAGGAATACAGAAGGAAGTGGATGTGGCTAAGGCATTCACAAGATTATTTAAAGAAAAGCCTGGTAAAACTAGAAGTAAGAAGCCAAATCTTGGGACAAATGAATATAGTTTCTTTGATGTATTTTGAGGTGCATGATTTATACATACTCAGCATCTAGCCTGTGGACCTTAAGAATGATTGGGCAAAAACAGTAATGAAAGCTTACTAAAATGCTACCCAAAAAAAAAAGCAGTATGCAGAATTTGATGCACAAAAGTTTCTTATAGTCTCAGAGATTAAATACCTAGTCAGTAGTCCTGAGCATCTCTAGGTATTTAAGCCTCAGGAGTCTTATAGTATTAAGAAACTTAACAGTAATAAAAGGTGTGACTTGCTATGCAGGCTGGTTTATTGAAAACAAAAATTGTTGCAGGATTCATTAGTGCTTTAGAGGTGGATTGTGCTTTGAAACTCATTTTCAACTGTCTTCACAACAAAGCAGAATGATATGAATGTTAAAATTGGGGTGGATGAGGGCAATTTGAGGTGATGAGTAAAGCTCTGGCATGCAAATAATACATATTCCAATTAGTGCAGACACAAATTCCTGTGGGGCTTTTGTATCTATAGGAAACATATTGACATCCTGGATAAGTAGGTTATGTGTGCATGGGTGTGCCTGCCTGAGGTCTCAATTTCTTCCAGGTTTAAGAGACTGCAGATACATGCCCCATCATGCCTGTGCTAGGAATTGAGCAAACAAAGGACAAGGATACGCAATAGACAGTGTACCAAGCAAAAAGACAAATATAAAGAAAGAAGTGAACCAGGTCAGCATAACAGTACCCAAACTTCGTACTCCTTGCTAAGCCTGAAGAGCTCCTAGGATCCTTTTGCATACTGAAATTTCAAAACCAGAAGGCAAGGTAATCTGTCCTGATGTTAAGCAGAATCATTTCTAAGAAGACTCCTGTTTCATTTCCTTTGCTTCACAGAGCCAGTGCCATGTTCAGAGCACTGTCAGTATGCAGGAAGAATAGATGAGCACTGAGAGTTTCATGCTCTTAAAAATAAATATTGTCAGCAGGATACATGAAACAACGTATTGAATTTGAAACACAACGTCACAGGAGAATGAAGAAAACCAGATGCATCTGCTAAAGATTTCTGGACAGATCAATTTACATAATGATGTTCTTTAACTTTATTTTAGAAGTTGGACAGGACAGTGCTTCAGATCTGAGGTAACCAACAATGGACATCAGGCCTTTTTTATGTCAAAAGAAAAGAGAAGCTCTATCCTTTATTTTAGCTTGGCTTATGTCTCACCAGGATGCTCATCCCCAGAACCCCTGAAATTAGACTTGGGGGAAAGTTGGGTGTGTTCAGACAACTCTATGAAGATTTGTTAGCTTGATTTCTGCCAATTCTTTAGAGCTCAGGTTTTGGTGCACAATACAAGGATTGTTGTAATGAAGGCGTGTGTTGTTATGCAGAGCTAAGGAACATCCAAGACATAAACTTAGGCAGGGTGCAGGTATTTGTTGAGGGCTTTGACTGTCAGAAGCTCTTGAACCATGACATCCATTTGCTGAGTGATTCTGCCTGTTTGCATTTTATACCAAACAGGTATAAAGGTATACCAAGGTTTCATCAGCAACACACTGATATCACCCAAAGTGCTGGAGACTTGATTGGTCACTATGAGAAGCTGCTCCTCCTACACCTGCAAGGAGCAGGCTGTGACACCAGCTTTAGAAAGATCTGGCTTTACATTAGTCTGTGTAACAAGTGTAAATGCTGAAGTTATTGTTGGTCCTTTCCATGCACCGTGGTAAACAGAGAAACACTTTGAAACACTTGTCTTCCTACTAGCAATTTTTGTGGATAATTGGATGAAGGAAATCATTTAACTGTACCCAGATAATTGACCAGGAATTCATAATATATATATTAATTTTTCTTTTTTTTTTTCTTCTTTTTTTTTTTTTTTGAGGGAGAGGAAAGAAGGGCAGACTAACAAAAGGGCAATAAAAGGAAAGGAAGAATTAGGTGAAAATTTAGAATGGTGAGAGAGGACACTTATGAAGCAATTTCTAGCATTCAAGGCATAAATGAACTGCTTAAACTATTCAACAACAGTGCAAATTGTGCAGGCACTCATAAAAACTTAAAAGCTCTTTTTAAAATAATAGCATGCATTTTACATGTACTATGTGTACTTACTCAGAGTGCAAGTTATTTATCATTCTTGTCTAAGCTAATAGTGCATCGCTGTCTGGATTGTAAAGTTTAATTAACTTCTGTAGGTGTTACAAGAAAAACGATGCCTAGCTGAGTCTAAAATCCACATTCTTGAATGTAGGGTATTTTTAAATTATCATGTCTGGTACACTTTTTGAATAACAGCTTCATGTTCTTCTGCTTCATAAAGGGCAATAGCATTCCAAGTTTAGACCCTGTAGAATCCACACAAATAACACACCTTTCTCTCTCTCTCATCAAGATGCTATCATGAAGACTATAGATAACTCTAACAACTGGAACTTCTGCTCTGCTACTAAATGCTAATGAGTTTGAGATGCTGGTCACATAAAAAGGTGGAGAAAATTTAGTAGCCTAGTGGGCATTGTACATGATGGAGAATTACAAAATCAGAGAGCATTTTGGCTCTCTGCAAGAGCAAGAGAATTTTATCTTGCTGCCACCACTAAAGCACAGTTTTTACAGAGTTTGCACTGAGTAATGAAGCACAAGAAGGGGTAAATCTCCAAAGCAAAAGGACAAAAATGCTATAATCTCTCAATAATAGTACTATCCCACACCATCAAGCTTATTTTGGTATCTTAATGCATAGCATCAGAAAGCGTATCACAGTTTAAAACACCAGTAGTAATCTAGTTCATCCTTCTGCTCTGAGTTGAGCTGCATAACCAAAATTCAGGCAGAGCCACATATGCTTAAAGGACTCTTAGATACAGCCAGAAATTCGGGCCATAACAGAAAAGATGAGAATCTTTCTCTGGTGAAGTCCAGTATCATAGTAAGAGACCTTGATGGAAGAGAAATGTGAATTGTGAGGGCTTACACTAAGCTGGAGTGTTTTTAATATCATATCTCCAGCCAGTGTGCATTTTTCACCTGTCAAAATGACAATATTTTTTTACCTGTGTGTTCATGCAAGACAGCAGGATTTGGCACTTTCACTGCATTGGCTTTGGATTGCAATACACCTATTGTACTTTTGCTGCAGGTGCACTCATCCTGCATCTCAGAAAATTTGCCTTCCTACTTCTAATATGAGCTAAAACATAAGATGACTTCTCAAATACAGGTGCTAAGTATGTCAATGACTTCTCAAATACAGGTGCTAAGTATGTCAATGACCTACAGCAGCACATCTGGAGGGCAGGTAAATCTTAACTCAGGCAAACTGAGTTAAGTTTTAACTGAGTTATCATGACTGATACCGGTTTGACTATTTTTCTAGTGATGTTAAAAAAAAAAGCTTTGCTATATGGATTTTAGTGTGTTAGTGAGCATTTAGGAATAGCATTTCCTGCTTTAGTAATCAACTTACATAGGAAAGGAAAATGAGTATGTGACAGATCTGCATCGTATTTACATTTTTAATGTTCCATAATTCTGAAGGTATAAGTAGAAACATTTAAATGAAGGTATTGACAACAATCCTATACAAAATGCAGTGAAAATCCTTTTGATGTTTAACTAAAGGAGATTGCAAGGACATAATTTGAGAAGTGGAGGGTGAAGTTAAAGAACATACCCTCTGCAAAAATGCCTGGGCTGTTCTTTGCCTGTGTTTTAAAGGGCATATTAATAGATCTCCAATAACAGGTATTTCTTGTTCTGCAAGTACTAAGTTGTCTTGTCATGTAGTACTTTATCATCAGGTAAAATTAAAAATCCACTGGCCTTTTGCATAGATGAATGCATGTTTACAGAGCATTGATTCCAAAAGTCATGATACTTCACCCTTGGGATACAAATGTGGTACTGCTTGAGACAGCCAGCACCTTGCATAATTGCATATAAATTTTGCATTGCTAATCAATGGTGTGGTTTTAGTGCTGTGATTCTGTGCTTAACTATCATGATACACATAATACAGATGCAGTGTGTGCTTAGTTCAGTAAGTGCTCTGGGTTGTTTTCAGCAGCCACCAGTTGCATATCCACTGCTCCACAGTGTTGGCTTGTCTTGATTTAAGCACCTCACAGAGCTATTACGTGTCTGCAAACTGTTTATGTAATTCTAGTAATGACCATGGCAGGCTGCAGCTTAAAGCACAAAAATACAATTTAGTTCCTTAACTTTTGCTGATCTCTCCAGCAGGCTTTAAGGTGGAATTTTTATTGTGTTTTTTAGATCTTCTGTCTTTTCTGATCTTAGTTTGATTAAGCATTTTGTGTTCACATTTGGCTTAGAAAAATAAAAAGAATGTGATTCTTTTGAATAGCAGCATCAAACTTGACAAGCTGGTAAATTTCATCCTTAAAACAATTGGGAGTGAAATCTTGGCTCTATTTAAATCTGGCAACATTCCAGTAATTTCAAGTGAAGTTATTCACCTCTACTAAATACTTTACATCCTAAGGGCTCTGTAAGTTGTTGCATAAACATTATGTAGTTAGACAATGGAAAAAAAACACTCCCATTTGCCTTTAGAAAACGGAAAATCTTCACCTAAGGTAAAATCTTTGCTGCCAGGTTTCTGAGGGAGAAGCTGACAGAGGTAATTCAGCAGTGATGGAATATTCTGGGATTAATTAGACATGGCCTAGATACAGACAAGAGAGTATCAGAGCTGACCTAAATGTTGGGAGGAACAGGGCCTCTGTCCCCTGCTTTCTTCTAATCAGCCCTGACACCAAAGATTTAGCAGGGCAAGTTTGGAGAGACTATTTGGATACAAACCTGAAAGAGAGGCAAATTGTTATACTTATTTTCAGTCATATTGTAAGTCTAGTCATTTAAATCTAAAATGTTTTGAAGACATTTGCTTCCTGTATCTTGGAGGTTAGTAAGAAGTCATCCAGGGTTTTCAAGCAGTTAGCCAACAGTCTACAAAAGTCCTGTGCTAAATCATCATGCTTTAATTGAATATGAAGTTTTCCTGTCATTTCTGCTCTCTCCCACAGCACTGTTTGCAGGCAAAAAGAAAAACAATTAATTACACAGATGCTGTGTTCATTTTGGGATATATACAAATGTCAGAGTTGTAGATAGTAAATCAGGAATGAAATAAACTTCACTTTGGCCTAAGGTTTACAGAAGCAGCTTTCATTACTCTAAGGATCAGTGAATGGAAATAAGGGTGAATCAGTGATTCTTCAGTTTAATTTGAAATAATGTTAATTGGATTAGTCTTTTGCTCTATAAATATGCTTTTCAAGTTAAAACAAGTGTTTTGTTTTTTTAATGACAAAACTGTAAATCAACCTTTTCTCACTTATTCTGCAAAGTCTACCATCTAAACCTAAGGGATGTCCCTGATTTGATCAAACTACTCAGAACAAAGATTTAGTTAAGCCAGAGTAAAAATAGGAGTACAGTCTAGAGATCTGCTTCTTTCTAATTGCACACACCTGGGAATTTAGAAAAGTTTTTAATTTGACTGCTCAGCCATCTAGTTTTTAAACCATTGCAGTTTGTCATGGATTCACCCCAGCCAGCAGCCAAGTCCCACACAGCTGCTCACTCACTTCCCCACCAGTGGGATCAGGGAGAGAATCAGAACAGTAAAAGCCAGAGAACTCATGGACAAAATAATAAAAATATAAAAACCATTTGTGGGGGATGGGGAAACAAGCACATAAGCAAAGAAAATCAAGGAATAAAATCACTGCTTCCCATGGCAGACAGGTGTTCAGCCATCTCCAGGAGGGCAGACACCATCACAGGTAATGGTGGTTTGAGAATACAAACTCCATCACTCCAAATGTGCCTCCTTTTCTCCCTCTTCCCCCACTTTATACACTGAACATGATGTCATATGGTCTGGAGGTCAGTTTGGGTCCCTGTCCTGGCTGTGTCTCCTCCCAGCCTTCCATGCACCCCCATCTCCTCCCCAGCATGAACAAGAAGCAGAAATGGCCTTGGCTCTGTGCAAGACCTGCTGAGCAATAACTAAAACATCTCCACATTATCAACCCTGAGTTCAGCACAAATCCAAAACACAGCCCTATACCAGCCACTGGGAAGAAAATTAACTCCACCCCAGCCAAAACCAGCATTGTTATATATTAGAAAAAAGGGGGGAGTGAGTGGCAGTGAGCTGAGAGATCTGGAAACCTGCAGTATTTGAAGATGGATGAAATCCTGCCATTATCATTCTTACTTGTCACAGGTGACTGAAAAGTAGAGTTTGGCTTGCCAAGATGATGACTTTATTACAATTTGTCACTTTGATTTCAATGTTTTTTACGTGTCTAATAACTTTTTACTATCAAGTTGGTCAGGTTTGGGGCTTTTTGGAGAGTTGGGTTTGCTTGGGATTTTTTCTTTGGTTGGTTTGGTTATGTTGGGGATTTTTTTGGGGTTTTGGGTGGGTTTTTTTTGGGGGGGGGGTTGGTTGAGCTCTCAGTTTGTGAAAAAGATAGAAAACATACTAAAAAAATTGAAAGAATTATCTATATTGATACCTGAGCTAAAGCTATAAAAGTTAGAAATCATTTAATTACAATTTATTACCAAGTAGGGATATCTGTCTGTAGCTTTGGACCCGAGAAAAGGAAAAAACTGCCATGTGATTCTGCATCTACATGGTGTACTAAAACCCTTATGAAATCTATTTCATTGTGGTTATATTTAGTAGAAGACTTGAATGTGTGCAATGTTATGATACAACAGCTGCTATTGCTTGTAATTCCCACAAAACATGCCTCTTTTAAGGGAATCATTTCATTGAATTACTAATCAATACATCTTGGTGTCAGACAATACATAATAGAGATAATCTACAGTTTGATAATTTCTCTCCAAATGGCAGCTTACTAAGAAAAGAGGCTGCTCAGCATTGTGGTGTTTGTTTCCAACCACCAATAACATTGAGCTTACAGTTTTTGAAACCTGCAAATTAAGAAAGCTCAGAGCTGCCTAGCAATGCTTTTGTGATTCACTGCTACAGACCCTTAACTTCCAGTTTACAATTTGTGATATATACCACAAACTTTATATGGCTAACAGCAGTGGTCTTGCTATCATTCTGTGTTGCAGACAGCATTCCCCAGGACCCCAGTTTGGAAATCAGTCTGGCAGAACTCTGCAGTGTATCAATCTATCTACTTGACTGGTCTTTTCCAGTAATTTTTCATGGACCTTTTATGCATTTATGTAAGATGAGGCAGGCCACTCTTTTTGAAATGGTGGCTAAGCTAAAGAACAAAAAACATATACTGGTTTTAGCATCTAGTAACTGCTGTACATCCACACTTTTCCATGTAACCAATTTTGAGTGTCTTTTTTTATTTGTCTGTGAAACTTCATCAGGCTTTATCTTGTGCAGGTTTGACATGTTGGCTTTATTTGACTTTTCTAATGCTTTACAAATGCTTCATATCTTCAGAGTCAGGTTTTGTTTAATTTTAAACAACATGGCAGAATATATCCTGAAAATAATTTTGTCAAACATATTGAAGGTTTATAACTGATAAATGATATTGAATTGATAATACTCAAGTTGCCAGTTATTTGCTAGGATGTCAACAGTTTATTACTAAGTAACAAAATGCCTAAGAAATACAAAAGTCTAACAAATTTACAATTGTAAAATTTTCCATTTTTTCTCTCAAAGGCACTTTGGTTCTTGTTCAGATGGATAATTTCATCAAATTAACTCCACTAATTTACTATACTTGAAAAGTCTTTTAGAAAAATAACTCAGCATCTGAAATTGTGGGTGTTTACAACATTCATTTTTTCAGCATAACAGAAATTGCAGCAACCTATTTCAATTTTCTCTGCCCTAGATTCAGGAAATGATGCAAAGTTAATTTCTGCTTGAAATGCTCAGAAATATGGCATCTTGGAAAAGGAAATTTTCCAGACCTGAGACTGGTCTGAGGATATGACTACTCATACTTTTGTCTGGCTCAAAATACAGGTAAGAGTTTCTTTGAAAAGTAATTTAAAATAATGTTTTACTTTTTAAATGGCAAAACCATGCTCAGAATCATTCCAATTCTTCTCATACTTAAATGAAACACCCACGTAACAGACTATCCCATCCACTATTTTAATGAGATCTAAATCTGTCAAGGATTGTCAACACTCATCAGCGTGAATATTCTGAGGACTTGTAGGTGCAAAAAAAGTTAATTTTTTTAGACAAAAGCAGTATTAATAATACAATATAGTTCATAAACATTGACTGGTACTCATTATCAGAAAGGGCAGCTGGAAAAAAATCATTTTACATTTGAATCTTCAGGACATTGGTAGAATCCAGACCAGTACAAAATAATGAGCTTGCTTACCGTTGCTGTGTGGGAAAAGAGAAGAGGAGCTAGAGGTGATACTGCAGGAATAAAACAGACTAAGTAGGCATGACAGGAGTATGGGGGCTAAATGTAATGACAGGAACTTCATAACACATTCTCATAAGAGTGACAGGAAAAGCAAAGGAGGCGAACAGCACTCTGCCAAAAGCATCTATTCAAATGCTGAAATACTGAAGGATAATTTTTGGTAGGACATGCATGGCTAAACTGCTGGCTTATAAAAAAAGAAGGATAATTGAGAATTACAGGAAGGAGGGTACTAAAGACTGGAGATCATGAGCACAAAACAGGGAAGATTAAGCAATCATAGTCTAAGTTGCAAAAGCATATATTAAGTACTCCCTAGAGGCACTTATTTGATTAAAGTACTTTTAAAACAGTCTCAGAAATTAAGAAGAATTTTAAATCTTGTGTTTCAGTTCCTTTCTCTCAACTCTGAGCATAAATATACATATGTTGTAAATAATTCGGGCACAGCTTTATATTCATCATAATGTATGCCAAACTGTGCTCTTTGGATTACTCCCAGAAGTGACCACCTCATTAATCCAGAATCTTTCTTCAAATCCTTCAGTGCTGAGGATGGTGTCAGAAGAGAATATGAGCTTAACATAAAGTAAGGGAGACCTGGCCAGGTATTTTCAGTCACACATTGAGTTCCTACCTCCTCAGATGAAAACTAGGGAAGGTGTGTCTTGGGTTCCACCAGGACACCCCAGGACTCCGGCATGCAGTACAAATAAATCTGATATAGGGATGAGACACTGCATGAGCTTTCCAGCTATCCTTAGATCCAAGGTAACAGCACAGAAAACAGCAAAGGCTTTGTCCAGAGATGGCCATCTAAATGCAAGGCCAGGATGAGAAAAGAGATTACATGGAGCTGGAAGGGTTCACTGAAGCAAAGGTGTTGCTTGTTAAGAGTATCCTGTTTAGGAAGGCAAGTTACCTTCTGCCAGCTGGCATTTTCCAGCACTTTCTTTAATCAAAGAAAGTTTGACCAAGTTTGCTGTTACATGAAGACTAGAGTATATTGTGTAGAGAAATACTGCACTTAATGAAGTGCTGGTACTTATATCTGTAAATATCTAAGGAAAGTGTAAATATTTGAGGTCTAGAATCAATTTGTCATGGTTTAACCCCAGCTGGCAACTAAGCACCATGCCACCACTCACACCCTCACCCCCAGCAGGATGTGGGCGAGAACTGGAAGAGTAAAAGTGAGAAAACTTTTGCGTTGAGACAAAGTAATTTGAATAGGTAAAGGAAAGACCATGCACACAAGCAAAGCAAAAAAAATGGAACTCATTCACCCCTTCCTATGGGCAGGCAGGTGTTCAGCCACCTCCAGGAAAGCTGGGCTCCATCACGCCTAATGGTGACTTGGGAAGACAAACACTATCACTCCAAATGTCATCCCCTTCCTCCTCCTTCCCCCAGCTTTATATTATTGAACATGGTGCCATATGGTCTGAAATATCCCTTTGGTCAGTGGGGGACACCTGTCCCAACTGTGTCCTCTCCCAATTCCTTGTGTGCCCCCAGCCTCCTGTCTGGCAGGATGGGGTGAGGCAAGCCCTGTCCAGCAACAACCAAAACATCCTGGTGTTATCCTTTCCAGCACAAACCCAAAATGTAGCCCCATACCAGCTACTGTGAAGATAAACTCTACCCCAGCCAAAACCAGCACACCAGTGCAAATTTCAAAGATTTAATTTCAAACATGACCAAAAAAACCCAGTTGTGTTTTGTGCTCTCTGCACTAAGTTGAAAGAAAATTTAGTCTCTGAACTGTGGATTTTACAAAGATTGTCTGTGTGTTGACAGAAGAAAACCCTCAATTGAGCAAAATGTGAGGTTTTATGCAGAGTGAAACTTTTACAGCAGTTTGTTGTATTATGGAACTTTGTAACACAACTTTCACCTTGAGAGATACAAAAGTCTGTAGGCATTTCCTCTCAGACATTGTGTTCTGAGCAAGCACAGTGCTTTTTTGTGGCCAGATATTGAGGACAAGAGTTAAGGGGTACATCCACATCCAGATGCTTCTCCCATGCAAGGAACTGTGTGAGGGTTTGACATTGGTTAGTGACCCTGCTCCAGACACCATCCCCCAAATCCCCAGCAATAAGGCAACTGCATGGCTTAGGGGATTGGTAATCTGATACCTCACCTCCAGGTCATCGTAGGGCTCTGGTTCAAGAGCAGCAAGGCTTTGGAATGACTTAAATGCCATTGCATATTTATTTGGAGTCATGCATGGAGAAGAGAACATATGATTTCTGTGTGACAAGCAGTAGATGTCCACATACAGATATAAACATTCTGACAGTTGCCAGCCTGCTTAAAAGATTTGAATGACTGAATATCAGCCTAACAGAGAATGATTTCCTAATAACAGAATTGTGTTTTGCTTTAATACTGCATGTGTAGTAAAAGCATCATGGTTTTAATATATATATTTGTACATTTTTATATTATTTCTTTTACATTTATATATATTTATATTTTATACATAAATGTATATTTACTTACATTATGTAACTGAGAGAGACTAAAGCCTGTGTTTAACCCTCCCTCTTCTTCTCTCCAGGTTGTAAAAGACTTTGAAAAGTGGTTTTGAATAGTACTGGAGGCAATCCAAAGCCAAATTTAATTTGAATTTTCTGTCTTGGCTGATACAAATTCAACAAGAGTGAAAATATGTTCTGTAGGTCTTTTAGGCACTTTTACTATATAGGATGAACTGTAAGTGCAGAATTTGAAACTTCAGCACATCCTTAATGAGGATACAACTGAAATAAAACTACTTCCAAGGTCAGTATTAACCTAATACTTCTGGAGTCGGACTTCACGGCCCATGTGTGAGAAGAAAAAAGGTAGATGATGCTCGCTGTTGAGGAATCAGGGCAGGCAGGCATAATGGCCAAACAGAAACATGAATCCTTGTCCAATGTGCTGTCCTTGGCGGTTCCAGCAGAGAGAGGGGCTGGCTGGCAGAACAGCCTGTCCATTGGCCCGTACTGCCTCCCAGTGGGCATCAGCTTCCTCTCTCTCGGGATAAAACACAGGGGAGTTAAAACTCCTGCTACAGAAGCCATTGTCCTTGGATAGCTAATGGGAGAGTTCACTCAGATTTCAGGTATCTAAACACAAAATTACAAAGCTCTTGCTCGTCTTCCAAGGATGTAGCTCTCTATGAAATCATGGATGCGTGGTTTACCTTTACTTACAGCTTTGAGCAGAACATACACCTCCATATGAAAAAAATCCCCAAATCTGGTTTTGGCAGGCAGCCTTACAAATCATCATACCAGCTTGCACGCAGAGGGCTCTGTCCCCACCACTCTCAGCTCTGAAGAGCAGCAGCAGAGCAGTATCACATCCCATGGCTGTACCTTCCATGCAGTGCTATAAGTAACGTTTTTTTCCTTCTCACTTTTCTTGAGTGTGCTTAGAGCAACAGCACAGGACATTAAAAAGGGATGCCAAGAATGAAACAACATAAGAGCACTGTTTGCTGCAGTAAGGTCTCCACTAAGGAGTGAAGGGAGAGTTGGGGAGATGCTTCTATACTTCTTTGACAGCCTACTAACCTTCACAGTTTACAGCCCCAACCTGCCTTTTCCTTCTGGCTCAGCAAGCCAGGGGATCTTTTCAAAGCTAGGCACCTCAACCCTCTAACATCCTTCCCAGCCCTGTGCAGATGTTGTTATCTACCTGAAAACAGTCAGCCCTTGTGTTGGGATATTTGTGTGGTTGCTGCAACTGCAGACAGGGAGGGGGCTTTGGGGGAAACATTTCTCTGCTCCTGCGGAAGTCACAGGGCTGTGCAAACACTTGTAATGATAAGAGCTGTTGCTCATGCCTTAAACACTGCATTTGTCTAAGTCTCCTACCTTGATCTTACAGAATGAGGAAGAAAAAAAAAAAAAAAAAAAAGACATCACACAACACTATAACATAAGTTATATGAATAAACAAAGACTTTTGTGTCTAGGTGTGTCCAGCTACAAAGGTCACTTAGGTGTGGGTGTTTTTTTTTCCTCCAAAGTTATCCTGTTCAAGGTGTAATATCCTGTTTCATTTCTGCAGTCCTTATCATTGAAAGTTAATGTTCAAGATCCATGGATCTGAAACCCTCCCAGTGCACATAAGAAATAGAACTAAAAACACTGGAGCAAGGGGATAGTACTGAATACACAGAAAAGACAAAAGTACTATTACATTGGAAGCGATGCAAGAACAGCACTGGTTGTTTGGAGAGCTTACATTATCGGTTTCTGTGTGTGTGCGTGCGCATGTGACATTCCTTCAAGGAAGGAAATAGGATGCCTAACTTTTAGCGCAGAAAATTAGTAACAACACACAAGCTGCGGGGCTGATAGCATCTCTGTAATCTTGTACTTAATCTGCTATCCCCAAGAAAAATCTGTTGACTTTCCAGTTCTACTCTGCCCAGGCTGCACACAACAATCAACGGGCCTGCGTTACCCTACGCCTATATGCCAACCCCTGAAGTTAAACGTTTGCACCTGAATTTTTACAAACCGGTGCCCAAGCAGCGCTGCCCAGCCAAGCGGGAAAGCGCAGCCCGCACTAGAGGTGCGGTGCCGCTGCCCTTTGCCGGGGCTGCAGCGCGGTGCGGGCGGAGCAGGTGCAGGAGCGCACGCCCGGCGCGGTGCGGGGCGGGGGCAGAGCGAGCGGCGGCCCGGGGCGAGGCGCTGCCGCCCGGTGCGGGGCGGCCACGTGGAACCGCGCGGCTCCCGCAGCGGCCGCTTCCTGCTCCGCATCGCCCCGGCCGCTGCGCCCGGCGGGGAGGCGAGCGCGCAGCCCGCAGCCTACCGGGGCGGCGCGGGGGAGAGAGCGAAAAGAGGGGGGAGGAAGAGGGAAAAAAAAAAAAAAGAAAGTTTGTACGTGCGGCGGCGGCGAGAGGACAGCCTCCGCAGGCGGGCGGCTGCCGGAGAGCAGCGGCGGCCGCGGGAGGCGGGGGAGCGGCGGCGGGGCCGCGCCGTGCGGTGCCGCGGGGGGCGGAAGGCGGCCGGTGCGCGGGGCCGGGCGCTGCGTGCGCGGCGGCGGGAGGCAGAGGGCGGGCGGGAGGATGCGGCTGAAGCTGGGCTTCCTGCTGCGCGCCGTGCTGCTGGCGGGCAGCTTCTTGGGGCTGCTGCTGCTCTGGTCCTCGCTGTCGACCCGCGCCGAGGAGCCGGATCTCCCGGGACGGACGCGGGTGAGTGCGCGGGCGCGACGGAGCGGGTGGCGGGGCCGCCGCCCGGGATGTGACCGGCGGCGGCTGCGGGCGGGCGGGGGGCGGCTGCCCGGGCTGCGGCCTGCGGAGCCTTGCAGGCCCGAGAGGGGAGCGCGGAGCGGCGGGGCCAGCGCCATCCGGCCCCCGGAGCCGGCGTCCCTGCCCGGCCGGCGGCGCGCCCTGGGCGCCCGGGGCTGCCGCGTTCCGAGGGGGCCCGGCCGGCCGAGCCCGGCCCAGGTCCGGTCCGGTCCGGTCCGCGCCGCCCGCCCGGCTCGGGGCCGCCGCAGCCCCCCCGGCCGCGGCGCGGTGCTGCGGGCAGCGTCCCGCCCGGGCCCTTCCCGCCCCGGGACCTCCCCGCCGCCGTGCCCCGCGCCCCCGAAACGCGAGGGACGGCTCCGCTTCGGGGCTTTTCCATCCCGGGATAACCCCGCCGGAGTGCCCTGCGCGGGCGTCCTGCAAAGGTCCCCCAGAGCTCCAGCAAAGGGTGCAGGTGTCCCTCGCCAGCTCACCTGGCTGCCGCGGACAGGCTTCCCCACGCCTTACTGACCGCAGGCAGGTTTGGCCAAGGAGAAGCAGCAGATCAGGGAGTTTAAGAGCAGCGTGCGGAAAGCCAAAAGGCGCTGGATTTACCCGGTGCAGGTCTCCCATGCCGAAGCGATGGGAGCACAGGTGACACGCGAGGTGGGCAGCGCTTCAGCTGACTTCCAGAAATGCTTCAGGAGGTCAGGCGAACAAATCTGCAGTATCAGTCTTGCCGTGGCCTTGTATTAGTCGGGTGAAAATAATCTGACCCTTTGACACTAGGGTCTTAGAAGGAGTCAAAGTAATTCTTCCGTTTTCCCCAGATGTTTTAGAGCTCAGGGACATAACTGGACTTAAGGAGATCTGCTTGAAGTAAGATTAGTGAAGATTAAAATAATCTTGGTAAAGTCATAAAATTTTCCAGTGATTATCTTAAAAAGGGATCTTTTATTATGTGTTCACTAATGATCTTGGACTTCTCTAGCAAGCTGCTTTGGATAATTGTGTAAGGCTAGTGAGTTGACAGAACTCTTGTTTTTGAAAACTGGAAATGATTTTGGACTCCTGCAGCAGATGCTCTGTCTTCTGAAGCTGTTACAGTTTGCTGTATCTTGGCAGTTACTGCTGAGATAATAGGCCATAGCGGTTTTTTTGAAGATAAGCAGTTTATTAAGTGGTGAAGTTTCTGTAATCTGTTCTTCAAGACACAACGTGAGATTTTCTGTGTGTGGAAAATTCTTCAGGAATTTATTCGTGTACCTCCGAAGAAAATGTCAGGCAGTAGACATTTTGCATCAAAACTGGTCAAATTACTTTTCCTGCTCAGGAAAGGACTGTGAACAGCCATTCAAAGTGACAGTCTCAGGGGGGAAAAAAATTGTGGTTGCGTTGCTGTGTAGAGCAGTGACCATCTTCAGGTGCTTATTGTGGGGTGACCACTGAAGTGTTGTAGCCCTGGTGTTCATGTGCTGTATCAGCGTACTCAAGTGCTGTAATGCATCATGCTGTCCTTACTCATGAGCCTAAAGCCTTTTGCTCAGAGACTTTTGAGCTGAGCCCTTGTGTCCACTTCCATTCACATATCAGATCTAGTTCAGAAGTCTTTTCTAACTCATTTTGTGTACCAGTAAAGGAATTGCAAGAGTTGTTACAGTCCTGCCCCCGATAAAGCAACATTCTCTCTTGGTTACCTGGTCTTGGCCTGAGGAGGAAATATCCATGACAGCCATCTCAGGAAATAATTCAGTCTTTGTTGAGGACAAATACAATTACATTAAGGAAACACTGTTAAAGATGAAATCTAAACAGTGTCTGATTCATTAGCTACATCAGCTGTTTACTTGCCTTTGTGATATATGTGAGAATAACA
Organism: Erithacus rubecula; assembly: GCF_903797595.1. Lineage (NCBI taxonomy): Eukaryota > Metazoa > Chordata > Aves > Passeriformes > Muscicapidae > Erithacus > Erithacus rubecula. The sequence goes on along the minus strand of NC_136687.1, from coordinate 34,393,743 downwards.
CATGCTGCTTCATCATTTTCTGAGAAACTTTATTGTTATTACTAAATTCATGTTTTGGATTGGAGTGCTTTCCACCATAGAAGCTGCTCAGGTAGGGGATATGAGTTATGAAATGGGAATGACTGTGTTTCCTACTAGCAGTGCTCTGGCAAGCTGGGAAGCTGTCAGAGCCCAGGAATATGTCCAGGGGTTAGGACCTGCGTGCCCTGCATTGTGTTAGGAGAGGCAGAGCTGACCCCCTGAGCTGAGCTTGTGTCTTGGAGTGCTCCCTGCACCACCTGGGAACAGTGTGTGCCTTGGTACAGTTTCAGCACAAGGGAAGTAGGAGTTTAATCTCAGCTGCTTCTCAGAAATGCAGTGGTGTGCTCTTTGTTCAGTCGTAGAAATGTGTGTGTTCCCTCTCTTGTCAGTTGCCCAAAAGTTTGTTAAGCTAAAGATGACACATAAATAAATCTTCCCGTACAACAGCCTTCTCCCTTTTCTTATACTAAAAACTCTAACCAGCAAATATGAAATTCCTTGTCAAACAGTACCAGCTTAAAATAGAATTTTGCTTTTTAGCTAGCTTCAGGCACTACCCTTTTCCTCTCTGCATTGTAACCCTGAGCACTTCTTAATAAAAGAATGCTTCTTAAAGCATTAAGAATGCAAAGATGAAAAGATCTGCTGTGTTGTTCTTTTTTATGTTTATAATCTTCAATGTTTTCCTGCTCACAACAGCAGACAATAGGTAATACAGAAGAACTTTTAGAGCTATAAATATGTACCTTTAAAAATATCCTTTCAAATATTGTGTTACCCTTTCTTTTCCTGATTTAATAGGTTTCAGAGGTCTTTAGGAATGTAAAAATGATTAATGTACCGAGAGTTTTCAAAACAAAAATGAAAGTGGAGAAGTGGCTGTTTAGGAAGGAAATGAGAACAAAGTGGTGGTGACAGTAATACAGATAGTTGGAGATAATGCCTTTCTTTCCAGTGGAGGACTCTGGCTGATGCATATGCAGAAGTTGGGAGGACAGAGCTGTTCTCTGGGTAACCTCACTTGGAACTTCCTCCATTTGAGGAAAAAGTGCTTGTGGGATTTGGAGTGAGAGATTAAGTATTCTTTTTTCATTATCTGAAACATCTAAAGACAATAAACTAACTCTGGTCTTTAAGAACTTTCGGTTTTCAATCTAAATCAAATCGTAACAAGGAAAATATATTAAGGTCTGTTCTCAGACACATCTTTTGTATAAGTAAAGATATCTGCTATGTGATAGTAAGGATTGCAGGGCTGCCAAATATTTAGGCAGGAACTCTGTTTATGGCTGTGAGAAAAAATCAGGTAGAATCATTGATTTGATTGCCACATTGTGTCTTTTGGAGGCTTTCTGATACCTTCTGGTCTTCTGGATCAAGGGGTCACAGTTCTGGAGCCAGTGGGAGATGAGTGAGAATCACAGAATATGCTGAGTTGGAAGGAACCCATCAGGATCATGGATCCCAGCTCCTGGCCCTGCACAGGACACCTCAGGACTCACACCATGTGCCAATCACACTACTGAGGCCATTCATCCTAACAAGATTGCTGTAGGGATCCCAGCTACAGGGTTTGTTGTTCTCCAGCGAGATGTGTTGCTAATGATCAGCCTCAGAGGTACAGCCTTAAAGCTGCTGTTGTCAAGGAGTAGGTAGTACAGCAGGCAGAACCAATGGGCTGAAACAGTAAAGAAAGATTCGTTACTGAAAAGTTGAAAGCTTATTTAAAGGAGTAAATGTGCTGTAAGTCAACTTTACAAATCTGACCAATTACAAATTACCCCTTTCATTTGTCTTTATGAAGGACAGTAAGGGTGTCCAGTGTATTCCTAGGGTCCAGAGGGAGTTTAGTAAAATAGTAAAAGATTTACCGAAAATGTGTGCCCGACCTTGCACAAGACAGAAATGTAGTGATGAGATTGCTAACCCACAAAATACATTCCATAGTCTGTCCTGTTCACAGGTGTAATGAGGAGAATTTCCTGAAAATTTGGCACAGGTTGCTTGGCCTTTTATCTGGGAACCTCATGCTTCAGATTTGAAGCATTACAGTAAAATCAGCATTTTCCCTAGCCACTACACCTGAGCCACCAATGGACTTGCCATATACTGAAGGCATTTAATTTTCTGTGTCTGTAAGTGACGTGATTTTACTGGGATTTTGTTGAGATCTTATTTGTTTATCAGTACTTCTCAGACTTCCTGGACAGTGTTGCAAGGGTTTTTTCAAAGTGTACATGAGTAGCTGGACAACAACTGTCCCCTTGCTCCTACCCTGAAAGTGTGCACATCTCGGGTACCAGATGTGCTTAACAGGAGCTTGTGAGTCCAGTCTCCCACCCTTAGACATTTACACTCCCATCTCCCTGCCAAGGCAGCTAACTGTCCTTGCTGCCAGATGTCATGGCAGCTGTGCCAGAGTGATGGAAGAGTGGGTGCCCTTGGATAGGGAAGAGAGGCTTTGCTGAGTGTCCTGGTCAAGAGGCAGTTCTAGTACATCCCTCTGATTCAGGAAACCAGATGATGATCTTGCAGCTGAGGCTGTGGGCCTCCACCAACTGCCAAGTTTAAACATTACAATTCCCACATGGCCAATAGAAGGTGGAGAGTTTATGATGTGGAGGCAGAAGCTTCAGGAAAAAAAAAAAAAAAAAGAAGGAGTAAAAGCTGAATGGACATTTTCTGAGCTTTCTGGTGACACCCATTCTCCCTCACTTTAGGAACTGCTAATATCCTGTATACCTTGGCTTGTTTATCCATGAGATCTTAATGACAAGTTGCAGACTGAACCTGAAGTGTTATTGTGGTTTAAATTAGATTCTTTGTGTGGAAATCCCAGAGGAAATTGTTCATTTTCCCTTAAGGAGCAAGTGTGCTTAGAACAAAAACTGAGACACAGGAATTTGCAGTTGATATCATTACTGGAGGAAAGGCAGGAATTGAAATAAGATAAAAACTCTGATGTAAAAGGGACAGTTGTGTTCAGTAGTGGAGAGATTCAAGTTTTCTGAACTTGTTAAAAATATGATGCATGGTGGTACATAAGTGATTAAAGGACAAAATAATCTCTCTCCAATTGCTTTGTATAGTTATCAATACATTGGTCACTTTTTAAACTGGTTTGCCTTTCTGTTATTGCGTGACACCAACAGAAAGGGCACTGCTACTCTGGTGTTATCTGAAAGCTGAGCACAATCATTCATCACCTGGGTTTGAAAAGCTCTGTACAGGTGCAGGGCTAAACATAGCCACAAGCTGTAATAAGTGCTGCTTCTCATATGAAATTAACACCTTGCCAGACTTCTCATGCTCAACAAGTTTGGTTTGAAGGCTGTGTGCAGTGAGGTAATGAGCTTGCTATAGTCAAAGTATTGCTGTTGTAGAAAGTAACCATCGCTTCTTACAGTAATCTTCTGTGTTGCTAGCACAAAAATAGGCAAAATGTTTTGAGATATTAAATGATAATTTTTAAATATGTGCTTTTATCTAAATTTGCTTTGAAAAAGCTTGTAAAAATCTGTCACCCTTAGGAGAGTATAAAAACCCCAATCCCTATCATATAAAAAGTTAAATTGTTTGCAAAGTGCTTCCAGTTATATTGCAGAATCAATGACCACAGAGCAAATAATGTGAAGAAAAGGGGGGGGGGGGAAGAAAGCCTAATGATACCTACAATTTAATATACATATATACATTATATTAAAAAATTATTGAACTCTCTTATCATTCAAAAACCCTTGTATTAAGTTAGGTAAAGAACTCATTATCTCAAGACTGTTAATTATGTATATTTCTACTTTTCTTTAAAAGGCAGTTTTGCACTATTTTTATGTATGTGACAAGATTCTTTTTGTCCTATTTTAGCCCCAAGTGTTACCATTTGTGAATAATGTAAAAGAACTGAACAGCTGAAAAATCAGAGATCTTAAGCTAAGACTGGAATTTGCTTTTCAAGAATCCCATTGCAGGAGAGGAGGGATCTAGGGTATCCAGGGAACGTTTGGCAGGATCCTCAGCATAGGATGAAAGGTGACTCTGCGCACTTAGGTAAGATAATGCAACAAAAACATAGCAATTGTGTTTGTTTTGGGGAATCACACAGATGAAACTATTAATCTGTTGCAGTACCTAATGAATAAACTTGTGAGTAACACCACAGAAATTGGGATCAACACCATGGACTGGGTAGGCTGTAATTTGTGGTTTTGGGGGAAAGAAACAAAAAGAAGTGGCAATTTGTGCTGCTTAGGGGCCAAATAGTGGGCATTGAAAATAGCATGTAATAAATTCCTCTTTTAAATAAAATTCTGTGTAATAGTTAACTCTCAGTTTTAAAGCTGGTAAATATAGATGGCTAAGCTGAAGTAGTAGAAATTCTGATGATAGTAAATTTTGTTATTGCAAAGGACTCATTGGGTCATCAGGAGGACAGCATTATACAGAAGTACATTAGTAGATTTTTCTCCACATGGCTGAGCAGCATTCACCTTCCCTAACCCAAGCTCAGCAGAGTTAAAATTGCTTGTATTGAGCTGACGTTCTCTAATGAAAAATGACAGCGTCTTTGTCCTATTTTTGTCAGATATTAAATCAGCATTACGGGAGACTGCCAAGTGGAAATAGGGCAGGATAAGCTGTAACATTAATAGGTTTGACTTCTACCTTGGGGGGGCTGGGAGGATGCTTTTTACAGTAACTAGGCCATATCATCTGAGAGGTCTTTAAGTCTGGCAACAGTTGCATTTAATTACTAGATTTACTGTGTAAGCATGGAAAACAAATGTCTGCTCTCAACGATTAGTTTAAAATTAGCAACATAGAATCACAGAGTATTCTGAGTTGGAAGGGACACACAAGGATGATGAGTCCAACTCCCACCCCTGCACAGCACTGTCCCTGAGGGTCACACCATGTGCCTGGGAGCACTGTCCAAACTCTTCTTGAATTCTGTCAGGTTTGGTGCTGTGGCCTCTTCCCTGGGGAGCCTGTTCCAGTGCCCAGACACCCTCTGGGTGAGGAACCTTTTCCTGATATCCAACCCAAACCTCCCCTGAGACAGCATCAGACCATTCCCTCGAGTCCTGTCACTGTCACCATGAGCCCAGATCAGTGCCTGCCCCTCCTCTTCCCCTCCTGAGGAAGATGTAATTGCAGTGAGGTCTCCTCTCAGTCTCTTCCAGGCTGAACACACCAAGTGCCCTCAGCTATTCACCATACAGCTTCCCTTGAAGACCCTTTAACACTTTTGTGGCTGTCCTTTGGATCTTCTCTAATAGTTTAATATCTTTCTTGTGTTTCAGTGCCCAAAACTGGGCACAATATTCAAGGTGAGGCCACTCTAGTGCAGAGCAGAGCGGGACAGTCCCCTCCCTAGCCCTTGGTGTGCCCAGTGCTCCCCAGGCCAGTGTTCTGGAATAAATGCAGTGCAGGGAGCTGTGTGCTGCTGCAGCTGGAGCTGCAGGCTGGGCTCTGGGTGGCAGAGGTACCCCAGGCAAGGGGCTGTGAGCGTGGATCCTGTGTATAGCAAAGGGACCAGGTCACCGGGCACTGGGAGGCACAGCAGGAGGCTGTACATACATCAAGCTGTGCCCCAGCCAGGTGAATGTTTTGTTTCCAGCTGTGAATGTTTTGTCCAGATGGACACTGAGATGGTATCTAAAGCTTTAGTGAAATCCTAAAAGGTTACATTGACTGGCTTCCCTTGATCAACTACTTGGGTTACCTTGTCATAAAAGGAAATCAAATTTGGCAAGCAGGGTTTTGCCTCATGAAGTAGTGTTGCTGTGACCAATGACTGTCTTGTCTTTCACACTTTTTCAATACCTCCCAGAATAATCTCCACAACTTTACCCCTCACTGAAATGAGACTGGCGGGCCTGTGGTTTGTAGGCCTTTTTTGAAAATTGGAACTTTGTTAACCAACTTTCAGTCAACTGGGATATCTACAGATCCCAACACCTTTCAAAAATCACCCAGAGAGGCCTTGAGATGACATAGCCAGGTCTTTATTTATTCTTGGATGAATCCCATCAGGCCCCATAAATTTATATGGATCCAGCTGGAGCAGCAGATTCTTCAGAACTTCAGGGTCTACTGGGACTTCAGTATTTTCACAGCCAGGGTAGTCCATCATTGGTGTTGAAGACAGAGGCAAAGAAATCATTAATCATCTCCAGCTTCTTCAGTATCCCTGCCTGTGAGGTGACCATCCTCATTCTCTAACAGGCTGATGCCACTTCTGCACTGCCTTTTGATAATGTATTTTAAAGAAATCATTTTATTGTCTCCCACAGTTCTGATCAATTTCAACTCCAGTTGAGCTCATGCTGGTCAAAAGTCCACCCCCTAACAGTTTTCTTTAATGTTTTTGTGAATCAAAGGGAACTGTGCTTTATGGCAGATTAGGATTTATCAGTTTAATTGTAGCCTCCTCCTCTGTGAAGGAGATTGTGGGGAAGATTTGTGCTTTTGTGGAAAAAGACTATTTTGTTGTTAATAGCTATACAGAGATGTGGTAGAGAAAGCTGATACTTGCATTCTACCTTTGTTTTTCAAACAAGCATGCTTATTGTGTTTCCTTTGCTTGGAATCAAATAATTTGGAAATATTTGCTTAATCTTTGAAATATCATTTGAATTGGCAGGTCTGAAATTTGAAAAAACTCAAAACAGTGTGAACTGTTTTTGAGACAGGTTGATGCTTTCCTTCCAGGTGCATTTTTTAGCACAGAATTCCTATTTTCTGAAAACCCGTGGATTTCCCATGTGGGAATAAAATATTTTTCTTACCAGGCTCCATACAGATATTATTCCTGAAAATGACTACTTTTGTAATAAGAGATGATGCTTTAAAAATATTTATATTAATCAGGAAGTAAGCATGCTTCTTCCTACATAAGCATGCCTCTATGCAAGAGAACAAATTGCTCTTTTATTTTTTCTCTCTATTATAATAAACTAATTGTTTGCTGCTCTATGGTAGCATGTACTTCTTTTAAGTTTCTCTTACCATGTCTTCTTGAATCCCTCATTCTAATCCTTGAATGCCATAACATTTTTTAGTATTGCTCTTGCTTTCCTAGGCTGCAGTGTATTTTTCTTTGATTTCCTTCTGGAACCTTCAGTTGCAGATAGCAGCAGTCAGCACTGATGTGTGAACCTCTGAGCAGCAGGAGAGAATTGAAGGAAGGTAAAAGGTAGAAACAGTATACTGGTTGACATGCTGTTTACATGTGGAAAACTTGCTTTACAGGTGACAGTCTCAAAATATAATTGTTAGTGAAATTGCAGCATGAGCAGATGGTGTTCAGCCCACAAAGTTTCATACTTATTTTTGTTGTCTTTTAAGAAATTGGCAATGAAAATGGCTCAGCAAAAACTGTTCTGCCTTGAGTTGATCTTTTTAATAAGGCAGAAAGGTATTACTCTAAATACTGTGTTATAGAAAAAAATACAATAATTTAAAGGAAATCAAATATTTCAGTCTTTTTCAAGCATTTTTGCCACAGTTTGGGGATTAAAATTTGCTTTGGTTTTTACCTGCAGTAAAACATTTTCTTTTTAAGCATTAATAAATGAATAAAGGGCCAAAGCATAACATCCCTTTTTATTTCTCCATCCCTGTCTTTATGGTTTTGAGATGTTGAGGCATTGTCTTTCTTTTCAGTTATTTAATAAGAATTTGAGCTATGGCAGAGGAAGTATTTACCATTTTAAATTTGCTGTAGAAAATGTCTCGTTTGTAATAATGTTTTGAAGTAAAACCTTAGAAAAGTAACCAAGCTGCCTCTTTTAAAAAGTTCCCTTTTTTTCCTATTGAGGAAGGAGGATCAAGAAAGACAGTATTAAGATAGTGGGTTCTTCAGAGAAAATTAATTGTTCTCTGCACGCTCTAGTCTTGAAGTAAGTTTTGCTACACTCTCAGTTAAATGAGGCCTTGAAGTCAGCTCTTCAAGGCTTGTAATATATTGCTTTTATTGGACTGCTTCCCCTGCTCTGGCTCTGCTATTCCATCTCCCACAGTGTTATTCTAACATTTCAAAGTCTATGAGAAGCCTTAAACCACAGCTATGAGATATATTGGTTTTTTCTCACCTCTTCCATGTATTCCACCTCTATTTCCCTCCCCTCTCTGAAGTGTGTTCTGCCCGTACAAAGCCAAGACCTTCAGTAGTGATGGTATGAAAAGAGTATCTCAGTATGTGTATGCAGTAGGTGGGTTTTGTTGTTTGCTTCTTTTGATGGAATATGAGATTCTAGCCATGGTAAATGTATCACCCACTTCTAATCACAGAGTTCTTAGCCAAGAGCCCTCAAATACAGAAGGATGCTTCATGGGTTTCCTGCACCTCAGCTCTTGCTGGTGAGTGGTAAGAATCTCCTGCTGCTTTTGGATAGCTTTCTGGAGATCTTCAGCTCCAAATTCTGATATTCAGTTGATTTAAGTAAGGTACTCTACAGCATGAGATTTACCAAGTTAGTAAAGAGGTCTCAAGTACTCTCTGTAGAGGTGTTCCAGCCCTGGTTATCTGAAGCATGACTGTGATTTAGTTGCTTGGATGTATATGTGTGATCTTGGTGAGTCTTCTATCCTTCATTGTGTTTATTTAAATACTTGCCTATTTTTTTTTGCTTATGTAAACTCTACAGGAAAGTTTGGCCTAAGAAAGACCAAGAAATGTTAACCTGACAGTGAGGCTGAAGCTCTTTGAGCAGGTCCACATATAATGTCATCCTTCAGGACCATCTGAAAACCATCCTCAAGGAGAGCAGCTGTCCATGATACTGGGACAAGACTTTGATGCCAAACTTGGGGGGAATGGTTACTCTGGCCCAGCTTTGGCAGTGGATGATGAGACCCTTGGGTGCTCATTGACAGAGCAGTGAGTAGGTGTCCAAAGTGTCTAAGTCATCACCATTATTCTGTGTAGAGAAACAATGAGGGAGAAATCTCTGCAAGATGCAGAGTTTCTGTCTTAGAGAGCAGACTTACCTTTTGCATGAATAGGCACATCAGTCACCTCTCAGGGAGTTAACAAGTTTTGCTCCCATTATTATCTTCTACCACAACTGGTGATGACAGGGGAGTTGTCAAGCTGTTGTGATAAAAGGGAGCAGACTGCCAGGATAGTTCATGTAGCTTTTAATCTTTGTGTATGCCTGAGGGGCCTTGGGAAAAGAGGATGGCAGGGAGCAGGCTGGATTAATTTTTCTGGATGAAATGGATATGTCCTGGGGGTTGGCCTACTTTAAAAATAATTAGAATTCTTTGAAATCTGTTGTCCTTGAGCACACTTCATCTGTCCTACGTCCCCTTTTCTCTGATTCTCATATGCCTAGATCTTGTGGTTGAGAGATGCCCTGTGCCTCTTTGGAGGCATTTGTTTTGATAATATTTCCCAGGGGTGTATAATTTCTGAATCAAAGCTGACTGGCATGTGTGTGTGTGGTGAAATGCACACAGGGACTGCAGGTAATCAGAGGTACTCAGTTATGATTTTGCTCTTAAGCCGAGAACAGAGAGGCTGCTCAATTTACAGTGAGGTGTGTGAGACACTGATTCTCAGTTCTTAACATTTATATTTACTGGAAACAATGATGTGGTTTTCTTCTTTAAAATAAGCTTTAAAAAATTATCCTGCATGTTTGCATCAGGTGACAAAGGTATGGTTGGGTCCTTGCAAGGAGCCTTGATGGTGATCGTTGGTTGACTGCAGCCAGCACAAGCCCATGTTAGTGTAGTGAGATGCATTTATCTTGCTTATATCTTGGTTATTTCATGGTTTTATTCCAATCTCATTCTCAGCTAAAGGATGAAGATCTTATTTAGTCTATTTCTTTCCTTGGGGTTTTTTTAATCATTTGTTCTTTGTGGGAATTTGGGGAGTTAATAGGCTTATTCTCACAACCCCCTGTTGAACAGCTTAAGAATTTTCTTGTGTTGCAGTAAGGTATTAAGTGATGCATATCTGGAAGTGAGGAAGAAAGATAAATGGTCAGACTTCTCCTCTTGACTTTATAATAGTTTGGGCAATATATCTTCCAGCGGGTTTGTCACAGGATTATAACATGCTAAGGATTTTGTGTGAAAAGTAAGTTTTCATTTTAAACTCTACAATTCATGTCTTTGATTAAAGAAGACCTCACAGCCTTAAACATTAAGCACCAAAATTTATACTTGTAGACTTGGCCAGTTAGCATTGCTGCAAAGGAGGGGCAGATTGAACAGGTTTTTGAACAGGTTTTATCTTGTATCATATTTGCAAGAAATTATTCTGTGCTGATAGCTTGTCAAAATACTGTTTGCAATCTAATCCCAGCAATCATAATTTTCCAGGAATGGCTTCACAGCTGTTAATTTTTATGAAACAGACAGAACTTTCATCTCTAATTTGGTTTATCTACCAACCATAATGTACTATTTAATGTCACCAAAGGTATGATGTTGCAACCAGAATTCATTATAATTTTTAGGTTGATGCTTTAAAAATATATTTTATTAGCATTACAAAATAATCTTGACTCTGATACCTTAAAATGTTCGTTGATAAGAGTGCTTTTGCATGTCAGAAATAATTGTTCAGTTTTTTCATTGTTTTACTCTCCAAGCTGAGATTTCTTTATTGCAGAGAACCATATTTTTTATATATTTAACTAAAATACATGGGCATTTATTTTAAAGCCAAGTATTACTGATGAGGAAGTTAAGAATTCTGATAGTCTTAGTCACTTTGGTTTTATATGTGGAAACTTTTCAGCAGTGTATATTTAGTAGATCTATTCATAGCCTTACACCAAACCCCAGCAACTTTCCTGCAGGAAGTCCATTTTCTGCCCTACATGCATTTATTAATTCTGTCATGCCTCAATGTTACTTAACTGATTTTATACTGTATGGTCTATAGCATTCAAATAAACTTTAAACTACATGAAAAAGACCAGTTTGGGCAACTCAAATGTTTTGTGACTGATGCTGATATTACCCAGTGCATGTTAATATCCATTATGTTCCTTTACTTTAATATGTTTACTTTAAAATTTTGGTTTCTTAACTTATTTTGTCTGCAGACTGAAGGCATACCAGCACTAGGCTGACACATTCCTTAATACCCTTTCTTATCTAGCTGTAATGGCATAAAAGATTGGATACAGGAGTGAGAAAGTACATGGAAGGGAGTTCTGCCTGACATTTGGGTGCACTTTCTAAGGAAAGGATAGCTTTGGACACTTAGAAATACATATTCAAATCATCATGCTGTGAAAAGTCACCAATTCTATATGTATATTGTAATAGAAACTCTATTGAGACTCAGAACTTCCCTGAAAAGCAAGAAGGGCTCTCTCCTCCTGGAGAGCAACTGCTGGTTATGCACATCTTCCCTCTCCTCCATGAATATAAGAATGTGCAGCTCCCTCCTTAGTACTGTAGTAAGAAAGAAAATAATCCTTTGTTTTTCGATTAGTTTTGAAAGAAGAAAGGGGGATTCATATTACTAAGAATGTTTAAGAGGAGCATAACTTGTTGTGTAGAGCATAACGGTGTTCCTGCATTACCACAGTGCCACAGGAATCCCTGGGAGAGCAGTTGTGGGCTCATGGGAAGAGGAGCAGCATCCCATGGGGAAGTGAACAGACCACTCAAAATAATCTGTTTTACTGTTGTGGGCTTCTCCTAGTTGGGTTATGTCTGATACAGGGTTTGGGTGGGGTGGCTCAGTAAACCACACTACTGGGCAAGTCCTTTTTTTTTTTCCTGATGCTCACAATACACCATGAATATGTGACCCCAAATGCATTAGGGACATGAGTGTGCTGCGTTTTGTGCCTCCTATTTCTCAGCACAGCAAGTGGGTTTCCTCCAAATTTTCAAGGAGAAGAACTTTGTTGTTGTTTGTTTTGTTCACAAGAACCATAGAATGGTTTGGATGGAAGTGACTTTAAAAATCATCTGGTACCAACCTTCCTGCCACAGGAAGGGACACCTTCCACAGGACCAGTTTGCTCAAAGTCCCATCTAATCCAGCCTTCAACTCTTCCAGGGATGGGGCATCCACAGCTTCTCTGGGCAGCCTGTTCCAGTGCCTCACCATCTTCACAGTAAAGAATTAATTCCCCATATCTAATTTAAACCGACCCTCCCTCAGTAAAGTCCCTCAGACTTTAGGAAGTCTGCTCTAAGGCCATCCCAAGGCTTTCTCTTTTCCAGGCTGAACAGTCCCAAGTGTCTCAGCTTGCCTTCACAGGAGAGATACTCCATCCCTCAATTCATTTGGCTTGCTCATGCAGCTCTGTGGGTGGGGAGTCCTTGATCCAGCTCAGCATGCAGCTGTAAAGGTGCTCAAGTTGGCACGCAGGCAGGACAAAAATGCATGGTTAGAAGTAAACTAACTGCAAAAATGTAGCCATCCCACTCCATAACATCAGCCTGAAATATCCAGAACCTATCAGACAAAGGTTTGAATCCAAAACAAATTAGCAAAAACAAAAATTTAAAGGCAGCTCATCTGCAGCAGCTAAAAAATTCAGTTTTCATAAATCTTCTGCAACAACTAAGTGCATCTTGTAATTCATATTTCTGCTGTTCCACAGTTCTCATTGCAGCAGAGATGGAAAATATCCCCTTCGGGTTTTGCAGTATATCTGCAGTGATGAGAAGATAAACATCTCTGTAATGCATCAGTGTTGACATTCACAAGCCTTCCAAACTTTGACTTTTAAATCAAATGGAAAAGTTAGCTTTGAGCCTCTTCCCTCTGTAGGAAGAATGGGCAAGTGATTTTTTTTTTTTTCTTTGCCATATCTTATATAAATCTGACATCCTTTACAAATCTACAGTTGCCATACTGTCAGGAATTATAGAACTGGAAGTGCAATATTAAGCAAAAGGAAAATATGCTATTTCCAGGTGATACAGAATGTCTGAAGCAACAGCAAATGCATAGAGTTATGGAGTTCATGTTCTGTTTAAATTATTAAAAATGGAATGTGGCCTGGTAGCTTATTTTAAGATGTTATCTTTTTAATTGAAATGAAATGAAAAGTGAGAAGTTCCAGGTTTTGGTGGAATTTTTGCACTGCTTGTTTGGGTTTGTTTATTTATATCATTTACTGGAAATGTTTAATCCAATAGTGAATCAATCTGGTTTTTTCCACTTTAACTTACAAGATTTGTCCATGTCTATATCAAATAATAAAGTAATGTATTGACAAAATGTTGATTTGGATAACTTGCATATGACAGTTTTAAACAGAGCATATATACTTCTTATGTTGTGCTGCTGACATTTGTGTGTAAGAACTTCTCAAAAGAAAGCACATCATCCCAAAAGGCAACTGATTATTGGCAGCAATAATTTCAGCATGCTTGACAACCATGGGAATGCAGGGTCTCTTAGAGAAGAAGCTCTTTTATATTGTTTTTCCTTACCATTTTCACTATAAGTTTTGCAGGTTATTGAACAGTAGCAAAACACAGTGGATTTTTGTGTGTGTTGTGTATTTTGATTAGAGTATCATCCTTGTGGATTTTGGTTTCTTTTGCTGATTCTGTTTTGATGTACAGTAAACAATTTTGTAGTGTTTGCTGTCCTGTCCTAGTACATTTGCCAGTTCATCCTTCTGTCGTATTTGGTGCCTGATGTATGTAGGTTCTCTCTTATATTGGAGATTGAAATGCTGACAGTTTTCTTCTTTTGCAGTTCTTTCTCCTGGGAGGCACTGTCTCACTCCCCAGTCAGACTAAAGTATGAACTGCCTTACTGACTCTTAATTTTCCAGCTGCAGGCCAGATTTTGCTGTGTTAGAGACAACAGGCTCTCTTTCCCAGGGACTGCAGAGGGCTTTTGAATTGAGTTTTCTGACAGGCTTTAACAAAATTGTCTTTGTTAGAAGTTAAATTGCAAGGCTAGCATGTAAAGGTCTTGATTCAGTGAGCTGCGTTTCAATTTAAACACCCATTTAATGAACTGGATAGATCATAAGTAGACTTTGTAATGTCTCTTCTGTGTTAGATGCAGTAAGTGAAGGGCAGTTTCCATAAATGCAGTTATTAGCAGCCCTGTTTGAAACCCACAAGCAGTGTACATGCCTGGGGCTTGTGGAAGTCACTCCAGATGGAAACAGCATTACTGGGGCGATTATACCCTGAGGAAAGGCTTGCTGTCATTTTGAGATCAATTTTTAGCCAATGTTCCATTCTCAGTATTTACATGGAGAGTTTGAATCACCAGAAGTTCAGATTTCATAACAAAAATGCTAACAAGAAGTAAACATTTGTTGAAAAGATTGTGTTGCTTCAGAGAAATGCCTGTTGCTGTGCTGGCTGGATGGTGAGAGTATTCTGCAGACAGAGGCACCATGCTGACAAAACTGGCTTCCATTTTTTCCAAGCAAGAAGGAACCTCTTGTTCCATTTTTTGTGTGTGTTGTACACCCATTAATTTGAACAGTGGAATGCTACACTCCCACTGCTGAAGAGTCAGTGCAGATGGGACAATGCTGTTCACTTGCATCTGCCCCAGGTGTGTGGTCAGAAATGCCAGCTATAGTGTACCTGAGCTGGAAGCACAAAGGTCATGTTAAAAGTCTTTTCAGGCTCCACTAAATGTAAGGAGGTCCCTCAAAAGATGTTCAAGGCTAGAAGTTAATCCTTGGTGCCATGTTAAGAGAAGGCAGTGGGATGTCAGTTCCTGGCATTGACTTGAAGAGTAATGTTTTAATCATTAGTCTCATACAATTTCAAGTTTATATGGTGGCACCAGCATGGATCATCTGCACTAACAGAGTAAATGTCAGGGCAGTCTGTTTCTTGAAGTTCAGGTGCAGCGTGTCTGCCTTTCTCATTGGCCCTGTGATCTCAAGGTGCCCACACTGGCTTCCACACACCAAATAAAATATACTGCATGGCAAGTGCAGAGGAATGTGCAAAGATGGAAACACAGTGGAGAACAGGCTGGTTTAGTGGAGCCCTTGTAAGGAAGTGTGTGGATTATATCACAGCATTCTTGCTGGCCATCTAAAAGATTCAGATACCCTGGCTGTGCTAGCACATCATGTGGCTTCTAAAGCAAAGCTACAAGATAGATTTTTATATTCATGATGTTTACCTCAATATCACTAGCTGTATGTGTCACAGAAAGTATAGTCTATTTACCAAGATTGATTTATCTGTTCAGTAAATTGGTTTTTATTAATTTAGTGTTGCTGCAGATTTTTTTTCCCTTTTTATGCTTCAAATGCATGTACTGTATTGATTTTTTGGTTTTTTGGGGTTTTTTTAGTATTTGGTACAGATAAGAACTTATCTGACCTCAATGGTTCAGTAGACTGTAACTAATTTATTGGCAAATAGCACACACATTATGCTATGTAGGAAAGACCAGGAATGAAGGGCCAAGGAAAGATGAGATCAAATTGCAGAGAGCACAACTGATCACAAGTTATTTCCCTTCTCTTGTCTAGTCAAGCAGTACACAAGGTAATTACATAAATACTCTGAATTTTTGAAATCTTTTGGGAGTTCAGATGAAAGTTGCAGAAGCACGTTTTAGGCTGTATGTATAATTTGCATAAAATGCAGTTTTTGGCTTTAGCTGGCTGTTTCATTGAAGAAACTTTCAAAATGGTAGGGTTGATCAAATTCTATAAAGCAATTTAAATAAGAAGACAGAAATAGACTGTGGTAAAGCTTGAGAATGGTGACAATATTTCATGATAAATGAAAATCTCATCATGCTCTTTGCTCCTTAATAGCCAGAAATATGAAATGAGATTGACGTATCTGTCTTTAAAAATTGAGGCAGACAAGATATAGCACAGAAAGCAACATCCCTTGATCAAGCATGTCCATTAGTGATGGATTTATTGTATTGTAAATGTCATCTACTTGCTGTGTTATATAAAAGAAATGCATGGTTTTTAAACATCCATCTGTCCCAGATGATTGAGAAACAAGAATGAAGTTCCTCTGCAGGTTTGAACCAGTGCAGTGTTCACAGCTGATGCCTGGAGAGTCAGAAAAGCTGGCATCAGCCACTTAGAACATGACAATTGATGACAGTTTTTGTTTCTTTCTGAGGCTTTTTCTGAAAAGTAATAGAAGTTGGATTTTTATCTGTAGTAAAGTTATGGATTATAATTGTAACTCTTTTAATTTAAAGTGAATTCTTGTGTTGTGGTGTAAGCCCAGCCAGCAGCCAAGCCCCACACAGGCACTTGGCCACTCTCACACCAGTGGGATCAGGGAGAGGATCAGATCAGTAAAAGTGATAAAACTCCTGTATTTACCTGCTTATCTCTACAGCTGAAAACTGAATTACTTAAATTTTGCTGGTTTCAGTCTAAAACAAACAGTTTTTGCCTATTTCTTTCTTCAGTTTTTGGAGAACATTGCTAAAATGGGATTGGTCTTGGTGAAAATAAAAGCTTTGCTCCTTCCTACTCTGCTGTGTAACAATGCTGTGGAAAAGCATTGAAAGGAAAAGGAGAATAATTTTTCCTTTTTGGAAGGAAATTAAGCTGGACAGAGAACATCTTAGAAGTTCTTAAAAATTCCTAACATCCATATGAATAAACATGACTTCTATTTTTAAGATCTCGTTGAAACATATGCATAAAATGAAGGATAGTCTTAGAGTGAAACAGAATGTGGAAGGAACAATGACTCAACTAGAAAGGTCACAAGCTTCATTTAATGTTGTAATGTAGTGATGAGAACAAATTTTGTATTGAAATTCTTGAGTGATGCTGTATTTTAAGCCTTTTCACCTTGGAGGGCACAGCTTCCCAGGAAAAAAAAAGGATGAAGAAGGTTTTAGGGATGGGAAGGAGGTGTTTGTTATTGCTGAACTATTAAGAGCTGTGGAAAAAAGTTCTTAGCAGTTGTAGCTAAGTGTAAGTGTAAATGTAGCTCAGTAACACTGCATGTAAAGCAAGCACTGAGACCAGCTGCTGGGCACAGAAGACAAAGGTGGTGGAGCTGAAGATCACAGAGTGCAGGAGTAATTGAGAAATGAGAAATTACCAGAGGAAACATCTGAGTGACAGAGGTGTTAGTGTTCTGGATTGTGGCACTATTGCAGTGAACTATTTTGTTCTCGTGTCATTGTCTTCTCTCCATTTGATTGCAAAATCTGCAGGAATTGTTTGCCAGGCACTTGTGGCAGCACTAGAATAATACTGTAGAAAGGGTTAGACTACATGAATTGGTATATACTACATTGCTAAGACTCCAATGCAACACTGTTTTCAGATATTCAGGCTCTTTTTCCTCTTAATTTTTATTAATCCATAAAGTTGCATATCTACATTACGAAAAAAGTCCCCTTCTGCTAGCCTCTTATTACAGTGCAAAGACAGTAAAAAAATCCAATGCATTTTTTTAATGAAGAGGGTAAGGAATACTCTGAGTCATGAAGACCTGAAATCTGGAGGCCCTTTTACATCTTACAGTCAGCTCAGCATAGATGTCTTATGCAATTGTCCATTTTGTTCTTAATACTCCTTATTTTTCCAGTTAAGTGTTCATAAAATTCCTCTAAAACAGAAAGCTTGTGGACAGTTGTCTAAATATGGTATGTTTCTCTTTTTTTTTTGCTTGCATCATAGGCCAGAAAGGTGTTATTCAAAGTTATTAGTTATTCAAAGAATTGTGAAGCAATTTGCTATAGCTCAAGTGTGCTTCTGATGAAGCATTGTTTTCAAAATGTGATTGTGTTGCTCCAAGCCACATAGCCCTGTGCAAATGTGGTACTCTTAATCACTTGGAGGAGGGAGACAGGATAAAAATATCCTGCATTTTGTGCCATCATTTCTACAGTCCATTTTTCAGAAGAGACTTCCTGATATTTAGCTTACGCCTGGAAGACAGAGTTGGAAAAATGTCTTGCCTTTACCTTCTGCCCTTCTCAAATAGGGTAAGCAATGGCATCATCTTCATCAAAGCATTGTAAACAAAACTGGAATTTTGAGAGAAATTAAAAGGAGAACAGAAGGTGGCATTTGAACTAAATACATAGCAGTAAATGTTTACACAAATGAGTGATGATAATATTGGTTAGGGCCACTAGAATTCTGAGTATTTGGAGATTTCCCATAGCCTTCATCTGCTTGAACATTTCTCTGGAGTTGACTGTGTTCCTACAAGCCATTTTCAGGAACTTTTTTTTTAGAAATGCATTGTTCATCTGCTGCTTTACTCCTGTGATACCTGCAGCAGCTGGTACATGAGCTTCAGGAGCAAGTCACCTTGCTGATCCTCTTGTGCAACAAGACACCCTCCAGGTTGAGAGGTTGAAAGATAATTATTTGAATTATGTTTTTTAAGTGAAAACTTAACTTTTTGGTCAATAAGTGTTGGCCTTTCTGTGCATAGATGCAACTTCACATCTCCTAAGACTTGATGCAGAGAGTGGCTTCAGGAAAAGAAGGAAAAGTGAAATTGATTGGGTCCTTAGTGTCTCTGCTGTCAAGACTAGACAAGAAACTATACTTGATCTTGGAAAGGTCAAAGTCTGATGGGCTTTGCTTACCTGGTACAGATTTTCTCTCTGTCTGCAGTAGAACTCTACCCCAGAGCTTGGGGCTCCCCTTCTCTTTGGCCTCTGCATTGGGCTTGGCTGTTACCATAACTATATTCTGAACAACTAAAATACAATAAAATGCCAAATGGCTGGATTTAGCATGAAATAAGTCAACTGGCATACAAATTAGTTTGTTTTTTTTTTTTTTTTAATTTGTGTGGAGTCTCATCTGTGGTGTAGTAACCCATACAGTATATTTACCATATGGTAAACGTAGCTAACAGGTGATGTTTTGTTGGCTTGGAGCTCTGAGTCACTGTAGTCTCTGTTTAAGAATGAATTAATGTGGGTGATACTCTACAGAAGTTCAAAGTTGAAATACCATGCTAAATACATGCTAATGACAAAGTAGGCTGCATTATACAGAAATGCATTTATCTGCTGGGCAGAGAAAGAAGGAAGGTTATGGATGCTTGAAAAGCTGTTGGTGGCAGACTGTTCTACAGTCACTGGGTCAGCTGGTGGTTTATTAAATCAGTCTTAAGTGCTAAACCTAAACTGAGTTACCTTGTGTCATGTGCAGTATTTGTCTCTCCTTGATTTGTGTCAGGAAGAGGGCCAGGATCAGAGCAGGCAGGTCTCTTGTGGTCTCTGGTTCCTTGAGGATCAGACAAATTGCACCTGGGTACAACAAAGAAAGCCATTTAATTAGCATGGAGCAAAAAACACATCAGAAAAGATGCAGTCTGTGGGGAACTACTTGCTTTTATGCTTCTTTGTGTTCTGTCCTACTTGATAGAAGCTAGGCTGGATTGGGCTTTGAGCAACCTGGTACAGTAGATGGTGCCTATGGCAGGGGGTTTAGAAATGAGAGATCTTTGAGGTTCCTTCCAACCCAAACCATTCTGTGTTTCTATGATTAATTCAGCTTTCTTCTACTGAAAATGTTGATTGGTCTAGTTGTAATAAACTTGCAATAAATTCTTGTTATTCTGAGTTTAAAGTTTTTCTGTCATCTTCAGTGTGCTGTCTGTAAGGAGAGGATTTAAGAAACTTTGGATCAGACTTCTGTTTTATCAAGGGTCTTCTAACAACGTTTCTGTTATTCTGCAGCAAGCTGCTGCAAATACAATTTTGTGTTCTTTTTATTGCACAGGTTGCTAGTACCAACATGTTTTCATTTCTAGAGCGTGGGAGAGACTAAAATATATCCCCTTAGGTAAAGCAGCAGCTTCATTTAGGATTCAGTTTAAGAATATTTCTGTTACTTGGAAGTGATTGTAATCTTAATGATAAGAGACTATTTTGCTTCCTTCAAAACTAGCCTTAGGTTACAAAATCAAGGACAGATTCGTTTGATATCAGTTTATTCAGGTATTTATCTGAGACTTTCTATTTTAGATCTCATTAATTACTATCCAGATTACATGGTAGTCTCCATAGCCACAAGGAGAGGTACTTTGAAAGGTACAAAGGGAGTAGGTTTAGATCAGATATTAGAGAAAAAATCTTTCCTGTGAAGTTGGTGAGGCACTGGAACAGGTTGTCCAGGAAAGTTGTGGACGCCCCATTCCTGTAGGTATTCAAGGCCAGGTTGGATATAGTTCTAGGCAACCTGGTCTAGTGGAAAGTGCCCTGCCTGTAGAAAGAGGACTGGAACTAGGTGGTCTTCAAGGTCCTCTTTCAACCCAAACTATTCTATAAGTCCACGATCGGTTGTGGTTAACTCTGCAAGGTTCTTAGGCATAAGTGAGGGCTTGGAGTGAAATGGATCTGTGAAGGCTTCTTTAACACACTGTGACTGTTGAACTACAGGTGGGACCAGGGGTAGTGTGACAGGACCAGGAATGGCAGGATAGAATGTGGAAAAAGCTGAGTAAGAGTTGGATCTCAAGCAAGGAGGAAAGAGATTGGTAGGTTTAAGAGCTGGTTCAGTATTCCCCAAGCACTGAGTGCTAGTGAAAAGGAGGACATTAAGACTGCTGTTTTTTACAGTAATTTGTTCTGAAGCACTCAGTGTCTTTATTTTTACTTGCTTGCAGTCAGGCAGAGTCTAATTGTGAAACTGTTTGTGGGACAGGAATTCAAGGAGTGTACTGCACCTCTCCTAAGGAGGCATCATGTAAAATAGGTAAGGTACAAGCCATGTTCTGTCTGTCACTTTTTGTACTCTTAAATTTCCCTGAAGGTGAGAGAGTGAAGTTAGCATGTTTTGGGTGACCAATGGCATCCCTTGTAAGAGACTCAATCTGGCACAAAGCACTCTGGCCAGGTCTCTGGGTAGTCTCTGCTTTCAGTGAAGTTATCTGAACTTCCCAAGGTAAAGGAACTTGTCATTCTGGACCAGAAGCATATGAATGTGACAATTGCATTTGTGGAAAATCCAGACTCCAGGAGAGACATATCCAGCAGTAAATTCTGGGGGAGTTAGAGTCATTGGAATAGAGAGTGAGGAGCAGGGACAGAGGGTAGAGTGATGCAAGTTGAAAGAGCAGTTGTGGCAGGATTGCATTACTTTGCATGAGTTTTAAATGATACATGCACAGCAGGACCAGAGGGGATGACAGAAGCATCGTTAGCTCCACTTGCAATGAGAGATAATATCACAACAGAACAATTTCATCTAAATGGAATGCTTAGATGGGTATCATACTGGCATCCAGGTTTGGATACATCTTTAAACCAGGTGTTCTGAAGTAAACAGGTGAAACTCAGATTGATTATGTTCTCTTTTGCTAGGCAAATAACCAGGGAATCAGGTTATTTCTGCTGAAAATAAGTATTCTTCCTTCTTCCATAGGATTTGTTACTTGTGGGCCATAGCTTAATGCCAGTTTCTGTGCCTGGAGAGTGACCTTGTGAAATGCTGGCTGCAGACCATGGCAGTGTGCAGCATTAGCTTGGTCACTGTCCCAGATGAATGCTTCTGCCATGACAGAGTAGATGGTATCCAATAAGACAGCAAGAGCTAGTTGGTCTTTTTGCCCAGGGAGCAACCATTCAAAAACTGGAATAAAGTTGATGAACTAAGCCTTATCTTCCTCAGTGTCTTTCTTGAAATTACAGGTTCAAACACCAGCAGAGATTCTCTGATGTTAGTGAATATTGTTAGTTTTTAGACTCATTATTAGATAACAAGAGGTTGTTTTTATCCATTAGTTGGCATCAGTGATACAGAGGTTCATGTGCATTAAATGCAAGTCACTCAGAACTTGAATGCTAAATTCTGCCAAACTCCTTCATTACAGCAGAACATTAAGCTGTTACCAAATTCACACATCTACAAGCAGTTCCTCTCCTTTACTATGTGCCCTTCTTGTTTTTGGACATGCCACTTTTCCTCAAGCAATACTCTCCTATCTCAGAAATGTCAATTATTAAATAGAATAAAACTGTTGATCTGACTCCCCACTAAATTGTTTCACCTTGGCTAGCACAGGTAATCTGGGGTCTCAAAAGTGCTGCTACTTTGTTATTCTCTCAGTGGGCTGAGTCAATATTCATGGCTGTGGTCTGCTGATACTGAAAACTCAGTAACTTCTGTACTGTAGAAGTATATGTACCAGTGATTGTCCTGTTCTGCCTTTTCACATAGGAAATAAGGAGTGAGTGGGAAAGGGATTTCACCCAATGCTGATGACTAGCAGTTTTATTACAGGTATCTATTTCTGGCAAAACTGTTTCCTCTCAAAGAGCTACTTGGGAATCTGAAAGAAAAATAACTAGTTGTATAAGAGATGGTGCAGGGCAATGAGTAGTGTATCACATGTCAATCAGCTTGATAGATGCTGTGAAATCTAGGAAACAGGTGAAGGAGAGAGTTACCCTGCTTTTTTTTTTTTTTAAATTAAGTTTCAAAAGAAGAAATAAAAAACAACCCACAAGGTTTTATTTGCCATTCCTCAGATATAGGTGGGAGTACAAAATACATCAGTATAAAAGTACTGCTCAACACTCATTTCTCCAAAGCTCCTTGTGGCCCTTGCACCTCATTTACACTTCAGGGTTACATATTTTTTAGTGAGTAGAACACTTATATATACACCTAAATATGCATATAATGTAATGCTTGCTTGTTATACCATCAAAAATCTTTTTAGTTATTTGGACTTTGTGATTCATAAATGGCTTCTGACCAAGTATCATGTTGAAGACTCCAAAAAATAACATATATGGTTGTTGTCTAGTAGGATTAGATTACTTGCTCTTTGGAGATGCCATCACAGCAATGTGTTTGTGGTATAAAGCTGTACAGTTGTAGTAGTTTTGTGTACCAAAATTTATTCCAGGATGGTGCATAAGTATTGGTCTTGTTCAAAATTGTTCTATTTCCCCTAGGATATTTAAGGGGGCAGAAATCTACTATGGAGAGATAGCACTTACTGCATAATAGATTTTTGTATTGTCAGTATACATCCAAATTGAGGGCAACTGTGAACATGAAAATATAACTTAGAGATTTGCATTTTCCTGAAACTGCTGGTGATGAACACCATCAGCAGCATGGTTTCTCTCTTGGGTTGCACAAAGCATGCAATGGAGGGATTTAGCAATCTGATAGTTTTACAAACCATGCGTTTTTAAACTTGAAAAGTTTTCTCTAACTTAGTGTCAAATTGTATTTATCTCTGTGTTTCTGCAGTTCTCATAAATTATTTGTTCTAATTTTCCACAAGTTTAAAAGTTACTGTCGGAGCTACTGGGCATGTAAGCATGTATTCCATCACCTGTGGAGTGCCTCTGAAATACACTGAGAGGAGTCTAGCAGGATGGAGGCTGTTCTGCCCAGGCACTGTGACAGCAAATGGCCCTTTCAAGCCAGATGGCCTGAATGTCATTGCTCATATGTCACAAGAGCTCTCATGGTCCAACTTCAGCCTTAGTTTGAGTCAACAGGGTTGTCTTGTGACAAAACTGTTTGATGGAAGGTTTAGCAAAATATGATTTAGAGGCAGTGCTGCATGTGGAGCTTAAAACAGACTTTTTGTGCAAAAAAATGTAGTGATTGAAAAGGCTTTTTTTTTTTTTTTTTTTTTAAGTGATAGCAGAAGTGCTGTAGCACTTTATCCTTGTTTGAGAAGCTGGATGTTCTTCCATTTGTGTGTGCTTTTGGTCTGCAGCTGGTCCTGCAGTAGGTATAATTTCTAATTGCTGAAAGGGAGGGTACCACAGCAGGGCTGGGAGGTGTGAAGTCTTATGGGATGGAACCCTTTGGGAATCAGACAATCGTGTTGAGGGAATTATTGCTTGTTTTATTGGTTCTGAAGCTCTCAAATGAAAATGCTGAAGCAAATCCACTTTTCTAAAATCAATTTTTTTTTCAGACATTATTTCATAGAGGGTTTTAGGGAGTTCCCAGTCTTGAGCTAGTTACTGAAGAAAAGCAGATTGTGCAACTTTCACATTGGCAGTTTTATTGCCAGTTACAGCTCCAGCCCTCCTACCAGATGACTGATCTTGCACCCTTATTAAGACCTCTCACGGTCTTTCCTTTGTGTAATACTTTGTGTAATTTATAGGCATGTTTTCAAAGGGAAACAGTTATGTTTTCTATACCTTCAGCTGCATTCCTGTGTTCTGCAATAAGGCACCTAATTTGTGAAGTAAAATGACAGTGAATAACCCCCTTTTTTATTTACAAATCAGGTAGTGACTGCATTTATATCACGTCACTGTTTCGGAGACACCCATTACAGTGACTCATACATATTTCCCTAAGGAAAAAAACATTCAAAAATTAAAGAAGCATGAACCAAAGTGAATCTAGAAAGCTGGCAGGAAATTCTAGGTCCAATCTTATGGGGGAAATAATGATATGTGGAAAAAACCCCACATTTTTCTGTATTGTGTTCTTTTTATAAAGATGAAATGAAATTTTGTTGGTTTTGTTATTTGTCTTCAGATGTGAGAGAATTCACAGTTTGCTTTGCTCCTTTCATTTTTGGACAACCTAGAAGTGCTATATTTAGATGTATGTTGTGTTCACTTCTTCTGAGCCCTCCCTTCACTTTGCTGTTACCATATCTTTCAAAGCTTTTAAAATAATTTTTCAGACCATCTTGTTTTGCCACTTTAGAAAGGTTATTGTATTTTATCTTTTTTTATATGCATGCCTTCCAGTTTAACTGTTGTTCTGTGACTACTTTTACCTGAGCCAAACTTGTAATCAGCGAGGAACACTGATTAAAAATTCTTTCAGATTTTTGGTATGTCATTAGTTTGGTTTTTTTTCTTTTAAATGGGGTGTGGGTCATAATTCATAAAAGAGAGAGGAAGCCCTAGAAGTTCCTGACTAAGGCATTGTGCTTTATATGATGACTGAAGTAGTTCTTTGATTGTGGTTTGACTTTTCTTTTTTTCCAGACATTATGTGGAAAATCCTTGTCTAATTTATCTGTGGAGAAGTGACCATGCATTTAAACATTGCTAGTTCCTCTTCTTTTCTTTTTTTTTTTTTTTTTTTTTTTTTTTTATGTCCATAAAACGCTGAGATGAAGTTAATGTTCTTCATAGCATCCCATAAGATTGCTGTGTTTTAGATTTGTGCCCAGGGGTAGGGAGGAAGGATTGAGCAGCAGTGTCATGCTGAGCTGCTTGCAGGGGTTAACCCACAACAAATGCTTTCTGTCTTATTTGTCCTCTGTACATAGATATTGGAGGAGTGGGGTCAATGAGTGTGTCTGTGTGTTTGTGTATAATTTCCTTGTTTTATGAAATATTTTTCCAGGCCAGCAAATATGGAATGTATTTAGTACGTAGAAGGGAACTACAGATAAATGCATTATAATGCAAATTGTGCATAACAGTTATAATGAGGCTAAATGTAATAAGGTCATAGTTCTGACAGGAGCAAAATAAACAAATTTCTTTCAGGAGAGTTATGCTTCAGTCGAAGAATTGGCAAAGTGGAAGCTCATAACTGTTTTGTAGGTAATGGAAATGGAATGAAAGGTTATTTTATTCCACACAAACCAGGGGAATAAGAAATTCCTGTCTGATTGAGATTGATGATCCAGGGTGGTGACTGCGTGTGGCAGTGTGTAAACCTGGTTACTTTCTATGCTGCCTTCCCTTTGGACTCTTCCAGCATCTACAGCTGTTCAATTCAAATTTTCAGAAGGTTTCTCACAGCCCTTTTGCAGTCCCCCTCTGGACCTGTCATCCATCACAGTAAACAGTGGGTTTCCATTGGGTTTATCCATGACTTTCATGATTTTTCAAACTTAGTTGTATACCCCTCAGCCATCACATCTCCAAACTGCAGGGTCTTAGAGATGAAAGATGAGTGACCATTCTGGTATTTCATCTCAATATACCTTTTTACCTTCTCCTTGGTTTTGGTTACCCTACTCTGCACTTTCTCTGACTCCTTTTGAGATGTGGAGACCAGAAATAAATATTACACATGAATGCATCAAATTTTATGTAGTCAAAATTATGCTCTCTTTAAGCATCCTTCCTGATGATGCTGGCTGTTTTGTTGGCTTTTATAGCTGCCTCCGCACTCAGTGCAGGAATTAGATGTGAACTGAGAGCTCAGCAGTGTTCTGACAGTCTAGTGGCAAAGCCTTCCTTTTGATTTCTAGGGTGAGATGATACTCTCTTCAAAAGTCCTCTCAGGGCTTTATTTAGATCCATGACAGCCTTCGACTTTCTTGCAAAATATGCCTTTTCACATGCCCTTAAACTTCCCTTTTCTAACACTGACTTTCAAAAAAAGTCCGGAAAAAATGGTGATGGAAGAGCAGAATAATGTAACACTTCTGCATGTTGTATGTCCTCCCTGTTCAAGCTACAGCAAACAGACAACTCAGAAAGTTTCTTGAATAAACTCCTTATTTTAAATTGAAGCCAATCCCGTTGTTACCATGTTAACCTGGAAATATTATATACTGCAATTTTTCTTAATTTCAGAAGGTTTTTTACACAGAATGATGTGAGGAAAATAATGTAATGTAGTAGGAAGTATTATGTGGTTTAATTGAACATGGACATGAGTCAGCATTGTACCCTTGTTGCAGTAAATCAGAGTGCATGATGTGTGGATGCCCTAGAAAGACCTGAGCTGTCTGGAGCTCTGTGTGGTTTCTCCTCCCACACTGCCCCAGCACAGGAGGGCTGTTCACATATGCAGAGGACCTAGCAAAGACCTGCTAGGGAGGCTAAGTTTGGCTGGAAAAAAAGTCTAATGGGGAATCTAATTGCATCTTTTCACCCTAAAAAGTGAAGTTGCAGAGCAAATAGAAATAAAATCTTTTGAGGGTTGCAGGCTGGAAGGATAAGATGCAACATGAGAGACTTCTGCTGATGTATGAGGGGAAAAACCTTTGCTGGGTTAAGCAACTGGAACAGGTTGTCCAAGGAAACTGGGCACAGGAGTGTGACTGGATACAGCCTCTGAGAAACCCCATCTCACTGTGAACCTGCCTTCAGCAGGTTTGAAGGGTGACATCCTCCTAATCTCAAAATTTTGTTTGATTCTGAGACATTGCTAAAATGTGTGTTGTTTCCTACAGATTTCTGAACGATCTAATATTTGTCCTGCTTACAAATAAACAATTCTAGCAGGATATCTGAACCTTCAGCAACATTTCCCTGTCATACTGTTGGACAGGAGTATTGGAAAAAGTTGTGACTGTTTTGGAGTGCTTTCATGGGTGTTGCTGTTGTATTCTGGAGACTTCACACTCAGACACTTCAAAGCCTTTCTGCCTAGTGCCTTCCAAAATCACCCACCCTTGTTCTAACCCCAGCAACCTCACTGGTCACTGTAAATGCTGAGCAGTTTTCAAAATGCCACCCTTTCTTCTCAGGGAGAACTTTAAATCTCTTGGTGTGAAGAGAGGCAGGAGCACGGTGAAGTTGTTTTAAACAAGGCTGCAGGAGATGCCAGTGGCATCTCTTCAGCCCCAGCACTGCCTCGCCAGGCAGGTCTGCCTGTGGCCAGGCAGCTGATCCCATTTCTGCCTGCTGTCCCCAGTGCCATCAGCATCACCCCAGCTGTAAATCAGCTGCTGCAGCAGAGGGAGGAGCTTGGTGAGAGCGAGTTAGGGGGACGGGGAGGTGTGGGGGGAGCAGGGATTTTATGTGGCTGGCAGCTGCCACAGGTGAGTGTGCATTACTCACAGATACAGCACTCTTTCCCAGCTTTTAGCCACCACTGAGACCCTGCAGAGGTCTGAGCCATAGAAACCTCAGGAACACCCCCTGCCCCACAGTGGGATGTCATGCTGTGGACTATGGCACTGTTTTCCTCCATGTCACCCTCTCCTTCATAAAACACTCTGTCAGTGCTCCTTGCACATGAGTTTGAACTGCAGCTCAAACTACATTCAGGTGAACATGTCCTACATGGGTGTTTGGGAAGGCTTTGGGCATTTGGTCATTTCCAGGACCAACTCACCAAGGTAAGTGTGGACAACAGCTGGTTATGTTCTTCAGCAGTCAGTAGCTTTAGTAAAAAGTGTTCTTTAAGCCCCTCAATAGACTTCTCCATACTTGCTAGACATATATTTAGTACCAACTCTTAGTGCATTATGCTACTGGATGTAGGTAAATAAAGGATCATCAGCTGATATCTTCTGTTTCTCTCTGTGTCCATATAGGATGACAAAGAAGCCAACAGACCCTTGCCAAACAAAGGAGACCATGGACTAGGAAATGAGAAGTTCAAACCTGTGGTACCTTGGCCTCATGTTGAAGGTGTGGAAGTGGACTTGGAATCCATTCGAAGGAAAAATAAGGCGAAAAATGAACTAAATCATCCTGGTGTTGACAACAAGCAGCAAAACATCATCCAGAGGCAGTATCTCACATTTAAACCTCAGACATCTGTATACCCAGACCCTGTGTTACGACCTGGAGTCCTTGGCAATTTTGAACCCAAAGAGCCTGAGCCTCATGGAGTTGTTGGTGGCCCTGGAGAGGAAGCGAAGCCATATGTTTTGGGACCAGATTACAAAGAATCCGTTCAGGCCAGCATTAAAGAGTTTGGGTTTAATATGGTGGCAAGTGATATGATCTCACTAGACCGGAGCGTTAACGACTTGCGTCAAGAGGAGTAAGCAAACCTTTGTTTTCTTTAAGTTCTGTTTTCATGGGATTCAGTTATTTGCTCTCCATATATCTGAATTGATGCTTAAAACATTATTTATTAGGCCACTTAAAGGTTTTTGTACTGAAGGCATGAGTGCTGTACTATACCATGTTAATGCTGTTGCAATGATTCCTCCCATGAATACTTAAGCTGTAGTGGTTTATCTCTGAAGTCATCTGTTTTAGTGTCTAATTGAATGTATTTGCATGTTCCATGTCTAGCCATAGTCTTCATTGTCATATCTTTTCTCCATAACTTCTTAAAATTTGTCTTCAAGAAGAAAGGATTATCTTTACTAGGCGTCCCTATGCTAATTAGTTTGTTCAGTTTTGATTTACCCTGGTGCTTTTAAAATGGACTATAAATACAGAACAGAAACAAGGAAATACTGTTCTCTTTAGATAACACTGCCTAATTACCTGCAGTAACAGAAGTATGGATCTACCATGGTGATGGCTGGAGTAGTCTTGCAACAGTTTCTCACAGCATTTGCCCTGAAGAGGAAAGCAATCTTAGAAAAAACATTTATTTACTTGCTGAAAGGGTGTGTAGTTTGTTGTGGGAAAATTCTGGAAAGTTACTAGCATTTGCTCAAGAATTGCTGGCAGGTTTACACAGTCTCTTCTGAGTTCTGATATATGTTGTAGCCAATTTTGCACTCAGGTTAACCTGCATTTGATATAATTTTCCTTGTTAACTATCAGCTAGGGACAGGTTTCTGAGCAAACTGATTAAATGGTAGGTAGGGTATTTTTAAGTCAGTGTTTTGGTTGGGGTTTTGTGGGCAGTGTATGAAGTTAGATATGATGTTAAGTACTTTGCAGGTTTCATTTCCCCCTCATCCCCACCAATGGAGCTATGCTGATCCCTGGACTGGGTGCCAGTCTCTGGGCTGTGTGTTGCAGATGTGGTAAATAATCTGTTGGTGGTTCACTGGTTACTGGGGCTCTGCTCTGGCCTTCTATGGTGGGTGTTTTTTTCATTTTGCAAGGTAGGAGAGAACTGGTCAGCTGTGGGTCTGACTCACAGCCATGCATGTGCAGCTGCTTGAATTTGCTGTGTGGTGTGCACTCAGTGAAAGCAACTGAAGCACACGGAGTGCAGCATTTCACTTCTTCATGCTGTGTTCCTCAGGTGACTTACTAAAGGTTTCCACTTGCTGGCAGTCAGAGGAGAGGACCATGCCCGTCTGCTGCAGGGGGAAGGAAGTGACAGCTGTCCTGGGGGTTCACTTTGTTTTTCTTTCTTTGCTGTGCTCATAAGTCAGTCCTTCATACTAAAGAGAGTTCTCTGAAAGGGAAGAAATGTTCTGGGTAACCTGGTTAGGTCAGCATTTTCTTTTTGGAGGTTATTCCCTAGATACTTCTGCTTCGGCATTTCTTAACTCTTTAAGGACAGCAAAGCAGAGGTGACAAGGTGCAGGTGGGACTGGGCTGCCTCTGCCCAGGTGAGTTGCTGTATCTTGGCAGCAGAATTCAAGTACTCCCTCCCCTTCATTTTTACTCAAGGTGAAGGGCATCAGAGTGCATACAGTATCTCTCAAATAGTTCCACACATGTAACTTCCTGAAGTATTTTTGGCATAATCTCACAATTTGTCTTCTGTTCTGAAAGATATTTATAAATAGATATTCCCAAAAAATAATAAAATACTTTGAGGAAGAGGAGGGACAGCCATGAAAAGATTAATTTTAGAAACTGTTTCCTTCGTGGAGGTCAAAGCCAGCAGCTCAAATCAGTATTTAATGATTTAATGTTCTAAGCAACCAAACAGAACAACATGAAAAAAAAGTGTGAACAAAAGGTACCTTTCAGACAACATTATATCCCTTTATTTTTTGTATTGAATACTTGGGATGCTTGCAATTGCCTAAGTAGGTTGAAGGTTTTTAGCTTCTGCCTGTCTCCTGGGAATGGAAGTGAGAGGAAGCAGTGTGAGATTGCTGATACTGCTGTATGCTTTCAGGCTCCCACAAGCTCACTTTCCTGCTTGCTCTCCAGCACCAGAGAGAAATGCAGCAAAAGGTAGCAGATTACCTATTGGATGCACCATTTATTTTCCTCCCACTGTTCTGTTTAAAAAGACATTTATGGCTGATAAGGCCACTCAACATTGATTTTAATCCTACCAAAGAGCAATATAGTAATTTTGTTGTTGTTGTTAATAGTATCTTGGCATTGCTAATTGAGGAAGATCTTTCTGGTAAAGACTGAATTATTTGTTCATGGATAGGTAGACCTCTCTTTCTTCAAGCATCAGAATTTTGAAGCATTACCCTGTTCAGTCAGGTTTGCTCAGTGAAGTATGCCAAATGCTTTCCCAGGCTGTGCAGCAGGAGTGAAATAGTGCTGCAAGAACTGTCTCTCTCAGCTTAAAAGCCATGTAGCCTCAGGGCTTGTCCCTGCTGGAGAGAGAAGAGGAAAGAAATGCCAGTAAAGGGAGATTTAATTCTGCTATGTTTGGATTTGACTTTGTAGTCTGACATGTTGCCAGGATCATTTGCCAGCTGCCTGTATTGATTCAGTAGGAACTTGCTGGTAATTCTGGGCAGTCTCAGCTGCTGTAAAAAGCCTTAATTCCTGCTGTATCCTGTAGAGAGGAATGACTCTGGATGGTGTGTTGAAGTTTTTTGTCAGGTACATTAGAATATTTCTGTTTTGCTAGTACCACATATGCTTGGCTTATGGATTTTAACCAATATATGTCACTGTTGATGCTCAGCACTTGTGCTGACATACAACAAGTCATAAATTCGGTTTAAAAAATCAAGAATGTATGGGGATATGTAAAAGTCAGTGTACACAATTTAGAAGATGGCTCATCTCACTGCAGTCTTTCAGCACTCTGCAAGAGGGCCAGGGGGAACATAAATTGGATTATGGTAGAGAAATACCTGTTTTCCACCTCATTTCTAGCAGCAAAGAAATAGAGGAGGCTTAGCAAACCCTGCCTAAAGTTCTGTACAGTAGCTGGAAGAAATTTTTTCTTTAAACTTGGTAATTTTTACATTTTTTTATCTATTTTTATCATCCTGATAGGTGGCAGCCCCTTAAGAGCAGTCATTTATACTGGATTTTGCACATTATCCTTGCTCCTTGCAGATCTGCAATAAAATTAATGTTAGCTGTTGGGAAGAATTATATTAATTTAATTGCTCCCTGAATTCTATGTTTTGGGTTTTTTTTGTATTCAGGGGTCTGCACAGAGGTAGAGCTGAAGTAAAAATAGAGTGATAAATTTTCTGGATTGGTTTGTATCCAAGATAAATACACCATGCTAAGGAAATAAAAAAGGGACCTATGTTTGAGAGTGAGTGCTGTCCAGTAACAAGGTGTGGCCTCTCAAAGAAAAGCCAAGAGATAACTGTGGAGAATTGCTGCTAGGAATAACAAGAATTTAGTTGTTTAACCAGTATAATGATCCACTTGCCCAGAGTGTTTTAAAATAAAATTCAATTTTTGAAAATACATCTGTGCTGGGTCTGACCAGTGATTGTTTCTCTTGACAACTTGAGCTCTGGCCAAAACCATATGCTGATGAGAAAACATACAAGAATGGATAAGCATCATTCCTGGCAGCCAGTGCACTGGGACACTGGAGCCAAAAATTGCAACAGGGTTGTCATGCTTCAGAGACCTCTTTCTGTGCACAGACTTGTCTTTTGAATGTGTTCATAGTCTTGAAATTAATGACATCCTGAGTCAGTGACTGCAGAATGTGGTGCTTGTTTAACCTCTTCTCCCAGATACAGATACTCTTATGTGCCTCTGTGACTCTGCTGCCCTGTGATATGGGAATAGCAGAGATAGCTCCATGAAGTTGCTGTATAAATGTTTCATGTTCCATCCTTTTTATTCCTGCTATTTTATTTCCCTTTTCATTAACTCTGAGCTAAAATTCTGAAAGACCTATCCACTTTTGACTCCAAGATGTTTTTAACTTTTTTTTTTTCCCCCCCAGTGGTAATGCAGAGTTTAGGATCTGTCACTGAATATAAGCACTGAGTGATCTAACACTCCATATACAATCATTTGCACTTGCACTGAGCTCTCCTGCTGGCTCATTTCCTCGATAGTGTTCTTGAATTATTCTGCAGCTGTTTATAGTCATTTTAATTGCAACTACCAAGAACTTTCCTATTGCTCAGGAATGACTGGAAGAGGAGGTGGACTGCTTAGCTCCCAGCATAGTCATTTATGCTGCTGAAGTCACAAACTTGCTTACAATTTGGAAGGAAGAGACTTTAGCAGTTATTGGCCTAAGAGATCTACCATGCTTTGATGAAGAACTGTGCCTGTAAAGAAGCCAAAGAACGTCATCAAACGCTTTGAAAGTATAGCCTCACTCATATTCACATAAGTTTTGATTTCTTCAAAAGATGATAATATTTTTCTGTGGCATGACTTTATTTCCACAAAAGTTGTGTCTATGGGTTTCTAACTTTGTTATTTATTACTAGCTTCTATTCAATACAGAAGTCAGACTCAGTGGTCTGCAAATCTTAAGAGGCCCAGAACTCTTTGATAAAAATTGGTGTCGTGTGTTCCTTTGTTTGATAACAGGACTGGAGTCAGCAGTACACTGCAATTGTTTGTCAATTCATATTGCATTGTTTAGGAAATACTGGGTTTATTTTTGAAAAAGGCAGTGAGGCTATTTATGGCAGAATATTCCAGTAGAAGTTATCATGCAGATTATCTGAGAATAGGACTATTTAGTAAGAAGTATCACTGTGTACTTGCCCTTATTTTTATTCTCTTCTCAGGTTGTCTAGCATTGGGCACTGCTAAGAGTTCAACAGAAATACTTAATTTAGCTTTCCTGCTTCTGAAGTGATCTCTTCTCATTTTGATCATGTATCAGCCCAACAGACTTTCTGGCAGGCATCCTACTTCTGGTGTTTGAAAAAAAAATATTTCAATAGCAGCTTTCATACTTCAGTAAGCTATTTCTTAAACTTTGGTTTTGTTTTTTTTTTTTTTTTACTCTATCTTATGACTTATATGCATTTAGCTTGAATTAATGCTCATTTCTGCTTTGCTTGTTTGGATACGACCCTGTGCATTTAAAGAATGTGTGTCTTACTACTAACAGCATCTGGTTTTTAATCATGCTGTCTTTCCCTTCTTCACAGTTTCTCTTTTCAAAAGAAGGTGCCTCCAGCCTGTGTGTTCTGTCTGTCAGGCACTCAGATTCTTCCCTACACATCACAATTCTTCCATACAGAGGTGCTGTCCAAGTCTTTCTTGGACATCCAGGACTTCTGTATGGGTCTGTTGATGGCTTCCCCTAGACCTTAACAATCCCTGGCACATTTAAACTTTAGTAAGCTGGCTCTGAGTTATTCTAGCAGAAGGCAGCCCTTCATGGACTGAAGTTAACTAAAGTTAACCACTTCCAAAAAAATTCACTCAGTGTTAATGAATTCAAGGTTATTGTTTCCTGAATACTGCTGCTTGAAGGTGGGCCAGATTTGTTTTAGTCAGTCCTCAGATACCAGTCAAGCACCAAGGCCTTGTAAATATGGTAGAGCATGTTCTCACAATGACATCAGAAACTTCTTCAGTGCCCTCTGGTGCCATCCACCCACTCCCATGGACTTGTGCTGTGTGTATCCCATTTGCTGTGATATGTCCAGGAAGTGGTCTCTGACTCACCTCTGTGGTGGATATTCTTTCTCTTCTGCATGCTGCCCCTAGACTCAGGGACTTGGGAGGTCTGACAGCAAACTCTTCAAGCAAACAGTCTAGCAAACCAGATGTTGAGTGTTTTGGTCTTTTATGTATCCTTTGACAAAAAATTTCATATCTTTTATCAGTAAATTCGTGTTTTCTTTAGTCTTTCTTTAGCCTACAAGTTCTTCTCATTTCCCTTTCCATCTTAGGGAATTGTACAAAGCTTTGCCTTTAATGCTCTCTTCATGGGCTCAGGCAGTCTTTCTGCACTCCTTCTAGGTAGCCATTCCTTGCCTCTACCTTTCCTACTCTACCTTCGGGAGTTCTTGGTGCAGCCAGGTGGGTTTTCTGCCATGCCTGTTTGACTTACTGAATGTGGGAATGGATGGCTCCTATGTGTTTTGGGGAACTTGTCCTCAAAGATGCCATTCCTGGGCCCTTTTTTGACAAGTTTGTAGCACTCAAAATCATTACCTTCTTATGGCAGATCTAAATGTAACTAATGCATGGAAGAATCCCGGAGGGAGAGAAGACTGCCTGATGGACAAAACCATTGATGACCACAGATGTAGAGCTCTGAGAAGAGGCTGGTTAGTGTATGGCTCACCAGAGCTACACCTGGCTACACAAGAACAAAGCAAGTGCAAGATATTCCAGGAATCTGCATTCAGTATTTCTAAAAAATACTTATCTACGATGCATTAGTTGCAGTAGCCTCTTTTTATACTTCTAGTGCAGAAGCACTAAGAATCAATGTAGGTTTTCCTTTTTGATGTCTACTTTCACAGTAGAACACTCCAGTCCACACCTGCCATTTTTGTTCCTGTATCTTGCTGGGTTTGAGACATGCTTATTGCACTTTTGAAGTCAAGAACCATTCTCTTAGAGTGTATTTTGAGTGATGCAGTGTGAAACTCCCTGTTTCTCCTATTAACAAACTTGCACTACTGTAGAGCCCTTAAGCCAGGGATGTTCATACTGCTGATCAGATTTCATACCAGGGTAATTAACCGTGTTGGCTGAAAGAAAGGATTAGAGCTCAACATGCTTTGCTCAGGCTTGATATGCTGTTGTTATCCAACCCATGGAAGGCATGCTTATAAATTATTCTTACTGACCCAGAAGGTTTTAGTCTTATGACTTTATTTAAGCTCAATTTTTTTGACACTTCTTTTGACAAGTTTTGAAGGAATTTGATCCAGAATAGTTTGGCTGGGAAGAGAAGCATCATTAATGTTTATGGCATGAGAAAAATTAATCTCTTGCTCAATATTTTTTTCGATATGACAGTAAATAGCTGCTGTCTCCTCATCAGAGCAAGCCACAATTTCAGCTGCATCACCCACACACATCTGTCAGTATGATTGCAGCAGAATAAATATTTTTAAGTGTTTTTTCCTTCTGTGGATTATCCAGTTTGAGTTTTCCTTTATAAAGACATTATTGCTATTACAGGGCATAGCCCCTGGGCCATACAAATTTGTTCTTGAATAATTGGATTTGTTGCCATAGGTCACCTTTGACTTCAAACAGAGCAACTGGCAATCAGCTTTTGTTGAAAAACCTGAAAAGGTAACTTTTCCTTGCTTGAGGACAATGTTGTGTGCATACAGAAATGTATTTTTGGACAACTCTTTTTGCAGCTTGTCTTTTAGAACAAAAGGGAAATGAGAATTGGCTTGTTTTTAAAAATTGCACATGTAGTTTTGAGGGATGTTTGTTTTTTTCAATTTTTCATTTATTTTGGTATTAGAACAAGGAGGGAATTCTTGCAAAAAATAGACTTCTAACTTTACCAAGAATACGTACATGCAGAGCTGTGTGATAGTAAGGCAGAGCTGTTAGTAAAAATATTTTTCCTATGATAGTTTGATGGTACCAGCTTGAACTCTTTTTATGGACCAAATGCTATTAAAAATATTGAATTCTATAGAAAATTGCTAGTGCTAGACCAGAGAAAAAAAATACCAGAATCTTTAGCTTTAACTAATTACTCAGGGTATGAAATAAGGCAGATGAGTCTTGGCTCCTCATTAGAAATGGACAGTCTTATTATTACTCTGGGCAAATAACATGAATTTAATATGTTATCTTACAGTTAGTAGTTACTTGTCCAGTCAATCTTGTTCTAGCTAAGAAGATTGAATACAAAGGCTCTGGAGTAGAGCCTGCTTTCTTCAGGAATGTAGATTAGTTCCTTAATTATAGCACTTTACAAATTACAATTTGATACTGTTACAAGAAAAAGGATTTCAGTAATTACTTTTGGTATCTATATTATTGGAAACTAAACATTAGGGACTTGGTTTCATTTCACTTGTTACCTTGGGAAGATCTTTTCTTCCAATGCCATACAGTACACTGAAACCTTTCTGTAACAAAGAAAACTAGTTCTATAATGTGCACATAAATTTTTGTGCATCTCAGTGTGAGCTGGAGTTGAGAATCAGGTGAATTATAGTGGTCACACTAAATCAGGGAGGCTAGCTTTCCACTGCAGATTATCAGCTGCCTTACTGCTGGCAAGACTCCTGGAGGGAAAAAAAGTGGTGTTTAAATTGTAATTAGGCATGTATTGTGAGAGCATCTCATGTAGTCAGGAAAGATTTAAATTCCAGGCATTCGCCTTAAAGCAGAACCCAGCCTTTTCTGTTAACATTTCAGGTCCCAGTAATGAAAACTACAGAGAAAATTGATCCTTTGTCTCTTTAGTGTTGGCTCCTAGCGTGGCAAGTGTTAAGTTCTGAGGGAGAAATAATTCAACCTAAGAGTACAAAGAGGTTGACAGAGGCACCGGGTGTGTTACCTGTAATTGGATTTACTTACCTCTCTGTGTGTGCATCTGAAATGGGAAGACCAAGCTCTGAACATGACCTCTTACTCAACAAAAAACATATATATAGAACAGCACCTGGAGTATATTTAAATTCTGACTTAAACCTTGGCTTCAGTGGAAGGGCAGAGAAGAGTGTGAGTGATTTCCTGCAGCTGTTGGTGTAACCCTCCAGGTTCCAACTCGCAGCCTGGAAATTCTGGGGCA
Source organism: Erithacus rubecula (assembly GCF_903797595.1). Lineage (NCBI taxonomy): Eukaryota > Metazoa > Chordata > Aves > Passeriformes > Muscicapidae > Erithacus > Erithacus rubecula. The sequence continues at coordinate 34,356,394 of NC_136687.1, read as the reverse complement.
CACGGAGGAATCATTTTGTCAAATGAGTCTTAATTTGAATGTGAAACTAAAAAATGAAATGCACTTCTTATGCTCTGTCTTGTTCCTATTAGCCAGAACTGTGCTAGAGCGTTCAAATAAATGTGCGTGATAACAAGTTGTAATGCAGTCCAGATGAGCATGGGTAGGAACTTCAGGGTTCAATATCTGATGAGCAAGGCATGGTGAAAATACAGTATTTCTGTGAGACTGAGCTTAGTGCCTCTTTCTAGTTTCTTTCTAGTTGTTTATTACATTAGGTAAAGCCTGTAAAAATTTGATAAATCCAAAATTAGGCACAGTCTTCCTGCAATACCCACAGTGTGTCACTGGACTGCAGAAGACCTCCAGAGCTGTGAGGTCTTCTTCCCTTTAAATCAAAACAGGAAAGCAGAGGGCATTTGCTCCATCTCCCTGTATGGGAGTTTCCCCTTCCCTAAGGAAAAGATTTTAATTTAACCACCTGGGTACCTCAGCTTTCCTACTCGGTAGTGTTTATTGCATCAAATTTTTCAGTGTTGGATAAGTGATAGTATGTGCAAGAATCATGTGATTAGAAAAAGTGCACAGGCTATTCCTTTCATTCTCTTGTTATCCCTAATGTGGTGTTTCTATGCAAACCTTGCCCTGGATTTGAATTGTGATGCTTTCAGAAGTACAGTAGATAGAGCTTTTGCTTCCAAGAGCACTAATAATAAAATGTAGTCACATAGCCTGGCAAGTTACTTCAGGAATGGAAATGGGCAAAGCTTGTAGCTATTTTTAAAATAGCAAATGCTGTTTCAGCATAGGTTTAAGCTGTTTGGTAGTGTGTAATAGAGGTTTTGCTGCTGTCTGCTGAAGGGAAAAAAATTATTCAGTGGATCAATCTGTCCTTCTTGGGTTGTCTGTTTACTTTTCTTCCTGAACCCCTGTTTTATAAGTTCACTACTATAATCTCATTTCGATGTTGCAGGTGCACAAAAATGCCCTGCAACACTTCACAGGTAAAATCCAGTATTAGACAAATCCAGTATTAGCATTAGATTTACCTGGTTGTATCCTAACAAAGAAATGCCCAGTTCTGTGATCTGTTTCTGTGATCTGTTCTGTCTACTCTAGAATTAGGCAGTGATCCCTCTGACTTGCAGGTGTTAAGCAGCTAGTCTCAGCTATGACCTTGGTGATGTCAACCATACAGATGACCAAACAGTTGAAGGTGTTTTTTGGAAAAGCTCCTATCCATCTTCTTAGGGGTTAGATTCAGTTCACTGCAGTAGTGACAATAAATTGGTGATTTAAAATAACAAGGACTATGTACACAGCATGCTGTCAGCTGGATGCCTGTCTCCATGTAAGGTAAGAACAGGACTTACTAGAAAAGAACACTGAAAATGAAAACACATCTCCTAACTTGTGTTTGGGATTTTCTTGTGCTGGACTCTTCCGAAGAGTTGAGAAAAATGCATGCACTATAAAGCAATTATATTAGGTGATAATACAACTATTAATTTCATACCACTTTAAATGTGAAATAAAATTTAAAATGCAGTTTAAAATTGTGAACATTTCTATATTAATAGAGAAGAGAAATTCCGGTTTTTAATGTTGGTTATGATTTCAGGATAAATAATAAATTGAGACCTTCAGCTTTGTACTGATTCAGGTCTCTCATCTTGCAATAACTAATCAGCTTTTTAGGAGCTTTTTTGGCTACTAGAGTAATTACAGGAATGTGATGGCAGCTGCCTGCCCTTTTGGAGGAATCTGTGCTGGTACATTTTGGTCTTAGCACACAAGTACAGTGCTCTAAAATCCACTGATGTGTCCTGATATACTGATGTGTCCTTGGTATGTGTCGGTGCAAGTCAGAGAGCTGACAGAAGGAAAATAGTACCAGGATGGAGAGTCATGATACACAGTCATGATACCTCTTACTTCTTCTGCAGCTTGGGTGCTGATATGCTGGAAAACTCAGGGGTTCAACATGACAGGAGAAACACTTCTGTTGGCTCAAGATACTAAATTGCCCTCTAAGTATCTATCTGATGAAGTTCAGCCTTAAATTGCTGTCTAGGTGCTCTCCTTTTTCAGTTGTCACATTTTTGTTGGTGATTGGGTTCCTCTTCCAGGAAAAGCAGACTCCTCTTGTGGCTTTTTTTTTAAGCCTGAGGAAATTTGAGTCTATAACTGCATCTTCAGTGGTAGCTAACAGGAAGCTTGTGTGGGCATCCCAGCCTTGGACCATGTACCCACAATCACAGCTGTGGGGCCCCAGGACATCCTAAGAGTACAGAGCTGTAAGAGCACAAGTTTCCCCAAGCCAAGGAGCACTCCAAGCCCAGATGCTCAGCTTCTTGTGCAGAGGGTCTCCTCTCTGCAGTGGCTGGTGCACAGCTTTGTGATTGAGGATAAGGGACCTTGGTGTAGCACAGCCTCCAGCAGAGCTGTTCCCTCCAGGGGTGGAGAGGGAGTAGGACTAATTCACATCCTAAATATGCAGGCTAGTAGACAGAAAAAACATTACTCACCCAGTTTTTCAATTAGATCACAACTGTGCCTTCTGAAGGGTTTCGTCTTGCTAGGGTGATGAGTCAGTCCTGTTTTCCCCAGTAGTACAGTGCTGATTGCGGAATGGAAAGTTTTTATTCACTGACTGATCTGAAGGTGTTGTTGCCTTTTACTCATGAGTTCCCCAAGGAAAGGGAACACAAACAGAGCAGCTCTTCCCTGCAGCACTGCCTGGGGAAGGTGTTGCCAGCCCTTTGTAAATCTCTGCACACTTGTTCCTCTTTCCCCATGCAATAACTCTTCAGAGGGCTCAGGAAGAGTGATGTGAAATGTCTAGAGGCAAGCCTGGCTTAAGGATGCTACCTTGACATTCCTGCATATCTGCTGCGATGTGCCATCCTCTCAGCTCTGTCAATAAGAATTAAAAATGCATTTTTTAAGTGATTTTGTTTACCAGTTTGGTGCATAGTGTATAGCCACAGCTGGCGTGCAGGCTACACCTGAAGGAGCACTGTGCTAGTATGTGGGCAGGGGGTGAAGCACCCAGGGGATGAAGCTAGAGGTTGAAACATTTAAATCCTCTTTGTCACAGACCCTTCTGTACCTTGAATCTGTGCCAGTGCCAGTTTTTAATAGCTTGCAGCTTTTGGCCAAACATTTGTATCTACTCTACCATCTCTTTTAAAAATGTAGGGCATTCCTGGAAATTCAGGCATATTTTTTGCCTTTTTTTTGGTGCCTAAAATCTGCAGAGAAACCTGTACTGTAAAATTCAGCTTTAAACACAAGGAAGGTGCATTTATCTTTTCTTGGTATGTGGTTCACCAGCCACTGGATGTCAGTGCTGCTCCACTGAGGAAAGCTTTCCCTGCTTCCTTCCCTGTAGATGTGAAGCAAATGAGAGCTGGGGCTACCAACTTTTGTCACCCAAATACCTGAGCAACATTCACATTTATTGAAAAAAGAAAAACTGCCACAGAGATTAAAACCTTTATTAATTGCAGATATCTAAAACAACTACTGTATTTCAAACCTCTAATTCCCAATTCAAGATGAGAAAGAAGACTCTGCACAGGAGTTGCTGCTGTCTCTCATAGTTTATGAGTTTAATGAGTCGGTCTGTGGGCTGTCTAATAAGTGAAATAAAGTGTCTGGAAAAGCTGTAAGCATGATCTTACTAGAGATGTAAATGTAGTGCAACACTGCTTGCAAATGGCACATTTAACAACACTAGATTAGAGGAGATTTAAGTTGGCTATGTAGCAAGAAGTCTGTCTAGACCTCTGGGTTTGATTCAAAAATGTATTAAATACAGATTAAAAAATGCTTATAAATTGTTCGTAGATGTAGTGTTCAGGCTTTTGTAATAGGTTTGACTTTCTTAAATTATGCAAAGTTACTTACTGTCCTTCATTCTTATGCTCTTCACCATTTTGTTCCTAAACATGACTAACCTATACTGCAAGAAGTGGGATAAATAAACGATCAGAAGATTTGAGTTCTTTTTCAAGGTTTTCTTTGTTTTTTTAATCCTGAAACTCTGAAACATTGTAGCTGTCCCTCTCTTTTTATCCAGAAATAAGCAAAAGAGTTCCCTAGCTAAACTGCTGCAGGTGCAGCTCAGGAGCACAGTGCATCAGCTCCTGCCTTCTCCTTTGAGACAAAAGGTGCTGTTCTGCCACCTTGTACACAGAGCTCTTGAATGGCATTCAGCTGGTGGGCTGTTTTTTTTGAAAGTGTAGTGCCTTGTTTTCCACATTTAACATAACCGTATCACCAAAATTAGCACAGGGAGTATATGTGTGAAGCAACACCATTCTGTTATAAATCTGTTATTAAACATATTAAATCTTCCTTCTACACAGCCTGCTTGACACACCTAGGTGGGGTATCCATTTTATCTCTGCAGATGTCTAAGTACATTGTTGACAACTTAAACACTTGTGGTACAAATGGAAGTACTGCAATCTGTGATCAGTTGGAATCTGAGAGGGATCTGTGGAAGGAAGGCATCCATGGCCTGAACCTTTTAAACAGCCAGTCTAGCACTTTTTTATTGGTAGCTATGATTAGCTGCAGCTACTTCAGGCATAAAAACTATCGAGCTGAGGAATTTTAGCCAGTAATTTGTACTTTTAGAGACTGCTTATAGCACACCTAAGAAACTCTGTGCCTTATTAGATAAAATTTTGTTATGGTCTGTTTTGATTCTGTAATTTTTTTATCCCACGTGAACAAAATTATTAGTATATTTCTAGCAATGTCTTTCATTTTCCATGAAATGCATATTGATGCAGTGAAGAGTGACATGCATCCTTCAGTAGGGAAACTCTAAATACTTATGGATCTGTTAGGTGAGTTCTTTCTGTGTTTAACTGAATGTAGTTTCAGAAACTCCGGTGATCTCTGATGATTAAGGTAATTCTTTTCAAAACAGCAATGTTTCTGTGCACTTAAGCTTTGTGTGGTATAAAGAGAACTATAGCTCGGGAAGTTTGTGCATCTGTAAGTTTGGAGTGTTTTATTTGTCACTAATAATTTCTTCATACAAGAGCTGTCTTTGAAAAGCCAGAATCTCTCTAGTAAAGACCTTAGTTGCTGAAAAATTAAAAAGGGAAGGATTTTTACCATTGCAATGAAAAGTGCTATGTCTCTGGTGCTAGGAGATATATTATTTTAGTTGGAAAAGGCTATGATCAGGTGGAGAAACTTCCAGTTAAGGAAATACTTGGACTGGTTGTAGGGTGACTGAATAGTCTCACTTAGGGATGCAGTTGGGGAAAAGGACATTACAATTGGAAATTAGATCCATTGTTGATAAATGTGATTTAGAAGTATTGGGAAGTGTGGAAGGTATTGGAATTATTCACATTGCTTGTCTCTAATTAATCTCCAGCTGCTCAGGAAAAAAATACCTGAGTCGTCTGCACTATTTTTGTTTGGTTTTTTATCTCTTTCTTTTCTTGTATTTATTTTTTTCTCCATGTGCCATGTCTTTCAAGGAAGGAGCCCATTGAAATTGGACCAGGTCTGGAACTCGTGCTTGACAGTCTACTTTTCTTATTATTTTTATTTGTATCTGCATCTGTGATTCACTTAAGCTGTATCACCTGCTATATCCTGTCTCTCTTCAATCTGAAGGGTAGCTGTCAGTGAAGATTTCATTTGCACAAGGATAGCTGTTAAGCAGTTCTGTAAATCACAGTGTGAAAACTGACAAAATCAACTCTTTTTACAGGTGCAAATACTGGCATTATGATGATAACCTGCTCACCTCCAGTGTTGTCATCGTCTTCCATAATGAAGGGTGGTCCACACTCATGAGGACAGTCCACAGTGTCATCAAGAGAACACCAAGAAAATACTTGGCAGAAATTGTTCTGATTGATGATTTTAGCAACAAAGGTACTTTTGGAATATTAACACACTTCTTGTAGAAAAGAATTTTTTTTTTATTTTCCTGAAATAGTTTTCTTTTGATTATCTGCCATGGTTTGAGTTGGCTATGCGAGAAAAGATTGCTTCTTCACAATCCTTTGAAATCTCTACCATAGTTTTTTGATAGCATGTAGAAGAAAGTTGGGATTGCCAGTATCTCTTAGCTCTTGTGGAAACAAACAGGTTGAAGACTATCAAAGGGGTTAAACCTGTTAGGAGTAACAAGCTTCCTTTCTTGCATATAGGAATACAGAGATCTATTTTTTTAACTATAATAAAAATCTACCTAGGCTATCAAATTATTCTGATTAATTTTCAGTATATTTTTCATTTCTAACATCCTTTTTTAATTAAGCATCACATTAAGCTGCTTATTGTTTCTTATTGAAGGGGGAAGCTTTTAAGAATTTAAATGTGTTTTAATTTCTGCCTTTCTTTGAGTCCTGCATACCAGCTTAAGTCCAGAGATTTTCTTCTTCCTTTGTAATTTGCGTTCTGATCTTGGTTTATAGTCAGGATGCATGTACTTGTACTTGTCTTATAAATGTAAACATACAGTGTTTATTTGTTTTTTCCTTTCATTGTGGTGTCATCAAAGCTGAATGCAGAGAGGAACTGAAAGTGGTCTCCTTTATAGAGATATAAGTTGATTGAAACAGAGGAAAATTGACTGTTTTTAAACAAATCTCAAAGTAGTGCATCAAAGCTGCACATTCTGTGAGATTTTGTTGCAGCATGGTTCTTGAATAGATGTTGGCAGAGAAAAAGAATAGACACATAAATAAAAACATAATTTTGACTGTGTGGTATGACAGTCTCTTCTAGACAATGTTGACAGTGGCTTTGAGCAAAGGCAGATTTGGTGAGTGGCACAGGATACCCTCTTCTTTGTTTTCATAATAGTTGAATTGTGTTGTGGCATGAAAAACAGATGACTCTTCTGAAACTCTTCTTTTTGTTAAGTGGTCTGGGCTTCTCCCAGTTCCAGTCTTATGGTAGTTGTTTCCTATGGATGCATTTACTACAAATTTTAGAAACTAACTAATCACATAGTTGAGGTAGCCTTTTATGAATATAAGCCAGTATTAAAAATAGTTGTAGATAAGTAGGTATAATTTGCAGTTTGGAGTAACAGGATAGGGCCAGTTACCTGTATTATAAACTTGACTACATTTGGCTTAGTCTAATAAAGATACTAAATGCTAAATTATAGTCTTCTGTATCCTTTAACAGCTGTTGAGAATTTGGCTTGGATATACACACATGCTATAAACCAAAAATATCTTCTCTCCTAAGGGATATAATTTTAATAATTCAGTCTGGAGACATATGCTGTGTTTTTGCTTCTCAGCTAGGATCATACCTTTCCTTCAGAGCTGTTCAAGGACTGACTTAGTTGTATAAAGTAACTGTGACATTGATTGTGTCTAGAATACTTACCAGACTTTTTACTAATGATAGGTCTCAAACCTTGGGTTTCACATGACTTGTAGCTGACTCTGTGCCATGTATATGTAGTTCATGGAATGAGTTTGTCTGGCATAACAACTTGTACTATTTTTCCAATACATGACATTTGTTAAACAAAAGCAGTGTTTTTAAAGATTTTTTTTTTTAATGCAGAACTTTTTTTTTGCTTTCTGCTCATAAACGAATGGTTAGCAGACACAGCTAGCCTGAGTTCCATCAGATCCTCGACTCTACAGTTCTCACACTTCAATGGCCCAGATAACTTTCTTAAATCAGAAAATTCAATAAAGAAAGATCAAGGTGCAGTTTTCTCAGGTATAGGTGACTGGTAAGACAAGCGTGGACTGGAATTGCTCTAAACACCTTGCTGCAATTGCACTAGTTCACTATAATAATTCTTCAAATTGCTTTAGGCTATTACTTGGTAAATATAATTAACTTAATTTCATTAATTCAAATTATGTTCTAGATGAAAAATGGCCAAGAGAGCAGAAACTTGCTCTACTTCTTTTTCCCTAGAGAGAAGGATGAACTAGTATGGGCTGCAAAGCATGCCAAGCTGCCTGAAGAGCTCTCCAGTTGTTAGGAGATCTGCAAAACACAAACACTCTCAATCACAGCAAAGCTGCTGGTAGCTTTTTGCTTTTTCAGCCCAAAGAAAAGTCATGCTGACAGCACAGATACAGGATTTTCTTCTTCCCTACCTGCTTTCAGGCTGCACACTTCATGACTGCCTTTTCACCCAGCAGAGACCACCTTATGCTCTTGGAGCCTGGTGCTGAGTGACATGTGCTGGACTGGGTAGATGTTTGCTAATGCTCAGTGTGACTGTCCTTATTTCATAGCTGCCACCCTCTCGAGTGATATGAAATTAAAATGGAGCACAGCAGTTGCAAACACTTCTAAAGGCTGGCTCCTAAAAACCCCTTATGAGAAATCTTTGATCAGAAGGGAGTTACAGCTGCATAAAAGCTTATATACGTTATATCTTACAGGGAGGAACAGTTGCAATGCTTGGAAAATGTCTTTTTATTATAATTCTTAGTGTAAAGTCGGTTGGGAGCAGTACTTTTGCTGAATGGCACTCTTTCCTTAATCTCTCTGGCAAACAGCAGGATTTTACTGTGGAGAACTGTGCAGAGATATGTGCTGAATTCTACCCTGGCATTTTTTGTCAGAGCACAAAGAGAACAGTAACAAGAAGATTGCCAAGCTAATTGAATGATTCTATCTCCATTTTCTATGGAGACCTCTGTATTAATTCATGTTAGAGTCCAAGAAATGTTGCAGCAATTTCTACTGCAGTTTCAATGAGGTCAGGCTGTTACACATGGGGTTTTTTCCCCCCAGTTTTCCTTCTATTCTCAATAGAAGCAGTTTATTCTTCTGTGAATGCTAGCTGTGTGAAGCAAACAGCTGTTCTGGAAGGGCAATGAGAATTCATAAAACTGTATTTTCTGAAGCTTCCTACAGCTACAGATGTGTGTTTAGGTCTCCAGCACTTGTTATGTATTTGGGGACCAGCTTGCTTGTTTTCTGAAGCATTCAGAAGTTCTGGAACTGCTTTTGTAGGCTGTGCACTTGTAAAGGGTGGCTGTGAGGTAAAAAATGCCAGTGTTCCTAGTAGCATTTAAAGGCTTTGTCTACCTTTTATGTTTACTTATGTGTTTTTTATTGTTACCTGTATTTCCAGCTGATACAGCATCCCATTAGATAACAGAAGGAGAAGTAATGAGCATAGGCAGGCAGCACAGGTTATTTTTATTAACCTGTGTGGAGGTGCTTGCCATGGGGAAATTGAAGCAGTAATCAGTGATTGTGTTAGAGCTGAGAGCCCCACTTTAACAGTATTACAGTGCAGGGTACTCACAGGCAGGAGGCAGCTGCTCTAGAACACACTCCTGATACCATTTTTCTAGTTCTCAGACTGCTGTCATTGAGTTGAGGGGGAAAAAAAAACCTGCTTTCCTCCTCCTTTGTAATCTGCAGTGCCCAAGATCCTTTGGAGAAACTGTGTTTTTGAAAGACACTGATTCATGCTTTAATCATGCACTTAGATGTGAGAGAGGAACTCAAATAGGGGAGGGCCAGATTGGTGATTATAATATTTTGAAAGGTAAAATATACATTTTTGAACAAAAACCAGATTGCTGTAAGGCAGTTGAGAGATGTCATAAATATACATTCTAGGTGAACAAAATTTAATGCTGGCCAAGCAATATTTTTGACTGTAAAATATCAGGATTTTTTACACTACTGTCATGCAGGATTTGTAGAATGGGAAGGAGGAAAAATTTCAGCTTTCCTGTGGGAAATAGCACTTGCTGCTAACCCTGGCATGGTTTCAGATAATAGACTGCAAAGTCCTGAGACTTGTACTGTAGAAAAGCTTTACACAATCAATATGACAGGTTTTTACAGCTCCCTGTGAGCCTTACATAGTTGAACGTTTGATAAGTAAAACATTTGGTCTCATAGGCAGGAGAGCTGGAAATAACTTCAGGTTTTAAATCTCTAAAACATTCCTGACAGTCCTTCTGTAACACATACTTGGAATTTGCAGCATAAATAATGGTGTGGTATAAAGATTCTCTTAGTACTACTTCAGTATGACCTCAAAACTCTGTTGATTTTATCCTATAAAAATTTATATCACTGCTATCAAATAATATATTCTTTATTTATTACAAGGCATGTTCTTCTATACAACATATGTGATAAATTTGTTCTTTCTCCAGTTGGACATTTATGTATCCTTGAAGTTTTCCTAATGCACAAGGATTTCCAAAAAAATTTTAAATGTGTGTGGGAAAGGAGAATACATAAAACTTGGTTGAGAAAACTTTTTTCTTTTTAAAGGTGGAGTGCAAGGATGATTAGAGTATCAAAAGATAGTGATTTCAAAATATTGTTCTTTGGTAGAATTGCTGAATTTTCAATATTGGAAACTTCACTTCCTGAGAAACACTATTTCCTTTTCAATTACATGTAGCTTCTGTTCAAACTTTTATTTTTAATACTGCTGACAAGAATGTAAAGCATACTGAAACATAAGTTGCAGAAGTCTCCAGGCTTCATCATTTTCATTCAGGTTGCAGAAAATGTTTCTTCTGAAGTAACCTGATGTCTTGTTGCTGCTGGAAGGGACATGCTCCTGCTTCCCCCTCTGCATGTATCCCCTCCTGTTGGATCAGCACAGGCATGGCATCTATCAGCCCCTGGAGCTGCTGCAAAGCAAACCAGTGCATGGATGCCTCAGCTGTAGATTAGGTGGCTTATTTTGGTTCCTGACTGAAACTGGAGCTGTAGGCAATTCTTTTGAGCCTTTGAGTACAAAAATAGATTTTTAACAAGCACCAATAGCTAAGTCAGCATACCCACAAACAGCAGGTGCCTGATTACCAGCCTTTCTGCCCTTGTGAGTTTTCTCAACAGAATATCTGGGCAAAAATGTTAAGCAACATTAGGATCTTTTTCTCAAACTGTATGGTAGGAATGTGGTTTCCAGAGGAGTTTGGCTAAGACAAATACAAATCTGCTAATACACATCTGAAACCATTGAAGCATAGCTCATCTTGATTCTTGTGCAGTCACTCGTCCCTTTACTGATAGAAAACCCTTTGGCTAAAGGTTTGTTTTCTCCTCACTATGGCCATTTCTGGCCCTCCAATTATTCTCATTAATTTCATTAGGAGATTATAGTAAGACCTCCACAAGAGGGAACAGGTCTTCATGAAGGTGGGCAATAATTTGAGCATAGTGAGATTCTGCCTCAGGTTTCCAGATGATTGATAGAGTGACAGAAATTTTGTGAGGCAGAAAGTGAGTGAAGGGAAATGTTTAACTGAAAAGTGGTGCCTTCAACTGTACATGTGTCATCATCATCTAATGAGGAAAGACTGTGTGCTGAAGTGTAGAAACTTCTCTGGCTGCTTGGAATAAGACAAAAGCCCTGAAAGCCACTGTGTGATATGTTGAAGTGACTGAGTTGTCCACCCAGCTCCCTGTGGTGTGGCCAAGCACTTCAGCTGCCATTTCTTCAGATGTGCAGACACAAACCTGTGCCTTGAGGTCATGGTCTTCATCTCCTAAGTTTTAGTGCTTGTGAGTGGTTTAGTTAAAGGTTGTAGTAAATGTCTGTAGATATTTTTGGCTTACATTAAGAGTATAAAACTCTGTGTTATTAAACCTCACCAATTTTTTTTTCTTTGTTATCTGATAGCACACTTACAAGAGAGACTGGATAACTATATAAAGCAGTGGAATGGCCTTGTAAAGGTATTTCGAAATGAGAGGAGAGAAGGTTTGATCCAAGCTAGAAGCATTGGAGCCCAGAAGGCTAAACTTGGACAGGTAGGAGCCAGTTCACTCACAAATCTGCCTTTTGTTCTTTTTTGGGGGAAAAGCTTGTAGTGTCTTCAACAGACATGTGGAAATTATTGATAATGTTTTAAGAAGAAATTAGTTTTGCTAATTTAATCTTCATTTCCTTGTTTATAATATGAATGTATCTCAGTGTAAGTAAGCTCAAATCAAGTAATGATTTTGTATACAGAAATATAAGTTACTTTTCTTTTTTTCTTTCAAAGGTTTTGGTTTACCTTGATGCCCATTGTGAGGTGGGAATTAATTGGTATGCACCACTTATAGCTCCTATATCTAAGGACAGGTAATGTTCTCCTGTTATTTCCAGTGTCTGGACTTTTAGAAAGTAAAGGTCACAGTAATAATCTTCACTTTTCAAACTACAGTCAGTATTTTTTATATCTATATCAATATTTTCTGTATGATGATTATGTTATCTCCCAGCATAAAAGATACATAATGAGGAAGGAATAAAGGAATATAGTCAGGCAAATTAATCTCCAGGTAGTTTATTTTAATAGGCATACTTAATATTTTGTCTAGAGTAGAATGTATATAACTCTTGTCTTCTACAATGAGGCACTAATATAGAAATGTTCCATTCTATCTGAGCAAGGAGCATGATTGAACAAAATAGCTAAAATACCTCTGGGTTTTGGTAGAGAAAAAGTAGCAATAAATGTATTGGTTTAATGGGAGCTTAAAGCCCCCATCATCTCAAGAGTTCATAACTTCCCCATCTTTGGTCTTGATGTATGGTGTTATTTGTTTCCTCTGAAGTGCTTTGGAGCATTGTCTGTAGCAAAGCAAGGCCAGGCTTGAGCCTGACTCTGCCACAGCCCCAGGCACTTGCTGGGAGTCTGTACTGGAAGTGCCTGCACTGTGAGATCCCCAGGGCTTTCCTTTCTTCCAGCTGTTGAAATGCTGTTGTTGCTGTGTGCTACCACACTCTTAGCTTGATTGGTCAGTGGTGTGTGTATTTAGGAAACCATGTGCATGTTTAAACTCTTTAATCCCATAAAATAGCTGCTTAATCCTAAAAACTATTTGTTAACCTACTGTGCTACCACAAATTTTTTGAAGAATTGGGTTCTGTGTGTTTCAAAGGCTGTAACTCAACCAAGACTCTTTTTGGGCCAAGATACTAGAAAGAAGATGGAAATGCTTGTGTGCTGCCATTGGTTGTATGTTACTGTTTTACACAAGAAAGACTGGTGAGAAGAGGGGATTTTAGAGGCATCCTCCAGCAGTCCTGCAGAGGTGAAGGCTGCTGGAGGACCAGAGATGCTGAGGCACACAGCTGTGCCAGCAGACAGTGCTTGGCAGCCTCCTTCCATGCCCTGGTACCCAGGGTGCTGCTGCTTCTGCCTCAAAGAACAGCATGGAGTTATCATGCCTCTTCCCCCAAGCCTTTCCTGTCTCTTGGAGCTTCATTTAAAAAGGTGGAAGTGCTTCAGCCTGGGTCACTGGGAAACTCATTCGAGAAATGTGGGGGGAAAACAATATAATGTCTTTTCCTTGGTGAATATTGTTTGTGATAGGTCACAATGAGGAGTGTATTGCAAATCAAACAGGGAAATTCTACTAAAAACTGCTTCTAGGAGAGCACTAGTATTATTTTCTGTCCTTAGAGCTTAATGGGTTTTCAGGGTGTTTGAACAGGACAGTATAATGAAAATATGTGTCAACACTAGTAAAAGCTAAGAGTTTATCATACTTGTTGACAGCTAAGATCTGATATGAATAGAAATCACAGGAAATAATAATACTGTGAGAACCCTGGCCCTCTGAGGACTCCTCTGTTGCCTCCAGCAGTGCTTTATTAGAAGACTAATATCAAGAAATCCACATAAAGGAAAATGTGCTGATAAACCAGTTGATATATTAGCATATCAGACCTAACTTTTTTGTTTTTAGAACATCTTAAAACAATGTAAAAACCATCTCTTTTTTCTTCCAATGAGGCTTCAATTTTTTAGTAGTATGTTTACAGTGCTCTATAAACGTAATTAATGGTGTAAATTTCAGATTAGACAGATTACTCTTCTGAAATTGTATTTTGCTCTTTCTTTCCCTTCTATAAATGTTTCAGAACTACATGTACTGTACCTCTAATAGATTACATAGATGGGAATGATTATTCCATTGAGCCACAACAAGGTGGGGATGAAGATGGTTTTGCCAGAGGGGCCTGGGACTGGAGTTTGCTATGGAAACGAATTCCGTTAAGCCACAAGGAAAAGTCCAAACGAAAGCATAGAACTGAGCCTTATCGGTAAAGCGAGCTGCTTGCCTCCTGTCAGTGATGGTTGTCTAAACGCTGTCGTTTTTGCCTCCCCCTCTCTCCCCACCCCGTGCCCGTCCCCCGCGCCGCCCCGCAGAACCACATGCACTGTGCCGCTCATAGATGTCATAGATGGCAACTCTTTTAAGATTGTGCCCCAAGGGGGTGGTGACGAAGATGGGTTTGCTAGAGGAGCGTGGGATTGGAGTATGCTATGGAAGAGGGTTCCCTTGACCAAGAGAGAGAAGGAGAGCAGAAAGACAAAAACTGAACCGTATCGGTAATCACTAAATCACTTACCCGTTTCTTTTTTGTTTTTTCTGAAGCCAATATTGATCCACTAAAACCTGCATGTACTTCTAGCCTCAGCACCTTCACATTTCTAACCACACTAGCTGCTTTGTTTAGTCACACCTGTTTGCCACAACTGACTATTTGCTCAAAATATCTTTGCTACCTCGTGTTGCCTCTCCATTCCTGCTCATGTGGTTAATAGGGTGCACATTCGAATTTCTGGGTTCTGTTTGGCAAAATAAAACATTGTACAACTTTGTTGCCAGGGAAAACTTTAATTAGCCGTGATTTTTTTTTAAAGTGCTGGAAGTTGGAAACAACAGTGCTTGTTTAACCATTTGGTTTGAAATAACGAGCATGCTGGAAGTATTTCTAATAGAGGGTAATGCATAAAACCTGCCGCCTGCTGTCATGGCCTGATGCATGCACACAGCTGGAGGATTATGCATGTGTATCAAAAAAAATCCCTTTTTTCATATTTCTCCCACTTTGCTTCACAATGGATCACATCTGACAAAGAAGCATACTGTTTAAGAATCTTGGCTAGATATTTTCCAAGAATTTTAATGTAATACATATAACATTTTTTAAAAAAAAGGAAAAAAGATAAAAACAGCTTTATTGTGGGAAAAGTCCAATAATTTTAACAGAATTTCTGCCTTTTTATTATGCTTTGTAGTGGGGTGTGTTTTCTTCCCAGAAAACAAAAACTGCCTAGAAACCCTAGCTTAGAAACTACGGTTTCTGGATAGCTTTTCAATACTGGGAGACTGTGGTTCTGCTGGATTTTTATTACTTTCCCCTTCCCACTTAACTAATCGTGTTACTACATTTGAAAGCAATCTTCACATCTTCAGAATCTAATGTTTTCTGTTGCTTGTATATATGATTTAAACATTGTAAGAACTGATGTTGGTAATTCCCTATCCCCACCCATGATTGTTCTTTGCTAAAATGGCAACACATGCAAGCAAGTTATGAAGCTTTGATCTGTTATGTATACAGTTTAAATAATACCATTTTCTGATGAGGCTGTCCACATTGGAACTTTAATACTCACTTAGAGGGGGATAAACTATTTCAAACATCACTGTACTGTTCTGTGTTTACCATCCAAACAGGTCTTAAAATTGTTTAAACTGTTCCCAGAAACACAGAACACATGTTCTCAGAATGTTCTAAAAGATGACTTTATTTTTAATAATAGTACCTTCAGATTTACAGTGCTTCCTTTATAAAGAGACATGCCCTGCATCTGCTTGTGTCCAGGCTGCATGCATTTTCTTGCAGCAATACTAAGGCAAGTAAGACCAAGTAAAAGTCTTGCTGGAACCATAGCCAGGATTGCTTAGCTTAAAAAGAAAACAAAAAGATCCTCAGCTTAAAGTGCCAAGGCAACGTTTTTGTAACGTGAGAATTGCCCCAAGACTGAATCCTTCTTTCAGTAACAGTGCTTACCTCTTTGTATCCTCTGAAGTGAGCTACTGAGCTTATGTGGGTTTTGCTGTGTTCTTTAATGCACTTGGCAGCATCTTGGAGGCCAAGAAACTTCAGTATCTGAGGCTTCTACACTTGCCAAGTCTTTATGCTGCTGAGGAAAACCAAAGGTGCAGGCAAGCCACGGGGCTGTGCTATGCAAAGTGCTTCCCCCTGCTGTGTCTTCTGGTTCTTAACCTTTGAGCCCCCAGGATGCTAAAGCTGTGTTGGAGGATGATACAGTAGGCAGCAAGTAGAAAGGGATATCTGGCAGTACCCTGGCATGTGATCACCTAATCTGGACAGCAACTAAACTGATAATTATTATGCTTAGAGTCAGCACACTCACACAAGCAAAGCAAAACAAGGAATGAATTCACCATGGGCAGGCAGGTGTCCAGCCATCTCCAGGAGAGCAGAGCCCCATCACAGGTAATGATGATTTGGGAAAACAAGCACCATCATCACTCCAGACATTCCCCCTTCTTCCTCCAATTTTCATATGTTGAGCCTGATGCCATATGGTCTGGAATATCCCTATGGTCAGTTTGGGTCCCTGTCCTTGCTGTGTCTCCTCCCAGCCTCCCAAGCACCCCCAGTCTCTTCTCAGCCTGGCAGTAGGAGAAGCAGAAAAAGCCTCAGCTCGCTGCAACCCCTGCTCATCAATAACAAAAACATCTCCACATTATTGACCCTGAGTTCAGCACAGATCCAAAACACAGCCCCATACCAGCCACTGGTATAAGAAAATTAACTCTACACCAGCCAAAACTAACATAAGCTGTAATCCAGACCATAGCATATTTTTTACACGTTAAAATTTACTAATTGAATCATGGCATATGGAAAGAGATTTACAAAGTCATTAAAAGGGTAAAAAAAGACTAAACCAAAATGGAAACCTTGTACTACTTTATCTAGGTCCTCTTTAAAATTTTACTGAGTATAATGTAAAGTGTCTCCTAATATGACAAAAAAAGATAGAAGATTAGAAAGCTGGAAAAATTCTCTTATTTGTTTAATAGACAAAGTGTTCCAATGTGGCAGCTCCTCAGAACATAAACCTGTTTGCAGTTTCATGTTATCTCAAAAACTAGCAAAATTTTTAAGAGGGAACCATCACACTGATTCTCATCTTTTTTCTTTTAATAGAAGGATGTTGACTGGCTGAATGGAAAATTCAGACCAAGATTTTCTATCATCAGATTCATTAATTAAAGAAATTAATTGTAGAAGAAAACCAACAACATAATAAAAAACAGTGACCTCACTAAAAATTATATAGATGCCAATTCAGAAAATTGCTGCAAGCTGATGACAAAGCTTTATGATTTTTCAGTGTATTGCCATTTCCCTGGTCTTTACTATATGTTAACTGAATTGCTTTCTTTGCTAATGCTTTCTCTGACTGCTGTTGTGTCCTTGTGGCAGAAGCAGTTACACTGTCTTCCTCTTTCAGGTCCCCTGCAATGGCTGGTGGATTGTTTGCCATTGAACGTGATTTCTTCTTTGAACTGGGTCTCTATGATCCAGGGCTTCAGATCTGGGGTGGTGAAAATTTTGAAATTTCTTATAAGGTAACATCAATATTTGAAAAGTAATTCAATAGAACTTTTTTTCTATGTAAATACTTCCATTTGGAGGTTAGACAGACCTCCCTCTTCCTCATGAAGCCCACGTTTTGTTGTGAGGAAATGTGACAGAGATGTGTCTCTTCACACCAGTCCTTGTGGACTTTGGGACAAAAGTGTTCAGAGAGGTGGCTTTGTGCTGAAACCCAAATGATGTGTAATCTAGGTTTTGTAAATGGTTTGGGATTGCACCCCTAACTGCCCAAATATCCAATATGAAACAATTCCAGACAGGAAACTGAATGTTCTCATAGTGAGTATGGAAAAATGTTGTTTCTAATGAAAGTAATGATAAGAGACAAGTAGTCCTCATAGTCCTCAGTTTATGCATTTGTGCTTGGAAAGTATACAATGCTGCAACAAAAAGTAATCTGCTTCCTCCCTGCCATTTTTGTGAGTGAAAAATTACTTAATATACTTTTCAGAAATTCAATAGCTTCTTTACAAGAGAAGTCTTCATAATTGAAATACTAACTGCATAATTCATAATCATTGAGGAGGATTTTATTTTCAGTCCTAGGCATATGCATGCTCTTCAGTTTGCAGGAAACATAAGATGATCATCATTAGCTTCTTGTCACTTCAGTATTTGTGATGACAGGAGTGCAGAGAGCAGGAATTGGTCCCAATTAACAGACAAAAATGAAGATGTCTTACATCCTCAGCAGTGATCTGTGAAATCGTAGGTGAATTTTACAAAAAGCACATTCACAGCTCCCCTAGTTGCTCTTGCTCTGCATGAGTTAGAGGAAAGCTCTGAGTGCACTTGTTCAGCTGTAAATCCATGTGCAAAGGCTTTTTATTGATGTTACACACACGGGGTCTTTATCTATATAATTCTGCATCTTGTTTAGATCAAAATCATGATTGAAATTACTTAAAGTAGTTCTGCAATTGAAATGCTCATTATTTAGAGATCTCCAGACTGGTTTCAACTGGTTTGATCACAGCCCATGTTCAGAAGAACTAAACATTTATCAGCCTTGTGTGCTAACTCATAGATAGCTAATAAAATTAATAGCCTTGCATATGGGAGGTTTTTTGATGAAACTTAGGAAAATCAATGTCTTGAAGCAATGAAGAAAGTAAGATATTCTGCCCATCTTTTCTAATACTGGTAAATCATATTTTTAATCTGGAATTCAGACTAATTTGAGACATTCACAAAGTAAGCTTGAATTAAGATTTGGTGCTACAATTAAACTTCTCCAAACTATGAGCATCTAAATTCTGATTTAAGTATGATTTTCTTTTCCCCGTTAAGGGATTATCCAAAGATATGTGGGAGTGAGGGAATTTCAGAATGTTAATGTATTTTACCCATTTTTATATTTTCAGCTACTGTAGTCAAATCAGTATCTACAAATGTTTCTACTTGGAACAATGGGTTACCTAACACATCCTTATTTCATACCAATCTTTATTATTTAAGAAAAACTGAAATGAATGGGCGTCTAACCATAACCCATCTTGGTGATGGCATGTGAATTACTTTAATAAAATCCAAATATCATTAATTCTGTCATAATAAAAATTACCCAGTTCCTGATTTTGTGCACTCATTCACTACTGTTGTTCTAAAATAGTGATGGAATGAGATGCCCAGTTTTTTAAAATATTGTTTTAGTTGAGTAATTTCCTGGCTGAGTTGAAAGTGTACTCAGTATACCTTTCGTTTCAAAGGCCTATTTTCTTTATGCTTACACCTGAAGCAAAAAATACATTAATATACAATCGTATGGTAAGAAATGTAGCTGACATGTCTACCATAGTTTCTTATCTATTTTTCTGTCTTAAGTTCCTGTGCATGTATATTAATAATAGCTTGGTTTTATCTTGTAGATCTGGCAGTGTGGGGGAAAACTGCTGTTTGTCCCTTGTTCTCGTGTTGGACACATCTATCGTCTCCAGGGCTGGCAGGGAAATCCACCCCCTGTGTATGTTGGGTCTTCTCCTACATTAAAGGTACAGTTATGAAGCAACCTTGAAGGTGGTTTTTGATTTCAGATAAGAAAATTTTTAGATAAATTTGTTTAAATTATTAGTAACAATTGAGAGAGCACTTCATCCAAAGCTATTTAGTATCTGAAGCGTGGATAATCATCCCTGCAGGAGAGTAATCTTTGTGTTAATCCCACTGTTATTAAGACTAGAGAATCCTGGAACCCATCTTCTTGCTCTAAAGCCTTCCCCCACTATCTTTGAGGTACAAATGCACTTCCTATTACTTAATGTCAGCACCCCCAGCCTTTGCTGCACTGTGCCCAAGCATGTATGAACAATTCTAACAACTATAGAACACTTCTGGAGATGAAGATCATGGGCTTGAAATCTCCTTTTACCTTGATAAAGATGAGTATTAACCTAGGCCAACTTAGAGAATTCAGGAAGCTAGCATCCCTCAGGCTTTTGTGTCTGCATTTGTTAGTTACTTAAGAAGCAGTAAATGACACCTGGGAAGATGGCATGCTCTGCCCTACATCAGAAGGATTGGCAACCACTCAGGTACACTGCAGGTTCTAGAAGTGTTACTCAAAACCTGAGATTAGAATTAGACATCATATCCAGAAAACAAATGAGCCAGCTCTATATCTTAACAGAGAATTTGAATCAAAAAAAGCTGTTTCATCTACCAGCAGGAAGAGAGACAACCCTCCTGTTAAGTTTTTCTATTGCCCAGTTTAAGCTTTCTCTTGTGCACTGTTCTGGCATTGGTAAATCCCCTTCCCAAAGACCCAGCTCTTTGTAAATTCCAATTCCAGAGCAGTCTTTCTAGACAAGGAGTACCTGTAGGGATATAGAGTGTGGCTTGAGCCAATCCAACAGTTAGTTCCAAAGGCAATGTCCCAGCCTTGCTGAATGGTAAAAATCTAACCTGGCATACACATCCCCACACCCCCAACCCCCCAAAAAAGTCCCTTACTAGTAATGTGAATTGATTCACATTTTGATGAAACAAGGACTAAGACCATTAAAGGGACCCAGGGGGACATATCTGGGGGTAGAGACAGAGTAATGGGCAGCAGGATAGCAAATGATAAGTCTATTGCTCAGTGCAGGCAAGATCCCAGTTTGCCTTGTCTGAAGTGATATTAACCATTTCAGTCTTCATAAAAGCTGATCAAAAATATTTACTGGATATCTTAACACTTTACATGAGTCTGCTGGCCTGCTTACTGAATATAAAAAGCCCTGCTGAATGTTCTTAAATCTTAAGTTACTTCTCTGTACAAGGCAGGATGTAGAAATAGCTTATTCCCCTCTTCAGGCACCCTCCTATCCTCACAGTAAATGTCCTTTTTTAATAGCTTTGTTCAATTTATTGTGGATGTAGATTAAAGTAAAAGTCACAATAATTTGTGCCTTTAGTTAGACCTTTAAAGACTGTTTCTATCACCAGGTCATTAACACTAGAAGAATTGGATGAAGTGAGGTGTGCACCAAGAATGTGTACAGGCAATGTAGAGACAGGAGCCATCAAAGAGAGTGAGAAAACAGATGTGAGGGAGAGGCTTGTAACCAAGTGACTATCCAACTTTCCCCCTTCTCCAAGCAGCTGACCTGTTTAAGACTGAATTTTTTTCCCTGTTAGTGGATCAATGCATATCATTCTCTTCATTAAAAAATTGTAGAAGGTGAACAGAAACCAGGAATTGCAGTTCTGACAGCAGCAAATGAATGCAATTTTGCACCCATAACTGAAAAATCTTTATATTCAAATAAACAATCTCTAATCTTAGAAAAAAATTTTGCACTCTCATTAAAGAGCCCAGCTTAATTGGCTGGCTTTAGTCCTAAACTATCACTTGAAATCAATATTCATGTGTCTTGTACAGCCAACTGACAGTGACAAATTATTAGTGCCATATAATAATACTATGCTGTCACTTTTTAAGAGGATAAATCCATAAATTTCTGTTATTGGCAGGGAGTTGCTTCTTGCCTATTTGTGTGTGCTTTGAGGTCACAGCAGTGTCTTTATTCTTCACAGAACTATGTCAGAGTTGTAGAAGTGTGGTGGGATGAATACAAGGATTATTTCTATGCCAGCCGGCCGGAGACAAAGGCACTGCCCTATGGGGACATATCTGAGCTGAAAAAATTCCGTGAAGATCACAACTGCAAAAGTTTTAAGTGGTTTATGGAAGAAATAGCATATGATATAACTTCATATTATCCCTTACCACCCAAAAACGTGGACTGGGGAGAGGTAGGTACACCACATAACACCTATGTAATTGAATCCTTCACATAGGAGTATTGGTTATGATTAATAGATGAAAATATCTTTTGCATGAAGGCCAAGAGAAAAGATCATGAAATCCAGGTGGAGTTTGCTCTGCCTGTGTTTGCTAGACTGGGATGTACATTTACAGCCTCAGCAAGTCCCTTACCTGCATGTAATAATTTGATATGATTCTGTAACCATTGTTTCCAGCATTAGTGTATACAATTATGACTTCACTAAATTAAGGATGTGGTTACTTTCAAGTGGTTGGCAGAGAGTTGGCATATCACAGGTGAGTGCAGGACTCCCCACTGACCTCTGCCTGTCTCATTCTGGAATTTTGCCCACACCTTGGTGAGCACTTACTGCAGGTCTCTTGCCTGCTTTCAGATTTTTTTCCCCTCTGCAATTGATTACATCTTTGCCCTGTCTCCTATTTATTTCACTTTTGCAGATTGTTGAGGGCAAATCAGAAAATCTTCTTGATAACTGAGGAGAACTCCTGTGTCTCACCAAATTTAGCAACCTTCTTTCCCAAGATACGATGAATATGATACATGGTTTTATAACTTCAAAAGCACATTAAAAAATACAGATCTGTGCTGTCTCCTATCATCAAGCATCACCTCTAATTTCTTTATGTTAGAATTAGTGATACAGAGCATGTGCATGGTGAAAGGGGGTATAAATTATCTTTTATCTGAGGTACCAGATGAACAATGCCACCTTGATTTCTTACCTAAGAGATAGCACAAAGCATCAGCTACTATATGAGCCTTAGACCTCCTCTGGAATCTACATAAAGGGTTTAGAGGGTACACTAAACATTACTGTTCACAAAGGTGAAAGCATGTGAAGAGTTTAAAACAATACTGGCAACCTTGCAGGAAATCATCCCCAATAAAAGCAAGTGGGTCTGGTGGAGCAACAGGAAGATTCTAAGCTGAGACTTTTCAGAAGTTTTCTTCAACTCTTCCTCGCAGGATGCTAGTTATCCTATGTCTGAGAAATCCTGTCCTCCCATTTGTAACACCACACTGATTGCATTTACAAACTCTAGGGTGTGAAAGTACAGGGTTCATCTTCCCTAAAACTCCCTGGAAGAGTCTAAGCTTAGTCTTCCAGACTTTTTATACCATTACAAAGAGGAAAGAGGCTTTGGCAGAGAAAATAGGTCTGGAAAAAATGTTATTTGTGTCATAAAGTCTTTTCAAGGCTGCTTGTTGGCCCTTCTGAGAAGGGAGTGAGATAATCAGGAGTTGAGACATGTTTTATGACAGGACTTCTGTTCTTTATCCCTGTGCCTGTGCCTGTGCCTGCACCTCATCATTTTTTTCTTTTTTTTTTTTTTTTTTTTTTTTTTCCTGTTTAATTGCTGCTGCAGAAGGTCCATCTGAGCAGCTGGGTCAGTGGGCTGTGCCTGGCTGTGGGTAGTTGCTGCTGTGCATAACTTCTCTGCATCCTGTTTCTCTTCATCCACAAGATGAGAGCAATTTACCTGAGCTCCTGAGCTTATTTGTGAAGACCTGGGAGATGGAACATGCTCCGATAGGAGATTGGATAAATTAAAATACTTGAAAGTCCTATATTTTGGTGTTATTAATTTGGAATTGAGCTTTGCAACTCTGGGTTTATCAGCATACTCTGACTCATGGAAGAGCCTGCAAACTAGCATGGGCAGGTTGAAGCTCCATCTCCTGGAACAGTTAACATCAGTGTTTAAATTTCATACACAGGTTTGTCTAATCTCTCTGTCAGATACCTGTTTCTGGTTTGAGAGATAAGTGAGAATTTTCTGAACTCCTCAGCATTTATTTTCTCTTGAGACTAACTTAGAGTGCAAAACCTCTTTTCCAGATTAGAGGCTTTGAAACCTCTTACTGCATCGACAGCATGGGGCACACCAACGGTGGCTTTGTTGAGCTTGGGCCATGCCACAGAATGGGAGGAAATCAGGTAAGGAGCTTGGAGCCAAGTCTGAAGGAGAATTGCTTGCTGAGGATTGATAACAGGCAGGTTTTCTTTTAAGCCTGTACATTAAATCACCTAGGTGCCAGATGCAAAGGTGGAAGTTCGGGTTTTCCTTAACCGTACTGACTAAATACTAAAATACAGAAGACTGAAAACACCATTTCAAACATAAATGATATGAAATTGAGGGCAAATTTATAATCCATCCTTCAGAGAAACAGAAATGAAGAACCAACAATATCACTGATTCAGCTCTTAGCATTGCTCCTGATTCACCACTTACCTTTACTTAATAATTAATCCTTCAGGAAAAAAAACCTTACTCACTGTGGCTCAATTATGTAACAAAGTTGTTTTGGTCTAAGTATAAAACATGTTTGTGCAGTAACTCATCTTCCACCACATGACAGAGGAAAATTAACAGAAATTTGTCTCTGCTTCATTTACAAATTAATTGACAGAACATAATTACTATTAGATGGTTGCAATCCAAGCTTTTATTGTGTTAGACCTACAACTTCACAAACCTACCCACACTGCCACACAAACAGGCTGTTCTGTCTTTATATCTTTTCTGGCTGAAAAATTTTTCAGAATTTAAGTTCTTATTTAAGCCCATGTAAACTTAATCCAGGCAGTTTTGTCATGGCAATTGTAAAAGTTAGGATTATATTTTTAGAAATCTTACATGGATTAGCTCTTAGGAGCCCCTGGAAATGTCTCTTATAAAAATCTGATATTTAATAAAAAGGTTCCCTAAATTATTTTTTCTGCATATGCTCTCAAAATACCCTGTAGCAATTATTCTGTAAGAAGCACCTAGGATAATCTCTTTGTATCTGGATGAATTAGACTGATTTCCTCCATGGGTAAAATGCCAAAGTTTTAATGTCTTCACGTGAAATTACTGTCCAGGATCAAGGACTTGCTACCAGGCTTTTAGAAAGATAATGGGTTGTTTGGTCATCAAATCATACAAAGGTTTTTAATCAAACACTTTCAGAAGTCTCAAGAATAGGAATCCCTGTACCATTTTTGTCTTTCTGGTTAAGTTTCTTGGCCTTCTAAGTCCTACAGGAATGTTAACCATGAAATTTAGTATTGTGATAGTAGAAGTGTGTTATGCAAAATAAAGGACTCTCCTGAAATACAGGTGTAATAAAACCAGAAAATGTTTTGAATGTTGCAATTCCATTCTATTTCCAGTGTTTCTAAAATGCTTGTTGAGTCAACTGTTACAAAAACGTCTCTTTTTTTTTTCCATTAGCTCTTCCGAATCAACGAAGCAAATCAACTCATGCAGTATGATCAGTGCTTAACTAAAGGACCAGATGGATCCAAAATTATGATTACACACTGTAATCAGAATGAGTTCAAGGAGTGGCAGTTCTTCAAGGTATGCAACAGATACATGGAAGAAAATAGGTTTTTAGATTTCATACTGGCCTTTTTGCACCTTTAAAAATTGTTCTGTGTACATCTGAAATTAAAGATCTGTGACAAGGTTAACTGAATTAAGTAAATTGTTAATGGCACATGCTCAGAAATACATGCTTGCTAGAAAAACTTACTCTAGTGAAAGATTCTTTTAATTAGTACTTCAAGTTGCTGTTTTCTGTAGCAAAACCTTTAAGGAGAACTCCATGAGGCTACATTAGCCACAGGGATATTAGGAGTTAGTTAGCAGGTGTGTCAGAGGAAGCAAAGAGCATGTTCACTACTAGTGACAGACTTTATAAAAGCTTTTAGTGCCATCACCCTCTCTGCTTGCATGCTTTAAATCAAATCTCTTCATCTCATATGTGCTGTGAGAATATGGTTTAAATGCTGGAGTGCATTTAGAACCTTGGGTTCTAAATTAGGTCTCATTTTGGGCAGTCTGAAAGTGAAGATATTTTGAAGTCTACACAGAAGCAGGTAAACATAAGATTATTCTGCCTTTTGTGTTGTCTTCTTCAGTATTTCACTTTCTGTTCATTAGCCATTCTCTAGTAACAATAACATGCTCTGTTCTTACTCCTGGGTGTAGTGCTGTTACAATGCTATTGCAAAATCTGTAAATTTGTAGTAAATAAGTCTTTAATAAGGACTTGGAATGTTGGCTGATATACATGTGAGTCTATTTAGTCATTACCTCTGTAAGTCCTCTGTTTATTATTTTCTATTTCTGTTTGTCACTTTTTAATAGTGAGATTGTATAGTCTAGGGGTGATGTTATCCTTGGATATAGCCATATATAACTTGGTTCTACATCTTATAAACTATCCCATGTCAGTTTTTCTTCAGCTTATATAGCTAGTATGTTGCATATTTATTAATTCATTAGCGGGTTATCTGTACTTTTTATTGTTTGTCTGAAAGATGAAGGCACAGTTGCGTGCAGTGAAGTCTATTTTTTATCCTTTACACTACTCCTGGTGTTTGAATAGAGCAGATACCATAATGGCACTTCATCCAGCTCAGCTTCCTTCTGCTGGATAGACAGACAAATTTCTTTAAACCTTAAATGTAAAAATCAATAAGTAGTGGCAGGTAAGTGCCAACTTCAGCATTAATATTTCAGCAGAATAATACATAGCAGTTTTTAACTCTCCAGCCATTCTAGCATGTCCCAGCATGTTACTTGGCTTCTCTCTAAGAATTTAATTAATGCAAGATCCATTTCCTCTACACTGGCACCAGTTGTATAATTGTTTGCTTATTACCACAACTTATAAGGAAGCTCAGTAAGCACAGTCTGGGCTGTAGAAGAAAACACTGACTGGCTTCTAAAAGGACAAAAAAAAAAAAAAAGGAGAGTGAGAATGAAAGGACCACCAAGGGTGTGTAACCAAATATAGGAATTGGGCTCACTGCTGTGCAGAACTGAGGGTATAACTGTTTCTTCTAATGGCAAAGGTGTAAGGAATGAGACACTTAAGGACTGCTGGAAAATATTGTGGCCTTGTGTAAGTTAAAGCTGCAAGGAGATTTTATCTGGTTGGTCAGTTGGCTGTCTCTGAAACAAGCAGTGTGCCAGTTTGCTGAGTGTAACAGGTGCTGCTTGAGCACTGAGCAGTAGCAGGGCTTCAGTGCCTGTTAGCAGACATCAGGAACAGGGCTGGTGGTGGTCTGCCTGTTGCTTTTGTTTAGACATCCATTTTTCTCTCCAGCTAGAGGGTCTCCATATGTGGCCACACTGCAGGAGCCAAGTATAGATGTGAACCCACACGTGTGTGGGGTGATGGATACCCCACATGCTGGGGTATCTGTGTGCTTGGGGCAGGGCTGCAGAGCCCAGCTGCAGTGCCATGGGCTCGCTTCTGTCCCTCCCTCCACAGTGGATGCAGCCAGTCAGGGAGCCAGGGCTGCTCTGGCACATGCAGTCAGCAAGCAGCACAGGAGCCACAGGCAGGAGACTCCAGCATGGCAGCGTGGTGGGTGTGGGAGGAGATAGATGTGTGAAAATCAGCCTGAGTGTGCCTGGCACAATAGCTTTGCACTTCCCTCAGCAGCCTCCTGTTGCTCCAGAAGCCAGACTTAACTCTCATTCTCTTTGCTCTTCTTCCTGCCAGCCAAACAGCGAGCCAAGTTAGTATGTTTTTTACCCCTGTGTGGTTAAAAAGGGCTTACTGGAGGAGGACCTGCCCAGTAAAGTCCTCATAGAGCTGTCCTCAAAGTTAATCTTTTAGTTTGGTTACAGGATGGGTGAAAAGGCTAGAAGCATTTTAGATAGATAGAGTTTTGCCCATTTTGTTAGCAGTTTGTTGCCTGAGAGAAGTGGGAGGTGTCTCAGGTGGACCTACAGAAACCAAAGTTAATATGAAGGCTGCAAAGTGCTAGGTTTCGCAAATTGTAAAATGAATATAGAACAGATCTGTTTTGGGATGCTGAAACCTGGTTTTGTAAATAGCTATATTGCAGATGTAAAGAAAATGTTAAAAAAAGCAGCCCAGACCAACAAAAATAAATCCAACACAAAAACCCAACATATTTTCCTGGTGGTTTTGTCTTTCAGAATCTGCACAGATTTACTCACATTCCATCAGGGAAGTGTTTGGATCGCTCCGAAGTCCTGCATCAAGTTTTCATTTCAGAGTGTGACTCCAGTAAAGCAACACAAAAATGGGAAATGAACAACATCCTTAGTGTGTAGACAGACAAAACCTACCTACTGATGCATTCATTTGTACAGGACTGAACATAGCCTGAAAACTGCTGCAGTTATTAACTTTGTACAGCTGTGAGCCTCCTGGCTTGGATGAAGGACATAGAGGAACTGTGATTATTACAATAACATTATCATCCGCAGTTAATGTTTACAAAACTGCTTTACCTTAAACTCTGTAGATGTTTACATCTTTTTGTTGCAAGATGTTGGTAAATTAATGTGCTGTTAGCTATGGTTCATAGGAACATAGTTAAAAGCGTTGTTGTCTTCTTTGGGATTACACTCAGGGGTCTGAAGGCAGTTTTTTTACACACACTTGAAAAGGTTGGAGTAATCAGATTTTCATAGAACTTGGTGATTATCAACCTGTTGTATATTTTTATTTAATTTTACATCTTACTAAGCACTGCCACAGGTTATTAGCCATGGTGGCCTTCTCTCACAGTCATGCTGCTTTTTTGGAAGATGAATTTCAACATATTTAGTGCCTCTTTCATTTCTCTCTTTCACAAGGAAAGTGTTTGTTGGAAATTTACAGTGGGTTGTTCTGAGCTGTCACCAGGGGTAGGGACCAGCCCTACCAGCCTGTGTAATTACTGTGCTAACAAAGACAAATTTCTATTGCCAGCTTGGCTGCTCTGCTTCAGCTGAATGCTTGGTACAGTGGAAGGAAGACTGTCAAGTTTAGTGCTAATGTGGTACAATTTGATGGAGGTAAGCACCCCCACAAATCCAGTTAAGAATTTATAAGCATTAATTTGCTTGTTTAAACCATGCCTTACATTAAAAAAAATTGAAATCAACAACTACAACCAAGCTGCACAATTATGTAAAGTTTGT
Source organism: Erithacus rubecula (assembly GCF_903797595.1). Classification (NCBI taxonomy): domain Eukaryota; kingdom Metazoa; phylum Chordata; class Aves; order Passeriformes; family Muscicapidae; genus Erithacus; species Erithacus rubecula. The sequence goes on along the minus strand of NC_136687.1, from coordinate 34,327,739 downwards.
AAAGAATCAAATACTTAATTCATACTGCTATTTTGAATGGAAATCACTTAGAGGTGGACTAAATCTTTTAATTAGGAAGAAACATCTAGCTACTTAACACATCCACATAATTTGTCACAAGAACATCTGTCAGCCAGTTTGGATGCCAGATTTAGATTCAAAAAGAGAAATGGAAATCCTGAAATCATACTTGTTCGTGCTAATTTTCTTATTGTTTCTGTCATTTGCAACTTCTCCAGAGGGATTACAAACACAAAATCCAACTGCTTGGTGCTATAGTGTACAGAGTAGAATGTGAAGAAGTTGTTTCTAAAAATGTTCTGGATGCAAACTCCCTTAGGAGTATAAATATTTACCCTGGAGGAATAGAGAGGTGGAGGGGAAATGACTTATCCTCACTTCCTTTGTCCAGATTTTGTGACTTAAATGTTGACATCAGTGTACTGATTCCATAACTGTTATCCCTCTAACATGACACACAATTAAGTATGACTAAATCCTTCCCTGAAGTCCAGAATAGCATTGCATGCAGCTTCCATTGATGTTAACAAGGGTTATGTATCATATTTGTGACAGAGCTGGATCTTTGTAGGGCTGTCAGCACTGATCTATTAGTTTGGGATCTTTCCTAGTTTCTTTAAACTTCTCGTCTATCCTTTCGGAGCTATGAAAAATAGAAAATAAAGGAGGGAGAAACTGGAAAAAAAAACAACAACAAAAAAAAGGAAAATAAGGTTTTGTGCCGGTACTTGTTCCTTGTGTGTGTGAAAACTGACTCCATTTGTGTGTTGGGTAGATTAATTTAATCATACAACTATGCATAAGAGAAAGAATGGTGGCACATAAATTGTGCAGGCGTGCATTTTAAATGGGTATTATGTGCAATTCATTGAAAGCTGATGCTGTGTGTGAATATGAATCTGTATGTGAGACTGAAACCTTACAAAACATGAGATCATAAAAAGCTGTTGCTGTAATGACTTTTTCCTACTATAGCCGGCTTGGAAAAAAATAATTCCCATATTCTTGCTTTGTAAGTTGATGATAATATCACTATGCATTTCTACATATTTTATAAATTTGATTTATGCAGATTTTGATACACTGTATGTTTCTGTAGAAATTGTATAAATCTTAAAAAAAAATTTATTAGGGATAAATCTGGGAAACCTATGTATATCTTACTCATGGGTTGCTTGTTTTCTAGGTGAAGTAAATAAAATATTTGAATTTTTTGTTTTACTATACTTTTTACAGAGTAAAAATGGATTATTATCTTTATAGAAACCCCCATATCTCAAAATCTAGACTATTTCAATGCTACAAACTTACAGATATTAAATGTAATTTATTTTAAGTTTTATCTAGCCCCCCCCCTTGCAACTGTGGGGACTTAGGCTTTTTCCCAGTGAAATGAAAATTTAAATTCCCACTGAGAACTGCTACATGGACATATTTGGATTTTTATATCACCTGTCGTGATATAATTAGATAGATTTAATTTGCTCATAGAAAATTAAGTTGAAAGTAGAACCAATGGTCAGGTATAATTTGTAGTGTTCTTACTGTGTCTTATCTTAGTTCATTTGTTTCCACCAAGAAACATGTTTCAATCAAACTTCATTTTTTTTTCTGAGGTTCCTTAGCAAAGGAGGATGTAATTAAATCAGGGCATGAAAGACACACAAGTTCTAAGAGCAAACCTAAGACCTGAAGTCTACAGGGCTTTTTTTACAAATGGTATTCTTGCTTCCCAGCCATATCTCAGTGCACTTTTCAGTATTCAGGCTTCAAAAAGTTCTTTTGACAAAACTCTGGAGTTGTAGCAGAGACTATTCATGTAGGCAACACCCTTTAATGTATGGAAACAGGGACTGATAGGAAGGAGGGGACATGTCTTTATTACCAGAGATGCTGGCACCAGGAGAACCTATGGCACACTTGGGACAGTGCCAAAGACTGTGTCCCCACTGATAGCATCAGTGCATTCTCTTTCTCTAATGCTAGTCAATCTCCTTTACTGCTGTCTGCTTCTTCCATACCATTTGCCTCCAAATTGCAGTCCCTAAAGCCAAAACACCAACTTACTGCTCTAAAACTACATCAAGAAACTTGAGATCTATTGTACTGTGCCAGAGATGTTAAAATTTTATGCTCAACTCTTGATCTATGAGCCTTATTGCAAGAAAGAGCAAAACATACCACTGCCTATAAAAACACAAAAGGTGCTTTAGTAGATTATGCTGTATATAAAGCACAATTTTCCTCTTACTTTAAAAAACATCAAATTGTGCTAGAAACTGTGGACGCAAAGTAATAAGGGGAGTTTAAAAACATGAAGAAGAAATTATCTACGCTATTGAACACAAACTTTGTTTCTGTAAAAGCATTTATTGTTTGTTCCCTGCTGGTGAGCTTAGATCCATCAGCTGTAATAGGTGAAGAGAAATAACTCTAGGGAATACAAATTGGCAATGTTTCTGTTTCTGGTTGTTCTCACTGCTGTGAAAGGCGTGAGAATACTAGGTCTTGCTGTGTTCTGAAATCTTCTCCTGCTTACTTTTGTGAGAATAATCTGACAAGTGTCAGTGTTATCTTCCAGGGTAATATGTACTTTCAGGGAACATCAGAAGTGGTTGCCAGTGTTTGGTCCTCTGGCTGTTGACTTTACTTACCCTGCAAGCCTACTCTGAACTCCTGCAGTGTTGAAATAGTAAATTGTGTTGCTTGGCTGGCACTATATAAAAGGACTCTCTATGTAGAACTAATCTAGTTAGAAAAAGTGATAGGCTATCAGAAAAATGTAGGGGATTTTAGCTCCCTTGGTTTTTGAATAAAACCTGGAACATAAGCTGTAAGTGACCCCTGAAGTCTGAAACCAGTTTGGCCCTCCTGTGATGGGGAGCCTCACTCACTGCTGCCTCAGGTGTGTACACTTGGTGGGAGCTTTCTCCCTCGTTGTGCCCTCAGTTGTGGAGCCCAGAAAAGTGGGAAGAAGCGTTCATGTGGATTTTACATCCCAGTAACCCAGGTAATGGTTAGTAACCTTTGTTTTTTAAAATCTTGTAAAGCTAACCTGTTCTTTATTTGGAGGATCTAATGAAGGGATCGTGACCGTGTAACATGGGTAATATTAAAACTAAGGTGTCTGCACAACCCTTGGGATTTTTACCTCATTGCACTGCTCTGTGGCCTTTCTGAACAACAAAGTGGATGGAGACTCTCCAGCAAAGTCGTGGTCTGTGGTGGGTGATGCATCTGAACTGACTGATGAAAAATGGGTGTTCACCCAAGTCTGTAAGGAGGAGTTAAAGCTGCTGAAACACCAAGATGAAAAGGTTTGTTTGCATGTTAGAGCCTTACTAATATGCTTCACAGAGAAGAAACAAAATTGTTTTAGGGACAAGAATAGTGTCCTTTCTGGAGTGCAGCTAAAGCAGGGCTGACAGCTGGGTGTGTCCAGCACTCTCATGAAAGCAGTTCAGTGTGAAAGCAGATCTGCCTCCAGTGATCTAACATTCAAACAAATCCATGATGTTTCTTGTGCATGACTAAAGTATAGGTCTAGCTGATAATAAAACACAAACAAACTAATGGCTGAGATGAGCATAATGGCAATAGCAGCCTTCTGGCTGAATGTCCCTGGGAAAGGGAAAATGAATGGAGAGTTGGTATTTTACTTCCCTGGAAAGGGCTGCTGGTGGCAGTGTGTGTCAACTAGAGAAGGCAGCATGCCCAGACTGTTGTTAAGCTACAGGCTTCAGATGAAGAAGCAAGGCTTGGAATGGGCTTTCTGAACCACATGAAGGCACTGAGGTGGAAATAGGAGTCAAAATGCAGCCTTTCCCCTTGAAATTTTTGGGATTTCCCCAGGAAAATCATGTAGGGCAGTATCTTTCTGGCAGCCCTGACATTAGACAGGAGTAGGTCTTTGGGTACAATGTCTTCTGAATCATCTGTGTGTGGGGGTGCATGTTTCCTGAGTTAGCCCTGCCACAGGAAACAGCATTAGCACTTTGGGGAACCAGCTGGGCCAGAGCCATAGGGACTGCTACTGCCACTTCTGAGGACTGGTGATGAACACACCCCACTGCAAGTGATGAAAATCCCCCTCCACACAGCCAGGGCTCTGTGCCACTGTGTCACTGTGCACAGGAGACCCCAAGCCCTGCCTGGCAATGCAGGTTTTGCCAGCCTGAGCCTGTGGGATGGCTGCAGCACCCTGCCAGAGCCCTCAAGGCCATCACGATTGCCCAACAGAGAGCTACAAATGCAGTTTTTGTGTTTTTATTTCTGAGACAGCAGAAACTGTGGAAGAAAGTAGAACTGGATGAAAGCAGAAGCCTTCTGGATGATTCTTGTGAGTTCATAAGAAGCAGAGATTTGGGAAAAGCTGACCAAGAGAAAAAGCATGCCCAGCTCTGGAAGGGCTTCTGCCATGCTGCTCTTTCAATTGCACTGAAGTCCTACCTGTCCTGGAGATCCAAGGAGCCTCTAGAGATACAACTAATCAACCTGGCAATGGAAGGGAAAGCTGTCTGTCCTGCCATCTGGGAGAAAAGGTAAGATGAAGTGGGGTATTGCTGAGGAAAACAATTCTGTAACCCTGTAGCAGAGTGGGGTCTGGTTACTATTTATGAAAAGCTATTGAGAATAAAGTAATATTGAATGGGCCATTTCTGGTTGGAGATAAGAAACACTCCTGGTTTGTTTTTTTCCTGTAACATTATGCCATTATCTTCCAAGTCATTATGAGAAAAATAGTGTCCATGTTCCAGAATTATCATGGACAAGCTGAAAAATATTTTTAATTAGGACAAGGATCATCAATGTAGCAAAACATTAAGCACCTGCAGGATCAGATCAAAAGTCAGGTAGCACAGCAGCCATCTCACTCAGAGGTCAGAAGGATCAGTGTGGTCAAAGAGTGCTGGGCAGAGGGAAAGGATGCTGCAAGGATACTTGTCTAACCTTGTCTCTGCTTCTGGCATTATATAACTCAAGCACTTTCTGACTATACATGGCATTTCTATTTAATAGTATAAGTTTCCCCAACTGCTAGGCAGACTTTAGTCACATGTCATCTGATCTATGCATAAAATTTTAAGGTTTCCGAAGAGGCATGCTGTCTCTACAGTGCACTCCTCTGCTGTGACAAATCAGTGAGATTTGTGAATTCATAGGTGAATTATGAAGGCTTGTTAGAGGTTTTAATTCTTGAAGGAGCAGTCAGTGCTAGGTCAGTGCAGAGTTCAGCCACTCAGAAGCTGGTTTCAAGGTAGCAACACTGACAATATCATCATTTTCCAAAGGGCCTTTCAGAATGCTGTGGTCTTGTCCATGCAAACATAATCCCTCCAGCTCTGCTGAAGAAATGATTTATAGGTACAAACTTTACCTTTAGATATTTGGGCCAGGAAATACTGACAATAGCTTTTCCTACAACTTACAGGTGGAACACTGGATCTGCTAGTTATAATGATTTTTCTGGTGGTTGACTTAATATTCAGTCCTCCATCATTAGCCTCTCCAACACTGAGGCTAAGGGAGATAGTTGATTCCAGGATGACAGGAAAATCAGAGCAATGTACAGGTTCACTTACTAATCCATGCTGGCCTGTGACAACTAAGTAGTTTGAGGAATTTGTGTAGGGAGTCATCTTTTTCATCAGGTAGATCTGAATCTTATGTTATTCCACAGTTAGGGGACTTAATTCATCCTTGAATGCATCCTGTGTGCATTGAGAATGCATCGGTGAGCTCAACATCTTGGTTCTGTTATGGGATTCTTGACACTGGATTCAAATAGGATCATTGAAAAGCAGATGGGTTGTGATGCAGCTCATACAAGAGGCCCAGCAATTTTTGGAAATGCAGGGCTTGCTGGCCAAACACTTAGATATTTCAGGATGTGTAAAGAAATAGAAGCCAAAATGAGGAAACAAACAGAAAAATAAATCTATGCTAAGGCAAGTGAAGTGGGATCAGCAACCATCACCACCACAGCAAATAGTCCATCACTGAACAATACGTACTAGGTTATGTACCAATATTATAGACCAGATGCCTATGATACACTGTTATGAATAAGTTCAATACATCATTGGCTAATCAAAGGTAAAACTATTTAATTTATTTTCTGATTTTCTGTCCACATTTGCAACTTCATTAGTGTTCTAGGAGTTTTAAAGCCTATCTGTACTGAAGTCAATTCCCAGATCTGTGGTTGTTCTAATCAAGACACACACACACATATATGCATATTTACAATTTTACAGACAATAGGTTTAGCTTTGGAAAAGTAAGACCAGCTTTGTAAATAGGCAAAAGAAAACCTTATATTCCTCTAGGGAAATGATAAGAAAATACTGAGTATGTGTTTTGTTTGTAACTTTTTTACCTGATAATGCCTAACATGCTATTTGCTTTTCTAGAAATCATTGTCTTCACTGAATTGTCTGTTAAAGCTCAGGTATCTCCTCCAGACTAATGTAATATTACCCCATATTGCCTATAAGTTGAATGTTAGGTGTGCTTTTTCCCCTTCACATGTGATACCTATTAACATGTAATACAATTTGTACTAACACTGTATTTCACCTGCTGGTTTTACTGTTCTGTCACTTCAGGCTGCAGGCTGGCTTTGCACATCTTCACTGTTAGCTCTTGTTATTCATGCAAGATCTTCCATGGTGACTTATTTCTTTCATGAGAAGCAGGCCAGAAAAGCTCAAGTAGACTAAAACTAAAAACTACCTGATCTCCTTTACATTAAAATTTGCAGGTTTCTTCAAAGAATAGTTACAGCTCTATGGAACAGGATATACTCCTGTGAAACCACAAGTTCTATTTAGCCATTTGTCCAGCAACTCTCAGCTGTGCTGTGGCTCCTACCAACTTTTCATGTGGACATTACTGGTCTGAAGCTCTCTGCATCTCCACAGAATGTTTTCTAAAAATTAGTGTCGTATTTGTGACCTTCCTTTCATCTAGCACTTAAGACAGTTTTAAGTGAAAAAAATATAAAGTACAGTTCAGAGTTCAGCCATTTCATCACTTGAATTTCCTTAGAACTCTTGGATGAATACCATCTGTCCTGTCATTTTGTTTCAAGTTCTTTTACACTTGGATTTGAGACAGATGCTTCACCATGCCTCTTCCATTAAAAAATTTTGTCATGAAAACTGCCCAAAAGTCCTCTACAAGGTTAAAAAAGTTTTTTTTCCCTAGGCATTGCTACTGTATCATGAGCATCCATTGTCCCTAGGACAGTTTTGCAGCCATTTTGGTTCTTTGGATGGACACACCTTAATTTTCTTCCTGGTAGCTGGTACAGTGCTGGGTACTGGATTTAGGGGGAGGATAATGCTGGTGGCACACTGATGATTTAGTTGTCACTGAGCAGTGTTTACACTTAGTCAAGGACCTTTCAGCTTCTCGTGCTGCCCTGAGAGGGAGGAGGCTGTGTCTGCACAAGAAGCTGGCAGGGGACAGAGCTAGGACAGGTGATCCCACCACTGACTAAAGGGATATTCAATGCCATAAGAGTCAGCATGTAACTAGGTGAAAGCTGGCTGAAGGATACTCTTTGGAAACTGGCTGGGCATGATTTGGTTGTTTTCCATTTTCATCACTTGCTTTATTTCTCTTTTTGTGATTTCCTTTTTAGTATAATTTATTCATTTATTGTTATTTTATTTCAGTTATGAAGCTGCTTCCATCTCAAGGCATGAGTTTACTTTTACCATTTCCATTGTCTCTCCCATCCCACCATTTGGGGGAGCGAGTGGCTGTGTGGGGCTTGGTTGCTGGTTGGAGTTCAGACAGATGTGTTTGAAAGTTATTAGGCTGTTTTCTCATGTTGCTCCAATGCTCTTTTGCTTTGCCACATGTAGCTGTGTCTGGCCTGTTGTGTGGCAGGTTTTTTTGGCTTACTGGTTTAGAAATAACTTGAACTTTCTAAAAATTGCTTTCCTACATTTGTTATTCTCTCAACCTTCCTCTTTATCCACCTCAGACTTATTTTTTTGTGGTCTTTTGGTCTGCTTTACCGTGTGGGATGTCTTTATGCTGGATGTCTAGTGAGAGTTCTCCCCAGTGCCTGCAACCATTTGGGGCATCCCTTTTAGTTTTGATTTTAGGCCTCCAAGTTCACCTCCAGTGAGTTATTTTATAAGTCTATCCATATTGAACACTGACATGAAACTAATTTAGCTTTTCTGCTATGGCCTTATCTTTACTGAACATTCCCCTTACACTTTCATAACTTACTAGTCCTTTCCTGAAAGTGCTCACAGATGGGCATTACCTGAACTCCCTGACCTATCATACTTTTTGAAGCTTAATTTGAAAGCAGTAATTTTAATGTAGTCTCTTCCATTTGCCTTTATATTGAACATCCTTCTTAGCAAAAGGACAAAGTATGTTTGGGTTTTTTTAAAAATATTGATTATCTTTAGTCATGACATCATTCTCAGTTGATAGATCAGCCTGATGCAGAGCTTTTGCTCGAAACTTGTAAGGACACCTGAAGGATTATATTTTATTTCAATTTTTTAAAAAAATCATCAAATTAGTCAATTCGCTCTGACTTTACTCCTCCACAGCAGAAAATTTAAATAATCTTATCAGAAAGACTTCATGAAGCATCACTGTTCTGCCCAGGGAAAGAATGTTAGAAGTGAGAGGATATGATGGTGCATTTCTACAGGAAAGTCTGAGCGGGATGTGGTAACAAGATCAGCCTGTACACACTATAACAGGGAATTGCCTCAGATGGAAGAATTTTTTGAGTTAAGGATACAGGTGCTGTAGGTCTGCAAATTCTACAGCAAAAAAAATGCTCTTGAGCACTGGAGGTGCTGTGCACAGAACCACTGCCTCTGACTTGTAGTTTATGCCTGTGGCTTCATGAAATCTGAGGCAGGAAAAAGGAGCCATTGATCTCACCTGTGCCGAGTTATCTCTGGCAGGTCCAACAAGTAAAACAGCAGCTAATCCTTCTGATGATACTTAAGTATCTCAGGGGCACAGTGGGGAGGAAAAAGCAGCTCTGGGTTTCTAAGGCTGTCAGAGATCAACACCTGCTCCAGTATAAAAATGTTTGAATTGCCTTTACATTTACTTAATTTCCATGCTTACAAGAATATACAGTGTTTTTTAAGTCTCTTGTTTCAGAAAGTGCTATGTTATCTTTGACCTACCCAGTGACATTTAGCATAGTAAAATCCTGAAAACACTTTTTATCTTGCACATACTACAATGATGGGACACAAACTGACTTCATAAGCTAATGGACAATAGGGAGGCATTTTAAACAAAATCTTGGAAGCCTGCCCTTTATATTACTTAATTTTTGAGACATTACACATTTCAGGGCTGGGCTTTCAAGGGCTAATAAAAGTTATTTCCTGGTATTTAGCTCAACAAATTAAACTTAAGCTATTTAGTTTAGCTGCAGGATGTCCAATTTCCCAGTTGAAAATATAGCTAGGTATCTAGATTTAAACCTTTATATATACTAAAGTAAAATAAAAAGTGGAAGCCAAGAAATAGTATAACTGGTGACACTTACAACCACCAACAGGAGTGTATCAGGAGCACTTGTTCTTTACAAATTCCTTCTCTTTCTGCAGGAATCTACTGGCATATGTGGGGATAACATTCCAACACTTTTCATGCTGTTCCGCAAGCTGTGTATTTTATGAGAAGCCACTAATACTGGAGCCAGGGGGAGAGGGAAGGAGTATCAACACCTGGGAAGACATGTCTCTAACCACATCTGTCTTGCAGTCAAGGCCAGTGACCCTGAGCTCTGGAAGGGGAAGTTCCAAACATTCACTCATTATCAGCTACTATGCCAAAACAAAGACCTGTGCTTCAGCAGTTTGAGGAAAGATAATCCAGGAGTAATTTCCCAAGAACTTCACTACTTAAGAGATTCATTTTTCACCCACAAGGTAACACAGGCGAGTGCTACTGCAAGGAAAGCATCAGTTTTAACTAATGGTGCTGGATGTGGCAGAGGAAATCAGTTAAAGGGGTTGAAGTGGCAGCAAAAGCTCCACGAGTCAGTGCCTGAGGGACTTGCCAGTTCTGCAGTAACAGCAAGAGCCCAAGAACACTGCATGTTCCCACACGGGATTCCAGCATTCTGGGGGTGCCCAGCCGCTCAGAAACATCATGAACACAAAAAGAATAATGTACAACATTTTATTACAAAACTGTTAAAAAAGTAATACAATGCAACAAAATACTACAAAATATAAGATCAGCTATTAAGCTACCTTTGTTTTACTTAGCTGAAAAGAAACACCTGGCTATCAGTCACTGAATTTCAATAAAACCATTAAATATGCAGAAACAGCAGAAACATTCAACAACTGTTTTGTTCCAAACCGAACTGTAGCAGCCCTTGGCTACTGCTTACATTACAAACTGAAGTCTCCCTACAAAGAACCACATTACTTATACACAATTCTGTACAGATTTTTATACTGAAGCTAACAATGAGCTGCACTTGAGTTCACATTCTTAGCAAAATATTGGATTCTGAGCATAAATCTTTACAGCAGGACATTCATTTATTCTTCATCCTCATCTTCTTCTTCCTCTTCCTCCTCCTCTTCCTCTTCATCTTCCTCCTCCTCTGGTTCTGCTTTCTTCTTAGATCCTGCAGGCCTACCTGGGCCCTTTTTCCCTACATCACCCTTGCTCTTGGCACGATATGCTGCAATATCCTGCAAAAAAAATGCTGTTAAGTTGCTAGCAACAGAACACTGAAGACAAATTTGTACTGCTTTGGTATTTCAACACTACTGCACTACATGTACAGTGCATAAAAAAAGCAGAATTTCCACTTTGGGATTCTCATGCTTAAATCTTTGAAGCAAAAGAACGTGCGATGCAGACAGCTTTAAGAATTTTATGACCACTGTGCTTTGGAGTCTGACTACATTTTATTTTAGCAAGCAGATGACCTGCTTTCTGGTAGTAAGGCATCCTACTGGTAAAATCTCTAGACATGCAAAACCCACATCCAGGTTCACTGTAAGGGTTCCAGATACCTGCCCTGCCACAACTTTCCATGTCTTCTAAAGCCTGACAGGGATTGACATAAGCACTAAGAATTATAAGCCCCATGTAATTTGGGTGAAAGACACCCAAAGTCAGATATTTACAGTGAGCTCCACAACTTTATTACATTTACTGTACCTTTTCATACTTCTCCTTTAGTTTGGCAGCCTTCTGTTCATATGGCTGTTTATCTTTGGCCGACTGCTCGGACCACATTTCACCTAATTTCTTTGCTGTATCTCCAATAGACAAGCCAGGGTGCTCATTTTTGATTTTCGGACGGTGTTCAGAACAGAAAAGGAAGAATGCAGATCTACATCGAGAGACAGTGATTAAAGTTAAGTATCAAGCTATTAGAACTAATACTTTTTTCTGTGTGGGAGGAGGGAATCATAGAAACACTCACGGTGGTCTTTTAGGAGCGTTGGGGTCCTTTTTCTTTCCCTTCTTCTCGCCTTTGGGAGGAACATAGTTTTTCATCTCCCTGTCATAACGAGCTTTGTCTCCTTTAGCCATTTCTTCAAACTTTCCTTTTTCCTTGCTTGACATTGTCTGTGGACAGACGGAGGGGAAAGAAGAGTCGGGATGAGATAAAGCAGCTACTGACCCACTAACGCCTAAGCAGCAGCTGCTACCAGGGATCTTTTCCCAGCAGCCCGGAGCAGGGGCGGGGGCCGGCCCGGCGAGGGCTCAGCACGGCTCGGCCCGGCCCCGCTCACCTTCCACCGCTCCGAGCACTTCCGCGAGAACTCGGCGAAGTTGACGGACGAGTCCGGGTGCTTCTTCTTGTGCTCCTCGCGGCACGTCTGCACGAAATAGGCGTACGAGGACATCTTGCCCCGCGGCTTATTGGGGTCGCCTTTGCCCATGGTGAGGTCGGCGGCGGGTCCCTGCGGAGGAGAGGCGGCGTGAGGCGGGGCCGCCCCTCAGGCCGTTCCCGCCCCTCGCCCGCCGGCGCCTTCCCGCCCCAGCCCCGCCCCGCCATTCCCCTCAGCCCGCGCCCCCCGCCGCGGCCGCGGCACCTCCCGCCGCCAGCGCCTCTCTCGCCCCCCGCGGCGGCTGCGGCGGGCAGCCCGCCCGGCCCCGCCGCCGTGCCCCAGCCCGCCCCGCCGGGGCTGGAGCCACCGCCACCGCCGGCCCCACCCGCCCTCCAGGAATCCTCCCCTCAGCGCCGGGCGCGCCGCCCGCCGCGGGAGCCCTTCGCTGCCTGTGCGCGCAGCACCGCCGCCGGCGTGCGCTCCTTCCCGCTCTCCCTCCGTCCCTCCCGGGGCGCTCATGCCCGCGGGTGCGCGGCCTTACCTGGCTGAGCGGAGCGGGTGGCGCGGGGCTCTGCTCCCTCAGGTGCTGCTGCCGAATGGTGCCCGGCCGCGCACTTACCGCCTCTTGTTTTCCGCGGCACTGCCCGCCACAGCAACCCGACCCGCGGCACCCGAGAGCCCGCCCCCCGCCGCAGCCTATTGGCTGCCGCGCCGGTTCAAACTGCCCGAAGCCCCGCCCCTTGGCGCGGAGGCCGGGCGGGATTGGCTGCCTGCCGTTCTGACGTCAGCTGCCGAGCTACTCCCGGGCTAGGTCGAGCGCGAGGGGGTCGTTGGCGCTCATACCCGTTGGAACCGGTTGGGGTGAGGAGGGCGGGGGCGGGGCTCAGCGGAGCGCGCTGGGCGGTGATTGGGGGAGAGGAACGGTTTAAAACCCGCGGGGGCCCCCGCCATTGGCCGGCGGGGCTGCGGCCGCTCTGATTGGGCGGAGCGCGGGGGCTGCAGCGTGGTTTAAAAATACAAAGGGAGCGGGGCCGGCAGCGCCGGGCTGCGTGTGCTGGGAGCGCGGTCAGCTCTGCCTGCCCCAGCTCGGGGGCGGCCGGGGCAGCAGCGGCGCCGCCCCCTCCCTCCCAAACCTCCCTACTTCCCTCTCTCCGTCCTTCCCTCCGTGGGGCGGGGGCCTGGCGGGCTGTAAAACTGGCCTGGAAGTGCCGGGCCCCGCGAAGGAGAGTGTCGGGTTAGTGGCGGTCCCCGGGCAGGGAGAGCTGCCGCTCCTCTCCCGGCTGGAGGGGGCTGGAGCAGCCGGGGCTGCCCGTGAGGCGGGTTCCGCAGTGGCGGGCTGAGGAGGGAAGGTGCCGGCTCTGCGAGCTCGCTGCTCTGTACAGTGCCAGCTGCAGCGCTGGAAAGAAAGCCTGCGACCCAGTCCCGGTGGAACTGAGAACTTAATGCAAACCATGCCTGTGGTTTGCATTAATGTTATCAAGTGTACCGCTAGCAGCAAATCTGGCCCTTTGGGTTTGGGGAGAAAACTGAACTTTCCATACAGTCACACTGCGATGTGACCCCAGACTAGGGGATGCTGGTTTTATTCTGTCTGATTATTTTCATCCAATTCTCTACTTCTTCTTAGTGAGCTGAGTAGTTTCTAACACTCTTGTTTTTTTCAGGCGTAGTTCATAGCCCTGGAGAAAAGCTTTGTTTACTGAAGATGTGATGCCTTCAGTAGAGTTTTAATCGTGTTAACCTCCCTCAATGGTAAGAAAAAGCAAATCTCTAAGCTATGTGAGAGCAAAGAGTAGCTGCAGGTGTGAGAGTGGGCAATGTCTTTATCTCCAATCTCCCCCGTTCAGAGTTGCTCAGTTACCAGGTACAGTTCTTCAAGCTTTTCTTTCCCTTCTGACAAGTACAGGTTCATGTGGAACAGTTCACTAATGTGATAGTAAATCTCCTTTATCCCTATTTCATTTTAAGCTTTGTGTGTTTGCCCAAACTGCAACTCTAAAAGCCAAAATCCAGTACAGAAGAGGGTAACTGGGAGGTAAATTGACAGAGCAACCCACAGACATGCATTTGCTCTGCAGATGTCAAAGCATTCACAAGCCAGTTATCCAAAATCTTGTATCAGTTCACTTATGTGGCTATTACTCTTGATAGTGTTTAGCATACAAATAAAGCATAGCCTTCCTTACCTCCCAGAATAAACATTTGCATGGAGAATGTGTCATGTTCTGGTTTGGGCTTGTTATTACTGTATTCCACTGCTTCTCTGTAGCAAATCAGTGTTCTCAGTTCTATGGTACTGAGTTCTACGCAGGTCTGTGTATCCACTTGGCAGAGAGTTGTTTTGTCATGTGTTTTAAAAATGCCTTTACTTCATATTTTACATGGAAAGCACTGTTTTGTTCGATGAGTTAAGCTCCCAGATGGGTCACTCTTACTTTGTGGTAAACCACCTCTGTAACACAGTTTCTTGTGTTTTCTAGTTAATAAAGCAATTCTGTAAGAGATGGTAGAATTTTACAACACTGATGTGAATTGTAGTACATCCATTGGTATCTGTAGTGTAAAAGCATTCCTCACTTGCCAGACTGACCTAGATACTGTCTGTCAGTTATTGGGGTGGGGGGGGAAGCTTTAGATAAGTTTTTTTAACATTTTCACTCTTTTAACATTAATACATCATGTTTATGGAAAAAAAAATTACTTTAGAACAGTCTTTGGAAACTTTATGATGTAATTGCAGTAAGATTTCCACTGTTGCATCTGTTTTTATATCTGCTCTAACAATATGAAGAGAATTATTGCAGAAAACCAGGTGAGGTGAGAAAGTATAGTTATTGCTATGGTAAAAAATGAGATCTGCCTTTCAAATTATTTAATAAAATGTTTTAAGAAAGAGATTAGGATCTCTACATTTTCTTACCTGGAAAAGAAAGCTTTTGTACACTTTCCTAGATCCAGTGTGTTACATCGTGCTGTCTCATACAACGCAGGGCCCATAAGATCAACCAAAGAGTTGTTCTCCTTAACATCTGTCTGTCATCCAACAAGGAAGGATTGAGGATTTTCCATGCTTGAACATGATACTGGAAGCTTCCCACAGCAGTGCCAATGCTGAAAACCCCACACAAGAATGCTGATGTTAGGAACTTGTCATTCCCAAAGCCGTGCCTTCCTCCAGCACCCTCGTGCCTGGAAAAGTGCTTCTCTGCTTCCACAATAAGCTGTCACTGTTTTTCATTGAGTCACACTGTTCCTTTTCAGACAAAATCACAATTTCTGTCTGCAGAGATTCAGTCACTGTTACTCTTCTGAAGCAGTGATCAATGCAGTATTGACTTTGGTCGGTATGCGTGGTTAATTTATTAACCACATGTGCATGACAGTTGTGGGGAACAAGCATAAACTCCTGGAGTTTGCTTCAGTGTGAATAATTCTGCTCATGAAATGACTCTTAGGTTTTTATAGCTCCCTGGCTTTGAGCCCTTCTGAGTTTCTAATCTGCCCCACAATTTGGGGTGCTATTGTTAACTCGGTTTAATCCTCAGTAAACTGCAATGCTGGATAGAAGGCAGAGAAAAGACCAGATGGGTGAGACCAAGTTACAGAGCTGAGAAATGGATTTAAACAAAAGTATCCCACAGACAACAAAAATCTGTGAGTGACACTGCTTTCTGTCATATTGTATCTCTTGGCTGCTGTGGGCTGCTTCTAGAGCTTTTCTGGATAGTGGTGTCAGTGTGGACAAAGCAAGGGAAGAAAGGAACAAAGGCCTTTTATTTGAATTAAATCATCAGTGAATATGTTACAACAGATACTGTTCAGCTGAGGAGATTGCAAACTGCACTTGCATGGCCTTAACTCTGACCAGACTTTCATTCTGGTGTAAGTGTACTTATCTAGTGATGCTGTCAGTTTTAATTCAGTCAGCTGGACAAGGAAGCTCTACTGTCCCTTCCCAGAAAATCTCCTACTAGCCAAAATCCTGTATGGAATATGCCTTAATGTAGCCTAATGGCAGTAAAATTCTGCTTTGGAAAGTTATCACTCTTGATGGATAGGCAGTTTCTTCTTCTGGACCTGAAAAGTCAGTGGATGAATAAGGAAAGTGAGGTAAAACTGCTCTCGGTTTTAATCAAACCAAACTTTGCTAATAGGAATGGAAGATGTTGAAAGCAAGCAAATTTAGCTTTAATCAGCAGTTCTTTTTGTTACAGAAAAAAAAGATTAAAATTCAAGACACAAAAAGCATTTAAGTAGGTCACTGCTTTCAAAACCCTTTTAATGTGACTTATGAAGTCTACAGACAGCAACAATGTTTGAGGCCTATTTTTTGGGAGCATCTCTCACTAGATATATGGTGAGAGGTTTAGAGTGAAAAGCAAAAATCAAAACTATTTAAGCTACTGATTACCTAAATTCAACACAAAACTTATTTTGTTGTAGTGGTCCAGTTATAAGCAGTTATTTTATAAGCAGTTATTATAGCTGCTGCTGCCTAAAAGTTTACAAAACTGGTATTTCTGTCAATATCTTAAAGAATTGCACTTAGTGTATTAGAAGTTCCCCAATTTTTGTGGTGTTGTATAACATGTAAATAATATGTATGTTGTAAAAATGAAATATATTTACCCTTTAAACATTAGGGATTTATTATGCAGGCCATTGCAAAGCCTGCATAACCAGTTAAGCAGCTCATAGGCAAATGCAGCTGTGTTAGCTACACCAGGCTGGGTTAGTCTGAAAGCTCAGGAGCTTAATTTGTCTTTGTGCTGTGTACCCAGTGCCTAAAACAAAGGCAGCCTGCATGAGACACTATCTGGGACAGCTGCAGAGCAAAGGCTGAAACTGCAGTGGTCATATGTCAAGAAATAAATACAACAAACCTCTTCTGGTACTAACACAGATAATATTAGGAACAACAGCAATTCCTGATCACAATAATTCTTACCTGAACTTTTTCAGTCTTAATTTGACAGTAACTTTATTGCATTGAATTTATAAGCCTTATACTTTTTTGAAAAGTACTTTTGCTTTTCTATTCACCTGGCTTTCATTCACTTTCTTGTTTACATTCAAAGTAATACTCATGCAACATTTTACCCTCAAGATATTAAAACATTTTCTTTGTTTTGCTATACTGCTTTTTACAGGTATGAGAAGAAAGCAGAAATTTCTCTTTATATATTAAATAGTTTCTACAGGCAGCTTTAAGGGGCTCAAAAATGCCTTTATTAGCCCTTATTTACAGTAAGAATATGGTTTAAATGGGTAAAAAAAGTTTCTTTTCTTCTCTCCTCTCCTCACTCCCAAACTCTTCCACTGTTGGTGAGCATTGGTACTTTGCCTGAAACATATACACAACTTACTTCTAAGAAATTAAATTTAACTGCTAGTAAAATTGTTCTGTCTTTTGTGAATTGCGAACTTTTTTTCTCCTTCTAGGCTGTAAGGCAAAGGGTTGGACTGCCTCTGGCCCTAGAGGTGTGACATGCAGTGAGATCCAAAAAGGCTGTAGTCACAGTCCAGCTTCTGATTAGTCATGTTTGACACTAGCTGCTGGTGCTTGCTGCTGCCAAAATGAAGCACATGTCAACCCGTGGTGACTTACAAACACTGATACATTTCTACAGAACAAACCAGAATGCTTTGTTTGTACCTTTGTCCAGTCAGAGGGACTGTTTCCTTCTGTGCTCATGTGGGCTAGAAACTTAAAATGCGGCTGAACCTGACAGTAGAATGAATCTTTTTCCTATGTCACTGCAGCTCTAAAGTCTCCTGGGAAAGAGAAATAGTGGGAGCTGACAAGGCTCTCCAAGAGGAAGCAGCCAGCAGAGATAAGCAGGTCTGGCTGGTAACAACCAGGTAAGCACTGTGATCTTCATCAACACACTGGTCTTTGTCTTGCATCCAGGTAGTGGAAAGGCTCAAATTTACTTCAATGGGTCTCATTAAACTGAAATGTAAACTCGAGTGTTGGTCGTGTGGCACACATCTTGTGCCGTTGTTAATGTAAACATTGTTGGGAGAATAATTTATTTTGTTACTTCTGGCAGCTAGTGCCGTGATGTGTCACAAATGACCACAGGATACATAGGTGATCTGAGACGAGAAAGAAAATGCTCATGAAGTTTTGAAAATGTTCATTGAATCATCAGTCTCATTTTCACGGGATTTTCTAGCAACTGGTGATAAAAATGTATTGTTTCCTTACAGCACCCCATTGCATACCCTACTCTATGCTGCTAAAGCTCTTTACAGTAACAGGGGAGGTTGTTTCACAGCTATTGTGCTACTAGAAAATGCATCTGTGGGTAATACCAGTCAAAAGCTAATACTTCTACTCCAGAGCCCCAATTTTTATGGGGAAAAAAAAAACCCCACCCAAAAAACCCTTGAAGTATGATAATAAACCTGTGGGCCAATGGTTAATCCTCATCATTTAGTGTGAAAGTGTATGAAGTTAAGTAGAAGCTCTCCCTAAGTACGGGCAGGGATAAGCACCTGCTGGGAATGGAAAAGAATCAGGGAGCAGCATTTGAAGAAATAAACACAGAAATTTCAAGTTGTTCCCTGTCAAATATAGATCTGCTTATTCAAAATTATGAAGAAACTAAATAGCACCCCAAAACATGTCTCTTCCAGTTTTTAAAAGTTGAAAAACAGAAGCATCCATATCTGTAAACTCTCAACTCCAGTGTAAGCCTCTAAGAGAGAAACCACCTTGATGAATATACTCCAGTTCTAAGGCTTGATCATGTTGTGAAATTTTTATATTGCTACACTTTATACTACTAATTAGCATTTAAATTATCTTAAATTATTGTAATATGTACAAATGCTAAAAGCAGAAAACTTATTCTCATCTTCTAGTAGTTAAGGTTTACTTTGTTCAGATATGATTCATTTTTTAAGAGATTTTCATTATATAATTAGAAACACAGATAATCAAACAACAAAGAAGTGAAAGTGATGAGGTAAAATATCTGTATTATTATTTTCCCAATTCTGATGTAATTCACAAGATGATGTAAAATCCTGCTCCAGCAGTCACTTCTGGAGAGAGGTAAGGATTTTTTTAGTGCCTGTGAATAGCTGTAATAGGGAAGTTTGGTCTCATTTGTGGTGTTTATAAAGTTAATAAATATTAACAACCAGATACCTGGATAAAGAAGAAAACTAAAACACCAACTTCTAAGCTGATATTTGTTTAAAACCTTTAATGGTGAAACTGGAGGTGAGGGTCTCTCTCTGTAGTTCTGCAGTTTAGGGTATGTCTCTCAGCAGAGTCAGACATACCTTCACAACTGCAAGGGCTAGAAGCTTTACCAGTATGAAAGCTGAGACTCCAAGATTATCTTTCAAGTAAAGATGTTTAGATTTGAGAGCATTTAAGATGAACAGCAGTATCTAATAAAGAAGCAATGCTTCTGGTCAGCTGCTGTGTATTGAATGTGAATAAAAGCAGTAGGTACTATTCAAACATAGGAATCTAGTACATTCTACCTGGTGGCCATTTTGGTGACAAACTCTGCAAAACATTTTATCTGATCCTCTTCCCATAATATTTCTGAGTTAAAGGTTTATTGTCAAGTAATATCAGCAAAAGCCAGCTGCAGTTCAGAACCATTGTTATGCTTGAGTTTGTTGGAGTATGAGCCTATCTATATCTTTTACCCAGAAAGAGCTCCTCAGGAGGTTGGGAAAGCATTTAAATCCCAAATGCATGTGTATTTTATTAATTTTTATAGAAGTGTCTGCATTAGTATCAGACTGTTTTGTTTTTACTAAGGGAATCCAAGTGTCTAACTGATGGTTTGGTAGAAGATGTGTTCACCTGCTCCCAAGAGGCACTTAAAACCTGCTGCTAACTTCAACCAGAGCTAGGTCAGACCTAGAGATGGTTATAACTGCAATGCAAAGACAAGGGCACTCCAAGAGGCATTAGGGCTATTTCCTATTTTCCTTTCTGTAAAACGAATCTGTACCAGAAGGGGACACAATGGTGTAACAGAGCCCTGTAGTTTCCAGGATCCTCTGATAAAACTGTGAAGACAGTGTAGCATGTGCTGTACAAAGCAAGAGGCTAAAAGCATTGTCAAATCTCTATTTCTATAACAAGAAAACAGCAGCTGGCAAAATGCAAGACTGTAGCACAAAGAATATACAGTGCTTTTTGTGGTCTCAGGAGTGCATTAGAGACCAGCAAAATTTACTGAAAAGATATGACAATTTATCTTACAGGAAAAAAAAATCTGAGCAAGTGTTTTATTTCATTTCAAGGGATTGAAAAATAATTCTTAAGCCATATACTACACTGATCTTTACTAGTAGTTAAATTTTTACTGCATTACACAAAACCTGTGGAGGTGATACTTTTCCACAATACGTTCCAGATAGCTGCTTTACATTTCTGAACAGTATGAGTGATGATTTAGTGGGGTCTCTTTCTAACTGTGGGATCTCATATAATGTGAAACAAAATGTTAATCAAAGCAACCTGCATGAACAAGAGATCAGTGACTGTGAAACAAGCAGATGGAGGAGCACTTGGGCTGAGTGGAGGCTTCTGAGGAGGAGGAGGAGGAGGAGGAGGGGTTTTGAAACTGAGGGGTACCAAAGGCAAAACTGCAGGTTGGCTCCTCTGGTTTTGTGTGGTCATGGTGTTTGAGCTCTCTCTCCTAATTTCTTCACTGTTGAAGTCCAGCAAGGAACAATTTGTCAAGGACATTTAACGAAGAATATAACACAATTTTTGCACATTATAACGATGCCTTCTACCAGAAGATCCTTTGATGCTTCCTGTAACTAATGGCTTGTTGTGAAAGACAATTTGCACAAACCATTAAGGGGATTGTATTACAAAACTTTAAAGCTTTTACAGTTTATCATTATGGGTTTATCAGTTTTAAACCAAAATTATTCTTAACATAAAATGCGTAGTTTTGGATCTTCTTTACAGCTTTAAATATTTTAAATCTGCTTTAAATCTATCTGTGTTATATACAGTCTTTCATTCATCTTGAGTTTCCATTGTACAAGGCCGAGTACTTAAAAGACTGGCTTCAGCTGGATTCAGACCTGGAAATAATTTTGGTTAAAGTTTGTTTTTTTTTTTTTTCTATTACTGCACTTCTTGAACCACATACAATAAGTTCTATGTGCATTAATGCAGATAAGGCTTTGCTATACAATTAATTATCTGAAATTGTATTTTAACTATCCTAGCCTAAAACATGTAAAGAAGCAAAAAAAAAATGCTGTCTGTAGGCAAGTCCCAATATTCCTATGCTTTGGATCTATGCTTTAACAAATTTGGATAATAAATTGGGAGCAGAGCAACAGGCAGTAGCAGGTTATGTAGTGCTGTAGTGGGAAATGAAAATGAGATATTAAGAAAATCAGGAAAAAAAGAAGAAAACAATAAAAAGAATAGCACTTGTTTCTGATAAGGAAGGAGAGACTTGTCATTGTCCAAGAATACTATCGAGTAAGTTGCTTTTTTATTAAAAGCACCAGGGTGTGTGGTGAAATTTGCAGAATTTTTCAAGTGTTTTAAAGGAATCTTTTTTCACTGAAGTAGTTACAGTACATAAAAAATAAAACGCGTATTTGCTGAGAAAAATGTATACCAATAGTTTTCCTTATTCCTTTTGCTGACAGAGTAATTTCAGGTGCTGAACACAAGTGCACTAATGTACTCTTGGACTTTAAGTGAATGGTACTTGCTGGGGAAGGGTATCATCCTCCCCAGCTGAACTTTATGCCATGGAAATGCATACAAAGTTGCAAGCCACATTTATCTTCCAGGATTGATTACTAGCAATGGATATGCAATGTGCTTGCAATACATCCAAGGTGATGTATCTGATTATAATTCTTCTCTCTCCAATTACAAAACACGTCAATCAAAAGCTAACAGGAGCTGGGACATATGGCATCTCAGAGAAGCACAAGCTGCTGTGTTCCCACCTGTGCCTGGCCTGCCTCAGTGCCAGGAGGGGCCACTCAGTCCCACTGACTTCAGAGTCTGGGAGCTGTGAATTCAGAATTTTTGGGATGCCATAGTTCCTGCTCTTTCTGCATGTCACTTCCAAGTCATCCATGCTGTGTTCTTGGCACCCCCAAGGGATATAGATTACTGCAGCCTTCTGTACTACCCAGCTCTGCTGTGAGCACTAGTGACATGTCATGTACAGGGTAGTTGGAGCTGCTGTCTCCTTTGAACTGATTTAATTTTTGAAGTTTAAACCATATATAGTTGCAGTGCTGCATGTTTTTATGTTTATTTAAAATATAATGTTACATGTTTCATTTATATCCAAATACTTATGGTAGCCCATACTAGAGTTTATGTTAAAAGATCCTAATTTTAGACAACATACTCCACAACGATTTTTTTTTTTATTATTTTATTTCACGTAGCCCAACTTCATACCAAATGAGGTGGCCATTCCCAGTCCCATGGTCCTGCCCTTCTACTGCACCATCCTGTGTGCATCCTGCAACTGAGCAGTGATGCAGATCAGGATTAAATCTAAGTGATTTTTCTTGTTGCTAGTCTAGTTGTAACCCGATAGAGTTTGCTGTGCAGCCACAGAGTGTTTTTATGGGCACAAAGAAGCACAGGGCACAGGTGTGAAAATGTGCAGCTTTACAGCAGAAGCAGAACTATCTAAGTCCCACGACTCTCTTATCATGACCTAATCATGAAACTATGATACTACTTTACTTGAAATTATGCTTATAAATTAGCAACTTGGCAAGCACGGCTGGGTAACATAATCAGGCTTTTAACTGCTCCCAAACTGTTCCCAAACAAAGAGGATCAGAAACATTTAAAATGCACAAGTGATCTTTCCATCAAACCAAACAACAGCAGCCAGACCCAGATTGACACATTTTATGCTCACAGTAAGGTCAAATCCATCTGAAAAAAAAACCCAAAGGGACCTCAAAAGACATTGTCCAAGAGCCTAGAAATTGCTATTCATGACCCAGATTTCCACTGAAGAATTCCTGGAACTTACCCTTGTCCCACTTTTCCCAGACCATTCTCAAATTTTGAGGTGTGCTATGATTGTTATTGTGTTTTTTGTTCTTTTTTATGTTAACGTGATTACAGTTTTCGAAAGTTTGAAATCACAAACTTAAAAAGCGAGTTAAACCTTTGCTGCTTGAGATTGCTCAGCAGCGGAGTGTGGAATTAAACCGAGGCATTATACAGACTTCAGCTTGGCAGATAACAAAGCAGAGTTCGGTATTTTTCCCAACTCTCATATTCCCCTCACTAATCACTGAAACGTGCCTCGTGGATAGCTGCTGCGACTTTATGCTCAGCTCAGCTTCAGTTACTGTATCCTTCATTCAATTGCGACAGTGGGACCTACCCTTATTCTCTAATACCAGGTTACGCAATCAGATTAAGGAGCCATCTGCAGCACAAACTGAAACTGCTCTATAATCGTGTTCCCGGCTCACGCAGAACTTTGGCTTACGCAGGATCTGTGTCTCCTTGAATTATTCACCAGCCTCCCTGCTACTCCTCTCCTTCTTCAAGCTGGAAGCGCGCAGCAAGCGATACGGTCAAATATTTCAGCGATTAAATCATTGGGCTTTGAGCACGCTCAGCTCAGATGCCGTTTCTGAGATTTAAAGGAATAGTTGCGGTAGTTCAAAGGGAAAGCAAAAACCTCTCCCTTCCTTGCGCTCCTTTGAATGCGCTTGAAAGGACAGTAGATCAGAGCTTGCTGCTTTTGCCACTCTGCTGTCAACAGCCGAATTGTTAAATGATTTAATGCTAACGCATCTCTTATATAGCTTTATAAAGCCTCAAAACTAAAAATACCTGCGTTTGTCAAGTATTTTCAGTGTCTATTTTACCTAGTCGTGTGCACAGCAAGGTCTTGGTACATCATTAGCGAAAATAATTCTGCGTTCTCGAGTCTCTTCAGCTGTTACGATCACTTTTACTAACAAAAAGTCCTTTTAAATGACAAAACTGAAAACTCGCGCTGTTAAATCGCCTTTGTCTTCAGAGGGGTTTGCCACAGGAACGCAGGACGGAGCGCTGACTGCGTGTGCTGTAAAAGCAGCTCTAACAAAGGCCGGAGCCGCGTTTGTTTTCTGCCGAGAACGCAGAGCCGGCGGCTCCCGGGGAGCAGGCGGAGGGGCAGCGCGCCGGGACAGAGCCCGGCCGGACGGAGAGCTGCCGGCCATGGCCGACAGCAAGCGGGAGAGAAAGGAGGCAGCGAAGCAGGGAGGGGAGAGGCCAAGGCGGAAGGCAGGAGACAGGCTATGCGAAACGAGCAGCCCGAGCAGTGCCGGCTTCGGCTAAAACCCCAGAGCGAGAACAAGTGACCGGGGGAGCTGCTGCGGCACGGCGAGGCGGAGGCGGCCGGCCCGCTGGGAGCGCGGGTACACGCCCGGCCGGGCCAGCGGCAGCCCGACCCACGACACCCTCCGCGGCCGCCCTGTCACACCCGACCGCGGAGCCGCCGGGGAGGCGCGGGAAGGGGGGAAAGAGAGGCTGATGCGCGGGGCTTCTTAAAGGTGGGCTGAGCCGCTGCCGCCGCTCCCGCACGGCGGGCCCGGCCTCCAGGCAGGAGGGAGAGGGAGCGCAGCGAAACAAGAAGCGGCTGCCGCAACGCATCCCGCATCCCGGCTCCCGCCGCCGCGCGGGGCCCCGGGCGCTGCGGGCCGGGCAGGAACTGCGGCTCCCGTGGGGCCGCGCGCGCAGCCGGCATGCGCGGCGGGCGGGGCGGGGCGGGGCGGCGGGCAGGTTGCTGTTGTTACATAGGAAACAGCTGAAGAGTCTCCACATGACAGGGGGGGAAGGAGGAAGTGGGGTGGCCCGCGGGGCTCCGCCGCCGCTCCGGTAGTCGCGGGGTTCGGCTGGCGGCGTGAGCCCATTCCACACCGCGCGGGCTGACCGCCCTCGAGGGCGGACTTGCGTCCCGGCGCCGCCGCTGAAGGCAGGCAGGCAGGGAGCGGGGAGCCTCCCGCCGGGCCGCGGCGCCGCGCCGGGGAAGTTTGGTGCGGACGGGATCCCGCCGGCCGCGGCGGTGGCGCCGGGTATGAACGGCTTCGCCCCCGAGGAGGTGCCCCAGCGCGGGGCAGAGCCCGCCGCCGCGGCGGTGCTGGGCGGCGCGGGCTCCGCCGTGGAGGTGCCGCCGGCGCCGCCGGGGCTGGGTCCGGGTCCGGCCGCCGCCGCGGGCTCGGCGGGCGGCGGGTGCGCGGGCGGCCCCGGGGCCGGGCAGCTGTGCTGCCTGCGGGAGGAGGGCGAGCGATGCGGCCGCGCCGCCGGCAACGCCAGCTTCAGCAAGCGCATCCAGAAGAGCATTTCGCAGAAGAAGGTGAAGATCGAGCTGGACAAGAGCGTAAGTCTGAGAGGAGAGGACGCGGCGGGGCGGGCGGACAAAAGCGGCCGGTAGGTCGCTGCGTCTATGTCTTAGTTGCTTGGGGGACTTTTAACCAAGTTTAGCGGGGGAGGAGGGGTGTTTGTCGGCGGGGAAGTGTTCGTTCCCCCTTCCCACCTCTCTTCCGTAGCACAGCCGAGTTTGGCTGGCGCGGCAGGAGCGCCGCTCGAAAATCCCTGCGGGCGGGGGGCAGCGCCCGCCTCTGCTGCCCGCTCCTGGGGTCCCCTCTAGCCCCAAGAGCCGGGGCACCGACCGCGTGTGCCCCCCATAGCCGGAGCGGGCTGAGCGCGGCCGGGGAGCGGAGCGGAGCCGGCATGGCTCCCGGCGCGCTAGTTTGTGTGTGTTGCTGGCGAGGGCCGCGCTCGCCGCCCCGCCTCGTGTTGCAGCGCCGCACGTCTCTCTCCCGTGCCGCTTTATCTTCCGCTCGGCGGCCATCGGGCCCCGCTCGGCGCGGCTCGGCTCGGCCGGGCGGGGCGGGGGCCGCCGCGTTCCAGCGCCCGGGAGCCGGAGAGCGCCCGCCCCTGCGGAGGGCAAGGCGGCTGCGGCGTGGGGCGGCCGGGCGAGCCCCGAGGGAGCCCGGGCCGGCTCTGCAGCCCTGGCGCTGACCCGCTCTCTTCTGCCCTGAAAGCATGGGAGCTGGGCATTCCGCGCTGGAACGCGTCGGGATCGCCCAAAGCGCGCAGATCCCCATCGAGGGCAAACTTGTTAGAAAGAAAGAAAGTAAAAATAAGTGTTGCGTGACCACGCCGGGTAGCGGAAGTAAAACAAGGAGGGGAGGATATAGCTGGGGAAATGAGAGGCGTCTCGTAGCCCTGCGGAGAACAACTGGGAGCTTGTGTGTGCGTGCTGGCCGGAGGGCGGGCGGGCTGTGTGGCGGCTCCGCAGCCTGGCGCTGCTGCATCGGCCCCGCGCAGCGTTCCGCGGCTCAGCCCGCGCTCGGGGCTGCAGCGCAGCGCTCTCTCCGCTTACAAGCAGCCACTAGAAAAGCTTCCCCAGCGCAGCCGGTGTGGCTGTGAGTGCTTAAGGGTTGTCTGTCTACGTGCACGCTGTAGTCTGGGAGATGCACTACGTGGGTTTGACTGGAACACGCCGTTTTATCCTTCTAGGCAAGGCATCTGTACATTTGTGACTTCCACAAAAATTTAATTCAGAGTGTGAGAAATAGAAGGAAGAGGAAAGGCAGCGATGATGATGGTGACTCACCAGTGCAAGACATCGACACTCCAGAGGTAGCTAAACAGTTGATTTTTTTTTTTTTTCCCCGAGTTGTTGTGTTAAGCTTCTTTATGATACTGAGTTTGCATCAACACCACTCTCCCAATTTTACAGCTTACCTTACATTGTGGGTGGGGGGAGATTCTTGATTTGCACTGTGCTTAATATAATAGAATTTAACTGAATTTTGTGGCACTTGTTATGATTAAATGGTGCAGAGTGCAATAAACAAGAGTCTGATGGTTCTCTCAGCAATCTGCTGTTTTCAGCATCCTCTCCTGCTTAGTGCTTTGCCACATACCGTAGAACTCTTATCTTTTGCAGGAGCCTACAACCTGAATAGAATTTCACACAGTGCTTGGGATATAAGTGCTTCTCTGTCCTGTCCCTCCAAACCTTTCTTTTGTGCTAAATGTATTGCAGATGGCTCTTGGCAATTAGTCCATTGCCTTAGTCACTTTAAACACTGAGAGTTTAATGATGGTGGCTTTGTTTCTGCCCCTCTGGGGGGTAAAGAGCCATTTGGGGAGCTCTGCTATCAAGGAGTGGAGAGAAATACGGTCTCTTTTCAACCTGTTTTCTCCACTAGGCACCAGTGAAATCTGACCCATTGAAATAAGGGAACTAAAGCGTTCAACCTTTTTCGTAGTGTAATGGGTTGGTCTTGAACATAAGGCTCCCTTTTTCTTACACGTGCTCTGGGTTATTTCTGCTACAGCGTTGCTTAGCAGGTGCTCTGCAGTGTGTTAATTTTGAGCAGAGGCTGTTATGCCTTCGGTCCCTTCTGAGAGGGATTGTGAAAACATTCTTCAGGAATTGCTCTGTAAGTGTTAATTTAATGGCATCCTTATGGTCAGCATCTGCAGATAACAGCAAGTAAGTGAGGAAACTTTGAGCAGGAATCTGCCTTTAGGCACGAGGCTCCAGTCTGAAGGTTCTGGCTAAGAGGATTTTAGGAGATTGAAAGTAGTTTGAGGCTGGGTGGTGTTGTCTGTCTGTTAAATATCTGAGATTGTTTCTTGGAAAGTTCTATCTAAAGCTAGTGCTGTGAATGACTTCAGGTAGCTCTCTGACACTGTGTAATTGCAGCTCTCCTGGAAGCCTATTTTGTTTTCTTATGCCAGGATTATAAAACATGTCACAACTGATGGATAACTCCAGAACAAGAAAACAAGCTTGTTTTTCTTAACCGTATTACTACAAAAAAGAAAACTGGGCACAGTTTTTGAGGAGTGTCAGCTGGCTGTTTGGGCAAGGGCAGTACTTTCATTCCTTGTAATTACTGTATGCCTTAGATACTTGTTTGCCCTTGACCAACTTTGTTTTCAATTATTACTGAGTTTGCTAAGGAAAAAAAGTATCATTCTTCTGAAGAGTTGTAAGGCTCTCCTGCTTCCATCTCAGCCATGACCATCTTTACTGATTGGAAATTATTTCTACAGGAGGAAAAGAAACTCCTGCAGTACTGGTAGCTTCTGGGGCTTGGTGAAAAGCTGCTGCTCCTCCTTGGCGTGATGCTGCAAGGGTGGTGTCTCCACTGTGACTTGGGAAGTGGAATTCAATGCCATGTAAACTTTAGAAACACCAAAGGATACCATCCTTTATCATGCAATGCAGCCTCACTTCGAGTC
Source organism: Erithacus rubecula (assembly GCF_903797595.1). Taxonomy (NCBI): domain Eukaryota; kingdom Metazoa; phylum Chordata; class Aves; order Passeriformes; family Muscicapidae; genus Erithacus; species Erithacus rubecula. Next base: position 34,299,644 of record NC_136687.1, on the reverse strand, counting down.
TGGCCATGTTGCCAAGTGTGCAGTAGCACTGCTGTTTTAAGTGTTCTGCAGTGAGGCTGTTAAATGAATTTAAAGCACAAGTAAATGCCTTCATCCATCTTTAATGCAGTGAATTTGGAGGCTACTATTGTAATTGAACTGACCTAATAGTATTTCTCATTCAGCCTGCTTTCTGAGCTCGCTCTCCCACTCAGTCACCTGATTAAGCTCTCTCAGGTTGTCAGGGAGGATGGGAGGGTAAGCTGTTGCTGGGAGAAGTGACTGATCAGAGTACATAGGGATCAAAACTGAGTACTGGATTAAGGCTGTGTATCCCTGAGAAGACTGTGTAATTCTCTCCACTGTTGACTGACACTGACAAGGGGTTATGGACATTTATGTCCATGTACATAACTCCTGCATTTTGCTTGTGTAGCAGGGATACATTTGGAGAGCAAGAACAGTTATTTTCTTTTCTCACCTCAAGCAAGAGTGCTTGTGATCTAGACTTTGTCCTGATTCTAATTTGTGCTTTCATGGTGCAGATGTGCTGTGTCTTGTATGTAACCTGCATAAGATTCAATGGCAGAAATCACAATATAGGGGCCTCCTTTGAATCAGTATCTTCATAGATGTTACATGAAAGTTGCTGTCGGGCTTTGTGTTGCCATACTGGAACTGGGAAGCAAATGAAAAACCCAGAATGGACTAATGTACAATTGTGAGTTGGTAACACTGTCCACAGCTAAAGGGAGGTAGAGGCATGCTCAGTAACAAAACACTCTTAAACTGAGCTGGGCTATTTTCCTTTCTCCTGGAAGGTTTGTTTTTTGTCCAAATGACATCTGCTGAGCTGACTGTTTACACTCGCGTATCTGTCAGTTTCCAAAATGTTTTTGCGAGGCAAACTATTAATGACTGATTTTTTTTTTCCAGTTGTATTAGATTGTTTTCTTCCCCTTCCCCCTCTTTTCTTCTAGGTCGATTTATATCAGTTACAAGTAAACACACTTCGAAGGTACAAAAGACACTTCAAGCTACAGACCAGACCGGGACTTAACAAAGCACAGCTTGTTGAAGTATGTATGAGTGTTTCCCATAATAGAAAATGCAACTTGCTGTGGCATGTGGTTTTCTATGCACTGTGATCCTTGCATAAAGTGCCTATATAATCTGGATTTTAAGAGAACAAAAGGGAGCTGCTTATCTAGCTTCCTTCATTGGCCACAGTTCCTGAGCCAAGTAAATCAAAAGTAAAAGCTCTTTCCAGAGGGACTCTTAACTTCCAAAATGAGTGTGTGCTGCTTAAAAACAGAGTGTTTAGCTGGAACAGTAATATCTTCATGCTCCTGAATATCCTAGAATCATGGATTTGTTCTGTCTGTGCATCAGTCACAGCTTCTCCTGAAATGTCCTGCTGAAAAGAACTAGAAACTGAAAGGTGTCAGTGAAGTTCTGGTGAGGTTCAGACTTTGCTTTAAAAAGCTAGTTACTGCAATCATCAGTTTCTGTATATGTAAAGTCCAGAAACATGAAAAAACATACTTCTATTGGTAATTCCTTCTGCTAAAACCACTGAATCTGCTATCAGAAAACTGCAATTTTGTGGAATTTACTGTTTGTAAAAGTGCTGAAGCTACATGTCATTACAGCTGTATGTTAGCATCTTTGCTTCACACGAGTGCAATTTTAAAGGAATTCTTCAGAGCTGCATAGGTACAGTCACAGCATATTGATGTAAATAAGTGGAAGAGCTGGTGATCTTAACAGGAAGGTATAGCTACTTATTTTTCACTTTTGTGCAGTGATACATTCAGCTGTATTTAAGTGCAGACACTGTTTTCATCTTTCCATAATCTATGCGAATTAAAAGCAAGACTCTAAAAGTCTTGAGTATTCTCAGGGCTGAACTGTAAAAGATTAGTCATGCTGCCACTAAGTGTAAGAATGCAAAATCAGTCTTCCATTTTCTTATATGTAGGTTAGCTCTTGAATTAGCAGGACTGTGATTTGGAAAAGCACAAGCAGTTTTTGTTCTGCAAAGCTGGTGTTTCAAGGGATCTGCTTTAGCTACATGGGCACCTAAATGGTACTTGCACTAGGCTATTCCAGTGTTGCATGGTGTGCATGGGCAAAGCTGCTTCTGCCACATGGTTGATTTGACTGACCTGCAGGTATTTGTGAGCCATGGCCACAGAGCTTCCTTAATATATAGTACATTTGATCCCTTGTAATCTGTCCTAACATACCATGGACACTGCTCTAGCTGTTACTGAAAGACTTCTGAAGAGAGGCAACATTTCCTTTTTTTCTAAGCTTCTTTTAAGCTTTAATGTAGTATGTTTAAATTTGAATCTTAAGTGTTTGCATGTAAGAGTGATTATTTATTTGCATTCTTCCTTTATAGATAATTGGCTGCCATTTTAGGACAATTCCAGTGAATGAAAAGGACACCTTAACATACTTCATCTACTCAGTGAAGAATGACAAGAACAAACCAGATCTAAAGATGGATAGTGGGGTTCATTAGGCAGAAAAGGTTGGGACTGAGACTCAGATTGCAAATCAAAAGACTGAGATTTTGTTGATATGCAAAAGCTTTCTTTGTAACTTTTTCTCCTGAGAGAGTTTGTCTTTTATTTTTCATAACCTTGCTCATTTGTCTGAAAACCATCTCTTATGAAACAAACTTCCTCAGCAAAAGTATTTTAAATAAATATCACTGATATTGTTGCTCAAATGGGTGTGTCTGTAATTTTAATGGGTTGGACTTGATCCTGACAGGTCCCATCCAGCTCAGCATATTCTGTGATACTTGTACCTAATAGTTAAGCTTTGATGAACTATGTAATAATATTAAAATATTTTTCACTTAAAATGTGCCAAGGATAAATTTATAAATGTACCTCAAGTGCTCAGATGCAATGCCTTTAAAAAAAAAAAGCTGTAGCAGACCTGGTAATAGGTTCTTTTTCCTAAGGTAAAAGGCTTTAAGTGTCAGTTCTGTTCTTAGCTGGGCAGAAATGGCTGAATAGCACTTTTTATTTTTTCCCCTTTGGAAACAAGAATTGGAGGATTTTCTGATTTGTTTATTTATTTTGTCAATGCTGAGATATGTGCTTCCAAGCACTGAGGCCTTCCTGCTCCTGTATTAAAATGGAAAAAATGCAGCTCTGGAATCTCAAAGCTGTAAGTACAGATGAAGAGACTGCTGCAGCTTACTGTGCTGAGAAATCCTCTGACTTGGTAAGAAATCCTTTACCTGCTGACTTCTCCATTTGTCTGCATGGACTGCTGCTAAGAACTTAATTGGAGAGTGAGAGTCAAGCCTGTGTGGAGTCAGTACAGTCTCTTCTAACAGGCACACTGTTTCTTTTTTGTTGCATGGGTTAGCTCAGGCCTGTTTAAAAGGACAGCTCCCTCTCAATAAACCCCAAATTTATGGTACTTATGGAAAATTATATCCAAGAATACTTAGGCTTTTAATTGATTGTCTTTGAAAATTCTGATGTTGAAGATGGTATTATGAATGACTTCTTGTATTGTCAATTAATGTGCCAATTTAAATGTGTGGTGTATGGAATATAATTTCTGCTTAAAGCTGTGCACATAGGATGAATAAAAAGCTAAGGGAAAATAGTTTTCCTCTTAAAGCTGAGGAGGACATGGTTTCAGCTTGTTCAGTTAGCATTCAATGCAACTACTAAACTTATCAGATGTTGATAAGCTTTTTTTTTAATTTAGGAAAAATGAGAAAGCAGTTTGTCCATGATCTAATCTGCTTGATGTTGATCTTCAGAGTTTTTTGAAAATTACTACTCTGCTGGCATCAGTACAACTAAGACGTTTCACTTTGCTTTTTTTGACCTGTGATGCGTGCATAGAACTGAATGTTGATAAACCTCGACCTCAAACTGGCTGCCTTCCCAGTATCTCTCAGTGGTATGATTTCTTTCACTTGTACTGCTTTATGTGTTTCCACAATACAGTTCTGCAGTTCTGGCCTAAGTTCAAGACTGTGATATCTAGCTAGTGACAGCTAAAATTGGTGCTCCTTTGAAGGTACATTTTTTATGCCCATTTAACTACACAGACTGTCAATTTGTTTACTAAATGTCCTTTGCACACATTCAAGCTTCTTACCTTCAAAGTGTGACTTTCATGAAAAGCCAGGGAGCCTAGTAATGGATAGGACATCCAAAGGATAAAGAGGTTTTTTTTTTTTTTCTAAATGCATGACAGGCTAGAATGTTCTCACCTAAGCCTGGCAGGACCTGTAGAAGAAGCTGTGTGAGGGAAGGAGAGTAGAGAAAGAAACGAAAGTTTTTATGGAAATTCAGTCTTTAGGTAGTAGCTTAAGTGACCCTATCTTGCTGCATCGGGAAAGCAGCAAAGTTTTGCTCCAGTGGATTTTGAATTTTCCAGGAGTCAAGGAAGAAATATACCTGAAAGCTACCAACTTTAGTACCCAGCTTTGTATCTGCCTTAATTTTTTTTGCTATGGCTGCTTTGCAAAGCTGTGAATGCCAGGCATATGCAACATGATTCTTGTAGAAACTAGATGGCACAAACAACAGAAGTTAACATACCCTAGAAGCTTGTAGAGGACTTTACACAAGAGCACATACCATAAGTTTGGTTTTTTTGCAGAGTGCTGACTGTTTTCATTGGGTTGCCAGATTTATGGGGTTTATTTTTACTATCAGTTGATTATTTGGTAGGAAGCCCAAATTAATCTGCTTGAATAATTCTGCAAACAAAAAAAAAGCTTGGTGACACAAGCTGTTCAACAGTCAGTAGGGCAAAAATAGTGCAGACAGATTTACTTGAGATATTTATTATTGGCTGTATACAATCACCCCCTCACCCAGTATCCAACCAGTTTACTAACAAGAAGAAAAACAGTCATGGTGGTGTTTCATACTGACACATGAAGCACGTGTGGTGAACTGGTGGTATCAGTTTGGATTACTAAGTGAACAGTGCATTGTTTTGAGAGGACTGCACAGCTCCTTCAGTACTGCATGCTTTCCATGTGACTGACTTGATAGCTAGAGAGTTTATATGTGTAAGGCAGCAAGTCAGGCTTGCTGCCTGTAAGAGTGGCTTGTTCAGGTGACTGCTTAAAATGTTATGGTCACCTCTCAACACTGCCAATACAGATTGCCATATAACAAAAAATGGTCAAAAATTTATGTCTCTGTATCTGTCTCAGATCACAATACCTCTTGAATATTAAGATGATTATCTCTGTGTTTTTTACAGCTATTGCCTTACAGGGCTAGCCTAAAAAAGACAGTATTTTAAATTAATTTTGGGATACTGTATTTCAAATAGAGCTTGATTTAAAAATCTGTTGTTCTAGTATTTTTAAATATTGAATGCTAAGATTAAGCAATTTAAGGGTTTCAAGATTGTATAGTCAAGGCCTGTGACCTGTTAGACATAAGTGTGCTTTAGTACTGTTAATGTCAATTTTTACTATTATTTTTATTCCAGTGAAATACTTTCAAATATGGAAATGCATGCCTTTTGTATGTGCATGTATTCTAAAATGCCTAAACAGAGCATGGGAGCCTCTCTTCAGAACTGCCAGGGATTGACTGGCTTCAGCTTAAAATGGCACTAAAAGTGTGATGGCAATAATGGCATAGGAAGCTGCACTGCCATAAGTTGCTCTGAGAGTCATGTTCCTAACAACATGAAGGCTTAGGCTGGAAGTTTCCTTGTCCAAACTAGCTAAGGATATTGTGCTGAGTAAGAAGAGTTATGCTTTTTGCTGGGGGATGCATATTAGGATATGTTAAGAGCTTGTACAGTCTGTTAAACCATGGAAATGGCTTTATGGAAATTAGCTACCAGATTTGAAAAGAAAACTTCTTACATATTTAATATTACATGAAGGTAGAGAAAAGAAGTTACTTCTACAGTGTAAAGTGAGGCAGTGACTTGTGGTTAGAGAGGAAGGTTTTTTTTGTGGTGATAGTTTTGTTTTTCCCCCTGAAAACATTATTACATGATCGTGGAATGATGTTTGTTATCTTCACTTGCAGACTTGAATCACTGACGATTGCAGGGGATCACAAATGATATCTTTGTTCCAAAGAAAATATCCCTGAAAAATAGGATCACATATTTAAACCATGAGATCATTGGCTTATTAGAGCTTTAACATGACATGCATTTCCCCTTGTGGATATTTTTTAGCATGTATCATGGTATATGTGGGATTAACTGTGTTTGTGGGATGTCCTTCCAGCAATGCAAATGCAACTGCAGGTCTGGATGAAGATTCTACCTCTGCTGACCTGCTGTGAAAGCAATGGCAAAATTTCCATTGGCTGACCAGGTTGCAGAACTTCACCCTGGTATTTTAACTTTGAGAAAATAAGCTTACCAAATAGATTATATTATCAAAAGAAAGGACTTTGGCATGTGCACACATTATTGTTTTAGTGCAGTTTGTCCTGTGAGGACAGATGCAAAGCAGGTCTTGTGTACCTCAGGATGATGGAAGGAATATTTTCTTCTGTATTTGTATCAGAGGAAGAGTTTTTACTATGCTGTTCAAAGGTTGAAGCTAGAGACCCAAAGTGTGCTTCAGGATGAGGACACCATATCTGGTTTTAGGGAACCAGAAAGATGAAAATCTTACTTAAACCCTGCTCTCAGTTTGAATGTGAGATTTTTTGCTTTGGAAATCCTTCCCACTTGGTTCAACTTGAGTTCCCTACAGAAGTGCTGAAAAGTTTCCTTTATTGTATTTTAGTGGACTTGAGAAATGAGTGTTAAGAGGAGCGCATGTAAAAAATCATTTTTGCTTGCCTGTATAATGCCATCACATTTTGGTGCCTCTGAAGTATTAGTAAGTTTTGAATTGTTGGTATTTCTAATTCAAATTTACTGAAGAAAAGATGTTGTTGAAAGGCTGAATGAAATAATACCTCTTAATACATTTTATTACCTAAAAACAGTATGGACTGATGGTGTTTATTTAACTCAGTTATGTTCTTTCTATGTAACAACAACAAAAACCCCATGTTCAGGGAGAAATTCACTGTTCAACTTTGTCAGCAGTGTGAGCAAGCCAGGGAGGTGTTGATGTTCTTGTGCTCAATCTTTGCCTAACCCTATACAAGTATGTGTGAACCCCTGTGCCCCTCCTTTGCTTTTCTGCTTTTAACAGCTGTTTTTACAGAATTGCTTGTTCGAATGACAGATGTGCATGCACTTTAGAATAGCAATACAATTCCTTTCCATGGAACAGAAATCAAATGGGTTTGTGGTCCTGAAAACATCTTATTGCAAAATGCTGTTAATAAGGGTTTGATGTAGTTATTCTTAGTTTAGATCAAACAGAGGAGTCAAACCTTGGGTGACTCAAATGCTGAAGTCCCTCTTAATAGGACAGGGAGGTTTATGAAATATGGTAAGCAAGTCCTAGGTGAGCCCCTGAAAAACAAATCCTCAAACCTGACAGTAACAGAAAATTGGCTTTATCTTGATACCATTTCAAACCATCTGAAGTGATGGATGTCTTTAAAACGATAGCTTATTCTGCATGTGGAAACTGAAATGATGGGAATGTAGTGGGCAGTTGTGAAGAACTAAACAGGTTTACATGAAATGGGTGTGATCTTACTTTGGGCAGCAGAGCAGCTCGTTCAGGGTGCAGTAGCAGATGACCTCACAGCCCTGCCCTTCCCAGAAGTGGTCTGGCAGCCCCCCCTGGACTTGTCGGAGGCTGTCGGTGCTCCCGGGGATGCTGTGGCAGCTGTGCCCCTTGAGGGCCCTCTTGTAACAAGCAGGGCGCTGGGAAGGCACTGCAGGGACATCCAGCAGGGTGCTCAGCAGCAGCAGCACTGACACCATCTTCATTTTTGCCAGGCTTCCCACAGCAGGGTGCTAAAGAGAAACGAGGTACGTGACACAGGTGGTGCTGCTGTGAACAGACCTCTCTCCCTCCTCTTTCTGCCTTGTGTTTTTCTTTCCTGTGAAGTTTCGGTCATCTGAGCCTGAGTGCCGGAGAGTGTTCTCTCCTAGGAGGTAAATAATATTGCAGCAGAATTGATATTCATTACTTTCTGTACAACCTTGGGAATCCTTTCATTGGGAATTGAGGCTTCTGATGCTGGCAATTTTGTTGTTTCTGTGGCCTCTCACCTTGAGAAAATTGCTCTGAGCTGGCTGCGTGTTCTTGGTGCTGTGATTGTATCGATTGCTACCAAACCAGGGGGAAATGTCTGGGGGTGTGTCCTTGCCTTCCTGGCCACTTTGCCTGTCAAAACAAGAGTCACATAAAATAAATAGTATCTTTCCCCATCAAAGTTGTGGGAAAACTGCTTGCTGATTGAATGCTGTGTCATGGGCTGTGAGAGAAACTGAGGCATTAAGGACCTGTCTGCAGTGCTGCCAGGTGCTGCTGTCCTGAGCTCTGGTATGATACAGCATTATGGAGAATCCTCTTTATTTGGTTTGTTAGTACTGCAGACTGCTGAGTTAAGTTTTGCTACTGGATGTCCTTATGGTTTAGCTGGATTTTTAAAAGGTGGGGTAAATTATCCCTTGCAAAACTCTCCTGCTGGTCACTAGGGTTTTCATAATTTTGTTCATTGTGAGCTCTGCTGTTCTGTGCTGCTTTGCACAGTCTGACCTTGTCACAAAGCTCTGCATCCTTGAACTTGCATTCACTTTTAAATGAGGCTTTTGAACAGTGTTTGAACTGAGCTTTTATTGGTATTAGGAGAGTGAGGTTTTTTTACCTTTTCTTGTGCTCAAACAAAATGGATCTGTTATCTTAACTGAATTTAAATAGGAATTCTGCTCTGAAAATGAACCTAGAGAATGATCAGCTCTGCCCAGCACTCTCCCTCTGTGCTCGTTATTTTGTTTGTGTAAGACTTAAGGAAGACTTTGCTGTCCTTCACCTTGCTGGCACTCTGGAATTCATGCCCTGACACGATGTTATGGGCCAGCCCTGATCTTCCATGTGGGACCAAAGATTAGAATGGGCTAACTCAAATAAAACAAGGTGTAAGGCAATGTCTAATCAAAGACTATCAAAGGTGAGGTTAAGATGGTAGAGCTATTATCTAGATAAGGAAAAAAAAATGAAGTATGCCAGCTGTAGATGTGACTATAATATGGGTTACTTTGTAAAATTCTTGAGATCACCCTTGAAAAAACAAACAGTAAACTTTTAATATATAAATCTACATTATTTTTTAGTCATTTTTCTCAGGTAGTGTTCTTGTCACCGTAGCTATCTTATCTTCAATTTCTTCAACCAATGAATAAAATGCCATGTAAGAAAATCTGGAAATTGAGATTCACATTAGGAATAAAATACAACATGTCAAAGCTTTTTTGGATAGTTATTTTTAAATTTAAACTTGGGGTTTTTTTAGCATCAGTAGCCAAATACAATACTAAAAAGTGGCCAATATATTAAAGAACATGAGCAAAGTGAGAATAAGCTCTTCTGTGGTTTTTTTGGCTTCTGTTGTAGAAAAAAAATCATTGAATAATTCCTTTTAGTCTCCATGAACTTGTATGGGAACTTTTGAGTAGAAGACTCCTGTAAAGTACTAGTAATGGAGCCTTGGGGATCTATTTTTAATTACCTCAGAGTGCAGTATTGAATAACATATTGTCTTTATTAGTTTTAGACCTCAAAACTACTACTCAAATAAAGTAAACATTGTTCTAACCTTGCCTGGTGTTTTTTAGACTTGAGTGAAGAATCTGTATTATTATATTTATGGTTTTATTTTGTAGGAGTATAAACACTTCAGTTATGAGAGTTCTGCTCAGAGAAGTCTAATGCTTAAAGAGAAAAAAATTGTTTATACTATTCCTAGATAAATGCCAGTGTCAGGGATTACAATTTAATCCTCTGTTCAAACAGTTGAGCTTAATGAAGAATTTAATAAAAGAAAAATTCCATTAAATAGAAAATTAGGAAGCAGGAGGTTTATGCCTTTGTTTCCTGTGGTTGGATTATTCTGTGTTCTTCTACTGAGGATGAGGCATTCATGACACCTTGCTCTTGAGAACTTTTTTTAACATTTTTTAATAATTTCAAGTGATTTCTTTTTCTTCTTGGAGTTCAACTGAAATGCTCATTTGAATCTGTTGCCAGCTGCCCATCTCCTCAAAATTTGTAGGAATTCACTTCCTGAAAACAGGCATATTCTCTATATATACACTGTCAAATTGCTAGATTCAAAAATCATGACCTACAGTTTTTAGGTGATTCTGCAGTTCACTACTTGCCTTGAAAAATAATAGGACATTGCTGTAATGTGTCATCAGGAGGGTTTCTATGGGTGGGTGCCAAAATCAGTATTAGCAGAGTCAGCATGCTGCAGAGCTATGGATAGACAGCTGCTCTGCCCAGCTATGCATCTTACCAATGATAAGCATTGTTATTATTCAGAAAAAATATTATCATTTTGTTTCTGCCTAAATATTTCCTCTGGGGTTGTTTTTTTGGGGTTTTTTTTTGGGTTTTTTTTTTTGTTTGTTTGTTTGTTTTTTTAGTTGGGTGTTTTTTGGGTTTTTTTTTAGATCAAAGCCATACAGAAATTTTTGTTGAAAGACCTTTCTTCAAACGGGTATTTGTTTCCTGGGGGAAAGAGTACAGTCTCTATTTGCAAATGTAAGATTGCCAAGGAGCTGCAGTGTTCCATCAGCTCCCTGCACAGGTCAGTGTGGGTAAACTCAACACACCCTTCAGATGCAGCATCTCTGTCTCACAAACTACTGCAACTTCTTATCCTGAGTGCTGTTGAACAGATGTTGGAGTGTCACTGTGATTGCCTAGGTAAAGAACAGAGCTAGTATGTGCATGTTTATTTCAAAATGAATGTCAAAGGCATTGTCTGCTTTTGCACAGCACAGGAGATAGGCTTCTCTCACAAAGCAAATCAGGAAAATGCAATGAACCAATCCAATCACTAATGTGGCTCAAGGACTCATTCATTGCCAGCAAGCATCTTCTTACATTTTCTTATTTTATAAATCCTTCTGAAAAGATAGCAATGCCAGGCATGCTAAGCCTGACCAGCTTGTTCTATCAAGATTGTATAATTTCAAATTCTAGCAGGAGTAAAGCTATCTAAAAATACTGAAAATTAGCTCCTTGCATTTGTTTAAGCTCTGCTCAGTTAATTATGTTGATTATCTTGGTGTGGTGTAAGTAAGGTTTAAGACCAAATACACCTGGGAATACAAGTGCTTGAAATAGTTTGGAGTTTTTCCTGAAGGAAAATTGTTAGTTTGGGAATATGCATGATGAGTCAGGAATTAGTGCTGTCTCTGCTTGTTCAGCTGAGAGTGTCTGAATTATCTTGTCAGGCAATTTGGCACTATCTAGTCTTTGGATCCACTAGATGCAGAGGTAGTCAGACTGAAGAGAAAATCCCAAGTCTCAGCCTCCTTGTGCAAGAACAGCAGGGTAACAGTTCATGAGAAGTGATGTCCTTTAAAGGTCACACAGTATCAAATAGGAGCGCGGGTGTTACAAATAAAGAAAACTGAAAAATGGCACGAATGTGTATTTTGGCACTTCTAGAGATCCTGCATGGTTGGGAAAATAGAAATATTTGTAGGTTGGTCTATGAGCCATTAAAAATATCAATCCATCATTAAATATACCCTTCTTTTCCCCTTAAGTAGGCTGTATTTCTAGTTGCCTAATATTGGAGACAAGAAATACATTAATTGGTACACTTTTGGTGTATGTTCTTTTCCAGTCTATCCAGTGGCATGTGCCAGGTTAACAAGTTGCACTTAAAAAGTAAATATATATTAAAAATCTTTCACTTATTCAAAATGAAATACATTTTAGTGTTTATTCATTTGTCAAGTTTGCCTTTCACAAACACCTGTAAGATGGTGAGTATTTACTATTTAGGTGTGTTTGTGCTTGGTAGTTAGGTTTATTAGTGCATTACTAAAAAATCGTTACACAAGAACTGCATAACTGATAAAGTGTGAAGATTTATTTCTGTCAAAAATATTCTTAAATCTATTTTGCTTGAACACTATAAGGACAGCAGCTATTCCACTGAAGATGAATTCAGTGAATTACTGCTTTGTAACTGTCATCAATACCATGATTCTTTCCAGAAACTGAGTTCTCATTAAACCCCATTTTGCTTTCTTTAAGACAGCAATTCACTGTGAAGACACCTCTCTCCACATTATATTGAGCACTGGAAGGCAATATACTATATTTAGTGACTTCAGATGATCATTTGTAGTATCCAACTTTGAAGAGAAGCAAATAAAAGAATTATTTTGATCTGGATCCCAGCCAAGCAACTGCCTTGAGTGGTACCTCATGCATGCATTATAACAGCCTCTCCCAAATCTTCTGCATGTTCCCATATGTATTCCTAATGCTGTACCCTGTAACTAGAAGGAACAAGTAGACAAGGATAATTTCAGGAGCAAAACATACCTTTATCTTCTGGTTCACTCCCTTTCACTTTGTTGGCAGCTGTGTCTTTGTAGATGCACCCAGAGAGAGCTGGAGCTAGTGGGGATGAGAGGAGGGAGGGAGGGCTGATGGGAGATGCTGTACAAGCAGCCCTTTGTTTGTCCTGACTTCTGCCAGTGAGTGAGAGCCCTGCTCTCCTGTGGCCACTGCCAGCCTAGTCTGGGACAGAAATTTAACAATTCCCTTCCAGCAGGGAACAGTTAGTTCATCCAGAATCTGATGCAAAGGTGTCTCCTCAAAGGGCGAAGCATAACATCCAGAAAGGGAAGAGGAAAGATTCCGTGGAATAATTGTGTCTTGCTTGTGGAGTGTGAGCAGGCTGGGGGGAATGGGAAGGAGCAGTTTCCTGAGGTTGCACAGCCAGAAAAACATGGTTTCTGAACAGGTGCCTTATTTTGCATTTGGTGGACAAGAGCAGGCTTACTCAATTATCTCATGCAGTACTTTAATTTTTTACTTTAGGATCCTTTCAAGTTTTCTGAAACATAATTAAAAAACCCTTTAATTATTTTGACCAGTTTTAACTAGTACAGCATGCTCAGTGATGCCAAGCATCAAGTTCTTTACTGAACAGTATTTAATCAAGAGGTAAAGCATTACATTAAAGAATATTTCAGAGGAAATACTAATTTTGACTAATTCCAGATTAATCAAATGATCTGGTACCATAAAAACACAAAACAAGGATCTTAAATGGAATTGTAATATTATGTACTAATGTGAAAATAGTCTTGAGGGTGAAGCATGTGTCCTTATATATCTGTTGCAATTTGACTCTTGTTCTGCTGTAGCCATTCTGGACCTGTTTTGTGGTGGAAATAGAGAGAGGTGATTGTTGAGCTGTAATTCTTATATTTTTCTTGTGTGCATTGTTTTGATTCTGAGGCGGTGTAAGAGTTTTGTTTTCTCTGTCTGTTGGGCTGCTTCCAGTATAGAGATTTGTTAGGAGTACAGGAAGGTGCCCCTGCTCAGCTGCTTCAGTTTACAATTTGATGTCCTGGTGCTTGTTCAGTTTGATTTATAGTATGCAGAAGTGAGTTGGGCCTCTGTAAGGGGTGCATATCCCGTGTCCTGCTGCCTCAGCAAAGAGGGGGTGAATGGCAGAGTTATTTAGAAGCAAACCTTTGGAAACTGAGCCTACCTACTCATGCTGGCCCCATCCAACAGGATGCATGGCTGTACCACTGCCTCTAATTCTGGTGAGAAGCGTGGAAAAGGACATTTCTTGCCGATGTGGTTACACACACACAGCAGCTTCAAAGGGGAGGGAGGTGGTGGCTGCAGGCAGCAGCTGTCAGAGCAGGACAGCCTTGCCTTTCCAGGGTGACAGAATGCCTGCTGCTCCCTCTGCCTTGCTGGAGAGATTCTCTCCTGGAGCAGAGTGTTCTGTGCCCTAAGTGAGATGGTGGTGGTGCTCTGGGAGTGCAGGGTGTTCCAGGGCAGCTCTCCCTGCAAGGAGCCAGGGTGAAAACAGGGAGAAAACTGAGAGAAGAGAGCCAGAACAGTGTGCTGAACTGCTGGATCTGGATGCCTTTTTAGTTACATGCAAATAAATTTTGGTCTGAATAATTTGAAGTTTTTATCAGAAGGTTAAATAGAAGTGCATAACGATTATTCCTTTGCTTTCTGTTTAAGTTTTCTTGTGTTCTTCATAGAACATATGTGTTTTCAGAGCCCTGTCTGGACAGCACTCCAGTGAGCTGATAGATTTGTGTGTAAAGTAAACTATGTGAGGCATAGTTTTCTTCAGGAGATGTCTTGCTGCATTTTGAGAAAAGACAGTTCTGACAAAGATGGTGTTTGGTTGGTGAATTTTTTTGCTCTCCTCCAGAGTTCCACGTACGATGTTTTCAGTCACTGAAAACTTCCAGGAACAAGATGAAGTTTTCTCCCTTGTGATGATGCTACAGAGAGATGGAGAAGCAAAGTGGGATTTGGAGGAAGCAAAAGTTTTGAGGAATTTCATCAGCGAAATGCAGCCCAAAAGAAAGTAACTAAGACTGCTATAAAACAGCCCTTTAAGGAGTTATAAGTGAGGTGTGGGAAATGCATTGAAGCTCTGGGGAGCCTGCGCTGGCAGAAAGCATGGCAGTACTTCCAGATCTTACCACCTTTCCCTTTCTCCACTTTGCCCCTGACCCATTGCCCTGGATATCTGTTTCTCTGCTGGCTCTGTCTCACTCCCTGTCTCCAGCCCTGATGGCCCTTTCTTCATTTCAGTTTCCTTGGGCCTTTCTGCTCCAGCACTGCATCCCCAGTGGGCTCAGCAGCCGGTGTCTGCACAGGCTGGCAGGGTGCCAGCTGTGACAGAGGGCTATTGAAAACTGCAGGAGCCTTTTTGTTCCCTACCGTGGCATCTGGGATCTGCTGGAGAACCATAAGGAAATCTTGCTTCTATGCTCTCCTTTATCTGTGTAGAGAGACCAGTGTTGAACTGTGTTTGACTCATTTTATTTAGGGACACTCTTTTAGATGTGCACATATCCCTTTTCTGTCTGAAGTGGTATGGCATTATTAGAGGTAAGATACAAAGCAGAGCTCCTCTGGGGCTTTTTTTCCTCTTCCCCAGGCAGAAGTCAGTGAGAAGTGATGGCCCATGAGGAGGCAGTGGCAGATGGAGGCAGGAGGGGGTGTGACAAGGTAGCAGCAGCAATCTGTAGAGAGAAGTAGTTTTCAAAGGAGAATGGCCCCTGGTAGGGTGAGACAGAAGAAAGAAAAGGCAGCATTAAAATTCAGCTGCAAAAGCATGACTGCCTTTGACATATAGCATTATTCTATTCTAAATTTGTGTAATGTACCCTGGGAAAATAATTCTTTTTCTCTCTTTTTTCTTTTTTTTTCTTTTTTTTTTTTTTTTTTTTTAAGTACCCAGTGCACTCTAAAATGTGCTTTGCATTTTTAACGTGAGCCACACAGGTTTAGCTGTTTGCTGTCAACGAGAAGCACTTTGCATCTTATTTGTATCCTTGATATCACCACTGAGCTCTTTGCAGGCTGACAGTGAGAAATAGCAGTGCATCTCTGCTCACAGTAAATCTCTTTAAAAGACACCACTCTGCCTTTGAGTTAACTGGCTCATTCATACATACAGCTCTTATGAGGAGATCTATAAGGAGCCTCAGAACCTGATTTTGGCAGATGATGCAGTCTAAAACTGTACTTGAGGATTATAAAGGAATGTAAGTATTGCAGGGATGCTTAAAGACCTATGATGAGACATAATGCCAGTAGTAATGACAGTGCCAACAGAGATAAGATATGAACTGCTGTCATCATGTATTGCAGGACCACAGTGGGTAGGGGGCCTTGGATTCAGTCATCAGCACAATGGGCTTTTAAGAAAAGATAAAAGTTTTATGTGTTCATTTTGCAAATATACATAATTGTAAAACAAATCTATCTCATGTTATATCTCTCATGTCACATTTTTCCTCACACAAATTTTATTATATCAGTCAGAAAAAGTATTTGGAAATAGGTTTTGTGTTTTTATTTTGTGTAATTTTTATTTTTTCATTTGTCCTCTGGATTTTTCCTCTCTCTTTTTTTTTTTTTTTTTTTTTTTTTTTTTTTTTTTTTTTTTTTTGTGCTGTTAAATACAATTGCGTTTGCAGTTCTTACATCTAAACATTTGCTTTATACCTTGTACTTGCATTAGCCTGGGGGATTAATCTGAGCATTCTGGAACACTGTTCATGGTTTGTTCTATACAGTAACTCTTGTTCATCCAACATTTCTTCTATTTCTTGCCTTTGCTTTTGGGCACTGCTTTACTTCCAACTGCTGTTTTCTGCAGAACCCCATTGTTTCCTCTCTCTGAATTTTGGCTTACTGGTTTTACTGTCAGTTTTCACTTTTTCTGCAGGTTGCAATCTGTGCTTGGTTAAAATAGGCAACCCAAAGTAGTGAGCTAATCAAAGGCATCTTTCAGTGTATTTCCTCAGATCAATGGCCTGTTGGCATGCTCAGGCTGTTGCTGGTTTTTCTATGAAGGCAGAGAGGATGCAGTGTACTCAGAACCTGCTGATGTTATGAACTATCAGTTCCAGACAGGCCAAATGAGTCAATGTTTTAAGTGTGCTTATATAAAGTTTGGTGCCTCAAGCTGGAAAATGAGTCTACATGTATTATCAAAAATTATTTTAAATTGAGAAACTATGCCCAGCCATCACAGATAGTGCTTGTCTGATACCTAGAAATCCGTGCCTGCTCTGATTCTCTAATGATTCAGGATGTTACTGGGTTTTTTAATACTTAGCTAAGAACTAGTTATTCACACTTAATACCTGGCACTTGGCCTGGAGGGTGTGGAGCATCCTGCTGAAGCTGCCTGGTGCCAGGAGGCTGAGAGAAAACCAAGAAATACCTCTGCCTCTATCACCTGTGCTAGTTTCTGTCTAGTTAAAGAAAAAAAAAGAAAAGAAAAACAAAATCTGCAAACTTAATTATAAAATCTGACTTAGTTTTCTTTAATCGCTACCACCAAAAACATTATGGTTGCTGCACTGACTTTTGAATCCTTGACCACACTGCTGCCTTTTGCCTGTCCCTGGGTAGCTGGGACAAAGCTGCTTGCTGGGTGCTCAGCTCTGGGGTGTGGCTTGTTCAGCCTTCACTTTCACCCCAGCTGTACAGCCAGCAGAGTCCTGAAAGGTTTCAGGTGTGACTGTGCGAGGCAAAAGCATCTTTGCCCAGGTTGGCCAACCTAGGGAGGGCAGCTTTAAAAAGGAGCAAGAGGGGAAGAAGGTGGCAGCCCACAATGGAATGGGGAAGCCACCTTCACATAGAGAAAGAAACCTGCAAAAGGATCAGGAGTAGAGAGAGAGGATGCTGCTGTGCTGCTAAGTAGGCTGCCACTTAAAGGGCCTGGAGAAATAGGCAGGAACACCATGATGCCTGACAAAGCAGGCACAAAGTCCTGTATGTGAGGAAGAATGATCCCATGCACCAGGCTGTGGTTGGAGCACAGCTTTGGAGAGGAGCATCTGAGGATCCTGAATGAGCCAGCAGTGGACCCTTGCAGAAAAAAGACCAACAGTATCCTGACCTGCATGAGGAGGAATGCTGTCAGCAAGCTGGAGTGGTGATCCTTCTCCTCTTCACTGGTCAGGCAACATGGAATGCTGGGTCCAGGTCTGAGTGACCTAGTGTGAGAGGAATGGGGATGAACTAGAGTGAAACCAGTGAAAGGCCACAAAGGTGATTAAGGGACTGGAGCATCTATTGTACAGAGAGTTCGGAAGAGCTGGGAGTCTTCAGCCTGGAGCGAGGAAGCCAAGAAGAGATCTTGTATGTATTTGTCTAAAAATACCTGGTGTGGGTTGGGCAAAAAAGGAAGCCAGACTTTTCTTAGTGGTACCCAATGACAGGACAAAAGGCAATTGACTCCAGTTGAACACAGGAGATGCCACTTCAAAATCTAAAGAACTTTTTCTCCGTGAGGAAGGTAAAAGAGTGACCACAGAGACTGTGGAGATCTCCTCAGAGATGTAAAACCCCAGCTGAACACAGGCTAGACCAAACTGCTGTAGCTGGCCCTGCTTGCAGGAGAGTTGGACTGCTTGGTCTCCAGAGGTCTCTTTCAACCTCATCTACTCTGTGATTTCAGCTCCTCACCCAAATGAAAATCAGCTGGCAGTGCAGCACAGACTGTGAACTGTAATCACCTGTACGAGTGCACCATCTTGAGTGAGCCTGTGTAATTGTGGTTTTACAAAGCAAATCTTTTGTTTGCAGACTCCCTGTCTGTCCCTATTGCTTTTTGTCAGGTCACAGTCCAGATGCCCTGGAAGAACAGCCACTTCCCTGTGATATGGCAAGTGATTGTGTATGCCACCGTTTATTTCTGAGCATTAAGTATGAATGGAAAACTTAGTTTCCTTAGGAGCCCCTGATGAGGGATTTTTGCCAAAAGCTTTCTGAAACCTGCACATGCTTTGACAGAAGCTGAATGACTCTTAGCACTTAGTGACAGTTCATCTCACAGTGAAGTTTTTCCACCTGCTTTACCTGCTGGGAATGGTTTTGGGGTATAAAACTTGTAAAGTCTTTTGCCTTTGAATCTCAACCTCTTCATTTGTTGGTAGGTAATAATGAGGTCATTTTAGATGCCCATTGATAGGAAAAGGATTTGTTTGTCTAATAACTAACAGAGAATAATAGTTGCAGTTCTTAACTATTTGCCTTATTTTTGCAATGTTGTCCCTCTGGCCTCTTTCATCCAAGGAATTATTACCTTTAGCTTCAATTACACAGTCCCTTGGTAGCTTCAAATTAATTTACAAAGGTTTTGTACCTGTGAAGGGCTGTAGTTCCCGAGCAGAACTGCAGCTATTTTTTTCAGAATTTTTTATGAATCCTACAGCTACTGATAACAAATGCTACCAGCTTTGGGGATAATACAAAAAAAAAAAATAGTAAATCCAGTAGTGTTAATAGAGCTAATTGTATCTATGGTACTTCATATCTCATGAGATGAAGACTGTAGAGATTTGTTAATTCACCTATGTATGTACCCCAAATGAAGCCCCACACCAGGAATCTGGAGGTTTCATCCAAACATTACTGCTGCTGGCAGGCACTGCATTCTGCAGCCATTTGAAACATATTTTTAAAAGATGGATCTTTGGCTCTCAGGCAGACACAGCTCTATAAGAGGATGGAAATGAAGAGAGGAGCATCTCCACAGTCTGCAGCACCCTCCATGCAAAGTGAGACAGTGTGCTCTGCTGCTGAAAGGCCTGGGTTGAGTGTGCTCTGGGCCCTACATGAAATACTACCTCTGTTTCTTTCATGCAATGAATGAGGAGGAATTTTACTGAAATCACTTTTAAATTTGAACTTTTATTTTGCACTCAAAACAAGACAAAACTTCAGTGTCTTATGTGTACAAACTACAGATTGCACTCATAACTGTCACTAAGAAAGGGTGTTTCCTAGAATTTTGGGTAACAAAACTGCAAATCACAGCTGAAACCTTTTTTTGAATGATATTAGACTTGACACTTAACAGAGACAAATAACATGGTCTTATTTGTAACATGTGTCAGTGCAGCTGATTTTTAGCCAGTTTTAACTACTAAAGGAGACCACTTACTGTTGCAGTTTACTATCATCATAATCCAGAAAAATCCACAAAGAATGTTATTTGTGGAAAAATTAGTTTCATCTAATAAATCTTTATTTCTGAGCAGAAGCTGTACAGGGCTGATAATTATTCCCTCACTGGGTTATACAGCTTGCAATGAATATTTTTAACATTGTTCCCCTTGGTCACTATGGTTAAGTGTATTACTCTTCTGATATTATTTTATTTTTCAATATTTATATATGCTAATTCAATTAGAAAACAAGTCATAAAATGATGTCTTTATATGCTTTTCTTGGTGATCCTCAAGTCAATAAAGATTATATTTTGGTTTCCATGAGCAACAGTCTTGGTAGCTCTTTCAAAGGTACTTAGGTCAGAATTTCATTGTTGCATGTTTCTTGTTATTACTATAAATAGCTTGAAGAGCTTTTAACTTTGCAATTAAATTTGTAATCATCTTACAGTAGTTCTCTATTTTCCAAGGTTTGAAAATAATATACATCTTTACAAGGTAGCTTTTATGCAGTATATAATATATGTTTATCTACAGGTCCTCAGCTGCTTCTTATACAGTCTTTCTTGGTCACTGGAATGACTGAGAATTTAATCCAAAGCATTGTAAAAAATACTTTCCAGACTCTCCCTGCTTCAACAGAGACTTAAATGTGTGATGTTCAGAATATCTACAACTGAATTATTACTTTATAATCTTTTCACAGCCTCTTGATTGTATTGTATTGATTGACAGTAGAGTGTTAGGTCAACATTATTCAACTCTTCAATACAGAACTAATAGAGTTCAGTGTGTTTTGACAGTACATTGTCCAAGAAAAAGGACAATTTTGCATAAAGCAAAAGCAATTAAGCAATTTACTGTTGTCTTCAGCAACTTTAGCACTCATTAAGCTTGATACACCCAGTGCATGGAAAATAAAAAAATAATTTGACATGAGTGTATTTATATAAATGTTTATATAAAATTAATATTTTCTATATACTACCCTAAGCTTGTTCACCATCAAATTAATCAGGACTTATTACAGAAGATTACAGAATGGGTAAGGGTGAAAGGGACCACAGTGGCTCATCTGGTGCAACTTTCCTGCCCAAGCAGGGTAATCCAAGAGCACATTGTCTTTCTCCTTAAAATGTCTCATCATCATATTTGCAAGACACCTCTATGGGAGTAAACTACAGAAACAGTTTCATCTGGCTTCTCTGTATATATCTTAGCATAAAAATTTAATTGCCTGTATGACATACATTTGCAGCAGATTTCCCATTAGATGATTATCAATTTGTGGCTCTTTTTGGTTTATGGTTTCTATTTTAATAGTTAAAAAAAATTGCAGAGAAGCCTTCCTGTCCATAGGGTGACCAGCCAAGCATGAGCATTTTTCACATTTCTTGAGGCACGCTTGTTAGGGAGAGAGCAGGTTAACCAGTTCAAAAGGTTACCCAGTCCCTGTTTCCTACATATTTTCATTGGTTTTGTTGTGCTGTAATGGGACTGTCTCCCTGGGATTCACAACTCAAGTGAAAATGATTATTTGAGTTGTACTTCCTTTTAACCCCTCTTGCCTATGCTGTTCCTCACTGCTGAACTTGTATAATTCTGAGTCAGTCTCACCAGATTACTTTTGTCATACCAGCACATTAGCATGCACAATTCAGGGACTGTTTTTGTACCCTGAAATATAAAATGTCACTAAAAGAGCTTGTACTTGACAAACCTGTACCTGAAAATAACTGGCATGCAAAGTGGCAAATTGACTTCTAGGTGGTGAATATTCAGTGTTTATAAAGTCATCATGAGAAATTCATGATTGAAAGCTCTTTGCATTAAATTTCTTGGGTTTGCTTTCTCACCAACTTAATAAATATAAGAAGGCTTACTTAAATCCTAGTCCTCACTCTGCCAGTCCTAGAGGGCTTTTGGCTATCCAATAAAAAAGTAATTCGTTGTTAATTGTGTTTTATAAAGTTGGATTTGATGAAAAGTGTGGAGACTCTAGTGGTTTGAATACTCCTGCAGTGTTTTCTGCAATGCTCCTTTCTTTGTTTAAATTCTACATGGTAGATCTAACCTAATTAATTACTTCATAAGTTCTCCTGTTGGATAAGGATTTATTTCTGCTCCCATATTGCTTGTTGATGAGCCTAATTTAATGTGGAAAACAAAACTAAGCATAGTTGATTTACTATTTTTTTTTGTCCTTATTTGTTTCTCCGGTTCTATCACTGTCCTATCACATGTAAAGCTCAGACAGCACCAGCTAGACCACCAAGGCATTTAAAATGTGAAAACATGAATGCTGTTAACAGCACACAGCATACCAAAGGTGGAGTCTGAGGAGAAATAAATCAGCCTTGGAGTGACCACAACTTATCCCTAGCTGGTCACTCTTAATCACCAGGTAGGTAATGATTTTTCTAAAAAGTCACTTTGGTAGGCATCACATACTCCTTTGGGCTTCTATTTTCACAGTTTGTGCTTTGAAGAGGTCACATGTCATTTAGAGGTTGTTTTGGCCCTGGCTGCTCAATTACTGGGATTTGACTTAATTTAACCCCAAGGCTTGGTTCTGCTTGGGGTGGCTAATGGGTGAGGGGGATAATGCTTCCCCATAGCAGCTCCCTGGAGCTGTCTGCCCCTGTTATCAGCTAAAGTATGTTAAAAGACATGTATGGGAGGGGAGGTCAGAATGCTGAGGAACTTCCTTACTTGATGGCTTTAACAAAGAAATGAGATTTCTAACAAAAAGGGGTTGTGAATAAAGATTAGTCCATAAAGTGTAAAGTGTAATGTAGTTACCTGATGATGGAGAATCTGTTCCTGCACAAGATTAAAAGTTAGACTATACAGTTCAGGAATATATAAAGTCTGTACCCATCATGTGAGATCTTTTGGATTAAATATACCAGGGGTTTTCAGGGCTCTCAGAGCTAGTTTTGTGCATATGTTATTAAGCATCTGTCTCTTGAAAATTAGTTGGGTTTGATTACAAAGAAAAATGAGAAGTTATATCAAGATTCTGTAGAATATGAAGCAATTTTTTAATTCTAGGAGGCACATACAATGTCATTGTCATTGAAAGTATGTAAATTTGCAGAATACACAAGAACGTGGTCTTGTCACATTCATGAGAAATGTGACAATCTGAGAAAAGTTCTTTACTTGATTTGCTTGAACTTTTCATTCAGGCTTTGTGGGAATATGCCCTTGATCTTTTATCAGAGGAATCTGATCCCAAATTCTCCTTATTGTGCGACTGGTGTCCAATCTTGCCACCTTTTACTCAGGTAAGCAATGCTTAGTTATTTTAATTTGTCTTTTATGGAACTGTGTGTGGATGGAGGAAGAGGAGAATTTGTTTGTGAGCCAGGCAGTTTCAGAGTAGGAAACTGGAAGACTGGGCTAGTAAGGAAAAAAGATTCTTTAAACTTTTTCACCCTGTGAAAAATAAAAATATGACCTAAATAATTAATTGCTTTAGATATTAATGACTACTATAGAAAAATACAACTGTCACGGGAGAAAAAGTTATCATTTAGTGAAGCTGGTTTTCATTTTATTATACCCATCATCATCATGATCACCCTTAACAGCAATCCTGACCTGCAGGTATTAAGCCTGAAGTTTGCAGAATTGCATAATTCCTTTCATCCTTGCTGAACCTCTGCTTAAAGGGAGGAAGTTACAGCAGGGCACTTTGTTTCTTCAGTGGAGAGAGAGAACACCCCTAATGTCACTGAATTTAGGAAGAATGCCAGTTCTGCCACTAAAGAACACAGAATTCAAGACTCCTGCCTGATTACTCATTAAGATGATAAAAGAAATAAATTAAAGTTAATGGCCTAATTGATGGTCTAAAGACATCTAGCTTGCAGAGACTCTGCTAGGTGTGATTTAAATTGTACCCCAGCAGTGTAAATAAGAAAGGAAAGAGAAGGCATCACAAGAAGCACATTGCAGAAATTGTACCTCATTACTACATGAGAAGGCAGTGAATGAGGTTTATATAATCAGCTTTGGACAACTTCATCTTCAAAACACAGTGGTAAGTATTAAAATCCAGAACTGGATTTCCTTACATTTTTAAACAGGCTGTTTGACTTCATTCAGCGTTTATTCACCTTTAAAACTATTTTTATTAGTTAAAGCCTGACTTGAACACAACCTTTTTCACTGATCATGTGTGACTTTGTGTTGATTCTTTGCTTGTTCTGACAGTGCTAATCACAGCCAAACTTTCCATTGCCTGAAGAATTTACATTGGGATAAATGTGAATCTGCCCACAGGGTTAGATACCACAATGGCCACAGTGTATAGTGTGTATATTACAAACACCCGTATTTTTAGAGATAATGTGTGTTTTATTCTACCTCCCACTGCCCAGCCCTCCCTGTTGCTCTGCCCTGAGACAGTGGGGATGTGTATCCTGTGAGAGCTGGTGACCACAGGCTGTGTTTTCATGGTGAGGGGGAGCCACCCTCAGCTGGGCTATCCACGTTTCTTGTGTTGGACAGTCTCTAACAGCACCTTGAATTTTTTTTTTGCTGTCAGAATCTGGAAAAGCTTGAGGGTTAAGTCTCTGCTTATAAGTTTATGAGCAGCCTCTGTCCTTTGGAATATGTGAATATTTAAATTCTGATTGCTCCCCTTTGCATCCTGCAAAGGAAATGAAATTAAATAATTGGTATCAGATTGAACACCTGCACATGTAAAAGACAATAATTAAAATAACTGCATTAACCTTGTGTAATCAAGTTTGCTTTGCCATTATCTTGGAAAATCACCTAGGGCAGTACTGTGGTATCTCAACAGTTTACATAGTAGTTCTCAAGTGTGCTTTCCTTGTGCACACACACACAGAGCCCAACCAGAATAACTTTATTCATTATATCAATTGAAAAAACCGAGATGCTTTGGGATTTTCACCTGAGAGGTTTCTAAAACTTCATAGCAGAAGACATTCAACTGCCTGATCTAGATGAAGTCAGCACTTCCTTCAGCTAGGCAAATGCAGTCCATGGCTTCCAACAGTCCTTTTCAATAGTTTCATGGTTCTTTGAAACACCACAGTGCAATGCCTTTATATCAAGTACAGTTACAGTGCTTCTAAAATCATAATTGATTATGAAAATGTTGAAAAAAAGGGTCTAAAACTTGCTCACAAGGAGAGGTGGAGGGGCAGACAGCAATATCTGCTTTCTGGTGGCCATCAATAGGACCTGAGGGAACAGCATGAGGTTGTGTCAGGGGGGGTTTAGGTTGGATATTAGGGAAAGTTTCTTCACCCAGAGGGTGTTTGGGCACTGGAACAGATTCACCAGGGAAGTGGTCACAGCCCCAGCCTGACAGAGCTCAAGAAGTGTTTGAACAGTGCTCTCAGGCACATGGTGTGACTCCTGGGGCTGTCCTGTGCAGGGCTGGGAGTTGTACTCAATGATCCTTGTGGGTCCTTTCCAGCTCAGCTTATTTTATGATTCTGTGAAAAGGCAAACCAGCCAGTCCATCCTCCTGTGCCATTGGTCTTCCGAGCAATATCCTGCAGGGGAGGGAGCACCACCCTTTTTATGTGCACATTTTTGTGCTCAGCATGTGAAGTTTGCACTTCGGTTTTTGCAAAGAATGAGCTGTCCAGATAACCGAAGTGCAGGATACAAATAAAGTCTAAATCATGTCTGCTGGTTGTGCAGCATGTCCAATGTGCACTCACAAACCCCAAAAGCATGATTTCTCCTTCCCCAAAGTACTGTCCTTGCTCTCATTGGCACATTAAGATCTGATTGATCTTAGTGCTATCAAATGGTGGTGGCAAGGAGAGCCCCACTCAGAAATCTGGTGACTTTGTAGCAGTTAGTGAGAAGGAATGTGGCTTTCTTATGAGCTGCTGGGATAGTTACTGCTGTCAGCTCCTGGAATGAGCATCTGCACAGACAGGCAAAGCCGGGAGTGCCTGTCTGCCCCTCCATCTCTCCCCATCACCATTCACCCCAGATTCAGCTGAGGTTTGTTAGTTTTGTGTTTGTTTGGTTTTTAGTTTGCTTTGGGTTTGCCTGCTTGGTTGGGGGGCTTTGTTTGTCTCTTTGGATTTTTATGTGTGTGTGTGTTTTTTACACTGTCACACATTTCTGTGGGACCTTTTCACCAATTAACCAAGAAAAAAAAAAAAAAAAAAAAAAGAAAGAAAAGAAAAAAAGGAAGAAAGAAAGAGAAAAAGCCAAGCAGGACACCAAGCAGGCCTTTCCACAGTGCGGAAAGTTGTTATTTGGTGCCACCTGGCGTTGGGTGCCCGCCCGGCTGCCCCGCGGAGCTGCCGTGCGCGGCGGGGCGGGCGCGCCGAGGCGAGGCGGGCAGGGACCCGGACACAGGGATGCGCTGCGGGGAACCCGCCCGGAGCGGGAATCCCACCAGCCCAGACAGCCTCCGAGCTCCTGTCTGCTTCCCCGGAGAGGCGGTCAGCCTGCCCTGGAATTCTCCGGGACGGACGGCAGAGGGCATGAGTGAATGCCTTAAGCATCGCGGCTTGCTTCCCACGGGAGCCTGGGTTTCTCTGGTAGTGTAAATGCAGCCTTTCCCTTCAACCTTTCCCTCCCCTCTCTTTTAGCATAATGATGGTTATGTTTGTTCTTGATTTCTGCATGCTTTGTTTTAATTTCTGTGTATTTCTTTTATATACTTCTTGTTTAAATATAAAGCAAAATATTGCTGACGAACACAGGGTTATTCTGCCTGAGGGGATGGGGATGTACCGGCTGGAAAAAGACAAAAAGCTTAGGCATATGGCTGAGGAAGTCGAAGCTTCACGAAGAGCAGCAAAAAGCTCAAAGCCGTTTTTCCCTCCTTACTGTTCAGTTATGGCAAAAAGGGTGAACTGGGACATCCTTTTGATGGGAGTATTGCAGGGTTTACCAGACCCACTGGACTGCCTTTTTAAATCTGTAACGCTGATCAAAAGAAAACTCTCAGCTACTCTAATCCTTTATAGGCATGTTTCACTCTTGTACTATTTAATTTCTGATAGGCAAGTTCAGGACTGAACTAATTTACTCCTGGCATGAAGCCTGGGATGGAACATGCCAAAGAGCAGTATATAATAACTACAATTGGATGGAGGAGCGTAGGTCAGCACATGTTTCACACCACTCCTTTTACTACTGGAGTCATGGGGTAAAATCTACTCCTTTTGCCAACTTTGGTGAAGGTGTAAATGCACATGCACAATGTAATGGCTTTAAATCTTGGATTCCTACTTGTATGCACCAGATGGATCTTGTATAAATGTTCTACTTTACAGCATGTTAGCATTTGCTAGTAGTTAGCTGGAGGTTATAGCTGCCAGACTTCTCTGTGGCAGTTTCCAGGCTTAAAAAAAAAAAAAAATAGAGGCAAAAAAGAGAAAACACAAACAGAGAAAACACCCACACAAGAGAGAATGTCCAAATAACAGATAAAACTAGTTTTAAGAATTGCATGTACCTGGGTTTGTCCATGAATAGTATTTTATTTAGCTTGTCCTGATTTGAACCACATGGGGTACATGGATATTAAGATTTTTGAGAAAAGCTACCTTGATTTATCAGTAGTGATTAAAAAGTATTATAAAGGTTTGAATATCATACACAGGAATATGCCTATCTTATATATATAT
Organism: Erithacus rubecula; assembly: GCF_903797595.1. Taxonomy (NCBI): domain Eukaryota; kingdom Metazoa; phylum Chordata; class Aves; order Passeriformes; family Muscicapidae; genus Erithacus; species Erithacus rubecula. The sequence continues at coordinate 34,272,411 of NC_136687.1, read as the reverse complement.
ATGCACTAGTGTACATATTTTTCTTAAGAGCTATTTTGGAACTTAGACAGATTCCAAATTAATTTAAGAATAATTTAATTGGGTTATATAGATCAGAAGTATTTTCCACCTTATGCACTACTACCACATAAAAAATGCATTCGTGCTATCTGAATTTTTAAAATGCTTTTGTCTTTGCTAACTATAAGTCTAACTCTTCCAGACTACATCTTCAAGACATGATAATATGTATTTTAGGAGGCCATGAATTCTTGCCTCAAGTCCAAAGTTGCTGTTCTGTATACATCAGGCATATATTAATGGCCTTGGAAAATATGCTTTAGAGTGCCAACTTTTCATATTTCTCCATTTCTCTTTCCTTTCCACTTTCCTTTAGAATTAAATATGTAATTGCTGCCAATATAAGAAAAAGAAAAAGAAAAAGGACATTCCAAAAACAGAAGAAAAATTCACCAATTTTATGATGCATGTATATAAAACCTAAAATACTGACTGGGCAATTGTTAAGAACAGGGCAAAGCCAGGCCTTTCTTAGCTGGCGTCTTTCTCTTGTTTTCCTTCTACTGCCTAATTCCCACTTCCTCCCACAACTTTCTTGTACTCCAACCAACAAGCACATTTTTGTCCTAATGAAAAGCATGTCAGCACTTCAGTTTCAACATTACTATTACAGGTGTATAGTAAGAGGTACATGGTTCTGCTCCAGTGGCTTCCAGGAGGATTTTATCACTCTGATATAAGACAGTGGGTGCTGTTAGTCCTGCCAAGTGCCAGGGACGTCTTCATCCCTCACTCTCTCCACTGAGTGTGTCAGAAATTCAAAACCTTGGTGTATTCTGACTGCAGCCCTGAGGAGCCAGCACCTCCAGGCATGGAGAGCAGCATCCAGCCACGTTTGATGCTCCCCTGAAAGTCAGTGGCTGCAAAATTCCCCCTGCCTTGCACCAAAGGCAGTGTAAGTCACACTGCTGCACATCTCAAAGTACAACACATGGGTCCTATCCATGTGCTTGTTTCAACTTCAGCAGGTCCTTGCTTTGGGGGATTAGTCTGCCAAGACCTGTTTGTCCTCTGCTAAACCTGGACAGTACCACTCTTGGCAACCAGCTCTCAGGTGATGCCAATTTAACATTGTGATTTCTTTCCTCTACAAGGTCATGTTCAAAGTCTTTTGTTGTGAGGGAAATTTTTTGCCCTAAATTCCTCCCAAGTCAAGTTTTCTGTGATTACAGCCAAATGTCACAATTTCTTCTTCTGCATTTTCCTGCAAGATCTTGCCACTACTCCTGCATTTAACTTTAGGTAATGGTCTCAAGTGGTATTTATAGATGACAATGTCACATTTTTAAAAATGTAGTTAAAAATGTCTGGAAATTTAATAGTTACATTTCCCACCACGGAAGGCACATTTGCAGAAAAACTAATTGTTACCAATAGCTCTAATTGCCAGCCTTGATCATTAAACTTTGCCTTGGGTCAGCCTTCCACTCTGCCTGATTATTAAGTACAGATTAAGAGGCTGTTGCTGGCATTAACTTTGGACTCATGAGGCATCACTGTTCCCAAGTACTTTATTTGAGTGAGCTTCAGCAGCAGAGCACTTTTCTTAAACCTTCCATTAGTGACCAGCTTTCAGAGGGGCTGAGGGCTGTAATCAGATTATTGCTTCCCTCTGGATGCAGGGGATACAGGCTTCTGCTTGTTCCATTCTGCTGCCAGGCCCCTCTCTGCTCCCTCCAACAGCTGAGGAATTGTTGGATGGCCACAGTCTGGGCGCTGTGTCCTTTTGTGCTGGGAGGGCTCTCATTCCCTCGTGCTCTTCCTACTGGAATGCTCAGTGGAAGATTTTAAGCTCTGGAAGTGTTCACTTCTGAGCTCACCATGCATTTTAATTCTGTGCTGCTGGCCAGGATTGATGTATGTGGGAGAAGAGAGCTTTAAAACACTTTTGGATGCGGTTCCTAAAAGCTTATTTACTGTACGAATTGTTAAAAAAACAAAACAAAACCAAAAAAGGTGTGTATCATGCTGGGCTGTGCAGTTTCAAGGCACATCTTAGCAATTAAAAAAAAAAATCTTTTCTGCCTGTTGAATTTATGGCAGAGGTAGGCAGATTACTAGAAACACTTATGTGTTTAATCTTTTCATGTTTTGAGTGGGAGAAGGTAAGGCAAGGAAAATTCTGTGGAATTGCTTTTTATTTTGTGGTGACTGTAAATTCTGTTATGGAAAATGTAATAAAGAAGCAGCTTAAACAAAAAGTGGCTGTGTGAAATCGCAAAATTTCCATTGGGTGAAAACAAATCCTAACTTTATGTACGTTTCCCTGGAGAAATGTAATGTGAATGCTTACAGCTGTTTTTAGTTTCTTATTCCCTGATTAGGTTTAAATTAAAGGAAGGATGTCATATTGAATTATGAAAAATTACTTATTTTGGGTATTTTGGTTTATACGTACTTTCTATCACAGTCTCACTGTGGCATTCACAGGGACCTGTGAACATGTGCACACAAATAATATTAGAAGTGAACTGGCTGCAGTGTAGTGGCTCTGACAGAGAAATATGTCCACCTTCCACCAGGAAGGGAAAAATCCCCAGCCATGATCAGCATTCCCCTGCAAGTCAGGTGGGCTGCTGGCTGAGAAAGAGGGGCTGTGTCTTACTGAAACCTCACCTGCAGCACCCTCTGCTCCACGGGGTCCTGCTGAGGGACCAGAGCCCAGAAAAACTGTGCCAGCCCAGATCAGAGAGGAAAAGTTCCCCAAGATAGGGTGTGCAAGGCTGAAGGATACCTGGAGCAAGCTGAGCAGGAGGGGAGAAGGAAATGCCTCAACCATCCATGCCATTCCTAAACGCAGGCTCTCTATTTTATGTCTGCTTTCAGCAAGCATTCAGGCAATCCAGCAGGCCAGAGGTTTGAAATTCACTCTCTGGGGAGATTTATGTCTCCCTGCCACAGAGAAGTGCTTTTTTGCTGGAGAAGATGGTGTTATATGACTTACCTAAGTAGTCACAGCTATTGGTGCAGCTCAAACTGGTTCTGGTACAGATGAAAAGATGAAAAGAACTTGGTTCAAACAACTGGCACACTCAAAGTCTTTTGTATGACTGTGTACAAAGACAAAAACCAAATTGTAATTTGGTTTTAAAGCATTCCATGGGATACTTCCATTATAATTTTTCTAGCAAATTATCAGCTCTGCAGGAGCTGTAAGACACAAAGGATTCATTAATCAAAACTACTCTGGTAAATAAATATATATATATGTAATACATATATTTTTAAAAATAGTATAAAAAAATAAAATTATATGAATTGGACAGAAAAAAATTCAGATTTGAGCAATGGTGTTTACAGAGCTATGCTGAGTACTGCAGCACACCATTTGGGGTTGGGATCAAAGGGGAAGAAGTCTAGCAGGAGTTCTGTGCCTTGTGGGTGTCTGCAGTTTGCACAAATGAATGCACAACTTGCTAGCACACCCTCTGCAGCACAAGATGCATTAATGTAATCTAGAGATGCAAAAAAAGATGCCATCTTGCTGCAGCTGGAAATCATGCTCCCCTTAGATGTGCACAGAACTGAACATCCCATCTATGTCTTTGTACTGCTGTGGTCATCTCTCCTCTTTTCCTTCTCCAGAAGAAAAACACCATGCTGTTTTTGAGTGGAGGACAGGGAGCCTGCTGCTGACCTGGAGGGTAATTGCAATAAAAATGGTAGGATAATATTCTGAGAAGTGGCATTCTCAAAACTGGCAGATAAGGGAAAAGGAGGATGGAGACAAAGGTGTGAGAAATTCTGCCGTGAGCCTGTGGGCATCCTGGGTAGCAGCAGGTATATGGCCATAGCCTTGTAATTCATTATGTGACCTAATGAGTAATTCTCCTGCCCTACTGTTCTGTCTGGAAGAGACAAGAGAAAGAAGCTATAACTTTTTGATGTGCTTAGAAACATCTAATCTGTTGACCCCTTCAGTACAGGCCCTGGTTTTCATCACCCGAAGTAAAGAAGTCTGAAGATGATGACAATTTGCCAGTCACAGTGTCTAACACTACTTCTAATTCTCTTCAGTCGAGTCCATCTTTAGGTTTGATCCACGCCACAAGGCACTGGAATCTACACAGCCTCTGCAGGGCCCAGCAGCTGCTTTGTGGTCCTTATCCTCTAGGAGCTGAGTGTGTCTTAGTGTATTAACTCTCTTATCAATGTCTTATGCATCAGCTCTTTCCTGTCTGCTGGTCTAAAGACTTTTGGATACCTGTAGTCTCCAGCAACACCTTTGTATAGTAATAATAATAATAGTAATAATAGCAATAGTGATAGTAATAGTAATAATAATAATGGATTCAAATAGGCTGTTGCTTTTATTCTTGGAGAAAGGGTGCCCAGCAAATCACATTCTCATCCGCAAATTTCCAGATTCATCGCTTTATCAGTGTACGTATCCCATCTGACATCAACTCAGAATATTTCTTTGAGTTTTGCCCTCTGTAACATGGAGACAAAAGAGACATCTGCTTCTCAAAAGTACATTGTAAAATTAAATACCTTTCTGTTCTGAAGCACTTTAATGCAATATGAACGGGAGCCATAAAAGTACCTCAAATTGAGTGAAAGAACCTTTTATTATACACATTTTAGGAAAAAAACTCCCTGCAGAATAGAAATGGATACTTTATCAATTTTCCTACCTTCCTTTTGAAATCAGTTATGAGAGATATAAATTTGTAACTTCACTACATTGATGCTTTTTTCTTTCTTTCATTCTCTTTGCATATCTATAATTTACTGGAACTTCCATGCCTCCTTTCAGTCAGATTACTTTTTCCTATCAATCTGTGATACTTTGCTAAGCAAATAGACTCTTCTTGAATACCACTCTTTAGTCAGTCAAGTCACTGATTTATTTCAAGTTCCCAACATACATATTGCAATCATGTTTTGTCTGCCCACAGCAAATGCAACTTGTATTAGTCACTAGAACCACAGAAACTCTTAATTTTTTTGATCAGTGAGAACTCTGACCTTTCTCATGCTCAGGAAAAGAAGGCAATGGGAAAGAATGAATAAAAGAGACAGGTTGTGCTCTATGCACATTCATGTGCAAAAAAAAAAAAAAAAAAAAAAAAGTTTAAAACAATTTCTCTTTGCTTTCAAAACCTGGATTTGCTCCTGCATGTTCATGACTGAGATAGAGACTATGAAGAATGTTGCTCCTGTAGGCCATAGGTCCCTGCAGTCCCTAGTCTCAAAAAGGGAAAACAGAAACAAATTTTCCAGTACCAACTACTCAATTACACCTTTGCTGTCAGGCGAGGTGTTCCATGAAGTGGGTTGGTGTGTTTTGGACATGTCACTGAGTGATGCATTTAATCAAGAACACCTTGCAGTTGTGAGCCTTGCTTTTGCTTTTTTTTTTTTTTTTTTTTTTTCTTTTTTTCCATTTCCCCCCCCTTTTTTATTCTTCTCTCTTTTTTTCTTTTTTCTGTTTCTCTTTCCTCTGTTCTCTCACCCCTCTTTTGCTTTTCCCTCTCTCTCTCCTGAATAGCTGAATCTATTGAAAAGTAAATCCCCTCCTTCAATTACTTTAATATGCTTTCATACCATGTTTGCTCCACTTTATTTCTCAGCTTTGTTATTTCCACTCCCCAGTAAAATCTATCACCTTTGAGTGAGTTATTTGCTTTTCTGGACTGCAGCAAATACCACCCACTCTGTTAAGGTCAGGCTCCAGCTCCTTGACTTCTCTATTGTTCCGTCCCTTCCTTACCCACTCTGTCATTGCAGCACGACAGCTCCAGCTGGGAGGGCAGGGAAATCACTCCCTCAAGAGCAGTTTATCACAGCAATAAATGTTATGTGTTTTACTAGGATGCCATCAAAGTTCACCATCACACCATCATGCTGAAGTAGAAACAATTGTTTCTTTTATTCATCTATTATATATACTTTACTGGGTAGGTGTCTATATGCTGCAGAAATCAGCATCCTGAAGGGACAAGGCACTACTTTGAGCTTCTGCTGTGATGTGAAAACTACAGAACTTGCAGCGAGAAGCATCATAATATTTTAAATTAATTACTGCTCCTCAGTTTTCTTCCTGTTCTCCCTACTGCCTCTGCCTGGGCTTTAATTACTTTGCTCACATAGGCATCTCCAAAGTCATGTCATTAAATAGTATTTGTGGCCTTTAAATTTCTTTTGGGTTATTTGCTTCTTTTTATAGTACTGACAGTGTCAGCTCTGTTAACTTTAAAGCATAAGAAGCCTGAAATTTTTGTGATTGCAACTGGTACTCAGCAGAATCTGACCAGTTATCTGAACTGATCTGTCATTCATGAAACCAAACATTTTAATTTAATTTTTTTTAGACACAAGAGAGAAAAGTGAAACCTTTGTGCTTACATTACCTCCCCCATCTTCCTACTAAATATTGATATTCCCTCAGCCAAGAGAGCTTAATAAAAACTGAGAATACACTTTACTACATTAATTTCATCCAGCAGAATTCCTTATAGCAATATGAAAACAAGTTGTTGAATGTGTGACAGGGTAATTCACTGAGCACGAAAGGAAATTGCTAAAAACAAAAAGAAATTTGTTATACTCTAAGCTCTCTGTGACATATGAGAGCTCCAGTATTCTGTTGGGAAAAATGGTCAGCAGCCTTGCACTGACATATGTTAGGTATCTCTATTCCCTGAAATGCAGGTTTGGATTGACTGAAACTATCTGAGGATTTAGGTTTAATTCCTAGCAATGTTTGCAGTCAAGAAGACAAAGAAAACATTTGAAAAGCGAGAATATTTAATTTCAACTTTTTTTTTTTTTTTTTTTTCTTTTTCTGCAGAAACTCCTTTCATTTATAATTTTTTGGTTTCTTAATTTTTTTTTCTTCAGAACACAGTGTGTCTAAATCTGGCTAAATTTAGTGAAGGGAAGAGAAAGCAACACCCAAGTCCAGTGTTTGAAGCATCCCCCCCTCTTCTTCTCTCTTTTCTCAGGCAGAATGGGATGGCAGCTCCTCTCACTCCTTCTGTTTGCCCTCTCCTGCCAGTGGCACTGCAGTTACCTGCAATGATCACTGCAGAGGCAGCACTGTGGCTGCCAGTGCTCCTTGACACCTATTTCACCATGAAATTGAGGCTCAAAGTTAAGCTAAAACAGAGCCAGTACCTCTTAAAATCACCTCACTAGGGACCTTTGTAAAGGCAGATCAGGGATTCAGTGGTAGGGCTCCCTGCCCCTGTCCCCAGTGTGAGGCTAGGTAGCCTTGAGAAAACTAAGTACTCTGCTTATAAACTGCTGGAATCTTAGTTTTGGGACCACTGAATGGTTTATTTCATTTCATTTCATGTTACACAGGAACACCACCTGCAGACAAATTGGAGACAACTTTGCTTTGACTAATGAACCTTATCATGTATACTGAGTGTGCAAGAAGAAGAAAGGAAGATGCATCACTGGGGGATGGGACTCAGATTCAAAGTGGTAAATTATCAAGTGCCAAAGCAGTGGATATTAAATGAGGTGATACAGCAGGGCTGCTCCTATTGGTGTCCACAGTTGTTTCCTTTCTCCTGGTATGATCAGTGTTCACTTCTTGGTGCCTGATTCAGCTGCATTAAAAGCTTTCGTTATTTTTGTATTTTCCTGCTGCATATTTTCCCAGGTTTGAGGGGTTTTTTTTGTTTTTGTTTTTTTTTTCTGATGGAGATAGATATTTGGCCACAAATATTGTAAAAAGGTTGTGTCCTTGCCTCTATGGGCTTTAAAGAAAGAACACTGACTGAGGGTTTACTCTTTGGTCAATCAAAATGTGTAAATTCTTGAGCCTAGGAACAGTGTATCCTAAGTACATTCCTATTAGAACACAGTGTGACTTCCCACTACCTTGGCTGTTGAGCAGCTACTGACATGTAATTCCAGGGTCCAGTCAGGGTTTGGGGCTGTTTCCTGATGGGTAGTTTGGTGGAGAGCAGTTGGAACAAGAACAAGAGCTGAATAAGATTTTTCAGGTGAGATAAAATTTGTGTGGTACTGACTTGGTCATTGCATGGTTTCCATGGGTCCAGTCAGCTCCAGTGAGCACAGGCTTTGTCCTCCACCAAACTCCTGAACCAGGGTCTCAGAGGCCTTTGAGTGACTGCAGACTCAGTGCAGTTTTGTATGGACAAAAATATATATAAACAAAGAATGGATTTATTTATTGCAGCCAGCTGAGACCAAAGTCAAAGACACAGACTCTTATCCATCTCAGCCAATGCAAAATAGGAGATTATTTAAATTCAGCACATCAGCAAATCTGTGCAGTAAAGCATAAACGGTTGTGGGCCAGCTCTAATGTCTTCCAAGGTCATAAAAAATTATTTTACTTCCATTTGGTTCACATGGTCCAGTCCCAGAGACCAAAAGCTTAATGGTTCTGGGAATATGCAGGTGCTTTTCTAGTCAGCTCACTTGTATTTAATTTGGTTTGAAGTGTTGCCTCTGGTCAAGGGAGTGACTATGGCTTCCTGTGCTGAATAGCTTTTCACATCCCTTCCCTGTGTAACAAGATCTGTTCAATAAAGTTGTGATCTTCCTGACATTACCTTTTAGAGCTTTGTTACAGCACATCCAAGATAGCTCACTGTGTTGAACTCCAAAATTAAAAACAAACAAACAAACAAATGATGTAAAGCCTTATGAAGCTTGTAGTCCTTTTGCATAGCTCTGCTATCTGCAGTTTAGACATCTGCCTTCTCAATATGAACATGTTTGGTTAAAATGGGGTGAAAAAGATAGATGGAATGGCTGCATCATATCTTGGGAAAACATTTAAAAGGGTGTTTTGTTTCTGCAAGCACATTTGGGGTTTGATGTAATAGAGCTTGCAAGAGTTGATATAGAGGAAATTATTGCTTCTCAATAAAATTCTCCATTTTTATTGGCTCACATACAGAGAGTGGCAGCCAGCTGATAAAATACTTGGTGGAATTTTCTTTCCATCTAGCCATGTGCTGCTTTACAGCTATGAAGTGTGTTCTTTTTTTTTAAATTGGGCCAAATTATGATCATTTAAAAGCATTTTATCTTACTACTCTTTATGTGGAAGTCTGCATATTCTGTGCTTTAACAAAAAATTGTCTTTTAAACCTGCTGGCTGTGATAGTAAAGTAAAAAATAACCATAAAAATAATAATAATAACAAATTTCTTATCTCTGTCAGATACTTACTGGCAAAGTAAGATGCATATTCTGCAAAAGCATTTTTAGCTTTTCACATGCTATTTGGATTCCTTATAGAATGTCTAGTTAAGGAGATATATGTATACATATATATACACATAATACGGATTTGTAAGACAGAAACTGTAAACAACATTTGCAAAATATTACTTCATCAGGGCCATGAAAATCTAGAAAACAGATCAGATCTACTATCTTCCCCACAATAAACACAGACTTCCTCAGAAATTTAAACTCTGCAGCATTATTTGCATTTACAAATAACAATTCCTTAACTTTCCAGAATGGAAATTCTTCCATTTCCTACTCATTTACTTACTAGAAAGTATGAAACATTTTATCACATTAAACTGTAGGTGTTTGGGTTTTGGGTTTTTTTTGTTCCCAGGGGTGAACTTGATTCCTAAGTGTTAGGGCTGGAAGAGTACCTAGCTGGTGGAGTTTGAGGTGCCTGCTCTCTGGAGCAATTGCCATGCTCTCCATCTTCCCAGGCTGTGCACAGAGAAAGCTGGGGTGCCCTAGGAGAGAAGCCCCTATAGTCAGAAATACACAGAATTATCCAGGCACAGAGCCCCAGGGATCTTAAACACTGTCCCTCCTCCTGCAGTGCTGCAGGAGAGGCTCCCCTCTGCATAGCATCCACAGATACCTCAAGGGACATCTCCAACAATAAGGGTGAAGAGTGTCCTTTCTACCCAAGACACCAAAGAGCACTCTCCTGGTGGGTAATTGTGGAGGTAAAAGAAAGCATCATCTGGCAGTTTGCACTGTTGCTTTTGAGGAATCAAAGCCTGGCAACAGAGTAGGCACTAATTTCTCTAGATTCTAGTTTTTCTGTCTGGCTAACAAGGCAGCTGAGTCCTCCTGCAATCCTGGCAGATGTAGCTGCCAGAGAATTGCCAAAATTTTTTTAAAAGATAGTTGAGCTTGATGGTATAGGGCTCAGCCAAGCAAAGATTGGAGAATCACAGTTTTGTATATAAATAGCAATGTATCATTCTGCTCTCCATGCAATTCCTTACCTACCCTCTGATTTATGTGATATTTTGGCTGGAATTAAGGAGGGGCTAGGCTCAGCTGAGTCAAAATCTGCAAGGCAAAGCTGTTCAGTGCTGTTCAGATCTGGCCTGGTAAGCTGTAGGGGTACCAGGGTACTCAGGTATTGCTTTCTGGGCAAGCTGCAGCTGAGAAAGGGATCTAAACTGGTGATTGAAGTGTCTAAGCCCAGTCCTTGTCTCAGCCCTGTCCACTACTTTTGTACCAGTGATATGCTGAGTCTTTCCAGTTCTCTGTCACTGGGAATTTACCAACTGCCTTAGCTTTCTCACCATTACCAGTTTGGTTTGCTGGTCACAGCATACTCCCTCTGGAAACTTCTGCTGGCAATATTCAAGGTGGAGGGGAAAGCACACTAAGATGATAGCAATTATTTTCATATCATCTGTAGAGGACATCATGACTGGTCTGTCCCCATTACCATGGAAGAGACAAATCCTCTGACTGCTCCTACAGAGGCTGGAAAAGAGTACAGCAATGGGAGAGAGCCTTAGTCATGAAATCCATTTATTTCAACTTGCAGCATCCTCTCCACAGAAGCCCTGAGGGACAGGTTGATGTTGGCACGTTTCCAGCTGCTGGGTGTGATTCACCTGACTCACCCCCTGAAGTGTATCCACATAACATCCACACATTATGTGCATAAATCAACTTTCACCTGAAGAATGGGAATTCTTTGTTGTCGAATGAATGTGAGCTGTGAATGACCTGCAAAGTGTATCATAGCAGTCCTGAGTGGTTGTCAGCTTTCCAGAGGGTTAAGCTGTTAGCTGGAAATGTCTCGTTGTTCAGTTCCTAGAGTTTTCCAGGCCTAAAGTCTCCTTGTCTGAATTGTCAAACATATCATTGTCACCAGAGACAGCTGGCACAGGAAATAATGCTGTGAAAGAATCAAATGATACAGCAATTTTGCAAAACCTTTCACAAATCTGTATTAAAGCCAGTCTTTTATTTCTTATTAAATTAGCATCATACTATGCTGAAATTTTTATGCACTGGTTGAAGAGTTACAGCTAAATGATATTATGAGTCATTATGGCAATATGCAGCAGCATTGACCCAGACTAGTCTCACAGTGCTCCAAATTTTATCCATTCCACACTTGGTTTACCATAAAAATGGCCTGCATTGCTGTAAGCTTAAAAGGAGGACACACTTTTACATCAATTCTGTGTTTCAAATGTGCAATGATGGCTTAGTTAACAGGAAGCAGATTCAAGCCTGCACCAGACACACTGTCAATTAGGCAGATAGCAGCAATTCTGCCAGAGCACAGAGTGAAAGAAGATATCCTTTCTCTGGAGCATGGAGAGGATCCTAGGAATTATTTAAATGGAAATGCTAGATTCTGAGTAAATTACCTGTAATAATGATATTAACTTATGTGATTCCCACTGCTGGGAATCACTTCCTAACAGGAAAGTATAAAGAAGATAGAGTCCTCTTATTGGGTGTGCAGAGCAGAAGGACAGCAAGCAGCAGGCTCAAATTGGAAAACAGGAAATCCCAACACAGTATAAGGACTTGTTAGACCCTGTAGCAGGTTGTACAATCCCTGTCTTTGGAGATACTGAAAACCTGGTTGGACATGGTGTTGACTACATCAGTCTCTACAAACCTTCTTTGAGCAGGAGGATGCCTGAGGTCCCTTCCAACCTACATGTTCCTCAAATTGCATCTGTGCAAGAGCTGTGTGTCCTGCAGCACTGTAACAGTGGGAGACTTGTTGCCAACACCATTCAGTGAAGAAAGGGAGGAAGCAAGGCTGCTTTGAGTGGAGTTTTCTGGAATGTACCTGAACAATCTGCTGGAGAGGAAGGGGAGGTGGCTTGGTCAGATGGGTGTTGGTTTCTGCACAACATTGTTTTGGGGAGGGTTTTAAAAAAATTTTAAAATATTTTTATTAATGCACTTATTCTTTCTTCTGCTTCCTTTAGTGAGGTCTAAACTAGAACTAAACACATATTTTTAATGCATGTAGTCACAGAGACAAACAAACTATGTCAAATACAGTTGGGAAGATGATCCAGCTGCAGCAAGAGACCAAGTAACTGTTGTGAGAAGACACAGGAACATGGTGAGAGGGCAAGAAGTTGCAAAAAGTGCAAATAGAAGAGACTGCCATAGATGGTAAAGACTCAGTGATGCTCATTATTGCCTTTGCATTTCTACAGTGTTTGCTATAGCAGAGCCAATGGCACAGTCACTGAGCAATTGTGTGGTGGTTGCTGCTGACCACAGAATCACAGAGTATCCTGAGCTGGAAGGGACTCACAAGGGTCATTGAATCCATCTCCTGGCCTGAACAAAACAGCCCCAAGAGTCACACCATGTGCCCACAAACCTTGTCCAAATGCTTCTTGAACTCTGTCAGGCTTGATGCTGTGACCTCTTGCCTGGAGAGACCAAACACCTTTTCCTGACATCCAACCAAAATCTCCCCTGACACAACTTCAGACCATTCCCTCAGGTCATGTCACTGTCAGCACAGTGCACAGATCAGTGCCTGCCCCTCCTCTTCCCCTTGAGGAAGCTGTAACTGCAGTGAGGTCTCCTCTCAGTCTCCTCCACTCTGAACAGACCCTCAGCTGCATTTCACAGAGCTTCCCCTCAAGGCTCTTCACCTTTGGACGTTCAAATGATGCCAGCAGATTGTCAGGAAAGTTTGGATAGTGGAACTAGACAATGTGATTCTTTAGAACAATAAGTAGCATTTTAGTAATTGCCTTCAGAATGAGTTCTAGAAGATGACCTGTGGCTGCCCATACAGGGTATATTTCTCATGTTACTCTTTTTGGAAGGAGCCTTAGTCTGAGGCATTGGTGTAGTACTTCTGTGGCTTGGTTGATGACTGTCATTCATTTCTTCAATAGATTTGGGTTAATATCACTGCCTTGCTTCAAGCAAGCCTTCTTAAAACAATGCTTCTGACAACAACTGAAACACTTACAAAAATGGGTATTTAAAAATATTATAATCCTAGTAATGTAAAGAGCAGTGCTTTCTTCTTTCTTTTTTCTCCAGATTCACATTCACAAGTGTGTAGAGATGTCATTTATGTCCTAGACACATTAATTTCTGATTTTTTTTCCTTTAACTCTCTTAATTGGAAGAAAGTATGTTGCTGCTGATTTATGAAGTCTTCAGAAGTGCCAGGGATCATTTTAAATGTACACAGCTGCTCTGCAGTAGTTTAACTTGGCAGATAGTATTAAACCATTGAATTGTGTCATTTATTTGTGTATGCACACAATAAGTTCCTTGTGCAGGTTCTTCAGAAAAAGTCTGAACGCTGATTCGGAAATGTGGCCTAAAAATAACCTAGCCTTATGATTTATTGTTTTGGTGCTTGTCTCCAAACAGCACATCTAAAATGAAGAATGAGATACCGTGTGTACCCCAGATAAGGCAACAGAATGGAAACCATCCGTAAGAGGAACTGTAGACTGAGGTCTGAAATGGAAAAGTTCCCAGGGTGAATGAGCAAGCACGATGGGAATCAACTCGTGTTTGTGGTGGGCATTTGGGAATGCTGCAGCTTATTTCATTGCTGGGCCAGGGAGTGCATGACGTTGTGTAATGAGAAAGAGCAGCAGTCGTGACAGCAGTATCACTGGTTGTAGTGGAGCATAAATCAGGGCAGTTTACTCTGTCATTCCATTCAGGGCATCATAAAAGTAACACCTGTCATCTGGAAAAAATCTAAACTCAGAGAATAATATAATGCATTTTGCATGAATGTATAAAATCCTACAGTACCAGAAAATAAAACACTTAGAAATCGAGTCTTTATACTAAGGGGTGACATCTGCAAGTATATTCTACGATCAATACTATGTGACTTGATTTATGTCTTAAACTATTCTATGGGGGGAATAAAAGTAGCAGTATAGATTCTATTATAGCTCTAAAAAATAACTTTTTAGGCCATGATACTAATCTCTTTGATCCACACCACTTAATGTATTGGAAAGCAAAAGAGCTTCCCTTATTTCTCCTTTGGCTGTAAAGTGGACTGCAAATAGCCTTCAGGGAATTGTAGATTCAGTTACATCCTCAACAAGAGAACCTAATGGACAGTGTTTAAAGACTGATTGATAGGCATCATCTCTTGATGATCATAGCAGAACTTTTTAAGCTGCTGATTGCAAGCACAGACATTCTGGAAAGCAAAATTTATGCCTGCCAGGCTTTTTGCCGTGTTTTGTCTCCTCTTTTCTTTTCTCCCTTCAAACCAGATTTCAGCAGTCAGACCTGGAAGTCAGTAACAATGGCCAAAAAACCCGAGCAAAATACTATTATCAGCCATGCAAGTTTCAAATATTTTTCTTTGGTAAATGGTCCAAAAGACAGAAATTTAAGATTAAATAGAAGGTAAGTTTGTCCTAAAGCTCTAGTAAAGGTAAAACTTTTGCACATTGGAAGCTTTAGGAAGTTCAGAAGGTGGGTTCATAATTATTTTTTCATGATCAGTCAGTTCTGTCATATACCACTGTCACAAAATGTACAAGATGGAAAATTAGTTTTTTTCAGGAGGTCATGAAATTGCTGTTGTCTTATTATGAAGGGCTGCGAAGCATAGATTTTTTAAATCCAGGATCAGTGTTGTCAATGTCTGATGAAATTGAGACATCAGCCACATTTCCCTTTTTATTTCTTGCCTTCTGAGGTGGCAACTTGGTGCTACCTGTGAAGCAGCTGTGGAAACACTTAGCTGCCTGACCCAAGATGTCAGTGTAAGGGAGCTCATACCCTGTCAGGGTGCAAAACTGGAGCACCCTGAGTCTGCTGCTCTCAAGAAACTGTGCTACTGTGCTACCACTCAGAGTGATAAAACAGAAAGTATTATCAGTGGTCTGAGTGAAGAACCTGAACACTGCTGTCTTTTCTTACACAACCCCAGGCCTCAATGCCAATAAATAAGGCCCATATGCTAACATTGGATCTCTGCACTGTGGCAACAGGGTTGCATATTTGTGAGTTGGTGAGTAGAGCACTGGAGAGATGTCTCAGGCCATCTAATTCATTTGCGACTTCTTGGTCCCATTCATCATTCCCACTAATGTGTACAAACCACAAATCTGGTTTGTAGTGTTTTTCTGACTGCTACTTCTCCATTGCAGGGAGAGTTTGGGGGTTTTTTGGAGCACATGTTGTACTTTTGAGAAAAGAAGAGGTCTTTTTCTTAAGGCAACAGGAAAGGAAATAAATGTCAATGTAAGTAACAGGAAAGATAAAAATTGCCTTGGTACATTGGTGTTTTTTTTTAAATCATCTACTTTTAAATTAGACTTTCATGGTATAAGTATTTTAGTAAATCCTTTTTTGTTTTTTTTTTCTTGGAGGGGGGTAATTAATACATCTTTATGTTGACATTGCCCACAGTTATCTAATTTTAGCATTAAAGTATAGAGGGAAATGTTGGAAGTGTCCTCTGTGCATCACTTCACTGCCACTCAGGCCCAGCACAACGAGCAGAACAATAACAAGAATCAGTTTACCAAAGCTGCAGCTAGACTCCCACTAAAATGTTGGAGAATGAAATCTTTATAATTGTTACAAGCATAGTATTTTCAAAACAAACTTATTACTGGGCCAATGGTTCAGATATTCCATTAATGGTCTCTTGCTCTTCATGAACAGACTAGAAAGCACCGCAAAAGTCAATCCTGCAAGAGAGCTTGGTCTTGGGTAATTATTCTTAAGGAAAACTCTTCAGAGAAGAGCTAATTATCTCTCTTCTTCAGTCTCAGAAGGTAAATGACAGTGTTATGCACTTTGCCAAAGACAAATTCCACTTTTGTATCCATGAAAATCCATATTAGCAAGCATAAGAAGGTTTGAAACATATTTTTCTTGTGGACAACCATATAAAGAGATATGTAGAGCACAGGATGTAGCCTCGTTCTTCACAGATCCTTGTGCTGTTACAGTGGTATGGTCTGAATATCTTTTGGTGTGTTTGAAATGCAAAGGCAGATTTTGCTGCTCTAACTTGCTTCTAAGCTGGTACTGAAGAGGGACTCACTTTTGACTTTGATTCCAAAGGCCTTCAAATATTCCACTTTCGTTTAAACACCTTTCACCAATCTGAATTAACTGGATTAATTAAAGAAAATACATGCTCTAATATCCTAAAATATTTTGAAAATTCTCTTCTTTGGCCTTTCAAATAACAATAATGATAGTAATTTTAAAACCACAGCTTTTGCATGCAAATCAACAAAACAAAATATTATTTCTTGCTCAGAAGTGAGAAAAATCAAGTATCCGTGTCTGGGAGGGTGTTAATGTTCTAATTTGTGACAGGGTATATTCCTGGCAATTTTTATTAGAAAGAATCTGAGGGTACCAGAGGCAAATAGTAAGATCCTGACCCTGAGAGAATTTTGAAAATGCAGTTATGCTGCAGAGACTCTGCTGTGTCCACCCAGAGATATCAGGTGCAGATCAGTGGAGTCAAGCACTCAAATCCTACCTACCAGCTGGAAGTGTGATCTAGAAAATGGTGGAGAAAACCTGTAAAGCCAAGTACCAGCTTAGAAACCACAATATCTTCAGATGTTAGGATAAGTAAAAAGTTCTATTTTTGGCAATAAATATTGATAGTCTTAATGTTTTTTCAGATAATTATTTTAAAGAAGGAAAGAAAACCAGTGCAGCTGTCAATCCTGCTGAGCAGAACTTTGTTTCCCTGACAAAAAAAGAGAAAAGCCTTGCCTGCTAAAGGCTGGTTCACTGAGTATTTCTGAGTATGGGCATGCAATGTTTTTACAGTGAAATATAAAACCAGGCAAAATCCCACCTGGGTTCATCTTTTTTTAATGAGATGGAAGTTCAGATTTGAATTTACCAAAGATTGATGATTACTGAAGATGAATTTGTGGTTCAGGTTTGAAATATAATTCTCTGCGCACACACACACGGCAGATATAAACTATGCAAGTACGGAACTTGAAATGCCTGACTATTTCTAAGGCAAATACCTCTAAAACCGCATTTTTCCAATTCTTATTTTCTGTTCAACTGTCTGTGAGAGGACACAAAGTTTCCACAAAATTGAAATTGTGTTAACTACAGATAAAATAAATTGATCCTCTCCAAAAGCCTTCCCCCAGGTGTGTTTGAAAGGTCAGGTTAGAACTTTCTCAGCATTGCACCATCTAAATTAGTCCTGAACAAGAATTGTACATTAATCAAAATGAATGAAGATTTTCCTTTAGCTGGAGTGATGAGGCCTGTGGTCTGGGAGCAGAAGGATGTGATTACTGCTCATCAGACTATGTCCAGACCAAAATCTGCTGTTTTACACTGGTGTAAATCAGCAATAACTCAGCTAGGTATTGGGATTTACAGCACAATGTACTGGAAGTCAGAAACTGATCCTTCTCAAAAAATGTTCTTGGAAATTAACATTCACTGATCATTTTAACATCAGTATTACTATTGTAATATATTACTATATAACTAATCCAGACACCTGTTTGGTAAGCATGCTGGACAAACAAAGGGCAGAGGGATTACTCTAAATATTAAGTGCCACTTTTGGACCCCTTTGTGCACTTTCTCAGCTCCAGAACAACAACTTCTGAAAATCCTGCTGTCCCTTCTCCTACTGCTGTGCTTTCCACCATGTCTGTAAAACAAGCCTCTCAGACCTGCTTCTCAGAATGTCAAATGACTCAGGCAGTGAAGGTTCAGCAGAAAAGCATCATCTGACAATACTTGTGGTGCTGCCTCCAGGATCCAGCACTACAGCCCCAAAGCCACAGAAAACTGGATGGATTGGAGCTTGATCCACTGCACAGTCCTGAGGCACAGGTGAGGGGTTATGGCCTAATGAGTCAGATAACTGCCAAATATTGTGTTAACATAATTTTATTTATCAACACTGTGTTAATAACTATTTCAAAAATTAGAACTCTTTCTAACACCTAATGTTCAGTGGTTTTAGATGTATGGGTCAGATCACTGTCAGGGCACAGCTGAAAATTATCTCAAACTACATTTTGGGGAAGGAAAGTCTGTGGAGAGCTGCTGCATTGTACTGCAGTGGTGCAGTACACCTCAGGGGAGGCTCTGTAGCTGCCCTTAAGCAATCTTTGCTTCCCTGAAATTCCAAGCCTTCAGTCAGGGAGCCTTCAGCTTTGTTACAGCTGGCCAAATCTTCAGACTTGTTATCACCAGAAAAGCTTGCACAGACTCATTTCAGCATAAATGTCAGATTTTCACAGCCCCTCTTGAGCCCTCCTTGTGGTTTCCTCCAGGTATTCCCTGCAGGATCTGTGGATGGAGGTGTTTCTTTGTCAATCTGGCTGCTCCCAGCAGGCAGCAAGAGCCAGCTAACCCTCTGGAGGGTAACCCAGAGCCAGCTAACCCATCTGGAGATGTGCTCCCCTCCCCCAGCAAACACTGAGAGTATGTTCTCACCCACAGATCTTCAGCTGCAATGCTGCTCTGCTGGAGCTGCTGCTGCTGCTGGAGATTAACTGTGTCAAAAAAAAAAAAAAAAAAAGAGCAACAAAATCAGATTAGGACAAATCTTGTCAGCTATTACTTAATTTGTTAGTTTATTGTGTCTAGTACAATACATGTGAGCCAGAAGAGTAGAGTGTGTGTTTTGCAGTGAGACACTCATGCAGGACTGACACAATTATTGAATGTGGCTTTTCATAACAATGTCATTAGAAAGAAGTTTAATGAGTACAAGTCTTTTCTTAGATGTTGCCATAAAGTATGCTGGTTTAGCTATAGACAAATCAAATATATATGTAATTTATTAAATATATATAAAATTTGGGGAAACAAGATACAGTCATTCAACAAAATTTGAACTTTCCCTTTTTTATGTTTTTGCCCTTATTTGATTCCAAGAAGCTGGACATTCCTTTCCCTTTATTTCTGTGAAAGCTTATAAAATATAAGTCAATAGTTCAGCAATCCTGGATTTAAATTCCTTGTTTAGCAGGTTAATTCTTTATTCTTGAAATAAAATAAAACTAAAGAGAAGCTGGGATGTAAGAATTGCAAATAGTAGCAGTATTATTCAAGTACTGGCAGCTGCTGTTTTCCCAGGAGCTTTGTGATGCTAAATGTTTCTCAATGGTCTCCTATAACCTGTTCATATGTTTCATTTGAGCCTTAGCTTTGCAGTTCTTTTTCCTCCTCAGTTAGATTTGAATGCATTGCTGATGTTAGTGCAAGTTGTGGGTCCCTTCCTAGGCTGCTCTGGAAGTTGGAGATTATCTGCAGTTGCACAGAATTTTTAAAGAATTAGAATATTCTCATCCTCTAGTATATTACAGTTGCAGGTGTTTTTTTCTACTGGGGGTTTATGGTTGATCCAGAGGAGATGGAAAGAGTTTTGCAGGTGTGAGAAGCAAGTATCTTGTGTATCCTGCCCGAGAGCATGGCTGCAAACTGGTTAACTTGGATAAATTAGCCCAGGATGACATTGCTGTGACTGTGGGGCTTCCTCTGTCTTCTGGGTAGCTGGTTTCCTTCTCCCACAACCCAGCAATCTTTTCTTTTTTTTTTTTTTTTTTTTTTTTTTTTTTTTTTTTTTTTTTTTTTTATAGATAGAACTAAACTTTGTGCAATGTTCCACAAAATAATCTCCATCTTCTGGACACGTCAACAACTTTCCATTCTCCATCTCTTACTTCATTGTGGCCAAGTGCCTTGCAGTAGATGAATAATGGGTTTATTCTTCCTTTGACTATGTACCTTTATGTTATCTCTTGGAATACTTTTGCTTTGCAGGCTGGCACCAAAACAAATTTGAAAACATTAATGGAACTTCAGAACAAGCCACCTACACTTGGAAACCTTACTAGCATCTTGGTCTGCTTTATTTTGTTCATAATGTATTTTCAGATGTTTATCTTGGAAGTGAGAACAGTGACC
This sequence comes from Erithacus rubecula, assembly GCF_903797595.1. Taxonomy (NCBI): domain Eukaryota; kingdom Metazoa; phylum Chordata; class Aves; order Passeriformes; family Muscicapidae; genus Erithacus; species Erithacus rubecula. Next base: position 34,252,212 of record NC_136687.1, on the reverse strand, counting down.
AATTCCAGCTTTCATGGCTCTCATTAGTTTATTCATCTAAAAATGACCAAGGAAACTCAAATGTATTTCTAAGTGCAATATTATGGTTCTCCATATCTGTTTGGAATGAGGTTGGAGGCATGGCTTCCAAGCAAGCTGACTCTTTGCTTTGGTCCTTACCCTGCCATTACATGAGTGGAAAAGCAGCATACTGCAGCACTCTGGCTGTGGGGTGCACACTCATTTTGAGCAGGCTCTGGCCCATAAGTGGTCATCTGTGCAGAGTGAAACTCCTGTGCTGAGTGTAAGGAAAGATAGAAACTCTCCAGAGTCACCCTCTGTCCTCTGACAGGCACATTTGGGGGAGTTTGGGTCAATGCTGGCTTTGGAGTAAGTCCTGGCCCAATTTTCCATATATCCCTGATCACACTTCTCTTCTAGCAACAAAACCCTTCATTAAACTAGCATTTGAGGGAAGCAGCATGTGTTATTAGTGCCCTTCCAGAAGTGGAGAGCAATTTGAAGGACTGTTTTTTGGAGGTAAGGACATAGCTGGGCACGAGCCATCACATGTGCTGAATGCTCCACAGGCAGCCATCCCTTGGCCAGGAAAAGGTGTTCTGGCTTTGTGCTACCAAAACATCCTCCTGGGAGACCCCATTTCAATGGCATCTGTGTCCTGAGAGCCAGTGAAAAGAAAGCTGGATCCCCTTCATTAGTTTTTTGTTGTTCCCACTGTTACTACGATAATTTTCATATTTTGAATACAGTCCAAGAACATTTTGCATCTTCCCTTTTACTACAGATATGAACAGCTGTTTGAAAAGAAACTGATAAATAGATGAGATCTTGTGTGTTTTCCAAGTATTCGCTTAACTACAATGACTGCATTGGGAAAAAGCGGTTTCTGGACGGAGACTTGATTTGTAAATAGCCAAATTATGCAAACACTTGATTTATGATCCAGTGGGTAGTAATTTATTCAGTATCATGGGACTAGACTGCTAGTCTTGTATTCATTATTGATATACATAGTTAAAGGAAAATTAAGAGAATTTTCTTCAGGAAAGTCTCTGTTCAAAGACAAATCTCAGGCTTGCTTTCTTACATTGATAATTTATAATTCCCCTGGAAAAACATTATTTTCGTCTTGGGTCGATTCTCATCCCTTTCACTTTGGCAACTGGAATTCCCACTGATCTCTGTGATCTGTGGGGATAAAATTTCATCCATGTATATAACCAACTTTGAGGGCATGATTTGTGCTGGTTTTGGCTGGGACAGAGTTAATTTTCTTCATGGTAGCAAGTATAGGGCTATGTTTAGGATTTTTCCTGGAAAGAGTGTTGATAACACAGTGATGTTTTACTTACTGTTGAGCAGGGCTTGCACAGTCAAGGCCTTTTCTGCTCCTCTTCCCACCATGACAGTGAGGAGGTGCACAAGGACTGGGAGGGAATGCAGCCAGGACAGCTGAGCTGCACTGACCAAAGGATATTCCAGACCATGTGGTGCCTCAGCAGATAAAGCTGTGGCACAAAGAAAGAAGGGAGGGACATTTGCAGAGGTGGCATTTGTCTTCCCAAATCACTCTTACATGTGATGGGGCCCAGCTTTGCAGGAGAGGGCTGAACACCTGCCTGCCCATGGGAAGGAGTGAATAAATTCCTTGTTTGCTTTGCTTGTCTGCACAGCTTTTGCTTTATTTATTAACCTGTCTTTATCTCAATGCACAAGTTTTCTCACTTTTATCCTTCTCACCTCTCCCCCGTTCCAGCAGTGGCGAGTGGGCAAGTGGCTGTGTTGCCAGCCAGGATTAAACATGATACAGGTGTAGAAGAAATCTATTTAATTCCTAATGAGAACTGAGAGCTCCTTTCTATCTGTTGTCAAGGAAGTTGTTTCTCCTTCTACAACAACTAGTCCAGAATGATGTAGTTTTTAAAGAAAAATTGCAGCAGAGGTATTCAGTCTGGAGTTATTTGTCAAATTAGGCATGATACTCATTTTTAAGTAGTAACAAATGGAAAACTTCATGTTACATGCTAGAAGGAAAAAGAGGCTAAATAATTCTTAAGCAATATTCAGATGTCAGGCAGGAAATCCTGCTCACATGGGACTGTATCATGTTGCACACCTTTTTGGGGCTCTTTACCAAGAAAGGATTTCTGTTTCTTCTTAAAATATTGGAAGCAGAGAGGTGAGAGGATGCCTTTAGCTCTGGTGTAACTGAGGGCAAACTCAGGCAAGACTCATATTCCTGAGCACAGTGCAATCTGGAGCTGACTGAACTTAGTGAATTTGGGGTGTAACCTCAATAGAAATGGACCACCTGAGCCTGACACATCATAGGAGACTTTGTGGTGTGTCCTGCAGTGACATAGGGTGAAAAATGTCTGTGACTCAAATGCACCAGCCAGCCTGTGAGCATTGCCAGAAGGTTTTGCTTAGGGCTAAGAACAGGTTTTTTGATACCCACATCAGATAAGAAAGAGGGTGATACACAAGAGCACCCATATGTTATGTCACATGAGAGCAGAAAGAGTACTGTATTGTGTCTCTACTGGAAGATGGAGCTGGGTCTGAAAACAAAACTTGGCAGGGTACTGAGCTAAGCAAACATTTCTGGGGCTGGGTAGGGTGCTTGTGGTGTGAATGGACAGTGTGGCCCTGCAGGGCTGCTCCAAGCCCAGCCAGCCAAAGGACAGGCTGTGGTCCTTGGAGCTTTGCTCTTCTCCAGGGCTCAAATCCTCTAGGGGTGCCAGCAGCACGTGGAAATACATGTCACAGAGATTTTTTGTGCTGGTTTGCTTTTGGCTCAGACAATGGCCCAGGCTAGGACTCCTGTTTTAGCCACTGATTCTCACTGTGGCAGGCAGGGAGGAGGAGCCATCCCAGCCACTGCTGCTGCTGTGTGCTATGATGCCCATCCTGCCTCTGGGCAAGGAAATAAAGCCAGAGAAGGTGGGGCAGCCAAGCATGCCAAGCACATCAAGGAGGAGTGGGCAATGGGAGCAAAATTTTCCAGTCCAGTTGAGTTGGTGAAGACAGGAAACGTACTCCTTCCCCCTGTGATGGTATATATGGATTTATTTTGCATTAGATAGGAACCTGACTTTCCCCTTGGTTACTACCAGACTGATGATGCCAGAACACTCCTGTCAATTTGGGCAGAAGTCTGGTGCCCCAAACTGCAGAACTGCCAGGTTTTAGCTGAGAGTTGGGTGAGTGTCCCGTTAGCCTGGTGGTTTTGGGATCCTTGTGAGAGGACCCCTGCCAGGCTGCAGGCAAACCAGACACTGTATTGCCCAGTTCCAGAGCCTGTGCTCTGAGCAGGACATTAGGAAAAAGCAAGCTGCTGTAAACACTTCTGAATTTCTGGGTTCAACTCACTGCTGCCAGGATAAGCCTGCTGAGGGTAAACTTAAGGACCAGGACCTTCAAGACATTAATTAATATCTCCTCAGCTAAGTCAAGAAAGGATATTATCAGCACAATCTTTGCTACCTCTGTTAAGACTCTGAATCAGTTATAGGCATCTATAATGTAAATTTCTAAATCTGAATTATCCTTTTAGAATCCCTTTAGAGCACTTTGAAAGAAATATGCATTTTTTAAAGAGTGGTTAATTTCTCTCAGAAGGACTCAAACAAATGGATGACAGAGATTTGCATCCAAAGAGGAAGAAACCTTAATTAATTACCTTATATCTGCATATGTTTTTTTTTTTTTCCTGACTTGCTGTGCTGAACATAAATGCTTATGATAACACTGAGGGGTATGGAATCCATGTGGAATTTAATCCTGAAGCAGTTGCTCAGTTTAAACAGGGCTGCTTAACTAAAGACTTCCCAATGTGTGCTGGCAAAGCACCACATGAAAATCTGTGATTATCTGTAAAACAATGTGATTATTCAGTGCAAGCATGGATATAGGCTGAAAATGCAAGATCAAATGCCCATCAATGACAAGTCAGCTAGACAGCCCAAAGGAACCTTTCACTTCAAATACAGAGCTCTTACAGCCTGTTTCCATGGATGTGTGCAGGAAGTTGCATGCCTGCTCTGCCCATGCTTGTAGTTGCTTGACAAGGGTCAGTTCTGGAAGCCATTTAACACCCCAGCACAGTCACATTCCTCATGTCTCCTTAGATCTCTGCTGTGCATCCTAGGAAGCCAGTCCCTTGATCAGATTTAGTGGCTAACTTTAAAATATTCCCCCCTCCCCTTCCCTCTTTCCTCCCTTCCCACTTTCTTCCCTTCTTCTCTCCCATCTCTCTTTCTTCTCTTCCCACCTGTCTGCCTCTATGTAACTCAAATAATTTAAAACAATGTATTGATTTTCTCATTACAAATAAATAAAGGATGGTTCTGGTTCTTTCCCATGTGCTTCTGTGCAGTATCTATGTCATTCATCCCTGCTGTGTGACTTCTGTTTTCCTTAAGGGAAGCGAGTTACACGTCTATGCAGCAACCATTGCATCCATCTTCATAGACAATTTTTATTGAAATATAACATGTTTTAGCATAGTAACAACTTTAGCATAGAAGGAACACTATAACTATTTTTTTTAGGTAAAGGAACGCATTCTAACTTCTAAACATTGGGACATAATAAAAAGTAACAGAGAAAGTACATACCTATTCCCCAAGAGGATATTTGGAAGAATCAAATATGAATAGCCATGAAAAAAAAAAAAAAAAAAAGAAAAAAAGGTTGAATTGCATACAGCTCTTACTACAGTGCTATTTTTCTTGCTTGAAGAATTTTATACTGAGTTGATGTTTCTTTCCACTTCATAGATGAATGGACTAGAGAAATTACTTTATAAAGGATCTCAATTCCATTTCTATCGTCATCAGACCTATAAAATTATTGGGCAGAACAACTTAGCTCAGCATTGTACTGAGATTCCTATGCTTGAAGGCATAAGTTCTCTCCCTGCCTTACCATCAGTCCAGTGCATGACCACTTCACAGTATCTGTGCTACATTTTCCCATCTGTAGAGTGGGGATAACAAGATTACCTGCTTTCTAAAAATAGTAATAAAAATTAATCTTTTTTTTTTTTTTTTTTTTTTTTAAGGCTGGCAAAGACCCTACAAAATATTTTTTGTATTTTGGTGTGAAAAAAAAAAAAAGAAAAATAAAAAGAAAAACCTTTCAGATTATAACAGCTAATAGATGTAAATTATTTCTAGGATCAAAATACATCTTTGTGAGACTGAAGAGTCCACATTTACGGCTTTTTGAAAGACACAAATTTATATGTGGACAGTGCTTTAACTTTTCCTTTTTACTTACAAAAAGCTTTAGCATTATTCAGTAATTCAGGAAGTGAATCAAGCATAAAGGTGTCAGAATGAAAATTTCATAGAGGAAGTGACACAGAGGTCATTAGCCACACCAAAAGTAATCATGCCAAAATTCTTGAAACCGAGTTTTTTCTTGCAGATAAGATAATGTACAAGGAATTTTTTTTTTTTTTTTTTTTTTTTTTTGAGCAGAGATGTTTTTGTTTAAGTTACCTTCCCAAAATTTGGACAGGCTTGGTCAAAATGAGAACTGAAACTGATTTCCAGCTCTGAATTTCCAGCTACTCTCAAGGAGACATATACAGAAATAAGCTGATTTGTTCCTGTAGCTCCATTTTGCAGCCTAGTGTGCAGTTCAACACACAGCCACAAGAAAGAGCTTTCACTCTTTCTGAAAATATGCCAGTGGATAATTTATGTGGCAACAAGTTAGCTTCAATCTTCATCTTCAAAGCACTCATCAAGCCTCCTCTGCTAGTCCACTCATATTTGTGACAACTTTCTACTGTAAGCAAAATTGTTCCTCTCAGTTTATTTGTGTCACAAACTGGTCTCTGTGAACTGGGTTGGTGCTGTTAGAAAATATGAAGTACCCAGAGTGTACCAGCAGAGATGAACCTTACTTGGTAATTTAGGATGTTTTTACTTGTTCAAATAACCCTTGTGCAAGACTCACCTGACTTTGAATCTCTGGGTAAATGTAGGGAGTAAAAGTGTTGCTTTGTAAGTTTCCACAAACTACTTGTTCTCCAAGGTGCAGAGCTTTCTAACCTCTGTTGGCTGGAGACTGTGGTCAGAGTTGGAATTGCTTATGTAATCTTGATTAATATTTGAGCTGAGTGCATCTGCCTGGCTCCCACCTGACCTGGCACTGGGAGCTGCGTGGGCTCTGGCCATTGGACCAGGCCAAGAAAAGTGAGCCAGCTCCAACTGGAAGTTGGTGGGGTGGAGTAGACTGGAAACTGCTTTAAGAGAAAATGATTCTTTAATGGGAAAAGTGTGATTTTTCCAAGTAATTTGACCCGAGTGGAAACAAAGCTTGTCAGAGACTGTATTACGTGAAAATGTTTGCAGAATGATGTCAGTGTGTTAGCACTGTTAGCAGACAGTTGGAGCTTTATTCACAAAAAGGGCACATTTTCACTGCATGTAGCAGATTCATAAATGAGACTTTCTGTGCACAAGTGAGCTCCATGAAGATACAGCCCTTCCATTTCGAGGAAAAAGACATTTTTTGCATAGATGGGCCAAACTATTTTGTGGCAGTCAGAATGCAGGTTATCAAAGGGCCTTCCAAGGTTTCCTCTTAGATGTGAGTCCCTCTGAGCAAAGGTATGGGGAGAAGATTGGAGCTCAAAGCCACTTTCCAAGGATCAGGTGTAGCCTGCTGCCCTTCATGTTGGCTCAGGTCACAGATCCCCCTACCTCTGCCTCCTGTGTCCTTGGCACTGATTTAGGGAAATGTGTAAGAAGCAAGGAATGTATGAAGTGATTCATTCTCAGATATACTGCTGGGCCTCTGACAATCTCCACAGCAACCACATCACACAATCCACTCCATAAGACAATTGGGAAAAGATGGTTTGTTTGGGTGTTACCAAACCTTCAAGCTCAGTGAAGTTTTTTGCTGGAGATGATGAACTCGAACACAGTGTGGACGAGCAGCAAGCACAGGGTGAGGGAATTGAAGGGATGGTTTGAAGAATCTGGGTAGGCTGGAGTCAGTCTCAAGTTTGTAGGCAGGCAGGCAGCCCTCAGAAATACTTGGGTAATGCTCAGCCATCCATGTACACATGAGTGGGAGTCTGTGAGTGCAGATTCCCACAGGATGGAACTCACAGTGCTGGGCAAGGGGAGGCAGAGGCTCCTTGGTCAGCTACTGTCTCGGCCACTTCCTTCTGTGCTCCTACTGTTCTTTGCCACAAAACCAGCACTAAGGAGCCTGTGGAGGAATTCTTCCAGGAAAATCTTCACTAAAACCTTTTAATTTTCTGAGCTGGTCCTTGCTCCCCCCTTTGGGAATGAGGAATGAATATTGCCTGTATAATTTTCAGCTTGCTGCCATCAGTTTCTGTGGAATAAAATAATCCCCTTTCCCCTCTGCTCCAACTTCTCTGAAAAGAAATGATATACAATCTGCAGGTGGTCTGTGGGATGGTCCCTTGCCGGTGATTTCATTTTTGTTGCGGTGCAATATATTGCTATTGTTATTTGCACATCTTCGGTAGTAACATGCTAGGGAAATACAGATATTTTTATTAGAACAGGCTGAAGCATCTTAGCATTTGGGAATGATTTGGCTTTATGGTGCATGCTGTACCACAGGTTCAGTGTGCATGTGTGCAAGCACATCTCTAACAGAAGGTAAAAGGTACTTCTTCAGCATTACTTCCTATGGTCTCCCATACATGTTCTTCTCCTGCACTGTTCACTGGTATCTGAAGCCTGATGCAGTAGTGCATTCAGTGATGTGACTAACAGCTGCCATGAGTTGTGCTGTAAAGGAAAGTGTGTGTAGCAGATTTAAATCCCTCCTTAATGCACATGTATTTCATTTAAAAGTCTGACAAAAAAAAAAAATCAACATGTTCCTACCCTTACTGTTTAATTAGTTCTTATTGTGTTCATAACCTATTTCCACTTCATTATTCACAACTGTCTGTTCACTTTTTTTCTTTCCTTGTTTAATTAAAATTGTTTAAGAGAAATCAGAGCTAGGCAAGGTTGCCTGACTTCCAGGCTTGGGGACCAAATTCTTACTTGCAAAGGTCAATTAAAATATAGGCAGCTGCAGTGAAAGCTGATCTCTAATAATCTACCACAGTCTATGATAAAGGGAAAAAAACAAAGTGAAACTGCCTCTGAACTGATTTCTCCAACCAAATTTATTCTTCCTACCTTGTTTTGACTTGTGCCTATTGATAGCTGTGTTCATTGCACCAGGACTGTGCAGGAGAGCCTTGGCTCACACCAGTTTGCTGCTCGTCTCCAAGCCCAGTTGACTGACCAGTGAAATTGCCTGTGCTGTACCACATATCTCTGGTATTGCAGCAACTGAGGAAAAGATTTCATCTCAGCATCTGGTGGAAAGCATACCTAGTGAGGAATCTTTAGCTACTTTCGTTTTCTCCTTCCTAAAATCTGAATGTGCCTCGTCCAGTATTGCTGTCAAAGTTTTATTGAGCGATAAGAGTAGTATGAGTTTATTGGTATAGGAGGTTTGAAGGATTTGGGTGTGACCAGGATTTAAATATTTTCTTTTAACTTTGAGCTCCTCAAAACTAAGAAGGCTCTAGAGTCAGCACATTTCTTAAACCTCAAAAAATCAATTGAACTGTTACCATTATAAAGAGCTAAACTAGGACATGACTTGGCTTGTGTATTTTACAGTGAACACTTGTTTTTGTGCCTTCTGCACTGGCATAATTGAGCCACTGTTCAGGTGCATATTGCTCTTCAGGAAGGACACATAAGCATGTGTTTAAGACCTATGAAATCACCAGCCTTTTTTGCCTTTCCTAAATCAACAGGACTTAAGCATGTGCCTAAAGTGCTTTTTCCGAAATGGGGCCTTAAAGGGCTGAGTTAGCTTATCCACCTTCCCATTTAAAAGATGGATGTGGAAAATTTCCCAGATTATACATCTGCTCTTCCAATTTACATTGCGGAGGGTAAGGCTGAGTACAGAGGGAGCAGAAAAAGGGAAAGAAAAGTAAAAACAATCCTGAACTGGCTGCCTGGCAAAAAGAAAGTGAAACAGCTGCCTGCCAGATTGGGAGGGCTGCACACTGTGTGCACCGTGACAGGGCCATCTGCACGCCAGGCTTGCACCAGGTGCTGCATTTAGAATAGAAGGAGAGAGCCTGTGGAGAGAAAGCAAACCAGTTTGCAGTCAAAAAGGTGTTTAACTTTTCAGTCTAACCTTGATGCTTGGCCTCCTTCTGATACATTCCTTGCTTTCTCCCTGCATGCTGTTTCAATGGTAACAGTCACAGAGAGGGAATAATGGGTTGTGGAAGATTTCTGCCTTGGTTTTACTTTTTCTTCCCAGCACTGTGTCTTAGCAGAGAATGGAAGCACAAAGAGAACTCCTGGAATGTGAAGATGTGAAATTTGGGGTGTCCCACAGACAAAAAGATTATTCTGCTGCAAACCCAGCCGTTTTGGAGGAGTGACACTTCCTGGGGGTGGTGGTGGAGTTCAGATGTGAGGAGCAAAGGCAGCTCTGTGCCTGTGGTTGTGCGCACACTGCCCCAGCCTGCACCTTGCTCCCCTGCATGGGGAGCCTGCACTCACTGTATCCATGCTGCCTGCATGGCCCAGGTGTGCCAGCCTCCCTGCACTGGTGGGGAGGATGTGTTTGCTCCAGCTGTCACACCACCGTGTGTGTCAAGCCTCTAGTGAACTAGACACCATAGACACAATCTTTGATCCTCCAGCTTTGACCCTGATGTGCTTCTCATCCCACACAGTTCCAGTGAAAGCTTTTTATGTTAGCTTTCACAGTATTTTTACCCCAATTCCTGAAAATTTTCTTTCAACACAGTGAGGATTCAGCTAGTTTTTCACTGAGGCTGAGATAAAATAAAATGGGGACCAATCCCAGTTATGCCATAGTCAGTCTGAGTTCAATGCAGACTGACAGGCCAAAATTTAATGACCCAGAGTATGAGTGAGAATGACACTGACAACTCCTCTGCCCTTAAGCCTGGGTAATTTATGAGCCTTATCTTGATTGTTGGGCCATTCTTCTCTTCCTTTACTTGTGCTTTACTTCCTTCCTATAAGTTTTAAAACTTTATCTGAACCTAGGCTGCTCTTCACATCACATACTCCCTCTTTGATTTCAAAGATGGAAGGGAAGTTATTTAAAAATAGGCTCCATCATAGACAGCCTTCTGGCACTTAGGCACGGAGCTAGACCTCGTAAGTACATCTGTGACTCTGAGGGAGGTCAGCATGGTTTAACTTTTGAGACAGAGAAGAAAATCAAACTGGCTCACCACTTATCTGGTGAGAGATCAGAGATTCCTTTATGAATTTCTTCATTTTTTTGTGCAGCTTAGGATTTTGTATTCAGCTTTCCATTTTCTCTGACCATGTAGTAGTTATGAAATGGAATTCCAGGGAAGAGCACTCAGTGCTGACAGGGTTGGGTGGCTGGCTGGCAAGCTGTGGCTACATTTACACAGCTCCCTAAGAGTAACCAGAGCACTGCTCTGAAGACACTTGTCTATTTGCAGCTGAGATTAAATTGCCAATCTGATCTCTTACTAAATACGAGTTGTATAAATCACTGAAACCAATGAACATGTTTCTCCATGCTTTGCACTTGCAGTAGCAATGGGCTGTGCAGGAGCCAGCAATTCTGGATGGTAGGCTTTTACACCCAGCACAGGTCACTTGGGAGGGTATTGCTCAAGTCAAGCTTGGCCACTAGTCTGCAGTTTGACCCAATAGGATGAATCAGCTCATCTTTTGTGCCTCTGTTACCCATCTGCAACGTAACATTAAGTGCTTTGCAATCAAAGATTGAAAAGCTTCATAAACCAGACATAGGTTATTACTACTTTGCACATGGCACAAGCAGTGAAGGATCAGTCCCAGGGAAACAGCAGAGGTGAGAGCAACACATGGCTATCTGTATGTCATTAGCACTCCCCAGAGCCTCTGGTACTCCCAAAGCTCATAAATGGCAATATGAATGTTTCAAAAGTAACTTTTTAAAAAATGTAAAAGGCTACTTTAATTAAATGAACATATCTTTTCTCTTAGATCATAACCTTGGATCTCAATAAGTATGTTGGGAATTCAGAAGCATTTCAAATAATTAAAAAAAAATAAAGAGAGAGCATGATGTTCTTTTACAGTTGGCAATTTTACAGGCTTCTTATATTAAACCAGATTTTCATCTTTTAAAAAGCAAGCTGAAAAGCTTTTGCAATAAGATATTAAAATGTGTTTAGCGTGCTGGATCATCAATAGCAATGCTTGAATGCAGACTTTAAGACTTTAAAAGAAAAGCAGTGTAAATTTATAATATAAAGTAATTTTATTTTTCCCGTTTTGTTTGACAGAACAGGATCTTGCAAAAATAAAAGTATTGTGTGTCAATTTATTATTCAGTCTGAATAAAAAATAGAAAAACTGATCTTACTTTTTCATTGTTTAATCTACTGCCATCCCAGTGTTAAGATGATAACTTAGACTTGTGGTGTAGACTCAGTCTGAGATGGCACAGTGGCTTAGAGCAAGCAAGAGAGAGCAGAGCAGTTGCCTGGTGCCATGGGATGGTAGCCATGGGGTGGCAGACCCAGATCCCACAGGGCCACCGAGTGGCCAGGCTGCCAGAGGGACACCCAGCACAGGGCAGGCCCTGCACATGGCTTTGCTCAGTTACATCATCAGCATGGAATATCTTGGGAACCAGAGAAATTCCACTTTGTCACCACCCCATAGCTCCTTTCCTTCCAGATCTAGAAGATCTGCCCCTAGTCCCTTAAAAATAATAATGGTCAGAAGATGCTTGTTTCTTTGTCTCCCACTGGAACCACATGGCAGCCCTTTCTGTCCTTCACTGAACCACTGAATAACATGAGACAAAGGTCCTCTTGTTGCAGGCAGTAAGGCCCTGTCACCTGTATTGTCTTTCCTAATATTTATCTACTTATAAGTAGCCAAACTGCACTCTTTGCTGTGAAAACCTGGTGGGTAGATGTGGACACCGAATACAACATTTCTGTGGACTTTCCCAACTCATCAGGGTTCAGGTTTGCAGAACACACAGACAGGAGTGTTAAATTAATAATCTTATACTGTTGATATTTTTCAAGTGACCAGTAGAAGCAAGAGGCTTGTCAAGATGGGTCTTATTTCCAGTTTAATTTTGACTGGGCACTCTTCTTGTGTGTTCAGGATGCTCTCAGGTATGTGTGGAAATTGAGGTGACTTATTTCGTGCCTATCTTGACCTGGCAAAATCTAATTATACAGTCCAATTTTAATAGCTTGCTTAATACCTACTGTTAAGATGTCCAGAGGCTTCTCACTACAGACACCAAGAAACTGAAATCAGATTTTAATTATTCCAAAGGTTTTGTTTCCCACACCATTGCTCCACCAAATGTACCTTCCCATCATGTACCTCCCTCCTTCATCAGGTGTTTATAAATTATGTTCTAAAATTTGAACATCAGCTTCAGGGGAGTTCATGCCTCTCTTCTGCTGACAATCTGCTGTTCAGAACATAGATCTTTTTGCTCATCTTCAGTCATCAGTGCTTATTGGTCACTGCCCATCTCACAGTCACTGCAGCTGATCAATTTAAGAGAGCAGTGACACTGCCTAGATGGGAATCCATCTGTGTTATGCGTTTGCTGAACAATTCTGAAGAAACTCATTTGTAAAAGTCAGCATGTTGGTAAATGGTAGCTAGCTCACATTATAGCAGAATAGCAACAAAAAGAAGTTGGTTCTACAAGTCACTACAAATTATTTACTGTGTCCAGATTCATTTGCAACAAAGGGCTTGGGTGCAAGAAAATCTTGAACTTTGGCCAGAAATCCCTTCTTTTGTTGTTAGCAGTTACATCTGCTGCTCCTTTCTTCTAGTGCTACACACATCTCTTTAATCCCTAGAATGTGTTCCCAATTTCATTGTATTTACATATATGTCTATAGCTTTACTGAAAATATGAGCCTTACTCTTCATCACATTTCCATGCTGTGTTAGGGTTTTGTTTGGATAATGTCACTTCTCTTGTGCCTGGAAAATTTGGCTTCCTGTGAGGCTTTGGAATTTGACTTATTCCTTCATATAACCAGCGAGTTTTTAAAAAATTTTCTCTCTTTTTTTTTTTTCCCTCCCCTTCTCCCCCGCTTTTTTTTTTTCTTTGTAGTTCTCTTTTCAGTCCGCTAAGAGAAACAAGGATGTGTACTGCATACCCTCTGGCCTGCCATGTTTAATTTTGATGAAGCCTCAGTAAGAAAAATGTACAAGAGATTTTCATTATGTTTGAAGTAGGTGCAAGCCATGCTCCCTCTGCACTGAAGGAACCATCATGGAGATGCAGGAGGTGGCAACAAATCACATCTGAACCAAATCCAATCCAACCAAACAGAACCAAAAGAAACCTAAACCTGTTGTATCTGATGTTCTAGTGTTTGCTTGCTGTGGCCAGAGCTAGTGTCACCCCATGCAGACTCCTGGCCAGTGCACTCCCAGTAGCAAGTGCTGCTGGCTGCAAGCTAGAGCTCAGCAAACGTGCTGATTCAGCGTCCCCCAAGGCTGGGCTGTGCCTCATCGAGAGATAAAGTCCAGAAGCCCAGCACTCATGTTTAATACAGGCTGTGCACTGATATCTGACACAGGCACAACAACAAAATCTCTGGGCCCCAGAGCCACAGCCCCTGTGTGTGCTGGTGCTATTTTTGTCTGTGTGATCTTTAAATTTTACACTTGAAATAGATGTGTTTTCAGAAAAGATACTTGACTCATCCCTCCAGGAAAATAATGACTAATCACAGCTGGTTCCACCATCCCAGTTCTGTGCAAAACTACTAATCCAAGATTCATGGAGCAGATATATAACTTTATCCAACTGATGGGATTTTTCCCATGTTCTACCACAGAGATTATGAGGTAGATTAATACTTGAAAGATATTATCAACATTTTTTCACATTGAAAAATCAACATATTATACTGCATCTCGTTCCCTTGAAGTTTAAATAGGAACTCAGTTTTCCAAACTCAAAAGAAACCATCCTGCTCCTGTGGTTGAACAGATCTGTTGCATCAATTCACCATGGACATCCACTTGATTTAGTTGAAATAACACTTATAAAGTAATAAATGTTTAGTTTAAGAGAATGCTTAATGAACAAAGTTTATTACTTACTGGAAAATCATTGAAATTGAAAGCCACATATATTTACATAAAGTATGTGGCATCTGAAAGAAATCCAAAGAATTTTGTTATTAATTTCCTGTGTTGTTTACATGTGTTAGAGCTATGTTTATTCCAGAAGAATCACTCACCAGGAGTGATAGAAATCAAAGTGCAAACTAGTTTATTTTTCTCAGTAACTTATTAAGAACAGCAGCAGTTTCTTGTGCTAGATAGATGATATGCAACAGACACAGATATTTTTCATCAAATATGTACACAATAAATGAGAAAATAAAGCAAAGAAATGTGTGGTAAAGTGATTTTTTTATTAAACTAAATAAAATAAAAAAATAAATACCATTTTTGCAATCCTGAATTTTTCCTGTTAATTCCAAAAGGTATTGAATAAGTCACAACACAATTTACAGTGCAATATTTAGTATATGTTTCAATAACCAAATCCTTATACAGTGAAGCATTAATCAAGATAATAGAAACATCAAGTGTTTCATTATGCTTTCCTAAGAACATATGAATTAAAAAATCAATATAAAATTGCCTTAATAAATCAAAGACAGTAGAGTTTATAAATTCTTCTTTTAAACCTGGAAAGGAACATGTATTTTTATGACAAGTTACAATATGTTAAAATAATTTCTCATTTTTCACATTTGGTGTGAAAATTATCCTGCATATTTCTTAACCTCAGACCATTTTCCCCTTAGTTTTGGCTTGACTGTGGGAACCAGCTATGAAGTAAGTTATCCATGTCCTTTCCTTAGCTCCCTGTCCTAACTCCTCTGTCCTTAAGTCTGCAGCATCTTCCTCAAAGGGAGTTTTGCTATAGACTAAGTACAACAGGGCAGGACTGGTTTGATCCACTTGTGGGCCTGGAACAAAAAAAAGAAAGAGAATAAGGAGTGTGAGGCTTTTCCAAGAGTGCATACTGTAAGCCTTGGAAACAGCACTTGCTTCTTTTAGTAAAGGCAGATACGGCCAGGATTGAATCCTTGAATGATGAGTCTTCTAACACCAGAAAAATAGGTTATACTTGTGTTTTACTCTGCAATATGTGGAATCCTTCTTTTCTTCATCATCTGCCAAATGTTTCTGCGTTTGGAGTTTGTCTTGCAACAGCTCAGATCCTCTGACAATTTAAGGATGGAGTCCTCACACCACCAGTGTGAGTGCAGCAATCCCTCACTGCCAGGGGGCTGGCCAGGCGCTCCAGCCTCTGCCTGTGCAAGTGGGACAGGGTGGGGATGGTGTGCCCACCCTCCCGGGACAGCCTGGGAGCATGGAGCTCTGCTCCCAGCAGAAACAGGCATTCCAGTCCTGCCTGGGGTGCAGAGCCAGAATCAGCTGCACAGCAGGGGTGGGGTGCTCCAGGTGCCCTGGGGGCTGTGTGTGCCTGCCTGGAGCAGTGTCTGTGGCACCCCTCTGCAGAGGAGCAGACTCACAGCCCCACTGCCCTCCAAACCCAGCGCTGCTGTGGGAGGTTTAGCACTCACTTAATGAGGACTATGTGTGTGCATACATATGGATGTGTGTATATCTGTCTGCACATACACACAATATAAATTAACTAAACATGTTACTAGGATACATCAGGAAAACCACATCCAAACAAAGAGTCCAATGTGGAAAGAGCTATTAAAAGATCCCAGCATTTTAGCTTGTTGTGTATAAGAATAAATACGATTACAGGATACCAATTTTACATTTTGTTCTTTTCCTAATGGCATTCACAAGAGGTGTTGCCTTCTGGGGTTAAATTAAATACTGCAAATGAACAAAAGAAATTCTGATCTTTGCAAAGAACATGACACTCGCAATTTGATTGCCCACCTCAGGAAAACCTGATAATGAGCTCCATGGTTAAAATGAAGTGTATCAGTCTTTTTTTAAATGCCCAAGAAGTCTCAACAGTACCCTGAACTCTGCCCCCAGAGCTTTCAAAAGAAATGCAGGATACCCTCACACAAGCTCAGTATTAAAAGATGAAGATAGGCATGAGGTTTATAATCTCCTTTTCATCATAGATTTCATTTAGACTGACTAGTTAGCCTAAATAATTTTACTCCTTCATCTTAAATACAAATGCCTCCTGTACTACTTCACCCAAACTCTGCACTCTACACATAAAGATGTGAAGACAGAAAATCAGCCAAAGAACCAGAAATGTGCAAGCCAGGTTTCTATAGGAAAAAAAAGATCTGGACAGTTAAAATCACTTTTAAAAAGAAAAATGTGTTGCAAATGTAGACTCTTAGTGCTGATACAGACCTGTGACTTCCCTGGGTGCTGCACCTGGTCCTGGTCCCATGCCTCAGATGAGATGATGCTGCAAGAGTTGGGATATCCACTATAGTAAGCTGCTAATGTGCAACTTTTCTGGGTTAGACCAAAAGTGCTCTCCCCAAAGAGTCTGAAGTGTTAGGGCACATAATTAAGTGCTAATTTATATGGCATTAGTCACGTAACTAGAAGTCTATGATTTTTTTTTTCTAGTAATGATTTTCTAAAGTGGAATTCCTCTTGGAACTGACTTTGAAGTCAGTAACAAGCCTCCCATTGGGTTTAATGCAAACAGAATCAGCCCTCACTGGAGGTTTATAGTGAAGCAGAGAAAAACATTTTTCCTGTTAAAAGATTTTCCTATTAGCACAAACACATAAAAGACTTCTCAAAGTTATAGTGTTAAATATTTTAATGTCTTGCCAAACCTCATCAATTCTCATTGTTTAGCAAAAATGGCACTGACATTCTGAGTTGCTAGCTATGGCATTTTCTGCATATTAAGATCAATAATATGCTTTACAAGGAATAAAGGGTTGTCTAATGAAAAAAGTATTTTAAAAGTCAGGACAATTCCAACTGCTATGAATGATTATAAATTATGTGGTTATTTTTATGGGGGTGGGTTAGGGGCTGCTTGAGGCCTTGGGCACACAAACCCTCCTTCCTCTACTTCCTTTCCTTACCAGAAATTGTACTTCCCAAAACCTCCCCTCATTATCAGCTATGTGAATTCTAGTTTTGATTGCCTGTGTAAGGCACTAAGATTTTTTGTTTTAGCATCAACCCTGAGTTCTTAAAATATTTATTGGAATAAATGTCTTTGACAGACTTTAGTGGCAGAAAGAAGGATTTGGTCCAGAAGGAAGATTTGGTTTCAATTTGATTGGCTCAAAGATTTGGTTCAAATATTTCAAAAGTTGTGCTTTTGTTATGCTCTACTCCCTATTCCAGCAGCCTCAGCACATATTAGGTGTGTGGGTTTGAGGCTTTGAGTTCCTTTATTCTAAGCAATGGAGATGCATATTCAAAGGCTCACTCGCCTGTGCTGAGTTTGTCCTGGCTCCACAAACACTGTACATGAGGCCAGACTAAACTCCTTTTTTTCATGTGTTAAGGGCAGCATGAGCTCTGAAGCAGGAGCCTAGGGAGGATGAGGAGCCACAGCAAGGACATGGCAGCATCTGTGGGGAGCAGAGGTGATGGCTGCACAGAGCCTGCAGGATTCATCCTCCAGGACAGGTGTCTGAAGTGTGTGCACTCCCTGGGCACTCCAGCTGCAGTTAGATCATGCCAGCAATGCCTCCACAAGCACATCCTGCCCTGGTGCTTTTGAGGATATGCATTTCCAGCCACATGGGCACAGCTATGCACTGTCCTTACCCAGGACTGCAAAGTCCATCACCACTTTATGCAATCCAAAGGAAGCAGTCCAGTTTGGACCTTTTCCAAAGCATTGACTGCTTCAGACTGACATATCAGAGGCTTAAAAACCCTCCCTTCTTTTTTCCCTTGGGAACAAAATCTTCCATCACTTTCCTGCAAACATCTCAGCATTGCCTGGATCTGTCAGGAATGTCTACCTGTTCAATGGCTTTTAGTTTTTTATTGCATTGAGGTGGTGGAAAATAAGTATTTTTAATCAGAAACTGAATAATACTTTTTAAATATATGGATATAAAGCTCTGGGGACCTTATTCAGCTCCTTAGGAGGGTTCAACTTCTATTTCTCACTCTCTATAACAGTATACTGATGTCTGGGTAGAAGCTGTTCTGGTGTTGCCACAGGAGAAGGGAAGAGGGACTGAATCATCCATCATTATATGGAGACTAGTGTAATGTCAAGAGAAAAAAGGTTATTTCTTTTCCCTGTCCTTTAGATGCCTGATATGATGTAAGGTGCACACTGTGGTTATGGGATATGTGGCTGTGAATTCCCCAAAGCAGAGAGATTAAGAAGATGGACATGGCTACCTCCTTCAGTACCTGCATGACTAACAACCTGCTCTGAGAAATGGAGCTGCTGGTCCACTGTGTTTCGTGCAGATTCCTGTTGGGAGAGCATGGATTGCACATGTACTGCCAGAATAGGCTCTCTCAGGGAGGAGACAAGGCTTTGTCTGTGAATCCTGATGGGATTAGGTGCAAGATACACACTTAGCCCTGTCAAGACCAAAAGGCTTCAGTGCACGTGTGGAGCAGAACTTCATGCATCTTAGTGGCTTCCCTGGTGCTGGGGGAGTTACTAGGTAAAGACATGATGATATGAAAAAGATAGTCTAAATTTAAACGCCAGATTTCCACCCAATCCCCAGTGTTGTTCTGTTTGTGAGCTGGGCTTGTGTCCCAGTTAAGTAATAGGAGCTTCCTAGGTGTGGATGGTATGAAGGATTGCAGTGACCCTTTCTAAATGCTGTGCCTTGGAATCTCTGCAAACACTTAAAGTTTTACTCTAGATTTTTGTGGCAATGAGAACACATATACATATGTAGCATATATTGTAGTGTACTGCAGTATGTTAATTGATGCTCACAAACAGATTGCTCTTTTTTTTTTTGTAACCTCTCAATATAACATGGTGTGAATTAATGAATTCTTTTAAAAATATATAGAAACAAATAGTCATTAAAATGTGTTGCAAATTCCCAGTTTCCCCCTAAACCAGAACTTTATTTTAATTGTTACCTAAAATGTTTATAATTTTTTTTTGAATCCTCATGCAGAAATGATCTTAATTCCATTCACCATTTCCTCTCTGCTCTTCAACAATGCAGAGCCATAAAATCCTTCTCCATTTCCCATTACAACCAATGTCAGGTGATTCCAGACCTTGGCAGATCATAGGACAAGTCACATGCAGTCATTAAGCAAGGGTAAAGGAATATCCATCAGGTTCTTGAACTTGAAGTAGAGAAATTTGCTGTGTTTGGCTGAGCTAGATGTTGGCTGGAGGGATGTAGATGCAAAGAAGGTGAGATATTGTTTGCAAGGGATGAGTTTGGAAGTGGACTGTGGGTTGACACCTAATTTGTGCAAGAAAGTAGTAGGAGATTCACTAAATCTGCAGAGGCCCAAAAAGATAATTAAAACCACCCCTGAATGACAATGGCTACTAATTTGCTGCAAGTCACTGTATCCCCATGGAGTAAAAAAAAGGAAACTGTCAGCTTCCCGGGCCTCTTTGAGAAGCTGTATGTGTGCTGCATGTATTCACAGCTCAGCTCTACAAGTCCCTGCAGCTTCTCTATGGTCCCGTGAGGGTGCTGGGGAGCCAGGTCTGATAGGGCAGGAAAACGCCAGGAAACAGTTTTGACAGAAGAGCCTAGCGAGCCTCCCATGTGTGCTCCACATTGTCTATCGCGTGCCCTTTGATGTCGGGCTCGGCTCGTGGGACGGCGTGAGGCCAGATCCCCATCCCGGGAAGGGCGGTGCCAGCCCCGCACGCCCAGCGCAGCGACAGATGACACCCTGCAACCACAGGTGAGGATCCAACCCCTTCCCACACACAAGGCAGCCTTTTACGTTTCCTCCTTCCTTTTTCTTACCCTTTTTCTCACTCTTTTCCTCCCCTCTTATTTTTATTTAACTTCTAATTTTTTTTCTTTTAGAATTTTTTTCACTTCTTATATTTTTCTTTTTGCAATCCTCACCTTCCTGCGGAAAGGAAGCGATGCTCAGCAGCTCTGAGCTCCCAGCTCCCTGGCTGCTGGGGCTCGGCAGCTCCCTCTGCCTTGCCCTGCATCCTCTCTCGGCTCTTCGTGCAGACACCGACGGGAAAATACTAATAATCAAAACGGTGGGGGCTCCTCTCCTCTCCTCTCCTCTCCTCTCCTCTCCTCTCCTCTCCTCTCCTCTCCTCTCCTCTCCTCTCCTCTCCTCTCCTCTCCTCTCCTCTCCTCTCCTCTCCTCTCCTCTCCTCTCCTCTCCTCTCCTCTCCTCTCCTCTCCTCTCCTCTCCTCTCCTCTCCTCTCCTCTCCTCTCCTCTCCTCTCCTCTCCTCTCCTCTCCTCTCCTCTCCTCTCCTCTCCTCTCCTCATCCTCTCCTCTCCTCCTCTCCTCTCCTCTCCTCTCCTCTCCTCTCCTCTCCTCTCCTCTCCTCTCCTCTCCTCTCCTCTCCTCTCCTCTCCTCTCCTCTCCTCTCCTCTCCTCTCCTCTCCTCTCCTCTCCTCTCCATATTATTTTTATCCCTTCTTTTGACAAAATGGATGAGTCAGGTCTGAAATCATTGCTCTGATATGTTGCACAGTGATTCTATATAAGATTATTAAAGGAGGGGTGGACGTATGCATTTATCCATGATTTTTGTACACCGCAATGTACAGTTACAGGGGGAAAGAAAAAAAATCGGCAAACGCCTGTTCTTTCATAAGGATGTTTTGGAAAGCTGTGCCACGCGAGTTTTGGAAACGAATTTAAGGCACTTGAGTAAGTTCTGCAAAAAGAACACGAAGGAAAACCAGCCTCGCCTCTACACAATGCACCGAGAGGAGATCTCATCCTGTTTCCCTACTGTCAGTGGGGAGCTCTCTCCTTCAAACTTTTTTTCTTTATTTTTACTGGGGGCCTGAAGGAGGTTGGTATCTGCTCGTAACTCCAGGCAGCTCTTGCATCCTCTGATAAACGAGATGGTTTCTGCCGGGAAGCGCCGGAGGTGACACGGTACTGCCTCCAAAACCAGGCACTCGTGTCTCGCTGCCCCACCTCGCCCGAGCAGGGGGCAGCGTCGGGGAAATCCTGCCCCTTTCCCACGGGATCAGGGGCGGTGCCACGGCTCAGCCCTAAGAGGGGGAGCCTGGCAGACCCCTCCGCGAGCTCCACATCCAAAGGACACTCTTATCACACCCCATCACCCCATATCTCTTGTTTCATCCTGCCGTATCAGCAAACCGGAGCATGTCAGTTAAGTTCCCACCTGCATCTATGCATACATGTTGATATGTGGTTACATTAATGTTGTATGATTTGAGTAATTTGCGTATGATTTTATATTTTTATTATGTAAAATGTATATTTAAAGAGTCCTCACTTTGTGCTGCTTGTAGATCTGCAAGCTCATGGAACAAATGTAGGGGGAATTGCGGGGCTAGCTCTCTGTTCTTTAAAAAGGTCACTTAATAAATATAATAAATAAATATATTATACAATATATAAATTAAATATATAAATATATGTACAATATGTAAATAATCTGTAATAATTTATGGGTTAACTATACATGTGCGTGTACGCACACGGGGAGGAGCCGCGCCGCCCGGGAAGCACCTGGGGCGGGGGGTGGGGAGGAGGATGTGTTTGATCGCACCGCTGCTGCTCGGGTGGGTGCGATACCCGGCTTTAAACACGAGCTGGGCTCCCTCCCGTCCTGCCTGCTCCTTGCAGTGCGGGCGGGGCCGTGGGGGCACACGGGGCTGCGGGAGCCTGCATCCCGCTGGAGCCGCTGCCACCTGCTCCGCCCAGGGCGGGGAGCGGCAGCCGCGGGCAGCGGGCGGTGACAGCTCCCCGCGGGTCACAGCTGCTGGGAAAGCGCTCCTTGGCCTCCCGGCTGCCGTGCTCGGGTCCCAATGCTCTCAACCTCGCCTGCAAAGAGCATCCTTTCCTCAAAGGTCCTCCCAGCTCTCGGCTTGGGACTCAATGTGCTTTTTGAATGAATGGTGCCACCGAGATGAAAGGCACTCATTGTCCAGTTGGTTTACACCTATCCCAGGCCGGCAGAAGAGACCCTTGGTAGTTACATCTGAGCGGCGAGGGCGTCTGCATGGCTTGTGTAGCACAGTCCAGAGCAGGTCCCTCAGTCTGGGCAGAACTTAGAGGCCTGCCGAGGCCTGAGGAGCTTGAGGAAGGAGCTGGCCCTATCCTATACGGACATCCGCCCTGCTGGGATGGCCGAGAGCGTGGAGTGTCTGGATCGGGCTGAGCGGACACAGGAGCGGCGGGCGATGGGGGAAAGCAAGGAGAGGCGGGAGAGTTGCCACTCGGCGAGCACAGCCCTAGAGATGTAACCCAGGATTGGCGGGGAGAGGCTGCAGCCGGCCACGACCTGCCTGGGGGGTCGTGCGTGTCCTGGGCAGGGACAGGGCAGCCGGGGAAATCGCATTCCCTGCCTGGGAATCAGCCTGTCATCCCCGCCTGGGAATCAGCCTGTCATCCCCGCCTGGGAATGAGCCTGTGCCCCGGGAGCTGTCCTGGCACCGCAATTTCTCCCCGTGCGGAACACTCCGCAGCCAGTCCGCAGGGCATTTTCTGACTGGGAGGAAAAAAGCCTAATCTGAGTTGTGCAGTGTCCCACCAAATGCACGTTACCGATGGATTTCCCTTTCCCTCTGCAAGATTTTGACGGGTTTTGAGCGGACAGCAAAAGGGAAGCTGAGGGGTGCTGCTAACCTTACAGGGCTGAGAGTGTTCGCCGGGGGCTGGGGACAAAATATCTAAAGGTACATCCCGGTGGTGCCCATCGATCTGGTGTCCCAACCTTCCCCAGCATTACTGCAAATTAAATGCTCGTTATGAGCTGAGGGGTGCAAGAAGAGGCACATCCCTGTGCCTGGAGGGCTGGAGGGGAGCACGGCAACTCTGGACTCCAGAGATGCTCTCACTTTACATCCGGGACCAAGTCCTTTGTTTTGTGAAGACAGACACGCCGGACAAATCCCTTCAGGCTCTGAACGACAGCCTACATGTCCCACTGCTTGGAAGACTGGCACTTCTGGTCTGACCGCCGAATATTACCTAATAGTTAAGATTTCTGAGTGAATTTTGTGCTTCTCGGAGACAAGTGCTCCTACTGCGAGCTGGGGACATCCCAGCCGAGCGGTTTTCCTGAGGACGGTGTTTGCTGGTTTGGAAAGCAGTGGCAAGAAATCTCACCCGGCATTTCCCAGCGATTACTTCAGTGGGAAAATAGGACGGGAAATGCTACCCCGACCGGCTCTTTCCTGCGGCGCGCGTTCGGTTATCGCATCGTCGCTGTGAGCTCAGGGAAAATGAAGCCCTCTGGCTGCCCTTGGCCTTGCGGGGTGGGCGGAGGCGCTGGGGCGAGGTCAGCTACCGCCGGAGCGGAGCGGAGCAGCCGCTGCCCTCGGACCTTCTCGGGGCACCGCCCGCCGGCCGGGGCGGCACCGGCTGTGGGCGACCCTCGGCTGAAAGGTGCGAGGTTAACCAAACTCGAAGAATAACTCCCATTAAAAATAAAAATAAAAATAAAAATAAAAATAAAAATAAAAATAAAAATAAAAATAAAAATAAAAATAAAAATAAAAATAAAAATAAAAAGTCAGCTACACTTACGATCTATTCCGTTTTTTTATACACACACCTTCCTCTCCCAGCCCTCTTCCCCAGCCCCGTGTGGCTTCGCTGCCGCCCAGAGGTGCTGGTTGCGGAGCCCAGGCCGCATAGCTGACCCCCAGCCAGCACTCCACGCCGAGAGACTGGCATCTGAAATATTACCCAGGGAGCTGGAGCACTATCGTTCTTCCCCGAAAGGTATCTGGGGAATCCTTCCCCTCCCTTGCCCGCAGAAGCCCTTTCAAAGAAAGTCAGCCCGATGTGTTAGCCGAAGTAAGAAGCATCCGAGGAATTTCCAGCGGGGAAAGAGCCCTTTCCGCCCGTCCTGCCCGGGGCCGGGGGCCGCCAGGCGCAGCCCCTAGCGGGGCGTACCTTTAGGCATGGAAGCGTTTAGCGGTTTCGGCGGTATTAACTCCTAACAGGGTGTGAAAAGTATTGGGGATTGAAAAAGCTGTGGGAAAGTGGATTCTTTCCAAGTCAGGCGGGCTGGAGCTTTCTTCTACTCTACTGGCGGACACCTTGCGCTGCTCCTGCCGCAGGGCCTCCCGAGGAACAGCCCCTTCCCGGCTGCTGGGAGCCAGACAGCCCGGCAGGTGCGATGCCCCTCGCTGCTTATCCGTGAGCTTTCAGAGGTGGAAAACGAGGCATCCAGTTTTGCCACCAGCCTGCTCACCCCTGTCACCCTGCCAGCGCCGTGTCGCTCGGCGCGGGAGATGCCGCTCGGTGGTAGCTCTTCAGAAGGGGCCCTGGCCTCGCCAGGCAAGGTCTTCCCATCTTCTTTTGCTCCGGCAGCAAAGGCTGGGCCCTGCTCTGCCTCCGGCCGACGCGGCCCCAAACCCCTGCGCTCTTTCATCCTAGCCCCGCCGCCGCTAGCGGCTCAGTAGGCAGCGCCGGGCTCGGACAAAAGGACTGTTCTCCCAACTACTTCTTGTCGGGTTTTACCCCCTTTCTAATTTTTCACCAATATGTCCGGGGTTTTTTTTTGTTTGGTTTTTTTTTGGGGGGTGGGGGAGGGGTTGTTTTGGTTTGTTTTTTTGTTTTTGTTTTTTTTTAAAGTGTGAACTGTCCGGAAAATGAGCACGGTGTGCAAATATTTCAGACCTGATCCATTTGAATCAGCCGTTAAGACTGGTTCTAATTAAAACGGATATTCACACCGCTGGCCCGGCCTCCCCGAAGGAGCTTATATAACTTGTGCCCATATTCAAACTCTACCTTCTTGCGGGAGGGAGGTAGGAGTGAAAACATCGAAGTTTGAAAAAAAAAATCTTAAACCTCGGGGCCACAAAAAAAGAATAGTCATGATAATAATAATGATTATTATCATTATGTTGATGATGATAATAACGATAATAATAGCTGTTGGCTTCTCCTCCCCATGGAAGACAGGGATGGCCGAGAGTTACCTTCTGACAACCTGCGCTCGCCCTGGCCATGGCTGCCCCGCGGAGCGAAGGCAGCTGCAGGCTCCGGTGCTGCCTGCCTGTCTCTGTCGCCACCCGGCCGCCCCGCTCGCCCAGCGCCGTCCCTCGGGCCGTGGGACGCGGTTCCCGGTGGCGGTACCCGAGTGCAGGGCGGTGGAACCCGCCAGGAAGGAACCTGCAAGAGCTCCCCGGAGGCGAGCCGCTGGAGGAGGAACCGAGCTCGCATCGCTTACCTGGCTTAGGCAAAAGACACGCAAGAAAAACTCTTCTCTGCAAAAAAGTATAAATCCTCCTCAAGCACTCCGGAGGCCGCGTCCGAGGGACGCAGCACTTGGCCAGTGGAGGGAAAAGACAGCACCGGCGGTGGCTGTTCCCTCCCGAGCAGAGCGGGAGCGGCCGCAACGTCTGGCTCGCTCAGCGGTTCGGAGAAACCCCGAGATAAAATGACAGGCTCCTTCTGCGGATAAATCAATTTCTAAGCATCAGAGAAAGGTTTTAAACAAATAAACTGGGGAAAAAAAAAAAAAAAAAAAAAAAGCCCCCCTCCGACCGGTGATTGAGAGACAGTTAAAAATAATTGCCTCTGTTAAGAGACAGGAGACCAGGTTACAGGGAAAACTACCTTCTTTCAAAGCCCGCTAATGGCCATACGATTCATTAGGTTACTTAATCCTAATAATCTTGCTAGCATCAGTCCCGGTGACCCAGCCCATTAAGCACCACCAGCGAAACCCTATAAAACAGGCAAGGGGAATGTCCAACATCTGAGCACATTTATTAGCATTATGTTCCTGAGATAACATGCCCCCGGCTCCCCTGTGTACTGGTGAGGGCAAACGGGGGAACGAGGGAGCTTTGTTTTCAGAAGAGCTGAGCGCAGGACCAGGACTCGGTGAGGCGGATGGTCCCACCGTCACTGTCATTCACGGTCTCCCGTTCTCTCTGCTTTCCTCCCCTGGCCCCCGTCTTTCCAAACCCAAACAATAGCTACATTTGTGGCGAGCATTTTTTCCTTCTGATTAAACCCAGGCCAACCAATGGCAGTAAGAACGAAGCAAAACGAAGAGAGTAACATTTCGATCATAAACGGGAGTTAACAACTGAAAAAAAAAAAAAAAAAAAGGGTGTGGGGGTGGGGGTGAGAGACAAAAAGTCTCCCTTACACCGAAACGTGCTAGTGAGTCATTGCGGTATCACCCTCGGTGGAGGAGTCGGCTGAGGAGGAGAGATGGAAAAGGGAAGTGAGGGAAGCAGCAAGGCCGGTTCCTCCCGTGCCTTCCAGAGTTGCAGACAAACCGGACGCCTCCCCAGCATCTCCCTGCCCCAGGGTGAGGTCTCTGTAATTTACGACACGCGAGTTGTTACGGTGTTTGCCGCGTCTCAGAGCGGGGCTGCTCAGGGAGCAGGCACATGCAAGCGATTAGAAAAGAGAAGGGCTCTTTCTAGCCGCGGGGGGGGGCTGTCACCCCTTTTCTCCGTTCGTCTCCGGGCAGGCAGATCCACTCCGTTCCCGGCTGGGGATGGCTCCCTCCGGCCGGAGGGAAACCCCTCCCAGTGTCTGCAGAGGAGCAAACCGTCTTCAGACTTCGGCTCTCTACAATTCCCCCAGCAGCACTTTATTTTCCCTCTCCATTTCTAAAGAGGAATGTGCCTAGCGGCAGCGGCATGACTCTGTTGGCACTCCGGGCTCGCGTTCAGAGATGCCGGCCCTGGGGTAACGTGGGGTCCCGGCGGACACGGTCCCGGGCTCCCGCCGCTGCCCACCCAGGCAGAGCCAAGGGGCGGCGGCAGGAGCCGCCGGGATAACGCCCGGCTGAGTCCAAGGTGATCAGGCAGCCTTCGGCCTCCAGAAAGAGCTGACGTGATCCCTCGCTATTTTCGCAATAGTTTCAACGCGCTGGCAGAGTTGAAAGAAAGAGAAGCGGCGGGGAGGGAACCCTGCCGAGCTGCCCATTCCCGGTGCCCATTCCGGGCTGCTGGGGCGAGGTGCGCCCTGCGCCCCGTCCCACACCTCCGCAACTGACAGCTTCACCCGCTGTTAAACGCTTTTGTCTCTATTGGGTTTTTTTTGTTTCGGTTTGGTTTTTTTTTCTCCCCTCTAGGGCTATTTTAACTCATAAAATGTTGCTCTGGCTTGGAACTTGTCATAACAGGAGCCTGCTTTATTTATTAGGTTATTTATTTCCTTTACCAGCAACAGTATCCCGAACACAGTACGGTTAAAAGGAGTTTTCAGAAACAAGGGGAAAACTAGGGCGGGAGAGAGGGGGTCAGTAAGAAAGAGAGAAGCAAAGAGAGTGAGAGGGTGGGAGAGCAAGACAGAGAGAAAGCAAGAGATAAAGAGGGAAATTTAGAAGAAAGCAAGAAGGAGTGGAGAAGCAAGAAATGGGAAGAAAACAAGAAAGCAAGAGAAAGCAAGCAAGAAAGAATTAAATAGAAAAAGGAAAGAAAGAAAAAGAAAGAAAGAAAGAAAGAAAGAAAGAAAGAAAGAAAGAAAGAAAGAAAGAAAGAAAGAAAGAAATAAAGAAGAGAGAGAGAAGAGAGAAAGAGAGAAAAGAGAGAGAAGAAAGAGAGAGAGAAGAGCGAGGGAGAAGAGAGAAGAGAGAGAGAGAGAGAAAGAGAGAAAGAAGAAAGAGAGAAAGAGAGAAATAGAAAAGAAGAAAGAAGAAGAGAAAGAGAGAAGAAGAAAGATAGAAAGAGAGAAAGAAGAAAGAAGAAGAAAGAAAGAAAGAAAGAAAGAAGAAGAAAGAAAGAAGAGAAGAAAGAAAGAAAGAAAGAAAGAAAGAAAGAAAGAAAGAAAGAAAGAAAGAAAGAAAGAAAGAAAGAAAGAAAGAAAGAAAGAAAGAAAAACTCACACATGCCAGCTTTTCAAAATTGAAACAAGAAGCCCCGAAGTATTCATTTTGGTATTAATATTATTTAGCATTAAAAACTCCGGGTACTTCAAACAAACTTCTTGCAGGGAAAAGAAAGAGAAAAGAACTATTCTCTGGAAACCATTTGTTCACAGCTCGAACTGTGCCGTTTTGGCTTAGAAACAAAACTCGAGACGCCCAACCCTGTCCCTCCTCCCCCCAGCACATATCTTTTCAGCACACATTTTAAAATAAATATCCTTACGAGTCTTTCCAAAATGCCTCCTTGTTATGAATTGATAGGATACAACATACCCCAGCTGCGTGCCTGGAAGTCGAGATTTAGCCCTTTAAATGCCAGGACAACATCTGGGGGGAAAATAATTACGGCGGCTTGGCCCCCTCCCCTGGGTGCCGCCGGCGGGGCGGGGGCAGCTCCGCCCGGGGCGCGGGAGGCGAGCGGGGGCTCCGCGGGCTCCCCCGGGTGCCACGGCAGCCCCGAGGAGCAGCAGGCGGCCCCTCGGTGCTCTGGGTGCAGATAACCCCTGGAAAGAGCCCTCAAATAGCAGAGGAGAAAATGGTACTTTCTTTGACTCTCCCCGAGAGCCCTTTTAATTTTACCATACTTTTCGTCCTGCTGCTCAGGAAGTCGGCACAAAATCAGTATAAAGTCACTATCCAGTTTCCACAGAATTTAAGAAAATAGCGAAAAGGTTGCCAGGGATCTCCTCGGAGGTGGGAAACACGGGCCGAACCGGCACGTTTTTCATCCCAACATAAAATTAATTCAGCCTCGAAGATATTTTCGTGGACGTTTACTTAGTAAAGTTTTCTCGTGGCTGTTTTGTCCCAGAAGAGTGCTTATCATTAGGAAAAAAAGTCGCAGGAAGAATTTACAGTGTGATCTTCTATTTTGGGGCTTGCAACAGGTGTTAGAGCTCTCTTCAGGCAGAAGGACACATACATCTATCTATACATACATTTATATACACACATGTATGTGTGTAGACCATTAAAGAAAATAACCACTTCGCTTTAAACAAAAAAGAAAAAAATAAGCAAAATAAAAATGCTACCGTTTTAAACACCTTCTATGCTTACACATCTTACACACAAAATATTTTATATGGTCTTATCATATTTCAATCTCTATTTTTTGTCGGTTTTAATGAGATGTTGTGGTGGCAACTATCACTGCCCATCTTTAATAAGATGTACGCTTTTTATATTACGTTTGGGTACGTCTTCAAAACACCTTTGTTTTCAAAAATAAGAAAGACCCCCTAATAATAGCGTTGCGAATAACTATGTACATATGATCGGCCATCACAGATAGAGAGGTATGATGCAGCATATCTTGACGTGATATACCTCTAGAAAATGAATTACAGTTAGTTACTGTCCCTTCTCGCCTCCCTGTATCCAGCACAGTATTACCTTCCCTCAGCCAAGATGTGGGTTGGGGGGAATAAACTGAAAAAAAAAAAAAAAACCAACCCAAAAATCCAACAACGAACTCGTTGTCCTTCGGGGAACACATTTTCTAACAGCTGTTTTACAGAGGAGGAGCCAGTGACAAGAAAAAACCCTGAGGAGTGAGCCCTTAATCCAAGGTGATGCAGATTCTTAATCCATGGCCCAATATATATGTTTAGGTCCACATATTCCTACAGCTAGTGTCTAATGCACCAGCAGCGTGTTACTCTGAGTGAGGCAGTGTATATAAAATCCTCACAGATCTATAGATTTGAGGTTGTTTGGGGAAGCTCCAGGAAGTTTAAAAACTGTTGCGTGGGGATATTTTTTCCATTCGTTAGCATCCCCCGCTGGGCGAGTGCAGACAGCCGCCGCGCCAGGTAGGGGCAGGGCAGAGGGAAGGGGCTCGGAGGCAGCCCCGGGAATGCCCGGCCACGGTCTCCTCCCGCCGGAGGGTGTGCGGGGATGTGCCCGAGAAGCTCCCGCCAGGGCACCGGCCGGCACTGCCTGCCCCGCCGCAGGAAGGGCCGCACCCCACCGGCAGGAGCTTGCGCTCTAAACCACGGGTTTGCCTCTCCCCGCTTTTACCCCCGGGACGCCCACCAGAGCCAAGCCAGAATCGGTATCCTAAAAGCGAACTGCCTTCTTCAGAGCCCTTTAAATCCCAGCCCGGCCCCGGGATACAGTGCACACGAGGATGCTCTATGGAGGATGCCAAGGCAGCCCCGACCCGGGAAGTGCGGTGGATTCGAGGAGGGGGAGCAGTGAAATACTGAAAATACTCGCAGCTGGCAGCTCACCGCCCTTGGATTGTTGCCTGCGGCCGCCGCACACACCCAAGCCAGTGTGGCAGAGGAGCTCCGACAACGGAGAGCAGCCCCCCTTTTTTTTTTTCTTTTTTTTTTTTTTTTAAATTTCCCCATAAAGTGCAGAATTCATACGCAGGAAAGGGCAGCAGGGGAAAGAAAGGGTTCCCTGCCCTTGGGCTCGCCCAGCCGTTCCCCGGCCACAGCAGCTCCCCAAGCCTGCCCACACCTCCCCGAGGATAGATGTGCTTCATGCCCTTGTCGCGCATTGAAACTCAGGCCATCCTGCGAACGACGTGTTGCCTAAATAAAGATAAAACGTGCTATACATCACAGGCTTTCCCGGTTATTCTCAATGACCTGTCGATTCCTCCCCCCTCCCCATCCACCCCCCCTCCCCACCCCACCCCCGGCACACGAGCAATGATAGAAAATGGTTTTAAATGACGAAGGGTCACGTAGAGCCATCCTGATCGTTTAGTAAAAATAACAGAGCTATTATAGAGCTGAAGGAAGGAGCCGGGGAGCTCACTCACACGTGCTTCAATACTGGTGTCTTGACTGAACGCACACACATAGGCAAATGTCTGTGGCTGTATGTATATATATCTATATCTATATGTGCAGCGGCACCGTCCCATGTGACCCTCAGGACTCTCCCATTAGGCCGTAAATACGCGCACAGATGACAGTGAGCCCTCCTGTATGGATGGGAGGAGAGGACGCAGAACGGCTGCTTGTGTCTTTGGGATGGAAACGCACATAAAGTCTTTTATGAGAGCTCGGGAGACAGCAGTTGCTCACTAACCTCCTTTTTTTTTTTTTTTTTTTTTTTTTTTTTCATCTCTATTGCAGAAAACTGGAAATAATTACATTCTCTAAAGGTTTACTTTTGAAACCGTGGCTGGAGTAAACTATGATTCAGGTGTAAATAATTACCAAAGTCATGAAAGCGGCAACTGCTACATGTGGTTTATTCATTGCTTGCCTTTTTTTTTTCTTTTTTGTTTTTTAAATCGTTTGATCATTTTCATCCCTAACTGTCTGCCAAATTCACATATTTGTAATTTACTAAACTTTATCGTTCCTACCAGGATGGGGATGTTGTACATTAGTTTCTAGACCCGTCCTGCCCTGCCCCGGTAAAGGCGGATGCTCCTCAATAAGGGATAACGCTATTACCCCGGTTTTAGAACTGAATAAAAGATGCTTCCCCTTTCATAAACGCTACCAGACCCACTCGATTTTAGGCTCCGGAGAGGCATGAATTATTAAAGGAAATAAATTGTTTAAACACAATAGCTACTTGGCTAAATGAAAGCAATCCCTGGGGCAAGACTAGTAGGGTTTGGCCAGAGAGCACAATAATAGAAGTATCCGTAAAACTAAAACCTTAGAGAAATAGAGGCGTAGACGTATCATACACAGCATATAAACAAAAGGCAGGATTTACTTTATGCCTGTTTTCTTCAGCCTGCTCTTACTTTTTTTTTTTTTTTTTTTTTTTTTTTTTTTTTTTTTTTTTTTTGCCTGCACTACAACTTCAACCCATTTTATTCTTCAAAAAGTCATGGTGGAAAAAGGCAGGAAAACCAACTTTTTTTACTTGCCTGTGTCCTATTTAAAAAAAAAAAAAGTATAGTAAGCCACCACTCGAACATGTTCTGGTGTTGTAAAAGTGTTTTTTATCAGGCTGTAAATTACTGCCACTCTGACAGAGCAGCCGGAAATGTAAATCACACCGTAGAGCTGAAGTTATGAAAAAGTTTGTTCCCTTTTCTGCGTCCCAGGAAGATCTCGGGGCTGCTGGATCGGGAAGGGAGGGGAAAGTCTTGTTTACTATTTTCCTTCTTCACCAAACTGTTGGCTCCACGATGCCTGGGACTTTGATGGAAAAGAATGGACAATGTGCAGAGTCCCTTCCTATGACACCCAGGCCACCGCCACTTGGGAGGTCCTTTGGCCTAATGCAACCACAGCTAACTGCTCCCTACAGGAGGCTCTGTGGATCAGGACCAGGCAGGGTCACAATTATACTTCTGCTAAAGGCAAGAGCTGCCTTCAGAGAGAAAAAAAAAAAAAAAAAAAAAAAAAAAAAAAAAGGAAAAAAAAAAAGACGACAAAAGAAAAGGGGGGAGGAGGTATGCGAATGGTTGAATTAAAGCCTTTCAATTCATTTGGGGAAGGAAGGACCGAGAGCGGGGTTAGTTGAAACCATTTCCAACAGGCATGAACAAAATGAGGTTGCTTCCATCTAGAGGGTAATTAGGGGGATTGAAGTCCGGGGCGCTCCGACCCCAGGGCTGCTACACCAAACTGCCCATCGGGAGCCGTGAGCCTTCCTCGAGATTCTGCGAATGTTTGAAGGCTCATCCGCGGACGGGAGTCCTCCCTGGTGCCATACATTGCACAGGCTTTACTCCTCTAAGATAGGGAGGAGAGAGCTGCACAATCACGGTCTACAGCGAGCCCTCAAGCATAACCCATTTGCACGGAGGAGGAGAAGAACTCCAGGAGACACTACAGCCGATTGGCCTCTGATTTGGGCACTCGGGGAGGCATCAATATTTTATGGAGGTGGGAGGACAGGAATGTGGAAACTCTTTATATGTCTCGGAGAGACAGAGCTGTTAAAACACGAGCCCCTTGTATTTACGCGAAGAGATGAAAAAAAAGCGGGGAGGAGGGAAGAGGGGAGGATGTCCCGACCTCCGCCGCTCACCGGAACAGCGGCTGCCGGCCCCTGTGTATTCGCGGCTGGCCCGTCCTCCCGGCGAGCCGGCCGGTGTGTTCCCAGCGGTGCCAGCCAGCCTTCCCCTGCTCCTCCCGCTCTTCCTCCGGCTGCCCGCTCAAAGTCCCCAAAGTCACGCCGCTTCCTCACCACCCCCGGTGGCCCGAGCCCCGCCGGGCCGGGGGCCTTAGGCGGGTCGGGGTCCCGGCTGCTCTTTCCCGCCGCGGCGGGCGGGGCACAGCCAGGGCTCTAGCCTTGTGCCCCCATTCCTACCCCATCCCCGCGTCTGGGACAAGGGGACACCTCAGCCACCCAGCTTCGGGCAGCTCCTTTCAGGCGGCGGGATCCGAGCGGGGGAGCAGGGACAGGCTGCGGGGATCGCGCTCCCCATCGCCCCCCTTACCTGGACGACGGTCCCCGAGTTCGGCGGCTGGCTCTCAGCAGGACGAGGGGGAGAAGGGACCCTCAGCCTCCGGGGTGCACAAGGGCCCGGTCATGGCCCCCCGCGCACCCCGGAGAGATCCGGCGGGAGGAAGAGAGAGGGAGGAGAGAGGAAAAGCCTTTTTTCCCCCCTTTCTCTCCCTGTTTGAGCCGAAGTGACCCG
The DNA here is from genome assembly GCF_903797595.1 of Erithacus rubecula. NCBI lineage: Eukaryota > Metazoa > Chordata > Aves > Passeriformes > Muscicapidae > Erithacus > Erithacus rubecula. The sequence continues at coordinate 34,218,552 of NC_136687.1, read as the reverse complement.
CAGTATCTGGAGAAGGTTTTTGAAGACGTTTGGGAGGGAGGGAGGGAGAGAGTTTTCTGCTGAGAAACTCAATCTGCCATACAGTAGCGACTGCATCTGGGATCTGTCACCGCTGACAGCACCACAGGGCACAGACATGATCTTCCGCACAACACTGCAACTCCCCAAAATACCCTCCTCTCTCCCAAGGTATCTGCCGGGCTGCATCGCGCTCTTTTGCCAAAAGGGGGAAAGCAACATGAGCCCCCGCAAACAAATACACCGAGGGGAAGGCAAGAGAGAGCAGCTCTGTCTCCCCCTTCCTCTCCGCGATGCTGAGCTGAGGACGCAAGGCGAGAGACGATGTCATGCTCGGGGGGGCGCAAAGGCCATAAATGTAGGCTCTCGCACCGCTAGATTCCCGGGAATGACTTTAATGAATAATTTCGGAGACAGTTACGGCTTTAGGTAATTACTGTGCGGCTCTATGAAAACCAGATTTGGGAGAAATGCAGTCAAGGCCGAGCCGTGTGCTTCGGCTGGGTCCTACCAGACCGCTCCAGACACCACCTCCCCCCGTCCCGCCCGATCCCCGGGCGTCCCCGGCCCCCCGCACCGCCCCCCCAGCTGCCGGGGTCCTCCTTCGGGCAGCGCTGTCTCAACTCTGCCAAGGCTTGTGGGGGGATCACCTCATATTATTATTATTTTTAATCTCTTCCGCCTCCTGTATTTTCTGGCAGGACATTTCATTGTCTTTTAGTCCTGTTTTAGAAAACTTCTCTGGGTTCGCACACGTATTTATCTTTTTTTTAAGAAGTTCATTATAAGCAGCTGTTGCAGCCTATAGCCACATACGGCATGCAAATAGAGACCCCTATAGGAGAGTCGGCCTCTCTATTACCCCCACATGTTTGCTCAATGCACGGCACCGGAGAAACTGCTCTGCATTAAAATAGAATTGCACATTTTTCTCTCGAGTCCTTTGGGCAACGGAGAGGCTCGTTTCGGAGGCTTTGAACAGCCTGCACGGTTAGCAAATGAGGGGCTCCGAGATGCGGGCCCGCTGCTCTCCATTGTTCCGCTAACACGTTACTGCTGTTCCCAGAAGGGCGCTCCGGGCGCCCCTCGCCTCCAGCCCGGCGGCTGGCGGGCCCTGCCCTGCCCAGGCAGCCCGCAGGACACGGCCGCTCTCCCCGGGATCCTCTGTCGAAGGGGAGACGGCTCCAGCCTCAGCACAGCGGGCTCCCCGGGGAGAGGTGCCGGGGCGACAGCCCTGCCACAGAGCCGTCACCAGCCAGAGGCCTCCCATAAAGGACAGAAATTGGATTTTGCAGGGATTTTTTGTTGATGTTGTTATGGCTTATTTCGCAGCTTCTTCCCCCAACCCCCCCCCCCCCCCGCTTTATTATTATTATAATTTTATTTTATTTAATTTTTTAAATTCACTTAGTCCCGCCGGACCCTCTGGGTCGGTGGCTGTGGTGGGAAACCGAGCTCACAGCATACCGTTTGCACTGATTCAGAAAGGAAATGTTCCTTTTCCTTTCGAGATTACGGATAGACACAGAGGAGGGCTGCGGTATCTTTGGGGGTTTATTTTATTTTATTCTGCTGCAACAAAGAAATGGAAGTATTTTAAAATTTATTTTTAAGGTCACACGAGGCTTTGTTTTTCTTTTCTCCCTCCTCCTGGCAAGCTCATTTTACCGCTAGAATTTAATCCTTCAGATAAATTGTCTAACATTATCTTTTTCCTCTGGAGACGAGATCAACTGCTTTCTCATCCACCCCCCCGCCTCTCCTTCCTGGTAGTAGCACAGATTGTAATGTACAGCTGGACAAGTGTCAGCCGTCCAAGACTGCGAACAGCCAACGAAGGCTTAAGTTGTATTTATTCAATTATTGGTTTTTTATGTCCTTAGGGGACAAAATAGAGTGATACGAAACATTTTTTTAAAAATGGTAAAGTAAAAAGTTTGTCCAAATAAGCGTATCAAACGTGGTCTTGGGTGCCGCTGGGCCAAGGCTTCCACGCTGGCTGTTCAGCATTACGGTCAGCCAGCCCCCGCTCTCAATTAGGGGCGATTCATTAGGATTTAATAGCAGGTGCAAAGCCATCTCCTTGCCAGCAGCACTGCCGTTTGGGTAGGGAATCGTCTTGTTTTACAGCAGCCTCCAGCTCTCCCGGCTCGTTCAACCTGACTACCACTTTGGATAACGGGGTGTCGGCGCGCCTGCGACTGCCCGCACGTAAGCGGTGCACTTTGTTTGGCTAATTCCTGCCTGCCAAGACATAAGGTGGAAATCTGCCTGGCTCCATATTTATTTTGGAAGACGGCGCTGTGAGCGAATGCGCCGGGAGAAATCGGGCTGAGATAAAGCAAACGCCGGGCCGGGGTCTAGGCGGGAGCGGGATGGGTGGAGGAGTAACCCCGTCCGCGGAATGCACCGCTTTTGCCTTCTCCAAGTCCCAAACAGACAAAATAAACAAACAACCTCGGCGGCGAGCTCAGAAGAGCCGGAGCTTTCGGGGTTCAAAACCGGGCTGTAGCGAGGAGCCCCGAGGCTGGAGCGCCGCATCCCACTGCACCCGCATCCCAGCTGGCGGCCGCGGCCGGGCCGGCGCTTGGAAAGCGTCGCTGTGATTACACCCAAGTGGAGAGCAGGATGGCTCCGAGCCGTCTGATCTGACGTCAACATGTCTCTAGCTCCTCGCTGCAAGATAGAGGGAGCAGAGCCGGGGGAGGGACAGCTCTAATCATTCCCAGATGTCTCTAATAGCAGATATAAAGACTTATATAGTGTCTGAGAATAAATTTGTAATCAATGCTCTAAAATCGCATCATCAAAGCAATGGTATTTCTAGAGGAAAATGGAGTTGGGGGGAGGGAAAACTGAGGAAGAGGGAGACACACACCACGCTGGTTTGGAAAGGAAAAAGGGGAGGCATAGTGAACCTTAGAAATCCGCTGGCCTCGCGCATCACCCGCCTTTGCTAGAATTTATGTGAATATATAATTCAGATAACAACTCTGCTTTACTCTGCATCGAATGTGACAAGATGAAACAACTGAATAGTAATTGGTCAATTAGAAATAGAAAAGATCGGAGCTGGTTTGCAAAGGCGTGTATTTCACGGCCCGCAGGAAAAAAAATAATCCCAAATCAAAAATATATAAAGCATTGATAAGCCCCTCGTTACAGCAGAGGGGATTATGTCTGTAGGCGTGCGGAATGCATTTCCTTCCCATCGCTACTTGGAGATTTCTTCTAGGGATATTTGTGAGTCGCTTGGCGAGTACGTGTGAAAAAGGAGGATTAAGGTTAGGTTTCCGAGCGCAAAAGGAGGATATGTTGCTTAGGGGTTTTATTATTAACCTTCTCTCCCCACCTCCCTGCCCACCTTTCAAGTTCATGCTGTCTCCACGGCATCCCATGGTTCTGTTTAGACCCCGCATAGGGCCCGGCGCTTGTCCTGGGGGTGTCTTTGGCTTGGCCGAGCGGCCCCATTGCACCTCTTTGACAATGATATCAAACGAGAAATAATTATTTCAATAATCTTTTGAGGCAAAGAAGAGCTCCTAGGAACCATGGGAGAGAGGGGGAGTGTGTGTGAAAAAAAACAAAATTAGAAAATCACCAGACCACAACACAAAGCAAGGAGAAGGGAAAAAAAAAAAAAAAAAAAAAGCCCTGCCACATTTTCTCTTCTTTTGCTTGCCGGAGTGCAGGCATGGTATATACATCCGATAGCAACGAGGTCCCGCATGTTGCGGAGTCCCCCAAAACTCAGTTCTGCCAGCGGCTGATAGGCTTGCTGCCAGCAGCGGGGCAGAGAGCTGTGATTCTGCTTTCCAAAATCCGGATGAGCTCTAAAAATCCCTGCTGCTGTCTGCCTCGGGGCTCCCAGGGGACACGCAGCCGCTGGGGAGATCCTCGCCTCCCTGCGAGGGGGCGACTGCGCTGTTTCGGGCGTGCAGCAGGGCCCGCACCCCGGGGAGCCGAGGGGCCGCTCCCCGGGAGGGAAGGGGAGGCGGGACCCACCCGGGGGAGCTTTGTCGCTCTTCCTTTTCAAGGGGAGAAAAAACTTAAAATGCTGTGTTCTTTTGAGAGAGAGAAGAGGGTCTCGCTCCCTTAGCCCTCGAAACGAGGGTACAAGCCTAAAACACAGATCTGTGAGTCAATCTGCGGGGTCAGGGCTTCAGCGACCCGGGTACTACTCTCCACCCTGCTCTCCCTTCTCTCCTCTTCCTTGCACCCACAGAGAAAAGTTGTTGAGTGGGAAAGGCTGCTATCCCTCCTCTTACGTGGCTTTAACCTCGGCAAAAGCTCCCAAAAATGTTTTGGGCCCCGAGGAATTACCGGACGCATCGAGGGGATGCCGATGGGTGCGGGCAGGATGCAGAGCGCAGCTCTCCGCTGTTATCAGGCCTTGGCTCCGCCGGCCGAGAGCTGAGGCCAGGGCACTGACATCCCCATCTACCATCAATTTACCTTCTGCTTCCCCATTTAGCTTTTAACGTCAAAACCTACATTTTTGTCGGCTCCGGTCTGTCTAGGGCTCCTGTGATTTAGCTGGGAATGGCTGCTCCTAAGAAAATAGCAACATCCTCGTTAGTGAGCAATTAAAAGAGATCCTCCTTAGCGGTTTCAGAGGGGCTGCCGGTTCTCATAGACTGACGTTACAAAACCGGAAAATTATTAATGGGGAAATATTGAACGGGCGATTTGGAGACTGGATATCGGAGCCGCCCGTCGGCGTACCGCGCATCCCCCGGGGGAGTTGCAGCTCGGTTACTCGGTCAAGGGGGGACACAGTATCCGCTGAGAGGCTGCCCATGATCTGCCCCACGGCAGCATTCGCAGTCGACCCTCACCCCTTTTATTTTTTCCTGTGTCGCTACAAAAAAACCCCCAAAAAACAAATTCTAACGAAATTGTTTGAGCAGGGGACGCAGAGTGCGAGAAGCTCCGGTTCATCAGCCGGACAACTAATAGGCAAGGAAAAGCAAACAAGGGGGCAGATTCTTCTCTCCAAGTGTTATAAACAGACGCAAGTGTCTGTAAACACAGACCCACGCCGGAGAGCAGAGCCGGGCTGCCTGACCCGACGGGAGGGAGGGCACATCACTTTTGTCTGGTTGTTGTAACCCCGCAACCTCCCCACTGTCAGCAAGGGCGGCGAAACGGCGCAGGGGCTCCCTTATCTTTTTATGGGCAATTGCACATCTACCTACGCTTACTGCTGGGTCTCGTTGGGAAACACTTCCTTAGGCGCGGTGGCACGGGAAGGCCGGCAGGTATGCAGCCCTGGACCTGAAGAGAGAGCCAGCTTGGTTTGAGTTGAGGTGATACACGTAAAAATTTAAAATACGAGCCGTAATTTTATTGTGGAAAAGGTGAAAAACCTTACTCTTAATCAGGAGTGGACAAAAAATTGCCTCGACCAGCTTTGTTTAGTGAAAACCTTTCCTTTTTTTCTTACGTGCCTATGATAGAGAACGACTCTACGCATTTCCCAGCATTGAACTCTGCAGCTCGCCCTGGTACCGGGGAGCAGAAAAGTCACCAGATTGGCACCAGGACTCTTGTAAAGGAGTCGATAGATGGGGCGAAATCGTTAAGGAAAGAAAGATCCTGTTGGGGAAGTAATGAGCGTACTAAAGGAAGCGAGACCGTGGGCTGCTGCAGTTTGCAGCTGGATAAAAAAGGTTAAAAATAATTATACTTGCTGTGCCGTGCTGGAAATGTGCAACCCAGGAGAGTTTTAGGAACCACAAAGTTAATATTAAGTTCACCGTAGCTCATTGTAAATCTTACATATTCCCTACAGCACACCCTCCCCATCCCCCCAGACCCCCGCAAATCCCTTGCCTTGTTCGCTCTTTCTTCCTTGACGTAAAATTACCTGCTACATAATCACTCCGAGCAAAGCTCACCAGCTTCCCTCGCCTGTCTCCGGCCCCTCTCCGGGAAGCCGCCCCCGCTCCGGGCCCGCGCCTGGCACCGCCGCCGCCCGGGCTCCCGCGGCACCAAAACCGCGCATCCCTGCTCTTCCCGACCCGCCCGGGGTTTGCACCCTTGTCCATTTCCCGTTCGCAGTAGGTCTCCTGCTTGGAGAACACCACCACAAGGAATTCCTATTCAGATGAACTGCCGGTTTCTGTTCAACACTCAAACGGCCGAGTGATCCCTCCTTCTAGCCCTCCTTTCATTCAGTCACTTGTTTAAAAATAAAATTAGGAGCCATCTTTATAATTTAGTTTACTTCCGAATATTTTAAATATTATGAAAAAAAAGCCATAAACAACGCTGTTATTCAAAACATTTTGAGGTATAAAACATAAAAAGATTTGGATTTTCTTTTTTTCCTTTTTCTTTTTTTTTCTTTTGTTTTGTAAAAAACACACACAGTGGTTTATTGAGTACTTACAACGTTTACACCTTCAATATTAATTAGATTCCACTTTTTCCCTTATGGACGGAAGTGCACATAACCGATAACTGTTGAAAACATCTTCAAATACTGAACGACCACAACAAAATTACAACACTAAATACCGAGTCAATCGAAACATTGGTGCAACTGCTTCTGTTGAAATATAGCTTTATAATCCCATGAATATTTATATCCAAAAGGCCAAGTATTAAAGATACACTTCACATACACACTAATGCCAGGGAGGGATTTTTTCCTTTTCTATGGTTCTGTTTTTCCCACGTGTTTTATACAGAGCAAATAACATTCACAAAACATTTAGAGACATTACCCCTTACCAAGCTGGAGTTTCCTCTTCATATATGGAATGCTTTTTCCCTCTCCTTCAAATATCCACATTTTGGGGGGTTGGGGGAGAAATTGCACATAAATAAACTGGATGATTCCAAATACAAAGAGTCCTCAGAGGAGCGCTCACTACCGAGACTAAGAGGACGGCTCCTCCAGTCCTGCCGTGCTCACTGCTTGAGCTCCAAAGCCCAGACATGCTGCGGCCAGCCAGTCCTCCCTTTGGTTTTCTTATCGTTGCTGCTAACTGTGCTTTTCAAGATTTCGTTCTGGGGAGACAGGATGCGAGGGGAGAGAGAGAGACAGAAGGGGGAGAGGAGAGAAAAAAAGGTTAGATATATTCCTCCCCTTTCTAAGTCGCATCTGCTCTGCTTCGAGACCGAAAACTACGAGGAGACCCGAGCTCATCGAGGCCTGCGGGCTTCGGGAGTCATAACAGGGACCACCACGGGATCTCGCCGCGGGCGAAGCCGCGTCGTGCGCGCCGGCGGAGCCGATTCCCGCTCCGTGCCACCCCGCTGCTCTTCCGCGGCCGGAGCGCGGGGCTGGGGGCTGAGAGGCGCCAGCCATCCCCAGGGATTACGATAAGCCCCCCCCCAAATCATCCTAAACTGATTGCAGGGAGAAGCTGAGCACCGGCACGAACCGGGGCAAAACATCGGACCTGGGCCATTAATATAGGCGGGAATCAGTCACACGCGAGCACGCCATGGGGCCTACACCAAACTGGGCTTGCGCTGCCTCGCCTAAACCGACTCTCCCGTTAAAAATCTAAAAAGTTGAGGCGCCGAGTGCAGAGGAAGGAAAGCCTCTCACTGCGAACTTAGAGCTTGCCGAGGGCTTAAAGCTGAGCTGGGTTTAGCAGGTAATCATGAGGCTTGAGCCTCCAGATTTTCATTTACGAGAGCAGAGGTTAGCTCCTGCGAGATCACGGTTTGGGACACAGGACAAGCAGCAGCCCGGGAATAATTTCCCCGGAGGGGGCCCTAATTTGGCAGCCTTTTCCCCGCTGCTGCTCTCAGCTGCCGGGCCGGATCCGGACCGACGGCCGCTGGCGGCTGTGCACGGTCCCGTTTTTGGCCCTTATAGCCAGGGACCGGCGAGAGCGAGATGTCCCCCACGGACGTGTCCCCCGACTCTGCCCAGCGAAGAACCGGGTGAGCTTGGATGGGGCGCTGAGCAGCCTTCCCTCCGCGGCTCCCCCGCCCCGTCCCGCCCCGTCCCGTTCCGAAGCACTGACCAGCTCTTTCTTCCTCTTCTCTTCCTTCACGTCTGTCTTCTTGATCTCTGCCTTGAAAGCCTCCGCCTCCCCGTTCTGGTCGTCCTTCGCCAGCAGGTCCATGAGGTAGGCGATGTAGCTGGTGGCCAGACGGAGGGTTTTGATCTTGGAGAGCTTGGTGTCGGCGGGCACGTTGGGGATGCACTCCCTCAGCTCCGCGAAGGCGCTGTTGATGCTCTGAGTCCTGCGCCGCTCCTTGCGGTTCGCCGTGCCCCTGCGTTTCACCGGCCGGGGCCCCCCGAGCCCGGGCGGGCCGTTCCCGGGCGGCACCCCCCCGTAATGGGAGTGGTCCATGCCCGGCGCCCCGTTGGCGTACTCAGGGCTGTAGGACAGAGCCATGCTGTAGTCGGGGGGGGACATCTCCGGGTGGCTGCTGATGAGCCAGCCGTGGAAGTAGGGGTTCTCCTCGTGGCCACAGCGGGTGGCGGCGGCGGCGGCGGCAGCGGCGGCGGCAGCGAAAGGGTAGCCCTCATGGTGCACCACCGGGTGGTGGGGGAAGCCGCCCACTAGACTCATCCCCGCTCCCTAGAGCACCCCACCCCGCCCCCCCGGGCCCCAAAACAAAGGTTTCCCCTCCCCGCCCGCCCCCCACCCCCGTCGCAGCGGCGGGAGATGCTGCCCGCCGCTCACCCTCAGCACTGCCCCGCTGCCCGCTGCCTCTCCATAGGGCGCTGCTGCAAAGTCCCCGCGGATGCCCGAGCGATCCCCCCTCCCCGGGCGCCGCCGCCGCCGCTCATGCGTTGTGCCTCCACCTCCTCCTCCTCCTCGCCCGGGGCTGGGTCTTCGAGGAAGCGCGTACAGAAAAAAAAAAAAAAAAAAATGCTACGGAGAGATGTCGACCAAAACAAAATGGCTTGGCTTCCCAGGCTGGGATCTTCCTCGCCTCTTGCTTCCCTCCGCTCTCGCCAAGTCCTTCGCGGCCCGGCCGGGTGGTACTTACACGCGGCCCCCCTCCATGCGCCCCCGGCTCGGGGCGGGCGGCGCTGGCTCTGCCCTGCGCGGCGGCGGGGCCGTCAGTGCTGGGCGGGCGCTCGCATCTCTGCGCGCCGCGCCGCGCTGCTCAGCGCCCCTGCGCTCCTCTGCGGCATCCGCGCCGCTCGGCCGGGAGCGGCGGCGGGCGGCGGGGCACTGGCAGGGCTCCCCGGCCCGATCTCCATGTACAGCTACATGTTTAGGGCCGCTCGGGTTAATATATGTCGTCAGAAGCGGCGGCCGCCAATGGCCGGGGCGGGGGCGGAGCCCGCCGCCCTCCGCAATAAAACTTTTTGATGTTCGCTCTGCTAATTGCCGAGCTCCTCTTTTAGGATTGGCTGCCCCTCCGCATCCCTAATGTAATTAAAACAAGGGGGGAAAAATTATCATGGAGGCAGAGGTTAATGCAAGTGTTTAGCAGATGCCTTACAGTAAAATCTGCATTTAAAAAATTGAAAAAAACCCAAACAACAAAAACCCCCCTACAAACTCATTAAAACTTAAATATCGGATAATCTCAAACCAGGTACAGTATGGATCCAAGAAGTTTCTTGGCAAAAGTCTATGTGAGAGCTTGATAGGCTCTGAGGTTGCTTTGGCAAAGTGCTTTGTGCCAGTCCGGTGGAGGAACAAATAAAACCGGCTTCGGAGGGCACTTCATCGATGCCCGATTGCGCCAGGCATGCCCCAGCATTGCTCCGGCTTGCGCTCGTATTGCTGGTTAATACACACCATGAGATCGCTAGTGTCCGTCAGGAGGGAGGCGAAGCTGCTCTTCCTTGCCTGTCACCCGGCTTGCCACCCGGGATAGCCGGGCTGGCTCCGGCTGCGCGTCCGCTGACTGACCGAGGGAGAAGAGCGCTCGGGGCTTGGACTGGGATGCTTTTGAAAGAATTGTTTTCAGACATTAACAATAAGTTCGATTCTAACTGGTTCTTTTCCAGCTTACTGCCCGTGCCTAGGCACATCCACCAGCGTTCACCCGAGTGACTCGCGCCTGAAATCAGTTTCATGCTTCTTGAACTGGTATTATTGGTAAGTAACCGAATATTTTTTACAGCATGTTCTGAGCTAATTTTCTAGCTTTTACTAACAAATATACAAATAATTCTCAGCATTCCTGCTTCTGCAATTAAAAAAAAAAAAAAAAAAAAAAAAAAAAGACCAGCATCTGCGGAAAGCAGGTTTAGTTATCGAAAGGGAATTGTTAAATGTTTGCTTAACGGCCAGGCCAAGGAGGAAATCTCCTGTAGCTATTTAGATGCTCTGCTTTGGTAAGATTGAATATATCCCAAAAGAAAAGCGGATTTCAGGCCGTAATTCATGGATAACTCGGAGGCGAGGTGCATTTGTTGTCATCCTCAAATGGAGCCGAGCATTACTAAATAGCTGCGAAATACCGAATACCCACCCTTATTTGTGCTGGCTGACGCCTAGGTTGATTCGGCGCATATTACAATGCAGTTCTACAATACAGGCAGCGTGGAAAACTGTGTCAACAGGAGCTGAGAGGTCATAAATTAAAGAAAGAGAAAGATAGACATGGAGGAGTCTGCGAAAGAAGGCAGCAAGAACTGTGGTCCAATTTCTGCAGCAGCTTTATGCGCTCTCTGGCCCCCCGGCAGAGGCGGAGGGAGTACCGCGGCAGAAGCGCTGGTGGTGGGAAGAGGGCGAAAATCAGCTCAGTGCCCGGAGAGAGGAGGCAGGCTGAGCCCGGGCTGTCCCGGCGTGGAGAGGGCTGCCGACGGTAGCCGGCAGCTTGTTGGGACCCGGGGGCTTTGCGAGAGCGTTTGGCGGCTCTCGGCGGGGAATGCCCCGCAGGGAGAGGACGGTCCCCGCGGAAGAGGCCGCCCGCCAAGCAGCAGCCTGCTGCAGTACCCGGGAGCTGCCTTCGTCGGGGTTATACTAAAGGCGAAGAAGAGTGCCGGCCCCGCGGTTCGGCAGGACGGGGAGTGATGAGTCGGACCTAGAGAGGAGACGTGCAAAGAGCACAGACATGCAGGCGTAGGTTTTTATAAGCATATACACATATGCGCGAGCGTCTGGGTGTAAACCGAGTACGAAAGTGAAAAACTAGTCCAGATGTAGAATTGATGTATATACACATATATCTTATACGTACACACACAAGCTTGTAACCAGCTGATGGGTATCTGTATCTATATATGCGCAAACGCACGTGTATATATTGTGTTATCCCAAGGAAAGTGTGTGTCTGCAGTGTGGATTTTTAAATGTAAGAAGGCCGTGGGCAGACCGTGCAGGCAGAGCCCTGGGGCGGTCAGGCAGTGTGCCCCCGCCGCTGGGCATGAGATGTCTACAGGGCGCAGCCTGGCAATACACCCAGTTTCTACAGCGGTTCTCCAGCTTTGTTTTGCTGCGATATATTCTTAATGGGAAGAAGAAATGGACGTTGTCAAGGCCGGAAAGTTATATCGGCTCGCAAACGGGTGTATGTTTCTTTACACTCTCCCTGTTTGTGCACGAGCTTTCCGAAAAACTGCAGGTTAGACTGCAACTGGGACAGTCTCTGTGACAGGACACTGCGGCCGCTCTGATAACATCTCCAATGATGAAGGAAACGGAAAACATGAGACAGAGAAAAAGTAATGAAATATACAGGAGATATCGATCAGAACACCAGTCTCCAAAGCTAGCATCATGATTGCTTAATTAACTTTGGAGAAAGAGGATCTCTAGATAAAGAACCCAGAAAGATCTCTTTTATATATATATATAGATATATTTTCCTTTTACCCCAGCAGTTATTTATGGGTTTTATAAAGCCAGTTTTAGAGCAAATGCAACTGTCTTGTCCTCCCTCAGCTTTTAAATACTCAGGATTTCCGATCATGGGTTGTAGCCTTTTTTGTTTGATCCACGCGGTGAAAAACGGCGCAGCTCGAAGTACCTTTCCCAATACTATGCTCAAAGCGGCTGAAAAGCACCATCATTTTGCCAGTCTTACACTTATTGATTTTATTAGAATTTTTTTTTCGGTGCACAAATCATGTGGCGAAAAAAACCCAAAAAACAAGAAAAAACAGAAAAGAAAAAGAAACCCTTGTCTTAAGTCACTTTATTTCCCTGCCAAAATAGTTGCATGTTAGGAGGAGATTTATCTGGATTCTGCTGCCAAACAGGACTCTCCTAGCTTGCTATAATAAAGAAAATTTGTTGGAGAGTGTGCCGAGGCTGGTTTTCTCTCTTCCTCTACCCGCTTCTAAAAGTTTATTCTATTTTATTTTTTCGGGAGTCGGCGTGTGGAGCTGTATCGTTAGGTTGTGCGCCTCGGTCGTTGCCCCTCCGCGGGCCGAGAGGGAGGAAGGGGCCGCCCTTGCCCCCCGGTGGGTGCCCGAGGAGCGGGGCCGGAGCCGCGGCGGGGGGCGGCGGGCCGGGCGCCCGCTCAGCGCCGCCGGGCCGCTTATCGCCAGGCCACTTCTCTCCTCCGGGCCAGCAGTAGGGTGGGAATTGGGATAACAGAACAATAGAGCTGCGCTCCCCACTCCTCCCCCCGGGCTTGTGTGAATTAAGCTAAATTGCAAATTAAGCTAATTTCTCCGAATCAGTCGGGGAAAACCGTATGGAAACGGGGAAGAGATGCCGACGCTGGGTGGTCGGAAAGCCACATCTGCTAGGGTCTCCCGGGCTGGCTGGCTAGGAACACTGCACCGGGCCAGGCCCTGAGAGGAGCAGGCCAGGGGCAGAGAGGCGCCTCACCGGTGTCTGGGCAGAGAGCCCGCTCGTTTGCTCCTTTACCGCACCTTCCTTTTGAGCAGCGTCCGAAATCGCTGGAGACAGGGCAGTCACCACTGAAGTCCTTGGTACCGACGCCAGACCTACCCATCCCTGCTGCGTGTAGCAGCGCCGGGATCTACGTCCATAATTTTCATGAAAGCAAAGAAATAATCAGACACACGAAAGCACCCCAAGGACACCTCTTCCTTTCCTTTTGAGGCAGCCCCCTGGGCGTCTCTCCTTCCCGAAGCTCCCCAAGTACCGGGGTGCCGATTCCCTCTCCTTTCTCCCAGCTGCCCACCGCACCGCTCCACCGCCCTGTGCACGGCTTGAAAAGCCGAGTCGGGCTGAATTTATAGAGTGCATGATGTCATTGACCCGGGACCAAAGGTATCAGAAAGGGGTATCATTCTCGGATGGATTTGGGGATGCTGGAGCATCCCGTGTACCAGGGATGAGATGCATCCCGTATCTGGGCCATAGCTTAGGAGTTCGTGAAAAAACATAAACACGCAAGAAAAGGGATTTTTGAAAAGAGGCACGGAGAAATATGATTTGGAGGTCAACCTGTCAGTACGGGTTAATGAAAAGGACTTGTGCCTAATGGGCCTGGCTTGCACCCTCTCTTGTGCTCACACAACCTGTATTTCAACGCCCAGGGCAGAGGGCGGGATCGGGCCCAGCAGGCCCGAATTAATCGCTGCCCTTGGAGGTGGAGGAACCCTGGTTTACGTTACTATTCGTAGTGAACCCCCACATATTTCAGGCATGATAATCTCGCGGCCGCTGTGTATACAAGAAAAAAAAAATAGAGGAAAAAAAAAAAAAAGACAAAAAAAAAGACATCAGGGATGAGAAAAATCCAAGACACTGACAATTTCGTAAGTCACAATGATTGGCAGTAAGCGAGGGACCCTATGCGTTTTACCACTGCATGTGCAAGCAATTATTCGAGGATTGCTTATATTTGTGACTGAGCATCCAGAGTTGCATTTAGACCCTGGACAGGAATCAGGGAAAGAAAAGAAAAACATAACGAATTCCAACCAAAAGCCCTTCTATGTCAGAAAAATGGTAATAAAGACCTCACAAAATCCTGCAGTGAACACAGTGTGTCTCCATTCATTGGAATTGTAATATGCATCTACTATACAGGCACTCATGTATAAACACACAAGCATACAGAAAAACACATTGTTTTTCCACATAATATTTGTTTGTATTACCGGGAAAGAGCATCTTAAGTTGCTCTTGAGCTCAACGCTGATGAAATAGTTCGCTAATGTAATTGCCTTCATTAACGAATATTTTGTCCACCAACATCTGAAGTTCAGACGGTGGAGGAAGAAGAAGGTTAGGCTGGCATCGTTTAGTGTTTAGGTTAACAAAAATCAACACTTCTATTGTCATTCTTCATGGAAAGTCTCCATTTAACGAGGCTGGGGTTTAAGAAGCCTTCATAGATCAAAGGTAACCTCGCTTGGCTTAAGAGAAAAATCCCTCTGGAGCAGTGAAAATTAGCTGCAATTTGGCCCTAACTACACGCCCCGAAATGTCAGTGTCGTCCTGCCGGTGTCCGGTGCCCCCTATACCTGCTGCACTGCACCCACTCCCGCTTGCCCGGGGTCGGCTGCAGCACCCGGGCTCGTCCGAAAATTCAGCAGCTGAGTCCTACAAATGTCGGCTGCACACTTGTTGCCAGCGTCAGCCCGTACCGTAATTCCTATATGAGTATCTCGGTGTAATTGATCTGGCTGAGTGAGGTCTTTTTGGTAATTTGGATACACCAAGTCTCCAGTTAATGACATATAATCAGCCTTTAGGTCACTTGGTCATTCTCTTATTACAAACCCCTCCTGCTCTCTCTGATCTCCTTTCAAACTAAATTTCACACAAACAAATAAAGCAAGACAGGGACAAGTCCTTAAAATGCAAGAGTGAAATATTGGAGAATTGCTCGTGGGGAACTATAAACATTTTTTAAAAGAAAAAAGGGAAAAGATAGGACAGAACATCTTATCGAGAAAGAGAGTATTGTGTACAAAACATGGGGGGAAAACCGGTCTGGCTTGTGTTAAAAGTGACATAAAATTAAAATAAAATAATTACAAACAGAAATGGCATAATGTAAACAGAATACAGGAGATTTTACTAGAAACTCACGGCCGCGTACCGTAATTTGTTCGAACAGATGATACAACCTATCTGTGGATACACAGAATGTTTATTTGCTGCGCTTTAGACTGAAAAATATAATTCTTTACTCTTTTTTTTTTTTTTTTTTTTTTAGGAAAGTGAAGGAGTCGGAAAATGGAGAAGTGAGTGTCATATACCTCCCCAGACCTGGAGGGAAACAGAGCCACGGCCAAAAGGAGTGGGTGTAAATGCGACAACAAAAATAAATACTTTATATCACCCTGCAGAACTTATTTTCCTAAGTCAACATTTTGTTTTTCTGCAGCTCACCTTTTCTTTCCTCTAGGGAGAGACAATGCTCACTTTTTATTAGGTATTGACTAAAAGTTCATTTTTTTCCTCGTCCAGGAAAATATACGTATACATATATATATCTATATATCTGTATATCTATACATCCATCTATCTATCTATCTATCTATCTATCTATCTATCTATCTATCTATCTATCTATCTATGTATCTATCTATATCTATCTATCTATCTATCTATCTATCTATCTATCTATCTATCTATCTATCTATCTATCTACAATCAACAGGCTGAGGTTCATGCGTGAGCAGAGGCTGGTGCAGTGATCTAGAAGAGGGGCGATCAGATGCTCTAGGTAAGACCCCCAGGGCCCTACAGGCTGCAGGCAACTCATTGCAAAGCCAAGCCCCGTTGTTCGGAACTAAAGTTAATTTATAAAATCGAGAACTGGGAGATATCAATTTTTTTCAAGTGTTTGTACTTTGAGAAAGCAGCCTGCGGAAGAGGACTGCGATCCATATTCCCTCACAGGCATTAGCGCCTTTCAAAATATTATCGACGTTTTCACCGGAGGTCTCATTCATGTGTAATGCGGGGCTCAGACAGGCGCTAATTGAGCACGTAGCGTGTGCGAGGTTGCGAGAATGAGTGTCGGGGCAGGCTGACACAGCAGCAGAAATGGGAGCGATGGATGGAAGCAAAGCAGTGTTACAGGCCCCCGCGCAGTGCGTGTTGGTGTGACACATCTCGTTGTTAGTTCAATACGCTCCCTGCCTTTTCGGGATTCCTAAAGGCCGTTTTGATTTTTTTTTTCCTTCTCCCTCCTGCTTTTGGGCTACTGTGTTGAAGCATCAGCGCGCAGCCACACGGCGATCCGACCCAGTGCATCAGAGGGCGGTGGGGCTCAGAGCCCGACGCTGCTCTCTTCTCCTCCCGGGGCGCACTCTCGGGGACACGGCCGACCCTCCGGGAATCTCAGTCCTGCCCCGGCACTGCCCGGCCGCTGGCAGCCCTCCGGCCGGGGTTGGAAATGCCAAAGGCCGGGGGAGGCGGCGGGCTGGCCCCTGCCCATCGCACTTCCCGGGGGCGGGAGACGGCCCATGAGCAGCCCCGCCGGGCTGGGGGCGGCTGGAAAGGGTTAAGCGCTTCCCCTCCTCCTGCTGTAGCCCCCTGAATGCCACTGCTTTCCTCTAGAGGTCTCATTAGGGAAACCCTAACTGCTATTTTCAACGTTTCCTCAATCAAGCGCCTTTAAATAGAGCTCCACAAACAAATTGGCGGCAAAAAGCGCAGATCTTGTCACGGGCGAGGCCGATTCAATATTTCACCCTTGTTTGTTTTGTAATTACAGCCTGGCTTGTTGCTACCTGCACGCTGGGGCGAGTTCCCGTTGGCACCCCGGGCCGCGCTCCGCTCCCGCCTGTGCCGTACAGCCCGCAGACACCTTTCCCTGGGCTGGGAATGGAGCGGGAGCGCCCGCGGGAGCCCCTGCGCGAGTGATCTCGAGCAAAAGTAAGAAAATTACACTGAACCTCCCCGGCTAAATGCTGTTTGTTTGTTTTTTTTTTTTTTTTTTTTTTTTTTTTTTTTTTTATTTATTTTATTTTTAAAAAAATCATTATTATTTAGCGTTATTTTGCAGCGTCTGTTCTGAAGCCACGAGCTTTCCAGCAGAAGGGATTTTTCCCGAATGCCGCCTTGCCCCCTCGTGTCGGGGTCAGGGACCAGGCAGGCCCGCCCGTCCCCAAGCAGCGCTGTCCGAGCCCTTGGTTCGGTCTGCGGCACTCCCTCCCTCTCTCTGTTAAACTGCTCTCACGATTTGCTGTATTTTCCACATCTGATAGCTCTTGTTTTACTGTTGTACAGAGCCGCTTTAAATCCTCGTCAGGAGGCATAAAAACTCGGATTGGACGGGTTCCTGCAGACCTGCGGGCTGGTGCGGGTCCGCCTCGGTCAGCGCACGCCGACCCCTCCGCACACACCAGCTCTCCTTGAGCCTCGGCACTGCGGCTCGGGGCGGCGGCAGCAGCACAGATCCCAGATAATTCCATTATGTCGGAGTGTAACAGAAGAATTTGGCGTTTATGAACTAAGCTGCTATATAAACCGACGAGAATATTTTATGATGGAGTGGAAAAGTGCAACACAAAAAGGAAATATGACAATAAATCTCTTTTTATGGATTCTCTTTAGCAGCAAAACATAAGGATTCCACGGTTTTATGACTCAAGTATTTCGCAGGTACATCTAAAGACACCTACATCGAAAAGAATAACTCATAGTCCCACTCCCAGCTCTCCCTGCAACACAGAAATCCAACCCTGTGCCACTCAGTTTGATGATGAAACTCCCTGAGATTTTCATGGGAGCAATGCTGGCACAAGAGTCAACATCTGACCACTGCACGGATACGCTTTGATTATTTATGGTGCCACTGGCATTACCCTTTCATAGTTTAGTGATACACACAACTTTTAGCCTGAATTAATGCTCCACCTTCTATCTCAGAATGAGCACATTAGGTTATTTTCTTTCTAGTTACTCTAATACTATTAAGGTTTTAGATAATTTATGCATCCATAGAGATAAACTACAGCATCAGTTTTGAAGGGACTTTTAATTTTTTAGGAATGATTCACATGATAAAATAAAGATAGGCACTTCAAGCGTAGGATTTCCAAGTCGTAAAGAGTCTAATGTTCCTTGAAATAAGTGCAGGTTCTGCACTTTGAGGATTTAAACCCAATGCATTTTTTTTGGAGTCATGCTCCACTGTAAAAAACCCCAAAAAACATTCATACATCCTCAAACTGCTTTGTATAATGCAAACATATTTGCATCTGAAGTGCAACACATTTTTTATCTGTCTCCATGCCTTGTTTTCATTTTTTCTTATGACCAAGTCCTGATACTGCTTACCCTAAATACCTAGATCCAGGTTAAATCACCTAGAGATCAAGAAAGAGCTGGTAGGTCCAGTGGTCTGCTCCTGGGCTGCAGTGATTTGGAAGTGTTGATTTTGAAACACTTGCTTCTCATATTGCACAGTGCTGAGCTTTTCCTATCTCAGCACACACACATGCATGCAGTGTGGCACTCTAAGAGACTGGTCACTCGAAGCCTGACAGATATGAATGCAAAATGCACAAGCAGTATACGCAGTTAAACATATTATTTTCAATTTTTCAGCTTAACTTTTTTCTCACATGCAGCTAAATGAGAGCCACACTGTTTTTTCCCTTGTGCGTGTTTTTTTTTTTTTTTTTTTTTTTTAAATAAAGCAGGCAAGTGGATTCAGAGCCCTGATTTTATTAAGAAAGGTTGTAGAACAATCAGTACAGACATATCAATCACACAAATGTGTGTAACAACATCTACAAAAGACATCCATGTGAAAAAGATCACAAGAACTCACAAATACAAACCTCATCACTATAAGTTGTTCTGCTTAAGCCAACTTTTCATTAGACTAGCACCTATTTGTAGAAATTGAAGATTTGCATGTGGTGGAAAGAAATTGTAGATAGTCAAGCTAGTTTCTCTACCACGACTAGTCCTACCTAGGGAGGCAAACCACAGTGCAGGCTGATTTTGCTGTTTTTCACTGAGAAAAGCAGCCTGGACTGAGCTCCATTCTGTTGCACTAAAGGACTGCAAGCACTTTTTTTGCATTCACTTCAAGGACAGCTACACTAGTCTGCAGTCTGCAATACAGTAGAGTAGTGGGAAAAGTGAGTACTGCACATGCATGCACCTTTTTAACCTGGAGTCCAGGGACTCTGCCCTGCGTACCCTGGAGTTCACAGAGGGCTTCCCCTCACTCCATTTGTGTGCTATTCATAAAGATATGTCCTGGCTTGTAAAAACAGTACATGCCCATTTTGTGTGATATGTGCATGCACACATCTGGGCTGCATGTGTGGAAATGTAAAGGCACACACTACAAAAAAATTTACATGTGCAATTTGCCAAGTATGGGTCTATGGGTCTATAATATGGCACATCTACTGTGCAGAAAATGTCATTCTTCTGCACAGGAGGACATTTAAAGTGGTTTTCAAAGAAAAAAGAAAAGCAGAATTGCTCTTGGTAACACAGTTAGTAGCAGTTTATTTCTCCTGGTTGCTTCTGATGTTTTCTGCAAACCCACTACAGTGGAGCGTTACTCTAAACAGCAATGTGCACTTAGTGATCAGAATATTTCAGATATTCATTTCTATAGGCTGATGTTATTAAAATTAAAAACATCTGCTTTGAGGAATGCAGATTTTCTGGATGTAAATACTTCTCTACTCCCACAGTAGTTTCAGCTACTCAGAGAAACAAAATGTAATGCTAAACAGTCGTCGTATTGTTTGACACAGAAGCAAATGGAGCAATGTTGCTCTTAATGTTGTTGTTGTTCAGTGGACAATTGAAATTGGATAAAGGCTTTCATCTGGGAACACTTTTCTAATACCTCTGTAGGTAATGGGAGTCCTATTGCCCCGCATACTGGGCAAGGTTCACCCCATCTCACCAAGACAGCTCCTGAAGAGAGGAGTTTGTGCCTGCAATAGCTTTTTAAGTGCTCGTCTGTTATCAGTTCACCAACACAGTTTTGCAGCTGAGCAGAGCAGAGAATGGAGCCCCAGCTGCCTGTGTTTCAGATGCTATCTCCCAATCCTGATTAAAGGCACCGTGGGTTAGAAATTCCTCTGCAAAGCCACGTGAGAGAAATCTCCTCCCTTTGACACACCCCTTAAAAGTCACTTGCAATACTTGTGTCAGCTTCTCTTGCGTTGAGGCTGAACTGGGCATTTGTTTAAGGATGAGTAATGATGTGTATTGGCTACCACACAGGACATCGATTGCTGTGCTGAAGACATGAGTGCCACCAACATCAAAGGTGGAGTTGCACGAATACTGTGGTATTTCCACGAGGTGTTTTGTCACTTTTGCTAGTCAGGCTGATTCTAAATAGAGAAAAACCACTAAATGGGGTGTTGCAAATGGGAAGTATCGATTCTATTGACATAGGAATAAAAAAAAAATGGAAGATAATCCAGGGGAGAACATTTCCCTGAACTACATGTAGGTGGTGCATGACTAAGAAAGCATTGTGTGACATAGTGCTACCCAGAATAATAGCAGTTAATGTCCTTTTCTTACCCAGATTCCTTAGAAATCTGCCACTGGGTAAATCTAGGTGTATCAGAAATTATGTGTAAGTGGAGACTTTGATAAAACATCTGTTAGTGCAAACTAAATAAAAGATCACAAATACCTCAATGCCTATCTATCTTTTAAAAAAGAGTTCAAATACTTTTGTGCCTTGTGAAGAATTGTTTCTTCCTTTGGATATTAGATAAGAGAATATGGAGGCAGGTTCTTTTCCAGTGGTCTGGAGGACCTCCAGATCATTTAAAATCCTGGCTGTCACTGCACCTTCCCATGGTTGCTGTCAGGAGGAAATCTGATATTTGTAGGGTGGATGCTATGAACTCATTTATAAGAAAAAAAACCAGGACTTTTAATTTTAATATTGTTTATATCCTATACAAGCCGATAAACACACAAGCACATACATGTATATGTACATATATGTAGGCATCTGAAGAAAACCCAAACCAGGATCTAGACAATTCCTTTCAGTATTTGCATCTTAACCAGTGTTCTAGTTCATAAGACATGTTGGGATCTGGCAGGATTAGCAATATTTGCAAACCATACAGCTCTTGAGAAACATCTGATTCTGCTTCCTTGGGGTTCTCATGGATCATTGGCTTTGTGGAGGCAAGTGTCTTTGTTTCATCTGGCCACATGGAGTTTCACTAAATAATATTTGCATGGAGTATTTCAGATATCAGTCACTGTAGAAATCTAAATTACTTATGCCTTCAAAACTGTAGATTGCAAAATGAGAAAAGAAATATTAAAATCCATATGCTATATCTGACTTGAAGGAAATGCTTATGGAAGGGAAACAGCTGAGTATGAGACAAATGTATTTCTTTTATTTATGTCTATGCACACTGTCTGCTTTTCTTGTCTGGACTGAGAAGTTTTGCCAGTGGACTATAAGCTAGACACTTACTCTGAGGATGGGTGATCCACATTTTACTTCCTTGATATATAAAGAACAGAACAAGAGTTGCCAGGAAAATTGCACTGTTGAAATCTAGAGATAGATCTGAAGAAGCACATGAACACAGATTCATTGCAGTCATGGGGATGTTACCTAGGAGGATAGATTCAATTTAAAAAAAGCAAACCAAACATAGATACAATTTAAAAAAAAGTTAAAAAAGTTTTTTTTCAGTGACTTGAAAATACTACAATTAAAACTATTATTAAACTAGATTAAATGAAGTGGAAATTTGCTTTCAGGCTTTAGAGCCAAGAATTCTTTGTGCCTCTATCCATTTTTGTGCTCTATGTACCCTGTGCTGTTTACACAAGGATTATCTTGTTTATTTTACAGATATTATGCTTCATAGAAACTAATCAAGAGAATATTTCTTTTTTTTATGACAAAAAGTGGATGTCGAATTGCTCAAGTTGCTTTTATACAACATTCTTGGGTTTGTGATAGTGTGATATTTAATAAAGTGTTTATAAAGTCTGATATAATAGTTTATCAGATCTCGGGCAGTCATAATAACAAAACTGACCTTATCCTGAGTGTTATGTACTGTACTTTATAATTTACAACACATTACTTGCTAAATTACTTCATAAACTAAGAAAGTTTCCTACCAAAGAATCAATGTTATAACAGCTAAGAAATGTTTTCCTAAATATTTTTTCTGTTATTTAGTCTCCATACAAATCTTTAGCAATAATTTGGACTCAGAAAAACACTGCATTCCCTTTAGCATGCAAGACATGCATGCTGTGAGATATTTTCCTACAGTACAACCTATTTAAACTTCCCCTGTAAGAGACCTTTCAGCTTAAAATACTACGTCTAAAATGCTCTCCTGCACAAACAATCAGACAAAGTGAAGGGAGAAGACCAAAATAAAGCTGAAGATTTTACATGGGAATCTAATGGAACAGTTCAAGTGAGAGCTAATAGTTTATGAGACCATGAATAGACAATGGGGCCTTTCATTTCTGTGTTGCTACTCCAAGTCCCCAACATCTTATGGCAACTCTGTTTGGTGGATTTGCTGTAACAGCATGTGTACAGGATTCTTGAGCAGGAAACAAAATCTGTGCCAATGAGTCCAGTCTTCCTCTCTGCTGAAGGACCTAGCCTGAGAAATCCATCTGGCAAACAGCAGAAAACCTGGGTATGCATCCCAACCCAGTACTAGCCTCTCCCCACTCTTCCCCAGATTTCAGTCTTGTTATTCCCTAAGCACACTCTGTTTGTGGTTGCATGGAAAAGAAGAAGACAGACACTTACAAGCAGAGAACTGTTATTTGTAACTCCTGACTGATTTTTGGTCTGCAAATAGGCAGCTACCTCCTTGATGGTCTAGCCTTTTCTTAATCCTCATAATGCAAGCAGCTTCTGCAGTTATTTCTGACATGCATTTCTAGATAAAAAATATTCTTATGGTCATTATGAAACCATCAGCCAATTACACTTTCACCTTCTATATAGCTTTCACTTGGCCCCCTATATAGTTAAGACAGAAAAGTATAATTCACATTTACATTGCTAATTGTGCCATTTTTATGCAGTGTAAATAAACATCAAATTCACATTCACCTGTAAGCAGGTGTATTTTCCATCTGGACAAATTTAGTCCTCGTATTTCTAACAAGCAATATGAATGCACAAAAATGGCTTAGCTCTTTAAAAAAAAAAATCGTGAATTTTAATTCTTGATTAGGCTTTGTTTTGAGAGAATTGCAGAAATTACACTCTGCCGGAGTTTTCTCTCACAAAAAAAACCCAAAACAAAACAAAACAAAACAAACCAAAAAAAAAACCAAACAAAAAAACCCAGCATGGATTAAGGGCTTCCTTACACATCTAAGAATTTCTTGTCAAATTGCAAGAAATGTGGGAAGGATGAGTGATTTTTCTCCTTATTTCTAGTTTTAGAGATGTATGGCAGCCCAAGGTAATTATTAGATATCAGAGAGAAGGACTAGAGAAAGGGCAAGGTGGAACATGACACAGGTAAATAAACATTTTTCACTCACAAGACTTGATAAAGCGTATTCCTAAAGGGTTTTGCAGGAGACTGTCAAATATATCTGATCTATTGAATGATTTTTAGAAAGCAGAGATTGCACTCAAGATTCTATCACAATGAGGAGTCAAATATTCGTTTTTTTGCAACATTTCCATGGATGCATGTCACATTGTAACCAGAAGACAGAGCGAAGCACAAGAATCAATACTTTATATGGCATCTCTGAGGAGGGGCTCCAAAGCACCAGGTATATGAACAGGTGTTTTTCTTATCCTCCATGGAATGATATGCAATTTAAAAGCTGCAGGCTTGGAATTTGTTCACAGATAATTTCTTGTAAGCATATTTCTACTTCAAAGTTTTGTTTTCCCGAGTTTATACAGTCTGGTCAGAATAATATCGGTATTGCCCCTTCTGTATCTACTGTTAATTTTTCAACAGAATGATTATTCCAGAATGTTTCTACTGAAAAATACCTGTAATAATCAAACCTCTTCAATTCTAGATAGAAAATGGATAGGATTCCTGATCAATTCCATGGCAAAATTGCCTTTTTCTTAGACTTCTTGAGGAATAAGGGTTCTTGCTTACCAGAAGTTAGAAAGAGTAGGGAACAGATAAATTTTTCCTGATAGGGAAGGTACAAAAGAAAACTGCAGAGGATTTGATAACAACTTTGAAGTTTTTTGCAGGGATTTATCATGGCATGCTGCTTCCTTTACTTTAAGAACTGGGGGGATGGAGTAGCAGAGAAGGTTGTGAGTGAGGCATCATCATGTGAACAGATACTGTGGTGGTAGAGAAAAAGCTGATGTTTGGAACTGGGTAGAATGTGACAATTTAGAATTTAAAAAATGTGACCTGAGGATACAAAAGAGAGAAATTAAGAATTTTGGTGAAAGCCAAACTTATAATTAAAGTGTAACCTAAAAGGAGCAGGAAAGAATAGATTTATTGAATACCAGTGAGATTACAGACTTTAAAGAGAAAGTTGGAGACAGAAACTGAGTCAGAAAAATGAAATGGAAATAAGAATAAAGACAGAAAAGAGCGAAGACAGAAGACTGAACGAAGAGGTAAAAGTACTACAGGGAAAAGACAGGAAAGTTTAGGTAAGATCTGAAACATGGGAAGAGGACATGGTGTGGAAGAAGTAGGGAAAGTGACTGAAGAGCTGAAGCTTAAGGCTTAAGCTGCTCCTAGGTGGGACGTGCCCAGAAGGAGTGCATTGGGCAAGCCTGCTCACATCAGTGCTTGTCACAGGGCACTGACACCTTGGTCTCTGTATTCACCTGAATACTTGTGTTACAGTTCAGTGGCAGCTACTTCATTTGAAGCCTGGTTGGCCCTTGCTGTGAGTTCTATCAATTCTATGGTTGCTCTGATAAGGTCTCCGTGTGACCAAAGACCATTCCCTGCTCAAGAACCACATATCCACAGCCTGGCTTCTGTTTTTTGGTGATGCTATGAAACCAGTATTAGTGATGAAATACAAAAATCACCACTGTTGCTCCTTCTGTGGCCCCCTTCCAATCCCATGGTGTAACTCCTCAGTCCTTGGATAATCCACCCTATCTGGCACTATTGGTTTAGAGTAGTCCCAGAGCCATTAAAAAATGTGCCAAATATAAGGATTTAGCATTTCTTCTGGCTGCCTGATCTTGTGGAAGGTGGTCCCACTTCAACTACACAGAGCTACAGAGAGCTATCTCCCTCATGAAATAAAACAGTACCAGCAGGTCTCTCCACCAGTACCCCCTACTCATGCACAGTCTTTGCTGTCTTCCTGGGGAGAGGGAAAATGATGGTCAAAGACCTCTCGACACTGCAAAAACCACTGGCTGTAACTCCAGCACAGACAGCCTTCCAGGCAAGTTCAGTCCTTCACCTGAGCTGTTAACTTTTGTCAAGATGAGAAAATTGATCAGAGGAAGAAGAAGAGTTTTCTTAGGTCAGAGACTCTTGTGAGAATTTTTCAGTTTTGTACATGTTTCCACAGCTGCAAGGTGAACTCACCATCTCCAACATATAAATTTTTCTTCTTTTTTTTCCTCCTTCAGATCTAACCCCTTAAGACATGTAGCCTTAGAAACAAAATAGCATTAAAAGTCTCCTGGTGAAAAGTTTAATGCACACAGGAGTCAGGATGAAAATTACTTGGTCTTTTGGGCAACAAAATTATTAGATTGGTGCTCTGCTCTAGAGTTTCTCTGCCATTTTGGGAAAGGTGTGTTATTTTGGGCAAAATACAAGTGCCTAAATTCTCAAGCCAATGCTTATCAATGGAAATCATTCTTAGTTTATAATTAGTCAGAGCTCTGAACAAGTCCTGTAGGTATTTCTTTGAATGCAATCAAATTTGCCAATCCTTCAGCTGATGTTATAAAATCACATATTTTTCAGAAATGTCATCCAAACTAGGAGAAAAGCCAGCTTCCTTCACTATCTGAGGTGGCATTTGGACCATGTAGATGGGGTTAGAAGGTCACTTATCCCAGGCTGAGAAAAGAGGTGCAAGTGCAAGTTCTCTAGAGGAGACTGTGAACTTCAGAGACAACTTAGTAAATTTAGCCTTTGTAGTCTGAAGGCTACCAAATGGTTGGATTTCCTGAACACATTCTCTTTTTCAGCCCAGAAACATTGTCTGGGCAGATGTTGATGAATTTATACATTTGTTATAATTTCAAACTGTTTGGAAGCTGTGGCAGGTCAGATTCTCTGCCCAGGATGCTCTGCAACAGGTTGTACACAGCCTGGTGATAACCACAAGACTGCAAGAGCCCTCATAGTCAGGCCAACACTTTAAGAGAGCATCATATTTATTATGCACATGTGATGAAGTCACTGCATGCCTGCACAGTAAGACTTACACTTCTGGGGATTGTCTAATGGCCCTACTGCCCATGTGCTGCCCAGTCCCTGGGAACAGGCAGAGAAAAGCCCCTGTTAGTCAGATTTACTGTGAATGTGCAGAGCAATGAAACGCTGCATGTGCAACAGGACGTGTTGCTTCCTGAAGTGTGGGATGGAGTGCACATACGCTGCACAGATTTCTCAGGCTGAAATATGGGATTTCTGTACTGGCCAAACACTCAAGTCTTGATGAGGGGCAACATTTTAAGACCTGTTATGCACGAGTGCCACAAGGAATTCGCTGCCTCGCATGGTGCTTCTGTCGACCTGGTTGCAAGGTGCTTCACATTCAGTGCCTGACTCACACTGACAGATTCCTCTACCAGGCAGGCATTGCAGCTGTGGCAGATGCAGAGTTGGTGTTGCTCTGTGGCATTGATCCATTTATGGGTGAATTTCCCATCTGAGTAGGAACATATGGGTTCACAACAACAACAAGGATGCCTAATAAAAATGCTGTTAGCATAAATAAAGATTATGACTCTTTCAGATTGATACTCAGTAGGCACTATGCAAATTATTTTTGTTTGAAGAGCAGCAACAACCCCTGAAAAGCTGAGAACACCTTTATAGTAATCCTCAACCTCTTATAAGGTAGCGTTTGGTTACAATTAAAGAGAAAGTCTCAAACTAGTAATTCTTACCTTCCTGAACTTCAGACAAAAGGGGATCCTGATGTGAGACACCTCAGGCTATTTTTTTTACAGAAGAAAAAAAAATTAGTGAATTTTTTTAAACCCACACCATCCCAACTTTTGATGGCTTTCAGTTTCAAAACAATTTACTATCTCTGTTTTACTATTTTTGTGCCCACATAAGAAAAATGTGAGCAGACTAGAAGTTAGGTTGATTCTTTGGGGTTGAGCTGAGGTCAGTGAAAAATTGATAGCAACTTTTGAGAAGAAAAAAATCATCAAAGCTAAAGGAAGTTTCTCAAAGTGGGATTTAATAGCAGCTATCATATTGCCTTCAATGGCTTGACCATTTCTTCTGCAGCTGTTTTATTTTAAAAGATTTCACCCCCATACCACATGTATAGGCCTATACACTGACCTAAGTACACACATCCAAGTACTTTGGTCACTCATGATAACTATAAACCCTTCAGTGAACTACCAGAAAGGTAGTTCAAATGGAAATGTGAAATTCAATATAGCGTTTAACTAAGTCACTGTCTAAGGTTAAGCCCAAGGAACAATTAGTAACACTGGAAAGGGAGACAAATGTATTAATTAGTGTGCAGACACCAGATATGTGACTTTTCTGGAAGCTGTAAAATAACCACAGTGGTTTTTCAATGTGAGTGGAGCAAATGAGACTATTGAAATATCCAGTTTAACTAATTTCTACCTGTGTGTGTGTCTGAATGTGTGTGTGTGTGTGTGTTTGTGAGTGCAAAACCCCTAGATTCAGATTCAGGTACAAAAGAAAAACTGAAAGACAAGGGGTAAGTTTAGCTGATAGTTCTG
Organism: Erithacus rubecula; assembly: GCF_903797595.1. Taxonomy (NCBI): domain Eukaryota; kingdom Metazoa; phylum Chordata; class Aves; order Passeriformes; family Muscicapidae; genus Erithacus; species Erithacus rubecula. Next base: position 34,190,832 of record NC_136687.1, on the reverse strand, counting down.
CTGCTTTTCTGCATGTCTAATCACAGATAGAGTCAAATTCTCAAAAAATCCTATGTAGCAGGTGACCAAGCTCAGGGTGGGGCTAGATTTCTGACTTAATATGGACTTTTAGAAAACAGATTTTGTGTGTTATGCAAGCCATAACTGAGGGTCTTATCTGTATTTCATACAAAAGTTTCACCTTTTATAACAGTAAACATAGTTTAAGTAAGACAGAGGGATTTATTTATTTATTAAGATGGTAAAATGATGGAAAATGAGTGTGAGCAAATGGAAAATAATAGGTCCATATATGCATTTATTTATTATGGAATATTTCCATAGCTATATATTTTGAACTTTCCTAAAGATTGTCCAAATGATTAATCTCAGTGAAGGATTATCAAAATTTAAAATTCACATTTGATTTACTAAAAAATGGTACTGTTTATTATTTATCTATTCTCCCCCTTGAATATGAAAAACATACCAGTAGTTTTGATGCAGTCTTGCAAATGAAAATATGACAATGTCTGCCATAAAGCTGAGGCTAAAAGAAGAACTGAGAAATGACTTCTTCACTACAGACTGACAGATCTCTGACATTTTTTTTCATAGCACAATGTCTCCTTTTGCAGCCAAACATTTATCAGTAGCAACAATAAAAATCTTATTTCCAACTGAACTTTTCTCATCCCTTGCCTATTCTCCACTTCAAAATCAAGCAACACTCCTACAAAACCAGCTGGTAGTTTATGCTTTAAAAATAGGAATTTTAGTGTCTTGTGAAAAGTGAAGAAATTTTAGAGTCATGACTTTTTTTCAGGGCATTATTGTTTCTTCCTGCTCATACAAGTGATTGCTGGCATGTGATGGAAAATCTGTGAAACATATGACCACTTTCCTAGCTTCTCATGTAAGTGAGTTTCTAAATTGTCTGAAATGACTTGAGATTTCTTCATGATCATTGTATTTTTGAGATGCTACTGATTGCTACTATCTGCAGTCATCTGCAACCACTGAGTAGTCAAGGCTAAAAAACTCACGGAGGTGTGTAGCCCAAGCTCTATCTCCAAGCAGAGTGAACTATGAGGGCAGAACAGGATGATCAGGGCTTTGTCCACTTGGGCCTGAAAACCCTTGAGAACAGACTGCACATCCTCTATGCTCAACATATTCCACTGTTTGACTCTCTTCATATCATCTTTTTTTTTTTTCCTACAACATCCATAACATCCTGTGCTTCAGTCCTGTTCAAGAATCAGTTTTGATGGCCTTTTGCTGGACAGATGTGTGTTCATTGGCTGTGCTGTTGCTCCATATGCTGCTTTCTCTTATTCATTTCTGGATGCTCATTGGTGAGATTTACCAGCTTGAAATACATTGAACTTGAATACATTGATAGGGCTAAGCTAATTTGCGAGGTTTTTTTACTTCTTTCACCTGCCTTGTGCTTCTGCTGATTGCTCAGCTGCTGACCTAGCCAGCTTACTCTCACCAGAATCCAGAATGTAACAGCTCAGAGGGTACCAGGAAACACCATCATCATCCAGTTTGTTACATGATCGTTGTGACCAAGGTAAACAAAAAATCATTAATCTCCATCATGCCAGGTTTCAATTCTTACAACCTAAGAAGAATATCTCACAAACTGGTGGGAATGTTGTCTTTATGTTGTTTTTATTCTGCTTTACAGCTAGTAGAAAGGTACTTTACTGCACCTGAACATTTCCTTCACTCTGAATGGACGCACACTCAACTTGCAGGTTGCTATTTTGTGGAGTATCAGATATTATAGAAGAGACCACTGAGTTTTCTCAGAAAGGATACCTAGATCTAGGGAGTGTAGGCATCTCTCACACTCTGTGAGTACAGCAGACATATTCCTGAAAATAAGCTGTCACCCGAGATCATCTATATCAAGACTGGTATATTTGGCCTTGTTTGTAGCAGGAAGAATGATTAACGATGCTAGGGAAAAAATTAGCTTAACCCTGTTTATTTGGAACTAATATGTTCATTCCCAGGCATGATTTTTAAAAAGCTCAGAACAAATGACCCAAATTGATAAAATAATAAACTTTCTTTCCGTGTGCCATGGAAGAGTGTAAGGCACTGAATGTGTGAATATCACACTGAACAGAATCTTCCAACCTGTAGTTTAGCTCTTAAGCTTTGATTAATCTTTCTTTTTCAATTATTATACATTCATAGAGTGCATTAATGTCAGAAAATAAAACCATCAACATTTTCTTCTTTATGAAATCCTATCTCTAGTATAAGACTACTGGTGCTTCATCTTCAGTCTGTAGTTTACTCATAAGCTCTCTAACTTGTTTTCTATAAAATCATTCATTCAAGTTAATCCTCAATGCATCATTATTTTAAAATTACCTTGCTATATATTAGTTCTTCTGTTCTGTAGATATTTGTTGCTGTTCATAAAGAGATTTACAGGTCAAGATGTTTTTAGAAGTCATATATAAATGCTACAGGGACCTTATTTGTCACTTGAAGTCTGACTAATAAAATCCAAAATTTGAATGCACAAGAAATGCAGTTATTTAATAGCTGAGGAATTATGAAGTAATGATATTTTCTTTAAATATTTGGTATTGAAATAATAAAAGATGTCTCACCTTTGTTTATAGATCCTTTCTACAATCACAGTGATAGCCACTAGTATGCTTTTAGTGCTTTCAGTTATTTGCAGGGCTTTTATGAAGTTTTAAAAATAGTATCTTGTGGTTGTTCACAACTGAAGAGCCAACTGACTGTGTGATAGTTATCTGTGTTTAGAGATAAAACTGTGAAGTTATTAAGCTACATTTATCTAAACAGCCCAAGATGACATAGATTTAAAGGTGCAGCCCAAGATCAAAGAACACAATAAATGATGCAGGAAATAACAATTTAAATGAGAAAATTTCTGTAAAGCAAAAACTCATTTGTTAACATGAAGTCTGGGTTTAAGGTGGAGAAGAGACACAGTTTGCAATAGGACTTTCAAAAAACCCCTTTTTTTCCTGTGGAAGTTGTTCTACAGTAGACTTGTGTTTTTGTAGAAGTAAGATTCTGTCATGGTTTTTTACTTCGGTTTTCATGGTACTTCCAACCTGCTCCAACAGCCACTAATGACCAGAAGGTGACATCAAGCATTTTGAATGGGGTTCCCTGGAATTTCAAGACTGTTTTCCCTTTGCTTTACTGCAGGCTGGGAAGCTGCCCTGCTTTTATGCTCTCCTGACTGATGGTTTCTGGGGGTGAGAGCAAGCAAGCAGGCTGGTGGACTGTTTGAAAACTTGGTAAAGTCAGACCAGCATCCATCTTACTGCTGGAAAAACAACAGCACCCAGAGAGCAAGAAGAGACATCTGGATATGGAATACTACAGGATTAGTCTGTTCTTGGGCAAGATGACCTCCACTGAAAGAGAAATGAACATTTCACAGAGTCTTGGTGGAAAGTGTTTTCTTCAAAATAGTTTAAGATCTTGGAGAACCCGCACTGTCTTTTATGTGTGGTCTGATGAAGCTTCTTTCATTTCTTCAACTTTTAGAAATGTGATGAATTTGTGTCTATACAAATTTCCCATTTTTTCCATTATAAATGGTGTTTCAGGTATGCATTGAGACCTGAGCACACAAAGACATACACAAATGCTTGTGTTTATTTTTCCTAGGCTAGTTATAAAGCTTGGCTTCTCTCCATTGTCCTTTTCCTCTTGTGAACCCAGGGATGAAAATCCAATAAGAAGTTGTAAGGCTAAGCTTATCTACCAATATATAGAAACACTGGTTATTTATTTTTCCTGAGTTTTAGTCACTGAATTACCTGGTTTGTTTTAAGTGCTGCTGAGGTCTTTAATGTACTCAAAGGAATATCTTTTCAGCATTCATTTTAGCTCAGAGCTTGTTAATCCACTGCTCAATCTGCTGCCAGTTTTGTGTCTGTTATGATGCTGTCCTTGGGCTTAGGTCATCCTCTTTTCTTTTTCCCTGACGAAAGATATTTCTCTGCTTCTCTACAGCTGTAACAGTTTTGGGACAATAACTGCTTTTCTTCATATATCTGTAAAATGCATGTAAATTTGGCACTGGCTGTACTAAATGTATGATATTCCACTGGCAAGAGATAGGATGATTTTTCCAGGAACTACTATTCTCATATGACAGATCAAATGTTACTGAGGTTCTCCCATGTCTTTGAACCTACCATTCTGATGTGTATCTGTACCATTTGGGAACTCTTTATCTGTGCTAGTAATTGTTTAATGTTTCACTGACTGAGATTTACAATGTTTTAATATTGGAAAACAGTAAAATATTTGCAGAAATAAATTGACAATTTTGTTAAAATCCAGATGGCTCATCAGGCCAGCTGGGTGAAGTCATGTCAGTTTGGTAGGAAGTGACACAGATGGGATTGCTGTATGTGGTGCTGTGTCCTTTAGCCACAGAATTTTAAGGTTGGAAAAGACTTCCAAGATCATCAAGCCCAACGTTTGACCAGCATGTCATCAAAACCATGGCACTAAGTGTCATGTTCAGTAATTTCTTGGACTTCCTGGGCTGGCAACTCCATCACCTCCCTGGGAAGTCTGTTCCAATGTCTGACCACCCTAACCGAGGAAATTCTTCCTGATGTCCAAACTGACCCTCCTCTGGCACAGCCCAAGGATGTTTCATCTTGTCCTGTTGCTTGTTTCTTGGGAGAAGAGTCCAATGCCCACCTGGCTAAAGCTCCTTTCAGAGAGTTGTAGAGTGATAATGTCTTCCCTAAATTTCCTTTTCTCCAGGCTAAGCAACCCCAGCTCTCTCTACTGCTCCTCATGTGGCTCACTCTCTAGACCCTTTACCAGCTCATTTGGTGCTTCTCTGGACTCACTCCAGACCCTCAATGTCTTTCTTGCAGTGGGGGGCTCAGAACTGGACACAGAATTTGAGGCATGGCTTCACCAGTGTCCAGTACAGGGGGAAAATGACTGCCCTGCTCCTGCTGGCCACACCATTGCTGACACAGGCCAGGGTGCCATTGGCTTTCTTGGCCACCTGGGCACAGCTGGCTCGTGTTCAGACAGCTGTTGGCCAGGTTCTGCTCTGCTGGGCCACTCTTGCCCCAGTCTGTGGCTCTGTCTGGGGTTAGTTGCTACTGAAGTGCAGGATTTGGCACTTTTCCTTATTGAACCTCGATAAGATGTTAAACAGACACTTTTTGACAGGCCACCAGCTGGATGTAAATCTGTTCATCACCACTCTCTGGGCTGGACCATTTCTCACCCACTGGTGACTGCACCTGTCCAGTGTTTGACTACATGATATATATTGATGACCAAGAATCAGTTTATTAATGTAATACCTGAAAACAGCCTTCTGTAGAAGCTTGGAGATTAACTTTGGTATATGCTTCAGGATCCATAGAGAGATTAATTTAGAATAAGAGCATATGTTTAAATCAAGAGCATACATGCTAATGGACACAGGAAAAGAAATTCAGAAATTTATGTGTGCATACAATGTATTTAAAAGAAATATACTAGAGCTTCCAGTTGCTTTTCAGAGGTGGCAGTGGACTTGATTTTGAAAGAGCAATCTCTCAGTTTTTACTGTGATTTACTATAATTTCACCTGTTTTAAAGTTAACAGTATGAAATTGCTACTTCTGTAACTTTCTGCTCTATAATTGGTTAAATCTGCAACTTGTTTCAGTAATACTCTAAATATTTCTGGGCTTTATTTTTCTGCAGTTATTTTGCAGTATGCAGAACTACATAAAATGCAACTGAAGACTCATTCTTCTCATACTTCTATTTCTCCTTTGTAGAATTATCTTCTTTCTTAGCCTAATGTAGATATTATTTGCAGTTAATTCTCCCCAAATATGTAATACATAGGTTTTTTTTTTTTTATTACAAGTACAAAATCCACTATTGAAATACAAATAACCATCTCAGCATCCCAAAAATACCAAACCACTTCCTTCGACTTTTACTGTCCATTTAGTCTGTTTTTCTTCAAAATTGTTTTGCTTCACACATTCTGTAGGTAAGCTTTAATTTGTATTATGTAAAAGCTGTTTGCAATAACTCCAACTGTGTTGGATATATTATACAACTTCAAGCAGAAAATGTTTTTGTCTTCCTCCAGACTACTACAGAAGTTAATAATACCTCCCCTTTTTCTGTTTTTAAATAATGGCTTAATAAGGTTGGATAAAAGACCTGATAAAACAGATGGTCTTGGATGAGATCCTAAGTGTGTCAAATCTGATCTCTGTTTGACTATAAGAAGGAGTACAATGTACAATAATAAAGAATTCACTGAGAGGGCTTAGTGGGAGGAACAGAGGTTGTGGATACTTAATATCAACAAAAACAAAAGTACTTGTGTAGGAAAAGGCATTTTTAAAATTTATTTTTTACTACAGTTATCTTCTACACGATTACAAAGGAAAAGGGCTTAAGGCAGGATTGATGACAGTGGGTAAGGGCTAAAAGGGGAACTGGGAGTACACTTGTGACTATAAGTAAACAAAAACTACACTAAAGTTTTATTCTCAGTGAAGAACCTTCATAGACATAAATACAAGTGACTGCTGAATACAGAAACCAAAAAAAGAGCAATTCCTGATTAAGAGGGACAATGTGTGAGATATGAAAAAAAATATTTTAGGGGAGAAAAAAAATGAAGGAAAAAGAGATTAAATATTTGTTTCCAGTTAGGGAATAACCTCCTCTAGGTGTAGTTCAATGAAATTGAGCAATAAAAAGCATTTTTCAAATGTTACAAATACTTTGCAAAACTGTTACTACAGAATACATACACAGGCTTCTCATGAACATTTTACAGTTCCATAGCATAAAAATACTGAGATGTAAGTATGACTTTACATAGCAATGGGTGTATTTATTTGTCACTCAATTTTTGCTATTAGAGACTTGAACTATACTACACCTAAGCAATATTTCACAGTGTTCCTACAAGCAACTTTGATTGAATATGATATATTAGATTTATCTTCTTGTTTTATACCAAACATGGCAGTAGAACAACTACCATGAAATGGAAACAAATGTCATTGAAATTGATTTTGTAAGTAAAACAAAATCTTTTAAATGCAGGTATTATTGCAGGGTTAAACCAGCTGCAAGTCTTAGGGGAAAATTAGTAGAGTGCTTCAAGAGAAATGTACTGACTGTAGCCTGCAAAATATTTTCCATGAGTTCCATTCTAAGGGAAATTAGCATTGTCTTTCTTTCATCTTATTTGTGAGACATGCTGATCTTAAGAGAATTGCACAGGAACCCAATGTTCCAAAAAGATTTTGTGTGAGGCGTCTTTAAAACATCTGATATTTCTTGCATATGAAGAAAAGAGCTGAAGTGAACTTGCAAGCAATGAGATCCTCTCTCAGAGCTATCCACTGTTAGATATATTCAATTTATGAAGTTTTTCTGTATTAAATGACTAAACAGAATGTTTTTTGCTGCTTTGATAGTAAAGAAATAATTTGTCTCTTCCTTTCAAGAAGTGCTGTCTCTTTTTACTCTCTGTACAACAAATCTTGAAGAGGTAGTTAAAGCATCAACACCTGTTAGAGAAAATGGAAAGAATACATCACTGGAAATCTTGGAAACATTTCAGCAGCATGTTTGTTTCAGAATAAATTTAGACCTCTGAACTAATCTTCAGATGAAAAGAGGTTCATATACGTCTTTAATTAGATCATGTTATTGGAACACAATATTGTGATAAAGAAGATTTAATAAAGCATTTTGTCTTTTTATTACTTTCGTTTCATGCAACATATCTCCTTATCCAAGCAAGATGTTTGACTTCAAAGGAAGTGCTATCCACCCTCCCTTTGCTCAATAAATAACTCCCAGAGGAGTAAAAACAATATATGCTTGTAGCTTCGCCGATGCTGCTGAGTGGTGAGAAGATCAATCGTTGTCCTTTTCTGTAGCTGTTGCTCTAAGATGAATCTCTTCCTTGAAGAAATTTCTGTATAATTTGGTGTGTGTCATTAACCCCTCACCTTCATGAGAGAGTGCCTTAGCAATAAAATGAAATCAAGGGATTTCTATTGCTGGAGAACTTTCATCTGAGCTGGGGACGATCCTGTGCAGACAGCCTGTTCAGAACTCATACTAATAAAGGGACTGAAAAGCAGCTGAAAAAGTGTATTGGATGTATGGTCAGAAAATGATGTCTAACTTATTTTTCTTTACTATGAAAATGTTGGCTGTGCTACCGACATGACAAAATACTCCTTCTCTATTTTTAAAGATACAAAGCTGAAGTGTTTTCAGAAAGAAAGATTAGACTCCAAAGCTGCCAATGCTAAAGTTGATTTGACAAGATATCTCAGCTTGCACTGTAAAGCCTAAAAGGAACCAGAGAAAACAGAAGGTGGGATGGTGTCTAAAGAGACAAGTATTTCACCTTTTGCTGCAAGATATTTTCATCTGTCAAAACCAGCACTCCTAGCAGTAGCTTGTATTTTCACAGATTTTTCAGAGATTATTCCTTTCTTCTACAGGGTATTTATTTCAGTATTTAGAGACATTTACTCCATTTATTTATTCCATTTATTTACTCCATTTACTTCTTTCTTGGAATAATTGTTCCCAAATTTTCACTGAGTTTTGTGCTGCTGTGACTGAAGCTCATTTTGTGTTCTAGTTACTGTCAACATGGAGCTTGGTTATTTCTTTTCTTCTCTATGTTTGTCTTCTACATATTTGATTAGCATGTTTCTCCTTAGAATTCTTTTCTGTACACCAATACACAAGAAAACCAATATTTTATTTTTAAAAATTATTATTATTACACTTTTTAAATGTCTAGTGTGTTTTTCTGGCCCTAAGCTGTACTTGCATTCCTTGAAATAGTGCAGCTAAGACTAGACACAGTAGGGCAGTCAGACCTCTCCTGCACTGACCAGAACTGGATTTTTACCTCACCTGTCTTATAGCCTGCATGTTTGTTAATATCTGCTAGCTCTTTTTTATTTTTTTATTTTTTTTTTTAAATGGGAATTTGATAGTGATGGTTTATGTTCAGCCTGTGTGCCCCCAATAACTAATAAATCATTCCCTAAAAGGTTCTCCCAGTCCGGGATATCTCCTTATGACACAATTGATTACTCTGAAAATTGTAATTACTTTCTATTTTCCCACCAATCATATCTTCATTTTATAATTTTGAATAAATTATACATATTAGGTAATTATAAATTATATATATTAGGTAATTTTGAATTTCAGTCTTGTCCTTCCATCTGCATTGAGTTTTTGGTAGCTTGATGTCACCTTCTGTGTATAAAATATACACATAAAGTGTATGTACATTCTTTAGTTTACAATTTGGATAATTCATGAAGGGCTGACAAGAATCAATTCCTGGATTAATCTCTTCAGAATTTCACTTGATCCCCCTTTTTTTTTTTGCAAAACAAACTGTTGATAACTATTGTGTGGATACTGTTTTCCAGCCACTGAAACCTAAAAGTCAGAAATGCAGGGAAATGAACATCTATCTACCACATGATTAATGAACACTTCCAGATGAAATGGTTTGAAGACATACTCTGTAAAAAGCTCAAACTGAAGATTTTTTGTGATCAGTTTTTCTTCCTTAGCCTTGCAGTTCCCCAGGACTTGCATGGAATTTGGAAGATTTGGCTAATTATTTGTACATAACATCATTTGTGGAATGAAAAAATATGCAGGTATAAACCTGTGGTTACCACTGGGGATTTTCCAGTCTAAATTAGGTCCAAGATTGCATCTGAGAGAGATACATGATGTCAGACAAAAAGGAGTGAAAGAAGATTATGAGCTGGTTGATTTTAGATTGTGATTTTCCATTCTTTCTTTTACAGTTTGCTTTTAAATGATGTAGAATTTGGCAGCGTTTTCTCTGAGGGAGTGTGTGCTTTGGCAGCAGATTTCAAGGAGGAAACAGGATGGAAGAATGAAATTATCATTTACAATTTAACTAGAATTAGAGGAAAAAGGACTAAATTCTGCTCTTAGTTGTTTTAGTGGGAATTTCAGTCGTTATATATGTATATAGTAACTTTTTATTTTAAACTCCTGTGTCATTACATGCTGCTTAAATTAAAGCTCCTACTGAATTTTAATTTACCTGTAATACTCAAAATCAATTGCAATAAGACAAACCTTTTTAAAGGCATCCTTGTGTGTTATTTTTCCTTATTTATTCAGCTTGTTTTAATATTGTTTGTTTTTCACTTTGCATTTTAACAAGCTTGTTCTTCAGTTTTAGAGTAATTTGTGATCAGCCCCAAATGGAAGTTTATTTTATTTTAGTGCTTCTTTCACAACTAATTTGAACTTACATCTGGCTCTAAAGAAATATTTACATAGAAATAACACAAAATTGCATGGTGTAAATGTAGTGCCATTCAACTATGTAAATAGCAGCAAAGATGTTTAATTGAATATAAAACTCTGACAAAATATAAACATTGCTTAGTTTATTTCCACTTGCTTTATCCTTGAACTTTATGACACAAATGAAGACCACTAATTGATATTAGAAGTTACAGTTTGAAGTGTGTTCCCCAAACTATACTTAGCATGTAGAAATATATTCTGCAAATGCCCGCTCTCCTGTTTCCACTGTCTTTAGTATATTCAGTTCCTATTTATAACTAGTCACAAGAGTGCAAAATCATGCACTACTGTGCATAAAACCAAGCAGGTTTTATGTACAGTAAACCTGGCCCCACCACCCCCTTTCAAGGTCTTGGGTTGAAACAAAAGCTTCATGCATATGATTCTGTGATGATTTTTAAAACAACTTCTTAATTGCATCTACTAAATTTAATGATAGATAAAACCCTAGGGTCCTAGCTAAAGGGGAAGTTGCCAAACAAAGGCAGTAAAATCTGGGTTTCAGTCAGTGAGTGAAGACTGTCACCTTCTGCTGAGGTCACTTTAGGTACCAAAGTCTAAATTTTTGGAGACAGGGGGCCAGTACTGTGAGAGATGATTACTACCCTAAGCACTGTGATCCAAAGGGCTATCTCTGCTTTTAATTGAATGTTTCACCCATTAGTTTTACCTTGCTGAAAAGCATATCCACCTCTTTGACCTGGGAGGGTCTTGTGTTGCAGAGGACTGGCAATCAGACTTCTTGTTCTGTCTGTCTGCACTCGTGTCTCATCACTGCTGTGATTCATGGCATGATTTTCACGGCTTCAAAGGAAAGTTTGGAGACATCTGAAGGCACTGAAGTGTGGAGCTGTCAGGTTAGGCTGCTCCATCATGGAAGAGGAAGAAAAAAAATGAGGGAAGAAGACCAAGGGCAAAGTGTGTCAGTCCATAATCATTCCCTTTCCCACCCCTCTTCACTCCCAGCAGGCTCTACCAATGACACTGGCAGGCATGTCAAGGCATTCTGTCTGCTTTTGTTGTGAATTAAACACGAGGAAGGATCAGAACACAGAGCAGAACTGCAAATGGAAAGCTCATGGGGCAGGATAGGGCACCCATCCATACCAAGGCTTATGTGTTTCCAGCCAAACCAGCTTCTGGTGAGGCTGATTGACCCAGCAGAATATTTAGAAGACATTTACATGTTTTCATATTTAAGCACAAATTTTGTGCCTAAACCTATTCACACTCTTACCTAGCAATACACTTATTTATGGCAAGATATGGAATTTGCTGATTAAAAAGTGATCTCAGAAATATTATTTCACTTCTAAACCTTTCTTCTTTCTTTGAATCATGGTCCTGTTAAATCCAGCTTTACAGTATTTTGTCATCTTCATACTATCATCTTCATTACATTGGAAAGATGTTCATTAGGCTTTCAGCTGCTGCCACAGAAAATGGCACAATTCAGTGTGGTAGGCACAAAATTACTGCAGGAAAGAAAATGTCAGTGTGTACTGTCCTTCATCCAGTTGATTTAGAGTAGTGGAAAAGACACTGGGTATGGCAGTTCAGCACCATGGTTGTTAACAAAGTTTAACAATTATTGCATTTTTTTCCCCTTGTGATTATTTGCTTTGATGTTTACAGGAATAAACATCACAGTTTTAATTCTCCTTCAATTAAATCTACATGGAATTTGGGGTTCCACACAGACCCATTACACAGCCTCCAAAGTGAACAATTATTTTACATGAGGTGTTCTAAAAAGGAATGTTTCCTGAAAGATGGCTTTTTAAGGAGAAAAATTATTCAATGTTCACAACTTTTTAGAACTGAATGCAAAATTCTGTTGGGATAAATTAATTAAGAGAATTGCAATCACCCTATCAGGTCACATTGTTACTATTTAATAAATAAAACACAGTGGTGCTGCTAACTGAAGCCTTTTTTGCCACATAAAATATGGAAAATTCATGCCTCCACAACACAAGAATAGTGTAAGAAAAGACTTAAGATTTGCATGGGAATGAGAAGATGAAACAAAGATAAATAGATGCCTTAAGCAAAAAATTAGAATAAATCAGAAGAGAGATATGTTAATCTTATCAAATCATACAGTTTGGTCATAAAAATATGGTTGGTGCATAACCACACTAGCTTCAAGTCTTGTGTTCTACATGTTACATGTGGCAAACCTGCTAAGTAATTAGTAAAGAAAAATAATTAAGAATTTAAAGTAATATGAATCAAGTAATTTTGAGCAATGAATATAGTTTAAATCCATCACATCTATTTTGTGGATTAATTTTAAAGAAAAAATTAGATTGAATTGTGTCAAATTATTTTCACCTATTACTCACTCTCATCTAGTTAAGATTTATTGGCTATGATATTCTTTCAAAGTAGTTATACAAACACTTAAAAATTATTAAAACTCTAAGATGCTTGCAGATGCTTTTATTCTGAACATCTATGCCCAATAGCTTTTACCTTTACTTTTCTACAAGGTGTTTCCTTCCTGTTTTTTTTTTTTTTCCTTTCTGACATTTTGTATAGCTAGACACAAAGAAAAAAAATGTGTTCAGAGCAATTAGAATGTTATTTTTATTAAAAGTACTGACCTTAGCCCAGAGAAGCAAGTCCGTTCAAAATTAATACTAACTTGATGTTTGACCAGTGCAATTGTACCTCAACAGAACAGAAACTATAAAAAGGAGTGATTTCCCAAGCCTTATTAGTCTTTCAGAAAATGGAATTCAAACAGAATGAATCAAGGATAAAGTTGCCTATTTCCCTTAATTTCTTTCAGCTTTTCTAGCATTTGTCAATCTTTGCATTATGTGAAGAGTAATTAAATTTATAGATGATTTTAAAGCATGTGTTTAAAAACCAGCATGTCTGTGGTGATGTTATTAGTTTGGGTAAATGCAGATAATTCTGCATGTCAAAGACAATTAACACATATCCTGTAGTCTTAATTACCAGGTTCAAGGAAATTCTGCCCAGAAGAAATTTCAGTAAAGCCTCATGGAAAGTTAAAGGCCCCTGCCCTACAATTAAGAGGGGAAGGTAATGGACCCCCCACTTTTTTTGGTGATTGACTATAAACCTTGGCTTAGGGGACTGCTCTCAGAGGATAGGATTAAAGCAGTCAAGAATAAAAAGAGTTTGTTTTAGTTGCAAATATATCTACATCCCTCAGCTGCTCTTCTTACAAAAAACCCCCAAAACTTTAAATGTAAAAGTAAAAGTAGGCAATGCCACACTAAGTCTTACACAGGAAGAACAGGCAGGAGGGGCACCAAATGTAGGTCAGACACATACTTGGACTGTATGAAAAATCTTTTCTTTTTTTGTGTTACACATACAAGTAAGTCACTTTATATACCTGTTCCAGAATAAGCAGTCCATTTCTCACAAGCCCTTGAAGAAATTAAATCATTAACTGACATCAAAAGAAAACAATCTAGAATACCTCTTCTGTTGCTAATATTATTTTAGCCTATTGGCAATAATTAATCCTAAAGTGTGCAGAGAAGGCATCTTAACAACTGAATCATAATCTTGAGTCAAGAGCCAACTGGGCTGCTCTCAGGCCTTTTTCCTGCTGCTGAGAAACTGTGCTCTAATCCACGGTAGGATGATGTCAGCTGCAGGAGTTCAGCTCCACTCCTGCACAGGGTTATGCTCTGCTTATTTTGCCTGATGCTAGGAACCTAACCTAGAAGATGCCATGCTGGTCAACCCGGCCAGCCTGGACAAGCTGAATGTCAGATAGAGCAATGACAATAATTTTCAGTGTAAATTGCCTTATAGTGAAGGCAGATGAGGTCAGAAGGTTTGGAGTAAGCCTTAGGTAGTCACATGGAAAGATGGAGGGATTGGACTTGACTTTTGGGCTGGGATTTGCTCGAGAAAGCCATACAAGAGAAAGAACATGGGGGACAGGTCACTGAGGATGTAATGGAATATGTTAAAAAAAACCCCAAAAAACCAAAAAAATAAAAGACAAAGCAAGGGGGAGAATGTAGAGATGGAACATGCCAACTTTTACTGGAAGCAAGGGAAGGGTGTCCTATGGTACCCACATCAAACTTGATCCCATGAACTGCTCTGCCCATGATTAGCTCCTGCTGCTTTTCCAGCAACCACCTACAGCCTGGCCAACTTCATTCTGTCTGGGTGCACACAGAGCCATCCCTTCTCCCTTGGGATATCTCTGTGCCATTGCCAGAAGGGCCAATGCCAGTGTGCAGGGGTCAGGGGGAGCAGCACAGCCTGGTCAGTGTCACCAAGCCTGGAAGTGCAGGGCAGGACAGGGATATTGGAGAGGTTGGGAGCAGAGTGGCTCAGAGCTATTGGTCTCATTCAGATGTCTCTTCTATTCCTGTACATATCTGAGGGTTTCTTGAGAGGGAAAAGGCTGGTCCCTGAGCAGCTGTCACTGATTGCTCTGTGCAGAAGGCCAGGCAGAGGGCAAACAGCCACTATTAGTTAAATTAGGGTGCATTCAAGTGGGGAACTCTTGTCTAAGGAGAAACTGTGATCCACAATGGAGTTAGTGCTGGTTGGACTCAGGAGCCTTCAGAATTAGGCCGTGCTCAAAAGTAGAATTTCTCAATTTGCCTGAGAAATGAGATGTCTAAAATCCTCCTGATTTCTGTCCTGAGAACAAAAGAAAACCTTGGTCTTTATATTCATTGAGTGTCATTGTGGATTTTAGTTTTTGCAAAAAAAGAGGAGAAAGTCTTATTGCTCACCCAAGAGGGACAAAAGTGAAGGAAGTTTCAAGAAGCTTAGAATTCAAGAATCAGAGTTTGTTCCCACATCTTGAAGGTAGCAGGGATTTCAGTAAAAAGGAGTGGGATCAGATGAAGGAAGGGTCTTCAGTAATTTTAACTAGGTCAGTAGAGATGACAGAAGCTAGATCAACATACTATCAATGTTAATGCCTAGTGCAAGTTTAATGGCCTCTCAGGAATACATTCTGCCCATAGAGTTTTTCTTTGGACACAGCCCAAAGGTGAGCTGTTTCTCATACTATCCAAGGATAAAGCCTTCACTGGATGATTAGTTTTATATTTACACCCTCAGACAAAAAAAAAAAAAAAAAAAAAAGAAAAAAGACATTGAAAATAAAGCAGTAGCCTTTCCATTATACTTAAATAAGGAAATAAAACAAGCAAAAAGAAAGGCAACATCAACGTTCATTGATGAATAATACAAGTCAGGAGTTTTTCGCTTCTGCTTAATTTTTTTATAAGCTTTTTTTAAATTTTTTTTTTTATAATTGTATGTGTTTTGCCTATGTGCCCAATTTATTGGTGTGAATCTCCCTGTTGAAAAATTCTTGTCTTGTATGAGGGCAATAGGTATTTCCACTTCCCAGTTTGGCCCCACAGCACTGTGTGCACACAGCTGCCTAAGGTTCACTCTACAAATCCAGCTTGCCAGCTGCCAGTCAGCTTCTGGGTTTTCTGATATGTCAGTGGCACTTACCAGTAAAAATTGTCAGGAGAATAAAAATGGTGCCATCAATCAGCTATACCATTCCCTACAAAACAATGGCAACAAATGTTGTAAGTGGAGCAGTGGAAATGTATTTATGGTTTATTTTGTATAGACCCACTTTTTTCTTCAAGTGAATGCATATTGCTGTGAAATCTCTGTGTAGAGGTGTTAGAGGAGTGAACTGAAAGCACAGCAAATGGGAAATCTGCTGAGCTGTGTAGACTCTCTTTCAAATGTGCTCCTTTTAAGAACTCTGCTTGCACATACTTTATCATCAGGATTTGTGCTAAGGATGTGTACTCTTTAAAGACTAGTCGCTAGTGAAGGCATAAAGTCACTCCTAAAATCTACTAATTTTGTTTGTGCTGAAAGCATATATTTGCCGTTCAGGTACAATGCTCCATTTGTATAGCTTTCAGCAAATGTGCTGTCACATAGCTAGCATAATGATTAAGGGCACTTTGAGAAGCTTACCACCTTTGCTTGTGGGGTACCTTGACCTATAAAAACCCCAAGTGGTACACTTAATAAATATATCATTTGTTAGATGAGTCCATCCATGGTTGTTTTATTTATAATTCATTGTTTTTAGACCATTTCTACAGTGAATGCTTAACTTAACTCTTAGCTCTCCCTTAACTAACTCTATTTTTAAAATGCTCATCGGTGGATAAGAAAGAGCACAGCTCAATGAATTGTTCTGTTCCTATGAGAGGAAAATGTTTGAATGGAGAGTGCAATTTTGAAAATCAAGACCTTAATGGGAAAGGCAATGTTTCATAATCTCAGGTGCTTTGAAAACCACTTTCTTCCAACAGAAGTGAATGAGGAATTAAATGCTTGTCCTACAAAAATTATTCTCTCAATTCCGATGCTTAAAATGAATACTGGTGCATTAATTTCTAAATAATTATAAATATTCTGGCAAAAAATAGGCTAGAATCTTTGAAGCAGTATTTTCTGTGGTGATGTTTAGCTACAGAAAAAGATGAAGTGCAAAAGAAAAGGAACCACCTTTTTCAAGGAGGCTTTAAAGGTGGGATGCAAGCTCATGAGCTTGAAATGGTTTACCTTTGAGACTCAATGACATTAGGTCAATTACCAATGGAATGCTACCTCATTTTTTCTGATTGATTTTTCTGATTCCCCCTTGAATACCCAAAGTAGCTATAGGAGTTTCTGGGATTCAAGCATGGTCAAAATTTAAAGGTTGATTTTCTCCCAAATTTTTTATTATGTGTCAAGCTTTCAAATAGAAGGCAACATGCTACATATGTGATGACAACCAAACAACACATTTTTCACAACAATAGATGGCTGGTCGTCTCCATGTGCCAAAATATCAGCCAGAGCAAAGGCAGGCTAAGTAATGGTAGCACTGGTAATGACTGTGGGTGTCTTGTGCATATCTCAAATCAACAATGACAGAGGCAGTATAAAATCAATTTATGAACCACATTCCTCTTGGGAACTACATTTCAAGCCATAGTTTCATCTAAACTGTTTATCGGCTGCTTTTATTTAATGTATGAAGTGTCAAAAATTTTCTTTGACATTAGGCTTGTTATTGTCTTTTGATTTATGCATTAAAGGAAAACATACTAAATACAAAGATTGTTTAGTGGATTTGTTCTTGAAAAAATATTGGAAACATTTGCTGCAATGTCAAAGTCATTCATACAGTAGTTAAAAATTAAGAAATTAGTCATGAACTTTAAAATCTTAAATACCTTATGGCAGAGAAGATGTAAGCTACAAAAAATTTTACTCTCCAAGGCCCCTTTTAGAAATGTTTATGTTGTGAAGACCTTCATAACCATATCTATGCAAGCAAATAGCTGGGCATGGCTTGCAGATTTGGGAATGCAAAACATTCCTTAGTAGGTGCACATGAAGAAATAAGTACAAGTACCCTGAAATGCCTGTGCAGATCTCTACATTTGGCATTTATTAACTGGTCTGGTGGCTGTGTGCATTCTCTTATCTCTGAGATAAGAGCCTCTGAAATATACTTACAGTGTGAGAAAGACTTGAATTGAAATTTCTTGAAACCACGCAGAAATCTGTCACAGAAGATGCTGCATCTTAGCAGCATCCATCTCTCATCCCTGGAAAGTGTGGGTGGCAGAGCCATCAGAGAGGTGCCTCAGTCTTCCAGCTGGGGACAGACAAAGGGAAAGCTGTCTCCATGTCACCAGATGACATGGCATGAAAAGTGCAGGTGGTGGCCTTGGATAGCAAAGTGTGGTGGGATGTGGCATCTGCACAATTACTGGGGAGGCAGAACACTGCACCAGCACAAAATCCTTCAGAGGGAGTCTGTCTCCTCCAAACAAGACATTTCAAAACAGCAGGTGATCCCAACTACAAGCCAAACTCATGTGGATGATATTTCCCATATAGCTGCATTTGTATTAGGCATTTATTGCAATTGCCCCTGAGAGCTGGCCGATAAAGAAGTGCATGAGCAGCTTTAGACTTGCAGTATTTTTTTTTAACATATGAAATATCAAACATGGATCTAGAGAGGAAAACTCTCTCAGTGGCCCCAGGAACTTTTCCTAGATCAGATACATTTCTCTGAAGTATATGAGGGATATTTCACTATAAGGACATGAGGGGTACGGCCTGCTAGAGATCTCCATAAGCAGAGACAAAAGATCCTTTCATTTTGGGATGATGGAGTAAATGTGTGGAAGGAGATGGCTGTTGCCAAGCCCATCATGTGGTATGGGCAGTGATTTGCTGAGAGCTTTCCTGGCTGGGGAGGTGCTGCACTTAGAAGGACTCGATGTGGGATTCATATAGTGCAGAAAAGTCAGGCTGAAATGGGGGAGGACAATTTTCAGGAGCATCTTGTACTACATGTTCAGCTCATCCTTGGAATGTTGAAGCACCTGTTTTCTATGTTTTTTTTGGCTAGGAGTTTTTTACCTTGGCATATTTTTCACTTTGGCATGTTTTCTACAAATGTATAACCCACAAGTACAAATGAAGGAGTGTAAAGAACAGCCAAACAGAGGACTTGCTTTTAGTACAATCTGGAATCGTTGTGAGTAAAGTTCACAAAAATATCAGCAGGACTTATATTTAACATTTGTGCAAACTGGGATGGAAGGGAAAATTATGATGAGCTGTCTGATATTAGTGATTATACCAAATTTACCTGGTTTTTATGTTCACATTCTGGCCTTGAGGAGTATATTAGGTGGAGGAAACCAGTGTTTAGCAGCCTATTTTGCTTGTCTTGGTTTTTGAACTTCCTGCATTAAAAAGAATGTTACTGTTGACTCAGAGAGTGTATATAGTATGCAATTATCATATGCAAATGATTCAATTAACATAATAGGTGGCACATGTTTTGTCACTTTGTACTGTAGATTTACTGGTCTTCAGTCTACATGGAATTACATCTGAATATTTGCTCATTGTCATCCTTTGATACAAGAGTGATTTCAGACTCAGACCCCCTGTGAATATCTCTGAGATGACTCATAGATGGAAGAATTACTAATCAGTAAGGTTAGCAGCTGCAATAGACTGAAAATGAAAGTGTGTTTTAATTATATTTTATGCTCACGTTGCGTGTGTTTCAGCTTATCTCTGTTCTTTTTATTTGTGAAGGGAGGCTCTCTGGGAACTGGGAGATATTCACTTGCACCTTGTGCATAGAACTGGTCTGAAAACTCATAAAGTCTGATGGGTTTATGCAGCTCCTAAAGCCCTCTATCCTGTAAAAGCACATTTTTAATTAATTCGCTGGATCCAGCAGGTTGTGTTCATTTAGCAGAGGAGAAATTCACTACACCACTAAACACCAATTCTATTTCATTTACTTAATAGGAAATGAGAATTTTGACAAAGAGGTGTTGAGCTTTTTTTTTTTTTTTTTTTTTTTAAAGATGCATAAAGTCTACCTTTCCACATGGCTTTTAGGATCTTTTGAAATGTTTCAATTCTTTTTCAGAATTAGGCACTAAATGCAGGAATCTTTTGGAATCCAAAGAGGCTTAGAGTGTAAATGAGAGAGGTTCTGGCTGTGTTTGGGAAATTTCTCTCTTCCCTTCTGTACAGATTTCACAGTTAAGCAGTGTACTTGCAGGGAGACTTCACATGAAGCATTTACTAACAATATTGTCTTAATCCAAGCCTGTCAGAAAAAGCCCCAAGAACCCCCAAAACATACTGAAGACAGAGAAAGGACTTGCCAGGTGAAGGCACAGGTTTCTTTTTCTCCATAAAGAAAAAGATGTTTCAAACCAAGTTTTCTTTATACTAATCAATACCATATATAAACAGACATTAGTGCCCTTTACAAAGTAGTTTAGCTGGCTGCATGCTTTAGAGGGATATAAATATCTAGAAAATATGTGAGAAAAAGCACTGCTTACTTTTCAATCTTTAAAGGGCACTGATGTAACACACATTTACAAAAAAAAAGTCAAAGATACATGAATGTCTTTGGCAAGCATGGTGTTTCAGGCAGGAACCTGCAGTACAAATGGAGAAGGATGGCACCAGGCTTTCACCAGCAAATTAAAGATACAGCATTAATTGCCTAGGTCACAAGGAAGCATTTTCTTTTACAAGAAGGGTTGTGATGTGGAATATCCTTCTTTATATTTGGAAAAAATATTCTTTTCAGTGGAGGAAATGCATTTTAAAACATTTGAAAAAACACAGCTCTGGAATACAAATCAAAACAGTAATCTTAAAATGAAACAGCAAATTCTTTGGTGAAATTAATCAGAGCATTATTAAATAGAGATATTAAGTTATAAACAACTTACAAGACAAAATTTTCTGAATGTAAAATGAAAGGAAAAATTTTCCTTTGTAAAATGTTGATATGGCAGTTCAACAAGTTTAATAGAAAAATAAATGTTTTGCTGACTTTTTGTAAAAATGCAGGAAAATATGTTGTAAAAAACTCAAAACTGTTATAAACTATTTTGTGAAAAAGTCCTATATTCACTTTGGTTTTGTTCTTCAAGCTTTTGAATTAGGGCAAATTCACAGGCTAGAAATATAGTCTGTTATTAAGTTCAGAATTAATGAAATGTATTCAACAATTCATTAATTTTACTGTGGATTTCATTAACTCTTTGTATTTAGGTAGTGTCAAAGCTGTGCCTTTTCCATCCTGGTGCTATGAAAGAGCAAAAGGACCAGAAAGCTGAACTGCTGCAGCTCAGTGTGTGATCTTAATGTGTCTGCAAACAACAAGAAGAGAAACACAGTTTTCTCCAGAGTACTATTTGGTGTTGAAGTGATTTAGGTCTGGAAAATCAATCTGTTCATCCTTCTGGACAATTTCTGAAACAAATATTTAGCAAGATTTATAGTGTTGTACATATGCGGGCCAAAGGATTCCACTGGAAGGCAGATTTTTGTAATACCATATAATCAACTACTCAATAAGATGTTTTATTGTTTTGGGTTTTTTTTTGTGTGTGTAATAAATGCAATTCTGCAACATGTTTTAAGGTCATATAAATATAACGAATCATTCAACTTTTCATTTCTTCTGTAACTAGATGATTTTATATTATCCTGTTTATATAATAGATACGAAAACACTGGAGGCCTATAGATGAAAGCAAACAAACAAAAAACTAAATGAAACACCTCCCCTTACATGAATTTTAATTACTGAAATTTCATTTTCATCTTAGTCATTTGAACCCATTAAAGTGTAGACTTTTCAGAAAATGCCTAAATAACTTAAGTTCAGCTGAAACCTTAGCACATAAACATCATGGGAAAAGAAGGTTTAAGAATGAGAATCATTAAGGCTGCTTTTAACATGCTAAGGCTGTTTGCTTGCTGTTAATGGTGCTCATGGTTTACTCCAATCACATTGTCTGGGAGTATTGTTGCACAGTGGAGTGCCCTAGCACACTTCCTCTCTGAAAGCCTTTACACTTGTGCAGGAGGTGATGGGAAATAGATAAATGCACATGTGCAGCCAGAAGAGCCTGGGTCTGCAGGGGGGTGAAGTTTGTAATTGCCATTGAGAAGACAGAACATAGGGGAGACTTGGACAGGGAAACTCTGCCAGGGGTGAGGAGCTTACAAGAAAGGCTTCAAGGCTATAATTTTAAAATGCAAATGGTTAAAGAGGCTCAGGGCAACCTTAGTGTCTTGGGCAGGCAGGAGCCCCAAGGGCCAGTTAGGTATGAGCTTACACATAGAATTGAAAGCCCAGCAACCTGTTGTCCACCACTGAGGGCAGTCATGGCTTGAGGTTTTTAGTTTGGCTTAGGCTGGTCACTTGTAGTCTCCTCAGGTAAGTATTTCAGCTGCTGTGAAGTGGAGAGGAGGAAGAAGGTGAGCTGGGCTGAGCCCATGCACAGCTCTGAGCAGAGACCACCAATCTGCTGGTGGCCCTGTTTGCAGCAACAGAAGCTACAGCAAATCCGTGTGTACAGCAGATTTTATTTTTCCAAAACACATTATTTTTTTCAAAACACAAACACATGACACCCTGGTGTCAGTAATTTTTAGGGCTGTGAAGTACTCAGGTGTTCTGCATTCAGTTTACTCTGATCAGCTTTGTGGGGACTGGGAATATCCTCTCATGGATCTGGTTTTGAAAGCCCTCAAAGCTATCCCCATCCATCCTGTGGTCATGCCTGTCTCTTCCTGCAATGGCAAACTGTAGCAGGGCATTGGCAAAACTCCTCCACCACCCCTGACTTTGATACTAAAGCCTTGTAGCCTTGCAAGGAATGGTGCACCTGAAGCTCAGAGTAGGTTGGAGCATGGGCTCATAATGTCAAAAAGGAAATTTACAGGGGGAGAAGGGAGAGCAAATACTTTATAACTAGGCAGTTGTGAAAAAATATTTAATTGCTATGAATTTCTCATAATTTATAGAAAAAAATTCATGTAGCTATAAATTAGAATGTGCTCAGAATTTCACAGATAAAATGTGCATCATTATAATGAATAGAAGAGATAGTTCTGGCAAAATTAAGATGTGTCTGCATCCAGACTTCTCCTCCATTCTCTGCAGTTTGGTAACTTCAGCAAAGCCAGTCAGAGGCCAAGATACCACCATATAGAAGCATGAAAATGTCTGCTATAGGCATAGCCAACCAGAAGTTAGTTTTAAAGCCAGGGGAAATAATTATTGCATCTGATAAACCCTTTAAAATGGTTAGAACAAGTCGCACTGAAGAAAGTTTATTCTCCCTGCCCTGAACCTAGTGCTTCAATTAAAAAAGAACAAATATAAAATAAAATAAAATGAAATAACAAAGAATACAAAATTTGTTTGAAAACTAATGTGCTGTATACATAATTCTTGAAACTCTTGTGAACCATAGAAGCCACTAAATGATTTTTGAATTTTAGAATTACTGCTCAGTCTTAAATATGGGGTGAATAAAAGATCAATCTCTTCCTCAGCTTTGAATTTGTTATTTTTTTGTTTTCACTGAACCTTCTCTAGCTAGAGAAGGCAGAAATTATATAATTTGAGACAAGATCAAAATATCTTTTTAGTTGATTTTATTGATGTTTTTTCCAGCATTTTTCTACTATCTTTTAATAACACAAAAAAGCTTGCCATTTCCTCCTTATATGAGAGTTTTCCTACAAACAGCAGCATTTAGAATTGTTAATGAACCCCTTCTAGCTCTTCAATGGCCTTTAATTGAACATGACTGTTCAGGTTACTACTGTCACTGAGCACCATAATCAGAATCAGAATCATAATCACGAATATTTTTATCTCAGATAAGTCCATGTTCTCTTCTAACCTGTTGTGCACCCATCCAAGCAGGGTATTCACTTTTTTGATCACATTAGCTCAGCTGGGACAATTTTTATGTAATACTATCATTTTCTCTTTTAATTATGATGAGATAATAATCCTAAAAAGTAGAAGAATCAGCTGAATTTTTCACTTTGTAGTCAATGGAAAGATTTGTCTTGTGTTCTGTGTCCTCAACTTATTGCAATTAATTGCAGAATCAGCTAGATGAAGTTGAGAAAATGCACCTCTTTGCCTATTAAACAAATAGATCTATTTATTCATGTCTGAATACTAGCATTTTGAGACTTTTGTTGGTCTATGTCTGTCTTAGAGCAGGTCTCTCCCTGTAGCTGCTCATATCCCTAGCAGTACATCTTCTTGATGGTTTTTCTTATTGATTATGACCAACCATAATCTTTTTTCTGCAATTATTTCAGCGAGAGTACAACTGAACTCAACTGAGTCTTCATTTTTGATTATGGTGGTTATTCTTCAACATGCATCTGAGATATAATTATGTCTTCCTTTGTCACCAAGAGAAACTTTGGAGATTCACCAGAGCCATTTGGTAAACACTTCTTCTGCTTCCCATTCAGCTGCATCTGTTTCTCCTGACCTACAGCCACAAATTGCTCTTGGTAATTTCTTTATCATGTGAACCTTTCTATCTTTTGAAGTACTCATCCCACATTTTTTTTTAAACTCAGATGTCCCTAGGTGGTGCATGGAGATATGGCAATAGAATGGAGAGAGTGTTAATTTTTATACAAATAATGTTATTGTTTTCTTTGTTCACTTGTCAATTTTCAGAGAAAAGTTTTGCTTTTTTATGAAGAATTTATATTCTTCTGTTTCACTTCTTTTTGTTTGTGCCAGTTTCTCTGAACTAACGCAGCCACTGGAGGCATGAAACAAAGTGTGCAGGCTTTCCTTTGCCATTCAGTTTCCATGAATAACCACTTGCCAGCTATTTTCTGCTCCCAGCGTTGCTTATTTTCAGTTACACACACATCAGGAGGTCAGAGCCTGCTGCTGGATGGCTCACCACTGAGTAATGCCACTCAGTGAAGTGCAAGTGCACGCTGTCATCTTTGGTAGCGCAGGGATGGCCAGACGGGTGCAGAGCTATTTGTATAAACTGGGCTTACCACGAAAGGCATTCCAATACATTCTGGAGGTGAAAGGACACATGTAAATTCAGGCTCTTTTCCAGCAGAGTGCATAAGCAGGAACTTAAGTTGAAGCCAACGGGTTGTAAGCATGTGCTTCTCCCCTAGGGGTATCAAAGCCTCAGTAGTGTTTTGATAGGGTTAATAGCTAATTTTCAAATATGCTGAGCCACCATTAAATTTGTTGAAGTAAACAGAAGCTGCGTATGATCAGAGAGTATTGAGGTAGAACAAGTCCCATCAAAGGGAGAAAAACATTATGCCCTGCTTGCCAGAATGTCAGGATTTTGAGAAAATAGGTTTGTTTTTACCTTGGAACACTCTTTTTTCAAAATAATACAATCAATTCATGCTGACAGCAGACAAGCAACCTAAATTGTAGATGAGCTTCAGTGTCATGTGCACATATTTCTATATTTATGTATTGTTTAAAAAATGCTCATGTTAGGAGAACTGAGAAGCAAATCCATGCGTGTGGATTGCAGCAGTTGGTCAGAAAGCAACCATATGATTGGCAATTTTCCAGGGAGACCTGAACGGGGCAAGTTGCATTTATGTGATCTAAATCCACTGGTCGCATTCAGGGGGGATTAACATCTGTTAAAAGTATTATGTTTATCATGCAGGTGTTTCAATATTTGTATTTATTATGTGTTGCAGCAACAGTCTCTGAGAAAACATTCATATAACAATCTGGTTGTTTTATTGTCTGAATCTGTCAGGACAGTCATTTTCTTACTCCAACATTGTGATCCCCTTGCAAGCTGTAAACTATTTAATGAAGTGAGTATATGGAGAAAGATGACAGACTTTCAAACTTTTAGAAGACAGTTTTACATCAGTGACATTAGGTTTTACACTTGGGAGTGTTCTTAATACATGTATGGCAAAAATGTTGAATTAGTTTGAAAATTTCCAGAATTCCAATGTATTCCCCTGTGCAGTTCTGTATTTGACATTGCATTCATTTTTTCAATAAACAATACACATAGATTCCAAGATTAATGGAAAGAAATATTACATAAAGTGCCTTATAGAAGGGATAATTATATCTGACTTTGAAGAACTTTGCTTCATGTGTCTATAATGTTTTTATTGCTCAAAAAGTAACTCTGCATTGTGACTTGCAGAAAAGACTGTTGCCTGTTGAAAAAAAAAGGAAAAGAGAAAAAACTCAAAAGGAAGACATCTGCTGATTTGCATTGCAGTGTAACGTGACGCTGCCAGTAATATAGACAAAACAGCTATGTTAAAAATTTTAAGGAAGCAAAATCAAGTGCTCAAACTCATGAGGAAATACAACAGTTTAGGTCATCTGTATGATCCTGATTTGGTCCTCTTGAGTGATGAAGTCTTTATTATATTATCATGGATGTTTTGTTCACAGGACCTCTTGAATCTGATCCAGCTTATACTGGAGCTAATGGAAATATTTTCATTGACTTCAGTGAGTTTCAGGCTGGGCTCCAAATGGCCACTTTTTTTCCTTATTTAACCCATATTTCTTGAAGTAACATAGGTGTATAAAACGACAAAGTTTATCCGGTGAATAAGGCATGATCCTTGTCTTGAAAAATTTACCAAGTCCATGTTTGTATAATGAAAAGGAGGTGATTCGTTCCTGTTGCCTAAATGGATTGCTATTTTCCTCCAATTAATCAACAAAGTGTAACTTTATTACTATATAGGGCTCATTGCTTTACCAAAACAAAACAAAAAAAACAACCCCAACCCTCCCAAAACCTCCTGACAAACAAAAAAAGACAAAAAGGGCACCAAATTGGGATTTTTGTTTCGGCAAATAATTTATACCAAGGACAAAGACAACACAGTCCAGCTGTAGAAAGGTCTATAGTAGTGACTGATTATGGAAAAGGTATGAAGTAGAGCTGAAGGAACAGGTGCTTTTTTTCCCTTTTAAACATTTGTAGATCAATAGATTACATGCAGTATAATGACTATTTTGGCAGGATAATTTTCACTAATAAATGTCCACCTGAAAAAGATATTTAAGTGGGGTATGATCCCCCAGGAAATGACTGAGAAGGGATGAGATCTATACCAGTAATTTTTGATAGAGTAGTTCTCCAACGTGTGTGCCATTTTGAATGGATGGAATAATTTATTATCGTATCGGTCCTAATATTGGTCATGCACTAGTTGCAATTTAATGACTTACCTTAAATTATTGGAATTTCATTGAAATCACTGCCCTGAGGAACACATTTCTATTTCCCACCCTGTATGCTAAGAACTAAGATGATTTGATATGTCACCACCTCTCCATAACAAATCCCCTTCTATATTCTTTCAGGTGATTTACATTTATTTCTATCGAGGCCTTCAGAAAAGCAGGTTCACAATTTATTTTCTATTTTCCATCAGCAATTTAATTTACTGCATTCAGTCCTCGTTTAGTTGGACTCTTTCCTGACCATCCAGGTCTTCCAAAGATATCAACAGCAGCAACATTCATTTCTTTTTAACTTTTGCATTTATTGATCTTATTGTCAAAAAGAATATGACTGAAATGTTTATATGTATTATGTGCTTATAATTTTATTCTTTCTTTTGGCCTTCTGAATTTGTAACATCTGTTACCACTGATGGAAAATATCCTCTGGGCCACAGAGGAATCACAGTCACATGTTGACTCTGGAACAGCCGGTGTGAATCAGCAGTAAGATAGACTCATCACTCTGCACCTAACAGATATAACATCAGAATGGAGCCAAGACATTCCTGTCCGAAGTGGGAGGTAACGGCCTAGCCTCTAACTTGAAAAGAGAAGCCTCAAACCATTTCCCAAGTGCTTGCAGCCTTAGAGGCAGCACTTACTTAGTATGATTCACTGTAAACTTCTCATTTTCATCGGCATTATCCTCCCTGATTATTATAAGGAGTAATGTGGCCCATAAGCTAACTGTAATAACAATGACAAAGAGATTCAGGAATACAGAGTGCACAGTATGAGAGGCCCCTGAGTCCTCATATTTTTGGTTCTAAAGGATGGCTTTGGAGTACTTTTCAAAATTTTTCATTCATGGTAGGTCTAAAATTTCAAAGATCTATAAAATAGATGCAAGATATTGGCCATTGCCAAGGGGGCTGCAACAAGCAGTCAGCTAAATACTACCTTGTATGATGCTTATGTTGGAGAAACAAAAATAAAATTTTGGTTTACAAAGGGATAAGATTTCTCCATCTTTGTTAAAATGACCCAGGATCTTTCATAAATTTCCAGGATCACTCTCTTGAGTTCAAAATGAGTGACAATCTTACTCAGAATAGCGTTGTTCTAAATGTAGTGTGCATCAGGTGCAATTCATAGTGAATTATGTCGTAATTAGGTGTTTTGTCTTATGTTTGTACAATGTCCAGCACACTTACAACTGGACCACGTGACCAGGTCAAGTTCCTTGCATACTCCAAGCCTACTAGTCCGGGAGTAATAGAAGCATAAGTTATTGTTTTGGTTTCAGAAAAGTGTTTTTGAAAGACCCATGGTGAAAGACTTTTTTGAGGGAGTCTGCATGAGATGGGATCTTTGGGTCTTACATTTGCAGAGAAGACAACTGTTTGTGCTGACTCATTCATGTAGATCCCAAATGACCTACAAGAGAATTTTATATATATCTGTAAGTATCTATCTATATGTAGGATATAATTCATAAAGAGTGTCCATTTCTGTGCAAAGCTTTAGGTGCATTATATTACTCAACAAAATCTGTAAAATATTATTGCATCCAAACAGAATGATGAATGATGATTTATCTCCTGTATTCCAAGTCTGTAAATACGACAACACCTTCATTTCCTCTTTCTGCAAATAGATTTCCTTCTGTACTTGTGCAAACAGATTTCTTCATTTCACTGGTATATATAACAATCTTTCATTAATTTATGTCATTACTTTTTAATATTTTTTTCTTTCTCCTTTACTTCTGTATTTATCTGAACTGTAACTGTCCAGAGTGTATACAATAAAAGTGAACAAACAAATTTGAATTTGATTAAGCCAAATTGTATCACTAAGTGCCATAAGACATTTTTGCTTGTTATTGTAATATAATTTATATTGCAGAGAAACAAAAGCTTAAAGAATATAAAACCCCATTTCACAGTACTCTGAGTCAGGGTAGGAAACCTGGATTGTGTCCCTGGAAGTGTTTGGCCCTGGTTCGTTACATACTTGTACTAATTCTCTCGTGCTGCTATCTCTTGAGCAATATCATAGCAACATATTTTGCATGGTAGTAAATTATCGCAAATGGAGAGATGCAATGTATGGCTAAAAATAATGCCCGCGTTTTGCACAGCTGTTGAGTTTTAACTGAAAAGCTTAAGCAGCTCTTCAGAAAGTCACAACATCTGATCTGTAAGGTGCTATCCACCTTTGCTCTCAGCGGGAGCTGAGGAGGTACAGTTCTCCAGAGACCTGACACCCATAGAGGATATTATGGAAGTCAAGTAACTGCCCCGCGATAGTGGGGCTCATCCAATAAGGAATGGATTGTTTAACACCGACAAAGTGGAGTGAGTAACCAGCTATCAGAGACATTTTTGACATAGAGCCATAAAGTGGGAAGCAGCATGCCATTTTAGCAGGCATTAATGCAGCAGGCAGACTGCTCTAATGATCTATAGATAAAGCAGAAAAAAATGTCTTCCTGGCTCAAGTGAATTATTGTTGCCATTAAAGATGATAGCATGACATGGGAGGAAAGGTAGTGCTACTTTAAAATGGAGTATTCCTCCCTCACACTCATCATTAACTCCAGCTAGAAATTGGAGTAGCACAAACTCAACCTTCTTTTGTCCAGGTTTGACATTACACAAAAGGAAAAGATAACTTTTTTACCTGGAAAGAAAAGCCCTGTAGTTGTTCTTTTCCTGAAACCAGATTCAAATAAGGAAACTTTCATACAAGTATCTACCTATATTTTATCTGCATTCTAGTAGAAATTGTGGTTCCATTGTGTTGGGAACAGCACAATGAAAACTTTTTATAATTTATTCCTCTTTAGCAATCAAATGGATGGCTGTTTGTTTTCTTGTTTTGCCTTCAAAATTCCTCTTTTGAGTCATGTCATTTCAGTTGAAATAAAGAATTTAATAATACCATCATAGTTTAGGCAGGAATGTCATGAGGTATCTAGTGTAGTCTCCTGAAGAAAGAATGAGGAAAAAAAAGCAATGTCATCCACTGGATCAGACCAGGTTACTCTGGGTATATCCAGCTGAGTCTTGAAAACACTCAAGAATGGATCCTGTTCGATCTCTTTGGAAACAGGTTTCTACCACATGACTGCCTGTGGCCAGTGGGGTCATTTTCAGTGGTTTTTATTTTTGACTATGAGTTAGGAGATAGGAGCGATCTCTTTGACTTCCCTATTGCTAAGCAAAGGGATAAGATTGTAACAAGAAAATAGTTTTATAACACTAAGGATGAGGTTGAAGCAAGCTTGATCATACCTGGCTGAGAGAAGACTGAGCTGAGTTGTTAGCACTGTAAAATCTACCAAACATTTTATTTTATCTCTACTCCAAGCCTTTCTACCCTCCTGTGTTTCTTCTACCCTTAGTCTTTTCTAAAGAACATGTTTGCATTTTAGAAATAGCAAGGGGGAAGGTGGGCTTGGTGGGTTTCGGATACATGGATAATCTATTCAAAGTTACTCTCAGGATTTTCCATTCACTTAGATTTGGTTTTCATACTCATAGTTGTAGGCCAGAAGAACACACAAAGGGCAGACTGTTTTTTCCATTTAATGGATAGACACTCACTTCAGTACTTAAAAAATTTAAATAATAAACCTATTCCTATCTCCAGAGGTGCTCTGAGGGTGCCACTACCAGATGTTCTGGGTGCCAGCAGATGTAACTCTAGGCACCAGCTCATGTCCTCTGCTATTTACATTCTCCTGTTTCATTGCTTCACATGGTCGTTGAGGTTTCTGCCTGGTATAGGACATCTGTGTTGCTTGTCTAGTTTGAAAAAAATCTGTTTTCCCAGTATTTGTATGTATAAATTTCTCTTTTAATTATAATTAAATGCAGAAATCATGCAGTGTTGTATTTAAATGGATCAAAACTCATGGTCTTGGACTGGGTATTTAAGACTGTTAAAATACCCCAATCATTTTCATGTTTGTGTCCCTAAAATTTAATTTTATAATTCAAAAGGCTATGGATTTTCTTAATTTGAAAAATATGGATGAAAAGAGTAATTCCCTTGTCTTAGGCCTGCTTTCTTAACCTAGAGATCAGTTCAGTAAATCACACGAAGTGCCCCTCAGCACTTTTCCAACATTTTACAGTGCTTCATTACTGCAGATAAATGTAGTTATAGTTCACATAATATGAACACAGAATTCTTGTGCAGGTACTTAATTGAAGCGGATAAATTTTTACGCAGCAGTACTTTGTTCCTCCTAAATCTTTAGTAGTCTGTGGGTAATAATATAAGTGGTAGTAGTGCTAGGTGAACTTTTTTAATGAAAAGAAAAAATACTACACTTTGTTTTGTGTTTTCACTCTCTGACAACAAATGAAATGAAGGAGGCTTGTATTCCAAGGAATTATAAAGGGCTAAAAAAACATAGATCTCCATAAAGAAACAACATTTGTAAGTTTTATGGTTAAATCAGCCATTGCTTTGCTGACCAATAAAATGGAAAATGTGTGCTTTTATAGGTTTATAAAAAAGGCAAACTCCAGTTGCATGAAAAATAACTTTCACCGATTGAGTACAGGTGGTGACTTGTTTAAACTCTGAAGATGTAAAGGCTTAGTATGCATGACTGAAAAAGGGAACATGGCACAATAAAAAGTCTTCCTTTCTTTACTCATCAATCCTTTGGGTATTCCATGTCAAATAAATGTTACAACAATTTACAGTAAAAGTATACAGTGGAAGTGCCAACGTTAACACTTCTTAGGATTGGACAAGGTCCAAATTTTTCACACCAATATTTAATGTGAAGTAAAATGTCTTTTCCATTGGAAGTGTCAGCTGTAACATGCTTTCCTATATTTGGCAACATGCTCATGTGAAGTATAAAGTCAAAGGCACATGATGTTCCTTTTATTTCAACTATGATAAATTGTGTTCATTTGTTTAAGTGCAAGTGGCAGTTTTAGTGTTCCTACTATAAATTTTGGTTAGCTTCTATTGACATGCTGTATTAAACTTAAGAAAAACAAATTACACTTCACCCATTTTAATTGACTAAATGTGTCAAAAACACAATAAGTATAACACGAAGGGTCAGAGTCTCAGACTTCACCATAATGGGTGTCATGGCAAGGATCCAGCTTTTTGTGCATTTCATTTTTCATAAAGTTTTAGTATGAGGCATACGTTTAACATTCACTTCCACTTCAGATTTGTAGCTTAAGAAAAAAAATCTCATGTTCGGTTCCCATTGCTCTCACTGGTAATGTTAAATTTTTTTTTTCCTTTTTTTTTTTAAGGTGATAGTACTGATGAATATAGATGAACCGTTATAAACAAAAGATTTCAAAACTGACTTTGGTATTTGAAGGAATGAATTAATGATTTATGAAGTATAAATGGATTTGTGTCAAAACCCATGGTTGAGACCATGGTTAGGAATCCCTGACACTAGTTTTCTAAATAGACAAGTGTGGTTGAGTGCCAGATGAAACTTGGCATGCCCTGTTCCCAAAGGATTTGAATGGAGCCTGCCACTTTTAATGCATGCATTTCATGCTAGAGAGCCAATATCTATTTTTGTCTTCTGGAAGTCTTTACCTGTTTTCTGGATTTTAACAATTGAAAATTAAGGAAAACCTCCAATAGACTGCATGAGTTTTGGCAGAATGCCCCTAGGCACTGGAATACCTTCATGGAATTTAAGCCCTTTGAATGTCTCAGTGTGGAGTCATTCTTATGAATTGTGAACGAAGGATCAGCACTTGTTGCAAGTGCCAGAATGCTGTTTTCTTTTGCTCTCATTGATGCATAAACCCACTGGAAGAGTTTTGTTCTCAGTCTGAATCTCTGCCTGGTTAGTTGTAGCAAGGTGGAATGGTCAGGGAGCATGTAGGCTCAGACTGCATGCAGGACTTTCAGCAAGGTTTAGCAGCTTCCTTGGGTTTCCAGCAAATCCTTTCAGCTATGTTCATCTTCTGGTGAACAGCATGAAGAGGATGTCATGTGCTGCCAGGTATTGACAGGCAGAACAACAGCATCTTACTGTTCTGTGCATTTACATCTGGTGAACTCCTGACCTGTCTATGCAAGCCTTTTCCTGCTGCTGCTCTCTCTCTGTTGTGTGGCTGGTGGTGTAAAGACATTCCTCTGACCTGGGCAGCAGCAGGGCCTGTCTCTAATGCCAGTGGCAAAAAAAGGTGGGTAGAGATACACATTGGCATTGTCTGAAAATAAGAAGCAAAATTTTCATCTGCAATGGGTGCTTTTTAGCCTTCAGTGTTTTCTACCTTCTGGAAATTTGATAGGATGTATGAACTCCATAATTGTTAAGGAAGAATTAAGAGGTACCAGAGGAGCTGGGAATTATTTGGAGGCAGTTTATTTCTATTTTCCTAAATAAAGGGAAACAGCTGGTACTAGATCTCTCATCCTGAGGGTGGTGCTGGTCTTAGTCTGTGGAGCAGGAGTGAGAAGGAGCACAGGGCTGCCAGCCTGACTGCTGCCAGTGTGGCTGCACACTTATGCACAGAGAGCAAGGCACTGGGAAAGTGTCCAGGAGTAACCTGAGCCTCTGCCTGTGCTAGAAACTCAAGCCCAAAACCTCCTAGAAGGAGTCCAATGAGGCAACTTGGCCTTATCTCTCTGAAAAAGTGATTCATTCTCATATTTGCAGCCTTCTGCACTTCTGCTGACCAACATTCCTTCAGCCAGCTTTGCAGTTGTACCCTGTTGTAGGCACTTCCTCAGTAAGTCAGCTCCTAACATGCAGCATGTAGAACATTTCTTTATTTTTGAATTTTTGATGGGAAAGATTATTCTTTTATTCCATCCAACTAGAAAGTGTTAACGTGGGTATCTTTTGTTTGAAGGTAAATTTTATTTGCTTTTGGGGGTTTTATGATCCTGTCACAACTTAACTCATTTCATAAAGGTATTTTTAGCTACCAGAAAAGGCTATGCATTCCTCGAGACTGAAAATACATCAGCTGGGTTCATATATATACACTATCCCAAAGGGAACTTAAAACTTTCTTCATGAGAGACTGGACGACAAAAGCCCTCAAAAGTTATAGTTCAGGAGGTAGAAAACCTAACTAACTCCATGAATATTGTCAACAGAACAGGCAGTGCTGTCTATAGCTCCATTTTCACACCACTTTTACTGTAAAATCACAGAATATTCTGTTTTTGGTATGATCTTGCAAAGCTAACCAGAATTCTTCTCTGTTGCTGGTTTGTTTTGTTTATTTTTCACCTCTGGTGGAATACACCTATGTAGAGAGTTAGCTCTTTAAAAAAAATAAGAAGAGAAAAAGGAAAAAAAAACCCAAACAAGAAAAACAAAGAAAAAAAGAAAAAAGAAAGAAAGAAAGAAAAAAAGTTTATTGAAAAGCTTTCCTATAACCAACTAATGCAGCCTTAAAATTTGGAAAAGAAAAATATTGCATCTGCTTCTCAGAAAGTGGCTTTTACTGAGTTTCTAATGATATGCCTAAACTTGGCCAAACCAAGCACATTCAACACCTTCCACTTCAGCAACAGCATCAAAGAAACTCTATCTGCTGGGACCCCCCCTTAGAGTTTAGCAGTTAATTTGCTGAGTATTTCGTTGGAGCTGAGTATGCTGCAGGCCAGAGCTGGCAGGTTGACAGTTTCCCCTGGAACTGCAAAATCTGGCTGTTGTGGGACAATGTGAGTACAGGGACTGGAAGCAGAGACTACTTCACTAGTTTTCTTTCATATTTAGGCAGTATAAAGAAAAAAGAAGAAACTCACTGCCATGAAAATTAGAACCCATCTGGGTGTAATAGACTGCAAAGGTACAGAGGACAGGACTGGGAGCTGATACCATAAAGAAAACCTTTGTTTTTACAGTATAATTAAAATTATTCAATAATGCATAAATGAAAAAAAGGCCAAAAAAATTTGTACAGGGCAATTGAATTGTGATGATTCCTCTCTTCCGGTGCTTCGCTTTCCCTGAATTGTTAATTTGAAGTTTCTTGTGTATATGTTTTATATTTTACTTTTTAAATGGATGTGTACAAATAGAATTTGTCATTTATTGCTATAAGAAGATACAGTATTATTATTATACTGTCACACAATTATAATATCACAATAAATAATGTGGCAATTGAGCTTTTAACAGGTATAGGATCCACGAGCTGCAGCAGATGTTCATAAATTTGACCAGAAGATTTCTATATATACCAGAATTGTATCAGAAAGACACAATTACCTGAAAGATCATTCTCATATTATGGTAGGAAAGCAATAAGTAAAATAAGCAATTATTTCTTTCAAAAGCAGCTGTTGAAGGATATTTGTCTCATATGGTGCTTTGCAGAAAATTTACTATATTTCTGCTTCTCAAATTTGAAAATAGTACATATATCTAATTTTGATAGCAATGGTTTTTTATTATCTTGACCTTTGAAAATCTTGGCCTAGGACTATAAATGGGATATCTTAAATGCCTTGAATATATCTTAATATTATTGAAAATCTTTAGAATACAGTTTAATTTTTCATTGGATGGCTAGTTACCAATTTCGAGGAGACTTGATATATATAGAACTATTTCCTTTGGAACAGTCCTGGCTTTATGGCACTCTTAGTGCCAACACTACACTGCAGGAGTCTCACCCTCCAATGAAGCACAATACTGCAAGAAATTGCATTATCAGACTACAGCAACCAATTTCCAGGGAGACAAACGAGTTCACACACAATCCAACCCTTACAGAGAAACACTGGAGCCTCAAAATCCTCAAAAATTATATTGACCAGAGTAAAAGAAGCATGACAAATAGTCAGTGCCTCTGGAGCCCTCTCTGACACTGATAATACAGATTTCCACATTTTTCCTTCACCTCAAGGTTAAAGGCAAAACCCATCTGGATCTGTCAATTTTCTGCTGTGTTTAATATAGTGCCACCACTACAAATTCCTTGAAAATAATCTGCATTGTGATCCGGGTGTTTCTGAGGGGTGTGTCTCTTGAGTTTTCTCCAAGAGATACAGTGAGAAAAATTCCACTGTACTTAACTGCTACTTATCAAGGCTGTGAATCCATATCTTACATACTCCTCTTGTAATTCTCTGCATTGTCTGTTACAGCACCGTGTTTTCTTGTTATTTAATAAATAATGTCAATCAGCCTTGACACTTTTTACAGTGTTCCATAAGTGCTCCAAAGCTTTTTTATCACAGGAAGGCAAGTTTTTGCTAGTTCCTCAGTTCCTCATACAATTATCAACTGGTTTCCACAGAATGATTCATCCTACAGCATTTTTTTCTACATACAGTCTAAAAGAAGATCTAAAATGCCCTCACTCACTCACACTTACATACAAACACTGCTATATATGTAATTGAGAAGAAGCATCTTCATACACATTTTGTGTGAATATAGAAATTATTTCTTATGTTATTAGTCTGTTCTTTGCTTTAGATCTTATTATGGGTCGAGAGCTCACATTAACACCTGCTATAACAATGCAATGTACATACTTCTTTTCCCGACAATAAAATTTAATTATAAACTGTAGTCCCCAGAAAATAAACAACTTTTCATTAATCTAGAAAATACTCTGCCAAGTAACTGGTAGAAAATTCCATAGATTTCTTATAGTCAAATGTAGTAACTGGAGATTTGTACAGCATTCTTCTGTCAGACCAAGAGTGTGTGTGAATTTCAGTATAGATTTTCTTTTCTCCTTTTATACATGAAATCAAAAGGCATCCTTACCTTTTAAATAAACTCTGTGTATAAACACTGGATAAACTATACAAAAAATGATTTTTTCCTTCCTAATATCTGCATAAAACAGTTTAAAACTTTGAAATATTAGTAACCATTGTGTTAGTAGAGTAAGTGTCACAAAAATACTAAAAACTAACTAGATGACAATGTTATCAAAGAGGCATGTAGGAAGAAATACAAAAATTTGTTCAACAACAAACTTTGAAGTAAGTAAATGGAAATTGCATATGGCATCACTGCACAACAGAAACATCTACACTCCCCCTGTGTGCCTGAAAGATGTAATCCACATATCTATTTAAAATTGTTGATACACTGAGGAATTTGGACAGGGAAATGCAAGAATGCTGCTTATGGCAGTATGGGCTCTAGCCCCTTTGGAAATGTGTCAATAAAATATTATTGCAATGCACCTGTGTGGACTTAACTGGATGTGCCTGAGATTTAGCAGGGATTTAGCAAGTAGAGAGAAAGAGGCTACTCCAGATCTGTGAACTTCCCCATTTCTGGGAGACCTGTTTTTCCAACAAGCTTATACCACTAAAAACCTAGACACAGATCAACAGGAATGCATGATCTTTATTCATGCAAATAGTTATCCTACAGTGGGATCCACTTCAAGATTTTTGAGGTATTAGAGGCTTTCATTAGTATTTATATTAAATTGTTAAGTGGTTTATTATAGAAATAAGACTCAAGTTCTTTCGTATTTTGTGTGTTATTTTATTATTAATTTATACTGTTGTTGCTGGCAGTGCTGAACATCATGGATAATTCTTTCTCCAAAGAATTAACTAGAAGGAGCTGAAAATATTTTCCTCTTGGAACATTTACCATATCAGGGAAATTAATTATTTATGACTGAAAGCAGGCCAGGGTGAACTTAACAGGTTTGATAAGCTGTGAATATAGGAGAGCTGTAGGTGTGCCTAACTCACAGGTGTGCCTTGTGGCAATGTATACAGCAGATAGCTCCCACAAAATTGCCTGGAAAGTGATCCTCAGAATCTGCAGGCTGGAAGCATTGACACGGATGGGGGACCCATAAGTTAGTCTCAGATATCCAGGAGATTCAGCAAGATATGGTTTTCAAGCCATCCAACTGCAGTTGCTTTGCCCTAAGAAGAATGATATAGTTTAATAGGGCAATGTATAAGGACACAAAAGCCTACACATTTGGGTATAGATGTGGGCATAGAGAACTGGGCATCACAAATGCCTGTGGGAATGCTTTGGTGGAAATCTGTGTTCAAGCAGTTCATTTGTTCACATATAGTGGTCATTTGCTCACAATTTTCATATGTTCAACAGCCCAGTTGAATTATTGAGCCTTTTTTTTTTTTTTTCTTTTTTTTTTAGTGTACCAGATGTCTAGAAGGTACAAAGAAACAGACAAACTCTTCTTCAATTAAATAAAATTTTTAGACTAAAAAGAAGGATTTTTCCACCAAGTAAAATAGTATGATAACCCAGTTTACAGTAAATATGGTGACATGGACTAGATTTCAGGTCTGCAGGTTCTTTATCTCAAAGCTATCAAGGACCTGAAAGCTTTTTGACAAAGCCTGGCATAGTGCCACAAAATTTCAGTTTTGATAAATTGCTGTCTTTCTAGTAAAACAAGGTTACATTGAAACATTCCTGACTCACTAGATTCATCTAAACAGATGCTGACAATATGGTTCAAACATACGGGTTATGGAGGAAGACAGGGCAAATTTCAATTTGTATTTGGACTCTAATCCCACACTAAGAAACGTGTAGCCTCCCTCCTGAGCCCTGGTGAAGCCTTGATGTGGGATGTGGGTCATGGCAATGGTCACTTACGATTGAAATTCTTCCCCGAAGAAATTTGTAGCGGCCCTGGTGTAATTCTGCCATCACATCCTCACCCTGGAGCGTGAGTGAGGGCGTTCTGAGTGTGCCTTGTACCATATCTGCCCTGGCCACAGGCAGGACAGAGTATCTGGCAAAGTTGCAGGCCAGATGTATGGCTCTTCAGCTTCCCTTTTGGGATATCTGGCAGGGCCTCAGTGATGTAACAGTGTACTGCTGTCTAAACCTTCATGCACATGACAAACCAAGACTAATGGTTTCCTTTAAATCTGGGGCTGAATACCATTGCTGGCTTTGAAAATTCTGAGAAATATAATTTCACTTTAGATCACTATAAATTTATAACCTGTTGTACAGTGAAGGAGTAATCTCATGGGAAATAAGCATAAACCTATTATATTTTCATTAACAATCTGTTTTCACCATTGACTTAATCCACATTTACTGTTGTGGAATTTGATTATGCATTATAAAGCACCGTAAAACAAAATTAGGTATGTATCAAAACATCCATTTTCCTGGTCATGTTGAATTACTCATTTCCTTTGTTTAAAATCTTGGGTCCTTTGTATCTAACTCAAACAGAGAGTCTGTGTTTACTATCATCCACCTGAAAAGCAACATAGCAACTTTTGTTTTCTTTTTTTTTTTTTTTAATTTTAATTAATATCTCTTTTCTATGAGGAAAGAAAATAGAAGAAAAGGGAAATGAAAGGAAAAGGGAAATGAATATTTAAATAAATTTAGCATATTATCCAGATTTGGAAGGGTTTTTCTTATATTCAGCACCTTTCTTTTTATTTGATTGGGTTATAGTTAAATATGAAGACTCCCGTCCTAAGCTCAAATTTACAAAACACACCAAAAAAATCCTGACCTATGCAGTGTAACCCAGTTCCTTGAGCCTGTCTCAGAGGTGTGGAATGATCAGGGGTTTGGGTAGAGGCAGTTAGGAAGGCTTTAAATTTGGCATGCATGCAGTTTTGGAATAAACCCATATTTTAAAGTATGATGTGGATTTTTATGTCCCTGTTGCTTGGATGGTTGTTCTGGAGTCTGGAATTCCTTAGTGTCACACAGTTATAGCTTCTGTGTTTTGTGAATTAGAGAAAATAGTCTGCAGAAATGTCAGACTACTTTTTATGTACTTCATTGCCTAGTGGTCAAATAGTTTATCTGCATTTAAAAATTATTTAAAAATAATTATTACATCTTGTAAACCATTAACACAGGAAGTCAGCTACTTAAAAATGAGCTCATTGATCAGCATAAATTAAATTAAATATGTTATGTCTCACATAGTCCTCAGATAGTTGGCTGGTATTTCATAGCAGCAAAGGACTGTCAAGAATTTAATGTTAGCATTATAGTTTTGCAAAAGGCATTTCAGGGTGGTTAGCAGCACCAATTTTATAACAAAAATCAAATCTGATGGTCTTTATTTTTAAAAAGTTGCTGAAGAGTCTGTACAACATAGAATGATGTGATGGTACAGAGTATTTTGCATGCACCAATGTACCAGGAAAGAAATATGGGAAAAGGGAGTATAATTGCAAGGAAGGGCTTTTATGCTTGAAAAGAATTGTACTTTCTTTGTGACTGTTCAAAATGGATATAAAAAGATAGAAAAAAAAAAAAAGCAAAATGCCAGAAAATGTTCTATTTAGCAGCTTGCTTTTACCTACTTTGATAATAACATAATGTTCAAGCACAGAGGAAAAAAGGGGAAAGGTCTTGGAAGTTATATTGATAAACTATGTGCGGATCCCACAGCTGGCATAAAATATCTTGTTTGGGCTGTAAAAATATATTAGTATGTCATGTTATCTTCATAAATTCTTCCAACACATAAGGTGGGTAGTGTCCCCTGAATCCCAGGGCTCATTACCATTCCTGCCCGCCCTTGCCATCCATCAGCCCCTTTGTCACGCCGAGCCGGGGCCGCAGCACTACCCTTCTGGAGGGGCAGATACTGGGTGAGTTATTAGCTGTGGCAGACAGCCCTGCTCCCAAACACTCCTGAGAAGGTTCTTCACTTCGGCAAGCAACAATTACGATGGCATTCCCAACCTGGGGAATGCCAGAAAGTTCTGAATAGAGCCTGTGGTTTTCAGTTTTCCCTTTACAATGACTCTGGTTAGACATTAATCATGATTTCCAGAGCTTTCCAAAGTTCACCAAAGAAGTTCAAGTATTTAGGACATTCACAGGTATTTGTATTCCACTAAAGCAATCCAATGTACATGTTATTCTTGTTTGTAAGAAAGCTATAAATCCTATTTCTGTGTGAAAAGTTATAATCTGAAACCCCAAGCAACTGAGAATTTGTGTCTCCAGCTCAACGTGAGACAGGACGGAAACCTGTAAATTAACACATTAATTATATTGCTTTTTACAGTTGTACGAGCTTAGAAGCAACAGACCATTTCCCTTTTCATCTTCTTTTTAAATTTTGTTTCTCAAATTTACAAATTTAAAAATAGCTCTATTTAAGAGGACTGTCTGTTTGTTCTAATGTTTATTATCTGTTTGCTCTAATGATAAGCATTTGCTTTATTTAAAGTAAATTTATTTAAAGTATTTGAAGTATTACTTTTTCTTACTATTTGAAGGCAGGGGCAATGGAACACTTTTCCAGTGTAATAGCTAATATTAGATTAAAAATTAATTAGATATTTTTAAAAATTGATGTTGATTGATTATGATAAATGTAGCCTGAGTGGTCTAGGTATGTGACTATCTTATTTTTGAATTACTTAGGAGGTAAATCAGTTTTAGCAGGAAATTAACTAACTTTGGCTTGCAATAATGTTAAGATTTAAACCCCCTATTTTTTTGTTTAGGATTTCACTGATCTGGTATGATGAAGTGACATTTGCTTTTAGTCAAATCAGCTTTGCTGTTTGT
Organism: Erithacus rubecula; assembly: GCF_903797595.1. Classification (NCBI taxonomy): domain Eukaryota; kingdom Metazoa; phylum Chordata; class Aves; order Passeriformes; family Muscicapidae; genus Erithacus; species Erithacus rubecula. The sequence goes on along the minus strand of NC_136687.1, from coordinate 34,149,310 downwards.
TTCACTGAAGCACTAAATCTTGTAGAACTAACACTGGTGACAACTTTTCGTTTTCTGTTTAATTCACCACACATTGTCAACAGCAGGATGAAGACTTGAAGCAGGAGCACCACAGAGGAATTTTTGGTTAAAATATCTTTGCTTTCATAGTTTCAGAGAAGTGCTTAAATTATGTAGAATTCTTATGTTCTGTTCTTATAAATGAAGTTTTTATTTAAACTACTTTAATTGGCCTGCTGTTTAGATTATCAGTATAGGATATATATCTGGATGGCAAAATACCCAAGAAATGCTATGATAAAATTAAGAATAGCAGTTTAAAAAGAAAGCATGAGTCAGTTTATGAGATTGTATCCTAAAAGGCATTCCCTCTGATAGTAAAGGAAATTTCCTCATCAACTTTGATACATAACTCTCAGTAGAGCACATATAAATATTGGTCATTTTCAAAGCACATCATACATCACACAACTGCAGTTTTCATATCCATTTTTTACATATTTCAGTTCTAATTTAGTCTCCTTTCATTTCCAAACAAAGACTAAAGAAATACCTACATTTGAAACTGTTTCCCACATATCATTCTCCTGAGCTATGAAGTTTGAGAGTAGAAAGGAGCAGAAATTAATTCAGATGTCCATGAAAAATACTTTCCATTGTACAAAAACCGAGGAAAGCCACACAGTGATGCTTTCACTTAATATTTTAAGTGAAATTAAGAATTTATTGCATGAAAACACCATGATACACCTGGAAAAATGCTATTCCACTTTTGTCTCATAACCCAATGTGGGTGTTCTAATTTTGCCCTCCAGTGGTTTTCTTGCTTTTTCCAGTAAGTGCCATGGGCAGTCTGCTGCACTTGACTCTCTCTGCCTTGGTGACAAGCAGTTTTGGAGAGAATACAAAGTATTTTATATATATAGATAAATATATATATATATAATATGTACATATTCCTACTCTTGTCCTGGCAGTGGTGACATGACAAGTCTTAATGTCAGCCTCCCTACGGATTCTGCAGCCTGGGCTACAGGTAATTCCTCCCACAGAATTTACATAACTCCCTGCATTGTGATGGTCTAAATCTTTAGTGATAACTGGTATTTCTAGATCTCAAACACTCTAGATAGCAGATATTATGGGCTCTTGCTTCTTAGGAGGCAATTTTTCAATCACACTAATTTTCTTAACCATAGTAATTATTATATATTATTTAATTTTTTTTCCCCTGTTACTTTTTTTTCCCACCAAATTACTTTACCATGACCTACAAAATCTCTCTTGGAAAATATCTCTTCCAAAGCTAGACTCTCTAATCACACTGGAAGGAAACAAATCTTTCTCACTCTCTTCATATTGGATTATGTCAAAGATTAGCTTCGATTTAAGCAACGTTGTACGAAGTTTTGCAAAGGATTTTCTTTTTAAACTACAACCATATGTTTTTCTCCATTGAAACAGCTTACATATTGAGTATATGAGATTGATTGATGATATTTGCTCCAGTCATTTCACTAGTCATTTATTCATTTAAGGTTAGGTTAAGGATGTTTATTAAATGATTAGCAAAGCAACTCATTGATCATTGTTCCCTGTTTCTGTCTAGCAGCAACTGAGGAGTAACAAGGTTAAACAAAAAAGATAGTATTTTTTAAATAACATGAATGCACAGGAATATTAATTATTGTTCTGCAACTTCTTTATAGTAAATACTTATACATTACAGTTTCCCCTATGAAAAGATCCCAAACAAGGCTGCAGAATGAACAGTGACCAGACCAGCAGCAGCCTAATCCCATGCCTCCCTCTTTCCTCTGTTTCCCACTCACCAAAAAAGATCGTAGTAAATATCACTCTAGTTTTCAGTTTTCTTCATCAGCACACATGAATATTTAAAGCTGCCCTCTTTCTATATAATTTGAGGAAATGGATCCAAGGTGCTGAAGAGGCCACCTTGCCTTTCAAGGCTGCAGCCTCTCCCTTGATGCTCTTCCCTCTCAGTTCTTCAGCAATTGAGCTTTCTCTGTCCTTTGTGATGTTTTCAATAGAGTGGAGCTTGGTCTTTCCTGGCAGACTGCCTGAGACAACAAAATTCCTTTTTCCAGGAAGGAAGAGCAACATGGGTAGTCATTATTTTCAGTTCATATGTAGATATTGCTTTCTCTGATCCTGGTCTTCCACAAAGCAAAAGGAATTGAGAAAAGGGGAAGGAAAGGGAAGGGAAGGGAAGGGAAGGGAAGGGAAGGGAAGGGAAGGGAAGGGAAGGGAAGGGAAGGGAAGGGAAGGGAAGGGAAGGGAAGGGAAGGGAAGGGAAGGGAAGGGAAGGGAAGGGAAGGGAAGGGAAGGGAAGGGAAGGGAAGGGAAGGGAAGGGAAGGGAAGGGAAAAACCAAGAAGTAAAAATAAATCCTCTAAGGAGAATGAAGACTTTATAATGTCTTCAACCATCCTATGTATATGTTCTCTGAAACAGGTCAGGGGTAATTCCTGAGTAAGGCTCGGGAAGTAAAAAGGGGAGGGAGCAGACTGGCACAGGGAATGTCTGTATGGCTGAATGATGGGGGATGAGGAGAAAAGACTGAGTTTTGATCACACCAATGGGTTATGGTTTCAGGACTCTGTCTCCATCTCAAGTCTTCATGAAGCTCACTGCAATGGCTGGTTCTAAGTCCACAATGTTATAGCTACATTTCTAAACATGAGGCTTTATGCACTTATAGACCAATCAACCTGACTTCCATTTCCTGAAAATACCAGACTCAATAATGTCTGTAAGCAGAAATAAAAGTACAGGATTATAAGAAGCAACTTGTAAGGATTTATCAAGAATAAATACTGTCAAGAGATATTAATCTGATTCTTTCTGCTAATGGAATCGAATAGGAATGAGCAGTAGATATTATACAGATTTATGAGAGTGTAGATTTTGGCATGGTCTCAAGGGGTGTTCTAAAAGCAGAGAAACATGAAGGAGCTGAAGCTGTTGTCAGGTGAGTGAACTAGTGTGTGAAAAAGTTTGAGAGCCAGGGACCAGTTTTGAATCTACCTTGTCCAGGGTTTTGGGTGGCTTCAGAGTGGTTGTAGGCTGACCTAGGCAAAGAGTTAGCAAAGTTCCATTCTATTAGAAGGTGTTAGAAGGCAATGGTAAAACCAACTTGAGACAGGCCATGCTCCTTGTAAGTAACTGTGGATTGAATTTGATAGGACTACCAAACAACTTGCCTTTCAGAGTGTTTCAAGGACTTTTAGAATAAATAGAGGAATCTTTGCATAGTGTCCATGTGGGTATATTTGGGGAAGTTCAAAGTTGGCACATGGGGCTGCTGGGTGGGACCAGCAGGAGAGGCAGGTAGCCATCAACTGTGTATTTATGGTCTAAAGCTCAGCCTCTGCAGAGGGCAGACTTTCATAGAACAGGCCTCAAATATTAGGGAAACACTATTATAATGGGATTTTTTTGCTTTATTTTCACAAGTATCTTATCCACCTCATAACTGTATTTGTGTGAAAAACTGTGTAAAGAGCATATACAGTCCCTATAAACATGAAGACCAGATTAATTTGCACCAGAGGAATCCTGCATTTATTTTCAGAATAAATAGAAATTTTTATAAATGATATTTGGACTCTAAATTGTTTCATATAGGAGAAGCTCTCACCAACGAAAATAAATTTGAGGGAAAAATTATTTATACATGTCTATTCAAAATTGTTTAATATATGCTTATTCATGTAGAAGCCATGTTGATAGTTAACACATGTAAATAATGCTGAAAAAGGAAAGAACAGTCCAGTGAAGAACTGCCAAATATTTTAGCCTATCTGCTCCAAAAGAGCAAACGTAGCTGCTGTATTTGCATACATAATAATATACATTTTGATGTTTTGAAAAACTCATTTACAGTATTTCTAAAATGTGGAATTTTGTCATCAGAAAGAAAAGCAAGCTATAGCAGCTTCCAGTGCACTGGAGTATACAAATTTTACATTTTAAGTTACTACTAATAAGTAGTTTGTTAGTTTATTGAGGAGTGTTTAAAGATAGAGGAAATGAATAAGCATGAAGTACAGCTGGTATATTAAAAGGGAACTTATATGACAACTGCCAAATACCCTGAAGCAAAGAGGTTTAATAAAACAAATAGAAAAAGCACCAGGATGCTTTCTTTATTGCAGCACTACTAAAGTGTAATAAGGAAATCAAACACACAACAAACAAAGTAAACTAAAATTCTGATCCTACATTATTGAACTGTTAATAAATCCTACTGATGGTTCTCTGTTGAATGCAAATGGATCTGTGAGCAGTAAGTAACAAATATGAAAACTCATCTAAAATAGTTAGTGTAGATCCTGTTGAAGATAATGCCTTCCGGGAAGTAAACACTAAAATGATGGGGAAAAAAATCAAACTAATTTGATGGCCTATTTGATGCAGCTGCTGGGGAACCTAAGCAGCACACTAGACTTTGGGTTTACTGCTCTCTGGGGACTTCACCACTGCCAATAAACTGGGTGTGAATTCTGGGCGATGGCTTCTAATCAATCCAGCCCTGCTCCCTGCATCATTAAGGGCTTGACCCAGGTGAATGAAGCCTCCATGGCTGCCAGACCACACTAAATTAAAAAAGAAAATAAACTCCATGGGCCACAGGAGACCTGCAGCTACAGAAGCTTCTTGTGACTCCAAGAGCAATATTTCCCCTGGTGACCACAGAACGCTGGGTGGAGAATGAGCCAGCTTGGCTGCAGAGCCTGAATCTGTTCATTTGATTCCTGGGCTGTACCAGAACCACAGGCTTTTCAGAGTGCTACCATGGGTTTGCACTGAATGCAGCTAGAGCAAGCTAAGTCTCAGTGACATGGCTGTGGCTCATGTAGTCACACAATTTACAAGCAGCAGAGCTGAAAATAGAATTCACTAAGTCCTGCTTCCTGATCCCATCCTTCAATCAGTAAAATAAAGTGAAAAAAGACTTCTCCCTGTAGATACTGGCCAAATCCATTTGTGCTTTCTTATAACTCCATTGTTCCATAGTGTCAGGAAATCTTATAATCTGTGGGCACATGGGTAGTTTATAAATTTAAAAATTTGCTTGACATTCAATCCTTTCCAGGATTTGAACTTAATTCAAGCGTGTTTCCAAGAATGTCTTTGCCTGAAACTTTTACAGAAGGCTCACACCTACAGTTTTGGCTATTAAAGATACATTTCTGTGTTAAACAAAGTTGTCGTCCCCATTAAAATTGACAGCCAGGTCCATATGTTCCATAAAAAAATGGAAAGGGTCATTGTGAACAATGATGCAATGGATCCCAAAGTTCTCATAACCCTTTGGAGTGTGCTTTCATAGTAAATTCACAGGAACCTTTCAAAGAATACTGCTTTGCAGTTCAGTCTTACCTCTCACTTATACAGAGCAGAAAACCTAGCCAAACCTAAATATTCACCACATTTTCTTATACAGGATTCAAAATATGTGCAATGGATTGCTTGCCACTTTGAGAAGGCAGAAAACAACTTTTCTGTCAGGTTGAGTCAGGAGTTTACATTCAGTTTAATCCAGTATTCCTTGATGGTCCATGTAGTGTCTGCCCTCTGCCTTCTACCTTACTGTTTCTCCTTTCCTCAGCAGCTAAGCTCAAATTCTCCCTCATTCTCATTCAGTGTGGAAGATCATCCAATGCTGTTAATAGAGATTTTGAGAAAAGGTTGGAGCATTTTTTATTTGTAAGGAAAACTAAGTGCTGTCAATCCAATTTAGTAATCTCTGATTCCTGCCCTCCTTTTGCTCAGACATTATGCAACCATGGTAAATCGAGTAGTTGCAGTGTTATCTGTCTGGCTTTTCACACAGCTAGCAGTAGAACATGCCCAAGATTTCAATCATGGATATAGTGTGTGTACAGGCTGTTAGTTTGGAAATTATATTTCTTTTTTATTTGAAGATCTAGGATTCATTATATGGGGCATTGCTCTCATAGGTTCTGACAAAAAACATATGATGTTAGAAGAACATACTTGAGTAATTGGTGATAATAGCCTGCACTTTTCCAAATCAGAACAATAAGTACAGTGGTCAGTCTAAAGCTGACATCTCAGAAGTTCATTTAACCATGCACATATCTCATGTAATTAACACAGAACTTTAGCACTTTGGGTAACAATGCTTTTGCTATCTGTGCTGACAACTGAATATGTTGCACTTTTATCAGCTCTTGCACGCGAAAGCAGCATCCAGCAGCAGCTGCTGCAAGAAGTTATGTCCTTACTCTTCTGTAACATCTGAAAACACAAACTCCATGATGATACTAAAAGTATACACCAATAGAGTTCCAATACTTTATCTAAAAGGACAAACATGTTTTGTCAGGAATGCAAATCAAATTCTTTCCAGGTTGCCATGTGTAGTTGTATTTTTTTTCTGAGGGTTCATGGAGTTCTTTCTTGTGGTTAGTGGTACCATTTTACTATGACTTCTCAATAGCCTATCACTCTTTTAATCAAATTTCTTCCAATGCAGCCTTTCCCTAGGCTTGGCTAAGCACAGAGAAGCTGCTTTTGAAGAACACTCTTTGTGCTGCTGCTATTCCAAGGCAGTCAGGTGCAGAATGTGGCTGCTGTCAGTGGCTGCTTCCACCACGCTCCCTGTTCTCTCAATGCCATTTCTCTTACACTGAAGACAGTGCTATGATCTCCTTCTGCTTCTCTACCTTTTCAGTAAGAGAGGTATGGATGATCCTTCTTCTCACCAATACAGGAAGAATGCAGCCTAGGCTTGTCGTAATCTTCTGCTATTGACCAAGAACAGAAGCTCCTTCAGGTTCTCTATCCCAGATCTACTCCCAGACTTCTGGATTAACTGCCATTTATTTATTGCCATGCATGACCTACTCTACATCTTAATTCAGTCCACTTGCTTTTTGTCATTGTTTTGCCATTTTTATTTGGTGGAGGATTTTTTTGATGATGATACCAAAACATTTGAGATAATTATGTTTTCTCAACTGCCAGTGATTAGTTTCCTTGTCTGTAACTTCTCAGCAGCTTTTCACACAAGAAAAGCTGCTAGAATGCCTACTCTCTTCTTCCAGGGGATTATCCTCCACCATCTTAGATAATCAGGAGCCTGTAGGAGTTCAGACATATTAAAAATTAGTGATTTACTGTAACCAATACTATGCAATCATAGCACTTTAGCAGCTAGCATGTTTCTTTTGTGTGTTAAATGTAACAAAGGCCTATTGTGTTCAATGTGGGAAAGCAAATAATTTTTAAAATGTGATTAATTGTGTAAGTATGGACCTTTTAAGTACATGTGGCAAGCCCTATGCTATGGGAATGGCACTTACTGCTCTCTCAGCATGAGTCTGATGAAGTAAACAAAAAGTTAAAATACAGCCGATAGTCTCCCTGGCATTCATTAACATAGCATAGAAAGCAGAAACTAGCCACATTTTATATAAAAAGACTTTAGAAATCTGTGTCTACTTACATTAACATTAGCCAATTGGTGGGTGCCAACTATGCACATAGCATGTTTTATTTATAGGTCTATATAGTAGTCAAAAACATTCTATCATGAAAATGTGTTATTCATTAATTCATATTTTGCCCAGCCTTACTTTACTTTTTGAACCCATCCAGGTGTTTTCTAAATGATGAGGGTAATTTAATACCAGACAGCATTCGCATTCACCCTATTTTTCAATTCTGTATAACTAAATATTCCTCCTAATTTTGTCTATTATTTACCTAATTAGCTCACATATACTGCAAACTAGATTTTCCTTGTGTTTTTATGACAGAATTCTACACAATGGTAAAAAATAAAGGTAGAATAAATAGTCTACTTACTGAACAGAGTATCTGACAACTGAACAGAGTATTTGACATTAACTTTTTCTCAAATAGCCTTTCTTTATATCAACAGCAATGGCAAAAATTGCAATAGATATATGCTTCTGGAGCCTAATATGTTTTAAAGTGTTCATTTAAAATGTTTAAAATGTTCATTTGAGCCTACTGTTCAAAAGCTTCATATGAGATCCAGCCACACATTGCAGAACATAGATCATATCAAATGACCTCAACAAATCCAGCAACATGCAATGTGTATATGTTTTCACTAAAAGAGCTTTATAGGTTTCCATGACTTAACCTATGAGGTCTAAAGGAGTTTAAGGAGGAAAAACAAAACCCTTTTCTTGTTGGTTCCTTTTATCTTAAATGGGAATGTGAGTTTGGCATAATCTAATTTTAATCATGAGGAAAAATTAAAACAAAGTTAAACCAGGAACAATATATCAGCAGTAAAATGCTGTCAATTATTGCTTGTCACCTACATCAGTCATACAGGTAGTTTATGAATAGCCATAAAGCAACTTCTTCCATTTGCAAGGCACACAGCCTTTGCCATTCAGTGATGTATGTAAATACTGGTGTCAAAGCTCCTTCTGAAACACGACCACTGGGGAGAGAGAGAGGAATCTCACTGACATTAGGACACACAATCCTTCAGCCTCTGAAGAAAAATAACAGTTAAGCCAGCAGTAAGTTTTTATAATTAGACTTGATAATAGAGAAAATGTCAACTTTCCGAATAATTTCTGCTGGCGAGCAGAGTGTTAAAATTTGCAAGCTTTTGTTAAACTCCTTGAAATATAAAACTACTTTTAAGCCTTCCAGGACAAGTCGATTTTTTTCCTATTAGATGTTTTTTTTCTTTAAATTTTTATTTGGATTTAATTTATTTTAATTTATTTTAGTTTTATTGTTTAGACTGATAACCATTATGTCACATCTTCTACGTTTCATTTCTGAGATATAGAGACTGAAAAACTATGTTTTACCTCTTCTGTGGAAACTATAAATTTTCAATCACTTAAAATAACCTTCCTGAGGTTCACAGCCCCAAATAAACATTTAGTGGAATAGGAAAAATGGAAATTCAGAGAATGCAACTAAGCATTTGGAAGGATAAACAAAACAAGTTCACTTCTGCAACACTGTCTAAAAACTTGAATGTTGTGTTTCACACTTCAGCTTTTAAAAGTCTCCAAGAATGGTATCACCTGTCTTGTTTCTTGAATGATTCTTGTGGCAAAATTATTTAAAATAAGCTAGGCTGATTGTAGCACTTTGTTTTTCCTCAGGACCTATGCGATTTAAAGGCTCATCTCCTCGCAAGTACCCAGCTGTAGCAGCAGTTGTTATAGTTACTCTGTTCCTTAGCTCTAAGTTTCTAGATGGGAAGCCTGCAGCTGCTCATGTATTTGGAAAAGACAAAATCAGGGTCATGCAAATCGGGGTCTACAAAGTGAGCCTAGGTTAAGTCTGAAGGACTATCCATCAGACTAGGGAGCAGCTGAAGAAAGCCAGGGAGTTTAGACAGAAGCATTGTCTTGGGTTAAAACTTCTTATTAGGAACTTTACCCCTGGCTTATCCACTGCCTGAAGTCTTGAATGAGGGTCCCCCTACTACTTCAGTGAAAACAAGACTCTCTTCAGCAGTGTTTCCCTATAAATAATAGTGGTTATAATCATTTGCCAAACACTCACTTTATGAGTCATGAAAAGCATTTGAGTGTAGCATGCAATTTAGGCAGAGATTAGGTTTACATGTCCGAAACAACCAACCTTAATCATTGCACATCCTACGTTTTCCTATTATTCATGTCTACACGGATCATAACCTTAGTCAGATTGAGCCTATCTCTGAAACAGTTTAGGATATCTGGAAGTCCCTTGAGAGCCCCAGTGTCTTACACACTGGCAGAGGAATCCCAAAACACTTTGTCAGCAGCAGCAGGCTTAGCACAAAGCAGAGCACCAGAGCCACTTTCACTAAGTAAAATAATTTCAGAAAGAGTAACCCTTCACTGTTTGCATGATTAGTGACTGTTAGTGATTAAAGCACTTTCCCAGGAAGAGGGAGGCTTGATTCCAGCTCCCTTGCCCAGCCCAAGACATCCAGACTTCCGTCTGTCAGGAGAAAAGGAAAGTCATGCCTGCAGAGTAAAAAAAAATTGCATATCCCTGGTGCAGAATTGTACCAAAGATGGAACAAATTAGAAAGAAAATGAAGAGCAAATACTTACCTGTTAGGACATATTACTGAAGTAGGAGCAACCTGATGACAGTGGTCCTTGTCTTTAAACAGTGTTATTGCTCAAGACAATTTTTTAAAGAGAAAAGAGACCTAAATGCTGCTGAGGCTATTGCTGTTCAGTGTCCCCAGTGTTCAGTCTAGTCAACAACTAACACTGAGAATATATCCAGATTTTGCATCAGTGTCTCCTCGTCAAGCAGGAAGGTCAAAACAATCTTTTTGCACAGAAAGAGGTGAGAAAAAGGTATTATGTTTCCTGTCTCTGGTTACATGCTATGTATAATTTCGAACCTGATACTCCAGGAGACATGAGCCTTGTATAATACATATACCTAGTCATTTTCTAAGAGTTGATTAATACAGAATTAGCAAGTGGGTGTCCTTCTAGATTCATATGTAATCATGGAGTTTTAGATCCAATCAAGGTTTGGTTTCCCCTACTGCCTGGAGATATCCTCTTGTGAAATCAGCCATACCAAATGAAGATGATAATAAAGAAGTGGATGAATCTTTTTGGAGTTGAAGCCCTGTCTTCAACAATGGTGATTCATGTACACAGAGAGCATCCATATCAGCTGCTTACACTGCTCTCTGCATTCTGCCTGCTGTTCCTCAGTAACATCTACTGGCAATGCTGAATCATCCATAATATACCTGCAAACACTTAAGCTGCAGGTGTTTTCCAGATTCTGCCACACTGAGATTCTGAGGACTTCCCCCATTTCAGTTTCTGATTGTTTACAATCTCCTGCTGTGCCTGCAATATGCTTGAATTGTACTTAAAACACATAAATCTGCCTTCAAAGGCAGCTTGGGAGGCAAAAGTGTGGCTAGGGAATTTTAAATGGAAGGGACAAGCAATGGCTACAAAGAACTCACTTTTTAGTAGTAGGTGTTGCAGTTTGTTCCAATTACAGCACGCATTAGAGTGTGAAATGTTCATGCCAATCTAGTAAAAGGAAAAAGTACACGCAATGCTGAAATTAACACCTTTGTAATTACAGACAAGCTTCTTTACTACTACCCAGCAAGTGCAGCTGAGGCAGGTTTAGAGAAAAGCAAACATAAGGGGTTGTGGGAGAGCAAATGTGACTTTTTCAATCTGACTTGATAATTGGAACCTTCCTTGGCAGCCAGATAAAATAATTTGCATTTCTGAGGAGAAGAATTTAAGAGTGTACTACATCTGTACTTGTCTCACTGAAAGCAAAACAAAAAAGGCTTTCTTTTTGCAATTGCCTTTCTTTCCCTCATATACCACTGAAATCACAGAGCTATACATTTGGCATTCTTCAACATAATTTATAGTTCTTTTTGCAAGTCAAGCCAGTTGCAAACCATCACAGAGGCAAACGTGCCTTTCATTTGCATTAAGTGAGTTGTCTGAGACTCATGGCAAAATGAATGGCTGGATACCCCCCAATAATCCCACTCCCTTAGTATTGACACACATTCTCAGTGACTCATCCAGGAAAATATCACTGAGTGTGTCTTTTAATTTTATTCATGTTTCCACTATAACCCTGCTGAGGGTTCTTAATGATTGTAAGATTGTTTTGGTTAGCTTCACTTGCCAAACAGATCTTTCCCCACTTTATTATATCATCATTATTATTTCTACTATATAGGAAGTATATCACTGCATATCATATATCAAAACATTACTAATGCCATTAAGACAATGCCAAGACTAGTCATGTAATACACATGAAAAGGCAACCCAGTTCTTCAGAGAGCCTTGAACATTAGCTGACCAATTTCAGTGCAACTAGTTTTGCATGTGCATGCCAAAGCAGGACAGAAGAAGGAAGCTATCTCTTCTGAAAAAAAGCCTGAGGAGCAGAGATACCACCCTGTATCTCTGAAAAAGAGATCTTGTATCTTTTGAAAAAGCAGCATGATCTCATCCAAAGGTTTTTTAGATTTTGTCAGTGTCAGAATAGACATTTCCAAGGGAGACATAATTTGACAAGGTTTATGCAGAACAAACTTTTGCATTAAAGCTGTATCATTTTGCTTACATAGATATTTTTAAGAGGAGAAAAGAGTGTAATTGATTTATATCTCAAAGGACTCAAATAAGGTTGTTGTCAACCATGATTCTGACATTTCCTAACTGCTTAAACCTTGCCTCTGCAACCTTATGGTCCATTTGACAATGTATCTTCATGCAACTTTATGAGAAATCTCATAATAACCTGTCCTCTCTCTCTCCAGGTCTCTAAGTCCAGATATTTCCATCTACTTGTGTGGGTAACTGAGGACACTACAGTTTTGATCTTTACTGCTGATTGTTTTTTCTTTGTGGGGCATCTAAATGCAAAATACAAAATGGTTTCATTTTTACACTTTCTTTTGTCTGGTTAATATTTTCATAATATACTGCATATTAAACAAGGAATGGATGTATAGATTTTAATAATGACTATCACTATTAGCAGCACCCCAATTATAGTTATAACCTAGGAAGAATCAGTGTTTGGTCTTCCCTTGCTGCAGTTCATGTTACTTTTCATTTGTATATCTTAACAGAAAATATAGTGTATCTAGTCACCATAGGAACACATTCCCCATCTGTTCTATTATCACATTTTTTCCCCTTGACTTCTGTAGATTGCAGTCCTCTCTACTGTGTTGTCAAGATATGTAGGGGCCACTTTCTTCCCCATCCAAAAGGAATTATAACAGACATGAAAGCAGTCCTGTTTCTTAACTCTTGGAATTCCATGTCTTTTCATGTGCACAAGATTTTCAACAGTATACCTGCAAACCTGCTCCTCCTTTTCTAGCCTTTCCAGCAATGTGGCTTTTGAAGAAAGTGGGCTGGGAATCACGTCAAATGCTTTTTAAGGGAAAATGCAGAGTCTTTTTCCTAAAGTGTGTGTCCCATTATGCACCATGAGCTTCTCTCTGTCCGAGCCATGTGGCTCATCATTAGAGTCACATGCTGTGGTGCAATGGGAGGGAGTTTGCCAAGAAGCCTGGACCTTATGAAAGCCTGGAATGGGGGGCACTGCTCAGATCCCCACGAGGCACAATAGGCCAAAACAGCTTATTGCTGAACTGACTCAAAACACAGTGTTTGGGTTCAATTCAAGAAAATAAAACGTTTTGATTTAGTAAGTCAAAACTAAACATAGGCATTTCCAAATTGAATTATTTTGCAACATTTCATTAAAAAAAAATTATGATATTTCAACTTTTTGTTCCTTTTCTAAGGAAAATTATATTGAAATACTGGTTTTGCCTGTGGGATATTTTTTGTTTGCAGTGAGGAAGCTTATACAAAACAACAAAATAATTCAAAGTCGATCATATCTGCATATTGTATCCAGTGCTTTCCCTGTTAAATTTTTTTCAGTTTAAAACGTAATGAGAATTAGTTCACATACATAAAGAGAAGTGGCTAAAAACAGTTTTCTGAGTCACTGGAATGTGAAAAAGATTTATGCTACATTTATGAAGGTCAATGAGAAAATCTGAATTTAAAAATGAGAAAGTATTTATAGAGAGACACAATATAATTACAGGAATAAATTCGCTCATTCAAAATTTTGGTTTTGGTTTAGACAAGTTCTGATCTGCTTTCATAAAGAAAGCTAAGGTAGTTTCAATAGTTCATTAGGTACATGAATATGGAAAAATTTGCCTGAATTTTCATTTCAAGCTGATTGAAAATCAGCCTCTGCTATCACAGTAACCATACTGTATCTTTTCCTTGCATGAATTAATGATGCTTGATCTTAAATCTATTCAGTTTTTGCTTCTACTAAACCTAATTGGACTTTCCTATTACAAACCACTTAGCAGAAAGCTAAAATGTATTAATTATTAATATTCAAATAATATTATTGCAATTATAGACCTTCAGCAAAATAATTCTCTTCCTCTGGGGTTCCCCTTCCTGATAAAATGAAGTTTCCAGCACTTGCTCTCCCCACGTTTTTTTTCCCATCTGCTACATATTTGCTTCTACATTCATGACCTCATTGCCATTCAGGCATTTTCCTCTGGCTCCCACATTCAGAACCACTCTCAGCTGGAAACCCTGAAGAACCACTTGGTTGGTTCTACACCAGATCTTCATTGTATTTGCTCCCTCTGCTCCATCTTGCCTCCTTTCTTACAGCTGAACAACATTTTACTACGTTAGTCAGGACCAGCATCAGGTGAAATGGGGGACTTTCTCTTCCAGGCTTAGATTCCTTAACCATTCCTTAGTGACCTTCCCCATTTGCTTCAACTCCAAGACAACACATCTGCTCTGGGGCTTGGTTTTACTGAGAAAGCTCATGGTAACACAAGCTGAATCCATCTCCAGACTTTCCTCAAGGTTGGATGCCTTTCAGATTTGTATCTCACACTCCCCCAATCTCATGCCAGAGTCTCTCATATTTATTCCACATCCAGGTGAGATAAAGAGTTGCTTTCACCGGCAAAGAGCATTTAAACTTTTCTCAGTTTAAGTAATTTTAGTATTATTAATCAGATTAACTCTTGGCAGGCTTTTCTTCCAAACTCAGTGGATCTCTATGGAAACACAAAACTGTATGGAAAACTGAATATTGAAACACATAGTAAAAAATCATTTAAAATGCTATTGAGACACATTTACTATTCTTATACAGAGAGGCCATTCATGGGTAAATCCATATAATTTTCAAAGCTAACACTTTCAAGACCACTCCATAGACTTGGATAGTTATGTTTTCCTAACTTTTAGGAGGATTTAACTATTTTGGCACACTATTCAAAAGTGCCTGTCATCCAGTTTGGATCAGAAGTGTACTTGTGAATCAAATTTATCACCACTCAACAGGACTTCAATTTACACCCTGGAGTAGTCTGGGAGTGAGCAGAACTAGATCCTGAAGCTGGAAACAGGAAGATATGCCCTAGTAGTCCTCATGACTGACCTTCAGCAGCTGGCAGGGATTTGGCCCCAAGATCAGGCTAACATGAGCCAGAGTGATGCTTATTGAGCAGCTTCTCTGGCTCCCTCCACATCTGTTCACATCGGGACAGAGTCGCTGCTACTGATCAGAGCCTCAGCATCTCATGTTGTGTGCTTTGCTCTCTTGGACACATTGCACTTCCTCATTTTGAAACCTTGGGCAGGAACTAGTACTTTCTTTTTTGGCCCACTTTTTCCAACACAGAACAGATGTGGCTGACAATTTACTTGATATGCAGCTCCAGAAGAGTGGATAAAACTCTTTCAAGACCATGGATATTTAACTTATTCATACATATTTGTTCATACAACATTTTGTTTCAATCATAACATTGAGTCTTCTTGTATTATATGTGCCTGTTCAAATCATAACATTTTCCTTACTTGGAGTAGAGGCTGAGTTGAAAAAACAGAATGTAAAGGGATATGTGGAAGCAAAATTATTTGGTTGTCAAATTTATTGGATCATCACACCTGTCCAAAATTCTGCTTGTTGAAAGGTTTATCCTAAAAGCTGCTGCTAAATTTTAACTCTTTTGGAAATCATTAGGAGCTGTAGTCAGCAAAGTCATCATACTCAGGCCCTTACTGGAGAATAGCAGATTCCCTACTGTCTATGAGTACTGCAATTGTCCTTGTTTCTATAATTATACTATGCAATCATCAGCTGTCCAGGACAAGATCCTTATTAGGTTGATAGCAAAACTTTAAGGGGTCAGGGTGCCCTTTTTGGCATGTTTCACACACCCTGTGCTTTTGTGGAAAAATGAAAATTCATTAAGAAAAAGTTATACACTGATCATAATTAAACAGCCACCCCAAATTTTCCCAAGTTTAGTTTACAGTTATAGTTTAGAGATTACTTTTAGTCCTGTTTATTTTTTTTTCTTTGTGTGCTTGGTTGCTACTCATAGAAATGTTGTGCCTTCAGCCATAATTTGGAATAAGCTATTAAACTTTTGCAACTTTGGTTCAGAACTCTCCCAAATTATGTGAATAGAAGCAGCTCATCTAACTCTTGAACACTTCTGTCTATAATATTGTAAACAGTCAAATTAGGCAAATGTTGGCTCTACTCCAGTTGGTGGAGATAAACTAAGCTAATGGTGGAGATAAACTATGCTTTAAACCATGTGAAGAATTGAGTTTTTTTCTGCAGCGAAATTTCACTATTCTTATATCAGGTATCTGAGACAGGCTATTTCTCTTAATTATTCTGCTAATTCCAGACTGGCACAGTTCAAGAGAGGATGCTGTCTGAAAATTTTGGACATTTCAGCACTGCTGTTTAGCTGAGGGCTTAGTCTTGTAATGTCTGGGAGTTTTGCAGTTGGATTACACTTTGGCCACTTTTCCCCCTGGTTGCCCAAGCATTAACTGTCCCAGTCACAGCCCTTCAACCACTCCAGGACCCTTCTGTCTCTGCTATCTGTGTTCAGTAGGTCAAGATCAGGTTTGATCTTTGAGCAATAGTCACATGAAATATCAATAGCTTTCCTTATGCAATTATTTATTGAATAGCTGTCTTCTAAGGCTAGAAGTAATAAAACAAACAAACAAACAGAATGAGGATGGAAGAAGCTATAGCATGAGAAATACCTGTAACAGATATAATCTCCTTTTAACCTAAAACCTGATTTGTTTCTGTTTGTCAGAATTTTGTTCTGTTGTCAGAATAACTGGATGGAAATAAAACACCTTCTGCAAAATGGAAGCTTTTCAAAAGGAAATCTAGAGTTCCATTATATACATTCCTATTTGTAAAATCAAAATTTAATATACAGTATTTGGGAAGATTTCATTTAAAAGAATAATAATTTATGATGATGCAAAAATATCCAAATTTCTTTATTGAAGTCAGTTCTGCATTAAATATCACTTACTCAAAACCTACAGGACCTCATAGGACTTATAGAAATGGCAGCTTAGGTTTTTCTGTTCCTTCTCTGTGAAACAGAGAGGTAGACCAGAAAAAACCCTCTCATGCTCATGGTATTCAAATGTCTTTCTAAAGGCTTCATAAGCCATGGTATTTCTCCTCATTCAGCACTTATATCCTGCCAAACCTGCCTTTATGGATCTTAAAAATGTCTGACTATTGCTAGTTTTAAAAAAAGATAGATGATGAGTATGCTTACACATGGTCTGCTGCTGACACAGCAGATGTCTTGCTTTTTGTCAGTTTAGCATAAATAGTTCAAGACCACAGCCATTGCTTGAACTCAGTGCTACCAGATGTGCCTCAAGAGATTGTTAGGATATCATACCAATATTTTGGTGATAGGCTATGTGCCCCATTGCTGCATGCCATAGAAGGCTCATGTGAGTACAAATGTTTTATTAAAAATGCATGTAACTTTGTTTACTTCTAGGGGTTGATGATGATGATGATGAAATTTTAAGATTTATTTCTTCAGACCAAAATTTAGTGAGAATATTTGTACAATCAAAGTCACACATAGAGAAATGAAATTAGCTCTTTCTACCTATTTCGAGTTCCCATTCTGCTCCAAAAGACTCTAACATAACGTGAAGAATTCCAATGATATGTGAGCTATAAAAAGTAATTACTTCAGTCACTATTGTAAAACAATTTATTCTTAAAGACAAGAATTCCTTACAAGAACAAGGAACTTAAATTTTCAAATGAGATTTCCTGGACTTAGCAGGGTTGATACAGTGAACACTCCACCTCTTAAAAAAGTGCTAAATGTCCAGGAAGCCCCAAATAACTGGAAATGAACTCTGGACACTGTTCTGACATCTTTTCTAAAAATTGGCATCATCCTTAGAATGATTATGGTCTTTCAAGTTCTTACAGGAAAACCTCTACCATTAGAAATGCCAGCTTATTTCATGTGTCTTTTTTTTGCAGCTTCTAAAAGAAGAACTGTGTCAGCAGTTAGGCTTGATGTTGATACTTACCAGAGAAAAAGTTAACATTCTCATTAGTTTTGTAAGACACACAAAAATTTCAGTCAATTCAGGTGAAATATAGGTGGGGAAAAGTGGTTTGTAGTTTTACAATGAATCCCCTTCACTTGTTCCATTATGGTTTTCTTAAGTGTGTATCTTAGAAAAGAAAAATCAAAATAAAATCTGTATTTTCTAAGGCTTCTTAATAAAGTTTTACACCAGTGTGATCTCTTAAAATGAAATATTTATAATATTTATAAATAACTTTTAAATTAGTGTTGAATGTCTTTGCTTTATTAGATTTCCCTTAATGGCATATTTTAATTAGTACTGAAGTACTAGTGCCATAAATTAGTCAAGAGCCTGACTAGCTCCATGAAGAAATGCATATAGTACAATCTAATGTCTAATATTAAAAAGTCTGACAAAATTCTATGGAGCTGGCCCATTATGTTATAATGCCTCATTTTCCAGCAACTCTCAAAATATGCATTCGATGAGTTATTTAAGTTCACTGTCTGGTCAGCAACAGAATAACGATGAAATTCATTATTAATAATTCATTGTAAATATTATGACTACTAAAAAAGATAGACATATTACACTGTCAGACTTGTAGGAGAAGATGTACACTCTTCCTGAAGACATTTTCTGACCTGAAACCAGAAGTTACTCAATCTAGTTTCAGGCACAGTGTGTTTCATCTCGTCACATGTAAGTCAAGATTTTTCTCTAGGGAAATAAGCAAAGAAAAATCCTAACTTAAATTGCTGCTAAAATTAATGGATACAACACAAGATAACTTCTGAGCTTTTTGTAAAAGTAGGTTGCACACTTATCTGGTGCACTAGCCTAGTGCAGAAACTCACAATTTATCCAGAAGCCCCTGGTTTACAGGAAGATTTTGAGGAGAAAGAAAAGGGGTTGAAATTATACACTGGATAGATCTTGGAGTTGTATGGAGATAAAAATATAATATACCAAGATCCTCAAAATTATCTAAGGAAGAAACTGAGTGAGAGTATCTATTTGATATGGATACTTCATGTCTGGACTCCTAAAAGTGAAGATACTCACTTATATTGTCTGACACTTAAAACCTGTGGATAATTTTAACCAACATGGACTCAAAAATGGTTAAATCAGAAATAAAAACATAGCTAAAATTTTTACAAAAGCAATCCTCCTTCCAAGCAGTTAGGCATAGTGTGACTATTTCAATATGTAGTAATCATGACATGAGCCAGGGCATTTAAAACATTCCTGGTGCTTTGGTTTGCATGGTTTAATCCAGGGCATTATAGCAGACAAAGGGAAAGTCTTTGCAGTACCGTGGTGCTTGCTGGTGCTAGAGGGATACATTCTGAATGATTTTCCCTCCCAAGATATATTTGAAAAAGAATCTGAGTAATTGCACCATAACTTCAGTAAAGGCTTTGGTTTTGATTACTAGAGTTTAAAACACAATTCCGTGTTTAAATGGGTATTATCTTTGGCTGCTATGCATCATCTGGAAAGACGTGAGTTTTTGGAATGGCTCAGCAACAAGCCCAGTCTTAGTAAGCATCTTTTCCTTGGGACCATTTTGTGAAGGCTAGGAAGCTATGTCCACACCCAGAGAACAGCGCAGTTCAACACATGAAGAAAATAAACAGGCCCTCCAGCTTCAGCCCAGTCCCATGACCCCTGTGTGCAGAGCTTAACCTTCCCAAAGGCATTCAGCTTCGGTGGGTCACTGGAGGAGGGGTGAAGATGTCCTGCTTACTGGAAAATGCCACAGTGACCAGGGAAATCTTTTGTGAGACAATATCCTGATACAAGCATTTACCTTGGTGCCATTTACCTGTGTTGTTTTATGCCAAAGATCAAGAAATTACATTGCCTTTGGGGAAACAATTATACATCGGGTGCTACTTGTTCAGTCACTTTTGATAGAGTTGTAGTCCAATACTTCAGAGATTAAAGGGGAGATTAAGTGCCTCAAGAAGCATAGTCTTTGATTAAAAAAAAAAAAAAAAAAAATTAACAAGCATTTGAAATCATAAGTTCATTTAAATTAGGGACTACAAACTAAACTTCAATGTAAAATGTATGTTTTATGTAACATGGGTTAGTAAGAGATACCTGTGATGCAGTGGAAAGATCTGCTAAATATGAACGTCATTTTTACCACTGGAGATCTGGGTTGAAATTCCCTCTAGAGGGTACCTTTATAGATCTCATTTTAGCATATTGTAGTCATACCATTATAAAACCATCAAATGCAATTTGGCACAGCATGATACTTAAATGGTGGCCTGAAATTAACAGACTGAATTACTCTCTACGGGCAGCCAAGGTTATTTATAAATTGGAATTTGGATAACTAAGGAGGAAGGACATAACTGAACTCTGTGCTTTTATACTCCCAATCTCTGTTTTCTGTGCTTTGAAACAGTTTCCCAGTCATCCTTTACTTGAACTTCCAGAATATTTAATCACTTAAAATGGGAGTAAAACTGAAAGCAGGATGCTGTATTAGGTACCTACAAGAGACAGTGTTTTTACATTTGTAAACTATCTTGTAAAAAGTTTTAATTAAAAGAGCTACATCTTGGCATCTGTGAGGTCTAGTGCAATTAGTTGCTGTAAACTCCATTTTCTCGTCTTGCTGCCAATTAAGCAAACCTTGTGTTCAAGAGTAATGGTTGCCTCAGTGACAAAATCAGAACATGCTAAATAATGTGATTAAACTTGTTAAAAGCCAAAATAAACACTTATAATTATCTCAAGAAAACCTGCATAGCCAAGTGAGAGCTCTATAAAGTGAAACTCTGCATCCATAATTTCAGACTTTCCTACACAATAGATCATAGTTAAAGATCTGTTAACAGACCTCTGACTGCTGAACTGGGCAGCTTGTGGTTTTCTTCTAAACCTATTGGCAGTATGTGGATTTATGCAAGAGGTGCAAATTGGAAGTTGTCTGCTATTGGAGCCATTGGCAGAACAGAAATCATACTGTAGGGTTAGCAGCATGAAGTACATTGCTTTGAAATTACACAGCAGGGTTTCAGCTTGTTGCTCTGCTTGCCTTTAAGACCAAGGTCTTATACTGTCTGGCCATGATTAAAATCAAAGTGTGGACCTCTTTGCTGGGTGCCAGTAAATGAAGGTGAAAAACAGAAACAATCTGGATTCTTAATTATTTTAAAATGCAACATAGGCAAAAAACTAAGATGAAAGCATTTTTTACTAATCTATCCTAATTATTGCACATAAAATGATTTCCTAAAGAGGTCTATATCTTGAGATAGTCACTTTCTGTGAGTATGTGAGATCTTTTTTACAGTATAGCATATTTTCCTTAAACCATGCATGTATACAGAAAACAAAAACTGACAGTCTAAATGGTAAGCTTATTTATATTCAGGTTTACAAGTACATTAAGCCTTGAAATACACCAATACACACTGAATTTACTGAAAATTAAATGACCACTATCAAGGTCCACTAGCCAAAAAGCACATATTTGGAAATGCTCTATTCTGCTGCCATAATATAAAGATAAAATGTAGGCATGTACATACTATCAAGTGGGATCAGAAAAAAGAAAAAAGTGACAATAGAAGATGATAATATGGTAGCAGCATAGGAGCCCTCAGTATAAATCCTGGGCTCTCTACTCTGGGAACCTCATTGTTGTTTCAGTCACTGTGGTCACATTTTAAGTAAAATTATAGCAAAGTAATGGCATTTAAAAGGAAGTCAATGCTAAAAGGGAGCACTGTGACAACACCTGCACTGCTGTGCAGATAGGTTGCATAGATGAATGAAGGGGCTTTTTCTTTACTTGTCAGCATATTCCAAAGTACTTACTGTCAGGATATTTTGCCTAATCAGCTCTTGGAGGTCTTACTGATAGGCAGACTTCTTGACTGAAATAAAGATGTTGCATATCTGGAGATAGTCAAGGACAAGCATTAAAGCTGATTTGCAAATTACTTACCCACTTTAACTTTAGACTTTTTAAATGTGTAATCTTTTGATTTAAACTGCATAACTTGGAAGTCACCTTTTTGGCCTCATAGGAAAAAAACTTATTTTTCATAGTCTAAGCTTCTTGTTCATGGTGCCTTTTTTATCAGAAAACAAATTCATGCTTTCCAGGTTACCAGCACAAGAAATGTATTGGATATAAGGGAATAAAGGATTCAAGCAGCCAGTTTGAAATGTATTGTATTTTCCCCTGTTCTTTTAATAAAGTTTTAATGCATTTTGAGTACTTTTTTTTTAATAATTAAAAGCCCATTTAATGTCATCCAGCTTGTTGACACTTCCTACATCCAGTTTGTAGACAACTACCCACAAACAAAATTTTCCATGCCTTTAAATCTACAGCAAAGAGAGGGATATGTTTCTTTCGTACCCTAGATCAGAGCAGTTCCTGATGTTAAATTTATTCCTAACTCACAACAACATGTATGTGACCCACCAAAGCCAGTTTTATTAACTGGGTTTGTCTGATCAAGCTGTGGAAAGACCATATCAGACAATGTTGGTGAGAGCAGGAAAGGTGAGTTCCTTGCTCATTCCTTTGCTGGGAGGTCATTTGTACTGCTTGCCCACTACTGTACTTAAATTGAAACATATATTTAAGACCACCCTGGGTAAGAAATTAAGAGCAGTATTACTGCCTCCAGTTTCTACTTCTTTAGGAAAACTCTTGTCATTTTTTCCTATTTTGCCCCCTTTCCTTTAAAAAATCTCATTACTGTTAGGAAATCACATCGTTTGGATTTTGCCCAATATCCAACTATGTTGAGCACATACTATGGCAAATTTAGCCATCTAAAAATTGGTGCTCTGCCTTAACTTCTGATGCATAAATGCAATGCTCCACTGGAGAGTTTTCAAGTGACTTAAAAAAATACACTTCCCATCTTTGAAAGCTGTAAAAGCTCCAAATAATTTAACAAACTAAATTTAAAAAAATAGGTAGACAAAACCCCTACTAATGCTAGTGAAGCTTGCTTTCTGCAAAACACTCCTTTCACTTACAAGACAGACATGCAGTTCTGGTCTATAATATTTCAACTCTGGTGCTAACAGTAGAAACTGTAATGGAAGCAACACCCTGCCCACCACTGCTGGCAGCAGTGCCAAAAACTGATGCAATGCTGGTGCAAGACATCACAGACAGACAGGATTTTAATGGCTGCATGGTATCAGCAGCCTCTTTGCACAGCTGCTGCCATGAGAACAGCCGTATGAGGGATGAAAAGGCAAGCCCAAGCGGAAGCACTGTCAGGAAGGAGGTGCTCACTTCACATCACAGTCCATCAGAAAGGCAGATGAAAGAAAACAGCTGTGAAGAACAGATCTATTTCATGCAAATTCTGTGAGGAAAATACTGAGCACTTCTTTTTGAATTATTTCTCCATTCCTCTCTTTCTTTCAAGTCCCTTGGGGAACTCTGTCCTGAGGTACTGAGAGATCTGCAAGTTAAGACTTAGGTGTTTCTCCTGCTGTGCATTCTCTGCAAAATAGTTTTCCTAAGCATTAATTCTCATTCTTTTCCCTGTGCTTGGGCCATACTCCCTGTGAGACAGGCACCTGTCTCTCCTTCCCCCTCTTCCAACTTTTTCCACACTCCACATCCAGTGGATTCACTGGTATATGAATCCCACAGTATCCATTAGAGGCTGTACCTGAAAGGGAACCTGTAATGGGATCATTGTTGCTGGCTCTTTGACTCCTTGCAGTATTGACTGAACCTGATGGCCCGACACAAAATGTCATTTTATAGGTGTACAAATCTCACAAAGACTTTTTTTTTGACTTGTGATCTGATAGCTGGTCACTCAGAACTTTGCAATACAATGCTGAGAACAAAAACTGGCATTCCTTCTTCACAAGTTTTGTTTTGGCACTCATAACTAACTTCAGAAATATTGCAATCTCAATGAAAATAATGTATCTTTAACAAAACAGCTACTTCTAGCTGCAAAAAACTGGCAATTAATCTCAACTCCAAGTTAAATAATATAAAATTAAATGCATTTAAAAAGCCAAGGATGAAATAGTGAATTTACTCCTAAGAGTACTATTATAATTCATTATGAGTGATATAGCCACTGAGCCCTGCTATCCTCTGCATCTCAGTCTTGGCTTCTACCCTTGGACAAATTACTGAATATTTTCTCCTCAATACTTATAGGACAAGATAAGATACTCATCCTAGTGTGATATGAAGATCATGAATACTTTAAAAAAATATTTTAAGTAATAAAGGGGAAAAGAAAGACAAATTAAGTAGAAATTATTCTTAAACTCACATGGAGTATATAATATTGAGTGAATAAAAATAAATTTTTTCAATATATTTTTATGCTCCTTAGGACAATTTCAAAATTAATGGAAAAATGTAATAAAGTAGCTTAATATATATTATCTTAGCTCAAGTGCTTAGCAAAATCTCATGGCCCATAATTTGAAAACATAATTCAACCTTTTTTGTAAATGGGGCCAGAGAGATTAGAAAACAGGATAACATTAAATGGCAAAACATCTAACTGTCCAAGCCAATGGAAGGATCAGTGAAAGAGCTGTTTTTAATTAACATCTTAGTGGTTTGGAAAATGGGATAAAGATCATATTAACTAGATTTGATGTTGATGTTGCACTGAAAGATCTTGCCAAGAGTAAAGCCAGAGAAAATACAATGGACCAGAGAGGTTAAACAAATATGGCAAGGGAAGCTAACTCTCAACCTGGGGGAAAAAAAGCAAGTTAGCATTAGATAAAGAAGATAAAACATACATGGGAGAGAAAGCAATGGAAGTGAGCAATTCCTTTGGTTCATGCCAAAATCAAGTTAGGTTTGCGGTTTTAGCAAGATCAGACATCAGTGGAGTAGTTTTACTCGGGCTGTCTTCTGCCATGGCAGGTGCAAAGGAAAGTGTTTCTCTCTGACCACAGTCCTGTGCCAAAATTGATAGAGTGCTTGCAATGAATATCAGTGAATTAAAGTTGAAATGCAACATCATGCTGCTGATCCCAAGAACTGAAGACTTGTGATTTAGGCTCTCTCCTCCTCTCCTTTATCACAAGTTTTAAAAAGCACCACATTTTAAAAGTAGGAAATGTCATGATTCTTATTTATTTGGACACATTAAGCGATGCATTTTAAGGTTTTCAGTGTGGGACAGGGCTAGCAAAACACCCCAAATCAAGTCTCTTTGTTATTATTGGTTTTGTTCCTAGAGATGGAAAAAAACCCCCAAAACTGAGATTTGCTCTTTCCATGTAATTGCAGGCATTGGTGCCTTAAGATAAACAAGTACTATGAGGTAAAATCATTGGATCTTGCAAGAGTACAGTATCTTGCAAACTCTGGGATTCTCTTGTAAACGCTATGACTGAAGGCTGGTGATTCACCTATGAGAATTTCCAAGAAAGCAGCTAAATTAAGATGAAAGGAAATCTTATTCCAAAGGTCTCCTGGTAAAGTGGCTGTTATTGAGCTGTTGCTGTGCAGTGATATGGCAGATGCTGACAGAGGTGAGAAACATCTTCTGTATCTGGCTGCTCACTTTGAGGATCGCCTAAAGAAGCTCAGCTCTGGATGAATCTTAGAGCAGAATTTGTTGCAAAACAATTCTTTAAGCAGCACACTGAAGAAGCTCAGAAGAACTCAGGAAATGTGTTTAATCCACTTAATATCTGGACATTATTAAATATTACTACCACAGTTTCCTTTGCTTGGAAAACTAAAGTGGACTGGTACTGCTGTTGCAAGTGGTAGTAAGCGGATTAGAATGCAAAATACAGCCAACACTGAAGTTCTGTGTCCAAGTTAATGTTTATAATTAAAGCTGAGTTTTGGCACAGTGCTGTTGAAAATGTAGGACTCTGCTTTGCTTTTGTGCAGCCCACTCTCTCTACTTATGCAAATGACACCTCCTCTTTACTTCAAATATCCTATATTTCTGATTTGTTCTTCCCTCAGCAGCCACTGCCACCAGTCAGAGCTGAAAACATCCATGCAAGGAGCTGATTCTGTCCACCTCTTACAAAGCATTTGCAAGTCCTTATACAAGCAATAAATTAGAAGCTATTCTTTAATGTAAAATATCTCTTGCTTCAAGACAGGAGAGCTGTTACAAGATGTTTTGTAACTCCCGCCCATAAATAAAACCATCTGAAAACAAAACAAATTTAGAAACAAATTTAGTTTATATAAATTAAAATCAAGAAAAAGAATAAGACACACTTGTTGGGACTAAAGGACAAAGGCTTAATAAAATGAAATTTAAAGGATATGAGTGTACAGAAAGGATGGAGGTGAAGGATAAATTTCAATTTAATTTATGTTTGGCTCCTGTTGCCTATAATATTCTGATTATTTATATAATTAAAAAATAATAAATAAATAGTTTTATAGCTCAAAATTTATTTTTAAAGTATGTAAAATCCCCTAGGAAAAATTATTTTACCAGAACAATAATAGAAAAAGTGCAATCACCTTTTTTTTTTTTTCAAATTTTTGAGAAAATCTGCCATCATTAAATGACCTAGAAAGGACAAAAGGACCTACAACTTTATGTTTTAAAGATTTTGAATCAGAATTCAGAATCCACATTGAGGTACTAACCTACATCTTGGAGAGTAAAAGGAAATGGACATAAATGCACAGGTTGAATTTATGTGCTGCTTCTCAAAGCACAGTAAGCAGGAAAGGCTGAGGACAGACACACAATTCACATCCAGCTTTATTCCAGAAGCAGAGTGGCTGTATTCCAGATGCCTCAACCTCAAGGCTGAGTAAGTTTTGAGAATTGCATCTCAAGTGTTTTAGCCCTTTTCAAATAATGCAGCAAAATTCTTATGCTTCTATAATGCCCAACACTGTAGAGAGATGTGCTAGACAAGCCAAAATTCTTACTTTAGCACAGTTTTAAAATTTTATTAATTCATGCTTAAATGAAACAAAAATTGACTGTTCTGATATGGGATATATATAGTTTCAAAAACTTCATGTGCAAACATTTTGTCTTAGCCTCTTTAGAGTAAACCAGAGTCTTAAATTTAAAACAGCATTTAGACACCACATTCTGAGGCCAAAAATGGTCAAGCAACTCTCTACAAGAAGTAATTGCTAATAATAAAAAACTTCTTCCAGTGAATTCAAAGAAAAAAGTCTTTCAAAAAAAAGTTGGGAATGTTGGATATTCTTGATATAAAAGGAAAATCCCCATCACTGGGAGAACCAGAGTGATTTCCTTGCACTAATATTCATTACAGTACCCATAAATTGTACTTTACTGTATAAGAATCTGAAGAACTATCTCCAGCTGAAACATGAGTTGGAGAAGTCTGTTCTGATAAATTAAGAAAGAAAAATTTTTCAGTGCCTAAGAGGTATTTCTGAGAGTGTCAAAGATAGGAAAATTCTGTGCTGTTGTGGTTTAGAAATGGCATTCCCTAAATTAGAACTGTCCCTTCTTCCTGACTGACCCAAAATCAGATGCTGCTCAGCCTCTCCACTTCTGCCTCTTTCCTGCTCTGAGAATTGAAGGCACAAAAGGGTAAAAATTATGGATTGAGGTAAGAATAATTTACAGTGAGGTAAGAAATGAACAGTAACAGCAACAACATCAATAACAAAAGGCACAAGACAAAGAAACTATGTATACGGAAAGCCAAGGACAAAAAGTGACCAGTTCTTTACCATCACACCATGTTTTGTCCTGACTGAAAAAGGATAACCTCTATGAGAAATGAGAGCCCCTTTCCCCCAGGTTTAGTATCAAACTGGGGTCATGTCTTGGTCACACCCACTTGTCACAGCCAGTGCATCCCAGAACCTCTGGGAGCAAGTGACCTGCTCAGCCTCCCTGGCCATTGGGAATAGAGGTGTGTGCCCCTGCACCTGGCTGCTGTAAAAAAATTATCTCTGTCCTGGGCAGAACCAGAGCTGACACTAAGAGAACATGACACAGACCTTCTCTAGCCTATCAGATAATAAACAGAATTTTATTTCTCGGTGTCTTTATATAAGCCTAGATAAATTGATAGAGAACATACTGGAATATGATACTCGGATATGATGCTTTGGGGAAGAGTTAGTAAGTTTTGCAGATGTAGAAATGATTTGCAAGAGCAATAAGGTTCCTTGAAAAAATGATGAATTACCATGTGAATAAGGGAAAATCCAGCTTGTACAGTGTAGCTGGACTTTCACTTCCTGGTGCCCTTACAGAGTAAAAGGAAGGACTTGTCATACCGTGAAAATTGAGATACAACTGCTTAAATTATAAGAAACAAAGGGTAGGAATAAATGGTCAATTTTTTCTTGTGAGGACTGTTTGGAATATTCTCCCTCAGGGCTCTGCATTGATCCCCTCACTGCTAAAATGATCAGGATGATGGCTAAGAACAAGTGTGGCAGTTTGCAGGGGACACGGAATTTTGGGACTGTAGACATGGTGGGACTAGTAGAGTTCAAGTAAATATGCACATTTAGTTTCTCTGATATGGTTCAGTTCTTTAAGGTGCAACAATTTGGTAATGGGTGTGAATGCTCTATTTTTAAGAGCTCTGAGACAACAGAATTACTGCAGGATAATCATTATTTCAGTAGTGTCCCTGAAATGTTCTCAAACAGCAGCATAAAACTAGGTATCTGGAGCAGTTTAAACAGGAACTACAGGGTATTTTCATTTTCCTTAAGAAAGAACATGTGTTTTGTTCTCTCATAGGCTGTATTCAATGCAGAGGTTAAGATAAGATAAATAGAAGGGAAAAATTATATTATGAATCTAACAAAAGTGCATAAGCAGATAATTTCTTAAAATCATTAAGAAGTAAGAAATAAAGTGATCTGAAAGTCATCTTGCTTTCTTGGAAATGTTGCTATGTGAACACAGGAAAAATTGAGTTAAATATCTTGGCAATTAACATGGAGCTTGGAATATCCTCATGCATGAAATCTCTATTTTCAAGGGAGATTTGATCAAAAAGAGGTCTTCTAACATAAATGCAATGCCCTGGTAACTCTTAAAAATGAAATAAAAATTTATATGCGTCTATTTACTGCTTAGTGTTCTTAAACAGAGAGATAACGAAATAATAACAATGGAAAATTGTGCTAATTTATGAAGAACATGTTAAGAGAAAAAATACTCACCAACTATTATTGAGACCAAATGTATACAATCATATATTAAGTCTTGAGAATGAGAGGCCAATAAAAATTCTGCTTATGGATACAGAAAAAAAATTAATCTGAAAAGAATGTTCCAACAAAAAATGTCAAGGTGCCAGAAGTTTTCCACTGCCTGGCAATAGGTGCTCCATCCTGAGTTCTCCATTTCCAGTCCCTTTCCCACAGCCTCTCATTGAGTACAATGCCACCAGTCAAAGTGAAAATCCACAACAACCAATCCTACAAGTTTTCACTTTTAGCACCTGCAGTCCTACAAAATGCGACAAAGAGAAGAATCTCCCATTCACAATTGAACACTTAAAATTGTTTTTTACAATTTGAATTTCAGACACAAGATTGTGGTACATTCAAGGGCAATTTGCATGCTATCAAGTATTCATTATTCAATACTCTGACTGGTTTTCATGTGGTTTATCACAGGGATAAATACATTTTACTGCCCATACATCAGTTTGAGCTGGTTATAATTTTTGATTATATTAGCAAATAATCCTTCTCCTCATGTTTATTAGTGATGTTCATGAATGCTGGAAGAGCTCTGTGCAAATTTAGAGCTTCCTGCTGTCCTGGGTGTCTTGTCTGGGCAGCAGACACAGTGTGCAAGCTGAGCCTACCTGTGCATAAGACCTGTCTGGAGTACTGCTAAATCTGAAAATCTTTTGCAGCTTATATAAGTTCAACACTGTTTTTGCAAAGCAGTTCTGTAGCCAAAAATGTGGGAAAAAAAATTATGGGTAGAGAGTAATGTGCTCATTTCCAACTGGATTTATGCAAACCCACACAAAACCTATGTTATGTCTACTGACACTGTGGAAAAAAGACAAAAATACGCTTCAGCTGTCTGATAAGTTCGGGGCCAAAGTCTCTCCTTCCACTCTGACACAAATGTCATCCACTGAGGTTAATGGGACTGGGGTGCTTACACTATAGGGTGCCTAATTGTTTCTTGGCGGGCTAGCACTTGCTATCAATACACATACAGACAGTATTAAAAGAGATGTGTCCTATCAGTATGATCAGCTGAATGATAAACAATACCCTGGCATTAGCTCCAAATGGAGAAAGAGAGCCTAGTGTGCGATCAGGGAAAGGAATTGTTAGAAATGTAACCATTGCATGAAGCCCCTTGATGAATTACTGAGCATCCAGAGCATGGGCTGTAAGCCAGCAATCAGGTAGCAAGAATGAAAGTCCGTGTGAAAATTTTACATGGCTTTAGATCTTCAGTTGAGAATTAATTTTTTTTTATGCTGTTTTCATGCATCTTTTTTGATAGCTTTTGCATTTTTGGTTCTGAAATTGACAATTCAGCTATTGTGTCACCATGTATCTTACTAAAGCTGACACATAATTTATCAGAAAGGGTGCAGCATATTAGAATCAAGTGAATGACTTTTATAGGGAGACTTATGTAATAGCTCTGAGATAACTGCACCAAAGTAGGAGATAATGCTACTGCTTCAGTAAACTGTAAAAACTAAAACTTTTAGTTTAGTAAATTAAAAGCCTCTGGATTAAATGTAGTTCAATCCATTAAAAACCCAGCAAAATACTGTGAAGTGGTGGATAATATAAATAGTACATGGGTCAGCTTAGATCTTTGCTAGGCATGAGTTTTCTTCAATTCATAATTAAGCATGTAAAGACTTTTGCAGTTTTGTATGAGCTCTAATTTTACCTTTGCAATAAAAACCATCAATGTGTATTGCTCAGTTTTGCTTATGATAAAAAAGAAAAATGTCAGGAAATGTACCTGAGATATCCATGACAGAAAATAAACACCTGCCATGTTTACTAAAGTCATTTAATCACCTGAAAGACTCTCAGGGCTCAGGTGTTTTGTGGGATCTTTCACTTATAACAAGATGGCCTTCTTAGAGGCAAATTAATAGTTCTCTTTTTCATTTCTTCTTTTAGCTTTTTATCAATGTTTTCAGGGCTTTCCTTGAAAGGCAGAAGCAGAATACCTATGTCAAACTATTGCAATATTCTTATTACAGATTAGACAAGTCTACTTTTCCTTGTGGAAATACTAGCTTTTGTTCAAATTCATTTGGAATTATGATCAATCTGAAGTATAATTCCTTTTTTTTTACACTTAGTTCCAGGCAATGACCTCATTAGGGTATATCATATGAAATCAGAGAGATATGAATGTTGAGCAACAGCTCTGGCATGCAAATCTATGAAAATCATCTGTTAGTCTGATAGTCTCATGCAGATTGCTCAAACTCTCTCACAGATGTCATTCTTTACGTCAGGATGTACACGTCAGTTTGTATTTTGACTTTGTTTAAAGGCCCAGATTTCTGAGGTTTCTCTTTACATCCCATTTCTGTGAATGGAAATAGCTTGTCAGTTCAGTGGTCTCAGTTTCTCCACTTCCTCACTCACCACTGAATGTGAGGTGTTGAGCTGGCTGAGTCTCTAACCCAAAACTGCTCAGCAGCTGCTTCCTTCCCATGGATCCAGACTGCTGCTCCAGCAGGCTGAGTGCCTGACCCCCTTCTCCTTCCCCAGCAGAGCTTGAGGACATGCTGCCACTGGGATGGATGGATGAAGTGGGGAGGAGTGTGGCTGGACTCACTGGATCCCGTGGATGAGAATTTCAGATTGGTTTGCCAGGGAAACGAGCAGCCACACTGGCTATAAACTCTGCTGGATGCTGCCAGCTTGGTCTGTATCACCCTGATTAATGCCAGAGCAGGAACCATTTCTAAAACAGAGGAGTTTTGTTTAATGTTCTACAAGTGTCAGGAGTGTTATTTTTTAAAATTTTTTTTAAGGTTCTCATACATAAATCTTTGTATACTGGAACAGAACAAATAAATTTGTCAGGATTATTCCAGTGGGTCAGCAACATAGGACCTTAAAACTATAGGAAATTAATAATTTCCTCCAAAGCTCTGTAAGAACTTCTGAGAAAGAGATATTCACTCTGTCATATCCACCACTGTATGGGCCTGTGCTGTCTTCAAAACATGGAAGGACATTGATAAAAACCATGCAGCAGAAGAAAGCCTGAACCATGAATACAGTCTTAATCTGGAAAGGAAGCTACTGGGTCCAGTCCTACAGGGCTCCACAAACAAAACTTCCACCAAAGTTACAAGGAAAAAGCCATCTTTTCCCAGATGGACATGCTTCTTTAGGGCAGTAAAAATGTGTCTCTGAATATGTAGATTATATATTCATCATGCTCATCCTACATCCTACTGGGATATACCTAACATACTGGAATAAAACTGGAATATACCTAAGAGAAATTTAAGTAAGGGAAATATTTTAGTACATTTCTTTTTTATTGTGTTTTTTGTATTGTTTTCTTTTCTTTCTTGATACAAAGGTGTGATTTTATGTGAAAAACCCCCATATGATTAGTGGAAAATGGAATCTGTCTGAAGAGGAGATACTAGTTAAGTTTAACTTGGGTGTCTGAATGTTTGTCTTACAGAATACAAAAGGACAAAGAATTCCAGTTAAGATTTAAGTAGACTTTTTAAAGTATTATGGAAGTCTAATGACTACTCTGCATAAATTATTTCCAGATGCAGACCTGCTTGAAAATGGTGGGATAGGGTAGGATAGGATAGGATAGGATAGGATAGGATAGGATAGGATAGGATAGGATAGGATAGGATAGGATAGGATAGGACCTGTAGCAGGTGAGATATCAAAACAATTTGTTTCAAGAAGTGCAAATATGTGACTTTTTTTAACATGGAGGGGAAACGTAATAAAATTTAAATATTTTATGAGCAATTTTCTGTAAACAGTATTTTCTAGCATTTTTTATATCCTAGAGAAATATTTAGTCTAGTTTTTGCCATCACAAAGTAGAGTGAAACCCCCCAAAACCAAATATAACTCTTTAGAGCTGTGATTTTCAGTTTACAGAGATGAAGAAGGGAAACACCTAATCTGCAAATACATTCTTATTCCCTTTGTTTCACTTTTCAAATAACTTCTTGCAATGAACCAAACAAACTCAGTTCCAGGGCACAAGGCCCCGGTGTGCTGAGCTCGTCTGCATCTGGCCTAATTGGGAGAACTTTACCAATTATACTGTTGCTTCTGATCAATGTCCTGCAAGTGCACTTGTCTGATTTCTTCAGAGATTGGGAACCAGATGTGAGAATGATAAGCATAACAAACAACCCTGGAAAAACAATGTTTATCATAATCAAAGAACAAAATCACCATTGGAAAGTTGTATCTGCTCCAAGGCAGTTTTAGAGGCCAGCAACACTGAGGCACTAAGGATGCTAGGGAATAAAGGGCTTCTTGCTTGTGAAGGGACTTATTTCTCATTTTTCATTTCTGTTTGTAATCGCTGTCATTTTTGTTTCTCATGCTTTGGATAAAAAAGGTGACTTTTATATTTATTAGAACTGGGTTTCAATAAACATTATGCAATATGGTAGACCAGGGAATGATTTATTGATAATTTGTCACTTATATTTATGGAAGTGTAGACCCTGGAGCCCTAGGGCTGGTAAATCATATTATGCAGCTACAAATGTTTTTTTATTCTTTGCTGCCAAAAGTGCACCATGTAAACTGATTGCCTCACCAAACCCCCAGGGCCTGATAATGATGCACTTGCTAATACAAAGGCAGGAGGGGTGAGTAGAAGACAACTAATTATAAGTTTATTTTTGTTTCAATATGTTTGCCATTTAATCTAGAGTTCCATAAACAACAGATTGATGAAATAT
Source organism: Erithacus rubecula (assembly GCF_903797595.1). Lineage (NCBI taxonomy): Eukaryota > Metazoa > Chordata > Aves > Passeriformes > Muscicapidae > Erithacus > Erithacus rubecula. The sequence continues at coordinate 34,115,400 of NC_136687.1, read as the reverse complement.
AATTAGGAGGAAGATTACTGTTTAATGAGGGAAAAGATTGGGAAAGAATGTAAATGGAGCAGTGGGCTTTGCAGAGTTTTTAGCTGTTTATTATTGTACAGCTGTAAGGCACTTTCACACAGTTCCCAGATGGAAGCAGCTGTTAGCCCTGCACCATTAGAAAAAAGGAGGTTCATAGTTCATTTTTATCCACTTGTTCCAGCCTAGTAACGCTCACTGCAACACTTCACCAAGTCACAGCTCTCAGCTTGGGCTGAGGCTGTCAGGATGGGCACCCTGTCTTCATTTGCCACTTTGCCATTCACTTATCACATCTGGCAACCTCTCAAGCAACAAGCTGTTCCACTCCTTGTAATATGTTTATCTCCTGTGGTGATGTCAGCAAAAGTCAGCAAAAGTCAGCAAATCTAATATTCATGCTCAAACAGATTTGTTGGTGCTCTTTGTTTCTAAGAAAGAGCTCTATATCACCCCTGCAGCTGCTTCCTCTTCACCAAGCTTTGTTTTTGCACAGTGCTCTTCTGATAGGCCTTGGGAGCACTACAAAGCATGGGCCCATCTGATTTAAGTTTTTTGTTCTTATTTTTTTCATATAAAAAAACTTCATCCAACATCACTTTTTTTTTTTTCCACACCATGTTGTGAAACCTGCATTTCCCCCTCAGCTTGAAAAGGGCTCATACACAAGACAGAACATAAAAGGCAAATAAAACAGGCCCTTCTTTAAAAAGCAGTAACTGGGAAAGAAAAAAGTAGGCAGACTTTCAAAAAAATGAATACTACAGTAACATTTCTCTTGTAGCACTTAAACAATCCCACATTATGGGCCAAGATATCCACTGCCCTGCACAGGCATTTACATTAGTGCAAAGTGAGTGTAAATCTTTGCTGTTTCAGACAGGTTGTATGTTATATTTGGTGCCAAGGTATTGCACATGCTACAGGGAATTAGAGAATTTGGTGCTTGTTTTTGCAATAATTTATACATTTCACTCTTCTCATTTCACAGTGTTTGGAGCTATCTCAGATATTTTGTATGGCATATTGTGTTTGGGCGTATATAAATTTATATTTCTGAGATATGTTATGCATGATAGTCCTATCAGTCAAGGCAAAGGCAGTGCTTATTCCAGGCTGGCAATAGCCATAATGTTTCTGAACAGCTTCTCAGCTGGGTGAGGTGTGCTCTTCTTCATTAATTTCTGTTTTGAGATCAGAATTTCAAATTTCTTTTAGACTACTTCATAATTTATTCAATGTTTACCTAGAGTTTCATTCCAATTCCACAATTTATTTGTTCCCAGCACAGGATAAATTTGGAGATCTGGGTTTAACTAGGTGGCAATTGTGGCACTTCCTTTCCACTAATATAAACCAGTCTTGTTCTAAATTTCTCTCTCTCTTTTTCCCTTTTTTAAGGAAAATCCAAGCATATTGCTTTAAGTATTGAATTAAATTCTGGTGTTGTTATATAATTTTGTTATTGGCTGCCAAAGGACAATTTATTTCACAGTTTCAAAAACACCTTTCAACATTAATATACATTAAATTTTACAAATTTAACATTTAGGAGAATCTCAGGAATAGAATTATATCCTGATCTGTAAAAACAAAATAAAGACATAGTACAAAAAAATTCCAACAGTACAAAGTTGTTTTTTTTAGTTATTTTAAAATATACCACTATCAACAGGCCACCCACATGCTTAAGAAGAACCACCTCTAGGCTATGAGGAAATCTCTGTGGCCCCAGAAAACTTGGCTATTTCACCAACAAGGACGCTGGTTAAAGCCAATTATGGTGGAGAATTTTATGTTCCAAACAGCTGCCCAGTTGCAGTTGGGCTAAGACCACCAAGTTATTTCATGTGTCACAAATAGCCATCTGATTGGTTAAATAAAGCTGCATATATATTTTTATGAATAGAAGTGGAAGGTTTAATTTGCTTTTGTTTGTGGGGTCTTATTTATTGCTTGGAAGTGTTTGGATGCCTGCTGGGTATTTGTGAAAAAGACTTGCAAAAGCTGCACGTATTTCACCTGCAGGTCAGGAACAGAGGTAAAGTGTTGTGGTTAAGGCAAACCAAAGCAGGAAAACTACACTGGAGCAAGATATGAAAACTACTGCCAAGGTTGTGGACCAAAACTAAAAATCCACTTACCCAACTAAAAACCCCAGCTAGTGTTTTTGTATGTGTTGTGTGTATGCAGTGTTTATTTAATATTAAGGCACTATTTATGCTCAAAAAATTTACCTCCAGTTTAGGTATGCTGCTACTTAAAATTACAGCAGTTTAAATTACTTCCTTACCTGCTCTTTAAAGCCTGTTTTCTCTTGTTTGATTAGTTCATGCACCTAGAGCACTTCCCTATGTGCAGTTTTTACTGTTTCCCCTGTTTAGTCAGTGTTTTTTCATCCTGTCTTTAACGTGAAAGCCCTATGCAGCAACTTAGGGCAGAAAAAACACTTTAAAACCTCAAAGTTATTAATTTTACAGAAAAGTAAAGATACAAGAGCAAAACTGGAAATGCCAGCAAAACAAGTCCAAGATAGCCTGAATTCTGCAGTTATGTCTAACCTCTAGAAAAAGAGCTTTGTTAGTCTAATAGTCATTTAAGATACTGACCCCAAAATTCCTAAATTCATGGATCACATTCATATTTCTCTTTAGACTAATAGCATTGCTAAGCATTTATCATCCAGCCAACATTTCTGAATTTTGTTTTAAAACATTCTAAAGTAAATTGCTCGTTCATGGCATAGAATTAATGCTCCCTGAGGTTATATTTGTTATCTACTTCCCAGCTCCATTACACAAAAACCAAAAAGATTTACTGGAAAATATTTGATTGTCTCTAAAACCAGTGCTTTCTTAATGTTTGCTTTCTCTGATAAGACATCTATATTCAGCTTTTTCTTCTGTCTCACTGAATCTTTTGTTTACTTCTTTTCCTTCAGATAGCTTACTTTTTTCTTCACTTTCTCCCTCCTTCTTTTTACCTTTAAGTTATTCTTTTGTTATCACCTGACTCATTCATGTCTAGTCATCTGCAGTTTACAAATGCAAAAAATTGCTGATGATTTCAAAACCATATTGCAAATAAGCTATAGGCAGTATCTAAATCAAGAGCAGTGTGTGCAATAAGACATATCTTTACATATTAATTTTAAAAAGTCCTTTCCCTTTTCTATCTTATTTTTGCTAGCAATTGACAGCCAAGAGCAAGATTTCTGTGACTTGAAGCAATTGTGTTATATGACACCAATAATTACAGTGGTGATTTATTACCTCATTTAAGAAAGAAGAGTTGTGATAAGAAGCACAGGAAAAGATTTTCTGGTATTCTATTTTTCTCTGTGTTAAATTTCTGCAGTATGGGAGTGGTTGCATGTATCCTAGTGAGGAATTTCGTCTCCAGGATGCCACTCAGCCAGAAATAACTTTTATAGCCGTCAACACTGTTCTTTAGGACAGCATAATAGAAAAAACTGATATAATCATTAGGTTCCTTCCAAATCCATGGAATGTATTTGTGACTTAATATATGTTGTAGAAGAGCACCTACAGTAAAGATTGTAACTGGTGGAAAAGCCACTACCCCCCCAGTTAACCTGGCTTGACCAAAAGGTAAACCCCCTGTGGAGGCAGTCTTAACCAGATGAGCAAAGTGTGTGAAATATTTAGGCTTACAGTGAAGCTGCAAGAAGCTTCCCCAAACTAAGTGGGAATAAGTTTTCCTTTCTGAAAATTTCACAAGAGTTTTTTAAAATTTTGTGGCCTTGAACATACACTAACACATGGTTGCTATTAACTGCTAGGCATGGGTCTGATCTCTTTGATAAGAAAAGAATAAAAGAGGCCAGAAAAGAGAAGAGAAGGAAGATTTCCAGGCTTTTCCTTGATAACAAACCTCTACTCACCCCCAAAAAATTCCCACAAGAACCCAAGGAAGTTTTTAGCTTAACAAATTAAAAAGACATTCCAAAGCTCTGTCCAAAATCTGTCTAACACTAAAATAGTCTGTGCGTATGATTCACCTGCTACTTGAGGCCATACTTTGCAGTATCATAATCAAACTTAGCAAATCACTATATCCTGGTCATCTATAAGGACACACAGGTTTTAAAACCCAACAGAAATGGAGACTTTCTATGTGCCTGAATATCTGCCACTTGGCCTTAAGGCCATTTCGAGTCCTGAAGTAAGCTGATATTTAACACCTCATAAAAAAGCTGTGTACACCTGAGTAGAGGAAAAAAAGTGACATTTGTTGGCGGTTTGTATGGAGGATCAGATTACCTTTTTTAAAAGCAAGAAAGATCTTCCTCTAAGTGTTTAGAAAGAGAAGGAGGGAGAGTGGCATTGCAAAAATCTTTGTTTTGGAGAAGGTGTTAAAAAAAGAAATGGGTTTGTACAGATGCAAGCAAGAACACCGTTTTATAAAACTGCAGACTTGCATTGCTTCTTGGTGAATTAAAAGATTTACAGTACACACCTAAGAAAAATTATAGCTACTCTGCATTACCCTCCAGGTACCTGGTGGGTTTTTGGCTGTCATATGCTCCAAAAGATCTCTCTCTGAATATGCCCAGATTCATGTAATGAGTCTGCTTTCTTCAAGGCCTAACAAGAAGGCAATGAGTTGGACAGTCTGCCCTGCTTTGTATTCCTCAGGTGAAATATGATTTTAAGTCTAAATGCTGAAATGGCACCAAATATTTAAAATATTTTATAGTTGGTGAGATTTTCCACAGTGCTGGTTTGTTTTCCATTCCCCCCATGACATCTCACAACTCTAAGTACTCAATGACAGCCTGTAGAGGTTTCGCCATAATCCACCTTTATCCATTAACAGACACTCAATCACTAAAGTGCTTACTAGACTAAACATATTTATCCAACCAAATCACACTTTACAATGCAATGCTGCCAATCAGACCCCAGCTATTAACGAGGAACTGCTTTAAGGGGATTTTGGTGTTTGTGCTGTGAAGAGCATGCTTACCTCCAACAAACCACTAAACCAAATTAACATAGCTGTATCCTCATAAAAGAAACCAGATATCCTGTTGTGAAAATAGAAAGCTTGGTAGGACAGGGCTCTTTTGATGGCTAACAGTGTGGCAGACGAAGGCTTCAGACTACAAATCTGGTTACCACAGGCTCATTACAAAACTCTAGCATTAAGCTTTTGCTGACTTTAAAAACAAAATAAAAATTTATCATTTGGGTAACTCAGTAAGTCATCAACTTACTAAGTTACTATTATAATTGCAATAAGTGCTGTAATTGTTGGATAAGGCTCCTTAATTCTAATTGCTCCTTTGTCCAAGATCATGTTGTAAAAATGTTTGCATTAGCCAAAATAAAATCCAAGAGACACAAATGTGGTAGTAATAATAATTCTTTTTATTAGCCTGGAAAAGAGGAAGAGAACAAAGCTTTAAAAAACTTCAAAGTTCTGACCAAGAGAAAAAAAAAATCTAAAATTGGAGAAACATGCGTACACTCTGCCCTTTTATTAGACTCATACAGACTAAGTGCCATCACCACAACTTAGAGCTTGACAGCATTTCTTTCCCAGGCAGCAGGAAAAGTTACACCATCCATGTTGCAGGGCTAATTTAAGTCCTCTGTCAAAAACTACATAAACCAGTCCTGTATATTCTCACTAGGAAGCCCTAATAGTTTTAGACTTATTGGTATTATACATCCTTTAAATCCCAATATTTTAAAGCTGGATTTGACATTGGCTGGGACTTGGTGTATTTTCCCTCCACTTAACCATAGCTAAAAAAAAGGTTTAGTTTTCAACTCTGAGGTAAGTGACTCATGAAAATTCATGTTTTTAAGAAATACTTATCAGTTTAAAACTGCATATATATCCTTCCTTACTCCCAAATAACTTTAACTCTGTTATTGAAATATGTATTTCCAATCCTTCACTGCTTATCAAAAATAATGAGCACTTTCTTTTTTATTAGCTTTTATAAGCACTTCTGGGGAAAATTTTATGAGCAGCTAGAACAAGTTCTACTTCTTGCAAAGAGGGCTTTATGCTGGAATCGTATCCAAAATGAGCAAACCACAACATGAACAGATTTTCCAAAAATCACTAGAGCAAACTTCTAAGTTAGAATTGGAAACACGTAAAGTACAAATTAGGTTGTCATGTAACAGAGCAGTATGCTTTCTATGGTAGATCCATGCACCACCTTCCATCACAACATGTCTCCATCTCCACTGTTTCTGTAGCCTACATGTGTTCTGAACAGGTATAAATAATATAAAAAATTTGAAAATTAAGGTTTTCCAAGTTTGTATGTAGGAATACGTACGTTTGTATATTAGTATATGTTTTTATATGAAAGGAACCAATGCAGGTTCTCAATGTGTAATTACACCACTTAGAAAGGGAAAAACATCAAAATACTACAAGTACATGAAGAAAAGAACAAATTATAATGCAAATTAAGAACAGGAATTATTGTAGACCACAATGAATCTCAGCATTTAGAAAATACTTGTGGTTCATAAAAAGTACGTTTTCACGCCTTTGCTTTGTATTCATGTTAATACATTTTATACTCTGTATTGTATATATGTGTCACAGAAAGTGATGAAAATACACACAGAAAGCTGCCAGAAGAGGTTTCTCCTGATTAACTGAGAAAGCAGCCTTAATAACTGTAATGCTGCCAATTTGGTTCTGTACCACTGCTTTGAAACAATTTGTTGTTCCATGGAACATGAATTTCTCAGTGTTCCACTTAGTTATTTTTAATTTGTGTTTTGTTTTGAAAGGTACCACATGTAGCATATTGAAACTTTTCAACTAGCTGAAAGTGAAGAATAGTGCAAACACTGGGGCAACAAAATATTTCATGCTTTCATAACTTTGTTACTTAAGTAAAAAACACAACCACACAATTAAAGCATTTTACTTGACTACTCTTCTTGTGTTTAGAGGCTAGAGATGTTGATGAAGTGTATTTCAACTTCTTGAGCACACAGGGAAGGGAGGGAAGAGCTAATCTGTGGAATTACATGATGCAACTCATACCTGTAATGTGCACAAGTAATGAGAGAATACTGCCCATAGTTCCAAGTACCATGCCCCCAATTTTTATGTACAAGGGCAGTATTATGCTTCTTCACTTGTGACGCATGAAAGTGTCAAACTTCCCATTTAGTTTCCAGTTGTGCCTTTAAATAGACATAATATATCCAGCCAGACTGCCTCTATTTTCCACCACATGGCCAGCATTGCTTGATTTGTCTTCTGGAAATGAGATGATTCATTCTTTAAAGCTCCTTCCACTGAAAGGCTTTTCCACATGTTACGCAGTATTGATAATGTCCACAGAATTATATTTGTAGGAGGTGCAGTAAATAAGAAAGAAAATTTGCAGCTGCCTCTAAGCATCTTTGACATAAATAATAAACATTTTCTGTAAAATACTTTAAAGATAAACCAATTTCAGGTCTCCCAAATCCCTAAAAAAAAAAATTTAAATTTACTAATATGTGGTGCTTATATTTGCCCTAAGATAGATAACGTTATATTATATTTCAGAATTATTTTCTTCAGGTTGAAGATAGAATGTAAAAATAAAGATTCATTAGAAAATCTATTACAAATAACATGATGGGTCTCACAAATGTAAGTCTATTTTATAGTTTCTGCTATATTCATTTTCTCTGTACAGGTGTCACCATGGAATGTTGACCAAAAAACCTGTAGAACAAACTCAGATGCTCCTACTAAGCTTGTTTACTCTATGAAGTATTTTTAGCTTATTTATTACAGCTTTAGAGACTACTGAAAATCTTTGAAGTTATTGCACCTATTCTTTAGGTCCTTAGAATGTTGCCATCATGACATTTTTGTGTTCATAATTGGCCTAATATGAGAGGATAATTACAATATTAACTCTTCATTACTCAGGCCAATATAGGCAAAAAACATAGGCAGCAGAGGCAGTATTTGATATTATGGGGGCTGCTGTAGCTGATCATGGGGAGTCAGGTCCTTTGGGGTTATCAGGTCCTCCTAGGTACTATTTGTGCTGGGCCACAGCTTTCTCTGGCAGACACATCCATGTATATCTGTGGGTTGTTCCTTATCACTCCAAATGCAGAAGGGCTCATTATCCATAATGGAGCAGAGTATGCTTGAGATGACAACTATGGACTGGCTCAGTGCTGCCTTCTCTACAGGCTAATAAGATCTATATATACCTACACGTATGTCTGATTACCTATAAAAAACCTGCTAGCCCAAACTGACAGACCAAGAGGAGAAAGTATTTGATAGCTGGCCAAGTGGTCAGTCAAGACACATTCTCTTGGCTACCCCAAATATGTTTCTTTCTCTTTTCATGCTCAGGCAACCTGATCAGACAACTTTGCATTGTGTAACCCTATTTCAGAATTCTTGATGGACTGGGTTACTCTCCTTTCTGAGTAAACCCATGGGGCCACCAGTAGGTGTTCTCTATCTGCTAGATAAAAATGTTTTAGAAAGAAAGTGCTTTCTTAGCAAACCATAAACACTGTCTCTCTTTTATTATTCTAAATAGCATAACAAATGTCTGGTAAATAAATTGATATCTTTAGTCAAGTGTTTTGTTAATTATTTAGCCAAAGTACTCCTGCTGTTTGTCTGAAAAGAGGCTCCAGAAAGCAATATTATCATAACAGACAGATAGCATCCAATCTAATATTTGGTAGGGACATTTCACACAAGAAACATTCAAACTCTATTTTTCGTTTTCCTAAAATATTAAAGAAAGATGATATACAGTTCATTATCAGCTACCCTTCTCAGTCTACAACTGTATCTAGAAGTGTATCACATTCTCTCCATAGTTTAATGGCAAATGGATCCTAAAATAAACAGTGCTTTACCTCAAGTGGATGTTACAGGCACATATGGATGGAACATTCTGTTCCTCTATGCTTTAGTTTAAGCTTTATAGGAAAGCACTTAAGAAAGAAAATCCATGGCAAAAGTGAAATATATGTGCCAGCTAGAATGCACAGTGTCTTTTAAAATGTCATCATTCTGACTGGTCAAATTTTGACATAATATAATGTATTCAAGGTTTTTTAAGCCAAATAAGTCAGTGTGATACCAAAACCAGAAGACATTTGGAAGCCAGAACTTGTTGAGCATTTCGATATTCACGACTTTTTTTCTTGATGTGTACAAAAAATACGTAGTTTCAGTTTAGAAATGTTCTAATTCAATGGTGTTAGAAAACAATTGAAAAATGCTTATTTCAATTGCATTGGCACAGGAAAGGAAGAAGTGCTTTTTTGGCTACACAGTATGTGTTTCAGATGCATTTGTTTTACTATCTGGTGTCCAAATGAAGGGCTGCTGCATTCTCACTTGTAACACACTTGAGCTTCAATATTTTTACTCAGAAATTTGCTCTGTTTTAGCAGAGTCTGGAGCAGAAACCTTCCTCCCAAGCCTAACCATCCAGAATTTACAGTTTGTCAGATATACATCAAAAATAAATAGATTGATTGACCTATTTCTTTCAATACTTCAGTTTGAGTTCATGAGAAGGTCCAGAGAGTTCTGGCTAGTCAAGCCAGGCTTTGTTGGGCTCAAAAATTTTGCTGATATCTCTGTGGAAAAACACAGTACACCTAAATTAAAAAACCCCAAAACATTTGATGAGTCATTGCTGTTATAACTCTGCTCCTTGGCTGTTTCACACCATTGCTGCAACAATGCTTCATGACATTCCGTGATGTTGATCAGGATGATGTCCAGTAACATCTCACAAGCAGTTTGCATTTAGTAGCTATTGCATTTTTTTGCAGTGATGCACTGTTCTTTCTCCCTCAAATCATATCCCACAACATTAATCTTCAGGTACTGACTAGTTCTTTCGTCCTCCATATTTATTTCTGTTGGAATTTTGAAATTTGAGAGTTTTGAATTTTTGGTGTTTTTGGTATTGATTTTCAATGGTGTTGGTTTTGATTGGAGGTTTTGGAAAAGGTTTTTAAAACTGAGTAATGGAGTTGAAATTATTAGTGTGTAGATTGAATAAAAATGTATAATATTATATGGTGAAAAGTTTGGAATTTGGGGTTTTAGAATATGGTAATAGGTATGGAATAAAATGGATGGGTTTTTTTTTTGTTTGTTTGTTTTTCTTCGTGTTTTGGTTTTAAGTAGTAGTTTTCAGTTAAATAGAAAAGTTTGTATTGTGGGTTATAAGTTATTAGTTTAGAAGTTGGCAGCATTAAAAAAGGTCATCCTTTTTCTAGATACTGAATGCCTGATAGACTTCCATGAAATTTTAAGTCTCATTTTTTTTCTGCTGTGAAACAAAATGAACCTATAATTTACATGGTTTAAATACTAACACTTCTTTGCTGATGGAAAACCAAACCTCGTTTTTTTTTTTGCACTTTGTTTGCTCCAAAGTAATATCTATCTGGTTGCCTGTTCCATAATCCTTTACTGAAAGGTCAAAGATTAAAACCAAGCTTGTCCTGTGCCTTCAAAGCAAGCACAGCAGACAAACCTCTGTTGTCTTGGTTTCCTGCTACTCAGTGTTTGTCAGACACTGATTACGAATAACACCCTGAGCAGTTATCTCTATATGGTATGTCTCTAAATCAAGTGTCATAACCAATGAGTCACCATAAGTAAGAGAAATAAGATTACCTTTTAAAATAAGTTTACAGTAATCCTTTACTTAAATGTCACAGCTAACAACTCATTATTTTGCATGACATGCAACTTTGAAGTAAAATCCATTTGTGAATGTACAGTGACTTGGTATTTCCATGATGAAGAAAGGAGTGAATTGCTTTTTCCATAGACCTTTATTCTGTACATTGTGGAGCTCAAATCTCTTTGCCATAAAGACCTAAATTCATGAATATCAGTATAAATACACTACCATTTCTTTCATAGATCTCTCTTATTTTTTTGCTTTCACAACACTTGATAGATGGAGAGGAAATAATTCAGACCATTGAAAATTTGAAACCTTAAAATAAAATAACGAGCAAAGAATTTTCCAGTGGGTGGGGTAATAAAAATGCAAGGCAGATCCCCCAGGAATCACAAACATGGGAGATTATACCAGAGGAAACAGCCAAGATTGGATAAGCTGTCTGAACAGAGAGAAACAATACCAGAGACAGGCTAAGTGGCTCCAAAAAGGAGAATGGAAAGGGAATTTTGAATTGGTGATAGAATTATCTAAGTTTCCTTAATTGACTGATGTTATGATGAATGTAAAATAAAAAAGAAACCCAAGGAATCCAATAGAATCCCTAATATTTATTTGCCATGTTTCATACTGAGGGTGAGCAAAGCATCCATCCAGCACCAGGAGAGCTCTGGGCACAGCTCTGCTCCAGCACTGAGGGGCCCTGCCTGGAAAGTCTTACACAACTTGTGAACCTTATGTTACTTATCTTGGAAAAAAGCATACTTAAAACTTAAAAGGGTTTAGAGATCCTTCTCTGCTATTTTCACCACACCAATATGTTGTAGGGGCAAACAGCTTTTTGTTCTCTGTAGTGCAAAGCTGTACACACAGATTTGTGAAATGAATGTGGGTCTGGAACTGGGAAAGTCCTTTGGTCTAATCCCACCTATAGACAAGCTTTATCATAGTTTTTGCTTATATAGCTCTCTGAAAAAGATCACTTGAAATGGATAAACATTCTTTCCATTTTTTTTTCAGGCAGTCTCACGAAGTTTTCTGTGAAAATCTAAATAGTCAAGCTGAAATATCTCCAGAAAATGCAAATCTTTTGACCAACTTTAGGCTTCCTTCACTGCCACAAAGTGATCACGAAGTGGGCTTTGGGTTTTTTTTTTTTTTGTTTGTTTTGTTTTGTTTTGTTGGGTTTTTTAGTGTTTTTGGAATCCATTTATGGACCTGTTTTTTCCTAATAAATTTGTTGAACATCTTCTACTTCTTTTCCTCCACGACATCCTTGGACAAATTCCAAAATTTCCTGACCTGTTGAGAAATGAATCACTTTTTTTGCCTGTTTTAAGCCAACTTTTTACTAGTTTCATGGATGTTGCTGATTCTTATCCAGAATGACCAACTGAATAAGAGTTCACTGCTTAGCTCACAATACATAAATGACTTTGTGAACCCAAATCATATTCCCCTTCAGGCTTTTTTTCCTCTAATTTGTAGATTGCTAGTTGTTGACAGTCTTGCCTCCAAGAGTCCCACCTTCTTAGATTTTCTTTTGTTGCTCTTCTCCCTAACACCTTTAATTACAATGCACTTTTCCTCAAGTTCTAAATGCCATAAACAAACATGGAACTGGTGATAATGGATATCTTTCTCACAACTTCGTGAAAAGTTGGGGTTTGAGCTGTAGAGGGCTGTGACTGCAGAACTGCTCTTTCCCCATCTCACACTCTGCAGTGGGACTGCAGGTTGGTGCACAGCAAATGTGAATCCTCATCACCTCACCAAAAAAAGCTTCTGCAGAACAATTACAAAGTTTCCATGAGAAAATTTTTCTCCTTATTTATAAGAAAGTAATTTGACTAATTCTCTTTCTCTTTATATGTTTAAAGAACATACAAAAACTCAATTAGATAATTAAGTTTTGTTAAAAGTATTTTAAGGCAATAAAACAACTCTGTAATTTGTTGTTGCACCAGCACAATTAAGACCAGGCCCAATTGTTTCAAACCTTAAACAAATGCAAAACACATTTAGAGTTGGGAAGCCTGTACTATCAATGGTGTCTGCAAAAATTATAGCTAAATGTTTCCTATTATATTAGTTTAGCATTTTAGTGAAGTCATTCAATGGGCAAGTCTACACACAGTATTTCCTTTTAGGAAGCTAGCAGATTCTGTTTCCAATTCAAATGAGCAGGTTTCCAGCCTATGCAGCACTGACTCCAGCCACCTCTGCACAGACTGTGTGTGCTTTATCTTTGTGTGATTTATTGTGTGACACTCAGCAACAGAGGACATTGAGACCCCAATAGCACAAACCATTCCTCAGGGTCACATCTCTACATTCACACACAGATTCAGAGCATAAAACTGTCCTTTCAAAAGGAGCTTTTTGTAGATGTGAGTTCAAGTCAACCCAAAAGTCAGATGGGAGCTTGTAATCCAATAGTAAAAGATGTTCAGGGAACAAGAAATTTGAGAGAAATTACTCATAACCAGTAAGTTTCACCTTTTCTCAAAATCTGGGACTTTTGGTTGTCCTCAGTATAGATCCTCTCAAAGTAGCAAGGGTTCTATTTTTCGTGTAATACCTATTATCCCTTTTAATCAAGAACTAATGCTTATCTATTGCCTCTACAGAAAGACTATTAAAGTTCTTCTGTTTCAGCAGGCTTATTCCTGATCTAAGCATCTCTCAACTTCCTTTCTCAGTCAGAAACCTGAAAACTACATCTTCCAAAAAGGAAGAAAATATTATTCTAATCCAGATTTAGAGAACCTATGCTGATTAAGCCACAATGAGCTGCTGCTGGAGATAAGATTGTTGCAGGCTCAATCAGGTCAACTAGTCAAGAAAAAAGCTAAGATTTTGATGTCTAAATTTAATAATATAAAACTAAATGCAGCTTGTTAAGGTGCCTTAAATAAGATAGGCTTTCCAAGTAAAACAAAGTTTTAACTTGCTCATTAAGGAGATCGGTTGAAAAAGTTAGTAAAATAAATGTCAGATGATTCTGTTACTTAGAATAATAAAATGCCTTTTGTTCATGATTCTGTACTGTAGAGAAACTAATTTTGTAAGACCAAACTTGAATTTTGCATGTCTCTTTTTCATTAATAGAAGAACTAGGAATGTAGTTTCCACAAGCAATGAAGACTTATTTAAATTTGAGTGGCATTTAGGTTTCTTTTACTTTTTTTTTTTAAATTTCCATTTTTTTTTTATTAACAGCAGAAGTCTTCCCATATACTGTAATAAACAAGAAACAGAACTCAGAATGTTTGCAAATCAATAAAGCTGATGTTAAAGTGTTCTTTCAATAAGAGTTTTCTTATTGATTGAAAGAGAAGTATTTTGCTACATTATACTTGAGGTGGAAGAATTCACATCAATCCCTAGTGACTTTTGAAAGCTACTCGATTTCCTTGCTGCTACTCTGCCTGAATCCTGCCCTGCCTGGAAGCTCAGCTGCCTGTCACTGAGCATGGCCACAGGCTGTCTGAGGGGTTTCTAATGTCCTGCCCTCTACTTGCCAACAGGCTGCTAAAGCTGGATGCCAGATCCACCTGTACTTCCTACTAGAGCAGCTCTTAAGCAAAGTGAAAAGAAAAAAAAAAAGGGCTTAATTTATGTTTATAAATGCAGCAAAGCAAAATGTGAGCAGATCAGAATGTTATGAAATTAAATTTCCCTACAGAACACAAGAATGAAAAGGATGAAAAATGAAAGTCTTTATTTACTTGATGCATTCAGGCACTGTGAATCCTCTTTCCACTCCCAGCCAATTGGCTGACATAAGTAGTTCTTAGAATAGCTCTCAGGGAACATTAGAAAACAGAGTCTTTCTTTCATGTTATTTATTATCTATGTTGGCTGATCTTCAATATTTTCATCATCTTCATAGTGATTGTGTTTCCTTCCAGTGTCTCTCACCATCCTTGGGGACTCTTAAACATTTATGTCTGCACTCAACAGGAGAAATTGAAGATTTTGTACGTGACTTCAAGCTAAATCCTCGGGTAATGTATTATTAGGGAAATCATGACGTTCTGGCAGATCTGCCAATTTTATTTGCAAGGAGAACTATGGAAAAATTTTACTTGCTGCAGTCAAGAGGCAGATGTACACAATAGCAAAATGAAGTTAAGGCAAGTATTTAACAAATCATATAATTGTTTGCACTACTGGCTTCTGGGGATTGCAATTGGCAAATCAGCATTTGGACCCTTGAATTAAAGGGAAGACTGGTAGTCTTATCTCAAAGATACCACACTTGTTTTGCCTCTAGCATTCTAAAATATCAAAAGAGAAATGATAAGGGTAAACCAGAATTATCAGAGAAACCTGATTTTTTTTGTACATAGGTACTCAACGCTTTTTCGAGACTATCAGACTTTTGAGGGCAAGGATTTGGGTTATCCATTAGTCATGTTTCTAAAAATATTTGGCATCACCTATTATCTTACTCATGAGCAACTCTGAGGAGGCAGACCAGTTTTTATTTTATTTTATTTTATTTTATTTTATTTTATTTTATTTTATTTTATTTTATTTTATTTTATTTTATTTTATTTTATTTTATTTTATTTTATTTTATTTTATTTTATTTTATTTTATTTTATTTTATTTTATTTTATTTTTCAGAAATGGCTTTAAGAATTGGTGGTTAACATGGAGCTGTTACCAGGCTATTAAGAAATATATATGGGATTTGTCACCAGTGAAATATGGTTATTTCACAACTATGATATACTTTTCACCATGCTTATTCATTTATGAAACACACTTTAATCACAACAGTTGAACTCCAACTTGTAATTTCTTGTGTTACATGACTGAATAAGTGTTTGTGCATTGACTACCCTCTGTGGTTTAGTGAGAGTTTTACTGACAGATTGCTCTGATCTCAGATGAGTCCAGGACAGTCTCAGAGCTGTGGGGTCACAGCCATCTACTTATTTTTTCTGCCACTGTGAGTCATAAATGCCTTCAATCATTTTAGCCCTGCTGCAGTGCTAGGTTCAGGTGGAACCATCTTATCCACTTTAGTGGGATCACAATATGATTTGGAAGTTAAAGAAAAAAATTTCCTGCTTCCTTTGACAAATCATAAGTGAAAAAATAATTTAAATTTTACTGTTATATGAAACAGGAAAGCAAGAGATTGACAAAAATTTTATTTTTTCTACTTTTTTTGGCAAACATTTCTATCACAGAAAAGGTGTATTTCCCCCGTATAATCTATTAGCAACTTAGGAAGCATGCTGTATTCCAGACTTCTCTGGAGTCCAAATTACATTTTAAAAGGAGCCCAAGTGTTTCAGAAGTACAAGAGTCATGAGAAGTTAAAAAAAACCACTTCTAAATCTGTGCAAAAACTCATTAGTGCTTATATAATGTATTTAATGTAGCAAATAAACAATACCATGCACTAAAAATACTGTGCACTGATTGGATCGTTATAAGGGGGGAAAAATTAATATTTCAGTATCAGATACCTTTAAAATATTGCAAATCTAAATATGTGGCTGTTTATGTATGAAAGAAAATAGTTTCAGGTAGGCTGGAGTTTCAGGTAATCAGTTTGCATCTTTCACAGGAATCACTTTCTCAGGGTCCTCTGAAGTATCTCCTACTTTTCTCCTTTAACTCCTTTGCATTACAAAGTTGATTTAAAGGCAGTCATGAGGAAGTAGAATGACCATTCAAAGAATATTTTTATTACCTTGTCTTTAGAGGAAATTCTTTAATGTAAGCAGATTTTGTGCTGTTTTCCTCTCTACCACTTCTTCATCTTCATTTTCAGATTATCTTCTAAAAACTTTCAGTTCATATTTTTGACTGCTTGGGAAAGAGTGCTTTGAAGATTTTGTATTGGTTTTATTATTTCATTATTTAATTTCAAATATGGCCTCTAATCCATGGTCATAGGTTTAGAAGGATTATTGTGCAAGTTCTTCTCTCTTTTACCTGTTAACAAAACCTAGTTAATTTGTTGTGAGGTGAGTGTCCTCCACCACAGCTCTTGAGAATATTTCTGAGGAGTGCATTGGTAGTTATGCAGTTTTATTCTACTTACATAGTTCATCTCCATCATTAAGTATTGTGCGAATATTTACTTATAATTTTATCCCATATCCAGTAAATAATTTAAAAATTGTTGTCTCAAGATAGTATTTAAAGAAGAAAAAAATTCTCAAATAAGCTGCTATATCTCTTTTCTATTCCAGCTTTACACTCAGTCCACATTGTAGATGCAAGGTTCTAGTTTTATACAGACTTATCTTGCTACAGATACAACACAAATCAGAACAATAAACTGTTTGTGTTCTATGATAAGATAAAGACCTTTTCCTGAGGTTTTGTTTTGGGGAAAAATACTTTGTGGTACTGATAACTCAGGGTGAGCCATTTTGTCATTTTCCTTCTTCTGAACCCAGCTGTAGTGAACTATTCAGACTTACTCAAGAACCTAGTTAACTCTCAGCTTCCTTGAAATAAGAAACTTGTACTCACACTTGTATCAGTTTCACCAAATGTAGGGAAGCAGGAGTTTTTCTGCTTTTAGCCTGTGAACTGACTTTTCACAAGCCAATTGCCGTTGGACATGGAGAACAGGGAGAAAGTTGGTAAGATTATTTTCAGACCTGTTTATCCTGGGTGCTTATTGTGATCTACGCTGGTTCTGTGCTCAGCACAGAAGATCAAGAGCACAGTGTTATTGTACTCTTTTCCTTCTGTATAAAATACATTTCTTCTCCTCTAATGCCCATTAGCCTAGACTGTAAAGAGCTTCCCTGGGTAAGCATGTTTTCTAAAATGATTTGGGCACTGCTATTGAATACCAATGCACCAAGTCTGGAAACTCTAACTTTGTGATGGTTAGAAGTAATTTACATAAAGAAATACTGCTGTAGGCACTTAACTTTCAAAACAAAAACAAAATCTCAGGGAAAGTTTTGTGGCTTTTTAAAAACTGAAGAACCTAAATATATTTGATCCGCATTTTACTTTTCTTTGTCATGCAGCTGCAATATTGTATGATATTAAATATGTTTCTGTAGTATGACATAGTAGAAAAAAATTCTAACTTGTTTTTTCTATGCAAAATGAAAGCTGCTCAAACTGAATTTGCTCTGATTTCTCTCCAATTAAAATAGAATGCAAATAGTTGAAAGTTCGTAAAGTATGTAAACAACAAGAGTAAGGGTACTATTAAAAATATCTGGCTGTAATTTTAGCTTTTACAACTCTGTTTTTAATTTTCCACCATGCCACTGACAAAAATGAAAGTTTTTGTCTTTATAGGGACAAATGTACAAGAATACAATAGAAATAGGAAAAGATGTATCTTTACATATTTTGCCATATTTTTAGCTCATTTTCCTACTTCAAGACATCTGCTGCCTAATAATTCAATATCTCAGTCCTTGCTTTATTTATTTCATGTAATTACCTTCTTACTTTAAAACCTTACAGGGACTGAAACTTGCTTTCATTGCATAACAGTGAAAATATCCACAGGATGCTCTCCAGATCTCCCTTGGAGAAAGTGGCAAACCCACTCTGCCCCTGCTGACAGCACCTGGGACAGTGAAATCTGTGAACTGTCTTTTGGAAGCCAGCGACACATAATGAAGTCTACTATGATTATTTGCCATATTTTCAGTTCCCACCACCATACCTACTATCATCTGAAAAAGAGGATCAAAAATTCCACTTGATAAACCTTCAGTTTCTCAACTAACTTGGAAAAGAAAGATATTTTGTGAATGGAGTAGGAGATGGTGAGCACACATGACCATAAATAAATTTGTTATATCTATTCTCAAATTTATGCAAGGGGTTGTCCTGGTGTTTAGAGCTTACTGTAGAGTGGAAAAAATTATTTCTGAATTTTGAGTTTTCACACACCTTCATTCTTCTGTGAAACAAAAAATAAAAAGTTCTCTAGTCCTAAATGATTGTAGATTTGTTAGAGCACTATTAACTCTCTGCAGTCTCAAACTTGCAAAAATGAAAGCTGTTCAGGTCAGTTTTGAGGAAGAAGGAAAGCTAAGATGGCTAGAAGGGCAGAATAATTTATGAGCATTTTTGCTCTGACTTTTTATAGAGGCCTGCAAAAATATTATAAATTATGAGATTGCAATAGATTCTCTTACTTTGAACAAGGAGCTTCAAAAATTTTAAAATGTATTTTACAATCAGAGAAAAAACCATAGAGACATGCAGAAATAGCATAATTTATCTCTTTACTAACAACAACACTGTAATTAAGAAATTTTTATTGTTGAACTTTTATATTTTTTTTTCTGTCTAGAGTAATAGTGTTAATGATGATTTAAAATTTGTCTAATAGAAAAGAATAAACTTCTTTATCATGGTTGAAAAAACTGCTTCCAGCATCAACCTGTGTGCCTGAGTTCTTCTGGGAAAAGATAATATTTGTTGCTGAAGCAATTTGTTAAATATAATAGATAAAATTTTATGTTTTGAGGAGATCTGGTTGGTAGCAAAGAGACCCTGGTTCTGCAAAAGAGGAAATTCAAATCTTAACTGCTAAATATTTCAAGACTGTGGCTTTCCAGTCACCTGCTAGGTACCTACATAGCAAAAGGAGAGATAAAACAGTTTGTGGGAAAAGTCTTTTCAGTCCTTTTATATTATGTTTAAGTTGTGTGTGTTGTGTACCCCGAAGGACATCCTCAGAATTCAAATATATGTGAATATGGTCAATACCATTATTTTTCATATATAGTTTTTAAAATATTACTCTGGCTAATCACATTTTGAGCATTTTGAGCAATAATATACAGTTATTTTAAAGTCTTCCATAACAATCAATGAAAAGGGAGAAGTTTTCTAGTTCAATAAGACAAGAGTAATAAAAATTAAAAAAAGAGGTATAATTTCTGATATTTTGTACCCTCTCTTTTGGATGCACATGGTATAGTTGAACATTTCACTATTATGCTGACAGTGTTCAAAGAAAGTTTAGACATTTTTTCTATAGATAAGTTTAGACAGATAATATTCAGTTTAGGAATCTGTGGCAACAGAATAGGAAATGAATTCTTAAAAACCTTCAAAGAAGCTAGTTTCACATCATCCAGACTGATGAGCTCACCAGTCAGTTCAGTAATGCATGGAACTTGAGTGGCACATGATTAAAAATAAAAACATTCAATGTTTGAAGAGATTTTAACTGACAATTGGTAAGGTTAAAATCAAGGTTTCTTTTTGTCGTTATTCTACTGTGATCCCTGTCTTTTAGTCCTCCAGGTTATCTTGTCTTGAAAATAAGTTCCTTGCAGCAGAGCTGCAAATTTTCATTTTGCTCCACACATCACTTGAAATGTGGGTCAAACTACTAATGCCATGTTACATTCTTCTTTCCATGTTCTGGACTGTAATCCCACTCATCAGCCACGTGCACCAGTTTTGTAAATTTAGTATTGTGTTTGAATCCCAGTGAGATTGCTCAAGTTATGCAAACATAAATCTTTCTAAGACTGGGGCCTAAGGCTGTGTAGTCTCAGGGCAGAAAAGGTTTTTAGTTTTTCTTCTAAAGGGCCAAGCTCACTGTCAGACATAACAAATAAATAATACAGTGGAAATATCATTATCTGAATTGCAAGCCTATTTTTACAAAAGTATCATGTTCCCTAGTGGTTGAAACATTATTCCAGGCTAGACTAATCTTGAGTTCGTATTTCAACATTGCATGTCATAGCATAGCCAAATACTGTGTAATTCATCCAGGAATCAGGAATCCATGAATCCCTATTTACTATTGAAACCAGCACAGCTTTTCTTTTTTTTCTTTTTTTTCAAGTAAACAATTAAGATTATGTAATTTCCTTCCCATGAACATAGTGAATATAGCATTGAAACAGAAAAGCTCTACTTAATGTCAGATACCTCCTTTCATTCTCACAAGAGCTCTGAGAAGCTCTGACCTAATGACATTGATAATTCCTCCTCCACTGTATTCAGATGCTCATGGTACCTGAAGCTGATTACCATGATGTTCCTATGCTTACAGACACAGGTTACCTCTACAGTGACACTTGAGATCAGCCCAGCAGTGACACCCTTTCCAGGTAGGTGGGAACTGAAAAGTATAGATTTCAAAGTGTCTTTTAAGTGTTTCTCTTCCTGGACTGTAAGGAATTCTGTCAGGGGACTGAAAGAGTATCATGTGTTGCTGAAAAAGACTGTTCCTCCCCTGTAAGACAGGTTCTGCTCCACCATTGTCACCAACAGGTTTTGTCAAACTCATTCTGAGAAAACTCAAATAGTGGAGACTGATCCACCTCTGTGGAATATGCTCATAGAGAATCTTTCTTCATATCTAACCAAACTCTTTCCTTTGTTTTTAAATGTTAGTAATTATATTCTGTTCTCACACTCCATTTTTCCCCTTTTCCAGTCATGCCAAATCTTTGAAATTTTTTACTCAAGAACAAGGCTTTAGCAGCTAACAATAAAATAGTCAAATGCAAGGTGATTCAGCTGTCTGGAATCTTAAAACTGCTTATTAAAAAGCTTTTATCTCTCATTCTTTGATATACTTTGTTGGACAGAACTGAAAATATGAGTATGAGGGTTTAACCTGCTTAATTTCCTCATAGCAATAATCACTGATACTCCTTTTCTTTACTTCATTTCTAAACACCTTATTTAGTTATTAAAATATTAGCTCAAATTTTTCCTATACAAAATTATTCTGAGTTGCATTAATTTTTTTGCTCTGGTTTGTAGACAGGTATCAGCTGGACATTCCTCTCAAGTACCCTGCTGGTGTTCCTGCTCCCCAGCTACCTGACAATGGGCTCCTTGTTAACAGTCATTTAGTCAAGGAGAAAAGGAACATGGAAAGGAAATGGTTTTTGTGCTGTGTCTCTGGAACCACAACGCATCAGTGATGTGATGTCAAAACCAGAAATAAAATCCCACCCCCAGCATTCCTAATTTTGTCCATCCTTTCCTCTTTCTGGAAGGTGTTATCCAGAGAAGCCCCATGCGTTGTTTCTTTCCCTGTCCTGAGAGCAATTCTCCAGACATGTCCCCTTCTCTCCATCACCCGAACTGAGAGCTGGCAGCCCAGGATCTCTTTGCCACATACCTTCTGATTTTTCAGCTGGAGGTCACCATCCCTGTCCAGTTGAGGTGGAGGCCTGATTTGCCATGAAAGAAAAGACTGGTTCAACATTTGGGTGTTTCTCAGGTCCATACTGTGATTCACTCCCTCTTTCATGACTGGTCTGCTCCAGCTTATATTTCTGTCCAGGACACATTGTGATGCAAATATTCCTGTCAGCCCTTACCCACTTCCTTCCACCACGGACCTCGCTGTCCACTTTCCATGATGTTTATTATAGATGAGGGGCTACTGTTTAAGCAGAAGATATGTGAACTAAGTCCACCAGCCCTTTTTGCTTTCAGATATGTCCTGCTTCCTTCTTGTAGAAGTTACCTCCCATTCCTTGTGAACTAGTAAAGTTCATTAATTTTTAAATATGCTTATTAATGGAAACATAATTATTGGCAAAACAGTAAAACAAATACAAAATTCAGCTCTGTGAAATATGTAACAAAAACCAAAGAAGTACAAAACATACTGAAGTCTTCAGAACAGTGACTTTCTTGGTCGATTGGCAGAGGCAGCATTCCCTAAGACAGCTCTGCTGTTAGCAGTTTGAAAGTCTCTGCACCCTTCAAACCAGTTTAGAAGGAAAAGTTCTACCAACTCTCATTTCATGATAGTGTTTGCTATGAATACCCAATCAACAAGAAAAAAAATCTAGTTTAAGGATCTAGTGAGACTTAGCAAGCAGAAAGTCTCTTAGCAACAAAACCCCATAACTAATGTGAAGCAGCTGTGGTAATTTTAGAAAATGGCTCAAACTGTTGAAAAGCCATTAGGAAGCTGATATATAGAGAATAAAAGGAACCACTCAACTTTAAAAAGATTTCCCAATATAGAGTGTTATGTTATTTTATAACCAAATCTTAGTCATCCGAAGTTTACATGCCACAAAATTCTATTTATGACCACGTGGCAAGACTTTCTACAAGTAGCTGGAATTCCATTACATATCTGAAATTCCCCCTGAAAAAAAGAAATGGCCAATGGCACATATTCTTCAGTGGTAAAAGTGTGATCACTATATTTTAGTGAGACCGATGCCTCTCATGGTTTGATTTATTATATGTGCTTGGAATGGGATCCTAAATAATTGGAATAAATTTCTTTAATCCTGTAACTTTCAGTCTCTACTGGAAATAATGAAAGCCACTTGCTTTTGGTAAGGCTTTGCATATGGCTGATTGTCAGACATTAGCTAACAAGCTTTTTAGCTTATTTGACTGCTTCTTTAATTGGAAATATCCAGTAGCTTGATGAATGACATATTTTAAAAACTGTAACTGGAGCAGAAAATTAGAGGTGTCAGGAATAACAGATTTTATTGGTTTACTCTTCAGGCTGCCACTGATTGATGAAATAATAATGATATTTTATTACTTATATTTATTATTATACTGTGGTCTCAAAATAGACTAAAACTTCAGGCAGGGAAAAATTTTTCTTAGTCAATATGTCAGTTGGCTCCTACTGGATTCAAGTAGGCTTAAATACTATTTTGAATAAAGGCCAAAGACTATAAAGGTAAAGAGTATAAATTAGGCAATCTTCATTAGACAGAATAAATGACACAAGCTGAGTTGGATGGGCTTTCAGATGTTCAACAGTCATAGGTAAAGGTGGAGGAAGCTGCATTATTCATCTGTGTACACAATGTGAAAAACTGCTGTGTGCAACCTGGACACATCAGGCTTATGGTTTTTGAGTCAACCCTTGCCTTTGGGTCTGACTGCACAACAGGAGACCAGTGCTCAGTCCCACTCACTTGTGCTGCACAGCTCAGCTCCCATCTGCTTACACTGAAAATAATTGTACTTGGAGATCTGATCACAGCTAA
Organism: Erithacus rubecula; assembly: GCF_903797595.1. NCBI lineage: Eukaryota > Metazoa > Chordata > Aves > Passeriformes > Muscicapidae > Erithacus > Erithacus rubecula. The sequence goes on along the minus strand of NC_136687.1, from coordinate 34,091,712 downwards.
ACCTACTCAAAGGATTGTGGACAACCATTATTTGTCTAGCCTTGTCTTCTTCAGCAGAGGGATGACTTTTGGAAAAGCTGCCTTAATGGACATCAGAGGTAAGATATATGCTAGTATGCTAAATGCTAAATGATAGGTATCACAATCAGAGGTAAGATATATGCTAGTATGCTAAATGCTAAATGATAGGTATCACATATCTAATCAGCTTTACTAAAATTAAATTTTGAGGGAAACCATTGAAAAACAAGCAACAGAATTTAGTACCATCAGGTGATAAAAAGGGCATAAACAGAGTTTCCAGCTCTGATATCTACCAAGTCAGGAGTCCAAAGATTAGCATTACTTATAAAAAAATGCAAAAGTGAACAGGTTTCACAAAATATGTGAGTTCTTGAAAACTCAGTAATTCTTTAGTATTCTCCAGTAAACAACAGGGAAAACTCCACTTTTTTAGTATCATGTTCATGTCTACCTTTTTAGATTTTCTGTTTTATGGCCACTGATGTTAAATTGAGGATGGACTGTTGCAAAACAAGTGATAAAATGCAGAAGAGACTATACAAAGATTTCAAAATCTTGTGGTTTAAGCCATTTCTAGTCAGACTGACTCATACAGTCTCTTTTATCTGATATATGATATAATGTTCAGTACTGATAAAAAAAAAATCAAGATTACCAGAAAAATAAACTAAATCTACCAAAAGTTATGGGATATGGGATTATAGGGAAACTGTATTTAGTGGCTTTGACTCAAGTTGGAAGAAAAATTGATAACACTGGCAAAGCTTCATTTTTGGTTCTAAGCCAGTTTAAAAACCAAAAAAAGTCAAGTAAAATCAAAAGAAGTTATTTGTTCATCCTAGCTATCAGGATTCACAAACCTGATATAAGAGACATCTCCAACTCTATTTATTTATTAAGTTAATCACTTTGAAAAAAAATGTAATAGAACACTTTATAATCTGCATATTGTAAAATATGCAGTAAACAATTATCATGTTTAAATTGCTCTTATAAAAGCTAATTTATTATCCTGTCAACAGATTTTGAATGAAATTTTCTGCAAATGTAAATTGCATAAACAAAACACAGGCAGTGTTACCTGTACTACCTGTAGTAATGTGGTGACTGCAGGGAAGAGGTATAATTTATGTTCAGCTACTCTTTGTTTAGAAATTAATTCCTATTTCCAAATTTACTGTCAAGAAGAACTTAATGATTGCTCTTAAGCTAAATCAATACTCAGTGTTGTTATTTGAAGTAGTTGATAAGGCTTTATTCAAAGTAAAATCAGTTGGTTTATTTTTAGTGACCCGCTATATTTAGCAGCAATTCATGTGAAAATATATTCATTTGCATTGCTAAAAATACATATTTGTTTGCATTGCTAACAATGTGGAAAAGCTACTGCTCACTATCAAATGACAGAGCAGTCATCTTTACAACAAAATTAGGTAGGCAAAAGCAATCTGTATCATCCTTTAGAAACTTCCTGAAATATTTAGCCTCTATTACCAGAGTCTTTCCTAAACTGTACCTCTTGCCACCTAATTTTAATTTCTGTCATTCAGCTACTACTTTCCTTACAACAATTTAATCTATTTTTTCTGTATGTTTCTTTAAAATCTTCTTCCATTCTTCCTCCCCTTGCTTTCTCCTTTCAGTGCCATACAGACGTAATTCCCATCCTAAAAAAGCGCAGACTGCCTTGGATTTTGCTTGTGTCTTGTGCTTGTGTCAGTCTTATTTTACATTGACCTTAGTAATCCATCTTTTCTCCTACCAATATAAATAATTATCATGAAGCTACCAAAACTACTGCATTTGTTAAGGCCATGCGTGTTAAACATTCACATTTTTTGAGAAGTCTGGGTCTTTGGAACATATTCAGCAAAACACTTAGAGTTCTCAAGAAGACAATCTGCAAGTGCCTTGAAGCCCACTTCTGTGATATAAATACTAAATCTTTGCAACCATACTCAAACTGATATCCTTTCACAGGCAGGAAACCATCACAGGATGAAACTGTCATACTTGGCTGCTAATTAACTAACTTTTGGAGTAGTGTAATTTGAGAATAATAATAGAATAAGAGGTCTCTTTCACTACTCCTGAGTGATGTATTGGCTTGAAATTGTGCCACTGGCTTAACTGCATGCTTTGGAAATGTATTCAGAACAGTCTGGTTGAGCACCAATACCGTGTTTGCAACATACTAATGAGTTATTTATTAACAGCAAAGCTACTGCATGCTCAGCTGAGAAACCAGAGTTCACATTCATCCATTATTTCAAACTTCATAGGAGGATAATACCCCCACCCTTTGTAAGTGATCTTATTCTCTGAAATGATTCTTCTATAAGTAGCATTTCACATAACAGATATTCTGTCTTTAGATATCTGATTTAAGAATCCAGCCTCCCTTGTACTCAGAGGACAAAGTTATTCCATATTTCCATATTTAACTGTGGATCAATAAATAAGGGTTCTGCTTTGAATGACTATCTGGGAAAATATGATGGCCATCTGTAAATAAAATGGAGGATTATTAGCCAGTTTTAGTTACTGGTACAAATATCAACCTTAATCTTTACTCTGGTCTTGCTATGCATGTCATATAAAATAATCAGAAGATTAAAATGATAATTACATTTCATTAATGGACCCGCAAGACCATACTACAAACCCCTAGGGATGGGGTGGTTGGGTGTTTGTTCCTAATACCAGCAAGGGAATACTTGGATGAAGGATGGACTGAACCTTCTTAATGCATCTTAACATTCAGACTGATTTCTCAATTTTGACTGCTCAGAGTGAGACTTTCAAGATGCCTTTTCTTTAACTAAAATTGCAAAATACATCATGACTAAGAACACTTTAAAGAATTTATCCAGCTGACTTTTAGCTCTGTTTTAATATGCTACTGATATGTCTTAATTTGTGAATGAAGAAAATCATGAGATCTATAAATCAAATGGGAGAGAGGATAAGCAGTCCAATCTGACAATTTGATTAATATGAATTAGTACAAGTCTAGTTTAGTACTTCATTAGTTCATGTCAGCAATGATAAAAAATATTAATGATGATACTGGAATGCTGAACTTTTAAAGTTTTAACTCAAGAATTGTGCTTGCTAAAAAAAACCCTTGTTGACCCTCAAACCTCAGCTATAGTAGATGTTCACTTGGGTTGTAGATCTAGAAGTCAACTAATTTTTTCAGAAACCTTAATGATATTATAATTCTTAGTTTTTAATGAAAAAAACCCCAGTTTTGTTAAGCTGGTACCAGGTAGATATGTTATAATCCATTTCTGGGTCTTTGGAAGAGAATGAACTGTCTCAGTAACTGCTGTGGGAATTACAAAAGGACTGACAGAAAAAGTTCAGCATGTGAAAGTCTTGGTCCTGTGTTCATAGTTCTTATCAAGAGAAAATTTTTATCAACAGATCCTGATAGAATCACATTTAGGGAGAAACATAAGGAGCAATCAATCAAATATTTTCATTTTACATTATGAAGTGGTCTATGTGTCAAGATTAATACTCTAAAATGGATCTGTTGGCACAGTGGCAACAGTTACAGAATAGTGTGTAGGAGGTAAGAAGTTCTTTATTGCCTTCACATAATAAAATACATAGGGTGACAGTTTGAGGATCCAAGATCATTTGTAAAATAGTCAACTCCATATTGCTAGTCCAGTGGGATGATAAGAGTCTAGAAGGCAATGGCAAACCTTGTACATGAGAGAAATATGTGTGAGGTTACTCTGGCAGGAGCTGGATTTCCATGTTGACAGTGCCAGTATCCATCTTTTCACCATGACTGTGCTGGGTGTGAACATCAGAGAGAGTTTCAAATGTAGTCACAGTCAGAGACAGCTCAGGGATTGAATGAGATGAGAAAGAAATATGATTCATAAAAACTGCATTGGAAAGAAGCCATATCCTTCAGGGGAAGAGAGCTCCCCGTGTCATGGAATTGTTATAATTGTTATAATCTCTTAGAACCCTTGTGAGGACACTTTGCCAATCTCTGCACAGTCCCACCACTGCCACTGGTGGTCATGGCAAGAACAACAGAAGTGAGACTGTTTCCTAAGGAGATATGACATAATGATGATGATTTGTCCTTTTTTTCCCAGGACCCTGTTCCTGTAATTGGTGCTACATGGAGTGACTTGCATCTCTGCAGGGTTCTGCTTGAGTCTCACGTTGTCCCTAAGGTCACAGTGGTGGCACCTGTGTGGCTGTCTAGAAAGGGCTGAAGCAGGATTCTAACAAGTGCATGAGTGTGCATACTAGTGCTTGTACCTTTAAATTTGACTAATATGGTAGCTGAAATCAATGCATTTGCAGGTTTATCTCCAAGCTCTTCAGTAAATGTTAAAATGTTGTGAATAAAGTGAATGTGAACAGCAGTATAAATGAAGTATAAAAACATCTAATCTTGCTGATGTCAAAGACAGAATCCTCTGATTTCAGTGGACTGATACATAGTTCTGATCTGATTGTAAGGCAATAATCCCATGTTCATGGAGAGGAATTCAGCTCAAAATCTGGAGATCTAAACTTTAGACTTTATTGCTTACTTTTCTACAGGTTTATTTTATGAATTAATAATTTTCATTTTTTAAAAAATTGTTTTCTTATGTGCTTCTGTACTAACTGTTTAAAGTAAATCCATTTTATATATGGACCCACTTCAGTGGGTTTTTTTGTTTTTGTTTTTGTTTTTGTTTTTGTTTTTGTTTTTGTTTTTGTTTTGGTTTTGGTTTTGGTTTTTTTTTTGTTTTTTTTTTTTTTTTTTTTAATCAGTGCGTTATAGCATTATTTGATGTAACAAAAATAAACCAAAGATTTTCCTTCCAGAAACCAACTTCAGCATGCTTAGAGATATATAAAGAGTTAGCTTTAGGCTTTTATGATGCAGAAGTAAAAATTACTAGCTAAGTGGTATGTAATATTTTGTCTAAAAAGCTCATTTAATTTTACTGCATGGGGTTTGCATCTGTTTTCTTTTTTCCAATGATATTGTACAAAGTTTTGTGCCACAGCTTTCAAAGTCACTTATATAACACAAAAAGCACTTTAAAATCACGTAAAGAGCTATTGTGGCAGAAGAATAAAGAATTTCCTCGTGTTCTCTAGTAAGCATCCTGTTAAGTATTGTGTATGTTATTGAGAGTTCCTTCATCATAGAGGGTGGTCCACTGGTAATGTACAAAAAAAGGATAGTGTACAAAAATTAAATTATTATTTGACCTCACATCATTATATGCCACATAACTAATTAAAGCACACTTTAACAATGTACTCTTAATGTGCCGTCTGTTACTTGCATGACTCACTCATCTTTCACAAAGAATAAGTGATTTGTATTAGATGGGAGTTGCTAAGGATGTTTTTGGGGCTGGCAATTGCTGTCATTGCTATGTTAAATCACAGGCCCTAGCCTGGGATAGAAAGAGACAGGCTTATCTTGAGCCAGGAAAACAGCACCACAGGACTGATAGCTCTGACTTAGGGCCTTGTTTAAAAAGTTATGACTCAGTGCAAGCAGCCAAGGATACTTAGCCTTCCCCAGTTCACTCCAAAGCAGCCATTAAGAGCCCTAATGTTCAGGTTGCGTGCCTCACTCTGATTATTTTTGGGAAGTTGATCACAGCAAGCCCTTTTTTTCCTAATAAGCATTCATCTTCATTTAGTGGATGAAGGGAGCTCTTAGTGAAAGCTTTATACATGGCGAGGGATAATGGTAATTTCTGCCAAGCTCTGCAACTGTGTGCATGGACTGTGAGCTTCTCTTTTCTTTCTTTGAGTTAAGTAAAATGCACATATCACAATAGCTGTCCCAGATACAAGTGCAAGCAAATTATAGATATGGATAATAATTTGTGAGGGGTTGTAGCTCTTTGGTCTATATTGGCAATTGGTGATGCCAAAACTGTATCAAGCAAGTTCATAAAATATAAAAGAGGATTGTATGAAACAATACCAAAATTTTAGAAACTGCAGAAGATTAATTTATTTTTATTTAATAGGAGCACTTTTCCTTACTGCCTCATTCTTACATTTAGACTTTTTCAGCAGCATGCTGAAAAAGAGAGAACTTTTGACACATTGCAAACATTGCACCTTGTTTATGCCTAATAACATAATTATTTAAAGCTCTAGGATAGTTGGTGGTCCTTGGCAGTTGTGAGAATGAGATTTATGTTCCCCACAAAGTCCTAGTTTCATTGTGAGTTATCTGAATTTAATAGCTTTCTAGCCTGGGACTGAATGCTGGCTAGATGAGCACTAAGAAAGATAATTTTGAGAGTAGAAAATCATAGATAAGAAGATAAAATTCAAATTTACAAGGGATTATATTTTTTTTATGAAGTTATTCAATCCCTTTGGCCACGAAATGATATTTTAACAGACAGATGGCAAATAGAGCAGAGATGGAAGATAAACAAGGTGAGTACAAGATGATACCTACTTATTTATGTGTGAGAATATGTAGCTATTCTAAAGCAAAAGAAAATGGATTGTCAGGGTGGTTATAGGGGTAAACACACTGAAGTTTATGAATTCAACACTAAAGTTGTTTAACTCTGCCCCTTGAAACTATCAGTCACCAAATGGTTCCTACATTTTAAACAATGGGATATGATATAGCAGAGAAGACTGTAGTGTTTAAAGGGCAAAAATCTGAGGCATTAGGCATAGTAATACATGCAACCTGGTTGTGAATATACTTTAAAAATATAAAATATTAGCACAAAAAATAAAAATGCCCAAGGGTACTAAAATTAATTAATGTTTTCAGCATGTAATTTACTAATAAAATATTTTCTGTTTAATAGAAAGTGAGATCTCTAGATACTGTCTTACGGGCATTAAATACATATTATCATGTGAAAAAATGACAATAAAATATAATTTACCTCTCTCTCATCACCCACCTGCAAGCAAACACACTTTGTCTAAAAACTGGAAGAGTCCAAACTGGTGAAAATATGAAAATAGTTTTTTCAACATAGGGACCGTAGCTAATCTAAAGAAAATTGTTTTTGCTTTTTTCCCCAACTCAAAATAAATCTGTGTCTTTATTTTTCTGCCTTCTATATTCTTCTCCCTGTTTCCCATTTTTCCCAAAATAATAGGCTCACAAGAGGAAATGTAGAAGCGTTTTAATGAAAGGGAAATTACCACTGTTAAAAGTGATTTTTCACTTCCCTGTCTGTTGCATAGTTTATGTATTCTCTTACAAAAATAGAAAAAGGAGATAAGAAGCTTTCACAAGACTTCTAATTATTTCCTCTGAAAAAAGAACACCCAGTGAACCAAAGACCCTTGTGAATTTGGAATATCTGGAATACATAAATTCCTAGACCCGTGGTTGGTCTAGTTCTCCTTCTGCCCATCTTTAATGTTTTTATATTTTGCTCTTGTCTTTATTTCTATCATGGGTCTTTAACTTTTCCCTGGAGGTGTTCATGCTGATGTATTAGAGGGATAAAGGGGGTATTTCAGCATAACTTTCCAGAGGGTGTGTGAGGGTTTTCAGAACAGCATGTGTTAGGTTCCTTTCAGGTAAAATGAATTCTGGAAGATGCCTTAGCTTCAAAGGGGTAGGCAGAGAAGGACATCAGCTCTCACAAAGTAATAGAAAATCCTGAAAAGCATCTATTAGTTGTATTAAACCCTCAATACCAACTCTGTACTGCACAGATTTGCTCCAACAGTGCTGTGTTACTTGCTAAGCTCCTCAAATGCAGTCTCTTAAAAGGGGACAATAACTCTTACGTAGATGATATGTCCCAAACTCAACTCTTCTCTCTCTGCTCAGCATTATAATCTAAAGGTGCCCTCTGAAGCACAGAACAGAACTGGTGTTTAAGGCAGTCTTGCAGTTTTCACAGACTCCCCTCTTGCCAGTATATCTTCCTTGACATAAAAAATTGTGTGTGGCAGGTGTGCAATTTGAAGACAACATGCCTCCTGCTATGTGATGACTATCTTAGTATCTTTTACTATCTATCACACAAGTCCATGCTGGCTCACTGCAAAGCCAGAGAAAAAAGCCTCAATCTAATCCTCATACTAAGAGAAGTTTGGGCCTGTACCTTGTGCTGTGATGTGCCCAACTGCTGTTGGTATTTTATCTTTTTGCCAGATAGATTCTGCTCTACTGCACTTCCATTTATAAAAATGCAGTTGATGGCAGAGGTTATGGCAACAGGAAGTAACCATAAGCAAAGAATTCCAACATTAATTTGTAACATTTTTACTTGTATATCCATACATGTGTTTTGTCTCATTCAGTGTTTTTCTCCACTACATCTTTCAGAAAGCTAAAAGATCAAAAGACCAAACTGGTATGTGCTGGAAAAAAATACAATTTCTGGCCACAAGCCAGAATATAAACTTCAGCAAAATCTGATGGGAGAGGAAGAGAGAGCAGAAAAAAAATAGGACTAGAAGAAATTTTCATTAATTTTAGAAAGTCTTCTTTAGGAGGAGCCCATGATGGATAACAGGAAAAAACACATAGCAATAACACAATGAGAATAATAACATCTATAGAAGTTATTTATGGCAAACAGTGACAAAAATGAAACAAAAGCTTCAGGTCAGTGTTTAGTATGAAATAAGCAGGCAAAAATGGTCAGTTTTTGCCACGTTCTTGAACTGGATGCTAGGAAGTTTAGATGAATTGGAAGACATGACTTTGGATGATCGAGGGCTAAACTCCTTAGTCCGCTGATAACAATGTCCAAGTGTCAGACATGCTTGACCCATGCTTGGTACTTTTGTTACATTGGACATCAGTCAAATCAGACTCATAAATGCCAAGATGACAAAGCAGATGAAATTCAGTGAAGTAATAAATCATTACGGTGTTGAAATGCAGCTGTGGTGAGGCTGTAAGCAAAGTCTTACACATATGTAACAACACCGAGTGCCAGCGACTCCTCATGAACTGTGAGCAGCTCAGTTGGGGACAGTTGAAGGAAGAAGGAGAGCTGTTTTCTGAACAATGAAAGATGTAAAATGGAATACAGAAGAAAAGCACATATAAGTGCAGCCAAGGTCAGTTTGAAGCAAGGATTAAGCACAGTTAGATCAGGGTTTATTATACAATATCAAAGCTGAGCTTGATGTCATTGTCCTCAATGAGAATGACCAGCAAAATGACACCCCAAAGACCTGACAGAAGGTTAAAAGACATAATTAATTTAGTAGATGTGTATTTGTAACTCTGCAAGAAGATAACCCTGATTCTTGCTGGTTTTTTACTGTTTTGGGAAAACTACAGGTACAGAGCATAAAAAATAAGCAGATTCTAGCATTTGTGAGCTGCAAGCTGTTGTTGGACTACACAGAGACTTTTTTTTGCAACATTATACAGTCAGACACTGACCAGCAGATTCTTCCAGGCCCTTCCAGGTTCTTTGTTATTATGGAAAAGCATTCTAATGTGAATGTTTTAGACTTAATCTTGCTACTCTTCCCTCTCCTGTTCCTGAATTTCTTCATGCCTTTTTTTTGGTCTGCTTTCCTGGCAGAAATGTCATTGTTCACATCAACCACATCATGAACTGCTTGAGCACTCTTTAAAATGTGGCAGAACCAGTGTCTTCTGGATCACAGATCACAGAACAAGCAGGTTCTGGCATCAGATTTTGAAAGACCTTACTGCTGAAGTTCTCAGATAGGAGGTTGTTCAGTGAAATGAGGTTATCCTTTACCCCATCAAAAGAGACATGGGTGGATACACACAAATTTTAGGGAACTCCCTGTGGGGTTCTGTTTTAACCTATTCAGATAGTGATGCAGGAAAGAAATGAGCTACATAGTGTATATAACAGATGTTTAATTGCATCTGGGGAAACATTCATTATGAATATCATTCACACCATACTTTACCTGTTCCTCTGGTGAACACCTGTGTGTTAGTAGTGCATGTGGTGGTAATGTGAGAAACTCTCACTACTAGCCTTTTAAATTTTACTATTCCCTCTTTTTAAAAATGTGCTAAATTAGATACAGAAACAAAGAAACACACCTAAATAAACAAAGGAACATAAGGAGCATGAGCAATACCACACTGCCAGAAAGAGCAGGTGGAAATGCAAGTTTAAGGCCCATTAAAGCACTGTGAAATTTTTCAGTGTGTCACAATTACAGGAACACCTGGGTCAAATAAATTAGGACTAATCCATTGGGGGTGTTCTTTACAGTCTACTCTGGTCTCAGAATGGCTTGACCCCAACCTGTAATTCTGAACCAAAAAAGAAAAAAATTAGAAGGGAAAGTTTGCCAGTTCAGGTGGCTGTTGTCAAGGTAATCCATTAATTTCTAATAGAATACAAAGACGGCAGGAAGAGAGTACAGATAAGGAAAAGTCTCCATGGGTCTTAAAGAGGAAATTCAATATGCATATATTTATATATATTTATATGGAGTTTGAAGATTGATAAAGGCCCGACCTCTGATTTCTATTTAATTTCAGTCATAATGAATGCAGCAGTGATGTAAATTCAAAGAAAAATTTTTATGAGAGAGTTACTTTATGAAAATTATTTAAAAACTGGATTAAGCTTCTTGATTTCCAAAGGCTGATAAAACATTCTGGTTAAAGGATGTACTTGGATCTTATGTTCCATAGGAACATCTGCTTGCCTTTGCGCCTTGGAAAGGAAAAGGAATCAGTAGATATAAACTATCCCAGAAGACAGGAAAGTTGAAAACTTTCTATATTATGTGTATGTGTACTACATGTACCTTACACACTGTCCCACCATCAGGAACATCACAACCTCCAATTTTCTTGCCGAGAACTAGTGGACTATTTTGGGTTCCTTTACCTTCATTTTATCCACCATGGCAGAGGAGCAGACTTTCCTTGTTCCTAAAGAACAGTCAGAGAAAGGTCAAAAACAGTTTTCCACTCCTCAAAATTCTTCTGAATATACTGTTTTCCTCTTTAGAAAGGTGATGATTGGTTAAGAGAACAGACAATCAGCTTTGTGCATTTTTTTCCCTTGTCAAGCCTTTTTGTCATGAATTATTTTTCAAGGACACAAAGCTTGATTTAATTAAACCCAAATCTCACAGTAGCTAAATTTGTGTTAAGTGTACTCTAATTTCCCACTGTATGAGGTAATAAGAGTTTTAACAACTATAGAATTAATATAATAACTATCATTGTAGAATGCACACACATTAATCTTAACTAAAATGATAATAAAAAAGTAAAAGCAAACCAGTTTAAATTCTATTAATTCTGAAAGCAGAAGCATATTAACAGCTAAGCAAGAAATGATGTGTTCCTTGCTGAATGGTATACAATAATCTCAACAAACAAATAGATGAATGCCTTAAAACACGTTGAACTTAATTTATAAAGTTTTAATATACCTAAGGAAATCCAAAGAACATAAATTCAACCTTTTTAATAACTATACCAGCACTTAAAACAAAGGACCTTTTAAAACATTTTTTACAAGAGTTCTTCTCCCTGTTAGATTTCGGCAACAATATGTCTGCTTCTGAAAACAGATCATCTAAAATTTATTATTCTAATCTACATGGAAGGAGTCCTAATAACACAAATAAACAGAATTGCAGTACTTTGAGACATTGATAAATGGCAGTTGAAATGAAAGAAAGGGAAGACTGTACCAAGTGAAACAGTATTATCATGTTATTTACTTCAAGCTAAAAAACTGAGCTGTTCTTAGCAGGAAGTGATTATTATCTCTTTAGAAAGACCAGAAAATTAGTTTCACTAAAATGTGGGCAAGGTCGAAGGATGACCCCTCACTTGAACAGAAGCGGAGCCCAAACTCAAATAATCCTCATTTCAAAGGAGAGTTCTTTGAAGACTGATGTTTATGAAGGGAAGGACAGTTGAAGATGGGCTTAGGGATCACAAACTGAATCCATACAGGATGTAAATGGTACATGATGAATCTAAACTCTTCATTTATCTAATGTGAAGTCTTTCAGAAGTTCATATAATTACAGGCAGAAGTCCACCAGTTTTTACTGTAAATCTAAAGAAACATCAAAATCTTGGTCAAAAAAACTACCCATGTCATACCTCCTGTAGCTGTCTTAAATGTGGTATTGCTAGGCTTTTCTTGCCAACAGAAAGGAAATCTATTTTGATTTCTCAAGGATATTTATCTAGATATTTGACATGGCTTTGCATCAGTTAAAATTTTTATGCAGTATTATAACTATAAAAATTTAGACAAAATAATGTATTTACATATATTCAGCATCTACAACAAAGTAATCTGAACTAAAATAAAAATGCCTGTATAATGCAAAAGATTGTACATAATTGTCTTTATTGGCTTTACTTCTAGGTTAAAAAAAATATTTCCATGGAACAGAATTTTCATGTGATGTGTACATAGAAGGTCTTGCAGCATTAGAGATTGAAACAATGTTAGTATAAGCAGCATAAAAGAACACTTTAATCTAAAATAGGATTTTAGTGCATTGGATCTGCTGTAATTTTGGAATTTTCACAGAAATATTTTATTTCCAGGGAAGTGGCCAGAGTGCTCTCAGGCACATGATGTGCTTCTTGGGGCAGTCCTGTGCAGGGACAGGAGCTGGACTTTGATGATACTAACATGTCCTTTCTAACCCAGGATATGCTTGGATTCTTGTAAATTAGGCAGAATTTCCATTTTAATGCTGATGCATGAATCAATTCATGGGTGCTTTTACACATCCCCAACAAAATAAGAGTTTTTTAGATAGAACCCAAAATTAAGTCAGCTGAGAATCCTTATGAAGTAGGCGCATTTAAGTCTGAAGGAGTTTCCTCATAAAAATTTGACTTAAAATATTTGGCATAGTGTTCTAGAAATAAATCCATAAAGAGAAATGAATTTGCATAAAATTTAGTACAGTTAACAGATATATGCATCCTTTGCATAGTTCCCCTGCTACTCTTTCTAACAACTTTCCTTATAGGGGTTGAATCTAAAAGGAAAAGGAAATTCTGACTAACTTCACAACATTTTCTACAAGTCTCAGTGTTAGTAAATAGCAATCAAGACCCTTTAGTTCAAAACATGCCTTTTGTTTTAGCTATGAACAGAGACACTAAGTTACCTGTGAGAGCTCAGGTACATGTCACTTGCTTCCACCAATGGAAATAAAAACTTAGGGTTCTTGGAAAGGCTTCAAAGATTCAGCCACCTAGAGCTGGAATTGTAGAACAAAACATCTTGACATTCTGGTAACAGAGAGCTTTTGGCAATAGCACATCCTTTGGTCTCAAACTTTCCATCAGGGAGATTTCCACATTGACTGTGCTGGAATGGTCAGATGGCAGGAAAATGACCAAGGCAAGAACAGAAAAGACACTGCAGATTCTTATATCCAGTGATTTAATTGGAAAACTATCTTGCAAATGCAGAGATTCTTTAGATGCTACTAATATCACCTTAGTGAGGCTCTAATACCTCTGGGTAAATAATGCTTACTTACATCAGCTGAGAGAATCCATCACTTTCATTTCTGCAAATTACGCAGATGGAGAGGTTCATGCTTTTCTTTATGTTCCCCTAGTGTTTAATTCTAGTGGTGGGAGAGATAAAATAGGTTTTGACAAGGGCAAAATTAAATTTATTTTTCTGTTCAGACTTCTATACCTATTTGGACTGGTCAGACCAGACGAGATACAAAATGAAGCAGATCTCTGTTGGATTGCTTGGTCACAAAAGGTGCAAAATGTGGAAACACAAGCAAATGAAGAAGTTCCATGTGAAATGTTGGTACAAGTCCCACCAAATTGAAAATCTCAAGAAATATGGACTGGAAGTTTAATATCTGAACATAAACAATTTAATTTTTAATATATTTTCAGTCATTTCAGCAAAAACCTATTCTGAAATTGAAGGAAATATCAGGAACTATATGTTTCCCATGTACAACTGGAACACTTTTCTTGGATAGGATAAAGAATAAAAATGCAGAAAATGGGAGTTCAGTTTAAGGCCAAAGGGCCAAGTTTATAATGGAAATAAGAAAATGAGGAGAGCATGTCAGGTAAGGTGCTGTTTAATGAGAGGAGCAGGGAGAGGAATCAAAGACTGAAAAACAGTTTCTAAAAAAAGTGAGGGAAGCAAGAGTAAGAGAAATTTGAAGCCAAAACCTCTAATAAAACAAATTCACATTAAACCTGAAAACCTATTTGTAGGAAGGAAGCTATGCTTTCAATAGGAAAGCCACAATGAGAACATTGTTTTGTTTTGTCACAATCACCAAAAAACCAGAGCAAACCAACGTGACACCACTGGACAGTGGTATAGGAGTTGGTATAGATTTTGGCTGCCTTGAAAAATAATTTTTTTTTGCCTCACATACTGTGTTGCGAAAGAAAGTCCTTCTAGGACAATTCTCAGCAAAGCACAGAGTATTTCCTTTTACTATAATGACAATATGTTTGAGAATGAGTCAGTTTAATGATTATGAGTGCGAATCATTTGCAGACTTATGCGTTTCTTACTTGTCAAATCAGTTGGCTTCTCGTAAATGCTGTGAAGACAGTCAAGCTCTAAAGTCTGTCAAGTTATAACTGTTATATGATAAATGCACTGATGCAATATGATTGTTTACCCATTGTTTAATGGATAATAGAAATGCTTGTACTCCCAGAAACTATTAAAATAAGGAAAATTAATGGAAATACGCAGATATTTAAAGAGCATCTAGGAAAAGCAAAATGCTAGTTAAACCAGATTAATGCCATGTATGCATATATCTGTGAATTTGTTTATTATTTTGGCAGTTTAGTTTAACATTTGGAAAGGCTGCAGTTTTAGTTTAAATGAGGGTTAAATGTTCCTGCAGCTCTTTTAGCCAGATCTTTAGGTATGAAGTTATCTACAGGAATAAGTCATTGAAGTCATTGTAACTTTTAACTTCAAAGGGTTAGAATGAGCAGGATGAAGAGAACTAAAGATTGTGTTCAGTCATAAAGAAGATTTTATCTCTCTCCTGCTCCTCTTCCATTTCACCATGGCCATCCCTAATCTATGTTTCCTAAATTGTGTAGTAGCCCCTTGCAGGAAGTTGCAGGCACAAAGGAATGGGAGTGCAACCACGTTTCACCAAAGGAATTACAGTCACTCCTTCTGAATGAAGAGCTGCAAAAAAGAGAGTAATAATTTGTATTTATGTTGGCTGTGGCAAGAGGGAGCAGACCTGAATTCAGACAGAAAAATTCATTCTCATCCACTAGGTAGTGAGTTGGGAGGAGTTAGTCACAAAAAGAAATTATGTAGGGGCAGCGCAGCTCTGGAGGGTCTTTAGGTACAAGCCAAACAAACATTTTAAAAATAACACAGCTAGAGCTGATCATATCCTGGGGCAAGAGACAGACCAGATGACTTTTCAAGTCCCCTTCCAGTCTATTTTTCTGTGGCTGTAGCTGCTCTGACTCACTTCTTGTGAGTCACAGTATTTGTTGTAGTACTAGCTATTAAGCTAGTAGCTAATTTTCCATCACTGAAGAGGGTCATCATTCCTTATCTAGTCAATGGATCAAGACCAGAAACTATTTTTCTGTTTCACCTCTGTACAAGAATGTCACTAACAGTAATAATTTCCAGCAGAATGTCATGAGTCTGCCAAGGAATGGGAGAGTGAGTCTCTACCTATTTCTTATATTGATGTATTTTCACACAGTCTTTCCCCTCCAAACTAAGACAATAAAAACCCCAATAGCTACAAATAATAATGTTTGTTCTGAAAGGCAGGCAATAAACCTTTAACAAACAATATCACTGTAACCTCTAAATAGTAATTGTACTGCCTAAGGCATCTGATAAAGGGTTCTAGTGTTCTTGCTATATTGTGTCAGGCAGATACATCAATCAAACTCCATAATGGTCTAAATTGGAAAATAGGGTAGTGGGAATAAACAGTTCCAAAAAGTGGTGAAACTTTGTGACAAGCAGCCTTAACAGACCAATCTTGATTCTAAACATAGAAGCAATTTTAGGGCTTCTCTGGAGGCAGAGGACAATTATTGCCTAAACAAATAAACTAGTGTCTCAGTACCTCCGGCATTCTCTAAAGTTAGTTTGAAAGAGTTTTGAGTTCTGAATAGTGAAGTTTCACGGACATTGTAGCTTGACCCATTAACTTTCATTGAACTGTATATGGACATCCTTACAGATAATCCACACACTATAGTGGGATAGAATGAGAAAACTGGAATGTGTTAGGATTTTAGCAACAATTCTTCTGCCAAAAAAAATAAATAACTAGATCTGAACTAAGATTAGATATATATGTCAGGCGCTGAATTTGACTCCAGATGAAGACTGCACACTTTTGGTTCTTAGGTTCAATAAAAGACTGGAACTTCAGATTCTATTGAGAATGTTTATTTTAATCTGTACAGCAAAAATGGATTTATCTGCTCATTTATATTCTACTGTGCTAAGGGCCTTGTAGGTGAACATGGAATCCAGAGCCTACAGGCTTGTGCTTGCATTCATACTTGCACCATGTACTGAATGGAATCATACAATGACAGAGTAAAAGAGAGCTTCCCAAGAGCTTTTCCTCCATGGGAAGTGGTTATTCAGACTCTGAGAACAATTTTAAATGTCACAAGGATATTTCAAACTTAAATGTGAAATAGTTTAGCCTCTGTTACAACTTGAATTTTTTGTGTGAAGTAGTCACACCCTCTTCCAAGAGTAACTGAAGAGATTTTCTGTAAGGATTAACCAAGATACAAAGTTCAAATAAACTGCTCATGTGAATATAATCTGCATGGTCCCCATGGCAGAATGATATTAATAAATGCTATTTAATTTAAGCTAATGCATAATCTCACATATGTTGCTTCCTCATTCTGTAATATTCCATCTAATGTGATTTTACTTCAGATGCAAAGCTATATCATCATGTAATTGTGGAGCAATTGCAGAATTTTTTGTGAAGTACCACATTATTTCAGTGGTATGATTTGGTAATTTGCATCTGAGAGCAACCTGGCTGATAAACAGTTCTGATGTTCTTTATCAGAAGAATTTAAATAAGCTCTCCAAGTCACAGTGTAACCCTGCTTAAACATTAACATCTGCCTGAAGAGGTGCTGCCCAGTCACATTGTGGTACCATTTTCCACATGTATGGCATTATGCTTTTTGTGCAGAAATATATAATACAGCCTGAAAAAAAAGACTGTTATCTTCCTTCTCTACCAAATGAAGTTTTAACAGGTTGAATTTTACTAGTGTTTACATTTTTCTGATTTGTAATGTAGATTTCAGATCTACATTTCTACTTTCTCTGTAACTATTTTAATAGCATAAAATATATTAACAAGCCTAGACTGAGGGGACATAATTTATAGGAATGAGTACACTTTCCATGCACATTCTTGTTGGATTTCTATCGAGTGAGCACATCTGTTAAAAAAAAAAAAGAAAATAAAAATTAAATTATATTCTTTCTATTTTTTTCAATGCTAGGAAATATCCATTCACACTAAAACTGAAAAAGACTACACTGTATTCAGATTACCAAACAGTATAATATCTAGCACTGTAAAACCCAGCCATACTAGATTAAAACAAGTAAACAAAACATATAAAGCTGTATTCTGTCTCCAAACTAGACCCTTAAAAGAGTATGAAGATGGCAGATCTACGTCATATTTGCAGCACAGTTCAAAAGATTTAAAATTTGTAATAAAATCCATGATTTTCACTGAGGAATTGCCCAGTATTCCATGCAAAATTTTCCATATTTTTATAAAAAAGTGACTTTAAGGGAATTTTTTGTTTAATCAACAATATTTAATTTTGCTATAAATGCAAGAAGATGATAATCAGCAATGTAAGGTTAATTTATCTGTAGACTAAAATACTGTTTATTTTATAATCTATATATAGGGTGTTTTCTAAACTGCATTACTTATGGTTGAGAATTTTTTTTAATATGATGTTTAGTTAGATTAGAAAGTGGATTTGAGCAGTTTGGAGATAGCTCAAGATTCAGTTTTGAAATGTTTTGATATTGCTTTTCATGGAGTTTGAAAGTAAAAAGGCACATAGCAACTAGAAAAAGGAATAGAAGTTTACCTCATGGAACCTCATGAGTTTTTAAAGTATTTTTAAGGGAAGTTAACCTAGGTTTAATTTTATTTTATTTTTATTTAGGTTTTATTTTATTTTTATTTATTTTTGTTCATCACTAACACTAATGACCTGGCTACAATATAGAGAACTGCAAAGATCCTCATGAATAAGTAGAAGTATCAAATTCCTGTCCTCCATATAGAATGCATTTCCTGCTATGTGAACTTACATATTATACACAAAGCTCTTTTTCACACCCTCCATCAGCTGATGTGCTTGCAGATGTACAAAGTTGTGTCTCTCACAGATTTCACATGCGGTGACTTTAGGGAGATTTCATATTTTTGGAAACATTGCTATTTTAATCTTTCCACCAGAGACATGGTGGCTTAGGAAACACCTGCATCTACAGCCACCAAGTTATCTGTGGGATGGTTTCCCCTGACAGCTTCATTCTTACCATGATTAGGTAATGGGCAGCCAGGGAACACACCATAAAGGATAAAAACAGAAAGAACTGCCAAAAGTTAATCTTGCCTACAAAACATTTTTCCCCCTTGCCATCTACAAAGTCTCTCCTACCCCACTTTCTGCAGCAAATGAAGCTTTAGTCATCATGTCCCTTTCCATCATTTTCTTCCATCTCAGTTCCCCATAAGTGATGACAGATAAACAAGCCCTGCTTTATCAGATTTGGGAAATCTTTGGTAATCTTTTTGGTAATCTTCAGCGGTTTTTGATCCCCTTAGAGATCTTTCCATGAATTGTACAGACAGACCCATTTCACACTTTTAATTTTTTGGTCAAACAGATGGTTTTTCTCAATTCACTCATCTCTTACAAATTCTCAAGCACAGTTACTCTCCTACAAAGTTTTGTGGGGATGGTTGGCTCTCTCAGGCTATGTTCATGTTAGCAAGTAGTATGATCAAACAGGAACAGAACTGTGGACTGGGATATTTAACACATACATTGTTGGTGCAAATTTACTTCAGTCTTGGTCTAATTTAAGAAGTGAGGAGAGCTCTGGAATTGCTGGGAACATCTCCTTTGAGGAGCCAGAGACACTTCCCTTCATACACTCTAGTGGCTTGTGCCATGTTCAAATCTTCTGTCTTCATTGTAGCAGAAAAACCCCTAGAAGCATTAACAGTACCTCAATTCAAGAGAGCACCCCATTCCTGTGTCCTCTCATTCGTCTGTGTGCTAAGAAGCCTGAAATTTCTCTTGAATCTTGAATCAAAAAGGGAGCAGAAAATGCTTTTTTCAGTCCTTAAGAGACAGAAGTTTGGGAATGGAGGTGTTAATTCAAGACAGGCAGCATAGGCAGCAGTGTAATCACGGAGAAAAACTCTGAAGTACTGTGTTCTGTGGTGAGAAAGTGGCTCCTTTTTCTACCTCATCCCAGATTTCACCATATGATCTTATTTTCAAGACACCTTAAGCCTCTGAGATTGTCTTTGCTGAAATAGTTAGTGCCCACATGTTTCTGAAGCTGAATGGAGTTTGCCTTTGAAGGTACAAGCTTTAGGGAATGTTACTTTTCCTGCATTAGGAAAAGGGGAAAATATCAGCTAGTCTGGCCTTATGTGTAACAGCTGTTTATATATTTGCTAAAATCAAATGCTTGAGTACCAAAATATTTCACTTTAGGTAGCCATCCACAATATCTTTAAGGAACATTTTATTGTTCCCCCTCCTTGTTCCTCTTTGAATTCTTTTGCCCTTTTTTTCCCACTTCTATGGGGTAAGGTCTCCCACAAAGCTATGTGTTCTTCCACACTACAACCAGGGCCTGTATAATAAAGCAGCCTCTCCTTCTCTTGTCCTGCTCAGAAAATTTGTGCTGCAGAGGGAGATGGGAATATTAAGATTATGGACTGCAGCTGCCCAAGGTATTATGGAAGTATTTCATTACTGAAGTATTTTAATTGTGAGCCAAAATATTTCAGATTTTGTTTACTTTTGAAGTTGTAATTTTCCACTGTTTAATTTCCCTAAATAGCTTTAGTGCTATGCAGTTTGAAAATGGTCCTAGATATCTCACACTCGACATCCAAAATTAACTAAAGTATTCTTCCTAGTTTTGCCATTTTACTGGTCTCAACAATAGGCATAATAATAGAATATCACCATTAAGAAGACTTGCAAAGTAAGTCTTAAGTAGTGTTAAAACACGTGGTACGACAGTAAAAATTGTTTGAAAAACTGTTGTAAAAGTAAAAATGTGTTCCCAAAAGATTGATGAAGAATCATAATTCTGGAACAAAATGGGATTTTAGTTGGAATTGATTTAGACATTCAATTCAGGAAAATTTTAATTTCTTGCTACAGACATTAAGACTTCATAGTCCTGCTGTAAGAGCATCACAAGTAGAACCCAAGCACTACTGCTGAAAATATTATACAGCATCTTTATTTGGGAGTTATCTTTTTGGTAAACATAAACAAAATTTTCTACACGCTTCTTGTTCAGAATAAAATTGCTTTTTCCATATGCAATGCTACAGTATTTGCTAACAACTATTGTGATCTTTAGCAAGTTTACACCTGTATTTCACTGTTTTAAAGGTAGGAAGTAATAGTAAGTAATCAGCTAAACTTTTCAGCCTTTTTTAGTGCTGCCAGGTCAAATGTATTAGCACACTGCTCTTCCTTAGGATACTGATCTACTCATACTGATGTGCTCTCAGGTTTGGATTGAAGTGACAATGAGGTTTTGGGCAATGTCATACCTGCTCATATGCACACATGACATAACCCAATCAAGATACCCCTCAGAAACTTTAAATTCTGGTGATGAAACAACTCTCAGTTTTGTAAACATCACTGTTTTCCACAGTGGCACATGCTTCTCTGTAAGCGTGGCATATTAATGATGCATATTCTCTTGTCACAGTTGCTTTTAATGTGTCTGTAAGGGATTTTTACTGTATGTGTTTGGTCCTTGTCAATTACAGGAGACACAGCAGCTTAGTAGGCTCATGAGCAGATTTTTATAAGATGTCAGAACAAAATCATTTTTTATTGATGAAGGGTCAAACAAGTTGTGCTTTTTGTAATGTCACACTAAACAATATGAGGAGCAGGTTAAAAAAGCTCACTAGAAGGCAAAGACGAGGAGAAATGATTTAAAGCTACATTATCCTGTTTCTAATTCCTTTTCTTTCTTCCTGCGGAAATGTAATTGCAAGAGGCTGGGAGAAAGGATTGGAGCATTGGCTTCTATGTCAGCCTTGAAGAGAGTCATAAAGTCTCTTTTATGAGTTTCTCTCTAGCCTACTTCTACTTTTCCAAATTAGAGGAGATAATATGACAATCTTAGCTAGCTCTGATCTTACATCTTAATTTGAAAACTCAGCAGCAATATCAGTGCTCAACTTTAGGGGATATGAAGAAACATTTTTGAATTTAAACAATTTCCCATCAACCTGCAGTTAAGGCCCTTTTTACAATTGTCTGTGCATTGCTTTAAAGACTTCCTCTCTCCCAGTTTTATAGGTTCTGATAATAAAGATTCTGGGTATCTAATGTCTGTCTCAGTTAAGCTGTCTGGTAGATTGTAGATATATGTATCAAATATGTGTCTGAAAGATTCAATCTGTAAGTTGTACTGAATTTTTTCTCGGTTGAGTACAGCAAGCATAAAGCATTAGAAATTATAAATCTGTGAAGCAGTTGAAGATTTTTTTCATCATAATTTGCTGAAGACTAGCTCTGGCTGTTTTACATATTTTGAATAATTTTAAACTAATATTTCTATTTTTTAAGCCTCAGAAATCTTACAGTACTGTGTATCACCTACTCCTTAGCAATTCCTGGCATCACTTAATAAAATTCCTGTAGCTGCAGCATGCTGCTGGAGCTGGTGTACCTTGGTCATGACCTGGAAGGACCACCCACTCCTGTAAAAGAGAGGGTAAGTCTGTCTCTATGCTAATTCGATTTTAGACCTCCTTTGAAGAAAAAGTATGTGTGTCCTTCAGTCAGCTTCACTCTGAGCTGAGCTACTTCTGTTGTGCAAGTTTAGGTCTTCAGGAGCCATTTATAGCTGTGTGCATAAGGCAGAGGGTATTTTGTGTGTGTAAGTGAGAAGGAGAAGGGAAACATTTATTGGTGCTTTTGTTTCCTTTTCGACTTGAAGAAACCCCAGATATTTTGGCACTTATATTTGAAAAAAAAAAAATTCAAAGAAAAATAAAAACATTAATGCTAGCAAAATGAATTTTTAGTTAATGAGATGTGATTGATCACTATGAAGGGAAAAAAGTAATATCCTATTACATATAAATCTATGTGCGCTTTTAAAGCTCTAAATAATTTTATTTGCCACAAAAAAAAAAAAAAAAAGCAACTTGCAATTAGGAATGAAAAATGCAGTAAGTCAACGAAGAGAAAATAAATTTATTGAAGTGAGTTTGCAAATCACAGTTAATTGAGCTACAAACAAAGCAACAAATAAAGGAAATAATGTGGTAATTGGAACCCTTATCCCTTATTGGCATAGATTATGGCTTGCTATCTTTTAGCAGTATTAAATCATTGCATGTGAATGTTGCCAAAAAAACTCTTCATTTCCTTTTAGTGATTTCTTACTGCCCTCAGTTGAAGTTTAATAGAAAAGGAAGGACATGATGTAGTTTTAATGACAGGAAACCCATGGCTTCCAAATGAATAAATTCCATCACTGGCTGCCACAAAGTGTGCTAATTATTTCCTTTGATAAATTAAAAGCCGTAAAAGTCCAAAGTATATAGCATGTGGTTTACAGTTATAGTCTGCCTGTCTGCATTATTGAAAGTTCATATAAACCTCATTATTTTAATTTAATAAACATTATAATTATTTTTTACACCAGTAGGCTATATAGAAAGCACATGTTGAAGACAAACTTGTCTGACAGAAGCGTAAATAGCCCACAAACAGAATAAGCAAGGAAGATGATGTGTCATGTGTCATGATAGCTTGGGTTTCTTATGATACTCCCAAATGAGCAGATGCTTATTGTTTTCTAGCTTTATAAACAAGAAACTAGTGACTAGCTTTATCCTGTAAATGAGTATCTCATTCTGCAAAGTGTGCTTTGATGAACGATATAGTCCTTTGCATTTTACAACAGAGTCTGAGAAAATTTAGGAAAAGTCTAAGGAAATGTGGAGAGGGAAATGGAGGTTTTAGAATAAAAATTGCATAGCAAAAAAACCCCAAACAAATTAACCAAAGACAAAAGCAAAAAACTTTCCATATTTTATCTAAATGTATTATAGATGTCCAGCAGTGATGCAAAATAACCAGGATGGTTCGATGAAGTTTTTTTGTTTGTTTGTTTGTTTTGCTTTGTTTGTTTTATTTTGTTTTGTTTTTTGGGTTCAAAAAAGACCATATCCAATGACAGAATGAGAGCCTGAATATTTTTAATGACTATTTTACTAATGACATTCAGTCCTGCTCAGTCTCTCATGGGATTAGACCTTTACCTTAATGCAAAAAAACCCCCATCAAACCAAAATAAAGACTGAAGAAACTGAAGAATGAGAACCAAAGCTAGTTTTTATAAGTTATGAAAGTTCATTTTGGCTTATTGTTCTAAAACATTTAAAATGGCAAATACTTTACTTTCAGACTAGTCAGACAATACAGTTAAAGAAATAGGCTATGGTGCCAATTTTTTTCTGTGTCCTGATCTAATACACCTGACTACAGCTGCAAACTGACTCAAATGCACTTTTAAAATAAAAAAGTATTCAGCTGGGCTACATGCTAATTTTGCTAAGTGCATTCATTTGGTAACGAAACCAGGACTTTCTGGAGACACAAGACAGAAATGGCATGCGAGAACAGAGGGCATTGGTTCACACAGCAGTTATCTGGAACCAGCAGGAGGATGAACAGAACCAAGCCTGACAGGACCAGGATAAAGCAAAAGACAGGCAAACCATTCTGCCCTGTCAGATTTAAAATCATGTTAAAGAAAGCAGGTAGTGATTGAAATGACAGGAACTGGAGCAAGTATTGTTTTTCAAAACACATTGCAGAGGTGGGTATGCACAGATATCCATGTCTTGCTGTGGGACAGTTGTAGCTCCCAAAGGACTGATCCCTGTGCCATCAAGTGAGGGCTGATTTGTGCTGCTTGTTGAACAATGTTGTCCCTAGCTGAAATCAAACCCTACTGACCAGCATAAATGTATAACTGGTCTGGCTTGTTTGTGCTGGAAGTAGCTTTTCTGCAAATAGTAGAGACCTCTGGCTATGTATGCCTTTGACCAATTCAGTAGGTGAGTGCAAAACTAGCAATGTATCTCCCTGATTTGCAGAAATGTGTGCCTAAATTTTCTGAAGCAAATTCAGACATGCATGTGCTACATGGATGAAGTCAGTGGAATTGTAACAAAATGCAATGATGCTGACTTGGTGCTGTAATTATTCAATATTTCAGCTAGAACTTACTCATTTTAGAATTGACACTTCATCATGTTATGGGGAAATCTGATGTTATTTTGCCTTTTGGTAAACTGACATGGAAACATCTTTAATTTTTTGTTTGATATGCTGGTACTTTTCTGTCATTGCATTATTACATGGTAATATGAAAAATTATTTTGAGGAAATAGAGTAAGAAGTTTTCTGGATCTTTTCTTTTTAGCTGAAAGGAAGGTTGAGAAAGAACTGTGGGAGGTGTTCAAATATTCTTGCAGAAATAATTGGTGTTGCAAGGAAATATAGGAGGGTGAGTTCTTCCACATTGAAATATAATTCGGTCTCAGGAGTGCTTAAATGTACCATGCATTATACTTGAGGTATACTTAATTGCAAAGAGTTAAAAAAAGTATATTGAAAATACCAAATTTACAAGGAAGACTTGTAAGAATATCACCTTGAAGAGGGGCACACTCCCTTTACTCTGCATGTCACTACTTCTCTCTAATAACAAACCTATTAAAAATAGAATAAAGGATCATTAATGGTATAGTAAGGTCAAATCAAATGCACAATAAAAATATCATAGTAAACTGTGACAAGATTGTAGTGTACAAATAATTTCTGGCTAACAATTCAAGGACCTGCTTTTGCTATGACTTAGTATCTCACCTGTGCTGTGACACAGACTTGCTGTGTCTGTGGTACTAAATTTGGGAGAGATATGGTAGTACTTTTTTGGTTTTGATTATGAAGACATATTGGTGCCTAGTTGGAAAATGCAAACACACATTGACCAGGTAAAGGAATTCTATTCCTTTCCTCTTTCTTTTCATTTTTTTTCTTTTTGTAATTAGTGGAAAGAAGATAGGATTACTGCTTTTTAGAGATTATTGGCTTCATTGTCTCTTAGTATTTCTTCTTGTAGTTGTTCTTCAGTGAATGATGTGTATTTTGTGTCCTACATTTTACAGGATTTTTCTCTTTGATAACATATTTTTACACGTAGAACCATGTGAACTCCATTTGTACCATGTGCAGAAAAACTATTGTCTAAAAGTTGTGTAGAAATATAAGAAAAATAAAGGCTTCTGTATAATCTTGGAATTCAAAAGTAACAGTGATGGAGGTAATAATGAAGGAGCAGCTAGATGGGAAAGGCAAGGTTGCTGTGAAAAAATCCTTCTGTTTTACAATTTATCAAAGGTTAAAGGGCCTAAGAGAGCTGGACAGGACTATGAACAAATGAATATATATCCTGTCACCTTCTGGCTTCTCAGTCAAAAGCATTTAGGAGTTACCTCTGTGAAAATTTACTGCATTTGACTATGAGAAACAAGAGGAGGAGGGGCTGTGGTTTATATACCTGCAGGAGGTCAATGTAAGCTACAGTGATGAAATTCTCTCCCTGAATTTTCAGATCTGTTTACATCTCATGTGGTACAGCACCACAGCATGTGTGGCTGAGGATATTACACAAGATCTCTCTGATGTTCTGGGGTAATAAATATTTAAAAAAAAAAAAAAAAAAAGGTGTTCAAATGTTTTATTTTGCTTAGGGACTAGAAGAATTCTTGATTTAAAGACTATAAACCAAATGCTCTTCCATACTCTAAGCATGTCATTGGCATTACCAGAGGAGTTAGTCATGAGTTCTTGGTTTCAGGTTGGAAGAAGCAGCAACTTTTTGGGGGGCAGTGTGATTACTTCTGGTCTATGCAAAGGGCACAGAGCAGGGAGGTGGCAAGACTGGTATGTCTCATCACACAGCTTCCCTGTCAAAGGAGAGATAGATTATTATTTTAAAGTTGGTCTTGAAACATTTTTGCTGCTTGGCAGAATAGGATAGCACACTATTTTCTCATTGCTAGCTGTCATACAATGGCCAACATAGGCCAGTGTAAAGCTGTAAATGCAATTACCACCAAAAAATGGTAAATGGCTGAATTTGTTGAAATATGGTGTTTCTTATTGTCACAAATGTTTTATCTGTTTTATCTGTTTTCTTGCATTTCTATTTCTATCAAGAAAGTAAGGGAGCTAAATAACGGTGTTATCCTGTATTATGTTTCCTTGGCCATGAGGTGGGAAAGCATGAAGGTTAAATATCAAATTAGTTGCTTGAAGCTCTAATTTGAAATCCCATCAGGGTCACTTGTTTACTAGCACTAATAGTTAACTAGTGCACAGCCTTTAAATTACTGCTTATTACAGAGGTGCTGTTCACACCACTGTGCTTAAGGACCTGTCAGCATTTCCAGTGGAAAACTCTGTTAACAAAGGCTTATGACTTTGTCATTAATATTTGCTCTGAAACTTGCCAAATGTCATCTCAGGTTAGAAACAGATTATTTCCTTTATTGCAGACTGCCTGACTGGAATGGGAAATAAATTAGTTTTCAAATTATTTTGAAGTCTAGAAGAACTGTCTGAAGTGTTTCCTCACTACCATACTTTACTGTATTGAGAATAATGTAATTGAGGAGGATTCTGGGACTGGGGTAAGGAAAGGGCAATACAGTGAAAAAAAATGAACATACATGTTATTTTGTTGTAGCTTTTTCAGTGGTGGTAACAAGGCACATTGACAAACTTTTCTAGCTTTTGTAAAATACTGTTGGAACTTTGGCTGTTACAATTTTAGTGTTTTGATACTTCAATTTACTTCTTTATATCGACCTTTTAAATCTCATTTATTTAACTTAGGGACTGAGGTGACTTGGGTTTGATCTGTACCTGTCCACCAATATTTTTGTAGCCTCAGACCTGTAATATAGACAAACTTGGGTCTCATTTTCCCATCAGAAGTGACTTCCCTCCACTGCCTACCAATCCCTAAGGTCTGGTCAGATGCTGAGGATGTGAGAGCTGTTCCAAGATGTCAACTTCAGTGCTCTAAATGATACTCAGAATTCTCAGATTGAAGCATTGTTATTTTTGGGGATTTCCTCTTGCTTTTCAGAAAATAGCTGCTTTCTTATGCTTTTCTCTGCTACTCATCTATATTCAAGGAATACTTTATTTCTCCAGAACACAACTCAGAGCTTTTAATAGTCCACTGTTTTATGAAGGAATGACTTTCATTTAACTGTTGATACACTGGGAGATGTTTCTTTTCTTTATTTTTGCTTTTCTTTTAAAATTTTCCTTGAACAATAAATGTACCTAAACTCCAATGTTCTAAACTTTGTTAAATTCTGTTGACTTTTTTCAGTTTGAGTGACCTGAATGCTTCATTATCCAATTAATGTCATTCTTGAAGTCATGTGCTATATTGTACTAAAACTGGGCAGATAACAGCTTCAAAGATCTTTAATTTCTTTTTCCTTTTTCTTTTTTTTTTCTTTTTCTTTTTTTCTTTTTCTTTTTCTTTTTTCTTTCTGTACTCCTTTTATATTTTCAGAACTCACATTGTGCTCAAGCACACATGAAAAGATACGGTTTTGGAGATTTCAATGCACATTTTTGAGAAATCTGTAAATCTGCATTTTGAGAAATAATTGAGAATGCAGCAGTTCCATATGGTTATCTTCACCTCCACAGTTTGTGATGCATTTTTTTTTCTGGAACATATTCAGGTTTTGAGGTACAATATTTCCATAGCACTATTATTCATGTTTTCTGTTCACAGCTACACTGTGTCTTATTCACCAGGCTTATGTCTCTTGCTGTCTGCTTGTAGGTGTTAGCCAGGAAAAAAGATGCACATGCTAATAGATATTTCTTTTCCTGAAGGAAAATATACAAGCATAGATTTCACCATATTGTCTTTCATTTATGGAGGAGGAACATCTATTTTAAGTAAATATAATTTTATTTCTGCATTTTGCAAAGGATTGAAAGAAGTTAATGGAATGAATATGTATGCAAATTCACCAAATAATTACTCAGAAATCTGAGTGAAACATCAGTGTGAAAATAAGGTCTAAATGAAAGTAAATATGATAGCTTTAAAATAAGTTTTGACATCTGATATGAATTGGTATGTAAGCTGGGGAAAGGCAAGGTCTTATCCAAAACTAGGGAGTAAAAAAAAGCCTATAACCCTGCATATATTGGAGTTTTTTTGACATTAGAATCATTTCACGGGCAGGAAAATAGGAAGGAAAGTTTCAAGAGTTGTTTATTATTTTTTTAGGTAATAAGATATGCAAGAAATAGAAAGTAAGTTGGAAAAGCACAATTATCCCTCCACATTATGCATTCATTAAACTGAAAAAGAATACTCCATGCTTATAGTAAACCAAGTTGATTGTGGATCAAATGTAGATTATTAAATCTGAAGAGAGAATAAAAAATGAACTGTAGGATGTTGCAATGGAGGCTTAAAAGGATGTGGAATACCAATCTAAGGTAAAGATGTTCTGAAGCATCAGGGTTACTGGTGAAGAACTTTATTGTCCATCAATGTTATAATCTACTATTAGGGGCATATTATTTTAACCCCTTGCCTTCACCATGCACATCTGTGCAGAATTGCTTCACTGGGCTTCTGAACACATCATGCACACTCATGTTGCCCCTGATCTGAGTGCAAAGCTAACAATGTTGATTCACTGTTGTGCTGATAATGCTCAATTCAGAAAAAAAAAATTAACCTCGAAAACCAGTAAATTTATTTTCCTTCGAAATCTTTGTACCACATGCAGATGTTAATTATTTCCTATACGATTTCTGTCATTTGGGTGAAGAATCCATGTGTGCCTTTCATGACCCCAAGTAGGTTGTTAGCTGCAGCAGAGAAACAGGACTTCAGAGGGAGTTGCTAACCTTCACTGACTGGCCTGTCAGCCAGAGAATGATACAGAGCACCTTCAAAAGGTCCCCTAAGTAATGAGCACTAAGGAGGGTTATAATGGGTCCATCATTAGCTCCAGCTAATATTTTGACCTAATGCCCACAAATACTACAGGTGTCATGCAGGGCCACCATAGGATTAATCTGCAGGGTATTTTGTGGCTATATGATGACAACACATTTCTTCAGCATGTTTCCTGAAACATTTATATATGTATTTTATAAAATGCAAGAAAATTATGACCTCTTGCATATATATTTTAATTCTTTGCTCAAACTCAGTTGCCTACAGTGACAAATGAAACCAAGTAAATAGCCATATAAAAGAGACAATAAAAGGCAAGACATTAAAAGCTTACACTGTAACAAGGTTGTAGGAAAATATAAATACAGCTGCTAGAAAAACCCACCCTTTGTCATATTTTGTGTTCTTTCTTGAAACTGTTTTTTGTTTGTTTTGACTTTGTGTGTGTGTGTGTGTATTGATATTCCCGCTCCCCCCCCCCCCCCCCAAATCCTGTTACTACTTACAATTTTGAAGATGATGAAAACTTGAAAACTTTTGCACTTCCACTTCTTCCAAGCATTTTTGTGGGCCTGATGTACACTTATTCCCTGCTTTCCATGGAGAGTTTACTTTCATGATAAATAACTTCTTGTGTTTGGTTTTTATTTTACCAAACTTATTCATTTGGTCCTTCAAAGTGTTGGGCATTCTTGCCTTCTTACTTGATAGTTAGGGATCCTATTCATGGTTGCTAAGGATCTACTTTCTCCGTAGTTACAACTCTACTTCCTTTTCTTTACATCATTTCCTAAGGAATAGCAGCCACTTTGTAAGATTAACTGAGTGAACATTTGTATCACTTTTATTCTCAACCAGATTTAGGCACAAATTCATCCGCTTGCCTGCATTCCTATCAGCATTGCATAGACAGTTGAATTTTATTAATCTGTGCAGTCAAACTGCTGAGTGAATTTCACATGGCTGTAATTTAAAAGCCATATTGTAGAATACATCAAATATAAAAAGAGAATTCATACAGTTTTTGCCCAATACTACCAAAGACACATTGAAACTTTATGAAAAGCTCATTTTGTAATAGGAAATTTATTGTAAGACAGGATACCATTTGACTGATAAGTACTTATTTTTAAATTCTTTCCACAGGTACCTCCACCCTCTCCCCACCCCCCCACCCACTCCCAACAGTTCCCTGGTTTTGTATACTTGTATCACTTATATCAAAAACAATTACATCCAAAATGCTAGGTGCTATTTAAACTTGAAAAAGGAACAAATATTTTTAGCATTTATGCTGAAACACCAGTTAATTAAAGCAAAAACATCTAATAAGATGGCAAAATCATATGTTCTTTAAAAATGACACAAATTGAACAAAATTTCAACTTAGGTTAATAAGTGGAAAGCCTATACCTAGATTCACTGAAATACAGAGTGCAGGCTATATATTTGTGTGTGTGCTCATGCAGATTGTTTTTAATTTAAATTATATAGCTGTAGATGAACACAAGTTCCTTTTTTCTCTGGGCAGGAACTTGTTAAGAGACAACACAGACTTAATTAAGAAATGTTAGATGTCAGTTTAAAATTGAAGAACTAAAGCTTACTGTATTTATGACTGTCTTTAAAATAATTTAACTATGCACATTTGATGCTGAAATATTGCTAGAAATGGATTCTACATCATTATGCCAATTTAGATAACTTATTAAAGGCGCTATTATTTTGGGGAGTTGGATAATTCTAAAGTCTAAAAGGCCATTGCAAATAATTTCATTCATTGAGAAACAGCACTTAATAGAAAAGAGAAGAGAAAAGAAAGTATTATGGATGACATTTAACTTGACTTCATTTGGGCATGAGACCTTAAAATTCTCATTTGAGCTTACTGAATACAAATCAATGTTTTGTTAGAGGTTTTTTATTATTTTCTTCTTTTCTTTATGAGTTGTTTTCAGGGACATTCAAGCAATCTCTGTGCAGTCTTTTTTTTTTTTTTTTTTTTTTTTTTTTTTTTTTTTTAAGAAAAAGAATGAAAATTTTTCTTGAGACAACGATATTCAGTCCTTAAAATGATAAAGTCTGGTCAATCTATGTTTGTTATTTCTTTTTCTATTGCCACTAAAAATAAATCCTTCAGGAGAACATTTCTTTAGCTCACTTTTTCATTATTTCCAGAGGCAAAAGCTGGCAAGGCAATTTATAATTCAATTTTTGCTAAATCCACAACACCTAATATAT
This sequence comes from Erithacus rubecula, assembly GCF_903797595.1. Taxonomy (NCBI): domain Eukaryota; kingdom Metazoa; phylum Chordata; class Aves; order Passeriformes; family Muscicapidae; genus Erithacus; species Erithacus rubecula. The sequence continues at coordinate 34,060,105 of NC_136687.1, read as the reverse complement.
ATGTCAGGCATTTCAACGACAGGGTACTTTGGGGATAGGTGATAAATTGTGCTGATTATAAGTGCAAGCTGTTCTTCTAAAATATCATATCCAAAAGAAGGCAAGTATTATTAGGAGAATGTAATGTATCTTTAGAATGTCCAGAAACATAAGAGATAATCACTTCACGTGGATATATTTTCCCTTGAGTTTTACAGCTCAATATTAAGGTTTTACCCTGGTTTTGATAGCACTCATCTGAATGGAGGGACGATCATAGATTGGTAGTCTTTCAGCAGTAACAGAGCTCTTAGGCCTGCAATAATTCATTTCTCCCAAAAAAGAGCTTTACTATGAAACCTGAAACATGGTCATAATAATTTTCTGATTATGTTGGGGAATGTGAAAAGTCTAAATATTATTCTGTACTATAATCTCTCCTGATCTTTTAAATAACTTTTCAGTGTTTCTATGTATTTTCCTGTGGGGTACATGTAGTTGTTTATTGATATTATTTATCAATACTCCTGAGCAAAAACATTCTTCATAATAATCTCAGTTGTTAAGACAATCTGAAAACAAAGAAAAATATACTATATCTTGGGAACTTTCCTGTTAGTTTCTGCTTTTCAAAACCAAAAATCTGTTATTATTATGAAGATGAGATCAATGTATCAGCTACAAACAGAACCAAAAGACAGGCAAATGATTGAGATTTGGGGAGCGATGGAAACCTTTTCAATTTTATGTTGTTGGTCTTAATTTAGCTTGGCTGATTTTGACTTAGCTGCTCAGCAGATGCTCCTTGTTTATCTTGCCAACCATTATTTGTATCCTGATCAGACTCTCTGAGGAACAGACCGATTTTGTGACTTTTTTAAAAAATCAATTTATTACTCATCCTATACTACCATCCTGTTTTAGGCATATTTCCTTCTCCTCAATTTTTCAGGAAATTGTTTTCTTGCTTTAAAGGCAGGCAGTATTTTTTTTTTTTTTTTCTAAAACAGGAAAAACATCTTAAAGGAAAGATAATGAAATTATAAATTTTATGTGCATCTAAGATTAAATAAAGTGTCAGTAATAAAACCAATAAGGCATAGAGTAGAAAAAGACAGCTTGAAAAGCTCCAGTTCTTTCTAGTTTCTATCTGTCTGCTACTTTTATTTCTCTGTTTCTTTCAAATTGTGTCATAAATCTTCTCTAGAAGTTCTCCTTATTTTGTGTCATATCAGCATCCTTTTGTAGACTAAAGTGCTTCCTCCTTGCCTCCAAACTCTAGTTTTTGTATCATCTAAACTCATTTAATGAAGAAGATGAACAAAATTGGAAAACAAATGATGGCTCGTGAACCAGACCAGCTTAGCGTGTACACTTGTCGGAAAGACTGATGAGATAATACCTGCAAAAGAATGGTCTGCTCTGACAGGAAAAGGAGAACCAATGTATCCAGAACACCTAATAGCTCATCTGGCAGTAAACGAGAGGTCAAAATGTCATTCTTCCAGTCCTGCCCCTGGTGGTGTTAGAAATCTACGAAAGAAGCCCTAATATCTACTCAACAGTATTATAGCCATTATTATAGCATGAATGGGAAAATAAAAATGAGTAAAAGTATGGATGGAGAAGATACATCCTCAAAGGAAAAATGAAACATTGGAGGAAGATTGAAAAAACCCAGCAAGGAAGTCAGTGAGAAACAGACACCCTCTAGCAAGAGGCAGGGAGAGATGCTCTAAAATATTTGAAGAAAAAGCAAAGAATAAAATTAGGAAGAATCATGAAAGTGTTTGCCCTCTTATATTAGTCTTTTCCTTTGAGATTCAAAAAATAATTCCTTAAAAAGGGGAATAAGTGTAGTTGAGAATTGCTTGCTTGTGATTGATGATACAAGGCAGGCAGGATTTCTGTTTGGCCATTTTCTTGGGCAGAGAAGAACACTGTGTTATAATACCCTTCTAGATAAAGACATGGTGAAATTTGTAAGGCTGTTAGTTGAACCTAACCTCACACTGGTAAAAGCTGTTACTACAGCAAGTCAGATTGAATCAGCTATTAATAATGCAAAGATGTCATTACTTCCCAAAAGAGATTCGTAGTACAACTTGTAGGAGAGTATAATATTTTTCCTATTATTAGAGGCAGATGTCGAAGGGGACATTGCCTACTGTATGAGCAGTAAGGTTTTTGGGTATTTTTCTGAAGAGGGTTTTAAATGGCAAACAAGATACAGACTAGAGAAGTTAAACCATTTATTTTACTCATTATTTTCCATCAGATAAATTAAAATTTGGGCTTCCATTAACATAAAATTCCTATTACGGATAGATTCTTGGCCCTGAAGAGCATGGTAGAGAAGAAAGTAATTGTTTCAGAGACAATGTTTTTTTTTGAACATATTTGTCTATGCCGTAACAACATATGAAAGGATTTGCTAGAATCCTTATGGCTTTAATGAAAAAGAATTGAGGCTGGCCTGTAAATGTTCTCAAGCCAATGCAAAAAGCATAGCTCTCAACCCTCTGGAATAAGAGCAGCCTTTGCTGTAGTTGCAGCCTTTTTACTTACTGTTTTTCTCATACTTGAGGGTTTTTTGTGGGTTTTGTGGTTTTTGTTTTCCTTTTTTTATTCATTTATCTTTTAAATTTTGATGGGGAAGGACATTAATTAGTTGGTGGACTTTGGGGACTGTTTATCATATCTTCTAAATCTTTGTGTGAATCTATACACAAAAATTTAGAATTTGAATCACTGATGTAGTATTTCTAAAACTTCTCTTCCTGAGAGGGTTGAAGAAGACAACCCTCTGTTGTATGTTCTTATGAGTCTCAGGGACCTTAAATATGGGCAAAACATATATTTTGATAATGAAATATTGACAACTATTTTCAAAATAAGTACAAATACAGTATTTCAATATAAATACAAATACAAATCCTTAATATTATACTTGGTAAGTCGAGTGCTAAAATTGCTACCAATTTCTACGTGAGATTAGGAAAGACAATTTCAGACTTCACACAGTGGCCAGACTTCAACCAGTCCCCTAATGACAAGAGTCTGTTTCTATACACTCCCTAAAATAAGAATAATTGAATAAAGATCCAGTTCTTTTGTTTCTTTCTCATAGCAATCAGGACAGTTTAGTTTGACTTTCAAAGGACTTTGCAGAAACATCCTGTTGTGTGCATGTGCTCTTTAAGAGATAGTAATATAGTATAGGAGCAATGTGATGGAAATGCCAAGGTACCACTAAAGTAATCTGTTGTCCTTTACATACTTTTCTGGTAGAAAATAATGGACATAGAGTCTGGATCAACCTTGTGCTCTCTAAATCTGGACAGATGTATATCTCATCTCAAGCAATGTAATGAGATTTTTTATGAAAGAAAGCTCTTCAGGTGATGTCATGAAAATGTATGGTAAGGTCAAAAAACAGAATTAAGATTATCTTAAATTGCTTCAAAGCAAATGTGATTTGTTTCTTTAGTTAGTTCAAAGTCTTCTGTGAGAGATATTCTGCCTGGGCTCCTATTATGACCAAAAGTTGAAGAACAAACAGGAATTGTACCTGAATATGGAAAATCAGGAACTTCCATGGAAGATGGTGTCCTCATTTTATTGTGAAAACTAGGTATTTACGGTAGAGATTTTTGCAAGGAATATTTCTGAGTCTGCCGTTATTAAGAGGGTGCAAAGAGGGAAAGATAACAAGACTGTAATTAATTTTATAATCCTGAGGAAATTTTAGCAAAGTTAAAATAAATAGAGACCTTGGGCAAATGGAAATCAAACTTTCAATTACTCTAAAATAGATTCTGGCTCATTCAATCTAGCTGACACTTTGATGTGTTTAAATCCTTGCAGACACTATGTAAGAACTGAATCCAGGCCAACTACACCCCCTCTGTCTTTGCAAATGCAGAAGCACTGGTATCTCAATAGTAAGAGAACCAAAAAGGAAATCTGTAGATATAACATGAACAGTGGATGTCATTAAAAATCAAATGACTACTTTTAGATGTTGGCAAAGGTTATCAGAAGGGAAATATAGCGCGTTAGATTATGCAACCTACTTTGAGGATTTTGCTGTGTTGTCCTGTTTAAAATAAAATCCATGTTGCAAAAGAAAAAGGCAATGAATATAGTATTCATTTTAGTGTACTTCAACAGTAATTTCATAATCAGAGGTATCTTTAAAAGTATAACCATTTCCTATTCCTACAGTTAATATCCTAAAACTGCACACCCATAACAGCACTCTTGAAATAAACAACAAAAGAAATAGTTTGTGTATCAATGCTTACAAGATACCAGTAGTTTGTACTCTCAACAAATTTTTTTTTGCTGTGAACTGGACACAAAAAAGTCAGGAAACATGAGGAAACCTGAAGACAGTATAATTCTAGCACTTGGTTTTAATTAAAAACTTTTTCTAGACGTTAAGCCACATGTTACTTGTATATATTATCAGGATACAGGAAAGAAGAGAAATTTCACTGAGGCTTGTTAACCCAATATTCAAGGCAGTTCAGTTAAAAGAAGGAGAACAAACAGTAAATGGAGAAGGCTCTGAAATGCAGGTGAAATTCTTTCAGTGAAATCAGAATGATGGCACTTTGTATAAGGGATTCTGAAAAGTGACCAGAGGCTCTGTAAGGAGAAATTAATCCTTTTTTATTTTCATAAAACATTTACACATTTTCTTAAATGTGTAAACATCAGAAGCAGCTACTTATTAGATCTACAAAATGATCAAACAATTCAAAATTCAATTTTTCCTGAAGGAATGAAGGTAATTCTATCCCAAACGAAGGTCCTGTGTAATGTGAGGTTTTTTAGCTTTTTGTTTCTACAGTCAGTGAAATTCAGTGCTAGTATCCCAAGCCAAATTTTCTGATCAGAAAGAAAGCAAAAAATTATTTAAAAATTCTGTGATTCATTCAGAGTATCATGGCACTGTAATTTATTCTATAAATATTCCAGTATATAATACAGGACTGTAGCCAAATAAAGTACTCTCTGATGGAAGTACATACGAAGGCGGATCAGCTGAAAAAAATTGTTATCTGAAAAAGGATTGCCTTCCAAGGCTGCTTGTGAAATAGCTTTAGCAATGAAATATCTGCTAGAACAAGAAAGGAAAACCACCAGATGACAAAATGGGATGGATAAAGTTCATGACACAACAAAACAAAAAGCTTTCCTTAAAACTCCATTGTCATAACATATTCCTCCGCTGGGTCCATGAACAAAACCCTTCCCAGGAAGTGCAGTGCAAGAGCAGGAGGTCGATGAAAGTTATAGATGGGGAAGCAAATGCAGCTGAGAGGTTCAGAACGGGGTATGGAGCACAGAGCTGCGAGTCAGAGCAGCTCTGAGCACTGTGCGGAGCACAGGACGGGAGAGTGCACAGGAACAAGCACTTTTTGGGACTGAGCCAGGCTGAGTACAGCTGAAGTGTTCTTACAGACAAGCTACTTTAAGAAAAAAAATGATGTCACTCTTTTTACATTGCAAAAATGCAGGCCAGCATACCCTCCTGATGGGGAGTGCAGATACAGTGATAGGGCCAGGAGAGCTATGCTTGAGGTTAACTGAATGCCTAACATGTGTGTCCAAGTGGGAGGAAACTGTGGTGAGACAAGAAATGAGAGAAATAATTCATTTAGTGTCTGGCATGATGATTGTGAATTTCTTTAAAGACAATTTCTTTATATTGTGTAGGTTTGTGGGCTTTTGTGTCTTTCTTTACTGCTGCTGGAAAGAAGTACATCTCCTTGCTAGGACTAAATTATGATCACTTCAGTTGTGTGACTATTAATCAAGGGAAGGCATTTGCAAGCCTTTCCCAGCCACATATCCTTTGAGGGTTCTGAAAGCTATAGAATGCAGTTTGTTATCTGTCACTGCGAGGCCGTGCCAAGTTCCATGATGCAGTGAAAGCAAAGTCATACGCTGCAGCTGACACTTTCCCACTGACCTCAGCTCATTGCACTGCATAAACAGAAGCTATTACAAGTCAATATGGTTCTTACTATGCTGAAAGGAGTGCAAGAAAGCTTTCCACGTTTCTGCAAAGTTCAAAGCGAACAATGTGCTTTTTCTGTCACATCAGCAGACGAGGCTGTCATATCCTCAGTTCACCTCATAAATAATAGGCATAGAGGACAGTTGTATAAGGCTGCAGTTCAAAAGGGTTGTAATCTGACAGCAGACACTGCCTTTCCTTGACATGCTCACCTTTAGCCATGCTTAATTGTTGGTGTGTTTCAATTTAATACTTGGTGAATTGACACCCAGGCTTGTAGGCAAGGCCTTGCAAGGCCTACAGGGAGAAGCCACTGGGGCAAAAAGATGGAAAAAAATCTGGGCAAAGCCTGGCAGCACTATGGCAGCTTCTGTGAGAAGACACAAGTTTGGGAGCGGGTCACCAGGCTCAGGGTGACCTTTTCAGGGTTGGTGGCAGCTGTCAGGGAAGGGGATTGAGAGGAATTGGCTGTGGCCTCCAGGGAGTCACACCAGTCTGGAGGCGGCGGTGGGCAGAGGGGTTGTTTTGTTTCCTGCCCTGTCCCCGGAGGTAAATGTGAAGGATTGGAGAAATAAAGCAGGGATTTATTGGGAGGGAGCAGATTTACTAGGAACTGGTGGGCAGGGAAGCATTAACCTCCTGCTCCCTCTCGGAGCTGATCTGGTGGTGGTGGGGCGCACGGCTCCTGTCCCTGCCTGTCTTTCTCTCAGGGTCCTCAAAACAGGCCAGGAGGCCATGGCACCCTGTATGGGGGCATTTCATTTCCTCTCTTTCCCCCCGATCTGCCAACGTAAACAACTGCCTACTTTCACCTAAACTGAAAACCAGATCTGCCTCTAATCACGTTGGGTGACTGTTGACATGTGTAGAGTTTGATATTTTGATAATATGTCTGTGATAATACTTCATTACAGTTATGTCTTTGGCTATAATTCTTTCAACACAGTCACTTTTGTACTGCCCTTTGAGTTGCAGGAAAGCATTGTAAAGCCACATTTTGCTCTGATGGTCACATTACAATTCAGATGATTTAGAATTAATCAGCATTTGATATACCTTTGAGAAAGAGCAAGAAATGCATTCATTTCTCTTGCTTTTCTTCTAAAAGAAATTGTGATGTGTTTGGAAGAAAGGGGAGAAGACTTTTTTCCCCTGCCCAGATTTGCTTGTAATTTGAAACCATTACTGGTCTGTTGTCATATAATATTATACTCCTCCATTTTACAGACTCTCTACAGTTATTTCCCTGATTGCTTGCCAGCACACAGGAGATCATTAAACTATGATTTGAAAATTAGCATGCTGATCAGCAGTTTATACTATGTATCTATGGGGGGTTTTTCTTTGCATACAGAAAGAAATGTATGTTAGACTATGCTTTTAGTTTAATTTCTTCTAAGTAATATGTCTTATGATTTTAACAATAGAACAAACAACCTTTGCTTGCCACTTCTTTCACAGATGGTAAATTCTCTGTGTACATTTTACCAATAGTCTGAAATCCCCTAAATGCTCTTGTGGAGATAACATAATATTTCATCATCTGCCAAAATGAAAGTTTAGGCATTGTTTGAAGATTAATTGAGTGACTTGCAAAATTTTAAAGAATATTTCTAATACTTCCTTGAAGTAAAATTTTCCTTTGGATCAATAAATTAAAACATTTCATTTAGATAAACGCGAAATATATTGTGTTGTTATTAACCAGTTTTTATTAATTATATAAAGCAAGGTTAATTTGGCTCTAGAAATAGAGCAATCTGTCCCTTGAAAACAGTTACACTAGTTTTGAGACTAAATAATTGTATTTGCAAAGTTGCTCAATGTTTTCTAGAATTTTTTTCTGAAGATCATGGGGACAGACTGCTAAATGCTTGCGTTTTGTTTCCCAAAACCAGCAAATCAGACCAACAAAAATATATTTCTGCAAGGAAGGTAGGAATTGAGTGCTTTTTGAGTAGATTTTATCCCCACACCAAAAGTGTATGTTTTGTAGTTGAATATAATTTCTACAAAGTTTTTAGGAAGAAGTGCCTGACATATCTTTAGCATCCAGAATGTTGAAGAAATTTGTATTTTGAGTCTGCACACCTGGTGCATCTTCCTGCTTGCAACCCTGAGCCCAAAAGATTCCAGACAATATGAATATGCCTCTTTTCCTGCTGTGGATAATGGAAGATGAAGTGAACAAACCTATGCAGGAGCAACTGGGAATGTGCTGACTTAATCCTTAATGAGAATGGTAAGAATGTTTTTCTTGTGCAATCTTATCATTAGACTGTCATCAGTAGTCAAGACAACAATATAATCCTGTTAGAGGTAGTCAAGATTAAGGCCTTTCTTGGTTCATTTAGATTCACTTCACTACTGATGTTTGCCCTGGAGGTAGGGTTATTTCAGTGTCTCCAGATGGCACAGTATCTGCCAACCTGCAGAACATGCAAGCTCAAGTATCTCCTTGTGCATGGGGCTCAGCTTGACTCTCCATCACACAAAGATGAGACCTCTGTATTATAGTTTCATGGTTCACTTTTCCAACAGAAAGGTGGGAGCTGCTCAGTGACCATGTGTAAATGCCTCTCTGGTGAAGGTCGGCATCTGGGCTCCCACTGTGGTTGATATGAAGGTATTCTACTCAGATCTAAAGAAGGTCTGAAGATGCATGCCCAAACATTACCTACAACTGCACAATATCTCTACAAGATCTCTGCAAACCCCTAAATTCAGATGAGAGGTGACTCCTCTCTTACAGCATTTACAATTTTCCCTGTTAGCAAGTACCTGCAGGCTTGAGATAAGACTGAAGGCTTCATTTCTCGTAATAACCTGATCTGTTTCACCTTTTTATTTTAATCTCTAATTGTTTTTTGTGTAGTAGGAAGGAGTTATAAAGACAGGCACTGACTCTGCAGATGTAGGAGCAAGAATGAATGTTTTGGAAGTGGAAGACACGAGGACTGAGAGTGAAACCTGAGGAAAACTTCTGTTGCTCTTCTTGCTGGCCTAGTTGTGTTTAACCAGAGGGGAAAAGAAATGATATAAGAAACAGGCAGGAACTAGCCCCAGCTGTTGTCTGTCTTTCCCATGAATAACCAAAGCTCCTGAGTTTTTGTGAGTCTCCCTCACATGTTTATTTTGTCCAGCCTGACTTTTTATTTTTTTCCCCAGCAGATGTTAAAACCAGCCTTTTGCTTGCAAGAAGTTTTGCTTTGATGATTCATTGTAGTCTGAAACAAATTTCCAAATCAGCTGTTAGATAAGCAAAGAGTAAAGAAGTGTTCAGAGTAAAGCAGTGTTTGGAGAATATACCTGACAGAATAATAACTTGGCTTGTAATAACCTTGTAATCCAAGGTTAGGTGCTGGTGTTTCACCTACTAAGGTAAATATTCACAATCTCTTTCTGACTTAGGTGTCCAAACTATAGATGTATCTTTTCTTTCTCAATGAACTTTTCATCCTTTTACTGACATTAGTTCTTCTTTTTATTCAATTAACCCAGAAACAAAGCTTCTGGCAAGGCGAGTCAGCTGTTGTCTGCTGAAAAGAGACATACAAATCTTGTCACATAGCTTTTATTTCTATGGTCAGGAACCCTCAGGCCTGCTATTAAGGCAACTTAGGCTTGTATGGAACTTTGCTGTCTCCTGCACACTCTGAAATAAGATTACATGATGGAGAAGATCAATTTACTGAGAACATTTAAGCTCGGAATATTAAGCTTTTTGTGCAATCACATCTCCTCTCTAGCTGTGTGGCAGAAAAGCTAGCCACAAGATCCTTGACAAATTAGATATTACCACATCTAACTGTGTATATTTAAGCTTATCAAACTGAATCGTTGCATTGTGACTGTGCTCTTACACAGACAAGGACTCCATTTAATAAATGCAGTGCCATTTAATAGTAATTAATCACCCAACTAAAATGTCACATTAAGGTCAAAGAGACCAGGAGACAAAAAGAAGAGAACATTAAATTCAGCTGACAAACATAGGAAAAGAGAATATAGAGCCAAAGAAAGTTCTGGGACATTGGCACTGGTAAAACATTTAATCCAAACTTCTTTACTCTCCATTCAGTTCAGAAATAATCACATTCACTTGGTTCAAAGCAAGGTCATTTTTGTAACTTTTAAATGAAATTTCCTCATTGCGTGTGCAGTGACAGCCCATTCCAAGCTTGGAATTGTTGGTGCATTTTACGGATGTTGTGTTCTCAGTATTTGCTGTTTCCTTCCTCCTTGTTTCTCTCATTTTTTTCTTTGCTGTTATGACATTCTTAATTTTTGTGGAATTTTCCTCAACATGTTCTGAATGCAAGCACCCTAGAAAATCTCAAGTTTTTGTAGTTTACAATGCAGAATTTGATTTCATATTACTGCTGTGCAGAGCTCTAGCTTTTGTCGTGATTTAATCATTCAACAGCAACAAGACCAAAAAGAAGTTATTCAGTTAAATAAGAGGATTATTTGTATTCAATGTTCCCATAAACAGAAACTCTACATAGGAAGTTCTGTTTCAGAGGAAGCATATTTGCCATCTGCAGAAGCAAATATATATGGAGTTCCTTATAATAAAAGTGAGATATTGCAGAAAAGGGAAAACTCCATTGTTAATTCCACTTCTTCACAATTGTGTTAATCAATTTCAATGTACGTATACGAACATATACATGAGACCCTATGTGTATATGCTTGCATTATTTCTCAGTGTCCTTCTTTTTCTTTTCCTTTCTTTTATAGAATATAGAAGTAAGCGATCATTATCCACTTTTAAAACAGATATTTCAAGAGGCTAAATACACCAGTTTCTGTGAATGAAGAAACAAACTTGTAAAATACAGTCAGGGATGAAAATATATTATAGTCAGTGGACGTTACAAAACTCAGACAAATGGCTCCTAAATAGACTTGTTTTTTAAAGCATCTATCATTTCTCCTTCCTGTTCCAGAGCTCTCAGTTTTATGTCCAAGGATTTTTGTATTAGCATTGTGAAAAAGAGTAATTCTTTAAAATTACTCTACATTTGGCAAGATCTGTCTTTATAACTTCTGCGTCAGTCCAAAGAATTTTGGCCTTTCCAAAGGTTAAATATTATCTTTCAAAATTGTGTAATCCTGGCTTCATCAGGAAATGTCTCCATTTTCTATAATAACCTTTTCTTTCCTTACCTTTAATATCAAAAAGTTCACATATGAATGCTCAAACTCATATATTGAAATATTAGGCACTAATTTCTCATACTTAGATGCATGATAAATATTAACTTGGTACTGATCCTGACTCTGACACATCCGGAAAGACATTTCCATGTGTGAAGTAAAATCATAGTTTTCAGTGCTGGTTTTTATACATTGACATACATTTTAATTTTTAATGAAGGTTTTGATGATTCAAAACTGCAGAGTTCTGGTAGTAATATCAGAATTACCTTTGCAAGTTTTGTAGATGAAAAATTACCATTCTCTTTCACTTGCCTAAGTTTGTGATGATTTTTGGAAGAATGTGGTTCACTCTATTACCAATGAACTTCTGGGACAATCCTATAGACATGACCCAATTTCTTACACAGCCCTGATAGTCCTCCAAGAAAAGCATGTTTGACAGTATGGGTTAAAATATTATCTTGTATATTTCATAAGCCAGTGGTTTCCAAACTGTGGTCTGCATTCCAACCAAGCGGGCTGTCTTTAGTAATGATTGGTCTGTGGTCTGCAGCAGATCCTGTGGTTAGCTGGACCTCCATTAGGAAGAAAATTTTCTGGCTAGTAGCACAGCCTCTTCCAAAATGTGTGATCTGTAGATCCTGGAACACAACAGTGTCCTACATTAGACTTCCTGAATGTATAAATAAGCTGCGGAAAAAAAATGATAGGGAGATGTTCTCATGAAACACGGGAATAAGTGAGAGGAATTCAAGTTACCTGGACAATCTGGTCACTAGAGATTCTTGACTTTGGTTGGTCACATCTAAGATCTATTTTTACTTCTTTTGCTTTTTAAAAATTAAAAATAACTAAATAGTCCCATTTTAGAGTCAGTTCTGTCATGTGAAATGGTGCGAGACACCAACAGATATCATAGATTTTTTTTCCAAACCTAGTTTGTGCTGTGTTTGAACAAACTAACAGTTGGCCACACAGAAATTGGTAGCTGTAGTAGTAGGTGACTTGCCTTTTAAAGGCTATTTTCAGCACCTAGAGGAAAGCCAGTAATTTTTATAAGCACAATTCACATCTTATAGGTAGAGGTAGTTTGGAAACTTTTAACTAAAGTAGAACATTCACCAACATTTCCAACTTTCTGTTCTAGTTCTGTTGTGTTCTCTTTTCTTCCTGTGGCATCCCTACAATGCCACTCTCCCTCTACCTGCACTTGTATCTTGCACTCATCCTTCTATAAACTCTGGCTTTGGCCCTTCTCTTTTTCTTTAACTTCAGCTTTGGTTTCTGCCTTCTCACACTCTTTCCTGTTCTCTCTCATCTTTGCAATTCATATAAACTTGCTGCATTTTCAAATATGCCTTCTACATGTCCTGGCTATGCAGGCCATTTCTTTTACTCCATTGCCTCTGCCTGGAGTGCACTGAAAGTGGAAGGGCTTTGCTGTCATCTCTGTCCTTTCCAGAGACCTCTCTCTTGCTATCTGTTCCTTCAAAAAACCGCTTGTTCAGCTCCTTGTAGCTCTAGATTGCAACATGCTCTTCTGACAGACTTCTTGGGGACTAACTAATTCTTGTATGCACACTCCGAGCATGTACATGAGCTTTTGTGAAGACTTTTGGTTAAATATAGGTGCATGTTGCTGTTGCTTTGGTAACCTTGTCCATGTACACTGCTAAACAAACAAGTACACAGAGAAGAGAATATCTTTCTTTATATCTCAGGTATTTGAAACACATCTGGAAATGTTTCTTTGTGAAAGAGTTAACAAGCAAAACTTCCATTATAAAATGCACATTTTTTTCCCCGGAAAGTTTGGCTCCAATGTATAACACACTGTTCAGTGTGTACATTTGCATTTTTTTGCACCACAGTATGGGTGCAATATTGCATCTTCATTTTCCACCTGTGATTTGCTTGTGTTCAGCACATGATTTTCCATGGCATTGTTGCAAGAAGATGGGGTTTTCAAACTCCAAAGAAATATGGAATAGCTTGCTGTCTAAATGAAATGCTGTAGCTTGACTCACTATAGCTAAAGGACAGGAAAAAAATGAACATTTTTAAAATAAATTCAAGTTTAGTTACAAAAGCCTCACAAGTCTTGTGCTAATGTCTGTCAAACCTACCTGCATTTGAAACTCCTTTGATAGTGACATAAACCCACCACTACAGTTGCCTCACTTTAAACTCCTAAGAATTTACTTGCTACAGTGTATCTCAAGTGAGAAATAAATCACTGCTCTAAATGCTAATTTCATCCTCACCAAGTATTTACATGAGGCTAATTATGTCAGTGGAATCCTATAACTAGCAAAACCTGTGGGCTCCCCTGTCCAAACTCACAGCCTCCACAGGAGCGAGGCCCTGTTTAAATGGGTTTTGTTTCATGAGCTGAACTTAATGCAGATGTGACTGTGGCACAATGAATTGGGACAAACACTTTTAAAATCCATACACATACAGAAAACTACGTGTAACAGGGAAAGGAGTCTGCTGGCTTGCAAGGGGAGGTGAATATGCCCTTGACACAGTCCTCTTCTGAGCCTTAGGGGATACTGGTGCTTTTGAAAAGATTGCTCCCATGATGAGGCTCACGAGGAGTCAAAGCAAATGCTGTGTATTATGTATACACACATATATGTGTAAAGGCCAAATATTCTGGTCACAAAACAGAGCAAGCAGGCTGTGCTGATGAAGTCCCTTTTTCCCCCAAAATGCTTGCCTGCTTCTTGAGCAGTGCCATAAGGAGCTTACCTTGCTGAGGATCCCTCACCCCCTCAAGGGGACAGCATTCCCCAGCCTGTGCCTGTGCTGCTGGGTGTCTTTTATTTGTTTTCTTTCCTGGCGATACCACCCCTCTCGGGGCAGACGCTTTAGTGAGATGGATCACACTCAGGTAACTGGCAGTTCAAGGAAGTCCTTCCCGGGCTTGTTTACACCAAGGCGTTTTAGAGCAGCCATTTAGCTTCCACCCTTTCCCACCCCGCTGACCAGCTCTAAGTGTAAAGGCCGCCAGCGGGCCTGCGGGTCGCTGATAAACTAAACCCCCATTTGGCAGGCAAGGAAGCCAGAACGATAAGGATGTTGATTTATGTTTTATCTGTCACTACATTTTCAGTAAAGTTGGGCAGTGAGCCTTAACGAAGCGAAGGCTGTTATCACCTCTCCTTAGCCCTTTAAGTGCAGCAGGCTCTTTGGTGTCTCTCGCTGGATGCCGCTTTGTTAATTGCGACGGTAAACAGGACACAGCGCTGACCAGCGCCGCGTTTGGCTCAGGCGGCACTTACCACAAAACCGCTGGATTTAGGAAAGGAGCCCGAGCCCAGGGGAGTCACACACCAAAGAGGGTTCGTAGAAGTACTCAGCATTTCCTGGACTTGCTTCTATCATTTAAAATGTATTGCATACCTTGAAGTGAATGTAATGGCTGGCCTAATTGGAGATAACTCCACTGAAGTGGCTGTGGTTGCCATTTATGTCAGCGGTGAATGTGCCCTTTAACGCTGTGTCCCTCAGGTACGGCTGTTCAGCGTAGGAAAAACCTGACAACATTCATTACAGGTGAAATAAATGTTGTGAATTATATGTATGATTAGGTACCATTTTCCCCTCATTTTGGATATGCGAGCGTTATTTTTCTGAAAGCATTGTAAGATTTTACACATTATGTTTAATGGCAAACACATTTTTAGTTTTGTGAAGCACCACATGCTTTTTGGGGCCAGCAGAAGTGCCCACAGAGAAGAGGGTGGAAAGAGCTGGGAGAGAAATGCAAGCAGTAATATATTAAAGCATTCTGGAAAAAAAGAGAATATGGAAAATCTGAAAAAATCCACTCTAAGCAATTTTTGTTACATCCTATGCAGAATGCTAAAATTACAGATTTTTCTTTTTCCTTTGTCCCCTTTTGATTTGTTTTCCTTTTTTTTTCTTTATCTCCCTCTCCCAAAATATTTCATCTTACCTTTCAAGTCTGTCATTATATTTCTTTCTAAACAAATCTAGAAAGAGGAAAAGGAGCAGGTTCCTGCTTGAGGTCAGTGGGAACTTTGCCATTGACTTTAAATAGGTCAAGAAGCAGGCCCAACAGAGCATTTTATAGCTTCCTTTATTTATCTTAGGTTTTATTTTGAGCAATGTGTCTTTTGTATGACTGCATTATTTCCACAGCGAACACCATAATGATGGCCTCATATACATTATTATATACACAAGTACTGAACAAAGCATTATTGATAGTTATGCTCTTTTAAACAAGAGCAAAAGACAGCTATGAAAGTACAGTACAAGGATGCTTTTAGGGTGCAGATTCCATAAGCCTCTGTGCAGTGCTACTCCACACTAATCGTCAAGAAATCTTTTGATTACTAAGAAACAGGTGATTAAAAAGAAATAATTAGTGCTTCAGTCTAAGAAGCCTGGTCTGCAGCTCATTAGGTTTTGTAAATGATGCCCAAAGCTGATCTGTTCTCCCTGAGAGAAATGGTGGAAAGAATCACTGTTCTCCAACTGGAATACAGCAGGAACAGTACTGAACTGCTTGAGTTTACTATCTCTAGGCTAATGGGCCAAGGATAGCAATACAAGGTTTGGCAGAAATCTGGCTGATAACCAAGGATATCAGCTATGGAGTGTGGTGGCCATTTGTTACACAAGATTCAGATGAACAAATGATAGAAGGGACTGTTTCTGTTTTATGTTGATGACAGTTATGAATTTTGGGTTCTTTGCAAAGCTGTCTCCAAGGAATCACCAAAGGGTCATCTCATGCATAGAGATAATTTATCACAATTACAAATGTAGTATATTAAAACCATACAATGTAAATGCAAGAAAGAAATGAAGATGATTTTTCTGTTAAAGTGGCTGCTGCCATGAATTAGAACCACCAGCCTCTCTCTGTCTTGTCAAAAAATAAGGTAGACTCCCAGCTGGATAAAAGCTTCAGTTCACAGAGATCTGGCAATGAGGATGGATCAAAGACATATTTTTCTTGCATGGTCATTATGAGAGATCCTCTGGATCAGCTGTACTTAGGACAGACTAGCCTGAGAGTGCAACACCTCTTTCACCCAAGTGAAAAGGGACAGCTGAACTGTGCAGGTGTGCTGCATGAACCAGAAAATTTCATTTTTTTGTCCATTCCCTTCAGCTAGCTGAAGTTAAAAATCAGTTTTCCTTCCCGTTAGTGCAGTTATGTTACTTGTAGGGCAGCTTTGATGCTGCTGGGTTTGTATTCTACAATAAGTCACAGCAGCTGTCCTGGAGAACATATAACCTATTTACTTCTGGTTGTCACGGAAAGAAATTTACTGCTAGGCAAAACAGAAGCATTTATGAAAGCCTGTGGGTGAGGAGAGGCCACAGAGATTGCAGCAACAGAAGTCCTGCCCTCTGAACAGAGGCACACAGACAGTGCCCTGCACGCAGGGTGAAATACCAGCTCATGGCAACATACACAGTGGGATTGGTGCTTGCACCCAGAAAACATTTCTGAGGATGGAAGAAACCTGTTGTCATTAGTTACCACAAAAATATATTGTTGGCAACCAATTGTCACTCTAGCAACCTCAAGAGAAGAAACAACTGCTTGATGAATGAGCAACCCTGGCTGCAGCATAACAGTCCAGTGTATTTATTGGACTGGAGCCGAGTAAGAAATTGTATCAATATTATCTATTTTTTAAAATTGATAATTTTCCCCACAAGGCAACATGACTAATCTACAGTATATTTGCTTTCCCAGGTATTTGCTGAAAGCTTTCTACAAACATATCTTCAGTGCTAGTAATAAATTTGCCTGCATGCATAGTTTTCCAGTGTTTTTATTATTTATTTGTGGCAGAACAAGTAAATCTCTAAGGATTTCGATCTTATAAAAATATATAATGTGGAAATGCCATATGTTATTGAAACAGCTCTGGTGTCTGTTTTTTCAAGCTTTCCTACCATTAAACTGAATATTCATGGAAAATAGATTCAGAAAGGGTGTCAATAACACTGAAATAAACCCAGTATTTTCTTCAACTGATTATCCAGGAACAGTTTTGGGCCACTTTCCCAATTCTTATTAAAAATAATAAAAAAAGAGAGAGAAAGAAGTCCTCTCATCCATTTAGGAGTTATGTCACTTTAAAAGTTGCTATATTCCATTACACAGTCCCCCACCCACTTGTTTGCCCAGATACAGTTTGCTACTAGATGGATCTAGAGCAGCTGCCTTGCCCCAGAACAGCTGCTGGTGCTCTATATTTGCAGCTTCCTCTTGCTCTCTGATACTCCATAAAACTGTTTATATTCCCAGTAAAAGTATTTTCATTCCATTTGCTTAGTGACCATGCACCACAAATATTCTCTTTACCACTAACAATCATGAAATGAAAATGTTTACAAAACTTTATTTAGTGCCAGTACCTAATAAACTGTAGATATGCTCTGAAGTGAATGTGTGTATGCAATATATGTATGAATGAAGTATTTACCTAATTTTTCTGTGCAGCAGCGAGGTGCTGATGTACTTTTACTAGCACTTCTCCAAGATTGCATGCATTTGGTGTCTACTGCCTGGTTTTATAACTCTTTGAAGCTTATTTATGGTCTGTGGAAGAACTGACATGCGAACTAAGCTAACTATTTTTGCAGCTTTTTTTGGAGCCTTGGCCATATCTATTCAAGATCATGTGTTTATGCCACATCGATGCAAACTTGTTGTTTTTCCTATCTCAGATCAGGTATTTGAGCTAGTTTGTCCTGCACTGTTTTGATGCTACCCACCATAAACCATTTGCACTTTCTTGCTGCATTGCCATAACCAGATGTGTTCTGGAAGAGGAATTGTCCCACAGCTTTTATTAAGGTGACATATTTGAAAATATTTGACTCAATATTAGGAGGACAATTGTTTGCCTTTGAAGGAACTTTGCTTCATAAGAGGGAATCACAGTGCATTTTAGTTCATTGAGCTAATTGCTGCTGCCCCAAGAGTCTGAGGGTAGACTTGTTTGCTCTTCTGTTTGCAGCTGACTTGTCTTTCTCAGATGATACACAGGGTGGCTGAGCAGCACTTGGTAGCTTTCATCCATTCCTTTGCTACTTTCATTTGGTATCTCACACACAGTATGTATCTCCAATGCCAAATCCTCTTTATCAAGCTCACAAAAACAGGCTGTGATGTGTTGCCAGCAGGAACAAAGTGCAATGGGGTAAAGTCTTGGAAGGGAAATGTTTGCTTCTGCACAGAAAGTGTTCATACCCAGCAGCAGAAGGATTTGCTCTCTAGCTGATCTGCTGGCAATGCAGGGCAGGATTTAGGCAGAACCACCATAGTACCCCCGTCTCTCTGAACTTCAGGAGCTGAGAAATGGACACTTTACATACTGTTTTGCCTATTTTAAAAGCATGTAGTTTGGCTTAGAATATTTATTGCTTTACTTGTGATCCTGAAATCCGTGACTGCTGTCAGCATAGTAGCTGGTTTTTTTTTATGCCTAAACTGTTCCCACGGTTTGTGTCTGTTACAGAGATTCTTTGTTTCAATGCTTTTTACTAATATACAAGTGAATAATAATATGGAGATGGATTCTTATATGTTCTGATAATCACGTAAAAGGAATTTTTTCTATTATGATTTTTTTTTCTTAATTGTTTTACACTGCAAACCAAGGACATAACTTAGAAGCCTCAGCTGGGTACAATGCTTCAGTTCCTTTCCTGCCCTGATCAAGTGCAGAAACCAGCACTACATAGAGAGACTGGGAAAATTTTATTTCAAAAAATACCTCTCTCTTGCCTCCTGCATTACAAGAGTCTCACACTCCAAAAATTAGAGACCTTTACCTTTCCCAGCAACTAAGGGTCAGTCTACAGAGGAACTAAAAATGTTGCTTGCCACCCCTACCATCACTGCCAGAAGCACTGCCAAACCTTATGTTCTCTTAACAGGCTGTCACAACACAGTTAATATATAAACTCAGATAATAATAAACTATCTTCTGACAGATGAATTTGGGCTAAAAGAGTTTGCAACAAGACAGCACACAATATATATTTTTTCCCTGGGATCTCTGTAGCTGACCTATTCTTAAAATTGAGTTTTGTGCTGTGGAGACTTTTGAGCCTTCAAAACAAAATCTTTCAAGGTGTAAATGAAACTTGCCTCTATATGTCTTTGTCTGATGATAAATACCTTCCATTTAAAATAGTATTTAATTTCAGTATCTCTTCTCAGTGAAGAGGTTCTTTCTCTTAGGAGGATTAAATACATCACACCTGCTCCTCTTCCCCTTTTTATAGTGCATAAATAGATAATATGTAATACTTTCACCTGGTATTCTTCCACAACATTCATGTTACAGCAGGTACCTCAGTAATTCAATTAAATACCACAGATTGGCTTCTGTTCACTGAGGAAGGGGTTTGTGTTCCTGCAAGTTCCTCTTTGGGAAAGTAGCCAGAGCTACCACATGCACCCTAAATTTAGAGGGGCCTTTGTCCAAAGCAGCTCAGAATATCTGATACTATAAAATGTGTGGGAGAGACAGTTTTATCTCTTAAGCATCCTTATCCATAACTTCAAGAATAACTAACTTTTCCTTTAAATCTGTAGACTGCATATGTTTTGGATTAGTTTCATTTGTGTTTTTGTAGGTTTTATGAGTTTATTTTAAATAATTTTCCTGTTTTCTGGGTAAATTATATGAAACATCTGCCCTAAATTTAATCTATCAAGCTCATAAAGGGAAAAGGCAGACGTTTTATGAGTGATATTATAAAATTTAGATAATTATCTTGTTTGTTTTAGCAGTTTCTATTTTGGTCTCTGTACAGTATTCTTCCATTAAAAGACAATTTTTATATGGTGTACTGGTCATGGAGAACAGCCAGTGATCACATAAAAAGTATATTTAGTAGTCATCCCGTTAATCAATAATATTCTGTGTAATTTTAACTGAACTATATTCATTGTGTAAGCATAAACCTAATCTCAAACCTGTTATATGGTTCTCAAATTAAAAAAGGAAAAAGTCTCTCTATAGACAGCATATAATTCCTGTAGCCTTCACTAGCTGTGCAATTTATGCAAGTTCAAGTAGGGCAGTGAATGCAAGATGGATTGATGGTACCCTTTTCCTCTGCCACCTGCATCAATTCAGTGAAGTTTTGTATCTGCCATATGTGCAAATCTGTTTAATGAAAGGAGGAAAATTATTCTGGGGAGTCACCACCATGTGCACACTCATTCTTATCTTCTTTACTAGGCATGTGCCACTGTCTGCTGTCAAAGACTAGCACATCCTGTGCTAGTGTAAACCTCTGGTATGTCCTGATGTGGTTATCCTTGCTGCTTATGTGCCTTTTTCTTTGGTTTTTTGGTGTTTCTTGTTTAATTTTGCTCCAAAGCAGATAATTCCACTAACTTTGCAGGACAGAACCAAATACAGGATCAAAAATGGATGACAAAAGTATTTTATTTAATAGAGAAGATACCAATGGTTTAGCTTAAAAAAAAAAAACAAAACAAAAGAGAAAAAAAAATTCACTTCAGCCCTCTTCCTTGTAGTCACCCATGAGAATACTCACCAAACAAACCTTATTGGAGTTGCAAGTGATCTTCCTTCTCTCAGAGCTGGATCACAACCTTTCAAAACTCATACGTATTCACAATAATGTTTTGATTATGTTGGTGAGACCTCACCTCTTCTGGCAATTTTTGGATGACACTTGTTCCACCTCATCTTATGCCTTC
This sequence comes from Erithacus rubecula, assembly GCF_903797595.1. Taxonomy (NCBI): domain Eukaryota; kingdom Metazoa; phylum Chordata; class Aves; order Passeriformes; family Muscicapidae; genus Erithacus; species Erithacus rubecula. The sequence continues at coordinate 34,039,184 of NC_136687.1, read as the reverse complement.
TTTAAACTCTTGTAAGTGAGGTATAAACTGCTATTGCTCTTCTAGTTCACATATTTTCTCTCCTTATTTCCACAATACTTTCCTCAGCCAATGCATGCTCAGCTTGCCTCCTGGGACTTCATGCAGCCCAGGAGGTCCAATGTGTCCAGTTAAAGTAAGATCTGTGCTGGCCTAGGGGGAAAGACTGATCCTTTCTGGCTTCAAAATTTTTTGCATGTTCTCTGAAAAATTAAAAAAAGTGGTTGAAAATAAAATGCCCCATAGAAATGTAACAAGGTTTGGTGATTTTTTTTTTTTGTTTGTTTTTTGTTTTTTTTTGTTGGGTTTTTTTTTGTTGTTGTTGTTGTTTTGTTTTTTTTTTTTGTTTTTTTTGGTTAGCAATGTGGAATCAGTGCATCTTTCTGAGGGCTATTTATGTTGCAGAGTTGCTGAGAGGGGAAGGTAAGAGAAGCATGCATGTTATTTTTCAGTGCAGAGAGCCTGCATTTTTCTCCCCCCGCTATATATCAGTGGATAGAGAATTCATTCATTTGGAATTTACTAAGTGGTGCCAGAAGGCAACAGAAAATAATAGCATTGCTAAAGGCTTAGCTGTATGAATGATATGCAGTTTGTGCCCAGAATCTATTATAGTTTGTTGGAACTTCAGAGTTTAAGAGACAGATTTTTCAGAATTTCTGTTAATCCAGTGTCTATGCCAAAAGGGCTCTGGGGTCACTAGTTAAAATTCAAATTCTCCCTTATGGGTAGAATATGCTATAGCATGCATTCACAGTCCCTGTTCTCATACTAGTAGGTAAGAGTAACTGAGTTATGCTCCTAAAATATCAGAATATTTTTCTTGTTTTCTTTTTGAGGATTCTTGATTTCCACACAGTCATCCATAACAGAGTTTTACTGAAATATTTTTCAAATTTTCTGACCCCTCCTTGCCCTAAATTCAGTGGTTTGTTAACTTCTCATAGTTGTTTTTGCTGTTATTCTCTCTCCCTTCTTGGTTAAACACAAAAATTTTCCTTCCTGATCAGTAGTTTAAATGGAACAAGCACTACAGACCAAACAGAGATCTGTGACTCCATCTGGATTTCAGGCTCCCACTGGGTGTTTAAATTCAGGGGGAATTGAAGCCACAGGATCCCAGAGTGCTGGTGAAAAGCATCACAGCTCTCCAGGCTGCTGGGATGGGCAGGAGCAGGGCAGGTGCTGTGGGCATTCTGCTTCTCTCTCATCCAGAAGTGGCAGCCTGCTGTCTTAAACCAGCCATGAGACTGTGGGCTGAGTAGAGCATCAGGAAAATGTAGCTGCCCACCCTAGGATGCGGCTACTAGCAGTTTTGTCCATTGTAGTAATTTCTGGTAGCTGGCTTTGATATTTATCTTCTCTAGGCAAGTGTCTGTGACCAGTCATTTAAACTATAATTTTTATCCAAGCTGTACTGCTGTGTTGGTGTGGCCTGCTTCCAAGCATCGTCAGAATTCCTGAGAAATCAGTGGGATTTCCAGTTTTTCCCAATGAAAGTCATGCTTGCCTATAATTTCATGCTGGGAGTAAGAGCACTGACTGAAGTGCATATGAGAAATAGCAAGTGGCATTTTTACCTCAGAAGCCAGGGAAGGAAAGGGAGTTTAAGTGACAGGAGACTTTGGGGCTTCTGTTTTGTTGCAGTGTGAGCAGAGCCAGAAGGCAAATTCTTCCCTCCTGCTCAGTCTCATTATTCTGCCCTCTGTGTATCCCACTAGCCCACTGACATCCAGAAAAGGGAAGGGGAAAACACTCTTCTGGGACCTAGCAGGAGAGCTGACTGTGTGTCCCTATTCTCCTGTATGTGTACATCTGGTACAAGCCAAATCAAAGTGCAAAATTAAAATATTTTTTCCTTTATATGTTTTCCATAATACCATTTCTTTGAGGATTCAAAGTGCCAGAAGGGATTGCCAATGTTTCATCTGGTTAGCTTACATGCTGATTGATGACTTTGATAATATGTGTAGTTTAATGATATTTACACTGTTTGTCCAGTTAGGTATATTAAAAGAACATTGAGAAAACAGTAGACGTGCTAAAATCCTATGGTAACAGCTCATACATTAGTGGTGTTTTGTTGTGAACAAAGTCATTTTTCAGCCAAGTCATAAAGTAGCCTAAAAACAAGTGTGGCACTGTTTGCTTCAAATGAGGCTGTTGCCATGTGACCACCATTCATCTGACATCATTACTGACATAGCTTTCGTTAGTATGATATCTGATTAAGGCTCCCAGCCCTGGTGGAGCCAGACTAAGTAGTCTGAGTGAGGTGGCTGAGGAAAGTTAATGTGTCAATGTTACTATTGGGTGAGAGTATCTGCTCAAAGTTTCCTTTGGAGAATGAGGATGGAAATGGCTGACAATCTTTCTAATGGGAAGCTTCTGAAAATATTTGAAGATCTGGTAGTAATTAAAGATGTGCTGAACTCCAAAGAGAGATGTAATCAGGTCAGCAAAATATAAAGATACCCTTTCTGTGTGAGGAAATGCAAATATGGAGAAAAATTTTAAAAAAGCAAAAAAGCTAAGAAATGAAATTAATGACATATTTGCAGAAAGCAATTAATTAAATATTTGTGTAGCATGTGAATATATTTCTGGCTTGTACATGTTAATAATCAGCCTTTTTTAGGTCTAAATTTCTCTTTTATTAAAAGATATGTATATATATATAAGGCTTGAGGTATTCCTGTTGCCTTAGGAAAAGATAATTTTTTACAGGTACAGTGAAAAATAATTTGCAATGTCCATCTGAGAAGGGATAAATTCACCTATTTTTGCTTTGGCTTTTGAAATCCACAGAGATTGTCTCCGTATCTAGTAATCTGAAAAATATACTAACTAGCCTGTTGTTTTTTGAAAGCATACAGACCAGCCTGAAAAATTATCACAAAGTGATTTTCTTTGTGATGGAAAGAATGGAATGATAATTTTTTTTGGTAATTCCATTTCTTAAGTCTGTTGGTAATCAGTGCTCCAATTTTGATTTTGCATAAGGGACTTCTGGTAATATTGTTCAATTTCTCCTTTTAAAATTGGAATATGGTAGGTTATTTTCCTTGTACAGATGCCTTAATGCTTGATATAACTATTATACTTTGAAGTACTGTGGGACTAAGACCCATCTTAGACTGGTATGGGATTCAGATCCACAAGTAAGACCTCCAGGGTGCTAGAAGCATTACCTTCTCATACCTGATGCTCAAGTGATTTGAGAACATTTACATTGTCAGGGGTGACAGGGAAACATAAACCAAATAAGTTTTAGTGGGAGGTATGATTCCCATGCCTAAATGCTTTTGGGAAAAGGATTTAGGTCATACAGAGGAATTAAGAGTTTGACATTGGAAAGAGGTAATCACCAAAGTGTAGGTTACATATAGTTTTAACAAGCACTTTTAGATCATGGGAATTGGATTTTAAATGACAGTCTGAGCGCTGACTTTGTCTGTGGTGACCAAGAGTCAGCAGTTCAGGAGATGTGCTACATTTGCATGGCACTTTTTCTTAAAAGCACAGTTGTTGGCACCATCAAGTGATACAGGCCATTACAAATTCTAAAAGGGAGAAAAACCAAATGATGTGGCATCAAGTGAAATTGTTCAGATGAGTCTTATTTTTTCTTGTACCTGAAGAAAAAGAAAGCCTATTTCTGAGAAATACTGAAAAATTTTTGATATGGGTTACTCACCCATATTCAAAATCCTTAATGGTCTAAATTCTGTATCATTTGGCTTGTGGCCAGCCAATGGGAAATGCTAAGATTTCATGGGGGTTAAATTGCTGCAATATGAACATTAATTCTCCAATAAAACGAGTGAAATGAATAGATAGACTTATACATTGAACTGCAGTTTATTTTTGCAAGAAAATGTAGTAGAGTCTGCTCTATCTTCATATAGTTTGCAAAAATCTAACAAAATTTGTTTCTGCTCAAAGGAATAATGATAAAATCACTTTGAAATTGTTAGAGAAATGCTGACTATTAATCTACTACAGCCTTTTAAATGACTGATCATATACATTTAATCTTTTTCCTTTAATGAGAAAAGGAAATAAATAGATCCATTTGACATTAGACTCAGCAACACATTACTTAGATGAAATCACACTTAAGAGTACTGCAGACTGGATCTGAGTAGCTCAGCTGATAAGGCACTGGTTTGTCATCTACAAGACAACAGTTCAAGACTTCTCTGATTTCTTAAGTCAAATTAATTTAGTTATGTCAACTATGCTGCCATAAGATGATAATCCAAGCTGCATGGATGCCAGGCATACTATTACCTTCTTTGGCTAGATTGAAACTGTGTCAGAAACACTGGGGGCAGCTAGAATTCATTGCAGGTGTGGTGAGAAAAATGGAACACATGAATTTCAAGAATTCTAAAATAAATGTCAATATATAATTGCTCCTTAGATTCAAGAGGTCTATTTTTTTTTTTATTTCCTGCAAGACCCAGTGTGAAACATGCCAAACCCACTTGAACTCTGCTTGGACCTAGGATCTATCTGTTAAGTTTACTTAAAATAACCCCTCAGCAATCTCACTGGAACCCCCTTCTCTGTGCAGGGCTCTAGCAAGCTTTATTATCATGACTCAGCAGAGGAATTGGTCACTTTGTGTGTTTCTAGGTTCAACCACCATGTTACAAACCATTCCTCTGAAGTCACACCGAAAAACTCTCTGCTAGGGTGCCTATTTCCTCTATGAATTTCCACTGTGACAGTAAATCTTTACAGGAGAGATATGAGGATAACAGAGCCTAAATGCTTACAGAAAAAACACAAACATTCTTGGGCAAAAGTGACTCACTCAGTGAGAGATAAAGGGGCTGGAATTTTCCTAAGGAAATGTCTTATTAACTTTTGCTTTATGTCCGTATCTCTGTCAGAAAAAAACCTGTCATTCCCTCCTACTTTTTCCATAACTTCCATTTCAGCCAAAATTTTGTAGAGGGAGAACAAGATGAAAATACCCCCAAGGTTTTGTCAAAATATGTGGCTGTAAACAAAGTATTTTATCAGTTCCACTGATAAAAATAATAAAAAAAATCAGCATGAACCTTCAGAATATCCACTTATGAAAGGAGTGCTATGAAGATTCTGCAACACGTATACACACTGTACCTCTAGTACTGTGCACAGATTTCCATCCCAAAGTAAGTCTGCTGTTTTGTGAATGTCTATAAGAGCACGTTAACAGAAATCAGTATAAAAGAATTAAATAATTCTGATACTGGAATGAACTGCCCAAATTTATGTAACATTGCAGAAACCTAGAAACACTGATACAATTCAGTAATCTTAAATCTGAAACTAGGGGTGCTAAAATAACATCCATCTTTATTTTAATGCAAAGAGAAGGTATTTGGGCTTGTTGCAAAAGATTAGGATATCAGAGAGAGAAAGAGAGGTGCAAATAAAAGTTTGGAAGTAGTGTTGACTGTAGAGATCCTATCAGTTTCATGTACTTCAAGCAAGGCAACTGATAGCTCAGCTTGAAGATATCTCACCTCCTGAAAGTGTGCCACTGTCATGCTATTTCCAAGAGACTTTGTTTGCTGTGGAGCTATGTAACTGAATTTCTTTTTCACTACTAATAAATATGCTTTACATTAGTCTTCTTGCGCAACTTTTACATCCATTATCTCAATTACAGGATTACTGAGCTGGTAGCATATCTTCAGTTTTTGTAACAGCCTCAGTGATGATCAAATTTCTCAGGAATTATTGTCCACAATCCTTCAGAGCTTGTAAAACTTTTATATTTATCATAGAGCAAATAATCTGGTAAGCAGCCAAGCCTTCATTTTCCATCAAAGAATGCTAAAAAGAATCCAATTCCTGGAATCTGATGCAAATGTATTTTCTGTGAACTGCTGTGTGTCCATGCACAATTTAGAAGACAACATCAGAAAAGTTATTTAATGAGTAAAATATTGTTGTTTCTCCCCCTCCCTCCACTAGAATTCTACATATCAAGTTTTCCAAGGCACATATGCTCTTTTTAATGACTCGAAATACTTTCCTAATGATTAAATTCTGCTTAGCTCTAGTAGACTCTTCCAGAAATTTTATAAGCCAACATAATGTATGCATCTGATGATAGGCTATAAACATTCATTTTTAGGTCACTAAAAGAAAAGCTTGGAAAACTGAGCTGTCCATAACCAACTTTGTTTAACAGCTTGTGATATAATCATTCCTGAAATTATATCTTGTGACTCAATAAAGATATCTGGCAACGCATAAGTGCTGTCCAGCTGTCCAAGATGTCCAGCTACTTGGGATTGCAATGTCTAAATTTTTCAGTTACATTTCCACAATACTTCTGAGTCATGGAGAATATTTTTTGTCTTGAAGTTCACTAGGCTGCTTGATCTCAAGATGGAAATTCTTGAAGATTTGAAAAGTGGAAATCAGTTATAAAATGTGAAAGTAGTGTTTTCATGCTATTAGGGAATTTTGATTCCTTTGCTTTTCAATAACTTCCAGACACAAAAATGGGGTAATTTTTTTTAGTGTGGAGCAGAAGGCAACTGTCAGGAACTTTCCATCTCAGAAGCTTCAGGAAATACATGCAGGTGACTGGATAAAGACCAGCTTGGCCAAAGAGAAACAATGATGTGGACAAGGTAGCATCCCCAGTGCAACTTCTGCAGTGAGGCAATCGAATTCATTTCCTCAATCACACAATTGTTCTTTAGCATGTGAAGTGATCAGCTCTGCTGCATGTGGAACATGGAATGTGGTGCTGTCCCTGTCAGCATCTTCTGTGCTCTTTGGTGTCTCACTTCAAAGTAAGAACTGAGAAGCTGGGCGCTGCTGCAAAATTAGGTATCTACTCTTCATACATTGACTGGCAGAGGTTCAACCTTCCTAACTCATCTTCCCACAGGTGCTGACAAGGAACACAAATTTGTATGTTGTGTGAAACTCTCATTCCTGCTCATCCATAAACTTATTTAACAAACTGAAGCATTTACTATAAAATCACCTTATTAATTGTATCATTTTTCAACTGTTCCTCATATCAAGAGGATAGGACACAGAGCACTGAAGCATGATCTCTTACTGTTCCTCATATCAAGAGGATAGGACACAGAGCACTGAAGCATGATCTCTTACCATGGAGATAATTTGGCTCTGTGTCACCTTCCTTCCCTCCTAAAACAATTTATATATTAGTCTCTGTAGAGATTAGAACCTTTCTGGACTTCATAAGACAAGGATGGCACAGGAACTGTGCATTTATTCTGTGGTCTGAGAAGGCAACCTTGCCCAGGTTCCCTGCCATTCATCAGAATTCTCTGTGCCTAGTGCGTGCCCTTCACCAGCTCTTCCTTTCAGAAACTCCTGCATGTATGCCAAGAATCCCATGGATCAATGCTTCCATCTTTTACAGAAGTAGGATGCTCATCTCCCCCATTTTTTTTTATTCTGGTGGCCAAGTTGCTAGTTATTCTGACATCTTGACTCTGGATCCCTTTACTTATAAAATTTTCCCTGTTTTCCATTGAGTCTTCCTGCTCTGTTCTTGCCTTTTTTTCATGTTTCCAAATCTACTTTTTCATTGCTTCCTCCTTACCCCACATCCTCTGTTGCTTTGTTGCCTGCTGTTTCTGTCTTCCTGTATTGAAGCTTTTGTTTCTTCCCACAGGCTGCTCTGGAAAAGTCCTTTTATTTTTTCGGTAGACTCTCAGCCATTATCTGCACACACATAAGATTAATTTGCTGCCTTTGAGCTATGCAGGCAGTAGAAAGTAGTAATGGTAGAATTAAACAGTCTGGAGAGCCTGACTGTTCCCCAAGCAAGTTTTTCTTGTGTTTTAAATTGCATGAAAATCAAAGCATCTCTGTCTGTGGGTTTCTGGAACACCTTGGCACTTATCAGCTGAACCACTCCCTGACTGTCATCTTATAAAAAGAGCAACTGGGGCTGGTGCTGGATTTTGCTTTACCATGCTACTCAGAAGTTAATGGCATGATTAGGGAGAGACAAAAAAAAATTAACTGCTATGGATGTTTTGTGGAAGTTTCTTGAATGCTGTATAATTTTCTTACAGGAGCAGTGGAGGGGTTTCTTTGCGGACTTTACTGATACGTACAGATTCCACTAAAATACTCAGCTTCTCAACTCCAAATCAGAATGGTTCATAGTAACTTACTGATATTTCAAAGTTCTTTGTTTAAATTTGGTACTTTGAACCTCCAAAGGAAAGAGCTATGCAAATAAAGGTTTTAAAAAAAACCAGCAACAAAGCCCAAAGTGGAAACCTGGACTCAACATTTTGCTTTTGATGTTACTACTTGTAGTTCTTTGGAATATCTTGGCATTTTAGTATGGTTTTCCCATGTTTCAGATGACACCATGAATAAAGTGTTCTGCACAAATCATCTCAACCTTTACTTCATTATACAGCTTCTTAAATCCAGCTGACACCTTGGATCTCAAAGCCAAATAAAGTAGATCTGGAAAATATTCAGAGAGGGAGGACAGGATTGTATCAGAGCAAAGAAAGACTTGCTTTGAAAAAAAAAGGTATTTTGGGAGAGGAATAGATTGGGGGAGGTAGAACATAAAAGAGACCAATAAACTTGAGATTAGCATGGAGAAGTTAAAAGGACATTAATTGTTTATCATTTCTCTGAGTATTGCAAATAAGGATCACCAATGCAAACAGAGAAGAAGAGGTTCTTAGTGCAGATGGGTAAATCAGCGGAGAACTTTTGCCAAAGAATGTAACAAATGTTGAAAAGTTTGTGGTTTGTGGAGAAGTTTGATATATTCAGGAAGCAACTACTTGGTGTGACTATAGACACAGAAATAATTCCATAGCTAATCTTTAAATTTAAAAAAAATGAGCAGATTCTGAATTTATCTTCGTTTCAGAAGATTTTAAGGTGTTCCACTCTTGGAGACCAGGAGTCCCTTAGGGACTATAATTAGCTTACATAGTACTATTTTCTTGTAAGTGCTCACTTTGCAGAATCGCCTGACAGGTGATTTTTACTTGTTCAACAACCGTATATCTACTTACCAATTAAAAACATATTGTATTGCAAATATGGTAATGTGGAAGCTGAAGGCAGAAAAAAAAAAGGAGGGGGAACAAGAGCACTACATTTTGTATGGATTTATTATTATGCTTGAATTGATACTTTGAAAGATCTTATTTTCTACTGACTGTCCTTTGTTGGCTATCATATTTTAACAGCTTGGTTAAAATTCTCCACTTTATTGGCACTTTTTAATGACAGATATTTAACATCCTTTGCCAAAGTCATGTATTTGAGAACTTTTTGAATAGAAGCAAAAATGTGACCATTCCCAAGAAATGCAGAATACTGTTTGTGAGTACTGCTAGTGCCCAAGTTAAGAAATCTACAAATACAAGTGCTGGGAGGGTGTTTCCTGTTCTAGTTCTCAAGACAGATTTGGCAAGACACAACAGGGGGACTTTAGTAAGGAAAATAGATTGCAGACTTTTAATCTTTGTAAGCTCTCGAAGAACTCAATCACTCAAAAAAATTGGCCCTAGAACTTAGTGTGTAGTTATTATCTCTTTTACTGCTCTGTTCAATTTTGTTTCAATGAGTCCTGTTAGATAACATGAAGTCTGGTAGCAATGTAGGATTTCTTTTGAAGCAAGTTTAATTTTCATCTTGATCTTTTACATTTTGCCTGATCTTGGCTCTACAGTATTTAGCCAAAATCTTTTTTTTTTTCCTGTGTCCACTCTCTTAACAGTTTTTTTAAGATATGGAGAAAATTGAGAAGAAAGCTACTGAAAAAAAAAACCAAAACCAAAACACTAGCAAAATACAGAAAGGTATGCTGGGATCAAGAGAGATACCTTTCTTAACCTAACAAATTTAATACTCATATTGGTTACAAACACAACTCTACAAATTTCTGCTTTACCAAAAGGCATGTATCTATAGGATTTTAACTGATTAGCCATTCTTAATTTAGTTTTTTAATAGCAAACTAACATAGAACAAAAAACCAAATGAGCTCAAGGAAGCCTTACTTGCAATATTTTCCTTACACCTGGGAAGAAAAAAAAAAAACCAAAAACTGAACAAAACCACAAACAAACAAAAAACCATAAGAAAAACAAACAAACAAAAAAATACCCAAAAAACAACAAAAAAAACCCCACCCCAAACAACAAAAAGGCTATATGTGTCCTTTTCTCTCTCGCAACCTATTTTGAATTTGGGCCAATATGGGCTTGGAATTTGGAAGTTTGTTAACTGTAGATCCCGTTAATCTGTCCTGTGTAATTTGTCTCAATCCTGAGTTACATCTGTGTGCAGATTAGGAAAATGGAGCTGGCAGAAATTTAGGTCAAGGGATGGCAAAAAGCACTGGTAATTGTCTGTAGTGGTCACAAACAACACTGAGAAGAAAGTTGCAGTGACAAGGCCAGCAGGCCCTCACGGGGTGAACAAAGTCTCAAAATGCCTGTAAGTTTTGGGAGGCAAAGGTCATAGGCACAATATTGGGCCACTCCAAGCCTATGTCATAAACTGTCAATAAAGAGCTCTTGTGCAGGGCAGGCCTCATGTTTTCTCTGCCTATGTTTGTTTTTCCCCAGCACCCCATCAATTCACAGTGCAGGGTTAATAAAAATCCACACAAGCCTCAAGGTGTTTCCTTTAAACTTCTTTGGAGGTTGTGTGGATAGACAATAATACACATCTGACTTCATGCTCAGACCTCTAGTGGTCCATGATCTTTTTGCAGTGCTTTTTAGCACACACTGCACATATCTGGCATGATTAACCTGCAGGACTGTGTTTTTTAATGAAGTTTATCTGGACCAAAATTTTGCATGCAACATAAATTGCAGGAATCTGTCACATGAATAAGACCTGAATAATCTTGGCCACGCTGCCAGCATATCAAATCAAATTTATCACTGCATGACACAGACTCAACCCCAGGTCTGGTAAAAGAGGAGATAGAGCTCTTCTGTCTGATCTTCCTGGACCTCAATTAATTTTTATTCAACTTTTTAAAAGGGTATCTATGATCTATAATGTCATTTTGTCTTCTTAAACATCTTCTTGCTGTCTTCAGATTTCACAACATTTCACAAAATTATGTTTGGGTTGAAAATTCATATTAATAGCAAGGCTGAAAGATGAAAAGACTAATACCTTGGAATCACAGCAGCTATTTATCAACTTTAATTGCCATCAGGTCTACTTAAAAGATAACTGATTTACTTACACTGCATTGCGCAGTGAAGGAGTGTTATATGGAAAGTACCAGAAAGAGACAATTATTTTAGCAGGTGCACATTGATTTGTGGTTGAGCTAATTTCCAACATAATGAGATAAATTTTCATCTCTTGTTTGCTTTTTTTTATAACAATCTGGAAAAATATACTCTTTTACAGGTCAGTTCTACCAAGGATTTCTGTTACCCTGAAAAAAATTCTGTACATAAATGATAGAAAGTCAGATTGACACTGTTCAAATGTGGCTCGATTTTGCTACCCACTACATTAAGATACAGATAGAGCAACTGAAAATTATTTGATCAGTTGTCTGTCATCTCCAAAGGCTCTGTGATGTTTTATCTCCAGTTCTAGTAATTTAAAAGGTCAAATGATTATTTTAAAGAAAAAGCAGCTAAAGCAGAGTGTCAGGAAGTGAGATAAAGAAAATCCTTTTATGTCTGAAAATACAGCCTTATCTGAAAGTTCACTTTTCATGTAAAAAGAAGGCCAACTCTGAAAAGAAAAAACAATATTTTATTTTGTAAAGGAAGCAAATACAATTGGTGCATTTTTTCAGTAGAATACAAACATGTTTTTCCTACAATTTTCAGTTCTGCACCTGTTATAACAACTATGGGTTTATATATACCTATCTATTTTTAAATTTAGTTATTTTGCCCTATGAATAGACTTACCTTTGTGTGATGAAAATGTTGTTAATGAAAGGGAACTAGACTTGAAGTTCCAGGATAGACTTCACTACATACAAACCATTTCGTCACAGGATTCAGAAATTATCCTGGAGAAGGGGAAGATTTAATAAATCAGAACTAATAAGATTGTGACTGAGAAAATTATCCAGACTTCTTTTTGAATAAGAGTATCCATTTCTCACAATTGATCACAACATACTTACTTTACTGGAAAATATTTTCCCTTTTCAGGTTTGAACTTTATTACAACCTGATCTTAAGAAGCTAACACTATTCCACCAACCTAAGCATCACAGTTTATTACTGATGTTTCTGAAAAAAGCAGAAAAATTATGAAAAAACATTAATATTATGGTAGTGAAATATCAGAACCAAAACCAGCCTATTGAACATAATCCCAAATCTCACATCCTGACTAATCAGGAATTGCCAAACTAGCACATTGACTGGGAAAAGCCAATGAAACACTTTGATACTTTAATGGTTTGGAATTTATCATAAATTTGAAATACACACGTGGCCAACTAAAAAGTTAAAAACATGTTTGCAAATTTTTTATCGTAGGTTTATTGTAATTAAGCTATCTTAAAGCAATTTAGTTTACTATATAAAAAAATCTTATAAAATATATTTTATTAATTCAAGGTATTTATTGGCTGCAGAGCTGGTTTTAGATGTTTCTGTGTACTAATTGCTGAAACCTACTCTTTTTCTCATTATGCTCTTAGTTTCACAGAAACTGTGAAACTAAGAGCATAAGGAGGTGAAGAAAGAATTCTGCAAGAGAGAAATTGGAGTCCTGGCAGAGTGACTAGAAGTGTGACATTTAGGAGAGGAAAAGGTATTTCTGTTAACCTCCTGCATGAGCCATTGATATTAATATCCTTTAAAAAGCTTGAGGAGATCCACCTAGGCTGCTTAACTGAAGTCTGCACTTAGGATAAAAAATACATTAATAAATATAAGCCAATGCAAACATTGCAAACAGAACCCTTAAAAACACTTTTCTAGACCAAGACTGAGTCATCAGTAGAACTCATCTCTGATTTATCTCAAGACATCATGGTACCTTGCTTTTTAATGTATATCCTCATCTGAAAGCAAGGTGGTTCTTGAAATTTAATGTCTATTCTAACATCCCTTTAGTATTTTCTGATTTAGCCTCATGTATTCAGTCACAACAACCCCATGCAGCACTGCAGACTGGGGGAGAGCAGCTGGAAATCTGCCCAGTGGAAGAGGACTTGGGGGTGCTGATTAACAGCAGGTGGACATGAGCAGATGTGTGCCACTGGTGGGGCCACACCTGGAATCCTGTGTCCAGGTCTGGGCCCCTCACTGCAAGACAGACATTGAGGGGCTGGGTGAGTCCAGAGAAGGGCAGTGAAACTGGGGAAGGATCTTATGAGGAGCTGCTGAGGGAGCTGGGGGTGTTTAGGCTGGAGAGAAGGAGGCTCAGAGGAGCCTTATCACCCTCTATAATCACCCAAAAGGAGGCTGTAACCAGGTGAGTGTTGGATCCTTCGCCCAGGTGACAAGTGACAGGATGAGAGGATATAGCCTCAAGCTGCACCAAAAGAGGTTCAGGTTGAACATCAAATAGAATTTCTTCACAGTTAAGTATTGGAACAAACTTTCTAGGGAGATGGTAGAGGCACCAACATTGGAAGAGTTCAAGAAATGACTGAAAATTACACTTAGTGCCATGGTAGTGATCAAAGATTGGACACAATGTTTTAGGAAGTCTTTTTACAACCTATATAGTTCAGTGGTTCCATCATATTTCACATTTTTTCAGCATTAATATACTGAATAATGAAATATATAATATAGTATATCTGTGAAATGAGAAGAGTCTAGAGAGTTCTTGTTCATCTATACACAGTCTGAATGGTGGTAGCATTGACATCTTTGGGAAGCAAAATAAAAGTTATCCTGCAATGTCTGTTTATTTCTTACTGTAAAGTTATGAATGTAGTCAAAAGTACAGAGAACTGTGGAATTCCTATTTGCACATTTATATCGTGCAAATTTCTGGATTGCTCTCTCCTGATTACCCTTTATATCAGTAGAAATCATTGTATTTTTGCATATCCCAATCAAGCCAGTTGATTAATTGGCAATGGTTCCAGTTTAATTACTTTCGTTCTACAAAAATATTCTAGAAGCATTTGGTAACATATTACTATAAGTAATTCTTTGGTTTAGAATGTTTTTCTCACATATTTTTAACAAATATATCTTCCAACAGACAAACTTTTTCTTAGTTACGAGAAAAATAAGTCATAGAAAAAATGCTGGACTTTAAAAATATGTTACTGAATGGTAAAGCAGTATCATCAGAGGTTACCACCACAGAATTATAAACCAATAAGTGGAGAGAATTACTTTGAGGAATTTCATTGATTTGAAAAGAATTTTCTATTTACCTTGACAGAAAATTCCATCACCAATTTTTCCTTCCTCTGAAGGAATATTTTTAGATAAAGAAATAAGCTGCACCTATTTAAAGAGTTATCTATTAGTAATTATTCCCTCAAATTCAGATATCAGGTCAAACTTTTGTTATTGCCTATCAAGTGCTTTAATGCATTTTACATATGAAGGGGAAAAATTATGTTTATTTTGTTGGGGGTAAAACCAACCCAAAAACATTTCTGCAGCAAACAGCATCCAACCTTCCAAACTGCCCAAGTCTATTAAACATTCAGCTGCTTCCCATTTTAGATTAGTTAGTTTTCTACAGCAAAAAAGTGAGACATTTTATTGAAATCTCCCAAATTACAAATATAATGTGTTTTCACAAAGAAATGAAAAAGTGATTTTTGAACCACTGGTATTGGTAGCAATATCCTATTTCTTGCATTGAAACATATGGGTAAGTTAAGGCCTTATTTCTATACAGAGTTTATGGTTTTTGCATTAGATATACTTTGTAAGATGCATAGCTCAGAGTTTCCTTTTTTTAAATTCAAAATAATGGGAAATTTTCCACCTAGGTTAAATGGAACCCAATATGATTCACAACATTTTAAACTAGGGACTAGAAAAATAATTTGACTAAAATAAAACTGACCTGAAGCCTTATGAAAGACTTAAACAAAACTTTGTCACTTGCAAAAATCTGACTAAAATAATCTACAAATTAAAAAAGTCACCATGGCAGGTAAATATAATTTTTGTATATTCTATAGGGCCTATACCCTTATTTTGGGGATCTTGATTTGGTTCAGATAATCATCCAGATTTTTAGATGCTTATTTAATTGAATTTCTAAATCGATTGACTTTGCCCATCTACAATTTAAAAATCCTCTCTGGGAAAGTTACCCAGATGTAAGTTCTACAAAAGCACACCTGGCAAAACAACATCTGCCTGACAATGACTTAGTGAGCCTCAGTAAAGGCTGACATATGTGCACATGCAATTGGACCTTATACCAACAAATTGTTTTACGTATTAGTGCACACTAGGGAGTCCTGAAGCCTGACAGAAAAATATGATGGCTTTTACACTTTAAATTACAGTGAAGCTGTGTCCACAGATGGTGCAGGTACAAAATGTGCTCTTACACAGCTGGCAGGTAAGGGGAGGTCATTTCCCTAGCAGTCTCTTCCTGATTTCTAGTGTTTGCTTCAATGCAGTTGCAATTTGAGATCAGCATTCTGAATGGAGTTAGTCCCAGCTTCTGGTATAACGCTGACTGAAAGCTCCAGTATCAATTAAGAGGCTTCTGTTGATGCTTATAGATGACAAAATATCATTCCCTCTCCTTTATTACAGCATCTCTTTCATAAGGTATATGGGGCACAGTTTGTTGTGGTTTGGTCAGACACAGGTCTTGAGTAAACTAATAGAGTTTCTTTGAGATTAGTCAGCTGGAGAACTCACAGAGCCATTCCTATGTGCCAAATGGCCATGCTTTGAAGATAGGGAAAGTAAATCTTTTGTGGTCAGGTTCCTGCAAGCTAACAGAGGAGCTTTAATTCTGAAGGGAAAAAGATTGATACATAGTCTGTTCTCTTATGCTGACCTTTGTCTTAAAACTATAACAAAAATTCCAGGAAATATTTATACTTGGCCAAATTCTGAGAACAGGATGTGGCCCAGCTGACCACCAGCATCCGAGTGTGGAATAGCAGGATAGTTATGTTCACAAGATAGAACAGCAGTACTGCACTGCTTGCTTCAGAGCTGCAGAAACCCTCTAAGGCAGGATTTATTAAGTTTTTTCTAACAAAAAATGCAAACCTACACTATACAGCTGCCTCTTCCAAACTATTTCCAACCATTTTCTTGTGTCTGGGCACCTTGCTGCCTCCCAGCTCACTTCTGTTCTATAGACTTTTCCAAAAGCTTGGCTCAGTCAGGTGTATGACAGCATGTGACTCAAGTTTTGGACAATGGTATCAGCAGAGATAAGGGCTGTCAAGGTGTACAGCTGTCTCCTTAGCAATAATACAGTGCATCCTACAGTGCATTACACTCCACCCCCTCTTTGCTGTATTCATGCACACCTTCTTTTTAGATATTGAAAATTCTGAAATCAGATTTCTTTTCCTGGAAAGGGGTATAAGTAGTGAGTAGATGCAGATTAGACAACACCTGCATCTGGAATCAAATAGCCTCTTGGGACTTGACCTTAGAGATCAAGGCCAAATCTTTTAATGAGAACTTAGGCAGTGTCTTATAGCGGCATGATTGACTTGTTGGGAGGTTTGTATAACACCTACCAAAGTAAATTTCCTTCGAGTTGTGGCATTTACACACTTCAGCAGCACACCTTTATTTTTCTCTTTTTCTTTGTATAGGTAATGAATTATTTTTTTTTTCTCTAGTACAGCAAAAGTTCTGTAAATCATTAGATTTTTACAGGTATTAGAAATAATTGAATAACTTCAAAATAATGTCCCAGTGTCAAACATTGAATATAAATTTGACAAAACCTAAAGGAAGGACCCAGCCAAAAGTAAAGCTTCTCCATTTTAGCAGAAACCTCCAAATCTGACTGAATGGTGTGAATAGGCTGAAATATTGGTCTATTGTTTCAACGAATATTTCAATGATTGGCATCACAGCTTCTGAGGAAATCTAATAATTGTTATCAGCTTAAGTAACATAATGAAAAAGTGGTAAAATTTGAGGAGAAAGTAAGGCTAATGAGCTGAGATTGATCATGTAATTCACAGGCTTTGTCCTGAAAGTATTCTACCCAGAGAAGAAAAAAGTAGAGGATGAGAATTTCAGAAGTAGACTAGAAATCCTGAGTTTCTATGATGCACCAGTGCAGAACAGTGTAGCTTAAGCTGGCTGAAAAGCACACAGAAGTTGGCTAGAACGACTGCATGACATAGTGTAGAAGGTTATTAGAGACCTCAGTAAAGCACATTTGCCCAGCAGGAAAAATCTCAGTATTTTGGGCACGTGAGTTAATAATAGTAAGGACAGCATGTTTAGAAATATAGGTGGACAGAGCTATCAGTGGCATTTCTCACCTACCATTATACCAGGAGGCTCTGATGAACAAGGCTTAAAGAATTATCTTGCAGCACTGATAGCCCTGGTGCTGCTGGGGCTACGAAGATTTGGTCTCACTGGTCACTAACACAGCTGTTAGCACATGGGCTGAAATACTGCTGGCTTTGGTGGTCTCAGCATCTCTTTGTTGAATGGGATCAGAAGAGTTTGTAAAGGACTTCTAAAGAAGCTGCTGGGTTTTTTCCAAGCTTGGAGGAAACCAGATGATGCATGCTGTGATTGCCCATGAGACTGGAGAACGAGAAACCTGAAATTGGACAGGATGATGTCAATTAATCATATGGGAGTGTATTTGTTGTGTTCAACTGTCCACTTAAATTTAAATAATTGAACATCAGTGCAGCATTTTGAAGAATAGATACTAGCAAATCTAGTCTCCAGTATGTTCTAATTAAAGTTATTTTAAATAGGACTTACAAAGTTTATATTTTAAAATGCTTCATGTGTTGACTGCAAGATATTTTTCCAGAGATTTCTTTACGGTAAAATTGAAGTTTAATCCTGTATTTTACATTTTGAAACACTGTAAACAATGGATCCCCAGGATCTGTTTCATCAAGAAATTAAGGTGAGGTGCAGAAAAAAAGAGCTGTAATAATTGTGCACAATATAATCTCATGACTCCTCCACTGCTTCTGTCATACCACAGATATTTCTGAATTCTGATTGCCAGCATCTGTGGAACCATATTCCAGCTGTTCTCAGACATTCCCATTTCTGGAAGCCTGCCCCTCCTTCAGCTCCAACCACAAATGTCCACACAATAGAAATCTAGTCATTGTCCAAGGGTGAGTCAAAGACAAGCCAAAGATTATTCAGAATGTCTCTGTTATTTTTTCACTCCCATCTAAGAACTTTTAGAATCACAAAGTCAGGCACAAATTCATTACCTCAAAGCAAGACACCAACATTTTTGTGAACTAGCCCTGACAGAATTGTGTATAAAGGTCTTTCCCTGTTTCTCAGGTCTTTAGGACAGGCGTGTCCAAGTTGCAAATTAGGATGTCAAAATATGCAACCCCCCCTATTTTAATAAGTCACAAACCCCTCAAAATTAAGGAATGAACAGGTTTTGTGTCCTCTTTAAAATATTGGCAACTTGCTTGATGACAGTCAGCAGTCCTGTCACTTTCAGATGTCACCAGCTATCTCTTGCTGCTGCTTTACTTCAGGTTTGAAGTTCCATCTGCTCTTTGCTCTTTTTTGGTTTGAAAAAACCTTCCCACAATGCTGTCTAAATAATTGGGAAAGCATTTCAAAAGACCCAGAAATGCATACAGAATACTTCAGATTTTGTTCAAAAAGGAAGAAAAAGGAATAAACCTTCAGAGTCCTGTTGAAAATTTGTATATCTTTATATATTTCATTCCTCATGTTTTTAACCTCAACACTAGCATACAGAACTTCACTAGATCCTAATTTCCAATAACTTTTATTAAGTTAATATCCTAGTTAATTTTTACAATATAGCATGTTAAGATTACCCTTATGTTAATCACTGGAACACATGCAATGTTGCTCAAATATGTACATGTAGAATGTTTGTGTGTAAACCCACAAATTAATTTTAAAAAAGGACAAAAAATTAAACTGGTAAACCCAGACTGTATTCAAATAAATAACTTATCCTACTCCTTAGGCTACCCTAGTCCAGTTTTTTTTAGTTGCTTTTTTCTGGTAAGAAATCTGCTTTTGCTGAAGGATTTTTTGAAATTTTGCTAGAAGAGCACAGGATTTAACTAATTAATACAAAATAACAAAAACCCCTAATGCAACCCAAACCAAAACCCAAAAACCCCAAACTGGTTCCTGGAAACATTAATGTACACCTGTTACACACTAGATTTTAGGCTTGTCTGCAGCAGGGAATATTTTAGCTTGTACATCTCACTTCTGGACTATGCCTTTTAAGAAAATTTCTAAATTTCCTTGTTTTCTAAACTTTACTTATGGTTCAAGTTGTTTTGATTCTTATTCATGTAAGTTGCTTTTCTGAGTCTGTTCAGAAGGGTGACTGTTATCCATCTGTAAAGAAAATATTTCAAAATCTGTTAAGCTCAACATTATACTATTGGATATAATAGAGGGATTGTCACAGCAGCTTAAAGAAAATTATTATCATTATCATTGTTACATGAAGATAAAAACTAGGTAGTCTTCATTATGGAAAACACAGAAAATCAATCAGTTTCTCCATTATCAAGCTACTGAGAAGCATACTAAATGCAGCTTATTAGCAAGTGTTATTTTCATCCCTTAACCAAAAAGAGAAGAATAAAAAAGAGGATACTGATAAGGAGAATTATTTTTCTATGCAATTAGCAGTGTTATTCCTTTTTGCAAGATGACTCTGTAGCCAGGAGTTCATGAAGAGTTTTTTTCCCTAACAGATTTTTTGGCTATATAGAACATCCTGTGTAATCATGGCTAAAATAACAAGAGATTTGCAGCTCTCTACTGAACTTCTGAAAAATAAGATAGATTTAAAAATCCCTTCTCTTCCAGTTGTTTCATTCTGCACCAGGTTTTCTGCATCAAATTTTTTTCCTTTTTCTTCCAGAACCAAATTAATACTGACCTTTAAAAGGAAAGTATTTCTGAACTAGCTAATCTAGGGGAGAGAGATTCAACATGACAAGCTCCTTACATGTGATCAATAGCTTTGTGTAGAAAAAGAGAAGACTACATAAGCAAAGTCGAGGATAAGGAGAAAAATTACTGGGAGGATTACTAAAATTATCGTGATATTTAGAGGTTTCATTTTTCTGATTTTTGGGCCAAAAATTAATCTTTGTCCAAAGAGTTTGACAAATGATACTGGGGTGATGAACTGACATGCAGGTATGTGAGAAATTATGGTTGCTTGCAGAAGGTGCTTTGATTTTTTATTTGCTGTGGCAGTGTTTTTCATTATTTTCATGACAATAAAAAATAATATAGTATCTAAAAACTTGCTTTAAAAATTTTTCATTATTTTTCTTAACTTATACTAAATAGGGAGTGAAATAGAGTAATGGTTATTTTCCACATGGATAATCGAGGATTACAAAAGGTGGGGAAATACTGACCTGTTTTCATTCATTTCACATAAATTAAATTTTCTGTATAATTCCTTATTTATTTTCACGTCTCAACTGTTTGTTACATTTAACTGCCAGAATGAAATCCCTACAAGGTGTTTGTGACAAGGTGCATTTGGCAGTGTCTCAATAATACATATCTAGAGAGGGATGAACACAACTCCAGTCTGAATAAGTGTAGGGGATGTTCATGAGTGAGTTGCACAAACTCTCTTAATAATGTCTGGGAAAGCAGTGCCTAATTTATATAAAAATAAATGCAAGTGGGATATAGGTGACAGTGAGCTGTGTTGAAGTCTCTCCTGACAAACCCTTCTCACCCTGGCAGTACATAAGCCAGCCCATTTGTTCCAGCACACACTGGAGGTTTTGGAGTATGAGATCTTCCTGATTTGTCTCCCAGGCTGGCCCTTGTAAGAGGCAGCTTCTGTGAGGTCATAAAATCCTTGGGATGTGGGGGTCTAAAATCATTGCCAAAGTAATGTTTGGGTGAGTCAAAATAAAGAAACTGCTCCAAACTCACCCTTCTGCTCTGGGAAAATTGCCGCACTGCTCATGGTGTTAGATGGACTGTCTTGAAAGAAGAAGACATAGAATGCAGAATCGTGTTGCTTTCATCAGCAAGGAACCTTTGATGCACATTTCTCCTACATCCAGCCCTTAGGTAACAGATAATTGTAGAATGTACTTAATTTTGGACACATTCCATTTTTACTTACAATAACTGCCCTGTGAGACTCATTAATGCTTTAAAGCTTCCTATTAAATAGAAACCTCACAGTACTTTCTTTCTAATAAAATAAACTGAAAGGTGAAAATATTTTCTGTTTGTTTTTTAATAATGAATGTGTGTCTCAAAAGATTGCTCCTAATTTGTTGGATTATTTTAGTTTTATGTCCTTTCAGAGGCATGTTAAAGAATAATGAAAAAAAAGTGCAATAAAAGCAAACAATAATTATTCATGTTGACCTGAGGCATTTAAAGAAATAGAAAAAAGTCTAAAGAAACAGATTTCCTATGGTGCTACTTTCTTAAGTATACCAAGGTAATTAGCTTTAAGAGGAGATAATTTCAGTTCA
Organism: Erithacus rubecula; assembly: GCF_903797595.1. Lineage (NCBI taxonomy): Eukaryota > Metazoa > Chordata > Aves > Passeriformes > Muscicapidae > Erithacus > Erithacus rubecula. Next base: position 34,017,511 of record NC_136687.1, on the reverse strand, counting down.
CTGAGGGTGCTCTTTTAAGTCTTTCTGGGAAATTTGGATTTTCCATTGATAGTAGTTTTAACATGTCACACTGGAGCCAGAGTGAATTAAAGTGAAGAGCTGCACAGTCTAAACAAATAGTCCTTCCCATGATCAGAAGCCTGACAACATAACAGCATAAATTATGTCACATGCCCACAAGTAATGCAGGAACAATTAAAAAAATAATAACAAAACCTCACTGCAATCCATAAACAATACATGATGTCTTTTACTGAGCTAACATTTTAAGCTGTCTAATTTTCCAATTTATCATGTTGCATTTTTACTGGTCTTAAGGAAATAACAAACTGCCTGTTCTGCGATCTATTATTTTCATCTATTCTGATTAAATGGTGACATAGCAATTATCCATGAAAGTAACTGGCTAAATCCTCAAAACCATCAATGAAAAACAGAAGTTCAGTTCTTATCTCACTTTGAAGCATAGTGAGGACATATACAATATATTTGTTTGTGGGTAGTAATATTTGAGTAACTTATTTTACGTATTGAAAAGTTCTATTTCAATCTTATTTGGGGTTCCTCTGCATCTCTCCTCTACAACCATTTTTTAATTTCTTTTCATGCCACTTTTAAACTAAATAAGAAATTAAACTCTGTTATTACTGGCTGCTGTTAAGGATCTCTCCCTCTTTGGCATGGTTGTTCTCATGATTGAATGTCCTAGATATGGGGAATCTTAGATGGAGAATTAAAGCACAAGCTGATTGAAGGCTCCGACTCAGCAAACAATCTGGCAGTGTATTGGGCATTGCTGCTTCCCTCACTCTACACAGGAGTATGCTGCTATCCTTCTGTGAGACCCTCTTGCTCCAGAAAGGTTACACTTGACCTCTTTTAGTTCAAAGTCTTCAGTGGCACCTTGGGATACCATCTGGAAGGTGAGGTTTAGGTGCAGCAGTATGTGCAGCACAGCCCAGCTGATATCCTTGCAAGAAGATACAATTCCTCCCACTGTGCTTTTTTTAGCCCACCAGCAGAGACTTCTACTCAAGTTCAGCTACCACAGGAGTGGAAAAGGAGTTTGCCTTTTTTTCTTCTTTTCCCTTTCAAGTGTATGTCACTACACATTTTTCTTGTTTAAGAGGTGTTCCTTTATTGCGCTTTTGACCAAGTGCAAGTTAAATGGTAAAGTTGGTGGCACTGCCTCTCATTTTCTGTCCTATTCTTTGCACCTACAGACAAGAGGCACTTGATAATGACAGTACCTTCCTGTCTGCTCTAACTGGATGGTAAGAAGAAGGATAGGTTTTCCCCTACCTGAGCAGAATTTAAAGATTACTGTGCAGCACGTGTGTTTCTCAACATGAAATCCTCCAGCCAGATGATACAGATAAGAAAAGTGATTAGATCTTTTCACATATCACTTTGTCCTTTCCCAGTCTCAGTTTTCAGATCCTGCTTTCATAGATACTGCTTGTTCATCACATATGCATGGTCAACTACAGCTCTGGAAAATGCTTGGGGAATTTTGAAAGCTGCAGAAGCATCATTAGAAACTACATAAAGAGAAATCACAGCATGTGAGTTTCTCATTGAGGATGTAGACACTGTTTTTAAAATGGCCTGGTACACAGTTGAAAAGTTTTGGTATTCAGGTTTTCCAAAGTATCAGCACTACAGTGGCAAAGTTTAGTCTTCTATTAATCTGTTTTTTATCATTGTTTTAATATATAAATGTTAAGGGTGTATGTCACTGTTTTTCTGACTCAAACTTTTATTTTTCTTATTATGCTGCAAGAAATTATTATTAATCTCTTCTAATAAAAATTGCATTTGGAAAGGATAAATGAGTGTTGGAGATTCTTACAATACCTAAAGAAAGAGTAAGCTCTTCATGTTGTTTTCCCTCTCTACAAAAATCATTGTAAGCAACATTAGGCAATAAGTTAATTGTGTGTTGGTATGGCTCCATACCAATCATGGCAGGCATTTTTCAAAGAGGGAACTAAAATATTAAAAGTCTAAGTGAATTAGGTGCCCATCCCATTTCAGAATGACCTGAGCATTAGGAACAAACATTTTACCCGGACTCCTAAAATCAGGACCAGATGCCTTTCTAAACACTGCGCTGTAATTCAACCATATTTTTATTGGACACAGTACAAGAATTACAGGGTGAAATTCCATGGTTTCTGTTATGTAAGAAGTCAGACTACATGATGGCACGATCCCTTATGTCACTAGAATCTCTGAATAACTGAAGATGAAATCACATCTGATTTGCTCAAATTTCGCTTCCTGGATTCTTGCATTGTCAATAATTTCACTCAATCTCCAGCCACTGAAGTAAGTTTCGGGGTAAACAATGTAGGCAGGATTTGTATTTTTAATGTAACAAACAAGGAAAACCCTCAAAATTTGAGAAAACCTTCCTGCGAATTTTCCACCATCTTTAATATACTTATTCCATGTTAAGATTGAGCTGAAGGGAATGCATATCTTTGTTTTGCATTCACTCTAATGCTCTTATCAGCAGGCAATAAATGAGGGAATTTATGCTGGGTTGATATCTTAAGCATCAGATTTATCAGCAAAATCAAAATGCTGATAAAAAGAAATAGAATCTATTTCTGGATTAGGACTTCCATGAATCTACAACTGATAATGTCTACTGAAAAACAGAAGCCTTTCTCTTATTTTCAGGTTTAGTTATGATGGAATTCACAAATTTTCTTTTGAGTGTGGAAAATGTCTTCTCGTTTTCAGCACTGTGAAAGCCAAGTATTTAGGAGTCCAAGTGAGTTGAAACTTTGATGAACTCTAATGTCAAGAAAACCTCTGCATGTTAAACCATGCTCAACTATAAAATGAGTTTTTAATGCCTTTTCTGTTAGGCAGAATCACTTGAATGAAAGAAAACTGAAGATCACTCCTGTCTGATGTAAGATTCAAGAACCAAAAAACTTCTACCACCTTACCAAAAACCAGCCCAGAGCAATCAGCTTTGGTGGGAAATGGAAGGAAACAATAGGAATGCTTTGACCTCAGGATTGTTTTTTCCTTCGGGTCTGTGGAGTCATTAGAAAACTCTGGTACCCTCTGCTGGCCAAGCAATAAATCTGTAGCCCCTGAGCCAAGATGACATTCCCACAGATGCTGACATGCAAGCACTTGAGCAGCTTGGAAGCAAAAGCCAGGTTGACTTGAATCCTCTTAAAGAGCAAAACAAAAAACCCAAGAAACAACATATGAGAAAGTGTTAGTCAGGAAAAAGTTTCAGGCTACCAAGAGAGTGCTATAAAAAAAAGATCTTACTAAGATATGCAACGCTAGGTTTTTATTGAAGTAGTTTAAAAACATTAAGTGTCTACCTAAGGATGTTTTTCAGATTTTCAGAGTATATTGTATTAGTGTATAGTGAGTGCAAGCATGCTTGTGCTGTGCTCCTCTTGCCTTTCAGGTCAGGACTCAGTGCTGCTAAAGAGAGGCAGGGTGGCATATCTAGTACCCTGCTTAAACAACTCAAATGTGCATATGCATATTTCTTTGAAATAGAGTGATACCCTCTGTTACATGAGCTCACCTCTAAGCTGATATCAGCAAAGTTAGAACTTTGCTTTATCCATTTAAAATAATGTGTATTTGGCGCCTTACAGTTCAGGAGGTTAAAAAGGTAAATGGTTTCATGTATACCGTAGGCCTCTGCTAAAAAGAGGACAATAATGATGAGCCTGACACTTTTTCAGAGGTGGAAAGTAACTAGTTGGAATAGTTAATCTTTTGAGATGCATCCCTGGCATTAAGTAGATTCTTCTCATTCAGCTGAAGGCGCAACAGCTGGATTCTGTCATTCCTGACTGGGGCAGTCTTGTTAGTGTAGGATGACCTCTGGAGCACTAACACAGATAATACTGGCACCTCTCTCCACTCTAATCAACTACCAGTCTGAGCAATTCTGCAGGAGATGGGGGCATTAAGGCCATATTATTCTAAACAAAATTCATTGATGGTAGCAGAGTATTGTGACAGCAAAAGACAGATTTTACCTTTCTCACCAAAGGTTTTTAGGGCTAAATTTGTGGAATGGTCTGTAAAAACAGCACAGCTCTATATTTTCTCCCTTTTCTTCAAGTCATATTTTGCAAAACTAGACTGTTTGTGTCAAGTATGTCTAAACTAAGACTCTCACAGTTTTACTGCCATATATAAAACTGTTCATTGCAACCACACATAGTTAATGTGCTCTCTCTTCGTCTCTTTCCACATAGATTAGAGCTGGCAGGAAATTTTTGGGCATTTAGCTGGAATGTAAAAGGCTCAGGTTCAAATTACTGTTCTGTCCTGCCCTGTTTCAGAGCAAGGCATTGAAAAAGAACCTTCTAGATCTGAACTGACTACTCTTGTGGAGGACCAAGGCTGTTTTGGTGACGGAGCTCTTGTGTTTTGATCATTTTTAAAGAAGCTTCATTAAAAACTAACCTCCTCTCATGATGTACATTCACTTTGACTAAAAGTATTTCCTTCTGTAAAGTTTTCAGTCATAGCTAATACTGCTAGCTACACAATAAAAAAATTTAAAAAAAAAAAAAGGCAGCAAGACTACAAGGTTATCCGTAATTATGAAAAAGCAAAATTAAGGTATCCAACTTTGCTTAAAGGGATTAATTTTCCACTTAGGCATTTGGAGTCCTGCATCACACCTCTTGCAGAGCACAGGCTTGCTGTTTATAAAAATGCATCAGTGCACCACATGTAAAGTACAGTATGTTGATTTTATAGGAAGCAACAATTCTGTTTATCCTTAGCATTTATTAGAAAATTGTCAATACCCACACTGCCAACTAAGTTGAGCCTTCTGCTGCACTTGTACTCTTATGGCAGAAACATTTGCTCTCTGAATTCTTTGGATAATGGAATGCTGCTGCCTTACGCCTGGGCAATATAGAGACACTGGATTTGGTTGTTTGAGAGTGGCTTCAGTTGTATTTGGGAGAATTCACCTCTGATCTTACTGCTAAAAGCACAACAGAGATGAATGTCTGCATGTGAATTAAGGCTGTTCACATTTACTACACTGTCAGTGGAGAGAAATAGGGCGTCATTTACCCCTCAAAATAAATATTAATTACTAGACAAATCCTGCCTTTGATTTTTCCTGTCAAATGAGAAAAGAACAGTGATCAGCTGTGAACAATTTGGGGTGCTTACTTTCTCACAGTCCTTCATGTCAAAAATGGGAATAAGACCCAAATCTCCAGGGCAGATTTGCTTAATTGGAGTAAACATTGTGTTGCATTCTCTGTTGACAATTTTATTGCAACAACACCAGGCTTTCTCTGTCATACAGATGCAGTTCTCTGTTGGAAGGCAAATGAATTACTCAGTGTTTGAGACAGGAGTACAAAGCATCCATGCAACTGAGGATTATGCTGTGACAAACACAGCCATGGAGGTCACATGCAGTGTTTCTTTGGTGTGGGTGGAATGTCATAGGAGAAGTGGTAATGTTGCCTGAGCTTTTAAAAGATCGTGAAAAATGAGAGCCTGATCCTTTAGAAATTATCAATACTATTGGACTTTAACAACACACCACAGTCCTTCATGCTTTGAATTAATGATAGCAGATGAAGGGGAGGTGCCATCCTGTTTGTGGATCACTAAAGAAGGCTTCTTAAAGTTTTAATTGTCATAGGTTTTGGTAGAAAGTAAAAGAATTTTAAGGTTCAAGAACTCATCAGTTCTTAGAGTGAAACTTTGTTGGGAATGCTAAGAGAATCTAAGAGGCTTTTATTTAAATTTAATTTTTTTTTTAAAGGAAAGAAAGGGTAGTCATCATGGAAATGATCACTAACTTGCTCCTTAGGACACTTATCAGGCCCTGAGTTTCAGTTCCCTCATCTGCCTGATGCATACCTGGCCTGTAATCCCGATGTCCCTTATCCCATATGAGTTTGTCTGCTGCAAAGAAATTCTGGTTCTTCTCATAAATTCTTTCAAACCTATAACAGCTTTTGCAGCCTTCCCACTCTGCTGGTTAGAAAGATCATGTTTTGTCTGCAGATTTCTTGGAGCATGTAGGTGATTTGGTGATTTTGTATCTTTTGCCCAAAGAAGATTTTAGTGCTTTCCTTTGCGTCTGATTTTCCCCACCTCCTTCTCTCTGTGCTTTCCTCTACTGTTTATACTTCTTGTATTAACCCCATTGGTTTGTTCTCCCCATTGATCCCTGAAACCCCTGCAATGCATTTTCCTGATTGAACACTGTCAGCAGAGGGAGCATCAACAGCACAGGAGGCTTCCACCATGGCTACTGGGTTTTCATGGAGAAATGGAGTCAGACTTGCAGAATCTTAAAGACAGAAGTTTGGCCATCAGCATGTGAATCAAAGACATGTTGGCTCATATGTACAAGATATTGAGCTCTTTAGATTTAAATGGAAAGAAAAATGCCAGCCTATATACATGCCATAAAATAAAAAGGACAACATGGAAAAATATGATTGTTCTTGAAGTCTTTCTCCAATTATTTAAAATTATTTATTTTAGTTATCCAGTATTTCATTGCACTCCTTGTCCAGTGTCTCTCTAGAGAGTGAGTTAGTTCTTTGCTGGTAAATTTCAGGGCTAATAATTTATGTTGATATTGACTAAATGAAAAATAAACCAATTTTGGTTACGCTGGCATTGAAAGAAAACAACTTGGGCAATCATCACCATCTGGACATGCTGTACACTTGGCTGATTCTTTCCTTTAGTGAGTCATTGTTTTCTGGTAAATGCTGATTACCACTCCATGTGCATTTGTGAAAATCTCATCAGGCTATGCTGCTGTAATTAGTGCAAACATCAGTATGCTATCAACATATGCCAGAACAAAAATGGTGCCTCCTAGATTCTATATTAAGAATCCAGAATTAAAGTATGTAACAAAATGTAAGAATACTTGTATAAAATTATCATAAAATATTTTAGCACAAACAATTACGGTAGCTAGAGACTTAGGTAATTCATTGTAAGGATGCTACAAGGAGATATATGTTTGAACAACTTGTGTATGCTAAGAGTGGAATGTAAAACTAATTTTTAAGACTAAATAAACTGACTATTCACTAAAGAGAATATGAAAATAAACTTTTAAGGCTCTTCAACCACAGTGGAGTAGGGAAACCTCAAGTTTTCTGGAGTGATGCTACTTGGGTGTGTACTGTTGTGGTACGATTTGCCCTTCTGTTGTCTGAAGTGTGCAATTTGTCTTTCATTTCATGCCTATAGCTATTTATGAGCTATTTATAGGCAACCCAAATGTCCCTGTGACTGAATTCTCTGGGAAGCCCAATGAGGTATCGATGAGGTATCGATGAGATGAATGTTTAACTCACACCATTTATAGTGTATTCAGCCATAGCAATTTTTTTCAAAGTAGATATAATGTTTGCATATATGGTTACGGTGTTGTTGTAAATTTTTTATTATTGCTTAGTGGGTAAAGTGCTCTCCTTTAATTAATTTCTCCCTAAACTTGTGGGACTTCCAGTTTATCACCCCCAGAATAGGGCTAAGGAAACTCAGTGGAGCTCATCTCAGCAGTGAATGTTCAGGACCAAGACCAGGGACAGATGAGAACTGGTGCTAGGTCTTATGGCTGGTGCCAGCCCCACTGCTTCTCGGAAGAGATTGGAAGATCCCTTTTTCCTCACCACAATTTTTTTCTGAAACCCAAAGATAGAACCACACAGAGCTTCCAGAGCTTTGCCATTGGAAAAGCAGACTGTGAGACTGTGTCTGTTTTGGTATCAGAAGATGATGTAGGTAGGTGACTGGTGTAAGTAGAGACCTTCTTTGCCTGTGTTTGGGTCCTAAGCACCCTAGAACATGCCAAGTTTTTAAAAACACTTATCTATTTGGTTTATAAATACAGAAGTACTGTTGTTTCCAACAGCAGAACAGAAGCAGTTAAAGTAGTATATGATCACATAGGAACACTCCAGTATTGCAAAGTCTTGAACTTTTGTCTTCTAAGTGCTAAGGCAGACACTAAACAAATGGATCCTCTTTCTTCTCTGCATGTGCTTGATGTTCTGCTAGCAAGCACTGTGATTTCTTTTCTCCTGGGCTCTTTTTCTACAACATATGTATGTCTTTAGTTCTGCAAGTTAAGTAGGTACAGTTTTTCATGCAGTAAACCAATTGGTATATATAGTATTCCTATGTTTAAAATGCCTTTGAAGACTCGTCCAAAGCTCACTGAAGCCAATGACATCTTTGTTTAATTTCAATGGAATATGAATCAGGATGTGGATTGAAAGAGAAAATGTGGTCCTGCTTCTGCGCTGAGAATTAATGCAGGCATCCTTGAAAGTATAGGACATTATTTGGTTGTAGAAATAATGACAGCATATGGGATCATGAACTTAACAGAAATGACTGTTTCACACTTTCTAAAGTGTGCACTGTCGTCTGAAGGAGTGCCTGTTTGAGCAAAACTTCAGCATACAAATACCTTCTCTGAGAAAAGAGATTTTTTTCATCAAATTTCCTTCTATTTAGAATTCAGTGAAACTGAAGAGAAAATATATCTCTCTATTTAATATATATCTAGAAGAATATAGTAATCTACAAAAACATCATAAATCAAATTAAAATAACATAGTTTTGCTTAACATAGCAAAGTTTTCATTTATCCAAGAGCTGTTATTCATGGAATCATAGCATAATTTGGGTTGAAAGACACATTTCAAGGTCTTCTAAGCCAATCCCCCTGCAAATAAGAAGGGTCATTTTCAACCAGATCAAGCTGCTCAGAGCCCCATCCAACCTGACCTTGAATGTTTGCAGGGATAGAGCATCCACCACCTCTCTGGACAACATGTTCCAGCTTTAATCACTCTCAGTGTCAAAAATCAGTTTTTTGGTGTTTTTTGGGATTTTTTTTTTTGTTTTGTTTTTGGGTTTTTTTTGTTTGTTTTGTCTGAATCAACCCTGTTTTAATTTAAAACCACTATCCTATTCAACAGACTTTGCTAAAAGGTTTTTTAATTACTGAAAAGTCATAATAATTCTCCCTGGATCCTTCTCTTCTCCAGGCTAGGGGCTCAGTTGATTGGAGCATGGTGCTAATAATGTCAAGGTTGTGGGTTTGATCCCCATAGGGGATACCCACTCCAGAGCTGGACTCAGTGATCCTTGTGAGTCTCTTCCAACTCAGAATATTTTGTGATCCTCAAGTTTGTCCATGTCCCTCCAGATGGCATCACATTAATTTTTAAGAATTGCTTTCAAGTTTAACAAAGCTACAGCAAACTGAAAATTCTGTTGAGTGCGCACAGCCAAAAACATTTGGAGGTTTTCTGGACAGATTTGCTACTAATTGTAGCAACACTGTGTACTGTTAATTAAACAGAATGATTCAACAATAGCAAGTTTTCATAGGTCAATTTTTGTACTGATTTTAGAGCAAAAATTGAGGAAAAACCTCATGGCTTTAAAGTAATAGAGGCATGAAATAACTCCACAATTTATCAATGTGTTGCTATTAACAGGATTGTTTATTTATAAAAACAAGACACCTTTCAGAGATGGTTAGTTCCTTAATTTTTTTAATCTGTTAAAATGTGTTGTTTGTGAAAAAGAATTTTTAAGTGTAAAGAAAAGTTATAGTTTCCATTTTAACTTCTTTAAAATCTTTGGGGATTTAAATTTGAAATATCCCTTTTTTCAAAATTTATTTACTATAAACTGTAATACAGGAAATCAGATTTGACACAAATGATTTTGTTTTGACCTTAAACAATTTTTCTAGAGAAGGGAAGAAAACGTTCACCACTCTGGAGGGTGAATACATGATGGGCTATATTGAAGTGCACTCACTAAAACCACAAACCTTTCAGCTGCTGGCAGCAGCTCACTCCTGATAAATACAAGATGAGTCCTTTGCACTGTGAGTGCAATAGTGCTGCTAGAGCAAAGGACCAGCTTTGAATTGAAAAAACACTTGAATGTGAGGGAGACATTTTCTGATGAGATGGGATTGGACAGAACTAATATTTTCCTTGAAAGCCCTCAGTATCATCTGAATCCAGTACTGTTGCAAACCTATCTCTGGTTGAATGGCACTCTGCATTCACTATACATTTGCTCATGGAGACAACAAAAATTGCTACAAACAGAAAGAAAATATATTTCTGGTAAACTGTAGCCTTCTCTCAAACATTTCCTGTTGTCTTCAGAGAAAACCCAAAATGTCATCATTTTTCTTGACCATTAATTCTTTTGAACATGTTTCAGCTTTCTCAATTACCCATCTATCTCAGCAATCAGCCTATTGTTACTGAGGAAATACCCTTCAAGAAGCATATTAGGGACATCATTTCAGTGATTATTTTCTATGGAATTAATGACCATTTTGTTTCATTAGTGTCTTTCTGGTTCTAATCAGACATTTATTTTTCACATTCCCAAAACAAGGTTGCCCAGCATATGTAAAGGGAGCTGTGTGTGTACCATATGGCTAAGAATAATAAATGTTGTATAAAATGGGGAGAGTGAAGGGGGAAGAGTAATGTAATATAATAGATAATGAATTCAGCTACATTATATGATTTCAGCATTATGAAGTTGCAAAGATGAAGGAGCACACATGGACTTTAAACCCCAGTGATTTTCACTTTCAGTATTCTAAACTGAATTTTCTTCCCTCATCTTGGTTAGATGTCTCTGCAGTCATGAAATGACAAAGAAGGAAGGCTTAATTCTTGTATAGAATTGTAGTGTTTAATTCCAGTTTCAAGAGAGGTAAAGCACATTAAGTCCAAATATATGGAACTGGAATCATTATGGAGACAGGCCTATGATGTGCAGGCATTGGGGTACATTTTCTGTACTGCAAAACAGCATTCTGTTAATTTCTAAGTAGCAACTCTGGCTTGTGCTAAAAAAATATTGACTCCAAAAATAACCTTAAACATTCCTTTTAGAACTTGGTTGTACTTCAGGAAGTTAATTTTTACATTGCTCTAATCATCTGCTCTTAAGGCTTGAAGTCCGTAAGAGTCCTTAGCTCAAATCTTTAGATTGAAGAGCTGAAATAAAAATGTTTTGATTTCCTAACCAGTATCCACAATTTTTAAAATGTGTTCTGAAAAATAAAATGCTTGTTGGATGATACCATGAGATATAAAAGGGATATTTCAAGCCATAATTTAAAACAAATTGTTATCTGCTATTAGACCTATTATTTGGAGTTTGGCTGATTCTGTGATCAAAATCCCATATAGTACTGAAGTTTTCAGACTATATATTAATAGTGAAATGTGCATTTAGCTAGAAATTTGCTATTAATAAAAATCTGGACAAATTATCTGAATGGAAGCTGGCTCAGAGCTAACTACCTTGATCCACACAGAGCCTTATCCTAATAGTGCCACATTTCATAGGTGTGTTAATGCTGAAAGTTAAACACACTGAATGCTCACGCTTCTACTTCTGGCATGAGCATTATAGTCAGGGCTGTACATCATGCACTGTCTATAATCTTGCTTACAAGGATTATAACTTAAGATTGTTACAGCTGCAAGTTATTTAATACCAATACCTGAGAGCTGTGCTCATTAGGCTCCTAACTCATGTCTCTCCCTGAAAAGTGCATTATCATAGTTGGCAATATCAATAATTTTACTTAAAGTAAGTCATACAACCCTGCCTCGATTTTATGATTTAAAGGTAGTTACTGAGAACCCTTGAGTTCTTAACATATAATTTAGGATCAGCTAAATGTGCACAAGACCTCACTTATTGGAGAATCAGAGGTGTATAAATACATATTAGTTTTTCTTTCCAACTTTTGTTTCAAGTGTACCTGGTAGATTTATTGCTTGACTGTGCTTCAGTAGTCTGACTCCCTGTGGTGATTTCCAAAGGTCTGCAGGCAGGAATATACCCTTAGTGTTGCAAAAGATTATGACATCATGGATGTTAAAAAGAGAATGAATGATGTGGTTAGTCATGCATTCAATATATTACTAGAGAGGGGGTTATATGGAAACATGGCCTTTCTGTCAGGTAGAATAAATGACATATATAATTTGTTTTGTCCTTCTCTTAAAAGAACAGGGGAGAGGAGATAATCTGTCTTAATAAGGGCATGCTTAGAGTATCAACCAACAAGAAAGTAATATATTCTTAAACATCCATATGTGATCTCCTTATTAAATTAGGATGTTGAGCTAAATTTAAAGTATCAATATATAAATCAGTCAGTCAGTTAAATTATCCAGTTTTATACTGATAAATGGGAGTTAATAAAGCAATTACTTCTTTCTGAACCATAAGGCTCTGGTTTCCAAATCAGTTGTATGAGTTATGGATTACTGACATAATTTACAAGTTTTCATTTACCTGACTTATACCCTTGATTTCTGAGGAATTAGTCCTTTATTGTATTAAAGGCACAACAAAACAGCATTTGCATTACATTATGGTTGGAGCAAAGCATCAAAACTCTCTGTCTTCTCAATTTATGGTGACAGTGTTCCTTAGTCTAGCTGCTGTTGTTCATAACATATAGAGAGTTAAGGACAGAATTGTTGCCTTAATATTGAAGGTCATGACTTCTCAATGTGTGTGTCGTGACCTATGTTCTATACCCTGTTGAGTTTTGCCTTTTCTTTCCCTCAATTCCATAAGTACACACCACTAGCAGGCAGTTCTGCACCTATTCTGGCCATTTGCTATGAAAGAGGTGGTATTAAAACTTGTCAGTGTATTGCCACATAACCTTCACGTTTTCTATTTTTATGAGGCTCAGCTTTGTGTAGGTTGACGTCATTGAAGGATTGGAAATGATTACAATGTGAACAAGGTCAAGCTCATATAAGGTGTGCCTCAAATAAATTTTCATTTTAATTTTTCACACACTTTTCTCCTTTTAATTCTTACTACCTGGTATTTATCTTATTATTCTGTTCAGATAGAAGTAACCTGTCACTTGGGCCACACAAGTCTTGAAGGGTTGAAGAGTTGCACAAGCCAGCCAGAGTCAGGTAGAATTTTGCTGGAGTCTAATCAGTTCTTAACAATGAAGTTCTAAAATTCAAAAAAGGTAATAGCTTGCAGATTAAACCATTTACTATCCTCTACCATGTTACTCACTGAGAACACTGGCAAGAGCAATAGCTGTTATGAGAGAGAGCAATAGGAACATTTAAGGAAGGCTTCACGATGTATGCTGATGGTGTTTGTGTTGCTCAGCACATTCAGCATTTCAAAAAAAGAATCCACAAAAACCAACCAACCAACTGAAAAAAAGCAAACCCACAAAACCCCAAACCAAGCCCTAAATCATTAAAATCGAATTCTGATTGAAAAACAATTTTTCTCATGAAAAAAGTTGGTGGTGATGCAACAAGCTGAGAAACCAGGGCATTTAGTGCCTGAGACATCGTAAATGAAAGTAAGGAATGAATAAGAAGGTAGACAAAAAAGTCAGGTGGAAACAAAGGAACCAATAGCCCATTGTAGCAGAATTCTCAGAACAAAACACCCCTTGAACAATACAAAAATTATATGGCCAAGAGTAGGATTGCCCTGAGACTTAGCCTAAATGGCAGATTCCATTTTACAGACTGGCAGAATTAACAAGGGTCTGGTAAAGGGTAGCTCTACTCTTCTTATTTACTTTGTTATATTTATCTTGCAGGAAATCCAGAAACTGGATCAGCACTCAGAGTGGGATGAACAATTTAAGAGATTGTCTTTCATCTCCCCAGCATATCTCCTTTCAAATATCAACAGCTAATAGATAGGCAAGGCTCACAGCTTTTCTCTTTCTTAGTGGCATGATCAATGCTGCTGTGTGATGTAGAGCCAGTGAACAGTCACTCACGATAAAGGATCTATTTTATAAAAGGAATATATAATAAAAGGAATATATAATAAAAAGAATCTTCCTATGACAAGAATTTTATTTTTTCCTTACTGAAATGAATTGAAACACACAAATATTTATTCCCACAATTATTATACACCAGTATCTGCCATGTATTTTAAAGCTCATAGTCCAAGCTCCAAACATTAAAGATCCAAACAATAGACAGGTCGTCATCTCCTTGATATGTATTGGAGAATAAGTATTGTTTTCAGATGTCAGACTTTATAAAAATGCTTCTAAGGAGATACCATAATGGGTTTCTTCAATTTTATCAACATTTACCCTCAAGCCTTATGTAATTGGCTAATACCTATTATGTTAAACTGCTTCAGCCAGAGCAATTTGGCCTGCACTTCTGACATTAATATTGTTGCAAGGTATCAGTAGGTCTTCTAGCTATAGGCCGATAGGTGTTACCTATCACATGCCTGGCTAACAGAAAGATAAGGATATATTCGTAATAAAAAATCAAAGCTTCTCAGCAAACTTAATTAAAAAGGCTAATTTTTGATAGACCAAACAGAAACTGATTAGACTGACTAAACTATTCCACTGTTGTCTCAGGAGCAGCCAAACTGCTTCCATTTATACACCTTTTTGGCCTCAATGAAAATGGAAGTTATTTAATTATTTAAAAGAAGTGGCATTTTGTCAGAATTTCACATTTCCCTTCAGCCATCTATAAATTTATGAGATTTTAGATAACAGAACTTCCCTTAATATACCTTCCAGGATGTTAAAGAAAAGCTATTTGTTTATGGTACACGGAGCGATGCCAGATCTGGCTAGTCTGGAGGCAAGATTTTTCAAGCTTTTGATCTGCAGGCTCTGGTTTCCAGAATGTTGAGATCCATGCTGAAAAGGAATCTGGTGTACAGAGTCTGCTCAATGCATTGCCACAATTATAAAACAGAACCAGATAAAAAGAGTGATAAGGGTGGATTAAAAGTTTGGAACTATGATTGCAAGAACGGCGACCAAAAGGACCATAGTCTATATAGAGGAGGTAGTACCAAATCAAGAACCATGTGGAAGGGGTGAATATAGATCTTTATTTACCTTTTCTTCACACAAGATCTCAGCACATGAAAACAATGTCAAGAGAAGGCCTCACATAACTAAATTGTGGTCATGGAGTATTGTGGTATAGAGTTATTATCCACAGAGTGCTAATGGAAAGTAAAATACAAAAGTATTTGGAATCAAACTGTACTAAAGTAATTCTTGGAAGATGGATCCATCTTTTAAACTTTTAAACATTTAGGAAACTGCTCCATGATTGCTAAACGTGGAGAGATTTGGCCAGAATTTTTTGCACTTGTTTTTTATTTCCCTATGTGAACACTGTTGGGGCTGGGATACTGGGCTGTATAAACCATTGTGTCCATGACACTTTTGTCATGCTTTGTTTTCAAGGATTTAAGGAAAGGAAAATTTTCCTTGGCTATTAATGATTATTACTTTATCTCCCTAAACTGCTCTCTATAAGTAAGAAGCTCTCCCTCTTACTCTTCTGAGCTTCCCTCCTTTTCTCCATTTTCTTTCTGCCATTTATTCCCCTTTTAGCTTTCTTATTAGGAAGACATTGCAGATGGAAAGAACCTAATTCATGTATTGAATATTAATATTATGAACTGGACTCTAGAGAAAATTTTTTCTTCATCGCAACTATTGAGCATGATTACATTTCTGCTATTTCAATTTTTTTTGACCACATAAGAACAAGATAACCAGATTTTTCATTTCTTATTGCTCTAAGCTAGATTGTTTGTATGTAACTTTTGGTTCTATTTAGCATAGAGGATAATGGTCCTAAATAACCACATGACCATGACAGCTAATGTAATAAAAAACAAAAACGTTTTTGATTTTGAAAAACAAAGAAAAGCAGATAAAATTCAGTCTGCATGTACTCAACATTCTCCAAAATGTTGCAGGTTGAAAAGAAGGCTGATCTTAATAAATGGTTCCAGCTCTGAAGCCTTGATGCAACACTGTAAATTCCTTTGAGATTATTAGACTGGCAGTTTAGCATCTATCATTCAAGACAGACTAGCATAATAATGATCACAAAAAAATGATCACACTTTACTGTTATAGCTCTTGGTTCATATATGGTCCATATTCCTGTTCTGCAGTTCCTATAGGTGAATTTGATGAATTAAATCTCACAGAATAACTACTTAATTCTCTTATACATGTTAAACAACATGATGGGTTTCATTTTTGTTGGGTGTTTTTAGTTTGTATTTCTGCCTCTGAGGTTGCATTCTTAGACTTCATGCATGAAACTGGAGAAACTACAAAAAACTTCCTAGGCTGTAAAGATGTAATGTAAAATAAGCTTATACACTCATTCTTTGTTTGGATTATTATGAGACATTTTGTCACGGCACAATAAATGCAAACCATTTTGGATGATTTCAGCCACCTGGACTAGAGCAAGACACCATGGCAGAAGGGATGTACCTAGGTGATCTTTAAGGTGTGCTCCACCCCAAGGCATTCTAATATTCTATGATTCACTTCCCTTTCCCTGGAGAAGTCTGGGTCCCTCTCTTTTTGGCCATGCCACATTTTCCCTCCATGGAGCTCACTGGCCAGCACAGACAGACACCTTTTTCTCTGGAGGTAGCACTTTTGTGTCATGGCCATGCAGGTGCCAGGAAGGTGCAGGATCCCAGAGGGATTTTCCTTCTGCATGAGTGGACCCTCGGGTCCTGTTCTTGTCACCTTTGCTGAATATCCACTCTGCAGGGAAGATTTATATTCTTTTGACATTGAAGAGTTAAACAAGAGGGGGAAAAAAGACTTTTATGCTGCCCTGTAAAAGTCATGTTTTGCTGGCAAACAGCAGCAAACTTGCTAGGCTTTCTTCATTAGAGCCTTGCCATTTAAGCCATCAGCGTCATTTTGTGAGGACATCAAACATGTGTACACCAGATGCTGGCAGCACAGAGCAGCTCTAAGGACCTGACTCAACTTAACAATAATCTGCGGACAGCGGGTGTGAACCTGAGCTGGGCCAACACCTCATCAGACTGCATGGCTAATTGATTTCAAAATTAGAGTAGGTATTTCTAAACAATAATCTTAAAAGGCAGCAATAAAATACATCAGAATCCTTTGAGCTAGCCAAGCTTTCATCCAAATGGCTTATTACAAAGAGCTGGCACACCTGAACTTTGGCATAGACAAATAAATCCCAAAACAGTAAATGGAAACCACATTTGGCACTGGAGGTTTGTCAAGAGAAGTTTGTAGTCATCAGGAAACAAGATTTTGGATTTTTTTTTTCCTTAGTGGCAGGAAGTCATTCACTGGATGTATTTTATTCCAGCTGCTGTGATTTATGCAATGAAAATACAGGTAGTGTTGAAGAGAATGCTATTTTTAATTTTTTTTTTTTTTAACATTTCACAATCTTCAGGATCCCAGAAGCTCTAAAGCACAGGAAGGGTTACAGTTATCCCAACAGTGATAACTTAATTGCATCTGTCGGCCTCCCTCTTTGAACTTTGAACTGCTGTTTTGTGGCATCATGATCCGAAAGGATTTAGATCTGACTTTTGTGTGGCTACAATAAATTATACCCAAGTATCTGAGCAATGCCTGGAATCTTATCTTCAAGGCAGGATGAGGCATCTCACTTAAGGAATGGTATAAATTTGGAATACAAATCTCTTTGGGTACTAGCATTTCAGATCAGGTAGAAAAGATTGCTTTTTCCTTTGCAATAAATTGAATCATAAGCAAATCAAGAATATATAAATAAAACTGTTGATTTCCTTAAATATTTTCTGGAAAAATGGCTCCTCGGAACTGCTTCAAAATGGGACTAAACCAATCTTTGCAGTCAGGGACTGATCTGTGCAGTACCTGAAATTCATTTTCATTCAACAGCTCTGTTTTTATATACAATCTTATACATTTGAATTTTATGACTAAAGATGTAGCAGTCTAGAGACCATTGCAGCTTTCATCGTTTATTGGCCTAGGTAAAATGCTACTCACTGCATGCTTGATAGTTTTGTGTTTAAATATTAGTGGTTAAGTTTTACCATTCTGACAGTCTCAGGTTGAGTGTGTGATAACTGAGAGTTCTCTGTGGTTTTGAGTCATTCTGTTCTGTACCATTAATATTAATGTTAGCATGGTCTCAAGCTTAGTTCAAAATATGAGTCTTGATGGTATGCATTACATTTTCATGAACATATTCTTAAGACAAGTATGATACAGAGTTATTATACATTACTATGCCAAGGGATATAAGCAATCTTTTCACTATGCATCTGACAGATGCAGCTTAGTTGATTCAAAATATCATCTTTTCTTTTGGTTTAAGTCTAATTTTCAGGCATGGCCTGATTCTCATCTCACTTACAATGTGGATTTCCAGATGTATCCCTGGATTTTCACAGGGTTATTAATAACAAAGAAATTGGTCTGTGATATGCCAACTTTCTGATTATCCAGGGCCCAATTCAGTTATACATGTTTAAAACAAGCCTAATTCTATTAGCTGCCAATCTGTAGTGCTGTGAGAGGATAATCAGACCTTGTAGATTCATCTTATCCTTATGAAAAATTTTGCTGTGCACATTATTTTCAATCTTGCCAATATGTAATTGTGTCTCCTGTGGGCCAGGCATGTAAGAACACCTTTTAGTCATGTACTATACTTTAGTCAAGATTAATTTTTGAAATGTTTTCAGTTGCACAGGTTTGGTGTATGTGGGGAAATTCCCATTTTTACCCATTAAATGACTTCAAAAGGTATTATTTTCCCTATTTCAGTCTAGTAAAGTGAGCTGAAAGAATATAATTTTTAAAATAAAATACATCCTTTATGGGCATCTTGGTCTTTTCACATCCATATACATATTGACTTAGCATCCAATTACTTAGCTATTAATGCTCATTTAATTGTTTGGTGATAAAATGAAGTATAAATTGGACTACATGTCTTACATGGAAATAAACACTAATGAGAGAGATTCAGATCCCTGTTACTTCTACTCAAACAACCTCAATTCAGCAAGGCTTGCTGAGGTGCAAATGAGGGCAGATTTACCTCTAAATTTTTGCATTGCTCATAATGACAGTTCCCTCTGCGTGCACAGCATAAAATCAAGGACTCATTTCTGTAAAGCTGAATAAGGGATTGACATCTGTAACTTAACTCCAGCACATGGCTCTTTGTGTTTTCCTCCTACTCCTACAAGCATTCATATGTAAAGCAAAAGAATACATCAAAGTGACACAAACAGCATAACAAGAGCCTGTCTGCAAAGTCCTGAGCCAGCTGGGACTCTGACATGGTTTAGATTAGAGTCCAGAGAGTGCTGAGGCTGGACCACCACAGGAGAAAGAGCTAGGGGACACTGCAAGTGTTCCCTTGCACAGTAATAGACAAACACCTGGGTCAAATTAATCTGGGCTTATCCACTGCGAAAATTCACAGGGTTTAATGGCTTTCCTTACCTGTGAAGGGGTGGTCTACTTACAGGACTTCTGTACAGAGTCTGATGCAGAGGGCCAGATTGCAGATTTTTGTGTGTTAAAGGTCAAAATTTATAGTAAGAGGCAAACAGGTGGGAGTTGCCACACAACAAACAGAAAAATACAGCAAATACATGAATTCATCAGTTTTCATTAATTTTTTAGTTTGTAAAGCAACTCGGGCGCTATTAAATCAAGTTCCAAGAGAAAACTATATTTATTGGTTATGAGGAAAAATAGTAAACTGCATTCCTGCTGTATGCTTCAGGATTATTTTATGCTAGAGAAAGATAATGCAACACGTGTGATGTTTGTATTTCTGTGGAATTGCTTTAAAGGCTTTTCCCCTGTTTATCTCTCAGGCTTCTCTGTGCAGACAGTTCATTGCAATAAATTTTTCTATTTTCTCAAAGTTTTCTCCCTCTCTATCTTCCCTTCATGTCAAAATATGGAGCAGCATTTTGCTGTACTTAAATCTTCTTCAACTAGATCTCAACAGAACCAATGGAGAGGGGATATGGACCCACTCATTTGCAAAAAGAAGCTTGGCTGTTTCACATGGTTTTAAAAATATGCTTCAAATATATCATTAGGCTCATTAGTTGTCATGCATTACAAGAGGTAGTCAGCAGATTTTCTAGCTCTAATGCTGCAGTTAAAATAGCTTTGGTTTATGGTTTGTTTGTTTGCTTTATCCATACATTACTCTTTGATAACAATGCTGCAAACACAACTGTGCTTGTCTTCTATATGGAGATGGATGAACTGGCTTTCTGCAAAACAAGGCCAGGAATTCAACAAGATAACATGAAGCAAATCAGAAAGAACTGGAATTTTTACAGGGCTTCATCTACACTGTAAGTATCTCCTAAGGTTTTTGTTCTATTAGCTGGAGCAGCTTCCTGGCTTGGTGCATACATTGCTGAAAGACCAGAGGGTATCCCTGGCTCAGCTGCCCCCCCCCAACAATATAAAATGTTTTTATGTGACCCACCACAACTAAAAGAAAGCTGTGTTTTCGTGTAGTGTTATTGCTTTATCTGTAGTGATAAAGCCACAGTCTCACTGCTGTAAGAAGCTAGTTGCCTTATTATTATAGGTAAAGCAAAAACCTTTCCAGAAAGTTTTAATGTCTGTGAAATTTGCATTCACTCTGCCATTTAGAAGACCTATTTCTCTGTGAGTAATTAAGACATAAGATTTGCTTCTTGTTTTTAGTTTTAAATAAGCCCATCAACCTATCATTAGAAAAAGTAAAGAAATGAGGCAAAGGGACAGAGCAGTTCTAAAAAACAGTAATAATCTCCACTGTCAATCTGGAGGATAGGCAGAAATGGTGTTATGCTTTGGAAGAGTAAAGATTTGTGGATTGCAAAATATTATAACTTAACAAACTCAAGCCTCAACTTGAATATTTAAATCTTTAATTGCATATAGAAGCACATAATGTCCATAATGATTTATGAGTTATATTTGTCCAGAAACTGACTCCTAAGGAGACCATTAAAGGACCATTATGCCATTGCTGGTTTATAGGAAATCTGGGAGGAAGGACAATTCCACAATTCCTAGTCAGGGGAGAAGAGAAAAACTAGAAAATCCCACAACCTGACAAGCACTGCAGACCAATATTGACTCCTTCCACCGTGGCAGTCTGTTGAGGTGATGTGATGGCCCTCTGGGAAGAGAATGGAACAGCCCTGCAGATGTACACCTAAAAACATCAGTATGTTGGTTTTTTGCTTGATTTCTAGGCCTTAAGCTTTACAAAGTTACAAATAAAAACCCCAGAGGAATAGGATGAACACATGACAACAGTTGTGGAGAAAATAATTTGTACTATTTGAAATGGCATTAAGAAATATGATATATGGGTACACCACATGAATAAAGCATTACATTGGCCTGGAGTTATTTATTTTTTTTTTTACCAGATGTTACTTTGCTAAATCATAAGGATACTTTCAGAATGCATAATACACAAGGCACAGACTGTTAAAGGCAATGATGATATAATATTAATCCTTCTGGTACTTCTCCAGTGTGTCTGTTTGGCTCTACTCCCCTTGAGTTCACTCTGATGGGAGTCTGAGAGACATTGAGGCAAGTGCAAGTTGCATCCCTGCCCATCAACTACCTGCAGCCTGACCTCTCAAAATGTCAGCAAACTGCTGGTCCAAAGGAAAGCATCTCACAGAAAGACAGTGCATTAACAAGTGTGCTAGTGACTTTTTACAGAAGGGCAAAATTGTAATTTAGATAACTACAAATTAATTGTTCGTGTTCTATCAAATATTTCTATTGCTACAGTAAAATGTCTGTGCTAATTTAAGACATGTAAAGATCCTGATGGCAGTGATGAAACAGGACAAAGAAAAGATATCATAGTTTGAAAGTGAACTGATGCAGAAAAACACAATAATAAGGACACCAAGTTATCTGATGTGCTGTATGAAGAAAATAACATCAAGAATAAACATGCTGATTAATTTGCCTAATTCTAAGCATATTATTTTAGGAATTGATCTAACTTTTCTGGTTACCACTTCATCTTTCTTGCTGTGGAGATCAATCTATGACATTTTGTTCCTTTTATAGCTTTATTTTCTCTTCTTTGTCCAGCATTATCAAACTATGACACAAATTCAGTTATGGTGTTGTGATGCCAAACCTGTGGTCCTGGCAAAGTGTATCATGCAGCATATCTAGGTAAGTGAATTAAAAAAGCATCTGAGCAGGTATCTGGTGTGTGTCACTGCCCATTCTTCCATAATAAACTATGTTCTTCTTCTCATTCATTTGTCAATCACAGTAACTAAAGATTATTATATGCTGTATGTACGTGACACCAGCAATTTGCAAAGTCTGTTGGAAAGAAAATCAGGTTAGAATGACAGAGTGAGAAATTAAGCAGAAGTCTGATGTAATTAGCTATAACAATCAGTGCTCTAATTTCTGATTTATTGTTTCCTGTTTTCCTGCTGCTTTCAGTCCATGTATACTGTATGTGTTTCATATAGGTCAAACAATTGTCTTATCAGTCCTGGCAAACCAAGAGGTCAGAGTTAACAATATTTATTTAAACATGCAGGATGCTTCCCACTGCAATTAGGAAATAACTATTACTAATAGATCTTTGGTGCTATTTCCTCATTTATAAGTCTTTATAAAGACATAAATGCAATAGGGAATTCAGATTCAGGAGTCTTCATAAATATTTCTTGCAGATAGATTTACGTGACTCATAGCATTTTGGTTTGTCAAACTGACCACACTGAATTCCACTAAATGACAATCTGAAAACAAAATATCAATATTAAATGTTTGCACATACATATATATCAATTCAATAACAATGGGCATGTGGCATTATGTACTAACCAGATCTTTAAAAAAGGCTATCCAAGCCTTGGTCTCTCTGAAATCAGTGAGAGCTTTGCTGCTGACTGTGATAGGATTACAACTTGGCCCTATAAATTTGTACTGCCTGCCTTTTTCACATTGTACAGAATTTGGATCTTTGGATGAGCAATCATTTTTCATAATCCAGGACTGAGCATAATTTACTCTTACACAGTTCTTGCAATTCCAGTGGGAATTCAAATGAATGCTTGTTTGATTTGAAATATGCATAGTAAATGGTGCATCTCACAAATTGCTATGTATATTGAACTCTTTATTTAACAGACACATTTTCATAAAAAGTGAGTCTAGGGGAGATGCTTAAAAGTCATGTAGTCTGGTCTCCAAAGTATTTCTTAAAATAAACTAGAACTAAAACATTCTTGACAGAAGCTGGCCTACTCTATTCTTTAAAACTTCCAGAAAGAGGGATCCCACAACCTCCTCATGTAATTTATTCTACTCTCTACTCCAGTGCTCTTTCAGAAATATAATAGCAGGAAAGTTCTAAACTAAATACACTTGCTGCTGCCGGTTGATCCAATTATTTTCCTTTCTATAGCAGACATGGGGAGTAATTGATTCTTTGTAGTAATTTTCTACATAATTGTCTTATTTCTTCTTAATATTTTTCCTATAAAATTATTAATTTTTAGCTCTTGTCACTTGAAATTCACATTTGCTTGATGTCTGATCATCTATTTTGATCATCTATTTTTTTCTGTGTTGAGCCTTATCCAATTTTGACAGAGCAATTGCAAAACATCTCTTGTGTTTATACTTCCCACTGTTTTACTTTCTTTATTGAAGTATTAAGACACCTGTGACTCATTTGATACACTATAACATCCAGATCCTTTTCTGTAGGGCTGCTATCTGGGCAAGACATTTCTCAGAGAGTATTTGTGAAGCTGATTGTTCCTACTTAAATATTTTATTTGCCTTGATTGAATTGCTTTCTATTTATTATAGCTTCTTTCTCCCATTTGTCTTCCTTATTTTGAATTCTAACCTTGTCCTCAAAAATGCTTGCACTCCTCCCAGCTTGCTATCATACAAGAATTTAATAAACTTACTGCGTGTTTTACTGCCCAGAGCATTAATGAAATGACTGCACAGTACCAGACTCCAGACAGATTTCTGTAGAACTCTTGCTGATACCACCTTTCAACATATTGTTTTCCACTGTCTTTTGCACCCTTGTTACAGAGGTGTAAGGAAAGAAGTTATTTTCCTGTTTGATTGTTTGGTTTATTTTTTTCAATGAGGTTAATATTTATGCAAAGCTCATTGACTTTTTAATAAATGAAGATGCAGTACATTATTTTTGGCTGTTACTTTTCACTGTTAATCTTTTCAATACTTAGAAATAGATGTTTTGTTAGTTTTTCAGCTGGGGTTGGGCTAGTTGACATGGCTCCTTGGCTCTACTTTTACCGACTTTTAGAAATAAGCAGTATATTTGTCTTTTTTTTTTTTTAATCTTTTTTTTTTTTTTGGTGCTCCAGGACCTTGACCTTCCAAAGTCTCTAATTTCTAATGATTTTAATGATTTCTAATGATTATAAGTTTGGTTCCCCTTTAGAGATCTTTGTGAAGTCCTATGTAACTCACTGAAGTTTAACCTTGTTGCTTTCAATGCTAACCATACAATTTGTAATTTCAGATAACTATTAGTTTTTTTCTGGACCATGAATCAAAGGAGTACTAAACATTTTGTCCATCCCGGCATTATCAAGCACTGTTAACGGTACTGTTACCTTTTCACCCTGTTGATAATTTATTGCTTAGAAAATTTATTTTTGAGGAGAGGATCCACCTGTTCAGAACCTCTGGGCAGCATCCATCTGTGAGGGCCAGTTCTGAAGCCATCTGTCCAAGGCCCAGGACAGTGCTGGAAAGGAGTCATGACTGCAGCATGTAAGAGCAGCCAATTGAGGATATGGGTAATATCAAGGAATTGGGTTCTATGATGTTCTATAAGATTCAGTGAGATCTCCTGCCTGTATAGTTGTGTGACACTACCAAAGAGTGCATGAGAATGGAGGGAAAAGGAGGGAAGAAGGTGAACAACATAAATGTGAAAAATATCTGCTATTTAGATCGCCAATATTATTTTCAGGAAATGTCACAAAATCCCTTCCCATTTCCCATCTTCCTGGAAGTTAAGAGAAGTGTGGAGTTTTTCTCAAGACACTTTTGCTTTCAGGATGGATGCCTGTCCCTGGAACATTTGTGTTTGGTAGATTGCATCATGTTAATGGGATTTCTACAGATGCCCTGAATGATGGGTTCTGGATGCCATCCCCATCCCTGGGCTCAGATGTGAGCACTGGCAATGGCCTGGACCTCAGACTATTGAGGACACCCAGACCAGCAAAGAGGGAACTGTTGTGCCTTCCAGTCTGTACAGTGAGGAGGCAAGGCTCCAAAGCACAAGAGGCTCTCACTTGAGATAGACATGTAACAGCAAACTAAAGGCTTTAGCTTCTTTTTTTGCCTATTCTAATGGACACTGTCTTCAAGCATTTTTGTTTACTTCTGAAGTTTCTATTTGTTTCTGATTTACTGTTACTACTTGGAATGATAATGATTTTGGAAACTTTACTTATTAGTATTACTTATTTTTCTTGCATATCAAAGCACTTTCCAAACAGGAAGAGCCTAATTCACTGCTATTCACACATCAAAGTTTGCATAGAAAGCAACAGCATAATTAGAACAGTTCTCAAATGTGTGTATGAAGGTTCTGCAGGAAAATATCACTGTGTAACTTTGCTGGCTATCATTCAAGAATACAGGAAAATATCTTAAATGTTCTTGGGACTACAAAATAAACCACTGCATGAGCCAATTTACTGCTGAAGAATATGTATTTCTTGAATTTACAAATTAACATCTTTGCCAAATGTTCAGCTAGCATCAAGCATTATAGTTTCTCACAAACCACTTTGTACCCCCTTACAGTAGATGAAGGTAGCTGTAGGATATCATAAAAACAAAATACACACTGATTAAAAGTTTGTGGCTAATAATCATTGCCCAGATTACTAATGCTAAATATTAGTAAATTTTTTACAATTTCAGGAAAATGTAAACCAAACAGCCTTATAGTCTGCAACCATCCTAGCATTTACATCCACCAGATTTCAGAGAACTAGTTTTTCTAATTTTTCCCCTTCAAAGTAATTAATCTTACTTATTTGCTTCCAGATACTGATGCTAATTTTCTTTGTCAGTTAATTTGAGGGTAGAAACTATAACTTGGGCTCAGTCTTGCTTGTTTGATAATTTAATACCAATATTATTTGGGTTATTAGTTTTCCTGGTAAATCAAGGAGCGGGTTGCCGGAATCCAGCTGTGACCTCAGGGCAGGAACTTTCTGCCGGCTGTCACCTTCTGACAGTTTGGGCTGTTAATTACCTCCAACAGTCACAGCACAAGCACCTCTGTGTCTGCCAGCTGGCAGCCTCTGCCTCACCCTGGCAGCCTGAGATTTAAAACCTGTAACAAAAAGCTGTTATGTAAACAGTTTATTGTATAATACACAATGGCAGCAGCAGACCCACATTGGGAATTAAGGGTACTCTGCCTTCACGAGAAGTTAGGGTTGGAAAGGATGCAAGATCCTGCTTGCCTCCTTCCACCAGCCAGCAGACAAAACATAAAAGCCCAAAGTGAAACAGCCTGAGCTGAGGCTTCTCAGGCTCTGCATACTGGGATCTAAGTGTCTGAATCGTTGTGGTACTGTTGAACTACACCAATTACTTTAACATGTGAGAATAAAAGACTTTAATTGCCTGGTGACACACCAGTCACCAGCCCAGAGAAACTGCAAAAATAATCTCTGAGGTTTCCTTCTCAGAAAGCAAATGCAGACTTCACAAGTGCATTTTCAGGTCCTCTCATCTAAGGACTCATTCCCTGAAGTGGCACAGATGTCCCCTGGGAGAGCAGCTTTAGCTGGTCTGTGTCTGGGAAAGAGCTCACGATTGCACTTCTGAGGCAGCAGTGTCACCATGCTGTACATAAATCCTGAGCTGCTCAGAAGTGTGAGAAGCAGGTTCCTTGTTCCAAATTCATGAAAGGATCTCTTTATAGTCATAATGGCTCAAAGGGTGCAGCTAAAGCAGCGCAGGAGCCAGACAATGGGACATCCCCAAAATGTGGCTTGCAATTCAGCTTCTGAAAGTTATTTCATGTCTTTACTTGTCAATCACTTAAGTTTAGGAAAGAACCACCCTAAGCAAGAGGAAGATACCCAAACCCATTTGTTAGCTTCAGCTGAGTGGTTATAGCCCCTACAGGGATGCAGAACAGGATTGCCATCCATCCCAGACCTTAGAGGATTCAAACCCCCGTCTCACTTCTCTGGAGAGCAGCATTATAATTTCCAGGTGAGCTTTGGCCACCACACATCTAGAATTGAAGAGCTGATGAAATCCAACAAGAGCAAGAAGGAGCCCAGCTATGGATCAGGATGAGGTGTTCTGGATCATACCCTTATTCTCTGTAATGTTCAAATATTTTATGTACTTGCTGCTTGGTGCAATAAGCACAATCTTTCTGTAACAGAAATTTGTAGAATTTTAAAGATCTGAGATAACCACAAAATCATGACTTATCTCTCAATTTCCAATTGTGTGCATATAAATTTGAGTTCAATAAATGTATGTAAGGAATATTCCCTACTATTAGGTTTTCATATCCAGTATAAGGTGTTCAGACATATGCTATCTCTCTATCATGCTTAGGTAAAGGCCATTAATGCTGATGGTAAGCAAAACCTTCTTGGGGCCTTTAAATGGTATTGTCAGAACAGAAGAAATAATTCTTTAAGGATCAAGTGGAGCAGTGAGCTTTGTTTTCAATATTTGAAATAAGAGAAAAAGAGACTTGTAGCAAAATTATTTCAGTGGAAATTTTTAGGTGATCATTATAGAGCATTCTTTTTTCTCTCTTACTAGGTTTTAATCAGAGACAAAAATAAATCAATCATATATTGATTTAAATATTATTTCTTGGAAATGAAATTTCACATCAGTAATGCACTTTCCATAGATGTCACAATGTTGTTTATTAAATTTAGTCTAAGAAACATTGCAGTTTATGACCTTTGAAATAACTCCTAGAGAGAAGAAGTAACTCTTAGAGAAAAAAGCTACTATAAACCAGCAATTTGTGCAGAAGTGAGTCTCATTATGTAGGTACAATTCTCAGCATTTTCAAGAATTTCACCTACCTCATCTTTTTTGGATAGATATGAATTCAGAATTTGCTTTTCAATGTATTTCAGATCAGGCATGGAAACACTCTACCTCCTCCATCCCTTGCAGACAAAGGGAAGTTGGAACATAAAGCTGTTTAGTAAAAGAAGAGAATAATTACCAGCTTATCAAAAATTAACCATAGCTGCCTGAGTACCACCCAACTGGTCTGCTGAGATCCAAATAAATCTAAGCCTCCCAGACCAGGGGTGCCCACATAATTTTCAGAAAGGAAACATGTAGGAATGGCTTTTATATGACTATGGAACATGCAATTTCATTCCTATACTTCCAATTTGTGTCTTCCTGACAGTTATTTCAAAGCTACAAGCTTAATGAGGTTTAATCTCACAATATCCATTTGGAGCAAATGCTGGAGGTAGGATGTACCAAATTGTGGTTTTGACTACAATGGAACTTCCCAGTATTTACACCAGTACAATGAGAAGCAAAGTTTGACCCAGCGACTTCACACAGGCATAACACCGGGAGGATTCCTAAAATGTGTATGTATTCTGAAATTTGAAACTTAATGTAAAAGAAAAAGTAATTTTCAACCAGTTTTTTGTATGATTTGCACATTTGAAATATTGTTTATAAATTCTCTTTACCTTGTTATAGAAGGATGCTTTGAAAACTGCGCTCAGAAGTGAAATCAATTGCCAATGTAAAGAAAGCCTGCCTTCAGCACTGGCAGAGCTAAAGAAACATCCATTTCTTCACATTCTCCTCCCTAAAGTAGTGGCAAACCTCTGAACTGTTCCCATTCCTACAGGCAATTCCCCTCTCATGGTTAACTGCTTCACTGCTGGCCTAGCAGTCACATCTGCCCTCTGTTGCCATATCCCATTGGTGCTCCCTTGAAGCTGGGGAATTGCCAGCAAGAGATACCTGGTATCTATCACCAGCAGTCAAGCTATCAGACTGACTGGAGCAAAGCCATTTTAAAGTTATATTACAAAAATTTTCTATAATTTTTCACAGATCTGAAGCACCCTGATTGTATTGCATTTTTTTTTTCATTTAAATAGACTTCTATTTTATTTAGCAGCAAGAAAAGAAAATATGAAAATGTGTCAGCATTACTCTTCTTGTTATATTGGAAAATATTATTTTAAATATTATTTAAAATAAAATTTTCTAGCAAGTCTGTTGTCTTCTATCCCTTTTATTTGTAATAATGATTTAAGTAAAATTTATTTTGCCTAAAGATTTTTGTATTCCCCTATCCTTTAAAAAATATATTTGTTTTAATTTCTGCTAAAATGTTTGCATGAGAAAACCTTTACTGTCACTTAGGCTGTTTAATTGGAAAAATTCGGACTATTTTATTTTATTTTTTTTTTCTTGAAATGACCAGATATCATGATCTATTTCATAGATGCAGAGCTGAGTTTTTAAGTTGTTGTGATATTTGAACGCTTTCAATTGTTCAAAATGTCAAATTTCCCACTTTCATACACCTAATATATTTTTCTTTGTGGACTGCTTTTCTTACTGATGGCACACACCCCTCCTCATCTCTTTTTTTTTTTGGTCAGGTGTACCTTTGAAGAGACATTTGCTATATTCCTGTCTCTACTGCATATAGCTAATTTTCTGCCTGTGAGTGATCCTGCCTAACTCAGCTGCTTTGCCCTGCTAATGATGCAGAGCTGTGAGTGCAGGAATCTCATGTGTTCTTGGGCACCCAGTGTCCAAGGCTCGACACAATCTGTTGAGTGCCAGCCCTGCAGTGTATGAGCCCAGGGGTCTGATGATCCTGCCTGACAAAGACATAAAATTCTATGCTTGAGTTTGGAGGAGATGTGGCCTGCAGGAGGGGGGTACTTTATATTTCCTTTTTTTTTTTTTTTTTTTTTTTTTTTTTTTTTAATGTGATTTCCAGTACCATAGAGCAGAGGGAAATGAAGGAGGGAGAAGTTCAGGAGGAAGAGGCATTGCTCAGGCTTTCTTTGATCTGCTCCAGTTGAAACTTTTCTGACCCAGGCAGACAGATCAAAGAAAGAAGCCGGAGTACAGAGCACTGGAGACATTTCATGACTGTAGAAAATACAGCCCCAAAAGTGTTTCTCTTTTAGTTTGAAAATATGCTTGACTTACATATAAACTGTTGTGGCACTTATTACTAAAACCAGATGATCACAAACTATTGATTATTTTATATACCTCTGTCAGGAAGGCATTAGCTATATAGTGCCTCAGATAAAAAACCTGTGACTGGTACATGAAGATTGCAATAAAACTAACAGAAACGAATGATAACAAATTGCACATCTATTTTATTTCTCAATATGTCTTCGCTTGAAGAGATTCCAATTTCAAATGTTTAGTAATCCAGCGATTGACAGAAGACTTTCTTTGAACGTTAGAAAACCTTAGCTCTCAATAACTCAGTGAGAGGCAGCAAACAGCTGTATTACCATCTTCTTCAATCTGGGGTACTGAGCCTTTACAGAGTGGAGAGGTATCAGGACATACCTTCAGCACCAGCCCCAGAAACAGCCCCTTTTGCTGAAAAGTCATAGTAGCCTTGATTATGTGGTTTTCTGGCTTTTTTTTCGCTGCTGGAGCTGAGTGGCAGCAGCAGAGAGGCCGATGCAGGTTCATTCTCTGAGACAGAGAGAAGGGTGCCATCTACTGAGGCACTCACATCCCCTCCTGCATCCCACAGGCTTGTCACAGAAACCTCTCAGCCGGGTGCCAAACTGGAAAGCTCCTAAGACCAAAGTAAATCCATGAATTTGATGAAACTCATTTAAAAGACGTTTCAGGAAGAGCCACATTTTTTCAAATTGCTGTTATTCCATTTGCTGTCTCCTAAGTGAGAGCAAGCAGCTTTATGATGAACAGAAACGTGATGTGAAAGATCATTTTGGAACATGTGTTTTAAAATAACAATATTCATCATGAAAACAGTCTATTTACACTGTTAGAGGATGGGATGAATTGAATAGCTATTGTGTAGACATTTTAGTTGTTAACTCTGAATTTAAACTGAGTAATTTTATGGAATCAGAGTTTCTATTAAGCCTTTGTTAAAATCTACTTCATGCCAATAGTTTTACGGCTATTATCATTTTATGGCATGCATTCAAAACCATTATCTGAAAATAGATTACAGAATTATTTCTGTAAATACTTTTATCTGATGCTACAGAATCCATCACTGTAGCAATGGTCACAAATAAACAGCATATTCTTCTCCTGCAGGATCATCTTTGAAAATCGTCTCCTAGTACTTCAGTCAGTATGTTTGTTTCAAAAGCCAGATCTGTATTTTGCAGAACAGACTAGTTTCATTATCTGTTGGTATCTGTCTTGTTTAATGAGAAAAGGGCACTAAAGACACGGGAGAGACAGAGCAAATACCTTCATATGGGACTGTGAGTAAATCACCGTCTGTGTGTAAGCCCAACACATGCTTTCTGTTCATAATCCACAGGGGAGTGTACTAATCATGCATTTTTACTGCAGCTCTATGTATCCAAACATTTGACCAGGTAAAATTATTGGAGATGTCAGGGAAAAAGATATATTTGCTGTTCTTACTTTCACCTCATCTTAGAACGTAAACCCCTGTAAATAAAAGCTAATCTTGGCAAATCATGTAGAAAAAGTCAAAATCAAGTTGTCAAAGCAATAAACAGTCCAATACGGCTGACAGGTCTCTTTGTTACAAAATAATACACACGTCAGCTGTAAAAAAGATAGGCTGAGACCTGAATGTACTGGTTTTGAAACAAGCATGAAACATTCTTGTTCTTGGAAACCTACACAACTGAGCCATGATAAAGTAAAAAAGATTTTTATTTTTCCCCCTAAACATTTTTCATCAGCCTACCTTGATCTAAGAATTTAATGTAGTCTGATGGCAAAAGCAGGAAGGAGCACTGGCAATTATAAGTATGGCTTTGAGGGATTTTTAAAATTTTATCAGTGAATGACAATTGAGATTTAAAATGCTTCATGCTGGTGTTGTTTGTGCCTTTTTCATTCTTGCCACCAGATTATGAAATAAATGTAGATTTTTAAGTGCAGATGTAAATGCTGTGAGTGTTTGATATCAAGAAAAATTTATGGTATATCAAATTGTTCTCCTATGTTTTTGGATAGATTTTACAATGAACAGGTGAATTTAACAAGAGCTGTGAACTATTTCTGAAATGTGTTTATAAACAACAGTCAAATTTATGCATTCAGGAAGATACTGAGAAGTCTCAGTAACACTGTCACCACACCTACAGTCTTGCTTCTCCCACTTACTACTCACTGACAAGATTCTGTTTTCAAGATAGATAAATCTCTAACCAGGTATATGAGTAATATTTATTTAAGCTTCCCAATAAAACAGAGCGCTGCATCTGTTTTCTAAAGGTCACACACTCACAAAAGTATTTTTCTTTTTAAATTTCTTATCTTCCTAGAGTATTGTCACTTCTTTAATACAGCTGAACAAGATTCAAAATATTTAAAGCCAAGTTAATGCTTCTGACAGATTCTGTGATTTAATTTAGAAGCAGTATAGCTTAAGTGTTTCTTGGTGTTTGATATCATTACCTTTGATTTTGCGATGGGTGATTGAATACTATATTTGGAAAAAGCACTGAAGCAGCTGAGCATACCTGTTAAAAATGTAGGTGGATGCTTTTTATTTTTCGTGCTTACCATTCTATTATTGTAATTTACAGAGTTTCTGAGCTCATAGAAGTGCTGTTGTAACAGTCACTGGAGAGATACACAATAAAAGGCAGTACCAACCCAATGCACCTTGTAATGACCTATTGCCTTTCTTTTTTTATTTTTTAATGCTCTATTCATCAAAACGGTGAAGAATCATCACAGATTTAACTGAGTCTACCTAGGTTACTTAAAAAATGCCAAGATGCAGCAGTCTGACCACTACCAACTGATATTTTTAATAGGTTTCTATAAATCTGTTGATAAGCGGAAAATAATCAAGAAAATATTACCTTTAAATTTCCTAGATAAATGTGAGAAATATGCATGTGAACTTTGAAACATATGCATGGAGTGCTATGAACCATGAACTCCAGTATTTTAACTCTAGTTTTTATGTTCAGTCATTGTTTGGCTTGAACACAGAGTTGAGGTACTCCATACTTTAGCTTTTGTTTATTTAAGAAAAGGGAGAGATGGCAAGAGTATACTTATCCACCTCCCCTTTTAAGGGATGATCAGTTAATGCTGCTATAACACTTTAAAGATAGGTTTCCAGAACTTAAATATGATTAGACATTCATACAGATAATAAAACATTCATACTTACCTAGGATAAGATAGAAGGGATTTAAAATATTCAAGCTTCCTGGCATAACTAACTGCTTGAGATTAAAAGGGGAACTTTTTTCCTATTACTTTTGGTGGTTGTGGGGTAGTTTGCAAGTTACTTTGAAGTATTGCACTGTGTTGGCTGAACAAGATACTAGTTTAAACAAACTGCTGGCCTCAGCAAGGATGGCAGGTCTTACTCTTGAGTTTCTAGATCCTGGTGGAGATGAGCCCTTCAGCTTCTGCATATATCTTACACAACACATCTGTCCATGGCTACCTCACATGGCTAAGGCAAGCCCCACCCTGCCAAGACCCTCAGGTATTTCAGGTTTTTGTATTTTTTGATGAAGTTTAAAACCTTGTGGTTCTGATTTGGTTCAGTGGATATAATTCCAAAAAGAGAATCCTTACTAGCTAGAAACTCTCAAAGCAAGCCAAGTTTGTTTTGACAGAATTAGAAAGTAATTAAATAACCAGTTCTGGTGACAGACTCTAGGTGGGATCATCCCCACTGACAGATCAAGAACACACCTGAATATCTGGTATAGCTCAACTCTTCTCTAACCATTGCTTTTAGTAAGCCCAAAATATATGGGCTTACTAAGAAATAAGGACATTCCTCCTTGAGAAAATGCAATTTACAGCACTATATATTTTTAAATTTTGGTTTGGTTTTTTTTTCAGTTTTGCATATTTTTGGCAGTAGTTTCCATTTTTAAATACACAAAACTACATGCAATGCGTGTGTGGTATTGTGTACATGTGTTTGGGCAATAACTAGCTTAAATTTACACATGATTAATATTTTTAAACTCGCTTATCAGGCAGCATGTCACATTTAATTTTTATTCAGTTCACAGTTTCTGTTTTACTGCCTAGTTATATTCTCCAAATTCACTGGATATTTCTCTCTCCACCCTTTTCTTCGCTTTTGTTGTATACTTTTTATGTATAAATACACACATACATATACAGACAGGAAAATAATTGCTGTGGGGAAATCTTGAAACCCCTTTTCCTTCCTAAACAGCAACAAGGGATTTACATTTATAAATAGGGAGCCAGGGGCCAGCAGGCGGAACGCTAACACACAACATCAGTGAAGTTACACAGATAAATTTTTCAGTTCTTTTATCTAGTAAACATCCTAATGATCAACATCAAAGGCTGAAGCAAGAAGCCTTTCTCTTTTGTGTCAGATTGAGAAAGAGTGAGCTCTTTTACATCTCATTTGGGAGATATGAGGAGCCTTTGAATGGATCATTGCTTTTTATGGGTAGTAATGAGGTGAGAAGTATTCTAGTGTGTGGCACAGGCCTTCATTAAAAGCGTGAAACAGAATGGCTTATGGTTAAAAGGAGTAATTTGTTCTAACATAGTTGCTAAATTGTGCTGTAACCATGCCAGGTCACTGGACTGCATTTTCCATAGGATTTCCGAATGCATTTGTGTGTAATTATTCTGCCCATACAGAACTGAGGGATTTTTCCAATGATTTGTGCTAACTAGCTGACAACCCTCACTCCTTTATTGGAAACTTCTCTGAATATTATATTTTAAGAGGTGAGGAGCCCAGATTCTTTTGCTCAAGCCTGTATTTCCTCAAAAAAATTAAGAACCACCACAACAACATAAAAAAAGTGTAACTGATCCAAAGGACAAACAGCCAGGGAGCCATCCCCACACAGTCTTCACCTTCAGCTGGACAGGATTTTACCAGAGAGGTACATGCAAACCGAAGGCAGCCAAGCTGCTGTGTACTGCTGCTCCCTAAGCAGCACATTTGAGCAGCCTGGCTCCCCAAAGAGCTGCTTAGCCACTTCTCACATCACAGTGGACAAGTGGAGATGGTCTTCACTTTGGGAAGTCAGCCACCTGTATGGAGCTGCTGCTGAGAAGCAGGCTAGCAATTATACAGGAGCACAGATACCACAATGTGCAAATGCCTTTTCAAATTCTCGTTCCTCTCATGCTTGAAAAGACAGGAAACTTCTACCTGGAGCACAAATTTCTGCCCAGGTAATTTTTTTCAGAGGACAGAAAGGTGTAACACCTGGGAACTACACTCCTGTACTGGGAAGGACTGTAATGCATTACACTGGCAAAGGACAGCAGGAGTCCTTTTTCCTGCAAAACCACTGGTAGCATCCAGAGCTGACCTTAGGCATTAAAACACATAATCTGCTGAGGATGGTGCATCCAGCTGGCAGCAGGATATGGAGAGAACGGAGACTGCAGCCTTCCCCTCTCAAGTCACCACATCCCATCATTTCCCTGCTCTCTCTGTCGTTCCAGCACCAAGAAATCAGCTTTAATCCTTGTCATGCAAAAAATGACAGTCCTGATTTTTGATGTACCAGAGGACATTTCTACTAAGCACCTTTAGAAGGAAGTGAAAAGGTATTAAAATAAAAAACACAGAAATTATCCGGTTCAGTTTGTGTCTTTTATAACAAAGAAAGAAACAAAATTCAATGTAATTTTTCTCTTTTTATTTTTTTTCTGTCCCATTTTAGGACAAATATCAGTATCTAGAAATAATAAAAATACTACAAAAACATTTTTCAATACCTCAAGCCAAGCTTTTGTTTTGAATGCACATTGAAGGAAATTTATGAGATTTCAACTTTTTTGCTCTGGGTCAGACAAGGAAAGTGTTTGAAATCTCAAAACAATCTCCCTCCTAGCTTTGAAGGAAGGGGAAGGGACAGGACTGTGCCTGTGTGTGCGTGTGCATCTGTGCTTGGCAGCAATTAAAATATGAGAGCAGTGCTTACAGCCATATGCTTCCTCAGAAACTGATAAAAATTGCATGTGCATATAACTGATGGAGAATTTGCCCCGTAATGTTAAGACAGCTGAGTACAGTTGTTTCTTAAATCATCTTAGCATTTCTTTCTATACAAGTCAAGAAATGCTAGTCCACTTTAACCTATTCATATGAATGAAAAAAAATAGAGTTTTGTGAAGAATACATGAAATCAAGTCCCATAACAATTTGTCTTCTGAGCATCAGACACTTAGAAACCCGAGAAAGAGATGAATTATTTTCTCTACATATTTTCTAGCTGTATTGTGAAACACAGAAGGCGTCAATGTTTAATGTTCATCAGTAAGTGCTGGGGTCATTCCTCATAATCCCATTCACAACATTTTGTTTAAAAATGTTAGTGACAATGATTTAAACTGCTTATTTAAATGATGTGAAAAAGCTAGAATAAAGCAGAGAAGTACAGTCTGCTTTAGTTAAACAGCCACTCCTATGAAAGTGATGTATATATATGATTGTGTGCATGTATATATGCAAGTATAGTGTATATATATATATTATTATATATGTATATATTTTGTTATATAATGTATATACTTACACAGTTTGAACAAACAACAAAATTCAGACTTAGATTTTCCTATATGTTACATTGTTTTTCCTAGCTTTTTCAGGCACAGAGATTAAGTGTCAAAAAAATGATTGGATAGAATGTCAATAGACATCTGGAAATTTTAAGAGTTCAGGCAATGACTACATTTCTCCTAGACTGCAAGTGAGGAAACTCATCTGGTTTCTTACAATAGTGAGGTGAGCTCAGGTTGTTGTGAAGGTTTTTAAAGGATGCCTCAGACAAATGTCAGCTACTTGTTTATTGGGAAGGTATGGGTGGGGTGTCCTGACACTGAAAGATCTTTATACCAAATTGATCAGACTATATCCACACATGCTAAAGTCAGGGTATCAATAGAAATTGTCAATTGTTTTGTGTTGTGAATCACATTTTGACATATGTCACTGATGGCTTCAAATCTCTGTTTTGTACTGACATCTTGGAATTTAAGTGTGCAAAGCCAGCATCAGCCACCTTGCTACTTTGCTGCCACAGAGTTTGTGCTGCAACTACAAATTAAATGCACTTAAAACCAAACTGACTTGAGTATAATGTTACTTGGCTGCCAGTGTTGTTTGATCTTTCTCTTACCCAGCTCCATCTCCAGACTGGCTTTGTCACCACTTGTTCAAAGGAGTTTATTCTGTGAATAATTGCTGAATTGATAACTACCTAAAAGGAGAAGAAAATAAAGATGGACAAAATGAAATAACTTGAGAATATTTGGGAAAAAGGAAAATTAAAAACTCCATCAATACAATTACCAGAAGGTAGAATCCTAACTATGGTTTGAAGCCCTGGACTCAGGTTTACTCATGATTTTTTTTTTTTTTTTGATACACACAAAGAAAGGTTTTTAAGTTTGTGAAGGTCTGATAGATTCTGATAACAGGACTGTAAATGCTGCTATTAATGACTTCTTTATTAGCAATTATTTAAAAAGTAGGATTAAAAGCAATGTAAAATAACAAGTCTTGTCCTGTACCTCAATTCTCTTTACAGCATGTAAATCAGCAGTTTTCTATGTGTGAGCCTCACAGAGTTCCATTGGCTTAGTGTTAGTCAAATCCTTTATTATTCAGAGACAGAATCTGAAAGGGCTAGGTTGTGTGTACAGACAACTGTTTTGTGCAATAATGTCACAAATTACTCTAAATCTCTCTTGATTAATCTTGAACAAATTAATTTTTGTCATTTTTCAAGGTATTTCTTGCTCCATGATGCCTAGCAGCAATGATTAAAAAAACCCAAAGTATATTATCAGAAGAGAAAAAGTTTTACAGTGAGACTTGTCTCTCTGTGTTTTTAGGAATTGGTGTCAAGGTCCCATTATCCCTATTCACCCATAAAGCATCACACAGAGGAGGAACATATAAGTGTGCTATGTTTTTCTCAGACAATTCCATTACAACCAAAATCCTGCTGCTTTTCTCCTGTTACATTCTCCTGCTCACAACGCAGAATCAATCTGTCATTCAGGAAGAAACTACAGAAGGCAGGGATACATCTCCTCCTCATTCCTCTAATTTTATACAGGACTGTATTTCTAAACTATGTTGTATTATTCTTTTCCCCATTAGAAGTTCCTCTAGAGGACAATCACTTTTTTTTTAAAGAGACTGATCACATACTATGATTGAAAGTTTTATTTGCCTTCTTCCCATGTTTCCTGCCTTCAGACATGGGGCAAACCTTGAGCAGGCAGACCAGGCTTTTTTCAGGCTGTTCAGGGCTCCTGTTTTGGTTTTTGGATCCCAATGCTGTGACATGACTCCTTCATGCCTTGAGTAAACTTCCATGCGCTAGCAGAGTCTTTGATTTCCTCACCCACCTCCCAAGGCCTGAATATGTGGTGAAAAGCTCAGTTTACCTGTATAACTGTTTACAAATACCACCAATTTAGTAGATTTTGGGTAAGAAGTTGGTTTTCTTTCCCTCATGTGAGGAAAATCACACCCAAGCTTAGAGCTGTGCAGGTGTGGAGTTACATTCACTCCATCAGTCTCCTCTTGCTACATGATATTCACTTTTGCACCTTAATGATTTGCTGAGATTGTAAGGAGAAAGGATAAGGGTGCCACAACCAGCATGAGCACATCAGTGGTTTTAACCATAAAAAGGTCATCCCTATCCTAGGACTAAACTTTTCTTTTTGGAAATTATAAAATCTTGTCTGGTATAAATAAATTCCATTCCTCCCTTCTGAAAAAGATGAAAGTCTGTCCTGTAAATAGGATGTTTCTCTATTAAATTTAGGATTAAATCTAAGCTGATCATTCAGAGGTGCAGGAGGCTAGAGTTGGGCAGACAATTGACTTGACCACAACAATTTCCCTCTCTAGCCTGCCTCAGGGTGACATCTCAGCTGTTTGAATGGAAGCTGTGGGTCAGGAAGTCTCCTTCAATTATTTGTGCTTAAAAATGCATCTAAGACAAACAAACCTTGGTGATTTTGCACATAGATAATGCTGAAATTTCAGCAGTGTGTTATTCTTCCCATTAGAATCTCCAAACAGAGGAGTGAAAAATAAGTCATAACACTAACTAAAAATGTGAAATGGAAATGTAGCTACAAGAAAAGGAGATAATTCAAAATCAATAATTTTCCAAAACAATTGTTCAGTTACCAAATACCGCCCCCCTCATCCAAAGAAAAAGGTGGAATTTAGTTTAAAGGAAAAAATATTGTTGCATTTTTACCTTTTTTTAAATCTTTCATATAATTTATACCAGTGCCCTGATCTGACACGGAGCAGAGCCATATAAACAGTTGTGTTGGCACAGCTGGACAGGCAATAAAATGGAACTGGGGTTGAGAGAGTAAGTAGATGAAACCAGGTAGAACATGAACATATTTCTCTTTTTTCATCGTTTTGCTGCTGAATTAATTAATTGAGTCCAAATCTGTGCTTTACAGGGACTTAACTTCCTGTTCTCTGTTTATAAAGATTTCAAAGCACCAATGCAAGGGAAGATTTCATGGTAATGGCTTGGGCTGACTGTACCCTATAGAAGTGGGGGACAGTGGGGGTACAGTGCAGAATATCATGGAGAAAATCTATGAAGTGCCATACAACATTTTGACCTACTCAAAGTAAAACAATTCAAGCTGCTGCTTCAATTGCCATTTCCCATAAAAGCAGAATAATTCTAATGTGTTTGTTAATATTTTTTCTCTTAAAATGCCTAGATGAAATGAATTTTTATAAAAATGACGGCTAGACCTGACCCTCCATCTTTAAGCTCCTACTTGAGCCTTAGAGATCCAGCACATATGGTACAGTCTGTTACAACCAGCTGCTAATTGGACTCCCTGCAAACATGACTATTAAGGTCAACTGAATCAAATAAAGACAGCTCAAGCTTTAAATCCAAGGGATACATGCCCTTCTGCTGACTGCACACAGCTCCCTTTGCTACTGGTGAGAATAAAATGGATTTATCCAGAAACAATCCTAGCCAGCTTTGATTTTATTTCTAATATTTCTAATATTGTTATCCACTTATAAGAACATCTGGAGTTATACATTGGAAAGTGCAAAGTCTACTTACACATTTCAAAACAAAATTCTATGTACTTGGATTGCATATCATACAATGCATACTGGATTTGTTCTTTAATTTCTGTCTCACTTCCTTTTAGTACGAATAGATAAATATTGCGAGTAAAATTAGATACTGTAAAATTTTAAAATGTACTAGAATACCAGAAATCCTAGCCCTTCTGCATTGTGAGAGCATTTTTCAAGCAGTACTGTGTTGATCTTGCTGATTCTATTATAAAGTGATAGAATACTACTTTTAGCAAGCTGAGTGGAGGCAAGAAAAAGCTTAGGGGAATACTACAGCACTGTCTAATAACAAAATTCTTCCAATGTATATGAAATCTTGACAGTGGCCAAAAGTGTGTTAGTATTCTATCCTGTTACTCTGTGAACATCCTGCCAACAGAGAGTGAACCTCTCAAACTGGACTATCAAAGTCAACAGAGAAACTCCATTGCTCCCAAATATCTGTATTAATAAACTGTGTAAACAAAACTTTTGTGGGTACCTCACTGGGTCTGAAGTCTTATGGAACTGTTGCTGATTAAAGAGTCTCCTTTCTTAACATTTGTCTTTCACATTTATTTTTCAAAGTATTTCCGTAACAGACCAATGTGACTGAA
Organism: Erithacus rubecula; assembly: GCF_903797595.1. Taxonomy (NCBI): domain Eukaryota; kingdom Metazoa; phylum Chordata; class Aves; order Passeriformes; family Muscicapidae; genus Erithacus; species Erithacus rubecula. The sequence continues at coordinate 33,976,584 of NC_136687.1, read as the reverse complement.
GTTTCCTGACCCTCTGCCAATCACAATATAACCTTCAAAGGAAAGAGATAACCTCCCACTGAAGTAAGATACGAAGAAATGTTCTTCAGAAGAAGGTCCAGTAAAATTCAAATAGGGAGTGCAAAACTGGAACTGGTTTAGAGAACTATAATACTGAGATTATTTTAACTCTTTAACTAGTTAGTCCCATAGCTAATTTAGGGGCTGATTTAAATCAGTTCCACCTCTCCAGCCATGCTGCAGGGAGCAAAAGCAGGGTGAGATAAGCCCTTCTGTGGCAGACACTTTGAAAGGCAGTGAAAAGTAAGGATCCTTCGGCTAGCACTGCTTGATGTTTGTCAAAAGGGAAGAACTGAGATAAGCAGGACCTGAATCCTTGTTCACATTATAACTGAGTGAGCAGTGAAGCTTTGGTCCCTTGAGGTATTCTCATACACTGATATTTATTTCCATCCCAGATCATAAACAAATTTGGAACATCATGTTTTGCTGTTTGTTGGGTAATTTTGTCTTTTTTTTGAACAAACAATTCCTAACAAACATGATTTTAAAAGAGTGGATTGTTTTGACTCCTTTGCTAATCAGAGTTCATTGACTCTTGAGCAGTAATCCATATGCCTTGTGCCCAAATTTATCTCATGTCCAGGTTTTTTGGTGGGATGACTTTTCTTTTCTAACCCTGATGTATCTGGATTAAAGAGGTAAGAGAATATTATAAAGTGTAGCAAGAAGTGCTACTCCTGTCAGAGCACCTATGATAACGATGCATCTCCATTTATAACCTCCCCTGATTCAAGCGACCAAATCAGTGCTCTTTAGAAGGAAATTCTATTAGCAGACAATAAAAATATTTTTTATTCTTTACAGAATTTTCCCTGAAAGGCTGATTCCCACTGAGTACTTTTTTAAAATTTATGTTTCTCCTCCCTAGACAAATAGCAAATTGGTGTTGTTTAAATGATGAGAGATGCAGCTAGCTCCCAGGGCTATGATCAATAGTGCTACCAAAGCATCATTAGGGGCTTTGTCTATTTTCAGCATTCATCTTTACCTCTTTGTTCATTTGCTTGTTTTTGTGAATGGCATTTACAAATCTCCCTAGAACCTTGACCTTCTGGACTGAAAGTTGAAATTCTGGTGGTCAATGTTCTTTTTTAATTCTTAAGGGAAACAGCTCAGAATCAGACTGTGGATGGTCCTTGCACAAAACATTGACAATGAAACATTTTCTGCTTCTCAGTAACCTCCAGAAGCATGTGTGTTCATTTAGAATATGTGTCTGCAAATACAGCTCACAACCTCACTATCTTCTTTGAGCAGAGGAAGATTAATTAGTAATCCCTGTTAAATGGCACAATAACCCATCATTGTTTTAACCAGCACCAGCCTTGATTTACAGTTGTGAAACCAAAGAAGAAACTGCTGCCTTTCTTGCCTAATATTTCGTCTAAGTGTCTAAACATAATGCTGTGTTCCTTTTCACAAATCAAAGACACTTTATTTGTATGGGTCCAGTGCTTGCTGAAGTCTTGAGGAGGAAGAATGGAGAGAGACTGTAAAATAACTGATAGTTCAGAAGTTAGCCAATTGTGATAATAGAATAGTTATCATCAGAATAGTAATTTTTTTCATGGTAGTCACATTTTATTTTGCACATTCTTCAGTTATAGAATTCACCTAAATACCAACTTTGCAGTAAGAAACTCATCTTACTCTCCAACAGAAGATAGCTACACAGATTTTAGTGAGGCAACAAATACATTGTTATCACAAATGTTTAAAATTAATTGTTGTCCTTGAATTTTTTTTCCTTGCCCAGCTTTCAAGAAGGCCACTTAATATTCTGCTTTGATAATTGCAAGGGTATATGTAAGGAGAAAAGAGGAAGAAATTCCAGCTTGTATCTTTAAAGCTGTGGAATGGTGTAAATTATTACAGTGGTTTCACATTTTCATGGGATCAAGGCAACAACAGTAAGCTCATAAAACAGATACCACTAATTATGCAGAGGAGAAGTCATAAAGTCACTGATGGAAGTATGTTTTATATTCATGAACACATCATTAAAATTTTAAGACACACTATCAAATTCTACATTTTAATACTATACCCAACAGCATTAAACCCTCCCAACAAGAAAATCAGATTGTTTAATGATTGTGTTTGTCAACAGGTTTCATATGTCTGCCGTTGAAGCAGATGTAGTCTTTTCTGTTGCTGGATGGTTTTTATCACTGGACAATTAAAAATAATTTTTTAATGCAGTTTGTAGAAAAACTAGATACAACAAAAAGGAAACAAATCTCGAAAAAGATAGGAATATTTAATTGCAGAAATATTTAAATTCAGCCAATCACATAAAATCTTTTTATAGTGTTGTCAATTAGTTTTTACTTCTCTTGTATTTTGTCTTAATGAAAAAGATGTTTTAAAGTAGTAGGATAGTGATTCAGGCAGGCTACAAACCCAGCACATAAATGTTAGGTATTTCAAAGGAATTTTTAAAGTAAACATGCCATTTAAGCCAAGGGCAAAATATAATAGGAAATATTTCAGGATTATTTGTTTGGCTGAAACTCTTAGAAGATTAAGGAGTGTCCTGTATGACTTTCCTTACTGTTGTGAAAGAACTGAGGCCACTGTGAAGATACACATATAATAAGGCCCCAAATTGTCTTTTCTTTAAAGAGGTGCAACAGACAGCAAATAGATGTATCCTTGTCAAGACACTGATGGCACGAGTGACACTTTCGAGGATGGCTGTTGTCAAATACGAGAAAGTGTCCTGATTTTGGCTTTGGACTAAGAGATGCAAAGAGCTGTGCTGTTGCACATTCCCACATGATGCCCCTGCCCCACCCTGGTTCCCCTTTACTTCACAGTGAACTGTGCTGCTTCTTACATCTGGGGCCTCCAGAAATAACTACCTCTCTAGAGAGGCTGGGCACAGTCAAGGAAATTAAGAGTCAGTCTTACTGGCCAGCGTTAGTAACTAAAAACTCAAATACTTAATGCTGTATTTAAGGACATTTTTTTAACATCTAATAGTGGATTAAACTAGACCCTAAACTGGTCTAGCTCCAGTTGACTACCATATGATATTCAAGTACCAGGTAATGCTGTCGTTAAACATTTTTCTGACAAAAATTCAAGAGAGAGCTTCAGTTATTAACATGAATTTCTTGAAGTGAGTTCTGATACGACTCAGTGAAGACTTCTGCCTAAAAAAAAAAAATAAAATCAATGGCTAAATGTGGTCTAATATTAGGTCTCTTCTAAACCTTTCTTCCTCCAGAGCCAATATTTGGCCTACACTATCTGCCAGCATCTTTTTAATGAGAAGCACACATCTAAAAGCTCTCACAGCTCTCAAAATTTAGGAGTAAATATTTTAAAATTAAAACCGTATGCTAAGCAGTGCAGATTTGCTGGTGCAGATGTTATTTTTGGCTCATTTTTTTTTAACTGGTTCGTAACCAACCTACTTCAGCCTATTTTTCCAGACTTATTAGTAGTATTCTGAATACCACAGATGTAGTGAGAGAAGTTAATAGAATAATACCACAAGATATTTTACGTGGCTTTCTACTTAGCACCCCAGTCATTGTTAAAATTCTGTTAATAAGATGTATCCTCAGGACACTATAAATAGCAAAAGGGAGAAAAACAGGAAATGGAGATGAAAATCACTTAGAGAATGGGACAAGGACCATCCTGCATGAAATTCTACACTCCACCTTTCTCAGAAGACTCACCAAATTGTCTGGCATTTCTTTTGTGATTGCTTTATGTAGTTTCTGCAAGTCAGAGTACTGTCATGTAAGCTTTTGGATTTTTTTTTTTTATGGTGGTGCCACATTCATTCTTATTATTTAGGATTCATAACTATTTCTGTTTGTGCTTTCTGTATTAATGCCTGATATTCTCATTGTCATTCTTCCCTGAAAGTCTCTGGTGAAGGTCACAGTGTTTTCCACACTCTACTAATTTTTAATTAATTCAGTATTAGTTGATTCTCTGGTTATGAGGGACCCTGTTGTCTGTCTTATTATGTTGGCCAATGATTAAAAGAGCAGATCACGTATTTTTTTCCATAAGTAGGTCTAATTCTTCTTATTCCTTCAAAAGTTGGAGATCTTGAAACCATATTATTTAGGAAAGTGAGGTTCTCTTTCAGTTGTGCATGGAAAAACTCTATCATATTTTTGGACTGCAGATCTTAGATTAACTCAGTTGAAGGGGACAGTGCAGTACCAGAAGGCTTAAAGCATAGAGCTTTACAATGCCATTTACAATGATCTGTTCAGGTATTTTTCTTAAAGACCAAAGTTGCCAATTCTTAGTTCAAGCATGAACAATTCTTCTTTTTTAGCTGTATTTAAGTAAGGTAAATGGGTCTTTGGGATTGTGCTGTTCTAACTGTTGGGAGGATCTACTCTGTAAACAAGTATTTTTAATTTGCTTACCTTATTGGCTTAATATGGGACCAATTTTTAGCTCAAAACTTACTTAGAGAATTGAAATACTTAACAATTGTGATGCTTGAAAGAAGATTTTTTTTTAAACCAAGCTAAGATATGTGAAATTTGAGAATGAGAAACTCCTCAGCCATAGACACAAAAACAAAATAATAGATTAAAATCAGTTAATTATGCATGAGAGTTAAAAAGAGAATCTGAATGTAGGTTCAGAAAAACTTCTGGACACTAAGGTCCATTCCACTAAACATAGAAGAAATGTGTATGCTACTATGATAAGTAGTCCCACAACTGCTAGAGAACTGGTAGTAAATGGCAAAACCAGTTTTTGCAGAGTCAGGTCTTTGGACAGAACAGCATAGGGTTTGCAGGTTTTCCATTTTTATGTCCTGAAACATTTTTGTTTGAGGTCTTTCTCTTAAGCTTTGCCAGTTATACCTTAGACCTACATAAGGTGTACATAAGATATTTTACCATGTTTGGTGGTGAAACCATAACTTCACAGATTTCCTAAATGTCTTTAATTGCTAGAAAGCTGTGAAGTAGAAAAGCTAAGTTATTATGGGGGTCTTACTTTTTTTTGTTTTAATTATTTTTTTCCAAAATTGTGGATGCTTTGCAGAGTGTCACATTTTTTTGAAAAGAAACAAACCTCAAACCTGCAGGTCATTCATTTTTATTGCCCTCTGGAACAAAACAGAAACATGCAAGCAATGGAAAATGTCAAAACCAACATTCTCACTGAATTGTTAAAAAAGTCCTGATATTTTGGTGAGAAAAGATTCAGGAAAAACTCCAGTTTTGACTGGCATGTATACAGACTGTCATTCCATAACCAAAAGGCTATGTATTTAAACCAGCTAATTACCTTTATTAATCTAATAATGGCACCTTGCTAGAGACACTGGCTAATCAGTCAGTAAATAAATCTAGGCCTAATTTATCAGACAAACTTCCTTAAACAAATTTTATGTTGTACGCTGCACAAAACCGAACTCAATAATTGGGATTAATTGTCACCATCATCAGTTTTAGCAAGGTCAAGGATTAAGCAGGCTTGGAGAGTGATCTGACCTTTCATTGCAATTCTTCTTCCACCAAAATTTTTAGCTGTCAAATTCAAAATTGTAGGTTTTACAGGAGATTTGTCACAAAACAGATTTTGATGTGGTATTATCCATGTCTCACTTTACCCAGCCATGAAATAGCCAGACATTAACAAAATAGCTCCTTTGAAAGGCAATGTGACAATAATATTAAAGTGCACATTTTTTCATGTTTTGAAGGTTTTTTTTCTGCAGATTAGGAACTAAAGCCAAAAGATCACATTAAAAAGAGAAATGATATAACAAGCTTAAATTTTGCCAATAGATTTTATAAAAAAGTTTTAAATAGAATACGAATAGCTGAAAATTTCATATAAAACATTTTTCTATGGTTTATCATTTTAACTTTTATGAAAATGCCCCTAAACAAAATATTTTCAAACAAAAACTTGTCTGGTTTTGGTTATTTGGGAGGGAGGAGGTTGAGGGAGAATTAAGATTTTACAATATGGGTCTAGAAGTGCTCTTCTGCACTTGGTTATGTATATTTAAGACATATCTCCCTCCTGGCATGATTTGCAACACAATAATGGAGCAATGTTGAGAAACCCATGCTATTGCTCTCAACTTAAATTCCCAGAATTGTCAATCCGGCAGCTGTCACAGTAAAACATTTACATAATTTTTAAATTACAGGCAATTATACAAAAGTCTTTTCCATCAAAGGATTGGTTTCCTTCCCCACCCTCCCCCTGAAGTCAATAGCAAACTGCCCTTTCTAGGCAGTGGGAAAAAAGTGCCTTGGTTATAATTCGAGAAGAGCACTCTATGCTTGAAATCATATTTTTGCTTTTACCTAGTACATGATATTTAAGAAAGTATGTTAGTAATGATGTTAGTAATGGGGATGCTATAAATAGTAGCTATGAAGCCTTTGATGGTAAGCACAGAGCATACATTATGACTATTTATGGAATGCTAAGAAATAAACAGGCAAGGGTGGCTTTTAGGTTTTGTAAAACTCGAGACTCCCATGACTTGAGATGACAAGAATTTTTTCAAGTTAATTATTAATCCTTCTTTTCTTTTTTTTGTTTTTTTTTTTAAATGAGAAAAAAAATCAGCATTTTTCTAAATGATTGAAAATTGTAATTGTCAGTCAAGGAAACAGTTCCTCTCTAGTCTCTTTTTTTCTTGCCTTCATCCCTTCAGCTACATGAGAATTACATTTTTTACAGCTGTTGGAATGAAACAACACAGGATTGCTCTTATCTGTCCCTGGTGCTGTGAATTTTTTAGCCAAATCACAGACAGATGGATAGATGAATGTGATGCAAGTACAAATGACCTACCAGTGGTTTCATTTCAGATGGCAAGGTAAGTCTGAGTGTGCATGTGTGTATAATGCACAGTGTTTATGTGTAGGCCCACGTACTCACACGTGCTGTGGCTGGTGTTTGGCCAGTAATGTGAGACAAAGAAGTGAGAGAGACAGAACCTGAGTGCTTTTTGTATATTTTTTACAATTATTCACAAAAGCATTTAGCTGTAAAAAGCTAAATCCAAGTGTTTTTTCTTTTGCTAAAGCAGCTGTTCATATGAGAAAAAAAAAAAAAAAAAGAAAAAAAAGGAAAACAGACAAACCCAGCAACTTTTCTTTGATTTTACTGCAGGATACATGCTCAGCTGCTCTTCTTGTGATGCCCACGGTGCTGTGGAGCAGTGGACCTTGCCCCTTTTTTTAGTTAACTGGTGAAAAAGACTGCATCTGCTTATTCTCAGACATTAATACAGCTAAAGGAATAAGACATCAGAGGCCTGCAAATGAGAAGGTCTTTTTAAATTTACAAAGCATTTGCTCCTGAATCCACCTCAGCCAGTTTGGGGAAAGCGCTTTTGGCACCAAGTCACCCTTCAGGGAAAGACTGATAATGATCACTAGAGACATACTACGGGCTCCTGCCTCACTCACTTCAAAGGCCTTCTCTCTTAATCAACATTAAATCATCATTTTGCCTTGCATATAGGGACAGCTGTACACAATCTATTTGTTTTAAAACAGATTAGGAATGGGTTCTCTGCCAGAGTATAAGCTGCATGATAAATGTACTTTAAAGCCATAACTGGGAAAAAAACATTGCTCCCTTCGTTAGTTAGATTCCAGTACTAGCTGAGAGCTCACATTGCCCCAGGACTGGACCCTTCTTTGGTTGTTTGGCTGTCCCCAAGGGCACTCATGCCATATGATAATTCCGAAAAAATCAAGTGTCTGTTGATCTGAGCTGTGTTTTCTGGTGAATTTTTTATGAAAAGCAATAGTCACAGGAAGTAGTATAAAATTGTCTAGGTCTGTTTTCTTCTTTTCTTTTAATCTCGGAGTTAAAAACCCTATTTCATCCACTGACAGTCTCACAAGGTGACAACAAAGGCCTTTTATTACCCAATTAAAAGTTGATGGCAAGATAGTTGTTAAATAATTAAGTAAAGACCCTAAATTACAGGGGGGGGGGGAAAAATCCCTTCTCTTGATCCATGCTGGAGATATTTTTGTATGATTGCTACGCATCTCTCTATAAGCTATTTTTCTTGCACAATACAAATGCACTGGAATGTGCACAATTTAAAAGAAAAATCTAGCAACTAGCCATATTTTCAGAAGAGGACATTGTATATAGAAAAGCAGAAATTAAAAAAAAATTTGGGAGTCAAATGAGTACATAAAAGAATATAATTTTGTGAACAACATCGTGATGAAATGAGCTACTCAGTTTTGAATGTGCAGAGACAATATTGAAAATATTGAAAATGAGCCCAAATTTCCACTTAAAAAATAAAAAATATTCAAAATTAAAATATAAAGATATTACAAAGAATATGTCTCACAATGAGAAAATAAAAAGTTTCAATCTGTATTATTTTTTTTAAAACCTGACAAAAAGTTTGGCTGGCAAAATGATTGTATGACACTAGCTCTTTCACTGGGAGAAAACAATGCTTTTAATACTTCACATATTAAAGAAACACAAAATTAATTTCAGAAAATTTAAGCAAAAGTGAGGCAAACCCAAATTAAAAATGAGGCCCAGCTCCTAAGTAGAAAAATCTATCAAATGAACTGGTACCTTCTGCACGTGTTTCTTTTCTTGCAGTCCTTAAGCCAAAACCAGCCAAGCTTTTGGGGAGCCTGTATCCTAATTAAATCATTAGCTGCTTTAACTGCAATTGCACTCCACTCAGAAGAATCTAGTTGAAATGCAGTGCCTTCCAAAATAATAGTGATGTAGCTAGACAGGATGACCTAACATCTCATCTTGAGCTCTAGCTTTTCTTACATGTCCTTGGTTCAAGTACAGGTGGCACTGCACAGCATTTCCAAGTGTTAATGAGCATGAATCACAGGCCTGTGCATGTGAATTTCTGTGCCAGTGGACTTCACCAAGTTACACAAAGACAACACATGCAAGGGATTGGAACTGTTCTGTCTGCTCAGAATGACAATAATTCCAATAATAGATATTTGTTTGGACACTTTTCCCATGCCAAGAAAATAAATAAAGAAAAACAAAAGTTCAGATTTTTTTACATTTTTTGATAAATCACAATTTTGCCTTAAGCATTGTTCTCTTTTTAAATAGACACAGAATGAATGTATTTTCTTCATACTCTTATGACCAAACTCAGAATATTCTGCTCTAAAAGAAGTCAGATTGTTATTTCTGTCTTTATATATATATATATATATATATATATAAATGTTCTGTTTTATGAAAAAGATAATAGAAGATCAGAAAGTTTGCCAGAAAACTGGAACCAGTGTAGCAAGGAAGATGTTACTACTGATTTCAGTTTTCACACTGTGTTTATCATATGGTGAATAAGGAGTAAATGAGAAATACACCCTAGCTTCTTTTTGTAGGTGCTGTCATATAGAATATTAGATTTCCAAGAAGCTACAGCCTGGAATGGGAACAAAGGGAGAAGGAAAGATGACTAGATTAAATTTTATCTAGCAAGCAACAAAGGGAATAATCTAAGAAAAGGGAGATCAGGATATAAATTCAGTAAAAACTGGACAAATTTTTGACCAAAAAAAAAAAGATTAAAAATTAAGAGGGGAAAATCCTAGTACCATGGAGCAGAAGAAAACACACTATGTTTGGAAAAACTGCTTCTTATCTAGAAATGAGCTTCACTCAGTAGAGCAAGTAGAGCAGAGCAAGAGTATTATACTGAATAAAGAGAGGCCCATTTCTGTCCTGCCAGAAAACCTATTTTTCAGTGGATGAGAATGCACCAGATCATCAAGCTAGTGAGCAGGATGCAAGAAAGGAAAAGCCATACAAAATGAATCTTATGCTCTTGAAAAACAACAGAATGCAAATCAAGGCAACATAAATTATAGAGAGGGAGTGAAAGTTACTCCAGGGGTTTTATCCCCCTGCCCCCACAGGATACAAGCTATTTCCTTTGAGTTTGCAATAGTAATTTCAAAATGCTACTCCTGGCACCATCCAAGCCACATGTATTTTCAGCACTTGGCAAGAAGACATTTAGAAGATAGAGGTTGTTCCTTTACTTGGGAAAAGGAATTAAACTTCTTGCACTGTGACAGTAAATAAAGAGTTTCTCCATCGAGGTCACCACTGCACAGACAACAGTAAATTTGGCATTTCCTAATTTTTTGCTCCTTGACTTTACTACCTAAATAACTTTTTCTTTTCATTGAGTAATTGCCCACATGGAGTCCTATTTTATTGTGCTCATGCTCATGGCTAGCTCAGGCACAGGGAGCACGTACAGTCCAAGAATGGACTACATGTGCATAACACATTTCAAAGAAGTACAGCTCCTGAGAAGTAAATAACTCCTCACTAGTGGCAATGCTGACTAAATTAAGAGGGGTTTGTTTGACCATTGCCAATGCAAATTACTAATCTTTCATAATATTCCCTGGACAGACAGGGTTCTGATTTCTCAGCAGTTCACAACTGAGTTAATTCTACAATTAGTAATTTGACAGAACTGAAGAATTACATCCCTTTGTAAAGCACATCAAACTAGCTAAATATTCTAAAATTAACTTCCAACAATTTCCAAGGTGTGTTATATTTCTCAGATAAATATATCCTATGCTATATAAAAAGGCTAAATGGTGATCATAATTAACGGCAATTACAAGAGAAAAAGCAATGGCTTTCATTTATGAAAGAAGTTATAAAACATAGGAATAACCATGGATTCTGGTTAGGAATTATTCTAGGAATGAAAGAAAGACACAGCAATCCCTCCTTTTCTGTGCAATCAGACACTGCAAGCATATACCAGCAGGCTTCCCTGTGAAAGAGCACATATGCAAGAAGGTAGCAACTGGCCCATATTTACCTGTTGATTTACAGAATTCTGTTTTCCAGAATTTTCTTTCATGCTGTGAAAGACTGCAGCCCCTTGCCAGAATACAAAATAAGATTTAATATATCACTGATATTTGCTAAGAAAATGATATCACCCTCTTCAGAGAAGCTATGGCATCCTGAATGCCAAGATCAATCAAGAAACCCGAAGTGTAAATCTGAATTTACTCTTATTATATCTAATGGAACTGTTGAGATTGCTGTGTTCAGTGTTAGGGTCTCAAACTCTGACCCACCTAGATAACTGATCCTTATCCAACAGGAAAATTGCAACTTTGATCTTTAGTTTTATCTAGTATTAAAGGTAAAACTTTATTTGAGAAGGACAAATCACTTCAATTTTGTGTATTTTTAATCACTGAATAATTAATTTCTTTCTTGTGGGAAGAGACACCTGTGTTCGCCATAGTTAGACATAAGAAATATGGATCTCGTAGTTTATATATTTCCGGTCTTGCTTTGTCGGTAGCTATAATTTTGAAAAATAGGTAAACTTAAAAGAATTCAGATTGATAGTTTCACTTTCAAGTAGTGACCAATGGACGTCAACATGCAGTATCACATAGGTTGGAAACTCAAATATATACCTGACAGATACAAATAAGAAAAAGGGAGGAATCTAAATCATCGCTAAACTGTATCTGGTTTGGATCTTGTTGCACTTTTTAAGATCTGATTAAGAGACTCTGAGCAGGCAGGTTTGCTTATAGGAAGCTATTCTGCAAATTATAATGGGGAGGTTGGAGCCTCAAACTGTCATGAAGTTGCTTGAATTCATTGTTGTATCTGGGCACCAACTTAGAGACAATGTCAGGACTTTTGTGCAAGCAAAGTGAATTGGTGTTCCTTTCTTTCAGCTTATGTACCTTCCTAGATGAGAAAGGGTTAAGCATGAGTTAGGGATGCATGTGAAAATATATGGGTGAAGTAGGAGAAAAAAATTCTCTTCTAGCTTGAGCCACTCCATCTGTTCCCTTAATTCAGTGGCAGACCTTGATCGGACCCTGGGATCCGCTAGTCCCACACTTCATACAGCTTCTCTCTGTAAATTAAGTTGTTGGCCTGTGTTACTGAGGGTTTAGGAAGGTGAGTGATGACCTTGGTTTGAGTATGTTTGTATAGAAACATGTCACTGTAGGGTGATGTCTTTCCTCCAGGGACATAGGGCCCAATACTAACCATTTGTTAAGAAAATACCAAAGCTAAACATATCCAGTGTATGAAAGGATCCAACACCCTTGCCAAGTGTAACTTACACTCATCTTTGAAACATCAATGTACACAGTATTTTAAGGTTATTTTTAGCACTTGTCTTTTAAACTGCTTCCCATCTGATGTTAACATCTTGCAACTTTCAAACTAATATGAGTTATTTTTATTATTAAAATGGGAAATGTCTTTAATATAGCGTATTATGACAATATGTTTAATATATATTTTTAAAAGGAGATATAAAATAGTATTTATTCTCAAGAATCAGAATGTATAATTCCAGAGAAGTACCACAATGCTTTCAAGTTCTGTGTTTCTTTATATAGCTAAGATTAAAAGTAAAACTTTAATGACAATATAGATCTCCTTTATTCCCGCTTCCCTGCAGTATTTTCCCAGCAGTGATCTACATTCCTAAGTCTGATGCATGCCTGTTGTTGTTGTTTGGAGAATCAGTTGTTGTTACTCAATTGTCTGAGAAAGTTCTGTTAAATCACGTGAGTTGTTTTATAACATTTATTTTTAAATAATAAGGTAAGGAGTTCAGTCAGATCAGTAATTTTCTTTAGCTTGTGAAGCTCACCGGAAAACATGATGAGAGAAATTCAGATTAGAACCACAGTTTTCAAGCCAGATAGTCTTAAATCCAAATTCCTAAATGTGGTTTTAGACTTGAACATTAGGCTGAAAATGTTGGCCTTGTTTAATGTTTCTATTGAGGATTGATTAATGTATACTCAGGATGTTTTCCCATACAGCCAGCCTATAAACATTACCTTTCTAAAGTTCAGCCCATACTTGCTTGGTATATCTTTAAATAATCTATCTTCCTTCTCTACACTTTTTAAATATTTCAGATATTTCAGTTTGTGAAACTGTTGCAAATCTGACAATCTGGTGCTAAAGCTTCTCCCGGGTATGAGGGGTAGCTGGAGCAGGGGACAGCCTTTGTTTAAACAGAAAAAGATGAAATTTTAGAGTCAGTGGAAGCTTTGCTGCTGGCTTCCACATGGCCTGGATTTTACCCAGGTATCCACCTTTGGTCTCAAGTGATGTAAATCAAGCATGACTGCACCAAAGACTGTGAGGATGCAAAATGCAAGACTTGTATGTGAAAGGAAATCAGGCCAAATCAGTCAGAAGAACTATGAAAAGCTGGTCAAAGGAAAGTATCTGTATTAGAGGAGGGTGAACTTTAACATTTTCTCCCCTGAAAAATTTTCTCCAAAAGTATGTTTCAGGAAAAAGAGTCTACTACCATGTAAAAACATTCCTAATGGGTATATAATCAAAAGTAAATTATAAGAATGCAGTATATGTGGGGTTTTAACTCTTCCACAATAGCAAAAGAAATTACCTGAAACTGATTATGAACTATTTCTAAAATTTCTACCTTTCCTCCACAGGTAAACAATCTTTTGATCATATCTGAACTTCTATAAATTCCCAAGTCTTGCTCCCTCCAATGTAAACAGAAAACCAACAACATATTTCAGTTGTTCTTCTATTGCAACTGCTCCCTTCTATTTAAAGAACTGTATTAGATAGGAATGACAATATAAAGAATGCACTCAAGCTCTTTAGCCGAAAATAATCTTTATTTACAATAGGTTTTGGATAATTTTTTTGGAAGCTGTCATGCCATTACTTTTCACATAAATCAAAGCAGAAAAGAAATGTGTTTGAGAAGAAGTGGGAACTAAAGGTCATATCATTCAAGAAAAGGCATGTGCTGTATTTGGGCCAGCCCTGAAGAACAGAAAGATTGAACTGAACAGATAACTGGAGAAATGTTCTGAATGTTTTCTGGGTGAGAAATAAATTGATAAATTAATAAACTTTTAAATAAGTAAAAGAAAAAAGTTGAGTGGATTTTTTTTTTATACTGAGCACAAGGAAGAAAATAACAAACCCTTTTAAGAGCAGCCAGGATATTATTCCAAGAATAACTTCAAGAGATGCAAAAGCATGATTGGAGGGCATTAAGCAAAATGCTCTGCAGGAGCTGGGTGAAAACCACTTGTACCTCTCTCTTTCCAGAACTCATCTCTATTTTATGACAACTCTCAGGCTTCAATAGAGAGAACCAAAACCTTTAAAACCCTCTTAACAGCAAAGAGGTCTCTGAATTTAAATTTTCCTGTCAGAAAGGGAAGGGGACATCAGGGGGTCCTATGAAATCCATAGTGCTGTCAGCCAAATTCCAGAGGTGTGTGCTGGAGCTGGCTACCAGCTTGATCTTAGTTTTAATTAATTTAAATTAATTTAATTAGCATGGTGGGCTGAGAGTTGCTGCAGAGGAGAAGGTGAGCTCTGTTCTAAGGAAGGTTTGCTTCCAAGCAGAGAAGCTGGGTGGGTGAGACTGTCAGCTCTGAAACTGCCTTAGCTTGTGGCATCGAAACATACAGACTGGGGATCTTGCTCTTCTGGCTGGTCAGAGCTTAGATTTCAGTATCCTTCTCCATCCTATCTCCTGTGATCCTGAGCTCTCTAAATGAGCTATTTCACTTAGTTGTTTTTTTTTTGTCAGCAACAAGACATATACAGAAGTCTCCCACAAATTAGAAAGCCCGTCACCTTTTGGGCTGGCAGAAGATGCTATAACCTGGGTAAAAACTGAAAATATCAAATGTTGGAAAATGTGCTGGATCTGCAAACACTTTCCCTATGACAAAACCTTGTATTTACAAAGGACTCTTCAAGAACCCACTCACCATCCCTGCCTGTGGAAGGAAGGTATTTCCTCACCTGAGATCACTCCAGTTGTCCCAGAGATGGAACATCTTTGCATGGTGGTTGGAGAGCAACTGTTCGTTCTGCTTCGCTGTTTCTTTCTGTTTCCTGCCATTGCTTTTTCCTACAGGTCTGAGGAAGAATGACTTCCTAATGGGACAGTGATTCAACATAAAACAATGAAGAACTACTTAAATTTATTTCCCCCTACCCCAATTTCTCCTAGAGCTCTGGTAGAGGACAAAGTGAATGCAGCAAATGAGATAGTAGACTCAACATTTTGAAGCATTTTGAAAAGAGGTGCTAATATGAAAGGACAGCACTGCCTTGCTCCTCTTTTTTCTTTCTTTGAGTTGTGTGAATTTGGCATAATTATAAGGTATTTTTGTCAATATGTTAGCTGATCTCATTTTAACAACAAGAAGCTTCCTTTCCTTAGTTACTTTGTGCTCCCAGACAGAGGAGAGGATCATGGGCTGAACAAAGGCTGTTTATAGGTGACACTTTAAGTGAATTTACAAGTCTGTTTGAAGACTTCAATGAGTTCTTGTCTACAAGAACTCCTTGTGTGGCTTGTCATCCACTTGTCAGGTATGTGTATTTTTAATCTGATTGATGCAAATCTGAAAAAAATACTGGTTTCATGGGGTATTGCTACTCTCTGTCTCAATAATCTATCAATAAAGCAACATTTCCAGCATTCAATTTATTATTATATTCATCATTTCTATGGTAACTTTGATGAATAATTTTTTTGCTTTGGTTAGTACCAGAATCCCTAGATGCTGTGTATTTCCATAACCCCAAGACCAGAGCAATCAGGAGGACTAAACAAAAAAAGAAGTGGCAAGAAGGATATATAAAAGATCTTCTTGCATTGTATTTATTAATGCTAAATGTAGAGGATTATAAGAAAAATGAGTTACACCCTGAATACTTCATACTTTTTTAAAATATTTGGAAAAAAAATTATAGATCTTTGTTTGCTGCATCCTTTTACCTATTTTTGTTATTTAAGTAAAGCCTGACTTAGTAAATTATGTAATCTTCAGATCCTCTCTAGAATTAACTGTTCTGGTAAAGAATAAAAAATCCATGACTGTACCACTTGAAGACAGGAAAATAATGGTTTCAAATTTTAAACCAGATTTTCTTCAAATGTATTTTTGTCATATTTTTAATGGAAAGTCTGCAGATGTCAGAGTGTTTGTGTGCAGATCTATGAATATATTTCTATTTTACCAACAGCTTAATTTTGCTTCTCAGTATTCCAAAGCTGGAGGCAAAAATATAACTGAAAAAGATGTATTTCTATGTGAAGTAAATGGCATTGTAAACAGAAAATAGGCTGAGCTTACAAAATGCAGATTTGGACTCAATTTTTTCAGAAGTTGATAATTTATTTTCCTTTATCCCATTTAGAGATTAAATTAATGTGTGAAATTTTGAAACAATTGACACCTGAGCTGGTCACAACATTTTCCCTGGCTGGGGTGTTTGGATTTGTGTTCTGATGAACTTGTTCTGTAAGAATTTATAAGAATGTTTCCTGGCAGGCTATCTGAATTTTTCCACAGTGCATTTATTTTTTTGAAGATAATTTGTTGTGTCTGTCAGGACTCCTTTAAGAAAACCCTCCAGCAGCAGAGTACCTAAAGAGCAGTTACTTTTCTGCTCTTTTCCTTTATAATTTAATTCAAGTTGAATTTTAGTTTTATTCCCCTTTCCCTCCCCAGTATGGCAATCCCCTGGAGAAGTGCTGGTATCCAGGGATGTAAATGCAGTAACAAACCCCAAGATCCCACCACTGCAAAGCAAAGGGAGACACAGCAGAGGGGAATAAGTGAGAGCTGAGGAACAAAGTGGTTTGGAGGGACAGAAATTGAATCAGCCCCTTCTAAATTTCTTTTTATGAGTTGTGGAACTGCATATACAGATTCCCCCTCTCCTCTTTGAAACAACAAGTAAAAAAAGTAGGCTAAATCCAGAGCACTAGTGACCATCACCAAACAGAAAGCAGGGCTGGTCCTGCCCCTGCAGCCCTGGCACTTTGGGGTATCAGCTCCAGTGCTCAGCTGAACCACTGTGAAAACGGCAAGAACTTCACTGCAGCAGGGTTTGTTGTCTGTACAGAAACAAATCTTGAAAACTACAGACAAGAGCAACATTGAAGAGATGCCAGGATTGAAAAATCTGCGCCTTGAAAATGCAAACACCAAATTCATACACCAATATTTTTCTGCAGTCTGAACCCTGCAATCCTAATTCTGTTATAATGTGCATGAGCATGAAGATGTGATTGTTAGTTTTGCTAACTCACAAATTTTGAAAATTAGTGGTGTGAAATTTTTAGCATAGTAGTGAGGTCCACATAAACAAATAAGTAACTTTCCAGCACAGAAACACTTGAGCTGGATTTGAAGCAATAATATCTTCATTGAAGATACTTTTTGAAATGTAACTTCAGAACTAATTTGAAGAATAATTTTCTTCTTAATTCCACTGTAAGGATCACCAAGATTTTAGAACTTAAGAAAAAAAGTATGTGATACAGTCATAAACTAAGCCAATACTAGTTTAAATCTGTTAATTCTTTTCAAACTGAGAAAAAAAAAAAAAATTCTGCCATCTGAGTTTTATACTGATGACAGAGTGAAAAATTTATTAAGAGCAACTGAAATTATCACAAACTTTTCAATAATGCTGAAATTATAATAAAAAATATTTCTTTTACTGCATGATATGTTAAATAATAATCTTGGGAGAAAATATGAAGCTAAACTAGAGAAATTAGCATAAAATAGGGACAAAACATTTATTTCCTACTAATCCCACAGAAAATTGTACTGAAATTGTAGGGGGCTTAACGACCAGCATGAAATTTTGTTTGCTTCCTTTCAATTTAACACTTTCTTGGTTGAAATTAATATCTCTTGAATAGCATAAAAACGGTGAGGAGTTTATTTGAGGGGTTTCTATTGCCACCTAGTGGCTCCCACGCTCTCCCCCTGCCCTGAGCACCAGCTCGGGCTGCAAAAAAACTTCTGAGCTGTCAGGAGAAAATGCTTTTGTTAGCTGACAGGAGAGAGAGGTGCCATGCTATAAACTTTTTTAGACATAACAAAAAGAAAAGCATGAATTTAATTTTACTCATTATATGGCCAAAAAAAAAAAAAAAAAAAATTGGATTAATTAGGATATCCCCCAGCTGACATAAATTAAGAATTGATCAGTAACTTAGTAATGAACACTACTTTGAAAAAGAGAAGTTTATACGAATGTGCTTTTTGTTGTTGCTGTTGTTTGAAGAAGATGATATAGATTTGTTTTGATTCTGTCATGCCTGAATTTTACTGTCCTGAAGTCTCGCTGATTTTTGTTGAATTAATAATTTTTTATCTCTGGAGCAAAACCTACTTATACTCTTCTATAAATAAATAGAACTTCATGTTGGTCATGACAGAGTATATTGAGATAAACTGCAAGAAATATAAAGTCTTCAGTTTTCCTTACTTTTTGTTGATAATGGCAAATATAAAAAATTTTATGGGCTTTCACCCTTGCACACTGACATCTGAGCGTTAAAATAGAAATAAGTAAGAGTCTTAATTCCTCATACTTATGCCACTATGAAGTTTGTGGTTTCCCTGAAGCCAGTGGAGCTACTCATGTCTATGGAGGTAAGACTTGCTGTAAATTAAATTAGATTGAAACCCACAAACCTGAATGAAGTCCAGAAGCTTTTCATTGTACCTGGTCTCATGTGGATAGTACAGCACTGTAATGTAGGTTATAATACATAACACCTGTATGTAAGAGCTCCTTGTATCAGAGTTTCACTTCTCTATGAAGCAGTTTTCCAAAATATACTTCCTCTTGTATTAAAAACTTTCCTACATAAAAATGTGTAATTTTTTTTTATATCAGTATAGACTAAAAAATGTGATTTTATTTCTCAAAAGTTCTATTTTAATGACAAGTAAAAATTGTAGGGATTAATTTTTGCCTTCACTGCTTCAACAGAAATAGTGTGTTCTGAGTGATAACCACTCCTCCTTTTAAAATAAACCACACACTTTTGTCTTGGCAGACACTAAGCTCTAGAAGACTTATCTGCTTGTAAAGTTTTCCTTTGCATACGTGGTCACTCAGTTTAAACACATTTTAAAAGTATGGAGCAAACTACAGAATGGAAAAACGTGTGAAGGCTTTGATATATATTCTATTTTTACTCTGTGAATATGCAGCTAACCCTTTTCTAGTGAATTATTCATTCCCCTGGACTTGCTATGTCTTTCAGTCTCGAGAATTGCCCATCTGAAGCTTTGATTTCCTACAAATGGAGGCTTTTCTGAAGATTTTTAATGCACAAATTGGCAGGGAACAGGCCTGCTAGGAGCCTGATGTAGAACTTGGAGACACACATTAATTTTCACACTCAGGCACAGCCTTCCTCTGTAACCTTGACCAGCTCACTTAGGCTCAGATTTTCAACACTTGTAAAGCACTTTAAGAGGTACTTTTAAAACTCTTCTGCCTTTTGCCCACCTATAAAATATCTCCTTCTCCACGGTGGCACTTGCATTCCCTGCCTTGGGCTTGTTGGTGGAAGGTGTTTAGGAAGAGCAAAGCACTTACCTGGCTTTTGTCTCTCAAATCCCTGTGAAGTACTGAAACTTCTTGGAGGTTCACACAAGAAGATCTACCTCAGTGAAGCTGAGGAGGCCCCGTACTGGGTTCAGACTTTGAGTCACTGCCACGTTTCCAGCAGTAAAACAGAGCAGGAAAGTAATGTGAGTGGTCATTCTTCAGACTGAGGGTGGCTGATTCACACTGAAACTTCAAATTGCAGAATGAGCAATGATTCTACCCTAAAACATGAACACAGCTGATGGAAGAGACAGTGCACTTCAGTGAGTATTCCAGGGCTATTGGCCATGCTTGACTGGCAGCAGGAGGAGAGGAGCTGAGCTGATGTCCCTAGGAACAGTGGCATCTCCAGTAATTCCTGAGGGAAACCAGAGCCAGCAAGAGCCATCAGTGGGTTGCAATTCCAGCTTTCTCACTTAAATTCAATAGATCTATCTACCTAGATATCTAAACCAACATTTGAATCAGGAAAAGGTTGTCAAAATTCCTGTCAAAATTTTCAGGGTTCTCATGCATTATTTCTTCAAGTGTTTCTTCAACTTGTTTCTTCAAGTACTAAATCCAATATGATTTAGTACGAAAATAAATTTAATGTCAGATTTTTGCATATTACTTCCTTTTATTTTTATTCATTGTAGAGGTATTTTTCCTCCTGAATGTCCTGCTTATGCTAATGCAATAGCCATCTTTGAAGCACACTTTAAGTGGTTTGTTTGTATCATATTACAATTATTTTTCTGAGTAAATTTAAACCATGGGGGTTTTTTGGTTGGTTGGTTGGTTGGTTGGTTGGTTGGTTGGTTGGTTGGTTGGTTGGTTGGTTGACTGTTTTTTGGGGGGCATTTCTGTTTTTTCCTTTTTAATGAGAAACATACCTTCCAAATGCTAGAGTATTTTTTCTCAATTAACACAAGAAAAAGCCATTTTCAAGTCTTTAAACTCATCTGTTGTGCATCAATGTGGTGAAAAGTAAGAATACCTTAGTTTTGGGGGTGGTGGTAGCCAACTTAAAAATTTCCCTGGTTAAAGAGAGGAATCAATAGAAATGTGAAGTTATTGTTACAGCTCAGTCATGTGTTATTTTTCCCAAGTGCTCTGTGCTGCCAAATTAAACTGTGCTTAATAGGGCCAGGCACTTGTGCCAGGTAACTGGTATCCTGCTCCCACAGAGCAGTCACACTCCAGACAAATGTAAACTTTCCATGTGAGAGCATTGGAATGGCTCTGTTTAAGCTACAGAAGCCTAAGAAAAATTTCTGTGAGGACATAACCTAGAGAAGCTCAGTGATGGGGTGAGGAGGTCACAGGGAAACTCTGGTCACTTGCATGCCTGAGATTGTAAATATCTTCCTGAAACATTATGATGTTTTGTGCATCTGCAGCCAGTGAGCAAAAAAAGAGAATGAGGCATGTGGGAAAAGATTGGGAAGTCTGAGATACTGAGAAGTAAGTGCTTGTAGTTGCTCTCCAACAGGCTCAGTGATTGATGATGGTTTTTTTGAGTCTCTGGGTTGCAATGGGTATGGATGCTCAGCACCACAGCCCTCTGGGGTAAGCCCAGGAAAGTTCAGCACTTGTGCCCCTCTGCACAGAAACATGACTGGGTCCTCTGCAGGTCCTCAGCAGACACCCCTGCTACTGCTACCATACAGTGCTGTGTGCTGCAAATGTTTTCTTAATGACTTAGGATATTCTAGAAAATGGAAAAGGCTATTTTACTCAACAAAAATAGGCATGATGATGGAATTTTGCTTCTCTTCTATCATTTTAGAAGTTAAAATTAATGCTACAGCAGCTCCTAAGATGCCTGTGCTACCAAATGGCAGTGTGTAGTTTATCTCCTAGGTAGCTCTGGGGAGCACAGCCTTTCTGCAGTTCATTTGGGTTCTGCCTGGGGTAGCCCCTGCTCAAATGGTATAAAAAGAGGAAGGGGAAGATCTGCTACTTCCCCTTTGTGAGATCTGCTCATTGTCCACATTATGACCCAGGGAATGGGCAAATAATTATCAGACTTCAGACCTCCACCATCACATCTTCTCTCAGCACTGATGTAGAAGGACAGGAAGTCTCCCATCCAGCCAAGTGCATAATCTGACTGAACAGGCAGGTGACTAACCCCTTTCCTCCTCAGTGAGGCAAAGCACATGTTTAAATCCTATTAAAGCCTGTTGGACTTAAACACTTACTTAAAGTTTGGTGGAGTTGAAAGGCAGAGGAGGAGCTGAAAGGCAAAAGTGGAAAATGAAATTGAAGTAATGCAATTCTGCCTGCTGGTTTAACAAAAGACTGACTGTATGCTGGCTGTGGGTGGATTCTAGCTGCAGCATTTTACTTACACAAGTGTCCTGATACAGACAGTTAATATCTATAAGAGGATTGACATGCTTTGCAAATAGGTTAGGATTTAGTCAGGTTTCAGTCAGTCCTAATTGCCTTCATTATCCAGATGATTTGCTGAAGTTACACACTAGGCACAAGAATGTGTTTTTGCTTCTACAAGTTTTGGGCCCTGTACAAGTGTTTGACTGAGAGAGAGAAATGTCAGTCTATTCTGAAGATATTTTGCATTTGGAATATATATTTTTTGGAAGCTCATCTCCAGGTAAATAAACTTTGCTGAAAAACCTCTTGAGCATTAAGTTTTAGAAGGAAAGTCAAGTGAAATTCCACTCTCAGTGAAGAGATGTGTTATGGATTTTTTTAATTATATTTTCTTAGGTGAAAAAAAATACCTCTCACCAAAAACACCCCCAAACCAATACAACCACTGATTTTTCACTAGTTGGTGGTTCTGAAACCCACTCTGGGGACAGCAAGTCAAGCTGCTGAGGTCGGGAAAAAAAAATCACCATTGCTATCAGCTCCCCTGGGTTCTGTATGCTTTGCTCTCAGATGACACACAGTTCATTTCCTGACCTCTGGAGAGATGACGGGGGGAAATAAAGGAAGAAAGAAAGAAAGCAACTCTTAATACTAAGGAACGAACATGGAGTTCAACTTGAAATATAGGGAAGAGAGTCTTTCAAAAATTGTAGCTGTATTTAGCATCAGAGTTCATGAGATCCACATGTCCCATCTTCTTTTTCTACAAATCCCAGAGGGGAAAAAAACCCATTTATTCTGATAGCCTGGAAGGAAAAAAAAATGTCTGTTCATCAATTTCCCCCTTTTTTAAGAGATAACCACTGACTCTACCCGTATGTTATCTTTATCCTGAGGCAGCAAATTTATCATAATTTATTCTGGTATATTCTAAATTTACCATGTTGATTACCACTGTATAAACAATGTCTGGCATTTGCCTCAGCCAAAGAATTGAGGCTGGCGCTGATTTGGAGTAGAGATCTGTGGAAGAGCTTCAATTTACTGAAGTGGCTGTAATATCAGTACAAACACCAGAGATAGATAGCTAAGGATATGGTGGTTTTAAAAGGAAAAAAAGTAAGGATTCTTCTCCTGTGTGATGCTAATGAGCCACTTACTGAAATGTATCTGTTTGGAGAGGGAAGTCCAAATGACACAAGGTTAAAAAACATTAGAAAGTGGTCTGCAGGAACAGCTGACTGCACTCCATCATGGAAAAGCTGCTCTTAATTCTTCTTAGGTATCATCAGTGGGTAAAGGTTAAGAAAATCTTTATGTAATTACTGCATACAAATACGAGTAACATAAAAGGATTCTCATAAGGTTGGACTGAAACCAATCCTAATCTCTGGGGAATAAAAAAAGAATTTAAAGGACCAAAAAAAAAAAAAAACAGGGATAGACTGCCTTAACTAGAGATAAGTTTCTATTTACAGTTACAAAAAAAAAAAATATTTGATCAATTGGCCAAACTGCATATTTACTGAAAGAATATCTGAGATCCCCCCTCATGCAAGCAAGATTAAGCAAATTTTGTCTGTTTCCTCATAGAATGACCATGTATTTCCTTCAAAACTCTTCAATAATTATTCTAATTCCCTTAGTAAATTCTGATATTAAAATCAATTTATGAACCAAACATTTAAGTAACTTGATGAGCTCTTTCATGAAATAGCAAATTCAGGATTTCATTTCTATTTGCATCCTTGAAATTCTGTTTTTCTGTTGTCCTGTGCATCATACTTCTTCCAGAGCACCACTTTGGCATTAAGATATTGGGTGAACTGCACCTGGCTTTAATGAGGCTGAAAAAGCCTTATTGACCTCCTTGGTCAACTCTTTCTTATGGTCTTTTTTATTTCATGTGAGAAAAGTTTGGTTAAATTACGTGTCTTCTATTGTTACAAAAAAAACCCCAAAAAAACCCCAAAAACAACAACAACAACAACAACAACAAATTTAAAAAAAACCAAACAAAAACAAAAACAAAAAACCCCCCAAAAAAACCCCCAAAAACCACCCAAAAACGCCCCCCCAAAAACCCCAAAACACATCAACAACAAAGAAAACCACAACCAAAAAATACCTCCTCCAAAACCAAACAACAAAACTAACCAAAAACCCACATGAACTGTCATTTTGAAGTTCTATCTTGTTTGTTGGCTGATTAAAATGAAAAATATGCTGCTGTTGTGTGTGGAGTGTGCACTGTCATGATCTGTGTAAACATGAGAGCTTTTAGGCAAGAAGTGTGTGCTTGAGCTTAGCAAATGCTTCTTTGGAAGTATCTTAGAAGGTCTGTCTCTAATATTCTGTGGTTTTGTTTGGAATTTTTTATCTTTGCTTAATACTGTTAAGGAAATTCAGATTCAAACTATGTTTCTGATTTTCTGAGTTAGAAAGATAATTTCAAATTGTTTTCCTCCAACTTGGCACTTTCTGCTTTTTCTGCTGTACTCTGCTCTTCTTCCCTTACAGAGTTTGCTTAAATTTAGTATCAAAATAGGATTCATTGCTAAAGAACAACAAAGAGAATAGCTGAGGTCATTTACAGCAACATTAATAAATGTACTTTCCTCTGTTTTCAAAGGCAGTGCATCTCAAGGGGAATGCAGATGGTGAATGTAACTTCTACACAAGGGATGTGGTGTCAGAAAATTCTGTTCCCCCTTTAGACCACAATTTCCCTGAGCTCACGTAGAAGTTCAATTACTTCCTAAATTCGTGACATTGGTTGCTTTGTAGATGAAACTGTATGGAACAAAATCATGCAGGACTAAATATTAGACTAAATATTATGCATTTTTCATGTTGCAGCACTCTGTTTTGTCATCTCAGCCTCCTTTTAGCATCTTTGATTTACACTACACACACAGAAGCAACACGGTGCATCTTCTGAATAAGAACAACAGAAAAATACAGAAATAAAATAAAACTCATCACCATTTTGAAGTCCCTTTTGTGCCAGCTACCATATGAGTAACAAACTCAAAGGCTTGTCACAAATAAGTGCACCAGCATGTGCTGACCTTTGAGCATGTCACCAGACCTGTAACATAACTTGTAGGTATGCACTCTGTTTCAACATTCTGCTTTGTTGGGATGTATGAAGTACTTTCCACACTGAATCCAAAGAAAATTGCTATTTTTGATCTTTGCTCTTTATAAGATTGCATACTGATATGGAGCATTCTGCATGACACAGCAGTAGTCAATCCGATTTTTGGGGATTTTTTCAGTACCTGTCACAGCAAATAAGATTATTATAAGAGCAGCTGAAATTGTACATATTTTTTTTTTATTTGTTTTTTCTCTGCATTATTTAATGCTGTGCTAAAATTGTTGCAGACCAATTCAGCCTCCAAAGGTAGGAAAGGAAACAAGAATTTTAGGACTCCACAGCCCTGGGTGGCTCCTTGGCTCCCTCTAGCACAGATTTAAACATCTTCATTTGCAGCAGGACAGACCCATTTGAGAAAGCCAAAGGTAGCTGTGGGATATGCTTGTTAATCTGTCTGTGTAACTTTTTAGGGCAATTTTACAAACTCTGTGCACTAGCAATATGACTGTGATTTTTAATCAGTGTGTTTGAAGCATGGATAAAAATGAGGGTGCATCTCTGCAAAGATAGTTGCTGTATCCAGTAAAATAAAAATTAAATTACTTTTGCTTTAAAGTGACGACACCCAGCACCCTGCAAGTTTTGTAATATTTGATATTCCACCATAGACTGTGATTCCTTTGCCCCTTACTCCTGAATTTTCAACTTGGTTTTCTGCAAAATCAACAGGTGCTGTGAAGACTCCTCTCAGTTCTTTTTCTGTGTTCTGTTCTGAATGGTTCCTCCAGATTTACAATCCTAAGTACATGTTTATAGGAATTGATTTTAATGGAGTAGTTTGACATGTTAAGTTTCTCTTGATGTCATCACAATCTCCTGGAATTTGAAGACAGAAACATTTGTTCCTGCTTGATACTTTTTGAATAATACTCTTCCTAAATACTAATAACCAAGGGAAAATAGAATACTACTTTCTAAATGGCTTGGAGGACTTTTTGGCTGGAAGACAGAAATGGTTTCTTCACTAATGTATTCTTAAGAATGCAGTATTGTGAAATGCAATATTTTGTTGATAGTACAGAACAAACACACTTTACCAGGAAAAGAAAGCTATGCTAGTCCATTCTGTGGTACAGGACTGTCTTCTGTGGTTTTAGAAGCTAAGCCATGTTATTCATAGATCAGTTTGGAAAGCAGTTTGAGATAATTCAGAACACTATGGTTTTAAAAAACTGGTAAAGTAATTTCATATATTTACATTTCATTCATGTACTGCCACGTGTCTAGTAATGCTGTTAAGAAAAACTCAAGTTCTTTTACAAAATATAATATGGCATAAAGAAAATATAACATAGCTTAGAAATTATTATTAAAAAGTGCTAGCTCTCCACAAAAGAGTGTGGTTTATCTCATCTCAGTCTCTTCACAAACTGCAAGCCAGAACACAGGCTAACAAAAAGAGAAGTAGAGTATCAAATTTAAGCCATAAAATAGTCCCACTGCTTTGGATGAGACTACATGATAAATTGTTAAGGGTCACAGAGACCAGGGAGGAACCTTTGCCTCAGGTGCTCATGGAGCTGGGTGAGATGCCAGTGGTGATCACTGCTGCAGGGCAGAGCATGTTGGCAGCACTGCTCATGCCCCTCCATGTGCAGAGCTCTGGGACTCTGGGGGCTCCCCTGGCCCAGCTTTTAATGCAGACCCACCTCTGAGGGTGCACTGCCCAACCTCTCCTCTGTCTGACAGCAGCTCCTGCAGAGTGACTGTGGGCTTGTTTGGGTATTGTGCTGGGATTTGTTTTCTAGGGCAGATGGGAAGAGCTAGAAGCTGAATAGAGAAGCTCTTTGGGAATAACTGAAGCCATAGTTCAATGACAAACCTTGAGGAATGTCTGCCAGCATACAGGTTGAATGAAATACACTGCAGAAAATGGTATTACACGAAGAACTCCTTAACACAATTTTTAGCTTAGGAGCGAAATGGATGTTCAAAGAATGGCTTGTTTTCTTCAAACAGTCTACAAGCCAACATTCTCTGATGCACTGTAGTGAAAATGGTGGAGGTGCTAATGCCAGCATTTTGGGGAAGAAATTGTTACCAGAGTGAAGGAACATTGTTTGCAACCAGAATTATGAGATCAAGAGCTGAGGGAAATGTCACAGCTGTCTCCTAGGAGTCTGCTTTACAACATTCCAAAAAGGCATGGTGTTGATTTGGGCAACCGAGCACTAATCTTGGTACTTCTACTATGAATGGAACAGGGAGAAACCTGAAGACGTCATAAATAGAACTGGCAGTCATACAGCCTACATTTCCTGTGAAAATTGCTCTTTATGTGAATGTTGGTTTCTCCACACCTGTTTTGCATTGCTGACATTTTTTTGGAAGTTTTTGTTTAAATTTGGTTGCTGAAGTTTAATCAGCTGAACTTCTCAACTGACGCAGGAGGGTGGACACAGGTTCTTGAAGGTAAGAGTTTGTTTTCCCAGAATAATATCACTGTGTCTGTTCAGTCTTGTCCATATATTGGAAGTTGTTGCTACTATGATGAGCCTAAACATTAAAAAAAAAAAAAAAAAAAAAAAAAAAAAAAAAAAAAAAAAAGAAAGAAAGAAAGAAAGAAAGAAAGAAAAAATTGTCTAAGCCTGTTTGTATTTTCAGCATTTAATTTATACAAGGTATTATTATGTCCTTGAATCTAAAGGAAATTTTTCCTGCTTTGACACTACAAAATGTGATGCTGTAAACTAACTGGATCTTTTCCAGCTCTACCTTATGTGCCTTGGTTGGCCTAGAACCAGATTTTAATGTTACTATTGGGAGTACATTTTCAAAGCAATAAACAATTAAACAGTAGCAATGTGGCGGTGAGTAAATTTCTTTACTGTTAAACTTCAGTTGGCTCAGATTTCTGTTTCCAGTGATTTTACAAGCAAACACTAAATTCCTGTTTTATTCTTTCCTTGGATGACTTACAACCAAAACAGAGCAAGAAAAGTTTAGAATCATAATTTTATAAAATAAAGTATATTTTATTAATTATTTAATTTGGTGATTCTCTGACAATTGCACAGAACCAGACTTTTTCAATCAATAGTTTCTCTACTACTATTTTTATCATACTTTCTGTTGATGGAATTATAGGACCAAGGCTACATACTATACAAGGTCTCACTGAACTGTAAGTTTTATTAGTTTGATTGCTGTGGACTGCAAGAGGTCATGGAGCAAATAATATAACAGTGAATGGGAAGAAATCTTTGAGGGAATTTTTTAAAGTACTATTCAGTACTGGCTTTTAGCCTCTTGTAGATGTGCAATAGGAAAGAGTATGTGGAAACTTGTCCCCATCCTATAATTTTGTGCATTCTTGGAGACTTATATTCAAGTGTTACACATATTCAGTGTAGATTTTCTCTGTCCTGGAACTCAAATGGAACTATGCTTTCCAACAATTAAAATTTCTATAGGATTGTTCTGTGTAGGTGCTCAAAAAATATTATCTGAGCTCCAGTCGTGTGGTGTGCTAAATTTAATTATAATATCCAGTCAGAATAATACAAACAAAAAGAAAGAAAAGCAAAAGATCCTGAAAACCAAATTTCATTGGGAGAAAAAAACAAACTCAAAAGTCTCATCCTGTCCTTTGGATACACTGGAAATGTTAGATATTAATGGAGGGGATGCTGAAAATCCTGAGAAGCAGTGTTTTTTCTCAGGTTGGTGATTTCTTTGATCTCTGCTGGTTACAGCAGTGGGACTCCTGACACCTGCAGTGCCCCAGTGTGCCATGGTGCTCCCAATGTGTGCTGATGGATTGCTGCCCCGAGCTGCAGAATGGACTGGAACTGTGCCTACACCTCACTGGGGGTCACAGACACCTTTGAGGTGTCCTCCCCCAGCTGCAGTGCTCGTGTGACTATTACCCAAGGTATTATATTTGCCCTTTCTTATTCTTGAGCCAGTGCCACAAAGCTTTAGCATGCTTCATTCTTGCACAAATGGAATGAAGCAATGCATGTCCTTGTAAGTTGAGATCAAGACTGTCCCACAGGTAAAAGTGGTATAAAATAATCCAGGAAGCCCTTTCCCTTCCTCTTCTAAGTAGGCTTTTTTTTGGTGCTGCTTTCCCAGACATTTTTTCAAAACATTTGACTGTAGTGTCACATTTTAAATCCTCGTGCAGTTGATGTTCTTTCCACTGACTTTAAAGAGCTTTGGATCAGGCCCTAAATAAATAATGAGAATTTCTTCCACCTTAATTTATGTTTAATTTCCAAACTAAGTAGTTATGTCTTTCATCTTTATTCTTTATATTTTCTCATGACTCTGCTTGTTATTTTAAGGAAGCAGTAATATATACAGCATCTATATACACAGACTGCAATATATGTATACTGCCTGAAGTACAGTGGATTGTCTTGATGAAGGGATGAATATATAACTATAAGAAGCCCTTTAGAGTTCATCCAGAATACAGAGTTACTTATTACATTGTAGCCTGGATTCAGTCAAAGGTGTATTTAGTAGTAATTTAAGATTTTTCTTTTTGACCAGAGCAAACTGTGATAAATGTTTTGGAAAAGATGTGTATTCCAGAAGGAGAAAAAAGCCCTCTTAGTATCGAGCTTGCTGCTTAAGACTGCAAAAATCAGAAAATGTTAATAGATGTTCAAAAACAAGTTAAATAAAGCCAATTATCCCATCTACCAGCCAATGGAAAGTGGTTCCCAACTGTACATTTTCTAGTGCCCAGTCTCCAAACTGAGTGCTTTCAATTCCATTCCTGTGCATGTGTGCATTTATGTGAGGGCTTTTCAGTACAAAATCACATCACACTAGAGATATTGGCTTCTCCCTTCCACTTTCCAAATTAACTGTTACCTATGAATGATATCATCACTGGCATGCTGGCTTTAAGCTGCTTTTGCTATGACATGAAATGCTTTGCATCATACTGTACATTTTGTCACACACCAGCTTCCACTTTCATTTCTGAGTACAAGGATAAATATTGCCTTTGGAAAGAGTGGCAGCAGAGGAAAGAGGGAGATGGGAGATTGCTGTGGTTGTCATGCTTCAGCAGAGCACCCTGTGAGATGTCAGTCTGCATGCACCCCACCAACCCCATAAGGATGGAAATTAAGTCTTTGGTTTGAAGTACCCTTAGCTGAACCTTAACTTACCTCAGTTTGAACTTCACAACTGATAGAAAGGCATCTCCAGAGAGGCATTTCTATTCCAGGTGCCTCTCCTCACTGCTAGTGGAGAGGATGCCTCAGTGCTGTGGTTAGTTGGTGTTTTGGCAAGGTGGGCTTCATTGAAATTGTATGGTGCTGTGAAAAGCAATAAACACTTCAGGAAAATAATTGTATCTAGATATTATCTATGTAAATGTTGCCAAGCCATATTTAGGGGACACATGAGAATTTGTGGGTGCTTTAGCTTCTATAGATGAGGGAAACACCAAAGCATGCAAATTCTCATTCAGATATTTACTTTATTTTCATAATTTTTTATTTTAACTAATGCCAAAGACCTGTGGCCAGTTTTCCAGGGTATTGAGCCTTCAATACTACTGAAACTGTTCAATGCTGACATTGAGAACTTATGTATATAGTCAAACTCTATGTATGTGAAGATTTTCTTATGATTTCTCCTGGTGATTTTTTTGTTTCTCTATGAGGATTAAAAAACCAGTCACTTCATGGGTCTTAATAGTCAGGTGTCATGAAAATAAATCTGCAAAGTGCTCATTTAAGTTGAGTGTGAGGGAGGAAGGTGGAAGTGGATATATATACATGGAGTTCCTAACTTTGTATTTAAAGCAAGGCTGGATGACATGCCTCTGTAATGGTTAAAAATACAATTAATGCAAAAGTCATAAAAGTGCAGTATCATGATTTCACCAAATAATACAGGAATCCTGTTGAAAATCTAATGCAGGATCACGTAATTAAAGATGGTTAAAAGTGTGCTTTCATGAAGAGGCAACTGATGTGGGTAGATCACATGAATCCAGGCAATATTATTGTGGCATTTCTAAATTTAAGGCTCCAGTCTTTGTATTTTCTAAGTGTCCTCTGGAAGATAAATTTATAAAATGTTTTCCCATTTTGCTCAAGATGTTGTGAAGAGTTAGCTTTGCTTTTAGCTATAGTAATTTGAATGTTTAGACTCAGGAAAGTAAGCATGACTTCATGTAGAAGCTGATACATGTGATGAGAACCCCACCATTCCTTGGCATCCTTTGGTTATAATTAATCATTTTTCAGTTCATCTAAATGCATGCAATCTTTGTTAATGTTGAAATGCATAATACCATTATTAACACTCACAGAACATACATATAGCCCTTTGAAATATTTAACTATCCCTGTATTGTAGCACACCAAGAATTCAGAACATGCAGTTCGGGTGTTTTAAATTCCACTTTTGCACAGACAAGGTGCTGAATCTGAGAATTTATATTAAAAGGAAGTAAACAGCCAAGCCTGTGACAGGAAAGCAGCTGTGTTTCTCCAAAAATAAACTCCAAACACATTCTAGTTCCATTAGAAAGAGGGATTGTCCAGGTCCTTCCTCCTTCTGTACCTAGGGAGAGAAAACCTACAACAGAATTCAGATGAGAACTTCTTCTTCCTTCCAGTCTCCCACTTTGGATGAACCAGGCAACATTACTGTTCTCTCCCATGTAATACTCTTAAAATAAAAAATGTAAATGAATTTTGTGTGGCTCTTGTGAAATCTTGTGAAGGAATTAGGGAAATAGTTTTTTTCTTATTTACCAGAACAAATTACTAATAGCCCATGTGGGCAGGGAAAGTGCCTTGTTCTTTATTTGTATTCTTGTAGTGCCTTTAAGTCTCAGTATTGGCCATGAGGTGAAGGTGTTTCTTTGTCTAGAGACACTCATTAAAAAAAGGGGACTGTGTGAACTACAGCATTTAAGCCAATAAATACAGTATGGACTTGGAAATTACGCAGTTTCTTTAAGGTTGAATATTTGAGTGCGACGCCTAAGTTATTCACTGTAGAAAATGTAGCAATTTATCTTGTTACTTTAGAAATACCACATCTGCATAGAGAAAAGATTGAATTACTCTGAAATGTGCATGGAGTGCTTTCCTGAGTGTGGTTTTGGCACATGATATAAGAAGCAAGTATAACACTACTGTTCTCCGATCCTGTGTCCTGGTGAAGTAAATATAAATTTTATATTATAAATATAAATATATAGGTACAAAGTACCTCAGGATCTGGAACAGAGTTTACAAAATTAAACTTCAGAAAATTAAATATATGCACTAACAAATAAAGAACAGAGAACTGCAGATAGTAGTATCTGTGTAAATATTTTTTTTTCACCTCTTTCAGTTTCGTTTCCATGCACAGTGTACACAATCAAGCACAGTTGATAACTTGATAGTCACACACATAGTGGCCTGTTAAATTTGCTGCTATCATTTAACTTTCTCATAAACATGAGATTTTTTGTGAAAGTAATTAATGAAAGGGAGATTAAATTTCAGAATCTTAGCTGGCAAAAAGATAAGAAAAAAAGCTGCAAGATAAATATGTCAATATCATTCCTGAAACAGAATAAAAATCTCAACTCTAGCAATGTCAACAAAAACATGTTTCTCTTCAGATTTAATTTCCATGAGAAACTATGTTAAATTAAAACCTTCCAGTGCAGTGTCCTTCCATTTTTTGCATTTTTACTACCTAGAGATCAAACAGTTTGACACAGCAAAAATTCTAGTGAGTTAAGAAGAAATGCTGATTGGTTTGTTGGCTGGTGGCCGGGGGAATGTTATGACCGAGTAATTATGTGTTCTGGACAGATGTATTAACCAGGCTTCGAGCTGGAGCCACTGCATATTATTTTAGTCATAAGACTAGAGGAACTGAATCATTTTCAAAGAGCTGGCTGGCTGACACTGCCTTAGTGATGCCTGTTCCAATGATTCTTTGGCAGCAACTTCCAACGCTGCACTTATGACACAGTAAACAAAAACTACATTAAAGGTTTGTTTTTTAATCATAGAGAGGTTGAACATTTCCACTGAGCTATTTTGCTATTTATCAAGAAGCACTGAAGGTTATTGTGCAGCTTCCATCCTTGTTTCTCTTACCAAAGAAGGGGAGCTGTTTAGCAAAACTGTTTTAGATCTGGTGATAGTAAAAATGCCACAGAATTCAAGGTTTTTAGCTATTCATTGAGTTCTTATCTCTAAACCTGCTGTGTCATATTTGTTTATTCACTCACTTTTTGAGGTAAGAATGTTTTTTTTAATTGGACTGACAAGTAAAATGAAGGGGGCCTTCATTGTCAGCCTCAAGTTAAGAAATGGTGAGATTTCTTCTGTTCTGGTAAGTAACAACATTGTTTTGAGAGATTCTGAAATATTATATTGACAGGTGAAGAAAGAGTTTGTAAGGGAAAAGAAATTCGTATTCAATGTATTCTTTGCTTAAAAAATGTTATTTTTACATATAAAAATTGCATAACTGTGTGCATAAATTAATATTTAGAATCTTCTAAATGTGATACTTGAGGTATTTCAGTGAGATTCATCACCTGATAAGCACTGAGGGCTTTGAGCTTTAAAGAAGAGTTTTATTAATTTTTCAGCTACTTGATTTTTGCAACTACATTGTAAAATCCCATTGCAAGGTGTAGTTAATTTGCAAATTGTACAAGGATTATTTTTCATGGATGGGGGTGTCCTGTGCTTTTTGTAGTTCTAATCTAACTTCATCACTGGTTCTTTCCCAAGGACACAACATAGAACAAGAGCAGCCCTTCATAATGAAGCAGGAAAGAGTCTGTTGTTTTGATTTCCCTCTGCAGTGATGGATTATGAATGTAAACTGTTATGTAAGGTCATTTTGAACATTGCCCTGGAGGCAGTATGTCAAGGGAAGCATAGCAAACAAGTCAAAGATTCTCTTTCTTGGAATTGCAATGGATTTAAATGAGAAAGGCTCTTTGCTGCCCTCTGATTCTAAGGGCACACTCTGTGACTGGAAAAATATAGATCTGCACCCAGAGCCCTGGCAGCTGGGGGGCTGCTACAGGAGGCTGGAGAGGAAGCTTTATTTTCAGGTCTCTTTCTTGCTCTTTTGGCTGTGGTAAATGGCAGACTCTGTGCCCCAGGTTCACCTTCTGTAAAGCACAGGTGATAAAGTGTTGGGGCTGATGACAGCTACTGTGGTGCTAAGTGTCTGAGGATTCTGGGGATTTTTGGTTTGGAGGACGCTAGGAATAAATGAATAGTAAAAAACACAAGAGTGTGTTATGGTAAAACGTAAAAGTCAGTCAAAACTATCCTTTCAGAACTGTGTGTGGGTAAATTAGCCTTGTCCCTGGTGGTTCATGGTGTCTTTTGATGTGCATGTTGGAGTCCCTAATAATTTGTATACCCCAGTCAATTATGAAGGATCAATTTGGCCTGCAAATTTGTCTTCCCCCCAACTCCTGTTGGCAAAAGAGGGGTTTGTCTGCAAATTTCCTTTCCATACACCTCAGCTGCCAAACTCCATGGTCAGTTTGTGAAGATGGTGAGCAAGAAACAAGTGAGATCCTGTTAATATATTTGTTCTCTTTTTCACCAGGGCAGCACAGTGTTTCAGAAAAGCATAATGTTTCTCTCTGAAAGAGGAAAAGAAAGGGAAAGATACAGTAATTTGGCTCCTGTACAAACAGATATTTAATTGTTTCTTTGTTTTTTAAATATTTTTAATAAACTGTAAATTGTCACCAGTGAAACACTGAGTATTGCAAATTCATATATATATATTTTTAGCTTGATAGAAACAGTGAACAGAAGACAAAGAGATGCTTCTCTAACACAGACCCACTGAAGGGAGACTCAAGGGATGCCTTCTGCTTCATTGTCAGATTAGTAATGAACTTGGTCACTGCCCTGATTTGGATCTTTCAAGAGTCTTTTTTGACCTGGGAAACTTTGAAATAAAGTAGATTTTTTTTTCCGTTTAAGATTCATGAAATGGAATCAGAAAAGCAAATGCTTGTTTTTCTACATAAGTCTCCATGGTCTATGTGTCTGTGGGTATCCATGTATGTGCATCTGCCTGGGCACGTGCACAAAT
This sequence comes from Erithacus rubecula, assembly GCF_903797595.1. Taxonomy (NCBI): domain Eukaryota; kingdom Metazoa; phylum Chordata; class Aves; order Passeriformes; family Muscicapidae; genus Erithacus; species Erithacus rubecula. The sequence goes on along the minus strand of NC_136687.1, from coordinate 33,941,507 downwards.
GATTCAGATGATAACCTGAGAGCCATTCAGTGGAAGACTAGCAGACAAAAATTAAAGCCTAAAGTGGCATCCATAAATTTGTTCTGAACTCCCAAGATATCTGAACCTGCACAAGAGAAAGTTTGAAAATGTCTTCAAGACCTGTTTTTTTCACCAGGCCAAACCCAAAACACCCTGAGCTGATAGGAGACCCTCCTTTAGCATTTGACTGGTTTGGAATGGGCCCAGTGGATTCAACAAGTTGATGTAACGAGAAGCTAAGGGATTGCATATCCATAAATAAAACCCTGCTGTCTAAATTATGTTAATTTAAATCCCCAGAATGTATATGAGTGCTCAACAGTTATTTATTAATTCCTTATCCACCAGGATGAGCTTAAATTTTGAGCTGAGTCCCTGGCAGATTTATGCAAGTTTCTTCTTTTCCTTAGTTGGAAAAAATTGTTGTGGGGATTTTTCGTTGTTGTTGGGGGTGCTGTGGGTTTTTTGTATGTGTGTGTGTGTTTGACTTTTTTGTTTTGTTGGTTTGTTTTGGGGTGGTTTGTTTTTGGTTTTTTTTGTTTTTTTTTTTTTTTTTAAGATTGAAAATAAAACAAATCCTCCTGTTTTAACAATGATTTCTTTTCTTGTAGTTACAGCTGAGATGTTAACACTAAAGTGCACAGCCCAGACCCTAAAGTCTCATGAGGCAAATATGTTAATGGCTTATGGATTAAAATAGCTATTATCTCATTTACTCTAGGAACAAGCTATGAGAGCTAAAAAATTAACAGCATAATGAAAAAATATACTCTAACCTAGATCAAAAGTTGTTTTCTAATGATGAAAAGTGGATGATCATGAGACTTCAGGCTGGCAATTTTTAATAAATTGTGCTGACAATTGTGTCAGGCTGCTATAATCCTTAGACTACACTATACATTATTCTACAAATTTCTGTAAATGGAAATAAACAATGGTGCTCAGGGGAACTGGCTTAGCTTACAAAGAACAAAATAACTCACTGACAGTACAAGGGAAAGTAATTTTTTCCCCTTCAGTTAATTGCTCCAGAGTGTATACTACTAAATCTATGAAAAAAATTGAAATGTAGTCTCCATCAGATATATGGGTATGCACAGAGAAATGGGATGGATAAATGCCTTCAAGCATTAGGACCAGAAATCCATGATTTTGTGATTTTGAATGGTAACTGGTATAATCCCAGGAGATGACAACCAACAGAGCATTTAGTGAGCATTCACCAAGAAGTGACACCTCATTGCTTCTTGGGTATTTGGAAGCCAATGGAAGGCAGGAACTTCCACCTTGAAAGAAGCTAAATCCTGCTCATCTGCAGGTTGGTGACATCTTTCCTCCTTCAGTCACAGCAGCTCTTTAATCCTAGTGAGGATATAATTTTAGTTTAAAAATGTATTAATGCAAGATTCACTAGAGCCTGTAAAAAGCCAAAGCCTTTTCATCTCATGCACAGCATGGAACTGATGCCAAGTGCCACCTCTACTTTCCCCACTGTGCTCCCCAGCTGGAACACTCAGCTTAGCCTGGTGCTGGGCTGCTGCCTTGCTTTTCAGTGATTGGACTAAGTGTGGGATTTAGAGGCTGATTTGCTTGGCCCTGTTATCTTACAAACTAGACTTATTTTTTTTGTTTTGTTTTTATTTTTTTTTTGTTTGTTTGTTTGTTTTTTGTTTTTTGGTATTGGGAAGTCTCCTGATACAAATATGGATACAAAGGAAAGCAGAGTATGTATGAAGATATTTTGTTTTGGTTTTGAAACAAAGAAAAAAAAAATCAAATTCTGGTGCTTGCTTGGTTGGGGATGAGGATGTTTACAGGATAATTTGAGTGGGGACTAAAACAAAAGGAACGTTTTCATCCTTTCTGATTAATACATGTTTGTACAGCACCATGAAGATGAGAGGCATGTTAAGTGTTATTAATTAATATTCTTTCAAGATATTTATAAGATATTTACAATATTTACGTATTTATGACAACAAAAATGGTTCAATATCAAAGCGAATTATCCCAGAAAAAAATGCCAAGCTTTTGATCTGCTTATACATCACGTTGCTGCAAACCTTTTCCTTTCAACCCAGAGTTACATTCAAAAGCAGAAAGATATACAGCTGACGTTTCGAACTGAACGACACTACGATAAACTAGGGTTTCTCTAGAAGATAAAATACATCATAAATCCGTGCAACACTTACCTCATTTTAAATATTACTGTCTCCTTTTATCAGGTAACACTATATAACCTCCCTTTACCTCCTTTCTTCCCATATTTTATTTGGTATATTAATTCTGAACAATGATCACAAGCAGAATTTTTTTTAATTAAAATCAAATATATGGCCTTAGAGGCTTAGGTTATCTGATAAAAATATTTTAATTAAAAAGATACAGATTCTTTTTGCTCCCTGATGAGTTGATAATAATTGAAATGTACAGTGTTAATTTTAATCTGCAGCAAGTTGTTTAAAAAAATAATTTTTACCCTTTTTCAAAGTCAAAAGAAATAAGTAAAAAGAAATTCCTTAAGGGGAAGAAGAACCTCTCCCGATGGGCTTTTTATTGCAGATTGTCAAAGAAACCACCCAATATTAGACAGAGCTTATTACATTTACTTATAAAGTTATTTCATTTTATTTTATTTTTCTAAGGGTAAAGAAATGCTTGTCTGATTAAAGTAACTGAGTTGTTTCTACTTTCACGGCACTCTGCCTCTATAGGAACTTTATATCTCTTACAAATATACTTTCTGCACAAAATGCTGTCTCTGTCACGATCATTGGCAAATGTATTTCACTAAAGAAAGGCTTCACACCTGGGCCTTGCCCCGAGGAGTGTGAATGTAACAGGGACAGATTTCAAATGGAGAAAACTGTTTTTATGTCAGGGACGAGGCTGCTGTGTAGCAGCCCTTCAATGTCCTATTAGGGAAATGTGGTTTAAGGAGAAGATAGCAAACAGCATTCTAACACTTCAAGAAAAAAAATCAAGATCATAAAAAAACAAGAAAGGAAATGTCCATTTTTTATACTTTTATTTATTTATTTATACTGTTAGCCACTATCAGAACAACTTATTTTTTCAGGCATTTTTAAGAATTTCTAGATCAGACTTCTATAGGAAAATCAATTTTAGTACAAGCTCTTTAAGATGGGTCAGAAGTTTAGGAATGGCTAGTTATTATTTTAAAGGGATAACCAGTGTAACATGAATTTGAAAGCTGATACTGAAGCAAAAGTACAGATCTTGTTTGAGTGACAGCCACTACATAAGATCTTTTATATAAGAAAGGTTGAAAATGCCAGGTACAGTGCATAAGTCACTAAGAAGTTTTATTTTTTCCTTTAGAGATTGTAGGACTTAATTAGATATTAATTCCAGGTGGGATGTTGCCTGGAATTCTTTCATTTATAATGATTGATTTTTAAGATCTAATCCGTTTTTATAAATCATTGGATGAGCATGGCTTCATTCAGAAGAGTGATTTAATTCTATTGTGACTGTTCTGACCTTAAATATTATGCAAATATGGGATAGTAAGTAAAATACTTTTCTAAATAAATAAATAAATAGCGCAGAAATTTGAAGTTTATTTTCTTAGTTTGACCATGATTATGCAAAATCAACTGACTACAATCAAAATCAACTACATTCAAATAAATGATTGTGTTTTGGTTTGCGCTTTTAATGTAACAACTTAGGTTGACCAACACGTTAAAACGAAACAAAAAATAATAACTTTTAAAATTTTTTAATCTATAATTAGTTGATTACTGTCATTCTTTCCAAATATTTCTGTTTCCAAAGATTATTCTTGTGAGTTCTGTAAATAGTGTCTAAAATTATTCTTGTATATTGGTTTTCACTTTGCATGTTTTGCTGTGATCCCAGAGTAGAGAAAGGAGGAAGATTTCTTTGTACATACTATTCCTTACTTTATATGGTATTTCAGTGAAAGTTTCAGAAGTTTTGGTAAGATTTTTGATTTTTTTAATATTTCCTGAACATGTAAATATGTTTAGGGTATGAGGAGGAAACTTGAGCAATAAATCAATGAAATCAGAAACAAGAATTTTAGAAACAGGTCAGTAACTGATTTTAATTCCTTGGCATTAAACTAAAAAATATTGGTGTCTGAAATAGTGTTGCTGTTTTATCATCATTTAATATTATAACTGGACACTTTTGCCTTTCTTATATCTACCTAATTACCATTAGGTAATCATAATAACAAAATTAAGGATGCATTCAGAATAGATATTTTAAATCAAGGTTAATCCTTGGTGTGTAGTACTCTTTCTTTAAGATAAAATGCATTTGTTATTTGATTCCACAAAAAGGTATATTCAGTTGGTGTTTTTTAGTCCCTTTTAGCACTGTAGTAGGAAAAAATAAAGATCAGTATAGAAATCTTATCTTCACTAGGTCAATGGCATGGTTTAGAAACAGGTTTGTTGCAACCAGATATACAGTGGCTTTTACTTGTCTTTCATCTCTTGTCTATAGTGTTTGCTCCATAACACAATTTCAACAGGAAATATCAGGGGTTTGGGCTGATTAAATGTTATGTCAGTCAGTCTGTGCTTTGCTTGAGTATAGCTTAAAAAAACATATTTCTTCTCTCCTTTGTTTGAGTTGGTATTTTTCCTTTTTGAAGAATCAATCTTTTATTATCTCCTTCACAGAAGGGCAACATTTGTTTCTTTATTTTTGTGTATGAATTTACTACAACAGATAACAGGATATTGCAGTCTTTGTGATGATTTGGAAGCAAGGGGGGGGTTCTTTCTTTTTTTTTTTTTTTTTTTTTTTTTTTTTTTTAATGCTGTTTCTTTACCTCCTTTGCTTTTGGCTTTGCTCATTTCGATTGACCTGCACATGTGCTGTAGACAGTCTTCTGGCTTGCATGCATGCACACACATGTGGTGCCTTTACCAACAGGATCCACCATGAGATCTGCCTGCATTCCTGCAATTAAAACTGCTCTCATTTAAAAATAGGGCTTATTGACATGTGTCACTACAGACAAAGAAAAGAAAAAAAAAAAAAAAAACAAACCTCAAATCAGCGTTTCCTGAGAGAGGAATGCTCAAAAGCCATGCTAATATCTGGGGGAGAGGTCTGTTTTTGTGACTGCTTTTCACTTCCCGTTTCTCTACAGGAGGAATCCTAGTGCTGTGTGTGGGGCAGCCTTTCAGCTTCGAAAAACACACAGCCCCTGCAGAGACTGCACCCTGAATACGTGCTCATTGCTTACTGTGGTGATAATCGATACGTGTCGTTAAGATAATTTTTGGTTTTCTGATATAGAAGCAGAAATAATCATACAGATCACAGAAAAACAGAATTTCTTCAAAAGTATATACTCACCAGTTAAAATGGCTGTTGAATAGTCTGCTAAAGGAGAACATTGAACTGTTTATTCTCAATTTCTGTAAATAATTTTATGGTTTTGAAAAAAAAAAGTCTTAAAAAATTCAGAGGAAAATCATATTAATTCTTTTGAGAGAATATTTATAATTTCGATTATATGTAGAGCAAAAATGCAAACTCAATGAGTTATGCCTGAGTTCATATTTTGTTCAGAAATTAGTTGTACTAATAAAATAGGTTTTGTCTTAGGGGGAATAAAGAAAAACTTTTCAATTACCACAAAATGTGACATCAAGCTTTGCATTTTATAAACTGCTATAATATTTTTACATAATTTTACTTTGTCATCAGAAAAAAAAATCCACTTCTAACTGTGTTATACTGCTAAAGGTATGAAAATCTGTTAAAAAGTTAAATTTACTGTTAAATGTATGTAGAAGTGAAATGTTAAAACATTGCATTGGTATGTTGGAAGCATTTAATTTTGATAGGCATGATGTATAGCTAGGGAAGTAAATGTACTCAAATTATGCTGTCTTTGAAAGACTAGGTAATTTAAAAGTAGATTATCCAATGAGACCGAAGTAGTAGTTGTCAAATTTTCAGGAAGTAATTAAACAAGCAGAGGGTCTCTCTTTTTTACTGGCTGTTTCTGGGTTGCATAGAGATTATGAAGAGAGACAAGAAAAATGACAGAGCAAGCTAAACAGCACATCAAACTCTCCTTGAAGAAAGCTTTTTTTCCCCCCTTAGTGGCTTTCTAAATAATCTAGATAATGTTTTATGGTATTTTCGTTGCAGGTATCTGGTAAAATGTGTCCTTTGGAAAAGCAAGAGATACCACAGGCAACTTTTTTTTTTTTTTTTTTTTTTTTTTAAATATCTCTCAGTGAAATCTGTGTTTGTCCAAAAGGTTTCTTGCCTATACACAGTTTGGTTTTGTTTAAGGTTTTTGTTTAGCTCTCAACTCTTCTGGTTGACTTTTAAGTGGCACTCTGTCTTTTCTTTCCAAAAGTAGGGTCACAATTGCATGCTGCTATAGGTGCTGCCCAAGATTTCACACAGCTCCACACTCAGAGGACACCTCAGTCCTCCTCTGGCATACACAGCCTCACTTTTGTTCTGCTCTTCCCAGTTTGCCCTGCCCCTGTGTTCCTCAGCAACATAATGTCAGGCAATGAGTTTGGGTCTCAGTTTGGCTAGGATATTTCTAACCTTCAGAGCAGAAAGCAAGTATAAATATCCAGAGGGGGAATGAAGTTAGGTGATAAAACACAACCCTCTGGCCAGTGTAAACATGGAGGGCAGGGCTGTGTCTTTTTATTTTGTTTTATTCCTATTTTTGTTTTGTTTTATTCCTATGTAACCCTTTAAGGAATCAACCCTCCAGTGTCTAGGTAGTAAGTGCTGTATGAAATTAAGAGATTCTCAGACTTCAGGAAGAAGAGAACAATGAGTGTCCACCCATTAAAATTACTTTCATGCTAATTATCAAACTTTCATCCCTCTTTCCCTGTATATTTCAGTAGTGCAGATGCAAGAAGAGAAATCAGAATGGTCCCAACTTAGAAGGTGAGGCAGCAGATCAGATTACTTTGAGAAAGAAGCAGTAAAACTCAATCCTGGTTTTTCAGGAGGCCTCCTTCAGTGTCCTCTGTCCTTTGTCATTGCAGCACACAGGGCAGTAAGGGACCACCTGAGGCCATTGACAGGGACTCAAGGCCAATCTGACTGGTCTCCCAGAAAAATAGGAGGCAAACATAAATATTTTGGATAGCCAGATTGACACTACAACTACCTACAAGTGGCCACTTCTCCCTTGGCTTCCTCCTGAGGCATAAAATTTCTGCTGTGAGTTTTCTGTTGGCCTTGCCCTTTTCAGTTTCCCAAAGAGCTAACTCTCACCCACAGCGGCCAGTGCTGCATCCACTCTCTCACCTAGTGCTAGTGCTTTCCTAGCGTGGAAACTTTCTATATTGACAGTAGAGTCTCAAAATGCTTCCTTCACCTTCTTTTACTTGCCCTTTCATATGACAGACTAATGCAAGATTTCTGTCTAAGACAGGAGGATTTATATATGTTTACCTTACCTATCACTGCTTCAAACTATGGAATGTATTAATGCTGCTAACTCTGCTGCTGTGCTCCCTGAGGAGGACTGGAAGTCACCAACAGGATCTCTTGTAGGCTATAGCTGTCTGTGCAGCAAATAATCTGATAACATTTCCATAACTAAATCTTATAAATGAACTGAAAATTAAATCCACACTTCAATTTTAAAAGTGTGAATACGAGAAATTGAGTTAGAAGAATATGAAATTGGTTTTTTTTTGAACAATCACAAATATTATCAGTTTCACATCTCATGAGAGGGGGACAACTTTTTTAAAACTAAATTACCTTCTAAATTAATGTCTTATTGGCCTCATATTTCTACATGAAAGATGCATTTTCAAAACACTCTGGTAGCTAGAATATTAAAATTGTAGGAAATTATGACAGTAGATGAAGGTGATAGCTATTTTTCTGAGACAAAGTTGTAATGGCCTAGAGTAAGCTGAGAGGCCATTGCTTTTCTGCAGTTGCACCATCAGATTAGCAGTGTATACATGACTCTAGAGAGCATTGATGACACCAAACAAGTCCTTTACAACCCAGATTGTGCACATCAAGAATATTCCACTGCAGTTGTAAAAGATTCTTCTGACTGCATCCACAATGTACAAGGGAGGTATCAGAAAAAATACTGGTATTTGTTAGAAATATGTATATGTGCATATTGAGTTTCAGGACTGATCTGTTAACTGACTGAATGAAACAGGTTGTACTGTCATTGGAGTTACCAGCCTGATGTTTTTATGGAAATGATACTGGGATCAGTGTCCAGGAAGAGGCTGATTGCTGCAAACAGTTTTGGGACTGATGGGGAAAGGCTCCCCTTGATGCCAGTGGAAGGAGTACCTGAAAGGTCACATTTGAGAAAAGAAATGTTTGAGTTGCTCTGCATGTGGAAGTAGAACTGAAAACTGAAGATCATCAGTTCATCAGATTATCTATATTTGCATATAGAGAACACTAAGAGATATAAAATTTGAGCTGTTAATCACAGTTGTTATTCCTGTTGGTGAACAAGGGATTAACAGAAGGAATGAGATTGATTTGCATGTGTTTACATGAAAGCATGTGTCCAGAGCATCCATTGGTATTATGCACTCCCTCAAGTTAAAGAGCTAAATTCTTCAAACAAGTGCACGTGAATAAATTCACAGTTCCAAGGAAAGGGTTTGATCTTATTCATTATCCTCTACATTTGGGAAATTACTGGGCATTGACTATAAATGCAGGGAGAAAAACTTGTTGTAGGCGGGACAACAAAAGACTTGAGATTTTTTTTCCAGTCAATTATCATATTAGGTGGGAATGACAAAGTTTCAGCTTTGTCCGCAAATAAATAAAACTGGTTTTGGAGGCCCCGTTTGAACCTTTTGCTTCTCTGCAGAGAAACATGCGCAAATAGACTTGCCAAGGCACCTCGTTTAAAAAGGAAAACTCCAAAAGTGCTATTTCTTTTCACCAGGCTGGGTTGCACCCTTGCGGGCTCGTGTCCCGTTCGCCCCTGGCGCTCCCGCAGCATCCCGCTCCCATCGCTCCGCAGGGAAGCCGGGCTCCCCTCCCGCAGCGGGACCGCTCTGCGCGCCGCCCAGCCCTTCGCCACAGTCACCAGGCTTCTCCCAACACTTTTTTCTCTTCCTTTCTGTCTCTCTTTGGACGGGGGAGACGGCGGGGCGAAGGTAAATCTCCCTCCGACAGGAGCAAGGGGAGCCCCTGAGCTTCCCCCGCTTTCCCCGTGTTCTGGCTTTCCTCTCCCTGAAGCCCTGTGTACACAAAGAGCTCGCTTCTGCCTTTCAATTAGGTAACCGAGATTTATTTACTTTTACTCTTTCTCCCTTCCCTACACGTATTTAGTGTCTGTAGCTCCTGTCAGCTTTGGGATTGGGTGTTCTTTTCGGCTTTTTTCCCCCTCCTACCTATTAAGTTATTTTTTGCATTTCCCCGGAGGCAGATTTAAATCAAATGTCGGTGTAAGGGAGGACTCGATCCAGCCTGACTCCTACACCCCGCAGACAGACCCGTCTCGGCCATCCCGCTGCTCTCGCCCCGGCTGGGGCTCCCCGGCTCTGGGGGTGCCCGAAGAGCCCTAGCTGGCTGGGAGGGGCTGCCTGAGCTCAGCCTCAGCGCAGCCTTAGGGGAAAAACACCACCAGCAAAACCCCCCAACAACGGAGAGCACCGAACCCAGCAGGGCGTTGCTGGAGAAGGAGGGTTTGCCCGTGTTCGAGGAGCTGCGGCGGAGCTGGGTGACCCGAAGTGTCGGGACAGCGCCTGGCACCGGCCGGTCCTGCGCGGCTTTCCCGGAGCGCCTTGTAAGGCGGGGGCGGGGGCGCGGGCCGTGTGACCGGGGACACGGGAGCGGACCAGACGGGCATGGCCGAGGAGACCCCATCCTGCCAGAAGGGACCACAGCAACCTTCAAGGCAGAGAAAGGTAAATGAGATTTGTCTCTGCTGGGGTTGTGCTGTTCTCATTTTGAACTTTTGTTTGGATTGGTGGCTCGTTTTGTTGTGGGAGTTTTTTCTGCGTGTTTGTGATATTTTAGACATATGTATATTATTTAATTCTCTCTTTTCCCCTCCTCTCGTCGCTTTCTGAACGGCACGGACCTGTCATGGGGTTGGCATCCCGGGGAGCGCCGCCGCCAGCTGCGTGTCCCTGCGACACGCAGGAACAGCGCAGGGATGCGGAGCGCAGCCCTCCGCCCCTCCTCCTCCTGCCTCGGCTTTGCCCCGCGGTCCCTCTGCTGCCAGCCACCGCGGGCACTCCGCGTCCCCTCCGAAGCTCCATGCGTGACTTCACGAAGAAATGCAGGGGAGGAAAGTGGAGGAATTTTCTGTTTGGCGCTGAAGAGGAGAAAAAGCGCGAGTTCGGTCACCTGCCCTGCATCCTGCCCGGGGGAGAGCCAAGCCCAGCCGGGCCTGCGGGAGCTTTTATTGCCCATAAATAGCGCCGGGGAAGCGGGCGGTAATGCGATCAGGAAGGGAGGCATTAGCCACAGCGGCGCTCGGGCGCCCACAAGCGCGCTCTCTAAAGATGCTTCCAGGCGAGTCGCTGTAAAGGTTTTAAGGGTAACCGAGAAGCGCCTCGCAGCCGCAGGTTTGGCATCAAGGATCGCTTCGGTGGGTAGGAATTTCATTGCCGGGCTGGCGGCGAGACCCGACGGGCAAAGGGCCCTGAGCGGTAGTAACAAGTATTTACTAAAGGAGTTAGTGCCAAATGAATGCCGGGTTTCAGCCTTCGATTAGCCTGATAAATTTTTAGTAACTATGAAAGGAGGCCAATAACGTTTATAGAGGAAAGAAAAATATTTGAAGTTACAAACTTCTCTAATAGCTGAAAATTAACTTTTGACAACAACCGGGATTTCCCCTCCTCGCAGATTCAAAGAAACGTCTATACTTAAATGTCACCCTAAAAGATCTGCTATTTTAAAAATAACAGCACCCCGCAGGGCAATTTTCCAGCTTTAGAAGAACCTTTAAAACCAAACCACAGTGTTGCCTGTGGGCAGACGTGTTCAGAGCCGGTGGGAGCAGAGCATCCACAATATTTACTTTAGGATTTTCGGGTAGGCAGGGAGCATAGGCATGTTATTCTCTCCTGCAGATCCTGAAGTCCTTCCTACAAGATTTTCTTTTTGATCTGCTTGTTGTCAAGTAATTAGTAAAAGGAATTACCCGCTCTGGCGCTGTGCCTTCAGGTAGCAGAGGCACTAGTGCTGTAAACTTCGCATTTTCTGCATATCTCTGCTCCTTTTCCTCCTCCATCAGCAGCAGTTCTTTCAAAGGGGGTTAAAATTTTAATTCAGTTACTCGTAAGATGTGAAGGGATGTGTTATATCGCGGTCTGCCCATTTGAATTTAATAGACTGGTTGCAGTACTTTGTCTCTCCTGGCAAAGGCGGAGGGGGGTTTTGTGGCGGCAGTCCCTGTCCTGCCTCCCGGCCCAGCCCGCCGCAGGGCTGGCACGCACCGAGGCACAGCTGGCAAAGTCAGATGGTGCGACCATCACAGCAACTTCCACTGTCCTTGAGAAGACCGTCTCCTTTTGTCCTTGAAAATATCTCACGCGAATTTCCCCAGGTGGACATCTGTATTTTAATGTGCTCTGGAATTTTAGGGTTACCTTGGGGGAAAAAAAAAACCAACAAAACCAAAACGAACGAACAAACAAACAACAACAACGAAAAACCACCCACCCACCCAAACAAACAAACAAAAAGGCAGGAAAATCACTTATAGTTAATTAACCTTTGAATTTTTGTCTTTTCTCATACATGGATTTAATCTCTAAATTTTTTTTTTTCCGTGGAAAACGGCAACAACTGAGGTACGGATTTATAAAGATACCTAAATGAACCCAAACTGTGACTGAGCATACGGATATAAGCAGTTTTGTTAGAGCACTTTCATTGAAAAAGAAGAGAAGCTGACGAAGCGATTATCCCTTCATCAGATTAAAAGCTGTCTGTTATTTTTAAATGTTTAAATCCTTTCATCAGGAATATGGCTGTATTCCAAATGATTAAATAGAGGAATCTTGCTTTTAACAGAGGAAAAAAACAAAACAAAACAAAAACAAAAACCAAAAAAACCCAAAAAAACCCCAACAACAACAACAAAGAGATAAACTACTCTACCCCCAAAAGATTTTTTCACCTTCCCACCTCCTAAATAATAACTAAATCCCAAAGCGTCCGAGATTTTTTTGTTTTTATTTTGATTTCATTATTCAGTGCTGGGACTTAACAATTACAGGCTGGAAAATCCATTTGAAAACAGCAGAGCCACGTTACAACGAAGGTCTGGCCAGCATTTTCTAGTGTTTGGAAAACACTTGACAGTTGTGAGGGCTCCCTCCTTTCCTGCCATTCCTTGAAAAGTTACCCCTTACAAAAGGGAATCACAGCCCCCATCTCTGTTTCTCCAGATAGATTCCCTTCTCTTGCTCTCTCTCTCCTTCTTTCTCCTCACGGTAAGGGGTGAATTGAAAAATCATTTAATTATTTTCATTCTAATCGCCTTAATCCCCCTTATACTAGGAGCAAATGATGATAATGGGATCCACATGGAAAAGACCCCCGGCTGGGGGTTCGGGCAGGGATCCTCCTTGGCAGGTGGAGGCGGGCGGGGCGGGGCTGGGCTCGGGCTTTAACACAAATAAAGCGTTGCACTAACCTTCCCAATCCGCGGATAACTTACTTTTCAGCATCCTATTTTCGCTCCAGGTGACGCGGCTGTGAAGTGACCCGGTTGTCATTCCGGGGGAACACCGAGACCCTCCTGAAACAGGAGAAGAAAAAACCAAAACCCATCCCACTCGCTCCCCACGCCATCCCCCGCCTCCTCGGAGCCCAGGCAAGGACAAGCCGATTAATTTTCCCTGGCAATTCCCTAGGGCCGCTCCGCTTTGCCGCTGTCCGCAGCCGTGCAAATCCCTGCGCTGCAGCCCAGGGACGAGCCGGAGCAGTAGGAGGAGGAGGAGGAGGGGTAGGAAGGGCAGCTCGCCGGCGGCATTAGTTATAAGCACCGCACTCCTATCTGAGGCTGCAGGAATAGAGCCAACAGCGAAATCATCGGGCGCTGCCTTTTCTTTGGGCGTTTGCAGATCTGTACAAACACGGGGCCTGCCGGGTTTTATAAACAACTTTCAGGACACAGTCAATCAATCACACGGGCAAGCAAGCCGACCAGGAGCCTAGGATATATACAAGGCATAAATATATACATATAAACCCTGTCAATTTTGGAGTAGTTGCAATTTTTTTTTTCTATAAGCCTAAGGGTAACTGTATCTAGAAGGATTCTGACAAGTCAGGAAATCACAGTGGAAAAGTAGAAGGTATTGTTATAAAGTTATGTTACATTGTATGTTTTAATACTGACAAGAGAAATATCGGAAAAGAGAAAGAAAAAAAAGTGTCTAAGCGAGTCGAAGATTTAAAAAAATATCTATATAAAATTATGTTTACAGTCAGACAGACAATTTCAAGAATATGTGGCTGACCACTTTAAGTACAGTGCAATAGATATATCTGTAAAAGACATGAGTTTAGCAGATTTTCTAGTCAGCAAAATATTCTTTAGTTGCAGTCATTTCTAGCCTTTAATTTGAAACGTATTTGTGTCTAGGGATAGGTCCTTGCAAATGCACTGTTGTTTTTGTTCTGTTTTCTAAACGATCTTTTGATTATAAGAGCTTTGTGCAGCATGGAGTTTGTGCTCTCTCCTTCTGACACTGAGTCTTTTTCTTGCAAAGGGACGTGTTAACAAAGAACCCATAAAATGAAGGGTGTAGCTAGTTTGAACATCCCAGTAATGCAGAAAGAATAATTGCATATCAAGGTAGGAGAAAGATAATCAAGTTTTTGGACTTAAAAGAGGAGGACATATTCTGTGCTGGTGTAAGTTAAAAGTTTCACTGAAATAGAGGACTTGGTACTGCAGGAACTGAGTGTTGTTCTTATGCTGCTATGATCTAAACCATGGCTTCTTCATCTGCATAGGGAGCATTGAGGAAAGCCTGGGCGATGATGCTCAGAGAGCAGAAGCTGTGCTCCAGGAGAAAGCATCAAAGAGGAGTTTTCCCCACTGGTAAAACCTGCCAAACAAGCTTGTAAAATTGAGGACCAGAGTGTTGGCTTTGCTCAGGAAAGCCATTGTGACTGCATTGCCTTTATGCAGTTATTGTCAGGATTTTTTTTTTTTTTTAATTGCTGCATTTGTTGTGTAAATTTTTGTATCAAGAATAATCTTGATACTTGGTCATGTCACTCTGTGGTTATCTGTCAAAACAAATCCTGTAAGGAGCCTAAGCCAAAAACTATTCATGTCAGGAGAGTGGGTTTTGGTGATGACCTTCCAAGCTGATTGGATCCTAGAGACATAAATAGTTGGAAAATTGTGTCACTGCCTTCTCAGAAACTTGATGTGTTTAAAGATGTGTATGGTCAGCAGAATAAGGATTTGGCTTACATCTAAGACCTTCCTCTTTTAAGGACTTGTGTTTAAAATGGATTGGATCATTACTTGTTTAAAGGTAATTCCATTTTCATATAACAATTTATGCTTATCACATATAAGTGAATGCTTCATCAATGACAGCTTTATTCTTGTGGACCCAATGTATTATTTTTCATAGCAATACATTATGGAATCCTTTCACAGAAACTTGCCTTGGTTTGTGATGTGTAAGACTGACACAATGAGTGATAAATGTATTAACTGACAATTCCCAGTTAAAATAATATGTGAAATAAATAGCAATAATTAAAGTAATATATGAAGACTCTGTAAATACTTAATAATTTTGATGTAATTTTAATGTTGTGGGAAAACTCTTGAAAGCTCGTGCACTTTTTTTTACCCTCAAAAATTCAGTTTGTTTTATTGGGGTTTTTTTTGTATCCCAAGCTAAATGATTATTAAGACTAATATAAACTAGCTGTTCTGGAAATGAAGAAAGTGAGAAAGGAAGAAAGCGAGGTAGAAATATACAATACATATACCTGAAACTATCACCAAACCTATCCCATCCACCCCATAACCTGGCTTCCTTCTGCCTTTGAGTATTCCTTCTAAACTTTGTAATATGGAAAGTGACAAATGTCCTTCCAGAAGAAATACAATTCTTACAATTCTACTGTGATTCACCAAAGGCTGTTTGTGAGAAGTGCCTGTCACAGCAGTCAGCTTACCTCATCAGCCTACTAACACAGAAATTCTCCTGTGCTCCATTATGTGATACACCTCTATACTGAGATCTGGATTTGAAGGGGGTGAAGCCAAATGGGTACTTTAATCACTGTTTGAGAAAATAATAGTTATAACTCAATATATATAGTTACATACTAAAACTGAGACACCTTTTCCTTTATGCCAATATACTGCTGCACCTGTGGGTGGGACTCTGTTATGTATTTTACAGATATCCTTTACACCATGGTAATTGAACTTCAGTATTTCTCTTGTCTCTGAGGTTAAATGCTTTTTGGCACTACTTGTATGAAGTAACACTATTACTACCAGTAGTAAGCATAAGTCCTCCAAAGTCTCAGCCTGCTTTTGGCTCCTCTTCTTTATTGAGAGTACATTACCCAAGAAGATGTGAGAATACTGCTTTCTTTCAGTTGATAACACAGTGACATCTATCACCTTAAACTGTGTGTTGACAGTTTACATGGCTCTGGTAGGAGGCGAGTCATTAAAGATACTTCTAAGCCTTTACTTCTTCCAATGCAATGACATCCTGAATCTCCTCCCTTGAGTCACCAATTTGCTTTTGACAGAGGTAGGGCAACAACTTTACTAGGGTGTAACTTGTTAGGTGTGTGGCAAGGAAAATACAGATAAGCTTCTCCAAGTATTATCTCATATTCTGTATAAAATCCTTCTTAGTTCAAATTTGTGTTGAGCAACTTCTAAAAGCGACTAAAGATCATTAATTAGCATTCATGAAATTATTGGGCAGATGATTTTGTTATGAAGTCATTGACAAACTGTAAATTTTTCAACATGGCTTCTTTTTCTGTAACTTTTGTATAACAGAACTGTCTGTACTTACAAAATACTGATACTCACTGACAGTACATCTTAACTACTAGTTTCTCTTGTTTCTGTTACTTTACCACTGTGAAGAAACTACAGAGAATACTTTATATTTTAAAAATGACAAGATTGCATGCTATTTACTAATTTGGGAGGGGAGAGGTGCAGTTTGCAAAGGAAGATTGTTCTACTTCCCTGTGCTCTGCTCTGGAGAGGCACAGATGTGTTGGCAGGGCATAAAAGCTGTTATGTTTCTGCAGGAAAGAGAGAAGATGAGTATGTCTGGGACCAGGTATCCTCTCAAAGAGACCACAAATCTCGCCCCTTCAAAAATTCTGTCTTGATCTGCATTAAAACCAACAAAATTTTAACTTTAATGACATCTTATCACAGAAAATTTCCTTTGCTTTTTTTCTGTTTCACTAATTTGAGTCTTTAGACTCAGGCTATAAATCTTGATTTATGACTGACAATTTAACTTAATTTTTAATACATTTCAAAGTCTTTATAATTTTAAATAAAATTTATTTTACATAGGAAGCCAGAATAATGTCTGTCCCATTTAGATCTTCAAATTAGCCCTTTTAAGTGCTGTGATTTTTCAGTATATGTTATGCAGAACTATGCACATTGTGAAGACTTAAAAGCAAGAAAGGGAAATCATATTTTACTTTTAAAAAGTTGATTACACATCATGTGACTTCTGTGTTTTATTACACATCTAAACCTCATCTACAGGGAAAAAGATTCAAGCATTTCTTATTGTATTTTTGCAGTGATAGATGAATTTTGAGTACTTATTTCAATTTTTTCTGCTATTCTATAGGAACAAAACTCCAAAAAAGTCAGCTTTTGCTAGTACAAATCAGAAATGGTACTGTCAGACTTCAGACAGTGTGAAACAGTAATAAATACTTTTATTGATATAAATTCCTAAGTGGAATATAGAAACAAGAAGTTACATTTAATGTGAAAAAATACAGCATCTTGATTGTTACTAAGAAGCACGCTGAGAGATGCACTTCTTTAGCACTAGTAAAGAAGTTCTGTGGTTTCCTCTTTTTTTTTTGTCATGCAGGTGATTAATGTTGCAGAAGGCAAGTAAACTCAGTAAGTTCTGTTATAAAAATATATTTCAGTTCAGTTGTGATACATGTAATTATGAAAATTAGCCTGAATTCTAGATAGGAAGACAGGGAAACTGCAGTTGTGAAAACACTTTTTTTTTAACACATAAAAATAGCTAAGATAAAAGTAATGCAAAGAATACATGTGCCATCATGCCCCATAAGAGAGTACATTCTGCCTGGTGCAGCAGAGCAGTACAAACTCTTTTTCACCATCTATATCTCTGTGCAGCCTGCAGGATTTTTTTGCCTGCACATTTAACATATAGAACTGGTGTCTAAAGCGGTCCACAGGAGTGAATGCAAGGTCATTTTTTTGATACAGCATTGTGCGGCTGCAGGAGGACTTGCACAGCACAGGCAGGCACGTTTTCTCAGAAAGGGAAGGCTGTTTTTGAAATTGAAATAATCTTTTTGATTTTTGAGTATTTCATACGTAAGAAAACACAATGCTCAAACTGTAGACCAACAGAGCAATCTTCCATAAGGAAATCAAAGAAGACAACTTGTAAATAACTTTCAATACCAACCTTAGATTTCAAAAGAATTACTCACTTGCTTATATTATGGTCATATGTAAGAAGTATTGCAAACTTGTCAGATTTTGGCTCTTGGCACACACATTGATGCATCTGCTTCAGTTCAACAGAACATTCCTTGCCACTCAGCAAGCTACTGGCATGCATAGTGCTCAAAGGATGAGCTCCTCCTAACAGAATACAGCATACAGATTGAATAGATGGTCTTTCTCCAGAAAAAAAAAACTTAGCTAAATCAGCTTTGGTACATATTTTTTTCCCCCTTTTAAGTATTTCTCTTCTGCATGGATTATAGGATTTTCCATAAGGTGAAAAAAATGTCTATCCTTGCTCTAAAAATTTAAGTTTACACTGGTATCCACTGTCAAAAACATAGTATTGAAATAACAAATGAGGTTCACTTCCTCAGAATGTGTAAATGTCCCAGCTCAGAGTTAAACTTTCAACAGCTGAAAGACAATACCATCGACATGTAGCTGGCACTAGTTACTGGGGTTTATTTTTTCCTGGAAAGCAGTTTTGGGCGACAGAGTGGCGTCCGGGTTTCCCAGGTTGTTGTGCTGACAAACTGCAGTGGTGGTAAAGGCAGGGAGTCTGACAAAATCCCATTAATCATTTTAAATTAAATCCAACATTCCACTCCAACACTGCCAAGAAGAAAGCTAACTTTTACAAATGAATACTCTCTCTGAAAATAACTGGTATCCTGACCTCACAAAAACATGCTTGATTTCTGTTAGGTACACATACACTATTTTTAAGCTTAAAAATGCTCTTTTTTTTTGATTGCTAGGAATCTGAAAAGTGCTTTTTGCTTGTTTTTACTATTAGGGTCTATGAGTGAACCATACAAGTGAAAATTAGGAGCCTCTTTTTTCTTTCAATGAAGTTTTTTTCCTTTTCTAGTATTTTAAGTACATAAAGTTTGTTTTTAATGCAAGTAAATTTCACATAGGAAATGGAAGCACTCCATTTAAATATTTTCTCTAAGCATTTATATAAATAAGGAAAACTGCAAATTTACTAACATTACTATTAGCAGAACACTGATGTGACAAAGGAGCAATGTGATCTCTTCTAGGTTTTCTACAGACACACTTCTGTAACTACTCCTAGCTATTTGATGATTATGATTTAATTACACATGGCAACTCTGAACTTTAAACATCTCATAAATAATTTTAGATTGTCACTTTTTTTTTTTTTTTTACTAAAATCACTTTTCCACGAAGATTATAAAAGTTTGTATTTCTCTTTAAGGTAAAATGAAACCATAATGTGCCGATGTGAGACACATTGTATCTGTTTATATCTCCATTTTAAGGGTGCTTTTGAGCTCAGTGGGAGATTTTACAATGGCAGAGAACAAGTTATTAGCCTTAATATTTGCTAGTTTTAATACATCAATGAAGTATTTGAAAAGAAAAAAAACCTACCCTAATTCAATAGAGGGCAAGTAAATCTGATTTTCCCAAATACTTATTATAATTTGGACATTTTAACATGATCAAGTAAGTATACCTCAATTTTGTTTAAGTGCTAAAAATAATACTTGTTTTCTAAAAGTAGAGCTATCAACAATATTAGATTGCACAATGATATCCCTACAAAGAGAACAAAAACATTACCACTTCAAAAGAGAACAATTACTGTTGAAAAATTTGTTTATGTCAAGAACATTAATAAACTGCAGAATACTGAAGAAGAATGGCAACATTTTTTTGTCCAGCTAGTCAGTTTATTTTCTTAAAGCTGTATTTTGAAACTGTTTACATTTTTTCTTTTTCCAATGTGGGGAGTGGAAGGGAAAGGTTAAACAGAAAAAAATGGATTTTTTTTTTCCTGAATGCAAATTTCTCGCTTCAAAATCAACAAACATGTCTCAAACTTGTATTTGTTTGGGCTTCTGTATGTTGCAGCAGTTTTGATTTATTTTAAAAAGTCAAAACTGTGTAAATGAGTTGTTTAGACTTTGGATGGAAAGTATTCTAGACAGAAATAATTTGAGAAAACAGATAATATCAAATGCTATCTACAGCTAAGTCATGTGAATATCTAATATATGCCATATTCCTTCAATAAATGCAATCAGAGCCTCAGACTTTAAGAAAAGCAAACATGAGTTGCATTTGTGTGACACTTTACATGGACACAGTTACACTCATTTTCCTGGCATGAACAGAAAAGTCTTTTTATCATATCTGTGTATAATGAAGTTCCCAAACTTCCAGACATGGCCATTCAGAACAATTCCAGTGTCTTTTAGGACAGAACAGTGAGTGTTTGCAGGGGGATGGGCTGCAGGCTCACTTCCTCCCTCAGTGCTGTGTACAGTGCATACAGTTAAGAGTTAAGGCAACACCACATGGCCAAGGTTCAAAGGACATGCAGTGGTGGAATCACAACAGCTGGGAATCACTATGCAGTCATAAGTATGATCATGCTCATGTAATTGAGGTCCTCTAAGTGCTTGATCAAGTAGCTATTTACACATCACATCATTTAGTGCCACCTGGATCAATGAAGCATTATTATTTTAAAATGTGCATGGAAACACAAGTGCATTGAAGAAAACACTGCCCAAAACTCTGCTTTTTGAAGGGTTTTGGAGGACAACTGAGACATTTTTTTCATTTTTAAGAGTATTATTACACCTGATTAAGAGTTTTTTTTTCTCCTTTTAAGACAGAAAAATGTTTAACTTTTATGTAAAGTCTAGATTGCTAAAATGCAAAAAAATGCTTCTCAGCCACTTTGGAGCTTGACTCAAATAGGAAAAAGGACAGAAGAAATGTTCATATTAATTAGTTGTTTTGTGGTTGCCTCTGAGGGAATTCACACTTGGCATGCTGTGTTTGCTGTTTTCTGTTCCACTCTGTGTTAGTAACATAATGTACAGCATGAGTTGGGTACTAATCCTCTAACACTGTTCAAAATCCTGTTGTGAAGATCAGATGCTGTTATCTGCATGTCATTAGGGTTTTGTTTTCTTTTCCCCTGGACATGTCTTATGGAAACTTGAATTGTATTATTCTGTTTCTAATTTATCCTCTTGGCTGCTACACTGGCCCAAGTTTTCTAAATCTTGCTAATAGATGTACTCATCTGTTCCAGAAAAAACATGTTCTGTCAGCCTGAAGGCTTTGCTCTGTATCAGGGTAACTGGAAATTAAGAGAATGCAGTCTAACAATTCATACTCTGTTACTAGTGCAAAATCAACACCAGTATCACTAATGTCAACCTAAGTATAAGCCAGAACAGAATTAAGCCTTGGTCTGCATTTGTGGTTTGAGGAGAAAATATTTTCTAACAAGAAAAGCTCTAATTTCAAATTTCACTGAATTATTCTTTTGAAGTGTGTAACCTTTGAGGAATGTTTCTTAGATAACTATATTCTGCTCTCTTCACTTCAGACCACTTTAAAGAACCCAGAGACACTTGTCCATTATTGTTAGTTTTATAAATTCTAAGTTTTCAATTTTGTTTCCTGTAATACAGAAGCAGATACCTGTGCCTTAAACAAAGCCCCCCACTGTACCATGAACTTAAGTTGTGTTCAAGATTAATTGACCATTGCAGAACACATCCTTGGGCTTTCTGCAAGAAATGAAATAACACTGGGTGAAAAGTAGTTATCCTGAGCAAGGCAGGTGATACTGTAAACCTGCCTGAACATGGCTGCAATACTGCTGGCTCCTGGCTTTGGCTGTGTATGCTACATAAATGCAATGACATTTACATGTGATTAAAGGTAATGTCATAAAAAAGTACTTTTTCTGCATGCATTTCAGTTTGTGGAGCAGAGATATAAACACTTGAAATAGCAGTGATAGCTACATCTTTACCTTCCCATGATTTATGTAGCCCTTGTACGGACTGTCCTCACATCCAAAACAAACTAACACTCCCTAGGTGCCAAACAGAAAGCAGCAGCATAGGCAAAGTGCATGGCTATGAAGGGTCATTCCTGAATTGAATTCTTGGCTCTGCAATAGGCTTTCTACATGAAAACTCAGATTAGTTCTGTTTTACAGATTATGAACACCTTCCCACCTCACCTCATGGTATAGTAGGGAAAAAGAATAAATATACTTGTTACCATGACGTATCTAGATGCTACTGATAGCTGAATATTATGTAAACAATCAGGAAAAGCTCTTACTTCAACTACAGTTATTCAACTTAAGAAAAGCACTGCTCTGTGAGTTGTCTGAACAAAAACTAGGCAAATCCTTATTCAATTTCTGCACATGCACAGCAGTTCCACTGCTAATACTCTCCACACTTCAGAAAATGTCAAGACAAAACCTAACCAAGTAATTTTAGAAGTATTTCCATAAATTTAGAGCTGTTTAAAATCCAACTTCATCCAACTATTTCAGTATCTGAATCTGAATTTATTCAGTTCTCCAATCCTGCACAGTCACTGCTCTGATCTTGCACAGTCAGTTTTTAACAGTTTTAGCAACAAGTCATCTGGTATACATTTGCCAAGGCATTTCCATCATTGACACTTCTAGACTGAGGGAACCAGTTGAAAGCAGCACTTCATTCACTCCTACCACTTTCCCTGTAAAGATTTTTTCTTGCTTACTGCACTGAATAGATGATTGTAGTTGCTCTGTTCCCCAAAAACTAGTATCTGCAAAATAGGTTATGTATGCAAATAACATAAACCTCTCTGTACACTGCGTGATTTCCCCTGGCTACCCCTGTATGGCATCAGGGTTCATCTAAAATAGAGCCTGCAATATTTAAAATTGAGTGAATAGCAGATTGGCAACATGCTAATTCAAGTTAATAAATATAGTATAAAATACCAGCTTAGATATTTTAAAGTGTTCTATCATCTCCTAGAATAAACTTTATTGTAGTATTCAGACCAATGTTCCTCTAACTTAAGTATCTGAGGTAGTCAGCATTGTAAAAAAAATGCAAACGAAAGTCAAACACTAATTTAAGAGATAAAAGGAGAAATTTTAGTTAAAATACTTTACAATAAAATAATTATGATTATAAATCTCTTTAGTTAAATATATACACATTACATGGTATTCTAAGAAGAATGAACTTATTAAAGTTTCAAGCAGATCCAATGCACAAATTCACCACCAAATTTTCAGCTTAGACTGTAATGTCAGTTTAACATTCATAAATGGCTGTGTCAGACTAATGGCATTGTTTTGTGCAAAACTAAAAAAAAAAAAAAATTATGAAAAAAATCCTTCTGTTCCCACAGTACATAGATAGAAAAGGTAGTTTACACATACACACACTTACACACACAAACTTTGATTGCATACAGAGGTTAGAATGACCAGCACTAAAATAACCCCCATCTCTACAAAATAATTAATATCTTGAATTGATGCAGTTTTTGAAAATTACAAATTTTAAGTGCTAGCAAATTGTGCTTTTAGGCAGCCACATGGCCAATAAGGTAGATGTTGTCATAAAGGTGCCCTACAAAATCTTCACTAATATTCTGTGCAGCTCGTCGGGTATTCCGGATGAATTCCCTCTTTGACATTTTGTTCTTCACATGAGGGCTCGTTAGATCAATCGAAAGCAGAATCAAAGAGTAACACAGTACATACACTGCATCTAGACAAGAGAGAATAAATAAAAAAAGTTTAAAAAAGAAACTGTCATCATTAAAAGTATTTTTCCCTGTCTAAGAACCTTATGGTCTTTATCATCTAGGCTCTTGATTTTATATATATACATATACATACAACTACACAGAAGGGTATCCCAGTGAAATAAAATTTAATATAATTAATAATGTCAATAATTCAAATTAATGTCAGCACAGTGCCAAATGAAAATTTACAAATCTCTTAATATTTCTAAATAACCCAAAAGCCACTAAGGGCTTTATATATTTTCATTTAAACAGATTCTTGAAGTTTGTGTAAACTAAAGCCAACACACTACAAAAGCTTATCTTTTAAATATGTAAGCAGTTTCACTGCTGAAAACTGTTTCCCCCAACCAATTAGAAATGCTTGTTAATTTGAATGTGGCCCAATATTCCCTTTCATTTCTGTAAGACTATCCACAAGGCTTTTTTTTTTTTTTTTTTTGTTAACAGTGTAAGATTCTGCAAGGTGAAGTTCAGAAAAGAGAAAAGCTCAAAGTACAGACAAAAATGAAGGTAAGATAACATGGAAATAAAACCAACTAATCAGATAAAAAAAGAATCGGTACATTTGGTTTTGGGTTTTTCTTCTCCCCAACCCAAGTGGAATGATGACTCTATACTGAACCATTCTGTACTTTCAGAAATACTTGTTTAGGTGCTGCTATTGGGAACAGTTGCATCATCCAGAAGTATAAAGGATGATCCACCACTCATTTTTGCTTACCAGGGCTAAGGCCAAGCTCTCTCATCAAATCAGGATTGCAAGCACAGAATCTGTGAGAGAACTTTGTTATGAGAGTTTCAAGGTACTCCCCACGCTCCTCAGGAGCGTGAATGTGTCTGAAGAACTCTCTCAGTGCATTTGGCAAGAACTGATTTCTGAAGTTGTGCAGCGTCACAAGGTCATCCAAAACATCTCTCCTGGCAGAACAAAAACCCACATTATTAGAAAAGTTTCTTTTAACTGTTTAAATATGAAAATGTGTATATTTTAAAAATAAAAATTAAGGTTTTTAATAGTATAAGCTTTAAGGCAAAATTATCACTAACAGCACAAAGATAATATAAACACATATTCTTTGCCTCTTTGTCACCAAATACTATAAAGACATACATGAATCAGAACTCAAAGTTTATATGTATATTCAACCAAGATCAATATAGAGGCTTTGCTTCCTTTAAACTCTGATAAAACCATTAAAAAAGACAGTAAAAGGAACAAATTCATCCTTGTTGCACAATTTGATGTCTAAGTGGAAGCTGTTACAGGAGTTGTCTTGTTAAAACCAGGCTTCAGCTAGGCAAAAATCGCTCATGGAAGTCCATCAGGGTGTGATGTTCTCAGGTGTTTTGCACTGAACACAGACATATATAAAAGATTCAGACCACATCTATATCACAAGATGTGCAAAAGACAGTTGAAAAAAATTTGGAAGCAAATTTGAAGTGAACCTAAGAACATTTTCCTACGTTTGACCTGATTTTTACCTTGCTTGTGAGTTTTGACTTTTCTAAAAGTAGTTTTTATTTTTAGTGTCTGATTATACTGTTTATGAAGGGAAGATAAATGGCAGTAGGAGTCACTAACATTAACTGGCAATTTCATCCATTGAATGGTTTTGTATTTTTATTATTGTCAAAAAAAAAGGATAAATCTGAAGTTTTACAGCATAGGACTGCCAATGGTGATAACACCAAAGACTCTTTCTATTCCTTTAGTAGTACAGGCTGAAGAGGATGAGAAGCAAGAGGTGATTCCTGCTAGAAGTGCAGTTGGTTCTCTGTTCTTCCTATTCAGGTGCAGTCACTATTCTCCTTCTCCTTTTTGCCCTACCCCAACCTGAATGCATGAGAAAGCACTGGAGACAGAACAGCAGGCTACAAAAGTTCCCTTCTGCAGCTCCTGATGTCTCCAAGAGGATGCTCCCTTCCATCTCAGGAGGGGTGTGCAACTTCCAATCAAGAAATATCAGACAACCAAGGAATGGTTAGATAGTTCAACATTAGTTAAAAAGCCATTAGTAAAGTGATAACTACTTTTTCTGAATAACACCCATAAGAAAGGAAAAACAACTCTATCAAGTCAAGGAAAAGCAGCAAAATATCTATGCAAGATTTTGTGGGGATGTGAGATTTATTATTTATGGGTGGTATTTTTGAGGATTCTTATTAAGTGTTACAGTCTCATAAATACTTGAATGGAGTAACAGCTCAGATTTAGCAGAACCATTCATTACCTAGCTGCATTTTCTTGCCTTTTTACATCCTTGAAGTCACATCTCTACATTCAAAATATTGTTAAATGGGGCTGGTACCTTGAGTATTAACAGAAAATATCTTAAGAGAAATCTGAATTACCTTTCATCAAGGTAGATTCTCAGCTTCTTCCAATTCAGTGTTCTTGTGCAAAAGATAAATTTAGCTATTTCTTTCGATGAATCATCTAGTATGCCTTTGGACATAAAGTAGTTGACTCCCTGAGATAAAATACATGTACATATATATAAGTTTAATCTTCATAATGTATTTAGGAACAAGTATTGTACTTCACAATGAAGGAATGTAATCCTACAAATTAACTGGTTTGTTTTTCAGAATGATTCCTTCTCGCCTAAATCACATTTCAACATGCAAAATACACTCTAAAATTAGAAATCAAATGCAAATAAATAATTTAGTGTTATGGTTGAGATTTTACATACAGTCATAGTAGAATATTTTACATCATGAACCCCATAATGAGCATGGTGGTTCTTTAATAATTTCTTTACAGTGTGTATCAGAATTTTGCTTTTTATAGTTTTGTAATAGTATTTAAAATGTTGCAAGGACCATAACTGGCAATTTCATAACTTTGCCAAATAAGAAAAATCTTAGCCATAATGTGTTTAGCCTTCAAAACCTTTCATTAAAACAGTAATGTTCTCACATATATACAATGTATCACATTCAAATAGATGCATTAAATGCATTTGTTTAAATGTGCAATAATGCAAATAAACACAAGCACGCTGATTTCAAAGCAGAGGTAAGTATCAACATATATAGATATGCATACACATAAATAAGAACACTATGCCTAACAAAAAATAGTTTAAAAATACAGAATTGCATAAAATTTATACTCATATTATGATTTCCAGAATTGTACACTTTGACCAAGCACACTTTTTTTATAAAATAAACACAACAAATTTAAAGTATTTCAGTGACATTCTAGATTCTCTCTGGTCATTGAAATAACCCAAAGCATAAAACTATTTTCCTTACAACCTCTTACAAATCAAACCTCAACTAATGGATTTCAAAAATGTTCACACATTTCACCTAAGTTCAGGAAAAATCTAAACCTGAGAATAACTAACCAAGTTTTTCTGATTCAATTTGGCAGGGGCTGGGAGCAGTTCTCAGCATTTGTTACAAAGTGTTGCCATAGTTAAATACAACAGATCTTGACTACAGCACAAGGTTGAAATGTAGAATGAGTAGGACAGTGCATTTCTGCATAGAATAATGTACCAAGGCTACAACCTAAACCACCTTTAAAATACTTCTGAAATATATTTTCATAAATCTTCTGATATCAAACTTCACAATATTTTGTAAGTCTGCTCTTTGTGTTTACATTACAGCTACAAAGATGTAGGGGCAGCCTGTCATTCAGTGTATAAACTAAACTTTCCAGTGCTCTTGAATTTTGTGTGAAAAAGAAATCAAGGACTGAGTGCAGGTTTGAAACATTTTGTGAAGTGGCTTAGTAAAACAAGTCTTAGTTGTCCCAAGCAGGAAAACAGATAATATAAGAACACAAGTTAAAAGCTAAGAAACATGTGTAGTATTAACTAGTGTTTTTACCAGTCCATAGTTTTTGCTTATATACTTATAGGAAATAGCAGTTAATCAAGATACATTTGTTTTGTTAAAATAATGGTTTATAAAAATAAATAAAAATATAAAGGTTTTTAGACAGGTAAACCAAAAAATCTAGCAGTGTTACACCCCAATTTTAAAAAATCTGTATTTAGGATGACAGTGAAACATGCATTGCTCTATCAGCTTGCATTTCAGTTCAAATTAGGTCATATTTAAGTTTGTCCATAATATGGATAGACAACATAACGTTAAGTACTTTCTTGAACCAGAGCTAAATAAGAAATTAAAAATGGGAGATAACAACAAGGATTTTGGCAATTTATGTAAGATGAGCAGCAGAATATCTCCTTTACATATATTCCAAGCTAATGAGATTTATGTTTGCTTCAGTAAGAAGTATTACCTTAAGGTAATACAAACTGAAGCCTGGTGAGAAAATCTTGAGTAGCATTTTGCTGCAATTAAACACTTCTGCAACACAGCCAGAAAACACCTAGCAGGACACAGAAGAGACAGGAGGAAAATAATACCTTCTTTATGATAGACAGTGGGTTTGTTTCTTTGTGACAGTAAATGCTGCAGTTTCTTCCTCATGCCCTAGCTAACAACTCAATGTAGGATATCCATCTGATAGAGAATAATAGTGCAAAGACTTTGTAGCCTATCTCTAATTCCTTTTTCCCCCACCACACATAATGCTTAACAATATCTTTCCCTGTGAATGCATTATCCTCAACTCATTCATAAGTAAACAGGGTCTAAAAAAATACACTTCACCACATGCCATTGTTTTTAGTTGCTTTTTACTTCATCCTAAGCTATAAGAATACTTTGCAACAGTAGAAGCCTGATTTCTCTTTTAAGTTCTTACAGCAAATGAAATTTATTTACAAGATTTACAGCATGTCACTGAATCTGTTTTTCGTAACACTGTAAATACTATCTTGAAAACCTCTCAGAACCCATGCTTCAAATAAATCACTTTTGGTAGCTAAAATGGCCACTTGTGGCATATATACTAGCTGAAATAAGTTGCCCTAAACACTATTAAAACCTATGCTAAGATTATTTATCAGTCAGCTGGTGATTCTCTTAGGAAACATTCAACTGCAGTCAGGTAGGCTTTTCTGTGCCATGATCTAGCAGCTCTGAAAAGGCCTTTTTAGCACTTGGGAAATATTGCAGAATGAGCACATATAGTAGTTTTAAAATTCTGATTCAGAGCACGGTAATGTTCTTAGAAATAGAGAATTGGGAAAGATGCCTTAAAGCTTGCCTCTGAGGATAGCATGTTATTTCTGAATTTCAGACAGCTCTGGATAAAATATCAATGTATGGAAGTGTTGATTTTAATTATATATACAAATAACAATTTTAAATATAGACTAACAGTAACAACAAAAGCCATTTGTTGCATTTCAGTACATTATTTTTTACAGTAGTTTTCTTTTTGCCGGCACACAATGCTTGTTTTGCCAGCCTATTCCATTACAGCACTGACACTCCTTTCTTGTTTTCTACCTGTTTCCAATAGTATTTGGATTTCTTTATATCCATACAGGATCTCTTTTCAGTGTTGATTACTATCTTCTTTGCTAAGAGTATTTCCAGACCACTTGAGTACAGCAGTCAACATCAAAACTAGCAGTGGCCTTTGACACTTCTGTTTAGATATGCACACAAACCAAACCAGACATATCCTAAATTAATGGCACAGCAATTTTAGAATCATTATCTAGTATAGTAGGGTCTCAATTTCTATTGGTGATTCTATGTAACATTAACATTATTAGTAAATAATAAGTAGACACGTGTTATTGTTCCCATTTTTCTTGGGAAGTACACTGTCTCAAAATATCTAATGGTGCATCTTCTGGAACAATGCAGAGTATTGATGAGATATTGTATAATGCACATTTTTATAACTACTAAGTTATGAATCAAGTTATTTGCTGACAAATGTGGACACAATATGTAACATACATTTCAAGCACTGTCTCTTTCACTGTATGTCTTTAAAATACAGTCTCAGTGATATAAACTTATGACAGGAGAAATTGCAAATGGAACCCGAAAATATTTTTCATGTTGCATAGAACCCATAACTAATAATTTACAAGATTAAACCAATCTGATTTTAATGTAGAATTATCAAAAGGTTTCAGCTCAGTGTTCCTTTCCAACTATTTTAATAAATCACATAAGCATTTCTTTACAGCATACACATACTTATAATATTCAAACTGATAAATCAATGCATCTCAAAATTGGCTTGCTTAGTAGATCACTATGAAATAGGGTAAGTTTCAAAAAATTTTGCTTAGAAATATGGCACAGTAGCCATTTTATCATCTACAGACTATCTACAATTAAAAAGCCAGGCAATGTAGCTTTATACATGTGGCTAACAATTTATAACCAGGAAAAGGTCAGAAAAACCTGGGCTCCCTGTCAAAAACTAAGGGCAGCTTGTGGAATGAGACAATCAGAAGAGTGGAAAGAAAGGCTTAGTATAAGCACTGTCTTACTGTACTTTATTATTATGCTACATAAAGGAAATCCTGATCTCACTGAAGACAGACAGTTTTGGAACAGTACTCTAGAAGGTCCAAAAAAATAAATCCTATTAAATAGATCAGTTAGAACCATTAAGGATGAAACAAAAAAACCCAGATCTTCTTTCCTGACCAAAAGATTCTTGTTTGTACTTTCAGTTTCAATTTTAGCTACATAGCATTGATTCATGTAATAAACTCGACAAAATATTTTGTAGAGAGTTAGAAATTGGATACAAAACAATGGGAAGTAACTTCTGGTTGCTTACAAATTCTGAATCATAAGCACACGAGATGAAATGAGCACTGCATGAGAAACATTCCACATACAGCATAGACTCTTTAAAATAAAATACAGCAGAAACCAGGTAGGTTTAAACAATATGGTATTTATATTCAAGTGCTAATACTAACACTAAACCATCCCCTCTCTCCAAAGAAACAACAAAAACCAGGTTCCAAAATCTTGGCTACAATGGTGGTGCCATATGAAAAAAGTGAACAAAACCAGCCAAAAAAAAAAAAAAAAAAAAAAAAAAAACCACAAAAAAAACCAAAACCAAAAAACAAAAACCCAAAAACCAAAAAAATAAACAAAAACCAAAAAACCCCAAAAAACCAAAAATCCCCAAAAAACGAACAAAAACCCCACCCCAAACATGCACTAGAGTTTTTTTTTCAGATTACATGTCGTGTTTAGGCACATCCTATCAGCAGAATGTGAGAACCTGCTGTGAATTATGCAAGCTCATGCACACAACCAACACGTTAAATTACAGCAGATATCACAACACCATGCACACAACAATGGCTAACCAGAAAATCCTACCACAAAGTGTGTAGATGCTCTTCCCTACCCCGTGAGCCACCGCTAGCTCTGGAGCTGTTGCTGTGGAGCCTGGTTACCCATTTTCATGACATGGGCGGTGTCCTTTGGAGAATCTTGCTCCTGTGGCTGTAAGTATTCTTATTTTTATAGTAATTTGATCAGGTCTGTTATCAAATGTAAAGCAGAGTTTGGCAGGAAATTCGGAGACACAATTTTTAATAGTGGAATGTCATATCATTATGTTCCAGTCACAGTGTCCTTATAATAATAATTCTGCCAATATCACAGTTGTAAGCAGTAAAAGCAGTAGTATTTGTGAAGTCTCCTGAAACTCAGGCCCTGAATGATTCCTACCAGGCTATGGTGCTCCACAGGGAGAGAGGAACAGAGCCCTTAGGAGATACCCTGAGGTTCTCATCTCTCATTGAAGCAGAGTGTTTGTACATCTATTGTAAAATGTAACCATAATGAAGAAGTATGAGTCACACAATAAAGTTAATACCTAATTTAGGTATGTCGTAAATTAGGTCTAATTTGCAGATCTTAATTTCCATTAAAAAATAATGAATCTTCTATTAATTGCCTTTTCTGAAGGTTTCAAATGCTTTAAACATACCAAGATTACTTTAAATAAGGTTGAAATATAATGGCACATTATAAACTTTAGTTAAGTGAAAAATTATGTTAAAAAATTGAAATACAAAGAAAAATTTGGATGGACAATGCTGCTAGCAATATACTTGATATATTATTAAAAACATGTAAGTTACCTAAATATTGTATTTCGTTTGAAAACTTTTATATTTATTATTAAATTTGTGAAAATTTTGCAGAAAAACAATACTAATCGCTCAAGTGGCCAGGTGCTGATGTCTCCAAGCTGTGCATCACAGTTCAAGGCAGAGTTCTACCAGAGAAATTACAAAGTACTCTATTTGTGACTGATAAAAGTAATGGTCTCTTAATCAAACAGAATATGATATAAAGCAAAAACTTAAATGAAATCACATTATTGCAATGATTCATAGAACTGCTTTATTTATTTTACCCCATGGTCACAAGTTCACACTTTCTATATCATACCAGCTGAGTGAATTTTGCTTTTAGAAGTGTTTCTTTTCATATCTCAGTCCCTTTTCTACTTTGGATTTACTCAGTTACCACTTCCATGTCTATGTGTAACTATATGCAGGAAGTTAACAGCATTTTTGCTCAGTATTGTGTACACTCTTTTCCTAGGAAACATGAAGCAGGAGTCTCGTTTTATACACAAAAGACTCTCTCTGTCACTTGGGCATTAACTGTCTATCTCCCAGGCAAAAGCTGTCTACTCTTAAATTGTTTTCCATTTTGAAAGGTGACAGACTGAAAGCAGAAACTTATAAATGAAAACCTTTCAGTTTGACAAGGGATTTTTTTTTTAAAGATAAATTTATGTTGTTCTGTAAGGAAAGATTATGCATAACAAACACCCACAGAAATTAAATCAATTTCATCTTCAAGATAGCTCAGCAGTAGATCTTTGTCATATTTCAAGATTTGCTCCTTGATAATGGAAATAGGTAAAAAATCCCCTACAAGAAAATGTGATTGCATAGAAGTAATTGGACTTTATACCTCATCCTGCTTTGCCTAAAGTGAAACCAAATTCATACTCTGCATTTTAACATTTTTATTTATGTAAGCTCATTGTTATTCTCTTACAATTCACCACTGTCTCTTCAGTTAGGATATCTGCCTTGTTCCTAAGTTAATATGTGGTTATGAATTTCTAGCATCCACAGAAAGTGTACAGAGCACTTAATAGGTAAGTCATGTAAATGGTGTACACAGGTACAATATTCAAAAAAAGACCAGAATATGGCTGTAGCTCAGTATTAACCATCCCTACAGTAAAAAAAACCACCTAGTAAAACTTTGTTTTTATATGGCTATAAGTATAAAAAAAAAAAATCACAATTATTGTAACTGTTTATTACTGTCAGCAACAGTTCACTTACCTCATCAGGGTTGGCATTAAAGGTGAGACTGCCCTCATCTAGCTGCATATACAATTTTCTAAAAGAAAATCCTAGAGGCGGATTCTTATTGTATATAGAACAGTGACCCCAAGTGGATTTGCACAACCTATGAAAATAGAATTAATCTATTATAAAAATTATTTTCTGAAATTCATGGATTTTACAGAAACAAAATGTAATCAACACTGAAAGCTAAATACTCAAACCATAGGAAAAGTTAGAAGTAGATTGCTGAAACAGTTATTAAGTCTTTTGTAATATTTTTCTAAAACCTTCAATTATATGATTAAGAGGTTTTGGTGTATTTGAGTGCAACTTCAAAATATATCCCAGTAGGTGGCATCATGACATCAGAGCAGAGACCTCTGGCACTCTTAGAACCTGAGCACTGGAGAACAGAAGTTGTTCTCCTTCAGTACTAGGACAGATTAAAACATTTTGTTTCTTTTCTTGTGCCCCACTTGTGCAGTGAATTGGGACACCATATCTGCACAAAATGATGCCATTAATTCAGCACTTTCCCCACCTGTCCTTTTTCACCCAAGCCTTCTTCCTTTTGTCCTAACTGGCCAGTCCTCTTGGCCAGCCCTAAGGACTGTCCCTAAGGACTAGATCCAGCCCCATCCTTCTCTATCTTCTATAACTTATCAGCTTCTTTCCCTTTTATTCCACCCTGACTTGCATCTCAGTTTCACCAGTTTCTGTCCCTCATTTCAGTTTCTTTGATGATATAATCTGCAATGGCCTTTATGCTCACTCTAGGCTCCTTAATGGACAGGTAGTTCTGCTTCAACACACCTGTCCTGTAACTAATCAGGAACAATGTTTAGGACCAGCAGGTAGTTGCTGGAGAGATGGAAAATACTTTTGTTTCCAATTCTGGAACCTGGGTCTTATTTGGACTGAGTTCACAACTGCAACCACAGTATTTGCAAAAGCTTAAACACACCCTTATACACGTGGAAGAGTAAAGATTTTTACAGAGATTATGCAAATTGAGATTTTAATTTATTGCTAAATCAGGACACATTTTCATTACCAAAAGAAATGTGGTATGAACATGAGTATTATTTGGAAAGATTTAATAAAAAATGACTGAACTGTTTCCCAGAATGAACTTCAAGGAAAATACATATTTCCACCCCACGTTAAGAATATATACTGCAGGCAATTAAAAAGCTCTAGAATCTTTAAGATTTGGTCTATGGAATTTATTTGTATTCAGGATGGGTTTGATACCAAGAACTAAGCACAGTAGAGTGTATATTGTTAAACTTCAAAGCTTATTGGTATCCTTCACTAGAATTCCTGTTTCCTGTCAATATAACAGTCCCCAAAAGCAGCACAACTGTGACTAAGAAGTTATCCTGCATTATTGCTTAATTCAAATGCAGCAGGACAAGGAAACAGATGAGGGGAGGAAGAGATGTAGAGCATTATTAAAGGAAAATAACCTGAACAGCAAGTCAACTGCTACTGTCTGTTAAGGGAGAAGAAAATGTTGTGAAAGTAGTTACAAGTTCTGCTGACTGTCTAAAGATAAGTATGATTTCATGAGTCATTTCTAGTGCTGTAAAACAAAAAATACCAAAGAATATGTTAATTACATTTTGATATTACACTATTTTATCTGAAAGAATGTTCCTTTATTTATTTCTCAGACATACAAATTCTGCATATGTTATACATAAATGTGTTTCAAGTGTTAAGCTGAAGAAATTTCACTTCATAAAAATTGACCTTTTCTTTCCTCCCTCCATAACCAAATTACAATGAAGATACACTTAAGCTGCTACAAGTGTAGTAGATGAGTTCACACTCCTCTTCATTTGAAGTTTGGCTAGCTTAAGCTAGACAACTGTTTGAAGTTCAGAGGAGCAATGAAGCAAACACCTGAGATGTGCTTTGAGCTAATAGAAAAGTGAAGACAAGTCCCTGGTTTTACCCCATGCTATCTCAAACACCAGGTGTATAACACACATGTATATTGTGCCAAGCACGCTTGTGTATGTAGTAATCTCCAGTAATAGCCTATACTAATTAGAAATCCAGAATAACACATTTATAAACTATGTAGTATTTCCTTTATATCAATCTCATTTAACTTAGGAAACCTTTGCTAGGGTTAGAAAGATGAAAGGCACTTGCTGAGACAAAATTAAAGCCTAATACATTTTACTATGTCCAGGTGATACTTCTTTTTTTTTGTGCTTACCCTTGCCAGAGAAGCTCATCATTAGCAAGATCCTGCCAGACACATGATGCTAGACAGAGATCAGTTGCATTCAGGTATGACAAAATGGTAAAACTAAGCTCTGGTGGCAACATTTCCAGGTTAATGAATCCTTCTTGTTCTTTAGATTTTCTTGTCTTCAGCAGGTGGTAAATGTCAATGCCTCCTTGGGCTTGCTTGCGGTTGCTTGTACTGGAAACATTGTTAGCAGGTATCCTCCTACCATGCTCTCTGGTGAGATAGCCTTGTCCACTGTATCCTTGCTGTTGCAATTGCTGGTTTCTAGCAATTCTCCAGAGTCCCTGACCCATCTGCGAGCCTGCTGGACATAAAATCCAAATTAGATCTTGACAGCTATTTGTAAACATTTGTAAGACAAACTCAGCACATAAGCAAAATTTTAGGACTGCTCTGAACAGGTAGAAAGTGAGTTCTGTCAAATTTATGCTGACCAGGTAACCAGTCGTCATGGGGCAACTGAAAAAATACTGAAAACAAAACCCCTTAAAAAAAAACTAGAAATTTTTTTTCAAAAGTTTCCATGCTTGAAAAGCTACAAAATTAACAATAAGCTTCTTCAAAGAGTACCAAATATTACCTATATCCCATGTAAGTTAAGAAACTTTAGGCTTCAGAACATTTGGAATCTTCAGACTTCCTTCAAAATTTAATTTAAAAACCTTATTTAGAGTCAATGAAGTACTATAAAACATAGGGAGAAACAAAAATGTATTGGGGAGCATAGTGACTGACACTGAAACAAATTTTAATGACTTCAGTGATAACACAGTAAGAATTTTGAGTGCTCAGAAACAGGAGAATAAGTATCTTTTCAAGCTTTCTTACTAAGTAACATAACGCCTTGATGGTAAGGTACTCACATACTTATACAAAGGATATCACTGCAGACGTAGTATAAAAAGCCTTTTGGTAATGTAAAAAAAATAAAATGTATTTGCTATTGTAAAGATCAACTGAAAAAATTTCACAGAAGAAACAAAATGAGACAGAATTTAAACCAGTCTAGAACCAGCTGCTGAAAAGCCATAAGCTCTGCTATTTGTATATTCAGCAGCTTATATGCCATTTGTTATAATTTTCCCAATCACATAATTACTTTCAGCTTTGTAGTAATCCAGGATTAATGCTTTCAGAGCCCATCATAATAAAAAATGAGCAAACCCGTTGTTATAAAGCCCTTTAAGTAGTGGTATCAAAAAATACATATTTTAAATTTATTTTGAACATATACTTTCAATCTTCAGATT
Organism: Erithacus rubecula; assembly: GCF_903797595.1. Lineage (NCBI taxonomy): Eukaryota > Metazoa > Chordata > Aves > Passeriformes > Muscicapidae > Erithacus > Erithacus rubecula. Next base: position 33,905,366 of record NC_136687.1, on the reverse strand, counting down.
CAGTATGCCACTCAAATGCATGTTTTCAAACTTCTAATACTATAATTTTATCTAGTAATTGAAACCTCTTGATAGCTTGGCTGTAGTAACTACCACAGTAAAAATAACATCAAGCTTGTTTATTAATCGCTGATCTTCTCTAGCTCTGTCTGCTATCTATCAAAGTCTGATTTAAGTTCTAATCGTGTCTTCCTCATGTTACTTTGCTACTGCATAATAAATTCTTCTGCAGTGTTGACAAGCATGATAGGATGCTAAAAGTAACCTAGATTAAAGCTGCATTAGTACTGGATTCTACCTCATTAAATAAAAACCAGCATGCGCTCTAGATATAAACACTCTCCACTTCATGATGACTGAGCCCTACAGCTGCTGCTTTAATGCCACGATTATCCCAACAGGAAAACGTTCTTTCCTTCGATGCAAGCCTGTTGAAGCCGAAGCTCCGTTCACAGCAGCTGCACTGCAGTCGAGGCTGCTGGTGCCCCCCGTAAGGTGAAAGCCCTGCAGTCCCGACGCGGGCCGTCCCGCAGGCCCGGAGCCGCCCCGGGGAGCCGGGGATGCACCACGTTCCGAGGAGCTGGGCAGCCCCGGCGCCCCCGAGCCGCTCCTCCCCGCGCAGCGCGGCACCGGGGCCCGGCCGGGCCCGGCCGCCCCGCTCCGGGGGCACCGGCGGGTGCCGCCCCCCGGAGCCCCGGCTGCCGATTGGCCGTGCCGCCCGTCCGTCCGGCGCGGCACCCGCGGCCCTACCTGTGCCAGCCCGGCTCCAACCGCCGCCGCGACGAGCCCGGCCCGCCTCCGTGCGAGGGCCGCGCCGGGCGGGAGGGGCTGCGCGGGCCTGGCGGCGCGGACGGGCGGACAGCCCCAGGGAAGGAGCCGCCGCAGGAGGCCGAGCCCGCCGCCGCCGCCGCCCGACTCCTGCACGGGCAGCGCTGACGTCCGCTGTTGTTGCTGGAAGTGACGTCGGCGGGAGGGACGCGCCGGAAGCGGAAGTGCCCGTGGGGCCCGGCGGCGGCAGATTCGGTCTGCGCCCGCCGCGTCCGGGAGCGGCCGCGGGCCCGGCCGCGCTCCCGAGGGAACGGCGGCGCTCCCGCCCCCGGGTGAGCGGCAGCAGCGCCCTCGGCGCGGGGTCTGTCCCGGCTGCCAGCCCGGGGCTCTCCCTCTCCTGGAGACGGCGCGGTCTCTGGCTGTGGTAGGGGCGAGGAAAGGCGAGGGGAGAGTCGGCCCCGGTCCCACTCTTGCGAGTTTGCCGCATTGCGCTGGTTCCGGGACCGCAGCCCGCCTGGCGTGTCCTGGCTAGGACACTCTTTTTTTCCGCTGGTGCCCAGGGCAACCAGCCCAGGACGCGCAGTCCCTTGTGCAGGTGGCCTCTGCGCCAGGCGTGTCGCAGCTGGCACGCCCGCCGAGTGCCGAACTTGGTGACGCTTTTACATCCGTGCGCAATAGCGCGATTTCCCCCAGCCCTATGCAACAGGAGAGTCTAGATTCAGAAGAAACCAAAAGTCCAGTTACTGGGCATTTCAACATTTACGGTGTTAACATACTTGGTAACTTGCATGGGGTAGTTTTTTTAGTTTTTGTTTGTTTTGGTATTTTTGTTTAGTTTTTTACATTGATACTTTGAATATCATACGTATTTTGAGAGTTGTCCTTTGAGCCACTTGCTCAAAGTTCTATATTATCGTATCTTGAAACTTTGGTATACTCGATTTTTACAGCCAACGCTCTGCAAGTTCTGTTACAAATTTCTACAGATAAAATCTGTGTACCTCGTTTTCCTAGGTTTGCCTTCCCAAGATTTGCTACGGACCTGTTATTTTTATGATCTCTTAAGCTATTTTGTAGTGACAGTAGTTACCAGTTTTTATATCCAGAGGTCTGGTGTAAAGAGAATGATTGTTAATACTCTTGGGAAACAGCCTGTATGATTAGACAAAACCCTGAGAGTGTCTTCTGTGAGTATTTGCACTGCAGAATAGAGCTTCAGTTTTATGTCAGATCCTTTGAGATTTGTGTTAATAGCTAGTTAAATTGGCAAAACCAAAGAATGGATTGCATTGTAACATAATGCAGGAAGAACAGCTGCCTCAGTGGCCAAGTAATTGGTTAAATTCTTCCAAGCTTTTAACAGTAAGTATTGTGTACTTCTGTCTAGTGCAACTAATTACCCAGAACCTAATGATTAAATTAAAGGAATCTGATGATTAAGTAGGAAGAAAATTATTTTAACAAGGGCAGAACACATGAGAAGGGCTTAATCTTGATGACAGCTGATTAAACACCATAGAAGCATGAGAAGAAAATCACACACAACAAACCCAGCCCACTGTAAATGCAGGCTTTAACTGTCTCTGAGAGCATTATTTCATTTACAGGCTGTGTGACTGTGCCTCTTCACTGCTTGGATTAGTAGGCTTCAGGATACTTGTTTTGTAGCAAGAAGAGAAATTTAGTGAAGCTAGTGGCAGGTAATTATCTCCTAGGTTCTAGCAGAAAGCTGAATTTAAGTGATTATTGCATTTTTTAATTTTTATGTACATATTTTTTTGTACAGACATATTTTTGTGTTTACTTCATAATCTGAAAGAAGAATAGCATTTGCAATAATGGCAACAGGAGACCTAAATGGAAGCTTAAGAAAAATAGAACAAGGACTTCGCTTGTTAAATTATCCAAGAGATGTGAATTATACAGTGTAAGTGGCAGAGTGAAAACTTGTGCTAATACATGATGACAGCAAGATGTGCAAACAAGTATTAGCATTGCACCCAGTGATAATGAACAGAACACAACTGTGGGAAGTAGGAGTGTGGTCTGTGTGGAATATAAAAGCATGCAGTTTTGCTCTTCTGAGCAATCCTTAGAACAATTCCTGAGCTGTATTACTGTCTTGTTCTTCTGCTGTTCTTGTCTTTGCTTCGGTTAATCTCACCTTTTTGGTTTTTTGGAAGTGCTTGCAAAACTTCCTTTGGGAAATTTTGTCCTGTAAAGATCAGAAATAAAAAAAAGGTCTGAATGTTGAGCTGGAAATGCTGGTGGGCTTTAGACTTGACAATATATAAATCATATGAAGATCACAAAACCATTTTCTTTTAGCATTTTACAGATAACTGCAAAGATGGCTGAATGAAACATGGCTGGACAAAAAAAAAAAAAAATTAAAATGAAAGAGATTTGGATATAACATACTACCTTTATTTATTCCTTTCAAGTTAAATGTTTGAATTCATATAATGAAAGGCTTTTGTTACTTTCTGCTGTGTAAAATACTTTTGTTTCTTAATAGGTTAGTAAAGGGTGATCCAGCTGCATTTTTACCTATCATCAGCTATTGTTTTACATCTTTTTCAACTTGCATAGCAGAGCTTTTGGTAAAGTGTGGTGTGGAACTGACAGCCAAGAGTGACTTGCGTTTTATTGAAGCTGTTTATAAGGTATCTCTTCATGTTCTTTGTAAAAGAAACATGGGATTCAGTACAACTTCACAAAAATTAAACATTTACTGGGAGCTTTACTAGACAGTGAAAATTTTTGGCAATGAACATGAATTTTAGTTCTTTTAGGATTTCAGATGGGTAGTAAGTCACTGTTTACAAGTTTTAAAATTTTAATGAAATTAAAGGATAGGTGGTGGTAACCAAATCTCAATTTTGAGACCTTGGCAGAAACAGTAATATTTTTAGATGTGAGTTTGGAAGAACACAGAAATATTTATTGGACAATAAGATTTATAGATGTGACCTTGGCAAAAATCTTAAGCACCAAAAAACCCATAAGAAACTCAAAATATTGTAGTGTAAGCACAGTTTAAAAAGTACAGCTATTTTCAAACACTATGCCATTTTAGTACATAAAGTTGAGTACTTACCCTTTTATAAATTGGAATCAAATTCTTAACTGATTGAAACTAACTTTGAACTGTCCTTAAAATATTAAAAAAGCATGTTTGGTGGATTGCTGAATTAAGAAATATTGTCTTATTCAGACTAGTTTTCCATCTGTGAGACTGCTTTGCAGGGTTCTGTGGGAGCCTTATGTAGCCCTCTGATGCATTTACTGAGATTAATACAGCTTTTTATTATGCATTCACTTTAAAAGCTTTTAGTTTAAATTTCTTAGTATTAATTTCTATAGTAATTTATTTCTTGAATCTTAAGACTATGAGTTGAAGTTCACAGGAGGGATGTGAATGAACGGGGAGATAGCTCCTCTTCCAGAAAGGAAGGCCTTAAATGTATGTTTTAAGCCTAGTTAAAAGAAACAGCTATATATTTATTTATATATATAAATAATCAAATGAGAAAAGGCTTAACTGCTGAAGTGCAGGATGAAAGAAAAGATTGCAGTAAAATAAGAATATGAGCATGCCATTTCTACAGCAAATTGTGAGGTGATTTTCAAAGTGAAATAAACTCTTATTTTGTTGCAGTTTCTTCGAGATCAATTTCAGTATAAACCAATTTTAACAAAAGAGCAGTTTCTTCAGTTTGGCTTTGCAGAAAGAAAAATGCAAATTGTTTGTGACATTATCAACTGCGTGGTGAAGAAACATAAGGAGTTGAATAACTCTAGTAAGGTACTGATCAAATTGTTATTATAAGTTTCTTTTGAAGTGTTTGATGCTGCAGATAAACTGGTCTTCAGCTTCTGTTTGAAGATGCAGTATTGCTCATGGACCAGATAATGGAAAGTTAGTATGAAGTTCTGTTGTAAAATGCTTGAATGCTTTCCTTCAAGACATGAAGCTGCCAATACTTTGTAGTATTAAGAAAATTAGAATGAAGATAAATCTAATTGTTGTCTTTACAGTAAGTGATATATTTTCTTTTACACTTCTTGATACAGTCAACATGTGAATCAATAAACTTTTCAGATAAATTTAAGGGCAAAGCAAAATCACCTCATTTGTTGGATTTCTGTAACAATTTAAATATGACACTTGTGTTTATTTCTCAAATCTCATTTTCATCAATGGTATTTGTAATGGCATTTTTTTATCAGTGTGTGATGAGTATCAGTCTCTACTTTAATGAAAAGAATTGCTAGTATTTATATTTTACAGGATTTTGTTTTCTTTGAGTTTTTACCAAGTCTTCAGGACTTCTGTATACCTAATTTGTCAGTTTTGAAGACATAACTACATTTTTTGTATTTATTTTATTTTCAACTCTGGTCCAGGTTGTCTTTTCTTTTTCTTTTATAAGTGTCTATTGATGCAATCTAGCATGGGCATTAGTGAGTGTGAAAGTATGGCATTCAATGCTGGATCTGTGTTCTCTATAATTTTGGGTCATATTTAATTTGTTTTTAGACATTTTTGTACTACAGAGGTTTAAATGTGTTTGTGTGTCTGTGTCATGAAATATTCCTGACTGTCAGTGATTGTGTTAGAAAGTGGGTGTGGAATCCTGAAAATCTTTCTGTGTTGTTTTCTTCTGTTGTCTTTGGAGGTTAAATCCCAAACGAGGAAAAAAATCAGACCTGTTAAATTTGAAGTATGGTCAAATTGTGGTAAAGGTCTTGCTGATCCAAGGGGCAGTGCTCTGAATTCCAAACAGGTATGAAAATAATTTTAATGTTTTATGTCTAAAGGTTAATCTCGTTTGTAGCAAGTCAGGCTCTTGCTGAAATTTTTGCTTTCATTTAGTTTTTAATACTTAATCAAACCAGTTTTGAGGTGGGTTTTGTTTGGTTTTTTTTTCCCTAAAGTGTGGTTGGCTGAAATAATAGCTGAAATACAGGGGATGTTGCATCTCTCTTTTACTGAGTAGTTGATCTCAAAGTCTTGGTGGTAATGACCTAGTGCTGTTGCTTGTGCTATATTTGAATTATATCAAGTGTATCAATGGAAAAAGATACAATGGGACAAAGAAGCTACATTGTCTTTGAAGAGTGAAGTGTGCTTGACCTAACATGTTTTCAACACAGCTTTCAAAACACTGATCTGTTGTCTGAATCTGTTCAGCAAGTTTTCAAAATGTGGCATTCCTCTTGGCTTTAGTTTTACAAAGGTAAAATGATTATGCATTGAGTAAATATGATTATACATCATGCCACTCTTGGCACATTAAGAAGGCAGCTTTCTTAATATTTTCTGCAAAATAAAATTGTAGAAAACTTTTAAGACTATGACTGCCTGTTAGTAGTTGGTGATTTCTACTTATAAGGAAAATACTGCTTTTATCAAGGAAAACTGTGCAAGGAAAGTATTTGGAATGGCTTCTCTGTCTCTTCTAGCTGTTTAATAGTAGCACTGAATGGAGAGAGCTATGTGTGCTTTAAGAATCCCCTAGAAGAGGAGAATTTCACCTTAACTAAAACATCGAGGAATCTGTGCATGTTAAGATGCTGCAAAGTAATTGTCCATTCTTAATCATTAAGTATTCTATTTTGTTTTATGATAGTATCATAGGACTTAATCCACCCAGAAAGAATTGCATTTCTCTTCATTTTCTCTAAAGGAAGCCTTCAAAAGAAACTTATGTGTGTCTCATAGGGCTATTTGCTGATAGTTTTCAAGAAAAAGGAAAAATTCTAATCTTCCTAGTTAAACCTTTTTTCTTCTTGATGTTTTAGTCATGGTTTTGTTGTTGGAACTATGTATATGAATTTTGCTGTATGTAATAGTGTATTTTCCAGTCCAAACTTAGAAATCTAACAACCTTTACATTAAAAGAAGATGTTCATGTCTTCATTACTGGTTATAGAAAGGAAACAAGGTACAGAGTATATATGGTGAAGTGTGTGCATGTTTGTTTCACAGTTCCTTCATTTCTCTGATTTTTTTAAAAAGTTAAACTGCCTGCTATTGCTTTCTGTATTTTGTAACCAGTTGGGATAAGAGAGTTAGACTTAAATAAATACTGAAATAATAGTCTTATGTGTTATTACTTGGCTAATGAATTGAAATATTCTTGTAATGAATAATACCAACTCTTTGTTGGTTATGTTTGTTTGTTTGTTTTTAAACATACCCAGATGAAGCCTCTAGTGGAAAGGCACTCTGGAAATGAAGTTAGTGGTGACCTTCGTCCACTACCCCTTCCAGCACAGGAAGGGAATGAAGAAGAATTATGCCTAGATCATGATATTGTGGAAGTTAAATGTGAACAAGTAAGAACTTCTCTTTTAAGATGCTGTCTTTTTCTACAGGATTTTTCTAAAGGGATAAAGGTTTTTATATTACAGTTGTAGTTCAGGAGCATGCAGCTCCTGAATACATTAATAAATGTATTGAAAAAGTTGGCAAAAGCAAGAGACACTTAAATTGTACTGTCTCTTTCAAGATTGTTCTATCAACAGCTTCTTTCAAAAGCTGAGTTCCCTGAGTAGGCATATTTTGGTGATTCTGGAAGAAAAGTAATTTTATAATGTAGCAGGATGTGGTTACTGAACTTGAAGACTGCACTTAATTCATTTGATCAAATGATGAATTGTTTTTGTTTTGAAATTAGAGGACATGTTCTTATCAATATTTTCAGGTCATAGAAGAAAATTCACAAATTGAGTTTTTAAAGAATCAGCTTGCAGATTTCCAGGAAAAGCTTCAGAAGCTAGATTGGATGGAAGATAAACTACAAGTTTTAGAAGAGAAATTGCAAGGAAAGGTGATCATAGATGAAAAGGACTGGAATAACTTACTGAATCGAGTTTTGCTTCTTGAAACAGAACTGTTGTTACAATCACAAAAGGTGTGTTAACTTCTCTTTTAATTCTATAACAAAAATTGCCCAAACACAATCTTGTTGGTCTGTTTCTGCCCTCCCTGCCTCCTGATATGCTTTTTCCCTGGTTTTAAAGGCACGATCTGAATGCAAGTGCTGTTTATGAGGTTGATAGTATTTTTTCTCAACTGTTACATTCTATTCTCTGATACTTTTTGAACTAAAACTCTTCATCTTTTCTTGTTAGTAATGATTCAGTGTCATTTTATTTACTATTGAAGTTATAGAAGGAAGTTCTGAACTTGGACTCTTCGTTCTCTGCAAATGATAGTGACAAAAATGGATAGCATGCACAATGGAAAACAGGGTTAATAAAAAAGTTAATTCTTATTTTAGTCCTATGTTTAATTTATTGGCCCTTGACATTTCTGGCCTAATCAATGGGTTTTTTCTCCTATTTCCACTCTCTTCCCTCACTTCTTGTTTCTTGTCAGTGATGTTCATTGTGTTTCTGAATGTGTAAAGCACTATAGTTGTGATGTGGATATATTTGGCATACCAAATAAATCCTCTTGTAGCATTAAGACTGGCTTATTTTTCATGCTGTTGAAAGGTCATTGTGTGCACATTATGTAATTTTATATATGTACACATGTAATATTTGGAGTTGCAGTGAACCATAGCATGACTTTGAAATTAATTGTGTGATCCAAAAATTTTATTCTCTAATGCAACTTGTGTGCTTTCCAGAAGATGAAAACCGTTGTGGGTTTGCATTTATTTTTTTGCAGTTGTAAAACTTTTGAATTTATTCATGACCAGGAGTTCTTCACATGTTGCTAACCCCACAAATTTGAAAATGTTGCTAATTTATACAAGACATCTTATACTCTTTGCCTTGGAAGTGTGGTAGTTATGTAAAGTCTTGAAATGGACAGGTGTTCAGACTGCTCACTAGATTATTTCTAATTGGTAAGGATAGATATTTTCAATCACTTAAAAAGTTTTAGATCAGTAGTAGCTCAAGTGATTTGCCATCTGAAATCAGATTCTTATGGATCAGTAGACATATGTCCAAATAATACCACCAATAATAATTTTTTTTTTCTGGCAGCAGTCTCAAGGGGCCTTCAGGTGAACAGCCATAGACAATTTTTTTCCTGTTTCAAATGTATTCTTTTCAAGAAATTACTGTAGTACATGGGAAAGCTCATGTTTCAGACTAGATTTTTTCTTTTGTTTTTGTAAATTTGGTTTATTACTGCTTCAGTAACATGTTTATTGCAGTTGTTTGTGTGGTTGGATAGTATTTGGAAAATACTCTCAAAACTATCACTCAGCAATTTCCAGTGAGATAATTATATTTCTGTACTGTGTGTTACTGAAAGAATTCACTTGCCAAAACAAGTTCAGTTATAGTTTCTGTGTGGCATTGTATATACAAATATATAAGCATATAAATATGTATTTATACATAGTCTTCAAAACTGTTTTGCAATAGACATTTGAAAACTAAGAAATTATGCTTTGGGCCACAGAATTGCTGCTTTTTTGTTTAATAGAATTGCATCCAAGTCATGCTTCACACATTCAGAAACAATTCAGAATTACTCTTCTCTCACTGTTGCACTTTTCAGGGACCTTTTGGCATCTAGCCGACCTAGCAGGAACACTCCAAGTTCTGTCTTTTGCTGTTGCCAAAGCAGCAGCAGCTGTGCATTTAGCTCTGGGAAAATCTGAAAGCTACCAAATCCACTTCAGTGAAAGGAATTGAACAGACGTGGTCTATGCAGATGCTATTTTTGTATTTTTTAAGAGATAGACATTATTACAATTTTTCCAGCATTTTTTCATGCAATGCCTACTATTTCTCCTTCATTCATTTATTTGGATGTAGTATTCTCCTGTTAGCTGATGGAGTTACTCCAGTATATAAAGGCTAAGATGTCAAAGCATAATGATAATTTATTGGTAAAAAAAAAGTCTGGATGTTGTTTGAGAGTTGCATTTTTTTACTTTGAAATTAGAAAGTTTACTATTGTTTCCTTCTTGTGAGCAACTTTTTAAAAGTTGGATTGAGTTAAACTGAGAATCTTTCTTAAAAGAGCCCTCTCTTACTTAGGAGCCTGAGAAACAGTTTAAAATAGCCTTCTGAGTACTAAGCATTAGGTGGAATGAATTTCAGTTAGTCTATAGGCTATTTTTTTTAGGACTGAGGGCTGTATTTTTGAATATCAATCAGCAGTAGAAGGCACACTTATTTTAAGCTAATGGCAACCAATGTTGTGATGAAATGATTAGTACAGGCTGAGGGCATTCTGTTTGTCCATTCTACCCATAACCAAGTTATATGCACTGTGTTTTGACCTGGTTTTGACCTCTTTATGAACAGCAACATTGATATTAAAAAAAAAAAAAAAATCTATGAAATAGGTTTTTTTAATGCACTATTTATGGAAATGTTGTATTGTTTAGTCCTGTGAAGATATTTGTGCAGTGCCAACATATCTGGATGGTGTAGTGAGCAAATACATACATACCTAGTACTTAAATATACTTTTGTTCAGTCAGAAGATCATTTAAACAGGATCTATGGCTAAAATGCAATAAACTTGTATTTCAGAAAGACTCACCAAAAGAGTTCAGCAATATAAATCAAGAAAGTACTTCTAGTACAATTCCAGTATCTCCTGGTGAGTATTAATGATTTTCCTTTTAATTAATGTAGATATGCTAAACACTTCTTGCTGGCCTTGACTGTAATAGTTTAAGTAGATAACTGCAATTGTGACCTCTGAATTTAAAAACATACTGCAGATTAGAAGTCAACCTCCTCATCATTTCATGTTTCTAATTTATTCTTTACATTATTTGGTTGCTATAGCATAGTAAGTAATGGTTACAAATAGCTACTAAAATATCAAAAATGCAAATATAATCAAGGTTCTGTTACTAAAGCTGTGAAAAACAATACTGTCATCTGGGCTTTAATTATCATGTTTTAAAAATACACTGTTCTTAAAAACAAATGGAGTTATTTTTGCTGTCATTAATATCTTTTAGATTGCTGTTTTATTGTTTTTAATGGGGCTCAGACAAATCATTATTCATAATCTTTTTTGATTTTCAGCTCTCTACTGAATGTTTTCTGTATTTCATCTCTGAAGCAGTTAGCAGCTATCCAACTGGCATTTTTGATAAGCTTTCTTGTTTTGAAGAGAAAGACAAAATTTTTTTCTTCCATTTCCAACTTCTGTTTAATTTTGATAACATATGAGAAGTAAACAAAGCAGACTTGAGTGGGAAAGAAGTTAAAAGCACTGCCCAGGCCATGAGTAATTCTTCTGTCTTCCTCAATGGTAGCTCTTTAGCCCTCAGCTCTGTTAGCTCCCTTAGCTCCTTCCTCTGTTCTCTTCCTTGATTTGGCGTGTTTCCCTTGTGGCAGCTGTTTTTCCTACCACCAGTGTTAAGGAGGATATTCTATTTTTTACTCTCACACATTAGGCTTTTTTGTCCAGTGTTGAGCTCATGAATTGTAATTGAAAGGGAGTCTCAGTAATCCAGTTTCCATGGAAATTAGGAAGGTAGTTCTGGGTTATGTCAAAGCTTGTTTTTATTGTGGAGTCTCAGAAATGAGACCTGTATTTTACAGGACATAGAAAGCTTGCAACATGTTTACTTCCTTTGATAAGTTTGGTGGTATGTTACTGACACTTGAGGACTTCGTAATCAAATAAACAGGTAGATGGTTTTTGAAAGAGAATTTTCTTATTTTAGACTCCCCAAATTCATATGAATTTGTTATTCCTGCTTTTCTAAATTCAGGAAATTTTAGGTGTAAAAGTTACGGGGACAGTCTTTTATCTGAGAGTATAGTACTTGGAATTCTTTCAGGCTCTTTTTGGTTGTAGCACTCTTCAGAAATCACAGCTGCGCCAAATAAATAATTTTTAATTTTAGATGTTTAAAAACCAGTTTAATATGAATTTTAGATACAAAATAATGTAGCTAAGTATGTTCCAAAGGTATGATGTAGAGATGGTGACATTACTAAAAAATGGGTATGGGAACACAGTTTTTTTTCAAGATACTAAATTCTCTTCCCTGACAATAGTAATATAAAATTGCAAAGAATATCACAGCCTTCCAAATGTGGGAAAAAAAGGAAAAAATTCTGCTACTTATATGACAGGTTACTTAGCACAAATTAAGGACATATTTGAGCATGCAGTTTACAGTAAAAATAGTGTAAATATATGAAATTACTATTTGGCACTCTAATCAGATGTTCATAAGCTTTGGTTTTGCTCTAATCAGGAGAAAATAATCTTAGTCTTTGGAATTTGCTTTTTGCATATTATATATATTATACATAGTGTAATATTGCACTTGTTTTAAAAGAATGAGAAAACTATTTTGGACTTTCATAGCAGCTTTTTCTTTTCCCTCCTTAAACAATGCATTCTCTTCTGTTATTACCTTGTGTAAATCAAGTTATTTGATAGGTGACCTTGCAAAAGAGAGCAAAAAGGCAAAGGTGACATAAAACTGAGCATTTCTCTGTAGATACAGAGAGGAACGAGGAGATGCCAGAGAGTCATCCTCTGTCGTCTGGATGCAGTTCACTGTTATCCACAGACCAGTCTCCCAAAGACATGACCATTAATTCTCATCATCTGACAGACATTTCAAAGGTAAGCATGACTGGTGAATGTTCAGTTGATTTCCTTTGAGGTCAGGAGAACAAGTAAGCATAGGTATTAGTTGTATATACTGATAGAAAAACATGGAAACTATGCAAAACTACGTCTAGGTCTGTCTTATAAAAACACTTTTCATATGTAAACAGAGCTTAAAAGTCACATTTTCTCTGAATTTCAAGTTGAAAATCTATCTGAAGAATATCAGCTTTGAAGGATTCACTAACTTTGTTGCTTTTAAATTGTAGGAGACAATAAGACAAAGAATGGAAAAGATAAGTAAAATGTAAGTAATTGGAAAGGGCAGAAGGAATTTATTTCCCAGGAGGGAGTCATACTGGACTAAGGCATACAGGGAATGTACATATGTGTTCCAAATCTCAAAGGTCTACATCAGGTGTGGCATTTCCTTATGGCTCTACTGGATAGTAAATCCACTTACACTTTTGTATTTGTGGGATGAGTCACTGTTTTGGTTTCTAAAAAGCAATAGAAAGCACTCTTAATAGTATTAACTAGATATTAAAGAGTGTTTAGAATATGGTTGATAAGAATTAGGAGTATTACTTATTTCCTGATTGAAATTCCTTGGTACCTGCAACTTTTCTTCCTGAAAAATACCTGTTATCTTAATTGTTTCTTATTATTTCAGGAAAAGTAAAGCAAATTTAAGCATTAAAATAACTATATTAAGATGTATTTGATATTAATTCTGAGATCTATAATAAAATTTTTTAGTTATATTTTTATTATGCTTGAAGAGAAATGTGTTGCTTTACAATTTTTCTCAGGCAAGAGATTCTATTTTTGATTTGCATGGCCTATAAAAAGTTCTAGCCTTTTCTGTGATTTTAATTTTATTATGTGAGTTACTTCTTTCTTTGTGTACTTAATGTTTATTGATATAAGGTAGACATTTAAAATAGAAACCAATTGCAGAGGAAAAGTGTATTGGGTCATGCTGCTTATTAGTATTTTGGATAATTAGGAATTTAAAAGCAAGTCAGTTATTTTATATCTTATTTTATTAAGTGTATGTTAACAATATTTATTTTCAGAATTGAAGAAACCTTCAGCTTGTTCAAAACACCAAACCCATCACTGGCAATACCTGAAAGCACAGGTCTTCAGACCTGGTCTCTGGAGACTTGTGGATACCAGAAATAATATGTATGTTTGTACAGCATTAAATTTTTAATATATTGAATTTGTAATGATCAGTGCTTTTATTGCTTTGAATAAATATTTTATTCATGCATCTGTGTATTGGTTTCCCTCCCCACACCCATGATTTTTGTTTTCAAAGACTGTTCAAATAGCTTCTTCCCCCCTCCTTGCACTTTTGTAAATTGAAGTCATTACAGCAATGTATTCTTGTGTTGACATTTGTTAGCAGTGTGCTAAGTAATATGTTTTTTAAAGTGTGGGCTTGAGGACCATGGTTTACATCCTGTTGGAAACATTCCAGCTGGAACTTGAATATTGCACCCAAGAGGCAGTCTTACATACCATCTTACCATCTGTACTGTTCAATAAGTCTTAATAAAAAACTTACATACAAATATGTACCTTTTTGCTTGTTTTTTTTATTTTTAAATATAAGTTTTCATGCTGAGCTTGAGAGCACCAACACTTTATGGCTTCCATTAACACTGACAAAGTGAGGGTCAGTTTGATCCTAAACACTAAAATGTGCAAGTAAGTCCACAGACTTTGACTGCAAGAGATGTGTTGAGTGTTTTAGTGCTCTTACCCAACACATTTTAAGACCAGCAGCACAGATGGAGACCAGTCAGTATACAAAGAAACACAACATTTTCATTATTTGAAGCCATATTAAGATTTCTGTTAAGAGACATAACTGGGTGTAAGACTTCCATAAACATATGATCAAACCAAGAATGTGTGAGACTTGATTAGATTTATTTATTTGTTTATTAATCTTTGTAAATTGGTAGCCTATTATATGAAGGTTCTTTTGTGTTTCAATACTTCACTTTAAAAGATTTTTGGGGTTTAATATTACAAACCAGTTGGAATTTTTTTGGTGGCAGAGTTTGCAGATGAAGGCAAAAGCAGCTGTTTGACATGCTGTAAAAAGTGATTTCTATGTTTTAACAATAATTATGTTTTTTTCTGTAACCATATGGAATATAAATGGACTTTATTTTAGACAAACAGTAGAGCTTATGGCGGTCTGTTATATTATGTAAACTAGTTCTGGGGGTTTTTTTGACTTCTGTGATTGGACTTGCTTTCTCAGTTGTTTAAAAATAAAAGAACCTAAAAATATTGGAAAATTACATAGTAAGAATTTGTTTTGCCCCTTAATTGAAAATGCTCCTTGCAAATGACTGTTCATTATTCTAACAAAGAAATGAAATGAGTTTTTTTTAGTGTTAGAGCAATTCCTTAAAATAGGACTACAGCACCATCTTGTGGAAGTCTTTATAAAGTCCTTAAAGAAGTAAAAATTAGTATTTCTGTCTCCTTTAAGTTGCTATGGTCAAATATTTTGGATTATCTCTCTTATTTTTCCTCTTTGCCTTGGAGTCAAAGAGGCTTTTGTGTTCAGTAAGATATTTATTCTCTATGATATTTGATAATGGTAGGAATGAGAGGAATGACTTGTTTGTTGATATCATGGCAGGAATGAGTATACTTGTATCAAGTGTACTTAATTCAAGTTACAGAGACTTTATCATTGAATGCATCTGGGGACTGCAGCGAATGTTAGAAAAAGCTCTTTCTCTGTGTGTGCAATTCAATATCTTCTCTAGTGCTGTAAAATTGAAAATCCCAATTCAATAATTTAATTCTTCCATTCTTCTTCATTCTACCTTATATGGTAATGAAAAGCTAAAATCAAGGATATGGACAAACTGAAGTCTGAGAACTACATAATTGTCTTGTAAAGGTTAATTTTTCTGAAGAAACAGGAAAGTAAAATGATCAAAATATATTAGAAGATACTAATTGTGGATTTTTTTTAATTTGTATTACAGATGCTTAGAAGTTTACTAATCACTAGGGAACAGAGCTTGAAGCAGCTTTTTTCAATCAACTACCTTTTTTGACATTGGAAATTAGGCATCATTTCAAACAATTGCACTTAGAATATATTATATCTTAAAATTATTTATTTGCTAATTATTTACAGTCACCTTTTCAAACACTTTATGCTACATATTATTTCCCTTCGGGTTTGGGTTTTTTTTTTTTTTTAATCTTTTTTAACTCTGTGTGGTGAAAATACCTTAATTAACTTATAATCCTCAGACAGTAAATTATGCTTCCTCAGGAAACATATTTTATCTGCAGAAATGGTTTAGTGGTAGTATTTTGGTTCTGTGGTCTGTAGGCAGATTTTTGTGTGATAGAGATATGTCGTGGTCTTTGCAGGATACTGGTGACAATACACTGTCACCTATGCCAGATGAGCAGTCAATACAAGGATAGCCATTGTAACACTTTTGAGTGTCCCAAATGGAGAAAATAAGTTGGACCAAGATTATGATATTCTTTTCTCTGAGCATCCTATGCTTATTTAATTAGGAGTGGTAAAGTTAGTATCTCTCCTTAGGCAATGTGACCTTATCTGAGAGAAAAGTGCTGCATCAGTTGTTGCAAAACTCATTCTCTTCAGACATCTAGAGCAGATGCCTCTTTGGTGATGAGGCTTTTTTGCTCTCTAGGAGCAAACTGCTCTAATTACACATTCACTACAATTAACAGTAGTGTGGAACATTGATGTTCTAATACAGCATTATGTTTTGGTTTTTCCCTCCCCTTTTCCTTTGTAGTTATTGTAAAGAAAACTTATGCCTTAAATCACTTTAAAAAAATGACTTTAAAGTAAAATCACTTGATGATAGACTCAAAATCACCAGAAATATAATTTTGCCAATGTTATGTTTATAATGATAAATTTTTAGCATAAGCAGTGTCAAAGAGTATTATGCCTTGGGGTATTTTAATCAAAGGTGCAATCCTATTTCTAAAACATACTGCAAGGTCTTCATAAACTTTCACACTTGCATGTCTGTTCTCTTACCTGGTGTTGCTGCACTACACTGAGTGCATGTTGAAATATGAACTGGGATTAAGAGTTAGAGAGCCTTGAATATTTTCCATGAATGCTGAGAATAGTTTCACAAAGCTGAAGTTTTTGGCAGCTTAAGGGATTTCCTCCCAGCGCTGATCATTCCCATCTGTCTGTGTTATCAACTGTTTCGTAACTGATGTGACTTAAATATACTCTTCTGAAAATAAATAGCTTGGGGTACTAGTTGTATTTTTTGGGTGGTCTTGTTTGGTTTTTTATTATTTTTTCTCATTCGCATCAGCTCTGTGATCAGCTTATGACATTGCATCCAAATGTTTGTGCCTGAACTTTCAGTTAGAGCAAGCAGGAATCTTTCCCTGAGTCTGCAGAGCTGGAAGTCAAGTTCCCGTGCAAAGTCCCAATGTACATATTAATAAAAACTTGTTTCATTTATTTTGAATTGATTGAATGAAAGACAAATGTGTGTCTCAGACACATGGAAAACAGGATTAAAGGAAATCTAAATCTACAGTTTGGAACTGGGTCAGTTTTCAGGAGCTGAAATAGCTCAGTTTATTAGATGTGCTTTTGGGTTGGTTTTTTTTTTCCCTTGGCCAGTTTTTTTTTGATTTAGAGGCATATTTTTCATATGTTCAAAAATACCTGAAAAACTCAACTCTTTGCTGTGTAAAATGACCATAAAATATACATGCAAATGCAAACCCAGTCCTTGGGGAATATTATTTGTAGTTTTTGGTATTGTGGAATAAATATGTATGAAAGTGTAACACATTTATAATATTTCACATAGGCAATCACTATATTACAAAAATATGAAACATATTCTCCTTATAACCTTAGTTTAACTGTAGTGATAAACTAGTCAATATAGTTCATGGACTTTGAAGCATTTCATTGCTATCTGTGTAAGCGAGTTCTCAATATTCAGGAAGACTCAAGTTATTTTTAGCAGTGCATGTTCATTTGCTCCATAGGTGATTGAGTAGGATGCACTGTGCCTTTCCTGACTGTCTGATGGTCTGGCATTGCACAGTCTTTGTCCCTGTATTGTTGCATAAGACACTGATAGTAATTTCTTTGTCTGCTTGCTCCAACTGCAAAATTAAGAGAATCACCTTGTTTTTCTCTTGAGTATGGTTTGGTTCATTGTTTATGCCTGCTTTAAGAATTACTTAGGTAAAAAGCTAGTGGAAAAAAAATGTAGTCTGTTTTTTTCTTATAATTGAAACCATCCCATTGGAACCTGTTGAAGAAGCTAAGGATAAGTTCATGAACTTACTTGAGCTTATGTATTAGTGGTAACTTGGGGTCCAGCTTCTTGTAGTTATAAAAGTGGTTGACAGCTGTGATAATTTCAGTTAAAGTAGTTGTGATTTTGTGTGAACTACAGAAAAGTAGGTGCTGATATAGGTGGAAGATTACTAGCCTGAATATTTAATCTAGTTTCCTTTTAAGCTAAGACATAGCAATTTAAGATTAGTAACTCAAATTTTCTATAGGCTTTTTCACTGTGGGAGCATTTCTGTATTCTCTATATTATATATAGCCTTTTTCATGAAGATATACCAGCAGACAATATATTGCTCCAAGTATTTTGTGATTGAATGTCATACTCAAAACATAAATCTTTTTGTTTGAAACTGATTTGGACTTGCATAATACTGCATTGATGCATCGATCATAAATTGTCTTGAATATAAAATATAGAGAGGCAAGGGATACAATTGTTATGTTACTTTAACTTGGAAATAACAATAGGCAGTTACTCTAGTGATTGAGAAGTACTGAGATTAATGTTATTTCATTGTTGTTTTAAAGGCTTCAACCTTGAGTGAAAGTATTTTTGTTATAGGAATGTCTTTGATAAGTGTTTGGATTTTAAGTAAGTTTTCTAATGGTTTTGCCCTCATTTTAAAGATTGACATAAATATGTGCTAATACTGATCTAATGGTACAAGCAGCAGCAATGATCTGTAGGTGTTCTGTAAGGTTTCTGTACAGGTATATTTTACCTTAGCAATAAATGAAGACAAGTTTTCTATGAATCCCTTATTAAGGAGAGAAGTTGTCTTGAGTAAAGAGCAAACTGAAGTCCTGATAGCGGTGAAGCCTTGAAATATCAGAACCTAGAATATGGAGGACTTTCCTGGTTTTTGAAGTAAAGGCCACGGGAAATTCCTCTGAAGGAGATAAAAATGGAGCTACAAGTGAGCAGTAAAAAGGCTCTGGATGATCCAAAAGTGCGTATTAGCAGGACAGACTTCAAGTAATATTTTAAAAGCTTCAACATTTTAACAGTTACCTGCATTGCCTTCATGTGTCAGACAACCAAACAGCACAAAATACCAAGGGGGTGTATTTAATTAAAAGTATACTCATGTTGAGAACCATTTGAAATTTAAAAAAAGCTCAAATGAGTAGGAAAAATACACATGGTGGTCATGTGCATAAGACTGGGTTAGGCATTGTGAACAGACCAAGAAAGAAACCTTGTGACCAGGGGGTCCATACCTAATACACAAATGCTTGTATCAAAATTGTTTCCAGCCTCCTCTGGGCAGATCTGTTAACTCTTCATGCCTCACACTGGGCATCAATTAAGGCTGTCCTGGTTAGGAATGGTATTCCCCAATTCAGTGCCCCAGCTGAGACTCGCCAAATCCACACTGCTGCTCACTCTCCCTGTTTTGCCCTCCCCTGCTGGGTGGGATGGAGTTGAGAATTGGAGGTAAAAAAAGGCAAAGATCATGGACTGAGACAAGAACAATTTACTGAAAACAATGATAAGAAAAACTAATAGCAACAGGATTAATAAATAAAGGGCTCAAAAGAGAGAGTGATTCCATGCAAAATGCTCACTGGGCCCAGAAGGAGTCCCTTCTCTGTGGACAAGGGTGTCCCTGGCCTCAGCAATGAGATGAAGTGATATAGAATAGCCTCCATGTCCTAATCACACCCTCTCCTTGCTACTGCAAAACTTTAACACTGTCCTGGCTGGAACCAGGGTAGACAGCAATATTGCCTCAGCAAATGGTTTCATAAACTTTTAATCATAAAAAGAGATGGAATGTGACAGTATCTTGAATCTTGTACAAATCACAGACCTGTACACAGAGAGGTGAAAACTTAATTTGATGGGTTATCTGAAACTGCACAGGTGTCAGAGAGGGTTTTTGAGTTTTAGCTAATAGACCTTGCAGACCTGTGCTGACCTCAGCAGCACACTTTAGCCCATAGCTAGCTTTAAAATGTCTCCCTAAGTTAAGCTGTCTTGATTTCTCATTTAGCTCCTCTTTCACAGCATCTTGCTGTTTGAGTCCCATCAGGCATGCTAACAGTATTTATTTCTGTTATATTTATGCATTTAAAGTCTGGGGGGAGGGGAGTGAAGAATGATTGGTGGGGTTTTTTATGTCTACCTGGGTGAGGTCTAATGTCAGCAGTTAAACCATAGCTGTTCTCAGAAGCATAAGGTAGCTCAGGTAGCCACTCCAAGTCCATGTAAACAAAATGGTTAACTGTAGCCAGTGTGAGCATTCCTAAGTTATCAGTAACTTGAGGAGCTCAGGTCCTGACTTGTTGTTGGGGCTAATGTTGAGGTCAGCACAGGCTGCAGGACCCGGGAAGTTTGTGAGTCAGAGCATGCCAATCTCTGTTTCGGTAACCGCGCTCTTGCTGATAACCAGGCTGGTTTGGTGACTCCAGTCTTAACATCTTGCACAGCAGCACATACATCATGAGATGGGTGTGGGATATGAAGGTAAATGGTGTTCATGTTATGCAGATGAATTGTCTCATGTATCCCACCATGACTGCTGTATATGCATTTTTGTGTCTGCTTATGGGAACTGAAGGGACAAATATATTTGTAAACGTCAATAAAGTATTTTAAAAAATATTCAGGCAAAAGTAATCACAGAATACACTGGGTTGAAAGGGACCCACAAAGATCATCATTCTGGCCCTTGAAAGGACCATTCTCAAGAGTCAAATGTTTTAAAATCTGAACATTAAGTCAGACAATTTGGTAAAGGCTCTTTTTTTTTTTTTTTTTATTGCTCCAGTGCTAGTCATTGGAAAAAATTAAAAGTTGACTCTTACCAAAGAAACCTTAAATAAAGCATATAAAGTAGAATACGTTTTTTCTATTTTGGTGTATTTTACTGGAAAATGTAGACAGAATTGTCTACTATAATATAAACAATTTAGTCTTTAAGCTACATTTTTTTCATAGAAGATTGACATTTGCTGCTTTTTCCAGATAACAGTAGCCAATGTTGTCTTATCAGGAAATGGATTAGCTGCAGTTCTGTAAGTCATGGAGAAGATAAGAACAACTTTGAATAATGATGCAATGGTGCAACAAGGTCCTTGTGTTTGAGAAAAGATTAAACACTAAACTTCCTAATAAGCTGGCAATCAGCCTTTTTTCCCACGTAAAATTTCTTAATCACTTAGAAATACGAACTTCAGATAAAGATGTTAAATTATAAAGCTTTATTTAAAAACCTTAAGCTTTTAATCTTTAAAATTATAAAGCTGCCTGCATTAGAATATTTCAAAATGATGTGCCTTTAATAGCAAAAATTAAATTTAATATTAATGAACAATAATTTTTATTGTTCATGTGGGACTTTATTTATAACATTGAGTCTATGTTGCAGATATAATTCCTTTAATTTAATATTTTCCAATGTCTAAGAAAAGGTATTCAAGAATATAGTCTTAAAATCTCTTTAGAAATTGCTGGGTTACATTTTTTGCATCTCTAAATATGTAGCCACTCCCTTGCTAGGCACGATTTTCTTGATGTCATTGAAGAATGCATTTTTGCACATGATTCCATCTCTCTTGCTATTATTATTGGTATGTAATTTAGTCCTTACTGCATGTTCAGTTAGAAACTGGTTTTGTAGCTGACAGGGAGTTTTACTCCCCTTTCACTTCCCTTCCTTATATTTGGCCTACTAATGTTTTCTTTCTTTACAAATTGAAGCTATGCTTTTCTGTGTCAGGAACTGCTTCTTCAGTTTAATGTCTGGATTACATATCTGGGGAAAGAGAAGAGGAAGCTTCTGCTACCAGTACTAAAGCTGATTCTGCTTTCTGGTTTTATCTTCATATATTTGTTTTTTTGTTGAAAATTAAAAGGATCAACACTGCCCATACTCTAGTATAAATTGAATTAATTTTGTGATTATGTGAAATTAAAAAAAAAATCCCAAATCAGGAGCTTTGAGAAGTGTCAGAAATACTGTTTTTGGTTGTATTCTTGTAATATGGCTTTTAACACACCTGTTATTTCAAGCCCTTGTGCCATCTTTTTTGAATAGCACTGCCCTTTTTCTCTCCTTAAGTAAAGAAGAAATTGTTGATTGTGTTTATTACTGTGTCATGTCAATCTGTGAGTATTTTACTTGCCAATACTTTCTTTTACGCCTTGAATTTCAGAATCAGACAGTTATTGTGCTGGGTTTTGTGTTCCAGTGAATCTAGGAAAAAGGGGGGAATAAATTAGCAGGTTTAGTCAAGTACCATGGCAAAAGTGCTGTTCTTGTCACCTCATTCTATGCTGTCAGTGGAGATTCTGTATCAGTTTTTCAAAAATGGCCACAGGGGACACTGTGCAGGCTCTTGCCGAATGTGAACCATGACAGAGGTCGTGGTCTAGGAAAGGTAAACCTGGGAAATATTCCATGGAAGATGTAGATAAACATGCTAGTAAAACTGGGACTGCATTTGTAGAATTTGCATGACAGGAGGGAAACAGTAAAGACAAAATACATAAACAGTAAACTTCAAGTTTGAAAACAATGTTTGCAGAACAGAAACAGGTCAATAGGAAAGGAACCTGAGTATTTCCAGTTTTGTTTGGATAGATAGACATTTTGAGATTCTGTATAAATCACACAAATACATTCATGTCTTCTGTTTTCTGTTTGAAACCTGGATTCTTGAAAGCAAAATGTGATGTCTCTGATGTTTTCCAAAGGGGCTTTTTTGCCTCTGTTCAGTGAGATACTGCACATCCAGTATCTCACTTTTGCAAAGTTAGATCTGTCTTATTTTATATCTTGTTTAATGTTTGTCAGCATTAAACTATTTCAGCACATTATCACTCAGTATTTTCAGTAAATATTTTTTCAGCATATTTTGTCTCAATAGCCTGAATATTAGCAGCCAAAATTATCATCTTACAGGATAACCACCCCTTTCTAAACAATTATGAGTAGATTTGGATATGACATTTCTACTTTATAACAATATATTATAACAGTAGGAGAAATATCCATATAAATCTTTGTCCTAACAGCATCTTTTAAGTTTTCTTCAGCTTTTTGTTGTCTGACCCTTAACAAAATGTCACTTTAGAAATTTCAGAGAAATGTCTGAAAGAAAAATGGCCCAAATTCAGTAATGTCTACTATAATCAGGACCTCTTTGAAATTACTGACTTCTGTATCCATATGAGTCTGTCTTTACTTGTTCCTCCTGATTTATCCAAACAAAACAGTTTTGTTTTCCCTTTCTTTTGTACCTTCTTTAGGTCAAAC
The DNA here is from genome assembly GCF_903797595.1 of Erithacus rubecula. Classification (NCBI taxonomy): domain Eukaryota; kingdom Metazoa; phylum Chordata; class Aves; order Passeriformes; family Muscicapidae; genus Erithacus; species Erithacus rubecula. The sequence continues at coordinate 33,882,382 of NC_136687.1, read as the reverse complement.
ATTGGGGGTTTTTTTTGGCACGTTAGGTCTATATGAAATGTGATCTGTAATAGAGAATATTTGAGGTATAATATTAAAAAGAAGTTCTCACCTAAAAATCCCATTCAAATGAAGATGTGGAGGAAAGTTTCTGCTCCTCCTTTTGAATCCTTTGAGGTTATTGTATACCTGATGTTTATATGACTTGAAGAAAATTAGACATTTGCCACAGAAAAAATTGATGGATTCTAGGAAATGAGCACAGCTATCACATAATTGCAGCACAACTTTAAGTTGAGTGCAGGATCATTCAAAGGGAATTGAATTTCACACTGTCAGTAGTGTAACATAACTTATTACTTGGTACTTAATAACAACTTTAACTTGGAGGTAATGATTTTACATTTAGACTCCCATTAAAAAGATAAACACCTTAAACTGACCACTCAGCTCACTTAACCATGGTGTCTGTTTAGTAGGAAAGAATTCATGAATTTTTTTCCTTCTTTCTCTGGGTTTCTGAGGCCCTTTCTGGTTACTAAGCTTTAACAACTTGTCTGCCTGAGACCTTAGGGCCACAAAGAAACGTCTGATGAAACTGAGGAAGATCCAAAGCTCCTTACATAGCTAAAATTGCATCAGAGGACCTGTGAGAAGCAGGTACCACTGCAAATTCAAGTTAATGTTAAGATTCCTGTCAGCAAAGGCAATCATTTAAGCCCTTTCTTGCAAAGCAACCAAATAAAGTATTACTCAAACATCTGTCAGTAGAGACTTGAGGTCTAATCCTCAGCTAAGCTAGAAACCCATAATGAGGGACACCTGGTCCAAACTGCTTTTGCATAGACAAAGCTTCAGCACTTCTTTGATGTATTAGTAGGCCACATTTGTGACAATATAATTTTCCATATCCATGTACTGTACCAAGCCAGCAGAGCCCACTTCCTTCCTTTCCTAATATGGTCAATATTCCACTATTTATTCATTATATTGTGACTTCTTCCTCTGCTTTAATGTGCAAGTTTGCTAATTCAATCTTTTGTCACGGGATGGGTTCATTTCCTTTAGATTTCTGCACCTTTTTAGGTACTCAGATGCTTCTAGAAGTTTTTCAAAGCTCAGGTTTGTCTGAAAGCTGAGAGCAAAGGAACAAGACTTCACATTGCATTTCTAAGTAGGGCAAAAGGGGCAAGGTGAAGGCCTGTTTTTAACAAAACATGGATAATCACTGTCTCCTCAACAGAGAGTTTAACTGCTGCTCTTGACTTGAGATGGGATAGTTTCATTTACTTGAAAAAAGCACAGGAAAGGCCATTAACAGTTGTTTACAGAGCATGATGGATGTCACCTTATAATTATGGATATTCTGCTGATAGTAACCTGAATCTTAGAATTTTCTCGGGAAATAAAAAGGTCAGAGTCCAACAGAAAACATGATCATTTTTTCATTTTTTTATTCTAGTAAACGGTGCTACTGTTAGAAAGCTTTAAAGTAAATACCTAGTTGTTAAAACTATTGCTGAACCTGAAGATGTTTTACACTGTTGTTCATTTTGTTATTCAAATATGAATTTTATGGATTTCTTAATATTGCAAAAAAACTTATTCTCCTGTAGCCTTTTTTTGTAAGGATCCCTGCTTTTTTGTTTCAAGCACCATCTAGAAACTCTTGAGAACAATTTAAATTGCTTAAGGAGTGATATCACAAGGCAGGGTATGTTTTTGAAAAATGAGTATATACAACAAGAATCCTTAACTTCTCAGCAATGTAGATAGAAATCCTGAGGGACATTAAAGATCATCTAGACCCAGCTCACCCACTATGGACTAGGGCACCTTCCAGAAGACCAGGATGCTCAAAGCCCCATCCAGCCTCACCTCCCAGGGATGGGGCATCCACAGCTAAAGAATTTCATCCTAGCATTTAATCTAAACCTTTTTGAATTTGAAGCCATTTTACCTTTTGTGCTTTTGATGCAGCCCAGGGTGTGCTTGGCTTTCTGGGCTGCAACTGCACATGTCTGGGTCATGGTGGGCTCCTTGTCAACCAGAGAAAGAAATCTGTGATCAAGGAAGGTCTTGGCAAACAGTTCATCAGCATTATTCAGGCAGTCTAACCCAGCACTGTGTCTGTAGAGCATTTAAGTTAATTTTCCTTCTAATTAAGTAAACCTGAAGTATATCAGTGAAGGTTTACTTTCCTGGAATTGAAACATGGAACATAATGTAAGTGACTGAGTTGCTCACTAATTGAAGCAATCAGTCAAGATAATGAGGGAGGATTTTCTAGTGAATGGTAGTGGTGGTTGGGGGATAGGGAAACATTCAGAAATTCCTTGAAAGTAGAAACATGATTAGTGGGTACAGACTCAAAGGGATTTGTGTTAGGGTTGGCAGTGAGTTGTGCACTCTGCACTCAGGAATGATACTTGAAAAGGTTGTTGCTTACGTTTGTTGTACTAAACTGTTTTATTCTCTCACTAAGCAGGTTCTTCTGATATATGGCAACTATAGAATAACTACTGGATTAAAATGGAAGAGTAACTGCAATTCTAATTTAAATTGAGTTGTTACTTAAAGGTGGAAATTTTACTTGCTTGTTGTAGTTCTTTCAAGTGAGTATGTGATCTGGATGGTGTTCAGCACTCATTAATCATGTTTGCATACCCGTTTTACAGCTGGGTTTTTAAATCTGGTATTAAAGTTCATTTAACATGCCTTCCAGAAAGTAAATATGTCAGTAAGTTTTGGTTTGTTTTAACATACTCATTCTTCAGGTAGTTTATCTCAGTACAAATCTATACTGCATTCAAATTTTATTCCGAGTTGGTCAAGACTAGTTTCATTTCAGATTATGGAGTCATTCAGGAACACCTGGAGCCAAGATTTATGTCTTTACCTAAATTTTGAAAGTACTGTGTTTTTATAGCTCTTTAGAGGAAAGGCAGGAACTGCATTAACACTTGTTAGAGCAACAGTTAATGCAATGCTGACTAGAACTTAACCCCCTCAAATATTAATGTTAAAATGGCAAAAAAAAGGAGGGGGAGAGGAGGGGGAATAAATTTCAATATTTATTATTGGGAAATTACTTATTCTCCTTTATTTAAGAAGTAGTCAAGTTTTAAAGCGTTTGAGAGACATTATAGTAATGTGAACAAGGTTTCCTTCTTTATTTGCTGCTGATCTGGTATGAAAAGTAAAGGCCTCAAGTCCCCATAGAAGCTATTTCACTGGAATACATATGTGAATATTTTAAAGCCTGACAGGCTATGTACACAGTCACAGACTTTGAAACTGATGTACTTCTCAATTTAAGTATCTAATTGAAAAATTATCTTTCGGTTAGCTCTTCCTTGTGCCAGAGATTCGGACCCAGTAGGGTGGAAATCTAGATTTCAAGCTGCAAGGATTTGAAAACATCTAGTTTTGAGTGCTTCTGTATAGTAATGCCATATAATTTAGAAAAATTGTGTCTGCATAAAGTTGTACACATATTTAAATCCTTCCTTAGAGATAATGAAAATAAGAGTGTGTAACCTCAGGTCCCATAATCTCTGTAATTCCCTTGCTTAAAGTAGATAGTAGAAGGCCATGAGTTATAGAAGTTCTGGCAGGTTTCAGCACTCCAACCTGCTTTTCCAAACTGTTAAATAGTGAAATGATACCATCTTTTGCTTTCTTTAAAAAATTTTAATCAGCTGGAGTTGCTCCTCACTGACAGCACTCCATTCAGTATCATTTCACTTGAATCAGGGTGATAAATCATACTCTGCAATTTCTCTCAAGAATATAAAACCATTCCAACACTACATCTGTTAAGAATATAATGCTTGTCTTTCTATGCAGCAGAATGTAGATTTAATCACAACAGCACCATTTAGAGGTGTCCATTCTTGTATTTGAATATTTTGACTAAGAAAAATGGGTTACTTTCTGACTAAGAAACAAATAAGATCTTCTATTCAAGATCTTTTCTCTATGAAAAGAGATTTTGAGATATACTTGTTTAAAATACCTTCAGGAACTTGAAAGCAACAAGTGTTTCCACTGTTTCTGCAGCTGTGTGGAATGTTTTGCACATCAAAAGGTATGTGATGAATTATGGTTACACAAAAAGGGCAAGCAAATTCTATTAAGACAGTCAGCAAAAGTTGTTTTTGTAAACTTCCTTGAAAATGCTAAAACTTTTCCTGTTAAAAATCACCACAAAACAAGTGAAAATTATGTGTTTGATTTTTTTTTTTTTTTTTTTTTTTTTTTTTTTTTTTTTTTTTTTTTAACAACAATACTGTGATACATTTTTTTTGTCTGCCTCAATAAATATGCTCTGGAGAAAACCAAATTTTTTCAGGTATTAGAGTGACCTGACAAAAGTTGATAAATCTTAGCTGAACAGACTATACACACTTCTTTTTTTCCCAAATCCCCATGACTCATTCATACATTATCTTGTCTTCTCCACCTGTATTCTTTCTGCCCCTATCCTAGCTTGTGCTCTGGACAGGTTTTACTCCTTTGCAGCCAATGTAACCCCATGGTGTACAGTCTGCATGCTCTGATTTGGGTTGGACCCAATCTGTCATATAAACTGAATACCTGTCACTAGCTTGAATGTTTTAGCTCTCCCACGTCCAGCAGCTGGCAAACTGTTGTTTTTATTAAATTTGACCCATTTAATGTTTCAGAGGTATCTGTAAATTTTCCAAATAAGTGACATCAAAACAAATCTAGTTCCACTTGTGAGGTTAGCATGCAGTTAGTACGAAGTTAATTTGATGGTGTACATTATAATTGTTTGTATTTAATTTTACACTGTGGCTGTATTTTGAACTGGGGAGCAGGCAGGTTATCCAGAGGGATCTGAATATGCTGGGTCATGGGCCAAGGCCAGTTGTCAGCAGCCCAGCAAGGCCAAGTGCCAGGTTGTGCCCTTGTGTCACAGTGACCCCACGCAGCACTGCAGGCTGGGGCAGACTGGCTGGGAAGCTGCCCAGAGGAAAAGAGCCTGGAAGCTCTGGTTGACAGCACCTGGACATGAGCCAGCTGTGCCCAGGTGGCCAAGAGGGCCAATGGCACCCTGGCCTGGATCAGCAGTGGTGTGGCCAGCAGGAGCAGGCAGGGATTGTCCCTCTGTTCTGGGGAGGACTGGTGAGGCTGCAGCTCACATACCGTGTCCAAGGCCAGAGAAGGGCAGCAGAGCTGGGGAAGGGTCTGGAGGACAAGTCTTGTAAGGAGTGGCTGAGGGAGTGGGGTTGTTCAGCCTGGAGGAAAGGAAACTCAGAAGGGATCTTATTGCTCTCTACAGCTCCCTGAGAGGAGGGTGCAGCCAGGTGGGGTTTGTCTTCTTCCCCCAAGCAAAAAGTGACAGGACTAGAGGAAATTACCTCAAGCTGCATAAGCAGAGATTAATGTGAGGCACCAGAAGGACTTTCTTCGTGGGAAAGAAAAGGTTATTAGGCATAGGAACACTTACCACCAGCCGGGAGGTGGTGAGAGTTCACCAAGTGACTGGGTGTGGTGCTCTGGTCTGGTTGACACCATGGTGAGTGGTCAAAGGTTAAACTTGGTGATCCTGGAGGCTGTTTGCAGCTTAAATCATTCTGGTTCTGTGACTTGCCTTTTGTGTTATGGTTTAGGAGATGTTGTAGTTTTCTCAGCAGTGGGAATGCAAATATGTGTCTCTACTTTCAGGAATTTTCTTAAGCACCAGCCTATAGAATACCTCTTAAGAAATATGGTTTGGTGGTTTTTTTTTTCCTGCTTCACAAAAATTTTCACTTCTTATTGCATTATATGTGCAGCTACAAGGTAAGCAGTCTTGGGAAAAGCAAATGGAATGTAAAATGTCTCTCCAAGAGCTTCCTGATGACTAGACCAGAATTTCATGAATTTTTTTTTTTTTGTCATTGTGACCCAGACAATTTCCTCTGGATTACTTTATAGATGTCATCACCACATGTGTTTAAGAGAAAAATATCTTCTTTCCAAAAATAAGTAGGTACCTGTAATTTAGAGGGTGTTTTCTTCTGTGATCACAGAGAGAGGCATTTAACTGTAGGTAAAACACCTAAGCACCAAAGATTTTTTTTTATTGTAAGAGTTTTTTATTCCTTATTTCAGGATGCAGCATAAAGGAAGCAAGGAATGGCTGGAGTCAGGGAGGAAATGCATGGGAATATCTTAAACTGGTTGTACTGTCTGAAGACAAGACAATGAATCATGTAGCTACACTCTAATACAGATGTTTGTATTCCTTTGAGGGAGGAGCTGGTCAAGTGCTTAAGTGGTTCTGCAGCACCTCTAAACTTTTTAGATGTGAAATTACAATTTATTTGACTGTGGAGTGATTCATAGTCCCTATCAGAATTATGTACTTTCAGCAGTACCAAAAAAATAAAAAAAATCATTATTATTTAATACCTTTGCATAAAGTCCCAAATGTAAAGCTGCATATTTTCATAACTACCAATTAAGGTATTGAAATATATGTAATATAAATTTAAAAAAATAAAAAAAACCCAAACAATCTCTACAAAACTCAATTTACATATAACCCAAAAGATAAGAAGTACTTTGGATACAAGTCTGTGGGTTACTGTTTTTCTTTTTTTTCCCTTTTCCCTCCAGAACAATTTTGAAACAAAAGCATAAATTCATCACCCTTGACCAAAGAGTTCAGATCCAGGGAAGACATTTTGTGGGGAATGAACTATTCTCCCTGCTACCATATACTTGGATCTCAAATGCTTTCCTGACTTGGGACATCTATCAATGCATAAATACAGAGGAAAATAGGCAAGATTATGAAGTTATTTGTAAATAATTGCTTAAAGGAGAAGGATGAAAATGGGGAAAATTGCTTAAGGAATATAGTTTTATGATAGATATTTGCAGGTGGTAAGTGTGTATATTTGCTGTTCTTCTTGAGCAGTCCTTGCTGAGAGAGTTTATATGCATCAACTACTTTCCCTGATTTAATTTAAACTGTTGTACTAATTTTTGTCTCCATTCAAATGGCACAGACAATTAAAATGAAGATGCCTTTATTTGCAAGTAGCACACTTTGTTCTGCTTTTCTCTGAACTGTTTCATGCTTTCTTTCTAATGTCTCATTTTTTTCCAGTGGTCTTTTGAACACATGCTCACCTGCTTTAGAGGATCCAAAGCTACTAATAAAAACACCCTATAATATATAACAGATGCAGAAGTGAATATAAGTGGAAACAGTTGAAAAAGGGGAGCAGACCCAGAGCTGTCATCAAGCTCTTCACAGTCACTAGATTTTTTTTTCACCTGCTCATGCAGTGCTTGCTCAAGACCTGTTGGCAGTGACTATACGTTTCATCTCTCACCATTTTTTTACCCCTCTACCTCACAGGCTTTTTCTGAGAGTTTGTGACTATAATAAATTCATGTTTAAATCCTGCTGAATGTGCTAAACAATGTAAAGTGGTTGCCATTAAAAAGACAAATTTATGTGCTGCCAATATTTTAACTAGGACCTCCTTCTAAAATTTTTCCTTGGAGATTTTCTGGATTCCTTCCAGCTTTGAGAAACTGGTGTGGTAGGGTGAATGCCAGCTTGGTGAGGAGACCATTGCAGGGCTGGAGACCTTCTGATTATTTTTCTTTATAAACAAAATGCATTTTGGGAAGAAATATGGAAATTTCCATTTGACAACTTGTGAACTTTATCTCCATTTGTTGGTTGTAGTAATGTAGTTGGACAGTAAACTTCTGGAAGAAAGACCGGCATAATTCTCTTGTGTTAAACCGCAACACTTAAAAGGGATTTGTCAATTTGGTTATTTACATTTAAGTTCTGCTTACATGTCCTACAATACTTGGCTGTACAATGCTGATGTGTGAAATATCTATAGACACAAATATCTTTTTAGAGAGTGTCTCTGTTGGCAGCACAGACAACACATTCCCAGTTCCCTGTCAAAGAGTACAGAGAAAAATAGTTTTCATCTCCTTCCCTTTCTCTGTCCTCTTTCCATTATCCCATGTGTAATGAAATGCAGTGCTCCTAAAAAAATGTTACAGCTTTGGGGTTTTTTTCCAGCTAAATTGAACAATAGCATTTCTGCAATTGATTGGTGCATGTTCAAAGGAGTTTTGTGTTCTGTGGTGTTTGTTGATTTGATCTATCTGTGTTCAATATGACTGATTTTCTTCTAGAACTGAGCTACAGGATCTTCTGCTTTCTATTTCACAAGGCTCTTGAAATCACACATCTTTATTATGCAATTTAGTGTCACTTGCCTGTTCAGAGGCAGAGCAGGACAGCAGTGAAAGTCATTTTGTGTTATACTGTGCACTTCCTTGCTCCCTGCTCAGTACATGCCTTTAAAGTTCAGACTAGCTCTGCTGTAGAGAGACCTGTCTCTGTTCACAGATGCTTTGTATTGGACATACAGACACATTATAAGTGGAACTTTATTATCTTTTGTTTGCAGCCTCTTTAGTTCTATGTGGTTGATAGTTTTAAGCATGCACTGAAATAAGCACTCACTAAAACATATGGATCCAAGTGCTGACCTCAGTTACATCACTGTAAATCTGGACAGGAACTGTTATCATTTGGTTTTATGCTGGTGCTATTAAGATAAAGAAAGGGAGTGATTTATTAGTGATGAACAGAATTTTTATAGCCATCTCAGTCTTGCACAAGTTTATAAGGTTGTTTAAGTACCAACACTCACAGATTTAACTCCTTCTTATATTATGTGTAAAAAACTCTAAGGCAGGTCATTCCTTGCATAGTAAATGAATGGTACGTAAGGGAATATTAATTAAAAGTCCTGTCATTTGAGGAAATTACTAATTGGATTTTTTTTACATTCTCAGAGCCCTTGTACAATCCTTAATTCAACTAGTTTATTATTTTTAGCAATATTTTTGTGTGATACATATCACATTGCCTGAGCAGATCCTTGGCTCAAAAGAGGATCATTAACAGGACAGGTAACAAGTTTGTAATTTTTCAGGGATACAGACATAATGTGTTGTAACACATTTTCTGGACACCTCAAGAAATTTTAACCAACATTCAAAAACAAGGGAAGGAGGCAGGAGGAAAGCTTTTTTCAGGGATATTGGTTGTGATTCAGAATTATGACTGGTGTTTGGTCTCTCCTTGTCTTTTAATTCATAGCACTTTCTGTATTTTTTCAATGTGTACTGTAAGGGAAAGAGATAAACAGATAAATAAATTTGCATATGTAGAAAGAATAAAGAGTAATATATGTGAAGAAGAAACACTTCAGTCTAAAAATGTTTTGTCTTGGTTGCTTTATGTAATGAGCATAAAATACTGTGGTCTTTTTAATGGTGTCTAAAGTAACTACCATTGTGGGATATAACAAATTATTTTATTGATTAATATTTTGAACATTTTAAGCATTTTAATGTGTAGAGATGAAACTTTTCTGAGAAAACTGGCAATAAAATAATTTTAATTTAAAAATCACAGGAAAAGCAGGAATGACTGCTGTTATAAGGCCACATTCTGCACCACTGAAGTCTGAGCCAATATTGTCTTTTTCACTAATCACTGACTGAATAAACTGAACAATTTCTCTTTAAAAGGACACATTCATTTCATACTTAAGAGAATTGGAAGGCTCAAGATGAATTTATCAACCTCATCAGAAAAAAATGTAAATTTCAGGAGGAATGCTTAAAAAAATAACTATTTCAAAGAAGGTTTCTGGTTTCTGCATTCTGAAAAGCTGTTCAATGTCCAAGATTATAGCACTGAAGATACTGAGTGTATCATTTTTCCATTAATATAAGTAACATATAGGAATTTTTCAGAGATACACATATAAATAAATGCAAAGTCAAGGCCTTAAAACAGCCCAGAAATTCTTAGCTCTCTTGATATCTACAGCTTCTCAGAGCAGGCATTACTTTTACTTACCTGAAAGTGGTTTTTATCTTGACATGCATATATAAAACTTTTATGAGTTCCCAAGAATCTGTGAGAAATGATGCAAATATACTCTGGGGGAGAGGGGCACAAAACCCCCTAAAGGTGGATGTTTAAATATTACAGATAAATTGTGAACTAACATCAAATCTTTATTGAACCGCTCATGAAGATGTGGTCCTTTCAAACACACTGAGTTGAGAGCTCTAAGGCAATAAAAATAGATCTTCTAATATTTATGTCTGAATACTGGGCTTATACAGTAATAATAGCTATCAGGAGGATGCTGTGCATTTGCAGACCTACCCTTTTCTGTGCTGGTGTGCTACACATATGTTTCTTACTTACTTACATAGTGCCAAGTCCTGTGTTTGAAGTGGAAATTATTTTATGAAGATCTTTTTATTAAAAGCATATTTGTATATTTGTATATTTGGTCTTAGACCAAATTATATACAGATACATTTGCAGATATACAGATATACAGATATATAGATATGCAGATATACATTTATGGGTATACATTGCTTCAAAAGATTAGATGTTTCTATTAAGTAATTATTTTCATGCTTGTTACCATTTATTGAAATTTAATAAATGGGTTCAGAATTTCTCCCATTTCTACCTGGATTTATTCTATCTTCACTTGAAACTGCTTCATAATCGAATTCCACTTCACTTTCCTCTCTTGTGCCAAAAATCCCAGGCTGTTTTGGGTATTGACCTGTCTTGGACAACAGTACATTCCCCAAAGTCTCTCTAAAAAATAACTTAATGCTATATAATATTCACATGCATAATATTCATAATATTCAATTCAATATTCATATTATTCATGATATTCAATATTCATAATATTCAATTGCATAATATTTATTTAAATAAGTAAACCTATTGCATAAAACTTTCCTATGGTTTTGTGGTTGGATCTGCTGCAGGGGGGAATGGGGATTTCTGACTTGGGCCAGAATGTGATGCTGCAGCTGTCCTTGTAGAAGGGCCTGAGGAGAGAGGAGGAAGAAGACCAGGGTGTGTACAGACTAATTCACATCCTTAGATAAGTAACCATTTAGAGTTATGTCTTATAATCAAAAGCATTTAAACAGATTTGCAGTTTTTTAAAACTTTAATGTAGTATTTGTCTTTGGAAGTAGAAGTTTTACCTTTCCACTTGATTTTAAAGCACATCAACTTCTCCATTTTAACACACATGCAAATTTAATAGGCAGGTCAAATTAACAGGCTATGCAGAAGGTGATCCTTTATTTGCAGGAAAGAACCAGCATATTTTTGGTACTTTATGCTTGTTGGTAATATGAGCTCCAGCTCACCCCAGCACCTGTAAAAGAAATTAATTCAGTGAAGTTCCCTATTAAACCAGCAACTTGTGGATAGGGAACTACTGGGGTGTTTCTTGTGCTTTGTTTTTGTTTTTTAAATGTGTGATTGAAATAAAAAATAACTGGATTTTTTGGATTGGGAATTTCACCTCTCTCCAGACATGTGGTCCTCTATGTCATAAGGGTGATTCTAACTTTAATTTTACATTCAATTCTGACTGCAAAAGCCTTGACAGCTTTCAGTCAGAAAATTTATTGTTGTTTTTCTCTTTCTGAAGTGTACTAAACTGAGGGCAGTATTTTACTAAGATTTTAGGGTCTCTTTATTACTGCTAATATTGTAAAATACTATGTCATAGCAGCTGATCTACTGCCACAGAAGATCTCTTTGCTGTTCCAGTAGTGAATATTTTTTCTGGTCTGTGGAAGACTGTTAGTTGACTCTTTTATGGTTCATCATAATTAAGGAGGATCTTATTGATTGTTAAAATTTTCACTCAAGTGAAACATCTTCCATGTCTTCCACTCCACTTTGGCCAATAATCTTCTCTGTGCCATATATGATGGACAAAAGTTGGCTGGCTTGTTTGTGTTTTGGAGGCAAACAGGACCAAAATTGTCTCTTTTGTGGCATTCAGGATCTTAGAATTCAATAGTCTTCCTGTTGAGGACAATAGAGGAACATTCTCTTTATAAGATGCTACATACTCTTCATGATCTCAAGTATGCCAATATATATTTTTTATTGCTGTTTGGGGAACATAATGTGTCCCAAGACATATTCAGATTCATAATGGCCTGTGGAAGTGTGATTGAGAGGGATAAGGGAGAAGATTTAGGAAGATTGGCTTGAAGATGGAGAAGGTCCAGGTGAAAATGTAGAAGACTGGAATACATGTTTTTTTAAAATATATTGAAGTCACAGCCCAAAGAAGAAGCATCAGAGCACATTTGCAAAACTTCAGACTTGATCCCAGCTGCAGTTTTGCTGCAGTTATTGTTGCAAGGTTTTGTACCCTGTCTATTGGTATTTTGCTTTTTTTAACTTTTATGGGTGATCCTTATCATCATCAATCTCATTATAAAAAAAATCATTAAAATAAAAATTTAAGCAGGTTGTCGTTCTTTTGCCGAGTCTATCTGATATAACATTTGAAACTGATTAATGTTTATTTACCAGCCCTGAGTGAAGATTACATACCTTGTGGCTCTTACAGCCTACAGTGGAATGGAAGTGGGTTTTAAACTGTAAAAGGTGATGAAGTGCTTCCTTCATGTTTGCAGTGCAGCTATTCCCACTCTGACCATGAATTCTGCTCAGTGACAGCTCCTCCAAGGGTGAGAAATGTTATACAGGTGTTACTGGGGCATTATTTGACAAGAGCAGGTGCTCTTTAAATTGTAGGTGAGAGGATGTGTTTGAAAGGGGGATTTTAAAAATATGGTTCTGAAAAATGAGAACATTCCAATTGGTCACAGCTGTATTCAGTGTAATATGTTTTTTTTTCTCTCTGAGTTGCTGATTTTATCTGAGTTGATCTTTGAAGTACTAATTTGGTGCAGAATCTTGTCATAATTTTTAGCTTATATAGAATAATGAGTTGAAGTTAAACTGATAATATCCTATTTTTTAAAAAATAAAAATGTTTACCTGTCTGATAAGTAAGTGCAGTATACTAAAAGAAAAGAAAAGGAAATTTCCTTTTGAGTTGGTGTTTCACCCAAGAAAGCTAATTAATGGAAAATGGATACTTTCCACGAGATGGCAGTATAGGTGCATTTTTTAAACTTTCCTGAACTAAAATAAATTGTTCTGCAAAACCCAAGAGAGTACTGGTAGTAAGTTAGCCATTTATGACTACAAAACAAATACTAAATGTTGTGTTGGTGTAGTTATTAGTAGTGTATCAGATCCTGGGTGATACAGAATTTCAGTAACTTCCATTACCACTGGGTTTTAGTATCATTTGTTTGAAATACATATTTGAAAATAGACTTTTGTGCATTATTGTATAGTCAGAATTTCTATGTGTGTAGACCTGTGGTCCTTTCCTTGGATGCCCATTTATCTGTGTGTGAATTCTTAAAGGCCTCATAATGCATTCAACCCCTACTTGATATTAGCTGCTGTCTTTGTTACAAGCTTAAAACCAAGGTAGGATGCTCTTAAATAATACAACATCATGATTTGAAACCATTCCCTGCATTATACTTGGGGGGCTTTTTGTTTTGTTTTGTTTTGTTTTTTGGTTTTGGTTTTGTTTTTGTTTTGTTTGTTTTAAATTGTTGTTGTTGGTTTTTTGGGGTTTTTGTTTGTTTGTTTGTTTTTGTTTTTGTTTTACCAAATGCAAGGAGTTAACTTGGTGGTATCTTTCTCTATTCACTATAATACAATTTTTTTTGCTCATAAGTGTTCCAGATGGCTTTTGCACACATTGCTAGAGCATTTGCTGTTAAGTGGTCTTATTTGTAAAATGTAAGTTATTTAATTTTCTGGAATTTAAATAGACTAAGTTCCCTCCACCTGTTTTCCCAAAAACTTGAAAAGGCTGGAAAAGAATAAAAGTCAAACCACAGTCAGTGTTCCTTGTCCAAATAGGGCATTAAGAGCGTGTTGAATCTCTACTATACAATTGCTGCTGATTTCAGTTTGTACAATTATCATAGAAGTAGAAGTGATAGAAAGTTTCTTAGATTTTTTTTTTTTTTTTTGAGGAATGCATGGGTACTAGATGCTTGCTACACATGCAGTCTGTCAGTGTAACAAACTCAATTGTGTTTTAAAATCCCATTAATTTGCTGTTAAGCTTGTTTGCTCCAAGTTGAGGGTAGCAATAACGAAAAGCCAGAATGTGAAGACTTAGGCATCCTTCAACTTGATTTGACTACAGCCATGGGAAAGTGGAGAAAAATGGAGGGGTTCTTCAGTGAGAAGGAATCATCTTTCATCACTGTGTAAAATGTAATGGTGTTTATCTCTGTTGAATACCTTGCTGTGATGTAGCTGTTCACAAAACCTATTCTACAGTCTTGGAGCCTAACAAGTTTATCTTTGTCCTTTTGGCCTATTTCTTATCTGGCTGGCACAGCCAAATCTGTGTGGGTTTCAGGGAAGTGTTGAGGCTTTTAGTGCTGAACACAGGTATGTTACTGATTAGCAATACAGCTGTTTTGTGGATTATATGTCTCCACAAGTGTGGTGAGGATGGAAAGAAAACTCGACAGAGTATGGAAGATAGAATGTGTTTGATTAATCCTAGCAACCAGTGGTTTTGTGCAAAAATTGCTTATTGTTTTGGTGCTCAGTTGGATTTGTGTTATGTTACTTAGGTTATCATACAGTTTCAATATAATTCTTTAATTTATATCACCATGTGGTGTTCAGGAATTTTGCCAGTTGACTGGCAATTATTGTACTGAAAAGTATTTGGCAATATGTTTGTCAGTGAAGTAATGGAAATTTACTGTACAGGTTAACTACTGATGTTTGTTTAATAGATTTCAGTACCTTGTTGAGGTCTCAGTCACTGCCTGAGGAATTTACAACCAAAGATATGCAGAGATAACAAACCCACATTGAGTTTACTTGGCTGAAAATTGTTAGCCAAACCAAACATGACACATCAAGCATGACAGATAGCATATAACTTGCATTCCAGCGTTAGTGAGCCAGTGAAAATAATTCAAATTTATAAATTAAATACAGGAAAAATTAAATTAGAATTAGGACCAGAGAAATACTGTGGAAAACAAGGTAGCTTTCATTCCCCAGTGAAGGCTTTAAAAGGAGCAGATTTTTATATTCAAAAATGATACAGAAATTGGACACAGGATTATTGATTATTCAGAGCAAACTGTTTACATAGAGAAGTGGCCCAGAAAGGGCTGAGCTTCAGTATTGTGTATAAAAGTCAGGATGAGAGAATTAATGTTTAATACCAGGTGATTTTCAGTTATTCCTCAGCATTTAGATGAAAGAACTAATATGAACTTTATGTGGAACATTGCTTTTTTGATTGCCTTCAGAACAGATTTTTTTTCCTGAAAGCAATTTGTTTCATTGAGTTTATTGGGTCAATGAGGCCCAGTCCTGGAGCTGAGTCACAAAGTGTGCTCAATGCCAGCCTGCTTGATTCTCAGTTTTCTCTGTTTCAGAACACACTACTTCACATCAGTGTCAGTACTGCACAGAGCATTCAAGTGCAAGTCCTGCATGGTTATGTGGGCTAGAATAAGCCACTGAATTTTAATCTGACTTAAAGCTGTCCTTTTGTATTTCATCCAACACTGACACTGATGTATTTTATCACTTACAGAGAATTACTGTGCATAAATTGAATGTCTTGTCAGTAAAACCATCATTATCTATGTCATAAAATTGTTACAGATCCATTATCAAGGTCACCTCAATTCTCGTTCAGTTTAACTGAACAGATTTATATTGACTTTGTGCAGTAAGATGGAAAAGATAAAGAAAACAACAAATAATTTGTTTCTTTATTTTCAAATTTGAAGGTTAATAAGGTAGATGAATTGAGTAAATCCAGATTTACCTCATTCATCTTCAAATATTCTCATTTGTTCAGATGGCAAAAGCTTCATCAGAAGAGAAAAGAAATTTGAAGGGGAAAGCTATGAGCTCTAAGGAAAGAATCTTTTCAGTCTCAAGAGCTTGTAAAAGGAATTTTGGATTACAAAACCCAGACAAGTAGCTCCAGGAGCTTTGGTGACATGAATTTCAAAACTACTTTTAAACACTGGTAAGTAGAAGGAAGAGCCTTCAGAATATTAAAAAAGTAGGCACCGGAACAAATTGATAAGAAGGAAGAAGGAAGGCTTACAGAGCCTTTTTGAAAAGGAGACGTGGTGTATGAGGTGGAGGAAAAATACATCACTGTCTACAATTACCTGAAGGGAGGTTGTAGCCAGGTGGGGCTCAGTCTCTTCTCCCAGGTAACAAGCTATAGTACAAGAGGAAATGGCCCCAGGTTGTGCCAGGGGAGCTTTAGATTGGATATGGATAAAAATTTCCTCACCATAAAGACTCAGTGATTGGAGCAGACTGCCCAGGGAAATGGTTGAGTCACCATCCCCAGAGGTATTTAAGAGAGGTGTAGATGTGGTGCCTGGGGTCGTGGTTTAGTGGAGGACTTGGAAGTGCTGGGTTAAGGATTGGAATAGATGTTCTTAAAGGTCTTTTCCAACCTCAGTGATTCCATGATTATTGAGTGATCCAGAGCATGAGAGAATATGCATATGGTCCTTGCACAGAACAGGACACCAAACTTAATGAAGGTAATTTCTTGGGATAAAATAAAGTCTGCTTTTCACCATGAGAGGGAAGAGGGATAATTACTAGAATGTTGAACGTAATAAGGCAGGCAGACCATCAGATCTAGTAATCACACTTGATGTTAAATTCAGTAGCAAATTTTTTTGCCTTTTCATTTACTAAAGGAGATATGAGAAGCAGTGAAAAGTATCTGATTCTTTTTTTAAAAAGAATTAGGAACAAGTTATTTTTTCACTTCTTCTTATCCTTTCCAGCTCCATGTCCAATAGAGTAGGATTATGCTATTTTATTTAATTATTTTTCATATTCAGGTCACTTCAATTAGAATAATGCTTGCAGTCAAAGCAGGCTCAGGAGTATATTTTAATTCAGATGACCTTCCCAGCTTGTGAATTGACAGACCCACATATTATTCTCCTCTTCAGTTTCCTAGGGGCAAAATTTAGGGCAAGGAAAAGGAAATGTAAATTTCACTTTAATTAAAAAAAAAAAAAAAAGAAAAAATCCCAACACAAAAACTATCAGCAAACCCAAGAAACCAGTTCTGCAGGTGTGGGATGTTAGTTTAGAGCAGAGGCAATATAACTATTAGAGCTGGGCAGGGGTTGTGGCTGTATTGTCAGTGCCACAGATGTTTTGTACCTTTTGAGAGTTCTGTACTTTGATGGGAGTCACAGCAGGAGATTTGTAACCTGAAGCTAAACAGCCCATTAAGGGATCATCCTACTGCATTTTTTGCTTCTGTGGTACCTGAAATCCTGAGCAAAGGGGTGTTTAACCAATAGGTCTAAAGAATAGTAGTGCCCTTTATTTTGTGTGTTTCTAGTAAAGTACTTCTGGAGTTGTAAAGACTCAAGTGTGCACTCATGTAACAATCCTGACTTGCTCTGGATCTTATTATAAACATCTCTCATATGTGGTAGAGTAGGGTCATAGCATCATCCTTTATTACCAGGAATGCACACATTTAGAACATGTCCTTCAAAATTCTGGAGAAAATGGAATGACAAAAATGATCTCTAAAGGTCACAGTGCATTTCCCCTTGTTTTTCCTAACTCAAGAGAACAAATGATGAAGCTCCTGGTTGATGATGTCCTGCTTGCAAGTGAATGATTTCCTTCTCTGTTTCCCTAGAACTTTGTAGGACTTTTATTTCTAATTCGATCTCAATCACTCAACAGCATTATATTATTGAGAGCTAGCAAGTGTCTTGTCTGGTTGTTAATCTTTTAACAAATATATTTCATGTTTCTGACTTTATGTTTCCATTTACCCATACATTCTGGCATCATACAGTGTTCATAAGCAATATGCTGTTTGGGGTGAATCACGTGTTATTTCACTGGTAATATGGACTGGAGTATCTCACTAGATTAATAATAATAATAATAATAATAATAATAATAATAATAATAATAATAATAATAATAATAATAATAATAATAATAAATAATAATAGTGAGTATGAGTCAGTGCAGGAGTGGCTAAGATTAACTCAGAGTTTCGGGGAGCCAAGAGATGATTCATCCTTTGAAATAAAGAGAAGCTGCTAATAAACATTGATAGACATTCAGTTTTGTTTGCAGCACATCAGCACTTACTGTAGATACTGAAGAAGCAATATGAGGAACTGAGAATGTAATACTAGCAACAGTTTTATGATCAATGATTTATGCATGTTGATTTGTCACTGCTGTAGATATTGGCACTCTCTACTGTCAAGATACAGCAAAAAACCTTACTGGTTTTGCTACTGTGGCAGCTTTTTTTCACAGTCCTTAGTGCTGTTCTTTTGCTGGGTATTTTCTTGAATTTCTGGATGCCAAGTGCACATCAACAACAGCTCTACTAATTTATAGTATTTGAAGTGGCAAATGGCTCAGATAACAAGAGAATGATAACAGTATACTAAGATAACAGTAGAATGAATTTATTCTCCACAGAGTGGATGTGTTTGCTCCTCCTCTTCACATCTCTGCCAGATCATTTTAACTGGAACCTCATGCTGTCTGCCTTCTGTGACAGTCACGCTGAGCCCCCTACTGCCCTGAAGCCATCTTCACAAAATATGCTGAACTGTACCCGTCTGTTGACCACGTTCTCACAGCTCATGGAGAGCTCGGTTGCTTCAGGTGAAAAACAGTGTGATCTTTGCTCAGCTCTCAGACAATGCCTTTGACTTCCTTGCTGGTGTGGCCACTTCCAAGAGAGCTTTTGTTTTCTAGTCACTGTATGTGTTTGGACTGGTTTTATCTTATTAAAGGAAAGACACAGCTAGGAGTCAGACTCGACAGTGTAGTGATAAACTCCAGTTGGTATCCAGTGTGATACCAGAGAGCTTTCCAGAGAGCTTTCTGCCCTCAGGAATTTCGTTCCTCCCTGCACATTGCTCAGAGTGGGAGATAGTCTGGTGTGTCACAAGCTGTCATCTTTTCCTGTTGTATTTAATGAACTGCTGCTTTTGTTGCCTGTGCAGTGCCCCAGACCATCATAGCCACTGCTCTTTGTCCACCCTAAAGAGTTTAATTGTGTAAGCTAATAACTTATCTTTCTTTTAGAAACAGAAACAGGAGAGAAAGCATAATACTTTTACTTTTACTGGCCATAATTGTTCATGTCCTTGATTTTTCGAAAATTATTTATTAATTTTTTGATAGTATCAGGAATTTAAGTTGGCCAAAAAAAGATATGACAGGCATTCTTTGGCTTCAATGAATAACCTGTTTGCATGGAAAATATTTAAAGAGTAGCTAGCACATAAGATAGCATAGGTAAATGGATTTATCAATAAAACAGATGAAATTAAGAACATATAAGTATTTTTTTTTAAAAAAGAAATGTAAAACAATACTATTGTGATCAGTGGAGTGATTCCTAACTTTTTTGTTGTGCTGAAAGTTTTATGAAATCAATAGTTTTGTCTTGTCTAAAAACTCTTCAGAAAGGAGTGTTGTATTGTTGTAATAGCATGTGTAATATTAGTGGATTTCTGTCCATCATGGACACTAGGAATCCTTCTGCCTTGGAAGCTGAACTACTTTGGACAAGCACTTTATTTTTTATTTCTCACAGTATCTACTTATTACATGTTACTTCAGTGGCATTCAAGCAGATTAACTTTCTTTCTCTTTCAGATTAGGATACACATGCCTAACACTTCTCTTTTTCCCAGTAGAACTGGTAAGTGTTATGTCAGTCAGATACATCCTAAAACTGTTTGTTACTCAAGAAAACTAAGCAGTTTTCCCAGGTTGAGGCATCTTTCTCCATACCTTCTTACAAAAGAACTCAACTCTATTTAATTAGCATTGACGTGATATCCACTGACAATTGTACACAGTGTTCAGAGACCTTTGTGTTGCAATGTGGTGTTTCTTTTCATTGTGGGATGACTCTGCACTACTAGCCTCTATCATAACAAATTAAAGTTTAACCCATTTATGTTCTGGAAATAACGGGGTTTGCCAGGTACCACTGCACTTCTGTGTAGGGGTGGAAACCTTCCTTTGTGGAAAGGGTGCAACTTGAATTATTTAACAGGAAAAACTGTGACCGTGTTAGAATTTCTGGATAAATAGCTCTCAGACAATAATTAACAACATCTATATAAACACAACAAAGTTCACATTGTTGAACATGGTGTGGGAAATAAGGGGAAGAGAAACAGGTGAGAGAAATGAGAATCCAGTTTTCTTTACACTGAAGATGCATCAGATTCCTAGTAAGGTAGAGAAAGGATCTGAAAACTGCATGACAATTTAGTGTTGAGTTCTCAGGCAGATGGAGTCTATTGTGTTTTTTTCCTACTCAAAACAGTAGACTAATACCTTCCAATTAAATGTACATTTCAGAGTGGGAACATTCCTGTGGTCTTGTGAAAGCCAGAGTTGAGATGATTCACAGTAAGGCTCTCCTTTGTGGGAATCCTGAATTAATCAACATACTTACAGAGGAAATAATGTAGATATCCAGCTGAACAGTGCTACTCAAATTCTTTTTACATGATCTATTTTTATTTGTCTAGTTCTGCATAAAATGGTACTGCCACATGAAGAGGATGTGAATATCATACTCCCCCCTCCTTCTGTTGTGAAATAAGCATTCACATTGCTCTTAGTTTGGAAATTTAAAGTACATTAGTCTGTTACTAATTATTTATTAAAGATAAGAGTTGGCAGTGACAGTTATTTTGGAAAGTTTGCATTGCTGTGCTGGCTCCCAGAGTATCTCTCACCAACTGTGAGAAATTCTCCTTCACTTTTAGAGCACTTGGTGGCCTCTCTCCTTTCTGGTTTTTTTTTGGCACTCAGCTGTGACATGGCCTGCATCTCTGTCCCGGTGCTATCAGTTCAGATGCAACAATGAGGAATTATTTAGTATAATCCACTGAGCTGGAATCCAGTGCAACAGGATGAAGTCTGTAATATAAAATTCAGATTTGAATATATGAAATCTTCTTGAGAGTGAAATCTGTGAAGAAAGGGACCTTTGATAGGAGTCGTGTATATCCCAACATGGTAGATTTTTATAGAACAAACAATCTTGTCTACAAAGTCCTGTTGTAAGGAGATGTGCTGGATCATCTAACCCAGCAGGGTCTGTCTGGGGTTTTTTTTTTTGGAATGACATAGAAGGACTGGATGCAAAGGATAAGGAGAAAAGTTACCTTTGAAATCCTATGTTACTGTTCTAGTAATCTAATGTGATAATACCCAGCAACAAGAGGAACATAAACTAGTATTAAAGTGTAATGCTAAATTAAAACTCTCTCCAAAGTTTCGTCTCAATCCTTCTATTAGGCTGCTTATTTCTCACCCAGTGCAAGAACACTGTTTCACTGTAACTTTTCCTAACCTTTCTTGAAAACTGTGACTTTTTCACCAGAAATTTTATTCATGTAATATCAGATATTGGTGAATAATACTTTTGAAGCTTTTGATAGAGAAAATTACAGAAGCTTGCAAAGGATGATGTTGTTATAAAGCTTATTTAAACTTATTTTATGCTTAGTTTTCTTTTCAGTGGAAATATTCAACATTCACATTGAAAAAGCTCCTTTTTCAATTTTCTTTTTCAAATCACATTTGAGATTACTTTAAAGGATTCATGACTTCTTTCAGGTAAGCAGAGTACTAGGGCTATGAAAAAAAAAGTTGAATTGTTCTTTTGGTTGGTTCCACATCATGCCTTAAGAATTATATGCATTTTTGGAAGGTCTCAATGACTTTTTGAAATTGTGTTGTCTGATGCTGTGAAGCAGCTCCAGGTTCACTAATAAAATAAAGAGTGTGAGGGAATCTACTTTGATATTGTTAGTACTTTTTGTATTGAAAATTGTGTAATAATATCTAATAAGTTCTGAATATTTATGATGGCCAAATGCATTGCATAATTTGAACATCATTGGTATATCTTGGGTAGGTGGGTGTAGAGTAGAAACCTCGTACAATTTGTTTCTGTATGCTGCCACTGGCAATCCTGCATTAGAAGTGTGTCTTTTGCCTGGGATAAAGAACAGTCTTCTCTCATTAGGCAATAAAATTGAGTAAGAGATGGGATCTTGTGATGTGATGGAGAAATGAGATGTTCTCTTGGAAATACTCTAGGAGGTCAAGAATTGTCATGTAACATCAAAGCCAAAGGACTAAAGAACAGGCTGCTGCTTTGTAGAGGTAGCAAGATTATTTGCATTTTTTTCCAGTTGTTTTGATGTTAGTTATCTTCTAGACATGAGCCAATTTCAGAGGGTGGGAGCAGCTGTTCATGTTGATAGGGATATCTTGTTGTCTGCTTTCTTCTGACTGTGATAGTCACTGCTATCAGAAACAGGATATGGAAGTTTGACAGTTCCTGTGTACTCTCATACATCCACTGTTTACATAAATTAGAGGGAAATAATTTTACTCTGCCCTGCTTGTAGTTTTAATGGAGAAAAGATCCAAAGACACTAAATGAAAAATCTGTGTTCCAGAAAAGTCCTTCATTAAACATGCAGGAGAAGCTGCATGCATTTCAGATGTGTAACCTTTTTACTTTTTTTTTTTTTTTTCTTTTCTCACCCTGTAGGAGGAAGGAACACAAAAGCCATTGCTGTCTCAATTTCAGGGATTTCATAATAATTTTGATCCCTGTTTTTCTCTTTAAAAAAGTCCAAACACTGTAAAATAGCTGCTGAACTAATGTACTCTGCCCAACTGTAGTCAGTTTTGGTGCTTAGGATCTGCCCTGTTTACAGTCACTGAAATTGATAGATTTTCCAAGTTTATTGGACTTGTTTCAGTATAAATTCATCACCCTGCAGTGCATTGCATTGCACTTTTTTAAAAAATGTGGAAGTGTTTCAGGAAAAAGGACAAGATTAGAGTAACTACTATACAGAGTGTTCCCAAAAAGCCCAGCAAACAAAAGGAAGCCAAGATTGCGACAGATAAGGAATGTCATTAGGAACATAGCTCAGGGCTATTCTGACTTGTGGCCATAAATGCAGGAAGTAATTTTCCTCCTGGATCCTTTTTAAATATAGGAACAAAATAAAAGTCTGGTGATTGCAGGTAGAGTGCGTGGGAGATACTGAAAGGTCACAAATATCTGGGCAATAGAATGAAGGTGAACGTGTATGAATTCATAACTCCTAACTGTTAAATTTTTTAGGATGTTACCACTATTCCACCAGCATCTGTGATAAAATTACATAATTCTTAATAGTACTTCCTTTCTTAACACTCAAATAATGCAGTCAGATGTTCCTGTTCTTATGCCCTGAACAGTATGTTCACAAAATTGCTTAGAAAGAAAAATTCTTCAGTTCTGTTTCCATTATGTCAACTACAAGAACTACATGCAGGAGCTTTAGGCATTTTAATAATTAACTGGAGAACTGTCAGGATTCATTAAAAATCCCAGACAAACACCATGTGTATGAAACAAATTAACCTTGCTGAGATAATAAATAAATTTAAAAAAAAATTCAGAACACTACCTTTTTCTTTAGTACATATCAGTGTATATGTTTCTCCCTACATACACATTTTATATGTTTATGAGGGATTTTTTTTCTATTATTAAAAGGTAATTGCCAGTTTTTATTTACAGCAAAACCAAGAATATTCTCACTGCTTTCTTATGAGCATTTGTTAACATTTACATTTGTATATTGTATATATGCACATGCCCTTTAAACTCTCTATAAATATACTCTTTAGAAGAACATTTTGGGGCTAAAATTAAATTGCAAATCTTGCTATTGTGTTTTTGAATCAACTACATTTTTCAGTTGTATTTCACATTTAACTCTTGCAAATTAAAATTGGCATTATGCTCAGCAGAAAAATATATTTAATTGCTTAACTGGCCATCTCATTTTCCAGTTGCATATTTCCTGTAGTTCACTGATTTTTCATGATTTTTTAAAAAAATATTTTACCTGTAAACATTTTTTCCCTTACTGTATCTTCTGCATTTTAAATTAATTATTTCCCACATTTTTCTTTGTGCGGAATAATTAATTTAATAATTAACCCTGTGGGCAAACCAATTGCCTTCATTTTAGATTCAGACAAGCATCTTCCAAAACAAACAGGAGTGAAATTCTGGTGACATAAACAGTTTGCACATTACAGGAACTCTTCCTGTAAAATTCAATCTGCAAATTGAAGTTCTTAGAACATGAAATCACAGTGCTTAGAGTGAAATAGTCTTCTGTCTAGCTGGGAAAGAAGTTTTAATGGTGGTGGTAATCTTGCAGGTTGTTTCATTTAGCAGTGTTTACTAAACAAAGTGCTATTTTGCTTTCCTCCACTAAATAAATGCTTGCTAGGTGCAAAGAGCAGCACTGGTTTGTATAAAAAGGACAGTTAAAATGGTTAAAGAGCTACCCAGAAGTTTGGGTTTTTTGCAACACTCCATAGCCACCAACTGCCCATATGAATTTGTCCATACAAAATACTATGTCCTCTTAAGAAAACTGCAAAGGCTCATAGACTTATTGAAGGTGGGGCTTAATCTTTAATGTCTTCCTGTTTCAAGTGCTCCACTGTAAATTGTAGTTATTCATTTCTGCACAATCAAGCATAGAAACTAAGACTGTGCTTCATTCATGTGAGAATAGTTACTGTAGTAAAACATAACATGAACTTTCTCCAATGTATTTAATTTTGCTTAAAATTCTTCGTGTCTGGATCCCCAACAAAATTCTGGATAATAAAAAGAAAAATTATGAAGTAATTAGCATTCCAGAAATCATACAGTGGACACTGGGGGAAAACATGCAAGAAAATTAAGTAATGAATATTTCATTTTATTAGTGGTTAGAGATTGTGTTGAAAATCTGGCAGTTAATTTTTATCTCAAGTGAAGGCAAATGTTTAAGTTGAATAATTGAATTTAAAAATTAAAATTAATACGGTCCATTCACTTAAGAGTTTGATTTGGCCATCCTTCTGGGTCCCTTCCATGGACAGTTTTGTGGTTTGATGCACACTACAAAGGTGGGAAGCTGGCTCTAACTCTAGGCTGCTTTTCCTAGAAAAGGCTCACCTACATAACCCATATTCAGCAAAAACTGAAAAAGGGGTTCTTGGTAAGTGTTTTCTTGCTAAGAGAAAGAGTTTTGGTTCTGTTGTTGTATTAGTCACATAAAGGTTTAGGGGCTATGTCAAAACATGAGCTGAGTAAGAGAAGAAACCAGAAAACATTGTGTAATATTTCTATTGCAACTTCTGTTGTTATTTGGAATTCCAGTTTTATTTATTTTGACCTTCATTTTCCACTTTGTTTTCTAGTTAGATTTTTAAGTCCCTTTCCCAATCCCAGACAGAAGCTGCTGGTACTAACTTCTGCAAGTTCCTCTTCTTCAGTAAGGTCATTTTGAGAAAGCAGTTTAGGATCAATATCAGTGGTTTGATAGACCCAAGGATGGAGTAAAAGACCCCAATAAGTTCCTGGATGACAGAGACACTTCATTGTGGAGTAGCAAAAAAAATGGGGGAAGGAAAGAGGTTGCCTGGTCCTGGAAACCATTTTTCATTTTCCAGTTCTGTCTTTGGCTGAGAGAAACTTGTTGGTAGAAGGCAAAGAGAGGAAAGTCTGCCACTGCCTAAAGACCACATAGTACTTCATCAGTTTTTCCTGGTTTTCCACCCACACTCTAAAACGGTAATTTCTTCCAGTCTTATAACAAGGAGTCAAGATTTATAATGAATGTAATTTTTCTGAAGTAAACCCTTTTTGCTCAAACTAGAGTACTGATTTTACACTTTATTATTTTCATGTCTGGGACATAGAAATGTCCCAGACAGTAAGGAATTCACAAGGCATTTTACTTACAATATTTCTCTCCATATTTTCTTTTTAGTTGGTTCATAACTCTTCCATATTCTTCTGGAGCATTGGCTGGTGGAAGGTTTCTAGTGAGAGAGAGAGCAGTCATATTTTTTTAAAGAATGGTTTCATAGTGTACCAGAAATTGCAAACTTTTTGGAAATTAATGATACATGGAATCATCTGATTCAGAACATGCAAGTGCAGAGAGATTAAAGTTTTTATTTTTTTTAAATAACAAACTAAAAACAGGCAGCTAAAAGACAAAGAAAAAAAATCCTGGAACTAAAGGAGACAAAATTATAGATGAACAATTTAATTCCCTAAAAATTTCAGCAGCCATAAATCATCAAATGCCATCTATGTTTTGGAAATGAAATATTTAGTTAATCCAATAGGCTTTTCTCCTCAGGCCAGCTGCATGCAGAACATGCAAGCCTGGTCATGTCCTCCCAAACATCTTTCTGCGAGATCAGGATGTGGGTTTGCCAGTCATCACTGCGATTCCAAGATCCAGAGCAGTGCTGATGTCAGTGCTCCCTGGTGGTGTGAACTGGCTCAACCTCTGGAAGCTGCCACGTGCTGTGAGGTAAAAGGGCTGTGGCATTGCTGTGGAGCTGTGCCAGCAGCTGGCTGGTTTAGAGGAACAGCTCATTGAGGAAGCCCGTGACAGGACCAGATGGGATGAGCATCTGGCAGTGGGTAGCATGGGTATAGGCAGGTCCTTGGTTCCAGTGTCTTTTCCCCTTTTAACCTGTCATCCTAAATTTCACTACTACCTGTGGCTACCAAAGCTGTGGCTTTTCAATAAGCCCACTTTTGTTACTTTTTTCTTCTTTTTTTTTTTTTTTTAACAGAAAAAGAAGTTGGTATACTTTTGTTGAATTTTTTCTCATACAGCCTGTGTAGTAAAAGTGATTATCCATGAACTGGAAAAAACCCCAAACAAACATACACACACATTGATCTATATAATGTTGCTTTTTGAAAAAGCTTAGAAGTCACAGGTACTACAATTTTATTACTACATATTGCCACAAATGATAGCAGAAACATGGTAATTCAGCCTTTTTATGAAGCTTCATTCATAGGAATGCAATGTCACCTTTTAAAAACCTGTCTGGCTACTTCAAGTGTTTACAAGAGAGAATGGAAAGGATGGCATGCTGTTACATAGATGTTTTAAAATATTAATAGACATAAAGTATCTTTCAACTCTTTGCCCAGTCAGTTTCTTTCTAAAATGTATTGTACTTTGAAGCCTAATCTGTTTGCAATGTAGCATGATATCTGTATGAAAACTAGTATTCATGAAAAAAATGGAAATTATATTTGAGTATCAGTTACTAGTTAAAAAATAAAGTTGCTACCCCTGCACA
This sequence comes from Erithacus rubecula, assembly GCF_903797595.1. Lineage (NCBI taxonomy): Eukaryota > Metazoa > Chordata > Aves > Passeriformes > Muscicapidae > Erithacus > Erithacus rubecula. The sequence continues at coordinate 33,855,132 of NC_136687.1, read as the reverse complement.
ATAGGATAGTCACAGCTCTTAGTTATGCAGGGTCAAAGTGAGTTTCAGTTCCAAAGAGGTCATGGATTCCTGAGAAAAAACAATATGAGTTCAGGCCAATAATGGTAGAAATGCTTTCTGGGGTGAAACAGTACACATTACCATTGAAATAGAAGTATTTTGGTCTGAGCTCCCTACCTGCAAAGGATAGTAATTAGCAATTGCACAGGTAGTAATTGCATCTAATGCTCCTAGTCTGAAACAGATTAAAAAAAACCTCAGGGCTGTGTCTATCACTGACAATCAGATTTTCATATGGAGTGATTCTAGGTTTCCCCTTAATACAAAAAATTTTAAAAGCCTTTTCAGCATGATGCTAGAGCAGAAAATAATATTTTCTTAGAAATCACAGGGAAATGAGAGTTATGAAAGCATTTAACTAATTTAGAATTTGGTGTTTTAGTGTGAGGAATCCTGCCTTAATAAAGTAATCTCATTTAATATCTTTGCTGAAAGGATTGTTAAGCACTGACACAGGCATCCCAGGAGAGTCACCATTCCTGGAAGTGTTCAAAAAACATGTGGAAAACATGTGGATATGGCATCTGTGAACATGGTTTAATGATGAATATAGTGGTGTAGCTGGGTTGACAGACCTGATGATCTTAATAGACTTTTCCAACCTTAATAATTTTATGATTGTATAATTTGTCTTCCATTTAGAAAAGTGTCTGCTTCTGCAAGAACAAGAAGTGCTATATCTCCATAAATTCTGCAACAGTGTCCTCTGAGTGTAAGTTCCTTCCTTAGCCCTTCAGTTCCTTTTGCCCACTTGCTTTCCAAACTTGGAAATGTGGTTCTTTGGTGTGATTTGCAAGCTGTTTAATTAGGACACCTAGGGATGCATTTGCTTCATAGTCCAGATCAGCTGAACAATTCCTGCTAGTTCATAGGCCAGGAAGGGGATGAGGAAGGCAGGTACACTAAAGTCCCCAAACCTTCTTCTGGGCAGAATTGGTGTTGAAGGGATAAACAAGAATTCAGATTATTCTATTCCTTCCTGTCTGTCATGTCTAGAGTTTCCTTAGTGCAGCAGCATATCTTGCCCTAGGGAGCCCTCTGATACATTGGATACCTCCTCTCCACAACTACTTCCAGTCCAGTGTGGGACAAACCCCTCCTTTTCTCAGACTAAACTAAGTATGTTCACCAAGAGTATTTCAGAAGCAATGAAAACATTGTGTGTGGTGTCCTCATGCTGCTAACAGCACTAGGTTTTCTACCATAAACAGAATTTTTCCTTCTTTCATCAGGATGTGCACATGGAAGTAGAACCTCTGCTGTTTCAGGCAGAGACAGACCTCACAGGTGATTTCAGGTTTCTGAGTAAATTTTCCTTCCCATTACTCTACAGTTAGCAGTGTTATCAGTTACTCCTTACAAGATAAAATCCTGCAGCTCATTCTTCTGTACATAATTTCTAAACCTCTAGTTCTGGTAATGGAAAGTAGAACTATGCAACCACACTCAGTGATTACAAGAGAAATCAAAAAAAGGAGAAAAATGGATAAAACTTGATTTCTCTTTAGGGAGGAAATTCCTAGCCCTACACTGTTGCTGTATGGTGGGTCTTTGTGCCATTGCTTGCCCCTATTTGACACGAGCTGCTTGTCACCAGATTAGAGATCAGACTGGTTGTGGGGTGTTATGGTGGTCTGAAAATGAGCAGTTCCAAAAGCACCACAGTATAGCCCATGTGGAGGATATTAAAAAAGCAATGTGCAGAACTACAGAACAGGTCAGGTTAGAAGAAACAAAATCATCTGGTCCGACCTTTAATCAGAAATGGAGCATAGGTGGGATTGTCCAATACTCTAGAACAGCAGAGAGCTCTTTTTCCCAGAGAGGACGCCCCTAAGAAGGCTTTCCTGCAGCTTGTATGGATTCTTTCCTGTCTCTTTATTCCCTTGACTGGTACTGGCTTATGTTCTCTCATTAGTATTATGACACTTTGCCTCTCAGGCTGTGGACTAATTATCAGCCAATGGGTGACAAATTTCTTTTCAAATTCTTCTCTGTTTAGTCATCTGATGAATGTGTTTCACCGGAATTCTAGTAAAACTTACTCAATACCAGACTGATTCTGTGTCTCTAAGGTGCTCTCAGGCTCTACAGAGTCTTCCTTGATGGCTTCTCATCCTTTACCATCAGACACCTTACATCAAAATGTAAAAAGATGAAGATTTAGATGTGGAAAGGTCAAATATAAAAAATAGTGTAATTTCATTTCAGCTTGGCACTAACAGAAGACGAAATTAAAAACAATGCTTGATAAGGAAGAACTTACTGCATGTAGACTCCTCAACTATCAAATGTTCTATCTGAAACCACATCATTTAGAACAGGAAGCCCAGAAAAATATGTTTCCTCCAGATCACGTTGACGTAATGGTGTATATAATGTAATAAATATTCTGGATTTCAAACTGGCCTAATTGAATCCTCCATGGCAGAATGATATGAGAAAGCAAACAAAACATTTCCTTTCTTTTCCAGAGAAAGATAAATAGGAATATCTAAGCAAGTCCTGAGAAGCCTTAAAATCTGATATGAAATTCGATTGTATTATACCACCTAAACAGGACGCCAGATTTGTTGAGAGTTGGTTGTTCCACTGTATTAAGATATTAAATAAACCTTATTTAGGAGCAAAAAAGTAACAGTTGGTGACCAGGAACTCTTTCAACCCAGAGATAAAATGTGTGGTACCAGACTAGGAAGTTTAAAAAACCTAACATTTTCTAGATGTTGGAGTAAGCAAAACAAATTGTCTCTCAAAGTGTTTATTGCTCGAGCCATTTAGTTAGGAAACAACTCTCAGAGGCATAAAAACTGCACGAAAATAGCACAGATCTCTGAATGGTGGAGACCAATTATTTTGCTATTGCATCCAACTTAAGCTTAAAGAGCAAACAGATGTGCTTGAAGTTTATTACCCTTTGCACTGTCCTTTCCTTAATTCAATTAAGTAGATGGAGAGAAAGAGAGAGAATTGATTTCTCTCTCCACATGGATATCTGGCTATCAGTATGCAGCAGGCTGAAGTCGACAGTTCTTGTGACAATCACAATCTTGTGATTAAATTTGCTCTTTCGGTGTATCTCCCAGCTTCTGCTAAAAGATAAACTATCCTCATGGATTTTAATTTTGTTCTTTCGATTAAAATTCTGATGCAAGGCAAGAAATTTGTGTCTCAGCAGCTTCAAGTTCTTTCCTTTTCTTGGACCGCCAAATTAGAGGGTGGTGCAGGATGTAAAAAATACACTGATCTCCACTGGAATTAATGAGCACAGTTTTAAAACTAATTTTATACAAATTTGTCACTCTCTTTATTTTTTTGATATGTGAGTGGAGTTATGTATCCAATAAGAGATATACAAACCCCTCAAGAGCTGCCAAAGAATACAAGTTATACAAGCGGGCATGTCACAGGCTGACTTGGTGACTCACATTTTGGCAGCTGCCCTATAAACAAAGCTACTGAATTGGTTGAATCTGTTTAATCATGAAACCTTTTGTGCAGCTCACTTTCAAAGATATGCTGTAAAGAATTACTAGAGAGTGAAAATTTGATCAAAATGCATGAATTACTAATGATTTGAAAAATTAGACTAGGCTTTAAAAATTCAATTATAATAGTTGAATTTCAGGCTCTGAGTTTTAATCAGATATGAATACATATTAAATCTAAACCAAAGATTTGAAAATGAAAATGTATTCTCTTGGTAATTTCCATTTCTGCTTTGGGAGTCAGCCAAACAGCAATGGCAGAGCTTCTGATCACCTGAAAAATTTTTGAATATCAGGTAAATATTGAGGATCCAGTAGTCATACTTGCTTTAAAGGGAATTACAGTTCTGCTTTTATATTCTGAGTGCTTTAAATATCCAAAACCTACTGAAATGCAAGGAAGAAAAAAAGTAAAATAACTATGATTCTGCAGGTCAAATCTTTCCTCAAGGTTGTAGTACTATAGAGGTAGCCACGTTCTAAGTCAGGGTAGTCATGCTGCTGATTAGCAGTTATTTGCCAATTTCTAGAAGTGTAAAATATATTTATACTCCACAGTTCAAAAACTATGAGTGTTAAGCATTTACTGTTGTTGAGGATACTCAACTGTTGCCCTTTGCTGGATCACAAGCCCCCTTTAGAAAATCTCAATACTGAAAATTCAGAATGATTACTATACTATAATGCTACAGTCTTTATAGGAAGATTTCTGCTAATCTGCACATGTGACTGTAAAGTCTCATTTTTCATTCTCTCTTCAATTATTCTGGAATGCTGATTTTTTGACTTTCAGAACTAAGGACTCAGTCACCTCTGCCTGGAGGGAAATGAAAAGTATTTGTGGTCAATTTGGCTAGACATTAACATTTCATTTAGAAATTGAGTGAGAACTCAGTTTATGCATGTTTTTAACTACTCTTAGCAAATCTTCACAGTTTGTCATGTGCTGGACCAGCATTTCCTATTAGATAGTTCCTAAGTCCATGTTAATTAATTTCTTCTGCATTTTTCTCCAGAATTGTGCAGCTCAGAAGCTGTAACCCAATACATATGGAGATGAATTTTAGTTTTATGGGATAGGCCAAAATTACCTTTAACTGAATGTATCTTTGAATATCAAGAAATTAAGGGGTACTGGAAGCAAAGAACTAACAAAGCAAGACAGCTAATGCAGCTCACTTTCATCCAGAAGGTGGAGAACAATGCCACGCAGGAGGGAGGTCTTGGAGAGAGGCTGAAAATTCCATCTTGTTTCTTTGGGGGATTCTTAGGTAGTTTTCGCCTTCCCTGACCACAAGGGCAGTCCAAAATTCTTAGTCTTCACAGGAAGGTTTGGCAAAGAAGGAAGACTCCATCAGGACCGATTTGCAGTTAATGCAGTGGATGCCTCAGTGCTGTGTGCTATGCCATTAGTTTTTGTCTAGCACAGAGACTTGAACACAGATTCAGCTGACTTGTAGGCTGGTTCAGGCTCACTGAAGCTGATGACATCTTAGCATTTCCCTGAAGCTTAGCATGCAAATCCTGCCTTAAATACAGATGTTTCCTCAGCATGACAAATGCTTCAGTGCTGAAGTGTCATTTAACTTGAGAACAAAAGTGCTTTATTATAAATGCTGCACCAAGGCTTGAAACTTACAAAATTAAACACATTTAGTTTATTTAAAATTATTATGATTGCTTTTCAAGCTGTTGCTGATTGAAGAGGCCAAAACCAATGTCTAATGAGATTTTTGTCCTTATGTCTGTTAAACAGACTTCACAGATCATTGTTTGCACCCTGGAGGATTTTAATTTAAGCGACAAATGTGTTTTCAGGGCCAAATGTTTTAAGAAACTTTCATTGGAAATGAACTTTGAATCTCACTCCAATGTGTAGAGTGAGTACTGAATCATTTTTCTTCCTTAAGCTGTTTAAATAATATTTTTTCCTAACAGTATGGTACAATGACAAATTAAGGGAAAAAAAGTGGCCAATAGGAAAATTACTATCCATACTAATATTTATACAGGCTCTTCTTTGTTCATAGGAATGAACCTTAATCTTTCAGCCACAGAGTTTGTACCATGTACATGTCATTGACAAATGTCTGTTCTGCAAGATACAGCTATTTATCTTCAGTTCAGTTGAATAGAACAAGCTTTGTACTTTATAGAAACATTTTGTTCTATGTTCGTGCCTTTTTCTAGGCTTTTCTTTTTTTTAATGTATAACATATTAGACATAATAGGGAATGACAAAGAATAATGAAACTACTCAGATGATATATTTGATGATTTTTCAAGGAACACAGTCCCAGAGGTTGGCCTAGTGACCACATCTTTGTTTTTGGCCACAGTATAGCACAATTGTTCTTTTTAAGCAGTGCCCACTGTTATTTTCAGTTCACAGTTCTGTTCAATAAATGAAATGGCAATGTATGTACTTTTATGCCTTTTTTGAGTGTTGGCATTGTTTTTTCATTTTGTTTGCCCTTTCTGCAAATAAAAATTAATAATACTAGCAGCATAAAAAAAGAATGAAAACCAATATGAAAAAATGTAAATTTGCCCTGCCATAACAGTGGTCTAAATGGTCTTAAATATATTTTCAACCTAAGTGATTCCACAATTCTAAAAACTCTGTGTATAGCATCACAAACCTTCCAGTGACTGTGATAGTATATAAAATAACATAAAAGAAATTGTAATAGATAAGAGCATAGATTTGCCTCAGCAGGTGGTATTTGAGGCATCGATAACATGTCAAAGACTATACATCAGTTAATGTATGATCATTTAAATTAAAGAACAAATCTGATTTTGATATATTTCAGGAACTGAGAAGAAAAATGAAACTCTAAAATTCAACTAGGTAAAACATTCTTAATAAAATGTAATTGATACGGACTTAAGCTTATTTCATAATCTTAAGACACCAAATTTGGGAGATAAACATCACTGAGAAATAGTGGTTTACAACTTTTATAGAAGTTACTATCTCCAGGGGCATGCAGAGATAGTGACTATTGCTCTAAACCAAAAAATTTCTATTGTATGTGTAGATTGTGTGTAGTAGGCATATATATGTATACATACACACACATATATATATGCATATATAGATATATAAAAGATTTCTAGCTGCATTTTCTCTAGTCTTTCATTAACATGTACCAGGTAGAGTAACTCCCTTAAATCAAACCAACAGCAATAGTTTTGATAAGTGTCAGCTAATTTGTAAGCATTGCTGAGGGCAGTCTATTTAAAGAGATTTACAAATGCAGAGAAGGATAAAAGCTCCATAAAGGAGCACTGTATCTGTTTGAATTGAAATTGCCAGAAGGATTTTGTACAAGGAAGCTCTTTCATTTCTGAAGAACTGTTCCAGATTAGGTAGTAGAAAATTCAGTATTCTCTGCCCATCTCTAGATCTTTCTTGAGAACTGCACTGTTTGTGTGTATATGCTATTTAATGCTTGTAGTGTTAATTGCTGAAATAATGCTTCAAGGTCAGATGCTGTACAAGATTTTGAAGTGTTAGTCATTTAAACTAAGTAAATCCAAATAGTTAGATGAACTAAAATACAACTGTTTTTTCTCAAGAGTTCTATATTCCTGTATTCCAAAAATATCTTTATTTCCACTTATGTGGGCTTTGTTTGCAGCTGTGGGAAAGTGCACTGAAAGTTATCTATGTGCTTTTTTTTCCTGCAAGTAAGCAGAAGTGTGCTTATCCTCATGTCCTATAGGAGAGTTCAAAGCTGTGTGACTGACAGCCTGATTTCCTTCCTATTCTTTCTTTTCCTTCTCATGATTGTGGCTGTTGAGGAAAGGTTCCATTGCAAAGAGAAAAAAGCTGCCAAGATACCTTGAGCCATTTCTTTGATGTGGAGATTGTGAGAACTAATAAACTGGGCTTACAGTTCCTCTGAAATCAGTGAAATGAGTGATGTCCTAAGTTAATGTGTTCTTGGTGGCTGCAGAAGAAGCACAGCTGTTTTGGAATAGCTCCCTTCAGAAATGCTTGTGTTTAAGGTAGTGCAATGTGAAGATGAAGAGAAGGAGTTGACAGGGTCAGGGTGAAAATTAAGGGAGCAGGTAGATCTTTTTCCTTCTGCTTGGATATCACTACCATAAATCTCTGCTTGATGAGGTTAAATCTAGAGCCTTCAACCATTCAGAATTCCTGGACCAGGTGTCAGACCTGTCACCAGATGATCACACTGTCCTGTGCAGCCTCTTTTGTGAAAGGAGGAGGGCTAGGAACCCTGTCATGAAAATGAAAGCTAAAAAAGTGCAATTCTTGTAGCAAGAAATTAATTCCACCTCTGCAGTAGTAATAATCTCTGTAAAGTGTGCTCAGCAGATGCCAGCAGTGAATTAACACAGATCTTGTGAAAAATAGAAGGATCAGAATATATAACTCTTTCAAATGCTTCACATGATTACTTAAAATAGTTCAAAATTTTCAATTAAGATTAATTTTTATTGTGAAGATCCTGATTTTATCCTCTGAATCCCTGTTAGCTTGTTTGTACACAAATCAGAAAACATCAAGATTTAAAATTGGGCCACAGTGCATTGTAATGGCCTTTCACTTAAACAATGGGGTTGAAGTTACTTATTTTAAAGATGTTCCAGGCTTAGCCTCTTCACACCTTATTTTTACCTGGTCTGTTCTCTTCCTGTTTACTGTCCCCATCAGAGTAAGAACATAATGCTTCTTGTTTACTGTCCCTTTCTGTTATAATTTTAAATTTGTCCTGACATTAAGCTGTTCCTTTATATACTGGAGGGGGAAAAAAAATATAAGTCATATGGTATTATCCTTCTCTTTCATTTCACCATCTGGATTCCTGGAGCTCGAGCTAAAAACTGTCAATGTCTCTTGATGCAAAGCAAATAGTTTTAGCTAAAAGGGAAGTTCAAGCTGGAGAATCACCCTGTAGAAAGTTTAGAGAAGTTCAACACTGGAGGAAGGAAATCATCATCTATCAGAAGAGCCCCATCCTGCCCAGAAGCCATAGCTTTAGGTATCTAATGCTGTTCTTTAATCTCATATATACTGTTTCAGTAGAAATCAGACTTTGGTTTTATTGAAGTTTATTTTTGGTTTACTGTTTGCAAAGCTTATGTTTCAAACAAGAAGGAAAAGTCTAGTCTCTCATATCTGGGCTTCCTCAAATTCAGAAAACTACAAGAAGGATTTGTCAATTCATGGTTCACCCCATCAATAACAAAATTGATACACATATGATTTTATGGCACTCATAATACCAGTTAATTCCAGTTCATTCTGAACTCTAAAGAATGCAATGAACAATCCACATAACTATGTAGATTATGCATCTCTTAAATGTCTTGAATTAAGGCACTAAATAATACAAATAAACTAACATTGTCATGTAACAAAGCATTTGAAAGGCCTTGTGATTTGGGCTTTTGTGTGTAGCATACTAAGCACTGAAAAAAATGGAGTTAATTACTAATATTTATTCTTTACTCCTAAGAAAAATACCACTTGAAACTCTAAGAACACACTGAAAAGTAAACTTGTGTAACATGGGTTTGAGTGTTCATTCCAGATAATGATCATTATATGAGTCTAGAATATTACTTGTTATTTTATGATCTTGGCAATTAGTGTATCTCATTTAAAATATTTATTTTTCCTTTTGGCTGAGTTTCTGTACAACACTGGAACAGTTGTCTTTAAAATTATGGTCTCCCAGGCAAAATAAATTATGTCTTGGAAATATGTCAAGACTTTTAACTGAAGAAGAGGTTTCAAAACAGTCTTTGTGCAAAAAATGAAACTCACTTTCCCCTTCAACTCATCTTTCTACCTACTGCTTTTCTGGGGTTTCTCTCTTTAAATCAAACATATGCTCTCTTTCTTTCTGATTGGAAGACTTCCAAAGTTTGGGGGGAAATCTAACAGGAAACCCTTCCAAAACATAGGAATCAGGACTTGTTCTTCCTGTGCAGATAAAACTCTCAGATGTGTTTAAATTCAGACTATCTGAAGCTGGAAAGCTGCAGTTGGTTTGGGGCAGTTTTTAATTAAAAGGTAGAATTTTGATGGCTATTTGTCACATTATGATTTGAATCAATGATTTTGTTTCACATACATATTTCTTCCAGTAGGTTCCAGGTGTGCAAATAATTTGAGATTTATCTTAGTTTAAGTATTTGTTTGATTCTGAGGCTTCCTTATCAGATTATCAGATGGAAATCAGTGCAGTATATGCTTTTAATGAAATTTTCTGTATGGCTTTGATTTGAAAATATCTGTCCTTTGAGTTTCAAAATTAATCCAGAAGAAAAACCTATACATGTAAGATATGATTTAAATTCTTTCCCATATATAGGCTCAGATTTTTCTGGTGTCTTGGAGTCTAATTGCATATTTTATGAATTTAATTTTTTCTTGTGTGACTATTGATATACCACATAAATGGAATCTTAGAATAATGCCAATTCACAGAATTAGAATTTTTTGGAAGTGTAATATTACAAGCTAACTGAACAATGACTAAAATGATTAGCTGTAATTAACTTTACATTTCTTTCTGGTTTTCTTCCTTCAGGGAGAATACGTTGGACTCCTGGTTTATTATTGCTAACATTATTATATTATTTATTCTTTCACAGATTCCCTGGGAAAGCCAACCCACCCTGTTTAGCAGAAATTTTTTTGGGGGTATCAAGGAGCAGAGATGAGCAAAAGCAATCAAGCAAGCAATGTGCCATCAACAATATTCCTATTGCTATTTGAAGTGGGTTACTAAGAGGAGCTGCTGAGTTACGGTCCTAGTGTGGCATTTGATGGTTTCATGTTTTGCATGTACAATCATTATTGTTAAACCTTCCCCAGTTTCTAGCCTGTGTTGAAACCCTGCTTAACAAGGAGACACACAGAGGTAGATGATAATCAGCTTTAGGACCTAATTAACAGCTGAATTCAAGTTTTCCTCCCATCTTTTGCATTATTCTGCATGCATTGGGAAATAATCTGATTTTAATGAGACAGTCATAGAAACTAAAACTATCAAATCAGATAGAAGTTTTTAATCCAGAGGGATATACAGATGCTGTCAGGGATGCTAAAGGTGTGCCTAGAATCCTGTGTATTCAAAATGGGCTGTAAAAATAGTGAGAAAATATGCAAAAATGGAAGCATTGGGAGAATGAAGAGTAATTCTAAACACATGCTTCTGTTTCTTTTCTTCTTCCCACAGACTTATCACTCCCTTCCACAGAAGGCAAGTACTATTGTTTCCACTCTTTCAGTAACAAAAATCAGTAGAATTAAAGTCACTACTCCTAAGAATGGTATATATTAATTTTCCAGCTTTCCCAGGAGTTATTAAATCTTCTTATACTATGAGCCTAAGTAAATTAGCATGCAAAAAATTATTTTTGTTAGGCATGTAACCCATGAAGTACGAAGACTTTTTGCATAAATGCAGTTGAGGATTGACCTGGATTCAGAAGGTCCAGTACTGCTCAGGAGGTAGGAAATTCAGTTTTTATTTTCATTGCTACTATATGACATGCTACTTCTGAGAATATTCATCATGAAAAGTAAAGGCACATATATATAACATCATAAAAAACCAGATTATTCAGGATTGAATTGAAATTTTACTCAATGAAGGCAAGAAATTAAAGGTTTAGAAAACAAGATTTAAAAGACAAGCAAACATTTAAATCAATGCCAAAATATTTACCCTTGTATATACAGAGTGAGAAAATTCACATATATATATCTATAAAAGAAAACAAAAATATTTCTGAAATATTTTATAAATATCTAAAATCCAAAAAGTTAAAAATCTGTACTTCCTTATATGGTATACAATATACTAAGCTGCACATATGCAACATTTCACAAGAGAAAGTTAATTCTTAACTCCTTATGGCTACATTTATGATCTAGATTCCTGAACTGAATTCCTGGTGTGAGGAATTCAAGATGTAAATTAGTAGGCACTATAGTGAAAATAATTATAACAAAGTAAGTCAGATCAACTAAACTATGCTTGGAGCATGTAGATCAGAACAACCAGAATGAAAAAAAGTGGCCCCTACTACAAAATAATTATCAAAATAGGCTTCAGAGCCATATGTTTATTCTACTAAATAAATACTGTTACTAGTGCTTATAGAATCAGAATGGAGTGGTAACATCTTCCTACAACGGATTTTTTCTCCTATCTCTTTGTTATTAGGATGCAAATGTTTGAACACTGATACTGATCTAGAAACAGCACTAATCCTTTTGCCCCCAAAATTACTCTTTTCAAAATTTTTTCTATTTAAGAAAAGCTAAAAGTAATTATCACAAAACAATTATTTATCTCTTTGATGATGTAAAAGGTGTTTGGCCATATTGCTGAAAATGAATTCCTTGGGATGCTGTGATCTTCATAACTTCTCCATTTAGAGTATCATCTTCAATTATTGTTATCAGTCCCTCAGCAATTATTGATGGGCTGAAAAAAAAAAGTAATTTCAGAGTCATGATATAATAGAACAAGTAAAAAAGACAAGAAACTCAATGTAAAATTATATATCTTAAAATTTTAAAAACTGGCATTTCAAAAAATTTATTTTGAGGAAAATCAGAGGTGGTATGAGTGTTTCAGGAGAGATATGTATTCTCCTAAATCAGGACATACATCTATAGTGGGTACTTTACAAATCATTATTTGTTTGCACTAGTTTCTGATAAAAGCCTGTGGACATCCAGCTGCCACTGGGCTTCCTATCAAAGTTTTTTCTGTCAGGGAAATGGACAGAAGTAATCCTTAAATCCTCTGCAGCTCTTTACTGTTGATTTATCCTGCTTCTGTAGCAGAGCTGACATACAAATTAGCATAATTTCACATGCAGTTTGCAACAGGGGCAAAATATTTTACATAAAGTATGGGTGAAACAACATAGTTATACAATTTCCTTTGCACAGAAGCATCTTGGAAGCTAATTGTTAGAAGTTAAGAAAGTGTTAAAAAATATCCTTGTCATGTCCTCACAGTCTGTCCAACTATTTGCTTTTGGCCTTTGTTGGCAAGACTGTGATGGGCCAGGTAACTCTTTGGTCTGATCCATGGTGGTTGCTACTGTGCTCTTAATCCAGTTTTGTCAGTTCTTGGTCTGATTTCCATCTTGGTTCACTTGAAAATTTTGTGAGAATTCAGTGCAAATTATATATCCTGTATCCTACAACAAGTTTGATTAAACAAATTCATAAGGGAGCACCAAAGGCGATTAAAAATTAAAATCACTGTATTTAACTTGCTAATTTGATTTGGGCTTTGCTGGGAAATGGGAATGCATAAAGGCATATATCACTGTGCAGATGGTGCTCTTAAAATAGGGTTAGATAGCTACCATTTTTTTCTTTCTATACAGATAAGGCATTTGATTTTTATCTGAGGCATCATTTCCCTTTTATATTAATTTTGCTGAAAGTGTGTCTTTGTTCTTCAACAACAAAGTGTAAAAACTGCACTTTATCTGACTTGACTTACTCCATCACGCCATAGAACTGCATCATATTTTTTATCTCATCCTTGTATGAAAAGTATTGTCCCATATTCTCTTCTTTATCTATTGATTGGAGAATTGGTGTGTTGACAAATCCTGGACAGATTGTGTTGAGTCTCACACCGTAGTTTTCCATATTAGCAGCTAACTAGAAAAGAGAAAGAGACTTTTTTGTAATTTTGTAATTTTTGTATTGTGTAAGCAAATTTTCAAAGAATGAGATTTACCACAAAGTACTTTTCAGTCTTGCTAAGTAAGGACATTTTGCTACTACTGACTGTTTTAACAACTAAGTTTGAAGCACGTTTTCTCTAGTAATCCTACTAAATTACAAGAATAAAAAGTGCATTTCATTTGTTAGGAGAACAATTCCGCAAGAAATCAGAACTCTTTCCAGGAAGATGTTTTTTCAGAATACTTTTTGTTATTAGTGCCCTTTAGCATGTCATTAACAGTATTCTAGGGTAATGATATAACTCTTCTAAACAAAAATAAAAAAATAGTTTGCCCAAATGTATGCTTCCAATCTTATAGGAGCTTTTTTTATTAAAAGGAAACTCTGAAATAAATAAAATTATCTTTAAGATACTCTGTTTATCTTGCTCACATCAGCAGAAATACAATATGTTCTCTGTCCCTACCACTGTAATGCTAAAGCTTTCTAGTGGCTGTGTAGTCCATGCCAAGGTATGAATCTATCACTGAGCATCTCCACTGGAAAGTCCCTGTGAACTGATTTTTTTTTCAGGAAGCGGCTCAGGAACATGATTAAAGAAAGAAGCACAAGTTGTTCTGGGAGAGGTAGGACCCCTTGTTTGTGGTTCTACCAAACTGTGCATGCAGCAAAGAAGTCTGATCCACATCCAGGTACGTGTTGAAGGCTGAATTAACTTTCTTAGCATTAGCACAGAACTGATCAACTATACATGATATATCCAAGAATAACTATAACTGTTAAACACTGCATTCTATTTATTTTAACATTTAACAGGGCCCCTATGATGTAAGTTACATGTCATTTTCATGGTATGGTAGCCTGCCCTTTTGGTCTGGGGGGACAAGAAACTGAAGTCCTACATGTAAGGTGTCCAACCCACCCACCATCAGAATGTACAGCTGTACTGTAGTTCACTATGTTTATTATTGTTCTTTTCTTCCATGGCATTCTGGCATTTTTCCTCTTATTTACTTTTGCACTTAGATGGTGACATTTCTATTTCTAATGAGAAAACAAAAATGGAAAACTAGGCATCATGTTCTTGATGTTATGATATGTTCAGTTTGGTTCATGTGACACTTTATCCATACTATTTTCTTTATGTTAATCTGAAAAATGAGTTGTTTTTGTGGAAATGGGGGCATAAAATATGGATAGAGTGTTCAAAGTATAATTTCAGGTGATTCGTTTCAGAAATTGGATTGGAAATCTTGCATAGATTATCTTTAAGATTAATCTATTAAAGTGTAGTTGTATTTTCTTCCTCCAAGTTGTTTTATTACAGTGTTTGTTCAATTTAACTAGGAAGTTTTGGAGTCAGAGGCTGAGACTTACAATATGGTCATCTTACATGCCCCATTCTGAACGTGTCATTTTGCATTTTCAGAGTAATAAGAGCTGGTAAGAAAAAAATAATGATTTGTTCCAGTCACTTTTGTACACTTTAGTGCCTATAGTCATTGACTAGAACTTAGATCATTGACCTGAGTTAGGAAATAAGGAGACCAAAATGTTAAATGACTGGGACAGGGTTCTGAAAACATATTTTTAAAACTCGGATTAGGATTTGGCTTTTGGACTCCTCCCACTGTCCTTAAATTACTCTGCATCATTCTTCCATGCTCTCCAAATCTCAAATCAGTCATAAACACACACATAAATACTTATTCCATCTTTGGATTCCCTTCTGGAGGGAGGGAACCTCCACTGCTTCACACACTTTGACTTTTTTCATACAATTAGCTCCAGTTGTGTGGCTATGGAGAAGGAACATGAAAAACTCAAGCATGTTCCCAAGGAGCTGCTGATACCCTTTAGGACAATGCATACTTACTGCTATGGACCGTGTGAATCCAATCACTCCATGCTTTGTAGCACAGTACACAGGCTGGAATGCAGCAGGCATGAGTCCTTTAAAATAAAAAGGTAGCTGAAGGAAGATGTCAAATATTCCTAATTTGTAATTACCTTAAACACACAAGTCTATAGTATAAAAAAATCTCTGACGGAGAGGCAGCAAAATGGATTAGTAGACATTTGTAAGTTATATTTTCTAATCTGGCATAGACTAGGAAAAAATGAGATGGATAAAAATGTGCAGGCAAAAGAAGAGCAATAAAAAAGCATAACTTTTAAAAGGAAAAGTTGTACCTATCAAGTATGAGTTAAAATAGAGAATACAGTCTGGAAGAAAACACTCAAGAATGAGATTTTTGAGGCATCTTCTATGAATCAGTAAAATAGTTAAAGTATATTGAAGAGTAAAGTATTTTAGATAGGCTTTGATATCTAATGTGTGAACTGTACAACTGAAATAATTTACAGTGTGTTCAGGAAGTGTGGGAATAGGAGAAGCAAAATAAAAATTAGGCCCTTATGAATAACAGACTTCAGACTGTCTGAAAGCTAGAGGATAAAATGCTCTACTGAATGTGCTATTGTAAAACTGGATAGTAATTTTAATGCCTTAATGTTTGATTCTAATGGAAGTAATTCCAAATAATAACTCCTATATTTTTTATATCTTTCATACTTCAGATCTTAAGGTGATACTTTCATTAGGGGGTGTGACTTACCTCAGTGGAGATGAAGAATTCACTATCTAGCTCTAAGTATGGATTTGCCATACTATTTTGGAATCTATTTTGTCTGAAGGAATCTATTTTGTCTGAAGGAAAGAACTGTTTAAGAAAGCTGTAATTACCAACCTGACAGCTTCAAGCTTTTATCTTGATTTAAATGCTAACTTGATGATCCTGTGAAAGCAGCACTGGGAAATAAAGAACTTAACCTATTGCCTGGTTGTTCTTTTAAAATTGTATTTATTTGCTTAACTTGAATTAATGTGATATGCTTCTGCTTAAGAACTCATTTTATGAAATGGCTTTTACTGTCCCTTATGGGTTGTGATCACAACAAATTCTTAATATTCCTCTTTTTGATTTGTTGACTTTTGATGATCACCAAGTTATTTGATATATTGGAACATTGGCACATTAGAAATAATACAATATTATTTTTAAAAAAACCCAAACTCTCAAGTACTTTTACATGCTTTAAATAAAAGAAATTCTAATCAGGCTGCAACTAACAGAAATAAAACAGACAACGTCTACTGGGAAACACAGAAGAAGAATTTAGAAGTAATTTTATTTTTAATCACATTGTGAAAAATTACCTTTTACTTGAGAGGGAGGAGAAACAAAGTCAAGAAATAAACAAAGGAAGGGCACAGATCACAATAATGAAGTGGAATAAGGTTCAAAGACTTACTTAAATGCCAAAGACAGCAGGAATAACTAAGCAGGAAGAGAGGAACAAATAACTTTTTTTTCATAATTGAAATTATTTTCTTTGCTGAAGTGGAGAACCAAGAAGAAATCATCTCACTTTTGGATAAAGCATCTAAGACTAGTCCTAGCACTCCTCACATGGAACAGTAACAGTCTTGTGCCACTGTTGTTCCTGAGCTCAGTACTCAGAACCACATTGTGGGCTTTCCAGCTCTGAGCATTTCCCTGCCTCAGGAAGAGCTGGGCCTCTGTTGGTGTGTCCCAGGGACTCTCCTAGCAAGCATTTTATGATGAACCACTGTGTCATATTGAGTCTGCTCTGCCCACATATTTATCAACCACTGAGCAGAAATGAGTTCCTAATGTATAAGTTAGGGAATTCATTTGGTAGAAAATCTGGATTCTATTTGCTGCTGCCATGGATATTTAATTATCTTATACAAAGCAGAACAGCAGTAAAACAGACTAGAGACCATTATGTACAAAATAATGGGGGGAAGAAAAGGAGGGTGTTCAAGTGGATGGTGATGGGCTAGTGTACTTCTGGAAAGTGATACATTTGGGTTTTAATCTTTCTTAGGGGCAGGGAGCTGCTATGGCTAGACTTTTCTCTCTCTAGATGTTTCTGCAGGGTGAATTGCAAATGACTTTGTGATGACTCAAGATACTCTCTGGTTTACCAAAAGCAGTTCAAGCAGACCAACTCTGTCTAATTTTTCTCATCTCCTGGCAGGCTGAGATAGACAGTTCTTGCCCTTGCTTATACTCTGCTCTCCTTGTTGGTGACATGATCATTCTACCATTGAGGAAATGGTGTCAGGTGTCTCACTACAACTCCTTATTTATCATGGTCAATAGCTTCAATAACCACATCTTGAGAAATTAGTACTGGAGGTAAAGAATTCTATCAACAAGTTTGAATAGTACCAGTAGGCCTTGCTGAAACCAGTATTTCCTTTCATTCCACTTTCATGGAACAAATAACTTTGATAGAAACAGTATTAAGCATCTTTCCCCAGTTATATTCTCCCACTGAACATGTTGCCCTCAGAGATTTAAGTTCCTTCCTTTGAATATGATTTATTAGCCTTTTTAGTTTTAAGCTGGACTTTGGCCTTTCTGATTTTCTCTCTGCATACCCCCATGATATCATTGCAGTCTTCCTGAGTGCCAAAACAAAGGTGAAACAGAAATCCTAGCAAAGATTCTAAGCCATTCCATTCCTGTAATTTTTTTTTAAAGTGAACTGAAGTCTGAAGGGAATAGCTTCTAGCTTGTTTTAACCTCATTCTGGCAGATTCTGCTGAGCATTTTCCTTTTCACAAAGGGAGGGACCAGAATCTCTGTCATGATGCTGAACTCAAGGCCCCAGTCGTACAGCCATTGACATTTCTGCTCCCCTGTATCACTGTGAGAGGGTCCTCGCTTGGTGATGGAACCATATGCTCAGTTTTGTTCCTGTGCTACACATAGGATTTGGCCCTAAAATATTTGTTTGCTGACATAGGTACTTCAAGTATTTCTTGTGGCTGAAGCCTTCAATAAAGGGAAGACAAACCAGCTGTTTGCAGAATCTGGATGCTTGAAGTTTAGTGCAATCATACCACTGATACAGCTGTGCAGTAGAAAGGTATGCAGATTCATTGAACAGCAGAAAGGTATCCAGACACATTGAAGAGCCTCTCAAAAAAGTAGCATGATACTATGCTAAAATTTCTAATGTTTTTTTAAGCCCTCTGTGAATACTTTAACCTATTTTGTCTGCTAAAATGCAGACAAGATACAAATTCAGTTTCACAGAAAACCTTCTTTGAAATACAAAACCCATCAAAACAAAAGTGCCTATACTTCAATTCCTTTTGCCCTTTCACCTTTTGCAAAACGGATACAGGTACCAACCACCACAAGGTAAAAGACCATGCTAAGTTTAATGATTTAAACAGCCTCTTGAGTTAAATTTAGTTTTTTATGATTTCTCTGTCGTGACTATTAATTGCAATTAAAGGTACCATGTGTGGCTTACTACAGAAAAAAACATTTTAGAACATTTTATTACTTGAATTTGAAAATTAGGTCTATTCCTTTGTAAAAACCTGCAATAATTGAAATTGTTTTTTATTGAGCCAAATTTGAAGTAAAGCACATTTCTCATTATCTTAGTTTAGCAGAATTACTTCTTGATATGAGTGCACAAATCAAATAAAATTAGATTTTGCAGCTTTGGGACATAGTTGTGTGCTTGCTGCATGTGCTCACATATTTCTCTCTCTCTCTTTTTAGTCCTGTCCAGGGTCAAGACTAAAGAAAGCAAGACACACTACTGGATAGACAGGCTCTGGCTTTGATCCAGTTGAATTAACACTTATAAGCATCCACTTCACAGAAATCATTTTGGTAGTACCATGGGTGTTTGGAAATGTAATACTCTAAGGCTTGATTCTGTCCCTAGTCGAAATCATAGGCAAAATTTCCATGGTGATACACAGTAATTAACTAATGTGCAAAGGAAATATTATCAAATTTTACATAAGCACCATGTGCAACTCTTTTTGTTGCTCAGAAAGACATAGGAAGATTTGCTCTCTGTATCTTACAAGAACTTGGACAGCAGGGATCAAAACCACTCCAAAGTTTAATGATCAACAGAAGCTAGCTCTAAGAAAACACTTGAAGAGAATGTTAAGCAAGCCAGTGGAAGTTTGTCTTTCATATATGGAATAAACTGCAGGACTTAGGCCTTCAGACTGGAAAGGAGAATTAGAATCATAAAGCACAAATTTACAAAATTAGTAAATAAATAAGCAATAAAAGTTAGCTTTTAAAGTGTGTTTTTCCTTATGATCTTGGAAACAATTGTTAAACACAAGCTATGTAAAACCAAACAAAGCAAAGCAAATTGTTGTTTTAACAAATAGAATGGCGAAGCTTCTAGGTCTCAAAAACAAAATCATTTTTGTTCATTTGAGACCAGTTAGAAAAAGAATCAAACCACTTGTTACCCCTATCCTTTCTTAAACACTGCCTTGGGCATCAGTGTTTCCTTGAAAATGTTTAATCTTTTACTTGTGTTGATGACCTCTTGCATGGCAACAGCAATTTCCTTCAGGTTAATTTGGACCCAATACAATGTCCATTTCAGCCTATAGAGATAAACTTACAGTGTCAGTGGGCAATGTGTCAGGCAGTATGACGAATGCTGACTCAAAGGTACATGGAGTCTTTTAATAAGACCCCCTCACCCTTTTGACATATGTGCATGTGTTAAGTCAGATCCTCAAAATCCATATGAATTATGACAGTAGGGTGAACTGGACTTTTCATCACAAAAGCTAAGGTTTATAGAAGAACTTAAAAGTACTCAGAACTTCCACACCTAAGCACAATCAGGTAACTATAGCTGGTGCTATCTTAACTGGCTTTTCATTGTTAAAACATGTAGGAATATCCTGGAATGAAATTACTAGAATTTGGTAATCTGCACAGATACAAAAAAAGCCCCTCTGCAATTCAAGTGTTGGGTAGCATATGTATTCTTTTTCACAGACAGTCTGACAGTAGAAAGAGAGAGCAACCTCTACAAATGGAAAAGAGAGAATGCAAATACTTCCCCACGATATTTTTGAGGAAGGTTGCCAAATGACTTCATTCTCCATGTACAGTTTCCCCCTCAGCTGTGCTTTTTTGCTGGGAGCCCAGTCACTGAAACATTGAGCATATTTACAGGAAATGGTGCAGAATTTTGCACCAGTCAGAAAACCAACAACGGGGCAGCATTACCCCCAACTGAGGTAGGATCCATAGAATTTTGTTTTTATGCTGATAAATTGAAATACAGTTATAGCATAGATAAGTAGCGAGCAAAGAAAATGCTTGCTTAAGCTTGGTGAAATATGACTGTTAATTTTATGACTTCTCTAGTACAGGCAGATCACATCTGAAAGGACTTGGAACACAGAGTAGGTGTGTGACAATCTTTGTTGATTAAGTACGTACAGTCTAGCCTTAGATATTAGTACATTTGTTTTCCTATGCAGTTAAATGGAGGAATTTACATCAGGCTCAAGATTTTAAATACAAGACTGACAGATTAGGAAAATAACTATTTTTTCTATAGAATTGTGTTTAAAAAATCAAATTAAATTTGTGGTTGTTTGAAATTCCTTCTGTTGCTACGATGAAAACCAGTTCAAAATATTTCTAAACAGGGAAGGGCCATAAAGAGAAGAAAAAATAAGACTGATCAGTATGATTAATTTATTTAAGAGGAAAACTCAGCAGAGATTGTTTATGCAGAAAATTTTCTCACCTGCCAAGGATGACATATTAATGATTACTCCTCCATCACCTCCATTTCCTTTTCTCATGTATTCTAGGCCAAGGTAGGTTCCTCTGATCACAGATGTCTGGCATAGAGAGGAAGCAATTACTGAAGATACTCAAAGATTATTTGAAATTATTAAAAATATTTTGCGGAATTATTGATGTTATTCAAATTATCTATTGTGCTTCTACAAACTGAAACTTGCTTTCATTGTGGTGCATAGAACCTGTATTGCTTTACCAGTGATCTTATTTATAATATGAAGTTTTTAAGCACAGAGCCACTCCACAGTAATGCAACTCAATAACTTCAGAAGCACAATTGTAATAGATAGAAGTAATAGCAGTTTACTTATTTCTCTTAACAAGATATAAATAAACAAACTAAAATATTGAAATGCAAAATAAGAGCTGTGAAGAAAATGAAAGAGTAAGTAAATAATTTATAAATGAAACACATGCCTTATCTAAAAATATAAGTGGTAGATGAACAGATCTAAGTCCCATGATTTTTGTTGAGATAGCCTGTTCTATATTATAAAATTTTACTGACTGTGTCTGAAGACAACATTAATACTTAAAAAGGCTCAAGTCAAAAGAAATTCACACTTTTTAGGATTAAGTACCATGATATATTTCTGGTCCCAGGATATTAAAAACGTGTATTATTTTCTGTCTAAAGTTACAGGAATTTTACCGTTCCTCTCAAATGAAAGTTAGCCCACACAGGCAAATACAGAGAAGTTAAAAAAAGCATTCTAAGAGATGTGAGATGTTGTAAGCATATTAGCTATGATTTTTACAAATATTTTTCTCCTTTTTTTTTTTTTTTTTTTTTAAGACAGAACTTTGAGGAAAAAAAATTTGGAGATCTGCATCATCTTGATTCTTTAAAATCTATTTTGAATGCTACTGCAGTCAGAAATTCTGCAGAGATTCCTCTCACAGAGCTTCAGACTTTTAAACTGAGAGGTCCAAAGACACACCAAGCCTTGGGTTACCAACCTGAATCATTAGAGCTTCTCCCAGAAAGTCACTTTACCTGAGAGTGAAACTAATAGTAAGAAAAGGATAGCAGACCAGGCTCCTGGTGGGAGACAATAACTTTAGAGAAATGTTCCAGTATTACTGCATTAGTGATGAGTTCCAAAACAATTTACCAATTTTTTAAGATCCCTCTGTAATAGTTTAGTATTTGCTTTCCAATTCCTACTTAAAATGGACAAATGAATTCACACACACTTTTAGACTTTTGGAAATATTATTTGAGGTTTTAAATGAGAACTTTGCTTGTACTTTATGACTACTTAATGCAATTTATTGACCCAAATAAATTAGGATGTCCAAAAGATGAAGTGTGTATGATTATTTCACTATTTTTGACCAGATAAGGTCTGCAGAATAATGAAGATGGAAATTTCCCATTAAAAAAAAAACCACTGAAAAATCTATATTTGTTTGCCTAAAGCCTAATGGATAGTGACTAGAGAAACTGGGGAAGGAAGAAAAAAAAAAAAATAAAAGCAGAAACTGAACTACTTTTCTGCCACTATCTAAATTCGCAAAGCAAAATTGAAATAATTTTGAGATGGATATTGTATTTCATTTTCATTAGCTGATATTTTTAGACATGTATGCTATAAAATATAAAGTAGTACTTATAATTCAATTGCAGTTATCCTTCATGCTTTTTGGTTTTAATAGGAATCAGATTTGGAAGAGTGCATGTTCTACTTTATTAATATCACTCGTTCATTTTTCAAGTAACATGAGGTTGCACATTGACAGAGATAAAACAACCTGAGGCCTCATTACCAAGTTTGCTTTGGAATCTTGATAATGTCTTATGTTTTCTCATTTTTTATGGTTTCAGCACTTAATGAGATATTTTTATAATATGTGTTTTTAGAATATCTATTTCTTGGAATAGTGTAAAACCCCACAAAATATGAACATTTCAAAATCCTGAAATAGTATTTTAAATTTTTCTTTAAAAATTCCTATAAATAGATTTCCTTTTCTCTCCTGAAGTCTCATTTAAGGTAATATATTTAAAAAAATATTTTTATGAATTTAAAAAGGATTCTGTTGATTAAATGCTTTAACAGAAACTTTTGAAAGAACTGTCTTTAAGTGTCTTGACACATACCAAATCAAATCAGATTTCTCTTGCATATTCTGGAAATTAGCAGAGCCATTATAAAGGTTAATCTATTGCTGTTTAATCTTGATTTTCATATGCAAGTTTGATTTATTGAAACCAAGATTGTTAATGCCTGGTTGTGTTGTTATAAGGTATATTTATTCTGAACGTAAACTTACTGGCACCTAATTAAAGTTAGATTTGGACTTTAGCATGGAGTATGTTTTTCAAGATCCATATGTGCATAATTGGCTGTACAGAAGACATTTTAGAAAGAAAGGGGTTAATGCTGTTTTTAGAGAGCAGGTGCAGGTCCTGTCATGCCCTGGAGCAGTGGCTCAGCCTGCTGAGAATTCCACTTAGGATGATTAGAGAAAAAAAAAATCAGCTGAAGAAGGAAGTAGCTTGGGGCTCCTTGAAGCCATTTCTGTTCCTTCTAGTTTAGAGATAACAGAGCTAGATGAGTCCGTGGCCAAACCACAATTATAAACCAAGAAAAAAGTGGCAGCTTGGCTGTCCCATCAAAATTACTGTATTGTTCTTCTTCTCCCTCTAGAATCCATTAACTTAGTATTTCTTCTAGTGGCTGAAGACATGTTCTTCTTTGCATAAAGGTATTGTGAGAGGTGATTTTCAAGATAAATGCAGACTTCCATCTGGATGTTGCCCTTTACACCTGCTATAGCCTTGTAATCCTTACCTGTGATCCTAGCAAAAACCTCACTGAGTGTGGCTGATCTTGGGTGAAATGGCTTTTTATGGTGTTAGGGCTGATAAAATAAAGAATTACTCTGCAGGCACATTGAATCACATACCCAGGGTGAGAAGAACCTGCCTGCACTGTCAGCAGATGGCACTTGTCATCTAAAGTATCACATGTTAGATTTCCCATTCTCTCACAACAATCCACCTCTCTCCAATCCTCTCAAATATATGTGTTTTCTGAACCCAGATTCTTGGTTTCAGGTTATTATTAAAATGTCTGTAATTTCCTTTCAATTAAATGAAAGGAACTAAAGGTCTTTTCAGACTGTGCATTTGACCAGTTGTACTTTTAAGACTAATAATTTAATCCCATATTTTAAACCAACAATAATTTATAGATTATCTATTAAATAAAAAATTTTGGGAAACTTAAATGAAAATCACCTAATAAAAAATATTGTCTGACTCAGCTTAAGATGAAAATATGCTGGGAGACTTTGTACAAGAAAGAGTTTTAGAGCTGAACTTTTTATGATTCCTTTGTTTACAACTGCACTTAGCTCAAGGGATGTTGTTCATAAACATGTCAGGAACAAAGAGTATCAAAGTAGTTAGCTTTATAACTAAATGTAAGAATGTAGGTAAATATAAAATATATACAGCTGACTCTCACTATTTTATTTTATTTTTTTTTTTTAATCCTGGCCATGGAAAATGAGTATTCTTGAAGACAGAAAATAATCTAAATTACTGTTGTTCTAGATGTTGAAAAACATGATATCACAGTAATGCTGCTGTTTATTTTCTTACCAAAATACAGTGTTTTATTACAGCACATAATGAAGATGGGCCATTAAGGTCCACTGGAGGTCTGAGTGTGCTCTCAAGGGAGGCAATTTTACTCAGCAGAAAATCTAGGATTCTTTCAAATAAAGTTACAGGGGTGAGTGTGGGAATATCTCCTAGCATTAATTTACATAAATTAGTAGAGATCAGACATGCTGAAGTATCATACAGTAATAAACCCAATATCATATCTGACAGCATGGTAAATATTGCAAAATAATTGTGCGCATATAATATTTGCAGTTGCTTTTGAGAATAGCATATTAGTAATCAGTAACTAATTTAATGATTTCTTAAATGACAATTTAGTTGCCAGTGTCAAAATCAAACAAAATCTTTGATTCTTTACATTTCTACCTATCATTTGGCTGTATACCTTTAATTATATCATTCTAAAATATATCATATATTGAAACTCTGATTCTATTAGATTCAATCTTCAGTAGAGCACTATTTAACTTTCCTACTTTTAGGAACCAATGTCAGCAAATGTGTACAAAGTTCTCGTAGTTGAACATTATATCAGTCAGTTTTCATACTTTGTGCTTTATTTTATATTTACCTGTTAAAAAAAAAAAAAAAAAGAAGTGTTTTTTGGTGATGGTGCCCAGGACATCATTAATCACTATCATTTTGGAGTGACAATTGCTTTGAAAATAACTTAGTACACAGGGCTTTTTTTTCCTAGTGTTTCACGGCAGCTGTTCCAACTGACATAGTTTCTCACACCTATTTAATAAGGTTTTGCTTGCCAACTCTTGTCTGATATATCTGGTAATTCCTGCTGAGAAAATACATCAGCATATTCAGTGCTGAAGATGAGCACTATATTGATATTGAGGTGATATGGTAATATGAATTCCTTTGAGAATACAAAATAGTAATCAGTCCTAATATTTTAGGTAGGTTCCTGAAATAAGATAGTTCAGTGCTAGGGGTACTGAACAAAAATGAAAGAGCCACTGACTTGTGGTTTCATAAAGCAGGTTAGCACAGAGCTGGAATTTGCCCCAAGATCATTTGCCTTTCATACAGTGATGTTGTAACATTTAAAAGTACTTTGTGAACTGTGTAAGATGAACTTCAAAATTCTGAAACTAAAAGTGCTGCTTGTGATAACCATGGAAAGTTTTAGCATTTTGCTGTTGGACAGGAAGACGGGACTAATTTTTTTAAATGTAGATTTTCTAGGATGTAGACAAGTTGGAACAAGTATGCAAGTTCCTTGGCATTCCTATGTATAGGTTACTTTGACTGCTATATGAAATGAAATTGCAAGCTCTTGAGTATAGATTTCCAAACTCAAACTGTGGAAAACAAGAAGTCTTGAGTGGAAGAGGCAGAAAGCAGAAAGGAATATATAACAGGATTTGATAATTTGTTACAAGTCAATAGATTTTTTACAAGGTGGGAACTATGCTTCAGTTTTTTATGGTGCAGATTTCTTTACTTCCCTCTCCCCCTTCAATACACCTCCCCATTACTGAAGGACACAGGAATAGTATTCCATTTTGATAGCTGGTCTTATGTTCTTTGTTCAAAACCTTTGCTTTTCATTATACTTCAATATTAGTTACTGTAAACATACACAAAAGCCAGAAGCCAAAAAATTCGTTGACTTACTGTGCTATTAAGGTAAGTCATTGTATCCTTCCTAGTACAATATACACAGAAAAAATAATTATACCCAGAGGCTTCTTTATATACTTAGAGAATGGATCCTTGTGCTACTAATTTCAAGGTGAGTGTCACTTCTCATTTTTTGGCCATGTCTCTCCCTAGACACAGTCATCTGATATCAAATTATGCTGAAGAATAGGCAAGTAGGCCATTGAGGCAGCCACTGGTGTCAGTAAACCAGTCACCTATGCCATTTCATCCACTACAGTAGCACTGCTTGCTTAGGTTTGTTTTTCTGTTGCTGGCACTGAGAAATGGTACTATTGTGGGACCTACTGGCTATTTCCAGCTGCTGAATCCAGCTATGTGTCCAGGTTACATTACTCTGGGAGGAAAGCTCAGTCCTCCCTTCTCCTGGTATGCTGGGAAAGGCCAGCAAGGTGATGGACCAGAAGAAGGCTGCAGCATACTCCCTTGGATGGCTTGCACAGTGGAGCAGCCTTGTGATGATCATGAAGTCTTTGTCACAAAAACATATTCAATTAATCACTTCTGATGTTTGCTTAGCTACCCTTCTGGTTTCTGCTGAAATATTAATTGGCCTTATGATAAATAGATCCTCGCTAATAAGCAAACATTGGTTTGCTGGAACATGTATTTCACCATGAGCTACATTGAAAGGAGTCACAAAAACATACAGTGATGTGTTGTCTTCTCTGTAGTTCCAATCTGACCATTTTGCAGGGACATACCATGATGTTGGTAGGCTTCATTTTAGTGAAGGACTTTTCTAAATTAATGGAATTTTTTTACTTTTGTCACTTATGGAAAAAAATTGTACAGACTCATGAAAAATGTAAAAACTTGGAATTAATGCATATTTCTACATTTTTCTAGTAATTAAGAATAAGATTGTCATGCACCTGAAGAAACTTTATATGTGCATTTGAATTCTACTCACTTCTGGTCAGCACATAAATAATTGAATGCCATATGACTGGGATGTTTTGATGTGCCCAGGCTCTGGCCTGCAATTTAAACTTTTGCCAGACTGTGTTAAAAATGGCAAAATTACCACATAAACAGAAGATACTTGTGATTTTGCTTTCAATTTTTTTTCATAATTTAATTTAAGGAATTAATATAGACACAATTTTTTTTTTTTTCATAATAAAAAAATAAGGTAGTCAAAATGTCACATAAAGTACTTCTAAACTTTTGATTCAAGTAATATTTAAAATGTAAGCATAGGTGATACCAGTACTGCTACATTTAGCTGCATATTGCAACCTATGTCAGTTTTCAGAAACCTCTGAAATGAACATAAAAAGAGACCCTGTGTATCATTTGGATTTTCCTCAGTATAAAATGTGCTAAGTGCATTTGTAATGACAAAAGACACTGTAATTATAGCAGCCACTCTACATTGGTACCAGAAAGCAACATCAACACAAGATCATTGAAGCTTCTTAGAACACCCAACTGTGTTTAAATGACATACATGATCAAAGTTTGTAAAGATGTGGGCCCTTTCCTTGTTTCAGGGATTTGAAGAATAGAAAAACTCGGATTATAAAATTTCTAGATCCCTTAGGCAAAAGTTTTTATGATGCAATAAAGACTGTCATGCTGGAGAACTGTAGGTAGGACCCTTAATAAGAATTTATGTACCATACACCCTTGTGCACACTTTTGTGTGTGTGACAGACTGCTGAAATTCCACTGGTAATATCTCTTTAAAATGGAATTCTTGCATGGTTACCAAGTTCATTTTTGTATGTGCCATAATAACAAGAGTATACCCTTGTATGAGTACCACCAGTTGAAGCTGCTCTTGATCAAGCTGATTTAAATCAAGTAAACACCAGGAGATTTGGAGTTTTGAGGTGAGGAATAGATGGCATTGCTGGAATACTTAAGTTAAAAAAAAAATAAAATTGGATGTATCAATAAAGCAATGAAAATATGGATGTCTGGCACAAAATGTAGCGAAAATGGTGGGAAGCACTGCAATGCTTGAAAATGATACAAATGGTAGAAATGATATTTTTTCATTTCAGCAGTCAGTACTCCTTCCAACATCCCCTCCCTGGCTTTATCAAGTTGTCTTTTCTTGCTCTCAGGAAACTGTAATGGAAACCAGTAGGAATTGTGTTTGACTCCATTTTCTTTCCAAATTCAGTCCCACTTTTTCAACCTTCTTCATGCTTTCTCAAGCATTACTACCAGAGAACTTCCTTACACTCCTTTAAAAACGTTCCTGAAGACCAACCGGTTCTGTGAACTGTTTTAGCCATAAAGAACACACCCCAGATGTGTTTGTTCTGATTTGTATTGCTCTGTACTGCTCTACTTTTGTACTTTGTACTTTAAACTAGGGCAGGAAATATTTGTTATATCAATATATAAATGATATCGCTAAGACAATGACTGACATGTAGACAGTTTTATTCCTGCTTTAAAATAAAAAAATATGTGCATAATGTGTATCACATTGTGTGGCTATAGCAGCTATTTCTGTTCTTAGGAATAAAACAAAAAATACTTATACCATCCTACAAGAGGGAAATTGAGACATTTTTTAAAAGAATGTATTTCATACCTATTTTGCTTCTTTCTACAAGATACAGAAAAATATTTTATAAAACCAATGCATAGAATATATTATGTGTGTCAGCTATTTTTGTTCTGTTGTTTTCATTAAAAAACAAAAAGTACAAAGTGTTATATTTTGTTTTACAGAAATTATAGCAACTAGTTAGAAATGCTTATGGAGATAAGCTAGTTAGTTGACTCAGTGTTAGACAGGGAAAGAATAATCAAATCAATAGGTGAGTGGAGGTATTTGGATCTTAGAGCAGCTTTGATTTAGCTCACACAAACTGTACTTCTATCCGATCATTTTAGATAATCTTCCAGTCACCACCATGTATTTATGAAAATTTTCAACATTCAATGTGTTAGGTCATTAGGACATTTATGGTGAACTTACATATACAGCAATGTATAAACTGTAGAATATTCCCTTATAAAAAAATTAGAGGACTAACTTGCTAGTTAAGCGTGTAGGTTTCTAAGACTTTCAGGATTTCAGATTTTCTGCTACTTGAGACCACTTATGGTCTTCTTCTGCTCAATTACTTGTAATAAGAAAAAAAACCTAGAATCATGGAATTATTTAGATTGAAAAAGACCTTTAAAATCATCAAATCCAGCTGTTAGCCCAGCACTACCAAGTCACTAAACCACGATCCCAAGCACCACATCTGAAGGCCTTTTAAATACCTCCAGGGGTAGTGACTCTGCCAGTTTCCTGGGCAGCCTGTTCCAGTGCTTGATAACCCCTTTGGCAAAGAAATCTCTCCTCATATCCAATCTAAACCTTCCCCAGCCATTCTGACCATTTTCTCTTTTCCTATTGCTTCTTACCTGGAAGAGGAGGCTGTCCCCCACCTTATCACAACCTCCATTCAGGTGACTGTAGAGGGTGATAAAGCTCCTCTTAGCCTCCTTTTCTCCTGGTTAAAAAACCCATTTTCCTCAGCTGCTCCTCATAAGACCCTTCAATGCTCTATTGCCCTTTTCTGGGCATACTCCAGCACTTCAATATCCTTCTTGTAGTGAGGGGCCCAAACTGAACATGGGATCTGAGGTGCAGTCTCACCAGTGCTGAGTAGAGAGACAATCCCTGGCCACACTATTGCTGATCCAGGGCAGGATGCCATTGGCCATCCTGACCACCTGGGCACAGTTGGCTCATGTTCAGCTGCTGTTGACCAGCACCCTCAGGTCCTTTCCCAATGGGCACCTTTCCAGCCACCCTGCCCCAAGCCTTTGGCAATGCATGTGGTTGTTGTGACCAAAGTGCAGGACTCAGCACTTCACCTAATTTCAGCTCAATTGGCCCTGGCCCATCAATCCAGATTTGTTCAGATCTACAGAGCATTTACTGCACATTCTGACCCCTCAGCAGATCAACACCCCACCCAACTCGGTGTCTTCTGCAATAGAGTAGGAGGAGGTTCTCAACATTTTCTGCTTGAAGATCTTGGCATGGGAAAATTATTAAGACATGACTCCAAGTTAGGATATCTGTCTTAACAGCAAGTATCACAATCAAACATATTTTTACATGATGTTCAGTATTTCCAGTAATGACTTATTATCCGTGTTTGCAAATTTGACAGGTGTATACATCTGTATCTGACTTACTTCTCTTTACTTCTGTGCCTGGTTTTAACACAGGATATAAGTTATCTAGAATGCAGACTTCTTTTACAATCAAGAGATCTGTACTAAGAGATACAGGTGTTGCCTATCACTGAGGATGACAAACTACTGTTACTTCACAATATGAAGTTTCTTAATGTTTAATTTTTCAAAACTGTTCAGAAATTAAAGAAAGAGGAAGAAATATATTATATACTTAAATCTCAAAGAACATACAAGAAATAGATATAAAATATCAAGAGAATGGCAGTATGGAACTTACATTTTTTCTAAATGCCTTATTTTCTCATTAATTTTTCTGTAACTTGTCTCATATACAGCTTGTGTTACTTGCCCTGGAGTTGTTTTGTTAGTTTGGTTTTTTTTTCGGAGGCATTAGGATTCAAAGATGGGTACATTTGTCCTTAAAATTTTTGACAAAAACACACCTAATTTTTATATTCTGAGCTTTCTTGTTGCATGACAAATTTCAAATTAGAAAACTCCACATTTTACTCTTCAAAGCTTCATTTTTCTACCTTTTTTTGCAGTAAGTATGATCATGGAGTGACTTGTTGAATCACCACTGAATTAGGACTTCACAGATGGTGGACTACAAGCTGAATTTCATTAACCTAGAAATTCTATTAATGCTAGAAAGGTCATTCCTTGTATCTTAGATGTCCTAGAAAGTAAAAAGTACTTGAAAGTAAAAACTTTTCAGCCAAGAAACAAATATTGTGGTTTCATCTCATGAGATAGCAGGAAATATCAAAGAAGTGTAACAGTTTGTTTGAAAATTAATTTTACAGGCTTGTTGAATACACTGGATTTTAGTAAGTGCCCTTAAGTAGTGTGCTCCTGCCAGAGATGATGGGGAAGTGGCCTATATTAAAAAATCAGATGTTATGCTGGCATGGTTGGTGAAGAAAGTGTGGAGAACAAGTTTACTTGTAGTATCAACAAATGGCAACTCTAACACAGGCCAGTTGAGCCTCCCAAGTAACTAAAATGTTAGAACATTTTATACATGCATATATACAAAAACACTAATATAAACAGACTGGCCTGTTGTAGATGCAGGTCTACTGCCTTGGGCAGTCAATTCTTACACCTATTTGGGAATTAGTGGATTTTCTAGAAAGAGAATGTTGTCTGGTGATAGTTAACCTGAGCACCTCTACACAGTGCTGCATGTCTTGGATAGACAATTTTAGGGACCCACCACACACAGCTATGTGGTGATTGTTCCAGTAGCTGTACTTATCAATGTAATAATTAATGTTCTCATCTGGCAAAATCTGTACAAGCCACAGGCTATTAACTGTATTCCAACATTAAACACTGAAATATAGACATGTGAAAGGAGATAATGCTTACCAAGTTAATTTGTATAGTGCTTTCCCAGTCCTTCTCATTGTTCACTCCAGCGTTATTAACCACAATATCCAACCTTCCAAAATGTTCAATTACTTTTTTGAAAGCACCTATAGTAAGATCCAAGAGTGACATTTCTTAAAACTTTGGAAATTTAGATATAAAAATACAAAGCATACATAAAAATGAATAGTTTATAAGTCTACCAAAATTTCTTCATTATTTTCTTAAACATTAGTGAGCACCATGCAATTAAATATTTTATCTAACATGTATCAACATTAGATATATTTAGGGAAAGTGGAAGGATTAGGATAACATAGTTGCCTTTTCATTCAGTTTGATAATGTCTGATAACTGGAGCTAATGTAAGTTCTTAGCACTTACATATTTTGTATTAGATAGGATGTTTGGCATCCCCATTATATAAATTAAGCATTTATAGCTTGATTTGTAGCAGTTTGATATATCTAATAAAGCCAAGATTTGACATCATCTAGTTAGAATGAAAAAGCTTCAAGTGTTCAGAAGAAATTTCTTCATTCAGTCCAACTTTAGCCTGAGAATACAGTTTTTATTTAATGAGTAACTGACATGAACATTTCAACTACAAATAATTAATCACAATTCTTATTTAGATGTACCTATTTATGGATAAGTTGTTATAAATCCTACTTGTCAGGTAACTTTAATAGTGTGTTTCTCAAATTCAAATCTTTTTTTCTGGGGATAAAAATAGTGACCTGTCTTGCAAAGAATTTAAAAATAAGAACTGGGAAGCTTCCACAATGACATTTTGTTTTTCCAGGTGACAGTGTTAGAACTAAGATAAAAGATGTGTATAGAAAAATATGATGATGTCATATTGAGGAGCAAACTCCTCAGGCCTGGCTCTGCTTTCACAAGATGGATGAGATGAATTCCAGATGTTCATTCCAGTCTAAGGTGTTCTATCACTGAGGACATTATCTGACATGTATATATAGCTTGTTTGTTTTCCCCTCCAAAAAATGTTCCTCATTACTAAACATTTACTATTACATAAACCAAGACACCACCTGCCCAATATAGTTTTAATAAACATTGTTTAGTGCTTGACTTGAAACTGACAGTATTTCAGATATACTGAAATTACACTTGACAGGCCTTGATGAAATTACTTCACTGAAAGGTGATCCCAGGAGCATATTCCTTCTCTGATCTCTAGTGCTTGGCTCTTCATGTCAATCAGGTGAACAGCATCTGCTTTCAGACATCTATCTTTTTCTGCAGCAGTTGCAGAAGTTTACGAAGTTTTTCCTGCACCAGCCTTTTCTCTGCCTCAATGCTTTGGGTCCATCACAGTCATCATCTTGTGATTAACACAAGAGCTGGGCAGCTGATGGTTCAGGCTTTATTTGTCCAACTGCCTTTATTGTACAGATTTTTCTAATAATCTTATTCTACATCAGAACACTGTAATATTAATAAATCTTCTGGTTTGGTCTGTCTCTCTTCTTCTCTTTACTTTTGTTTGTTGCCAATTCATTCACTGATTTCTCAACTCTTTAGTCACTTATCTTCCTAATTCTGCATCAGCAAGGACAAATGAAAACCTCTGACTTTATTAGAAGCAGAAGTAAGTATTTAACTTACTTCCGATGAGTAAAATAAGTACAATTTGGGTCCTTACTTAGCTTCCAAATTTTTGGAATTTTTTAAGCCTTCTCCAAATAACATATTTCTTAAGAAGATTCTAATTCTTAATAGAATCTTTAAAAAACACCATTAACAATTGTAATTTTGCCAATGATTTTTAAGAAAAACAATGCAAAGTTAGCACAAGCACAAGCACAAGCTTCCTAAATATCCCTGGAGGGCGAAAGTAAGTATGATGATTTTTCAAAAGTGGGATAGGTTATGAGATTTTTATGGGGTATTAGGTGAGAGAATCACCAGAGAAAAAAGTACAGACAAGACCTGAAAGTTGATTAAGCAGACGATTTCTTGCCCATAAGCCTCATGTACTCAGAAATACTAGTTCTAGTACTGAGATTTGCTTCCTATTCAAAGGGCTAAAGTTTAAAAAAAGAGGAACTTCATTCACACACATGACCTTTAACATAAAGTACAGGACTTGATTAATCTGGTAAGACTTTTAAACCCTAAATGTGAAATTAATCTAAATTTGTTAAGTAGTAGCTTACAATTGCAAGTGGAAAAAATATGAAAATAAAGCAGCTAAAAACAAAAAACCAACACCAAAACCAGCTCAGTTTCCCCACAGGATGGTGAGATGTGCTTGCAAATTTATGGTAAGAAATCTGCAGCAGGACTAATGCAATGATCATAGAGGCATTAGCAGCAGCAGCTGCCTGTTCTTGCTCTTTTTCTTCGCAAGAACCACTTCCAATTTTACTCTGATTGCTTTTTTCCAACTAACGTGGTTCCAGAAACTCCCTTGTTGACCTGCTCTACTCACTCCAGCTCCCGGTTCACACCCTGTTGGTCCTGCACTCGCCTGGCACTAAAGAGAGGAGGAGTTGTGGGAGAGAAGGCACACTGAGGTAACACCCACCCAGCAGCACATGTTATTCCTACCTCTAGGATGCTTTTTCTTGCTCCTTACTCCTCCCACTTGGAGAAAAAGTCAATAATCAACCTAGCCGATAAAAACTTTGCTGATTACAGCAGATCCCAGATTTAAAGTCCAGCATCTTTCTTGCAAACAGTAAAGCTATAGAATTAGGAATAATCATGCTAGCTTGGAACATGGACAGTACTGCTGAATTTTGGAATAGCAGCAATGTTTTCTGAAAGACGAATGGCTATGCTCAATGATCACTGTCGAGAAAGTGACCAGTGAAGTGTGATGAATGAAAACAGACCAGAACTGCTCACATCTAGCATGGCAGAAATGAATCTAGGGAAAGGGCACTGGCAAAAGAGATGTCAAAATCTGAATCTGAGTCACGACCTATGAATGTACCATTTAATAACGAAACTTTGATGAAGTGATGTGCCTGTTATGAAATATTGTGAAGGTACATCAATGTTATATGATACTCAGTAGGGAACAGTGTTTATTCACTAAGTGAAAACAGAAATGCAAATCGTCTATGAGAGAAACTGCTTTTATTCCAGGCAGCTACACACATAAATGTGTGTGAACTGTTATCAGTCTATAGTTAACTCCTATAGTTAAAGCGTGCCACTTTTTGCCAACTCTTCTTTCAGCTAAAGCAGCACACAATGAAAGTAAGTGTGCTGTATGGAAAGAGCACTGCAACCCAGCACAGAATTTATTACTCCTGTTACGAGGGAATGCAGCTTGGAATCTGTACTGAAACCTCATAAAAAACAAGTCCGTGCTTTAAAGCTCATATATACATTACTCATAAAATAGCAATTATCTTCTGCAGAGGCTTTCATGCAAAAATATCACACACAGCACACTCAATGAAAATGACTTTGGCTTTTCTTTCCGATGCGCCAAGGAACAAAGTGAAATTGTGGCACTATTGCTGGCAGCAGTATTTCACATCTGCAGGTTCAGAACAAATGGTTTGTGGGTCAGTGCCAGAGCGCTCGGGAGCAGGCTGTCCTGCAGGACTCTGCTGAGCGCTCACCGGTGCGGCAGCCCGGGCGTGCTCCTACCTTTCAGCTGCTCCTGGTCCGTCACATCGCACTGGATGAACAGCGTCCTCTGCGCTTCAAACTGCTCGTCCAGGGCCGCCTTGCTCTCCTCTCCAGCCTCGGAGTTGCGGTCCAGCAGGGCTACCTAAGCGGGGAGGGAGGAAAATGAGTGGCTGGCGGGCGAGCGGATGGACAGACGGACAGGTCCCCAGCCGAACCGAGCCGAGCCGAGCCCCGGGGGGCTGCCACCACCCCCCGCCCGCGGGTGCCGGCCGGAGGCAGAGGGTAGGGAAAGAGAGGACGCGCTTCCCGGGGCTCACCTTGGCGCCCTTGCCCAGCAGCGCCTGGACGAAAGCCCGGCCGATGCCCTGCGCCCCGCCGG
This sequence comes from Erithacus rubecula, assembly GCF_903797595.1. Classification (NCBI taxonomy): domain Eukaryota; kingdom Metazoa; phylum Chordata; class Aves; order Passeriformes; family Muscicapidae; genus Erithacus; species Erithacus rubecula. Next base: position 33,819,323 of record NC_136687.1, on the reverse strand, counting down.
TGACCAGAGCCACCTTCCCATTGACGTGCATGGCCGCCGCGCTCCTGCCGAGCCGGAGCAATCCCGCGCCGTGTCACCTGCCCGCTTTCCTTTCTCCCTCCTTCGTGCCCTCCCTCCTGCCCTCCCTCCTTCCCTCCTCCTCCTCCCGCTGCCGCCCCTGCAGCGGCTCATTCCCCTCCCGCTCCCCACTCGTGCGACCGAGAGCCTCCCGGAGTTGCCTGGGCGGGGGGAAGCAGGGGCGGAGCGGGTCAATAAATCGTCCTCCCGAGTGTCTGGATGAACCCTGGGGAGAAAGAGCCAGAGGGAAGACCGGCTTCATCTCTTCTTCCCGCCCCCAGGCTTTCCGTGGGGGGGACAGGCTCGTCGCGCCCCCCGGAGAAAGGGTCCCAGGGCAGCTACAGCTTCGCTCGGTGGAGAGTGGGATTTGTGTGTGTGTGTGTGTGTGTGTGTGTGTGTGTGTGTGTGTAATCGCGTGAGAAGCTGCTACAAGCTTTGATAAGGGCTGTTGGCAGCTCCTGAGGCTGTGTGAGTTTTGGTTGGCCCAAACCGCTGAGGAGCAGGGTGAGGACAGCTTCCAAAAAAACAAACATAGGCCACTTTTTCTTTCTTCAAAACAACCCACCAGCCTTCCCCCTCCCATTCCCCTAATAAGCAGAATCTATTTGCATGAAAAAGCAACCATTTAATGTTACAGATATTAGACATATCAAGATAAGTACTTTTGAGAATTTTTCAGGTCTGCGGTTAATGTAGTTTGTATCTTAAATCATGTTTAAGTGCTTTTATTTCTTATTAGCCAAATTCTGTCTACTATATTAACATGAATTGTTTGCAATTAAAATTCCTCAATACAAATGTGTATTACCTTACAGTAGAAAAAAGCACCCTTAGCCATGTAAAAGCTGAAACAAATGCTCTTGCTCATTAATTTGTTGTGGGATTCACAAATGGTATCTCATAGAAAATGCAATGTTGTGGAATGTTGGGTAGGAAAGAAAAATCCATTGTTTCAGTCCTAAGCTCTATAAACGTGTACATAATGCAAGTGTGTGTATATTAGCACACACATGCTTGTCTTTTATGTTCTCTGTTTTCTTTTGCCTGGTGTATCAGGTTTAAACTTTTTACTTGTGCTTTCAAGGCCCTAAAGTATGCTGACTCAGACTGCATCTCTGTCATTAATGTCTTGTAATTTTTCCTTGTCTCTCAGTAACAGTGTTCCTATTTCACCCTGTCTCTTATCCCTCTTCTGTTCTCTACAAGTCTGCCTTTATCTATGGAATTCCCTTCTTTTGTATTACTTAGAGGAAAGAAATTACATCACTCCCAACACCCAGCAAACTGTTACAGAACCATTAAGGTAACTATGTTACCTAATTGAATAAATTAAATAACACAAGATCTCGTTATTATAACCTTTGTCCTTAAAAATGTGATCTAATATAACCCAGCTGGTAAGCTGGATCACAGCCATAAAGTTTTCCTAAAGATCATGATTCACTGTACTTCATAAGAGTAGTCAAAGATGGCCTCTGGGATAAATGATTTGTTGGAATATGATACCTGTGTTTCTGGGAGGACTCCAATTTGCTTTGGAGCTGTGAAAATTGTGCCACTTAAAGTGCCATGCCTAATGAGCTCTGTCCCAACCAGCTGAGCCAGCTTCCCTAATTTGTTGGGACACAAGTACAGAGCCAGTTTAAAGACACATCATGAGAACAGCATTACCACATAGGGACCTAACAATAGCATTGCAATGGATTCTTTCACTCTCAATTTAGTCCTGATACCCCCTGCCCTTCCTTCCCTCTCCTTTCTTCTCCTATGGCAATTATCAACATCTGTCACAGTCTTTATTTCCACAATGTAATGGTTTTTTAAAGAGCTATGCAAAGGAAAAGATCAATAAACCTCTCTGTATTCCAAACAGCTGTAGTTGGAATGACCTTTGGCAACAGTTTTCTAAATTGTTGATAATTTGGCATGGATATTAAGAACAAAATGGACTCTTTAGAAATGCTGGAATGCTTTAAGATCTGAGTGCACACACTGTTTCCATAAAAAAACTTATAACTGTGTGTCCAGAGATCAGCTTGGCTGAATACAATCTTGGGCATCATAGGTTGAAATTGTTCAGAAGTTTATTCTGACAAACTAAGCCAGGTTTTCTAACCTGTTTTTGTTGGCTGAAGATCTTGCCATTATTCTATTCAAGAATCTAAATGATGCATCTTCCAAGATGGAAAAAAAAAAAAAAAAAAAGAAAAGGACCCACACTGATACCCATAACCTTGAAGAAATATGTTTGATATAAGAGACAGTGTTCCTAATTAGAACAGGATGTGGCAATCCTCCAAATGCAGGAGGAAGTAATAGAAGGATGGCTCTGTGATTTACCCCTAGAGCCAGCAGAGATCTCTTGGCTGTAAAGGATATGTGTGCTTTGCCCTTCCAAACTACACTGGATTTGTTGCCAACTCACTATAGATACTCTTAAGAAATTTGTTGCTACATAGTCCTTAACCACCACAAGTTTTTAATTTGACCAATTGCATAAAAGATAAAATATTGCCCATAGGAAGAATCTCCTTGTAGACATCTGTTAGAAATCTGGAGTTAGCATCTCAGTTTTCTTGGTGAAACTTGGGGCGGCAGGGAGTAATTATGAAATATGTTTTCTCTCTTATTCATAAATTGACAGCTCGTGGACCTTTCCTTCAATTTTAAAGAAATCTTCCATGGGAGCATGAGAACTTCCATTGTCAATTTTTCAGTGGACCACCTTTTCCAAGAAAAAAAAGAACCCAACCTCACATAAAAAGTTGGAAGAGATGTCACATCAGGCAGTAGCATACCATAAGTGATCTGTCTTCCTGAGTGGCCAATTTACAGAAGTATATAACTTGGGTACTTTATTCTCTGTATCCTGATAGGCTCATTTAAGCTGGTATGCTGATTTAAGAAAATGTGAGACAGTTAATAATGAGGCATTATTCAATGGTCAAGAGTCAAACCAAATCTTATCATATTTGTGATTTTTTTCACCAAAGTGAAATTTGCACTAGCACTTGCCTTAAGAAGTTTTTGTGTAGTACATTAGCTAGACTCAAAAGTATCACAAAAACTATTATCTGAAATCACAGGCAAGAAAAGATACTAAATGAGTCCATGATATTTGGTTTTGGTGCTTTGAGAGAAAGCTAATTCCATGCATTTTCTGTTCAAAGTTAAGCAAAAATACTGCTACTAGATAATGTCTTGGATGCTGAAGCTGCTCAGGTCAAATCTTTGACACAAACTCCTGCACAAGGGTACAAAGTGGAATGTTTATTAACCTTTGCATTTTATTTGTGTACAGAATGTAATTTCATTTATTGCTTTCTAGTAAGCCTCTTGGCTAGTACAAAGTCTTTTTTTTGCTTTCCTTTTATGTCTGTGATTCCTCTTCCATATACTAAGTCCATGGCTTGCACTGCACTGTTCCTCATAGACCACATGGCATCAAAGTAAAGGGGCTCCAGGTAGTTTTAATGTATTTTTGTAGAGAAGACAGAAATATGATCTCTTAGACATATTTCACCCTGTTCTTTTTTTTTTTTTTAGTTGCTATAAAGACTAAGTAAGTGGTATCACACCTGTGGATGAATTATCAGGCTATGTGTGTAGCAGGGCATGCAAACACAGCTAATCAGCATGTGTGCTTTGGCATGTAGCTCAGTGCATTTCCACAGCTTCTACTAAGAAGAATAGGTGGAAAACAAAACTAGAGAAATGCCACAAATGACCAGCTTTGCATGGTAATTATGACAGATTTCAGGTCACATAATGTGGTGTATTTTTTTTTCATTAACAAGAAACTTACAGCAGGTATGAAATAGTTTTCCATGTCCAAGGGGCTTAATAATAATACAATTTCTGTATTTTCTTTCTGCATGTATTACACTAAAAGACATAAATCACTGCATAAGAAGACAAGCTGATGCAGCTATGCTACATTTCAGATATTACACGTAGCTCTATATAGAATTCAAAACATAGACTGGCTGCCAGAAATATCTAACTAACTCAGAGGGCAAGAAAATGAATGAATAACAGGCTCAGAGATTTGCCAAAATGCATTTTTTGGGGACAACATCATATCAGCTCATGGTAGTGAAAGGCTAGGTTATTTTGTTCACACAGGACAACAGCAGGACATGCACAAAAATGTAATGTACTTGGGCCAAATGAGAAAAAACAGGGTACATCAACGTAGAGTACAAGAAAATAGTTGTCAAAAATATTTTTTCATAGTGCTCGGACTATATATTCAAGATTTCATGTCTTTCATGGTGAGATTTGGAGCAAGACACTAAAACAGTTCTGTTGTCTGTCTTTTGAAAAGTAGCAGGCAGGATAAGAAAGCAATAGTGTGGGTTTTTTTGAAAATATAAGCAATTGAGGTTGGTAATATTGTCATAAGAAAAATGGTAGTTGAGGAGAATTAAAAAAACCCAAAAACAACAACAACAACAAAAGTATTTGTTAATTAGCTGAAGGAAGCCCAAGAAGTGAAGATTAGATCACTTCGCTTTATAAAGTAGAAAAAGGAAGTCACTGGAAATGATAAAAAAGAGAAAGAGAAACTTGTACAGTGCAATTTCCTGATTCCTGAAAATGTCTAAAAAGTATACAGTTTTTGTGAAAAGATGCGTCAGAACATGTGGGAGGATGTGACAGTAAATGAGACACAAGAGAGACAGTGGCTGGTTTTTAGATTGCCTCTAACTGACATTAGAGAAGGAATGTTAAGAGAGGAATTCCTGTAATTTTGGAAACATCTAGTACTACTGAGAGAAAAGTTTTGAAGTAAAGAAAATAATGTAGTGTCAAATATCTAGAGAAGAGGTGAAGAAAATAGCTGCCTAGGAAGCTAAGAACAAAAGATTTAGAAATTCTCTCCTGAGTGCCTATTCAGAGAGGTTTCTAGATCTCCAGCATACCTTTCCTTGATCAAATTCCTCTGCCATGCTCAACATTAATTCAGTCTCAGGAATCACAGTGATGAATATTTCAATCCATTGTCCTGCATATAGGCCATAAAACTGGGGAATACTTATCTACTTGTGTTTTCCCTTAGATACTTAATTCTGTTAAAAAAATTAAAAAGCTGAAAGCAATTAAGGTAACACAATGTTCAATGAGCATAGAAACATTATTAATAAAATCCCTTTTAAAAAGCTACTAGATAGGGGAATTTGGGGTTAATCCCGTGCTTGAAAATCAATAAAACATTTTAGAAAAATCTAGTCTGCTGGAAGAATGAGAACATGAGCATGAGGCCTTGCTAAGAAGGAAGTTCTGCAAGGTGTTAAAACTTCTCAAGGCTCAAGACAGGCTCTAAATGAATAAGGAAAGATTCAGTGTTAAAGCATGCCCTGCCCTTTCTCTATCTGATATAATTATAGGAGAACCTTTAAAACCCTGTATTTGGCACTGTCTTTAAACACCACAGCAGTATGGCAGCTGGCAGCAAAACCAAAACAAAAATATGTGAACCCCTCCCATGCCTCTCGCAAGTTTGGCTGCACCCTATATGCAGGACTGACTGTCTTCCCTACTAATTTAATTATCAGCCCATCAAGCACTGCAAATATCTATATATTTGCAAAGAAAATATTGTATATTTTCTTACATTCAAATTGTAAAGGGCTTCCTAAAAAGCTAAGGTGAGCAATTAAAACCGCACCAGCTGCTCAGCAGAGTAACTTGAGTTTTTTAGAATTGTGTAATTGTAGTACAAGTGATTTGTATATTTCTTTAAAGGATTTTAAGATCAGTTATATGGATTTTGGTATTTGTTGAAATCCTGGATTATTTTATTTGATAGATATTACTAATGTGCTTTCTTTGAGTGCTATCCAATTGAGAAGAAATATTTTTTTGATTATGCTTTTTCCAAATTTGTAAAATTAGGAATTAGCAGGGAACCATGAAATCAGTCAATCCTCTTATTCTGCTCTCCAGTTTTATGTATGGTCTGATGGTGATAGTTAGCTTTCAAGCTAATGTTTTGATTCCCTCCATTTTCTCTAGTCATTGTCTAGGTACATCACTTTGTGGATATCCTGTTTTGATAAAAAGCTATCACATACAATTTTTTTTTTTAGTTGAGGAAGATTATTTTGTGCTGTAGAGTGATTGTGAGGTGTATGTTCTAGGGAACATCTACTACTACTGAAAGAAAAGGTTTAGAATAAAGAAAACAATGTGCAAAAACTTGGAAGTGATACATAAAACTTGTAGTATGCTATAGATTAAAAACTGGTCAGAATAATGACGTAGTCACACCCAGAAAAATGAACCAAAAATCAAAGAAAAGGAATGAAAAAGGATGTAAAAAATTGTTAAGTGATGTACTTGCTAGAAATTATTACATTAAATTAAATGAAGAAATGAGTCAAAAATATCAAATGTTAACACCATGGCACTTTTTCCTGTAGGAAGTTCATTCTTTAAAATTAAAGCATGACATATGCCAAGGGAAATTGTGTTGAAACAATTCTGACAGAATTTTTCTGACAGAGAAGTAACTGATATATTGTTTTCATATTTTCCTTTTAGTAGTTATAATACAGAATAAAAAAAATCAAAAAACCCCTCAACAGTTAGTGGATTAATCCATCCTGAGGTAAATCAGGCAGAAGCTGGCAGCAAAGATATTTTAACCTTTTTTTCATTTTATATATGCACATAGAAAAATTGTTTGAAAAGGTTGTCCTGTATGTTTTTTGGACTGGAGAAAATAAAATATTCACAGGAAATATTTCATTTTTCTCACACACTGAATGTAATGGAGGGTAAAAATAATTTTCTTGAAATGTCATGTTCAAAAAAAAAAAAATTAAATTTTCACAATTAAAGATCTTCATGAAATAGAACATAAAGTCTTTTCTTAGAAATATGAGGGCAACTATAAGCAGGGTTGGTGGTGCAACCTAAGAAACTGTCTCACTTTTCTCATCAGAATTTGTCTACTTAAAATTTTTTCTAGTTCTGCCAGGTTAAAAGCAAGACATTTTCATATCAGATGTTTTTTTCAAATTGGAAAACTGCAAGTAAAGTCAAGTCAAGTAAGAGCTGAGACTCAGCTGCATGCCTCATGTATGTGGGCTGTTGTCATGCAGAGCTGCATCTGCAAAAGGTTTCCAGTAGTTTTCAAAAAAGTGCTCAGCCACAGCATTCCCAGAATGTTTTTTTATTCATAGGAAAACTGTCTCACTGACTGTTAATGTGTAAAGTGTAGAGTTTGTGTTAATCTTTGTCTAGTAAAACCTCTCAGGCTTGTGGCTGGTCCTGTATGCTGGGATGTGAGCAGTGAGCACAGATACTGATTTAGATATATTAGATATACCAGGATATGAGAAGACTCTCTCAATTTTAGAGGAAAAATTTGTGCTGATTTGTGAATTGCAGCCTTAGTTTAAAGAATTATGTAATCCGTTTCTAAGCAGCTGAGATTTAAAATCTGTAAGGCAGAAGTGGTGCCGCAGAAATCTATAACTGATTTTAATTAAAGTGCCCTGGTGATCTGAAGATACTCACAATCCAGCACTGAAACTAAAAATGTCCACATCAACAAAACCTTTTCTAAGGCTTACAGTGCCAGTTGGCCTTGATACACATTATCTATCTATCTATCTATCTATCTATCTATCTATCTATCTATCTATCTATCTATCTATCTATCTATCTATCTCTCATGTATTAATCTACAGTTAATGACCATTGTTTAACCATCTCCAAGTAAGCGAAGCAGTGCCAAGCTATGAGGTACCTGGTTCCAGCTTCGCTTACTCAGATAACTCAGCTGAGGCATTCTATCCATAAGCTTTTGGTATTCATTGAGAGAATGACGTGTGTGATCTAAATGGGAAACTTTTCTGCTGAGCTGCTTAGAGCTTGTGAGTACAAATGTTAAACATCACGTAGGGCTTATGAATAAGCCTTATATTTTGGGTATCTGTTCGTTTGGCTTCTCAACATCAGTGTAAAACTAAAAAGTAATACTTGACTATTTAAAAGATGACTAGTGTCGATGGAAGACATACCTTATCAATGAAATTTACAGAATCACAGAATAAGCTCAGTTGGTAGGGACTCAACAGGATCATAGAATCCAACTCACAGTCCTGCATAGCACTATTCCCACCAAGAGTCCCTGAGTGCACACACCATGTGCCCAAGTATTGTCCAAACACTTCTTGAACTCCGTCAGGCTTGGTGATGTCAAACAGGCTCTGGGGAGCCTGTTCCTGTGTCCAACCACCCTCTGGGTGAAGAATCTTTTTCCAGTAGCCAACTCAACTCTTCTCTAGCACAGCTTCAGGTCATTCCCTTGGGTCATGTCACTGGTCACCAAATGAAGGGAACAGTGCCTGCCCCTTCTCTTCCTCTCATAAGGAAGTTGCTGACAGCAATGACGTCTCCCCTCAGTCTCTTTTTCTCCAGGCTGAAATGATGACTGCATTGTCATTGTTTTTCAATACCTCCCAGAATAATCCTCTCCATAACTTTACCAGGCACTGTAGTGAGACTGACAGACCTATTATTTCTGAGGTCCTCCTCTAGACCTTCTTAAAAACTGGGAAAATGTTCACTAGCTTCTGCTCAGCTGGGTCCTCTCCGGATTCCCAAGAATTGAGATAGGTTTTGCAATGACATCAGCCAGCTTTTTCAATATTCTTGGTTGAATCCCATCAGACCCAACAGATTTGTAGGGATCCAGCCAGAGAAGCAGATCCTATACAATTTCAGGGTTGACTGGGAGTTGATCATCCTTACAGTCATGGTCCTCCAGCTCAGGGCACTGAGATCTTCCTGTTCCCTCATCTATGTTGATGATCGAGGCAAACAATATGTTAAACACCACTGCCAAGAAAATAATATGTATGTTCATCTCAAAGAGGATTTTGATGAACTAATCTGATTCTATACCTTAAAAAATTTGGCTTGTGTGAATGCAAAAAGAAATTTCAATGTGTGATATTTGTACAAGACATTAAAAATACTTTAAAATATTCTGTGCCTCTGTAAGCTGATTAACTTACTCTAATTCTGTAAAAAAATGAATATTCTTTGTCAAGAAGAAAAATAGCACCATGACTCTTGTTATCATGCCTGTTATTATCAATATATTCCTGAATATATTTATTTATTTTATTTTGGACTTTTTGTTTTTACAAGTAAATACAGTTGTTTATTTAATTCATTTATTTCTTCTGTAAGGTGGAAATATGTTCTCTTCAAATCAGTTATGCAGGGGCTTCCCAGGATTAAGCCACAAGTAAACTCTACATGTGTTGCATCAGTGCGCTCTAGTAAGTACAAAGTCTGCTGCTAGGCTGAAGCCTTCTGATTTCATTTTTGCTATTTTTCTATGCTAATTTTTTCACAGTGTTAAGCATGTACATGGAACATTTGTTTACTCAAAGTTTTCAGTGTACCTTCTGTGCACGAGAAGTGAGGGTGGATCTTGGCACCAATGTAGGGGTTTTTTTTTCCATATCTGTTTTGGCCTTTTTTTTTTTTTTTTTTTTTTTTTTTTTTTTTTTTTTTTTTTTTTTTTTTTTTTTTTTTTTTTTTTTTTTTCTGGGCTCTAGCTCAAAGTTACTAACCACATCTGGCATCTGGAGCAGATAAAGTTCAAGTCAGGATGTCCCAAGAACTAGCAAAGATGTCCAAAAATTTGGAGAGTAACTATGTGCAAATTCAAAATAATACACTGGGAATCTAGGAACCAAGACAAATCAAATATTGCGTGACTAAAAATAATGCAATGAAGCTAAGACACACATGAATTATTTTGTGCTGATTCACATATGTCTATGACTAATCTGGCAGAATTGACAGAGTTAATTAGCACAATAGCAAACTCAAAAGGGCATGAGAGCTGGAGAAATCAGCAAACTTTGCAAAAATATCAGTAACTGGGAAAACACTTTGCTTAACACTTAATTTATTGCACAAATTCATTGCATACCTTCCTTCTGTTGCTCTGAGAACAAATAATCAGCCTAAACAATCAGAGATGTGTCTAAACTAGCCTTTTGCCCTACATCTTTCACCCATTAGTATTAGTGAGGAGGCAGTCCTCATGGTAGCTGATACAGCACTACTGGCACCAATAGCTCCTGGCATGCAGACAGCTTGGGTGTTAAAGGCAGCAGTAGCTTTCCCATAGCAGATCCCCACAGTTTCTCATAGTACTGTTCTAGTTCAATTCAAGGCTCAGAAGGTTTCAGGCCAAGATCCAAAAAAGTGTTATAGTGCCAAAAGTGTATCTGTAGGTGGTTTTAACTTCTAAATCCACACCTGTGATTCTCAAAAGTCCTGCTGAACCATGTAAGGGGCTGAATTTTTGGTGGCAAAACTCCTCTAATGCAAAAGATTCCACAATTTTCAGTGAGTGCCATTTTGGTAGGATCAAGACTGGCGGCTGTTTGAAACTGAAATGTAATCAGTAGTCTAAAAAATGGCATTTTTTGGCCCAAGTATTTATCTGTGCAGTTTCACATTGGCTTCAATCAAAATATATATGTTTTGACCACTTTTTTACAATTTAAAAAAGAGATGGTAGAGGAGGTCTGTCTTCTGTTTTGTGGAATACCTGAACAATTAAAGCATTCACATTGAATATGGGGCTAAGGGGTTCAAGACTTTTCACAAAATGAATGAACTGAAGTCTGTATCTCCCTAGAAAATGTTTTAACCATAAGGCTGTGAGGCTGTACAGTGATACTGGTTTTGGTGTGAGGGAATGCCCTTCTTTTGAAATTAGGGCACTTTAAGTAGTCCTTCAGTAGTTCCTAAAGTATGCCTGTGTATTTTAAACTAAGTGACCATTTTATGTATCTGCAGAAACATCCAGGCTTATGTGAGATATTTTTGGTATTTGTTTCCATGCATGCCAACATGATTAATTTAAATTCTAGACAATATAATTTCTTGCAAAGAATTCTGTCTCACCCTGTGGGCTTAAAAAATCCTGCAATTATTAACTCCAAATAGAAATGGAAAATTCTGACAGAAAAGTAATTTTATTGTTACTGTGGATTAATTTTTGCATCTAGATCCTGCAAAATTAGTCTTCAAGAAAAACAAAGAATGAAATAATAGATAGAGAAGCAAAGCAGAAAGATCTGTGAGTCTGTAGAATTCGCATATGGGATAATTCTGGCCATTTAACCTAGAAATTGTATCAGCAGAAGATGTAATTTATCTTGACATAAACTAGTTGGGACTAGTATTTAGTATTTCTGCAAAACATGAGGTAAATAAATGCAGCTGAGTAACAACCTACTTTGACACAGAGGTTCTCTGTTTTTCTGGCATCAGGCAGCATTTTTTGTTCACAGAATCTAAATGAATTTTAAATTCTGTAATTATGAAAGTCATATGCATTCAGAGTTAAAGTAAAATAAGAAAAACAGAACTAAGGAGAGAGGGACTGAAAATGAGAAAAGTAAATAAACACACAGTATATGGTAACCATAATTAGTATACCATAAATGTGAAATACAGATGGAGTATCCTGTGATAGGGAAATTGCAACTAAACATCTGTCTCTTCCAAATTTCCAAAGAAATATAGATTCACAAATTATGTTGAAATGTTTAAGAAACTAGACTACACAAACATGTCAGAAAATGTGAAATTCATATTCAAATTTTAGCTTCTTAGTTTTCCTGTTTATAGACTTCTTTAGTACAGTCACTGTCAAATAAAGAGTAGTCAATAAAAGTGCAGATTTACGCCACATGATTATTTTTTCCTTTAGTTCTGTCCCAAGAGAAAGTAGGTCACACACAGATTATCTATGTGTACTAATAAAGAAGGCAAATAACCCGACTTTTGAGCAGTGAAGCCATTTGAGCTTTGAGTTATTATGGCTGTCTTCTGTTCCCTAAGAATTATTAACAGAAAGCCTCAAAATAGTTATGTCTCAAAGCTAAAATATGGAACTAGATCTTTTGAGGTGCACTGTATTCTGCAAGACATCTTTTACCTCGGTTTAGTGAAAATAGTGGGAAGGATTCTGTGGCTTAAGCATTGGGATCCACACCATTTTTTATGCTTTAAGGAGTAGTAGATACCCACTGGTAGATTTGAAATAGAGCATTCAAGAAATCCAGATTTTCTGGAGCAGCAGTGAAAATGTAACCACGCACATAACCATGAAACACAAGTCTGCCCTGTGCAACAAGTGGAGATTTCCTGGAAGTAAATTAGTTTCTCTGAGACATAAAAACTGTCATATCCCTCTTGATAGTCTTTACAATCCTGAGATCCAGCAATTGTGCTGAGGTGAGAGAGCATATAGGTGCATGTGTACATGTGTTGTACATATACATGGGTGGAGAGAATGAGTTAATGAGTTTGTGGTAGCATGAAATGTTTGAGATCATATAAATTATTATTTCTTAATCCATTGTGAAATGATTTTAGATTAAATGTGGTGCTCTCTCACCTCAGAGCAACTAATTCTAGGCCATCCTAGCTATGGAACAATATAAGGTAATAAATAAAAAAGAATTTAAATATTTTTGTGTCATACCAGGATGTTTACAGCCAACGAGTATGAAATGAGTTATTACTTCAGGATGACTCCAGGAAGATGGTATAATTGTATTTGGAAGATAGAAGATTTTAAAAAAAGTGTTGCCTCTGGCACATGAGAGTCTGTTTTCCATTTTGGTTTATTTTATGAATTTATTACTTGTGTTTAATTTAGCTGTAGTGACGATATGCTAATAGCTGCAATATAGATTCTTTGCAGCACAAGTACATTCTTGTGACTATTCACTTATATGTCTTTAGCAGGATTTTAGCTCCTCAGTTTGTTCCTAAATGTTAACACCTTTGCATCACCACTGAATAAATAATAGACTTTGCACTCAGTGCAAAGAATACTTTGAAGATCAGATCTCTGAGGTCTATGAATCTATTCTGCACTCTGCAAGTAGTTTTCACTAAAGTTGGTCCAAATTTTCATTAATAGCATTTTTTCCACAGAAAATACTCTTAAACCCAAGCCAATTTGTATTGGCTTCAGAAACATTTCCAGTAGCTTGCTCAAGCTAATTGAAAAGTATGTTGCCTATTTGGTATCATTGTGGTTTTACTTTTTATTCTGATTTGTCTTCAGGAAGTTCTATTTCTCTTGCATGTTTTTGCATGTACCTGTTGACTTTGTGAGTACATCTTGATGATACACCTGGTTCAGCCTGAAGAGGAGGAAACAGAGGGATCTTATCAGTGTATTTCAATGTCTGAATGGAGGGTGTCAAGAACCAATACTTTCTCACTGGTGACAGGCATTAGGACAAGAGGCCACAGGCAGAAATTGGAACACAGCTTTTCACAAGAATATTAAGAAGAGCTTCTTTGCTGTTTGGGTTACTCAGCACTGGAACAAATTATCCAGTGAGGTTGTGGAGTCTCCCTGGAGATATTCAAAAGCTGTTTGGATACAATTCTGAGTAACATGATCTAGAGAATCCTGCTTGAACAGGGAGACTCCTGGAGAACCTCCAGTGGTCCCTTACCTATTCTGTAATTCTTGAAACTGCAATAATGCTTGAAGTCTTCCCCTTGCCATAGTTGTAATATTTTCTAATTGAAACTAGGTCCACTTTCAGTGGTGAAGGAAAGGGATTGCCTAGAGGAGCAGAAGGAGCAGTCTGTAAATGATTCTCTAGAAAAATAGGTTATTGCATACATAAGTATACTTTTTGAATGATGAAAAGGAGGATGGGGACTTTTTAATTTCCCTAGTATCAAGAAAGAAAGGGAACTACCTCTGATAATGCAATATTTCTGCTTGATCTGGCAACATCACAATTCCCAAAGCCACAAACTGTTTTTATGGTTCTAGGAACAGCAGTACAGACTGTTCACAGCATTCCTCTGACCTTTACTTCAGAAGGAGAAACAGAAAGAAGTCCTCTACTTCTGGAACATTGCTAAGTGGAACAGTTAATCTGGAAGTTTTGCAACATGAATCCCAAGAATCAATGATTGTGAATTACCTAAGACAAACTCTGATGTAGAGGTACAGCCCTTCACTTTGAGAATGTTAATGATGTGAAAGAAGACCATTTGTAATCTGCCTAGGATCATCTGAGAAAACTTCTTCAAAGTCTCAAAATTTGCCAGCCTTTTCCCAAAGATTGCCAATTAAATCTGTAAATGTGACTGAATTTCAATTATGGAAAGAATATTGTTGCATTTTTTAGCACCAGGATAGATGCACTCCCTATTAGGAGATCAAGTGACATATTGCTTGATAGAGATCATCTCCACTTGTAATTTTTTTGACCCAAAACTACTGAGTTACCTTTTGATGGCCATGCAGATGTTTTGTCTGTGATCTGAAAAGGCTGAGGACATTAGGCATGATAAAACAAATTAAAAACAATCACAGAAAAAAGTATTCCCCAGAAGGTTACTTCAGGTGAAATAGAGTCAAGCACTGTGTCTGCTGGCAATCTCAATATAACATTTAACTGCTGCTTCTCACGATTTCATCAGTTCATTCCAGCAGCATGGCTCAACACACTTTAGCAAGTCTTTTCAGAGGCAGCAAAAATATCATTGCAAACACCCTGGAGCCACAAACTTCACCAGTTAATGTGTGTGGATGCTGACCACAGTAATGCCTTTCTTTTGGGAGTAGCAGAGACATTGTATGCTTTGGTGCTGCTCCTGACTTTACTGACAGGTTCCCTGTAGTCTTAAAAAAGGGCATTTGCCAGGCTCTGCAGTGCCATGAGAAGAGTACCTCTGTACAGAGGTGGTGTTGGTACAACTAATCATCTACCTTGTTCACAGATGTCTGTAGGATGGCCCTGCCTCATGTATCAAACAAATAAAACATATGGTAGGGAGGACACACCCAGACAAGAGCAGTTTACCAAGTAGCACATTTTCTAATAGGTGAAGAATAAAACGTTCATAATGATGTCTAAGGAAAAGCACAGCATTGTGAATGAATGATCCTAGAAGCCTCTGCTGACTTCTTGGAACATGAGAATAAAACTTCACAGGCAGCAAAAGAGATAACTTTCAGCATGAAAAATTAGAAGTTCTTAAAATGCGTGTAGACGTATTTTCCACAGTGCTGTTTTAAACCCCAAAAAAATGATTTGCTCTTCCAGTAAACTGTATTTCTGTGCATTCAGGAGGCAGAACACTGATTCATCAGTTGTAACTTCCTTTCCTTCATCAGGAAGCAACAATGCAAGGGAAAAATAAAAACAATGCAAGGTTCCAGAAAAACCTGACAGACATCACTGAAATCTTTCTGAGGTCAAGGCAATGTCAGACAATGTCAATTCACTCATCAGACTGAATCAGCTTTTAAATTTGTCCTCCAAACCCGTATTGAACGTTTTTGGTTGTGTCTCGAGCGACATATCCCTCTTCTGAATCCTGTGGATGTAACCATTGAAATGGCCTAAACAGCTGTGTTCCCATAAATCTGTTAACCTAATAGCTTTTTTTCTGACTTTGATAAAATCACATACACTACTGTACGCACTGCATCACATAATTGTGTGCTGTCAAGTCAAAATACATTCATGCACAACCCCTTAACTGTGAAAAAGAAAATAATATTAATGAAAATAATTTTAATGAAAATTTAGTCACTACTTTGACAGGATATCATTAATCTGTTGGTGATTTAGAACTAACATGAAATGTATTAGAATTTTTAAAAAATATATATACACCATGTTCTTAAAAGAAGATGAACTGACTTCAGCTTTAGATTTCTAGCTAAATCTACTTACCAAAGCATATTGTCTCAGCTAGAACAAAGGACAGATAACCTTCAGGACCTTGCAGAACTTTACAGAAAATAACAGGAACTTAACTGTCTCAAATTGAAAACAAAGGTCTTGCTGCTTGAGTAAATTTTCATAAAGAACATTTCAAAAAGAAAGTAGTGACCCTCTTTGAGGAAGCTGGGAGTGTGTTTCTTTGGGGGGATGTCTGGTGCCAGAAGATACCTTTTGGATTGAAGGCATCCCAGAACACAAGCAAACAGACTGAAAGGTTGCATTTTAAAGAAGCCAGATGTTTTGATGTGACAGTTCTGAATGAAACAACCATTTTGCACAAAAATCCATACTGAATACAGAAGATGTATTGCAAATGCAGATTGTTTCTTCAGTGATGTGAATAAAATGAAGAAAAGATCTAGAATTTGATCTGTGGTACTAAAGTGTAAACTTCTAATATAAACTGTCAAAAGCACTCATCCTTATGTGGTATATATTTTGCCCTTAAATTTGCATGAATTCACAAGCAAACACAGTCCTGTTTTGAAATCGATGTTGTTGCGCAAATTCAGCTGATTGTCTGCAGTTTCAGAAAGAGCTGAAGTCGGTGCCTGGGGCACAGCTCCATAATAAGTAATTGCATAATAACAAAATTCCATAAAGAATCAGATCAAGTGGCCAATATTCCCCAGTGGTAGCAATGAACATTTTGGTGTAAGAAACAAGGTAGGGCAGAATGATTCTTTCACTTTTATGCACATAATGATCTAAAAAATAAGGGAATGCTCAGTTCAGTTCCCCTTTAAAAGAATTATGTGTTCCCATGCCTCAGACAGTGCTTCCAAGTAAGAGAGTCATTCCTCGGCCATTAGGCAGATCTGGAAGAATCTGTCAAAGTGTCAAAATATGCAGCTGCAGGACATTGCAATGACTAAGATATGGAAAAGGGAGCAAAAAAAAAAAAAAGAAAAAAAAAATCTCTGTTTTGGCTGCTTAACCAGAAAATTAAAAGAAAAACATATTTTCCATTACATGGATATGTTTTGTTGTTTGCTGTACTGAAGTAAGCTTGATCCTTACTTTCATTCCCCACTTCTTAACAAAACCCCTTGTTCAAAAGGAATGCTTTCCAGGTTTTGTCAGAAAAGCAAAGGAGGGAGTGTAGTCACAAATCCAGTGAGAGGTCACCTTTTCTTTTGCCAGGAGGTTGGGATAATCAGACATAGAATATAGAGTCTGGAATTTTCTATGAGAAATTTTTGAGATTTGAAATCATGTCCTTTACTGCCTGAAAGGGCATGCTAACTTCTTGGGTGTGGAATGGCTCTCAACTATTCCTGCTACAATCTGTCTTATGGAAACTGCAGAAAGTGAGACACTAAGAACTGTAAGGAGAGAGTGACTGTTTGGTCATTGGGACATTCACTACAGAAATAGGCACCTGGATTCCCATTTCACTGAAATGCTATTGCTTGCAAGGGTAGGTAGAGAAAACCTTCCACTACTAAAGGACGATCATTTAAGAAGCAGGAGATGCAAATAGTCAGCAAGTTAGGAAATTATTTTTTACAACTTTAATCTCAAACAAACTTTTCTGCTGAAGCTGATATTTTCTATATATGCTCAGATTTGGGGAAGTAAAAATTTCTTTTTGCTCTTTCTTTATTTCTGAGGTTTGAAAACATACAGAATTTTTAGTAAGTTCATTGTATCCAGTACTTTGTTGTTTAACAAAAACCTTACCAAACTTAAAAATTTTACCACTGTATATGGATTTACAATATTTGTTTATATTTCTCTGTACTTCGATGATGTGAAGTTTGGATTTTCTCTCCCTCTAAATGCTTATTATTGCATGGGGAAGCATTAAGCTTAATCCTGTTGTGGTTAAATAAGAAGGTTTAGCAATTTCATTCCATGACTTCAGCTGTTCTTAGCCATGCGTGCATGTCTCTTGCTACTGTTTGATCTGCTCAGAAGAGATTTGGTTCAGAATGTCATCTATATGGAGAATCAGCATAGTTATGAACACATGATTTGGGGGTTGATAACAAAGTTATTTGCTGTAAGGTTGCATCTTCTTGATTGTAAGTAGTTAAGGAAGAGAACAATAAAGCATTTTTGATGGTCATGTCACAGGTGTAAATTTCTCAATGGATGGAGCCATGAAAAAAGGCAAATGAAACTGAAATATTCCCCACCATGAGAATTCCAGGGGAGCCAGTGAGCAGGACAATAGTGCTGCAGTCATCTGGAATTGTTAAAAGTCCAGTCACAGATATACAACAAATTTAAACTGAAACTAGTTCATTTGCAGAGAAGACTACAAGGGTGACATCAGGAAAGGAGAACCTAAGTAATGAAAGATAGTGGAAGGGTGTGATTTATTTAACTTTGCAAAAGGAAGGCCAAGAGGGGCTAGGATTGCTCTCTAGGATAAACACCATAAGGGAATCTGTTTAAGATCTGTTTAAGCTAAAGAACAATGCTGGCGCAAGAACAAATATATATAGACTGACCCTGAAAAAAATCTTGGATTGAATGTTAGAAGAATGTCACTAACTATTAATAAAGTGTTCTTCAAGCAGTCACAGCCATCCCTCAGGATGGACAGTGTACACCTGCAGGTGAAGCTAAGAGATTTACATGTCTGAGTGAGAATGCACAGTCCAGAGGCTGAAATTGTAGCTCTGTAGGTGTATTTCTGTAGAAGCACCGGTGTTTTTCTCTTTAAATTTTGTTTTGCCAAATGAGTCTGATGTTTTTATTACCATGGACCCAGGTGTAATGGCTCTCTTCCAAGCTCTCCTTCCACCGTGTATTCCCAGCTCATGCTCACATTAATTTCTTAAAATGTAGCTGACAGAAGGTCAGTTCTTCTGTACTGTGACATAATGCAATTCAAGAGCAAGTTTCTGACTTACTGCAGCGTTTACTTGCTGATCTGCTCTGCTGTGTGTTTCTGGCCATAACAAATGACCATAATAGCACCTCCTAGCTTAAAGCCCATTAATCTGTGGATGACCTGACCATGGGTTTACTGGAAACCAGGGTTTCATTGTTGTTTATAGATAACAAGCACATTTTTTTTTAAACAGCAAAGTATTTTTGCCAACAGGGATTTTGAGGTGCAGCTATAAAACCTGCCATAAGCTTTATTATGACACTGCAAAGAGAAAGTAAAGGGGCTTTGAAAATTACATAATTTACAATAGAATATTTACTTTTGGCTGTCGGTAATGAAAGATTTAGAGCCTAGCCCAAGTTTTATTGCAGAACAACATTAGGGGTTATGAACTTAAAGGCACCTGTTTTTTTATGTGTTAGACTAATATGACATTTGCTGTCAGATGCTGTAATATTTTCCTTGCAGGTAAAGCCTCTGTTCCATTATCAGCGTTTTACTGAGGAAAAATAAATCCAGCTATTGAAGACTTTATCTAAAATATCTTCAGTGCCATAGGGAACTTAGGTATAGGAACAAACACCTGGAATAAAAATGATAAGATAAGGTCTATTGAAAAGAGCATAGTTAGATAAAAGAAAATAAAATAATTTTCTACAAGAAACTAAAAGTCTTTTTGTTATCAGCTTTTTAAAATTAACGTATCAGTGAGGTCTTAGTAATTTTTCAGTTGAGACAGTTGAGTAACACTTTAATGATGAAATGAGAACTGTGTTCCTAAAATGGGACAATAAAGGATATATGGGTTAGGAAGGAAATCCAATGGAACTTAAGGTAAGCACAGTTTTAAAAGAGGGATCAATTGTCCAGACTAATTCCTGTTCCCTTCATTGAACAGTAGGTGAAATACCTAGCACATATTTTGGTGCTTGCTCTTTTATTCTTTAATATGCCTTTGAAGTAGTGTATGAACTGGGTGCCTGGAAATCAATTTTTGGTCTGCTGAAGAAAATTTTCAGGGTATGCAGGTTGACTCATAGACAATATTTGGTGTGTCTTTTGTCTGTTTGTGTGTGTCCATCCTTAAAAAGACCTAGCAGCAAAAATAAAGTGCAAGAAGAGTATTGAAAATCTGCAGTTCTGTTGCAATGTGTGGCCAGTCCTCAGGGAAGAACTCTGAGGGATTTCATGTGACCTGGCAGTGTTTTTTGGATACAAGAGCTTAAAGAAAGTAAGAGAGAATTGAAGTCATATTAGCCTGAGTTTCCCCCCCATGTGCCATTACGCTTCTTCACATGGGAAGTGAGAGTCTTCATAGAAGAACTAAATGATAGAATTTGAGCTGAAAAGCATCAGGACTGAGTTCTGGCATGCAGATATTTCTCTGGGACATGTACATTATAGGTTGAAAATTTTCATGGGTTAACTTGATAGCAAGTAGGCTTCCACTGTAAAGTCATCCCAAGTATCCTGATTCAGAAGATAATTTATTGCTAGAGGTCATGCTGAAAGGTGTTTACTGGTAGAAGGGAATAAAAAGCAAATATAGAACAAGTGTGCTAATAAGGGAAATGTTAGAGAGACAAACTTTTAAGAGTTTCCTGTTCTCTCCTGAGATCTGGGAGAACAAGCTGTACCTCCAGCACCTGCCCTATGCTCTGTGTATCATCTTGGCAAACATGCCATGTACTAAGCCCTGACGCAGAGAAAAGACCTTCCTCAGGCCTGAAACAGCATTTAAAGGGCTGCTTAGCAGTTCCTTATTTCAAGCAGACATTTGGAAGGCAGATTGATGCAGAATGCACTGTTCAGCTTATGCTCAAGATATATCAAGCACTTTTTGGTTTCTCAGTAATCTCAGTGTCAGTAATTTTTCAGTTTAGCGTAGATTAGACAGATCAGTTATGATAGACACAAAAAACCCCCAGAAGCCTAAGAGGTCACCATCAGATGGATTACCTGCTGATAGAACTTCTCTGAAACTGTGTGAAATGGTTCCCACATCACCAGGCCGAACACTGGATATTGTGATAAGAATAAGGAATGGGACTAGCACTAACAAAAACAAAACAAAAAGGAACTGCATTCAAGGTAGGGGACACTTATTGTAACTTTCTTGTTGCTTCCATATGCTTTTGGAGAGTATCCATCCCTGTCCAATGCTGCTTTCCTGGTGAAGGGCTGTGTTTGTATATTATCTGGCCAGGGGCCTTCCCCCATTCTCAGCCCCTCTGACACTGGGACTAAATATGAGGATGGCTCTTGAGCTCACCATGATTCCCCTCTTTGGAAGTGTTTGGGAGTGTCTCTCCCTTGCTTGTGTGTCCAGAGTGTTTCAAAGCCTGTGAGTGTCACAGCCCCTGCACAGAGCCCTGTCCCACCATGAGGGGACAGGAGGTTCAAGTGGCCCATGGCAGGTCCTTGGGAGCCACTTTGGGCCGGTGTGTGTCCCAGGCCCAGCCTGGGTGACTGCCACAGCCACAGGGAACTCTGTGGCTCTGGGTTTGGGCTGCCTCCCTGCCACCACCTTCCCCATGCCCAGCTGGCAGTCCCAGCTCTGATGGATGCCGGGGGAGGTCCTGAGGCCCTCACCCGACACACAGAAAACAAGTCTGAAGGAGGGAAGGGTATCTGCTCCTCACCTGCACAAGCAGAGTGTTACTTTCCTGAGTCAATATTTACATTTGGTAATCCGTGCCTTTTTAAACTTCAGGTCTTTGAAAAGAAGTGCTCAGACAGCCCACGCATTCAGGTAACCCTGCAAGGTGAAAGGAAGGGGCAGATACTGACAGAAGCGTGTCTGTGTCACAGGGAGTGCGAGCTGTGGAATCAGGGAGGAGGTTGAAGTGGAAGGGAAGAATGAAAACATGGGTCTGTGATTCCCGGAAGGAAAAGCAGCAGGCTATTGCAGACCAGAGGCAACAGGAAAAATGCTCTGCTCCAACATTCTACATATGACATTGAGATTTTGGTTTACCCACATGGCTGCTGAATTGCACTGGATTCTCTGGTGGGCACTCTGGAAATTATAGATGGACAAATATGATAAGTATGTGATCTACCTGTCCCTGCTCCCAACAGCAGGAACCTGGAAAATCTTTTGTTGTGAAAACTGTATCCCCCCCTCAGATGCTTTAGACACTTTCAAACATAGTGTAAGGATTTTCCCATAACTTCAAGATTTCTTGTGATTCCATATTAGACTATTTGTTGTCTTTGCTACTATGTTCTGGCACCAAAAGTTTGTAGAGAGCCCTACTCAGCTGGCAAAGCCAGCTAATTTGCTGGGAACACACCCATTTGCTGATAAAATCACCCATATTTGCCCCATCCTCACCTTCCCCCAAAAAACAAATATTGTCAAGGTAAGGAATATTTCTTTCTTTTGGGTCACACCCAGCATACTGTAACCATGATTCAGTCTTGTGTTCATCCTATGTGGCAAAACTATCAGCCTCATTTTGCAAGGGTTGGAGTACATAACCATATTTTTCCAGCTGAAAGCATAACTAAACATATTTCCTTCCAGAGGAAAACTGCATAAAAATAATTTGCCAAAAAATTTGCATAAAAGTTTCTGATTGTGACTAAAATGGGAAGCCAAACTCTATTCTTACTCACAGCCATTTAAATCTGGAACGTATCCATTGACTTCAATGAAGAGATTCCAGATTTATATTTCTTTAGGCAGAACTTGGCTTGAGTCCTTATACATGAAAATTTTTCACAGGATTAGAACTTCCAAAATTTATGTGATACCATAAATCCTGAAGCAAAGCTTTTGCTTTTATGTTAAACACTTCTTAACCAGCCATTACATATGTCAAAAGTACTATGAGAATATCAGGAGGATATAGGGCTTCATTGCTTCTTTTACCTCCAAATCTCAAATAATTTTGAAATAATACCCATTCATAAACTAGACGACTATGATGGTCTCAGCTTTTTTTTCCTCAGGGGCAAAACCAAGAGAACTTCTTAATACACAGTTCATATTCAAAGCTATTCCTCTTCTAAAGAAATCTTCTAAGGCTCAGATCTTGCAAATATTTAGATGTGTGCTTAAACTTTAGTAGGTGAGCAGCTTCAATTCAATGGAACTGACTCATACAATGTTTACTTGTAAATTGAAGTATTTTGAGAAAATTTATATATACACACACAAAGCCACTATTTCCTTTCATTTTATCTGAACACCCTTGTCATAAGAGTTTGCTGGTCTAATTTAACTTTATGTATAATAATGATGATAATGGAGCAAGGAGCATGATCTAAACATCTACAGAATATGCAATGAGGCATAAACTAGTGTGAATTTAGAACATGGAAATGAACTTTCAGGGAAATGTTTTGATATACCATATGAGAACAGAAACGATGTGAAAAAGACATTAGAAAGCTATGAAAGGTAATAAAATTGCCTAGATTAATTGATATAAATAGCTTTCCTTGGAATTTTGCAGTTATTCATTGTAAGATTGAATTTCCTGTACTCTTGATACATCAGAAGTAATTTACTACATTTGGAATGGTCATGATCCTCCCAAGAAAATGACACAGGCACCACTGAAGATGTCTATTGATCCCTGTTTATAATTTATTGTTAATAAAGATTATAAAATTGGCACCAACTAAATACAAACCAAGCCAACAGACTTCACTATTTCTCCTGAATATATTTTTTGAAACCTCAGTGAAGCCAATGTGGATTTGACAGTTTTGCTTCAAAATATAGACCTTCAGTTCACTTCAGTGGTTAAAAATATATTTATATCCTGTGTTGTGATTAATTAAATTTAGGTCACTGAAGGAGAAATTTTGATGTACAGATAGTATGCCCTTATTCCTTGGGAACAATACGTGGAAATGGAAAGGAAATAAAACCATATGTAGGACAATAAAATAATGGGATTATTTATTATTTTGAATAGTTAAAATAAATATATGCCCAAACTATTATTCTAACTTGTTTTTTATTTAGATAATACGTATATTTGTCTTTCAGTATGTTTATTTAATACTGGTATTTCCCATTAGTCTCTTGAAAGTAAATATTCCAGAAGCTCTGTTAATTCTTTAAAGTAACCATACAGTCTCTTGCTTTAAAATAGAACTGTTTTGTTTAGTTTAAGACAGATGTGACAGCATGAAAAAATGAAAACACAGCATAAATATTAGCATTCCACTTTTTCTCTTAGCTTACTGACAGAAAATCATATGAAATTTTATGTTAGAAAGATTATCACATTTAAGATCCACGTTATTTCTGTATAGAATATATTTTAATGAAAAGTCTAGCTAATGCTACCATTTTATTTGAGATGGAAAAATTATACAACTGCATTAGGCACATAAATCACAAATATTCTTTCAATGTTAGATAAAAAGGTGTTCTCTTGGCATACAAAGTTTCCAGATCTCAATAAGATTAAGAAAACAGCTTGTTTCCTGAGATGTGAAAGAGTGCTTGTACCTCTTTTCTTCTTCTCTTTTCTTAAAGAGAGAAATACATTAAGGGAATAAAGTACAACTATCTTCTTTCTCCCTATTATGAGATCAATTACAAAGCAGCTATGTCAAATTTTTGTTTCCACAAGATAAACCCCAAATAATTTCAAACTGGAATACACAGCAAAGAATCATACAGGACCATTATGATTACAGGACATTATGATACAGGACCATTATGATTATCTTATTTGCACCACTGTTCTTTCACTGTCAGAAGAAATTGTGAAGGAGGGCACAACAAATGTATCACTTTTCTGATCCTGAGTGGCAGTCATGCATAGGAACATACTAGCCTTGGATGAGTATTGCTGTGGATTGATTTTGATTTACACCTTCTGCTGTTCCAGCTGTCATGACTTGCTCCTTAGTCTGTACTCTGGATTTTGTAACTCACTTTCATGGGCTTCATCATCACATTAGGATGTGATCCATTGGTTTCTATACTTTCTGGTTTGCCTTCTAACTGTTGCACCACCAGATGTGCAGTGAGACAAAAACACAGCATTTCAGACAGAACTCTGTGAGTTAATGAGATTTTAGTTGACAATGACTTATGTTGATATGTCAGTCTCACAGATTCTGAGCCTCACATAAGAGACCTCTCACTAATGGAAGTTTTCTGATAATTATTTGTGACTAATTTGAAAAGATAGTATCACAATACACTCCCTCTGCCATTTCCCATTAATAATACCTCAGACAAATAACGTCCTCATCATTAGGCCTGAGGCATGCTTGTGATAATCTGCTGATAATACCAGTTTAGGTTAGAGATTGCTAACAACTCATCTGAGCTCAGTCTTTATCACCAGCTCAGTATGGTTATGAATACCTGCCTGAGACTGTCATGCAGGTCTTTTTATTGTGTGGCCTAAACCATTTGACTGCTTCTTTTGGCATAGAACCCTCTTTGTACCTTTGAATATTCTACTGCAAATTTATTGAGACCTTGCGAAACACAGCAGTGTAAGTTACAAGGAAAAAGTCGTTCTTCATGTCCTACTTGAGAACAGATTTTCAGAAAAGCCATTAATACTTGCCAATTACGCAATCCTCTCCAAAAACATCTATATTGTGTATCCATCTCAAGAAGCATTGGCTTTTCTCATCTGACCAGTTTTTGTGGAATTATTATTACAATTTTAATATCCTATACAGTACACCATTAGAAGTGACCCATGGTAATGTAACATCAAAACACCTCTCTGTCTCATCTATTCTATTTTCTGCTGTTGAAGCTTTGTGTACTGTAGTTCCTGGCAAATATGGCAGCCAGGTTTCCCTTCTCGGTTTCTATGAAATTTCATTCTGCTTCAGTCAGGGTTCACTTTATTTGTACTGTAGAAATTTCCAAGCTGTCTTTGCATGCTGAAATGGTATTTGGGCTAGAGAGATTAGTCTAGAAAAATATAGAGTGCCTGAAGAACAATGTGATGTTTGGAAAGTCGGACAATAGTAGAGTTTATTCAAACACTCATTAATTCAAATCTCTTATTAATTCAAAGATATTAATTTATGTCCATTTGTTGGCCAGCAAGGACTCACATAGTAGAACACAATCCACTTGCTGTAGAGCTCCACCACATTTCTCTGGCCACTGCCAAGTTATCCTGTTGTTTCAGCAAAGCTATCTTCCCTTGGGTACCCTCTGTGGTTACTCTAATTATCTGCAGAGTCTTTTGTACAGCTTCCTGTACTATAAAATTTTCCTTTTTGCTCTTGCTGAAGTGTTCAACTTTGCTGTCATCTGTCTAAATTCCTTTTTCATTTACCATCTTTTAGTCTTCACTTGAATTAAATTAGTTTTTTCTACTTGGATCTTTGCCTTCCCTTTCATCTGTTTCTGATCATGTTCCACCTTGATTGACATTGTAATTATCATGTCCAAGTTATTACGTGGATGTCTGTAATAACTCCATATGTTTCACTGTTGCTTTGTTGAAACAATTTCCTCATTGCCCGTGTTCCAAAAGCTAGATGTTATCTATCTTGTAGCTGCCTCAGGAGTTCCATAGTCTAGAGGATTTCTCTTTTAAACAGACTTGCCAATATTGGTCCTTTTTGTGTGTCAGGTAGAATAAATGTTTTCACCAAGTAGTCTATGCTAAATATCTGTTCAAGAACAAATGGAATAATGTTCAGCAAAGACCTGTTAAAATGTCTGGGATTAAGATAAATTATGACTTTTTAGCTGTGACTAAATTATAAACCTTTTTTATTATGTTCATTTTGGCCTTGACTGTGGCTTATGAGTTACTTGGCTACAATTTTGAATCTGTCTCATGCAGAGGCATGATAATAGTGACTGACTGATGCTTGTACTCTGCCAGTATATTTAAACACCTTCAAGGGCTTGAAAAGTACCATCAGGGTTTGTGTGTGTGTCTGGATGCCTTAAAATTCAACACTTGGATTAAGATAATATGGTTTCTTGGTCTGTCATGAGCGACAAAGAGCTGAAGACTTGACCTTAAAAGGTGTTCAAGCAACTCAGTTTGGAATTGCCATGTCTTACAGGTGTAACACCAAAGTGATATTTATTACTGCCTGGCACCTAACTCAAAAGTTGAACTGAGGAAAACTTAACTTCAGGCCAAATATCATTCTTGATTATCAAAATGTGGAAAACACCTCTGCTGCACGTACTCAGCTACTTTTCCTGCTCAACATTAATCTGTTTGGGGTTTAAGAAGAGTAAATTCCATGCATACATTTTAAGTATTACCATAAGGTAAACCTAATTCTAGTCTGCACATGGAATAATTTTATAAATTTTGCAACACTTTAGTCTGAAGGCTGAGCAGAACAGTACTTGGGTGCTATAGCACACATGTACTGTCCCACTGTGTGATCTATTGATGTCCTTTTTATTCTGGCTATATCTCCCTTAGCTGGTAGCAAGTTGTTGAGGACATCCATGCAACACATTTGCAGTGGGAGAAATTACTTCAGATAAGCTCTTGGCTTGTGTGAAGTGAATATCTGTTTTCAGCTGAAGTGTTATAATATGGAAGTGAAGTCCTGCACTATAATTCACTCTGACCCAAAAGTGTATCAATTCCTGCAGTCTGAGGCTGCCCTGAAATGCAAACCAGCATGTAGTAATTGGAGGCAACTGAGGGACTTCCTTCATGAGGCCGCTTTTTGTCTGAAACAAAAAGCAGCTTTAGAGGTAACTGCTGACTCTGAAATGTGAAATTCTCTAGGATCCCTTGAACTGACAGAGTTGTACAGATGGGACAAGATTTCTATATCTGTTCCTATGTCTTGGAAGATACTGTCTTTTCTAAAGTCTCCTTTTTCTTTATCCTGCTCCACTCTGACTACATATCTTTTGTTATTTCTAAATACATAATTTCTTGCCTCTCACCTCAGCTATATTACAAAATTCTTAGTGGTTTTTTCTGCATATGTAAAAACTGATAGTCTGTAACTACTTTGAAGAATCAAAGCACATTCATAACCATTACATACAGTGAAAGGCTATTACGAGCTTTGAGAATCCTTGCTTCTATGAATAGCAAAGCAAAGCTTTTATATCAGTTGGTACTATATTGCTTCCTGGAGCCTTGAGCTGTATGAAGAGTTGTCCAAACAACTCTGCTTCTCTGCGAAATTGCCAAGAAGAAATTAGACTGGAAATCACTGACAGTTATTGTTGTGTTTTATTAATATTGCTTTTAAGTTTGTTCATATTTTGTTTTGCCTTGCTTCATTAATTTTATTTTGTCATCTATCTATCTATCTATCTATCTATCTATCTATCTATCTATCTATCTATCTATCTGCCTATCTAGTTAAAGATAGCCTCTTCTTGCTTTAACCCAAATGGTTTCACTTCTTATACAAGGTTTCCTAGCTGTTTGTTGGCTGCTCAGGAATTCAGAATGAGCCCAAAAAATGATGAAAATTCTCTCGCCATTCTTTACCTCTGGTTCTCCAGACAAAGTATCTGTTTGTATGAGAGCTGCTTCCAACTTCCTACAGAAGCTTAGCTATTAGAAATCAGTCATTGTAATGCATCATCACTACAGTATAATTTTGTGATAACTTAAGAGTTTGGGGGGACAATTATAGCTCTATATTTTGTGTAGTTGTAAAAGAATCAGATTGCCTGTACATACTAGAGCACAGACATTCTTGAAAGAGATGCAGCACTTCATCCATTTAGAACAGCTTTGTGCTGTTTAAATGTGATTCAAATAAGCAAAATACTTAAACATTAAATTATCTAAAGGATCACAATCTTTATGTGGATTAAATTGCTTGAGGGTAGAAACATGGGTAACTGCAATCCTTTGGGAAGATTCAGTATAGTTTTACTGAAGGGAAGTCCTTCATTGCAAACCTCTTGAGGATTTTTCAAAGGGCTCAACAGACAAGTAGCTTAAAGTAATATGACTGCTAGTTTACCTTTCCAAAGACTTATTGGGTATCTGTCCAAAGACTTTTAAGGGGACTAAATTATGGAATTAGAGAGAAGGTCGCATTGGTAAAACACAGGTTAAAAGATAACCAAAGTAGAATTTATATGTTTTCATTACAAGAGAGGTTACCACTGTAGAATTACGCAGCATCTTGGATAAGCATCTTGGCTTATCAACATATTTCAGTAGAAATATAAAACTGTTTTCAGATAATGTTGTTTATTATAGCATTTAAAGACAGATAAAGCACCTTAGAAATCCATGTGACTATGTAATGAAGAGGCAGCTAACATTCATTTTAGATATGTACAAGAGAAAAGAAATGAGGAAAGAAAATGCCAGCTTTGCATGAGACCTGGTGATCTGCAGCTTTGCTCCTCATAAGTAAACCAGTGCTATGATAAATAGCTCCATCAAAACACTGAGTTAACATTCAGCAGTGAACAAAAAGGAATGCTAGGTATTATTACAAAAGGAAGCAAGAGCAAATGCCAAATAAATGTTTCTGCCATTTAGTATATATATGCTTCATCTTCTCCTAGAATACTGTGATTTTTTTCCTTATCTCACATCAGCAGAATATAGGCCTACAGCAGAAATCAAAAAAGTTCAAGGAACAACAAGGATGATCAAAGACAAAACAGCTTCATAATGAATAGTGATTAAACTGAATGATGTTTAACTGAGAGATGACTGGATTGGCATATGGCAAAACTCCTCAGAATCATAACTATCTGAAAATAGTTGTGTAAAACCTAGAGAGACCTCTTCACTGTCCTTTGCAGGACAGGAATTGGAAGCTAATGAATAAAACTGTAGTTTAAAACTGAAATAGATAGTTGATCATGCATTGGTGTTGAAATTCTGAAATTTTGAAATTCTTGCTAAATGACATTTTTATATTAAAAATAAACGTGCTCAAGCAAACAACTGGAAAGACATTTAGAAATGTGATTCAAGTACTTGGGAGGTGTTGTTAAATAAACTACATGAGGTTCAAGAAATTTGATAAACTGGAAATTATTGAGACCTGGAAAGCATTAGAGAAAATATAATCTGTGCTTGCCCTGCCCTGCACTAGCTTTTTCCTAGTAACTTCCTTTGTCTTTTAGAATGAGGATCCCAGGATACTAATTTTGCTCAGTGCCCATGGTTTCATAGTTTTCTGTACTTCAGTTCTGGTTCATTATTTATTTACATTTTCTATTTATTACTTATTTATATTTATTCTTGTAAATTAAATCAGTCTGTGCATTAATTAATTTCAGTAGTAACTTCTCTAAAACTCACTCATGTAAGCTGGTATTCTTAACAAATTTGTCCAAATTTGGTTCTCTGTTACATACAAGCAGGCTGCCAGCCTCTCCAATAAACACATTCGAAGAATGAAACTGTCAAAGAAAGATATTAATGTGATTAATGAGGAGTATGAATAAATACATGTACATATTTACTGGAAATAACTTGATGAACTTTGCCATTTAACTAAGTTAATTACATTTATATTAACTCAATTTAATAATTATTGTATATGAGTTTTTATGTGTAATTGTTTCTTCTTGGTTTATACTGACTTTGCTTGCTCTGCTCAGGAGCCATGGATACAGGATAAAGTGCAGAGCTGCTTTAAACTTTTACTCAGAGTGTACCCAGAGACATTATTTTGGAAAACAATTATCTGAAAGCAAGACAGGAATAAGCTTGGTTCCACGTAGATTGTCTTTGAAGAAGGGAGAAGTTAATTTCTTAATATTTAATAAACATAATAATTTCAGAGTACTACCAAGGCAGGCGTCAGGCTTCACACTCTTACCAACTGCATGCAACCACCACTCCAAACCCCACAATTATAAAAACCTCACTCTGTCTTTGATAATTAAGTAAACCTTTACCTCAGGGTAATTACTACAAGCAAAATGCATGCAGTGACAAGAAACCTCAGCTTTTCTACCAGGTAAATAAATATGAAACAAAAAGAGACACCCAAAGGCATACTGCTAACCTAATCTATTTTGCCTAAAAGCAAAACTGAAGAATCTTACCTCTACTAAACTTTTAATTTAGCATAGGTCTGCAACTGGATGTAAAAATGAAGCAAACAACAATAAAAAATAACTCCTCTCAAATTACCATTTTTTAAAGCAATAAAGCAGGTAATTATTTCCACTAAAACACCCCAAAGCATAACAAATGGAATTCTAGGAACATTACATGTGTATGGTTCATTTGGAAAATCAGGAAAATCACCAGAACCCTGGCTTGGATTTTTAAAAGAATGTTAACCTTATGATTGCTTGCCAAGAAAAAAAAAAAAAAAAAAAATTGTTTAAAACCTTCTACATGGTTCAGTCTAATTAGCAAATTTTTCCAAGAAGGCCCTTAACAAGGGACCAATATCTGTCCCAAGACATAGTCAACTCTCCTCCTCCCTGTGATCCCTTTGAGTTATTTGCATCCTAACAGTTCAAGAAGCTTCCTTCTTTTGTAACACTGAGATGATAAAGATCACCAGACTATTGTCAATATAATCATTTGACTTCTTTGTTTTCAGATGAGCTGTAGTTTAGATCTCAAGTAAACAGATGAATTCTCACACATCTTGTTTTCTCCAAAAAAATCATTACTCAGTTTAGCTAACATATGATGAATAAGAGTACTAGCATGAGGTAACTCCTTACGTAGATAAATCTATTTAGAATTTCAACATAAATTTAGAAATAAAGCTGGATCTCTGCTGCAGCACAATCTGCTATAGTGAATTGCTAATGTATGAAAGTCACAAATTTATAAGGCATTTGTGACCTTAAGTGATGACACACCTAGTTTCCTACTGAAGACCCATCTCCATGAGAAGTGCTTCCATGCTTGGAAAAGCTTTTGCTTGCTGCAGGCAGGTAAGTAAACAGGCAGACACAGGCACACAGAGCTTACAGTCATTTGGACTACTTGTCTGCTTCAAAT
The DNA here is from genome assembly GCF_903797595.1 of Erithacus rubecula. Lineage (NCBI taxonomy): Eukaryota > Metazoa > Chordata > Aves > Passeriformes > Muscicapidae > Erithacus > Erithacus rubecula. The sequence continues at coordinate 33,787,695 of NC_136687.1, read as the reverse complement.
TAAGCAGCAGTTAAATGTTTTGTGGCTCATAGCCTAAGTTCTGGAATTTGAGGCCCTTCCCATTCCCCCATTGGTTTGAGAGAGTGTGCTGTCAAGACGTTTAAAAACAGTCTTATGCTGACTTTTAAAATTTATGCTTAGATAACTCTATAGAATAGGGTTTTGTTAAATGTTTTTCTTTTCAGTAAGAAGTTCCTTACTTTTGTTTGTTTCCGTGTTTTCTTCCTTTTTTTTTGTGTGTGTTTGTTTACTTGTGTTGTGCTAGGAAGTTTGTGTTTGCTAAAGAGCAAATACTGATGTTAGAAGGATAAACAGCAGCTAAGGTTGATAAGAAAACTGATAGTAACAATTAACTAAGCAAATCTAGTGGAATTTTACTTGTTTTCAAGAAAGTTAACGAAAAATAAATTTGGCAAATGGCAAGATTACAAATGCTGTAGCTAGAACACGCCATAATTAATTTCATCTTTTTTTCTGATGTATGTCAGATAATGATTCATTTTGCAATAACTCTTTAACACAGCACATGACTTCTGTCTCTTTGTTTTTGTTATGGAAGACTGAAAACAAAACAATGTAGGAAAACGTGTCTCTTGCTGGTTATGGCTACAAGAAGACAGGGGATAGCGAAATGGGCTGAAGATGTAGAAAGGTTTTTTGCAGTTAGGGCAGAGAGTACTTCAGAAATTCTTCTTTCAAGTGAACCTTTTGTATGTCAGTCATATGGTGGTAATTTGCTCATAGCATCACATATTTTTCTAGTCCCCTAATAATACAGGTTAAAATTCTTGACTTCTTGCTAAATAATTGCTGTCTTCTAAAGGCTTGTAGGAATAACAAGTATTTCAATTAGCTAATACCAAGGTACTATTTACATACATTATATAAGCACACATATATAATCATACATGTCCATAGATGTACATAAACAATACAATTCAAAATAATCAGGTGATATTCAGCCATAACACACGCTCTTACCTGTTTTCACCTAAGTGATCTACCTATTGGGCCTAGTGGAAAACAAATTACACAGTTGTGGATGATGGCTCCAAAAGTAATTGGCAGAGACAGAGTTTTGCTGTGATAACTGTATTCCTGGTGACACTGGACTTTTGCAGAAAGTGATGAGTACATTCAAGATCAGAGTTCTGTAAATTGATCTGATATTGCATCTCACTCAAATATTTTATTGTCCTATATACCTTTCTTTAAGCAAGACACAGTTAGTTATGCATATCAGTAATTCATCCTTTCAAGTATGTTTTAACTAGAACAAGCTGTGAATTGAAACACATGGTCACTATCATTATGTGACTGTTCAGGGAAGGCTTTTCTCCTCAATGTTTTTTCCAGGGGAAACAAAATTATCAACAAGCATTTTAATATCCTCTTTTCCAAGGCAATAGCTTGACATTTTTCTAAGTCAACTGGAAACACACTTGACAGGTTTACTAAGTATAAATTTAACATGTGTAACAGTGAACTTCTTGTTTTCATAAGGTCCACAAGAATATGTACACAACTGAGAGCTGTAAATTTAGATTGTTTTAGGCTTAAAAGATATTTGTTTATTTTAACTGAGCAGTCTTTTTTGTAGAATAGATTGTACTACATTTTCCTCCCTCGTTGCTTCATCAGGTGAACTTTCAGACTGAAAGAATTATCTATTGTCTTTTTTCTAAACTGTGTGAAATGAGCTATTCATGACAGGTACAAGGACTCTTCAGTGGCACCAAAATTTGCCATTTATGTATTTTTGAGTTAACAGGATCAAGTGAGAGACAGTAGTACCTCAACCTTCTTGTAACAAGCTGACATTCAAATGAGTGGATGAGACTGGTGAGATAATGATAAAACAGAAGGAAACTATTCAGGAGAAGTGATCTCACTCTGGTTTGTATTTTATTATTCTTAAATGTAACACACCATCCCACCGCCCACCGCCCACTGCCCCCCAAAGACACAAAGTCAAATTCTTTTACACTAACTTTGTGGCCTATGTATCACCTTGAAAAGGGCTCTTCAAGGCAACTAATTCAGAATTCTTCGGGGAAAATGAGAAGTAAACAAAACGAAGAAGGGAAACAGAAATTAATGAAATCTTTCTCCATTTTCATAGAAAAATTCTGAATTATTCAACAAGAATATTTTATTTCAGGAGTCAAAAACCTCTACATTCAGAGGGCATTTAGCCATAAGTTTGGTGTCCAATTTTTCTCACCTTTCACATCAATAATTTTTCCAATACTATTTTTTCTGAAGATCAATTGCCATGATTGTGCAAAAGCAAGGTTCAAAATTCTCTACCATACAAAAATATGGCTTTCCACAACTTTCATTCAGCTCTTTTGTGTAAAGTGAATTTCATCATTTTCTTTTCATCATAAAACACTCCAAAACATCTCCTATCATGCAGAAATGAAAAGGGGTGGTATTCATGGGACAAATTCACATTTGAGCCTTGCATTTTGAGGAAGCTGCATCCAATGAAGAGTGTAACTAAAGACACCAGAAGTGAAATAAGAGCATATGTCAGTGGCTTTAATTACAGTGACAGAGAAGCTTGTGTCTATAACTTGGTTTTTGGACTTTGCATAGTGTGAGACAAAGCTTTCAGAAGCTGCATGAAGACATGAAACTTACCACTGACACCGTGGGAAAGAGGAAACAAAAGAAGGTGTTCTGCCTAGACATCATCATTTTTACACAGAAATTTCTTGCCAGATCTTTTCTATAAAATTTCTAAGGGTTAAAATATCATATATTTGTAGTTTAGAGTAGATCCAGCAAAGGAAGGAAAAGAGAATATTTATCCCTTTCAGTTGGATGATGGAAGAATTTCAGTCCAGATGTTATGTACTCTGTAAAAGCAGATGTATATCTGTGATTTTGATTATTTTTCAGCCAGTGTTTCTTAAGACCAAGTAATATGTTTTGACTCTATCCAGTCTGACTCATAACAAAGCACAACAATATTTCCTCAGTACAACTGCAGCACTTGTGTTTTTCATGCAATTCCCTTCACAATGAGGAACCTTTCAACAAAAATAACTAAGGAATTGAAAGAGAGTTTAAGGGAAGTGGAAAGGTATGATACTCATAAAAATTTGTTTGCAATCTCTTTTCTGCTGAGGCACAAATCCATAGCTTAATCTGAAATCCATGGGTCTGATAATAACTGGTTATTTTGGCATTTCAGAAAACGAATGTATTTCTTCCTTTGGCAAAGAACTCTTACAAATGCAAGAAATGCAAAGATAATAAAAAGAAAAACAGAAGAAAGAAAGCATTGAAATTACTTTTGCATAAAGTCATAGTATGTTGTAGGATTTGTTCTATCAGTTAGATAAAGAAAAAGCAAATAAATCAGCACAACCTTACCACAATTTATTGAAAAACAATGTTATTCAAATGCACAGTAAGTGTATGCTGACTCTTTAGGAAGAGAAGGGAAGCTTGTCCCAGCTGCCTAGCTTGTTCCTGGGTTTTTCTGTTGGGAGTGTCTGAGAGCATGCTGCACTGCTTTGCTAATACCACTGAGGATAAAAAAGATAGATAAAGGCAGTAAAATAAAACATTAAATATATCCCATGTTTCTTTTGTTAGTGTTGCACCACTAAAGAACTTAAAGATGGAACATGATTCTGCTACTGGCTTTGTATTAAGTAATTTGTTGAATTGTTTTTTTTCACTTTTAATTTTTAAAATAATGTCTCCTGGTACTTATTCATAATGTCAGTGATATAGAAAAAAATCCTTTTTTTCTGCCCAAAGGGGCAGTGTAAAATACAAATGGAGCTATTAATAATATGGTGATCCATATTGTACAAAAATTTAGTGTAGAAAAGCTTCAGCATTTTTAGTGATGGTTTCCAGATTCCTTCTTGCAGTAGTAGTGATAGAGCAGCTCAGGTCTGACTAGCTGGGTGTGCTGGAGCTAGCAGGCCATGGGTCTTATGCTGTGTCTCAGGAGGAACTTAAGGCATAGCTCCACATCACAAAAGGAGTAAGCTGGCAGGAATTGTTCAAACCTGGAAGTGTATTATGAAATTTTGCCAGAGACCACAGTTCCATTCAGCTCTGTTAGCTGAACTATGCATATATTTGCTCCTGGGCCCATTTTAGTCAAAATGGACCAGTGTCCAGTAGTTCAAACTAATCCAGCTCAATTTGAGGGCTTCAGTAACTGAGCCTAACAGATTGCTAACCTCAGAAGGGCCTTGAGTAGGGCCTCTGCCAACTGCTTCAAGAAAAACTACAACTTCTTTCGCTCCTTTAGAAATATCCAAGAAACCCTTCAATACCGTTGAGCAAATCATGTTGCTTTTTAAGTAGTTAGTTTGGGTTGCTATTCTGGATAATATTCTAAGCACCACTGCCACAGGTATTTTTTTTTTGCTATAAATGTTAATAATGAATTTTGAAATATGAAATGGGTAACTGGGTTATTCTTTATTTATATACACACAATACACTCAAGAATACATGAAAATTTTTATCCATCCAGAAGTAATTTAGAGCTAAAAATTTATACTAAATGTAAATGAATGTACTGAATGAACTTTCTGTTCCTCAATGTTTTGGTAGAATGATTGCCTAAAAGATATTTGTGGAAATGTTAATACTCTTGAGAAATAGTTTTTTTTTCATCCCTTTTTAAGATTGTGAATGTAGTTTCACATGACTCAATCAACTGAAAAATATTTTATACTAAAAAGCATAGCCTTGTCTGCCATGGTCCTCACTTTGACCACCTAGAATTTACCCTTCCTTCTCTCTTTTTACTGCTAAAACAGAAATAGTGAGCTTAGTGAGCTGAATTAGGTTTCTGAAGGGCAGCCACAGAACTGGTATGAGGGAGAGGGCAGGGCTGTGTGTCTGGGTATCAGGGAGGAGGCTGGAAGGGATGACATCACCTCTCTCACTGCCTTAATTTTTATCATATCTTCTTGAAGACTGTACTGCACTCAATGCAGTGAGAGAGTTAGTACTAATTTCAGTAATTCCATCAACACTGTGGTTGAACTAACAATAGTAAAAATAGGCCCCACTTGGCTTCCTTCTGACTAATTGTAAGTCCATGATAGAGCAGGAATTGAACAATCCTCCAAAGTTGGGGCCCAAATGAGTCACTCTTAAATTATACACTGTTTTTCAGGGTATACTAAGGTACACTCAATCCTAACTAGTTCCTGGAAAAATGTATTTGTTCTTGCTTTGTCGTCGTGTTTATCTAAAATAAAAATATTGTATAACAATTTAATGTCAATAAAAACACTGACTCAGGACTATACACCCAAAGTACATATTTTGCTTTGCAGTGGCAAAAGGTTATGACATTTAATTCCTAGCCAACCTTTCCCATATCTTTATTTACTCTTCACATGCATACAGTCAGATCAAATACTGCCACGGGCAAAAACACACTGCCATGGGTAAGATACATTATACAATAACATGTAGTTTCTACATACTGCAAATTTTATCTACACACACACATATGTGTATATATGTGCACAAGTACATATGCACACAGTAATGGAAACAATGGACTAGTAGGAAATAAGTCACTGAGAGAAACCCCATTCTGTTGTAGGAAAGCACATTATGTTCCTTCAAAGTTCTCTGTTTGAAGGCTTTTACTCCTACTGATTTCACTAGAAGTCTATTCCAAACACTGAAAGCTCATTATTAGGTCAGGACTCTTTCATCTATAAGAAGAACGTCTAAAATAGTAATGACTTCTTTTTTTTTCCCCTGACAGTCCTAGCTCAAAAAGAGTTCTTGTTTTTGTTCCTGAATCTGCCATAGGTGTTTGAACATATTCATTCAGAAGAGTTCCAGGGCTGTTGAAAGGGATCTTTTCCTAATAAAAGTGTATCTGATTATGTTTCCTATGATTCCTTTTGCATTTTTCTCTCCTGCAATGCATGGTAGTTCAGTGCTATTCTGTAGTCATCTCTAAACCCTTTTTTCTGGGCATTTCAAGCAGACCAGATTCTAGTTTACTGAATAATATGAAGACTTTCTGTTTTATATTATTGAATGAAAGTTGACTCCTCCTTTCTTCTCTAGCATACAAGGTCATTGAGAAGTTTATGGAAACTGCTTCACATATTTCCAAAGAGCTCTCTTTGGAAGTTGTGGAACCAAATTTTAAGTCACAGGCTGTTAGCTACAGAACTTGCTGTGATGGATCACGTGCACTGCTAATGTTGATCTGGCATTGTACCATGTGCTTCTAAACAGTCAAACGATTGACCAAGCACCAGCTATTAAATGTAACTTAATCAACTGCATCTACTTCTAGGAAGGAGCTTTTGGACCAGGAATATATATGCCTGTGATTTCATAATGGTTCTGGTGTGACAAGAGTCTGGAACTACCCAGAGATTTTCCATGTTCAAAGTAATGTGTCTTAGTGAAGCTTCCCACTTATGTGGAAGTTTCATCCAGTTATCTCTTTTCCTCTTTTCATTGTCTCCTTTTATCTATGACTTTAAAAAAAAAAAAAATCACTGTAAAGTTATTACTAGTTTTCAGATTTCAGAAAGCTATTTTGTTTCTTTAACTGTGGTAACAACCAGCCCTCTTCTCTATTACCTTGTATTTTTGTAGGAATTTACCCATTGCAACCATGGAAAAAAGCAAAGTCAAGATTATAGAACTTCTTGGATAAGCTACAAGTAAAAACTACAATGCCAGGATCATAGGGAAAACACACAGACAAATAAACAAACCAAGTAGAAAAAAAGGGATGGGAATTCTTCCTACCATGCTATGTAATGAATTCTGACTTTATTCCTGTTTCAACAGAACCCTTTTCTTTGTATCACAGATATAGCACCACTGAAATAACAGTCTTTCTCTTATTTTAATATATTTAGTAAACCATGGTAACCATTAACTATGAACTATAAGACAAGAACCTTATTAGAAAAATAAATTAAGGTGAAAAAAAAAAAAGAATCTTCTTGAAATATTGTAATTTTCAGTGTCTTATTACTCCTTGCTACTTACTCTGCTTCCCAGGGGGCACATAACCTCATATTCCCTTTCTCACGTAGAAATCAGAGATGCAACTGATATGGAAGAGGGAAGCAAAAGGACAGTTCACCATCATAAATTAATGGTTAATGTCTTTTCATTAGAAAGTGATTAGAGGACAAATATTCAACAGTGTATCTGAGACACCTAATACAAAATCAGCCTCCAGTTTACATCAAAGAGCTCACTTTTGATAGAGGAAATACTTCACTGCCTTCCCTCTCAATTTTAAAATTAATGCCTTCTTCTGTACGTGTTTTGCACAGATAATAACTATATGAGACAAAATACTCTAAAATGAGGTCTCTTTTCTTGTTTCTTTAATGATTTAAGACAAATCCTTAGCATTGGGTTACTAATGTTTTTTCAGATGTTTGAAATTACATCAAGGGAAGCATTTGGATTTGCTGACATTTCTGGATTTTGGAAGGCTGTCTAGGTCTTTTTTCCCCCATGTGCTCTCTGAAACAACTGGCAGTCCCATTTAATAATTCTTGACATGCAGAACAGTCTGGCATGTTCAGAGAAAATTAAAAATAAGTATTGGTTCTGAACACATTGTCCTTAGCAACGGGAAGGAGGGAATAGAGGTGTGGGTGTACTCTGGTAAATATTGGAAATCCAAATGCAACAATATTAAATTGTTTTGCTGCATTTTATTGCAATTTAGATCCTGGCAATTATATGAAAACTCAAAAATTTGAATTACATATTCTCTAGGAGTGAAAGACAACTTTAAAAACAGTTTTCCATAGAGGTACTACAAATTTCTGAATCCATTTTCTTCAAAGGCTTTTCTTCTAACTAGATCCTGATGTCTTTCTGTAAATGACACTGCTGTGACCTAAATGTGTCAGTGCTTTAATCAGCAAAAAAAAAAAAAAAATAAAGACTTTTCTTTTCTCTCTCTAAAAAGCATTATCATGCAACCGAAACACTTTGAGGAATTACACCTAAGATGTTCTTCTAATGTTTGTCACAAAAATGTTTCATTCAGTGACAGAAACTCCTCCGCTTCAGGCGCCAGCTGTACACTGAGAACATTCTAATTGCTCTCTGACACTGACAGAATCCTCCATAAGAAATGAGTTTGTGCTTGTGAGCATATATGTACGAAAAGGGAAGGATGAAGAATCTGGTTTTTATTTTCTGAAAGCAAGAAATGGCATGAGATGAGTATTTACTCAAAATTTCATGCTTTCTTCCTTAAAAGCTCTTATTACAGCATGTGAATAATATGTATCTTGGCTATGACAGGGAAACTTTGTTATTGAGTGATGGAGACAGTTCTACTGACATGGTCTTTAAACCTTTGAAGACTTTTAAAGATGGGGAAGGATTTTAAAAGGGAGGTTCACAAGAACTGAGCAAAATATTTTTCTCAATCAAGTGAAACAGAAGGCTTGCTAATATTTGTGCACAAAAGAAAATCTATGGATTAGTATGGCTGAGCATAAACCAGCAGAGGCATGCAGCTGTGAAAATGTATAAATAGAACTCTATAACCCAAACACACAAAGTAATCTCTCTCCTCTACACCTCACTAGCAAGACTTTCATTAGAATACTTTTTACAGTTCTCTTTCTTTCTCTCCAAAACAGGTAGGAGATTGGCTGAAATGCATGTAGAGAGGAGAAGCAGCAGTTATTTCAACTCTGGAAACCATGATCTCCAAGGAAAGAATAAGTAATTTTAATTTTTTTTTTTTTTAAAGAAAAGAGAAAAATAAAGGAATATGGTGGAGAAGGAATGTAATAAGCAAGCTATTAGCACATAGGAAGGGAGTAATGCTTTTCCTGTTTGCTGTAGATAAAATGAGAAATAATAACCTAAGTTGCAAAAAGAAGCAGTTATATAAGATATTTAGAAAAAAACTTCTAAGAGTAAGAATAATGAGCTTCTGAGAAAGTGTGAAGTTCTTTTAAAATAGGTTTAACAAGTGTGTGTCCACAGATATGTGTCTGATTCCATGTTAACTCAGAAAACTCTTCTATGATTTTATGTTCACTTACAATGCACATTTTAGGTACACTGAACATATAAACTTGCATCACATAACTGTTTTTTGTTAACCAAAACATTTGGTTATGGAATTTTTCAAGTGTATCCCTCTGCCTGTGGGGTGGACTCATGTTCTAGAAGTTGATGGAGAATTGTCTCCCATGGGAGGGATCCCACATGGGAGAAGACGAAGCGTTTGAGGAGTCTTCTTCACAAGGAGGAAGGAGTGGCAGAGACAAAGTGTCTTGAGCTGTTTGCAACCCCCATTCCCCATCCTCCTGTGCCACTGAGGGGGAGGTGATAGAGAAAATCAAAGTGAAGTTGAGCCTGGGAAGAAGGGAGGAGTAGTGGGGAGGTGTTTACAAGATTTGGGTTTGTATCTCACTATCCTACTTTGGTTTGATTGGTAATAAATGCAGTTTATTTCTCCAAGTAAGCTCTGATATTTGCCCATTACAAAAACTGATGAGTCATCTCTCTCTGTCCTTATATTGAACCATGAATATTTCCTTTTTTCTCTCCCCAGTCCAGCTGAAGAATGCCAGAGTGGCATTGGTAAGCATCTGGCATTCAGTGAGCCAGTCCACTACAAAATATCTGACAATAATAATGCTGTAATTTTGAATTCTACTCAATATATTTTATTTATTTTATTTATCTTCTACTTATGTTTCCAATAGAACCTTTGATTTCACATAAAGATGAATTTTTTTACTTTGATTAAAAATAAACAAACATTGGGCTGATTATTTTTTTTCAAATTTTTATTTGCATCATTATAGGAAAACCACTTATTTAGGCAGATCTATTTCATAAGCAACTTTTACTCTGTACTGTACCCAAGGATGATTCATCTGCAGGTAAAATACCAGTAAAATATGTTTCATTACCTGTGCAATTTTTTTCCCTGATCCAAGGGAAGTTCTTATCAGCACAAAACTCCAAGGAAACAGTTTATAGGTTTGGACTTCGAGCAGTGTCAAAAATTCTCTGTTCAGTGGTATATCTATTTGGAGAGTACATGCAGATTCTGAATTTCACTTTCTTCCACAAATGATTTGCTTTGTTTTAATAAGATTACTGTCTGGGGAAAGACAAGAGTTGTTATCCTTTAATGGATTTAGAATGTTGATATAGCAAATTTCAATTTGGGTTTTTAAGTGGAAAAGGAACAAAAGCATGACCATTTGAGATAGTTAAAAATGTTCTCTAAAACTTGAAATAAAAAGAAAAAAGTGATATTTTTCTAAAGCTCAACTCAAATACATTGTCTCGAGTAGGAGATTTAAATGTTTCTTTCCTTGTTCTGACCTCTGCTGATTATTTACTGTCTAGATATAAACAGCACAAACAAAAATATTTATTTTGTTTCCACAGGTTTTTATTCCTAGAATTAAAAAAAAAAAAAAAAAAAAAAAAAAAGCAACAAACAAAATAAACAACAAAAATAGATTGGAGGATAAAAGAAGCATCAAAAAGTAGCATGATGAAAAGAATTTTTTTAAGCACTGTTTCTGGATGTTGCATGATTACTATGTAACCATCTCTGACAATATTTTCCATGTTTCTTTTACTATTTAAAATATAATAGTATAATTGAAACCAGTCACTCTTGAGGTCTGTAGAAATATTTTTGCTTAAGGCAGAGCCAGATTTGATGGCAGTAGAATTAAGGGAGGCATGATGGCAAGCACATTTTACAGATGTTCAAGTTTGGTTCAGATGTTTGAGCTCAATTTAGATTCTGCTGCACTTTATTTTTATGAAGAGAATAAATAGCTCATTAACTTGCAGGCACACAACAATTAAACACTGGGAAGGACTCACAGTTTGTCGAGCCCCCTAAGCTCAGAACATCTGCTTAAGGTCTGAAGTAAACTGAAGTTTTTCAGAAAAATTATGTCAAAGATTATGATTCAATTTCCTTTGAAAAAACAACAATTAAAGTTCCAGCTACAATAAGATATATAACCACTGCCTTTTGTAATCAGGTAGACCATCCTGATCCAATTTTTCAGACATTTTCCATTGACTTCAGACCCACAAAACAGGGCTATTGGTAGCTACCCAAACAGGCTTGACAGCAAATTCTAGTTCAAAATAGATTCCCAGAAACTCAACTAAAAATCTGTCAAGCATATTAAGCTCAGAAAATGGTAACCACAGAATTAACTCAGTCGCTCACTCATTTAAACTACTGACTATGCAATTTGAATTGCCTTTTTCAATGGAGGTTTACATCAGGCTAGATGGATGGGCATGCATAATTTGTAACATTCCCAAAGAGGTGATATTACAAGGCTTTTCTTCCAGGTAGAGAGCTCAGAGTGGTCTGGTAGCCTGGTTAGATACTGTGAAAAAAAATTTGCTTTAGATAGTTTTGCACATGCCTCAAGAGGTATGCAGGCTATGTTGCTCTGATGGTTGCAAGTAAAATATTCTGCTTTAATTTGAAAATGGTTTAATAACCCTACAAACTCACAGATAAGCTAATGCTGGCTGTACTCTGAAATTACCCTGTAGACATCTCACAAGTATTAGAGAATGGGATATGGTTGGATGAGAGCTAGTACAGGCTCAGGAGAGATGAGGGTTTACAAGAAAAGAGGGTGTATAGGATTTTCTGTGTGTTTATAGTAATTGTCCTCCGGTCCCTTTGGGCATCCCAAAAGAACTGTTCCCTCAGGTGAAAACAAGAAAGGAAAAAAAATTATGATTTTTGCTGTTATTTAGACATAGGTTTGATACTTTGAAAATGTGTAGAGAAAAATACACTTGTAGAAGACTTAAGACAACATGGACTTGCTAATACTGAAAAACTTTTTCCAGGATTAGGTAGTAAATGAAAAAAAGAGGTGAGGAAGGGATCGAAGTACTTCAATTTTCTAGTATCCCTTATGCCAAGAGAATGCTTGTGGTTTTTATGTTAATCTGAGTCTATACTTCCCCTTGCAAGGGGTGCCAGAGTAGGAACACAGGCATGAGTATAATAAGTGAGAAGAAATTAATAGAGGTTTAATATTCTGAAAGACAATGTAACTGTTCTACAAGTGCAGCAGTTGTGTGAAATGTTGATGCCAGTCACAGGGGAGAAATAATTAGAGGGTCAGCAGGGATAACAAACCAGTTGAATACACTTGCCCTGTGTCATAGGGCGGTGTTGGAATGTACAGCCTTTCAAATGAAAGCAGCATTCTGGAGGTGTCATCAAGAAATAAAGGAATCAACTCAGGGGTGAAATCAGTATGTAAGGAGCTCTCAGAAAGGAGCCTTACATCAGGGCTTTGCCTGAACACAGAACTACTGCCACAACCAGTAGCACATTTTCCCTGTTCCCTCATCTAGCAGCTGCTTTGATGCTGCTTCAGAACTCTTCAGAAATTTACTTGGTTTCATATATTTGCTATAACGAAATTCAAGGGTTTTTTTTTTTGTGTGCTTATAAACCTTAATTAAATCTGAGCCTACTGGAGCAGGGACAGGTTGTTTTTGAAAGTGTTTTAAAATTTATTTTCTCAAAACTGTGTGTTGTATAAAATTATTTCTGTATTATGTCCACAGTCATATACAATTCAAAAATTTCATATTGAAGTGACATATGCCTTTCTTGACTTATTTTTACTGACCTTTTATTGTCAATGAAGTTAAATACAAATTGTAAAGTAATTCAGCTGAATTATCATTGAGGAGAGCCTGCAAAGCCTGTGAAGAAAAGAAACAAGCAAAGTACTCACTGATTTTTAAGTTGTAAATACTTCTGTGAACCTTAAACATACATTTCATTAACTTTGGAGATATATTTTATCAAGTAGTACTAAATTAAAGTTTAATAATGTTCATGTACTCTTATATATTGTGCTCTCCTGCGAAAGATACAATGTAGTATCTATTCTAATCTGCAACTATACTGTAGTATCTGTCTATAATAATATTCTCAGTATCATTTCAGATCAAAGTTCAGAGTGTTCTTACTGCTGTTTCCATATTTGTTCAGTGAATGTGTAAAGGGGTGAAGTGTGCTTGGAAAGCAAGAGGGTGGTGACAAAACAAGTTATCACAAAACAAACTGAGTTCTGGATTTACACTCAATACTGCTGAAGTGTATGGGCTCACCTCATCTTAGATATGAGATAATATGAAGTTATCTATTCCTCAATGAAAAATATATATCATAAAATCATAGAATAGTTTAGATTGGAAGGGACTTTAAAGATCATCGCATTCCAACCCTTCTGCCATGGGCAGGGACAATTTCCACAAGACCAGATTGCCCAGAGCTCCATCCAACCTGCTCTTGAACACTTCCATGGGTGGGGCATCCACAGCTTCTTTGTGAAACCTGTTCCAGTGCCTCATCACCCTCACAGGGAAGAATTTCTCCCTAATATCTCATCTAGACCTGCTGTCTTTCAGTTTCTATCCACTGCCCCTTGACCTATGCAAAAAGTTTTCATGACCTTACTAAAAGCCTCTGTCTTTCTTGAAGGTTCCCTTCAGCTACTGGAAAGCCTCAATTAAGTCACCCTGAAACTTTCTTATAATTCCTTCTTTGTGTTAATGACAGCATGACAGCACACACATACTGTTAATAACTGGAATGGCTGTTTTGCATATCTAATAAGTGATGCATTTGTAATTGTAGCTATCCCTGTACTCTGAAGGCATCCTTACTGAGAGAAATCTGCTCCAAAAACCTTCAAAGTTTAATTTTTTTTCTAAGACAGCATCACCTCAAAACGTTGCCATCACTTTCAAAACGAATTATGATTTGTAGCACGAATAGTAATAATATTTTATAAATTTCTTTCTTAATGATGACCGTCAGTGGGTGGAATGCCTTCAGGGAGAATGATTGCGCTGTTTTTTGTCCGTGAACAGAAGGCGCGTTCCCAAAACATCCCGATCCGTGTGAGGGGTGCCATCTGCTGGTGCCACTGTCCCGAGAAACGGCGATTATTGCCTTCGCTGCAATAGAACAAGGCACGGCTGGGAGGGACACCTGCTCCGTGTATAATGGAATGGAGCAGAGTTGAGGTTTGTAAAAATGTCCAATAACCTCCTACTTCAAATATGTTAAGCCTAACCCGAGTAAATTGTACACTTACTCTATGTGAGGTTTACTCTTCATACAGAATCACAGAATAGTCAGGTTGGAAGAAACTACAGTGGCTCATCTGGTCTAATCTCTCTACTTCAACAAGGTCATCCTAGAGCACAGGATTGTGTCCAGGCAGTTCTGGAATATCTCCATAAGGGTGACTCCACAATCTCTCTGGAAAATCTGTTACAGTGCACACTCACCCACACAGTAAAGATTATGTGGAGTCGGTAAAGAAGATGGAGTCAAGCTCTTTTAAACAGTGCTTGGTGGCAAGATTGGAGGCAATGGGCACAAACCAAAACAAAGGAAGCTTCCTTTGAATATCAGGAAGCACTTTTTACTCTGATGGGGACTGAGTGCTGGCACAGGTTGCCTGCAGAGGCTGTGGAGTTGTCATCCTTAGAGATATTCAAAAGCTGTCTGAACATGGCCCTGGGCAACTGGCTGTAAGTGACCCTTCTTGAGCAGGGGATTACCCCTAACAACCTCAGCCAATCTGTGACTTTGTAACTCTGTGAAATAAATGTTTAAATAGTTTTTTAAATGAGAAAATATAATATATAAAATATATACTTGTTTATTAATTTTTAAAGTATTAATAATTTTTTGGAAACTATGATTCATTTCCAAAAGAAAAATTGCTCTGTAATTCTAGGTCTGTGACTTTTGAGGATTGTTGTTCTTGCTTTTAAATTCACAAGCTTGTGTCTTATTCAGAAAAAAGTATGTTCTCAGATCCTGACAGCGTATAAATAAAAAATAAAATCTACTGTATGGATTATGTGAAATTAAATATTTAAAAATATTTTAAAACAGCTAGGTATTTTTAAAATTAATAGATCGCTTTTAAAAGGTCGCTATATATGCAATCATACAAAGAGGATATTTGGTATCTGTTTTTTCAGAACATTGTGTTGAAAGAACCACACAGTTTATGCCATAAAGCACATATTGATCTCTTTAAGATCTGTTACTTCTCTTTCCTATGATTCTTGGGTCACATTACCTGGCTGTTACTTTCTTTTCAAATTGCTTGTTGCATTTGCAGTTTTCTTGCACTGGGAACTGCATACCTCCTCATGAGAACATTTGCTACTGCAGTAGCTTCATGATGTTGTTGCTTGTGAATGCATCTGAATGAGGGCAGAGGTACCAGCTGTGCTTTGCTTTAGGGAAGACAAGATAGTATCGATCTGCTGGAGCAACAGCTGTCACCAATAGCAAAGATCTGAGAGCTCTGCAGGCTGTGAAGGCTCACTCAGGAATTCTGCCAAGGCCTCTCTGGTTTTCTTGTTTCATTTGACTGTTCCTTTTAGAAATTTCCATTTCATAAAGCTCCAAGCTACAGTTTTGCTGAACTGAATTACTTGCAGGTGATAAGAGAAACACTTCATTTGTGAGTATGTCTAAGTTGCTGTTTTGTGTCCCATGACATGGGCAAATTGGGAGGTGTGACCTGATGTTGTCTTTGTGACATGTGGGCAGGGAGTGACAAACAGCTGTGCTGTCTCCTAAAGACTTGGCTTTTACTGACTGTGCTCTTTACAAGGCCATTGACATTGCTGTAATCAGATTAGAAGAACTCAGTCTGTTCTCAAATGACTTCTTACCTGCTAACTTCAAGTTTTCTATCAAGGAGTGTATAGGAGGGGCTCAGAGATCTATAGAATTTTCACAAGGCTATTTTACTGCTAGTGAAACTCTTTGCCTTTTTGATGATGAGTTCAGCAGGACTATTTTGGAGTGGCTATACTTATTTCAGTAGGCATTTATCAAGATAATTTTCCCTGAGTTTGCAGAACAACTTTTTTTTTTTCACAGCTAGAGCCCATATAACAATCAAAGGCACTCTTCCTTTTCTCTCTTGCTTTCCCTCCTGAAATACTTAATGGTAGTGCACCATAACTACTGCTGAGGGTTTCATCCTTTTTTCCAATGGTGTTGTCTGTCCCTCCTTTGACTTGAAATTCATTACCTAAAATATCATAAAAATTATTTCACGGTTTCTGAAAAAAGATAAGTTTATTTTTTTTGAACAAAATATCTACAATGACATGGGTAACACCATAAGTTTCACATTTTTAACACTTCTGACAGCAGAGAATGTCAGTTGAGTTCAATATGATACTGTAATACAGTAAAAAGGAATCTAATCAAATCCATGCACAACACATTTATAGATTTTTACAAAAGAGGAAGTACTTTGAGATGAAATTGCTGTCAGAGAGAACTCACAGGAGAATATTTTGAAGACTCACAGACAGTTTATTAATACACTTATCATATAAATTTTATTTTTTTTTCTTGCTGTAGCCTTTAAAAAGCCAGGATCACTAACACACAAAATACCATATATTATGTTAAACCTTTATGTCAAAAGCTTATGGCACAATTTCTTTTTATACAGCTCACAATTCCACATTCATGGAACATCAGTAGCTACTTTAGTCCATTTCATCTGTTAATATCACTCTGATGTACATTAAAATACAAATATAAGAAATGTTTCTTGCATATTTCACAAAGCTGAAAGTGAAGAAGTGCAGTAATATTCGAAAATATCAAGAAGACAGGATGAGCCAACACTTTTTCTGGCATTAATCCACTGCTTCTAGCAATCTAACCTGCTTCCACAAGCCTTCCAAACTGATAGTACTTCAGTAATTACTGTAGGTTATTGTTGCCTGAAGACACCTTTTCTGTAACCACTCCAAAACAGAACACACGTTTTATTACTAACAAGTAGTCTGGTTTGAGATTTATAGTTTTCTTCCTAGTTGTCCCATAAAGGAAAAAAGCTGTGAAATCTGATATTGTACTCATCTAAATAACCATATGATTGTGCAGTTAGATGTGGATAAATTATTTTACTACTTCACAGGGGTACTGTATGTATTAGTAGCTCATTCAGCAGTTTCACATTTTAGGCCAAATTCTATTCTGATGGATTATATTCATTTCTATGACAGCTCAAACAAGAGCAGAAGTTGCACAAAAAATGTATCTTTTGCAACAAATCATGTCAGCTTGGGCTGGGAATGGTATAAATAAATTCATTTCCTATTACTATAAAATTATTGCTGAAAATAATACTTTTTCTTTTTATAAAGTAAAGGATTGTGAAAAAATATAAGGTTTTGTACAGTTTATTATATTCTATCTTTATCTACATTATCAGTCTACAGTTCTGTAAGGGATTATACATAAAGTGGAAGCAATACCTCACTCCTTAAATGTAAAGTGCATGTTTAATCACTAAATATTTCTGACTAGTGAGTAAACAGAATAATCTCTCATACATCACAAATGATTCTTTATAAAGCAGATTTGGAATGAACTATAAGAAAAAGAATCCAAAGAAAACTAATGCATGATTGAGCTGAAAATAACTAGTTATTCTTAAGTAAATGCTGTGTTCTTCCTGAATTATACTAATCTGTTTAAATAATAGTGATTGCTGTCAAAAGTCCTTGGAAGTAAAATGTACTTTATTTTGGTGTTAAAATAGCTGAATTCTAAGAAGCAAAATACTAGTATTTCTTATTCCTTTTCATCTTCACATAGTTTATCAGCATTATAGATAAAAAAGGCATCCATCTAAACATGCAAGCCTATTGTGTTGACATTTAAATATAATTTTAAAATTAAATGCATTTTGCTGTTTGGAATTTAAGTAGGAGTTTGGTAGAGTGATAGTTGAGTATTTCTACTGCATCTCTGAGGGGCTTTTCTTCTCCTCTCTCAAGGTACTTAAGTTTTTTGCCTTATGAGGGGTGACACGGATTCAGCCACATCTCTCTTTAGTGCAGAATGAAAAGATGTAAGAGGTTCCAGGCTCTGCTTTGGGATTTCCCTCACCCTGTGGCCCCTGTTCTGCTATACACAGCCCAGACTTTTCATCCTGTACCTTCCTGTTCCACTTCTCTTTCCATCAATAAAGAAGATGGTGTGGGAGTCAATCTGCACAGGTAGAAACTACTGTCACAAAATTATATAAACTTTGCAGCAGATGATATAAATTGTTTCCCCCTGTAGTTACTGCTTCCACCTGAGCAAGTCATCTATGGACACACAGAAGGATGGTGAAAAATACTAAGAAGGCCTAATTATTTTTTTTCCATTTATGGTGACTGTCAGTTCATCAGTAGCTCTGTTACTGGGGTATTCCTGCAGATCCTACAGTGTCCCCTTCTGTTCTCATTGTGTTACAATGTCCTAGTGCCAGTATTTAATTTTTGAAGTATAGGGTTGGTCCACAGAAATCACAAATGTGACCTGAGAAGTGTGGGGTCTGCACCTATGTTGAATGATGACTTGGGTCAAAGCTGTATTATCCTGTCACACAGAGATTGTTCTTAGGAGAAGCCTTCTTGTGTGGCTTTGCCAAGGACTTGTCCTCTGCAGAACTCAGGTCCAGTGACAGTGAAGTGAATTCCCTAATGAATGGGGTCTTTTTATACATAGAGGAACCCTGCCAGACACCACTTGCCTCAAGCATTATCTCCTGGATGATTATTTTTCTGCATTTCCACTGCCTCTTTGGTGGGAGTGCAACATAAATAATGCAGTCTGGTAAACACTGCAGAGTACTTATAAATTCTTGCATCTTAACCCCACTTCCTGCTGCTTCATCATACAGTTGAAAAAAAAAATCTCTTACACTAATCTTAGCTGATGTCAGTAGCTGTTGATTCCAGCTTTGCACAGAGGGCTGGCATGCCTGCTGGCAGTTTTGGACTATTCCTGTTTAAGTGGTGAACAGCAAGCATTTGTGTCTTGAAGTTTCTTACTATCTTAAATGACATTTCTCTCTTCCTCTACTGTGTGACTTTATACTAAGTAATTTAGGAGTAATAGAAATGAAACTTAAAGCTATTATTTCTTCTGAAAAATACATTATTAGTGGAGTAAGAGGCTTCTGTTACCTTGGTAAATATTACGGTTCCACTAAAAAAGTCCACAAAACCATCAGCTCCAGAGAGATCTTGGTTCCATTGTATCAAAATAGAATCACATGCCAAATCTTATGGACATCTGAAAACAGCCCTTAAACAAAAGACAGTTGATTTTGCTGATAACAGAAACATGTTAACATCCTTTTCCATACAATATAACTAATCCTAACTTTGACAGAGATGAACATCAGCCATAAATTCTTGATAGCCTCTCACACTTTCATAATTGAATGAGATTTTTTGGGCATGCACATAAAGAAATTAACTAAAAAGCATACACGATATCAGAAAAAAACAAAAAGAAAAAAGTAAACTGAATTAATTTTAGATTATAAATGAAGAAAAATTATAAAAAGAATAATAGTTTTAAAATAAAGGAGGATTATACATGTTCTTTCTGACACAATTTAACAAAATGTGAGAGCTACTATTATAAAATCTCTCGAACTAATCCTGGGAGGAAAATACTAATAAACCGAACCAAACCCAAGGTTGCTATGTGTTACATCAGCCCATAACACTATGTTACAATCCCAGTGCAGTTACATTGCTTCTGTTACTTCACACGCACCATGCCTTTGGCACTGCACCAGATGTTTGCCTCCAGCCCATTCTGCTTTTGAATACACATTCTGATTATCAGCAAAGCACACATTTTAAACATGTTCAAAATTAAAGTATTTTGCAGTGACAATCAAGCTCACCTACTGGACTTGGAGTATCTAATAAATCTAAATGCTATATTTCTATATCATACCATGGCTTTGCTTTGCTAATAGATTGACAAATGTAAGTACTCTTGCCTGCACACTGTGCCATAAATATGATCTATGGTGTTACAATTCAAAGAAGCAACTAACATGGCTTTTTTAAACCTAAAAAGGGAAGATCTTTCTTAGAATTTTAATAGTTGTTCTCCTGTTTATTAATGTGAAATCCAGTAAATGTAAAAGACCATATAGGTCTTTTTTTTATGTTTGAGAAGAACTGCACGTTTTTCCAAAGTTGTGAAGCGCTTCTTAACCAGCATCTAAGTCACTAACAAACTTCAAAGAATGAGTCAGAAAATTTGACACAAACTTCCTGTAATTATGTAATATATAGGAGATGAATGTACATAAGCATAACTGTATTCATCCTCCAAATGCTTCAGTGAAGCAGTTGACTCTTTGCTTTCAGTTTTGGTCTGAGATTTCTTTGCATTGAATTAAAATTAAGCACTGCAAAATTTTGATGTAATTTGTCTGTACAAGCTGTATGAGTTTTATGAATTGAGAAAAAAAAACAAACCTTAAAAATATAAAAAAGATTAAAGAATATGCTTCAATTATCAAAATATAAGTAATTAAAAGAAAAAGTCCTTTGCAGGAATCAATACTTTTCAAATTTTAGTATATTTCTCATATAAAATGTACACTATTAGGCTGTATACCTTGTGCTTTCTAAGATTATTTCAACATAGACCTTCAAGGGGAACAGTAATATGAAGTACATTGAATCAATTATATGACTTAAATATGTTAAACCTATTCATTACTGTCCTTAAAACTAGATCAAGTCCTTTAAGCTGCTTTCTCCAATCAGTAATTTGTCATTATATTGTAAAATTCAATTAAACTTACAAACACTAATCTATTCTGTAATACTGTGGGATTCACCTAGAGTACTCTGAAAACATTTTTAAAATTAAAAATACACCAGAGATTAAAAAATTTAAGGACCATCAAAGAGTACTGTACAATTATACCACTATGTAACAGTATGTATAAATACTTGGCAATAAAGCTTCAGTAGAGAGTGATTATCAATGAAAAAGTTGTTAATTAGTTTGACAAGGAAAGTTTGGAACAGAAGATGTATCTTCTCTGGGTGTCATTCTTCCATCCCACTGTAGCTGGTCATTGCAGGCCATGCAGGATCCTTTTTCTCCCCCTCATTGTTTTTAACTCTTCCAATCACTCCTCTGATGTGCATTTCTAACAAAAAGCCTTCTGTTGAGTGTGACAGCCAGACCTTTATGTACTGCAAGCCTGAATCTTGTTATTGGTGAATGTCCTCATGCCTGATGATTTTGTAGATTACCCAATAAAAAATGTTGAAAATCAGAAAGGCTAATGGGAAACAAGCTCTGGATATTGTGTCTATCTTCTTGGCCCGGTCAATGAACACCTTTCTCATCTCATCAGGGCTTTTTGGTACAGCTTGAACAGGATTGTTTGGCCCCTTTTGTGTTATTCCATCTTTTGCTTGCACACAGGGGCCCACTCCATATGCTGTAATGCTAAACTGACTATCACGTGTATCATCATCCTGCTGGAAAAAAAGAAGAAAAGAAAGAAAAGAGCAAGAAGGTTTTTTTTTTTTTTTTTTTTAATATTGTTGACAGAAGTCCTACCTGCTGCTAAATAGCAGTTGCACCATTACCTCTTTGACTTCTTGAATCCACACCTTATCTTAAATTGTTGAAAGTTCATCCCTATCAGAATCTGCCAAAAATATTGCTGGATCATTAACAAGCACAGAACTTTTCTATTTGTTTGTAGGTCTGAAATCTATTTAGAGAAGTGAGAAAGCCTAGCAAAATAGTGGTAATTGGGCACACAACTTCTGATTTGGTTTGTTTCCCCATTTACAGCAAATATGTGCAGTCTTCAAATGAACAAATTTCACACTGCTCTTTTAGAAAACAATTATTAAGTCTGTTCATTCCCTTACAACCCAGGATCCTGGCCTCGAGAGATACTCATCATAAAATCACTAAAGATATACAAATTCATTATACTAGTGAGAATTCTGCCTATTTGGCCACTGTATATTTAATTAATCTTATCTGTATGCTTACTTTCTGCTGCTCAATGCATCTGATAAAAAGAACAGTATGCAGTGTCTTAGTTTAAAATAAAAGAAATGGAAGCTAAAGGCCAGATTTTTATTCTGATTAATTCTTCTGTCAGTTCAGGGGAAAACTGGCAAAGACATTCAGGATCAGGGAACTATAAAAGAAAGTGATTCTTAATCAAAAGGCACAGAAACAGTAGATGTTCTGAAGATACACATATTTTCATGGCATACAATTTAAAAATGTATCTTGTGTCTGGAGGCTTGTGTTTAACTTCTCTTTATCTAGATATCCTCAAGTAATAAAAAAGGCATGTATGTACACAAATAAATAATACATAATTTGTGAAGTCAGGGCTAAATTTTGTTCTGAAATATGTTCAGTGTACTCCTTCACATAGACTACTCAAGAATAATTATGTGATTTTGATGGTATTCACCATTTTTTCAAAACTAATGCTAAATTGAGGAATGCCAATTTTTTGTGTCTAATTTATCCTAGTTACTTTAGGATTTTACACTTTTATGAAATATGAAAATTATTACATTAATTCTTAAATAAGTATTTTGAAAAATTATTTTGGTAAGTATTATAAAAAGAATTAAGGAGCTGTCAAATTTTCTTTTGTAGAAGAATTTTTGATATTTTAAAGCTCTTCCTAGCTTAAGTTAAAAAAAGTCTTAAATATATTTATTTGCCAAAGCAAGTCAAATAATTACTGTTTCGATTCAATAGTTAGAAGAATTTTTGTTTTACTTTACCTTACTTTATAAAAATGCAATTTCTCAATGAGAATGACTTAAATGCAAAGTTCCAAATTTTTCATTTTGAAAATGTCTGTGATACTTTGAAAATCTAAAAACACTTTAAAATGATGAATTAAGTTTAAACATATTTAAAGCTTCAATCAAATAATTGCTAATTACTTTGTTTAAAAAATTTGAGTTTTACTATCAATATTATTTGTTAGCTACAAAAGAATGCAGATAATTTACTAAGTTTGAAGTGAACTATTGGGCCACCAGCATGACCATCTGGCAGAGCTGTAGGTATCACAGAAATACTTCTTCATATATGTAAATTCAGTAAATATAGAGACTGATAGCTTACTGAAGATACTGTATCTAAAATCTGTATTAGAATTTGCCTTTAAAAAAGAAAGAAAAATTAACATAAAAGAAAAGGAGGAGGAAAAGGTCACTGACTGACTTTACTATGGAAATGAAAAACAGAAATACAAAATGATAGGATCATTATTTGATGACGTGATAGAACAGAGATTTAATTACTGCAACAGTTCCTCTTCTGTCAGATAAGAATGGGAAATGACAACTTAATCTAGTTGTGTAGCTGTATTCTAAAATAGTTGTAGTTTGTGTTCCACTTAAAAGAAATATTAATTTAGAAATGCATGTACTGTGAGAATTTACTATAAACTTGCCATTCAAACACCTTCATATATACATTTCAGGATTTTGTCTTTTTATGCTTCTCCAGAAAATAATGCTTATGACTGCACAGGTTTAGAAAGGTAATAAAACGATTCTTTTGAGTAGAAGATTTCAGCTTCTGTAAGTTTTCCAGCAGATTCATAATGTGGAAAACCCACTAGGTTTGCCTCAGATTAATATCCGAAGGTGCTCATGCACAGCAGGAAAGAAGCACTTACCATTATCATCAATACTAGCTTTGAGTGCTTTAGTGAAGGCATTTATGTCAGTGACATACTTTTTCTTTTTTTTCTGTTGATTGACTTGGCTAAAGTCCCACTTTTTGACTAGAAATAATTATCAGAATACAGATGTCTGAGTCCACAAATGTAGAAATCATCTGTAGGTCAATAACCTCCCTGTATGACCCAGTTGAGAGCCTTTACAGTGAATCTCCCTGAAAAAGTCCTGCATATTGGCTGAATGAATAAAATTATTTTTTTAAGTGATAAGGAAGCTTTTGTTTCTTTTGTGTCCTTTTTAGTGTATCATCACTAAAGAAAATAAAATTATTTATTATAGATTTTTGATAAAACTTTAGAAATCTTACTATGAATGAACTTTGGTAAGAGTTTGATTTGAAAGCATTTTTCACACATTCAGCTTTAGAATTAACAACTTGAAAGTTTTTCTGCATGCAGTTACATTTAAATATTTTATAATTTCTATTAAAATTATTGTAATTAAGGAATGGAAAAAACATTTAGATAAGAAGATTTATTAGGAAAGTTAGAATTCTTTAGTGGTTTGAAGGAAATAATTTCAATTCATCTACTTCTGTACCAGCATTGTTCTACAAAATACTTAGCTATAAATGAACAGAAAACTGTGAATTTTGTGGTCTTGTGACTATGGTGTTTTCTGTCTGTGTGCTTAGTAATACAATTATCTTGAGAAACAACATGTATAAGGTTTGAAAATAACTCCATAGCCATTTGATTGTATTTAACAACTTGAATACTTATTTGAAGTCTTGACTTTGGTAATTTGATTATTTACTTTTTTATTGCTCAGTTTTGAGAAGAAAAGTGGTATTGAACTGTTTTGCACTTCAAAAAGTACAAAATTTTAGTATTATGTTCTAATCCAGACTTAAACAGATCAAAATGGATTATGAAATTAACAAGACAGTACTTTTACTAACATCTCACGTCATCACATACAGGCAGCAATGGAGGTATATGAAGTTCACATGGGAAGATGTTATTGTAGACAAAAGGACAGGGCCTCTGTTAATGGTTGGATATCACATTATGACAAATGGGACATCTTCTTCATTGTTTACCCTTAAATTTGTACTGCAGATTTGAGGCAAACTCCCATCTATAGGTACTGCACATCTCAAGCCATTGCTATGCTGTAATGGTTCACTGATTTCAATTCCATCAAGAACTCCCTCAAAATACTTTTATCAAAATGGATGGTTGACCAAAAAGAAAACAAAAGAAAAAGGTGTGATTACCATTAAGGACAATCTAGTTTGCATGTCTATTTTCCTCTCTAAAGATATGGTGATCTTTAGATTTTGAAAATAGAACTTATAGACTGAATATTCCCAAAATCTAAATAATAGCTAATCTAAAATTAAATTGTTATTATTCACTATATGTACACGGTTAATATTTTCCCCATAGAATGTAAATGCAACTAAGAAAAAGTTATGATCCTAGGTATGTTTCAGTGTCCCTTCATGACTTCTAATTCTGCCAATTTTTTTCCTTTTGTCTTTTAGGAAGGAAATTAATAACTAACATTCTAGAAGAAATAGTAACATAGTATTTCTGAACAGTTCTTTTCACTGGCCAGGTTTCTTTTTTTGTCAAAGAGCTGTGGCTCATACACTAAGTATCTAATAAAGTTTGAGACTGGGAAGTAAAATTCCCCTGTTCTCATTTGTGTAATCATAAAGACATTAGACTCTTTGAAAAAAAAATCTCCTATACCTACTGTGATGCTAATTGGAAGACAGCATTGGGTGGGCTGCATATTGTGTTCCAAAAAGAGCTTTCATTTATAAATGAATTTAAACACAATCCCAGACACTTCACCAATTTTGTTAGTTCTGTAAAAACTGGATTGAGTCTCTGCAAAGAAATCTGTGAAAGATAAGGAAGATGATGATCATGATACAGATCAATAACATGAAGTTGTTTAAAAGGAAAACCAGTTTGGATAAACAACTGTATTACTTGCATCACTTGATCCTTTAACTGCTTTTAGCTGTTGCTGTATAGGTTTCATGTTGTTCATGTTGCAAACATAGTTCTGAGGAAGTATATGGACTTAGGAGGATTTCCAGGGAAGGTGAATGAGAAAAAAAAACCAAAACAAAACAGAAACCTCAAAGCCCAAAGCAAAGCAAATCCAAAAACTGTATCCACTGGGAATAATTATAGAAAAGAATGGAAATGTGTAAATGGTGATATGAAGGAATGAAGTAGTCTGGTTTCTGTGTCCTTTCTGGACAAGCCACAACAGGCCAAAAAACACATCAGTAAAAAAACCCACAAAACAAACTTTTTAAACAATTGGAATAGATTTCAGGGGACCTTGTGGAATTTTTTTGTCTGTGATGAATTAAGTATGAGGGATCTTTGCTTAAGTCAGGAAAATGCATCTACTTACCTCCCAAAGACACTGAAATTCAATCACAGGACTATTGCTTTGATTACTTGGTAAAAGTAAATATTTCTTGAAATAAATGTTATCTTTCTAATTACAAAGAAAATACTTAGGAAATTCTTCAGATGCCCTACACGTCTGAAATTAAACATTTCCAAATTGATCTAATTTTACACTTTTGCAACACAAAACATGCCAAATCACTAGAAGTTTTGCTGTACTCTTGTAGATAAAATGCCAGTGGCAAAAAAAAAAATAAAAATCTGTATTCAAGAATTAGAATTCACCTGGTAGAAAAACCTGATCTTACTAAAATGTTCCAAGATGATAAGCATACCTAATGAACAAGTTATCCTATCTGCTTTATTTCTCTAATAGTGTAGGACATAAATATTGCATATAATGTTGTTTTTCTTTTTGCCAAGGAAAAAGATTTATTGTTCAAGGAAGCCCCTGAAGTTTATTTTAAATGCAGCTTTTTACATAACTTCTTTTCACCTCTTGACTTTATGGTCAAATGAACATTTCTTAGTATATAGTAGTTTTCAAAGTCAATACAATCTAATCCCTGAGAGCCAGTGGCTGTTTGACCTCGTCCAAAGGAATAACAAACATTCAAAGTTTTATAATCATGAGCTGTAGCAACTGACTTTGAGAAAGATAAAAGAAGAAGTAAAACCAAGTCACTTTGAGTATAGACCTAGGGCCTGCATTTCATGTTATAAATTGAGGTGAATAAACAATAACACTCATGGTAAGGAAGGCAAGTTATTAACTGCAGTTTTTAATCTGTAAAATGTCATTTATTATTTGTATACCAGAGGATTTAAGATGTGATCCAAATTTCTTTTTTGAGAGATAAAATCTCCATGCTGTAATGTTTCAAGTCCGGTGTACTTGTTGGGCAAGGAAAGG
This sequence comes from Erithacus rubecula, assembly GCF_903797595.1. Taxonomy (NCBI): domain Eukaryota; kingdom Metazoa; phylum Chordata; class Aves; order Passeriformes; family Muscicapidae; genus Erithacus; species Erithacus rubecula. Next base: position 33,760,722 of record NC_136687.1, on the reverse strand, counting down.
TTTCACAAAACATTGAGAACCAGAAAAGCAATCAGCTGAGCTGGTTCTAGAGCTGGAGAAGATGAGTTCTCTGTACAAGAGCTCTAGCTCTATGTGGAATGTGAGTGAGTTAAGTAACATCTAATTAAATGAGTATTTTCTGAAAAATTACTGTTTTACTAAAATCATAACCTTGCATAGAAACAAAGCATTTTGTGGCAAATTTAGAATGAGAAGCTTGTCTCATGATGAAACATAGGTGTACAGGGAAAAGGGAAAGCCCCATACTCCTGAATATATTTAATACCCTCACCTGAAGCACATTATGAAGAAAAGCATTGAAATGCATGTCTCTGCCCTTCAGAATCAAAGTGAAGTACTTGGTACTTTATTGTACATCTAATATATCTAATTCTAATCCTGTAATTTTATGAGAATTTAGCAGGCAATCTACATAAAGCTAAAGACTGTCTGAAGAAATGTAAAATTAGAATAAGGACTTTTAAGCGTGAATTTAAAAATACCATGTTCCAGAAAAACACTTATCAGTGTGGTTATTCATGCACAAACCTTTTTCTTTAAGAGGTCTTCTCTTAGAAGTACTTTTCATATTGTGGTTCCTTTCTCACATACCTCTAAGCTGAAATTTAATTGATTGTGATTGCTGAATGAGTGTCTTTGGTGAATTTGAAGTCTTGCTAAAAGGGAGTGGAAAAGAGATTTGGTTTGATTCTGAGGAAGGAAGGTACTACCTGCTAGTTCCTAGTCCTGTGGTCATAATATTGACCTGCATTTAAGAAAGATATCACTTAAGCTGAATGTGGTAAATTTGCTTGAGATCCAGAAGAAACAATAATACAAGGTGAGAGATGAATGGACTAAAAGTATAGTGACATAAAATATCACTTAGCACAGTTGTTTGATACACAATTCACTTGTCATTTACCTACCCCCTGTCCAATAATTAATGTCTGCCCCACCCCAGTCTTCCCATTCCAAACCTTAGGACAACTTTCAGAGAGCTGCCATATTACAAGAACAAGTACCTTGTTAAAAAACTGTTGTTTTTTCTGCTGCTCTCAGCAGGAAGAAAGAAACACATTTTTCACGAGGTCAAACATTGAATGCAGGTACTTGCAGTATGAAACATGCTCTAGTCTACACTACATGAGCTTCTCTGTGCAGCTGAAGAATTCTGGGACTCAACACATAGTGACAGGCAAATGTATGAAAATGTCATTTTCACCTGACTGTCTGGGCTGCCTTGTAACACAGAGTCTGACTAACAGAGACTGCCTAGGTAAGCCTTACAGCAGTGCAGGCCTTCAGTATCTTCTAAATAAGAGGGAAACCTGTAAAATATCTTCTCCTGGTGATGCATGCAGTAGACTGGCTTCAGCAATGAAAGATGGTTGAACAGAATTGCATTGCTATGGTCAGACTTTCATTCACTAGCATATTCTAGATAGTGAGTGGCTTTGCATGATATCAGTGGGGGGGGGATACTTATTAAATAAGTAGGCTGGAGAACTATTTACACTCTGTAAAATCTGAAGTAGGAATTATATGTTGTAAGAAATTTTCCTTATTACTTGATTTAACTACAGATTTCCGAATTCAAACTTGTAGCCTTAGCTGTTTGGCTTTCCACACTGGTAGTGAGTTGTTTTACTGGTAGTCTGTGTAGATCCAGCACTAATATACCATTACTATAATTAAATTTCTTACTAATAATAGGAACAGCTAAAACAAAATTACAGACAGAAGAAAAAAAACCCAAACTTACCAGCCTTTTAAAGTGAAATATTTGTTCTTCTACCAATAATATTACTTTGTATATTAAAAAATATTTGCATGAAACACAGCTGTTAAGGCGTTGAGATTGAGTATTAGAATGAAATTAGGAAACAACATTTGTTGAACCTCAATGTAGCAAAAACTGCTGCAAATACCAGCAACATTCATTCACTGAAGTAGAAACTAACCTTTCTAGCAGAGTGAAATGCATGCTTGTGCAGATGGCTCCCACATGGCCCATGCCTCATTTAAATCCCTCTTAATCCCTCTTCGAGAATCCAAGTTGGATTTATGCAATTCATAGTCCTTGTAGTGACCCTCTGCCTATAGTAAATTGTATGCTGCTCTGCCATTTTATGTCTACTGCCCCTTCAAGATGCAGTATGTTCACCAGACTAACCCTGAGTCCTGGCATAATTCAATCAGAGCCTGTAAAGCTGTGAACATGTTACTTTTACCTTGCTCTTCTTCCTCTTGCGTCGGAATCGCAGAAGCTCTTTATGCTGCCTCGACACAAAGTTCACAGCTGCATACTCCAAAAGTGCAGAAAACACAAAGAGCAGACACACTGCCATCCAGATGTCAATGGCTTTGACGTATGACACCTAGGAGAGGAGGCAGGAGAAGCCTGAGTATGCTAAAACCACAGATGTGGAGTTTAGTGTTTGATGGCAGGAGGAAGTGCATTAATATCTCCACATCCCAACAATAAAAAACTTTTAATGGAAGTTAGACAATAGTAAGTACAAAAATTCAATCTATAAATATTACTTTTTTGTGAAAAAGGTATTCTTTTACAAAAAGCGTTGAAATCATTAACAATTCCTTACAGTGTACTGTGTATTACATCACAAACCAAATAATCCTCAAAAACCAGATGCTTTTCCTTCATTTGTCCCACTGAGATGTGTGAATGACACTAAGGAAGCAAAACACAGTTTGTAGTGGGACCAATGGGAATTCCTGCATTAAAATGGATGTGGCTGAAAGTTCCTGGAATAAAATTTAGGTAGAAGAAAGGAGATAGGTGGAGAGGTCTGATGTGTTCATTCTGTGCTAATATAAATCACAGTAAATCAAATGTATAGTTTCAAATTAGTTTTTAGAGCACTCCATTTTATCTGTTGATGCTAACTTCGGGTGCATTCATTTCCATATATTTAGCACACAAAGAATGCTCAAATCTGTCAAAGCTATCTGTTTTAATTTTAAAAAAAAAGTTAATTAGACTGTCTAAAAATATGTTAAAACTAATACAGAATTGAACCTTCCATATTTTTGTTGTAGACATTTTGTTTCTATTAGCTGCAATGGCACATGAAGATGGTAAAGGAATAAGCCTTAAAATGAAATGGTAACAATTTAAAGCAATAACAACTTGGAAAAAGGAAATAGTTAAACATAGAAATAAATTTTAAGTGATTTTCATTGTGTTGAGATTAATTTTATGCAATTGTTTGGACCCGATAAGGTTCACATTTTTCTACATTTTAATGTAAATATGTTTGCAACCAGTGAGCTAATTAATAATTTAGGCAGTTTTGAGAAAGGAATATAATTGACAATCTATGGTAAGAATCTATGGCCTTTAGAATTTCAGTCATATCTGCTAGCATGTCATCAGATACAGGCACGTAAAAAGCATGAGCCAGTCAATTGTTAAGCAGGATTTATGGAATCCTACTTCAACAAGTAGCATTACAAGTACTTTCACTACTTTGAAACAAGTAAAACTTTACAAGTAAAACAAGTTTTACTTCACTACTTGTTGAGGTTTATGAATTAACTAGATATGTGGCTGGCTATACAGCTGAGACAGGGGAGAAACAGAATATATTTGGAGAATCAAAAAAACCCTAAATATTTCAAAATTATTTATCTGCTTTAGAAAATGACGGGATGCTAATAATTAAAAACATACGGCTGTTTGAAAGTGTTTGTCACACAACCTTATGATTAATATAGCACAAAACAAGGAAATTCAGCTTACTTTTGGAAGAGATGCCCGTGAACCTGAGCTTTGTGTTGTCATGGTCAGTACAGTTGTTATGCCTAGAGCCACTCTGGCTGGAGCTGCATCCATGTTGATCCAGAATGACACCCAGGAGAGAATGACGATCAGGAGGCTCGGAATGTACATCTGGATGAGATAGTAACCCATCTGCCTCTCCAGGTGAAATCGGACTTCAATACACGTAAACTTTCCTTTTTACAGCAAAGAAGAAATATTCAAGAGAAATACAATGTTTTTACTGTCAATATCTAGTGCACACTCCTAAAGAATATATGCTATGTCAAATATATTTGTTCACTAGAAAATGACTTATGTTTTGAGTTCTCTACAGTGACTTGTAATAAACACAGTCCCCATTATAACAGGAGTATCTTCTTGAAAAAGGTGCAGAGTATCTCAAAAATTAAGAATTTGATAAGGTATTAAATTCTTATTTTCTTGTTAAAACCCCCCACAATTCATTATAACAAGAGGAAATTTCCTCTGTTAGATCACACTTTTTTGCGACTGAAGATTTGGAAATACTTCTGTGTACAAGGAAAATGCTTGCTTCTCCATTGTATAAAACATCCTTTATATTTGGTTCAATTTTAAGCTCAATTTGATCTTTATTAAACTAAAAATTGGGAAAAATATAGTGATATCAGTAAGGGCATTAAGTTGGGAGAATCAATAGCAGAATCTCTCCCTGTGTCCCGATTCAAACTGCTCCAGCTCATAAGATAAATGATCAAGTTTCAAACACTGATTGAATACTAGAAAGAACAGAGATTAGGAAACTTTAGGTAGGTAATTAAATGATCTAGTTTTATCTAGGTACTGAAAAAAAGCAACTTCTACTTACTTGTTCAAAGCAGAACAAAAGAAAAAAAAATCTATTGGTAGTTCATAAAAATTTCATAAACCCACATTTTTATAGTATTCAGATGATTGTGGGGTTGGGGTTTTTTTTCCACCCTGCAAGCTGTAGATGATTTCACAGATCTTGACCTAGCCTCATAAGATTTTCTAATTCTGCCCAATGGCCATATCAGTCCCATAGTGGTGCTGAAGGCAATAAGTAGTGTATCCATAAAACAGTTTCTTACAACAAATACACATAACTCAGTTTTCTTCCTTATTTTGAGTGAAAACATTTCCTAATCCTAAATTTAACAAGGAAGGCTATATCAATAGGTTTCTTAAGTGGTTTGAAGAGCTTTGGTTATGTTTTCCACTTGTTTTTGATAGATATTCTCCCAATCAATTTCTATTTGCCAAAATGCTGTTTTATATAAAATTTTTCCACATTGATACTTATTAGATTAAAAAAATTATGTAATGGATTTATAAGCTTATCCCATACTAGAGTTTTATTCTGTGACAATAGTGTTAGGCAGAAATGAACTTCAGATAAAAGTCAAACAAGTATTTTCATTCTAGGGATATTAAGTGTTTCTGGACTTCATTATTTTCATAACAGTTCTTTTAACAAGACACTAGGTTTCCTATGATCCCATAATGAATGTAATTTTATGACCATTTTGTTCTGTTGAGGAACTAGAAAAATATTTAGAAAGACATTCGTTATGATGTTTAATTTTAAGGTTACATTCTGTATCTCAGGAGTTTTTCTATCTGCAAACTCAATTATTAGTTATATTCCTAATTTCCAGCGTTTTCTGAATTCTATCTACACTCCTGAAATCTGTGTCCCAGATCCTGGCTCAACCTCAGCTTCAAGAATGATTTCTGCCTCAGTCAAGGAATGAAATCCTGGTTTAAAAAAGTGAATGGGAATTTTGGTGTTTAACTCAGGAAAGGCCAGGATATCCCCCTATGTTTCTCTTCCAGGTCTTGAACAGGATACCTATGCAATTTAGTCTTTCACTTAGCAGTTCAGTACACCCCACGTAACCAGAAGTTCTGCACTCCCTGGCCTTTCTTGGAGTCATATTCTTACTTCAAACTGGTTCTTACCCTGAAGATTTCTCTTTTCCTGACATTCATTCTGTTAATTCAGCAGCCTTGGACAGCATCAGTCTCTGTCTCATACATCACGGTAAATCGTGGTGGTAAGGAGTGACAGAAATGCATCAGCCCAATCTAAGCAAAGCTATTGTATTTGGCATCATATCAGTAAGAATTGTTCAGCATGCAACATTTTCTTCTTATAGCATCCTATATTCTCCTTTCAAAACAAATTAGGAAATGAAACTAAGGAGCATAAGGCTGCATAATATATGCATATATGAAGCATCAATAAACATCAGCTATTTTTGTTGTCTTTTTCTCCATTCAGAGAAATGTGGGATAAGAGATATGAGTTGCTTTCCTCAGGACTCCAGTGGACTTGAACTTTTACAGACTACTCAGCACAAAAATTTTGTGGTCCTTAAGAGTGAACAGTAAATAATATAGTAGTTCTGATATGGATTATTTTATGTGGTTGCAAATTTGACTGAACTAAGGAGGAAGAGACGAATAGTTTTATGCAACAGAATCCTAAAAGAATTAAAGAGATTCTAAATGAAAGAAGTGCAAATGGAATATAATGTAACCACAGGGAAGGAGAGAAAAAAGCAGGGATAATGAAGAGGCCAGAACTAGGACTAGATGATGTATCAGATGAATTATACAAAAGCATTTTTTGCTTGGTTTAGTATTTTTGTAAATATCATTGGCCAAGAGAAAAAAACATCTCAAAACCTATAACACCAAGACCAAATAAAAAAGTTGAAAAAGGAAAAAAAAGTTGAAGGTGTCTCCAATCAGAAAAGTACCTTTGCTTAGTTCCACATGTGTGAGAGAGTTAAAACCTGCCTTTTTCTTAGACCCAGAGAGTTTATGGACTTGCCAGGCATACTTCCAGTGTTTCCTAGTCAAGACTACTGTGTTCCTCTCTTCCAGTACAGCACTGAAAAAATTAATAAATAGCAGCTCCTCAGGAAGACTGGTGGCTATCCAGCTAGACACTCTTCTCTGTTGCTCCACTGCCAAGTATTGGAGAAAGGCTGAGGATGGAAGTCAGTCTCAGCACTGCAGTTGCAGCAGTTGCTGGTCTAAGTGTGAACGAGTTGATGTTAGCTTTTTTCCTTCCTGACTGAAATCAGAACCACCTGCATAAACTTGGCTCATGAAGCTGAGTGGAAAAACACCTGCACTAGCAGATGTGAGCTCCAGCCAGCAGAGGCAGTGCTGGTTTTTTCTCATGTGAAGCAGCATCCAGCTGTGGGCCTCCTTTCTCTTCCTTTATTCCATTTCAAATTCACAGCCAGGTTAGCTGTGGTTTAATCTATTTGACTGGATGCTTTAATGGACAAGAAGAGGCATACCCATAAAGGCATCTCAGCTGGGGAATGAGACAGACAAGCAACTAAGATCATTGCTCTAATAATTCCTTTGCAGTACATGAAAGGTAAGATCTAACTCATTTTGATATGCACTGTGAATGCCACAGAGAGTGCTACCAGAAGGACAAGAATCCCTTGTGGTATTGTGGCTTTGCTGAGGCTGAGTTACAAAGACCTGATGGTAGTTGCAGAATAAAGCTAAACAGAAGTGTGCACACAATCCATAAAATGGATTTTTGTAAAGCAAAGGAAAGAAAAACTATGCAGGGCTTCCCAAAAGAAAGATTTTTTTCCTGAATTGAGGTTACATTTTTTGTGTTTGTAAGTTAGTCTAACCAGAAATTTAACTACATGAAAGGCCCCAAAAGTGCTGACTTGATTAGAATTGTACCTAAGCATGGGAAGTGATTGTACTGGTATATATGCATGTGATGGTGTATTTTTGTCCCATCCATATTCTTTGGTAGCAACAATGTTAGAGCTGCTGGTCTGGTGAGATTTCCATGCAATGTTTGAGCTGAAACCATTAGTGTAGTGAAAAAATAAAATTATAGTCAATCTATATGATTTTTCTTTTCCCCAGAAAGGATAAATTGCTTTTCTTTGGACTCAATATCCAGATCATGTACTTTTTTTGCTGTTGTTTCTTCCATGGCCAACTGTGAGTAACCCAAGAAGAGCCTTTTTCTACTTCAGGTCAACTTTACACTACACAGCCTCCTCTGATTGTGGAGGTCTACTGCTGCAGGCAGCAGCATGATTGTGTCATTAAAAGGTACTGTCAGTAGTGTGGGATGTGCAAGAGAAATCAAGCATAAGTTGTAAATTCAGGCCATAAAGAGTCCTATTATATAGTTTCACCTGTCTCAAACTGTCCCAGAGGTAAGAGTTGGTAGGACTTAAAAGTGTTTGTCTCCTTTTAGCCCTTAAGGTGTCTTTTGGGAAAAGCTTTGTACCCCTACAATGTTATAAACATGTTACAATTCTCAGGAAGGATGAGTTGCTATTCCTGAAGCTATACAGAAATTTTTAATAAGGGAGAATTACTTCAGGATTCTGAGTGAAGGAAATAGTGTGCCTGAGAAACAATTAAGAAAGGAGTAACGATTATTAAACTATGAAATTAAAAATTAATAGCTTAATAAAATCTAAAATGAATAAGTATAAACAAACAAGAAAAGAACTAAGCATACAGACTTCAACTGTTAATCCATGCAGAATGGAGAGTTATCTGCTGAAGGTTGTTGATACTATTTTAGATAGTAGTAAATGGTAGTCTGACCTTGCAAGTCATTGATAATGCTAATAAATCATTTACTGTGAAATATCCTATGGATATAGAGAGGACTGTGGCTGAAAGACTAAACAGCTTAATGAAATTACATTAATCTATTTACTTAAAATAAGAATCTTATGCTTGCTGAATAGAGATGATTTAAAGCTCAGCAAAATTGAACTGAGTTAAGCAAATCTGAATACATCTTTATGGTGTTCTGCAGAATATATGTCTTGGATCTGGGAAACAAATATTTCATATTCTGATTCCAACACATCAGTCACTATGGTTGTAGACTACACAACTCGTATTTTACCAGTGACTGATAGCCAACAAACAGCCAGTATAGCAATCAAAATATTGCTAGCTATGGAGATTTGCTGGCAGAATCCTGGGGCAATTGGACTGTGATGATGTTCCTCTGCAACACTTCACTTTTCCTCTTGAAAAACAGCTAGAGATAAAGGTTTAGCATGAAATTAGAAAAAAACTGAGGAAAGGAGAAAGGGAGAGTGAGACTAGTTCAGTGGCTAGGATATGCTCAACCTAAATGGCTGACTTATATTTAGTTCTCTTAATACAATACTGACCTTCTCCCATTTGCCTGTCTTCTGAAAAGTCATTTTTAGGCACCTCAATTCCTCCACTCCCCATATCCCAACAGAAAACTTAAGTTCAAAATGAGCTTTAAAATTGCATTAGACAGAGGATTTGCCTCCTGGTGTTATTTGAAACCTCTGCTGTGTTTAACATTTTTAGACATGCAAAAATCAGAATTTGTCATCTTATGTGAAAAAGATAACATATTGCAAAAGCCAGCTGATACTCTTTTCTTTATAGAGATAAAAGTAATGACAGTTCTTTCTTCTCAAGACAAAAGTTAAAGACTCTTCTTCCACAATGAAACAATAGGTGGACTAAAGAAACAGACTTTGTATAATCAATGTAATATGGCCACTGAATCTTATGCCTTTGACTGCTTTCTAAAGTTTAATACCTTGGATTCACAGGTTCTTAATAAATGGTTATCACTGCAAAGTTTTGAGTATTTCTATCTACTCTCTGCACAAGGAAAAATATTAACTCAAAACAAATATCCGTTGCAGGAAAACCCACACTGAGGATAGTTCACGACATATAATATATATTGCAAATATGATTTTACTGCAGGCCATCATAGATCTTTCCTTTGCTGTATTTCTTGAGCTCTTCCTTAATGCTGGTTCTGGCACTTGTCTCCTCCTGAGCTGTGGAATTTCAGTGTGCTAGGCAGCAGAAAGCTAGTCCTTTAAATACCTATGTGTTAAATCCCCAGACAGATGAAGTTTGATCAGTATTATCCTCAGACAAAATCATTCATCGTGTAATTAATCAAAGCTTTTAATAAAGGCCCTACTTATACAACCCCTAATGTTTTATCTAGTACTCAGGATGGAATCACCCTGGCAAAGGTCGTTGCCTTTAGTGAGAGTGTGGCTATTGGCTCCAACTGTCTTCAGACAAAATGGATCAGAGAAAAAAAAACAAAAACAGTCCCCCCTCCCGACCAGCCCCCAAAAAACCCATCATAACAACAACAACAACAACAAAAAAACCCCAAAAACCCCAAAAAAACCCCAAAAAACCCACCAAAAAAGTGTGCTTTTTAACTTTTAAGTTATTAATGTTGAAAGGAAATTTTTTGAAAATAATTTTATCTTCTAACTGCAAAAATGTCTTAGCTGAAAATAGTCTCAGGAGAAAAATGAAACAGTATTGACATAAGAGGGATCACATAGACCACCAGCACTTTCCTTTTGTCTTTTTGTTGTGTTTTTTCTTTTTTCTCTGCATCCATTAAAATAAGGTTGTAATTAACATCTCTTGGCAACAGCATGTTATGTATAACACTGCAGTCAGAATAGCAGATGATTTTCATAGAGAGGATGAAAGAGAATGAAATATTTAAACTGACTTTTCCATGAGGCAATACTGTCCCCTTTACTTTTTCTCCTGTTGGAGTCTACCAGAATCACCACAAGAAAAGCAGTCCACTTGATTTTACCTTGTTCAGTAAAGAAATTTTCTTTTTACTCTTCCAAGAATGTGATGTTTTTGCTTGAGAGGAGCTCTGCTTTACTTACTACTGAAATACAGCTAAATGCTTTCTGTTCCTTTGCTTTCCAGTGATAAAATTTTTTAAACAATTCATAAATTTTAAAAATTGTTTACATAATTAATAAATTATGTGTATGCAAAGCTCATTATTTCAAGAAATTGTATCTATAAAACTGATTGAATAAGTAGATTTAGCTGAAATAATTTTCATGCCTTTCTAAGAAGAAATCAGAATAATAAAAAGCACTTGGTAAGTGCAGTCTTTAGAAACTTTCCAATTTGTACTTTAATATATATTGCAATTTAAGTGTATTTTGCTAATAAAAGCTGCTTATAAAAGTACTTGTTTTTTCCACCTCATAAAATAGATAAAACACTGCATCTATCTTCATATAGCCTGAAGAGAAATTATGATTTTCCAGTGTCTAAATATAGAACTAGACAATTTATCATTTACAGGGCACTTGTCCATGTATCCAAAGCCGAGATTCATTAAATGATTCTAGGAATGTGCTACCACCCAGCTTTTCTTTCAAGTCACAGTCTGTGGATATCAGCAACATATTGGGGGAAATCAATGCTGAGGATGTCACCTGTCTTTGACTACACAGATTCCTGGACAGGAAGGAAGTGTCTTTCCATACAGTTTTTTGGAAAAAAGTACTGAAGTAGGTGGTAAATTTGGCATTGGTGTAAGACTGATAATGGCTGCAGTAAAAGACAGTTGAAAATAAACACAGAAAAGGGAAACCATTTCTTTTTCAGCTTGTTAAATTTGCATTTGCAGTTCTCATATCCCTCAGAATGGATAACTGAGCTGCATTGAGAGGATCTTTGTAGGCTGGAGAACCCAGCACAACACCAGGGCAAAGACAAATGCACAGATTTGTGATGGGTATGGAGCAGCTCCCTGCCCTGGTTCAGGCTGAGGATGGACTGGGTAGGTAGCAGGTCTCCCAGGCTTGGGAGCCTGAGAGATATCAAGTGGAACAGAAGTCTTGTGATGTGAAAGACTTGTCATGTGCTGCACTGTGTTAGCAGGGACAGAGAGGGGAGAAGTATAAACTGAAGGCCATCTAGATGTAATGTTTCCACTTCCAGGACAATGATGAATTTTTATTCCACGAATCTTTAAAGTAGAATGCTCAAATTTTGATCAGTGCAGGGTTGACAATTGTGGCCTATTTGCCCTTCAGAAAAATGCCTTGTTGGAGTCAGACAGTGTCATTTTGTGCATCTAGGGATGGTCGCATCCCCAGCCTGCCATAGATTCTCTTTTCCAAAGTGTTTGTAATTTCTGCTTTTTCAGCAAAGAAATGAACAGCTTCAGAGATTTCACACCCACAGACTATCTCCTGGGTAAAAAGTACAAACATTCTTTTTGCAGAAATGGTAAATGGAAAAAACCTGAGGGAGTTAAAAAGTCACATCTTAAAAATCACTCCTATAGCCTCAAAAAGAGTCTCAAAAAGTAAGGGTTTGAGTTTTTGTCAGAGTAAGACATTGAAGTTATGTCTCCTTCAATCACTGTCATCAAGCTGGCAGCAAAATAGCTGAATATAAGGCACCAGGTCAGTTGAAGGTAAGACTTAGAAGGGCCACAATATACAGGTTGTTAAATGACTTTTTTGACTATGAGGGAACAAATGGGATCACGATAAAAAATTGTGTTTGGAATGTGCATGTAAAGAAATCATATGGGGAATGTGGAGCTAAGGAAACCTCCTGTTCATCAAGATCACAGTTATCAGAAATAATCACATACAGAATCTGTCAGTTCTGGTGGTGAGTGCAGCAATCACAGCTCCACTGTTTCCAGGACCACTACATCCAATTCTTTGATCCAAAAGGCATTATTAGACCTAAGGCAGTTCTAGCAGCATCACTCAAGGGTGGATGTAATGCATTATCCATCATGCAGGAGTAAAGCCAAGACTCATTCTGCCTGTTAAACAATGCTAGAATGTATAAATTCATGCTACTGTATATTGGGCTTTTTGCAGCTGTGATTGAGATTATGTGACTGAAATAAAATTTAGGTATTGCATAGTAGCCCAGGGAAGCAATTAATGTGATATAGGAACGTGGCAAAGCAATGGCTAATGGTTCATGTGTGCTTTTTTTGGGTTGTTAGGATTCTACTTTGCTTTCCAAATTGGTCACTGCGAATATGCCTCTAGATGCAAAACATGAAAATTATCAGAAATGTTGTTGTGTCACTTCAGAACACAAGATCTGATGAGCCATTTTGCTGTACTGTTGCTGAAACTGTTATGTCTCTATATTTAGATGCAGTTTATTTTTCGAGCTCTGGTACAGTGAACCATTTTCATTTGGGAATGAAACACTGATGAGACATGCACTGATGAGTTTCCACATACTGTCCTGAAGCTTCATGTTAATTTCCTTCACAGGGAGAATTTTGGGATTTTTTTACAGGATGTCTCAGAAGAGCTTTCCATCCTGTGCTATAACTAGATTTAATTTGAAAATTATTCTTCGGTCACTTACTGCATACCAGCTGCAGCTGCTTAGCACTATTTTAAGAATTCATTTTATCTAATCTGTCATAGGCCAGACAAATAGACTTCATATCATGTTTTAAAAATTGCTTTTTGTAAATTTTGGTTCTTGTGGAGTATCCTGAAGGCATACCTGCCTGCAGTATCTCATTGCAGAAGCCTTAAGAAAGCACATTACTGATCATTTATTGAAGTGGCATAGTGAAAATTATTGTTATCTTTAAATATAATGTTTATGGGGTTTTAGCCTACATTTATGGGGTAGTTAATAATATTGATTGTAACAAAGAAATAAAACGAATTCTTACTCTCTTAGAAATCAAACCCCTCTAATCAGATTAAATTTGCTCCATACTGAACACTTAAATTTAAAGAAATACTTTGGACAAAATACTGTTATCTCAAATAAGAGATTTTCACAATAAATGTAGTCCTTGATGGGCAAAACCACTCTTTCTTTCTGATTTGCCCTGACAAAGTTCTATACCTGCAATTTTGGTGCTGTAACTCAGAGCAGGCTGCTCAGCTGCTTCCTCTGGTGAGGACATGCCCTTCCACCTGCTGCTCAGCATCAGCATCACATTTTCCCTGTGCAATTGCTTCACCTTTTTCTGACATCTTTTTTTCTAATATTCCCATCCTTGGGGGCATCCAGGCTTCCAAGGTTTTATGTGCTATCAAATGCTTTGATTTTTTTTGTGGACAAGTTAAATGGTCCAATTACTTTTTAAGTACAGGCATGAGCTTCATCTTTCCAGGGCTATGGGTTGCACTCACAGAGTATGTTTGGCCAGGGCAGTTTGGCCAAAGCAATACAGAATACAGCAAGCTGCAATTGGACACACTGTCCTCTAAACTTATTGCAGTAAATCCCTCCTCTCACCTAAATGTGACAGAATTGTACAGAGACAAGCACACTTGCAGTCACACTTTGAGAACCATGCAGTCAATAACATCTGCTGCTTCTGCTTCTCTTCTCAAGTTAGGGCCACAGTGGAAAAAGAGAACATAAAAGCTGACCCCATGTAGCCTAGTATAGTGTGCCTAAGCATAACATATTTTCCTATTTTTCCTTAGATAAAAATTGATAACAAGTTAAATAGGCTTGAAACAAGTTGTGAAGAAAAACAGTGTCTTCATAATATTGAAAAAATGAAGTTTTAGTCAAAATCCCAAGGTTTCAACTCTGATGATTATAATGCAAGTTCTCAGACAGATGAGTAAGAGTCATCTTACAACAACTCATCTTTGGATGGAGTGTTTCAAAATCACTGGAAATGCTGAAATTTTAAACCAGGTTTCCATTCAGTATCAGGCTAAGCATCACAGTAATGTCTTAATGTCTCTGAGATTTTTGATGCATCATTTTATTTAAATGAACTTTAGAAAAAAGAGAAGAACACTCTATACTGTGATTTCTCATTAGTTAATATCATATACAGGGTATAGAATACAATTAAAAATACTCATTAAAATGCCCCAAAAGCAGGAGAGTACTAAAAAGAAAGTGTAAGTGGCTTGTATATCTCAAAGGAGACAGTGGAAAATAATGAAAATAAAATTTTCTTTTTTGTCATAAGTATTATGGTAGAATAAAGAAAAAGGAATCATAGGAATTTCTACCCTATCATTAACAAAGAAATGTCTGAGTGAAAAAATGACTTTGCTATAGAATTTGTATCACGAATTTTAGAAGGTTTTTAAGGATTATCCAGATATTAGTATTTGTACAATAAAAGTGCATGTTAAGTATTTCCAATTTATTTTATGGAAGACTTCAAAATATCTCTATCAGTATCTTCCTATTCTAAATGGAAATTATGAGAGAACCTTCCTTTCTCTTAGGGCACCACTGCAGTTGTGATAAAACTCAATGTTGGAAAGCTCCTTAACTCCTTAATTTTGATTGTTAGCAGAATATTTCTTATGAATACCACCTATTTAATTTTCTCTCCCTGATATTTCAGCAGAATCAAAATGAATCATTCTAATCTTAAATTTTAAGATATGTTTGATCATAATGGAGAGCAAAAATTAAAAGATATATGGATTATAATGGAAGAGTTTTATATTTTTTTTTTTTTTTTTCCTCAAGAGAATATACAAACCATGCATTTATAGGCTTTGCTTTTCAGGATTATTGGGCTTTTGATTGTTCAGCTGCAAATATAGTTTTTCACAATTAAAAATAAAAATATAATAACTACATTGTTAATGCTAATGTTAATCCCCTCCCTCTTCAAGTAATCCCAGAGATGAGCTAAATATCTCAGTTGAACAAAGGCTTCAATTCAGCATCATAGAATCATAGAATTAGAGAATTATAGAATGGTTTGCATTGAGAGATCCTAAAGTTCAGCAGTTCCATCCCCCCCGCCATGGGCAGGGACAGCTTCCACTTGACCAGGCTGCTCAGAGCCCCATCCAACCTGGCCTTGAACACTTCCAGGGATAGGGCATCCACAACTTCTCAGAGCAGCCTGCTCCAGTGCCTCACCACCCTCAGAAAAAAGAATTTCTTTCTGCTATCTACACCTCCTCTCTTTCAGTTTCAATCCATTCACCCTTATCCACATGTCTAGTCTGTATACCTGGCCATTGCACCTAAGAATCCTTTCAGCTCCTTCACATTGCCCCCTTGCTGTATGAACTAGGGCAGGGATAACTTGGCAACCCTATGTCCCTTTTTCCTGCCTGAGCCAGGTTATGGTCAGTGCACAGCATGCAGACCTGTGGATTTCAGTAGTGCTTCAGATCCCACATTGTAAATATGGTCACAGCACCTACTGAATAATTAAAACCCCTGATTGAACATTTTGTGAATTATTTCAACTCTATATTTTATTAAATATAATAAGTTCTGAAATTGAAGTTTGTCCAGTCTTCAGGTACTTTTGGTTTGTTTGCTAGTTTTTAAAGACTGTATTACCTTGCACAATGCACCTGTACTAACCCTCTTCTGAATTCAGTGAGAGCATTTAAAAAATACCCCAACTGTGACATTTATTATAGCAATAAATGTTAAATGTCTTTTCAGTTGTAATCACTTTCCTACCTGTATTGTAATGCTTGGTGCAGTAGCACAAATCCTTTTCTTCTTTCAACAGAAACTGTGGCAGAGTGAGACCTTCTGCTACTTGAACCGCTCCCTTTTCTTGCCACTCAAAAATGAGATCATTCATTGTGTACCCAACTAAAACAAAGAAAGAACCCAAATAAACTCTAAGTCAGCTGCAAACTTTGAAAAGCAGTAACATCAAACTACAATATTTTTAGTAAATGTTACAAAAAGGACATAGTACAAGGGTCTGCTTGTACCTCTTAATCACAGTGTTTTATCTGCCATTCTATACCATACTGAATTGGAAAAGACAAAATGGCTCTTAGGAGTCTTATGAAACTCTTTTAAATCTTAATAATTAGATGGTCGTTAAAGGATTCAACAAAAGCATTTAAATTAGCTTAACATCCAAATCTCTTGGGTGCTTGGGAATATTTTTCTCTTCCCAGTCCACGAAGGATAAAATAGGCCCTTCAAACTCATATCTCTTCCTCCTTTTACTTGAGTTGAAATGTGGATTTTCTGTTATGATTATGGATTTATGTCAATTTGAATATTTAAGTGCAAATTGTTCAAAAACAGCTAATTAAAAATCCAGCAGTACTACTAGTTTAATTGAAAAACTGTTTTTCTCTGAAACTGGAACAACACATGGGAAAAAATTGTTTATTATCTTGTCATATTAACTGACTGGGACATATAATGATATTAAGAAACATTCAGCTTTAATATTAAGTCTTCTGCACTTCTCCATACCTCATGCATGTGTATAAGATTAGATATAACAGCAAAAGACATACTAATCAAGGCCCAGACTTTGCTAAGGACAAGTACTTTTTCCTTCTATTTCCTTCTCTCAGATAAATATTTGCATGGGATATAATTGGGCAAAATATCCCGATTTCTTCTGAATATGTGATCTGTTAACTTTCACAGGCGTATAATTCTAATTTTCTTTCTAAATAAATTTTGCATGCTTATTGCAAGTTGAAAAGAAAAAAGGCTCCATATTCTTATTCAAGTTTGAGCCACCACATACTAGAAGAAATCAGAAGGTAGAAGGAGAATTCTTTCATCTAATTTATATAGCTTTCAGCTTCTTTGCAACATTTCCATTCTGCTTTAGTTCAATACCAATAAGCTGTTGAAAATAATCTGTTGGGAACCAGAAATTCTTTTAACATTCCAGTAACAAATTACTGTTTAAAGTACATTGTTCAGAACCTTCTAGGAGTAGCTGTCTACCTAAAATTACAGACATTTTGTGTTTCAGCAAAAAAAAGAGAAACCTCTCTGCTGTGTGGGCATAATTCTTAACCCATTATATTCAGTGACTTTGTTACACTTTTAACACACCTATAAATGGCATTCAGTGACCTGATCTGATAACCTGAAAACTGAGATATGATTCATCTTTTCTGATCTATGCTGAATGAACCTAGGAGCTAAGAATTAGTGTTTATAAATGTAAAAATGTTTTCAACACTTCTTCCTTCTAAATTCCTGATGTTTCTTTTGGGGAGAATCTTTAGACACGGTATTCACAGGAACTCAAACTGACTGTTAATTTACTTGGCACTTTTTTTGAGGCTGGATGAGTATGATAAAAATGAGAAGTAATTAAGATCAGACATTGCTCAAGCATATATCAAATGTACAAGAAAACACTTGCCTTTCTTATGGATTGTATGACATTCCATAAACACAGTTAAAATTCACTGTTAAATGCCATAAACTGTGAAAAATGAGAAGTATGTATCTTATCAAACTTTGCATGAATTCAGACAAAAAGCAGTTGTGTGTAAAGCAGAATACCACTTGAAGCATGTAGATTATGTCCAGAAGTGATATTCCCTGAGCAAAACTCACTGAACTGGTAACAAACAACTGCTGCATCAAAATGTATTTCACTAAATAAGGTTCATTCATCTCTAATGCATGCTTTTAATTTTGATATTGTATTCTGCCCACTAATTCTTCTATAATACAATATAGTATAAATAGTATCAGCATATTCAAAATGCTGCTGCAGTAATTAATTTTTGTCATGTTTACATTTTAAATGCCCAAATATAGCTTTAGCATTCAAAACTGTAACTGCAGTTTTGTAAGTCAAGGTGATAGTCATAAATTATAAGTGTTTTAGAATATAGAGAATTTAATGGAGATGTGACTTTATGTTACACCAAATAAATTTAAAGTAGTATAATGTAACCACTAGTATGTTAAATTACATCAGCTTGAATGAAATCAAAAGAAAATATATTTTTCCAATGAATCTTAGGAAGAGGACCTGCTGAATAGCACAGAGCTTAACACTCAGAATGCTCATGGTACTGTGTGCATAGTGCATAAGGAGAAAAAGATATTTCTATAGAAATCACTCTTTAAAACCATCAGTAGTTACCATACTGTAGTATTTATACTATAATAGTTTAGGTATGCAGTGTTGTATTTGCAATGAGCCTAAAATACAGTCCCTTGGCATACTAATTTTCAGACCTCTACTGATTAATTGTAATAATTGTCCCTGTCCTGTTCTAGAAATACTAAATCTGAAGTCCACCTGAGCTTTTGATTCTTGGCTACTTGCTACCCGACTAACAAATGTGCATTATCTTTAAAGTCATTTTAAAAGATGTCATTCAAGAACATAAATTTAACTCAAGGTCTAAATGCCCGTTGCTGATACTGGGCTGCTTTTGAAGATTAGAAATACACTGTGTGTATTTTCTAAATGATCTATGAGATAAAAAAATCTGAGAAGTTGTGTTCCATGGTTATCACTGTACAAATGGAGCAGTAAAGTGTGTCTTTATTCTGAATGGATGTATGGTTATCCGTACAAACTTGTGCCATATGTGTTATATTGTTAGACATATTATGTAAGAACTGCACTGAAATATGTAGCAGTCATAAAGAACAAGACATTTCCCTTTAGGGCCTATAAGGGATTAACTGCAACCCAACATGATATTTAGTCTACCATTAAACCAGAAGTTTTTCTGTTTGGACTATGAGGTGGTGTTGGTTTCTATTATAAATTGCTAGCAGATATTTTTATTACCAGTGGCTGGGAAGTACAGTGTTATGTAGGGAATTCCTAGTGGATAAATTTTATTGTTGAAAAAAGGATAGTCAGTCACTAGCCTAGCTAGTATATGAGGGTACAGCTCACTGGTGCAAAAGGTGAATCTTTTATTCTACATGAATAGCTGAAAGCAATGGAGGCTATAATCTAGCATGGTCTTCAGGACCAGGGCAGCCTAAACTAAATCAAGGGCATTAGTAAATTTCAGTAATTTTCTGTCACTGCAATGCAGTGTGCTAGGGTTTGGGTTTGCAGTGCATGAGTGAATGAAGGTTGGGAAAGGAAGTAGAGTTGTTAAATTGTGTTTTATGGGACAAACACCTGCTTCTGTGGCTGAAGAAGAGGGCAGTAAGCAATGTATTTCTTTTTGTTTGGTTCAATGCAGTACTTGCTGTTACTTAATTCTATAAAGATATTACTAACTAGACAAAATCTAAGTGGTATCATTATAGAACTCTAAAGAAAGGATAGGGAAAAACAACTTTGTTATGTTTGAACAGTGATGCTCAGGAGTTACAGGGATGGTTAGGTTACACTAATACTCTCTCTATTAACCCAAAGTCTGAGGTCTTGCACATCTAAAATGCAAAAGCAGGAAGTAAATTGTTGGTAATTACATCACAAAGATATCATCTCAGGAGGAGAAGGTTTCCATGGGTTTTCTCAGGAAAACTCAAGAATTGTGTGAATGCATGGCACTGTAGCCTCTGTGCAAACAGTTCTCATAAAGAGACAAGTAATTTCCAGGAGCCTGAAGTCATTCCAGGTAACTAGATAATGAAGCATGTCCTGGGAGACTGAGAGCCCTGTCTGAGATAAATATGACAAACTAGGGAACTAAGTAGAATTCAGAATTTACTAGAAGGGAAGAGAGCCTGAACAATTGGGAAACTTGGATTTGGTCTGCAGAAATATTACTTTAGAAAACAATGTGCAACAGAGTTGGTGATAAGTGTGACAAAATTAAACTGAAACACTAACAGAGAGAGAATCTGGAAGAGATAAGGCATTGATGAAAAGCAGTTCTCAGGACTTTTGCCTGGAATAGTTGATGGAGGGTTTTGAATAACTAGACATCAAATAAAATTAAATTGTAGTAGTATTTTATTTAGTTGATTGTAACAGTAATCCAAACAAAACTCTGGCAGATGGTGGACGAGACAGACATGTTAATTTTAGCCTTTAGACAGTGTTGGAAATTGTTTAGCTAGAGTGAAAATTTTCAGTGTTTTCAATTAGAGGTTCCAGGAAAAAAAAATCAGGAATAAAGAACGTGATCCTGATGAAATATTTTTAAGTATCAAGAGCATCTACAGTGTCTTGAAAGAAAAAACCAACTTTTCCCTTGAACTGACTCGTCTTTCCCAGAAAAAAAATTATCTTTCCAAAAATGGTATTGACAAGTTGTTATCAACGCTCATATGAGGTTCCTGGAAAAAGGAATTAGACTGTATCTTTGTCTATTTTTTAAACTACCATTACCATTAATAATAAATATTAATTTTTCATTAATCCAATTTTGAAAATATGGTACTAAAGCCTGCTTTAAATAAACAGAGTCCCATTCAAACCACATCAGGCCACATTACTCTACAAAACTGATTGGAACTAAGGTGTTTATATCAGTTACATGCTAAGAGTATTTATTTTAGCTAATTCAGTATCAGTGGTAGGCATTAAAAGCCTGTATCACATAGACAAGATAGTGGACATCCAACAAGTTTGTCTTGAAGAAGTATTGAAGTGTCTATCATCTCCTCTCCTGCTTCTCCAAGGACTGCACTGTTACAGAAACACAAGGCAAGCAGCTCCCCTGTACTATTAGAGACTCTGCCCCTTTGAACCATCATAGTCTTGGCAATTCCAGCAGAATTCCTTCATCACATCTGCTGACACTGTTTTATCTGCTTTGTCCCTCCACCTTTAGCACAGCCTTCCAAGCCAAGAACAAACTTGTGATCCAGCTGAATATCAATATATCCTGTAAATGTTCTACTCAATCTGTTTTATTGCAGGAAGGCTGTGCTTCCCTTTTGTCATTTTTAAATACCTATAGGTATATTAAAACCCAACTCTTTTCCTCATGTTCTATAAACAGACACATGCTCAGCATAAAACAACCAAGTAGAGTATCTGGCTTTTTTGTAAAAGAGTTCAGCTACATAATTTATTTTTTATTTTTTAATCCCACTGATTTATCTAAATTCCATTCATATTTCTTTAATTTTTAGTAATATACAGCTCCAAAAGTAATGCTGGATTTAGTCAGCAAACACATCAGTTCTTTACGTTTCCAGTTGAAGCAAGAACTACAGTCATGTGTCTAGGGTTATTCCACTACTGTTCTGTTAGGCATCCCTTCAGTTTGCCTCCAGCACAGGCTGCCTGCACATTACTGTTCCTAAGAGCATCCCAGACATTTGAATTGTGCCCTCAATTCCCAGCAACACAGCAGGGGGAAGATATGACAGAGCTAACGAATCTGGTTTTGGCTTGAGGTTAGAACAAATTCTTCTACTGTATGCACTAAATATATTAGCTTCAGAAATGATCTGTGATTCATTGCAAAGTTAAAGTTGTGCTGGAGTTCCAAGAAAACAGGACTTTACTCAATGTACTTCTGAGCTGCTTTGCAAACTGTCTGCACCTTGCACTGCCCTCTAAGTATTTCTGAAGGAACTGACTGGGGAGTTATAGGTTTGATCTTCTTAGTCTGAATATTGGAAAAGGATAACATCTCAGTTCAGCACTCTAGCACATCTCCCAAACCTACTATTCCTTGCTGAAGGCCATAGGTGTTCAGCTATCACTTTTTTTCTAGTTTCTGAGGAAACTAGGAGTTGAAGACTACAAGTATCCTGGTTTTTGTAGCTGTGTGTCATAGCTCACAGCTATGTTTGAGTCACCCAGCTGCAGAATAAAAACCACAGCCTGAGCAGTTGATAATTCTTGTGCTCCTGAAATGGAAAGGAGATAAGCAGTATGGTTACTACACCTTCTGACACAGACAGGCATTGACCTAGTGTGTCCATAACTTCTGTCCTTCAGGGAGATACCTGAGAATTCACTGGGAGATGAGAAATACACTCCAGTTATTTTATCTTTCTTATGTTGTCTTTGTGCTTTTGTGGAAAAAGTAAAAATGTGCACATAATTTTCTGGAATGCATTAGCTTGTACTGCTGCAGCCTGCATACCCATCTTTCCACTTGTACAATCTCCAAATTAGAGACTGGGGGGAAAAGAAATTGTGCAAATAAGAATCATGTAGTACAGAGGGAATTTTCTTTCACAATTTAGAAAACAAGACCATGATTGCTTAGAAAGACTAAAAAGCCTCCATGAATCAAAAGGGGAAAAAAAGGCCACTGTTTAATTTTAAAATAAACATCAAGTTAAAATTATGAGGTAAGAAAGTGTTTTGTACCTTACCTACGTTGCTTTTCACAGTATATATTTTCTTTTGTAACTTAGTCTTTTGAATATTCTTTGAAAATTCAGGAATATTAACTGTCACATAAAGTTACAATTGCAATTCATGAATAAAGGACTGCTGTGAGGTAAAAGCAAAACTTAAAAAAGAAAGACAACAAGCTCTAGCATATGAAAGAAAAACATTTCTTTCCTGGAAGACAGGCCACAGAAATAAATATGTATCCAGTTGACATTTCTTTGTATCTTATTCAAGCAGAATAAAACTAAAATTATCCCACATGCCTATAGGCTGCCCTGGTGTAAGGCACAAAATGGTAGAAAGAATTATTTAATATGTGCATTTTCATTTGTTCCCTTTCTAAGATAAAAAAGCAGCTCATTCTAGCCGCTGAGAAATCATTTGGTAAAATAAATCCTTTAAAAATAGAAGATATTTCCACTTAAATATTTTTCAGACACTTCAGGATATAATAAAGTACTATTACCAGGGGCAAATCCAGCTGCTTATACTGACCTTGGGAAAAAAAAAAAAACATTACATGAGCCAGCTAAAAATAAAGATATTATTTGGGGAAAAAAGCTATACCTGATTTTTTCTCTTATACTTTTCTCTACTGGAACAACAGTATCAATATTGAAGGAAACTATCTAGTGGCAAAAGAAATTACTACTTAAAGGAGAGACAAACCCCATGATCTGTCTCATAACTGTTAGTCTTTTCTACCCAGTGGTAAGATGAGTAAAAAAAAGATGAGTGATTTATTCTGATTTGCTTAGTGACACATACAGGAGCAAGGCTTGCAAGATCAGACACAGTTTACAGAAACCATGAGACAAATGGGTCTTGTGAATTCATAATGTATGATGTCCTACACAACCTGGCACTCACTGGAAAAAAAAGCAATGATCACCACTTCAAAAAGAAACATCTGGAAACATGACTACTGCTGTTTTGCTCCTGCAAACACTTTGGCTTTTATAACACAGCCTGGTGGTCAGATCATTCACTCAGGACATGAGAGGACTGTGTTTTCTGTTTTGAACTCAAATGTCTTCCACTTCCCAGACAAGACATTAACCACTAGGGTTAGTACTTTGATCTTTGTGTTTACATTGTCTCACTGTGCACAAAAAATGCAAGGCAGACAGCCAGAGCAGAGTATGACACTGTGGCCTAGAAATTAGAGATGCTTGGATGGATTCAGGCTCTCAGGGTTATGTCAGTTCTTACCTCGGGAGATTTGATGTGAAGCCTGGGAAAATGCCAAATGCACCCATCCTCCTTTTTATCTTCTATAATTTTAAATAGAACTGGATGCCTTTTCTTAGGCAGAGAGTCTGGAATTTGAATGTTTCTGCTCATCCTTTGATGAATTGAACAGACTTCACTCTCAGATAAATTTTTTTTTTTTTTTTTTTTACCTGGTTACTCTTCTTCCTGGCATATAGATATTTTTTGTAACACTTTCAAGTTGTCTATTTCCTTTCCTGTCCTTCCAAAGAAACTATGGACAGGTGACTTGCTGCTCTCAATGGTTTTGGAACTTAGGTCACTGTACATACCTGCTTTGGATCTATCCCAAAATAATCTCAGGGAACTGCTGCCTTGTTCTTGCAAACCTAACTGATTATTCTGCTGTCAGACATGTAAGAATATCCAGAGTTCCCACATGCTTCAAAATTTTCTGCCTCAGGCCATCGTCTTTTCCCATAGTCTGTTTTATGATGTCTGAAGTTACAGGTAAAATAGAATCAGACAAGGCAATATGGGAAAGACTTTATTACTTGCAATTTCCTTATGAAATACAATTTGATCTCCATGAATAAAGAATTTGGAGTGCTCATCTGTATTTTCTTCAGCTCTTTTTTCGTGAGAACTGCCTCCTTCACCATGTGAATGTGCAGCTGGAAATTTACTCCCACTGAACTCAATGATTAAAAAAAAGACTTCAGCGAAAAATGTTCTGCTGGAAAATACAGTAGAACATCTACGGTGCTATTCAACTAATAAAAGTTGGTTCCCTGTGGTGTGGTTTGTGGGAAATGTGGGCTCCTGCAAGGTTTCTCTAAAGCAAACCAGATGCGTTTGTTTAAGAATGCTCAGTTGTTGTCTGACCTGTCCTCACAATATCTGGAAGAGAGGAAAAATGCAGCTAAGTTTTATGAAGCTGTTAAAGAAAAAATTCATACCTTTCAAAAATAATTTTTAATAATACATTTTGCTTGTTCAGTCAAACACTATGATATTTCCTCTTTGAAGCATAATTGTATTAAGTGAGTATACCTGCCATCTGCATATATTCCAATGCCACTGCCTCCTGCTTATCTTTTGTTTAGCCACATTAATTATACAGTGACATAGGTTATCAGTAGGATTGTCTGCTCTGGTTGATTGAGGAGTTTTGCTCAAATGCTGGATATATAATATTGTCCTAAATTCCTTGACATTTGCAGCAAACAACGATCTCTCCATTTCAGTCAAGTAAATTTCTGCTGTCAGATTCAGCTGTTGTCCTCATATTGAAAGGTTGCTTCATAATGTTACCATCTGTCCATTGTAATAAAAGATAGATCTGGTTTTTATGCTCACCCTGCAATATTCTATAAAAGCATACCATACAAGAAACAGTTCTGACATACTGACTGATAGATAATTACATCCCCTTCAATTGGTGGTGCTTTCTTCCAGTAAAAGAAGAAAAAACCTCAAAAAAAAGTTAACAGAATTATGTGTGTTGTTGTTTCTGATCTATGATATACTTCAAATAATCCAGTATGTTCTTTTATATGCACAATTCTTTTTTTTTTTTTTAATTTTACTTATTGGCCCAAAAACTGTAAATATAGATCTGGTAGATGAATACTTCCTAATCTGTCTTGCCCCTGTCATTTATTTTCACAAACTTCAGATTGCTGGAAGCTTTCATAGAATGCTTTACTTTATTTTATTTTTGTTCTTTGCATCATTATAAAGATTTTTCTGCTGCAACTCTCTTTTGAAGTCCTCTCATTTTAAGGAAAACAGCAATTCCCAAATACTTTAAATCACAAGGAAAGTGAGAATATAATGCATCAGACAGAATAGTTGATTTCTCCTTTTGTGAATGTGTTTGTGCCTTGAAATGGCATAGCTGCTTTGCACTTTCCATACTCCTTTAAATAACAAGTTATCAAGGCAGATGATAAGTATATCATATGTTAAAATATAATAATTTTACGTTGCATAAAATCCCATAAATCACTTCTTTAAGTTATTCTTATGTTTTCTTTATGCTTCCCATATTATTTATTCACCTCCTGTATGTGTGAACACAGAAAGACTTATGGTGAAATCCTATATGGAGAAATTTTGTATAAAGATAAACCATCACTGGGTAATTAAGCTTAATGGCAACTTCAGATTTACATAAATCTCTTTTTTTCCAGTTCAAATAGGTATAAAAGAACCTCTTCCTCCTAAAATCATGTATATTTCACAGATTTTATTGATAAAATAAAAGATTCATTTTGAAAATTTGTTCTAGTACCACTACAAGGGGTTTTCCTACCTCCTGTATAGCTGTTGTAATCCCTGCAAAAGTATGTATAGGATAATACATTACACAAACTTACAGCTTTCCAGCTGCATTATACATGTTTGCACATCCATTGGAAAATTTTTGAGATCCATCGGACAGGAAAGTATTAAAGTCAATCTGAAAGAACACAAAAAACTCATTAAAAATATACCCCTGCCCCAAAAAATCTATAGAACTGTGCAGGAAGAATGCATGAATACAATGGAAGCAATTAGGAATAGAAAACATAAATCAATAGGAAGCTCTCAAAAAAGATCTCTATTAACTGAACCCACCTAACTCAGCCTAGTATGACAACATGTGAAAAATTTTGCAGACTTTCAGAAAAATAAATTTTTCAGTAGGACTGCCTGACTTAATGGGAAGTCTAAAGGAAGGCAGCAACAGTGTGCCTTTTTGTGCTACAGCAGAATTATTGCACTGCTCCTGTATTTCAAATCTTTGGCACAAAACTTACCCAAATTTACCTGAATTCCGTAACATCTGTCAACTTCAAATCATGGTGGAAAAGTAGTTTTATGTGTTATTGTCCTAAACTAAGGTGCTTAAAAAGTAACACAAAGGTTTAAAGAAACATTTTATGATATTGATGGTAGACTGAAATATGGCTGTAATTTTGAACTGTAGCTGTGCATCAGTGTTAGTCCTAATAGTTCTTGTGAAATTCTTTGCAAATTATAGGCAAAAGCGGCTTTTTAAATTTTTAAATATATGCAATGTTTTATCTTTTGAGTAGAACTTCCCAGAGGAATCAGAAAGAAGAATTTATAAGAGATAAAATCACATGTTTTCCCTCCCTTGCCATGCCTCGGTATTAATTCATCATTCAGAGCCATGACTCTACCTTCATGAATCAGTTCAGTTAATGGAATGTCCTACAAAAACCTGAGGAGCTTCAGTTCAATTGCTTACACGTAAGACTCTTCTAGCATGGCAGTGCTCTAATCCCCCTCTCTTGAATCCTCTCCCCTGCTTTTGGCACTGGGGCTAAAGGGAAGTGGGAAGTAGCTGGAAAGTATAGCTGTATGTTTCTTATGTCTATTTTATTTTTTCTGACCAACATCCTTCATTCATTGTTGCTGTAATTTCTGTTTAGTCAGACAGTGACAGAGCTGCATGAGGAGAGTCTGAGGAGGGAAGTCAGACCCGTCCCCTATTCCCATGCTGTTAAAAATAGTTCCAAAGGCAAATTCTGGCTGTTAGGCTGGTAACACAGCAAGTTGTTTCAGAGACACCTGGACTTTTTACTTCAGTAAATATTTTAGTATTTTATATTAAGTATTCATTGAGTTGGGAACCGTTGCCTTCCATTATTTTCTTGCCTGAATTGTTCCAATGCAATTAGGGATGAGGAAAAATTAGGGAATGAAAGAAAGAAGCTAATTTAGAAACTTAATTTTTTTTTCCTTTCCCTTTTAATGTCAGGACACTAGCAATTAGCATATCTCCCCTAATTAGAAGGTTAACTTACTCAAATGTACATAACTAAACTAGATGCCAATGATATGATTTTAAATCTATTTTAGAAACTGTAATAGTTCTTTATTAAATCAAGCCAACATAAAGTTTCTGGCTTCATAAGAAACAGAGGAGCTCTCTGGTATCTGCTTTCAACACAGCTGATGTTTACCTTTATAATTTAATATCATAATATTTCTCACATTTAGGATTTTTCACTTAATTTCATGTGGCCTTGAACTTGACCTGAATTGTACTGAACTTGCAATCCACACCTGTTTCAGCTGAGTGGTGGAGTCTATTCTCTGTGCTGTATGTATTTGGAAGGAGTAGGGCAAGGCAGGGAGTTATTTGATTACAGTGGAACAACAGCCAGTGCCTCTTGGGGTGACTCAGAAAGTCTGCAGATAATTGATCTAGATGTAATTTCCACTTGAATCCAGATAAGGAATCCTTTTAACCTACTTTGGATCTGTTTCTAGTGACGGAGTACATGTCATGACACTGAAGATTGATTATGCTCCCAGACTGGCAGACTAACCTCCTTTTGGATATGAAATCCTCATAAGAATTTTAACCCAACACTTTCTCCACGTATAAGCCTGAAAAAGTCTAATTGCTGCTTAATTGCACTGGAAGAACGGAAGGAGGAAGGAGACTCTTTTGCCACTGACACACCCATGCAAGTCATAAAGATTTATTTTTCTCCAGTACACAAACTGTTTACAGGTTCCTGATGTCTCTTCAAAGAGTAAAATTATGCATTTTTAAAGCAAAATACTGAGTAGACAATAGTATATTTATTTTGAAAAGACTAACAGTTTGCCTAAGTGAGTCACTGCTTCAATATCAAATCTAGTGGGGCATTAGCATACTTATACCAATGTGTTTCTCATTAGATCAGGTTTTTGAAGACAGTGGTAAAATGCCTACTGATGTCTGTATTAAAAGGAAAGTGGTGGGAAGAGAAGTGGGATAATTAAATTTTGTCAATACTTATGATTGCTGCTTTCAGCTTCTTAAAACATTTTCAAAAATTTACTTTCCAGTTTTCTCTCCATCTCCAGCAGTAAATGACTTATCTTTAAATGTCATACTTCCTCAAACAGGCCATGTTTTCATGTTGAAGTGCAACTGCAATATCCAGAAAGGGGGAAAAGAAGTAACATTGGACTGTCATGAAATTGGAGAAGACTACAGACTGTGAAACTCATACATAGGCCAACTCAAATTATAATACTACAGGATTGTTTGTTGTGTGCAGTGTCCTAGCTCCTCTAGGCTTAGTACCTATACATTAAAATGAGAAAGATACTTTTCTTATTATTTTTACTATGTATATATCTATCATACTATTGCATGAGCAATCATTTTCTATTTTAATATTAACAATGAATGTTGATAAAAATCTGCATTCAAAACACACATAAGAGTTCTGCATGACTAGCAACTGAAAATGTTTTAGCAATTCCTAATTGTACATTTGAGCTTCTATCTGAAAAAAATCATTAGATTAGAGACTCACCTGATGGAATAAAGTACATTTCCATTTTTGAAAATCCGCAACAACTTATTATCTGTTGTAACTTCATGAAAGTTGGCACCTTTTTCATTAGCAAAGAACAAATCAGGTTTCCAAATTGAATCCAGCATGGATGGATCTAAATCTAAAGAGTCATCTGGATATTCACTGTATGCAAGGCGTGGATCATTCCAATTCTGACGGAGAAAGATGTTCACTCTGTAATCCTGAATAAAAGAGAAAACAAGCAAAGCCTTATCAAGCATAGGGATTTAGCTTTTATTTCATTTCTTAGCCATGTAATCCCCTGTCCATCTGTGGATGACAAAAGAATTACTTAGCTGAATGCTAGAATGATACCTATTTATATTAGTGGGGACACAATGGATAAGAATAAAGATGCATTTCAGGGCAATCGAAAAAAATCCTAAGATAAGGAAATCCAACCTCCATGTACAGTTCATATAATTCCATATAACTCTACCTTTAGCACAAATTTGTCTTGATTTTGAAATGAGAAACATAAAAAGAGTTTTATGGTGTCACCTTTTTCTGCTCAAGCCCTGGCAGGGGCATTCCCACTTCCCTCTTTCTATCAGTGAGAATCTGTCCCACTGTAAGGGAAGTGAAATTAATTTTTTTTTTCTCTCAATCTAATCCTTACTTGTTTTAGATCCACCACACAGGCTTTCTGTGCCTTAGTTCCCTATTGAACATTGTGTGAGCAGTAACTTGCTATACAGCAGTGTGAGGAGGGCACATGTTCCTCTCTTCAAAAAGGGTAGAGAACATATAAATCTTTATGATAAATTAGATTAGCTACATGTGTGGTCACCTTAATTTGTACAGACAGTCCTGTCTTTATCAAGAGTGCTTTTATAGAAAAGATGAGTGAGTGCTTCAAACTTCTGGAAGTCATTTTGGAGCTACACATACATTCTGTCAGAAATGTATTTATGGCTCTACACTTTCTTACAACTTTACCACTCTGAAAATACTTAGTTTTAAATAATAGCTTCTCATTACATTACATTTATAACTCACACAGAACACAAGGGCAAAGGAACTTTTATTAGTCATAATAAGATTTTCCTCGCTATATGAACTGCATTAATGAAAAAGATAAAAATAAAATAGAGGAAAAAATAGGTAGCTGCAGGGGGAAAATGGCAACTCATTGTCAGACCTTTCATGATACCTCTAAAACAAAAGTTAAAAAAATTGCTTGTTTATGGTTAAAAAAGATGATTAAAGTTTATTTTAACAAGAAAACTTTTTGAGTGAGAATGGGAAACTAAGTGTCCAGGGCTGAAAAATACAATTTAGCCAAAAACTATGCATACTAGTTATTATAGGTTAGACTACTAGTTAAAACTTCATTGGTGTAGAAATTGTTCATTAAAAATCCAGCATCTTGCCAACATTTCTCTTAGGAAACTTGCAGCATGCAGCCATGTAGTGGGAAGAATCATGCCAACAGACCTAATAAAGGAGAACAGGAACCTCAATATGCAACATTTACTCATGAAAAACATGAGAAACAGTTTTTCATATATTCAGCATCCTGCTGTTTTGGTCAATTTAATTACTCAGCTTGATTAAGGGTAGCCAAATATGCTAAATATGCTTACCAAGTATTGCCAATTGAAAATATTGCAAATCATATAGAGAAAGTCACAGTAAAGAATTTCATGTTCACATAACTTTAAAATTTTTTCGGACCAAGAAAGTAAGTAGAAAACTAAACCTGAAGAATGAAATTAATTCAGATTCCTGCTTCCAGCAGAAAGGAAAAAGGCTCTCTGACCAAATAGAAGCATTAAATGCATAGAAATTGTTAAATAACTGTTTTATTTAAAGAAATAAACTGTTAATTAATTTGCTAAACACACATGCATAAAAACACCCCAACCCCTTTTAGGAAAGGACTGAAAGACATTTTCTTTTTCATCATGGGTATTGACAGCCATTAAAATTCTTAAGAGAACCTGTTGGTATTTTTTATAATTAGTACCATGATGTGATAAAACCAGAACCAAGGATTTGTGCTTTACAGAAATAAGTCTGTGTTTTCTGTGTGTTTCTAAAGTAAGACAAATTCTTAGACAAGCTTGTGCCTCAGTGCTCACAGAACAATATTTCTGGTGCCTTCAAGTAAGAGGGAGTAATAACCCTTGAAATCTGCTTATTCCTTTGCATGACATCCCAAATACCATGTAGTGGCAGTTTCCATTCTAGATTGCTGTATAAAATCAAAATGACAGGAAGAAGTATGTGGGAGCAAGGATAGGTCCATTGTCTTTCCCAGTATGGGCAATCCTGGCACTGAAGGAATCATTAGCTCTAAACCCAGGGCACTGGGGTGGGAGCTCTGCAGCTCTCAGGACTTTGCATTTCATCCCAACCCAAGCTGTATATTATAAATGATATAACCTGAGGAATGTCTATTTACTCAGTAAATACTTTTCTCAGAGGAATATGAAGAGTTTATGAAGAAGTTTAGCTGTAGAGTAAAGGTCTTACATGTGTGAGACAGAACAGGTGAAAAATGCATAGCAAGAATAGGAAGTGAAAAAGGAAAATAGAGAATGACAAATGGTGGAATCCTTTCAAGATTATATTAAGTGATTCTGCATGTCAGTATGAGTAAATTTTATTGATTTAAATTGTTTCCAGCTTTTAATATGAAAAAAAAGTCCTGGTTTAACTTATCACTGAAACAACTGGAGCTATTTTTCATTGTTCTCTCCCTTGAAAACTCTGACTTAAATTGGCACTCAATATTCACTAAAAAAAATCCCAATCTATCAAAAGGAAAGAGATATGTTTAACTGCTAGGTTATGAAAGTCAAGTATTCATCATCTCAGTTTATCATTACACATTATGAGCACAATGTCTAACTGCTTTAAACAAGAAGGGTTGTTAGATGCAAACACAGACACCAGAATCAAATTGCCTGAATAGATTGGTTATCCTGCAAGAGGCTCTGTATTCTCATGTGCTATTTGCCTGAAAGGATGACTGCTAATTCAAATAACTGTGACAGAAAGTGTCCTTGAGGGGAGGGAGAAATCATCATTTCAGTTGTTGTGACTTCCACAGCCTTATCTGTAACCTCAAGGCTGCCATTTTCTGAACAGCTACTGTGCCCTGGTTCTACAGAATGAGTGAGACATGGGTCTGCACTTGTTTCACCACACTTCAAAGCCTTAGCCACAAGGAGAACCTTCTTAGAGGGTCAGGATACTGTCCATCTGCATCACAAGGCCCAATAAAATAAAAACTGGAGAACAGGAAATTGCTCTTTTCTGTCCATGCCAAGTTTTGGGCCACTCTGGCCCTCAGTACTAACATTTTGATTAGTAATTTCCAGCACACAGTAAAATCTGAAACACTCACAAAATATTTTGATTTCTGCTTCATTATACTTGTATAGATAGAGCTGTATTACCATAACTTACAGAATGTAGCTTTATTGAGAGTTTTGCACAAATCCTCAAGATACTAATTTCCTAATTCTCAATATTTTCGTTTTTCATATTCACTGCATGTGGAATCCTTCTAGATCTGAGAGATTCCAAAATATGCCACTCATATGAACACTGAATATCACCTGCTCTCATTATTTTTGTATGTTATTATTTGAAGCAAGTCTTCATAATTTCACACATAAACTCTCTCTATTGCCATTCCAAATATTAAGATAATTTTGCTTAATATATACTTCTAAGTGAAATCTTGTCTTTTGTATAATGTAGCCGAATTATTCTTCCTTCCCTCGTTTTAATTCACTGTAAAATTTTAATGTGGACATCTTACAGACTCTGAAAGAACACTGTTAAGTGAAACATAAGACACTATAACATATATTGTTCTTGTGGAAATTATTTTCTTCATGTGTTATGAAAGCTCATTTGTACTGCTATACAAGAAAAGATTATATGTTTCAGAACACATTGATAGTTTTAATATTTACTGCTGAGATTTTCCAAAGTTACTGTTTTGGTGTCTGATAAACATGCAATTTGACATGCTTTTTATTGCTGCCTTGATTGGTATAATTAGACAGGATGGCCTGTGGTATAACAGTAATTTTTGGTAATTACATCTTTCCATTTTAAATTTATTCAGTGTTCTTAAGCACTGTGGCTGCACATTAGGTAACTAATTACTTTGTCCAAATTGATGGAATTTTTTAGTTTTCCTTTACATAGCTAAAAAATTCAGACTGGGCCAAAAGTTTTTCAGCTAACAACTTCAATATGCCTTTGACAAAACTTTTCTAGTACAGAAGCTCAAATATTTAAATTGAAGTTAGCCACTAAATTGTCAAGTCCTTTTCCATGCAGGTTACCAATGCCATTGTAAAATCAAAGTAGGAGAATAACCTTGAAATTCACTCTCACATTTGAGAAATGCAAATATAGTTTTTGTATTCTGAAGGATTGCCTTGTGTTTCTTCATGTGTAGTCATTGAAATTTCATCTTTTCTGAGATTAATTATGATGCTCAAAATAATGTAGAAAAGAAGGTGCAGGGAAGGATGATACAGGATTGGACAGGGTAGTCAGCTCTGTGAGAGTAGACATGAAAAGTTGGATTTCTTTGAATTAATATGCAAAGGAGTTGTTTTATAACTTAATTTATAACTTGATTGTTTTATGTAAGTATATCAAAGGGGTAGGGGAGAATATTTTTAATCTAAAGACAAGAATATCCTTCCTTAACTTTCAATAAATTTAGACTTAACTGAAATGGTTCATCTGTTTTCTTACACTAACAGACACTAGTGATATTTTCATTGGTCTTATTTATTACAGTAAATAAGGGGATTTTTCTTTTATTACATCTTTGCACTATTGCTGGAGTACTGTTTAAAGTTCCCATGTTCTCATCATAAGAAGGGAACTGTCTGAGCAAGTCCAGAGGAGTGCCACAAGGTTGATAAGAGGACAGGCAAACCTCTGCTACAAAGACAGGATGAGAAAGTTGAGGCTGTTCAACCTGGAGAAAAGAAGGTTGAATGAAGAAACTTTTTACTGTGAGAGTGATGAGGCACTGGAACAGGGAAGTTCTGGATGCTGAAACCCTGGGAGCATTCAAGGGCAGGTTGGATAAGGCTTTGAGAAACCTGGTCTAGTGGGACATGTCCCTGCCCATGGCAGGGAGCTTGAGACTACACAATCTTTAAGGTCCATTCTAATCTGTTAACAGTCTATGATTCTGTGATGACAGGGTTGGACTGCAGTAAAGACAGTGAATATATCTGTGCTGTTTGGCATTTCAATTAATGAGTGAAAACCAATTGCAACAAGCTCCATGCTGCACCATTAACTGTAGCTCATTAATCTGTCACAGATTTACCATAGCAGCTAAAGAGAAATTAACTGTGATTTAAATCAATTGCTTAGTACTTAGCTTTAATTGACACATTAAATCTGTGTCAGAGTACCAATATTTGACTAATGTCAAACATCCCTGAGAACATGCTTATCTGTACAGAAGAGCTGTAGGACATTCATACAGGAAGCAATGCAGATGCACTGTTAATTATGATAAAGAATTTGTCTATGGCACAAAGAATCCTTCTTGGTGATCTGTTGCTGAATCTTTTTATAGGTGGAGTCTCTGTTTCCAGAACTGATTTTGGCAGTCCATGTCTAAAACTAAGGATGTCCTCCTTATTGCTCTGACTCTGGAATCACAGACCCATAAAGAGGCTGACAGCAACTGCAGTACTGTACCTTCCCTTAGTACAAAGCAACTTTGTGAATTTTCTAAAACCACATGATCCCTCCTTGGACAGCAATGTCTTCATGGATGTGCCCCAGGAAAACAACTTCTTGCAATTTTTGTTTCTAATCCTCCCACTCTTGTGATTCTATTGTGCAAGGAAAAGAATTCAGTTCCACACACAAACATGTGCAAAACTTTCTTGTATGGTTTTGCCTGAAGTTAGTTGGCTAAACCCTTTGTGGATGGTTAGGATGTCTAGATTTCAGCCCTTCAGGCCTATTCAGTTCCTGGAAAAAAGCTTTAATCCTAGTTTAGATTGAAAATTGTGGGTGCTCCTTCTCCCTTCATTAAGTAGGACATCCCAGATGGATGGGAGGTTTAGGTGAGGACTAACTAGCCTCTGATCTCAGGAAGATTTAAAATTTATTTGAGCTATTCAGGAGACTGTTGATGAATTTGGATGAACAGCTTCTCTGAGCAGTAGATTTTAAGGTGTGTATTCATGTATTTAGTATTTCTAAGATTTTGTGATTAGTTTTGGTAAGGTAATTTTTGGGGTTTTAGTTTGATTTTGTTTGTTTCTCATACATTTCAGAAGTAGTAGATATCTCAATGACTGTCCTGAGAATCATTTGGTTAAAACTTTATTTCAATTTTGCCTAACTCCTTTCAGATTTGACTCCAAGAACTATCCATCAATACTCATATTGAAGTCAATAGAACTAGAACTCACTTGGCAAAGAGCTGGCTAAAACTAGTACTTCAACATGGCTACTTGTAATGTCAGACTTCTCAAACTTCCTTACAAATTTAAAATTTAGAGTTCAGCAAACAGATTTATACACTAATTCTGCACCAAGTGCTCTCCCCACATGTGGCAGCTGCTTTCATACCCTTGGTTTCTGAAGTGGTATGGCTTCTGTTAGCATTCTGGCTGGCACAGATGAATGCTTCTTGCTGTATAAAAATACAAAATACTGAGATAAGTAATACCCCACTTGCCACTACACAAATGATGGTGGATGAGAACCTCCTGTAACCTATTACAGTTCTGTCTTTGCCTTAGAGAAAGTATTGGTCATTTACAGGATGTTTATTAGCACAAAGCTATCAGACTCCATCATTCAACCCACAACTAAACAAAATAATATAGTCTGTAGCTTCTGAGACAGCTCCTTGATTTTTGACTTATTTCCTCCCTTGTCTTTTTTACAAAACATTCAAAATCAGTTGAATTCAACAATGTGCTACAATGTCTACTTACTTTCCATACCTTTTAGGGCTAAACCATTATAAATGGATGGGTTTAGTTTATTTTAATGTTGAGTTATTTAGTTGAGTTTATTATCAGTAGCAATACTGGGTTTTAGATTCAGTCCTCACATGTAATCATCAGAAGTCAATGGCAGTTAATGTCTAGGATGCCTATTCTTAAAAAGATTAATTATAGTACCGACATACTGTATAATAATGTTTGTCATAGCTCCTACTACATGTCCTAGAATATTTATTACTTAAAGATTGAATATACTACTCCCATATTTAATGGAAGCTGTGTGCTCCGAAGTCCTAATGCATTACACTGAAATCACATTTTGAAACTTGTTCAGTGTAATTGCTTTTTAAAATTTTAGCTCAGGGGAGTTTAAAATGTTTGCACATTCAAGAAGTAGTATAAGGGATTAGATGAAAAATGACATGACAATTACATGAACAAACAACATACACTAAGCCTCTCTCTTCATTTGGTCCTTGCCATGTTCTCAGTTGACAAAAGATTCTGGTCTTTTTCTGCAAGCAAATGATGTGTCCCTGAAGAAGTTTTTGCTCTCACAGCAGAAGGTACTTCTTGCTAAGTGAAAAGTTAAGTTTTTCTGACATCATTCACTTGTTCACATGAATTTCTGGTGCTATATAATCCATTTTTTATTGTTTATTATTATTATTATTTATATATTATTATTATTTATATATTGTTTATATTATATTGTTTATGTTTATGTCTCCTCACAGAAATATACCCAAATTAGATTAAATACAATTCTGGGAATTTCATATTAAATTTCCATGATGACTTTCTTGTGTTGGTAGACAAATATGATATTGTCTAGAATAGAGTAAATAAGGTAAAATAAAAGGTAAAGCTAGGTCAAGCCCAGAAGCAGGGCCTGTTAACTCCTCTAGTCTAGACAGCTGCTAGAGTGGGCTATGAGAAGGAATATATTTCTAAATTTAAACTAAGTTGATCAGATATGAGTTGGCCTTAAATTTATTGATATGCATGAAATGCACCAAGGGGTCTACTAGGAAAATCATGTTGTTTTAGTGGTTTTACAATGATACCTTGGGAACACATAAAATGTTATGTGCATTTGAACTGTACCAGTACCGAAGAGAAAGGGAACAATTTGTTTGTCTACCCAAAGACATCATCTAGGGGCATTTGAAAAGCCCTAAGTTATTTTGCCTTTTGGCTGCTGGTTCAAAAAGATGCACGTCTCCTGCAATCCTGTGACATGTTTACCTTTCCAGATAACTCAGGGAGTCTTAGGGATTAAGGCCACACTAAATGCACTCAGGTAACTAAATAAAACTTAACCAGACACAAACTCCATTCAGTATCAATTTTTTAACCTGTTCCCATCATGAAGAAATTAACTTTTGAACAAGTACACATAAGGGAGAAAGAAGAAATGTCAATTTTAAGGGCTTCCACTAGGTCCATGATGAAAGGTGTAGAAGTAAAGGTTATTATTAAAAAGTAACTCCTTATTTTAAAATATCTAAAATACTGCAATTTGTAATACTATGGTAACATCAGAACAGTAGTCAGAGGCACAAACCTAAAACAGTTTCCCTACATTTTGCTAAGCTGGGAAATAGTCTTCTTACCTTGTAAGGTCTAGTATAAATATTTAAAAATTGAAGTAAAACTATTCAAAATTAATGAAATAATTAATCAGTGTAAAATATAAATATATACATTGAAAGCTGTTCTTATATTTGAATGTGGAATATATTTTATACACATATATGATATAAATTAACAAGACATGCAAATTATGTATTTAAATAGTCACTTTTATGAAACTGTTGAGCAGCCACATTCACAAAAAATATGGAAAAATATATTGCAAACAAGAAACCTAATAATGGCTTACTAGAAACATCGAATTTTCAATATTCTATCCCTTGAATCCCACCAGGAGTTAAGTAGCGAAACTCTCATTCAATTTAAATCTTTTAAAAGAAGATAGAGGAACTAAAAAGAAGATTGTGAGAGATCCCACATATTGTAGCTTACAATGTTTGTAGATGGAAACCAGACTAGAAATCTTCTTTAACTAATCCTGTTATGCCAATAAATTAGCTTTCATATGTTCCTATACATTTACGTTTTGAAAATCCATTAAACTGAAAAAGAAATCTAGTCAGTGAAAGACCAGGCAAAGATTGGTTTTTTTTAAACAAGGGAATTAATTCAGTTTCTCCAGGAGTGCTTTTGAAGACTATGGCTTTATCATGAAAAACAGGTAAACAAGAAATAATGAATAACTACTTTTTCTCAGTTATGTGTGTTCAATACATTTGATTTTAATTCACCTTCAATATCTTCATAGTTGTAATAAAGTTTTAAGTCATTATCTATTCACACTGCCTCAGTTTCCAATGAGAACCACCTTGATGAGGTGGCTACCTGTTTCTTTTTCTTTTTTTTTTCTCCCCTGGGAAAGAAAGATGTGGGATTAAATATGCTTCTAGGCAAAATTTAATTTTAAGCCTAGAGGCTTGCAAGTTGGGATCTTTCCAAACTCTGGAGAAGGCTGCAGTTTGTTTGAGCAAAAGTAATGTTAATTTACCTCTTAGTGGCTGATACAGGGCTATGTTTTGATTTGTGCTGAACACAAGGTTGGTAATATGGAGGTGTTCTGTTATTGCTGAGCAATGCTTTAACAGAGCCAAAGCATTTTTTGCTTTTCCAACTGCCGTGCTGGTGAGGAGACTGGGGGTACATGGGAAATTGGGAAGAGACAGAGCTGTCACAACTAACACCCACTGACCAAGGTGATACACCATACCAGATGGCATCATGCTCAGTGTATGTGGGAGGGAGAGAGGAGTAGGGAGGCAAGAAGGAGGAGGAGCATATTTGGAGAGATGGTGTTTGCCTTCCCAAGTAACTGTAGGGTGTGATGGGGCCCTGCTTTCCTGGGAATGGTTGAACACCTGCCTGCCCATGGGAAGCAGTGAATTAATTCCTTGTTTTGCTTTGCCTGTGTGCACAGCTTCTGCTTGCCCTATTAAACTGTCTTTATCTCAGCCCATGAGTTCTCTGACTTTTTACCCTTCCAATTAATTCTCTCCCTGATCCCACTAGTGGAGGAGTGAGTGAGCAGCTGTGCAGCACTGGTTTGCTGGCTGGGGTTAAATCATGACAAGAGGGATTTTTGTTGGCTTTGCAGTGCTTTTCAGCCCTGAAAATTCAAGAAGAAATTCAAAGGCTCTGCAAGCTGGAACACTAGAGGCAGAAAAGCAGAGAAGTCTGTGAGTTGGGATTACCTGCAATTTAGAGAGACGGAGGAAGGTGTCAATCTGCAGATCTCTGTCTAGAGACACCTGTCTGATGAATCTAAACAGCAGAGTAGCACTTCCTGGGTAAGATGGCTAATTAAATAAAGAGTCAAATGGTAGTGCTTAGGAGTGAGAGAAGATAGAACCCAATTTCTGTGCTGAAGGAGATGGCTGCTGCTGAGGTCCGTATAATATGCCTGAGATTCTGAAGTCATAAGGGTTATTTTGTGCGAAAACAAATTAAACTATCTTAGAGATGCTGAGTTTTTTTATTTTGTAAACTGATATTAGGATCTAAAAGGATTTAGGTGGGAGAGAAAACAAATAATGCTGCAATTGCTATACCAGGATGTAGATTTTTATGAACAGCTTGATAGCAGCCTAAAAACAGATTGAAAAGACTAGTATAATAATGTGGAAATAAGTAAGAAGATACTGGAAAGGATGGGAGTGATACCACGTGATTTCATAGTGCAGTGCTGTACAAGTAATGGTTTTCCTTTTAAGGAGAAAGAGCAATCAGAGGAAGAGGAATCAATGTAAGCAAACCTAGATAAGGGAAAATAAGAGGCGTGAACTGTTTCCCAGCTTTGCTAGAACATGAGACAACTTTAGGTAAACAAAGTATGTAAAAATTTAACTAAAAGCTAAGTCTCCTTTCCAATGAGAAGATAAAAATTCTGGAAGAAGCTTTGATAAGTTTGCAAAGAAACCATTTGGGTTTTAGGAAGCACTAGAACAGGTGATGAGTAGTATTTAAAGCAGTAAATATGCAGTATCTATGCAGTAGCAAGGACTTGAGCAAATGATGTAGGAGGTTGCTTCAGGTCTTCTGCAGCTAATAATGGCAGTAAGTGCTATGGGGAAGTAGAAAGCTTTGTGTCTATAACATGATCTGTTCAGCTTTCTGTATTGTAAAGTGTTTTGCAAATTCTTTAAGAATGTTGATTAAAATGGACCTGAAAGAAGAATGCATTTGTATGTCTGGATGAGCTGATTATAATGCCTGTCCTGGTAAATATTTATCTATTTAAGATAAACCAGAACAATTAGTTCTAGCTTAAAGTAGTAAGGCAACTGTTTGTAATGTGTACAAGGGAACACTTCTTCCAAGCAATCTATTGAAAGACAACCTAGAATAGGTACAATAGAACAAAATCAGAAATGCTTATTGAAGAAAGGTGAAGCTAAAACAATTAAAGTGCTGTGGCTCATGAAAGGACAGTAATTATGGTGGCTTAAAAATGGATTGGTGTGGTTTAAAAGCATATTTTATTTGTAAATGCAAGATAATCTCATTAGTGGGGTGAAGTACAGAAAGATCTGTAATGTGCTTTCTATCAACATTCAATTCTTTTTAGACTGAATCAAGAAATACCCCTGAGCAAAGGTAAGGCCCCTTTAGTAAGGCCAAATAAGAGACATACGACTTTCAATTGTTGAGATTGAGTGATGAATTAGAATTATATTAATTAATACAGTGTTCATTGTCTGCATTGTTATTTGCCATCACATCTCTCCATGAGCATCCCCTCCAATGCACTTTGAGCACTTGCATTAGGCTAAGCGTATTAACACACACTGAATAAAAACTGCTGTAAATCTGCACTAAGGTCAGTGTTGCACCTGACCTTTAAAACTCAGAAAACCTTGAGCAAGTTTATCAGTCACATTTCCTAGAATAAAAGCAGACATTTTGGTATGGCCTACTATGTACCCACTAGACTACTTGTTTTGTGTATTCAGCATTTCTGAACATTTGCAGCTGAAAATGTTGGCACTGATATTATTCTGACCCTCTATGACTGAATAATCTCTTCTCTTTTTTTTTTATTATAATACCCAAAAATATATTTAACACTACTCTTAATGGTCACAAAATCTTTTTGTCTTAGGAGATACAGTGTGAATGCAACAAGCTGAGCACATCTTGAGCTACAAAAACTGTCAAAAGAACATTTCAGGGTAAAAGCTGAAGTTTAATTTCTATTGCACCAGTAAGAAAAGTATTTTCTTTTCTGCAGAATATGGTTCCAATATTGCCAATACATATTTAATTTACATGACCAAGCAATACAACTAATTTGTCAGATTTTTAAGGTTAGGTGTGCTTAGGTACATTACTACTTATCTCAAGTGAAAAACTTCACATTAATTTGTATTAAACATCTTATGTCAGTTGCATTATAATAAAAAGGAATTTTATTCTGGGCTTTCAGAATTTTTTAATCTTTCATTCTTCCAGATTTCTAAATTCTTATGTGTAAAAGCCCAGAATAGCAGCAACTTGCAAAATATGAAGAACTGGTCCTAGGTTTTCCTTTATATGTGTGAAGCAATAAGAGTTTTATTTGTCTAGAGGATAAGTGTGAAATTCTTTTTGAATATCATTGACATGGACAGATCTAGTGCTACCATTCATTTTGATAACATGAAAGAATTGCTGAGGCTGGATCCTAAATGGTGCCAACGATAAAAGTTTATTTAAGGGAGCTTTTAATTATGCAGTTTATTTTTCTGCCTGCCTTCTCAGAGCACACATTACATAAATGAAATTGCTCATATGATCAGTTAAAATAATTTAGGTTCAACTTGAGTCACAGCTTCCTAGCAAGAGGTGGCATTCTTTTGCAGTCTGTGAATCATCTGATTTGCATCTTGATAAAAAGAATGTGAAATAACTGGGAAGGGAGGGAGGGAGGGAGGGAGGGAGGGAGGGAGGGAGGGAGGGAGGGAGGGAGGGAGGGAGGGAGGGAGGGAGGGAGGGAGGAAGGAAGGAAGGAAGGAAGGAAGGAAGGAAGGAAGGAAGGAAGGAAGGAAGGAAGGAAGGAAGGAAGGAAGGAAGGAAGGAAGGAAGGAAGGAAGGAAGGAAGGAAGGAAGGAAGGAAGGAAGGAAGGAAGGAAGGAAGGAAGGAAGGAAGGAAGGAAGGAAGGAAGGAAGGAAGGAGGAAGGAAGGAAGGAAGGAAGGAAGGAAGGAAGGAAGGAAGGAAGGAAGGAAGGAAGGAAGGAAGGAAGGAAGGAAGGAAGGAAGGAAGGAAGGAAGGAAGG
This sequence comes from Erithacus rubecula, assembly GCF_903797595.1. Taxonomy (NCBI): domain Eukaryota; kingdom Metazoa; phylum Chordata; class Aves; order Passeriformes; family Muscicapidae; genus Erithacus; species Erithacus rubecula. The sequence goes on along the minus strand of NC_136687.1, from coordinate 33,718,203 downwards.
AAGGAAGGAAGGAAGGAAGGAAGGAAGGAAGGAAGGAAGGAAGGAAGGAAGGAAGGAAGGAAGGAAGGAAGGAAGGAAGGAAGAAGGAAGGAAGGAAGGAAGGAAGGAAGGAAGGAAGGAAGGAAGGAAGGAAGGAAGGAAGGAAGGAAGGAAGGAAGGAAGGAAGGAAGGAAGGAAGGAAGGAAGGAAGGAAGGAAGGAAGGAAGGAAGGAAGGAAGGAAGGAAGGAAGGAAGTTTGTTTACAGAGTTGACAAGCTGTAAGCCAAATAATGCCACTTTTTTGTTTTGTCTCCTGAGCTGTTAGAGCAGGTATAGATGAGCTACAGAGAATGTGGCTGCCCGAGAGACACACGCTGCCCTTCCCATTGCACACTGCCACACTCCTCATCCTCACTGAGAGCTATTCAGCCCATCAATGCAAAATTGGCACTGGGTTGCTCTGCAAGTGACGCGGGTTTTTTAACCCCTTGTTGCTCTGCCTGTTTACTCTGTTATGCACAGCCGAGGCAGCAGAGGGAGCTCAAAGATTTTGGTCACCAGCAAGAGACCCCGGGGGCCCGGACAGGGACGGACACTGCCAGGGGCACTTGCAGGGACAGCGAAGGACAGAGCTCGATTTATTCAGACTCCTTTAAAGCTGGTAGATTATATGCATGTCCCATTATCAGCTGGTAGTTTTAAATACAAGGTATCAGTGTCCAGATTTTATTTTGTATTTATGGCTTATGTATCCTGTTCTGTTTGCAGTTTAGAAAAAGAGGTATTTATCAAGAATTTAAAAGTCCTTTTTGAGTCTAAAAAATTGTTCTAATGAATTAAGACATTGGTACCTGAATTTTAAGGAATACAGTAAATTCAATTGATGAAGTAGTGAAAATTGGAGACATACTGAACTGCAGTGAATTTACTTTTGTTAAACCATGCAGAAATTCAGTTTGTGAAATAATGCAAGATTGTTTTCATTGTCATATAAAGGTAGAAAGATTTTCATGTTTTTAGAAGTTGACCGTCAGTGTTAGGGAGAATAAAAGCTAATAAACCACACAACTGAAAGTCCTATCTCGACAAAAACATTTGTTCTTCTACAAAGAAAGATTGGAGTCTCTGAGAGGTCATCAGCAGCTCACAATAAATAGAAGTCTGTTTTGAGCTGTATCAGTGGATACATTATTAACAGAAAACAAGCATCAGGAAGGTCAAGGTTGTGCTTAAAAGTCCAGTTTTTGAATGCATAAAAGCAAGAGAATGAAAAACCTTGTGATTCTGGCCAGGTTTGGTATTTTCTTTAACATATCACATTACATGGAACTATTTGTTACAGACCAGCTTGTTATCTACCTTGACTGAATTTGCTTTCAAGGTAACACAGTAGTTTTATTACAAAATAGAAATATCATACTAAATTAACTAAGTTGCACTGAAAGGAAATGTTTAAAATTTTCTGGTTTTGGAGAGAAAATACACTTGAGATATGAGCTTGGTCATCCTCCTCCCAAGCTCAGGACAATTTTTGTACGGTAACAAATCCAATTTTGTATATATCCTTTATATAGCAATCAAGTGGCTAGGTCTTTGCACTTCACTGACCTTGTGCTCTGTCTCCTCTTTTGGACCAGATTCATTCATCCAGACATTAGGAAGTAGCTGTGGAACACTGTTCTAATCATGTGGGTATTGCTTAATCCTCTGATTGAACCTGAATAAATCTCTCTGGATGTCCTGTCAATCTGTTTGGGATTTGCAATCTGGAAAGGCCTCCAAATACAAATTAGAGCAGTTTTCTAAAAAAAAAAAAATCATCTACCTCTCTCAGTAACATCTACTACTATGTTCCAGGGTAGGTAAAGAACAGGCAGTTATTAACATCACTTGGAGATAGGGGGCATAAATATTTGACTATATGAATTTTACTTATTGTTTTCCTAACTACAGGTCCTTGGTTATGTTAGGGTTTTTTGGTAGGTTTTTGTTTGTTTTGGTTGGGCTTTTGGTTTTTTGTTACTATACCAATTCAGTTCTGTCACTCCAAGCACACATCCTGACCCCTAAAATTGTTGGGATTTCAAAGTATTTTCTATATTTGGATCTTACAAACTCCCACAGTTGTTTTGTTATCTCTCTGTATTTTAACTTTTAGTGAGGTTATCCTGGCAGTTTTCATCAGTTCACAGTTCAATATCTAGTTTTGCTACCTTTACACTCTGACCTCTTCTCCTTATTTTGTTAAAATCTCGGTTTTTTGTACTGTATCACCTGTCTTTCTTGAGTAGACAAATTTTAAATGTATGTACAAAATCATGCAATCCGCTTCTTTTTATTCCAAATTTTATATATCAGTTCAAAGTTTTAGTCATGCTTTTATTTCAGTGCAATGACTCTGTGGAAGAAGGACTTTTATAATAAAGTATACATCTCTGTATACACTGTATATGATGAAATAAAAAATATTATTAACTAAGTGGCTTAATGAATTAGCACTTTTGAGGTTAGAAAGGTGGAACATTATGGAAATGATTATCTCTATCTAATAATTATTTCATTGCAACTGTCAAATAAAACTTAGGGAGAAATAATAATTAAAAATCCAAATCTTCTACCCCAGCTTTACTTCTACTTCTGTGTGATGGTATAATGATGACACTTTTGTTATAAAAAATTGACTGCCAAATTAGGAATTCTCACTTTCCATTCTCAGAAGTGGATTTCCTTCTTTGCTTAGTTCCAGGTCAAGAGAAGCCCTAGCTAGATTTAGAGCCCATGGTACATATTTAACTTGAACTTCAAACATTGACTGAGTTAAAATATCTTACCATGGTTGTCTCAGCAATGGATCCAAAGCTGTTTATAAATATGTTGCATGTGACATTAACTGGAGGACCTGCAAAAAGAGAAAAAAACCCCCACCAGTCCCTGTTCCAGAATTATTGCTTATTGATTAATTATTAAATAGAAACCATTCAGGAACAATATTTACTGACTTTGGAAGAAAGAGTGCTATATTCACAATTAATTTAATGTATTATTAAATTGAATTGTTTCTAATAATTTCTCAAAGGCACATTACTTATCTGGCTAGGTTTAGCAATTAAAAAACCCACAGCAACAAAGTTCAGTATAAACCTGCACACATGCTTCTATACAAAAAAGAAAAAAGCAACATCCCATTTGAAATATATAGTAAAAATATTTTATGTGTATTTCAGTGAGAATGCATGTCACTGCTCACAACAATTGGAGGAAAAGTGACTTTCTTCACTCATTCTACCTTCAATGTTATCTGTCATCACTGTTAAAGGAAATGCATTATTGCTGCTCTTATCTCTACTGCTTACAGGCAAGCCATTTAGATTCTATTCCCACTTCTCTTAAATTCACAACATGTTTAAAGTCCATTTATAACTGAATTCTTTGTTACTATGGGTCCTCAGTCAACTGTTTTTTATCTTATCTTACATTTTGAAGTATCAGTAGTGGCAGAGCAGTCATTATGATAAGTGAACAATGAATTGCCTCTTCATGGAAAAGGGTTTATATTATTTTCTAGAAGTCTCTTTAAAAATGTTATTGTGGAAAAGCATGCTAACTTTTCCATTATTCCTTATCAATTTCAGTCTGTGTCCAACAGAAACAAGGTTTTTCCAGATCAATTATTTTTTTTTACCTTCCTACAGCTCAATATTCTCATATCAATAAACCAGTTCAGCATTGGAGAACCTGGATTCTTTTTGTAGTTATAAGCAGTCTAACGATGAGAGATCTGTATCTGGAATATGAAGACTGGTCTTATAAATATTTATGCAATACCTCTTTCTTACTGTCACTGAAGAAAGAAACAGCTCTGCCACTACTGGTGGTTTGCAACTAGCAAAGTCTAGCATGACCAATAAATTTCACATTAAATACTCCAAGAATCAGAATGTCCATTAAAAATTCTACCAATATGACAGAACTTAGAATATCCAGATTTCTTTCCTGACAGCAAAAATGGTTTAGAAGTGCTGTACATCAAATCTAACAAAACATTTCTACACATACTTTAGTCTTTGCAATATGCAAGACTACATCTATGGACCAGTACTCTCAGTTAAGGAGATAGCACTTACAGTCACTTTGGTAAGCAGTTAATTATTTAGAGTGGTTGAGTATATCTAGTATTTCTGAGAATTCAGTAAAAGCTTTACATGCTCAACTCCTGAAAAGGATCAAAGAAAAAAGGAAAAGCAGGGATGATGAATGAAAGCAGAGTCACTAAAAGTTGTCAGGGAGAAAATTGTACTTCTTGCCCATGTTAGTCATTTGTTTGCAATGCAGATTTTCTTTCAAATAATTCCATGTTGTAGTACCTGCCATCCTTTCAAATTTGATGTGATCCTACCTTTTTAAAAATACTTTAAAATATAAGTTTGCTTTGTCAATATAGTTGTTCTTATTAAGAAAAAGCTCTAAATCACTACAGTGATGATGCTCAAATTAAAATTACAATAAAACAGTTAATAGCTAGTTAAAAGGACACAAAAGTAGAAGCTAAAAGGAGCCTGCAAATGCTTTAGAGTTAACTCAAAGACACTGTGCTGAGAGAAAAAATGAACTTCCCAAAACATGGTCAAAAAGAATCACGAATGAGAAGCTGTAAAAGCTGGAAGTCATATTTGAACACAGGAATTCAGGCAAGTTGAACATAGATTAAAGAGAGGCAGAAAAGAAATAGAGCTAAAACTCACTAGAGAGAGAAAAGGTAACAATGATCGCTATCTGCAAGGAGTTAAAAATAGAATCCTGCCAAGATCTGAAAGCTGAAAGAGATGATTAAGGTACAAAAGTATCCATGGAAGTGAAGAAGGTCAGAGCAGAAAAACCAAATGAAGTCTTTGTAGCAGCATTTGTCTCCAATTGCTGGCTGTGTCAAACACCAGAGCCATTCTGCTGGAATTTTGTATGAGGACAGTAGAAGACATTTCAGACCAAGTGAACAGGAACAAACTGACCGGCTGACGTGATATAAATCCAGACATTACAAAAATCTTTGCAGAATTGTGGAAGTACAATTCACTGTGAGTCAGCTAAACCTGTGTCAATTTTGTAATCAGTGGAAATGTGCACCATGTTCAGCAAATATAACTTAAATTAAAAAAAAAAAACAAACAGATTTCAGGTATGATAGTGGGGGACATGAACATGAACTTTATCCCTGCAAACCTTACCTCTGTACTAGCCAAACTGGTAGAAATAATGAGAACTTTTATAAGATTAATATTATACATAAATATCTTACATAGATTATTATATTTATATATTTGCAAGAAAGATGTCAAAAAGGACCAAAAATTCTATACAAAAATTCTGCACAAAACCAGCTTAAGTAGAAGAGGACCCTTCACACTGGAAAAGGCAGTAGGCAGAAATGAATATTGTCTGCAATGTGGACATGGAGTAAGACAAGAACCTTGCTATAGGTTTGATGTGATGTAAAAAAAAAAATAATTGCGACTGGAACAAAGCTTTTACAATTATTATCAATTTCCTGTTGTATTCCGTAGCTGAATAAATACCATGTCTTCTCTATTATATTTTTTTAAGAACTCAAATGCAGTATTCCATATCCAAAAGCAGAGCACATAGACACAATATATAATTTAGTCTTCTTGTCTTCTTCATAATTATAATTATGAATAAAATTGGTAATTAAAAATCTTGTCTGCATAGGAATTTCACTGGAACAATGAATGATTTAAAATTAATCTTATCTTATTAGTACTTCTTTCTTTAAAACGATCACCAGTTTAAAACCACAAAAAAGCATTAAGCCCCAGCATTTGCTGTAGGAGTAATAAAACTAACCAAAAAGTGGCAAAGTCACTTAAGAAGATACTTATTCTTAAGGTAGGTCTGAATCACTGTGGGCAGATCTGTTCAAACTACATAGCTGTCCAGAAGACTTGGAATGTGCTCTTTTTGAAAAGGAACAATGTCAAATTAAGTTTTCTCTCTTTAAGTTTCAATAGTTACAAAACAAGGTTCTAAATCCTTTGAATTATACTTTCAAGAATTACTGCATTTAATTTTGTAATCTCTAAGCCATCTGCCTATTCTTCACTGTTGCTTCATCAGAAGATTGTGATTCGATGCTGTCCATGAAAAACTATAAAATTCAATCCTCAAATCATATAGAGATGTGTATAAAATTCCAGTGCACATTTATAGCTTTCTGAGAAATATCAACATCACCAATTTAAAAAGAACAAAGCATTTCCAGCTGCAGGAAATCCTGGGTAATAAGTTTATATATACACAACAAACTGTTTATGGTTTGCCGATGAGGAAGTAATCTGATAAATCTCTTACAGGGTCCTTATGAATCAGACTAGGCAAATTCTGGTAAAACCAGCACATAGCAGTGGCTTTAGAGTCAAAACCACTTAAGTTTCTGGAACCTGGAGATGTCAAAAATTATAGCATTTCTTGCTGAATAAGAATTAAGATGGAAAGGCAGTGACAGATGACTTGGAGGAGAAAGCACTGCCAGCTTGAAGGAAAAATTTTGTAGTAAACATGGAGTAAAGCCTCATAGTGAAAAGTCAGAGCTAAGAGAACCCCTTGGACTCAAGAAGATAGGCATAGGAGAAAGCAACAAAGGCAAAGTAAGAGTAATGTTATTTTTAATAGTCAAATTTACCTAAACTTTCCAGATTATGAAAGCTAGAATGGATTGTGTTTGTCTGTATGATGCTTTGCATATCCATATAAAAATATGGTTTGTGTAATCCTTCATTAAACTCTCTAACGTGCCTGAGTCTGAATAATATGTTAAGACCCTCAGGAGACGTAGTCATTCCATTTGCAAATTTTGCTTCAGTCTTTGAATGTGCTTTGTTTTAATTGGATCTCCTTTGTGAAAAGTGCATAAAAGGCACATGTCAAGACAAAATTACATGTACTGAGAACTTGCAGTTTCAGTGGAGAACTGGGAAAAGGGAAAAGAACAAGAGGAAAGATGGTCATTTTGGCTTTTCAACGCACAAATGGGGCTCAGGAGAGAAAAATATAATTTAGTGGTAGAATTGGTAACTAAGATAAGGTATCTTGAGTATGATGGTCAATGTCATTAACACACTCTTTAGAACCAGACATATGAAGATTTGGCCAATCTTTCACAGAACCTGCTTTCCATAGTGTTTCATGCTATGGCAATCTGAGGTGGGAATCTGAATCCATCAGTAAACATTTCAGTAAAGAAAAGAAACTAACAAACCATATTAGACATCTCAAATCTAAGGATAAGGCATGCAATGGGGCAGCTGTGAAAGTAGCAGGTGTAGGGAGGATTGCTACTGAAATGAACTGCCACACATGCAAAAGAAAGGCAAAGAAGGCACTTCTTCCCCCCCAGTGAATGCACTTCTTAGTTTTTCATATTTGTTTCAGAAATTGCATTTTTGTGTGCAGTAATACTGACATATTGAAAACCTGAAAGTTTAGTTTTCAAATTACCTTTGAAATTTGGTCTGATCCTCGCATCATAGCCTGACATCCTACCCATCAACTTATCCAGGAAATCAGATGGTGACATTGGCATGCTACGAGATCTTGCACTGTCTGTTTCCTTTGTGGCTACCAAGCTAACAGCAAGGAAAAACAAACAAACAGACAAACAACATTTGTTAGAAGTTTTGTTAGCAAAACATTGATTTTATTTGGTCAATCATAGCTCATTTTCCTAGGAACAGGAAAAAAAGGTAAGACGGTCTTTCTAGCTAGTTAATGCTTCAAAAATAGTAGTAGCAAAGAAATTGAACCAGTAAGTTCTTTCTATAGCTGTCATTTAACACATAAATTTTATTCTGCTATGCTGCACAGTTGTAGGCTACTTCTTCCTCACAACTTCTGGAGATTAATAACACTTTCCATCAGCAGTAATCGATATTATCACAAAGTTAAACAGTAACTGTTTATGTAACTGTAGTATGTAGAAGTAACTGTGTATGTAGAATATTGTATTTTGCAGTTGATTATGAGCCTGTTCTATTTTAACTGGGTGTGCTGTGATAGAAGCATGGATCAGAAAAAAAAGTACTAAGGATCTTGATTAGAATAGTACTACTATCACAAATTTTTGTTTTATGTTGTTTATTATTAACCATAATAAAACAGATCAGTCTCTTAGCAGATGGTGTTCTTAACATTGTCTTAGAGTTTCATTTTCTCTTAAAATAAAAGTGACTGCTACAGTGGGTAAAAAACCAAACCAAAACAAAAAACCCTAAATACTTACTGACTAAACTATTTGAGACAAACTTTTCTTCTCAGGGCCACATGACAACTGCCATTTCCTACAGCTTCCTCTTCATCTGCATGCAAAACTCCCACTGGCATTCTACAGTGTGTTCTGCACATGCTAAGACAGCAGAGTAGTGGCACTGCTGGGAGGTGGCACCATGGGAGCCAAAGGAAAAGTCTGTGTTTTGTGGAACAAGTCTTACTTGAGTGTTGTCTAACACACTGGAAAAATAGAACAGTCAGAAAATACATAAATTTAGAGTAACACTGTGATACACGGTGCAATTGAAACCATTTATGGCTTTTGGAGTTTCAGAACAGATAAAGAGCTTTGCATGTTTGTGCAGAATTCAAGTAAAAATAGAGAAGGACTTAAATCTCTTTTACTTACCCAATTCATTGTCTCCATATCAATTCACTCTTTTAGAATGACTTAAATATGCTTTTGTTTAGATGTAAATGCAGGGAATAATGTAAAGCCTTTAGGGATTTTCTGACTCATAAAAAACCCATACTAAACTTTGCTTCTTAACAATGGATAAAAATGGAAAAATTCCATACAGGTACGTATGTTTGCAGAGACCATGTGGACCACAGACTGAGAAGGTGATTTTTTTCTTTTCAAGACACTTTAACTCAGGGCATTAAAATTTACAGTTTTATAAAAACTTCCATTTAGAAGGTCTTCTAAAATTTTTATCTTCAAGTTTGAAATTTGGATTTGTTATCTTAAAAAAAGATTTCATGTTAGTCCTTGACAGTTACAAATTTGAGTACACATAGAATATGAACATGGAAGCCTCTAGAATGCTATGGCTTGCTCATATTTTAATTAAAAATGGAAATTAAATCTTTTAGTTGTAATATTAAATTAGGAAGTTAAATTTTATTCTTGAGTTTATTTCCTTAGGTAGTGTTTATACTATTCTATGTGTAAGCTGATTTGTATATTCTTAAATAGTTCATAAATTGTCAAATTGTCAGATATTTCAAAATTGTTTTGAATATTTTGGTATCTCTTTCAGTATAAAAATGTTTCTTTACTCTTCTTCAATAGTTAACCTATTTCTTTATCCTATTCTTTTTAACTTAGTTCTTTATTTCTTCCCGTGGCTGCAGAATTTCCATTTCTGAGAAATTAAGTATTCAACATATTCTTTTTATAGCTGTTTGAAATTATCCTATTGCCATAATTTTCATTATCAATCACTGTGAATGGATCTGATTCATCACATTATTACAACTTGTAGTGATTAATGTTTCTGTAAAACATCACTAATGTCTATAAAACAAATAAAGTACAAGAGTCAGATTACCCTTTGTTGGGTATTATCTACTTGTAAGGCAAAAGAATTGAGTTACTGTGTGTATACACCTAGTATATACACTTAAACTTGGATTTCATTCTAGCAGTTTTCTATAAGGAATTTATATTTCTATTCTGTAGGTATATAAAATTTCTATACTACAGGATATGCAATCCTGCATTTTTATTCTTTATATACATAAATTATCCAGAACACAAATATAGAAATGTCCATTGTGAGCTTGAATATAATTTTCTGGAAATGAAGAATTTGTTTCTTTGCTCTTTTTTTACTTCACTAAACGTTTTGTAAAACTTTCCTTGTACTTGTAGCTCTTGCTTTGCCATGGAATAAAGTACTTTGAAATTAAAGTAACTAATGCTGACAGGGAAAAATAGTAATTGCTGCAACTGTGGTTTTTCTCAAAGTGACATTTACCTTTTTATATGATGGCATCATTAATATTTGCTTTCATTAGTAAGTCTTAAGTCTCAGAATATCTTGAATAATTTCATGCCTGCTTATGAAAAGAATACATTCAGTATAATTAATACCTTTTGTATAAACAAGTTTTATCTCAAAAGTCAGCTGTAATTTGTAACTAAATATTTATTCAAGGAATGTTTTCCCTTTTACTAAGCTCAGAGTGTAATGAGTAAAAGCTAGTTGAGTCTGCAGAATTCTGCCTTTTTGATTTAAATTTTATTGAAAATATGTATTTCAAGAATACTATTGAACAAATAATACTTTCATCAATCAAAGCTGACATGTGGAATACTCATCTACTCATAAAGGAGCTAGACTTGGTAATGTAGTAAAATCCGAGTAATGCAGTAGATTTTAAGAAGAGATTTTCTGGTTCCAGATTAATATCAAAATTTACTCTGTGTGGTGGGGGCTCTTCAGTTTTATTGCAAATTGCCTCTGAAAGGGGCCTCTGGCTAAGGGGTTAGAGGATATATACTCCTTCCATGAACTAAGAATTGAGCTTCTTTTAGAGTTAATACTGCACATAGCTTTGTCCTCGATACACAACTATTGCATAAGTCCAGCAATGCCTTTGCGTGCCTCCAGTCGGGGAATGCATTCTGACCTGTCACAGTTCTTTAAAGAATTTGTACATGCATTTTCTAGCAGGCAGAATTATAGAAATTTAATATCAGCAAGGTATGATGGACTTGTGTTTAGTATAAAGTCATTATGTGACTTTACTGAGAATGAAAGCTGAACACTTTTTTCAGACATAGAAGCTTCCATTGCTGAAGTCTTTTATTGGAGAGCGATTATAATCTCACTGTCTTCTGGTCTGTTCATAAGAGGAATCCTCTTCCTGGTAGTGATTCTGAGTTGTTCCTGTGAGCTATTGGCAAATAGTTACAAGGATTTATACCGTTTTCCAATTTCAGAATTTGAACGGTACTTGACTTCAATTTCCTGGATGTATCCCAAACATCATTAAAATGTAAATTAAGCCTTCAAAAACAAGTGAAAAGAAATTTGATAACTGAACTTGTGGACAAGAATCGAGAAAAAAAAAATGCCAAAAGATGCATTCAAAAATTATTTGTGACCAGACAAATTTATGCCATCAAAATTAGGGTAAGACTTTTTATTTCAAATAAGCTGTCATACAAAACCAGACAAGATCAGAAAATTACAATCACAAGGACTATAATTACTCCTGTCTCTGGTTTATTCTGTCCATTAACTTATTTTTCCCCCTAAAATCTGAGGACAGATGAGCTTTGCATCAATGCTTTGAAGCCTGTCAAGTTGGAATCTCAATCACTGAGACAGGAAACTATCCTAAATCACAGGTGCTTTACCTTCGAAAAGTCATTTTTGAATCAGAAACTGCTAGGTCAAGCTGAAGATATATCAAGTGGGATATAAATGTTCAGAGAGTAAGAAGCAGCCTGACACAGACAAGATGCAGCTTCTCTAGACCAGACACCACATCCTATATTTCAGAAAGAAAGCTACCTGTAAGAATGGTGTTCAGCAATGCCATCTACAATCTGGAAATAAAATGCAAAGCAATTGATGGTTTAAAACAAAGAAATCAAAAAAGAATTGACAGAGACATACATTATGATGAAATGAAGAAAACAACCTCTTTCCTTAAGTCAGCCTATTTAAGTTGAAAAGTTTGAAACAATTAGAGGAAGGATATTGAGAGATGTATGAACTGTGAGCGTGGGCAGAGCTGGAGAAAGCAGTGAAGAAGGAATCAGAATGCCTCAAACAACTCAGCACTGTTGTGCTAAGGTTCTCACTGCACTTCTGTGTTATCCAGTGGTGCAGAAAGATTGAAAGAGTGGGTAGAAGCATGAAGGTCACTTATTATTTTATACGATATTAATGAGACCAGTACTGGGATGTTACATCAAATTCCATATACGAGTTTTAAAAGGACATTAAAGCACTTGGAAAGGTACTGAACAAAGCCACTAAACCATGACCTGAGAGTTAGGGAAATTTGCTTCAAGTAAGAGACTTTAGGAGCTTAATCTGCTTAGTTTATCAAAAAAGGAGACTGAAAAAAATAGCTTGATTGAAGTGTACAGATATCTCAACACAACAGAAAATGCTGGACATTTATCTGAAGAAGAAAGGGAGAAGAAAACTCAATAAGAGACAGACAAATTCAAATGGGAATTTGGACACACAATTTAATAATAACTTAACAGAAGAGCAAACTGTACCAACCAAGACAATACAGCTTCCTGGAAGAAACAATTTAACTAAATATAAGGTATTGTTCTTCATATATGGCTAGCTTGGTGAAAAGGAGTGAGTTCTGATATATAGAAAAGCAGGCTAAATTCAGATTAAACATTACAAATCTCATGCAGAAATCCACAGACTGTCAAAAGGCACTTGATTTTTTGAGAAGCTTAAGGAAGGGAAGCAATGGGCATAATTCCCTGTGTGAAATGATGTCTTCCCAGGGTCCTTCTACACAGGGGTTGGGTTGCAAGCTTGCAGTTGCTGTAATGAGGTTTGCAAGTTACAGCTGTAATGTTGGCTCATCTTGCTCAATTTCTTTCACAGCTGGGTATTTGACTCACTAAGCAGTTGTAGGAGCATCAGCTCCTTGCACAGTAGGGACTTAAGCTCCAGAATGGAAAGTGCACTTGACCTGCCCATAAACCAGAAGCAGCTTATAAAGCCAGAGCTTGACCACAGCTACGAAAAAGAGAGGTAAATATTCTGTCTATCACATGCACCTCCAAAAAACAAAGAATTGTAAGCTAAACTATAATGTTGTCATGAAAGCAAATGGATATGAAATAGCCAGGAATAAATTTAAATCAAAATTAAATGACTTTCAACCACAACACACTTTGGTTATGAAATAGTTTAACACTTTGAGCTGCCAGCCCTGTGTGTTTTCAAGATGGAGCTAGACCTTAGGATGCTGTGACATTTATAACTGTGATAACAGGTGATGGGATTCAGTTCTTTTTTAATCCACTGCTGGGAATATGTTTACATTTTATTATTGATTCTTTTATGTTTTTAAAATAATTTCTGCTACAGAAGTCTGAAAAAAAAATATTGTCAATACAGCTATACAGCCAGAGGACTAAAACCTACAGAGTTTAAATGGGAGTTCTCATCTATCAGCTGGCAATTTAGTTACCAAGATAAAGCATGGCTCATGAGTCTGTGCTGCTGAAATATCTATTTAAAGCAGACATGTCTGTGAGAGAACATCTTTGTTTTTCTTTCTTCCAAAGGAAAATTATTGGGAAAAACTCTTCACAGAGCATTTACAAATGTTTCCTTCTCTAAAACTTTTAAGGCTCCAAAAATCAGATTGCTTTCCCATGTCTTTTTTCTTTTTTTTTTTTTTTTTCCCTGAAGAACTACTGTTTTCTACCTGCAAGTTGTCGCTATCTATCCCAACCTTCTGCACATTTTCACCAAAGCATAAACAGAGGAAAGAAACTTTACATATGAAAGTGCTTTATATGAGCTTTATTTTAAAAGGTGTATTTTCAAAGGTAATTTCAGGCCCACTACCTTTGAGACTTATGTTTATGCTGCAGAAAATGCTGGTGTTTACTGATTTCTCTCATTTAAACCTTCATCTTCAAGGTATATCATTAAAAAAACCCCTTTCAGTTAGGCTTCAGTTAGTTCAGCCTTAAAAACTATATATATATATAGTTTTAAATATTGAAGAAAAAAAGTAATGGACTACCATCAGCATTTCTAAAAAAGTTTGTATCACTCCAGAAGGACTTAATAAGAACAATCTAGACAAAAGGGAAGGAAGAAATTATGTCTTTCACCATTTGCTGAGTCTTTGCATTTTGTTGCTGCTACAGGGAGGTGACAGATAAAGAAAGAATATGATGTGCTGTAATTCTACCATCCACTGGAAATTTCCTAGAGAGATGTTTACAAGTAGTATTTAGGACAATCCTCTCATTTATCCAAATTAGCCTGAGTAGTCTCCAGTGTCACAGATTTACTTTTGAACACAATTGATACAAATTACCTTTGAATTATATGGTAGGATCATTTTCTCCCTTCCATAGGTAAACTACTGACACATTTTTTTTTTTAAATCTTACATTTAGACCAAGTTGTTGTCACATTTTCTTAGGGATTCTTTTCATCTGATCATAAATTACTAATTTTGTCTCAAAACCAATCCATTTTAGTCATTTAGACAGGTAGAAGGTTTGCATTTCATTTTACAATGCATACTACAGTGCTGCTACATGCATTGTGATGGTCCAGTAGGTCTTTCATATCATTATTTAACTTATTCTCTCAGACAGCAAGTGTGGCCAAACCCCTGGAGCAATTGAATGTTGTGTTTGTGGTCTATTCTTTCCAGCTGATGTTCAAATGTTTTTAATGCACTTCATATTAAAATACTTCCCAGAGAAGCTCAAATTAATTAATTATACCCTTAGAAGGAAAGCAAAAACTGCAGCCAATATGAATTTAATTGCATATAGTACTACACAAAAGCATTTCAGTAAATTAGTCTAGTGGCATTTATTCACTGATTCACCAGCAATGGTTAGGTGAATTAATCTCATGACTAGACTCTCTGATTTCATAGCTGTAAGCAATGGAGATAGAATTCATCAGCTTTTAAAATAAAAGTTAGTAAGTGTAACCATGTAATTAAAGAGGTCTGCTTGGAAGGAAATTATCTTCTAATTGGTGTGTTGGATCATCTGATGGTGTCTTGCATTTTAAAAATTTTAGCAATAAGATTCTGTGATATGAAGAAAGCATTCAAAGCCTCTTATAAGTGATATAGACCTTAATCAAATTTGGTAGAATTACTGGGGAAAGCAAACTTTTAATTTGATGAGGTCCAAAGCACAGGATGGCTTTTTTTTTTATAATGGTAATGTCTCTAACTAACTGATCTACTAGTTAAGTAGACAAAGGACTAACAAGACCAGTTTATAGCAAGCAGAATTTGCATTAGTCAAGACTTACACAAACCTGAACAAAAATACCTTTCGAGAGTAGAATGTTCCAGCATGTGACAGCTTAAAATAAAAACCAAGAAATACAACAAGAATGATTACTTGTTGTAATCATTACTGCAGGCCTCAAGCCCATCCAAATTAATGTTTTCCTTGTTTTTACAAAAATTAATCCTGCTCTTTTTAGAAAGACAAAAAACTGCCTTCACTTTTACACCAAAAATTTAATACATTATTGTAAACCATAAACAATACGAATCTGATTTTTGGAGATAAGGCCAAGGTTTTTCCAAATTTTTGCACAGTTTATCACTGAAATGCATTTGTTCAGTTAAGTGGCATGACACAGATATTCTCTGAGGTGTGATATGTTGAAACTGACTGAGATAGCTGTGTCAAAAGAGAAACACAAGTCTCTGTGTTTTACTGAGATAAAGAATTTTGAATTTGGAAACCTTGAAGATTAGCAAATACAGTGGAGTGGGAGTTCAGAAGACAAGATAAACTTTTTAAGCAAGTATTTTTAAACATTTCAATACAATTTAAAACCAATCTCTTTACTGAAAATTAAAATACTTCACAGAAAATAAAATACAGGTTTTTCTGATGGGAGGCCATTCATCAGCAATATTTATTTATGAAAATCCAGGGCCATTCTGGAAAGCCAGGAGCTATGTCAGGGGGTCACAGCTGCATGGATCCAGCACTGAAAGTGACATGCAAAATCATCTGTTGCTGCTGTTCCATTCTAGCTCACACAGAGATACTTTCTTCTGAGAAACAAAACAAAAAACTCATCTCCTTCTCTGAATTCTCCTTGAAAGACAATCTCTTTACATTATCTCTGTTGTGAACTCAGGGTAAGTGAAGTCCTGGTTTAGATGCCTGAATTAGACAACATTCCCTTCCACTGCTCAAGGTTAGTACAAGGAGATAATTTTCTTCCAACTCCTTTGTATTCCATTATGAAAATAACTCTATTTGAATAATGATTTATTGGTGAATAAATTAACTTCATTCTGAGGGACAAAAAGAAAGTGAAAAGAACAGTGGAAGAGGGTGGCATGTAGTAAAGCCAAAGGTAGTAAATGATGGAGAAAGAATTAAGTTTTCAATGTGTTAACAAAGACAGAGATTGCAAGGGCTTTTTATTTCTGCTAAAACTGACAATAATGTGTTTCTTGCTAATTAAAGATGCAATCTCTGGTACTTGTTGTAGGTCATAAAATTGACAGTTCCTAGTGCAAAGAAAATGCAGATTTTCATATACTGCAATGTTTTAGATAACACTAATTTTCTCAGAACAAACAGAATTCTTAGCTCATGTTTGCCAGAGTGTCATATCAACTAAGAGGAGCAGAAGCCTTGTATCACTAAGACTTTAAAAAGCAATTTTTAAAGAAAACCCTCAGGAAAAATGTTGATTATTTTGTGCAAAATTTCGATTTTCTACTGATTTTTCACATTTTAGATTTTTCTAGTTGTCCTCGTATCCTCTTATTTTGACTAGGTGCAAATGGTCAGAACAATTTTTCAATATAATGCTGAAGAGATAAGAGTTGCATCAGGACACATTTTCAGCTGAAGTAACAGTGCTTAAGTGCAACAAAAAAAAACCCCTTCCATTTTAAGTTCACTATCTATTCTTTATTATTTTAGGGATTATAAATGAAAGTTACCTTAAATATATAGGGGATTGCATTTCAATGCAACTATTAGAAAAGTATTTTCTTTCATATTTGAAATTTTTTTCTGTTTCAGCTACAGGATTAACATTAAATTTTAGTGCTCCTGTAGCTTAGGCAATGATTGCAAGCATTTTTTAACATTCCTGATACCTTTATGGTGTCTTTTTTTTTTTTTGCATTTATTAATGCAGTTGAGAGTTCCTCCAGCTTTACAGTCCCTCTAGTCATCTGTGTCATGGAAGTAAAATAGCTTGCTAAAGCAAACACATTTAACACATGTTAACATAAAGTACATAAATTATGGATTATTGTTCTGAAAAACTTTGGATTGCTGTGGAACGTTTCAACTCTTCTTAACGAAGAGGAAAAACAGAATATTACAATTTGAAGTCTTCAGATTAAGTCACTCTGTCATGATCATCATTCTAGTACATTATACTCTAGATAATACTAAATTTATATAATTTTTTTTGTTTGTGGCAATACATATATATAAGCACAATGCTTTACACAGCAGCATGTGAAGTGGCTGTTTAGATTTGATTTTTTCTCTAAAATAAGATTGATAAAAGTTCTGTTAGAGAAAAGCTGAATATATCCTGAAAAGTAACTATATAAAGTATTTTTTCCCAAAATGCTACTCACAAATTTGTTTATTTTGATTATCCAGCTAATTATAGTGTAGGTCTGTGTTATTAGTAATAAGTTAGAGTTTTCAATCAAGACAAAATATTTCTAGTTGGAAAAATACTGTTTTCATGAAATGGAGTTTTAAGGAAATATATGTGTTTCAATGTAGTTTTATGAAATGCTGGCAGGCTTGGGTGTAATATTGTTCAGTTTTCTTTCTATTTCGTCAGAAACAATAAATTTCCCAATGTCAATAGAAACTGAAGTTGCAGTCTCAGGTTCTAATTTTTTAAGACTCTGAACATCTTCCCCACAGAATTAGCAGGGGTTTTTCTTGCTTTCTGCAACTTAACCTGCTTTTTATGCATTGAAAAGTGAGAAAATCTTTTCAGAGCTTTGGTAATTTTGTGAGATGGGAATGGTGATGTTCAACCAACCGTGTTAATTTACGTGAGATATGTGTATTAAGTAATTTTTTCCTTTTTATTAATTCTATCCAGGATCAACACAGTAATAAATCAGTATAAGACTTTCTTTAACAAGAACAGAGCTGAGCTTCAGGGTGATGATGAGAGTGACAGAATTCATGCCACATAATGACAGAACCCAGTATTCCTAATGCATGCACTGAAGCATATTCCTTACGGAATAAGTCAGAGAAAATAATGTGAAGGTTAAAAAAACAGTGCTGCTAGCTTTTCGTGCTTCCTCCAAAATTATCCTGGTCCACTACACACATTCTCTT
This sequence comes from Erithacus rubecula, assembly GCF_903797595.1. NCBI lineage: Eukaryota > Metazoa > Chordata > Aves > Passeriformes > Muscicapidae > Erithacus > Erithacus rubecula. The sequence goes on along the minus strand of NC_136687.1, from coordinate 33,700,094 downwards.
TCACACACAGAAAGTGGTGTTTAAACTTCCTCTCAGATACATATTTAGTCTTTGCTTTTCTAGTCTTCATTATGGCAGAATCCCCTTAAATTATCATCCCAGTGTGAACTTTGTGTAAAGAACTCCAAATGAGATGAGGGAAGGAAGAGTCATGACCTGAGCTGATCCCCCACTGCCCAGACAAATCCTCCACCAGATGAGTGAGGGCTCCAGGTAGAGCACCCTCTCCATTTCCCTGGATCATCATAAAAGCATTGAGGACACTCCCCCTCCCCATCAGTGTTAAAGGCTTTATTACATGCAAGACTCCTGAAAGAATCATCCCTGTTGAAAAGGAGGAAAAAGAGCATTCTGTTAACCATTGCTCAGGGATCTGAACAAGTGCTTTTGTGCTCACATTTTAATTACAGATGAAAATTTGAGTACTCTTGGATCCGAAGAGGTACAGAGAAGCAACAGAAATAGGTAAAGGGAGAGAGATATTTTCAGAGTTAATTTGCAGAGTTGTTAGAATTTGGGGATAGGTACTGAAGCTAAAAGGGAAAATTTTAACACATATATGGAAAAACTTCTTATAAAACTTAAAAATATTTTTAAACCCAGTTCCCCACTCTATTGTACTTTTTGTATTCATAGATTACTGTCTCAACTGGGGACATTTCATATTCATTTTGTGTGGTAAAAACTTGCAATATTATGTTCAAAACAATTAACTATCATTTTTAGTGCACAAGAACTGAGGGAAACTACAAGATATTTTATTCTAGTTTAAGTCTTGCAAATTAGAAGTTTAAGCAAACTGATAAATCTGCTAAAAAAAGGAAAAGTATCCAGAAAGAATTCTTTCTAGCATAATAAAAAAAATGAAAAAAAACCCATTTAAAATGGATTTTAAAAAGAAGTCTTTTAGGGGATGTATGCACAGCCCTTCACAGAAGCTCTATGTATGTACTTAGGCCCAGAATTTACATTTACACTAGAACACAAGAGTTAGGCACAACTTTGGTGTGTGAAGTCAGTGCTTTAGTCATTATTGATTTCAAGGTGTTTATTTTTGCCAATTTACCACTTTGTGACATTTATTTTATCTACCAGGGCACTGTTAGCACATACATTGCTCACAAACCTCTAAGTAAACTTGGTCCCTGAAGATGGAGATATCTCAGCCTCAGTCCGGAGAATGGACTCTCCTGTGCATCACTGAATCTAGTAAAGGACAGTGCAGTTTTGAACCCTTTATGAAACTACAAGACTTAGCAGGACAAAAACCCAGGATTCTTTAAGAAATTGAGTCCTACTGTATGCCACAACATTATAAACCAACTTTTCATAAAATAGTCCCTAAGCTCTGCAGTTCCCCATTAAGATGTAAAGTCATAATACTTTTTAAAAGAAAAGAAAAGAAAAGAAAAGAAAAGAAACCTTTGAGAACCATGATGGCATAACTGTATTAGCTAGATATTTCTGCTGAGTCAAAGAGGGAATGCAACAAAGAGCAAAATATTAATACAGTAGGTGATGTAGTTGTAACTACAGCTTGAATTTTATTAGAGGAAAAAATGAATTTTATTTTTAAAATTTCATAGCTGCTTTGATTTTGGCTATGATACTTTTCCTAAATTAGTTTTAACTGTAAGAATCCCATGCAGGTTAATAGCAATTAACTCTTAATTAAATTAAATAAGTTTGAGAAAATTTAGTACTTCTGTGTTCTACTCTATTGTTGCACTAAAAGAGCCTTGGGATAATCTGCTGCCTTGCTTTTTGCTCTAACAATTGATTTGAATGAGTCAGTAGCCCCACTACTTGTGCAGCTCCACTATTTCAACAGCCAATGATCATGTCAGACCAGAGTGTTTTTGAAAATTTCCACCTCTGTGGTCTCAAACTGTTTCCCTTGGAAACTGCATTTTGTTAATGTTTCATGTCACCACAAAGAAATTTCAGTAATAATGTCCAAGAGGACTGATCTTCCTTAGGGAAGTTCCTACCTAGAAATAGAACTGACTCTCCCTGTTGTTCCCACTCATTTTGCACATCAGTTGTAAGCCCAGAGAAGTAACAGGGTGGTTTGTGGTACAGAAAAATTGTATAAAAAATCGGAGTGTGGAGTCACTGTCCCTGCAGATGTTTAATAAAAGACTGGCTGTGGAACTTAGTGCCATGGTCTAGTTGACATAGGGATGTTCATTCATAGGTTGGACTTGATGATTTTAGAAATCTTTTCCAACCTAATTGATTCTGTGATTCTGTTCATTATGTGGAAAGTCCAGTTAAGTGTAGATAGAGTGTTATTACCCTGTTTGCTGTTGTATTCAATAATGTGTATTGGACAAATAATTCTGGAAATCTGCCTGGAAATGTAATAATGAAATGCATTCTTTAATGCTTTTATAAATATACCATCTATTTTTTCAAACTTTTTTTCTCATTCTTTCTTTTTATTGTCACTTCTTACAATTCCAATGCCACACCATCTAAAGGCATCAGCCAGAAAGCATAATAAGCCATTAAAAATAATGGATTGTGCTAGAAAAAAAGTACAGTCTTTAACATTCTTATCCTTTTCTCCTGACTTTACTCTGCAAACTATTCTACTTTCTGATGCTCTTTGTGCTCTTTTTGGTCCTGCACTTTTGATAAACATAGTTTTTTACTGTGCATTTTCCTTCTCTCTGAGATGCTCTCTTTTTGCTGGTAGTTGATATCCTCAAAAAGGTGCCTTTTACTTGACCTATTCATGATGCCTATATATCAGTGAAAGTGATATCTTCTATTTCCTATTTCCCTTCACTGATTCTTTCACTAAACATCATGAAGTTTAGTAGAAAAAGCAGTAAAGAGGACAAGAAGCAACACCACACACAAGGGCTCTTCATCATTCATTACTTGAGAAAAGCTGATTTGCAGGAATAATTCCCTATAGGTATTATTACATAATACTCAGAAAGGTCATTTGAAGCCTGTATTCTGAATCTGTTAAAATAAGAAGCTATAATCTTGTAAAAATTTTCATTTTCTCTGATTTTCATGATTCCTAGGATTCCTGGACAAAACTAATCTGAGAGAGGAGCTATTACAATTATCATCATTTAGAAGCACAGCACTTATCTCACAATATTACTTGCTTCCAGTTGTTGTTATCATCAATTGGCCAGGAATGAATTAAGAGAAGTTGAAAAGTAAGAAAATCTCACTAGCACTGTAAGAATTGAAAGATTTTTGGTTTTAATTGAAATTTCTGTTATTTAATTTTCTTAAAAGTTATAGTACTATAAACACAAAAATATATACATAATATATAAATATGTAATCATTTCCTGAAATTATGAAGATGGTAATCACTTAGAAAAATAACCTAGTTTTATAGAAACAAAGAAGGGATAGCTAAAACACTTATCAGATTTGTACCCATGAAGAAACTCGTAGTTGGCACAAAAGGGTTTCAGTGTCTTCAGTGGTATAGTTGAAATACAAGAGAAATTGGTAGAGCTGAAATACAAGAGAATTTTAATTACATATTCTTGGTCACAAAACCCCCTTTTGTCACATTATCTTAGTTTTGAAAAATACAATGGCTCCCTAAAGGTACTGATGCTCTCCTCCTAGACTTTTTTTTTTTTCCTAACCCTGTGCTGGGGAGACTACCGTGGTCTCTGCATGAGTAGTGTGGCTTTCACCCAGTATTGTGAATTTATAATTTTCATCTGAGCCTGACCTGCTGACCTGACCCTTTGGCTTTGACCTTGGGCATACCTCTTCATTACCACCTTTGCTCATCAATTAGAACTTTTGAACTGTTCTTCTCCTGCACAAGTGCTGTGGGTCTGCAACTTTTATGGCAGAATCCTGTTCCTTCCAGCCTTGCTGTCAGTCTGAACGTCCAGCTCACCTACCCTTCCTTTGCTACTCCCTGAGATGTGCTAAGTGCTTTCCATCGGACCTGGAGTCTGTCAGCTGATTTATTCCACAGAAACTCTCTTTCAAATTAAGTCTGGGCTGCTGAGGAATGGTATTGTGCCTCAGTGCTGTCATCTTGCATTAGGAGATTTTCCTTTACACGCTTTTATTCACATCTTCATTTGGACAGACACGTTTATTTCTTGAGTAGCATTGTAGGTCTAATTATTAACATATTAATAAGTTACTGAAGCTTCATTAGAACACCTGAGAATCTTTATTTTCAAAGATGTTTGTGATGCTATGTCAGATTTAATAGTTTTCAGCTGTTGTATTTTTTTCTCTTTCATTTGAAGGAACTAATACTGGCTTAAAGGATAATGACTTCTGCTTCTTGTAGCTATTCACCTGAAATCAATTTGCAATGAAATGCAGGAAAAATTTCTAAATCAGTTAACCTTAAACTCAGATATGCCACAAGGTTAGGTTGCATGGAGGTTTTTCCTACAAAAATCTAGTTTTTAAGAGCAATTACCTGTGTCTGTGATACTGTTTCCTTCAATGAAAGTCCAACTTTAGTGAAAAGATCAAGGAAAGAGGCAATAACCTAATTGTAGCATGATTATTGGTCTATGCTAATATAGATAAATAAAGAAACACCACACAGGGAGAATTTATTTTGCATTTCCCCAGTGCAACCTACTCTTTCATCCTGTTTGATCCCCATACACATGTCCACATATAAAATAGAAACCACATCCTCCAAGGAAAAAGCAAATCCCTGTCAAGTCCCAGACAGTGTAGTTCTAATAGATCAGTGCTGGTGTCCATGAAAATTCCTGAGCTGTTATGAAACTGGTTTTGACTCAAAAATCTGATCTTCACATTTATTCTACAAATATGATCTTGCTTCCATCACGACCTCTTGGAATTCAGGCAAATCCAGAGGACTTTTTGTTACACTACTACTTTATTGAAAACTCAGAAGAATACTCAGTCTTAGACATTATTATAACTTCAAGCTATATTTCAGATTTTTTTTTTCTTTCTTTGGTAGTAAATTGCAGTTGTTTTAAGGCTACATTACTTTATTGACCCTAGATTTGCCTCTTCTTTGCACCTGGACCCTCTTAGTATCACATTCAGGCTCAGATTAGCAGTAATATTAATATGTAATTGTTTTTTTATTTTGGGTCTGATAATAGATTTTCTCCCTATCCTCAAATATATTGCATAAACCAGAGTGCTATGTAATTTAACCATTGTTTTTCATGTATAAAATCTATCAATACATTATCAGTATGTGTATTAATCTATGACATAACAGTACAAACATGCACAAACATGCACAATATGAGGAAAGACTACAGATAATCACACAATCATTGAGGTTGGAAAAGATCCCAAGACCATGCAGATAATCTTTGACTGAACACCACCTTCTCAACTTGACCACAGCCTTAAGTGCATGTCCATTTCTTGAACACCTCCAGGCATGGTGACTCCATCACCCCCCTGGGCAGCCCATTCCAGTGCTTGACCACCCTTCCCATGAAGAAATTCTTCCTGATATCCAATGTGAATCTTCCTTGGCACAGCTTGAGGCTGTTTCCCCTTGTCCTGTCACTTGTTGCCTGGGAGAACAGGCTGAACCCCATCTGGCTACAGCCTCTTTTCAGACAGTTGTAGAGAGCAAAAAAGTCTTTCCTTAGCCCCCTTTTCTCCAGATTAAACAATCCCAGCTCCCTCAGCTGGTCTTCACAACACTTGCTCTTCTCTAGATCCTTTCCCAGCTCCATTGCTCTTCTAATTTTTTTTTCTGCAATATCTTTTGGAGATCAAATTAATAATTAGATGCTATAATGACCAATATACATCTTTTTTCAGCCATTGCAATTTGAAGGATCTTTTGATGTGGAATGAAAAATGAGTTATTAAAAAAAAATCAGGTGAAGCTTCTTCTTGTTAAGCATGCATCTCCAGACCTTGCTCATTAAAGTAGCAAGTCTAAATTTACACTGAAAAACATCCTTTTTTCTATCTTCATAGGCATATAATTTAAACATTAATTTTAAATAGCCTCAGGGCTGTTGGACAAGTAATGAAGGCTTTTCTTGTTAGTTGCATTCAGTTTTCTCACACAGCCTTCAGTTTCTTAATTAAGAAAAGTTTCAAAGTTGCACAATGTAAGAGAATATAACATCATTTCTTCCAAAATGTATGAGCAAGTAAACCACATAAGGTTTGACTGTTCCTAGAAATCCATGGTGCATCCATCTTCTCATCAAGTGCTATATAGGTGCTAAGGCTGGGGTCTGTGTCTAACAGAGAGTGGAAGCAGCATTCTACTATTCTCTTTGCTCCAATGGAAATAATTTCACAAGGTTTAAGTTGGAAAAGAAATAGAATTAATGGCTCCAGAAGAGTTGAGAATTTTATAGGTTCAATATTTTAATTTTTATTTTTTACTTTTTTCCCATTTTTAAAGCATGGAGGAAACTCTTATATGTTTTGGACTGACTCAGATTTCTCCTGTATTGTTTTTAGACCTAAAGTCATCAGCACCCTCTATCTTGAGATTGATAAGGAAGATAAACATGGATTCTGAGCAGCTTTCTTAACTACTTCTCCAACCTTGTGCACAGTAACCATGTTCATTATCATAAAGTGACTATTTATGAGCAAAAGACTCAATTGAAGACTGAATTGGAAACAATTCAGTAATAGTCTATACTTATGTGATGCAGAATATCTGTATGCTTTTCATAACTGACTTTATAGCTTTCCCCCCACTTGGAACAAAAGCTTTTATATAGTTAAAATAAAGGATTAACAATTCAACAGTAGGATGGCATTTGCATGGAATAATATGCAGAGGAAAAAAAAGTTCCATAAATACATTGAAATAGAATAATAATAGCCCAGTGCTGCTTGTATTGCCTACACTACACAAGTGTTTTGTCACCTACACTGAACATTAAATACTCATTGCAAAATTAAAAGTGTAATATACATGCACTGAGTCTCCTCTCAATGTCAGTCTCACACCATGTGACCAAGTTTCTTAAAATCTCTTTCTTTTGGCACAATCACAATAAAATCACAGTACAAACAATTTATGTTACATATGTTGATACAAAGCATATCATTAAATTAACTCCAAAAAGGTAAGATTTGCTATAAACCTGTGAGCACTTGTGAAGTGTGCCATCATTGTGAGGCACTACATGCTGCTGAGTTAACTTCATGGTTATAAATCCCTTACACATCTAATCCCCAAACTCTCTTTTCAAATTTAAGTTTCCTTTTTTGTCTTTGTCAAATAACAATGTGATTCTTAAAATAGTCTGGCACTGTCATGTTACATGGCATAGTTTGTTTATTGTGGTACAGAGCTAGAATGTTTGTTGATAACATGGCTAACTGAATTAGCAGTGAATATGTGATGACACTGAAGTCTCTTTCTTTACATGTGTGATTTTTCTTGTAACTTTTCCCTCATGGACTCAAGTTCATTTTAGTCTGGTATCACTACACTTCCAGAGCTGTGTGTTAAAAGAATGTTTACATTGATATAATAACATCACTTTGCCTAGAAAGAGTGTGCTGGGCAGAGAAAGCCGTATGAACCTCAGTCTTGTACTCAGGTCATAATTTATGGATACATTGCCATCTTTCGTAACACAAATCCTAGACTGTCGGTAGTACAGCACATGCAGCATTCTTCTGCAGGGAACTTCTGTAGACCACATCCTCTCTGCACCCATCTGGTGTTTTTCTGTTTCTGCACAAGACCTCTGACCTAACGCAATCTGTGGTTTTCCTTTTGCTGAAAAGAACTGACAGTAATAAAGAAGTCTGTATATTCCCAACTCAGATAATCTTCTGTAACTTTTGCACATAGACACTTTAGATCATCGATGTTAGAATTCCTGCTAAAAATAGTGATAGAATTCACAGATCTTATAGGAAAACTCTATGTGCGAGCAAGTGAGGGAAGTACACAGCCTCCTGCTTGTAAAATGCAAAAGGAGGTTCGGGACAGAGCATGTTAGAAGCCGTTCGGGAAGCGTGGAGCCCACGGATTTAGTTTCCGTGGGCACAGCCCGGCTGCCGAAGGTAGCCGGCCGTTCGCGGGGAGGGCAGGCGGTGACCGCGGCCGTCCGCACCCGTCCCGGGCACTTCAGCCGCCCGAAACCCGGGAAGGGGGCACCTCTAGTAGCCCAAAGAAAGCAACTCACCTGAGCAGCACCGCAGCCTCCCACAGATAAAACCCCGAGACAGCCGCGCGGAGGTACCGGATCCTGGCCATGCTGCTCGGAGCCGCGGCGGAGCCCAGCAGCGGCGGTGTCGGAGCCATGGAGGGGGCTCGGCGGAGCGGCTCCGCGGTCGGGGGGCAGCACCCAGCACCCTGGAGAGCTCCGGCGGCTCCTCGCCCGTCGCCCGCCTCAGCGCCCGGCGGCCCCCGGCGCCCTCCCGCTGGGCCCCGGCGCGCCCGCCCCGCCGCTCCGCATCGCAGCCTAATCCCAGCCGCGGCGGCGGCGCCGAGCCGCGGCGGCGGCGGGAGCCCCCCTGCCCGCCCGCCTGCCCCCGGCTCCTGGCAGCAGCCCGCGCTCCGCCGCCGGACGCATGCCGGGCTCGGGGCGCGCGGCCGGCGGCGGGGCGGGCGGAGGCCGGGCCGGGGCCGCCCCCCAGAGCGCGGCCGCCGCGGAGGGCGTGGGGCGGGACCGGGCGCGGCGCGGAGGGGCGGGGGGGACCCTGGAGGGACTGCCCTGGGTGTGAGGGGCGCTCCGCCGGGGCCGCGTGGGGAGTCCGTGCTCGGAACGGAGCGCCTTCCATCCGCGGCGGCGGAGCCGGTGCCTGCACGGGGCAGCCGCCGTCAGAGAGGTCGGGGGAACTCCCTGAACCTCGGGTCTCCGACCAGACTGGGAAAAGAGGGGCGCTTCTGCTCTGCTGTAGGTCTGGTGGTACTCTTTTCCTTAGGAAGTAGGTGAGGGAGGTGAGAAACACATCTCTGTACTTCAGTCTCTTCTTTGAAAGCACGGTGCTGATTGACACAGAAAAAGTATATCCTGTTCCATTCGACTTTTTCGGAAAAGAGAAATGATCTAGAGCCGTAGGATGAACTAATAGGGAAAGCCAAAGAGTCTGAAAGTTTGACTGGGAAGGAGAGTGGAAGGGATTATGAGAAGGAACAAGGGAAAGAACATCTTAAGTGGGAAACTAGAAAGTTGTTCATGAGAACGAGGGGAGGGGACAGAGAATAAGGTTACAAAAATACAGGTGGCAAAAGTGACGTGATTACATTTATTGTCAGAGAAACCAAATATTTCAGGCTAACCAGGTGCTGCTTTCCTTAGCAAGGGTAGGGCTTTATGAGTTGATATTGAGAAATATTATTTGAGAAATTCTTGTGGGAATCTGTATGATTTGTGCACAAAATAAAATGAAGGATTTGTCAGGAAGGGTTACACCTGGAGAAGAGCAGAAGGGGGAAAATACGTATGAGATTGTAAAGTAGGGCTGCTCTAAAAGACAATGAACACCCATGTCATCATTTGGGAGAGCCAGTGGGAAGAGAAACCTGGGAGGACCAGCTCTGGACAGAGCTCTGCACTTGTGAGCAGCATCTGACTGCGCCTGGCTCCCTCTCCTTGCCTGCCGCAGTACGATCCGCCCGCTTTTGGCTCCTGTAGCACTGTCCTGCGTTAAATGGCACCCCAATGCTTGTGCAGCTCCAAGAGATGCACAGCCCACTTGATTATCTCATGCCAGACTCTGACTAAAACTACAATGAAGCCCTAGAAAACCTAGGTGCCAAAGACTTAGCAGATGTGGAAAAAGGAAAAGGTTCAGCAAGATAAGGCACATGAAGCAAAGAAAATGGAACTGTAATTTGAGAGAAGTATAATAAACTCATGACAGAAAAGGAAGATGGAAAGAGTGAGAGTGAAATATGGAACAACTTTTAACACAGAAAAAAAAACTGATTAGAAGGTCATCAAGTAGATGAGATACAGGAAAGAAATAAGAAACAGGGATTTTATACATTCCTTATATCCAAAGATAGGTGTTAGTTAGAAATAAGGTATTTCATTAGAAACCTTAAAAGTAGTCGCATGTTCCACCTGCAGGTATATTGTCTTTTCTTTTTAATTTCAAAAAATACCCCACATGTGGTTTTCACCACTGTTCTGAAGTTACATTGTCCATTTTCACAATGTTCCTGTTCTTTTTTTTAGCTCTTCTTCAAGGTTGTTCCCAGCAGATATCACTAAATATTAATGCCTACACATTTTAAAGACAGATGAGATTTCTTTGTTGATAACTATCAAGTGTATGGCAAAGAATGCACTAGAATATCACTAGAAATTTTCCTCTGTTCTGTGATTTTTTTAAATTACTAGTGGTTACATAAAGGAAGGGAATCTCTAAGTTTCTAGGTCCACTCTGCAAAAAGTTGTTCCTTTTTGTTTTGTTCTCTCTGTAGCCCTGAATGTCAAAAATGATCATGACTTGTTAAAACCTCAACTGAAAACACAGTAACAAACAAACTAATGAATCCATCTGTTTACTCAGGGACAGTCTGTCAATGCAGGTGCTCTACAGAATCAGTGGAGTACTGTCTTTGGATATTTAGAAGAGTTGATTTCTATCTTTTTTCTTAAAATGAGTTTGCAGTGAGGCTTCTTCTCCAGGACCTATTTTTTTGTGGACTATGTATTTCAACAGTGAATTGGTCTAATTTAATTTATTTGCACTGAGGCAAATGCATTTTTCTTATGGTGCTGTTAGTTGAAACTACCATCACAAACTCTCCATGTCTCCTACAATAGAAACAGTTCTATTTATTATAAATGCAGGCTATACTTTAAATATGCAGAATTCAAACTTCTCAAAATCCTTGTGGGAAAAGTATATGCTTGCTTGTGCTTTTGGTAGCCAGTTTGCTGTTGCATTATTTTATTTTGCTAGGTGAGACTGTTTTTGAACTTTTGAAAATTTTCTGCTGGTAGTGTTGAATATTAAAATATTTTCTTCTGAGTGAATTCAAACAACCCACCTTGATTTATAAAAGGTTTCACTTCGACAAAACAATCAAGCATATATTGTTGACCTCAAACTTTGGCAAAATATTTAGTTGTTATAAATGTTTTAATTCACTAGTGTTTTATTTACCATCTTATTAGTCTTTCCATATGATTACTGACAGACCTACCTGCTTATTATATAAAGGCAAACCAATGATTATGTCCCATATTTACAAGATCTCTGTGGTATCTTTTGATACTTCTGGCAGTTACAGTAGATTGAAAGGCGAGACTTGTTTGGACATCTGTTTTAAAACCATAATCCACAGAGTTTCTATCTCAAATATTAATGTTGTTTATTTATATATGTCTCACATACCTGGATAAAAATCAACTAATATTGCTCAGAATTCAAAATATGATAGCTGGTAAGTATGTGCCATATGCTTACAAAACTGAGCTGCATCATTTATTTTCAGTAGTACTAGAGGTTAATTGAAGTACATTCTTTACCAATGGTAAACATCAGTATGTTGAAAAAAAGTTTTCACCAAAATATTCATATGTCAATCTCTAATTTTCCTTTTAACCAGCAGGCTGGATATCTACTATATCTCTGGTTCAACCACGATTTAGGTATATACGAAAGTACATCACTTGTATTTATGAGCTTGAGAAATGTTCACCAGGAGTAGCCTGTGAGGCAAAAATGCTTTAAGGTTACTGGAAGAAGATGCTCCTAATGTGAATCATAACAGTATTATTTGTTGTTGTTCCAAAAATGGGGATAATTGAAAAACTTTGTATATTAGAACAGCAAGAAATAAGATAGGTCAATATTATAGACTACCTCAATTTATTAACACACAATTTATATGATTGAATGCAAGATTATGTAGTTATTCAAGTTTTTCACACAGAGGAACTGAGTGCATGTATGGGTAGAAAGATTAACTAATGTGCTTTTTGGTGTGATAGCATTGTTCAGGAATATTAAGATAAGCTAATCATAGTTGTAATCATGAGAAGTTATGATTATCATTTTACTATGCCCAATCATAAACACATTATGGTTCAGTGTGTTTAATCATTCTGTAAAAAGGCAGCTGACAAATTTGAAAGGTTTCTGAAAAGAACTACAAGAATTTTACAGCTTGGAATACTTTTCTAATATAAGATTAAACTTCATCTTGTAAAAAACTCAAAGGTCTTTAGACACCTGCATGAAGTAAAAGCAATTGTGAAGTCAAGGAAAAAACTTTAACATAATTAGAGAGGTAGTGAATTGGAAAGACTGGAACCTGATAAAAGATGAATTCAGAATAGAAGAATAATCTACTTTGAAGCAACTAAATGATTGAAATACCTAAAGAGGGAGCAAAACTGATCACCTTTAAAGTCTTTAGATCTTGGTCAGTTGTATGTTTTGTATTTGGTACAGAAGCCACTGGGCAGAATCTGATGATCCTTGAGATTCAGTTCAAGTCAGCCATGGCTCCAGTGTTTAAACATGACTCTAAAAACCCAAAATGTTTTATAATGATATATTTAGCTACAGAGTTATTTACTTTCTTTTAAGATTGGTGTCCAAACTGACAGTTGAAAACCACATGTATCATGATGGTAAGCAATAAAGACCTCATGTGTGTAGTACTTACCACATTTGTATTGCCAGTTTGTACATTCTAGCATTTTAAGAGGGTGTTGTGATGGGATATGACATCACTGTAGTTTTAGATACTGGTTTTACTGAGACATGTTTGATTATGTTAATTAGTCTGGCTTTCTCAGTACACAGGATTCCCCAGGATGTAATTCATTCAAGTGTGAAACCCCAGAGGCTTTGACCTATTACTAAACACAAAACTACAAATAGAATAAATGTTTTTCGATAAACACAGTCCTAAAATAGAAAGGCCATTTTTAAAACATGAGAGTAACTTCACAAAAAAGAAAAATGTAGTTGTTCAATATATCTCAACAAGCAAGAAAAGGCTTAGAAATGTGTTTCAGTCTCTGAAAACAAAGTGGAGTCTGTATGAAATGATTTGCCAAACAGTTTTCTCTAAAATATATGTGTTCACCACAAGGCTGAAACATAACATTCTGAAAATGTATTGCATCAAAAGCAAGACTTGGGATAACTAAAATAAATAGTTATACAATGAATAGTAAAATAGATAGACTTTTTAGATTGGTTTGATGTACTGTTGCCATTGCATTTAATTTTGGGGTGCATACAAAAAAATTGTTTTTAATTAATGGTTAAAGACTTTCAGTCTTTTAACAAACTGTGAAACATCAGATCACGTGTATTTTTCTCAGATATTTTTTCTTCTCAAACACATTCTACCTTAAACCTTAATTCTTGTAAGTCAGGTGGAGTCCCCAAATTCCAGTGGCAGCAGTTTTATCCATTATGATCTTTAGATCTGTGCTAATCTACATGAGACACCAATATCTGGAGAGATGGATTATGGTAGTAACAGAAATTAAAATGAAGATAAATGGTCTATATTTCACTCTCATTGTAAGATGTCAATCAATGTTAAGAGTTATTTAAGTGTGGTATGTGAATTTTATTTTAGAGTAATAATATACCACATGAAAACCATCACCATCTTGTAAATAACAGGCATATACATAAAAATGCCTCCAAGTTGTGTGATATTGAAATATAAAATTATTGTTAAATATTATTAATTATGATTACCAAAAGTGTCTGTATGTATTCACTTTACAGGAAGACAACTAAGCAGGGATTAAATACAGTATAAGTTTGTACTCTGAAAGTAGTCATCTCTGAAAAGAAGTTCTGAGGTGTACTGATCTATTCTCTGTGGTGTCTTGACTGCCTTGGAGCAAGATCTGATCTTCTCTTTATGTGCTTATAATTTCTGTTAGAAAATAAGAATCAAGGGAAGCTTAGTATTTTCTCTCTCTTTTACAATAAAAAAATCAGAACAGTCTATAAAGAGGGTAGGTATGCCTATGAACTGTTGTGTGCACAGTTCAATAAATAGCAGGAAGATTTCTAAGTTAATTTCAAACTTTGTTATTAGCTCCATTAATTAATCAAGGGTTTGATCCTTTTAACTCTGCCTAGCTCAAAGCAAGGGAGCTGTTCTGCTGGCTCAAACCTCAAGGGAGACCATTCCTGCTAGTTAGTGAGTGCTCCTTTTTTTTATTTAATTACTCCGTGTCATCATATCAGAACAATTAAATATCCAGAGCGGCCTACCATTTTCCCAGTGTGAAACTTTCATTTCTTCTGTTTGCTGGAGTGTTATTTTTTTAAATTCACCCATGGGATAGTTTTGCATGCAGAAAAAGTAACAGATAAGCTTATTGTACTTGTGCAAATTAACTCCCATGGATTTTAATGGTAGAAGTATGATTGCTTGCATGTGTAAAACATAGTATGGGTTGAGACCATTTTTTAATGTCGTTGAAAATCTGTGGGTCTTGTGGTGAGCAGACTTATTCTGAGGACTTTATATTTTAATATTTTATATTTATATGCTTTATATTTTAGGCTGTGTTGTTTTTTGTGCTTGAAGAAGAGGTTTAGATAGATGTTTTTGAAATCCGATGGGGCTGGACTGTCTTTATTTCTATTGGAATATTATACATTAAGATGCAAAAAAACCCACCAAAACCCCAAACCAAACTACTTTCTAAAAGCACTTTTCAGTGGCCATGAACAGAAGCAGCAAAGCTATAGTAACAGTAGGTGTACTTAAAAAGAGAGAAATTAAAGCTGGACACCCAGATTTTCTTAACCTGCCTTACTTTACAGCATTTTTCTTGTTCATCTTGAAAGTATATAGATTTGGCACTGTGTCCTGGGAGCTAAGAAACACAAGTATGAATTTAGGGAGAGAGTAAATGCTAAAGACATAGAATAGTGTAAAATCCCCCCCTGGTTGTTCTCTCTCTTGCTGTGATTTGTGTTCAGTTCTGCTTCTACTGACTGTACACAACACGTGTATCATAAGGATAAAGAAAGGATATAATGTGCTGTGTAAACATTCAATAACCCTTTCAATTTCTATATGACTTAAATAGGTTGTAGGGAGTCCTTTATTATGATCTGGAAAGCAATTAAAAATTGTAAAGCTTAGTTTGGTAGTTGGCTGTTTCTTTATAAACATTATTACTCAAAACTGATTCTCAGAGCTGTGAATGAAAGCCAAACTATTTTTGCCCACATTTTCGTCAGCTTTTCTTAAATACATTTTTGCATATATTGACCTATTTCTGCTAATTAATTTACTGTAAAATGTATTATTTTTGTGATAATCAATTACATTACATTGGTTTCATATTAATTACTTTTTATATTAAATGAGTGCTTGATAACATTTTTACTTGTTTATAAGGGCTTGGATGACTGGATCATTTGCATTGAGGTATAATAATGACTATTACTAGGAAAAAGGCGGAGATGTGTACTGGGCTTCCCATATTACTATTGTTTTGCTGTTTATTTTATTCATTCTATTCGTTCTCAAATCAATATGCCTCCTAACATAAGCTTTTACTGTCTTCTTCCTTATTTCATGTTTGCAGTGTCTGTCACACCTTTGAAAAGGATCGTGTTTAATTATTTGATTATTTTCCCCTGAAACAAACTGATTGTCTTTGGTTTTGGTCCTATCTAATGCTTCCTACTTTTACATCTCTAGCTAGTGCTGTTCATATGTGAGGAAGCACATATGAGAAGGGCTTGTAATATGACTATTAGTTGGTGTTAGTATGGCATTTCCTAAGTCAGTATTGGGTTTGTGCCTATACTTCGGAATTATTTCTAGGAGCTGTTTGGCATTATCTTTCTTTGAAATGTTACTCTAAATAAAAACTATTTAGATAACACTAGTTCTAAGCCAAGTGCAAAAACATTTCCATGAGCACTCTTAATGTCCTCTGAAATTCAACTGTACAACTAAATCTGTGGACTGTGTAGAGATATGTTGTAATTTTTTGCCTGACAATAGCTTAACAGTGGGAAGAGATGGTTTCAATAATTCCCCACTAGGGATGTTTTTGAAGGTGTGCTGCTTTCGATTCTGTCCAGCTTTTATGTGTGTGTGGCAAATTGCTTTATATGGGGAGAGGCTCTAGGAAAGCTTTGAAAGATGTAATTCTAAACAATTACTCCTGTTTTGTTTCGCTTAATGCAACTATTTGGCCATCCTTTTAATGAGTTTTTTTACTTAGCCTCATTCTTCTGGAATGGAGGAAGGGATGAGTCAATCATGTATGCATAACTTAAAGGGATATAGTTTTAAAATATCATGTAAGTCTTGAAAGCATAAACTCTCAGTAACGATAAAGCTGTGCCAGGCACTTTGTGGCCAGAGAGGTCTTCAATGTTAGAAAATAGGAACAAATTAAATTCATCAACTTTTCAAGGTGCCCTGTTTAAGTTATGTTTTAGAACTAGTTTGTCTGCTTTTTGAGGCTCACTTCTCTGGGAATGGCATGTGCAGCCTGCAGGGCAGTTCTTCAGCATGTGTGCTTTGAAGAGAAATGCATTTAGGAGTCCATATATATGCATAGTTTTGAGAATGTTATGCACTAGATTGCACTAGATAGCATGCCAGCAGGACCAGAACAGTGATAGTCCCCCTACATGTGGCACTGGTGAGGCCACAGCTGGAATCCTGTTTTCAGTTCTGGGCCCCTCACCACCATAAAGACATGGAAGTGCTGTCCACAAAAGGATAGCAAAGATGGTGAAGGTCCAGAGCACAGGTCTGATGAGGACTAGCTGAAAGAGATGGGAGTGTTTAGTCTGGGGAAAAGGAGATTCAGGGGGACCTTCTCTCTCTCTAACTATCCCATGCAAGGTGGAGGTCAGTCTCTTCATCCAAGTAACAAGTGATAGGAGAAGAGGAAATGGCTTCAAATTGTGTTGGAGGAGTTTTAGCTTGGACATTGGGAATAATTCCATCTCTGAAAGGGTTGTCAAGCATTGGAACAGGATACTCAGGGAAGTGGTGGAGACACCATCCCTGCAGGTATTTAAAAATTGTGTAGATGTCACACTGGCTTATGGTCAGATTTTTAAAGGTGATGATGTTTTTGCTCTAAATGATGCTATGAAGAACTTTGAGTTTCAGCTTGGTTGAACATGTATTTTATAATAACTTATACAAAATGTGGAGTTTAAGTTATATTTGGTGCCTAGTGATTATTTGCATGTACTTATTGAATTCAAAATCTCACCTACTGTAAAGAAACTATATAGCAATATATATTCAAAGTCAACAGCTGTCTATGCAGAGCTGTGAAGATGACTGCCCTGACCTGATCTGTGAATCTGCTGCCTTGAAGTATCCATATCACATAACTCATCTTTGCTTCCATCAGATATACACTACATTGTAATCCTTTAAGGGGAAGGCCAGAGGAAAACTCGGACAAGTGCATTCAGCACATTGCTGTTGAGTGCTGCAGAGAACAGCACACATATTTCTGAAGGTGGATTTTTTTTTTTTAAGGCAGAATATGTTAGTGTCACAGTGAAGAAGTTATTTCAGTAATAGCCCTCTATCAGATATTGACTGCAAAGTAGCACTTATTAAATACATTCCTTAAGATGTGTCTTCATACCTATTTGTGTATTAGCTGTTATAAGTTAGGCTATAAAAAAACAACACAATAAAGATACCTTTTTTCTTTTTATTTGTCTCTAAAAGTCTCAGATTTAAATGTTAACTGCTGCTTTTGTAACTTGTGCATGCTGGAACATAATGTGTTAGAGAAACAGTTTTTCCTCTCCAAATGTGCTGTAATCAAAGGGTTTTGCCCCAAAGCTACTCACTGAGTTTCCAGTGTATTCTTCATTTTTATTAAGTAAATGCTAATCTATATCTAGTAAATTTTGGTCTAAAATCCCTGTTCAACAGTCAGTATTTTATACATGTATGTGCTGATCATTCACATGATGCATCTCACCTTTAAAGCATCTCTATAACAAATTGATTCTCATTGAACTGGCTTGTAGCATTATTTAGGTGCACAATGAAAGTCCAAAACAGCAAGCTCGTTTTTATTTCAGATTATTTTTGCCAGCTTTTTGGTCCAGCATGGCAACTATTTTGTTCCTGGATGATCCAATTACAGAAATCCTGAACTCTGCACTCCTAGATGCTTCAACAGCGGGAGGTTAGAGTGATGGCCAGACACTTAAAGGAGGCTTGAGTGACTATCCTGCTCTGGTTATTGTCAAGTTGTAGGTGGCGGACAAATGGGACACACAGTGGTTTGGTTTTTTTTCTGTTTTTTTAACTATTACATGGCCTGAATCAAATGTGTATTTGTGACTTGTGTGCACATACACAAATACACTACAGCAAACACTTAAATATGACACAGCACTAAGTTTTGTCTTAAGTATGGTTCAAAAGAAATATTAAAGCCTCATCTTGAATTAATGATTGAAAATGTTTATACCTTAATTGTACCTTGATTTCAAATACTTATTTTTTATTATCTCTTATGTTATCATTGAGTGGATACAAAGCTAAAATTTTTAAGTCCCCTTTTTTGACATACTACAGCATAAATTGAAAGACTCTTGGGAAGTATAAAGGGTTAATGAATCATAAGAACATTCTTTTTTAGTGATATATGTGTTTCATATATTATATGTAACATCCTTGGCTGCATTTTTAGTTCAATACAACATGAATTTTACTTCAGGTGTAGATATAAAGTTGATATGGAACTTAAGGCTTTATTTCATTTATTAATAAAGAAAATATATGAGATAAGATAAAGAATTTCAGAAAAGAGCAGGCTGCATGCCTGCATGCAAAATTTATAGAACTTCATTTCTTTCTTCACTTGTAATAAATTCATTAAGCAGTATAAAATCACAGCAGAATTGAGATTTTTATTTCAAGGCTTTACTTAAATGAATGTTGTTCTAATGTGAAGAAAGCCACTGCCCTCATACAGATTTTGCATTAGTAGATAAAACTATTTTGAGGGGTTAATATAAGCACTTGAAGAGGATAGCTGCTGGGAAATAGAGGAGGTACAGTATTCAGAGACTCCCATTTATTTAGATCATGTATATGTGTTAACATGCATGCTAATATGTACTCAGAAATTATCTGTTTTGCCCTTAAGTGGGTGCATACAAAGCACAGGCACATGAAGGACCCAGTGGTCCTGCCCCATGGAGAAGAAAATGTGTCCTGCTCTATAGGCAAACAGGTGTTTGTTCTTTCTGAGTCATATTTAAGAGGATGTTTTTACATGTCATAGTTACAACTATGTGAGACTCCATAGGCGACATTTTATTGTAGCTTTAATGATTTTAGCAAATTGATTGGAACTAATGGTTTCTAATTTTTGTAAATTTCTGAATGACAATATCCCTGAGGATTCTTTGAGACTGAAGATAAGGGGGTCAAAATAAATGGAAATTTGTAGCTTTACATGCTCATGTTACAGTACTTGTAGTGTCAAGAAGCCTAGTTACTTCAGAGGGAAAAGTCTTTCTACATCTACAAAGCAGAACAAGTGAAGGGGTGTTCTGCCTGTGTTGGTGGGATGGCAAATTCCCATGATTTCAGAGTTTTGGCCTTATTGAAGACTTGCAGTCACAGAATCATAGAATATTCTGTGTTGGAAAGGACCCATCAGGGTCATCCAGTCCAACTCCTGCACCTGCACAGGACATCCCAAGAGTCACTCCATGTGGCTGGGAGCATTGTCCAACCACTTTTTGAACTCTGTCAGGCTGGAGCTTTGAGTGCTTCCCTGGGGAGCCTGTTCCAGTGCTCAGACACCTTCTGTGTCAAGAACCTTTTTCGAATATCCAGCCTTAACCTTCCCTAGCACAACTTCAGGCTGTTCCTTTGCATCCTGTCACTGGTCACCAGAAAGAAGAGACCAGTGCCTGCCCCTGTATTTTTCCTGTTAAATCCAGCCTCTCATTCCCCATTCTGTCTGTACATCCAGAACTGCCCCATCCCAAGTGCAGAATCCAGCACTTTCTCTTGTTAAATTTCATACGGTTGCAGATTATCCAGCCCTCTAATTTGTTGAGATCTCTCTGCAGAGCCTCTCTGCATTCAAGGGAGTTGACAACTCCTCCCTCTCAATTTAGTATTATCAGCAAACTTGCTCAATGCTCCTATGAGTCCTCCATCCAAGTCATTAATGAAGGAAGGGTTTTCCTGAATTAAGAAGCTTCTTTCATTGGAAAATATCTTGGCTCTGCTTATAGGCTAACTGCAATCTCACATGAAGTATCAAGTTTCTTTATTCTGAATCATTTTTCTTGTATATTTTTGTACCTTAGTTTTTTTCTGAGGAGAAGCAGAACTTGAAGCAAGTCTATTTCAGTCACAGACTGAAAGTCACAGACTGTGTAGACAAGGAAATTCAGATTCAGCTGAAATAATAAAGCTGTGGTGGAAACAGTGTATACTATTAGTATGTATTTAATATTGAAGTTTCAGTTTGACCCCTGAACAACTTCAGAGGTACCGGAAGAATTAACAAGGTCAATTTATCATCACTGTTTCAATTGTATATTAATAGTATTTTTCATTCTTAGTTCTCAGAAAGGGTGCTTCTTGCTGAAATTGTCATCAAACTGTGTTTTGGGGTTTTTTAAAGAAATGGTCCTGCATGTCAGCTAAGGAGATGAGAGACACGGATGAAAAATATGCCAGTTGTTTTCAGTGTGAGATTTTGGAACTGATGAGGCCCTGGTGGATCTAATTCAGATTCATGCATTTTTCCTGATAGGGAGATGTCGTCTATATGCAGAAATGATTTTAAAGAGTGATTCATACTTTCAATCCAGAGACATAAATGTGCAGAACTCAAATATTCTCTGGCTGATGAGTAATCCTACAGTGGCTTTTTGTGACCTCTTCCTTGGAATAAAGGAAGCTGGATGAAAAACTGTGTTACAAATGTAAATAACCTAACATTACAAATGTAGTGTGCCAGTTCAGCAATTAGGATATCTCACAATATGAGGCCTATTACCAAGGGAGCAGGAATGCAGTAATGGCAAAAAGCAAATTAAGCTGCTGTGCATTTTCTGGGCCTCATAGGGTTAGGATGCAGTCTTCAGGAATACAGAGAGAAACTGATGCTGTCAACAGTTCTGTTCTTGTCTCTATGGCACTGCTTCATTTTTAGGAAAAACAGAAGTGTGTTTTTAATTCTCCGACAAACTGAAGAGTCTCCAAATGCTTTGGAGATTGTAACATTGTCTGACTTTGAGAATGTGTGTACTTATTTTCAAAATCTGTTCTATAGTATTGCTATTTCTTTTTTCTTTCCAAAATCTAAAATGGGAGTAAAAATTCTTTCTTATCTGCTTCTTGGCATAGCTGAATGTACATGTGAGATCCATCCAGCTCATTGAGTACCACCCTGATAATGAAGGCAAAGAAGGAATCCCATGTCTGAGATATTAATAAAATATAGGATTTTCAAGCAGACTCGGTGTGCTGGAAATATTACTAATTTTTTCATTAATGTCAAGGTACTTCTTCTAGAGGAAAGTCCAAAATATTTTTGCTGTATAAAAACCTCTTTACAAAAATATCTCGTTCATCAAAAGGTTTTAATAAAGGTGGAAGGGTTGAAGGTAGAAGGGTTGCAGCTTTTATGACATCCTTGTAGCAGATAAGGCAACAAATCAAAACACATTTAGGAAAAAGATGACTGCTACCTCCACTTCGTTTGAACAGGATTCAGAAGCAATAGCAGCAGAAAAAACCTGGCATAGTTCAGAAGCTCTGTTTGCACTAAAAACCCAAGCTATGTTCTGCATTCTTGAAAAAGTGGTAATACAAAATCTGTATAAAGCAAATCCAATCTAATTAATATTGATTCTTGAAAGCATCTCAATTCTTTACTTCCTCAGGCAATAGTAATTGTTTACATGTTTCACAACCTGTTTCAATATCTCACAAAGATTAGCAGTGAATGGAGTGAACTCTGATGTCAGTGAAAAATAAGATAAAAAATTGTATTTCAAATATATGAGCAGTGTTTATCAACAATCCAGACTTCAACTGTGTTGTTTATTTTTCTTTCAATATTAAAATGTGACAGACTATTCTTACTATAATGGTGTAGTCCATGCAGCATGAGGGGAAAGGGTTTAGTAATGTGTTTAGATTTATCTCGGCAGTTATGTTTTACTATTATGTTTCATTTAAATGGTTCTATTTAAAACTGAGATTAAGGAGTATGCTTTGAAAAAAACTTCAATTCAATATAACCAGCATGATTCTTCTTTCACAGTGCTCTTTCTTAAAGGTAGTGTATTATGGACTATTACTTCAGAAGAATGTTTTTTCATTATTATGCATGCCTGCATACCTGTGGGAGTCACTGGGAATAAGTGAAGTCCATTAGGTGAAACAAACATAAAATGGAAAAAATTGTTGAATTACCAGAGTTAATATCAAAGCTACTTCATGCCTATTGGCAGTAGAGAGACATAATATCCTTTTATAGTAAGGTTGCACATATAAATGGATTTCTGAAGTTAAATACAGTGCAGGCATCTTGTAAAGCCAGTGGGCAGGAAGCAAATTTCCCTGGGCAACCATGAGACATTTGTAGCCTTGCATTACACTGAACCAGAATTTCTTTCCAGCTACAAGGAAGGCAAAATTCAGTTATTTGAAACATTTTCCCTGGAAACGAGATATCTGCAAAGAGCTTATTTCAACAGAAATTAGAATGCAGAAAGGAAGATGGTTTAGTGTACCCCAGGTTTCCTCGTTCAGCACAGCATTTAGAAAAATTTTCAAGATACAAATATTTTGTGTAAATGTGTTACAAACTGTGAATGTCTTTTTTAATCTCTTATTTATTGAATGAAGGCAAATGGAAGGAATTTCAGAATGCTGTAAATATCTTATAGAATGCTGGGATACTGGGGGCAGCCTCCTCAGGGATGTGGTCATCATCTGTCCTCATAACTGAAGATTTTCAGGATGTAGTTGGACATTGCTAAATAATCTCATCTAGATTCCCTTTCCCATGGAAGGCTGGACCAGATGATCTGTCAAGTTCCCTTCCAACCTGAGCTGTTCTTATTCCAATGGAATAGATATTTTATACAAGATTTGTGTTGGACTGGGTCTCATGCTGATCATTTTCAGGTGCAGATGCTTGTCAGAGACTTCTGAAGGATTTGTGTTTCCTACTGGGGGGATGGAATTTTTCTTTGTCTAAGATAACAATTTTGAAATATGACTTTTTCTTTTTTCACTGACAACTTGTCACAGTCAACAGTAATTCATGGCCAGTAGTGATTGATATGCCTTATCTGAGATAATTTGCTTTCCAGATAGTGAAACAAACAACAAACTACCCATTGTGAGTTGGATCTATTTGTATGGAAAAGCTTGTACTATTACCCTTAACTGATTAGCTCCAAGACAGGGCCATCCTGCCAAGATAATGTTGTCTAGACTTTGCCAGATCATAAAAATAACTAAGATTTTAACAAACTTGTCTTGAAGTTCATACAGAAAAACCCTGAAAAGGGCATACAAAAACAGCCTGTGAAGTTAAGAAAATACTTAAGCATGGACTCAGTTTAGCCTTAAGCACCAGATAATTTTCCAGATATTTTTCCAGATATCTTTCACCAAACTCTGAAGGACGCTAAACAGACACATAACAATTGTCACTGCATTTGCCAAGGTGAACAGACCAGGAAAATATCTTGCTTTTTCTGTAGTTTTTCTTATCTAAGGTGATTTTCTCCACTGGAAACCAGAAGTTGAATGCATAATGACTTCTTTTCAGCTTCCTGTTTTAGGGGGTGAGTGTGTATCTATCTATCTATCTATCTATCTATCTATCTATCTATCTATCTATCTATCTATCTATCTATCTATATCTATATCTATACCTATATCTACTTTATATCTATCTATATCTATATCTATATCTATATCTATATCTATATCTATATCTATATCTATATCTATATCTATATCTATCTATATATATTTCTGTTAAACATGAAGATACTACCACCTGGTCTGTTGAAAAAACATAACTATTTGTATATGTTCATACTTAAATGTTCAGAAAGAAGAGATATGACTCGGCTTTGCATAAATGTAGGCCAGGTCCCTTCTTAGCTCAACTTAGGATCCAGTTAAACAATAGAAAAAAATCTAATGGAAAAGCTGAACAGCAGCTGAAAACTGCTGAAAGTGCTTTATTTGATCTGGGGAAACTATTCTTTAATGGACTACATTCTCTTCATTGTTGATACTCTCTCGCTACTGAAATTTGTCAATGTAACAAAAAAAACTCTACCAGATTCGAAAAACTTTTTTACCCAAGGAGGAAACCATGCTGCAATTTTTCATGGCTTATAAAATGCTATGAAGTGAGGTCCCAGTTACATTGGCATTTCAGTGGAGAGATGGAGGGAAATACAAGCAACACTAAATTCTCTCACTTTTCATGGATACTATACAGGAGTTTTAATGTATTATTTCACCAAGATCTTGTAGAATCTTCTTCACAGCTTGTAAAAATTAATGTGTACTGACTCCCTGTGTGCTCAGGAGCATGTGCATGTTGGAGATTGTAAATGTTTATCTGTTGTTATTGCTAATTCTAGCAGATCTGACATATGGTGTTGCACTTGAGATTACTGACACTGTGTTGCCTAACTGCCAATTTCCAAGTAGGCTGTAACAGGGAAAGCTGTTAATATGCTATGAATTTGTAAAATCCTTTTAAAAAGATAGGGTGTTAAGTGCCTTCTCCAATGTGTTTAGCAGGATGCCTGGTCAAAGGTGTTGGTTGAGCAGCATCTAAGCTGTCTGAGTAGAAGCAGAAGCTTTGTAGCACTACATCTGGATGAAGTAATTGTTTATGACTGACAGACAAATGATGTCAGACTCACAAAATGACCAAGAGGGGCAGATTTTCACCTGCTGCAAGTGGTACTAGAGTTCCCAGTCCTGAGACTGTAAAGTGACAAAGCAAGTTCTCATCTGGGTGGCATCACCCAGTTCTCATCTGCCTTTCTGCTTCCAGAATAAGAGCACTGCACTGCAGCCTTAGCAAACACAGCTAATTCCCAGGGCTAACTTATTGAAAATAAGTTAGTGGGATTCAGCATCATTTAATATAATTGTAACAGTAAATTGCACAGTGAAACATTGGGCTGATTTGTAACAATGTCCTTTTATTTCCTGTGTTTGTGCCTCCCATAGGAAGAAATTTCTTTGCACTTTTTAATACACAAAGGTAGGTCTTAATTTGGCTGAAGTAGCCAGCTAGAAACTGGCTGACCACTGCTTCAAGAATTAATACTATCATGTTGGTCACACAATTCAGAGAGTCATAGAATTTTTTGTGTTGAAAAGGACCCTAAAGATCACCTGGGTTCAACTGACTTGCCCATAGGCAGGAGCACAGTTACACATGTAGCAAACAAATACCTTTTAGGTACTCCTTGGCAGAGCAGGTGCTGAAAGGCACACAGCTTCACATGGAGATTTCTTCTGTGGGTTGCATAGAAAAACATTTCATTAAAGATTCTACTTGCCCAGTAACAGTTTTGCTTAGAACTGAGAGAAGTCAGGATTTTTTATTTCTCCAATGCTATTTTCTTAACATGAGTCTGCTTTACAGTGTATTTTACAAGAATTGTCTGCATAGAATATCTGAGAAATGAAACAAGAGAGGAAAAGCTGTGCCTCCAAAATGCAAACTGCCCCAATTTACCTTTCACTATTAAAAAAAAAAAAAAAAAAAAAATCATTATTTGGTGTTTTCATGTACTGAATCTTAACATAATCCACATATACATTATGAGCTAACTGCTAAAAATATCAGACTTCTCTTACCCTATTTCTGCCTCCTCTTAAAGGAAATAAAAATACATGGTGAAAAGAAATATATTAAAAAAATAAAAAATAATAAAAATTTAGTATCAAACAATACTAAGGACTGAAATGTTTACTTAGAAGGCTGTTCAAAGATAACTTAAAGTATCCATGGGATAATTCAAATGCATTCTTTTTCCTGAAGTTACCAAGTGAATGCTTCTTTAAATTCATTAAGTTTTCTATTGTGATGAGCAGATTTCCAAATAGACATGATTAGCAAAAAGTTGCTTGCTAACCTTTAAACTTTATTCTAACCCCTCAGGCTTTTTCTGTTTTAAATTTATATTTTCTGTTAAAGATTTGTCCTGAAAACTGATTTTATTAATATATATAATAACTAAGATACACATGCAGATGTTTTCTTTAGATTTATGTTTTTAATATGCACTGCATATTTTGTTGTATTAATTTTTTAAACTGTATTGCACATTCAGTAAAGTGACATGAATCTTAAACATATGATACTAAGATATTCTGTAATAATGAGCTCTAATGACTCTTGTAGTTACAAGCAACATTCTGTCTTCTTGTGTTACCTTGTCCTGAAATAGAGTGAACAATACATGGTTTTTCCAGGTGTCATTCCAATGCCTATGTAGTTTCCCCAATGCTTGACCAGATCTTGCAGACCTAAGCATAGTAAGTTTAATTTTAGAGCAAAATTATTGAGTTGATGACCATACCTATGAGTTAGAAAAGTGTCTGACTCTGGGGTATAAAATAAAAACTTCAGCTGTGAATGCTTGACATCCTGTGGAAGTGTAAAGACTTGCAACTATTATAATTGTGCTTGATGACCTTTTCCAGTCTAAACAACTCTAAGATTCTATGTGGTAAGGTTGTTGGGGCAGATACATTTGTAGAATTTTCTTATAACTCCCCATTCCAGTTGAAGTCCATTTGCAGTACTGATGGCTTTTCTGACATTTGTAGCTTCATGGCTAGGAGAATGTTATTGGAGGCAAAATTTAAACAAAAAAATGAGGGATATAGTGATTACTTTCAGACATGGGAGGTCTGAAATACAGCCACAATGATTTTTGAGTACTCTGCAAGTGTTATGAAATATCCCAACAGTATTGCACTTTATACTGATCTGGGAACAATCTAGTTAGAAAAAGTGAATGTGAATTTTCTGTCTTCAAATACTGCTTATATTATTTTAATAGTAAAACAAATACTAAAGTGCAGCATGGCAGAATATCTGTAAAAGCTTCTGTCTGAGGAACATTGGAGGAGAAAGAATGATTCGACTACTTTTTCAGTAAACAGTCAGTTTTTCTAGGTGACAATAAAGTGACATCTGCCCAGCTCTGCAGGTTCTGGGAATAATTCACTGTGTGGGTCCAGCTGACTTAGTGAGCACAACATTGAATTTGCTCTATAGGAGCATGTCAGCCCCCATGTGTGCACCCATGTATTCAACTCTGAGGTAGGTTGCTTCCTTAGGGTTGATATAAGCACGGAGTTGTAGGAAATATAAATGTCCTTGATCCATTTAGTTGCAAGAATTAGTGAATCCTTAAATTAGTGTCAATTATGCCACTTTTTTTTTAGGTTTTGGACTGTGATTTGTTGTATAACTGCCTAAACATCAGCAAATGGGAGGAGGAGGGAGTTTGACTTGATGATGTTTATGGATCCCTCCCAACTTCAGATTTCTATAAATTTATGAACGGAAGATGTAATAGTTTCTGATTAGGCAATGATCAGGCAAATTTGGGGATTTATAATTCTACTCTTGCATGTGGTCTACTTTAGAACTGTAATATTAATATTCTCCTATTTGTTCTTAACAAGAGAGGTGCTTTGCTAAATCAAAATTGAGGGAGGATTCAATAGTTTAAATGCAATAGCTGTTTGGGTTTTTTTATTTTATTTTATATTTAAGCATAAATGGGATAGCTTCTTTAGGATTTGTAATACCTTAAGAAAATAATAAATACTTGAATGCTCGTATGCTGCTATGTTTTATGCTTTGTTCTTGCCGATTTTTCTTTAGTCTCTTTAGTGTGCTGGCATTTTCCCTACAACCTTCTGTCTACCCTACAGCACTTCTAGCAGCAGATCTGTTTTCATAAATCACTTTGAGAGAAGCCAGCACTCATAAAGAAAATATATGTTGATTTTTGCACAGTCCTGACATCTAACGGAAAGTTAAAATAAAGGCCACAATAAAATTCCACTGCAATTCATGCCATGCTTGGTTTGTGTTCTGTGAATATGCAGTTTTTCCTTTAAATTAGAATATCATTCTGATTTTAATGGGGTTTTTGTTTGTGAAATAAGATGGTAATGAAATGAAACACAACTAGGTTCCAGTCCTGAAATCCGTTCTTGCTTTTTCATAAAGGCAAAGCTTTCACTGATGTCAATGACAGTTTTGCCTGAATCAGAATTGCAGGATTGGGCTGATGGTGTCTGACTTAATGAATTTCAAAGAGGAAATTTCATTCCGTGACCAGACAGATCATTTTGGAGTGTCTTTCACAGCCAGTGAAAATGTATCTTGTGACTATGTGTTTGTTTTCCTTTTGTTTTCATGCTTCTTTAAAGCTTTTTTCCCCTGAGTGATGTTAGGCTAACAAATAAGCAGAGTGTTTTTCTTGCAAGAACAGTAATGAGATTAATGGAAGAGCATTTTAGAATTATATTTAAAGTGCAAGGATTATTTTATATTTAAAGTGCAAGGATTATTTTATAGTATTACTATCTTGTTCTTTTTGGTAGTAGGACTGAAAAAGGTTTTTCTGAAACATTCTTTTCTTTTTCTGTAGAAGTTTGCTTTGCTGCTTGGTAACTGCAAGCCTTATTTAATTAAAAAAGACAAACTCCCACACACATTTGAGTCATCTTAAGATTGAGTAACAATCACAGATATTTAATAAAGAGAAGGCTCAGAAGAAAGAAGAGGGAGTTTGAGTCCATAGTAAACAAGGGAAGAAGTGTATGGAAGAGAGGGTTGATGTTGGATTTTTTCTTTCCCATTTGCTTTGACAACAGAACCTGCTACCTCTTTTGCCTAATATTCACTGTCTTGCAACTCATGGCATTTATGAAGCAATAAATGCAACCAGTTATATCCCAAAACGAGGTCTGTGGGCATTGATAAAGGGAAATTACTTATTTTTAGTACATCTGCCATGTAGAATTCATGATACTAGGTATGGTTTAGGGATTTGTTTGTTTGGGTTTTTTAAGACACAGCCAGCCTATATGCACAAAGCTCCTTACCAAGCTTTGCAAGTGACCTTAAACTGAGGTTGTCTATTGCTGAAGTGAGGTAATTCAGTCACAGGCAGGTTCACAGATGACAGTGCCTGCTAGTATGCAATCTATTGCTGATTTTAGACTGTAGTGACCATCACTCACACTTGGCCATGCACAAAACTATGTGAGCAGCACAATGAAACACATCTTTATTTGAACGGATGTAAATGCTATTTTGTTTTTTCTCCCCCTCACACCCTTGCTTAACATGTGAATATTTTAAATGGTACTGAATCAGAACTATGGTATCTTGCTTGCTGAACCTGGCCTTTGTAAATATTTATGAGAAAACATTCAGTAATAGGAATTTCTCAGAAGGGTGTTGTGAGATGTTTAAATTGCTCTGTTTTACAAACTGTGTAAAGGGAGAGGTTTATAACATCAAACTTACTGAACTGAATTCTGTCTTGTGTCAGATTTCTTTTCTCACTTTTTCCCTGCTATTTGAAACTTGTAACAAAAAGACAGGGCACTAAGGAGCTGAAACTACATTTTCAGGAAGGCTGAAAAATAGGTGATATTGGAGAGGTGGATCAGGATTGTGGAAAATGTACCTCAGGATGGTCTGATCTGTATTAAGGAAGTTTTAACTATAGAATGTATATTTTCTTCCCTGTGGGAGTCAGTGCAGTATTGTTGCTTCCTGTGCCTTTTTGCCATGAAGGGGAATTTGATATGCTGTCATAATTTTAGCAATGCCTTTCTCTGTTGTAGCTAGAGTATTTTAAGAGGAACATGAGATGTCCTTCTCCTCAGCATAGACTGCTCCAAGGCTAAGTGGTGGTGATGTGTCCCTTTGGTCTGGAAAGGGGAGCAGGGAGACAATAGTACCTACACTACCTGCATTAGATCAAACTTTGGGAAGTCTCTTCTTTATGGGGACACCCTTGTCTTGAATACTGACCTAACTATTTAGAAACAAAAATGAAAATAAAAAAAAATCTCAAACCAACAAAAAATTTCAGGAAGAAAAAAACAAAACAGCAACCCATAAACCTGGACAAGTTGTCTGACCTCATGGTCTCCTTTTATCTCATTTGATATTATATCAAGGAGGTAAATAGTAAAATGCAGCAGACTGGAACAACGGTAGCACAATTTTCCTGAAGCAAGATGAGGGATGTAATCTGAACACTAACATTGAGGATTGTATGTAGTCAGGAACCATGTACTTCAGATAAGAGTAGTCAAGTAGTAGGGCACACAATTTAAACCAATTAATTTCATGTTTTAGATGGCAGAGCCAGCAAGAGATGCCCAGAGCTTGTTGAGGCTACACAGGTCATTAGGACTGCACCAAGGAATACCAGACACTCCAGCCAGAAAGCCAGATTCACTGGTGTCTCAGCTTAAATGCCTCAATGCTATCACATGCAGCATGGGAAATAAAGAGGAGAGATGAGATGTGCCCATGCAAGCAGGGCTGAAACCTTATTGGCATCATTGAAACTCTGTGCTATGGCTCCAATGATTGGAGTGCTGAAATGAAAAGATACAGGATCTTTAGGAAGGACAGGCAAAGGAGGGCCCAAGAGAGGGCTCAAAAAAATTGCATCCCTACAAAGGGTAAGTCAGTGAAGAACATCAGGAGGCCTGCATAGATGAACAAGGAGATCCTGCATAAATTTAAATGTAGCTTAGAGTGTGGAACCAGTAGAAGGTAGCCTGGGAGGAGTACAGAGAAATTGTCCAAACAGTCAGGGATCCTTAGCAAAGCTTAAGTACTGACAGAAATAAATCTGGCCAAGGACATCCAAGGTAAAAAAAGCGCTTCTTTAGGTACACCAACAATAAAAGAAATACTAGGGAAAATAAAAGTTATCCCTGGAAGGACACTGAAGTACTGGTCACAAGGACATGGAGGAGGCCAAGGAGGTGAATTAGTTTATTTGCCTTGGTCTCCACCACCAAGTGTTCAAGCCACAGCACCCAAGTTGCAGAGGATGAAAGCGGAGATTAGGAGTGCCACATCCTGTGGCACAACAGTCATGATCAAGGAAGGTGATTCTCCTCCTCTGTTCTTTTGGGCACCTGAATTTATTCATTTGTCAAAAAATAGAAATGTTATTGTGACTACAGTTACCTCTGCATACAAAGAGAAAGATGCAAAACCCTCTTTTTTCTTGTTGGTACATTAAACATAAGAGGTTCATATTAAGTGAACTAACATTCTAGGCTTCCAATGTCAGTGGAATTTGTGCTGGTTTAGCTGGGGGAAATAGTCCAATAGACCCACTTTGTCAGGGACTATTAATATTTTCCTGGTTTAATTCAGGCATAAAGCTCTGAATTAGTATATTTCTGAGCAAATCCTAGTACCAGTTACAAGATTATGGCTCAAGTGCCCTTTGTATGAGGAATGACTGGGGAGGAGGGGAGGTGAGAGAGCTGGGAATGCACTTTAAGAAAAATTCAGAGTGATGGAAAATATACCTATAATAGTAATATAATTCCAGAACACCCAGAGTTTTCAGAAATCCATTACAATACAGTTCAATACAATTTGTGTTCTGTATGATGGAACTTAAATATAATGCAATTTCTGCTCCTTGTTTGAAAACTGAACTTGTTCTCTGGTGGCAATAGAGAAATATTTCATGTCATTAGTGGTTTAGCTTTGCAACACTTATTTCTAGGTGGCTGAAATTGTTTGTATTTCTTCTGTTAAACTTTTCTAGACTCTTGAGAATTACTTGAGAACTTACCTGTTCATATATATTAAGAACTTACTGAGTTGTTAAGTTTTCATGCAGCTGTTTGTTTGGATTATGTTTTTATTCCTCTGTAAGGGGTCTCTGGAAAATTTTACACTGAGTTTGGTACTCAGTTATTGTTCCTCAGCAAATATTCATCTTCTTCTGAGTGTTTCACATTGGAGTAATTTTTCATTTGCATGTTGACTAACACTCACATAGGTGGTCTTTGCCTTATTTGTCAATGTGTGTGGGTATTTCTACTGCTGGTAGGTATAAAAACTTGGTTTTGGTAAGAAAAGTTACAAAATCAACAATTGGATAATGAAAAAAATTATTCCAACTAAGGATTTTAATATCTAACTTTGCTTCAGGAGTTCACACACAAAAAAGTAGATAGTGGTAAATTTTGAATCAAAACCTAGTTTATATACTTCGATAACAGGTCTACACAGAGATAAGGTTTAGATGATACTACAAGCCTGTTAGTGCTTTGGGATATTTATGTTATGTTGTTATCCAACAGAGTTAAAGCAGCAAATGGACCTACGAGGGACACAACATGGAGCATTCTTGAACTTTATTTGAAACACTGATTTTTAGAATCTTTCAAACTTGTTTCTACAAATAAACATCCCGACTATTATAAAGGGTACAAGTGTCTGGATTTGTGAAGAGCTAAGTGGTAGTGTCATAGTGAATAAACTTCTGCAGTTTGTCCCTATATTGATGAAAATTCTTGTGTCAAACAAATGTGCCACCAATAATTGGAAGGAATACGACAGGGGGAAAATCTTTCTTTTCTTCTCCCCATTTTATTTTGCTAGAGGAAAAGCAACTTCATTTTTGCTGTCTTTTTATGGCCTTGAGTTGTCTTGCTAAAATAGAAATATTTTCTTTAGAGGCAGCTTTGAAATAGGAGAAAGCTGCATATACTGACTTCCTTAAACCACTTCTCCTGGCAGACTTCCACATAGATTCTATTCCATTTGTGCTTTTATATAAATGTGAACTTAGTATACTGAGTACTTCTCTATGTTATCTTCTTTTCCCAAGATAATCCTGGTTAAATGTAGTTCTGCCAGACAGTGATTTGCCAAGACAAATTTCCAAAAATGAATCAAGACATTATAAAGTAAATGTATCATTATTGCTGAATGAAATAGAAATTTCATCTTTCAGAATAATTTGAGTACATGCTTTGGGAAACTGAATTTTTTGTCAATCAGAGGAGGGTTGTTGTGACCAAGTATTTTGGATAGGATGCTGGTGGGATTGGTGCTTATGCAGAAGGGAGCATGCATTGGTATATGCAATCACACACTTATTTTTTAGACAAAACACCTCCACTACAACTGAATATATGAAATCAATATCTTAGTGTAAATGAGGTGTTTGTTTATACCACTAACTCGATACAGAATTCTGTCAGCTGTACAATAAAATGCTTGTTGCCA
Organism: Erithacus rubecula; assembly: GCF_903797595.1. Taxonomy (NCBI): domain Eukaryota; kingdom Metazoa; phylum Chordata; class Aves; order Passeriformes; family Muscicapidae; genus Erithacus; species Erithacus rubecula. The sequence goes on along the minus strand of NC_136687.1, from coordinate 33,666,819 downwards.
ATGCACCAGTAATTTACTTCTACTTAGAATAAAATGCCTTTTATTAAAAAAAGAAAATATAGAAGACAATTTAAAAACTTCTTGCTAATTTGAGTCCTGTTAAATTTCAATAGAGATTTTACTTGTGTTTTCATGGGTTTGTGAAGTGATGATGTGTGCTGTCCCCATGGGATCAAGATCTAGACAAGTGTGGCCTTACAGCTGAGTCAATGAGATGTCCCAAAGAGAGTCAGAGAATTGTGGAAATAGGCAAGAAGTGAATCATAAAATGAGCCTGCAGACAGAAAAGTTTATAGAACATTTAAACTCTCATAATGTTTCAACATAATAAATGGAACTGAAAAAGTGCTGAAAAGAGAATAATTTTGTAACTAGGATAGAAGATCTTTTACTTTGAATTAAAGAGAATGCATTTCTAAACAAATTCATAAGGAAGTTCAGGAATATTTGTTCCTGAAGCCAAAGTTTGCTCTGCTAGTGGACATATACAGAAACTTTATTCATGCTGAAACCCCTTAGGCTGTCATTGCCTGCAGCAGTGATCATGCAAGACTAACTCTTGTGACTACCATATTCCATGTTAGTAAGGTTGAGAGAGCTTTGTCTTGCCAACTGCAATCTGACCTTTTCATGAGTGCTTTTTGGTTTTGTTTGCTTGTCCTGGGTGTTTTCCTCAGGTTTCTTCTCCCAAGCAAATGGTATTTATTGCACTGTAGTAGTAGGTCTTGAACTGCATCAGGAAAATAAAATACAGAAATACAGTTAACCACATATTTTCTCCTATTAAATATTAATAGCGCATTCAAAGTACTTATTAATAACTTTATCTCAACAGAACCTTCAGGTATGCTATTTAAGAACTGCAAATACTATAAAAACAACTGGAAGGGTTTTTTCCTCACTGTTACAGGTTATGGTTCTCAGGGTAACAGTAACTCCTTGTGGGAACAAGTTTCTGGCTAGAAACCTCATCACCCATTTCCAATTACTGGCCCTGAAGCCATTTATAAAATAAGAAAGTTATGCCTTACGGTAAAGGGGAGAACTGTGACTTTATTGTGTTTAATTTTGTCCACATTTGTCAAAATAGCCTAAAGTGGCTAACAGCAGCCCAATGAACTTCTGTGGGATGGATTATTAAATGTAATATGCATGCCAGTCTGAGATTTTCATGTTCTGTGTTGTCTCTGACTTGATCTGTTACAAGTCTAGGCCAAATCTCTTAATAAGAGATAAACTGCTACTAAATCATTCGTGTTTTCCATGAAAAACCCCAAAAGAATCCTTTTTTCTGCTCTGCTGTACTTCAAGAAGCTACATGTGGCCTCCAAACTACACTTTCTGAAGAGGAGTTCTCAAGCTTGATCTTGCTCCTGACAAAGTTTTATTATGATTCAGTTTTCAGACAGATGTGTTGTACCAAGGTGTTTCTGGGTTTGAGACCTGAATATTAACATTATGTAGGCAGTTCTACAGCACTGTAAATCTTTTTGCTGAGCAGCACTGTCCTCCAAGTAATTAGGATTTTGGATTTCTGTTTCTAAAAGACATTTTTGTTCAGAATTTTTGAAGTGCTTTGTATGCAAGGAAGAATCAAACATTCTGGCTTATATTTGCTTTCATTGAATTTCAGGTATCATCTTATACATTTTAAATTAAATGCTTGATTGTGTTAATTTTTATTTAGCTAGTTTAGGTCTTGTATCCTGGATGTTGAAGTGCATAAGTATAAAGATGCTGAAAACAATTGACTGCTTTTTAGTTTTCTGCTTTCAGTAGAGTCCACTACTAGAGTTAGACTCAACAATAAATGTATGCATGGATCAGAAACATTTATTGTTATAAGCAGTCATGGTTTACCCACATGTTAATGGCTGATGTTAAATTCATTGACTCAATTTTCAAAACTGTATTATGAAAAATAATAAAAAATCTATAGTAGAATGAGATTTTAATGCCCTTCTGTGCTTGCACAATCAATCCTTGCCTTAGTCTTCTCAATGTTCAGTGACTAGTGAAGCATTTGAGAATCATTTTTGATTCCTAAATCAGCATTCCCAATCAGCATTGAGCTATCAGTTGGAAATGTGAATCTTTTAAGACAGATGACTCATGAGTGGCTTAATAATAGACAGGCCAAACAATTTCTGTGTATAGACTTTATGAACAATAGGGAGGAAATAGTTTCCAGGCTAATATTTCTGCCAATGTTATTATCTGGAAATTATGATTCATTAAAAATGGCTCAAATTAAGCCTGGAAACAAACAAGAAAAGCCTTCTTTCCCCAAGCAGTCAAAGAAAAATTACTTACATTGTTACTTAGTGCTGGGTACAATCGTAAGAAATTCTGATAACATGCATAGATGAATATTTGGCTTTCTTTGGTGTTGAAGAATGGAATTTATAGGAGAAATCAATCACATACTTTTACTTACATACCTGGTTCAAAGTTGTTCTCTCTTCCCTTCCATACGTGAGATTTCTTTCTTCCCACTGCAAGATTCTGACCCTAAACCTTAAGAAACTGTTGAGAAAGGGAGAACCCAACATCTCTGGAAATATTTTCTCATGTTCTTTTCAGGATCCAGGTAACTTGTATAATAAAAATTCATAGGTGAAGATGTATAGAGGTTCCTTTAATTCATTATATTCTGCCCTTATTCTTAATATGTAGTTGATAATAAAATCTTTCACTGTTTTCCAGTTAATCTCACCTAGCATTGTAAACACTGATAAATCATTTGTTTTAACAACTCTTTGTTGTTACTAGAATTCACATACTGAAATTTACACTTACAGGTATATGCAAACTGTGTGTGGTTTCTATTGAGATATAAAAGTCTTGAATTTAGCTGTGCTTGAAAGATTTTAATGCAATCACTTCAGAGCTTTGACTTGCAGTATTACATAAAATATAACAACCTTTTGCAATGCAGTTGTAGAATCTGTCATATTTTATTGCTACTTGTGCTACAATAATTCAGAGTGATTCAGGTTTATTCACTGTGCTCCTGAGTGATATTAGATGTAATTTAAATGAATATGATACTCTGTATTGTTTGTGAATCCATCACTGTGTTTCTAAATGAAGAAGTTGAAACTCTTTATAACCTTTTGCTGTTTTTCTCCGAGCACAATAAATTTAAAGAGTTTAATGTTAAACTCTCCAATACTCTGTTTGGGTTGTGGATGATGTCTAGTTTCACTATGTTGAGAGTATAAGAGATGAGATCCATGAAGGATTTAGGGTGTGAAGTTCCTGTTCAGGTAGTTTTGACTTCAAAAAATTCACTGGTGATGTTGCATCGATCAATAAAACTGTCCTATGGTTTTCTAAAAGTACTCAGAAATGCTTAATCTCTACTGGGGTAAGCAGCATGTTGTGGGGTTTTTTGGAATTTCTGTTTAGTTTTTGAGGTTTCTTTGGATTTTTGTGATAAGACTTTCCTCCACCCAAGTCATTGTCCAGTGATTAGAAACATCACTTGCAATATAGGAAACTTTAATTCTGTCTTATTCATGTCAAAATTTATTTGATGTCTGTCACTTAATTTTGAATGAGACTAACAGAATCAAGTATAGCAGCAGTGAGGGAAACATTAGGTTTTCAGGTGTAGGTGAGGAAGCAAGGATTTCTTAATTTCTGCCTGTTGACATTCTGGTTGCAGACACAGGTGACAGCTAGAAATATCGCTACTGTGGGAGGTGGAGGAATCTTCTGATGCTTCTCTTTTTCCCAACCTCTTGAGTTACTATTTATTGCATGAAATAAAGTTACTCTGAAAATGATAGACGTTTTGGATGTTGGGTGATGAAGGGAGGACACAAAAGAAAAGTTTAGATGGGCTTTCATTGGCAATGGAAAACAAAAAAACACCAGAACACAAGAATGTGTATGTGACATATATTGGTGTATTTCTAGGTATTTAAAAAAATAATCTGGGTTACTTATCAGGCCAGAAGAATATTTTAGAATACAAAGCCACAAACACAGTCTTGTAAAAGTACATTTTTCAAAAGACAGAAGTATTAAGTAAACCTCATATTTTTAGCATCAATTTGCCTAAAGCATTTGCATGTAGTAGAGACTTGCATTATGAGTGACTCTGTTTGTTGCAAGAGTCTTTCAAGGCAAACTGAAATGTAAGAATGTAATGTGCTATTTGTTATGGAATAATGCAGAAGTTTGACATTGTGTGTCAAAAAAAGAATTCAAAACTGATGTGTTTTGTGTTGAATGTTACTAACTGTGTGTATCGAGTAATAGTATTGGAATGGTGAAAACAAATATAAAGCTTACTCATGCAACCTAAGTTTTACTCTGTTATTTTAGTAGTTAATAAGGGGAAAGAGAAGCAGATAAAATTTGATTGACTCTATACTGTTTTTTTATACTTAAATTGTAATAATTTGGAAAATGCATTGTCTATTATAGTAACTAATGAGCTTAAAATCTGTAGGAAGGATTAATACATCTTTTTCGTGCAACACAGTTTGCTCTTATTTTTTCATTAAATTTTTTCAAGACAGCTGCCAGCAGATAACTCCATGTAATTTGGTTCTTAGTGAATGAAAACTACACTGCAACAAAAATAAAATATATTGTTTCTGTTTTGAATTGTGGAGTAGGTTTAAGCATGAAGACTTTGAGATTTTAAAATGACTTATTTTTGAACTTGTTCTTGGGAGTGGTGTTTGAAAGAAATTAGGTCTAATTTCCTAACATAAAATTAATAAAAAGTATATCTCCAAGAAAAATCTTGCAATGCAGAACAATTGTGTATTTAACATCTGATGAAAAAGGTGCATGTGTATATAATAACTAAAAATTTATGTATATGTGGAACAGGAGAGGAAAAGGAATTTAGATGGGTAAATAGGAGGTGTATTTTTGCTCTTGCCAGTCCTTTTACCTGGCAAGAATTTCTTGTAAGCTTTTCTGAAATTTCTTCTCTCTGACAGTTTGGGACTTGCATGGCAGGATATTCTGCATTGTCTGTTTATTTTTACCATGTCTTTTCTCAGTCCACCTTTTCTAATATGGAGTGCACCCTTTTGTGCTTATACACTGTGAGAGGGATTATTTTAGAATGAAATGACTATATGTGACAGCAATATGAGGAACCTGAAATAACACTTATGAGAGGTTCTGCATCCTGGCAGCATGTGAAGGCTGATGTAATATTAAGGGCTGGGTGCTCCAATGCTTGCAGACAGTGCTACAGAGTTAGAGCTTGAACCTTTGACACAGGTAATACTAAACCCCAAAATTTCATTCTAGCTTAACTGAATTCCCTGGATTTTTTTCGTTGTTGTTGTTGTTATTTTCAAACACCTCCATGTGTGTTCTTGGAGAATTGATCTGATTTCCAGTTACTGGAGCTCAGAATTTTTTGAACTGTGGGGGAGATTCAAAGATTAGTGTCATAGCAGAGTGCACTAGCTAAGATTCTTCTAGAAGGCTTTGAATCATTTGACCTCTTAACATTGATGTTTCAGCTCTCCTATTTCTGTAAAAAAATAATTTTTTTTCCTCTAGATCTTGGACAACAATCTTCATGTCTATATATTTGTAGATAGAAGAATTTATTTTTATTTTTTTTTAACCTTCCATCTTTATGTACCAATGCTGAATGTGATAGCATAAACTTCAGAAGGAGATTCTGAACTTTGCAACCACATATATATTGTTTGTTCAAAAAGAGAATAGTTTGCTTCCTGCCCCTTATTGGGCTTTTATCTTGCTCACTCTAGGTTTTCAGTTGGCTCACTTCAGCTATAGCATTTTCTGGATGGTCCCACTTGTTCTTTGTGTTTCTTTCCCACTGGTTTGAGGCTTAATTTGGCATCGTATCTCTCAGTAAAACATGAGACAAAATAATCTCAAGTATAAGTAAAAGAAAAGTAAAAGTTTTAAAGACTTCAGTTATACATATGATACAGTGAAAATTCCTGGTCTGTATTAAAAAATAGATGAACAGTACTCTTTGACTTTTGGATGGAAGATGACCTTTTGGTTTTACTTCTAAACCAACCTCTTTTTTCATGAATCCTGTCTACACAAATCTTAAATGAAAATTAAAGCATCATTTAAGGGTAAGGACTTGAGTCTCTCCCTTCCCAGTCTAATCTATTTTTGTGATTTTGAAGGTAAAGGATCTGTAGACTTTTTGGAAGCAACACTGCCTTGCCCAATCTGGAACATGCCTGGAGCAAAAGGTGGCCCATCATTCCTTTCCTTGCTGTCAGCTAGTCTGGCTATGAGACTGGGTCTGCAGTGCAAAGCTAAAAGCAAAGCCTTTTTTTCCTTGTCTCTCTGAAATATGTGAGAACATAAATTCTGCTGAATTTTGTTGGCACAGATATAATTGACAGATATTATTATACTACATTGTTTTTGTAGCAGGTCCTCTAAGCCTATTACACACTTGTAAACAGATTTTATTAAGTATGCTTTCAGAAATTTTGAACATAAAATATGCATTCTAGAAAATGGACATAGAAGGAAAAGTATGGCTGTTTACAAAGATGTGAAATTAAACAACGGCTTTTTGTTTTCTGCAACATTTTGATAATGAGGCACTGACATACTACTATAAATGTAAAGTGTGCTCAGAATTATTGAGTATAAAGAGGAGTATACCCCATTATGCATCCATCTCATAAAGCCAAATTTCTGGCTCTTGTACTCTTAAAGATGAGTTTCAGTCCAAGCTCATTCAAATATGCAGATTTTACCAAAATAAAATGCTGTCTTCATTTAGTTGTAACATCCAAGACACATGCAGACATATAATTTCTTCTTTTTCTTCTAAATTATTTTAGTTTGTCTTTATTTCATAACTAGTTTTTTCAGTGTCAGTGTTTTAATTAAAAAAATCTGAAAGAGAATGTTTGAATATAAACATTTCATTGATACCACACTTGCATAAAGTGAGAGTTTGCTTAAGGTGTTTCTCTTTCATTGTCATTAACAGGATAAATACTTCATAAATTTTATTGCCTAGTGTATTCTAACATTCTGCAAAGTAAATATGCATTTATTCTTAATTTCTGGGTTATTCAGACATTTTCATGCCGCCAAGTTGGAGGAAAATATTGTTGTAGTGCAAATGTTGTCACAGTGAAATATAAAACTAGTTTTGTCCTCTTTTTGCACATTACTTTAGTAGAAGTGCCACACTTCATTGCTAGCTCACAATTCTGCCTTAGCCATTAGTGTAGAAAAATTATGTTCTCAAGGGAAAGAGAACTAATTTACATTCCAGGTTGTTTAGCCACAGTCATCTAGATCTGAAAATTCAAACCTGAATAGCTGTGGCTTGATTTTTTAATTTATAAATATTTTTAAACAAAAGAAAATCAGGGAGTGATGAACGTATTTCAAAAATCAAAACATTGTCTTGATTCAATGGAAATCAATTATCTCTAATCCTGGAACACTTCCTAATAGCAAAAAACCACAAAAGTCAGCTAAAAAATGTCAAGTAATAATTATTATATTACTCTAATTGTACAGCACTCAAATAATGTAGTGTAGGTAACATCTAATATTTACTGAGGATATGAATTTTTCACATGTTAACTTACTGACTTTCGCAAACAAGGAATCTATTATCCTTACAAATGTCCCATTCATTTTTCTTCACAGTTTTTCTCTTGTCACATTTCATGACCCTAGAAACTACTCTACTGTCAGTCTTGGGCCCTGAGATGGAATACAGATGTAAGCAATGCAAGTTGTCAGTCATGGAGGAAAGAAAGGGCATAGCACATGTGTGGAGGGCACTTTTTCTGTTGCCATAGTTTAAGGTAATAGAACATTGTATAGGCTCTTGCAAAGTAACATGTAGTTTTGCTCTCAAGACTCTCTTGTGGTGGAAAGTATGTTCTGGGATAGGTAGGTCAGATAGGAAATCAGTATTGAAGACCTGCTGCTGAGTAAGGTCAAACCCATCAGCAATGGTAGTGACATCTCTGGGGTAACAGATGTAAGAGGAGAAAAAAACCCAAAACTAATATGTGCAATTGCAACCAGAGAGAGGAGTGAGAATGTGAGAGAATCAGCTTTTTAGACACCAAGGTCAATCAAGGAGAGGGAGGAGGTGCCAGGTGTCCCAGGTGGTGGAGCAGAGATTCCCCTTCACCTGAAGATGATGGTGAGGCAGCTCTCCCCCTGTAGTCCATGGAGGTGCACAGTGGAGCAGAGATCCACCTGCAGCCCCTGAGTACTCCATGCTGCAGCACATGGATACCCAAAGGAGGTGTGTGACCCTGTGGGAAGCTGGAGAAGGCTCCTGGCAGGACCAGTGGGCACATGAAGAGAGAAAAGCCTGAGCTGCAGCAGCTTTGCTGGCAGGACTTGTGGGTACCCACACTGGAGCAGTTTGTGAAGAATTCCAGCCAGAGGGAAGGAGCCACTTCAGAGGAGATAGTGGAGGACTGTCTCCCATGAGAGGGACCCCACACTGCAGCAGAGGAGGAGTGTGAGGAGTCTTTCTGCTGAGGAGAAAGAACTAGCAGAAGCAACATATGATGGACTGATAGCAGCCCTCATTCCATGCCCCATGTACTCCTGGGATGACAGTACAGAAAATTGGGAGTAAAGTTGAGCCTGAGAAGAAGGGAGAAGTAGATGGAAGGTGCTTTTAAGATTTGGTTCTTATTTCTCATTATTATACTTTGATTTGATTGGTAATAAATTAGTTTTTCCAAAGCTGACCCTGTTTTGTCTGTGACAAAACTGGTGAGTGATATGTTCCTACCTTAACTCAAGGGCTGTTAATTATAATTTCTTTCCCCTGTTCATGAAAGTTTTGGAAAGCAATAGATTGGATAGTCCTTTTCCATCACATATCTTTTTTAAATAAAATCACAGTTAGGGAACTTAGTGTGACAAAAAGCCTGTGCCCATCTCTGGAAGTGTTGAAGGCCGATTTGGATGGGACTTTGAGCCTGGAGGATGTCTCTGTTCCTGGCAGGAGTGTTGGAACTAGATGATTTTTAAGGTTCTTCTCAAGAAAAATAATTATATGGATCTACAATTAGATATTGAATCTAAACCAAATAAAAACTCTAGCCCTATACCAATTTTTTTTTAGGAATTAAAGCAATTCTTTAGTTATCTCAGAAGTGTATCGTATGAAGATAAAAAATAAGACACTTAAATGTTGACTAGGTTTTTTGTTGAACTTGGTTGCAGCCTGTTATGCTTTTAGGATGCATTCAAACTCTTGACTCTTGAGTGTAAGTTGAAATAGCCTATAGGTTTAAATCTTTGTATTTAATAAATTAACTTTGTCCAGTTTTATAAGTAATTGTCATAATTATCGGGCTGTCAGGCCTGCCAAGATTCATCTTTTCCCATCTTGTTTGTTTGTTTGTTTTGTCTGGAATTCTGCTCTAGCTTTCAGTACATTCTAGCCTTTCAGTAAATTCTTTAAAATTGGAAAACTGTGAAGAGAGGATGAAGTTCTAGACTTTCACATTTTGAGTCACTTGAAGGAAAGAGTGCCTGTAGACTCTGGACTTTTCAGTTTTAAATTGTGACCTCTACCCCTTGTGTAGTAGCTCAGAAGACAGTCTTCCCTTATATTTGTCCAAGAAAGGAAAAATAAATTTATAATTGTATTCTCTTTAAAGAAAACTCAAGAACATTTAAATATTTTTCCATCTGTATTGAAAGTGTAGAGAAGAGTTCTTTCATCCATGATCCATAAAAATGGGTTTTTTGCTATCCAGAATGAGACAAATTGATATTCTATTCTTTAGTATCACAGAAAGCTCTGAGAAAGAAATTAGTTCCTTTCATACTGGACAAAAAGAAGGAAAGTATTTTTAGCTAAGTGCTGTGAGGAGGTGCAGAATGTGAGGCAAGCTTCAGAAGAACATTTGTGAGAAAATTATTTAGGTGTGCAGCTGGTCATAACTGGTGCAAATGCAGAACAATGTGATCCTGAGGAGTTGGTGGGGAAATGTGGCCTGGCAAAAAGACAAAGACCTCTAGAATTTGCATGAGCACTCAGAGCCTCAGTGGAGCAGTGAAAGAGCTCCTGCTCTGCTGACCAGGAAAGTCATGAACATTAAAAAGGTTTGAGAGAGGAGCCTGGGCTCTCTAGGCTGATTCAGAACTCGAGTAATTCAATATCAGTGGTACTATACTGCATACACATGTTTTCACTCCTCCTGTGTTTATTGCATTCAGGGCTGATTGCAAAATGTTACTTTTGTTTTTCCAGTGCAAGTAGCTGTGTCTTCCTAAGGTCAACACGTGAGAAATCAAGAGGGTCCTCTATATTTTGGCACCTGAGAGAAATAATCTCTGCTTATGCTCTTCTATTCAGTAGCAGTCTTATATTTTTTATAAGAAATTTAAACAGATTTCCTTTACTGTATTAATTCATGAACACTTGTTTTTACTCAGGATTTACTGAGCTTTACCCTCTCTAATGAACTTAATATTTGTACATCTTTCTTCCCTCTACCTTCCTATTTACTTCCACCTCAACCCAAATATATTTAGCTCTTTACTAGGATTTTCCACACACTATTTCTCCTAGACCACAGCAGCTCCTAGGCTTTTGAAAGAAATTAGCTCACAGCTCTGGTTCATATGATCTGGTTGCAAAGAAGTATTGCTCTGAAGTGTCATACATTTACCTCCCTATTACTGGGAGATAATACATTTGTATTACCTTAGGCTAGTATAGTCTTTCTCAAGAGTATTTCAAGTGCAAATAATGCCTTAAAATAGGTGGATGCGATAAAAAGAACATTTTCTGTTGTATGACAGCAGCTATTAAAGAACATGCTGTTACCTAACACATATGCCACTGAATCTTTTGATGAAATAGACTAGTCAAGCACCAAAAGATATTGCTCTGACAATCCCACAAAGATCTTGGTTAAGGTGAGGTGATTGTGACATTAATAGTCCTGACTTGATGTCTGATAATGAGATCTTTCACCTGTATTCAGAAGAGGTCAGATTAAAAGCACTATCTCATCTAGGTTGCCCTTTACAAAGTAAGAACTGCTAATTTTTACTGCCCACTACAAGGAAAAGTTAAGATTTTAAGTGTTAACACAGGGAGCTCTATTACAGTATCAGTTAGAAGGAATTCAATTTCCTTCTGTTTTAATATTCTGGAAATGAAATTAAAAAGAAGAGCTTTTTTGCATCATGGTTAGGACCGCTGGCAAGGGGTTAAATGAGAAGGATGATGATGAATTGTAGATAGAGCAATCACAGTCTAACAAATAGTCTAGGCAAGCCCTGGTGTGTTTTGAATCATATGTTTGCAATTCCTGGTGTGACTGGATGAACAATACCTTACAGACACAAAAGTCCAATAAATATTATAGTGTTTGAAGGAGAGAATCACTTTTTTATTCCTTGCAATTTCTGGTGAAGAGGGCTTCATTCCCAGAAAGGTATGTGACTCAGGTGGGAATGGAATTATGCAGTGGGTTTCTGTATGGTGCAAAATTGATAAGGCTGCAGTTTACAATCAAATGGAGATTTTTAACTGGTGATGCTGGTGCCTTGCTGGTCAGTTTTCAGATAGTTACCTCCTCCTATCTGGATAAATAAGATTTTGACTTTTCCTAATCAGGTACAAAACAGTCTCTTTATTTGGGCAAAGATAAATATTATAGATGTAGTTATATTGCAGTCTACAATTGAAGAGGTTTGTGCTAGTTAAAAGGTTTGCAGTTTGTCACTAGAGGAGGAGAATAGCTTTGACAGATAAAAGCTGTGGCATTGAGTTTGGTAGGAAGGAAGTTGTTGAAAATGTTTTTGGTTTTTTTTGTTAATGAAAGTTTACCAACTGTGAACATGTTTACCATCATACCAAAAAGATTGATCTCCTAATCAAAATAGGTGTGTAGTGTACCTAAAAACACTAATAAGTTTACCCCTTTTTCCCTGCAAAAAAAACGCTGTTAATGATTGAGTGTTTTTCACTCTTCTATCTCTCCTTTATGTAGAAATAAATCCACAGTATTTATTTTAAAGGGGTATTAGCAGAGGAATTAATATCACTAGAAAGGCTTTTTTAAAAAAAATATATGCATAGCAATTCTGCAGAATCCAATTGCTGATAGATAAAATGAAATCTAGCATAATTTATTTTCCTTGGTAAGCATTGCTTTTGAACATTGTCACAGGAACCTTGGTTTCCTTTTACTCTTAGCTACTTTGGATTGTCCTGCTGATAGAGCTTTCTAAAAAAATTTTTTGAAACTTAGAAGATAAAAAGTCCAATTTATTGCTTCAATTGTTAATTTCACAGTTCAGTGATTATTTCAAAACATACACTGGTTGACTGAACTACAGCTGTGGCCAAATATTGATTTTTTATGGGAGGTTTTGTTGACTTTTTTTAATGAAAAAATTACTTCCCCAAATTCTCTATGATTTTTTCTTTATAATTAATAAAACAGTAACATTTTCTGATCAGTCAGAAAGGTGACATGAAACTTTGAGTTAAAGTATTTTTATTGTTACTAAGGAGACAGTGAAAGCAATTTTCCTTTTATAAAATATCTACATTTAGCCCTGATTGCAACATCTCTTCCTGAAGCTAGGACATCAAAAGTTCTTTCCTTATTTCCATTTAACTAAATGGAGATTCTCAGTTTAAAAATATTGTTTTTAGTTGACAACAGATTGTTGCTACTCTCTTGAGCCTCCATTTACTGCCCTGATTCAACCAAGCCTGTTGGGAGCTCCCTGTCTTTCAAACACAACACAGAATATTTCTGGCCTCACCATGAGTAATGTGCAATGTGGACATTCTGCCCAATGTGTAGTGCTGGTGGAAACATTTTGTAAAAACAAGAAGTGCCAAGAGTCAAAAACATATGGACCTTGTCAGCCCATTGATATTTCAAAATTTATATAAAGTAGGAATCATGCATGTCAATACAGCTTAAGTGTTTTTCTCATGTTCCATGGATGAACCAAAAGAGCTACTTCAAATATGGGAGATACTTTTCAACTATTCATTGAACAGCAATTTCGAGATCTGGCTGTGTTCCTGTAGCAACTCCTGCTGACGAAGCTGAACCAGTGAAGTTTTCTGTGAGCTTAATGGCTTCAGTGGAGGAATGCAGACTCTTCTATGTCTCTCCTTTAGAGGAGATTGATGAAACAATATTTTTTTTGTAAAATATATATCCCTTTCCTGAGACCCTATGTTAATGTAGTCAGTGAAGGCTGATATCATCATTGATATTTATAGGACTGCTTAAACCTCTGACATCTCTTTTCCAGCTGAAACAAATCCCATTAGATTGCATATTGCTGTAAAGGACAGAAAACACGTTTCTATGAAGATGTTTGTAGCATCCAATTATGTAGATTTTATGTAGATTTTAGCTCCAGATTATAATAGCCCCAAGAGATAAAAAGGGTTAAAGGGATGAAAATATAGATCTACAAGTTAACAATATGCATAATAGTACTTAAGACAATTTAATGACTTCTATATTGCTATCAGATGAAAATACATACTCTCAAAGACCTTGATCTTACTATACTTAATTTAAAAGTATTGTTATATATTGGACTTTTTTTTTGTTGAATGCAAGTATAAATCTGAAGTTTATTAATTAAATAGGTTAATATAAACTTGGTAACACATCACAAACATAAAGTCAAGTTTTCATTGCAGCATTAAAATGACTTTCACCTAGCACTTTTCCTTTTCTCAAAAGTTCCATTGTGAAATTGTAGACATCAGTGACCCTTCAAGCCAGTTTTAATTTAATGAGTGTTTTTCCCAATTCACAAGCACTCTTTGGTTAATTTCAGGTACTTCACTCTTGTCCTCTGTCATCACTCCTAGTGCTGAAGTCCCTGTAACAAAGTCTGGGAAACAACCTGATCATTCCTTCTAGACCTTGTGACTCCAGCAGCAATAAATTAGGTTCTGGTGAAGCCTTAAATTTTAGATTTTGTATTATCCAGATTCTATAACTGCACTAGTATATAACTCTGAACTTCATATAAAAATTATATGAAGTTCATTATAAAAATTATATGAAGTTATATATATTCATATATAAAGTTTTAGCAGGTTCTCTTCACAGTTTAGTTAGACAGAACAATCCTTTTCCAGCCTGAGAACCAAGGACAGCATTGCAGCTTCAGGCCCAAAAAGTTAAACAGCAGTGAATTGAGGAGAGCAAGGATGGGAGTTCATAACCTGAATTCTACTTGGACAATTAACCTCAATATGGAAATGGACTAAAACTTACAAAAGTGTGAAGACTCATGACCCACTGTCCATCTTGGGTGTAGCCTTGGCCAGGCTCTTGTACTGCCCAAGGTGTATCCTTTGAAAGCTTTTTAATAAATACCTACTTTATTCCTTTAACACTGTCTAGCCCCTGTTCCAAGTAGCCCCTCAAGGCATCACTGGGACTTTTTGTCCCAGGCTTTGAAGTGACAACTTCACTGTCTAGTGTTTGAAAGTCTGGCTACCATGAAAAATGTGAATCTCATAAAAGGCCTCTGGAGGTCTCATTTGAAGGAAAAAGTCATCTTGTTTCTCAAAACCATTTTTAAAATAAAGCAATGTGGAGTGGAGTGGGTGGGTGTGTATATTTAAATTTAAAATTTTTACTTTAAAAAAAAATTCTCAGAAAATGAAATGCAATGTTTTTAAGGGAGAAGTTTAAATTTCTGGTTCTAGAAACTAAAGTGTGCCTATTAGCATTTTTTAAAAGTGAGTTCTTTTCTTCATTACTTTTCTGTAAAAATTCCCATTTACTCTATGCCAGAATATCATAGGTGCTGGAAGCAAGGTCAAATATCCTGTCCACTGCTCAGAAAAATTCTGAATGCCATGGATTTGTCTTTTCATTTATTTCTTCCCAGCTGGAGATTACAAGTAAACAAACAGTACTAAGATTCATAGCTGACAAAGAATGACATTTGGACAGAAATCAATTCATGTTCTCTTTAAGAGAGTAGTTATTTTTAATAGTGTGAGCCCTCTATTATCATCTTCTTAAAGCTACTAAGCACTAGTAGTAACAAAATAACCTCTACAGAATAACAGAACCAGCTTCAGATTCTTGAAATGCTATTTCAAGTAGAATAATAATTTTTATCTTCAGTTATACTGCTTCTCAATATAAGGGAAAAAATGGTAAATCAGTACATTGAAATCCTAACAATTTCTTATAATTATAATAAACGAATTACTTTATTTTGTAATTGTAAATTGTCATCAATTACAAGAAATACGAAAATATTTCTTATCTGCGATTCTGTGGAAAAATTTCTGTATGTCATCCTTGTATAAAATAATTCACATAATTCAAATATCGGAAAGAAAAATATTTAAAATATATGTTGCTCTGTGCTGCAGTATCCTCTAAATTTGTAAAACCTTTGTTTCTTTGATAATTTTGTTCAAGTTTCAAAGTGCTAGATTAGAATATATAATTGGAGCTTAATATGAAGTCACTTTGTTGAGTACTATTAATGCATATGATGTATATTGTGTTTTCTAATCCACCTTCTTCCTTTGTCTACTGTGTAAATAAAAAGAAACTGATAGGAACCCAAAACTGTATTTTTTGTTTAATCTCTATTTGGAAGCATGTGTTATATACATGTAAACAGGAAATACACAGGAGATGGAAGCAGGTTCAGGCCAGTTGGAATAAATATAGGGAGGTTTTCATAATAAGTAGAAATGAGACAAAAAGGCCAAGAAATAATCCAGAAATTAAACTGGCCATGGAAGTCCAGGACAAGAAAAAGGGCTTTTTCAAATAAATCAATAACACAAGCTCCATAAAGGCAAATGCAGGGTCCTTCACCTTGGAGTAGTAATCCCGTGCTCCCCCACAGGCTGGGGCTGAGCTGCTGGAAAGCAGCTTGTGGAGAAGGACATGGGGATCCTGGTGGACACCAAGGTGTCCATGAGCCAGCAGTGTGACTTGTGGCCAAGAGGCCAATGGTGACCTCGGGTGCATTAGGAAGAACATTCCAGCAGATCAAGGAATGTGATCCTGCACCTCTGCTCTGCTCTGGTGAGGACATATCTGGAGTGCTGTGCCCAAATCTTGGGCTTCTCAGTACAGGAGACACATGGAGAACATGGAGAAGACCCAGTGAAGGTCAATAAAGATGATTAAGAAATAGGAGCAACTGTCTTATGGAGACAGGCTGAGGGAGCTGGACCTACTTAGCCTTGAGAAGGGACAACTGAGAGGTGACCATCAGTGTCTGTCAGTATCTGTAGTGAGGGTGCCAAGAGGACAGTGCCAGGCTCTGCTCAGTGGTGCTGAGCAATAGGATAAGAGGCAGTGTGCAGAAACTGATGCACAGGAAGTTCCACCTGAACCTGAGGAAGAAGTTTTTTACTGTGCAGATAATCGAGCACATTTGAACAAATTGTCCAGAGAGATTGTACAGTCTCCCCCTAATCAAGATATTCAAGACATTTGGATGCAATTCTGTGCCATGTGCATTGGAATGACTCTGCTTTTGAGCAAGGAGGCTGAATTAGATGAGTCACTGTGGTCCCTGCCACCCTTATCCATTCTGTGATTTGGACCAAATTCTGTCAGAAGATAGGACAATATTTTGCTTTTGTTTAAACAGTTTATAAAATAGCAATGCCATTTAGAATCCATTTTCATAAGCATCAGTGTTATTTAAAAAGAAAAATCAAACCCCTCTCTGATATCCAAACTCTGATCTTGCTTTTGGCAAAGTCAGCTTACTTCACCAAATGAGCCTCCCTCTATTTGACAAGCCAAGTCAACAGTGACAACTGAACCTCTTTGGTTAAATATCCTATAGTTCAGTAGCAGAAAAAAATTACTTGGGGGGGCTTTCCAGAATTGACTTTGTTCATCTGGTATCACAGAAGAGCTGCAATTGAGGAACTGCAAATAATATGTATGTAAAAGCACATCCTAAAAGGAAGTCAGTTTTTCACTGCATTTGCCACAGATTATATGTAAGCTGTCTCTTAAGGAAAATGATTTTTACTGGTGCAGATTCCAAAAGAAATCATCTAAATTTCTTCACCTTACTTAGAAAATGAAAGTTAATTTGTACCATCTGCTCTATCTATTATTTCACTAATGTGACAAAACATTTAGAATTATGCTTTAAGTAAAACTTTTATGCTTTAAGTAAAACTTTTATGTTTAATTCATAAAAAAAGAAACTTTCAAAATAAAATATCATATTTAAAAAAAAAATATAACTTAAAAATATTTTTATAAAAATTGGAAGATAAATTTTATATTAAAAAGTAAAGCTGAAGTATAAGATTCTTATTATTTTTGTGAAGTCCAGATTGGGGAAATATACAATTATTTATTCTCACTGTGTTTATATAATGTGAATCTTCCACTGGAAGATTTACATTTGTTGACAAATAACACATTTCAGTTAAATTGTGCTGCTTTTGTTCTGTAACTGAGATGTCAAAAGCTTCTCAGGATATATGTTAATAGAATTTTAAGAGTATTGCTGTAAAAAATCCATTTCCATTTGGCAGTTGGAAAACAACGTTTCAAATTCTCAAATGAAAAGCTGCCAAGAGTTTATAATTTTTTCAAAATTATGTAATGTGCCAAATGTGAGTTATTAATCCTATCTGTCATTCTAGGCTACTTACATCCTATAGATTGTAACAAGAACACCTTCTGTTGATTTTAGGCTGTCTCATGTAAAGACAGAACTTATATTTTTACTAATAACAATGGTAAGAAATGGGAGATACTTTAAAACAACCTTAAGAAGGGTCAAGGTCCGGCTGAAAGGAAGTTGTAATCAAGTAGGGGCCAGTCTCTTCTCCCAGGAAACCAGTGACAGGAAAAGAGGACACATTCCTGAGCTGAGCCAGGGGAAGTTCAGGCTGTACATTAGAAAAAAATTCTTCACAGAAAGAGAGACTGGGCACTGGAATGGGCTGCCCAGGGATGTGGTGGAGACAGCCACCCTGGAGGTATTTAAAAGTCTGGATGTGGCACTCAGTGCCATGCTTTAGCTCATAAGGTGGTGTTAGGTCTTAGCTTGGACTTGATGATCTCAAAGGTATTTTCGAATCTAATGAATTCTGTGTTTCTCTGTTTCTATTATATTCTTTGCAAAAATTACTGTATTAATAAGCTGATTTCATCCTTGCTCATTCTTAGGTACGATCATAAAAGTTTGAATATTTGACCTCCTAAAAGACCATGAAAATCACAAGAAAGGCCTAGGAAAACAAACCAAACCCAATGCCCAGTGTTCTCTAACTTAACACAAAACCAGTGTCCAGAATATAAAGAGTACAATGAAGAACAGACTGCATGAAATATAATAAGAATAATTTACTGTAGTATCAAACCAGCTCCTCTGGTTTGGAGATTTTTCTTCAACATACGACATAGTACAGTTCTGTATATTCTGTATATTCAGAATAACTTTTTATAGGAAAAAATAGCTTCCTTTCCAGTAAGTCAATTTCCCTATGAGTTCCCTGGCTTAAAAACATTCTCCCATTTACTTGGCAGTTTTTATCTTTTCCAATTTATTTTTTACATGCTAATAGACTGCAAGTAGTTGAGATGATATAGAGAGCTTAATGAGTCTTCCTTTCTTAGGGAAGAAGATATTTATGGGAGAGATTTGTAATTAACTGATAGTAAATAAGGAACTGTGCATGGGCTGCTTTCAACCACTTTCTCTGAAGGTAGCAAGTGAACATAATGGTTGCTATTATTTCTGAGGACTTTAGTTCATTTCAGGTGATTTCAGTGTATATCAGGAAATGTATAAAGTAAAATTAGTGCTGTTGGGTTGGGTTTTTTTTTTTTTGGCATGAAGAAATTAATCTTCAGGAAGAAAATGTACTGAAGGTCACAAGTGGATTCAAGGTAACAATATAAATAAAAATCTGTTAGCATTTGTTTTCATTTCTTGCCCCTTGGGTGAAAAAACCTTCCTAGCCTAAAGACTTATTCTTTTCTTTTTTAAATTAATATATTAAAAGAATTGGGTGGTTTAGGTGCAGGTCACTCTGTGACAGTGGTACAGCTGCTTTGTCTTTGCCAGCCAGCCTCAGGACAGCAATGAAAACTCGTGTTTTATAGGTTAGAATTTCACTGAAATTCAGGTAGTAATAGATAAAACATTTAAGCTTTCTTTCCCCAGATATTTGTCTCAAATGAGGTAATTCAATAAAATAAATATTTAATTTCAAAAATGGAATTTAGTAGCTAGAAGGGAACACATATTTTGCTATTTAAATTTTTGCAACTGGGACTTGAATGGGGAATACTCAGTCAAGAAGAAACATAAAAACTGCTTTAGGCAAGTGTTAAATTTCTGTGATGTTATACATAAATTGTAAAATTTCTGTATCCCTCATGTTCAGATACATGATAATCTTGGAGAAGCATACATCTTGTACTAATGTTACTGACCAATGTAATGTGCAACTTGATCCAGATTGGGTTGAATAGGCTGTATAAATACCTAAAAGTGTTCCTTCACAGTTACTGTAGCTAGTAATGACATGAATATCACTGAATATATTTATCAGATTTGCCCAATGCTAAAACCATAGCAGCTGCCAAGCTCTACAAGAGAATTTGTTGATGTGTAAATAAAAAATGATAAGTTGACTCTACACAGAAAGTTCATGAGTTCAAAAGTGTGTCAAAATGTTGAAAATGAACAGTAGGATCTAAATAAATTTGCTCTTCAAATTTGCATTTTGTTAAGTAATTAAGAGCCAAAATAGGTTCAAAAAACCATGCTGTAATGCTAAATTGCTATTTTCTTTCAAATTTATACTAATTCCCAATTTAGAGGAGAAAAAACAAAGAGGAGTACTGCTTAAATTGTACGATTTACATTTCTTTTCACTCTTCAGACAGAAGAAAAAAAAAATTGGGGGCGGGGGGAACTTAAAACTTCTTAAGACAACTAGATGCCTTTTGAAAATCTGTGTTTCTTTCAGAAACATAGATCTCTGAATCAAGAGAGCAAATTTATTTATAGCCTGTAACCTCACATTTCTTCATTGTGGGTGTAGATGATCCTTCTGTCTTTCAAAGTAATATGATTTGATTGTACTATTTCTCTTACTCTCTGTCTATAAACAGGCCACTTGATTAGGCTCTCATTTGGTGTGCCTCTGGTGGCTTTTGGATTAAATTTTCTTATAAGGAGGGAAAAAACAAACATTGGTGCAATGTGTGTGAAGAGAGAAAAGTGAGAATGACCAAAAAAAACCCACCAGCATTTATGCTCCTTTGAGATTAAAAGGAGCTACATTTGAGAAAAAAACAACAGTGAGGTTAAACATTGCTGATATAAGACTTTAGTTCATTAGTTTTGAAGCTTGTCAGTAGTTGTTGGGCAATACCAGTACTGGGTAATTACTTAGCATGCTATGGATCTGAGAGGGACCCCAATTAGTTTATAATTTAATTTTCATAAAGTTAGGGAAATAATTTATTTTATAGTTGAAGTCTTGGAGCTTTTTACTTTTCACCTACAATGTTTTTTTTTTTTAATACTAGAACTGATTTTCATCTGGCAAAGAATGCAAATGTGAATATCACTGATCAAGGTAGGCCAGAAGCCAATTACTAAAAAACAGGTGAAAAGTTGATTTGCAAAAATGGACTAGATAACCATATCAAGATCAGACAGTAGCCTGAAAACCAGAGCACTTTTGAGAGCTGATACAGTGCTCATACAAGTTCCACCCTGCTTATGCCAAGTCAGAATCCTGAAACCAGTCTCCTCGTGCCAGGCTAGCACTCTAGCCAGCAGTCTAGTGGCATTTTCGATGTAAGGAACATATAGTGTTGATTAAAAGAAGCAAAAATGCTAGCTGGCATTTTTTTCTTTTTTTTTTTTTCTTCCTTTTCTTTCCTTTTTTTTTGGCAGGGGTGGAACGGTGGCATTGTAAAAGACACTTTCTACTTTTCAGAGTAAAAGACTCTGAAAATAAACTCCTGACAACTCTTGGTTTTGATTTAGGAGCAAACATTTCAATATCTTTTAAGAAAATCTGCTCCTTGAATTTATTTTATTTGAGAAAAAGAAGTCAGCTAAATAATAACAGCACCAGGTGACTATGTGCCCATGTTAAGATCTGATAAGTGAGATGTTTCCACCTGAATTAAAGTGTAAATGGGACTGCATGCCAAATTCAATAATAAGGATTTTATTAAACAAATAATTTGAAGTAGACAGATAAAAAGAAATAGAGAAGAGAGAAATCAAGAAATCAACAAGATAGTTAATATCCATGTATCCAGTAGCATCTCTTTGGTCCTCCTTCACCCTGGTTTCTCAGTAGTGGAGAGCCTGATGCTCAAAACTTTTCACTATTTATACATTTTAGCAAAAATAGGAATTAATGTTCTAATAGCTGCACAGTTCTCTAATGCTAATTTGTCTGCATGTTCAGTCTTTCTTTTCAAGTCAGTGTTTTTTTTGGGTTGGTGGGCCATGAGTTGGCACCAGTAATCTCCCCCTGCTCTAATTATCTTTACTGTATGTTTCCTTTGGGTTTCAGACACATAGGACAAATAATTTTCACTTCATCCTCTATGGGAATCACTTATTTGCTATCCATCTGTAATATGCTTTGGCTGTTAAAATGATTTGCTATTTATAAATACTAAATTGGATGTAAACAAATTTATCTCACTCTTGCTTATGACTAATTTTTCATGATTAGTTATTGTGTTTCTTTACCATGCACACAAATGCTATTGTTTCAAAAACTCTGTTGGAAAATGTAATTATCATCTTGGGTACAGAAAAATGTTTACCCATTTATCTTGTTGCATTAGAATAAGTAAGAGCTTAAAGATTTTTATTTCTGTCTTTGCTGTTAGTTGTTCTCAATAGGTTTGTAAGTATAGCCTTCCTTCCTTCCTCAAAAACCAGAGAGTTTAACCAATCCTGAATCTTCACCTTTCCTCTTGGGCTCAAAATTAAGAAATATTTAATTCATCACTCTAAAAGTCCTTTTCTGGTCTGGTATGAGTCATGAGGAATTCAACAGTTGTCTTTGCCCTGTTAGGGTACATGAGTAATGTGGCCAGGAATGGCACAGGACCGTGGACACAGAGACTGGCTTGCTTCAGGGATGTGTGGGACTACATTTGGCAGGTAGGATAGGGGAGCATCCTATGGGGAGCTGTGGATGGCTCATGATATAAAAATACTATTTTCACACATTCAGTGAGATAAATTTGGCCAGTTCAAGTTTTGCCCCTCAGTGGCTGATTTGGCCTTTTCTGTGTCATGTCATGAAAAATGCACCAACTTGCAAGCAGTGCAAGAATAGCCAGCAATTTCACCTTTGAGGCTAGGTATGATTGTGCACTTCAAGTGGCACCTAAAAACAGCTAATGACCTGAGATAGTGAAGACTCTTAAAAATATAAAAAATTGCTCAGCTTATTAAGTTTTTAAAAATCAATTTTTTTATGGTTACTACTGATACAGTGAGAGTTGATTAATCTTATTGAAATCCTTTATACTAAAAGGAAAATAAAAAAGGTATGTGGCTCTGCATACCAAATCAGTTGCTCAAATTACTTTGGAAACATGTTATTATATTTGAAACAAGCCACAGGTAGTGGAGCTTCTGAGCTGTAAACCTTGTGAAGTGGGAGTTAATTGCACATTTTGGTCATGTGGGCACATCCTGCTGTTGCTAGGTTATTGCAGCCTGAGAGTGGATGCTGTATCTGCTGATTGCACTGGGGAACAAAATGTTTTCATGTCACATCAGATAGGCTGAGGCTGTGACCTCATCCTACAGTGTCTTATTAGCAGTGATGGGCATGATTTAGGTCTGTTTACCCAACAGGTCCTCTGAAATATTTTGTCTCTGCTTAGCATTGAAATGGTGGGCTCAGTATTAGTGATAGAGCTTTAAAAATATACTGTACAAAGCAGGATGCAGCTTTTAAAGTGAAACAGAACACCAAAACAAGCTGTACTGTAAGCTTTAAGAATGTTGCTAGGATTGTCTGCAGTTTTCCAACAACTTTTTATGTGCCATGCCAGAAATTTACAATTTCTGGTCATAATGCTATTACCTATTTAGAAATGTATTTTCATTTTAGGTCTAAGAAAGGTGTAAGTAGAATGGACAAATAACTGTTAGAAGAGATATAGAGAGGTATCCCTGAAACCAGTAGGTATTCTCACCTGAACTGTAGTCACCACTGCAGTTCTACAGATTTATGCTGTTAAATGTAACTTATCTCAAAACCATAGGGAAAAATACTGCTCTGAGACAATGAGCTCAGTGTGACCTTGACAGGAAGCATAGACTGTCCAGCAGTGCCTGTCTCAGGGTCAGTTTCCTAAAACCACCTTTTAAAAAAACATTACTGCAAATGATTTGTATCCAGTATTTCATACTGGAAATAAGTTCAGTAAAAAAATGAAAGTTTTTAATAAGCCATCATGTTCTAGTGACAAATACCAAGCCTAAAGAGGTAAATAAATCAAGAGATTTCTCATGGCATATTTAGCAGATTTGTTTCTGACTAACAAAAATCCTTATTTGGGGGATTGTCTAGGAAAATTGAATCGCTACACTTAATTACACTTGTTTTCTTTGAATTCCTTCCACATGTTGTTGCTTCAAATATCTATTTGATCTTGAAAATTTCCCTTCTTCACTCTGAAAATATATAGATGTGAAGAGTTGCAATAAGTAGCAGGCATAAGAATTAATTTTCACTAACATTAGCCATCAAAAAGCAATAAGCATTTTATCAAAGTTTGTGTTTTAGAGTAATTGTGGAAAGGACAAGCACCTTCATAAGACTGACTTCCCATAAAGAGCATTAGGCTGTGAAAAGTTGAACTGAGGAATTTCAGTATTTTTCCACTATTTGCCTAACTTACAGTAGGCACTCCATTTATAAATAATTAAATTTGGATGAGGTGGATGCAGTGCAAAAAGTTCAGTTACAACAGACACTTAACAGGATTTTCTGCTCAGTTAAGGAAATTCAAATGGGTGTCTTCCAGCACAGAAGAGCATAGTTGAAAGCTGTTCAGGAATAGGGAAAGACTTACAGAGGTTCCTGGTCATGGTATAAAAACTTTGTTATACAATTATTAGTTGTTGATTTTGCCATAAGATTGGAGGCTGATGTTGAGTACAGGACATAAAAAGCAAGTGCTGGTGACAAGATCGTTGTGTGTGCCTTGTAGAGCACGTATTAACCAAGCCTTCCTACACAAGTACTTGAAAATCTTCTGAAATGTCCCTTATGAAGTACAATCAGACACAGGACCTTGCACTGGAGACACATCATGACATGATTTGACTTGACATTTTCTGGATCTGGGCTATGATTTTGACACTCCATGACACAAATGTGTTTTTATTCAATATGACCTTTCATGTTAGTTTTTTTTCTTTTTGGGCACCAACCTGTTTTTGGCTGCAAATATGACCAAAGGGACCATATGGCCTCTGTACCATTCACTGTAGTAAAACCCACAGCTATTCACTATGAGTTTCTCAGCTGTTGACCCTGTCTTAAGAAACTCAATGTTAGCATTTATTGTTCATGAGGACACATTTTAAGTTTTTTGAACGCAGTATTAGGGAACATATATGAGAAAAATGAAGAGAAAACTATGCTCTGCTAGGTAAAGTCATGGTGCTTAGTCCTAGTGATTGTGTGGGTTCTGTCCAATGGCAAAGTTGTTCTTGGCACATCATCCTTAATTTGTCTGTTTGCACTGATTATGGAACCACCTGAAACATAATTAACATGTACTTTCCAAATTAGATGACATCACAGGACATCTAAGTTCCCAGGCCTTCATATGTGAGGACATGACTTACTTTGAGTGTTTTTTGGAGTATAACCCAGACCAGTACAGCCAACTGCTGAAGTCTCACTCCAACATCATTGCTGCTCTGTCTTCTTTTCCATACTGTGCTTAATGTTTTGTGCTTCCAAAATTTATTGCAGATGGAGACATGTTGTTTTGTTCTTCTGTACTTGCTGTAAGATTGTGGAGTGGTGACTAAAATAAAATAAATTAGGTCTGGTGAAAATATGCAAAATTGAGATCACTACGTGATCTCATAATGATCAATGTCATTGAGAATTATTACAGAAATAAGTCTACACCACAGAGATGCCCTCACATTTTTTTGTAATGGGAATTGTCCTTCCATGTCTTAAATTATTGACATAATTACACTGAAATTAAACCACCTATAGTTTCATTGACTTAGTCATTAGATTATAAAGCCAGCATTCATTGAGATTTTGCAAATTCAAATAATTTCTGTGTAACTCATCTGCAAATTATCTGCATTTATCTGTTTAGAAAATTTGTGTATACATATACTCTGGATACATTAATTTCTTCAATATTATTGGAAATAAAAACTGGAAAGCTTGGTTTTGTTAATACTTCACATCCTCCACTGATAACTACTTTTCAGGACCAATGATGTTTTTGCAGAACACTTCTGCACGAAGATAATTTCCAAGACAGTGCTTTTTACACTGTGCCTATTGTACATATTTTCTTACCCACGCAAACCAGCATGAATATCTAATTAGAGGCTGAATCTCAGGTTATTAATATCCTATCACTTGAGCAGTAAAAAAAATAATGCTGCATTATTTTTATGCATAACAAGTATAGCTAAAAGTTTCCTACAACAAATGAGATTTCCAAGTTTGGTTTTTTTTTGTTTTTTTTTCTTTCCATCATGGCATCAAAATGATGAGATAGAAAAATTTTATTTCCAGAGTTCTGTAAAAATCCCCACTCATCATTGCCATTCTGCTAATTCATTTCTCAGTCTTTCTTCTAATTAAAAATGTTTTCTCTGTTTAAACATATACTTTGTTTGAATATTATATGCAGTCTAAAGAACATCTATGCATGAGGGTAGTACATTTATAAGACCATTCCAATACTGTAATAAAGACTGAAAAAACCTTGAGGAATATGGTTAAATTGAATTTGAATGAACTTAAGTATTACTGATTCCAGAGAAAAACAACTTCTAACTTCAATTATAGATTTGTTTGTTTGTTTGCTTGATTGATTCTGGTAGTAGTAGCATAAATTTCTAAGAAATGAGATAAAATTATCTACATTCTGGAGTCTGTTGGGGTAGTTTTTTGGGTTTTTTTAGGGGGTAGTTAGTTTGTTTATTTTACTTTTTTTTCCCCCTTAGATGCTTAAAAGGTGACTAGATAAGATACTGAGTCACTGCTGTGAGAGTAAAATTGGGGGGAAAAAAGCATCAGGATTTCCTGACCTTGTGGATTAACGTATATTTTCCAGGCTTTAGCAGCTGCACTTTCTTTTGTTTTAAAATAATTTTTCCAGATAAGATGTTTGTAGAGCAAAAGAGTTTTTCTGTTAGTTTTTTATTGGGGTTTGGTGAAGATTTTTTGCTATTTTGTAGGCTTAATTGTCTGAAATAATGACTTTACATAGTCTTAAACAGCTCCACAGGATGAGATTATATACTTTTTCTCATGTTCTTTTGTATTGATTTTTCTGTGTGTTTTCTCTTGGTCAATGTTGGTAAAAATTAATTCCTAATAATTTTTCTTGCCTCTTCTATATCTTCCTGCAGAATGATATTTATCTATATAAAAATAATTTAATTAATTCTTCTTGAGTTTCATTGAATATTGCAACCTAGTGAAACCTATTAAGAAGTCCATTATAGATTAACAAATTTCATGTAATCCCACTGCTCTCGTTTTGTCAATGAGCTGATTTTATTTTATCAGTTGCTAAAGTGTTTTTACTTCTGCCTTTGTTTATAGTTCCAGACTTTGTAATGAAATTATACATTTTTAGTAACAGTATGGGGAAATCTGTAATAAAGGATGAAATTCTTTTTATTGGTGTCTAACTCCTGTAAGTGGATATTAGGTGTCTCTGGACCATACATCTCACTGCTTCCTTTTTATTAAAAAAAAAAAAAAAAAAAGGACTATTCTCTTGAACCAAACAGATAATTTATATTTTTTAAATTCATACTACTTTCAAATAATAAAACAAAGGTTGATAGAGGTGTTGATAGAGGTTGACATAGAAAATAGTGATGCTAGTGGGGAAGAGAGCTCTTTCCAGACAAGGATAATTTTCTTGGGAGGTCAGGGAAGAAAGGAAGCAGGGCATGGGAGTTCTTGATTTTTAAATTATCATTGTGGGGCCAATCATGGTCTCATGTTCATAGTGCCAATCTTAACAATGAGATATACCACTGTGAATCTGCACTCAAACCAGAGCAAAAGTAAATTTTACTCCTGATGAAAATCTGACTCGTAGCACCCTGAAGGGAGTGTGCAAGTACAAGGAGTTGACAAAATACATTATTCTGCAGATAGAAAAACAAGCTTTAATTTGCTTTGTAGAGCTTTTAAGCCAGTTACACATAAGCCAGTTTGATGTTATATAATGACAACAGTGAGATATTAAACACAATGATGTATTCTGCCCATCAGGAAGGGAAACGAGTGTTTCAATTTGTTTTCTGAATGACCTGGAAGTGCTCTGAAAGAGCTGTCTGTTGTTGGATCCACCTGGGAACCAGGGAAAAAGCAGCCTTGAAGCCTTGGGTTTATCAGCCTTCTCAAGGATGAGAAATTATAGAAATGACTAACACCTGTTGTTGATCACAGAGCCACATTGTGCTATGTGATGTTTTGCAGAAAGCATGCTTTCAAAGAGGTGTTGTCTTCTTGGACCAATGAGCCTCTTCTATTCTGTTTTGCACGAACTACCCTATATAACAGTAGTGTTTCTTCAAATAAAGCTCTTTTGCTTCTCCATCACATGAAGAATTATGTTGCATTATCCTTTTCACTGATCTCCCATAGCCTCAAATGCAACAGCTGACCATTTTGCCTTCAATCTTTCATAATTTGTACTTTCAGATCATCCAGTGAAATAACTATGTACCTAAGAGTTAAATAGCCTACAGAATCTGGGTTTGGACTAACAGAAGCTTCGTGACTTACTATAAAATTCCAGTTTGCTTTATTTCTATTACATTAATTATCTGAATCATATGTATGTATGGAGTTTAAAAATGTACTGACTTTTCTGTCTTGTGCTGCATTTCAGACAGAAGTAGCAAGTTCAAAATCTCTTTCTACCATAAAAGATCTACAGTTATTAAAGAGTGCACCAAGTTTGCTGCTTTTTCTGAATCAACTCTTTTTATCTCTCATTTTAAACTTTTTTAGTCATTGAGCTATTTGCTGTCCCAGAATTTTCCACTTTGGTTTTTCCAATCATCCCTCTAGCTCATATTAAGAACTGAATCAACTCAGATTTACCAAAAGCAAATTATTTTGGGTGGTACACTACTCTTTGACACTTTTTATTTTGTTTGGCACCTCATTACTTCATTACTTTTTTACCCAGAGTTTTTTACTTTTTAGTTCTATTTCTTGTTCATGTGTTTATGCTGCCTTCTGACCAATGTGACCACCTTTCATGCCTTACCTGTCTATGTAGCAAAGTCCTACATATTGTCAGGTTGCAACTGCTTGGGCTGGAACAGCACTTCCTAACTTGCCTTGACATTTCCAGTAACATTTGAACAGCTTTGTTTCATCCCTTGGTGAAAGACTAGGTTTATGAAAAGATCTCAATGGCTGTCTGGATAATCCAGGACACTGAAAATTATTTACTTGGTAATTTTGTTTATTTATTTAAATGTTGAATGTTTTGCTCAAAATATTATTGCTTTCACCAAAAGGTATGGTAATGATTATTAAGAGGAAAGGGATGAAAATGCCTTTTGAGAAGCAGAAAAGCACTGGTTTGCTGTAAAGTAATGTGCTTTGATTTAAGTACTTGTCAATTCCCTGTTTCCAAAAACCACCATATTTGAGTTCTGCCCTGGAATGAATGCTGATTGTTTAAGCTGAACCTTTTCTGTTGTCCTTCTATCTCTGCCTGGTTGTTGTCTAAAGAACAGGAACACTGGAAAGCCAGAGGGATGCATCATGCATTAAAAGGCAGTTCCTCATTGCAAACCAAATACTAAGAGGCAAAGCAACAGGTTCAGATGCTGCTTCTGGGTTTCTCTCTAAAGTCTAACTGCATTTCTAGAAAGAATCCAATCTCGGGCCTTGGTGCACAGGGTAATTAATTATTTTTTTTCATGAAATACATATATATTTTAATTTACCCTATGGATCAAAATGCTGGCTTTAAAATGAGTATGCAACACAAATCATACTAGATAGTGGAGTATTTTCAACCTTTTTTTCTGTTACTGAAGGGAAATATTTTAGAGATGGTTTGATATAATAAGACTATTTGAAAACAGATAAAACATATTTAGATTAATTATGTTTAGCAACCTAAATTATATGTATCACTATTATAGGATCATAGAATAGTTTGGGTTGAAAGGGACCTTAAAAAACCATGTAGTTCTAGTGCACCTGCCTTGGCCAGGGACGTCTTGCACTAGACCAGGCTGCTCAAAGCTGCATCCAACATGACCTTGTACATTTTGAGGCATGAAGCACCCATTTTTTAAATGGCAAACATAAAACATGATTACCTTTATGTAAGTCATATTTTACGATTTTTGTTTTCCCTTTAGATAGTTGAAGTGTTGTTTGAAATCTGTGATTCAGCATTTTGCTGACACAAAAATAAAAGTTGAACTCTATTTATGCAAAAAACATGTAGACATAACTTTAAAAAAGTGTTTCACATAAAAAAATACCTCCTCAGAGTTTTGAACATCATGACAGACTAAACAGTCTGGGGGCCTGAGGCTCTGAAGAAGCAGCTTTTGCTCTCCTGTGACAGTTATTCAAAACATAGCTCGAGGAGACCAGCTCCCATGGTTGGACAAGCAGACCATGACAGTCCTTCCCTGAGGTTTAAATATGCTGCACTGACATGACTACAAAACCCATTGTTACCACTGTATTCGTTTAAACACTGACCTACTCTCATCCCTTGGATTAATGAACACCATCACAGCACTTTTGTTTTGTACCTTAATTGAGTAATGGTCTCTGGGGCCAAGTGCTATGTGTGTAAAACTACTACTGAGCTCAGTGGAAAGGGACAGTGTCTGCTTTTATCTTTTAATCAGAGATGATTAAAAACCAAGAGAAATTAACTGAGGCATTCTCACTTCTTCCCTCTCATTTTTGCCCTGAATATCTTTCCAGCAAGGACTGTTAAAAAAAAGCATGATGGCAGCTGAAGTTTGCTGTACTTTGCTAAGATAACAAATAATGTCAGCCTTAATTTGCTACTGCTGGTGTCTACCACCACTGCACAGTAGTCTGGAGTCTTGTTAGGATCTAACACTTTGGAGGGTTGATGATTCCTTTCTACAGCATAATGATTCTTAAAAATGCAGAGAAGTTTGAGTCACTAAGGGAACCCTGTGTTTTGTCTTTGTAATGGCTTGTCACATTTAATACAGTGATGATTTAATATGGCAATAAAATGTACATTTGTAAACTCTTTGGAGAAACAAAAAACCAGAAAAATAATCCACTGTTTGCTTTTGAAATTTTATCCAGAACATATTCTTTCAGTATGTATATATATATATGTATGTATATGTATGTATATATATGTGTCTATATATATACACATACACATACATATATGTATATATGTATATGTATGTGTATATATGTATATATGTATGTGTGTGTATATATATATATATATATATATATATATATATATATATATATATATATATGTATGTATTTGTAAATAAAAGATTATTTATTTCTGGAAATAAGTTTAGGCTCAGAAGGATGGCTGATAGTGAGTTTGTCCTGATCTACTTCAACAAAGTTCTTTGATCATAGAGTTTGTCTGGGCAAGAATAGGTTTGGAAAAAAGGGCCAGCATAGCTCAGGGGGTATTGAAGATTATCTTGCTAATCAAAATTCTATCTCTATACGTGTTGACTTTGTGAATTCATGAGGGGATCTGGAAATTTTGAAGAAATATCATTAAATGAAAAGTTCTGAAAATTTTGGGAAATCTTCTATCCTCCTGAAACTGGGTTTGAAAGCAATCTTTTAGCTTGATTTTGAGCTTCTATACTTCCAACATATATTAATTTTAATTTAATTATCTACTTCATAATAATGAAGTATTAATAATTTTACATGGATTCTTAAAAATTGAGTACTTCAGCTAATTTATATATTTTTATGATTTTAAAATGTGAGATGATATAAATCAATAAAAGATTATGATACTTCTGTCATGGTTTAACCTCAGTAGTATCTATGCCCAATACAGCTTCCTGATCATTCCCCAGTATTGTGATAGGGAAGGGAATTAGAAGAGTAAGAGCTGGAAGAATCATGGCAGAGATAAAAGCAGTCCAATATGGAAAGCAAAAGCTGCACATCCAAATAATTAACTACTTCTCATTGACATGCAGGTGTCCAGTCATGAACAGCCCAGAAAAGTCAGACTCCATCAAATGTTAATTGTTGCTTGAGAATGCACACACCTTAGCCCTGAACATCCCTCTTCCTCCTTCCCCAGCTTTTATTGAGGAACAAAAATGTTATATGGTGTGGGATATCCCTTTGATCAGTCAGGGTCAGTTGTTCTGGCCACA
Source organism: Erithacus rubecula (assembly GCF_903797595.1). Taxonomy (NCBI): domain Eukaryota; kingdom Metazoa; phylum Chordata; class Aves; order Passeriformes; family Muscicapidae; genus Erithacus; species Erithacus rubecula. The sequence continues at coordinate 33,635,163 of NC_136687.1, read as the reverse complement.
TCCCCTCCCAGTTTCTTGTGCACCCCCAGCCCCTTCCCCAGAGGAGTGGCAGAAGAAGCAGAAAATTCCTCAATTCTTTTTCAGCACCACTCAGCCACAGCTGACATATCCTTGAAGTATCAACTCTATTTTGGTCACAATCCAAAACACAGACCCATAAAAGTTACTTGATGAAAGCTAAGTTTATGACTGCCAAAATTAGTACAGCTGTTCACATAAAAGTGACATGCATAAAATCAGTACCACTTGGCTTGCTTTTTAATAACAAATGTTGTCATAAATTGAACCTTTTCTGAAGCACCCCTGTGTTATCAACACTGTTTTGGTCACAACTAAAAAATACAGCACCATACAAAGTTCAATTAAGAAAATTATTTATTTTCCAGATGAAACCAGTAGACACCTCCATTACTTTCCAAGTTTCTTTTCCACAACTTGAGTGCCATGGTTTTCATGTACTTTTTGACACTGTAGTGGTTTTAGGCACAGATTCTCATTATTTGCTTTTTTACTCCTGGACAGGAATAGAAACCAGTCCTGAACATTTTTGCTTTTTTTTTTTTCTTGCATGACTGTGTAATCCTGACAGCTATAGACTCTATTTGCATGAAACATGTATTTATGTCAGAAGTTTGGAGGGCTTGAGGTCATCTGGAAGCCAGCTGAGCACTGACAGAACCAGGAGGTGTTTTGCATAAAATGTACAAAAACATCATCCAAAAACAGAAGTTTCTTTGCAACAAGATGTCTAAGAAACAGAATTTTAATTACTCTACTGGACTTCTTGGCTGAATTTTGAGGGGATGGGGGTTTTGTCCACTCATTCAGATTTGCTCACAGATGAAGCTCTCTTCAGCACATTGAATGGTGTATAGTGTCACTTGAAATGTATTCCTTGTTCAGCATATTTGCTGATGTGCTTTCACATCTCTCCCACAGTCATGGAGGCAATTGCAGGATTTTGTAGCCCACAGGAGTGTAGAAAATTGTCAAATGAATAACTTCTTTCTGTGCATCAAAATAGAAATAGCTCTCCCTAGCCATGGGATTTCCTGCTTTTATTCCTGCTTCTGGCTACCATCATGAGATCTTAGCTTGCTTTTACAAGTGGGTGATGTATATTCAGTTTCTTGCTATGCCACTTGCAAAAATCCTGGCCAGTTCATTCAAAATGCCTTTAGTACTTTTGCCAACTGTATTGCAAGGCAGCAGATACCTATCTTACAGAGGATTATAAAAGCTAAAACTTGATTTTGTATCTCTGTAGTACTTTGGTAAGAACACAGTAAATAGTTTAATTGCATTCATTTTATTACCAGATGGTACTTGGCTGATATTCTTTCAGCTCACTCTAATGAAAGGCAAGAAAATACATAAGCAGTAAAGATAAGAGAAGAACAAGAAGAGATGAAAAAGCTTAGGAAAAGCAGAGAGTGTGTATTTAAGCAGCACTGATTTAAAAACAAACCACAAAATATATTAGGAAACTAGTCTATCCATGAGTGCACAGCAGGACATTACCACTTAAGCTAAAGCTCTCCAGATACTGACATAATTTCATTTTCTAACAAATATAAAATCAGTAGTTATGGGGGAACAAAATAAAAAGCAATTGTTTTAGAAGAAAAAAAAGAAGTAAGAGAAGAATTTCTATGGTTTCCATCCCTCATGTCAAAATGGAAGTGGTGGAATGGACAGCAGTTCAGAGAAGGATGAGAGAAATGCCTTGGAATAACTTTTGTGCAAAGAACAACATTCAGAAATAGATGAGTGGGAAATAAACTAAAAGTGAAAAATAACACAGAGCTAGGCTGGAGGGAAAAGTTAGGGAAAAACTAATATTCTCTTCTGCACAAAAAACATCTTGAGAAATCAAGTTAAGCTAACAGGAGGCATGTTCAAAGAAGTAACACAGCCATTTCTCCTGCAACAGATCTCATTTATGAAATTCCTTGTCATTTATTGTGGATGGGAACTTTGCATCAACTTCAAGAGAAGTCTGGGTAACTGCTGGAGAATGCTTTCCCTGAGCATGCTAGAAATCAAGCTGAGTTTAGAAATTCAGCTACAAATCAAGCTGAGTTTAGACAGAGATGAAGGATGAGAGTACTCAAAGTATCCCATTCTTCATCCTAGGCATCCACTTTTGGAGGCAGAGGAAAACTCCTGATCTAACTGGACTTCAAGTCTAATTTATGGCAGCTTTTTTTATCTCGTTTTTTGGGGGATCCAGAGTGGTGTGGTTTGTGGATTTTTTTGTGTGGTTTTATTTTGTTTTGGTTTTGGTATTGTTTTTTCAAAGGAGGAAAACAGGCTTATAGTGTCTGAAGAGTTATAACACCACAATAAAGGAAAGGATGGGCCAAGAGAAGACAATGTCATCATAGAAACTGTCAGAGTGGCACCTTGTGTACACAAGATTTTATTTATTTTCTAATATGGCCAATATTAAAATCTTACAAGACCTACATAATTATTTTCATGATTATTTTGGTGTAAGATATTTTTTTAACTATTTTTAAAAGAGTTTTCCTTTCCTATTTCTTCAAAGAAATATCTTTAATGAAAAAGAAAAAAATAAATAAAGCCAGGGAAACACAAAAGTCCCCAAAAACCCAGCTGTTATCAAAGAAGAGCAGGGTTGGCTCAGACAGAAAGATGTTTTTCCATGATTTTAATAGACTTCTGTTCTGGAAGCATTGACATTGATTGCAGTGGGAAAGAGCATAGGGCCATTGAATATGTTTACTTCTCTTCAAATCACTGATTACTTTTCTTGAAACTGCTAATGATATTCAAACTGTTTAGCACTGCTTTTAAACCATGTAGATCATGACATTCCTCTGCCAGCATCTCTGTGGTTTTGCACAGCATGGGACAGATGGGCACATGAAATTGCTCTGTTACCCTGTGTGGCAGGATGTTCCAGTGAGTGTCCTGGCAGGAGCAATGTTCTCCTGGTGAACAGCCTTGTGTTAACAACCAGCAGCAAATCCCAGAGCAATGACTCACAGGGCTGGAGTAGAGTGGTGGGCTCCAAAGGCCAGCAAGGCCAGTCATAAACTTTGGAAAAAATATAAAAAAATATATGTGGAATAAGGCTAGATGTGAAGTTGGGAAAAACAGTGGGTGTTTGACCACTGGTTGAAGAAAAGGGTGCTTGGGGGACATGCATTGTGGTGCTCTAGTGCTGAGTAGAGGATGCAAAGCATGGGTGGTGAGGAAGGATAAAGGTGATAAAGTGTGGAATATTTCCTTTCTGTTGTCTAACAGGCTCTTGTATGTACTGAATTGGGCTAAACATTCCTAGCTGTGGGAATTGGCAAAGATGGATGACTAACTTCACATGTTGAAGAAATAAGAAAAATGTGTTTGGCCCCAATACAATGAGATTAGAATTGAAGATAGCAATGCTATTTTTCAGTCTGGGTGTTGTATGCTTTGGAGATGTGACATATAGTCTTGCAATTGTGTGATGACCTTAAATATCTCATAAGCATTACTTTTCTATGTTTAGCTGTCAAGGCTTAGATTTACTGTGTTAACTCATTGCTGGCAGCCTACTTGAAACTGAATATCAAACAGCATCTTACAGCATTCCAGAATGGGTCCTTAGGCTTACTTGGTTCTAAGATTAAGGTATGCAAAAGAAAATGTGGGAGAATTTTAATGGACAAGGCTAAACTACTGAACCTGACAATACTTTTTGTTAATTGTTAAGATTGCACATGAGAAAGTGTACTGTTAGATGGTCTAACCTCAAAAATCTCCTTACTTGTCATAGAAGATCCTTCAAATGCTCTTTAATTCTAGTGAAAAGAAATGCAGCTTTCTATATTTTCTAGGCAGTATAATTTGTTTATCATGAGTTACAATTCTGTCCACAAAATCTAACAGCTCATAGAGCAAACTTCAATCTCCTATGCCATGAAAAAAAAAATATTAAAATTAAAACTCTTTTGTTTTACACAATGGTTTAGTAATAAATCATACTAGAACCTCTTGTTTCAATGTTGGCATAGTCTAGAAATAATATATTTCACTGAATAGATTTCAGAAGAAATATTTACCTGTTTCAGAAAAAACAGTTTACTTTCTGCAAAAAGTTCAAAAGTAGATGCCGACTTTTTATGGAAAATATTAACAAAAAATGGTAAGTGCATGCTCTCCTTGGTATTACACAGTGCCTTTTTTTCTTTCTTTCTTTTTTTTTTTTTTTTTTTTTTAATTTATTTTAATGTTGCTTAAAAGGACATTTGAAATCTCCATGGATGAGTTTTATTGTTTTGTTTGTGGGTGGTTGGAGTTTCCATTTGCTTTGTTTTTATATGTTATTGAAATTTAACTCAGAACTACCAGCTCTATGAACTGAATTTTTCAAATATGTGGGAACATCCCTCTTCTGATTGATGAGGCAAGCTGATGGTATTTTTCAGATTACTGTATCTGATCTATGTCATGGTGATATATGTAATCTATTTAACTGTTCCAGCTGCACAAGGGCTAGAATAAATGAATATGCCTCTATATGGCTGACAAATATTTAGATGATTTTTCTTATTTATTTATCTTGCCAAGATAAATTTAAAAAATAATTTTTTATTCCTCTTAAAAGTAATAGAAACACATTGAAAAAAACATCCCTAGAGATAGTGTAAAGATGTTAAGATGAGGCACTTAGGGACATGGTTGAGGCCTGTAGCAAGATGTTATTAAAAATAAATGTTGTCTGAATCTGGTAGAAGGGGAAATGTAGCAGGAAAGAGGAGGAAAATATCAGAAGATGCAGAACAGTATTTTGATTACGTCTCCTAAGACACAGTTGCACCTGAATCTAAAGACTCTTCTCTCCCTGAATCTAAAGATTTCTCAAGTTATTTTGGTTTTGTTTGTAAATATAAGAGATTCATTCCCTTAAAAGTCTGAAGCAAGGATTAAAAAATCCAGAAATTGTTTCCCTCATCTAAATTTAAAAGTCCTTTTACTTAATAGTGGATTAGAAACAATTTTTCATGAAAACTGGCTGAGAAGAAGGCAGCTGCCATTTAGGTGCCACGCCCTCTCCTGAACAATAGTTATTCTGTGTTGTTAAAAAGCACAGTAACTGCATGTTCTTTAATTCTATAACAAGTTATTGACATAATGTTTGGGAATGGGCTGCTTGCAGACATGGTTTAAAGAGCACTGACATAACTTCCTGTTTAACATCCATTCAAATTGAGTCCAGATGATACAGTCCAACATGGAAATAGAACCTGAAACTTGCCATGGTGTCAGACTTTTTACCACAATAGTATTTAATATATGTTTTGCGATTATTTGTCTGAAATAAATACTATAGAATGGCAAAAAAGTTGAGGTAAAAGGTCTGGAAACTTGTCCAATCTCCATGGCCAAAACAAGGGCATGTGGAGCAATTTGTCTTGATTCTGCTCAAACAATGGCTTTTGAATATCTCCAAAAGAGGGAGACTCCACAACCTCCATGGGCAAGCAGTGCCAGTGTTTATTGCCCTCAAATGAGTTTGTTTTATTTCAAATGTTTAAAGAGAGTTTCTGGAATTCTGGTTTCTGCCCCTTGCCTCTTGTCCTCTGTCTCTAAAAAGAATCTTTCTCTTTTTCCTTTACCACCTCTCAGTAGACATTTATCAATTTCCTGCTCTTCTAGTATGTCTTTGTCAGCCTGGGGAGCACAAAAGTGGACATTAAATGGCTAATGCATCTCACCAGAGCAGAGCAGTGGACAAGGATCCCCTCTACATCCCTGATGCTCTCTCTGTGTCAGCACTCTATGGCGCTGAGTTGTTCCAGCATGTCTCTGAGATCTGTGCCCCTGTACAGGTTATGGAATAATATAAAGTAGCAGAATAATAAAAGAAGAAATTAATGTCTGGGTATCTAAATAGGTGTGTAATATGGGAAAGGTGGCAGCAGCAATTCAAGAAGGAAAAACAAAATTAGCTGGTGAAAAATGCCGTTAAGGAAAACCAATAAATGTCTTCTTGAAATGTTATTGCCTTAGCAAATCTTTCTCATGAATATGTAGAGGTTTTACTTTGTGACTTCAGATTCTAAATACTAAAGCTAGTATCTTACTATTTCATTAAAATGATTGCCTTAAAACTTTTCAGGATACGGGGAAAATGTTATATACTGCCTGAACCTGAATGTCAGCATGTGCATATAAAGAAAAAGAACAAAAAGAGACAAACAAAATGGCAGGAAAAGATACAAAAAGAAACAGATGTTTGGAAAGTGGCTTTATTTAATGGCAAAATTGTGGCAGTTGTGTCCATCTATTTGAGGTATTTAAAAAAAAAAAAATTCTATTCAGAATTATATTAGTTGTTTGATAATGTCCTTAGTCTTATTTGTGTATTACATGAGAATTGTGCATTTATATGGGAACTTGCTACAGTGTAACAGAATAGATTTTTTTGTTATTTTTAGTCTCTCAAATTGAAAAAATCTATACTGGTACTGGCTAACTTAGATACTTAATTTCTGCCTACCTAAGCGTGTTAAATTGCAGTCTGTTTGCGACAGCTGGCAGCACTTGAGAATTATATTCACCATGTTTTAGAGTTCACAAAAAGCATAATTTATGTTGTGATTCAATTAAAAATGACACTACTTTAGTAAAAAAACAAAAAAAAATAAGAAATTAACTCTAAAAACTTAAATCTGACTGAAAGAATAATGTGCCTTTAGCTTTTCTGACATAATAATTTAGACTTTTTGGCATGCTGAAATAATGCTAGAAGTAACACAGTTTGCTCAAGAATGTGTTTTGCTTCCATAAATGGAAGCAGTGCATGTTGGGGTTTCATATTTTTTGCCATTTTTTATTTGGAAATTTGATGTTAGAAGTTAACAATCACATTTGCAAAAAAAAAAATAGAATGAAAAATGATGGTGGTTGTTTGCAATTGCTATTGCTGTATACTAATAGATGTCTTTGGAGGTTTTATCTATGGAGTCATAAAAAAAAAAATGGTGGGAAGATATTGGAAATACTTAATATAGTTGGAGTAAAAAGTTACAGTAAAATTTGGTGTCCTTGTGGACAAACTTTCATCTGAAGATGCAGCCTTGAAAGGTCTTAAAGTTTCTTATATGTGATATGTATCCTGAAGATTTTATTTGGGTGGATTTACAGTTAGTCCTACCAATCAATATTACTTTTAGATATCAAAAAGGAAATTAAACTGACACTACCAGGTTCTGTCTCCAGCAGTTTTATAAATCACTTGTAAGAGAACAACAATAGTTGTAAATTTTGTACTCAATCTATTAACTTGGTAGCAAACTTTGGAAATCTGAAAACAAGCCCAGCTTGATTCCATACTATGTATTAGGATATTGCCAGTAGTCCACAATCTAAGACATAAGCCAATAGTTTCAAGCCTCCTGAAAGTTTATGTTATTTTCGAGGGGGCAAAGGATATAGAGTTGGGTTCCAATTCAGCTGCTTATTTCTCAAAAAGTAGTTGACACCAGGCCTAAATAGTTCTGCCAGTCAAAATTAATCTAAAACTTACAAAGACTTAAATGCAGAAGTATTAAAATATTTTGGTAATCTTTTTCAGAACAAATAATCTGCTAATTAATTTTTTATCATTATTCACATAATCGTTTTTAAAGCCCTACTATTATACAAAGCCATTTTATTCTCTAGTTATGTGTTTCTGCATACCAAACCCCACAATAATTGCTCTTTCATGCATTGTCATGGTATACAATAATAGAAACAATACTGATCTAAGTATTACTCAGCAACATCAAAGCTGAGACTAATTGCTTGGAGAATAATACAATTTCTTTGTCCCTCTCTGCCTTCAAATTTTTTTGGTTTCTCTTTTGATTTATTTTCCTGTTTTTCATGTATTTTGTTAATTTTACATTTTGCTTGGCATCCTGCATTTATTATTCTAGGAATAGCTCAATTTTCATGCTGCTACAATAAAATAGCAAAAATTCAGAACACTCCATAATTTGTTCCTGTTTTATGATAATAGTATTAGATCACCCTTCATAGAATACTCTGCTCTAGAGCTACTCCAGATCACATTGGATTAGCAGGCTACATTTTTCACTGAAGGCAATATATCATAGCAGCTCAGTTCTAAGATGAAGAGTCACATGCCATGCTTTAGCTATACTTCCATGGAAGACTTCCTTTTCCCTTTTTGCTTCTGTCCCACATGGGCCAAAGCTAAACCCATAACATTAATTAGTGCCTTTCCTGGAAAATTTAAAATTGGCAAACCAAAACCACTACAATGGGTCAACCAGCAATCTCATTGCTTGAATGTCCATTACAGATTTTCTTGGGGACTTTTTGTATTTGACTGTTGAGCACTTGAGATTCTTTCAAACCAGTCACACAGTCTTGCTATAGCTTTTCTAACTCTTGGGTGAAGATAAGAGCAGTACTTGTAATATTTCTTAGTTATAAAATGTGGGTTCTTCTTGCAGACCACAGCTGAATCCGTGTTAAAGTACCATTGAACACAACTGAGCAGCATGGTTGGGAAGACAGAGGCTGTGCTATGGTGGCCTCAGTTTCTGCTCCACCAGCAGTGGGGCAGAGCACACCATCTGAACGCTGTCTCTAAAGAATCTTGAAAATGCCCCCTAGCATAAACATCCCATTTGCGTATCCAACTGGACAGAGGCTGGATTTGCCAGGTTGTGCACCACCTGGAATGGTTCTGCAGACCAGGCTAGGGCAGATGGCTTTGCAGAAGCAAAGAAAGCTTCATCTCTCTGCCTTCAGCACTGCTGTGGCTCTATAATTTCAAAGTCATTTGGAGTAGTTAAGAAATGTAGAACACCTGTGCTTTTCCAAGCTCTCCCTGATAGTAAGTAACACTCTGAAAATGGAGTGAATGTAAAGAAAAAAAAAAAAAAAAAAAAAGACACTAAAGGGAAATTTCAATACTTACAGTTCAGAAAATTGTTAAATTGTTAGACATTCCTGCTGCTGTGAACTGTCTGGTGAGTCTAGAGTGCTACTCAGAGGGTGACTTTCTGCAGTGTACTTTCACTGTATTTTTTCTTTCTGTCCTTGACTTCTCTAGGATTTATGTATAACTTTCAATTTTTCTTTATTAAAGATCTGTTTTAAAAACTATTCCCTTATAGATTATGTTTTTGGTTTCCCCTGCCTCCCTTGCCAGCAATCTTCTTTCAAGTTCTGACTCTCTTAACTTCTTGCAGTTTTATTTTCTGCTATAAGAATTCTACTCTGTTCTTTTCAGTGTTCCTTTTCTTCCTCTTTTTCTCTTTTTTTTTACCTTTTTTGTGTATCAAATTGGAATTGTCACAAAGAACATTGATTCATCATGGGAATCTAAATAATGCTCCATCTCTCGTAAAATGCCATCATAGGTGAAATAAATTTCATGCAAATACATACAATTACAAAATAAGTGCTATTTAGCTTCTTTTCCTGTGGTGTTTCTGGTATTTGGAATGATTGGTTAATGACAAGCAGTTGAAACCTTGCCTCAGTGTTAGACAGCACAGACTAATCAAAGAAAGAGTTAAACTATGTGGAATTGTGCAAAATTATTCCAGAATTGCATTTTCTACTAACACATGCTGTCAAAATCACCATATTTTATTGTTATCATCCCACCCTGTCCTGAATGGATTACTCAATAAATAGGTGACAAAATAACAAGGAAAAGAAAGAAACAAACAAACAAAAACGAACCCCCTACTGCAAGCAGTCAACATTTAAGAAAAGCCCTTGTTTCTTTAAGTGCCAGATATTGACTTTCTTACCTTTGAGAGAATTCATTGTCCATAACAGTACCATAAAGTCAATTTGTGTTAGTGTGATGGGTATTCCTTGATTTTTAGAGCAGTTGAAGCTGTGAAAGAGTGAGAGTATGGCCAAATTCTATTAGCTAGGCAATATTGGATATAAAAATTAGTGTCACCATAATTCCTATCTAGGTTTTCAGACCCATCCACAGCATGACACCAGCACAGATGGCAATGTTATAAAACAATAAATCCCATAGGAAGCCTGTTGCCTTTGGAAAAGGTGAGGATCACTGATCAGTACAGAAGGGTTGTCCTTCTGTCCAAGTGCCTCAGTCTGCAACAGAAGCTCAAATCTGTGAAACTTATTTATCCATTCATCTAGAGTAATTTCTAATGCTGGCTGACCACAACTCTTGCTCAACCTTCAGGGAAAAAAATAGTGCATACTAAATCTCTCCTGATTATTTTGATGTACAAGCACCATAGGCCCAGATAACAAATGTTTTTAGAAGCTTAATTCATACTGATTTAAGTAGGGCTATGTATCTAAGCAACTTTGACATTAGCAGTGCTCTCTTCTGCTCTTTATTGCAAACAAAACTACTAGTGTCTTACATTCCAAGTGAAACTGAACAGATTAAAACATGAAACTATACTTTTTTATTTCCTCTTTTCTTATAGAAGCAGCCACAATTTCACAATTTCTTGTCCTTTTTGAAGAATCATTTTGGCTCAATAACAATATATACCATAATAATATTTTTCTTTCCAAAGGATATGTGATGTAGCCCTGATTCCCTGTTGAATGAATTTCAGTGAATTAATTTCTTGCTTTCCTTGAGTGCAAAGCAAAAGTTTTTGCTTTTCCTACTAAGCTCCTTAATGTAACCCACATTTTTTCTCACTCTTCCAATTCTTTCCCCCATGCCACTGCAGGGGAATGGGAAAGCAGCTGTGCAGTGCTGACTGCCTTCAGGGGTTAAATCACTGTCAGTGTCTGTAAAATTTGTGTAGTGTGAAGACTTTTGGAATGCCATAAAAAAGAGTTGTTAAATAGAGATTTTGAAATAATAACAAAAACTGGGCAATTTTTTCCTTGTCTTTTTGAAAGGAAGAAAAGCTTATGAAAAACCCTATTGCAGATTACTCAGCAATTTATTTTAGAAATATATGTGCATTTTTTTTGTCTTCTGGGACAGTGCACTTTAAACTTTTTCATTTGGCATAAATAATTTCTCATTGTGCTCCAAAACACATTGACTGACTCAATCTGCCAGAATGCAATCCTTGATCTCAGGGAAAAAATAAAATTTAAAGCATGGAGGCATAAAATCAGAAAGGACCTGTGGGAGGCCTGGAAAAAATATCACTATCAGGAGAACAGGAAGCAAAGGTAATTGCAAATGAAAAAGAATACCGGAACAATACAAGGGAAAATGGAAAATTTCTGGCTTTAACCTTTAGGAAAAGCTGAAGTGAATTCCAAGTTTGAAATAGAATTTGAAATCAGATAATTAGAGTTTATTCTGAGTTTTCATCAAAACTTTTAATGATTTTCACTTTTTATCAGCCTGCTTTGTGACAAAGAGGAATATCCCTCTTTTCTTCTGTGCTCTGACAACATCATAGGGAATGTCATAGCATATGAAGTGTCAGGCATATAACTGATTCCCACTTTACCTATGTATGTGGTCAGAACTTTTATAATAATAATAGCATTTTATTTCAATTCCAATTCCTTTCCATTGTAAAAAAATCCTCATTTGTTTGCTGTTAAGCAAACGGATAAAATACAAATGTTAAATAAGGTCAGAAAAGTTGCAGTCAGGTTGAATTTACAAAAAGCCTTAGAAATCAAATATTTAGCTTTAAGTTATTGTTTCATATGTTCTGTGCATATATGTTTATATGTATTTGTGAGCAGCAGTAATCTGGGGAAAGAACAGAGGAAGGAAAGAGAGGAAACAACAGTGGAGATATGGAGATTAAAAGAGCAGTCAGTAAATAATAGAAACACTCAACATCTTAAATAAAAGATCAGCATGATAATGTTGTCCTGGCAGCTCTATAAACAAAATATAGGAGAGGATTGTGTTCTCTCTTGGAGCTGTACTTTCTGCTGTGATCAGTGCTGAAAGATTTTTCTTGACTCAAATGTTTGTTTCAGTCTCAGGTGATTTCTAGTTTTACTTTCTGGTTGGGTTGGAAGGCCAGCTGCAACAAGGCAAGGATGGCATTGCTCCCATGATCCACAGAAATGGGGTTATGTATGTCTCTAGAAGGTACTTCCCCTTTTGGAGTGGTTTCTGTGGTTACATAGAAGGGAAAACTAAACACTTGAGTTTGTAGTTTGAAAAGGAAAATATGCTTCCTTCCAGAGCTGGCAACAGCTTTCAAACACCTGTCTACTGTGCTGTTAAACCATTTGTATTTCAAACTCAGCAGCAGTTGAAAAAAGGATAAACTCATGAGCTGTAAAAACCATGTGATAAGTTTTTATGCACAATGTTCGTGCAGGGAGAGAAAATTGGACACACTTCGTTGTGATGAGGCTCAGCAAGACTTTCTCAAACAAAATATTAACTGCCAGATGTGCTTTAGACAGAAGAAGAATATAAATGAGATCTAACACCTGTGTGTGCAAACTGACATTTCAGATAAGGATTTTTCACATTCAATATGTTTGCAGCATTTAGCTGTGTCGCTTAAGGGAAATTGCATGGCTATTCCAATATGTCATTAAAGAATGACTTGAAGCTAGGGATTTTTGATTAATTATGCTACCTGTAATGGTACCCCAGATTGTGGATGAAAGTTTAGGAGTTGCAGGACTTGACAGCTGAATCATGACTTATGTTTCATGAGTGTTGACTGCAGCAGTAGCAATGAATCTCTGATGCCATCCACTCATCTGTACTCATCCTCTTTAGAAGTAATACCATTTCCAGCCCCTGAGAAAATGATGCATTATAGGATGGTCTACTGTGTGTTGTTTTGTGATTGATTAAAGAAAATACGACATATGTCAGAAAAGTAAAAAAAAATCACCATTATTAGCCTTTGAAAACCCAACTCCTATTACAGTGATATTATTTTCACTTTTTCTTCATGTAATTATTTAATTTATGAAGTATTAAAAATTTCAGTGCACTGTTGACATAAAAAATTAAGAATTCATGTAAACTACAATGAAATGAGAACAGTAAAGACAGAGGAGAAGAAATTAGAACTTACCATGCAGAAATAGTTTTTACTCTTTTCGCTGATCTCGGTAATTCTTGGCAGGACTCCAAGACTATTCTCATGTTTCACTGGCTTTTATCTATGTGTTTGGCAGCATAAGTAAGAGCTGTTATTTTTTTATTATGGAATTCCATTCCCAGTGTTTTCAGAAGACTCAGTGATAGAAAAATGAAAAAAATTCTTCTGGAACCATTTGTATTTTTTGCTCTATATATCCACCAAGAAAAAAGGCAAACCTTACTTAATAAGAAATTATAGCATAAATTAAATATATTGAAATTATTTTAACTAAAGGAGGTAGGAAAAAATGGACCTTTATGAGAAAAAATAATGGACCTTTATGAGGAAAAAACCTGAAGCAGTTAACCTGAAATGAATAATTATAAAGCAATTGTTACCAAAGGGATCCAGCAGGATTTTTTGCATTTCTGATTCCTAACTTTGTTTTTGTTGTTCTTTGAAGTAATCTCATGTTTTAAAGCATCTTTAGCCCTCAGCAGCACACTAAGAACATCTTTTCTTATTGCACGGATGTGCTGGGAAGAAAGAAAAAAAAAAAAAAGCTAGTGCTTATTTCAGTGACACGAGCTTTACTGTTGTGCTACTTCTTATTAGAGACAAAGTATACAAATTTAGTATTTTTGGAGATGGTGAGAAAGAGTTGCTCTAGTTAAGAGAAGAGCTGGGCTGTTTGCTTATTAGAAAGCCTTGGCCACAAGTCAGCTTCTTTTCCTACAGCTTTTGTTAAAACCATTTTGTTTTCTCTTATGAAGGACAAATTAATGAAGATTTTTGGACAATATTTAACATGTCTATGGGAAGAGAAATGTACTTTTGGGAAATAGATCTAATGTATACTCACTGGTCACAAAGCATAAAGTGAAAGGGCTATTCACTAGCTCTAATGACATGTAGACATTTACCACAGAAAAATAATTAATTTTAAGACACATTAGCTGTGTTTTGAATTTATCAGCTGAGTACATGAGTGAGAAGAACATATGGGAGAGTGATGGCAAGGTCCTCTCTTGACACTGTAGGACAGGTAGAACTGGATTTTTAACTACTACAAGGAGGCCTCCTAAAGCCCAGTTTTATCATGGTTTTAGCCAATGAAACTCTCTTTAAATGTTGAAACAAAATCTCTTATTTGAGAAAAGTATAATTACACAAGATATGTATTTATGCGTTTTATTTTTAATATTCTCTTTCAAAGTGAGCTGTCAGAGTGCAGAGTTAGAAATAATTCACATTTTCCTTTCTTGGCAATATAAAGGAACCCTCAAAATTTATAAGGTTGCTGCACCTAAAATATATCTTATTACAGATCTCTTCTAGCAGCAAAGCAGGGATAGAGCTGGAGTTGCCAAATTTAAACTGTTCAGGGCTTAATTTTCATGTGGAGATCAGTTGCATTTAGTAGCTGACTGCTTGGGCCTACAAATGAGATGGGATTGCAATGCAGGTTGGCAGTAATTGCTATGTTACTACTGAAGTACAGTATTCCCTACATAAACCTATTTGTACATTATGTAAATAATTATAAAATACTCATTTTTATACTCTGGCGTGAGACAATGCCTCTAAAATAGATACTGGAATTTGTTGGGTATTTTTCTTGAAATCCTTTGAGTTTTGTAGGCACTTTGGTGGGTACTATATTTATTGTCATCACTTGAGAGAGAGTTATTGCTGTAATTGATAATTTAATGAGTTCATTTTCTCAATGTAATGTGCTAAACAGGAGAGTGAAAACATACATATTACTCTGTAAATTCACCTTGTGGCTTCTGATATGCTGTGTTCCAGATTACTCTGCTAACCTGGAAAAAAATTAATTGGAGGGGCTGTCAGAAAAAGACCAAAAGAGAGACAGGCCCATTTACTTAATTAGTAATAAAATAATAACACTAGGCACAGATTTATTACTTTTGCAAAGCAGAAAAGGATATGAAAACATGATTTCATATTGACCCACGTTAAAAATGCACTCACCAAGGCTGAAGGAGTTTCCTGAGATAACACAGTGCTGCCTCTCCTTGGGCACCTTCCTAGTTCTTCATCACCACCTGACTTGATCCAGTGAATTCAGCACTGCTTCTGCAGCATTTTTGGACAGCACATGTAAGAACTTCTTAGCTGGAGGTTTTTCTGCACTCAAAACTCTAAAGGAAAGGAAAAGATCAGGGTCAGATGTTCTAAGCAGTCATCTGAACATGGAGTTAAATGAGAATAAAAACTAGAAAAACCCACCCATGTTATGATTAAAAACCATTTTTAATTATCTTTGTATAATTGACATTGACCACACATCACTACTGAATCAACATGTTTCTAAGCTATGAATAGTAATTTATAAAAAAAAAAAAGTTAAATTAAAACTTTGTATAAATAACTGATGATTAGTCAATATGAAGAGCTTTAATATTGTACCTTAAGTCATAAACAAAACAATTGAAGCCTAAAGATAAATATTGATATAAGTCCTTTTATGAGAAGCACAGGCAAAGTAATCTTGGAACAAGATGGATTACCATGAGGTAGCATAAATAACATCTAATAGCCAAGGCAATAACTTGCATGTAACTTCAAAGTATTCATTGCTCAAAACACATTGGATTGATTCTTAAGTGTTTGCAGAGTTATTTAAATTGGCCTTTATCAGTGATAAACCAAGAAGCTCATATTTATTTCTTTGTTATGTGTCCAAAGATGAACTTAGATATTCTGTTGTTTCTCTCTAGCTATCAGTAATAACTTTTAATAGGGAAAAGATGAATTATAGCTTTACAGAAACAATTTATAGTGATAAATTTGCACATATTTTCCACAAAACAATTGTGATTAATGGAAATGGATGAGCTAAAAATGATCTGTCAGACATAGTAATTTTTCCTACTTATATGA
Organism: Erithacus rubecula; assembly: GCF_903797595.1. Lineage (NCBI taxonomy): Eukaryota > Metazoa > Chordata > Aves > Passeriformes > Muscicapidae > Erithacus > Erithacus rubecula. Next base: position 33,619,237 of record NC_136687.1, on the reverse strand, counting down.
TTTCTTTTGTACATACAGCCCTAATATTAGAGAAAGCAAGTCCCTTGGCATCAGTGGTAGATTATTTTTAAAAAAGAGAGCATGCAAAAAAAATGTACTGGTTTGGACATGACATAATGTTTCTTACTACTGAATAATACTGAGTATTAAACTAGACAAAAAGATTGTTCACTATAGTCTGAGACATGACAGCTGGAATTTCAAAAGCATAATATCACTGTATCTATATATATATACTTTGATCTGTAATTTAAGGCATCTGTTATTGATATAAGCATTTTATTTTTTTATGTAGTAACTATTTTGCAGTTATGTACTTTTACAGTAATTAGTATATTCTACAGAGAATATTCTTTTAGAAAGCTAATCTTCAGGCTTCCACAGTTTGTAGACCAATGGTTCCTACAGACTTGTGTATTGATGGGGTTTTGGTTTTTGTTTTAAAATATTACTTGAATTGTATCTCAAGGAGTCTGAAAATTTTGACTGAGACATCATGTTAGGCCTCTAGAGTGATGAGGTAAGACTATGAAAGCAGTTCTGATGTAGAGTTGGGTTTATTTTTCATATTATATTAAGAGAATGTGAATTTCTTCTAATTTGTGATGTGAAAGGGCATTTCAAAATCTGATATAATTACTCAGAAACATTTTGACTGTGACACTTGCTGACAATCATTACATTTCTTCTCCTGATACCCGAGAGGGATCACTGTTGAGTGCATTAAATATCCGTGGCACTTGAAAGAAGCAATTCTGTTCATACTTTCAGCTTTCCATAATGCCAAACTGCAGGCACTTCATTGGATGATTTTGGCAGTGTGTATTTGTATTGCCACACATTGATTTAACTACTATACACAGCTGATTTTTTAAAGGTAAAGATCTAGGAGGTCATCACATCCATAAAACTTAATGATTATGCACATGTGAATCCTTGAAAGTATTCCAAGCAAAACTGGTGATCCACTTTCTACAAGTATTTAATTTAATCAATTAATTGTCCAAAATGTTAATCATATTTGGTTTTGACCTAATGCTGTTGTTCACCATTCAAAATCGATTTTGAACTTGAAAAAGCAGATTGGAAATATTTTGATTGTGAGTACTTACCAAACCAAACAAAAAGAAAGTAAAATGTGAACATCTGAATACATCTCTTCATTGCTGATAAGATCCTGAATAATCTATACCGTTAAAAAAAAAAATTACTCAGTTACTCTTTTGCATACAAAAGATTCATTAACTTCAACACAAATTGAAATAAAGAATGTTGCTCAAGACACAAAATCAAATTGCACCCTGGCTGCAGACAAGTCATTGGAAATGAAGCTTGAAAAATCCATATTATGTCTTCTTTGTTATCCAAAGTTGAACACAGAAAAATGATCTTGTGATTAGAGCAATGGACCAGAAAATAGGCAATTCTAAGTTTAATCACTTTTTTTTTGCCTTGTCCTCCATGTATGACACAGACAAAATGTCTTTCCTTCTCAGGTACTTAAAGGCACAATTTATAATAAGTTCTAAAACTGTTCTCATGAGGTGTAACCAACTGATTTTGAAATATATATTTTGACTAAGTAATAGTCATAAGTTAAACTTTGATTCCCAATGAAAGCAACTATGCATGAAACAACATTACCCTTTTAGCATAGTTACCTCTCTGGAAAACAAAACAAAAGCTTACTTTTCTGTGTTAACAGATGTGAGGATTTTTTAATAAAGAAAATGTTTACTGATAATTTTTTAAGCATAAATTTTTTTTCTTTACACTTAACAGATTATTGTAGAATTACATATAATACAGAAAGTCAAATAATGTTGTTAGTCTAATTAGAAACATTAGAAGTTAATTGAAAGTTTATTGTCAATCCAAGTGCTAATATTCACTGTCCAAATTATCCAATTAACACCAAACAGAACTAATTCACAATACAAGTGTAAATTGTTAGTGAGAAACTTATTAATATATACCTCCATGAGAATGGTGTCATGTTCACCGTTCTCATGATTCTCCTGGTGGTCAGGTCACCAGTAACTGTCCTCGAGAAGGTGATGCAGAATTTTTGTGAGCTGCCAGCACTCCCACTTTCTGTGGTCTTGTAATCACAGAACCACAGAGTGGGTAATGCTGGCAGGGACCACAGTGGGACATCTGATCCAACCTCCCTGCTCCAGCAAAATCAACACAGGGCACATGGCACAGGATTGTGTCCAGATGGTTCTTGAACATCTCCACTGAGGGACATTCTACAACCTCTCTGGCTCCAGTGCTTGGTCACTTAAATGATGGAGAAGTTCTTCCTCAAGTTCAGGTGGAACTTCCTGTGCATCAGTTTCTGCTCACTGCCTCTTGTCCTATTGCTCAGCACCACTGAGCAGAGCCTGGCTCCATCCTCTTGGCACTCTCACTACAGATACTGACAGACACTGATGGTCACCTCTCAGTTGTAACTTCCCAAGACTGAACAGGCCCAGCTCCCTCAGCCTTTCCTCATGAAAGAGATGCTCCAACCCCTCAATCACCTACATCAAAGAACAAAGTCCTCCAAGTCTGGAATAGGAGTACAGGCTACAGGCATAAGAGACTCTGCTACATTGCAAATGTGAAACATGCACTGGTGGTGAAATACACATGGAAACTTGGCTGTTGCAATGCTGTGGTCAGCCTGTTTTTCCTTCTGTTAATCACAAGAACTGAGAATACCTCACTGCTTAACACACTACACTGCTTAACACACGGAAACCCCTGAACACATTTACAAAGTTTTGTGAAATACTGCTCTGTGAAAAATAACTGAAAATAAAAGTGGAAGGGGGTTAGATTTAAAACCTGGGAATGCTAGCTGCTGGTACTTCTGTCATGATGTAAACAGAGAACTTAAAAGTAAAGGAGAGCAGATTTCTTTCACTGACTGAAAATTTGCATGGAGGAATCATGTGCGGAAATGTAAAAATACTGTAATAATCACTCAAACAGGTTTTCCAATAAAATATTTTGTGAATTATTATTTTTGTGTGAGGTATTGCAGAAATTTAGTAAGGCAAATGCATTTTTCCAAGAGGTTTGGTTTGGAGGGTTTAATTTCTTGTAAGAGAAAAATTCCTAAATTCACAGATTCAATAAAAAATGTGAAGTGGAAAAAGTGTTGGATATGTATAATGCAATCATCAGCCCATAACACTGTGGCTACATTAGATATTCCTGTGAACTGCTAGAGCACATAGGAGAGTTTGAGCTACCTAATGCCATGTTTAAAACTTCCTGAAACTTGTGATTTCACAGTTTACCTGAATACACAGATTCCATTTTTTCTGGAAGTCTGCCATGAAGCAACCTTATTATTGGGTAAGAAATAAGAGTTCTCTTGTTATTATTCTGCATTTACTCAGACTATTACCTCCATGCTTTTTATTTCTCATCTGGGTCAGAGAAAAATTTTTAACGACATTCATCTGTGGAAACATTTTGTTAAAGTTATCATATAATTGTCACCCAGTAATAATCCTTTTGCTTTCTTCCTGTAGAAAGTGGACCTGCATACAGATACTTATCTCATATTACAGAAAGTTGACATAATGGAAGCACTGCTTAAAAATTAAATCATTTCATTAGAGTAAGTGCCTGCAACCACTTTCCAGATGACACAAAGCATGATAAGCCACAATTGTGGTATGAAGCAAGAAAATAACATATGCTAGAATATAAAATGTAAGATAATCATCACAGTTACAATTAGGCCTGGTGCTGCTAGTTATCATATTAAACTTGGCTGTTACTAATGGTAAGCAAAAGAGAAATAAAATTTCATCACTATTGACAAAGTAATTTCATTTTCAAATTTATCTTTATTTTTCCTTTCTGGAATTCCATTCATATGTACAGCAGACCTGAATATTCTTTTCCATATATTTATGATAGCAGAAACAATATTTGTTTCCCTCTTAAGATATTTTCCCCAATGTTAGGCAAATTTCTTTATTTTCCTCATCTCTCCCTATTATAATTTATGTCGTTGCAATGATACAGAGCACAGAAACTGTTAGCTAACAAATATTAGTATATTGAATAATCTCTGTTATCTTCATTTCTGAGAGAACCCACAATCTCTGTGAGTCCCACTCTTGGGATTAACTGCAGACACCAGAGATGAAGATTAAAAAATTAAGGAGAATAAAAGTTTTCTCAAATCTGCCAGTGCCTTTTCAGGAGTCACTATGACACACAGGAAAGGTTACAGTTATTTTCCAGGGCACTTTTATGAATGATTTGCAAGGGAATCATCCCAAGCTCTTAGGGCACATATCCAAGATAACTGGTGTGATGAAATGATATAAAACTTATCAATTTCTACTTTCATTTTTTTGCTATTGTTGTCCAGTGGTGGGTAAACAACTTTCAGCATACAATAAGACAGAATTTCATCTTTTGAAGGAAAGGGAATATAAATAGAAGCTGCAACACTAACAAGTGTATTTAAACAGATTTTCTTCCCTTTTTGCCTTTTTAAAATTGAATAACACCTACTTATGGCAATATGCAGCAACAAAACCTTCTGGAAAATTCAAATTGATTCTAGTCTGCTTATATAATTCATGTATTCATACTAACATATATTCTTGTAAACCTGCAAATTAATTTGTTTTATGATATCACAAATGAATGAAGCTGTAATTGAAAACCTTCTTATGTTTTCAATTACAAAAATTGTAAAACCCTGTTCTGGTTTGACCAATTTCTAGTGAACTTTATTTAATTTTTTTTAATGTTTATTTATATGGGTTTATGAGCCCTGAAGTTTTTAGGATTTTGATCTAAGGGCCCACTATTTAATTAGTAAGTGACACCCTCATTGACTGTGTGTGAAAAGTCATGTTTAGAAAAATATTGAAAAGTTCCATTTTCCTTAAGTCTAGCTCTTCATCTGAAACAATTCTGTAAGTTATGCTAATTTAACCACTAGTATATTTCAAAACTGTTGTCAGAGAAAACTGGGTTTATTTGATGGAATGCAGTTTTGTCTTCCTCTGAAGTTCAAAGCCTGTTGATAGTATAAAATAGGCAAAGTGCAATGTCTTCAGAAAAAAATTGGAAAATTTCATTGTTTATTTCTCCATGGATGTGTCTTATATTGCTCCTCTTTTTTTGTAGGAACAACTTTGACATCAGTTAAAATACAGTGATAAATGCAAAGTGAAATGTCTATTGAAGTTAATGAAATCAGTGCTTGGCTTTTCATGTTCAGCTTTGAGCTGACTTAAAAAATTAAATATCATGCAGCTAACTGGATTTATTCTTCTTTTTGCCTATCTTTTTTCCATATGGTATTAAAGGAAAAGTATTTTTCTTGCATATTGCAATTATGTAAAACTACTAAAACATACCTGGTCAGAAGGGAGCTGCCATTTTAAAATTTTTTTTATCTTCATCAATTTTATGTTATTTTTTTATATCTTGAGGGATGCATGCTAAAAGAAATACAATTAGAATACTGTTCATATGTGAACACTTCCTCTTCTGTTGGATAATGTCTAAATAATTTCTGACAGGTTTGGTTTTTTTCTGTAGATTTTTATCTCTTCACATATTCATTTGAAATTGATTTTCCAACTGACATGTCTTGGTTTGACTAAAGATTGCAAAATTAACTTTTCAAATGGAAATGAGAGGCGATGTGAACTCCACTAGAGTCAACAGAAAAGGTGTTTCTTGATTTGCTAGATCAGGTTTTCAGGACTGAATTGGCAAAAGCTCAACCCCACACAGCACGAGCTGTCTGGACACCAGTGCAGCTGGAGGCATCCTATCTGCTTCCAGAGCAGCTGCTGCATCCATGGGCTGGGCACTACATCTTCCTTTTGGCTTCTTTCCCTCTCATGGTGAAGGTGCTGCCTTCCTTGCCCTGGTGAATGATCCAGGTTTCTTGTGCTGAATATTTTATTTAATTTGCATATGCACTGAAGTGCAAAACTCAGTTTCAGTAACCAGGAGCATTGAAGAAGGTGTCATCTTGACATGAGGTTTGGATAGTATGTGAATACTTCAGCAATTCCATGCAAAATCTTAATTCTGAATTTTCAAGTGTGCTAGAGTTCAGCTACAGGATCAAGGTACAATGCTGAAGAATAACCTACAAGCTACAATTTTGATGTCATATTTTGAAGAATCTGCCCCCATCGATAGTCTGGTCTCGTCTTTTTTGCATATATTTTCTTGAGGGGTTTTTACCCTGTCTGATCTAAAACTGAACATAGTATGTACAGCTCAGTTTTAAGATAGAACTAATTGAATGGGTTATTTCATGTGGAAGGGACCTGCAATAATCATTGTCCAACTGCCTTAGCACTTCAGGCTGACCAAAATTTAAATTACTAAGGACATTGTCCAAATTCCTCCTAAAAGCTGACAGGCCTGGGGAAAGAGCCTGTTCCATTGTTTGACCACCCTCTTGGAAATGCTTCCAATTGTCCAGTCTAAATCTCTCCTGGAGCAATTCTGAACCATTCCCCTACATTCTATCACTGAATTAATGGAGAAGAGATCAGCACTTCTCTCTCCACATCCTTCCTGTCATGGTTTACTCCTAGATGGTGACCAAAAACTGCAAAGCCACTGACTTACTCCCTGTGTGTGATGGCACGAGGAGAAAACAAAAGTAAAATCTGTGAAATGCGATAAAAAAAGCTTAATAATTGAAAGAAGTAAAATATAATAATATTAATAAAATTTGTAATAATAATTTTAATGGAAAGGAGAGAAAGATGAATAAAACCCACAGGAAGCTGTCAAGAGCAAGGATGTCAGTCCTCAGCCTCCTTCTCTCCAATCTAGAAAACCCAAAGTCCTCAACTGCTCCAGGTTTCCAGGCCTTCTGCCAGGTGGGGGAAAAAAAATAATTCTTTTCAGATTTCTCACAGAGATGAGGGATGGTGTGGATGTCCCTTTTTCCAAAAATTTGGAGCACTTCCAGCTGCCTGTAGGACCACGATGGGGTACAGATGAGGGCTGTGTGTGTGTGCTTATAACTAAGTCAATATCCTTGAAGAAAGTTGCAACAGTTCCAGGTGAGCGATAGAGGAAGGAGGGGACAGGTGTGCACCGTGATCTGATCATGTCCCTGCTTGGCTACATGTCTGTCTAAGACAGGAACAGCACTGTGCCATGGTCTCTTGCTGCATCCCTATGAAGGCATCTACCTATGACTGTTTCACTCATAAACAGGTTTTAAGTATTTGATTTATTTTAACAACAAGTATACTTGATGCAAGAGTTACTGGGTGAATTCTTGTTGCATGGAGGCTCAAAATAGATATCTAAAACACCCTTACTGTTTTCAGATTGGTTGGCAGTCTGATGTAAAATTACTCTTCATTGAAAAAAAAAAAAAAATGGATCTATATGTAAAATAAATTAATATACATTTATGTCAGGATGGTGTGAATTTATATCACATAGTGAATTAATAATCTTTTGCCTTTTCTTGAGAGCAATAAATACACCTTACTTTAAATAAAAACCTCATATTTGGGAGATGAACTGTAACACAACTGTTAGCTAGTTTCATTTAACCCCAACAGTGCATCTGTATATTTCATAACTGATACTAAGATGCCATCTGAATTAGAAATCTAATTGTGTAACAATCTTAAGCATTTTCCCTCTCTTATTCTTTTCCACTTGTCTTACCACTGTTAGAGCTGACATTGGTACATTATTCCTGGACAGGGCACTAGACCTTGCAAACACCAGATATTCAATTTTGTGCCCTGCTAATGGCCTTGGTCTGCCTTTATACTGCTTGTGCATTCTTTCTCTTCTTTGTGTTCTGTAATGGATATTGCTTACATTAAAAATGTGTTATAAATTGATGTTTTACTGCTAGGACTCATATATAGAGCTGCAGCAATTAATGGGAAAACTGAACACCCCCCCCCCCCCAATTTAACAGGCTGTGTGAGATTAATATACAACTCAAAGAAAAGCACTTTGATATGTGCTGTCATAGTTTTATTTTCCATGCCAATCGCACACCAAAATTCAAAGGAAAGGAATATTTTTGGGATTTTTAATCTCTTCAGTCTGTGCCTAGCCAGATTTTTTATATTTATTTTAGAAAGGTCCTATAGGTCCAACTATTGCTAAATCACACAAGTAGTATAATTGGAAATTGCTAAGAAAACACTTTGAAGAGAACAAACAAAAGAAAACAGGCTTGTGAGCACATCACACCTGTAATTGAAGCATATTTCTCTTTTAAATAATTTCATTTTCTTGCCAGGAAAGGTAGTTGAGCAACTCATGGGATTAGAGTCACTTGAAGACTCTTTGTACTCAGCTCAATGCCAGACCTCACGCAGTATTTTGGACAAGTCATTCTCTTTAACCAAATTTTGTTGACCGAAAGATGTTCAGGTCAGAAGCAATTGGATCCTGTCCATGTACATGTACATGCCCTGGAACAGAAGAAGGTAACTCATTGAACTGTCATCAGTAAGCCTTATTTCTGCATTATTCTGAGGCAATACTTTTCTCCTAAGATTCATATTTAATTCAAAACTTCCATTAGTTGGGAACCTCAAAATAAAGACTTTATAGAACTTCTGACAAGCCTCCTGCAAAATAATAGCAGTGTGCTATGTGAGTTAATGGGTGTCAAAAGGAAGAGAAAAACAAAGCAAATGTTATCTTTCCTCTGATGTAGGTAGGTTTTTAATTAGACTATTTAATCAAGAAAAAAATCAGAATAAGAATAAGGCAAATGTTAATCTGTTTCCTGATGTAAATCCTAAATAGTGTACCCCCCACTTTTCTAACTCTTCTATATTACTTCCTAATGACATTGAAATTCTCATTTTTAAAATTTACAGAATTTTGTGTTGTAATTGTGAAAAAAAAAGTTTGTTGTTGTTCAAGCAACAAAAAGAAGGTGAAGCAATAGGTACCTGATTTTGGAATGTAGAGGTATAGTCAAGAGAAATTAGTTTTGTACATGTGATTTAAAAAATAAATATAATCTAAAACCCAGACCCAAAAGACAATTTTGAAGCTTATAGTAAAATATTTAGTGTTCGTGTGCAAGGTTAAAATTAACGATGCTCAGAGAATTGAACAGCACCAATATTAATGATTTGAGGAAGAAATAGCAAAAAAGAATTGCCATGCAATTAAAAAAAATGAATGAATCCATGTGAGAAGATCTGAAAAAGAGATATACCCCTGAGGTGTATGTTATGTCATGAAATGCTAATGATATTGAATTATTATTTTATTTTCAGAATTATTTGTCTCCATCTTTCATAGCAAATAACTGAAAATTCATTTTGCATATCAAATTTAACTACATTTCTCTGTCCTGAGACAAGGGTTGGCTGTTACTGGCATCACTCGTGTCTCCACCAGTACTACAGCAGAATTAGTCCCTTGTCTGCCATTGCAGAGTTCCATCATCATCTGGAAAAACCTGCTGCAATTGTTGTTGTTATCACAGTATTTTCCATTCTTCACTTTACTGCATGAATGTTGTGTTTCTGCTTAAATAACAGCAAGTACAGATACTGCCAATGTCATTGGGAAAGAATGGAGCATCCTGTCTGTGGCTGTTCTGCAGCACCCTTCTTTTATTCATTCTGCAATATGCTGTAGGAGTCTCACTTTTTTGAGTAAAGTTGTTGTAATATAAATGAGAAAGTCCTTATAGGACAATATATTTTTTTCTAGGTATTTAAATTGTACATGTATTTAAATGACCATATATCTAAATTATCATATATCTAAATTATATATCTCTCCATTATGTATAATTTTTATAGAATATTTTTTTTCTCTATGTGAGGAATTACTGTCAAACGTATTTTCAGGGTGCAGCTGGAAAAAGAAAGAAATAAGAGAAAAGCATCCTGTTCTCAGTGACGATCTTCATGGTCCCTTATGATGACAGTAGTTGTCACACTGCTTGGAATAACTTTCTGTATGAACTATTGATGGAATTAATATAGTGAACTATTAATTCTGAAATAATGAGGGAAAAGTAAAAATGCAGTAAAAAGTTACACTAAACCACAACTTACTGCAAATTACTGGAAAAAAATATAGAAGCATTTTCTGGTAATTCAGCAACTGTTAGCTGGGTTACTGCTGCCCCTGGGTAAACTGACATTTTCATATGCACTAATTAGCAAAGAGGTCAAATAAAATCTCAAATAAAATAGTTCATTTATAGCATTTTGCCTCTATGAAGGAACCAATCTCAAGTTCTGGAATAACTGGCAAAAAAAGTAAAACCTTAGGTGTTCTACCCACCAGGACTGGCTACTATCTACTGCTAATTGCCTACAAATGAAATGCAAAAAAAAAAACCTTTTAGATTTTACAAATTATTTTTATTGTTTGATGAAAGCTGTGAAGAATCTTTATCCCAAAGTATGAGATGCTGCTGTCATGCACACAGAAACACACTTGGTTTTGGTGATGTTGAAATGCTGGAGTGTGGCAGCAATGCCAAGGCTGCCCTGATGAAATAGCACAGCCCAACATCCCCTCCACTCATGTGGAACCAAGGCAACAGTTCTGCTGGGCTGACACAGCAGAGAGCTCTTTTGCTAATTAGTGCATAGAGAAATACCTATTTACACAGCAGCAGTGGTGACTTGAAGAGACAGCTGAAGTACCTGAAGAAATTACAGTCTGTATTTCCAAGCCCGCCACAACCTCAGTTCTTGTTCCAGTCACAGAATCGTCCAGTAAAAATTTCCAGCTGCTGCAAACATTATTTTATCTCCATGAAAAATAGAAGCAAAAATGACTGAATATTCAGCAACAGCATCATCCATTCTCTCAGAATCAGCATCTGGAACACAAGTGCTAAAGATCATGCATGTTTATACATGTAAATGATGCTAAATTACTGCATTCTAGGACTGCTGTTAAGATGATCAGAGCTGCTACTCAGTAAGCCACAAATTTCTATGGAATTAGTTTTGAAAAATACTACTTTTATCTCCTCAAAATACTTTAAAGAGGCACATGTTTTAAATGTTCACTTAAATAAAGATTTGTTTTACTTTCCTGTAAAATAAAATCATATAGTTAAAAGTGTCAGGTACAGTTCTTTGCGAATTATCCTACATATAAATTTTATCTTTACAAATTCTTAAGCATTCTATGTTTGGTATTTTTCACTATCTAATTTTTTCCTTTCATCTTGTATAGTTAGCTATGTTTGCCAGTGCATAAAGATGCATTTTTGTGTATTCATACATCATGCATTATTACAGTTTCCTGTTTCAAAATATAAAGGTTTCATGAGAATGAACTGGGCAGAATGTTTATCTACATAAAAGTTTAAAAACTCCCTATTTTAATTCCAATAATGGCAGAAGGAGAGGTATTTGTCAATAAAAATTAGTAAAAGTTTTTGTGTAAAAAGCTGGAGAAACCATAATTTTAGAAACCAATTATTTTTAAATGCCTATATTGCCATTTTTCATTTAATTTTCCATGAAGAAATAATCTCAGGCAAAATCAATAATAACTTCAAACTGTCATTTGATACTTTTGAAATACTCTGAACCAAACAATATTATGTTTTTCCCTGAAATAAAAGCAATTCTTAGCTTCCTACTGAAGGCACCATGAAGACTAAAGCAAGTTTCTTCTCTTGTGAATTCAGGTGTTATTCTCTTCACAGGGGATTGCAAGTGTGGGCTCTTGAGCAGTGTGAATGATAAATGCAATTAATGTTTGGATTATTGTGCCATGTGCTTATGTTACACTCGATTATTGCCTCTTTATTTCAAAGCATATGCATATCATGACCTATCAGTTCAAATAATTTGTCAGTAGGCAAAACACTTTGTCAGAGATCTGTTGTGATCTGTAGGACTTATAGGGCTTTGTTTCCATTTTTTACTATTTGTGGGATGTATTTTACTTCTGTTCAAATGTGTTATGAGCAGGAATGAATCCATAAATCTGTACTGTGCCTTTTGCAGTCCTTCAGCTCTTGTTTAACTTTCATCTCCAGTTGCTTTCTTTTAAAAGAAGAAATGGTTCTATTCAGGATACAAAAGGCACTCACTCACAGAAACACTTAGTAGGTCTACAGATGTTTTAAAATTCTTATTATCGTTTAAAATTAATGAATATAGATAAGAAGACTACTATTGTGTGGAAATATACTAGCAATAACTTGAACAGAAAAGAGAAATAAAAAAGCCCTATATTACTCAATTTTTCACCATTGAAAAATGCTCTATAAAACAATGTTTAGATCTCACATGATGAAACTCAAGCCTCTTTTTCTAAGTGAAGGACATAACTGATATTTTTTAAATTATCCCTTCCCTAAACATTTGATGTTTTTATCTTAAAACTCTAGACTGCATTTCATTGGTCATCCTATATCAATAAATATTTCAATCAGTAAACCAACTTCAAAACAGACCTAAAAGAAAAGAAAATAATTTGCCTTTGTTTTAAAAAATTATTTTGTTATATCTTGTATTGATATTCAAAAGTAAAGTATTGCCTATGAACTTGACATAGGTAAAGTACTGAAACTTGATTGCCTAGACAATGATTACTTCTCATGAGTAGCATGTAACTACAAAAGGGTTAAATGAAATTCTTTCCTCTAGAGTCAGGATGGAAAAATGTAACTAAAAATAAAAGCTGTTTCAGCTTTTGAGGACAAGAGGAGCAGAAGAGAGTTAGTCCATCCAAAAATAGCCTCCTTATATCTACAGATATACAGAAAAGGCATACTTCCTTCTACATGAAAATAAGGTTTTCAAAGTGAAATGGAAAATTATCTGTGAAAGCAGAACCTTTTATTCCAACATATTAGACTGACAGAGGATTGTATGAACAGCAAAGATCTGCTTTTCAATACATAGATAGTTCTAAATTACCCACAAGAGACTTTTCCTTTTGAGATGTTCTATTCTCTTATGGATTTGTGTTTCAGATAACCTCCTGCTGTCCTAGGGAAATTGCATGTGAATGGTGCTATGCCTCAGAATTGGAAACATGTTCATAACAGCAGTATATCTGGGTGCAGAAATGATTTTAAAATATTTTCCTCTTTAAGCTACTGCTGCTTTCAGTTATGTAGGGTGGCTCTGCTGTAGCTGTGCATGACACATTAGGCTGGGCATGTAAAGTAATGCAGTGTGACTGATACAAGCTGATGTTACACTTCACAGCACAATGCTTCATAATGTGTTATGTCAATGAGAGCATTTAAAAAAAAATAAAAGTAATTCTCCAGACAGGACTGATAGAAGAATCCAAAAATAATCTCCCTTGTCTCCTCCTCCCTTCTCCCTCAAAAAAAAAAACCAAAACAAAAACAAACCCAAAACAACAACAATAACAACAACAACCACGAAAAAACACCATTGAAAGACACTGAAAACAGAGGGCAATTTGTATTCGACAGACAAAAATAACACTTGGAGAATACATAGCAGTTGGTAGTTGTATAATACACTTAGAGCTGAATTAAGAAGGGAAAAACATTCTTATAATTTTTTACAGAGTTAACATAATTTCACAGATGTAATCTCTACCAGTTTCAAAGTCATGTGTTTTTAGAGGACCAAGATCAGATTAATTTACTCCTAGACTACATCATGTTGTGAGCATTTTCAGTTTGTAAGGCAACATTATTACAATTCTAAACAGAAATATTTATTTTATGAACTGTAAGTTCATTTAGGTTTCTCTTCATTTTATATTCCTTTTATTTATCTTATTTATTTATTTTTGAATTTTAAACTTTCTATTTTTAAACTTTTTCAAGGTGTACTTTGTTTGTTTTTTATATAAATACTTTTCTTCAAGATCACATAAATATACAGAAACTTTTTCCTCATGTTATTGTAAACTTCTTGAATTATTTTCTATGAGATCCTCCTAAAATTTGGAAATCTTTCCATCTTATTCTCTAATTCAGCCCTTCTACCAAAAATCCCTAAACCTCGCCCCCCCCCCCCCAAAAAAAAACCCCAACCCAAAACCCTCATACACACACACACATACACACAAACAAATGAAAAAAAAAAAAGTATTTCTTAGACCAGTTAAACTACTTTTGGCCTGAAACTTAGAAATTGATGAATCGATAAATTGTTGAATTTAATAAACTAATTTTATATCACATAAATAAAGCAAAAGGAAATTCAGAAATCAGTTGAACTTCATCATTTAGAATGATTCATCATTATTTAATAGTGGAGGGATTAAAAATTAGCCTTAAAAATTTCTGCCTCTTCATCAGTGTCTCTCAGCTTCCCAAGGATTATTCACTCAAATCAGGTTGTCCTGTAGGACATCTTGCTTGTAATCTCAACATCAATAAAATATTTTTCATCCCCTTATATTTGTAGGTTTGACCTTCATGTGAGAACAGAACCAGAAGGGAGCTCCCAAAATTCTGTGGAAGTTTCTTATGAGAGTGGTCCTGCACTTTCCAAGTTTCTGGAAACCCTGGTAGTAAAGGCATTAATCTTCTGTAACACATTTTTATCTTCTCAAACATGCTGACCTAACCAATCAAATATTATAGTTGGTATATTTTGTTGTTACTTTGAGCATGATCCAGTTTCAACTGTTCCACACAGTCAAGGATTAAATGATCACATTCACACTATATTTTATAGCTATTTTCTGATAAACTGAAAGGAGAAATTTGCAGTAAGGATAAGTAAGTAACTTATTAACTAGAAAAGTCACTCTATTTCCTCAGAATAGAGCCTGATTTTGCTTTCCAATGCCAAATCTTCCATTTTAATAATCAAGAGGAGAAAATATATATTTTCCTTAAAAAAGATTAAAATATGTCTCTGTCCCAGTATTGTTTACTCATAAAGACTTTATCTCCTGCTGGGGGACACTACCCTGTGGTTTACTGACTGCTCAGGGAGGATGTCATGAATAAATTTTCATGTGTGTAAAATTTAGCATAGGCTCTTTATTTTAGCACCTTGTCCCTTATGCTTTGTTACCCTGCTCCTAGCACTCTACAGGAATTCCCATTCCTGTCACTCCTTTTGCAAAGGAAAGAAGCTTTTCTTTGCACCAACCTGTGCAGCTGACTCATAGGTGGTGGAGAGTTCTGCTGCCTCCTGAAGGGCTCTGCCGTCTTTGTCCTTCTTTTCATTCTTTTTTCTTCTTCCTGCAGCAATAAAACCTGATATAGAAATAATAATGGGGTTTATTTTGGTTTAAACTTGTAATACCCTAAGCCACAGCATTTGGCCAATCTCATTTACTTGGTGTGTCTTAAACAAAAAAGGGTGGCAAAATTGTGCAAAAACTTTTCACTTAGGTATACTCCTACACTTCTATAATAGTAGCAATGATTTACCATTATTGTACTACCACTGATGTTTAGAAGGCCCTCAGAGGAATTATTCTATGGGATTCAGCTTCAATCCTTTTTTTGTGTACATTGCATGTACATGTGTGTGTGTGTGTGTGTGTATGTGTGTTAATCAACCTTTTTCACTGATGAAGTGAAACAGGCAGTTTCAGTGCACAGTTTATAGGTTTAGGTAGAGTCTTTATATTTAAATCTTCTCTCTGTATTTCACTCCAAAATTAAAGGGAATCTAGATAAGAGTCTGGTTAAGGTCCCAGTCATAGGTTTGACTGTGAGAGATCCAAACTAGGAATCACTGTGAATATGTAGACACAACAAATGGGTGTCAATGCACAACCTCCATTCTTTATGGAAGGTACCTTGGATAAATTCCTAAATAGTTGCTGCAAGCAGATATTGGAACTAAATTGGAAATAATCTGAAATTTCAAAAGACAAAAGACCAGAAATATGTAGATAAAATACTGTCCCTTTTCTGGGGCTACATGTGCTAATGAAAATAAAATATTACCGATGTATTGCAGTAGTGTTTGATTCAGAAAAGGCAAGGAAGAATAAAACATAGTTTAATTTTATTTTTTTTTTTATGTGTGTGGGCCATCAAACCCACAGCTGCTGTGGGCCAGCCAACTGGAGGGCTGCTGGGGAAGAACACATGCTGTGTTACAAGTGCCAAGTCTGGTAGTTACATGCTGTAGTACAGAATAGTTCTTAGGCAAGTGCTTTTATACAGAACAGATCACAGGAACTGTAGTTATTACTGGAATGTAATATTAAAACCAACATGAAAACTGACTAAAGGTTACAGCATTTGCTATTACAAATCTTTTACAGTTAGCAAATAGTCCTCTTGGGGTGAGAGTGCTGGAGATAGGAGCAAGTGTTGTAACATGAGATCTGACATAATCTGATTTATTCATGTGCTTGAACAGAGGGTTATGTTATTTGCTTGATTCGCCATTTAAAAATGAAGTTATTACAACTGAATTTTAGCCACAGAGATAAAAAAGAGGAAGTCATCCTGAAAAAGACTAGAAAACAGCTCACCATTATTAGAGTTCTTGCTGTGGAATTGTTTCTTTGCTTTTGCATATGAAGGAACATAGTAAAATACATTGGTGTGAAAATAACTGTAAGGGCTCCATTTTCTTTTCCCTGAATTCAGGAGACTAGGGAAAATTTCTTTTCAGGATGCATAGAGTATATGGAACAAAATTTAAGATATCATTATAATCCTGTCACAGCTGGAAGAGGCAGAGTCCACCAGGAAGATAATTCATCATCACAGCTTAATTTTATATTAAAAAGTTCAAATGTGTAAGATGATTAAAACCTCCAGTGGTTTAAGACTTTATATTTGGGAGGCTACAAATACTGCAGAAAACTGAGCACACTCTACCTTGAAAACTGAGGGTACTTTTCTTTGCTTAGGTTATTGAAGTAGAAAACATCTATAGTTGCAAGGATTGAAGAATGACATTGTGACTCAGTGTTCTTCATTCTGAAATGACAAGACA
The DNA here is from genome assembly GCF_903797595.1 of Erithacus rubecula. NCBI lineage: Eukaryota > Metazoa > Chordata > Aves > Passeriformes > Muscicapidae > Erithacus > Erithacus rubecula. Next base: position 33,602,336 of record NC_136687.1, on the reverse strand, counting down.
CTCAGCATTTACCATCAGTCACAGCTGAGGTGTTAAATGCTCTTAGGAGGCTTCAAGCACCATGCCTAGATCTAATACAAGTCTTTAACACACATATTTATGTATGTCTTTCATAAAAATATAATTTGATTTGCTTTTAAGCATTGTTTCCATAAATTATATTCTACAGATATATTTTCAGTAACCTAATCTACATAGGCTGGAATACCTAATCAGTCTAATCTATTCTTTCCAGATAATATTATTCTGATAGGGAAGTTTAATTTACCCATATACTTCCATTGTTGGGTTTTTTTTTCATTGAGAGCTATTTAAAAGTCAAAATAATAGTTATTGCAGACTTGTCTGCTTATAGTGAAACAGATTTTTTGGGTGAGAGGAGATGTCTCTTATTGTACCTTCCATTTTGGAAAATGGAAATGCATTCAGAGTTAATTCCTAGACAGTCTGTAATAAAAAAAAATTCAAGAATAACAGTTTCAATTAGAAAAATATTACCTAAAAAAATAAGCAATACTTTGTAAACACTTTATAGAGTGTTGATAAAACACATCTGATTCTCTACTTGAGGCTAGATTATAATTTTTTAATCACAGTCCTTTTTCTTCCCCCTAAGATTCTATTTCAAACCTTTGAGTTGCTTTGGTAGGGCATGACCCTGTGGTTCTAATAGGACACAATGAAAGGAAGTCACATTTATGCAAGAGAAATAGATTGTGTTTCATAGGGAAATTATTCCTAATAGATAAAAAATAATAAATTGGGCAATCTAGTAATTTTCTGGAAAAATATATTAAAAGTTACAAAGACAGAAAAAAGCTTTTAGAGAAAGAAAAACATACTAATAATTAACTTTCTGGCTCTAATTGGCCTTGGAATAATTTGCTTAGGTAGGAAGCTACTCAGATTCTGCTTTTAATGAAAAACTAAGGTTGAGATTTTGGCTGGAGGACTTGAAGAAAGTATATTTTTAAGGACGTGATGCATGTCAGTGATGAAGTGAAAGGATGAAGGAAAAGGCTGTCTATCTAGATGGGACTCTGCATCATGTGCAAAACTAGATGGTAATGCCCACAGAGAGAAACATGACAACTCACCACTGCCAGCACCACCTGCCAGCATCTTCCCTTCTCAGGACTCCTCTCTCTTCCCTGAACGCAGCAATGAGGAAGTTCAGAGAGGTCTTCCAGTTGGCAAGGGTGTAACACATGAAGGAAGGCTGGTGGAAGCTGCAGATCAGTATAACCAAGGCTCATGAAGTTGCTTTAGGCTCTGTAGCAACAGCAGGAGCAGGACAGAAAGCCTCAAGTGTGTTTTTAGGTCAAGGAGATCCTTTGATCTTGAATGAAAAGAAATTGAAAATAGCTGTGATGGGAGGAATAGATATGGAATGGGAAGACTGTTGACAGCTTGTTTTTAACTTAAAAATGCACTGAAGAATTTTGCAATTTATATTTTTAATCTATGTGTGTTATAATCTGAGTGTGCATCTACAGAGCCTCATGGGGAGCTGGAACCTGGTGCTTGCCAATCCAGGAGCTTCGACCTGAACTTTCAACACAGGCAGCAGGGCTTCAGAAAAGACTCTTCTACTCAGTGAGAGTGAAGAGAGAGCTCATGGTATGGGAGAAGGGAGATCAGTATCTCCTGCACTTTTCACTCTTCCCTCCTTCTTTGCCTCCTGTAGAATTAGTTCTGATGGGGACACAAGGACAGAGTGAAATCTGTCCTGACCTGTCCATGCAGGGTTGCTAGGAACAGTCCTGTCCTCTTAACAGTGATATTCTACTCCAGAACTTCTGCTAGTCTTTCATCATTTCTGTAAATATTTTTGGGAGAGAAGGAAAAGCAAAACTCAGCTTTGCCACTCATTTTACAGAATCTCTTATTTAAATTCTAACTGTCAGAACTGTAGTGATCAAAGACTCCCACAGAATGAGGATTTACGTGACTACTCTGTATTTCAACTTCTGCATCTTGGAAGCCACATGCTTGTGCTCAAATGTCAGTTAGCTTTCCCTTAGTTTTTAGTTTAATTGTTTGTCTTTAATAGTCACTTTTCAAGTCCTGATAATCTCAGAACTCTTCCAGATTTTGAATGTAGATTGAAAGCATACTGCTGTTTTCAAGTTAATGAACTCCATGGTTAACCTGTGTCATAAGAAAATCATATTGGATCCTTTTATGCACTTCTATGTCATCAAAGTCTTTAAAACCACACAGTTTGAATTTCAAGCAGAGCTGACAAAATTGTAGGTGAGGGCAGGGTTAAAAAATCTGAGTTAAGTATACACAAAAAACTCAGCTTAAATGACAGAGTTTAAAAGCTGCTTCATAAACAGGGCTAGGTGAAAACATAAAGGACTTTGGTGAAGAAAAGTCAGCATACTGTGCTGGTGAAATAGAGTCAGAGGACAGCTGTAAAGTAAAAACTATCTTAGCATGGATAATGCTATCAACTGTAACACAAGACGTGTAAGTAAGTGGATATTTTTTATGCCTGACAAGTCTGGCATCCTGTTGCACTCTAACTTTATTGAATTAATATCTCTAGTCTTTACTGTGCTATGGCTCTACTCTGCAGAACCATCAAAAATTATATAACAGAGCAATCTCTAAAGCTTTTGATGGAGCAGCTGAACTAAAAGATTATATGTAAGCAGAAGAGCTGATGGTGCCAAAATTATATCAAACCAACCCAAAGTTTCTAATACTTTATTTAGAAAAACAAACCAAACCAAACCAAACCAAACCATGAATTTGTAGAGCCCATGACAGATGAGAGACCACTATAGTTTAAAAAATTATTTTCCCGTTATTGCTCTGAGTGTTACCCTTATTACCCTGAGGAAAACCCTCTACAGTTTGAAAAAAGCTGATGCTTCAAATACCTACAAACTTGTAATCAGTGTGCTGCTCTAAATAGCAATGAAGCATGCTCCATATATGCATGGTTAGCATATGCCACACTTGGATAGCAAGCAAATAAAATTAACTAAAAATACTGGCTTCAGTTTTCTGGTGACAATGAACACATAGAACCTGTCAGACTGTAATTTTAAAAAAATAGTTGAGAAATAAATTTCTATTATGAAATTAATATTAGTATCATATCAATCATGCCAATTCTGTAACTGAGTCTTTCTTAACAGATGTTTTACTCAAGTTTGTGTAGTGATGCTGAGGTTGCTTGAAGCTTTCGCTACAGCTTATGTTGGTGCAGGTTTTTTTAGGTCAGTGATTACTGTACAAACAGATGAATACAGAAAAAAAAAGAGCATTTCTACTTCTTTTTGCTTTATTTTGCTAATATAAAATCAGAAGGAAAAAATAAGAAGTTGGCCCTATCTTCTAAAAATCAGTCTTATTGTCTCACTCTTTGTCATACTAAGTTATACAGAGCTTCTAGAATAATTCAGAAGATGATCTTTCCTTAAGTAATCATTAACCAAGCCCAAAGTTACAAGCTTTATAAGCCTATATTGCCAGTCTTAAACCTGTCTCTTAGAGTCTTGATGGACTTAGCACCTCTACAGTTTGCAGAGTCTTACTTGGGTATACAGTTTTTATCCAAAAGCTTTGGATTTGTAACCTTCCCTGTATAAACCAATAAAATGAGATAAAATCCAGTCAATACTCAGGTGAAATATATCTCACAGGGTGATCTAGCAGCAGAAGATATATTCTTACTCCTCATTTAGCTATGGATCATTGCCATGGCTCTGCACCCAGAACTGCTGAATTTTGCTAAGACATCCAACATAAAGATATAAGTTTTTTGGTGCTAGAAATGAAGAATTCAGACACAGATATATCAGTCTCTGTCCTGGCAAAATTCCAGGCTGGTTATTAAATTCTCCTTGCCTAAACTTTTGCTTGTTTGATCATAGCTAATTGAGGGGAGGTATTTTATATTCTGTGAAGATATCTCATTTCATGGCCATTGACCCCTGGATCCCAAATTCCTTTACAAGATAAAAGACCAAAGATATTTATTTTGAATATGTGAATTACCTGGAAGAGAGATAAATATCTTTAAATATATATTATTGAAATGCAGATCTTAGAGCATGTCACATCATAAAAAAATAATCATTATCCACATTTTACAAGTGGGAAGAAGGCTCAAGGCATTGCAAGCATTAGGAGATCACCTAAGGACAAACTCCAGAAGAGAAGATACATCTTCAAAGTCTGTCAGTTTAATTGATACAACTGTTTAATTTTTTGTTTTTTAAATCCAAAGAATTAAAAGAAATATTTTAACACACTGCACACATCAGAACTTATTGAATCATATCGCAGTCAATCAATCAAAGTCTTTTACAATTCTATTTAAAATTATTCTGTGTCACATTATTCACTATGGAACAGTGTCAGCTGTGTTTTAAAAATAAGTTCCTAATTTTAAACTGTAAATCTTAAAAAGCTAGAAAAATAGCTACTATTATCCAAGGGAGAGGAAAGATAGAGTGGTTTTTAGATGTCAATTTGTGTTTTCTTATGCTAAGACAATTTCTGGAAAATGTGTTTTAAAAGTAGCTTTCAATGTATTTCCACTAAGCAGAAGTGAAAACATGATATATTCTGAGTGAAGTCAAAGAAAGCAGTGACATTTAATGATGGTTTTTAAAGGAGGGTAGACAAGTTTTCAGCCAGGGCTTCCAAACACATAAGTAGTTCTAGCAGTTGAAAGCAGAGCATTTAAATCCTTTTGACATCCTTAATTGGATGTTCCCTCACTCTCTTGCCTGTCTTGCAATTTGCCTTTACTTCTCTCTGAGGTTTTCAAAATATTAAATATATCCAGAGCCTTCTAAAAATAATGCACTTTAATATTTGTAATGCCCTATTGTGTGCAGAGCATCAAGCCATTAGAGTCAGTGGAATTCTACCTGGTGTTATTTTACCACCTCCACTTACCAGTCAAGGCAGATAAACAGAGGAGTACACTTCTTTAAAATCTTATTTTTGCCAGAGGCTTGGTATATGAAAGATCAAGCAGACAATAATGGTGAGTTGGTGCAGAATGGGAGTAGCATGAGCTCTGCAATGGTGTCTATGTGTGTTTATATGTTTGTGCTTGTGTATGGCTATGTGGGCTAGTGTATACAAAAAAAAAATTTCTTGCCAACATTTTTATCCTAGAATCTAGATTTTTAAAAAGGCCTATCACATTAAATCAATATTCAGTATTTTCCAGTTAATATTTTCTTATAGTTTCTTGGTATGTCATGTGGGACATGCTCACAGCTCAGTAATAAAAGACCACCAAGCAGCCACCACAGAACTGACAATGACAAAAAACCTGCCCCCCAGGGAAGAAGGAAAGTTTCATCAATGCTGGTTGAATAACAAAAAAAAAAAAACAAAAAAAAAAAAAAAAACCCACACAAAAAAAAAACACAGAAAAAGGAAAGGTAAGAAGTAGGAAAAAGAAGAGGAAAAGAAGCCAACACACACACACAGCCACACCCACCCTGATTGTGTTAATATGTATGTCTGTGATTTATTACTGGTTTTAAAATGCTAAATTCTGTATGTAGACTTAGTCCTCTTAAATTTAAAATTGTGTGGTAGAATAAGAGACAGTTTAGAGAAGAACAAAATGAGTATTCAAAGCTATGAAATAGCTTCTATGCAAAGAATGACAGGTAAGCAGGGGGGGTTCTGAAGAACTAGCAGAAGAGATGGAAGTGGTCTGTGAAAAAGTGGCTGGGATGCAGAGAGATTGTGGGTATCAGTAGTCATTGTCCCTTCCAAGATAAAAACTAGAGTACCAAGGTAAAACACAAGGTGACACATCCAACACCAACACAAGGACTTTGGGGCCTTCATACAGGATGTTGCAGGTACCAGACCTTTATACAAATTTGCTTTGTTACTGAACACAAAAATATATCAAGGATAGAAACAAAATATCAGGGATGGTGTGAGCAATTGTAGCCAGTGCTGAAGTATTGAGAGGCAGAGCTTCACAATTTTTAAATGCAAAATTTCACTGTATAATATACTTTTATGCTTTGTTTTCCAAGGAAGCAAACCATTAATTTAAGCAGAACAAAAATGAACATTCTGGGAGCATTCTTAGCCCTGAAGATGAGGTAAGCAATGCAATGTCACTGGTTCAGTATGAAGTTTAAAGTACCACAACACAGATATTGTAGACATGAAGAAAAAGACAAACAGGTGGGATTTGTTGAATTTGGATCTTTTTCAATCACCTCTGCTTTCCATTTTATCCTGAAAGATTATTATTAAGTAGATCTTTTTCAGCTTTTCTTGGGCTAACACTTTTTCAAATTTTGAAGCCAGTATCACTGATATTTAAAATAATGTATGCAAATTTTTTCTCCTTATTTCTTTATTACATGATGCTTGAAACATTTTTATGTTGATAGTTTAGCATGGAAGTGTCCAATCTAAGCAAAACTCTACATTTTCAATTTTTTCTTTTAAATTTTATTTAATTTTACCACCCCTTCAGTTACATAACTGTTATTTGGGGTTTGTTTCTTTTTTGCAAACCACTCATTCCAAAACATTTTATCTGTTTAGCACAATATATCAAGCTATTGAATAGATCAGCCAAGACAAAAAGTGGCAGCTGTAGCCTCAGGTAACTCATAAATGGGCTGATTTCACATCTGAGAGAGAGGAGGAAGAAGTACAAGTTGCCATGCTTAGCAGTAACTGATTTAATTATTTGCTGACATTGATATTCCACAACAATTGCCACATTCACAGGATTCTACAGAGACTCCTATGTTACAAAGTTTCAAATGTGTTTAGCTAAACTAAAAAAGATACAATTGGAAAGTTAATGAACGCAGGTTGTTCTGGACCAATAAGGGGTGAAAGTCCCTTTTTATTCCTGGGAAGGAGAAGTGATGCTGAGAGGGAGCCAAAGTCTGCCACCACAGACAGGGCATTTTAGGAATTGAATATCTTAGGTCATTCACAAGCAGAGAGCAACAGCTACCAAGAGGTGTTGAGAAACAAGATTTCCAGATTAAAATTAGCAGGTGGGTTTATATAGGTAGGGCAACTGCTAGGGAACAAGCAATGTGAAAAATTATTGATCCTGTGGAGGGTGAGACAGCTACAGCTGGAATGCACAAAGCTGAGATGCCTTTGACAGGCACAGAATAGAAACTAAATTACCTCAGAGACTGCAGAAATAGATCTGGAGAGCAAGGAGGGACACTGCTAGTGAAAGGGAAGGAAAGATGGTGAACTTCTGCCCAGAACAGAGAGAGTAAGAATATCACTGCAGAGAGAATTCAAGATGAGACAGAGTTCCTGAGACAGAATTCAACCCAGGTGAAAGGATAGCAGACTGATGAGATGAAAACATTCCTTACATTTCTATTAACACATATTTCTAATGAGTTTTGAGGCATCACATATTCATATAGAGTTCTCATATAAAAATATAGGATTTTTGTCTTTACTATCCACAATTAAGTATTTTAACACTTCCATGAGGCAGTAACATTCATGGAACTAAAGATCATTGCCCCCCCTGACTACTTTGTCTCACTTTATCTTTGGTTGTAGATTAGTCACCTAACAGGGTACTGCAGCAGGAACTTGAGTTATTTCTTTTATTATGAAAAATACACATTTCTCCCTTTCAACATCAGAGCTGTGAAACAGAGAAGCATTACAATTATACACATAAATGCTCCTAAGATGTGAAACTTTTGTGACAGTGATTTTATCCCTTAAGAGCATCAAGGTTATTTTGGGGATTCTCAAAATTTCTATATCATAGATGTAGGAGGAGAAATGGAAGGGCTGGTGGCTGTTGAAGACCTTTATCCATGTCACATCAGCCTGATGTTCTCACACAATTGCTCGAAATCAGTAGAAATAATTTTCTAAGGCATGACTAATTATGAGTGAAGCTGGTTAAAAAGAAAAGTTATGTGAACAGTATTTCTTGTGTCTTGGTTATCTTTTGTCTTTTATCCTTGGGTAAAAATACTTTGTTTTGTTCTCTTTTGGAACACAAGCAAATTGAAGGAAGTGGGTTAAACATGATTTTGGTACTTAACTAAACTTAATAAATCCACACAATCCCATGACTTATAGTCCAACATAATGACCTTCCTTTCAGCATCTATTCCGGACAAAAATAATTTGTTTTTCAGAACTCCAGAATGTAGATAATGAACAGATTAATGAGCAACAAGGTAATTATGTAGAGTGCTGGATTTGAGGAAAGATTGAGGCAAAGAGGGCAGAAGGATGGGACTTCTACACTGTCAGTCATAATCTTCTTTGTTGGAAGTGAATAAAAACTTTGAGATAAAAAGAGGTAGAAGCCCTTTTCTGAGCTTCAGAGTAAAGGTGCTCAGTCTTCATTCATGCCTATTGCAGAGAAAAAGCAGGTTTATAATTTTGACTGTGCTCTTGCAAAAACACTTGACAGCCCACTGGTTAGAAGTGCTTGTTAGTTATTTGATTATTACTGCTTGCTGTGCAATGTCTCAGAGCCTGTGGAAAAGAAGGGACTCACCAGCTTGATGGTTTTCTCGCAGTTTTGGCTGAGGTACGTCCTGTGCCCCTTGGTTATCTCTCATTTTTTGCACTCTCACATTACTTTTTAAAACTGAGTTGCTAGAAATGAAGTTGGGAATCTTGTTTGGTTTTCCTCAAACAGTATTTCCACACTTTTCTGGACTGCTTTAAAAGGAGTATGGCTCTGATGATGACAACTGCGAGCATACTATGGGTCTGCATGTTTTTAGCAGCACTCTCAAGTAATTTCTAGTGGCTTATTACTTTTTTTTTCTTATTTTTTTTCTTTTTTGTGCTCTTTCTCACTACATTGTTTTACAATGTTTTTCATTAAAATACAAATGTTTATCTATTTTATTTTTTACCATAACACATGTGGTTCCTCAGACATTAGGTAGTGCCCATACAGTAGTTTAGGCAACCAGTATCTCCTAAAAGTGCTGTCTAATCCATCTAGTGTAAAAAGGTATTTGAAATCTGACACCTTTTCCCAAGAAAATTCCTCTCTTAGCTGAAGGCAAAGGTTCTCATTTTGCCTGTTTTCAGCTATTTTGGCCTTAGCCAGAAAGAAGCAAATCTAGCAGGCTGAAGATAAAAAGAATATGCATTGGTTTGAGCATTCCCTGAGCTCATCCTGGATGCTGTCCTAGGTACCTGTCTTTGCACACTAAGTTCCCTTCTGATAACTCCTCGTTAGCCCACCAGATCTTTGGTGCATGTTCCTTTCTGAAAAGTGAGAGTAGTGAACAGAAATACAATTATACGATTATATACCCAGGTATATAATGGTTATTTTTTTGTCTATTTGTCCCCATGAAGTCTGTGCAAACACTGAGTGACCCATCATGCTGCTCTGACTGTGCTGCACTCACCATTCTTTCCACACAGCTCATCCTTCTTGAGTATCTGAAACAAGGTGTGGATTACATTTATTTTAGCAAAGAAAGGTCTGCCAAGGTGAGCTGAAACTTCCCCACTGCAGTGCTTACATCTTCTAGGATCCAGGATTTGTTCAAGTCTTTTAGAATTCCAAACATTTCAGAAATAACTCAATGTCAAGAATAACATATTGTTTTTCTTTAAAGGTATATTCCTTGGAGCTGCTTTTTGGATCTTGGTTTGGGTCATGTCATCGGGTATTTGATTTTTAAGTGGAAATTCAATATTGAAACACTCATGTTAGAAAATGCTGGAAGATACTTGGTGTGCTTGCAGACACCCAGAACACATCTCCATGCTCCCTGATTACATTCCAGTGGCAGAATATAAATGGAAAAATCACATAACTGGGAATTTCATAAATCTCAACCTCTTTTGTTATTATTATTATTCCTGTGTAGGAGACATGATCTGGCTCCTACATGTCATACATCCTTGCAAAGGGCACAAACTAGCTGCAGCTTCTCTGTGTGCACAGCTGCTCAGTGTCAGTTTCCTACAACACTCAAATTCGGTGGTTAGTCAACACCCAAACCCTCCAAAAATCTATCAAGTTAGAGACTCTGAACATGTGGCTGGAGCAGGCCCAAATTAATTCAGAAGAGTTCTTGCTGTTTGGGCTCCTCCTTAAATGCATGCATTAATTTGTTCCCTTTTTTCCCATTATCATGTGAATTGCTTGTTAAAAATTTCACCGTCACATTTAAATCTCTTTTTTCCCCTGAATGTTGTTGTGACAGCATTCCTCAGTATTGTATGTAAAAACTTTCCTTGCTGAAAACCAAGCCCAAGCACAAACACAAACCAACCAACCAAAAACCCCCAATGTGGTACTGAACATTTAGTGTTGAAAATACTATCTTGTTGCAGCTTTAGCTTTCATTTGGCATTAGAAAATAAATAATCTTCTAATCAAAACAATATTGCACAATTTATATAGAAGATTGCAGAAAGGCTATATCTTTCCCTCAGGGCCCATAATCAAGTCTTTTTCTATGTAGTTCAGAGTGATTAAACAGCAGAAAGTCATAAAAGAACTGAAAGGTTTTAGGATGTGGAGAAATTTAATTTGTGCTAGTTTCTAAAAGTAATACCATATAAGGTTCTTAAAATTTTGTGTTAAGCCCAAAAAAAGAGAAAGACAGCCACAGAATAAGAGGGAAAATATTAGCAAAATTGTGACTCTGGGTGTAAGAAAATTCAGAAACTCTCTATGTTGTGTGTGAGAAGGTTGTTACACACTTCTCATCTTTGAAAATAGAAACTTAAATTTCAGAAGATAATTATGTTCTTCTTCTACATATATCAGAGTCACAGCAAAACTTGCCCACCAATTCTTAGACGAATTCTTTAGTCTGGGGATGGGTGTCATGATGCTTTAGTTCTGTTTACACCAGGTGAACCATACTGTTTTAAACACCACTGGGTATCATTTTGATGCCAACCAGTTACCAGGAAGGCAACAGGGAGACATTTATCACATGATGTGTAAACTTTGTGTGTTGGAAACCTCCTGGTCCAATAGTTAGTTCTACAGTTAGTTACAGTTTGATTCTTTGTCTGTGCAATGCTGCTATTAAAACAAGCAGATGTTCACTCTAGGGATGGGTGCACTTCATTTGTGAACAAAGTGGTTCCCTGTGGATCACAAGGTGTATTCTCTGTCATAATTTGAAACTCAAGCAAGTCTAACAGATGTAAAATTGAATTGAATAATTGAAACAGAATTTGACCTACATGTTCCCAATATTTAGTTTTAGAACGCATTTATGATCCATGCTAATGAAGATAACTCATGTATATTAATGCAATGGTATTGTTCTAATTATCTTTGCATATGGAATAGTAAATATTGTTACTATTAATAAAGGAAGATGGAATTGAATATTCATAATATAGCTCACAGTACATTACAGATGTTTTACACTAAAAATTAATTCAGTGTGAAGTTATATATAACTTTGATAAGCTTTAATTTGGCTGCCTTTTTATCTACAGTATGCTTATTCTATCCTTGATTGTCATCTTCTGGCAAAAAAAAAAAGGTCATCTATGATGTTTTCCATTAAAAAAGGCAGCAAGAATGATAAATGAAAAAAGCTTAAATTGTTCTGATACAGAAGACCTACCACATTAAATTTAAACCCTTTTTATTTGTTTTATCACTGAAATGAAAAAAAAATTTGAATGTTTGTATCTCTCTATCGCAGTTGATTTTTTTCTGCCCACTGGTTTAGTATGATTGCAGCTTGATTTTTATTCTTGATATCTTCTTTCTCTTTTTTTGAACCTTCCAGATTTCTAGAATTGCAACTGAAAGATCCTGTGCAGAGTCCCAAACCTTTGCCTGAACTCCCATCCTTATACATCTGAGGTATCACCTCTTGAATTTTGATAGCATCTGAGATTTAGTCTTTCTATGGAATTCTCTTTATTGCCTCATTTCTCTCAAATTATTGTCATTCTTAGGGCTGCATTTAGACTTCTGGTCTATTTTTGTCTTGTCTTCACTCTGACAAATAGCTCTTGTCTTCTGTTCAACTTCAGCAAGCTGTCATTGCTCTCTTTTCTCTTTTCAATTCTTCTTTTTTCAATGTTTTCCTCCTTTGAATTCTCTTCTCAATCTTTCTTGTTTTCTGGGCTAGTGAAAAAGATTTATAAGTTTAAAAAAAATGCTTTTAGGAAGAGGATTCACTTGTCTCCCTTTCCACCACTGTTTATTTTCTTTGGAACACAAGCAAGAATGTCTGAGTAGGATTCATGGACTCCCATTTCTTTTGCTTTGGTGGGTGGCCCCTTACACTTGCTGCAAGGTTTGCATTTATTTTGTTTTCCCTTGAAGAAGCAGTTTTCTATAGAAAAGCCATGCCTTAGCATGATCTGTTTTCTAGAGATAAGTGTCCTGATGGTTCTTTTCTTTTAGGTGTTTGTTTGTTTTCTTCCTGCTCTAGAACAGACATGCTTGGAAACATATATTAATATAGCTGCAGTAGAAGTTCAGGTCTTTTAAGCTCCTGCATAACTCATTTTGCTTTCAAGATCAACTACTAACTAGTTCCTCTATTGTAACTATATAAATTCATTGTATGCACTCAAAATTGAATATATATAAATTAATATAAACTAAGGGAATGAAGGATCTGCTGTTTGATTGCTAGTCCTTTTAATTCTTCAGGCAGAGGTACTTTGCCAACAAACAATAACTGGAAAGGAATTAAAATAGAAATTAAAAATTAAAAATAGTCTTCAGGGAAACCCTCAAGTATACCTTAAATTACATTGATTAAGGCATATTTCAGCTTGAGATAAATAAATTAAGTGTGAATCTACTTCAGCAGGCTATAAAGCTCAAAGGTATATGCTCAGAGTACATTTAACAAAAGTTTATTGCTAAGTGTTCCTCAGTTTTGCACATCAAGCCCCCAGGTTAATTTTTTCTGGATGCCTGACTGCATTATCTGTGCCTAGCACAAAAGAACTGACCTGAAATTCTTGTTTAAGTGGCCATCTAAGAATCCTTTCTTGAATCACAAGCATGCACAGGATCCTTTCCTGTAGGGAGCATAAATTATGCTACATAATTACAAATTCTTAAAGTAGTTTTCTGCTAAATTGAAAACACATATTTAAAGAAATAATATAAGAGTTCTATGAATTACTTCACAGATAGACATGAATCATCAGCTGCTGCAAAAATATTTTCAACTGCATGAGGCAATGATGAGGATGACACAGGTGAAAGAGAAGGAAAATGTAACTTTTATTTTCTTAAGCACATTAATTTTTACATCTTATCTTTTTAGTTCATCTAGTAGAACCATTAATACTTTTATTTAGTGATTTATCACTTGTTTAAGAAAAGTTTCACTAATATTCCCAAAATCCACGTACCACTACTGGAACACTAGAAAAACCCCCACAACATCAAAACATCCAATAACAAACTTTCAGAATTACAATCAGCCTTAACACCTAGGTAGCACTCAGTTGAGAAAAATGCAAAATCAAATTATCAAACACATAACATAGTTAGTAAAGTGACATTGATCTCTTTGCAGTCTCAGAAATGCTGTTAAAGTTATAAGCACTGATGGTTTTGTGAGGTAGTAAATGCATTTCTCTGGTGTTTATTCTTGACCTTCACAGAGCTGCAGCTGAACTAACAGGTAGTTGGAATTTCCAGGTTGCTGATGACAGGTTATCCATGTATGACATACAGTTCCCCTGAATATCTTCAAATCGGTATAACTCATTGCTCAGTCATACTCAGATTTTCTAGAAAGCAGAATGTTTGCAGCTCCCAAGCTGCATTTGAATTATTGTAGTTTGTTTTTTTAAATCTCTAATTACACTATGATTTTTTGTTCCAGTCACAGTTTCAACCATGAGGAACTGTGATAGCTCCCTGGATTTGTAATATACTTCAATTTCAAATTAAATATTTTGTATAATTTTCATTTTATGTTCTGAGTTCAATTTGTTTCTTATGTTTTTAATTTCTAAGGAAAAAAGGTCGTCTTCCAGCTAAAACACAGAATTTTTCAGCAAGAAAAATGCTTTCTTTTACAACAAGTGCTCACATTTATGGCAGGGTTCTAGGCTGTGTATCCTCAGTGGAGAAATAAAACACTTTAACTGTGTGTTTCCTTTGGCAGGATTAAGCAGGCCTTGATCTCTCCTCTGAGAGCTTCTGGCTACAGTCAAACCCTGCAGTCTGCTTTCTTTCCCTTTCTTCCCTTCCCAGCATACGTGGAGATTACTCACACTGCCAGCTGCTAATATAAAATGGTATTGCTCTCTAAGGAGACTTGTTCCACATGTGCTTTTCCAAGCATCAGCACAAATTCCTCCCCTCTCTCACAGTTCTCTTACAGTAGCTGTGTATGGCCATGGTTTAGTTTCACCCTGTTATTCTGCCCTTCATGCACACATATTTTCCAAAGTGGGCAGCTCAGCCAGCTCTCAGTCCTTCGAGCTCATTCCCTGCTGTTTCTCCCAAGCCTCTGGAGCAGTTCTCCCTCAATCTAGTGTTTTTCCCAAAGTCATTTTGCAGATGAGCTGAATGTGCACACTGAAGCACTTAGGTCTGAAGGAGTCAGAAGAGAATTGTATTTCTGTCTATAAAACTTGTATTTCTATTTAGCCGCAAACATGTTAATTGCTAAATGCAACAGTAATGGAGAAGTCAGAAAATGATAGGTACACAAAGTAAAGTTTCTTCCTTGTGGTTTCCCTATTAAAAAAAAAAACTTCTTATCTGGTCCTTCACATTCTCCCAAGGAAATATTGAGTATACTAAAGAAAATAAAAGTATAATCCACAGACACTAAGAAATTGTATTCACAGGCAACTTAAGCTGCATTAAAAACAAATCCAAAATTACTTTTAAATTTCTTCTTAGACTGGTATGTAGATATACTCAAGAAGAACTGAATAACCTTTGTATTTGAGCTGTCCCACAGTTTCTTTTTCAGTGTTTTATGTGCCTCTAGTTGCATTCCATGGCTAAGGGAGTAAGTCTATGTGTTAACCAGCAGTGCTGGATGGGAGGAATCATAGTATGAGATCTGCAACTACTGTATAATCTTCTTTGAAAATTAAATTTGATGGAATCTCATCCATTTTAAACGGAAAAGTTCCTCTGGAGCTAAAAACCTTGTATTTTTCACAGATTGCATCACTTATTAAATGTCATGCTCCAAATTTGGAGTTATTGTGGTTTTGATTAACAAGAGAAACTTGCTTGAAATGGAGAAACAGAGGATACTGAATACTGAACAAATAAAGTCCTTTTTCAAACTAGGGAAGCAGACCCAAGATTCTGTTTTCTGCTTTTCATTCAGACTGGGCTACTGTGATTGTTTATTTAGAGACTTTTCTGCTCTACACTACCATTCATGCATAAAAAACTGTAAAAAGAAGGAAAACCAACAAAAAAACCTTACAAAAAGCAACATAAACATTACCAAAAAAGCTGACCTAAGGAAAATTCACCATCTAAAAAAGGTATATATTTATACACAGCTGTAAAGTCTGTTGGGATTTAATAATGGCTGCCTTTATAGTCAAGAAATGGAAAAAGAGAAATAATGTAGCCAGCGCTTCAGAAACTTCATGCACTTCCAAACAGATACACCTGAGAAAAAAGATGAAAATTGGAACTCTTGCATATGTTTAAAATTAATTGGATTGCCTCATAGAAAAATGATAATCAGATTACCAAACATTTAAATCTCAGTGAATCAGGTTTCTCTCTTTGGATTGATGGGAGGGAAAGTTCATGTCAAAAACCAGAAAACTTTACAGCTCTTTCTTGATGATAAGGCAGCAAAGAGAACTGATGTGACAGCTCAGTCTAACATAAACAAACTAGTTTATTTCCCTCTGCACACCTAGTAGGAAGGAATTCAATGTCTACCAATGAACTGAATCACTTTACCAAGGCCTTTGCATATATTATATTTAAAATATATTTATAAATGTAAATATTTATATTTAACATGTGTTAGATGTCAAATCTTCTCTGTATTACAGTACACAAACACATGCAAAAAATAACTTCAACTTGTTATTCCACTCTTATTTAATTTCAACCATCAAAATAATAAAAATATTCATTCTTGGATTTCTTAATCCATCAAATATTATGACAATACATTCAGCCCTTTATATGCACAGCTAATATATTTATTTCATAACAGAAAATGAAATATTCCGATCTTATTCCCATTTTTACTGAATGGGAATAAATTTATTTTTAAATAAATTATTGGAACAATATTCTTGAAAATGTTCATCAGCCACAAGAATGTACTTTCTGCCAGCAATGGTTTTCTTCAGCCTGATGCAGTGTCAGTGAAGTTGGCTAAGTTGTGGAAAGAGAAGAATCTTTGACTTTTCTTTTTCATTTATTCCTCCCTGTCATCCCCTCCTGGGGGAGCAATTATCACCATATTTCTTACACTTGCTCTTTTTTTCCTCCCCTGTTGGCTTCACACTGTTCTGCCTCTTTATTTTGTCACTTAAGAAGCTTTCTGGATAAGAAATACATTGTTTTCCAGGACTGGGAAATGCTTTAATGCTGTAGGTACTATTGCCACATGCAATTACCATTATAAATAATGAAATCTTATTTAATAACAGTAATCTGCAGAGGCTGTTGAACTCCTGGAGGTGTTTAAAGCACTTTGCAAAATACACAAGATCAAATAAAAATGAAATTTCTTTCAGCAAAAGTGACTCATTTTTATATGAATTGTAAAGTGAATTTTGTTAGGTTTTAATTTCACAGGATCTTAATTCCTGTCCATTCTGACCCCCTAGAATTCTGATGTTGATTCTACAGAGCTTTTCCAAATATAAAAGAAAGAATTCAGTGTTTGATGGCATTTTTCTGGTAAGAAAACCTTTTCCTTTCTTACAGGTGTTGCATAAAACATGAATGCATTATTTCCACTTTATCCCATTGAGATCAGACAGAGATTTGCCTCAGAGCAGCCCTAGTTCTTCAGATTAATTTGCTTGTTATGCAGGGGGTACATTTCTAAGTTGTTTTTTCCTGATGTTACTTCAATTTGGCAGGCAGGTGGTATTTCTGTGGATTCAAAAATGCATCACACCATGCAACCATGGTTCACACAAAGCAATATTCAGGAGCCTAATTTAATGCTTGCCTCTTTCAAGTGAGTGATTTTCTTTAATAGCTCCTCTCCATGTTTTTTGTGGTTCGTACTGTACTTTTATGAGTCTCAAATGGGTATTTTGGACATATATTTTACAGACAGAAAATTCTGATATCTGGTATCCTATTCAGTTCAAATCATGAGAATCAGACAGTTACTTCAACCTATATGTTTGCTACTAAATCACTCAGCTTTTGGTGTGAACAGGTTTTTCTCTCTGGCTATGACAATCTTTAATTCCTCCTCCAGTTTATTTTTAATGTTGAAAATAACAGCTATTGACTTTCTCATCATCCAATTTGCCACAGTCCATACACCAACAATTCACAGCATAGGTCTCAGTTTTCTCCCCAAAGCATCACACTTTACTCATATGCATTCATTCACCTGGCCCTCACAGTGGGAAGAGTAGGAAGGATCATCCAATATTTCTAAGTGCTTATCTGGGACATCCATTTTCTTCATAAAAGGGATGTATAAGGTCTTAAAAACCAAGGAAAGACTAATTTATAGGACAATCAAGAATGAAGACCACAGAATTCCTTGGTCAAATGATTTTATGATGTTTTCAATTAATTTATTCTGTGTTCCACAAAATAAAACAAACTCCTACTTCCATGTGGTTTCCTATGGCTGCTTATACTTTTGGTGTAAGATGTAAAAACTATTTTGAGAGAAGACATCAAAAAGGGTCTGGGCCTTCCTGCCACTGCCCAGTTTTGTCTAAACAGCACCATGAGATTGCTTGTTTTTAAAATTTAGGAGTGATTTCAACCAAAGGTCTAGGGAATAAATTCAAGCATGTCCATGTTAACCGGTTGAAATAAATTTTCAAGTCACTCTACCTGTAAATAGGGTTTTTTAAATTTTCTTTTTTCTCTCTCTTTTTTAAAAAATATACTTTGGCCCTTATTCTGAAGTGTCTAATCCTTTGTAGAGTTACACAGTAAAAATATCCTCGGCTTTTCACTGAATCCTGGGTTTTACCCTGGAGTCAAATACCTTCTGAAGCTAAATTTAGTAATCCCTCACTTTTGTCCCCAAAGTCCCAAATGGGATCTAATCCAAAGTCTTGACAAGATAAAAGCACAGATGAAATCTGTCTTCTAAAACCCACATATTACCATTTTCTCATATATAAGTCTCACAGCTAGGGCATTCTAGCCAAAAGTACTAAAGCTAGTTAGGCTTCCTTCCTTGTGAAGATCTCTTAAACTCCACTTGAAATTATAATAATCTGAACAGTAAAGAGAGTTGATATGAAATATATCAGTGTTATCTTGTCAATAAGAAAGCTTCATAAAAAATCTGATGGCTGTATTTATGAAGAAAATGTATATTTTCCTGAAGATTTTCTACCAGTCTTCATAATTTGCTTATACATTATTTCCATGAAAAAAAAAATCTAATTATTTTATCTATAGAGGTAGGTTCAGTTAATGAATAAAAAAGAATCAAAGCAAAAAACCCCCACTTTATAGTGAAATAGTAAGATATTAGTTATTAAAAAAAGAAAAAAGAAGAGAAGACAACTGATATTGTACTGAAACATTAGAAACTAATGAAATATTTTACCTGGGTTCACAGCAGCCTAGCTGAACACAGAAAAACAATAGAGATTGATATCTATCCATTATAATTTTTGAGCATCATATTTATACTTTTATTATTTTTGTTGTGCCCTGGAAGGCTGGTCATTTCCCTCAGTGGCCAAACACAAAAGAGAGGTGTTCTAAACATACTTATCTGATCTTTTTTCCCATCACAAAATTAAAGCCAGATATATTTGTGTTATCATTAACCAGAAAAAGACATCAGTGTTGTGAAACTGAAGATACAGTGAGAATCCTAAAAGTCTCTAAATAGATGTGTATAGCTGAGAGATTAAAAAAAAAAACAGTTTTAGATAAAAGATTCTGCTTTTATAGTGTATCTATTCCTGTGGTGTATTAAAGAACAAAGCTTTCACTTATAAATTTTTTGAAAATATCTTTGGAAACTACTTGAGGACAGAAAAAAGGCAGATGCGGAAAAAAAGAGGAGAGAAACATTACTGGGGAAGATTTTACAAGCCATTGCTTGTTAACAGGATGAATTATCATGCTACTTATTTTGTGTGCTGATAGAATGTAGTCAAACATATCTTTACTAATCTAAGAAACAATTCAGAAATAACACAAGAAAAAATTTTAATTTTTTTGTGTGAACTTTCCTCTCAACAGGTTACATTTGTAAAGAATTACAAAGTCGGAGCAGTTTAGGAAAACAACTAAGGAAAGAACACAAGAGATAAGTGTAACCAAGCACAATAGAATTCACAATAGAGTGCAGAAGAAGCTAGGCAGGGTAACCTCTCCCTCACTAGGAATTATTTTTCAAAAATTTAACAGGTTACTGAATTTTTCAGTTTTAGAAATTGTGAAAAAATGTTATAAACCACCTAAATATTCAAACTGAGAAGAGTAGGGAGGAAATTGCTCTCAGAGTAGTTATTAGTGGTTCACTGATAAGTGATAACTATCCTAATAAGGACAGAATATAACTTTCATATATTTTTACTAAACTGAGAAAAAAAGGGGTGTCCACCCTTTGAAAACCAGATTAAAATTTTATTGTTTCTTTCTTTAATATTAGTGATAACTCTTCTGACCCTTTGCCAAGCCAAAATTGAAGCTCAAAGAAAAACCCCCCAAAACAAAGCATCAAATAAAAACCAACCAAACATAAATGTAAACAAACAGAAATACAACCTGGGGGAAAGAAAACAAAACAAAATACTTAGTCTGGTTAAAATACAGTAACAGGAGAGGAGGAAGGGGAAACAAATTTGAGGTTAGCATCACTACTACAATTCACTAAAATTACCTGCCAAAAATTGAATGAAGCAACAGATACCAGCAGAACTACAAGCTTGCTTGGCACTAGTTATGTTCAGTCAGTCAGTTCAGAAATAGGACTCTTTCTGCCAGTATGTTTCTGAAAAATCCAGAAAAACTGAAAAGAGTCCAAATGAGAGCTAAATGGCATAAATGACATCTATAAATTACAGTACATGGAAAGGTTTGGATATTCCCTACTGAGGAAATTAGGAACATATAGTTAGCCAAATTCCTAATTTAAAAAAAAATCCCATGGTTTGATAAACCAAAAAACCCCTAACAATAGATAGAAGTAAATAAAGATAACTCAGAGGTTGTAGAGACACTTTCTCTGTAAGTGCTTAAAAAGAATAAACTTTTATTCTTAAATCTGTCTCAAAAGGTCTATAAAAACATAATTCTGCCTTCCAGCTGGGGAAATCTTGACTCTCCCTAACAGTTCTAAGAATAAAACTGTATTTTTGATTTAGTGAGTTGGAAGATAAATGAGTTTAACACCCCATCTTTTTGGAAGCCTAATAAATGACAACAGAAGAGATAATGAGACACATGCAAAAATCTAGAAGGAAATTATTTACATCTATCTAGTATCAGGAAAGCTCACAGACCTCAAGCAACTACTTGGAAAACTGAATTTTCTAGGCTTTTCACAATCCAGCATATATTTCTGAAGGCTTCAGCATGAGCATATGTGGTATGTTACATGACAAGTTGAATATATTTAAATCAGCCAGCAATTAACAAATGAAGCTATTTCACATTGGTAGAATAAAAACCCATCTATGATCTAAGCAAACAATACTGTTAATAAGTTTTAGCTTTTAATTATAACCCAAGTTTTACAAAGGGAGAAGAAGTCTTTCCTGGAGAACAAATATTTCTTGATATAACAAGATTTAGCTGTGTCCGTGTCCTAGGAGGAATAAATCTGAAAGAAGTTACTCAGCTGCTTTAGATCAATAAGGTCTGGTCATGACTTTTTTGGAAGGTCAGTCACTTTTGAACCTTTGGGTGACAGAAGTAACACATACAAAAACTAATTCAAATTCAGAAATGGGTTTCTAAAAATGTGGAATAGTTTTACACAGCTTGAGTTGCTTAACAGCTTGAACATTTACTTTTTTTCCCCAAAGGAAGTGCCTTTGAATGATGAAAGTTGTTCATAAAAGGGATGGCACTAAAGGATGAATACTTACAAGCTTCCAGCATTCTGCTTTCTTATCTTGTTGAGAGCTAGTCCACGAGACAGGTCTACAGGAATTTGTGTTGGACACTTTCAAAATACTTACATAAAAGCTTTGGGCATGAGCTGGGAGGAAACCAGCAAGTCAGTAAATGAAAAAGCAGCTTTTATGTGGTATCTGCTCGCATTCAAGTCAGAAGACTGTATCACCTGTGGTCTAAAGGCCAAGTAAGACAAATATCAAACTGCACTACACACCATACCCTCTGCAACTGTTGTAAAAGAGAAATTATCAACATGAGACACGAATAAATGAGGATTTTTTTAGGTTACTTGCCATGTAATATCTGACAGACAGAAAGCCTTGATGTGAAATGAACTACAGATTGATCTGTCAAGATCATATGAGATGAAATTTAATATATTTTCATTCCACATAACACTTCAATGCTTCAGTAAATGACAATGACAAAGTATTTGGATATTTTCTGGTTAAATTTTATTTTTAAATTGAAATTATTTCTCTTGACTTTTTATGTGGGCACATTTGACTTCATGCATTATAAGCATTCCATCTGTAATCTCTCAAATGTTTTGCAAGGCATGTTCATGAATCCACAACCTGCAATCTAACACTTTGCATCCTATTGTCATCAATTAGTGTGCAGCTTTTCAGAAGTGCAGTCAGAGAATAGAATAAAACAAAAAAGAATATTTCATTTGGAAGGGGCCTGCCACAACCGTCCAGTCTGACTGCCTGAGCACATCAGGGCTGACCAAAAATTAAAAAAAAAAAAAAAAAAAAATTGAGGTCTTTGTGCAAAAGTCTCTAAAACACTGACAAGCTCAGGGAACGAATCACTTTTCTAGGAAACATATTCTACTATTTGACCACCCTCTTAAATAATGGCTGGTCTAAACCTTCTCTGGCACAGAGTTGAGTCATTCCCACCTATCCTCTTGGTGGATACCAGGGACAGAGCTCAGCACCTCCCTTGCTACTTTTCCTCCTGAGGAAAAGTGCAGAGAGCAGTGACGTCACCCTGAACTCCTTCCCACCATGCTGGACACAGCATCCTTAGCTCCTTGCCCAGGACATGCCTTCCAGCCCTGTCACCAGCTTTGTTGCCTTCTCTGGACCTGTCCAAGGACTTTCACATCCTCTTGGCATGTGGGGTCCAGAGCTGCACAGAGCACTCAGGGTGAGCCCCCCAAGGCTGAATGCAGCAGGACAGTCACCTCTGTTGTCTGCTCATGCTGTGCTTGGTGCACCCCAGGATGGGGTTTGCCTCTGGGTTCCCTTCACACTGAGACCAGCACCCTCACACCCCTCTCTGCATGGCTGCCCTCCAGCTTTACTCATTCCCAGGGTCTCTCTGTCTCAGGTGCACAATCCATCATTTGGACTTCTTGTATTTCATACTACTGGTGATGCCCACTGCTGCAATCTAAAGCTGTTAACTGAGTACTATATTCAGTATTTCTCAAAATAAAATGTGAGACATTCAGGTGGCTGTTAGTTTCTAGTTTCACAGGACTTATTATAGCTAAAAGAGTTCCTAACTCTAGGAATATTAGCTAGGGATTCCAACCTAAATTTAAAGTAGCTTGAAGCTAGTGGGGTGAAGAAAGAGAAAAGGGAAGCAGGGATAGGAAAGACTAGACAAAAAAAAAAAAAAAAAAAAAAAAAAAGGCTAGGGTCTGAAACTGCTTTAAGTTTTTTCAATTCATTTTTTTCTTCTTTTCCTCCTCTAGGTTTTTCATGTTATAGCTCAGCGACAAAGGTTTTAAATATATGGAGAAAAAGGTGTTACTTTGCATGTTCTTTTGATGTCATTCTGGCTTTTTTAAAACCAGTATACATGCATTAAAACATTCATCTACTTCTTTTATGTCAAAGATATTCCTTTATTTTCAAAGGTTCATAAAATGCTTTGATACACCACATAGGCTAAACTGCTCAGCTTTATACATGTATATTTCCTTGGAGAACCTTGAGCATATTTGCCGATATTTAACATTTTCTTTTTAAAATGGAAATGTCTAGGCAAATGGCAATCTTCTGTATTCTTTTTATTTAGTTGAAACTTTGATGAAACTTGAAAAGTTTCAAGGAAAACAGCAAATCTATCACTGTGCTCATGTGACTAATAGCTTTTAAAATAGAGATTGAGTAATTTTGTGACCATGGGATAATTTGAAAAGGTGTTAAAATTTTTAAATAGAAAGCACTTTCTAATTTTACAAGCAGAATAACTAAACAGGTTAGCTGATATTGTTATGAGGATGAAAATGTGTTAGTCACTTTGGGGATATTTGAACTCTGCAGGAAACACCAAGGAAAAATGTAATTTTCTTTAAACTATCAGAAATTCAAAGTGTATTTCAAAAGTAATTATACACAACAACCAAACTTATTAGGTCAGATGTGGAGTCACAAACTTCTGCATGTAAATCCTATGCATCCAAAACTTCTTCTGAATCAAAGCAGAACAATGAGGATTTTTTTCCCATGCAGTATGATGTGAGTGGTTGCATGAACTAAATTTACAGTGCCACTAATTAAAGGGTTGTCATATTCTATTTCCTAGGAGCAGTAGACCAGATAGTCCTGTAGGAATAAACATTTATATATTTATGTGCCATACCCTATTTCATTCGACCTTTCTGTGCCTGAAAATCCACTGATTAATTCAGCCTATTAAAATATAATCTTAGGATTCATATCAGAAATAACCTAATTTAATAATTCCTGTTTTGTGTTCCCTGCATAGTGAATCTGAAGCTAATGCTTGATTCATTGGGTGTCTCAGTGTGGCTCGTTATTGCTCTTGCTTATACACAGTCCAAGCATTTCAACAAAGCTTAGCAAGAAAACAATTTTTAGTGCACTTCAGCCCTAGTTATAACAATAAAAAAATTGTATATTTCTTGCAAGAGGTAACTGGGAGTGACTTGCAGTGTTTGGGAATGACACCTTTGTTCTGGGAGTGAGGCAGAGGATACAGAGATAAAAAGCCTGGTGAGCTTTTGGGTAAAAATGGATTTGGAGTGAACTCCACCTTGTATCAATCGGTCAGCTGAATCAGGCAGTGTGCTCTTTATTTCTTCAGAAAACCCACAGGCTTTGCATGTGATAATACAGAATATCTCCAATTATTAGGGCTTAGGCTAAATAAAATTCAACAACATATTCTTAAGTAAGAAAATGAAAGAGAGGGAAAAACACAGGCAAAGTCTTACAGAACAATTGTACTGCTGTGGACCTGTTATGCACTGAAAACTATCCCAGATCTCAAAATGCTTTATGAAGAAATTCTTCCAAAAGGAATCTTCCTATAAATGTTTCTCTTGTATTTATGTTTTATTTGCTTTCAAATAAATATTGCAAACACATATTTCAGGAAATGTTATTTAATTACTTCAATATTAATTGTTCAGTGAGCTTTCAACAGTAAAGGTACAATTTCCACGCTAACTAGAAGCATTTCAAGAGAAATGTTCTCAAACTAAAAGATCTTTGTTTTTTTTAAGGATAGTGTCTTAAAAGCTAATATTTAAGCAAGCATAATCTGAAATTTGAATGAAATAAAATTATTTCAACTTTGATTAAGATATTTCAGGACAATGTGCAAATTATAGTGATTTATCCACTATATTTATTTGCCTTCTGTCTTATACTCATCAGAATAGAACCAGAAAGGACTCTTATGCCATGTGGGTGTCCTGAGTAAAGCAATATTGTAGGAATCTGCATGGGGTAATATGGTCTCCATCCATTTAAATTTGTAAGTCAATTAACAGATAATTATTTAGCAGGACCAATGTTTGTGTACAATGTAAACAAAGCATCAAGATACTTTTTATGCCTCAAGTATTGCATGCCTAACATAGTCCTGTTAGGACAAAATATCATTTTTGAGCAATAATGGGCATCAAATTGCAATGTCTTATATTACAGTGGTTTAAAATAATTTAAAAAATTTAAAAATGTGCAAAAGTAAAAAAAATACTTTGCATGTATTGTTTGATAAGATTTCTAGGAAGCAAGAAATATTTTTTGGAATAGATTTAACACAGGTGTAACAGGTGAATTTCTGCAATTGTCACTTATTATACAGGCTCTGTTTAATAGGATTATCTATTTCTATACTAACTCTCATGATATATGATCTACCCTACTCAGACTCACATTATGCTGATTGGAATACTGAAAACACCAGGAGAGAAGTTTTTTCTGCAAACCAACAGATATTGATGTTATGTTGCACTAAAAATACGGAACACCATGGTACTCTTGTGTTAGCAAAATGTAACTTTTCTGTCATAAGGAATTGTTTCATATATCAGCCCTTCTTTTTTCTCCCTTTATACTGTTGTATTTCCTCAGCAGTTTGAGTTGAAAAAATCTGTTATGGTAGAGTCACCAGAAAGAAATAAATACAGGCTGCAATTAGAGTCTAGATCTGTTTTGTGTGTCTTTTAGACAAAACTATTCCATTTTTGTAATACTGAAGCTACATGCAGTAAGAAGCAATGGAACATGTTTCAGAATTCAAAGCACTACTAAGATGCATGCTTCCTTTTCTATATTTGAAAGATGAGAATCCTTGATGTACAAGATTCTATGGTTATATCTGAGCATTTTCAAAGCCTGAAAGAGATCTGGTGGAAATTTAGAATATGAAGTGTGATCTCTGAGAAATTGAAATCCTAAGCAAGTAAAAAAACTTAGCTTTATAATATTTTATATTATGTTATTGGTTTGATTTTAAAGCTCAAATACACTATTTAAGAGAATTTAATTTTCAGTCTTTAGTTGACCAGTATCTCTTTACTTTTTAATAGAAATTTTCTTTTCTGAAGAGTAATCCATTGTAATTAGTAGAAAAAGCTCAATACATCTGAAAACACAATATTATTAATATAATGTGATATCAAGTGTAATACAGTATTTTTAAAGAATATGAGGTCTGTTAAATGATCTTTTGAAACACAGTAGATAATTTTGTTGAAAGAACTGAAAGCTGAAAACTGAGCCTATGAAAAGCATAAAGAAGTGACTCACTGTTGGGAGCCAAAGTTGCAAATAATGTATTTGAGAAACAAATAAATGAGTCACTTGTGAAACAGGGAGTAGATGATTTTCTTAATCAAAGCACTGATTGACAAAAGAAAATGGAAATATTACTCTGGAAATCAAACATCTGTACAGGATATATATGTATATGTAAAGTGGGTTGATACATCAATTACATAACTGAAATCTTCACATCCTGCCCTTGAACTTCTACAGTAGTATCTACTTCAATTACAAAATTAGTTCTGCCTGCAACAATGGCACTCTTTAAAACATTTTAAGTTCAAGTGTAGTGTGCTGGAAATAGAGCAATATGGTCAGTATTACTACAAAGGGGAATCAAGAGTGTTGTCACACAATTGGCCACAAAAAATCCTGCATTCTAGTCTAGTCTAGGATGCCCTCTGGAAAACTATGAAGCCTCAGGGCTCTACACCACTTGTGATAGCAAATGCTTTTACTTGAATTGACATATTTTTTTCTTTACACAATTATAAAAAAACCAACCTCCCCAAACAAGCAAACAAGCTACAATTGTTAAAATCTGCTGTAACTACTGTGCTCCTCAGCACAGGAACCCAGTCCTTTTCACCAGAGAGAAGAACCATAGAAATTTGCCTAATCCTCTCCTTTTTTATTATTTTTTTTAAATTAAATTCTGACTTGTCTGAGAGTAACAAAAATGTTCTCAGGTTGAATGATGAAATAAGTATGTAAAGTATTTAATGGTCTGCAATGTCTCTAATTTTTTCTAAAATACTGAATATAGAAACCAATGAAATATATTCAGAATGCAAAGAAAAGATCTTTACGCAACATTTATTTTTTTGTGAAGTTTAATTCAAATGTATTACTTTTGTGAAAATGTTTGAATCCAGTTTCTTCTAGTTATCAAAAATCTTGAAAAGCATCAAAGACACAATCATAACACCTTGGGGTTTTTTCCTAAACAATTTTTATGAACATGAAGATCAATATAGATAAATGGAATTATTTTGGAGGAGATAGACATAAATTTGAAAATAAGTCAAATTTTCAGATTCTTTATGAGAAGTATAAGAATTTCTGTATCATAGTATAATTAAGTCTGGAGGAGACATCTGCACACAATTTACTTTACCTGCCTACCAAGAGATGGCTCCAGGAAATAAACCTATCCCAAATATAATTAATTTAAAACCCCCAAACATTAGTCTTAATCCAATAAAATCCCTTCATCTTGATTTACATAGGTGATGATACAAATTTCACATAATCTCTGTTTTTGTAAGGAAAAAAGCTCTAAATCCACACAATCAAGTATGCTGCTCAATCCAGCTGGCAAGAATTTCCCTAGGACCACTGGCCATTTCTTCACAGATCATTTGTTGGACAGCTTTCTGCTCCTGCCTCAGTTTGAAGAAGGTCTCTGAGGATTTAAATGTTCCTGAAACTCTCCTGGGAGTATTCTTTCCTGTTCAAATTCTCTGTTGTGTACCTCTCTCTTTACTGAGTGCCCAAGATCTGAATATGACTTTTACCATTGCAATACCTATATTTGCTCTGCAACAACACTATTCATGTGACAACCCACATTACTTCCTTTTCATGTTTTTAAGAAGATTAGAGAAAGTCACTGCAGTGAAGGCACAAGTCAGCTCCACCTTGCAGAGCTCAGGATCTATATGCAGGCCAGAAGAAAATAAAGTCATTAGGTCTTAATTCACAGCCTCCAATGATGTGATATTAAAATATAACTTAACTCACAGAACATGGAAATAGTGACAAGGAAACTTTCCAAGTAAACTTCAAAAAACCGCACAAAAATCTTTCTAAACTACAGCCATCTGGAAGAATTAACAAATTGGAAGATGGATAAATATAATAGGCATTAAGATAGTTTTACTGCAGTTTCTCATCAGAAACAGTAAATTATCTGTCTTAATATAGTCTGATTGCATTTGCACATGATAGCTCTGTTATAGCTACTGCTAACTTTATGAATTCATCTCCAGTTTGAAGGAGTTCAATGCAGAAGAATTACCTTTATATGAACTCTATACAACAAAACTTATATCCATCAAAGACTGCTAATATTCAAAACAGAAGACAGTACCTTTGGAGCTAGTTATCTAACCTTTTCCACTCATATTTATTTAGATCTAGTACTCATGATTTACTGGTTTCTCAACAGTAAAGTCCTGTGAGAAAGAAAAAAAGCCAATTTTATTTGTTTGCATCTATAAAAATGGCAATTTTACTTTTACAAACTTTGCACTTGTATTTTCCCTGTTATTAAAGCATAAGCAAAATCTGACATCTGAGAATGCTTCAATATGCCTTTTAGAAGCCATATTTTATTATAACTGAATTTTCTATATGATTTTGTATATATCAATTTAATTAATCACCCATCTTTGTAATTCAGTGCCAAACACAAAACTAAGAGCCTTTTTTTTTCTCCTCAGGAAGCATGGATTTATTCTCTTTCATCTCCTGTGTTAATAATAAGACTTCCCTTCTTGCTTTTATTGTCTGTTTAAGGATTAAATTATTTAAATTTGTTGTTGGAGAGTGCGAACATTTCAGTATTTTATCAATTAATGATGACTCATTTAATGAAAATAAATTAATTTATCATGTAATGACAGTCTCACTTCTAAAACAGATGAGATACTTACTGATGCTCATAAACACTCTTTGGAATTAATGCCATTCATCATGTCTTTGAAAACCACAGAGTGATTTTAAAAATTTACAGTCATTGTGCAGTGCTGGTCTTAGTAATTTAATGAACTATGTCAGTAATAGCAGAACACCCAGTGATCCACTAATTACCTCAAAGTCCACATTTGCTGTTTCATTAATATTTGGCTCTACAAAAATGCATACAAATAGGATTAAAAGTGGGACTTCCCATCCATTTTTGGCAATAGTTATGTCTCACTAGAAACATTTGTTCCTCTTATTCATTTAGTCAGTCCTCGTTAGGTCAACTCAATTTTGATTTCATTAGGGATGAACATACGTCAAACAATGTTGACTGAGTTGATACTCAGATTTTCAAAGATCCACAAAATCTAAACTACAGTGACCTGAAGTAACACTGATGCTTGTCACCTCAAATGAAAATCAGCTAAGGCATTGGTATGGCAGAGTTTATAAGGAAAGCAAAAACTGTGTTATGACTAGGCAAACCCAGAGGCATCCTGCTCTGGATTGAATAAAATCTACCTTTAGATTGGTTATGTTTACTGAGTTGACTTGTAATTTCCTCTTGAATGGCTGAGCCTTGACTGTTGCAGATTTTGACTTATTGCTGTTTCATGCTACACATTCAATACCTCTCTCAGCAGTTCCAGGTGAGTGTGATTCTGTGTGAAAATCCACAGGGTATATAGAGAGTGCATTACAAAGCCAAAACCTAAGATCTTTCATTGTGGATTGTTAAATAAAGACAATTATACTTGATTGTCAGTGTCGAGACTTTTCTGGGTGCTCTGCATGCTCCTGTTCAGGTCTAATTCCATGGACTTCTCTAATGCTCTCCAGACTCCTACACTTTTCCTGACATGAGGCAGCTCTCCCCCACAACCATGCTTATCATTTATTTCTCTTCTGAACATCTTTTACCTCCACAATTCTCTCTGCAGTGCATCATTCAATACTCATATTATTTAGCACATGGAGAATATAGTTAACTCCCTTTTGAAATTGGTTTTAAAAAATGAAATCTGCACAAAACAATGATAAAAAAGCCAAAGCAACTGCCCTTTCAAGTTATTTTTAAATCCTACATCACCTTGAAAACAGGTGAGGTTCATTCAGGCCACACTAGCATAACTTGAGTGAAAGCTTTTTTTAGAAAACTCCCAGTGTGTTGGGAGTGGTGGGGTGCAGGTACTAGCTCAGCTAGTACCCTGTGCTGAAAGCTATTCAGAACTGTAATAAAGCTAGAGTTCAAGCCACAGGGGTTAGAAATGAAATTCAGTGTGCAAAACTCAAAGAAAGGTGTGGTTGTGCTTTGAGGAGGACAGAGAAGCCACCCATTACATACCTTGAAACTCCTTAGTCAGTTAATAATAGTATTCATTCATAATTCCTTTGTCAAAATGCAGCAGATTTCAATGCAACCTGAATTACATTTTAAGAAACATAGAGTGTTTAGAAGAGAAAATTACCTTCATCAAAGTTGAGTACAAGTGCCCTGCAATTCAGTAACAGAATTGAAAAAGACATCATCAACTGCTCTGAAATATTAAATCTTATTTATTTAAGAGTGTAAAAAACATGTAAAACTTCATTAAATTAGTAAAAAACTTGTACATCTTACAGAAATATAATATAAACCAGAAAAAGTAGGTACACTTTTGGTAATAGGTTTCAGCTTTGTAGCAGTACAGAAGTGTGCTTTAATTGTAAGGATCTAACACTGCCTAACAGGTTATTGTATAATTAGCATAATTAGAAATTTAAAATGTCCTTAAGTTTCAGGTTCTTCATGTGTATCAAACTCATAAAACCTATTTTAGTTCCTTTGAAAAACACATTCAAAATGTTTGAAACATGATACAAAAACCCTAACAACTGAAATCCATTCCCTACAACCTCCCTTGAATATTTAACATTTTAAACAATGCTCAGAAAGTGCACATTCACACAAAATACACTTTTTAAAATTAATATTTAATTTCATATCTTGCTAGGTTTCCATTAGAGGATCCTTCTATCTGAGGTCCTAATACTTTCCCAAACTGCAACAACAAATACAACAACATTATTTCCACAAAGGCATGGGCCTTTATGGAATCTATATACTATCAGCAATCTATATACTAATGAAACAGGACATCTTTTCCTTCTTCTTCTTTGTACTGCTTGGTGGAACAATTCTGCTTCCAAGAAGAGCATGCAGAATATCTATATATATGTTTTATATTACATTTAGACCTCAAGGATTTTAAAAGTCAAGTGCTGCAAGAGTTACCATATAAAATTCCTTCAAACTTTTAATTTATCATTGCATGTACTCTTTCTGTTCTTATAAGTCAGTTTCTGACCTAACAAAACCTTCTTAGGTAGTGTTGGGGGTTGAGTGTTTTTCTGTTACTGTGTCAATTGTAAGAATTTTTCCCATTATCATGCCAATGGAGCTGGCCGGGTTACACCCAGGGTCCCTGATGGGTCCAGACAAAGGGGGTGGGTGGGGACGGCCCCGGAGGGGCCTCTGAGGCTTCCGGGAGGGCACTCGCGTTTCCAGCGAGCCGGGAGGAGGACGCCTGGGATCGTTCAGCCACGCAGCCGAGCACAGGAGAGCCAGACCCTCTGCCATCACCTGCCCTGCATCTGCCCCGTTTCCAGCCTCCTGCCTCTGCGGACACAGCTGATCCCCCGGACACACACGGTGAGCGAGGAGCCGCCGCTCCAGCCCGTTCCCGCCCGGGACCGGCGTGGCCACTGCCGCCCCTCCCCCCTCCCTCCGTTCCCGTCTGCCCTCGGCAGATCCGGGCTCTGGACTAAGCACAGAGACAGCGTGCTTGCATCTAAAGGGACTGACACCGAGTTATCTATTTCGTTCTGTTAGCAATATTAACTGTTATTGTTTTCTGCTTGTACAGTTAGATATATTAGTAAAAGAGCTGTTATTCCCACCCCCCCTTATCTCTGCCTCAGAGTCCTTGATTCAAACAATCATAATACTTGGGGGAGGGGAGTGGAACCAAAGTCTCTATTCCAAAGGGAAACTTCTGCCCTTACTGGTAGACACCTGTCCTTTCAAACCAGGACAGTAGACACAAGACTGAGTGTGGGATTTGAATCTGTCAGTGTCATTCAGTTTGTTTATAAATTTCTGTTGGTTTCATCAAACCTGAATTATTTTAGTTGACTTGCCAAGCATAAAACCCGAGTAAAAGGACCAACATGTTTCAGAAGCAGCTCCAGCACCTCTGCCTCAGTAGTTTCAGCCGATACCAAACTGCATTTTTGACTGAGGGCAAACTGATTCAATGACTAAAATATTTCATGCATCTGAAACTCACCATCCTATTCTCCTTCATAGAGTGCTTCTTCATTAATAACTCTTTTATTTGTTTGTTTGTTTGTTTGTGGTCTGAGCAGGAGGTTGTCTGATGTGCCTGTATCATCCCATGTCATCTCTGCTCAGGTCCATCACATGTCAGTGGGGCTTAATTTCTTCTCCTTAGGAATTCAAGACAGAAAACAGCTTTGTTCTGCTAGTTAGAAAGATTTCTTGTAAATATTCACTTACACTTAGGAAATAGTAAATCTTCATTGTTCTTGACATTAAGACCCCTCTTCTTCCATTTTTTATTTACTACTCATAAAAATTATAGTCCAACACGGAGGTAGAGATATAATTATTATATATTATGTATAACATTATAATTATATTACATTATATCCCAGATTTAAAACTGGCATTTTTGCCAAAACATATATTCAATAACTGATATTAAAAGGACGTTGCTACCTGATACGAATTTATTCAGATAGCCAAAAAGATCAACATGTGTGGCTGTCACAGGCTCAGGGAAAAATCTTGAGGATTTTTCCAGTCTAATTTTCTCAGGCTCAGCTTGGTTTCTTTCCCAAGCTAGAGACCTTTCTCTAATGAAAAATAAGAGAAAGAATTATAACAAAAGATAAACACCTGCTGGATCTATGAGAAAGCCGGGGACAAGGGGTGTTATTTCTCTGACCAATAGAGTGCTGTTCTTTTCCTTGCCTTTGACCCTTTCTGTAAATATAGGATTGGCTTCCAATAAACTGCTCTCTCTTTCTTGCACCATGCAAGAGGGGTCATGTTACTGTGTCCATTTGCTGCTCCGTAGCCCTATACAGTAACAAACATATCTTTCTAGTTTTAAGTTTTTATTAGAAAAAACTTGGTACATAGATGGAACACTAGAAGTCCTTATTCCTTTTTTTATTTTTTCTGAGTCTGCACATATTTTTCAACAATATAATTGTCAATCATGTCAACAAAATTCCAAGTAAAATTATGTTACTCTGCATTCTAGCATCACTTCAAATTTCCTTTACACAGAATAGCATATATTTATTTTTTCTGAAACATTTAGGAATGTGAGAAAAGTCCTAAAGTGTCTGATAATAGGTTGCACATACCACAATTTTTAGAAGACCCTTTAACTGTAAGATTTCATGTGGTTTTATCCCAATATTGAAATATATTTATCAACATTGATATTAATCAATATATAACCCCAAAATCTTCTTAAATGACCATTTCAATTAGCCACATAAATCAGGCATAGTATAGCATGTACACAGACATGAAATCTGTTTTCCCAGCAAAGTTTTCTCACTGTTTTTTTTCTGTATTTGGATGCAAAAGTGAGGCAATTCTCTGACTCCTTCTCCCTGTAACCTTTCTGCCTTAAAAAGAAAGATGGAAAAAAATTTATCTTCCCACATGGGAAATAATTGTCTCCTACCTGAAAATACTAGATGGATGTTGCTGTAACATAAGCACTTTAAAGTGATTGATCAAGTTTTTACAGTATAAAAAGGCATTAAATATAAAATTAAGATATGGCTTAAAATTTCCCTCTAGCAGCTGTTTTTTTTTGACTCTCAGGAAACCAATTCTCACACAGCTGTTACTTTCCCATTTATTTTCTGTATGTTTACAAGCCTTTCACCACAGATTAGTTTCAGTGAATGCCACACAGTGTCTGAAATCCAGAGGAGAATAAGATGGGGAAATATACAAATGAAAATTTTGGTATAGGTGAAGTTTAAATGGCCTGTATTGTCGGGTAAAAACCCTCAAACAACACAGCAGGTTTGCAGATGTATGTAGGGACACAGCTCTCTCAGAGAACCATGCTGTCTTTTCCAGAGAATTGCTTCATTTACCTAAAATTTTACCATTTACTTCCTAGTCAAAGTATTCCCTATAAATCTGCAGAATTAAACAAAAATCATCAGGAATAGAAACAGGGAGAAAGAAAATCTCATTCTGATACAGCAAGAGAAATATGGCTGTAAATTTTTCAGCAAGATGAGGAAATAGATGGAGAAAATCTTTCTCCTATATCTAAAGTTAAAAAAAAAAGCCTTTTCATAAAGAAGAAATTCCAAATTTGTGTAGACACAAATGAAAGACAGATATAAACTATTAAAGAAAAAGCAATTTGATCCAGGTTATGTGATGGGTTTACACAATTCATTCCTGTTCACCAAAAATTTAATTCATGCAAAACCAGGACAGATTACTAAAGACAAGTAATAAAGTTTGAGTTACAGAAGAAAGAATGCTATCCATGTCCACAATGTGGCCTCTCTTCATGCTTATGCTCAGTGATTAATGGGACTCTTTAAAACAGCAATTAACAAGAAAAACATGACTTGAAATAAATGCTATGTTAATAACTGGGTTTCATAGCAGCAGGCACAAAGGGAAAGCCCTCTAAACATTTATAGTGCTGCATACCTTGGACATCCTGTGAATTAAATTTAAATTATGTTTAAAAATAAACTAAAAAAGTCATACTTGTCCAAAATTTATGTTAAATAGTCAAGTTATGTTCAACATCCCCAAAATAGAGTAAATACCATACAAAACTTTTGTGATAGTACCTTACATTAAAATATTTCAATTTTCTTCAGAGCAACATTTTAATAAATAAAGAAGGTTTTAGAGGGAATTAGGGAGGCATGAGTAATGTTAAATATGATAGTCTTTTAGTTACTCTGCAGAGGAGGCTGAAAAAACATGGAACCAATTTCTAATTTAATTGGACAAAGGCAGAATCCAAGTGCCTAACTCATGCCTTTCCACTAACTAATTTTGCATCTTCTGCTGAATCTTCTAAAGGTGTAAGAAGGCATACTGTTTACCACTGCTTTTATTATGTACACTATGTATTTAAAAAAGATCAGTGGATAAATAATTGGTTGAAATGTCCATGAACCCACTTGGAAGTTAATGCTCCTTTTATTTTTAAAAGTTTTCAAAATGCTGAATCTATGGCACAATTTTAAAGGCAGAATTAAGAATTTATTTTTCTTATGCTTTAGTCCATTTCAATGGGTGTAGTCGTTTTTTATTAACTTCATTGTGCCAAGGAAACTTCACACCATCACACATTCTGATGCTGGAGGTCAGTGCTCGCTTGCTTTCCTCATCTATTAAGACCTTCCACCTTCAGGTTACAAAGAAACTTCATTGGCCCTGAGGAAAAACATCCAAGGAGATAAAAAAAAAAAAAAAAAAAAAAAATTCTATAGGATATTTGTCTTCCTTAATAATCTAAACCAAACAGTTTTGTTTAATTTCCAGCATCATTAATTCTTTAGAACATGTAAGACAGAGTCCCAAGGGAAAATTACTCATAACACTATAAATTGCAAAGGACTTTTCATAGGTTTTTTAGAAGTAAAAAAATAGTATGGTTATTTGTTTTTTAACTTAGCTTACCACAGCTGTAGAAATAGACAAAATGTGCAAACCAAAGAAGAACAACTAAAAAGGTGAAAGCATGTCATGGGTAGACCCAAGGATTTATCACTTAACACTTAATTCAAGGATGATGTAGCATAGATGAGAAAAGAACTGCTCCCGTTTGCATTTTGCAAGTTTAAGTAAGGGCCTGGTTTAATAAATAAAGCATGCTTAAAAACAGGAAGATGGCAACACAAATGAAATAATGATTGGGATATTCATAACATTTCAATCAGATTTATGCTAAGGTTGAAAGTCAAGAAATAAGTAACATCACTTTCTATTGTGAAGGGCTTTTTTCCCACTTTATTACAAACCTCATTATGAAGAAGGAACTGAGTTTATTAATATAACTTCAGGACAAGACCACAGAAAGCAAGAAAAATGGCAACTCACTTTATTTTCTTCTCTTTTACAGTTTTGTAAAATCCTTTCAGAAACAATTTTTCCAAAGTATTTGAGTCCTTGTAGCCTAGTAAATATTGAGTGTGTCTGGCTGTAGGCTTGTTGGACTAACAACACTGGCCTCAGGCTATCTCTGACCTGGGGCTTGTGTTGGCCTTTCTGCAGTGGTGATTTGGCCTGGAGGACAAACATGCTGGTGGCTTTAGCTTCAGAGAGGTATGTGGCATAACACCTGCTGTTATATCTGGGTTTGCAGAGGGTTAGCAATAACAATTAGTTGTTATGTGTAGAATAGTGTCCCTGACTGCATCAGGAGTGCAGTGTGTGCCAGGACAGACACACCACTGTAGCAACAGCCTTGAACCATCATAAGAATATACTGGAGG
The DNA here is from genome assembly GCF_903797595.1 of Erithacus rubecula. Classification (NCBI taxonomy): domain Eukaryota; kingdom Metazoa; phylum Chordata; class Aves; order Passeriformes; family Muscicapidae; genus Erithacus; species Erithacus rubecula. The sequence goes on along the minus strand of NC_136687.1, from coordinate 33,565,787 downwards.
CACCACAGCTATAAACTCAGCAGTGCTTGGTGTTCCCTGGTTAGTAAAGAAGTGCAGGTCTGGGAAGTGAGCAAAAGCAGTGTTTGGGACAGTAAAGAGAAGAAAGTATGGAACTCATTTCATGGATAGAAAATATGGATGCACCACAGAGCTGTGAACCAGGGAAGAAAGGTGTGGAGTGTGCCAGTAGCACATAGAAACAACTTCCACTGGGCTCTCACACATGGAAGAAGAAATCATCAACATCATACTCCTGAACTTGGTATGCTGCCAACTTGTCCACTGGCAGCCCTAAACCATCAGTCTTGGGAATTGGGAGATCAGTGAAGGAAGGAGACTATAAAAGAAAGAGGAGCATACTCTACAAAAGTTTGTGTATATTAATTTTAACTGTACTTCCTTAAAATTCCAAGTCCTAGCAACACCACAACTGGATAATAGTAGTGTTTTAATTAGAACTGCTAAGATTTCTGCTCAATTAATAATGAATCCTTGACTTACGTATACAACATGCTACCCAGCTTGCACAAAAGAGAAATTTGAGTGCAGAAAATGGGTGGGAGACTATCCTCCAGAAGAGGATGACCAGGGAATCCTACCAATGTGTATAAACACCTAGGGGAGGATAATAAAGAACAGGGAGATAGACTTTTCTCCATGGTGCCCAAAGACAAAAGAGGCAACAGGCTTTAATAGAAATTACAGGAAATTCCCCTCAAATACCAGAAAAAACCCAGGGTTTGTATCAAGTGGATTGTACATCCATAGGTAGCTGTAATGTTTGATTTCTTACAGATTTCTGTCTGTTATGCAAATAAGTTTATACAGTCAAACATAAGAGAAAAGCGCATTAGAAGAGTAATACTTTGTCAAAAAGAATCAGTCTAGAGAGATATTAAAGTGGGAGAAATAGAAAACATATAATGAAAAACTGATAAAACTTTTCATTGTACCAATCTTATTTCTCACTGCCTTATTTGTGTTATCACAAGACTAGTAAATAGAAGAAAAGCAGCCCTGGAAATACTGAGAGTTCACCCAATGAAGTTGTATCCATATGAGATGCTCTTCTCTGTTAGCATTACTATATTGCAGAGTGTATATTTGAGGAAATTTTTAATTTAATATGCTTGTACAAATGTTCCTGTCCCAGCATAAAGAATCATTGGGAGTTTTGCCAACTCATGTCTGAACACTTTGTAAAGACTCTTTCTCTGGATGTAGCCAGTGGCAGAGTTAAAGGAGGTACGATAACTTCTCTGCAGATGACCTAACACAAATTTTTAACTGAAGGAAAAGACAAAAACATATTGCTTTTTTGCTTTGTTTTTAAACTAGTTGACATGGGCAAGTTCTAATCTCTTCAAGGACATAAGGACTGTACATATTTCAGTAAGTTCAGTGAGCAGAAATGGTGTCAGTCTGTGATATTATTTTGTGTACAGTAAGTTTCTCTTTGTGTTCTGGCAAACACAGCAACAAGATACAGTGTGTATAAGTTAATTAATGTGTGTATAAAACTTTTACAATTAGCTTGAAGACACTAGAACAAATACACCAGACATATGCTTATGTGAGCTGAGATCTAGTTGAGCTAGTTGATCTAATCCTTTTTTGAACATCTTTATAGATCAGGCATTTTTTTTCTCATGTTATTATCTCGGAAGGTTAGGTTAAACCTTTATAAAGACTTTGGACTTCATTAAAAAGCAAAGGGGCATCACTGGAGTGACTCTAAATGAACAAAGTAATCCAAAATGAAGGAAAAACTGACTCAATTTATGGACAAGATCTCTGGGTTGCCAACTGCAACAACCAACCCTGGACCTATCACAGAAAGCTAATTCTAATTTTAAATAAAGAATCATAGTTTTTTTTTTGTTTTTGTTTTTGGTTTTGGGGGTTTTTTTACATGCTGTTATCTAGGAATAGATTTTTACTTTCATTTCAAGGTTTTCTACTGATTAATGTCCTCTCCTGCCTCTTTTTGTTTTCACAATTCTTGCATGCACAGAGTACATGCAGGGTAATAGAGAAATAACCCAGAAGACAGTGAGCATAAGTATTTTAAGATAGGATTTTCACTGGAATAGTCAACCTAAATGCAGAGTTGCCTTTATTTTTGATGTAACTATAAGAAATATCTAGGACTCCATGACTCTCAGATTTCACTTCAAAAAATTCAGTTTTCATGTGCATTTCAGAAGCAAAGACTTTATGACAGTCAGTTTCAGTGGGCTGAGGGTTTACAAACAATCCAGAGAAATGAAAATATACATACTCTTTCTGTAGATGTTATTACATCATTATTTAAATTTCCCTGCCATTCAATAAATCCACTCCAACCAGAGACAGATTTTTATTTTTTTACTCAGATACATCTGTGAGAAGAAAATAAATCATCATCATCCATTTGGTATCATTCATTCTTTCAGTTTAGAACAGGCAAAACACAGGAAAGTCAAAAGTGAAAAATGCAAAATTCAGTACAGCTCATTGTTAAAGGCTAGCAGATAGTTCCTTTCATTATTTGAAAGTTTTCTATCACACGTGTGTTATCTTTCTTAAAATTATAAACACTTCTCTGTGGTCTTTACTCTTTATAGGTTTTCAAAGTGAAATAAACACTCAGTTTGCAGTGCAAAATATTGTGACCTTAGTGCACTACACTGTTCTTATATTCCATCTACAGTTTGAGACCTCATATCCACCCTTTCATGTATTTCATATTTAAAAATAAATTTGTTTAATTCATTAATTCAGTTAATTAAATTACATTTGAACTTAACTTGTCCATTTAAGACATCAAATTTTCTACAGACTCTCTTCCATAATAAACTCTTTATTCTCTTTTAGAATTATCATTTAAATACTAAGACCTGATGAACTGCCAGTGCCTGGAAATCCCACAGACATGGCTATAACCCTGTACATGCCTGACAGATCCAGTGCCACACAGACCAGATCCAGCAATGAAAGCAATTTAAACAGGAGCAATGCCTGTCTGTATCACTTCTGCTTCAGCATCACTCCATTGGGTTTGGGCTGTTGCAGCAGCTGGCTGAAATTCTCTCCCCCTCAGGCTACAGAAAAATCTCTTCTAGGAATGTACAGGAGTTGTGGTTATGATCCAGCTTCCCTTGCAAATATGGGATATTTATTTGTATTTGGAAAAAATATAATTAACGTTGCACTGCTGTAATAAAATAGAATCTTAATTGTGCTGAAGAGCTGGGTAAGGTAAACCCTATTTATTTCCTGACAAGAACATAAAAAAGAACATTTACTGCCAGAAGAAAGGTTTCATGTGGAAGGTTGGCAGATGTAGCATCTTCCTTAAGACATAAAGAAAACAACTTGGAACAAAAAGACTTAAGATTTGTTCTACTTGCTCTCCTGGTGATTTTATTATAGGAGCTTATAATGAAAAATTGAGAATAGTCTTTTTTTTATTTTTTCTAATTTCCCAGTTATTTTTAAACAATCTTCGTTTCTGCACTGTACAACAGAAGTCCTAATTATTTTGTCTCTAGCTTTTAGAATAAGCTAGCTATGAGGATCTGAGTGTTAAAAAGGAATTTCAGTGCATGCAGGGTGATTCTGAAAAAAAAAAAAAGATAAGAATAAGGAATACATTTTAATGACTAGAAGTTTGTACTTTTCCAAAGGCAGCTTCATCTGAAAACAACCAAGAAATATATGGTCCCAAAGGCAATAAAACAAACCCTTCTACATAAAGCAGCTTTGAATATAATTGGAGATTCATTTAAAAGTATATGGGTTTTTCACAGGTTGCTTTTCAAATAAATCCCTAGATATACCACCATTTTTTTTAAGAGGTAAGCCCAATGAATATTAATATAATGACAGCACCATTGCTGAAATATTTATAATATTTATCATACAATAATATTATAATACTTATAATATATAATTATAGTATTGTTTATAAAGCATAGTGTTATTTATAATATTTATAATATAATATAATATTACTCATACTCAGTCATATGTTAAACCATTAGGGATACAATCCTACTAACAACATTGCTCCCCTTTCTGAGACTGAAACAGAGGTACTGGAACCAAGAGAGAAAATTGTGTGGAGAATATAAAAACATCCCAGACCTGTTATATATTTAGCTCCTTTCATTTCTGCTTCCCAGAGTAAGAAAGCAATTGCCAATCCAGCAGCCCATTTTCACCAGATGAGGATAATCACAAAGGACATCTCACCATTGCCTTGCATTTGCAGAACATCTGACACTAGATGGTATCAAATAGTAGAAAAATATCCTTGCAAACAACAAACAGAACAGGGTGGGGGAGAGCAAAGGGGGCAGCTTTGTTGTCCATTAGCAAGTTGGACCTACTGGAGGAGAGTTCTGGCAAGCACCAGGGCCAGCTGAAGGTGGCTGGTGAGAGCATGAAATCAGCATGCAGCCAAGCCACACACAGCTGCACTTCCCTCCACAGGATGGATGGATGAGAACTTGGAGAATAAAAGTGTGAAAAGTCACGGTGTAAGCTGAAAACGTTTAGGAGGTAAAGAGAGTTTGTGCACAAACTAAGCAGACCATCCATTCTCTGCTTCCCATGATCTGCTCAGTGTTCACCCATTCCTGAGAAAGCAGGGCTCCATCACACTTAATGGTGACTTGGAAAGGCAGATTCCACAACATCAAATATTCCCATTCTTCCCTGCAGTGTCATATGTTGTTGTTTATCCCTTTGGTCGGGGGGGTCAGCTGGCCCAGCTGTGTCCCCTCCAAACTTCTTGTGCACCCCCAGCCTACACTCTGTTTAAGCACTCTTCAGCAAGAACTAAAACATTGGTATGCTATCCACACAATTTTTGGTCACAAATCCAAAACATAGTCCCATTCCACCTTTTGTGAAAAGAATTAATTCTATTCCACCTCAAATATGAGCACTGGACTATCTACCTTTTTTTTTTAGGAGGAAGGTTTGTGGTTTGTTTGGTTTCATGGTTTAAATCATGGACATTAAGTCTTTATGTAAATTCAAGTTCAAAATATTTTGAACAGCTGTTTCAGTAAAGATTGGTTTCTGATATACCAGTTTCAGAAGGTCACATAGAGACAGACACATGAAAATACCCACCATCTCCTTCTCCTCTTAAAATATCAGGTGAAACTGCTTTAGACATTTAGATTCTCAGACTTTCCTTTATAAAACTCCAACATCTGAGACAGGATATCCCAAGTAAGAATAATCATAACACCAAGAGGAGAGAGATTAAGCATAACAAAAGAGAGAATTAAACAAAGTAGGCAAAATGGCAAATATTATAGAGATTCATAAGAACAGTGAAAAAGATCATAGTGACATTTTACAAGACCTTTTAGTAATATATTTTAATTAGAGCCACCATTATCATGTGGCACCTTAGTAAGACAGCTCTGTGAAGACCCTCACCAATTTGCAATGCCAAGCATTTGGCATTAGATGAACACTGGATGAACATTTTCTTTTCCTTTTTTAATATTGCCTGTTAGGAGTCAGAATTCCTGCTGGATTTCTATCAGACAAAGTAAGAAATTCTAATGTATTTTAAGAAATATAATATGTCATAAGTGATTACTACATTTCAACAATGAAGGATTTAATGATTCACATTAAAAGGAGAAATAGAAATGCAACAATTTTTAAAAAGTATTTCTAATAATTTCTAATCTTTCTAATCTAATTTCTTGTATGTTTAGCAGTCTCAAAGCAACATGGGCAGTTCACAGAATTTAGATATTATTGAAAAATATCACATCAGGAAGGAAAAATATTATCAATACTTACACAGCAATATGAGAGCACTTGAATTTTTAATATCCAGAAATTAGCATTCCCACTGGTAGATCTCATTCCCTCTTCAAAATAACTACAAATATGTCTGTTTCATTGAGTGTGATGAGAAATGCTTATTGAAGAGTAATACTGGTTTAGAGGCACCACTGACTAGATACCCAAGTCAGTAATTTAATAAAAAAACCCCATTATTCTGTGGCTAGATAGAAAATTTACATGTTAATTCCAAGCTACTGATTTTCAAAGAGAAGCAATAATTAATTCTATGTATGTATAATACGTGTATGCACATTTGGAAATAAATTTTTATTTCACTGGTTTTGTTCAATTTTATTGGAAAAATTTACTGGAATATGTAATCTAAACCACAAAGCAAAAAAAAAAAAAAAATATATATATATATATACACACACACACACACATATATATATATATAATGATATAAATATATATAATTATATATATATATCACTGTATATATATTGTAACATTTCAGATACTCCCTCCATTTGGTAACAATATCCAGGGTTGTTTAAGATAGGAATACTATTTGTAAGATGAGAATACTGTTTGTAAGATGGGAAGTCTGCTCTGAACATAGGAGAATGGATTTTCAAGTGTCAGAGAAGAATCCTTTTTTCTGCTCAGTAAAGGATGCTGATCTGATCCTGATCTTTATTTAAAAGTCTAAAACTGGAAGTAAGGAAATGTATGATATGAGATACCATAAATCAAAGTACCTGTATGTGATACAGCTTAGTAAGATATAAGGAAAAAATGTCAGTCAACAGACTGGGCACGAGATGGTTTCATAGTTTTTAATAGCACCTATATGGCAGTCACACTGTGAAAATTCACTCAGATATAACCAGAAGCAAATGTTATTTGTTCCAACTAAGCACACTTTTCAAAAAAATCTTACTGAGCAATCATTGTAAACAACATGCCTTTGGAGATATTGAGGAGGTGCTAAAGTGAATTTCCTGTTCAATCAGATACTGTGGAAAAATACACTGTTAATACAATGAGACTGGTATAGAAGCATGAGTTTATTGTCCTAATGTAGAAATACAATGACAGTGAGAAAATGCATCAGGCTTTGGTTCACTTTGTAACAAGAAATAAGATATAATTTACTGCACAGTATCAAGAGTAATAAAATATGTAATATATCTGTCTTTCAAGCTCCTCTCTTTTTTCTTGCTTTCTGTTTTTGCTTTTTATCAGCTTTTCCAGATACATCCCAACAGTTTTTAGGCAAACTGTCATTCTGTGCATCAGTTTTCCCTATCTGATGACTAGTCTGTCCAGTCTTAGAGCTTAACACTATCTAATTTTAGGAATATTAATGTCAAAGCTTTTAATGTATAGAATTTTTTTTAAATTATTGATAGCATGGAAAGAAAAACTCCAGATATTCATTTTTTACCCTCTAATCCTCCGAGTAATCTTTTTTATTTCTTTATGGTTTATTTATAAATAGATCCATGTGTTAGACTTCCAGGTATATTTTTCTGTAAGCTATTTCTGGCAGAACACTGAAATAATGGAGTTTAGCAAAAATCTGTGCACAGATTTTTTCAGACCTATTTGGGCTTTGCTGTAATTGCATGGAATCCAAACAAACTATTTGACTGGGATCCAGCAGTTTCTATTTTTCTGCATTGTTTTTAGCTTGGACTTTTTGAAATGTCAAGAAGAACCAGTTTCATGGAGACCTTCTAAGCTCAGTGATATTGGTTACTCCTTTAGCACAAGTACCAAAATGTTACATTATACCCTAAAAATTACTCACTCATCAGTAGTCAGTCTGCACCACCCTTCCTTTAGTTCTGTGTTTTCAAAACAGAAGGAATGGAGCAGATCTAAACAACACCCATCTAAGGCCTTGTACACCGCATGTGCTTGCTTCTGCAATATCACTTATTTTTCTCATTAATTGGTCATTAAAGCTTTCTGAAACTCAACTGCCTTGATTTCTGCTTTGGGGGTTAGTTATTCTCCATTATACACTGTAGAATGTTCACTTCACCAGTGGAACGTGTGTGATCATTGGCACTTTTCAGCCAGGTAAGAGTTATAACTCTTAAAGCTATTTCCTTTTACATTTGTCTTGGGCTACATTTGTACTATGGGCTGTACAGATAAAATCATAGTTCATTAGAGATCTTCCTTTGCATATGCTTATCAGTAATTATTTTTTTCCACTAAAATAAACTAATTGTAGTAGTAGTAACAAACAAAACAATAATAAAAAAAAAAAGATTGTCATGATACATCTGGTTTATTATGTAAACAAGCAAAACAACAAAACAAGACAATATTTACTGAAAGTTGGGAACAACAATTAGCATCTTCCAATTCAGCAAAATCTCAAATTTTGAAAACCCCTTCTTTAAATACTTTCCTTTTCTTTGTTTGAAAAATGGTAAGGAATCTATGACTGATGCAACCTGCTGTGGATGAAAGATCAAGTATTTTTGCACCCTGCTGATGGAGTTTTGCTACTTTCACAAAAAGGTCAATAAGTAAATTCTGTTTAAATTTTCAAATGGGCAACTGTTGCCAGATGCTAAATTGGTCTCTACAACTTTGAAAATGTTTCTTTGTAAAAACAGAAAACGGAGAGATAACAACAACTCTCAAAACAACAAATCTGCTCAAAAACAATACTGCTTTAAATAGGTCAATAAATAAAGGTACCACAAAACAAGATAATATTTAAAATTACCATAGATAAAGGATTTAAAATATTTCTTTTCTAAGCTGTAGAAGGACAATATTTCCTCTTCCAACTCAAGTTCTGAATTTCATTTCTGCCTAGCAATACTTGGATGACAGAACTTAGGTCACACCACTTAAAATATATGGAAGAATAAGACTAGCAGACTTCATATTTCCTACTCCTTCTTCTCTAAAATCTTGAATTGAGACACCAGTCTTTTCTAATTTTTTTTTTTACATCTTTTTATTACATTTATAATATGAAATAAGTAAACTTCCCATGCAAAATAGACTAACAAACTATGTGCAAGAGAGATGCCTGTTGATCTGTCATTCACCTGCAAATATATCTCCAGGTTCAACCTGTCAACTGACAAAAAATGGAGAATAAAATATATGTAAGAGTATAACTCAATATATTTAATCTAAGCTGCTTTCCCTTAGTGAAAAAAAACATGCTCAGTTCCTTTTAGTTCATTTTTATAGCCATTTAGAGATAAAATAAATTGAAAAAAACTGATGTCCCCATCTAAAAGAAAATAGTGGGATGAGGAAATCCGTGGATTTGGTACAATCATGCACTTTCAAATTTGTTGAAGCAACCAATTAAACAGCATCATCAGCTGGTAATTTGTCTGACTGGACAGGCACAATACATGAACTTCAGAAGTTTCAATTAGGAGCTGGAAATTAACAGAGGATTTTTAAGGAAAAAAAAAGATTTATAATGGTCAGGAAATGAAAGGTCTCGGCAGTAATACTGACAAAATTAATTTAGCATAATGATATATATAAAGAGAAATTAATATATGTTTCTCCTTTATTCCTACTGTTTTAGATAATACTGTTGACAAATCTTTCATACCTGTCTCAAACTTTTAAAATATACTGGGTTTACCACAATTCAGTACAGATCAAGTGGAGGTTGGAGACCCCAGTAGGCAGCTGCAGAGAACAGTGTGATAGCTGCTAATGTGAATACCTAAATTACCAGCTGTGCATGTCAATAACAAAAATATTCTATTTAGAGGGGTACTTTAATTTGTGAAATCACTGTTCGCTCTCAATATTCAGTTCAAACAAATTACTTTAATGTAGAGAGGTCATGAAATGAAACCAACAAAAATCCAAGCAAATCACAAAGACAAGAAACTGAATGGATGAGTGAAGAAACAAGAGAACCAAATACTGAGAAAACAGCTTATAGTTTTGCATATTTTCACATTTACATTTCATCTTTCATCAAATTATACTGCTGTTAAATAGGAAACTGAATTTTTGCTTTGTCAGTGCAATTTCACTCTCCTAAATGATTGTCTGCACCTTCAGACTCTTTTATTAGGTAATTAGCTAAATTACTCATTAATAATTAATGATTCACACTGCCCCGTTCCCTTTGCATTAAAGAAATATATTTAAGATTCTCTACAAGGCAGTGCACTTTTTGAAAAATAACAAGCTAGACAATTTTCCAGTGATAATAGGCAAAAAAACGGTTTTAATTCTTAGATAAGGGACCTTCAGATAAACAATGCTAAAAAGAAAAATTGCAAATAATGACAATTAGAGTTTATTAATTACCTTCTGAAAAAGCCCAGATTCCAATTAACATATATTTCTTTGTGTACTAACGTTCAATGACATAATTTAAAGACTACAGGCACAATGGAACTGATCAAATTTTAAAAAAAAATTTTGTTTTTTTTTCCAAAGTGGTCTAATATACTCCTTTGTCACTTTTATCATCACAGCAGCATCCCAGGTCATCCAAAAATAGTTTGCTCTTTTAAAAACTTTTTATCTTTGTTGATATTGCAAGTCTTATACGGTTACCTAAACCAAAGCTTTTAAGTGTTTTAGTACTTTTCAAAGTACTAAAAAATCAATAGCAGGTTGCAAGGTCCCCAAATGCTTTTCGATTGTACATTCAGTAGAGCAGCAGACTTTCAATGTTGAACCTGCCCTAATATCTGTTAAATGACCTTCCAAAACACTTTTTGTTTGTTTCTTATATAAATAGTGACACTTAGCAAGCATGCTCCGCTGTTCTGTAGTGAATATTTAGTAATACAAATTTACAATAAAACTCAGAAGAACTTTCTGAATTTAATAAACAGCGGGATGCATGCACCTTGGATATTTACTGCTATATCTTACTGGATGATGGATGTCTTTGATGAAATAAGTCTGGTATCGTTTTAGAGCTGCAAAACCTATTTCACAAGGAAAAATAAAGGTTGACCTCCAAAGCATAGAAGTATTTATGTGAAAAATAAGGACTCAATGACTTGTAAAAATAGAGTTTATATGACCATTTTTCAGAACAGAATAACATAACTGTAATCTTGCTAGTTTATAATTAGATCTTGTGTTAGCACAATGTATCTTACAGTCCCATCCATCACCACAAATTGGACACTACTTTTAAGACAGAACCTCAGGGATCTGTGAGTCTCTCCTGACCTGAAATCTTTGTCTCTATGACCTCCTCACAGTGGCCTAGTCATCAGCTAAATGTGAACACAACTAAGCAATGCTCTTCCAAACCCTTCAAAACTCCTAATCTCCTTTGATTGCATTGTCACTCTGCTGACCCCAGGCAATGCTTTCAGCCATCACTGCTGCCTGCTCCTTTCTGTGCAGTGCCACCTCAGTGATTCTCCCTGTGTGACTCTCCTTGTCCACTTACCCAGCCTACACTCTCAGTCAGGCTTCATCCCAAAATCTGCAGCACCCAATCTTTTGGTACTGACAAATCATATGAATGCTCTGCTAGCTTCTCAGACTGCTCCAGTACCCATCATTTCCTAGTTGGCTTGCAAATGTACCTGTTTCTTCCCATCTATTCACCAACCTGAATATCTTTGTACCATGATCTTTACTCTGAAAGGACAGACCCTTCAGGACTCTTTGTAATGACAACCAACACCTTCTAATTTAGTCTAAAATTCTTTCAAAATTTCCTTAACTTCTGGGTCCTGCCACTTAAAAATTTGCTATGAAGAGGGCAAAGAAGTAGGTGACTCCATAATGCTTCCTCCAACCTAGATGCTTTTTGATTCTAAATTTTCTGACAAACATTTCTGTGCCTTCTTTCCTACTGCTGTATCCAGCCAGTTATTCTCCTAATTCTACTTAAACACTCCATTTCTTAGCACCTACAAAAACTTAGTCTGCATTGCACAGTTATTTCCATAGCTAACCTCTACTGATTGATCCCATGTCCTCTAGATTCTATATTTTCACACACTAACACAAAAAATGCTTTGTTACAAGGCCCATGAAGCTCTGCTTCCATACTGTTAGGCATGAAAAGCTCCACTCAATAGCAAGAATTCCTGAACACTATGACAACATAAATAATAAACAAAAATCAACTTCCAGATTTAGGATGCTCATAATCTTGAAACAATCATTATTTTCTCTTGATTTTTTTTCTGCTCTCCTAACACTATTATTATATTCTACACTACTTATATTTTGGTGAATCAATGAATTTTTGTAACTAACCCTTTTCACCTAGTATTTCTCTCTATCTCAGCAACAGGAATTTTTATATTTCAATACTTGTATTCAAGCAGTAGCTCCTAAGATTTTCCTATTATAAACCACAATACAGAAAGGGAAGTGTCACGCTACATGAAAAATCAGGTTTCGTGACTGAATGCAGTTTGCAACATTATATGGGACCTCAAAAAATCCACAACCTGTTAAATTTCTGATGCATACATGACCATTTAAAAACATCCCAGACATCTTCAGTGACTGAGTTTGTGAATCATGATTCTACAATATCTTTTAAGACTGAATGTCCTGATGAGGTGCTTTTATTTTCCCTGGAATTATTATCTATATACATGTAAAAAAATATTTAAACACAGTTTTCTTCAGAGTTAAGGTAATCTTTTGACATATGCTTCTAAAAGACTAGCAATGTTTGTCATTTTGTCCCAAAGGGCAGATTTTAGTTTCTAAGAACTGTAAAGTTAGATTTGCAAAAGAAAAAGACAAACACAAAACTTTGCAAATCCATGCTACAAGTAGAAACAATTTTAATTTCTCATTTTACACAGTTAATAGGGTTATGAGACTTGTCATAACTAATCTGAAATGTAGTCTCTTTATGTCATAGACAATGGATTTATTATAAAAACTTCCACATGAGTAAATTATTGACATTGCCCCACTTCTGCTACAGTCCTGAATCAACTGTGAACAAATAGAATGTGCTTCTTCACAGATAATACCATCACAAAAGATTTCCAGGATGAGTACTGGAAGTTAGAAACAAAAAACCCCTCCTTTATATCATTGGAGGATACCAGCCAATGATTCAGCCTGTTTTTCACAGAAAAGCTGAATTTATTATGTTTGGTGAGTGAGAGCCTTGATGTGCTCTGTCATATCTACAACACTAATTTCAGGACTCCTACTCAGGTATGTTTTCTAACCAATAGGGAGGTTTCTTTAAAGCATCCCTGTAGTTTACTAACCAAGGTATTTTGCACTTCTAAATTACTTATGCACTTTAGTACTTAGAGCATTTAGCAAAATTATACAGATTGGCTTTTTGCTTTAAAAAAATCTATTTTCTTTCTCTTAAGCAACGTTTCTTTATTCATTCTATGGTTTAGAGTCCTTTAACTAATTTTCTCTAAAGGTAAAACATTTTTCATTTTAAATTATTGGAGTGGAAAATTGCACAGGTTTAAAAATTTATGAAAAAATATGTAACAGCCTACGGTCTCATAAAATATGTATCATACAGCACCATATTTATTCTACCTACTTGTTAAATTTGCTTAAAGTGCCCACTGTGATTTGTTTGGCACAACATAGGTTTTTTTCCATAAAAGCCTTTGCTGTGTCCCACAGTGTTATCTATTGTTTGAACTGAACCACAAAAAAACAATGCATAACATTTCTGTTTATTTTTTCCTATCCTTATTAACAGAGGTTAGCTGAGAGTGGAAATACAAATCAGCATTATTATGAAGCCATTGAGGAAAATTTAAATCTGAAGAACAATTATTAAACAATTAATATAAATAAATATAATAATATTTATATAAATATACTTTTTACATTTAAATACAATTTTCCCATCAAGGTATGGCAATCTGGAGTGAAAATAATAATTTTGCTTAACCATGATATTCTTTCCCATGATCTTCATTTAGTAACAAGCTTAAATAACATAATACTTGACAATAGCTCCTGACAAATAATTTGCTGATAATGTGTCTGCCTAGCAGTGGAAAAATTTGCAATATCACCAATATAGCTTAAAGAGAAGATCTCTTTAGCTATATTTTTTTTAAGAATAAATAAATTTTGTTTATTTCTGTGCTACCTTGCAACCTAAGGGGAAGGTAAAACAACAAAGACAGAAATAAAGATTAAAATAAAGATAAATCTATTATTTTAAGATGAAGAAGTTCATTAAGTTTTTTAGGATAGTTTTGAAGCTTCAAAAAAATATAACTTAAAAATAGTTCTAGTTCATAGCTATTTCTGAAATTTTTCCCATATTTAAAACTACGGAATTTGCTAATAGATTTGAAATGTCCCTCACTATATCATATAATGTTGGAACTCTCTTTTTCACTATTTGAAAAAATCAAAAATGTTTGTTTTTTATCAAGTAAATCTTCAGCAGAACTAATCATATAAATTTTCGTTATTTTTATGTATTGATATCAAGAGAAATACATATGCTCATCAGGCTGGGCCAAAACCCCTTTGATTCAGAATTCAATACTGTTCTTAAGTGAATGATTAACTTAAACAGTAAGTAAACAACAGTAGTTATAGATTAGTTGCAATTTTTACAGCAGGAATGTTAATTGATATGAATAGAAATATGCAACTTCAAAAAATTCATTGTGCACTTTGAATAGAGACCATAAGCAGGTCATGAATTGTTCAGATTTTTCTACTTTCATTAGAAAAGGTATTTCAAAGTTAATAAAATCTGTTTGCAGTTATACCACTGGAGACATTAAATTCTTGTTAACTACTGAAATTCAAATCTTCCAGAACAAATTGATCTACCTGGATATCTGTCTCCATCCATGCACCATGATTTGTTCCTCAGATTATATCTAAAAGTTTTTAAGTTGCCCCACTCCTCCAGACCTTCCAACTACATCATCCAGCTGGGCTGGTTCCTGCCCACTAACTTGATTGCTGGAGATTAAGGTTGTTTTTTGCAGTGTATTCTCCCTGGCAATCCCCCAAAGCTTTCTCAAAGTTTCCCTAAAGAGAGGTCCCTGGGGCTGCAGGGTCCTTATGAGGGCCTTTCTAAATAAACTTTTCAAATTTTTGATTTCTTCCCTCAGCACAAAGAACTGCAGGACACAGTGCTTGGTTGTCCTATACTCCAAAACAAATATCTCTGTCTGTGCATCCAACGGGATAAGACTAGCTCCAGCACTCAGCAAAAAATACTGAGTTTGATGCTTTCACACAATCCAGGGTTGTAGCAAATCCAGCTTCATTAAACAGAGTAATAGCTTTTTATTTTTTTCAAATTCCAACAATATCATTTCATTATTTTTAATGATTAAATTGCTCCATCTGATCAAACAGATTGCTTTGATTATGTTGACTTCATCTGCAGAGATACTAAAATGTCAGAAAATAAAGGTACATTTGTCTTTTAGAATTTACTCACTCTTCATGGATGTTATTATGTTATCTATTGCATTAGATAGATATATGAATGATTAGGTATTTTTTCCCCTTTCTTATAAAAATAACATCTGCTTTCCCTTTCTTTCATTTATTAAATTTTGTTTTGCCCAGATTAAGGGCAATTTTCACACTGTTTGGAGCAGGTTTGATAAACAAAAATGAAGCATCATACTGGTATTAGATACTGTACTGTGAAGTAAAAATTGCCTTGCATTGCTGTGAATCATGACCCTTGTGCCAGGTATTCTTAAGCCACCTATTCTCATTCAGAGTTATTTCAAGGCATGGTGTTACACCATTGTATGCTCCCTCTTAAGCATGTGAGTGCATTTAGATTGCTTGGGGGTCCATGGAAAACATAGATTACTCTTCAAGACATACTTTCGACAATCATCATTTTGTTTTGCTAGGACAATCATCCTAATTGCATCTAAACTCAGAGAAATGTGCAACCTTCATTTCTTGTTCCCATAAAATTAAATTAAGGAATCCACTGAAGCACACCACTATCCCATTCCATTCCACCCTGCAGCCAAGCAGGAGGGACAACAGGATACAGTGGTCTGGATGCAGATCACATCCCTACACACAATCAGGACATGGTTACAGATCACATCCCTACACACAATCAGGACATGCTTACAATGCCTTCCACGTTTCTCCACTTCAGCCATATTCACAAAAGGCAATTTTGGTGGGCATTTCCCCTTTTTCACCAAAACTGTGTTTGAGGATCTATCTTATTCATCTAACCTTTATTTTTATATGATAATCCTGCCTTCTTACCCTTGGGAGACTCATCTCAGTACACCATTAGGATTTTCACTATAGTTAACAGCACAAGGATCCACTGGAATTAATTATAAAGTGAACAATGCTTGGATCTTAATAGTAATGTTCCTATTTCAACAAATCAGATGTCTCATTAGGATATAAGTTCAAATTAAATTGTAATGCATAAAAGACATATCTCAAATAGGAAAGTTAAGAAAATGTTGATGATCAATATGAACACATAAAGGAGTTCATACTGTTTTCAATTACTTCTTGGACTTAGACCTTTAAGGAAAGGAATGACACTAAAGCAATAAATAAGATCTCTACATTCATCAGAGCTGAGAAATAATTGAGCTTTCTGAGACTAAGGCACACAAAGGAACACAAGTACCCTTAACTTGTGTGTCTGAAAGAAACAAAAATTGAAAAACTGAAATAAATCAAATTATAACTACTTTTAAATGTCAGTTACTCTCTAAGTCTGGTTAAGCTTCAGTAGATTTGCAGGAAGAAATCATAACTAATTGATCTTAATAAAAAGCATTCCAATTAGGTAGAATGGAATTTTATACTGAAAATCTTAAATGTTCAAAAATATTAGAATATTCTGAATTATTATCGATCATATCTAGCAGCAATTAAATTTAAAGCCTAATGCTAGTGAAACTGGGTAATCACAGTTCCAAAGAAAAGACAATATTTGTTAACATATTCTGGAAACAATTAAAATAAATATACATTCTTCCTGTTTTCTTCTATTTAGAAGGATAAAGGTGGCTGCTCTTCATTCTCAATCACCTTAGAAATGAATGAGAAAAAATAATGAGTGCACACACACAAAACTGAGTCTCTCTGAAAAAAGGGAGACCACCAGATTACTGCTACAAAGAAGCCATATTCTTCTCTTCTTAAAGAAGCACTTCTTTGTTTTTATCAGTCAGAACTTAAAGAATGAAGTAAGAATGTCTCAAAACTGGCCCCATAGGATGAGATGCCACAGCAATCACAGATGGCTAGCAGGAAGCCATGTGGTGGGTTCCCATTTAATCTGTCTCTCTTTCTTTCTCTCTTTCTTTTCCTCCACCACACGTTTACTGTTAAATAAAATCTGTACTATTGTCTCTGGCATATGGTCTCACTTGCACCCTAGCTCAGGCAAAGGCATCTCTTAATAATTGGCCCCTTCCATTATTTCAGAAGTAGGATCCTAACATTATTCTGGTGGATCATAACATTCTCTCTTCTACCCATTTAAAAGCAAAAAAAAAAAAAAAAAAAAAAAAAAAAAATCATACAGTCTTGAAAATTTCTTCAGAACATCTTCTATATATGTCCTAAAGCATGATGTTTGAGCTCAAAACAAAGCACAGCAGTTGAACAAAAGGAAAAAAAATCACAGATATCCAGAAGGTTTTGAAATGCTAGTCTATATGCACACATTTCCTCTGCTCCCTCTCAGTGACTTCTGTATCAATGCTTCTATCATCCCAACCCAGAAATCATCAGCTTGCAGCTGAATGGCCTTTAAATCACTGACTTTCATATCTGACTCTCAAGGTACCTTAGATTCAGGGGGTTGATTGTTTCAACTAGAAACAATTTTCCTCCTGTGAATAGCCAAGTTACATATGTCAGAAGCAGCTGACTGCTATACCTAAAATGTAACACTGTAAAAACACAGAGTATCAAACTTCCTAAATTCCCACTGCAATAAATAAGGAATAATAAAGTTGAAAAAGTTTAAAACAGTGTATCTTCAGAAAATGTTAGCATCAATATATGCTAGCTGCAAACACACTTTTCTTGCTTACTCCTGTTTATAGGTGATAACCTAACTTAAAACTGAAGTATATAGTTGTAGCAGGATTCTCTTCCCTTTAATGCAGTCAAACAAGTTGAATAAGGTTCTGATCTGTAGTCATTTCACCCTAGTCCCTCATACATATTAGAGTGCTTAAGTTTTTACAGAAAAACAAAACTAAACAAACAAACAAACAATAACAACAACAAAAAACACATAAAAGCCCTTCCATATTATCAGATCTTTCAGAGAGTGGCTAAAAATTATTTGTATTACTATAAAACTTCATTAATAAGGTCAATCTGCCAACATGACATTGGCAAAAATACTTGACTAGGGAAACTCCCCTATGCAGCAATGAAGAGATATCAGAAAAATATTTGGTAGTTTCTATCTTCTCTAGTAAAAACCATAAATTTGCCCATCTTCAGGTGTTTCAACAAGGGTTTACCAGCAGACACCAGCTTTGAGGGTGGTGTGGGTAGAGAGGGAGTGGGAAGGAAGAAGAGGAGGAAAAAGAGAGGTTGGGGTGAGACTGAGCCTCCCCCCAGCAGTGCAGGTGTACCCAGTACAGCCCAGGGGTGCTCAGCTGTGCCCTCTCTAGGAGCATCTACATTCCTCACCTGGCTGGACAGCATCTGGAGGAGGCAATGGATGTGGGTCTAGCTGGGAAAGAGCTGGGGTTTTGGGTACTGCCTTCCAAGGAGAGTGGGATGGGTAACTGGAAGGTGAAGGACATTTTGAGGAGAGACAGGACCCCAGGGACTCTCAAGAGGGGTTGGTGAGGGGTTGTGATATTTTTGGGGAGACATCCCAGGGTATGGAGGTACAGGGACCAGGGTGGGGTAGAGGGCAGCACATTTGAGGTTGGAGGATTTTGAGGAGAGCACAGGGTTAGGATTCAGATTGGGGTGCTCCCTTCAAAGTTTCATGGTGGACCTAGGCCAGTTGTTGCTGCAGCTCTTGTGCCTTGATGGCACCTTGGCACCTTTTCTCCCTTGAACTTTCTCAGGGGGTAAATAGTGCTGCTCCTTTGTCCATCTCCAGACCTGACGTAATTATTTTTCTGCCATATAACTACAGTCAAAGACACTTCCTAGAGGGGTTTTTCAGTTGCTCCATTTCCTTTTCCAGCATGCTAGCTTTTGATTTTGCTGGTTTCTCACCTGTCAGAGATGTCCTCACTGACCTTTTCTTGCACTTGAAGTCATTGCTCACATGCTCTGCAGCACTTGCACATTGTGGTGTCTGATGGCTCCCAGGGCTCAGGTGGGAAAAGGATGAATCAGACCTCAAAGTTGTTACTTGGCTTCTTACATCTCCTGCCTATTCAAAGTTAAAGAATACAAATTGATAAAACTTGGGAAATTGACTCAAAACAGGAGACAGTGCCAGAATTATGTATAACCAAAAGAGGTCTGTCACCAACTCAACATCAGATTATAAAAGAGTTTTCAACAACTCTAAATTATAGACATTATTCATGGGAAAGTTTTATTTTGTACTAGTGTATAAGACAATCTTAAAAGGAGGATGCTAAAATTGTTGATTTTACATACCCCCAAAGCTTTTGCTAGTCTTGATGGCTTCTATATGCAGCTCCTGCTGTCCTTATCCCAGAGCTTCTGCTGCTCCTGAAGAGCACAGGTCCATCCTTCTCCCTCCTGCACCCCAACACCATCAGGTCTTCTTCATGGCCCAGTGGGAATGTTCACTACACCACCCTGCCTGCCCTCACCACTCCCCAGAGGGTTGTGACAGACAGGACTTGCCAGGTGCTGCCAGATGTCACCAAAAGAGGAGCCAAGCTCCTAAGTGCAGCAGGGCACTGGCTTAATCCCTATCAGCAATTAATAGGATTAATCCCTATCAGCAATTCCACCAGCACCACCCTGGACCCCTGTCTGTGTCTGTTGGGTCTGCACTACCCGTTTAATGTGCCTTTCAGGGGACAGGGCTCCTCCCAATGTGATTTTGTGTGTGTCACACACTTCAGGATGTACCTTTGGCTTCTACCCATACCCCACTGCTTTTTTCTACACGATGTTGCTCACCACTTAATAGCACATAAAGCTTTTTCCCATTTAAGTTCCAGCACTGAAAATACCAACTCTAGGTTGAAGACCTTTCCTCTGCCTTCTCCCAGTGTAAGAAGAGCAATATCTCTAGATATCTACTGCTTATTACTCTCCACATTTTTAATACTTACAAGGATTATTACATGGATTAAAGTATGTATACATTATGCATTAAAAATGAGTAAATCTTTTCTTCCCAGTGAATTGCAACTGAATATAAACTAGAAAGGTTTTATAACCATATTAAATTCGTGTAGCTTAATTTTTCATACCCATGAGCTTTATACTCTATATCTTCCTACAGCTTCACAGTACCTTACATTAGCATCAATATAACCAGAGAGGATACCAAAATTAAGGTCTATGAAACATGATTTTAAGTAGAAAGTTCTGGCAGCAAAAGCAGCCTCTAATATATTAAAGAAAATATGGTTTTAGAGTAGGTTAGAAAGTCTTCTCTTGGAAGATGCTTATAGAATAGATTAATCTGTGGATGCTGCATTATATGCTTGGTCAGCAAAGAAATTACCTTTAAAATTGACAGAGATCTATGCAGTGTGGATTGAAGAGTTATTTGTGCGAAAATGTGACAGATCTATGACCAGCATGACCAGGATACTACTTTTATTTCTCTTATTTTGGAAAGAATTCCAGCAGGGTTTTAAAAATACAGATAATTCACCTCCACACAAGGAATTCCCACAGGCTTCAATCAGTAAGACATTTTTTGTTTTTTAATAAGTCTGACTGCCTTGTGTTCGTAATGACAAAATAGTTGTAAAATCAACTTGGTGAGATTAATTTCTCTTCCTTAGCATAGGAAGACAGAAAAATATATGTGGCATATAAAATATATAACTAAAAATGGGGGAAAATTATTCAGTAAGATGGAGGAAACATTCTTAGGTTTAGAGAGTTCCTTGGCAAAAGTAATTCACCGATAATAAACATTGGATGTTTGGAGAAGTGCTGAGACAAAAGGATTAAGAGCAGATGTACTGCTCCACAACCACCAGACCTCAAGAAAAACACATTGTCTCCAACTTTATTTTTGTTCTTCCCTGTTGTTGCTGCGAGTGTTATGAAATGTCAAGATTCACACATTCCCTAAGATCCTTTTAAATATCACAGAGACAGGCTAGTTCTGCCTTTTAGGGCAAGTATGTACTGATGCATTTTATTTATTTTTTATTCTGCAACTGAGAGAAGTTCACTGGCTTTCCAGTTGTAAATGATAACAGCATATCTACATGGTGTCCTTTTAGGGAGACTGAATCAAACCTAATGGACACAGGGGAGTGATAGATAAAAGCTGAAATGAATTAGTTCATATGTAGATAGTAACAAGTTTAAAAGTACTGTTCAAGTGTCTAATCATTCTAATTAATTACATTTCTGAATTCTAAAATGTGTATAACATTATATCCAGAAAGGCACCTTTATTCAAAATCACTTGAAAAAGAGTACATGTCACCCTTCAGTATTCAGTAATTATTTTATACTTTATATTGTGCTTCTCAAAACAAGGGTCATTACATAGGTAGTAGCTAAATTAAAAGAAAAAGTAAGTTAAAATTTTCTCTGTTTGAAAATAATTTCTTATACATGTGTTAAAATTTTTAAAAAACCACAGAAAACCCCCCTACAACTAATTCTTAAAGTTTATTTTTAAAATAATGTTTAGTATGACAGATGCTCATCAACATCCATTTTGGAGGTGTCACTTTGAATCAGATAGCTATTTCTGACCAGACAATTTGAAAGAAACCTTCCCATACTTGTTGATACTTAGTTAATTTAGTCTGAGTTAACTAACCTTTTTAGTTTTTTATCTTCATTCTGCAGATAGTAAAATTTTAAAAAATTGTGTGACTTTTAAATGTGGATGTCTGTCAATTCTTGAAATTAAAACTTTCTTTCAGGGTAAAATATCTGCACAGCTATCTTCCATTTACCTGCAGAAGATGCTACTCTCATAGTCTTTTAGTGAAGTGGAAAGAGAAGCAGAGTTTCACTGGGTCTCAGTCATCATAAGAACACAAAAACCCCATACATTTTGACACATATTCTAATGATCACTCATTCTTGAATTCTAGTAAACATAAATTTCTAAAAAAGCACTCCTAAATTATAGATGAAATCGATTAAATAACTGACATTCATCCATTAGCTCAGCTGCATCCCCCTCAAGCTCAACAACTTTTTTCCCCATCTGCTATAATATGACTAGATAGAAATGGGTAATTAAATGATTATGTGTAAAATAAAACCAAAAAGGAAGAACCTGTAACACACACAAAAAATGCATTCATGTGCATCCTTAGATTAAGAGCTGTTTCAAACAAAATTTGTCTGAATCTGGACTACATGTTGAAAGATCAAATAAGGGTATTTAAAAGCCTCTCAAAATTAAGTCTGAGCAAGAATGCTATTGCAACATCAACAGAATAACTAAATCTCAGCTGGTTTAGAACTTAAATTTTTCAGCCATAAGAATGCCTTTATCTTAGCCTGCATACTAGAAACAAGATGCTGGCCTACATGCTAAAGATGCATGTGTCTTCAGTAAACTCACTGGCCTCAATTCTCTTCCTACATTAAATTCAGATCAAATCTGTGAAATTACTCTAGCTGTACCTTAAATTTACACTCCCAAATCCTCCTATCTCCTGCACTTTTGTTTTTCCTTATCCTTAAAAATGTTTTAAACATATATATGTGTGAATATATTGCATATATTTGTATATGTATTTGTCCCTTTGTGTGTTCATACTTGTGCTCTCAAAAATGTCATGCTCTCTTTCAGACTTTGAGAGAAGTTTAGGATTGATAAGAATAACAAATGAGGCATAAGCCACTGGTGTAAACTTCCAAGTATATACTCAAAAACATTAGGAGGCCTGTATTTTCTGACTAAATACAGAGATATGGGAAAATACTTAAATTCTGAGATATTTATTCGATGTGATTTAAGTGATTTTCTATTCAGCTACTCTCTCATTTCCAGTCACGAACTCATTACAATTTTCATGTAAGTGAAATCTAAATGAGGCCTATGTACATGTCTCCAGGCAGTCCTAATCAGGGCTTGGCCTTCACCTCTGCAGCAGGAAGACAGAAAATCATAATTCTCAGACTCAAGTGGATCTCTTGTGGCCTATATATACTAAGGATTTGTTCACACTGTGAAGTAAGGGCATTCAATTCTTCTTTATTCTTCTTCCAGCAGAGAGAGCTGGAAATACTAAAGATCACAGCTTGAATCAGAGGGAACACTCAGATATCTTTGACTTCACGTGAAAGGGAAGGGAAAAAAAATAAAATCTAAGATTACAAAATATCTCACAGAATGAAAATGCCCAATCTCCACCATCTTGGTTTGAACTTAAAAGTTTTATTTTGGGGATGGATGGGTAGGAAAAGTTCCTTAAGAAATGAAAGCTGTAATTTAAAATACTTTACTGCAAGATATGAGCAAATTACAATATTGATTTTGATTCAAGCAATAACTGATCTGCACATTTCAAGAATGAAACAGCTGGGGTAACAGGCAGCTTTCAGATTTCAGCACTACATACAGTAGGAATAAAAATAAAATTTCATTCTACTCTAAAAAAGAAGGGGGAAAATGCTTATTTCATAATAAGTAAAAAATTCCAAAGTCTTATAGAAGTTTTTGTTATTTTTATCTTTAAAATATCCCCAAATAGGGAAACAGAATTTTTCCAATGAAAAATATTTTTGACTGAAAATTAAATATAAATTCTAGTAATTCTGATAGTAAGAGAAATACTACTCAGTATAAAAAAAGTACTTCTGCTGTAGCACAATAAAAGATGATTATGAAAGGGGAAGTGAATGCAAGCCATAAGCAAAACTTCCTGATGCTTATATACAT
Source organism: Erithacus rubecula (assembly GCF_903797595.1). Classification (NCBI taxonomy): domain Eukaryota; kingdom Metazoa; phylum Chordata; class Aves; order Passeriformes; family Muscicapidae; genus Erithacus; species Erithacus rubecula. The sequence goes on along the minus strand of NC_136687.1, from coordinate 33,541,990 downwards.
TATTCATAGCACTGATAGGAGTATTCAAACTAGCCTTGCTTTTTGTGTGATTCAGGATAGCAACTTCCCACCAGTTGTCTCATTATTGATCAAAAAACCTTTTGTTTGGTTGAAGTGCATCTTTGAAAAAAGAGTCATCTACCCTTGTTAACAAAATACAGAAAATTCATTTCCTCTTGCTCTTTCTCCAGTGACTAATCTCCTCACTGTTAAAATTTGTGCTTAATTTATACCTCAGATTTAGGACTCTGTAGTTTACAGAATTTTTCCCTGATAAAAAGCATTCAATAGCAAGTCACATATCAAGTTTATTCTAATAAAACTATCAGACATAAGTCATTAACAGCAACATTTTATAACTTTTTTAAGAAGTACTAACAATGATATTGGAAAGCTAAAAATCATCAACCATAGGTATACCTTTACAAGGTATTTTCAAAGGTCAAAGCCGGTGATTAATCTCCTTTGAAATGCAAAAGGCAGAAATAAGGGAAATCAGCAAGTTTTACAGGAAAATTCAAGTTTTACACAAAAGATCACTAATCCTCTACCAGTTCACAATGACCTTTACAAAATTAGATCTCTACAGAGTGCCACAGGGTAAAGTAACTTGCACAGCCCCTGGATGGGGACACTTTCTGTACTGTTTGACAAAGCATTCCACACCAATTTCTGTTTAACAAAATCCGAGAGGAAGCCTCAAAAGAGGCAACTGCATGCATTGCACTGACTCCTTTTCCACACATTATTTCATCAACTTTCATTTCATAAGAGCTACAGATGTCATCTATCTGCACTTCTCTAAGGCCCATGACACAGTCCTCTAAATCCTTCTGTCTAAATTGTGGGTTTGATAGGTGGGCTGCTCAGTGGATAGGAATTGGTTGGATGTTCACATCCATAGGGCAGTGGTCAGCAGCTCAGCATTCAGATGGAGATCAGTGACAAGTGATGTCCTTCAGGGATCCATATTTCAACCAGGACAGTTTAGTATATTCACCAATTGAGTGAAGCCTCAGCAAACTTGCAGATGACACCAAGGGGAGTGGTGCTGTTGGCAGACAAAGGGTAAAATGCCATCCAAAGGGCCCTGGTCAGGCTCAAGAATCTCAAGAGGTTCAACAAGGCCAGGTGCAAGGTGCTGGGTCAGGGCACCCCCTGGTATTGTCACAGGCTGGGGGATGGACAGAACAAAAACAGCACAGCTGAGAGGGACTTGGGGTGCTGGTGGGTGAAAAACTGGACATGAGCTGGCAACGTGCACTAGTAGTCCATTGGCCAGCCACTTCCTAGGCTGCATGCAAAGCAGCATGGCCAGCAAATAGAGGGAGGTGATTCTACCCCCTCTTTTCCATTCTGGTGTGACCCCACCTGGAATATGCATCCAGCTCTGGGGCACTTGGTATAATGAGGAGATGAACCTCCTGGAGCAGGTCCAGAGAAGCACCATGAACATGACTGGAACATCTCTCCTGAGAGGAAAGGCTAAGACACCTGGAGTTGTTCATTCTGCAGAAGAGAAGACTCTGAGGAGACCTTGTTATGACACTAAGTACTATATAGCAATATATAATTACTATATCATAACAAAGTACCTTTATTTCAGAAGCAGCTCACAAGAAAGATGGGAACAAACATTTTAGCAGGGTCTGTTGAGATAGGATATGCATTAATGGTTTTAAAAAGAAGGAAGTTTCATTTAAATTGGATGTTAGCAAAACATTTTTTATATTAAGGGTGGTGAACCACTGGAACATTTTGTACAGAGAAGTGGTGGATGCCCAAACCCTGGAAACCTACAAGGTCAAGGTTAGACAGAGCTCTGGGCAATTTGATGTCCCTGGACATTTCAGGGACAGTAGGACTAGATGACCTTGAAAGGTCCTTTCCACCGCAAACTATTCCATGATTCTATGCTTCCAAATCTTGAAAATACACCACTTTAAGTTACATTGTAGTTCAACATCCTCAGGCATGCCATGTTCACTTTACAAACCTTTGATCATTCCCACTGGTCTTGACAACTTACTCATTTTTATCACCATCACATTTCCAGTTGACTCACTTTTTTGTTTATGTATGTCCCATTTTAATTTCCAAAACTCGTTTCCTCAAAATATATTTATTCTAGAACATGACACCTTAAACTGCAAATTAGGTAATTAGGTATATTACATATTATGAATAATTACAAAGAATTTTGCAGCAATTGTCTATGAAATTTGACTCTAGAATGCAATTTCATTTCAAAAATACTTGTTTCTTTTTCTCTGTTATGACACTGATGTAGAAAGATTACAAAGATTAAAAATGCAACTTTTATCTAAAGTAATTATCCCGAATCTTTTTCTTAATATTAATCTTTTATCACCAGCTGTTGTAGTTATTAACTGCAAAGAAAATGCCGGGATAAAAAGTTGAATCCATATAGACACATGCTTTTAAATAATCTCCTTTCTATTTTATGGATACTTCTGTGTTTTGTAAACCACTTGTAACACTGATATTCAACAGAGATACTTCTTCTGTGAAGGATTCATTCCTGGCCTGACAATGATTCCTCAACTTCTTCATAATCAAGAAAAAAATCTTAATACAGTAAAAAATTAGTGTTTGAATAGGCAGTGTAGGGAATGTTGTTTCATACGTTGTTGCTTTACCTCCTAGAACTTAAAAAAAAGAGATTAAAGCATGAACCGAGGGAAAACATCTGTTTTCTTATTCCACATACCAGCTAAGCATTCATAGGCTTCTGTAATCTAGTACAAAAATAAACTGCATGACAAACCATTAATTAATATACTTAACACACATCTGTTAAAGACTTCATATTATTATGAAGGTTAATTTTGCCTAGGGTTACCACTTTATTTGTGGTAACCAAATTACCAGCAAGTGACTGTGACTATAACTACAGGCTTAAGAGAAGTAGGCAGAAAAGATCAATGATTTTAGAGAATTCCTTCAAAATATTTCAACTACTGAAAAAACCACCAAAAATCCAACCAAAACCAACACACACACAAAAACCCCCCAAAAACTGAGAAAGACAAAAACTGCAAATTAAAAGGTTGTATTCTAAGATAACAAGCAATGCCGTAGCCAAGAAGTTAAATAATCTCATGAGATCTCCTGTTTAAATCAGCTCTTGTTATTTAAATTCACACAACAGTAATCTATAATTTTGTTTTGTGCAACTTATGTTATATTCTATCCAGATGACATGACAATATTAAAATTAAGATTGCTTCAATGTATATTACTCAAGAGACACACACTGACAAATAATCAAGAAAACAGTCATTTACATCATGGTCCTTCCTTGCCTCACTATCTAAAATATTTTGCCATGGATGTTCCATAATTCTTTTTCTGGTCTTGGAAATAATCTTAGCATTCATTGTTTAAAGCCACAATCAATCATAATATTTATTCTGTGATCTAAATTAAGATAAATTTTTTGCTAATTCACTAGTTCTATATAATGTAGTATGAAGCCAAATTACTCACTTGGGAACCATCCTTGGAGGACCTAATACATTACTGGCAAATTCTTTGCCAATGGAGAACTTGTTAAGGAGCATGTAAATCAATGACTGAATATATTGTGGTGTTTGTTATAATGAAATAAATGTAAATAAGATTGGCATGGTATTAATATTTTTTCAACTTGAATTTGTGGTATAGCAGAGTGGCCAAAAGGATAATGCAACATAGCTCTTTGTGCAATGCAGAAGCAAAAGAGAGCTTTATTTAAAGAAAAGCTACACTTATATAGGGTAGTTTGTGCGACATAGAACAGAAAATGTTGATTGGTCCAAGAAGGCAACACCTCTTTGAAAACATACTTTCTGCAAAATATCATGTCTCTCATGCAGGTGCATAATCATTGTTACAATTTATGAGAAACCCAAGGCTTCAAGGCTGCTTCTTTCCTGGTTCCCAGCAGGATTCAACGACAATGTCTAAATTGTAATTTCCTGTATCAATAGATATTAGATCTAAGTAATTATTTTAGAAAGTCAAAGAGGTGGGAATAGTACTGAAGAAGATTTGGTTTTGTTTTTTTTTTCTTCCATCATGTTGTCCTCTCTCTGTTTTCTTTCCTGTTTTTCTCAGTGTTTTCTTACTGTCCTTAAAATTAGTGCCTGATTTTCCATCTTTGATTACCTATTCTGCTGTTGAAATTGGACTCTTTATTTACAATCAAAATATTAAGTAAGTGATCTTGATCTACATTCCTTAGTCACTACCTAATGAAAGTAGTAATGAAAGTAGAGCCAGGGAGTTCTTGGATATATCATTATATTAATATATTATATTATCATTATATTAATATTTACAATATAATTACATTTTTCTTTAAGAAAAATCCTTCATTCTGACTATGGTTTCTTGTGAATTGTAATCAGCGAATTGAGTTGTTGAGGTTTTAGCCCCATTAGTTGCTAACACTAATTAATAATAATATTAACTCATATTAAAGAATGTATAGAAGTAGGCTATCCCTGTCCCCAAAGGTAGCAGGGCATGTTTGGTTAATTCTACTGTCCTTTAGAAGACATGAATAACCCATTTTCATGTGATGTGTCAACCATTGGGCATTTCTACAGTCATTGCTTAATTAAGGAGAGCACTTCCACATTCAGCATAGGAGTATGAAAGATTTATTTAGGGGCTCTAATCACACTTGGAGTTTAATGCTGACTCAACTGAAGGATTTACAGCCTACAACTTTTAGTGAAAATTTCAGATCTTTGTGCTTCCTACCACCATAAAACACAGCACTAAATTCCATGTCCTGTTGAAGCTCATATACAGAGTTAACAAGTGAATTTACAAAAGTAAAGTGACAGAACAGAGCCATTTTCTTTATAGCCTGTGTTTCTCAGCTCCTTGTTGCCGAGGTCAGTTTCAGGGGATGATACAAGGATGTGCCCAAATGCAAGATTTTCAACGTGAGCAGCACATACAGGGAGCTTGCCCATTGCCCCTTGCTACTGCAATAGCCAAATAGACGCAAGTCATTACTGGAAACTTAAGGAAAAAAAAAAAATCACAGAATTACAGACTGGTTTGATCTACTTCCAAACCCTATGCCACAGGCAGGGGCACCTCTCCCTAGACCAGATTGCTCAAAACCCAATCAAACCTTGAACACTGCCAGGGGTGGGGCATCCACAGCCTCTGTGGGCAGCAAGTTCCAGTGTCTCAACACCCTTATAATAAACAATTTCTTCCTAACATCTAAACCTAGACCTACTCTCTTTCAGTCTCAAGACATACCCTCACTCTGTCACTGCATTTCTTAAGATAAGTTCCTCTTTGGCTCCTTATAGGCAAGATCCTGGAAGGCTGCTACAAGGTCTCCTCACATAACACTACCAGATATGGGTTGTTTCTTTACACATATTTATGTTTCTCTAACAAAAAGAATTTCAGGAAATCAGAAGCCAACCTTCCACATGAACAAACACACACACATGCTCACAAATACCAGGGAAATCAAAAATATTCATGTGAACAGAAAAATCTACAAAGAACAAGATTGATTAAAGCATCAGAAAAATAGGAGTGTCTTGAAAAGAATGACTCAGGTTTTGAAACAACAAATACATTTGTTCAGTATGTTTTGCATCAAGGACTACCAAGGTAAAACAATAAAAAGCTGGTGAGTACCCATAGACAGCAATGATGGGCAAAGTCGACAAACATTCTTATGAGGTAGCACTTGCCCTTTTAAAATATGTGTCTTAACAGCACAACTTAAACCACAATTTAAACCATTGGAAATATTAAATTGGAATGTTTCAAATGTGGTCTGAACAGTTTGGTATTGCAGATATAAACTCTGCTAGCTCATGTGAAAACTATGCATTGATTGGGTTCTCACTCCTTTTTGAATAACACTGACTCGCATATATCCTTTGAAAAAATATGTGCTCTTATATTTTGAGGAAAGGGCATATTAATTTTTTACAGTTTAATCTAAATAGAGATGCAGTCCTGGCTGCATTAAATTTAATACCCATCAAAGAAAAGCAATTTTTGAAAAGACATGAGCTACCATTCTAGTAGTATGTGATATCTAGTAACATCTAGTGATAAAGCAAGAAGACATATTACTTGTAAGGAATGCACACAAAACTAAGAAATATGCATAGAAATTTGTGTTTTTCATTTATGAACCAGCCTTGATTTGCATTTTTAACATACTAAAGTTCCTCTAGAAGTCTGCCTTTTTAAAATTTATTTTACTCACACTACAGTGTTGCTTTAAAGCGCTGTTGTACTGGAGATATTTCAAAATAGAAATTCATGGCCATTAACTCTGTCCTTTGCTTGATAGAGGACTTGAATGAATCTTGTGTTGAATAACTACAAAACTTTTAAGTTGACTCCAATGGAATCTGGAATATGACAGCTTTCAGCAAAGTATCAGTAGACTTCATTTATTTCTGGCCCACAGAGACATCCACCTTAAAGCACTGCCTCAGGCTTTTGGATTTCTTTAGCCGACTTCATTGAGGTTGTTTGCACTGCTTTTTGCTTCTCACCAAATAAACCTGCCTTAACAACATTTCAGCAACCTAGAGCAGTCCTGTGTTCTAAATTCAGCAAATATCTTTCTAGAAAGATAATTCACAGAAAAAATAATAGATGTGTAGCACCTACATATCTATTTACAAACAATAATAAAGTATGATCTGGATATAGCAAAGACATTGGTGTCCTCAATAAAGTTCTGCTCAAAATGACAGCTTATCGCAAGCTTTAGCTGCTGCAACAATCATCAGTTATGTGCTTTTTACAAATCCTGTAAGCATATCTTGTTTTACAAATTTTGCCTTAATTTATGAAATTAAAGAGGTTAAAATGCTGTTCAAGCAGAGAGAATTCCTTTGACAAATACAGTGTATCACACAGGGGCCCTGCCAGTACAGAGTAGCAGAGGTCTGCAGTCACACACAGCAATCTGCAGATGAAGAAGAGTTTATTTTAAACCTACAGACCTCTAGAAACTGTTACCACCTCTGGACTCTATGGCAATTCATTTTACACATTAGCTGTGAATGCTGCAGCAGCACCTACTTAGAGGTGTAATGGGCAAGCACAGCATCAGGCATTGCTTCTACTTTCAAGAACTTAGCAGCTGAAATTCATGCAATATTCATATACAGCTCCAAAATCTTCTCTAAAATGGCACTCATTTTTTCCCTATTTCAAATGCCTACTATATATTTGATAGTTTTTAGTTTAAGCTTTTGAGATGAAATCAAAAGTGATTTCTTTGTTTTCTTAAACTTAGTTATAATAAATTATATTCTCACAAGCTATGTTTGGTAGGACCGAGGAACAAAAGATAGATGAATTTGCAATCAAAATTCAACATGTTCTTCACACATTGCTTTTCAAATATTCCTTTTTTTCTTTTAAATTAATGCAGTCCCTGAATCCCATCTGTTTAGCCTGAGTTCTTCGATAACTCCCCGACTGCAGAATTTTTCCAATAGTTAGTAATCCTTATTTTTTCCCCTGATTTGTGAGGAATTCCTCATCATAAACAGTGAAATCCATTGAAAAAAAATTGTTTAAACACATTAGCAATGTAATGGAAAGTTGTTTCATCCACAATAAGTTGAATCACTTGTTTCTTATACCACTTCAACCCTCTAGCATATCCCTAGATGTGCTTCTAGTCCTTAAGCTAAATTCTCAACCATATTAAAAATTGGAGCAAAAAATTTGGCTTTAAGCAAGTGCTACTAAATGTAAAGCTTACTGTGCTAATTTCAGAATATGTTCTTGCCTAGAGAGCTTTAAAGATTCATTGGTTTGATTTCTTTTTCATTTTTTCTAGTAGCTTAACACCTTAATGCTATTGTAATTAACCAGGATATTATATACACAGAATGACAATACAATTGGCATTTGGGAAACTCGTGAGGAGTGTTAACTCATCTTTTGTGATAGTACAGAAGGCAAAAGCTCTAGTTCACCATATGCATTTACTGTGCTAGTCACAAAGCACAGAAAAACTATTGCCTATACTGCATTGTAAGAATACACCCACAAGTGTGTAGGTATTTGTCAACTAAACTTCTTTTAATCCAAGACCATATTCAAGGGCTTCCTGGATGTGGCCCAAATAAACAAACTCAGGAAAACAAAACTGTAAATCTAAGTGTTTTAGAGTCTTTCGCTCCTGCCTGGTGCTGCTTCCCTTCACTGACATGCATCCATGACCAGCATAATAAAAGACAGCACTAAAATACCTTGAGACAAGACAAAATAATCTTTAGACATTCCAGGAAAAGCACAGGGTCAGTTCTTTATTACATACCTTTTCCATCCTATCACAAGAGCTCTAGATCATACTATCAATTATTGAAAGTCTAGGCTGTCTCCACAGCCAGAACCACAACCTGTGTCACCCTTTCAATGGCAAACAGAAGTAGAAGAAAAACTTGAAATTCAAGTGCAGCTATTTTCCTTTATCTCAGCTCACTGTCCTCTCTGCTGGACCCATCTGCTGGACCCATGGACACACATGAGTGTGTCTCTGTTCTTTTTCATTATCACTCTATGCCAGGATTCAAGCAATCCAAGCATTAGCACCATTTTCTTGGCACCCATTGGAATGGCATTGCAAATATTTCTGTGCAGGGTTTTCAAGAATAATTGACAGACACTTGCATCCTTGCCCTGACAGTACACAGTGAGGCAAATACTAACTTAGGTTGAATATGTTTTATATTAATTGATGATTAATTAATATATCAGTTTTTTTTACATAAAGAATTTGTGTAACAGTTAAGTTAATCTTGTATTCATGGGAAGTCTGTTTACCCTGAGGGATGCCTCCCACATAATTCCCTCTCACTGCACCTTCCCCCAGTAAACATCTGTAAAGAGCTGCTGCATTATTCTGGAAAATTCATTATTCTTAATGAAGCCTTCAGGCTTATTCATAAAAACTTCTAACATTTGTTAGAGATAATACTTGTTTAGAAGATCCAAGGGCTCTCTGTACATGTATGATAATTTTTAAAAGCTTTGGGATTTGTAGCAAGAATGCTCTTTTTTTTTTTTTTTTTTTTTTTGGCAAATGCATGAACAGTAACACATCCACGGATTACTCTAAGTCGTTTCTGCCTTCTCTCACTCCTCTGTACAGAACAGAGGAATCAGGCAGACAGGTGTAAGCAATTCTGGAGGCAAAGCTCTGAGGAATGGGCATATTAGCAACTGAGAACCTACACCTCACTGGAACCAAAAACTCATGACAATTGGAAAGACTTAATGAATACTATCTCCTCTTCCCCCTCTAATCTTCCAGCCCATATTTTTGTTCCCCCAAACAAGGCTACAGCAGATACATTGCTCAATTTTAAGGGAATCCCTCTCTATCATGTCCTCAAGCCACAGAGCATATTTTGCAGAGTTTCCTCTCCTATCCTTGTTTCTGCTCACAACATGAGCCTCAAAGGTTGAGATGTGTGATGAACACCAAAAGCCTGACTCACTGTGTGAACTAACAGTGGCTAACAACACACTATACCCAAATGATCAAATTATGAAGGTATTAGTACTCCAGCTTTCAAAACCACAGCCAACATCAACTTTTTGTTTCAAAATCCATTCCTGTGTCTTTTGTTAATTTGCATATCCTAGTTATTTGAATTCTAATATTAGATAATCTCATTTGGATATTCTCACAAGCTAAAAGCTTCTGACTCACATTAATAGGTTCCAAACTATGATTTAGTATTGCCCAAATCTTCTAAATCCAACTATAATTTATGTAGAAATGTTCCATCATCAAATACTAATAAAAATCTGGCTTAATGTGTGTTGCAGTATTACCTCAACTTCCAGTAGAAATAAATAGGGGGGGTGGAAAAAGCCAAAGATCCTCCCTCACACCACTGTTTTCTTGAAAAATTCTTTTAAGGAAGCAAAGGAAAGGAAACTATAGAACTAAATTAGAATGACATCATTTGACCTTTCAGAAAAAGACATTTGCTGTATTAAAAAAAAAAAAAAAAGAAGAAAAGAAAATTATGAACTACTACTGGCATTTTTAGATGTAGAAACAATAGCTCTCTAAACTTCTGATAAGCTCATTTTTTACTCACATGTCAGGATAAATGATTGTTTAAAGAACCAAATCTAGCATCAAAGTAATAAGTTGTCCAACTGATGAATTATAATCTTTCTTCTTCACCATCTCCTCTAAAATATTCAAAATACCCTTAAGCTACAGGCAGACCCTGAGCCTTTTGGAACTATTCAAAGGTCATTTCAGCTACATACTCTATCATGCAGATTACTGCACTAACCAGGGGATAGGACTCATTTTAATCCAAAAGTGAAGTACATGTAATCAGACGTGGCCATGGGCCCTGCACACTGATCAAAGAGTTTGCATGTGCTCAGTCAGAAATTTATGTATTTGCCCACTTAAGAAAAAATGAGGAAAAAAACCACCCCTGGTTTCAAATTAAAGAAGACAAGGATTAATAATTTCATATTGGTGTTTTACCATACATTCTGGAATAGTCTAGCCACTTACTTTTAACCAGATTTTTTTTCTCTGAAGACCTAATCTATATCAAAGAATGCCAATCTGAGGAGCAAGACTAACAAAAAGCCAAGTAGGAAAATCTGTGTTACATACACACACACAAAAAAGCATAAAACATTTCACTCTATGGGAAGGGAGCAATGAAGAAATTTAAGCCAATGAAGGGGGATTTTATCTGTCAGCTTTAAAGGAGCTAGAGATTAGGACTATGAAATAAAGTTTTTTTGTAATTTTTTTCTTTGCTTTTGATACATTAAAATAATAAAAATTATTTTAATTAAAATTTAGAAAAAATTTGTTTAGTCAAAGCCTTCCTTTGAACATGTTAGACACTTCAAACAGGGACAATAGCAGGCCCAACAACATATTCAAACCAACCTTGTCCTATAGAAACTCACGAGAAGTTGTTTTTTGGGGAATAAAACAGTGCCTTGCAGTAATGCCCAATCAAGTTCTGCTCTCAGGAGCAGCATCTCAGAACCACATTCCTCACAGGCTGATTGGAAGCCCTGTGAGTCACTCCCTCACCAGAGGCACCAGGGAGACAACTGCAACAGCACAAGCCAGAGAACTCATAGCTGAGATAAGCACAGTTCAAAAGGGAAATAAAAATCTGCACACACAAGTAAAATTAAACTAAGAATGAACTGCCTGCTTCCATGGGTTTGGCCATTCCCAGGAGAACAGGGCCCCATTGTGGGTAATGGTTACTTGGGAAGTCAAACACCATCATTCCAAATGTACCTTCCTTTCTCCTTCTTCCCTCCACTACACATGATGCCATAACATGATGATGATGAGCATGATGCCATATGGTCTGGAATATCTCCATGACAGTTTGGGCCACCTCTCCTGTTGGGAGGAGTTTGTGTTTCCTGCCCATCTCCCACGAGCCTCCACCTTCCTACCCAGCCTGGCTGTGTGAAAAGCAGGAAAGGCCTTGGCTCTATCTAAGCCCTGCTCAGCAATAATATAAACTGCTCCACATTATCCACACTGTCTTCAGCACAAATCAAAGACACAGCCCATACCAGCCACTGGGAAGAAAATTAGCTTTACCCTAGCTGAAACCAGCATAAGCTCTTGTAGCAGTTAGCTTGCTTTCAGTCATTAATGAGCAATGCATTAAGGAAACTGTACTGGCACTATATCAGCTAGTCTGTCCAGACATTGCAGTGCTTAGAGCTGCAGGTTCAAAAGCAACAAATTTAAAACAAATTTAGTTTGATTTGAAAAACATTCGCTGGGATCAAGAGCGTTTGTCTCTTTTCTGTTGCATGAAGGAGAATATGTTCAGCAGCAATGGCAGACACTTAAGATTCCCATGGATCAAGCAAGATAGCACAACAGCTATAACATTAGGGAAGGTAAACTGCATCTAACTACTCCCAGGACAGAGGGAAGAACCAGAACTCTGCTATACATTTTTCTAAATAATTATATTTATATGGGCATCCTTTCTTCCTGGTCTCTTCAGCTGAGCACTGACTGAAGGTCTGAGAAACAAGGTGAGGTAGTCAGATCTACAGAATGAGTGGCCTTCAAAGACACTGTCTATTCAGAAGTTCCCACACAGTTTTTCAGGTGTTTAGTGGGCAATAAAAATGCATGGCTAAGAACTGCATGACCAGGAAGTATGCAAATATTTAGCACTACTATTAGTCCAATTCAATGCCCTTTCTTTTCAGAAAAATGCTCCTGCTGAGAAAACCATCCTGCTCAAATGAGTGTTTTGCAACTGATTCAAACAACAATGTTCTCCTTGGGTCCCTTAAGCCTCTCTTAATTCTCAGAACAAAATAATCTTTTCTCAGTATTTGATTTGGCACATCTTAGATTTGTTAATTCGAGAAAATTGTTTTTGTTTCCTTTTCTCAACATAAAAGGATCCACACAGGTAAAGCCAAGAAAGTATGGCTGTCATCAGGCATGCAATGTTTTAATGTAAAATGCCATCTATCAGCTTAGAAAAAACAGTTAGTTTTTCATAATTTTTAAAATTTTTCTGAACGACAAGTCTGATATTTACAAATAAGGTGACAAATTTCAAAAATAGCAATGCATGTCAAATTATCTGCATTTGCATTTTCATTATAGGTCTACATTAATTAAACACACAAGGCATTTTTTGTTATAATTGAGATGACTGGCAAGATCTGCAGCTGAAATGTTAAACAATATGAGCAATTCATATAACTCATACAACCACCATGCAGAGCTATTTAAAATACACTTTTCTCTTATACTTCACATATCATTGATGCTATAAACTGAAATGTGTACTGAGAATGCACAAAAAACAAAGGTTTCTTTTACAAGCTTATATAGTATTGTCAGCATTTATTTACAACCAGCAATAACTTTTTTCGCTGATATTTGCTGCAGTTCAAGTTTGCATGGAAAGCAAACACTTAAGGCCATGCCTAACTAAATGCTACTGCTCATTCCTGTCAGGATAAGCACAGTTACAAGTTGCATCTTCTAATTCCAAAATAGTCTTATGCTCTTCTCTCTTCATTTGACATTCAGCATAAATGAAGTTCTGATCATACTGTTTTCCAGCTAAGACACACAAAGACTAGCAATAAAACTAGCATTGATTTAATTTCTTTTAAAAGCAGCTGGAATCCACTCTTAGTATCTTGAGTGGGATGGTTTGGTATGGTGTGCTATACCTGTATACAAATATTAACTGCATAGAGCATTCAGGAATTTCAGGATCACCTATTGAACACACCTGTAAACCATTTAGCTACAAGTTTGCTGATATAAAAACACTTCATGAGTAAAACATGCAGGATCAGACTATGCTACAAAATTGTACAGGGCAGAAAGTAGAACTCTTTCCATATCCAGCTCATCATAAATAAATAAAAACAAAACAAAACAAAACAAAAAAACAACAAAAAAGTGCACACATTCCATTAAAATAAGTTGAAACTAGACCAATTAAACCTCCTAATTCTGAAAATACTGATGCACTTCATTGAAAATAGATTACTGATATTTGTGCCTAGGCATAAAACTATTTTAAATATTTTTATGCAAGCTATTTCAGCTACAACAGTTGAATAAATAGTGATAAGCAAAAATTCAGATAAGGTTGGTGTAATACATATTTCTATTTCCCCAGCCATTACTGAATAATTATGGAGTTCAGAATTGCAGGCTAGCTACAGTTTCTCGAAGTTCACCATTTAAATGACAGTCTGCAAAGAAACTTAAAAAAATCTTTTGGAATTTGTTCTTAGCATGTACAAAAGGAAAATTATTTGTGTTTTTAAATTTATTTTACCCATATAAATAATAAGCAAGATATATTTAACTTCATTTACCTTAATATGAGTAGAGCAGGAAGCTTGTGAAAACCCAGTCGAAATTCTAAAGATGTTCACAGAGACCTTAGGAAAGATGAGGAAGATTAATGTCCCAAACAGCAATGAGTTGTGTAGATTAAACTGAAGGACAATAAATGTGATTTACACTGTTTTCATTGAGCTTGCATTCACCCTGTGATAATTTGTATCAGCTACAGTAAGATTAATCACCTTGAAAGCTTGTTTACCTTCTCTATTTTATGTAAAAATGTCAGTTTATTGGTGCTCCTTAGTTAAACAACATATTTACCCATATATTATATTTTGTTTTGTCAGTAGATAAATCAGTATATTGCAGTTTTAGGTGGATACTGGCTTTCAGATTGCAATCCTAGAAGGTAGTTAGATACTGGCTTTCAGATTGCAATCCTAGAAGGTAGTTAAAAAAGCAACACACTGATATGAAGGTCTTGGCCATCATGAATATCAATTTCTCAGCATCCTGTGAATATTCTGTGAAATCTTCTCTGCTATAAAGACTAATTTTGCAGAAATGAGCACCTGTCTATTTCTCTCACTGAAGTATATAAACAGCATGGGGAAAACAGAATAAACAGAAGGGAGAAACAAAGAAATTATTTTAAAAAGAAGTATTTAAACATAGTTGCATTATACAAAAAAAGAAATACTCATTACATCATCACTGATGAAAGAAAAGAATATTTAGCAATGCAGAAAGGAAGGTCATTCACCAAGAAATTTAAGGAAAGGGCCAAACTTGTTTATTTGTCCCCAACAGCTTCATCTGCATAGCCAAAACTGGAAGGAGGTGAAGGTAGCAGTATGTTTCACCCATTTTCTGCAGTAATATGGCAACTTCCTAGGGAGACATTCAGTCAGGCTATAACTCCAAATTAATCTTGAATAACTACCTCACACAGGCACAAGAGAAAATCCTCACAAGAGCATTCAGTTTATTCATGTCTAATAATGGCACGAGACTGAGGCTTAAGAGGTAGGTCACTGATAACAGCATTAGCTTTTAAAGAAAAATCAACAATCTGGACTCCTCCAGATTCTGTCTCTATCTCCTTACAGGATGGATACAAGAAAGAAAATAGGCCATGAAAGCAAGATCTTTTTTAGTATTCCATGTAGTCTAAAAAAATGGCAGTGTTAAAGACATGAATGAGCCTGGTTCTACAAATCTAGCAACAATTTTGGATGTTTAATCTCTTTCCTTACAGCCACCAGGCAGAAAATGTGCAGCTTTACCCTCTCTGTACAGATTTCTATTTCAGACAAAAACAGAAACATCAAGTGATTTGCTTAATTAACCAGTGAAATCGGACTCAGTAATCCCAGTAAATTTACAAAATTAATCTGCAGTGCAAGAGCTATTTGCTGGAGAAATCAATGAATTTTTATTAGTTAATAAGTTTAATGTTGCTATATTTCAGAAAACTTCCAGATGGTGAAGGGGAGTACAGTTATTGAACAAATTATTCATTTCTGCCTAGCTACAGAATGTGGCAACAGTCCTTAGATACAATATTTAGCAGCTTAGCATTAAGAAAGGCTGAACTATTCTTATAGGAGTTCAGTGCAGTTCTTTATTCCCTAAAAAAAACCCAAACCCCAACAACCTAGTTATAATTTTATTATTCAATCTATAGGCTTTTTTTTTCTTTTCTTTTCTTTTTTTTTTTTTTTTTTTTTTGGGTGAGCATTAGGAATTTGAGAGACACTGTTTTTTCTATTGAAAACAAATAATATGCAAAAAAATGCAAATGATGCATTTATGCATCATTTATATACTCATGTTGTTCGAAGGTTAAGTTGCTTCTCACACTTCCAGAACTAAAACATTTACTTCTTATTTCTTTCCATTTTTTCCCCTATTACTAACTTACATCTGTTTCAAATCACAGAATCTTCTGAGTTGGAAGGGACCCACAAGAATCAAGTCCAACTCTTAAGTTATTGGCTCATATGGGGATGAAATCCACAATCTTGGCATTGTTAACACCATGCTTTAACCAGATGGGCTAATTTTTATGCCTGTACTACTGTGAAGTTAAGTAGTTACTATTAGGCTACTCCTACAGTGTAGAATTAGAATTTCTGCTAAGGTTTTCCATCATAAAGGAAGTAATTGAACACTGCATGACTGGTCTACAAGGACTGGAAGTTGATCACTACTCTGTTAGCACAGAGTAAATCACAAGCTTTGCAGAAGGCTTTTATCTGGTGGGTTTTTTTCCTGAAAAAAATGATATCAGCAATGCTTTCCAGTACTGCTCTTAAGTGACTTTAAATATAAGCATGTATTTTTAGTTTCCTTAGCAATCCTATGCCAACCAACAGGTAACATCAATTGACGAGTTAATAACCAGAAAATGTGATTTTCTTTGGCATTGGAATGGAATTGGACATTAAAATAAGGGAGGAAGAGGACTCTGCATCCTTCACTTATTATCTAGCAGCCAACCAGTCCCTAAACTGAACTTCCAGTTTGAATCTCAGTGGTGGAATGGTGGAATACCACACCAATAGTGGAAATTATTTCAGGGACATGTGTAAAAGCAGAATATATTCCCTCCTGTAGATTAGAAGGGGAAGAACTGAATACATACCAGAAGGAAAAAAAAAAAAAAAAAAGAGGGGAGAGAAAAAGTACAGGGCAAAAAAGTATAGGTGTCATTTCCCTGGCTCCAGTTGCTGTAGGGTGAATACCTTTGAAAGAAGACAAAACACTTCTGTTGTGGTGCATGGGTGAAGTATTAGGAGGAAATGAAAATAGTTTTGAAGATGACAGCCTTGGGGCAAATTAACCTTCTTTTTCCTGAGTGAGGACTTTACTTAATGACGATTTACATATGGCTGCAAAAGTATAGAAGTTAAACAGTCCTGAGCATCATTTGATGCACTAGAATGCTAATTGCCATTTCAGTGATAGAACTGGCTTCAGTTCTGCATACTCCTGGCATTACAAATGAGGTCTAGATATAAAATAGGTACAGGATTTTCAAAGCTAGGCAACACATCTTAGCTAGTGAGTATAGATGAAAAAGCATACAAATTCTCAGATTCTATATAATTTCTCTGGATCTGTTGAGATATTCTACTTATAAACCTGTTTTGATAAACGCTTAAGAATCAGCTGCTTTTTGAAAATGCCTGCTTTCTACAGCGCAAATGAAAACAGACAGGGAGGTCACTATGCTGAATTTGTACCAGTGACAGGTCCTCCCATCCCACAAACTTTTCCTGAAGCAGAGAAGGGTACTTGCTATACAGAAATAGAATGAGACATAGGATAGAAAGAGAAATAGTTTTTAAAATTAAAATAATGCTATGAAGTTCAAAGCCTGCTTTCTCCTGTTCTGGTTCTATGACATGTCCTTTCCAAAATTAAATATTTTGTTTCAGCTTAAGCTACCTTTATCACACTTCTCCCAACAAGTGTTTTGTATTCAAATGTGTTTATGTAGCAAAAGCCAAATTTTCAGTGTCAGTGTTATGAAATTTCTTCATAGAATAGCAGCCATCACTAACACACAAATAAATTAGATTTGTGACTGCAGGACTTTGCATGACTGGACACCGATATCTTAAAGCCCTTAAAATTGCATTCTTTATAGGCTCACAAAGATAGATATGGATATGATTCATCATTTCTCTGTTACAATAATTACTTTAATTAAATTCCATTAATAAAATATTCAGTTACAGAATGAAAATGCCTAAATGGGTTGATAATTAAACAGAGTATGTAAGTTGTCCAAGATGCCCAAAAGATCTGGTACTGAGCTAGAATTAATGTTTGAATGGAGCAATTAAAGGACACTGTCTTTTTGTTGTCATTTTAAACCAACTTGGTTGTTGCACTACTATTACAGGATTTTAGCAGGTATTGAGGCACTGATCTAACTACAACTTTCAAAAGCATTTCATCATTACACTTCTATTTCTCCAAATATCATTCAAAATTTCAGATGCTGGAAAAGCAGTAAAGATGATCAAATAATATTAAAATTTCATTTTCTTCCTTTTAAGGAAGAAAAAAAAAATTAAGTATTCTTTCAAGACTTGAATAATTTAGAATACCTCTTCGAATTCTCCTGGCAAAACACAGATTCTGGGAACAGTTGTCCAACAAAACTGTCCCTCACACTGCTTATAGACTTCTTTATTATAAATTTTTCAGTGTGATTTTATAACTGAGTTCCAGAGTTTTTATTTCACTTTTACTACAGATCTCATAATATTTTCCTCAATAATTTGCTGAGCATTGCTTTCAACAGACTGCTTATTTCGAAGTATGAGATTGTAACTCTAATTTTTGACTACCAACAGGAAAGAAAAGCAGAGGGCTGTACTTCTTTCTTTCTGAATTTGACACATTTAGCTTGAAAAAGAAAATTAGAGATTAATTTATGGTGAAATTAAAATGATTGGCAAGAAAAAAGAGTAAAATACAAGTAATCAGTACAAGTCTAAGATTAATATGTTAGTGTAGACTATAAAACTCAGAATTGTTTTTTAACTTCAACAGTAATTTTCTGAAGTTAAATATTTTCTGGATTTTAGAGAATATAGCTATTAAATTTTGACCCTATTAAAATAATTTTTAAAAAATTTGAAACTGAAAATTAATTTCAAAACATGAAAGATATCAAAAGATTCATTTAGAAACTACCAATATATTTTTACTTTTTAAATTTGTTTCTTTTTAGTTTTGGAATCCTATTCCTAAAGTTAGTACCTGACTAACACAGACTACTGAACAGACACTTGTTTTTGTAACTGCTGAAAATCTTTCATCTTTAGGAATGAATATTGATTTTTAAAAAAACAAAAACTTTCATCAGTTCTAGTTAGACTGTGAGGCACCTAGAATCTTCAGAATATTTAAATATAGGTAAAAGGTAAAAGTTAAAGGTAAAAGATAAAAGTTTTTCATGCTGAATTAATTTCACAAACTACATGTATCACAGACCATTTGTTCCCTGCTTCTTGGGAAATAGAGGCAACTTCAATCATTAAGAAATTTCTTTGGAAATAAATTAAAAAAAAATAAAGAAACAGCAAATGGACTCACAATACTGCACATTCCATTATAATTAATCTGCAGCACACAAGCCATTCTCCTGGCAAGCTGAAATATTTTTATTAGATGATGCATCTGAGAATATAGGAACACTACTAAGCTTCTTCAAGCTTGCTTACTTCCCATTTCTGTAATGTCATTCTGTGCCAGATTCAGTGAAATCTTAAACACATCAACCCATGTGAAGTCAGAGCTGTATTCTCCTGCTGCCTCTAGCTTGACCCAATTAGTTTGAAAACCTTGGCCAAAACTTGTCCCTTGACATTTTGTAATCAAAAGCTGCTGCCACCATCACTTTATGTGTACTCAGGGAGGTTGTTTGTTTTAAAAGGCTCCAAACTGCCATGATAAGCAATTATCGTGTCATTTTTTTCACCTTCACAGAAACCCAAGGCAGAGGACAGTTCAGGGCTGTGTACTTTACAGAATATAAGTAACTTGCTAATTTATTGGACTAGGATTTGTTTAGACAGAATACAGCTCTATAAACCCTTAATCTTTACAACTATATCCTTTGGAAATGTCTTGCATATCTGAAGGGAAGATTAAACTTACCCTCCCATCTCTAATAGCAGAAAAATGAGATGACAAATATCAGAAATCAAACAAAAAGAAAAAGCAGTTCAGAATAATATTTTTGAAGAAGAAGCTTTCATGGAAGTTACTTCCTTTCCAGAAGTATTAATGAAGAAATAGAGTTAAAAGTGTATCTTAATTGTGTGGAATATTTGCAAGTTTACATGCAAACATACCATATAAATACTTTGTTCCTTTTAACCCTACTTTGTAATAGAGCTCATATACAAATATGTCCTACATTTTCTTTCAGTGTTTCATCTTTCTCTGAAAACTTCCCATTGTTCATGTTATAGAAACTGTATTTTTCCAGAAGGGTGCAACAGAGACACTGATGTTAGAGGTGTTAGGATGTACTTCTTCAGTCTTACTGAACACTACAAAAAATAATGGTAGCCACACAAACAGTTTGTCGACAGATGTGCTGATGCAGTTATTTTCATTATCCATTTGGAAAAGAGTTTTAATGGAAATGATAGAAATTCTGCTTAGAATTCATATTTAAAGTTTGTTAGTTTTACTTAGTGGGCTCTCCTTCCTGCCTCTTCTTCCCCTTTTTGGAGCTACACTGGTGCCTTATCAAAGAGAAACAGTAGTTTAGTAGCTGCTTAATATGTACATCAATAACTGTTAAATTTTTCACATTTTACAGAACTTTGTCTTATCAACTGCTTCTAAATTTTCAGTGAGTGATTTTAGAATTGTGGCAGGCTATGGATAAAATACAATGAAAATTTTGCCTATCCATTGCATGAAGTGAACCAAAATATCATTTTGCTACATCTCAGTGAACTATTCAAATTTGGCACAGACAGAAGAGAATCTCATGAGCTGATGTAAACAAAGTCTGTTTAAGAAGTGCTAAGAGATAACCTACTTCTGTTAACTCCTATATATAAACAAACACAAGATCTTTAATGCCTTAGAAACCCAGAAAACCATTCCTAATCTTTTGAAAGAGATAAGATTCTACCCTTCCTGCAGAGCAGGAAGGAATTGTAGAGACACTAGACAAATAAATCACCTGTCTCTTCTCAGTAAATACAAGGAAAAACCCATAGCAACACAGTGCAGAGGAACCTGTTTCATAAACTGCAACAGCAAACAGTACAACTGCAAGTAACAGAAATAGTCAGATTCTGTCCTGGGGTGTTCACAGAAGAAGGCTGATATTAACAATCCTGATACATGATTAGTAGAGAAAATATCTCACTGGCACACAGTTACTCCAGAGGAGCATTATTGAACACATACCATTGCTAAGAGAAAAGCCTTTTATTAATTAGCTTATTCCTGAGAGTGTGTGATTTATAGCACTGCTTTTTTTCAAAAATCTATGTGAGTTACAGAAGTAGCAGCTCCTCCTCTCATCAGATACAGACTTATTCAGGGTCATACCTGGAGCCTGTTGAAAATAGGCAACAAAAAGCTCCCCAGCTCCGGGGTTAACCACTACTATTTAGCAAATAGTGCTAAAACTGTGGCAGGCTATGAATAAGGTGGTAAATTGAAAATTTTTGCCTATTCATTGCATGAAGTGAACCAAAATATTCCTCAGTTCTTCTACATCTCAGTGCACTGTTTCATTTTGGCACAGACAGAAGAGAACATCCGGAGCTGATCTGCAGCTATGACCAGGAAGTTTTTAAATTCAACAGATTGTCCAGATCAAAACAGGAGTAAAGAGTCCCTTTTCTGGATAGGTGAGAAGAACTCAAAGGCCTTTGCATCCACCCAGAGCCCATCTCTTCTGACAGGAGAGAGTGTGGAGAGCAGCCATTCTATATAAAGTACTTGTGGGCAGTGGGTGATAGAGGGGTTGGTATGCCAAACCCTTTACTCCTCTGCTGGCTCATACTGCAGCTTTTCCTCGATGGACAAGGACAGCTACTGGAGTCAAATTCCATGAAGTAACTAAGAGGTAATAGGCAATTTTCTCTTTTCTTTCCAGTTCAGGTGCTAAATGGGACCCAGCTTCTCATACACTTACAGATAATCCTCTTTAGCATCTCTGGTGCAAGGTCCAGCCCAGGCTGGAGCACACCAAAAGAGACACAGGATGTGGCAAGAGAGAGAGGGAAATGTGGAAGAGGAGAAAACTAGAAGCAAGGAACAGAAACTCCTGTCCTGAAGAAGGACTGAACCATGGGATTCAGTGGGCAGAAGGCACATGAACAAGTGAGTGAGCCAGGGCTTTTTCCCTCCTCCCATCACCCCATAGGGACCCATCTTTCCCTCCTTTCCCTCTGGCTGCCTGGAAGGCCATCCCAGTCCTTGGCCCTGCCAATGCTACCTCCTCCAAGGTGGGACAGCCATCAGAGCTGACACCCATCCATCCCCACTGCAGAACCTGGGCTGAGGAGACAGCAGGATGAAAGGAACAAGACCCAAAGAGCCCCCAAAAATGGATGGAGAGGAGCCACTAGGTATAGCTGGGGTATTCCCAGGGAAAGATTTCTAAAATCTGTTTCCTTCCTCTCCCATCTTCCCACCTGTCTTTGAAAACAGGCATAAAATTATTTAGTCTTTTTGAAGGAAAAAAAAAAAATTAAAATGGTTTCCTAGCAACAGGATTTACAGTATTGGTCTCTGAGGAAACTGTCCTCTGTTTTCAAGGCTTTGCCCATTTACTAATATAGGAATAACAGTAGTCACATTTTGTTTTGTGATTAGTTTAAACAAGGACAAGTCTCTACTGCTTTTTGGCAACAGAGGCATTGCAAAAGATGGTGTTAAAAGAGCTCACATTCTTGCAAATAAGCAAGAAATTTCAAAACTTTACAGCAAACACTTAGTATACCTTCAACACATATAATTTCATTTAATCACGCAGTATATTATACCCTCCTACAAACCTACAAAATTATATTTCAAAACACAAACGTAGGAGTACCTGGAGCTTCAGAACAGCTAATCAAAAATTCAAGCATGTTATAAATTGGACAAACCTTTTGATACTACAACAGAAGAGGCTACAAAAGATGTTTCACTTCTTCAGCATCCAAAAAAAAAAGCAAACCAAAAAACAAAAATTTAGCAATCATGGAGAAAGAAATAGAGAACAGAAAGTAAACAAAGCATGGAAAGTTATACATCCATGGTGTAATTGAATGCTGAATGTGAAGGTTTGGTTCCCCGTTCCAGAGGAGGAAGGTGTTACTGTGCTCACACAATCACAGAGGTATTGGGGTTTGAAGGGGCCACTGGAGATGAGCTAGTCCAACCATAAGCCTGGCACTGCCAAATTCACCACTAAACCATGGACCTAAGGATCCATGTGCAGATCTTTTACCTCCAGGGCTGGTGACTTTAACACTTTCATGGGCACACTGTTCCAGTGATTTACTACCCTTTCAGAGAAGGAATTTTTCCTGAAATCTATTCTAAAAATAGACAAGATAATCAAGACTATAAATGCTTTTCATATGAAAAGCAAGTAAGAAGACTCATCTTCCAGCACACACCACTTAAATGAAAGGCTGTGTATTTGCCATAACACATTGCAAAGGCCATCTCATCCCTCATGTTAAAGCTGGCTGTTACAGGAGCATCCTTCACAACTCTTATCATTCATGCCAGGTTGAAGATTGGAAGGCTCTCCTGGGTACTCAGGTGAAATTTATCTACCAGGAGAATTCTCTGCTCACCTTATAAGATGAGCATCTGAGACCCTTCTTCCCTGCAGCAATCTCTGAGCCATCTGTCAATCTTGCTTGACTTCCTCTACAGTTGGCCTGTACATCAGACAGCAGAGTATTACAGGCTTTTACAATCTAAGTTAGGTTAGTTGAGACCATGTTGGGTGATCTCAAGCTGTTTTCAATTAGCTGTTGTCAGTTATTAAGTCGTTTAACCCAAATAGCACCGCCAGACATAAATATTTACCAGCTGGTTGTAGCTGAATGAAATACCAAATCTGAAGCTCAAAGAGGAAGACATTGCAGAGAGTATGATGTTTAGCCATTCCCACCATGGGAGGAATTGCTCTTATGTTTACGTTTCTCTAAATTACTGCTATAGTTTTGTATATAACTTAATGGAGTTTTAATTTCCCTGATTCAGTACTCCAAATGCTTGGCAGTTAGTTTATGGATCACTTCTGCTGTCTCGCTCACCATCTGATTAGAAAACAGTAAATGGGAAGGAAGTTCCAGAGTTTTTGCCTTTATTTTATGAATAAGAAATGTGTTTGGCAAAGTCCAGTGTTCTTTGAATCTGGGCTACATCCAACAACTAAAAGCTTATTAAATGAAATAAAGTGGGTTTGCCATTGGCAGCTGTCTGGCTGCTTTTCTAAAAATCATGGTACTGTAAACTGTCTTTAATTATGTATTCACACTTCTTACTGTTTATTATACAGGCAAGAACATTCTTGCTGACCACATTAAATTGCCCATATATTTTTTATTTATGATATAGAAATAATGAATTTCCATCTGATATGCTTCACATTAAAATTTCATTATGCAAATATGGCACATTTATGTAGTCAGCCAAGTTCCTGTTCAGAGTCACTGCTTCATTTTCCAGGGAACAGCCAATTCCAGTTCCCATCATTACAACTCACTGGCTCAGCTGCCAGCAATGAAACAGAACCAGCTTTGTTTAAACTGCATTAGTACCACACTGGCAGATTGACAACTGGCATGGAAAGGTGCTATGCAAAAAGCTGACTGTTCATTTCATTGGTCATGTAGCAAACTGACTCAAAATGAAGAAAATTGCTTCTATGAACTTCATGAAACAAGCAAACAAAATAAATAAGAAAAAAAAACCCCCACCCCAAAAACGTTTGGGGTGGACAGAAGTTGTTGCTTCTCCAAACAATGTTTCATTTTATTATTTTTTTTTTCAAGTGTCTTTAAATTGAATGTAGATTTCTTTCTTCTTTTAAAAAATTAATACTGGGAAACCTATATATTTCATTTTCAGTATGTGCAAATAGAATGAGGAAGGGAGGAGGAAGGGAGGAAGGGAGGAAGGGAGGAAGGGAGGAAGGGAGGAAGGGAGGAAGGGAGGAAGGGAGGAAGGGAGGAAGGGAGGAAGGGAGGAAGGGAGGAAGGGAGGAAGGGAGGAAGGGAGGAAGGAGGAAGGAAGGAAGGAAGGAAGGAAGGAAGGAAGGAAGGAAGGAAGGAAGGAAGGAAGGAAGGAAGGAAGGAAGGAAGGAAGGAAGGAAGGAAGGAAGGAAGGAAGGAAGGAAGGAAGGAAGGAAGGAAGGAAGGAAGGAAGGAAGGAAGGAAGGAAGAAGGAAGGAAGGAAGGAAGGAAGAGGAAGGAAGGAAGGAAGGAAGGAAGGAAGGAAGGAAGGAAGGAAGGAAGGAAGGAAGGAAGGAAGGAAGGAAGGAAGGAAGGAAGGAATCAAAAAATATACAAGAATTTTTACTAAAATTTGAAAATACTACTAGACATAAAAACAAAATTATTGGCTAAGGGTTTGAAAAAAAAGCTTTCAAATAGCATTCAGTATCATCACAGTAGCAAATATTTAGACTATATTGATTATATAGCTGGCAATTTTTCCTGTATCTGCAGCAAAGATTTGAGCATCATCATTTATAGTTACACAATTAACTTTAATAATGTGATTTTGTTTTCATGAACTAAGAAAATGCAACCATTCTTTAGGAAGCTGAGACGATTCTCCTTTCTCTTTTCTGCACATATATATACCATGCATATGTCAGGTGCAACACACATAAGAAAAATGATAATAAATAGCAAACACAGAGAGAGAATGCTGAAATAAGGAATGCTTAAATCCTCATTTTACAGACCATAGGTTGAGGGACTTGAGACTCAGTCTGTGTCTGAGCTGTTACCTGAATAAAACGAATGCAGGAGAGGGACAGACAGGTAAGATATATGATGGTATTCTGGAAGCAAGACAAGTGATCTAGAATTATGTCCCTGATGTTGTGCTGTTATGTATATTTTATATTTGCAATTTGCTTGTTAAAAACACCATATTGAACTTTTTGAAGAGCACCACCAACCCTTAATATTTTTACAGAATACTGTATCTAAACAATGTTGATGTCTCTGAAGACCTGTGCTTCACTTACACTTGCTGAATAGAATTTTAGAGTGAAAAGGACATGATGTGAATGCTGTTTGTAGCTCAGCTAATCAGAACAAAATAGTTACCTCCACTCATGAACTCCTGCAAGCCTTTGCTATATTGTATTAGAAAAGATATTTGCTGGATTTCTGAAGATATGCACCTGTACATACTTGTCTAATAACTGCTGTGAAAATAGCAATCTGACACTCCATTTAGACCTGCAGAAGACTGAGTCTCTTCAAGATCAGAGTTAGACTGTTACACATTTTCAGATTTATTGTTGTGCATTAATTATGCACTACAAATCCTCAATTTTGAATTTCTTAGAAAGCAAGCAAATAACCTTCATTCCAATATGCCAGTTTCTGTAATGTATGTTTACAAATATTCTGTTTATAGATCTAGATGCAATCTGAAAGAAGAAAATACTTTAAAAATTACAGTTCAGACAAAAAAAGGCATATGGAACCTACTTTCCACTTGTTCTTTACTATGAAAAAAAAAAAAAAGGTATTACAAAGGGCACAGGAAGGACAGATGCTCTGCCAGAGCAAGTCCAGATGATGCCACCAAGATGATTAGAGGGATGGAGCACCTCTCCTACAGGGAAAGGCTGAGAGAGTTGGGTTGTTCAGCCTGGAGAAGAACAGGCTCCAGAGTGACTGAATTGAGGCCTTCCAGTACCAAAAAAGATGGAGAGACAATTTCTACAATTTCTGTCACATAGTGACAGGACAAGGATGTGGTTTCAAACCAGTGTAGAGTAGGTTTAGATAAAACATTGGGAAGACACTCTATTCTGTGAGGGTGAAGAGGCAGGCTGTCCAATGAAGTTGTGCCTGTCCCATCCCTGGAGGTGTTTGAGGCCAGGCTGGACAGAGCTCTGAGCAACCTCAGAGTTGCCTCCTAGGGAAAGTTGTCCCTGCCCAGGAATGGTTGAGACTGGGGACATTGGATCTACCTGCAAAGTCTTTACTGTCCTTGCCAAATCAAACCACTCTAGGACTCCATGGACAGAGAACAAAACATTCTGAAAAGAGCTTTGGACAAGAACTTATATTACTGGAAAGGGTGGCAATTGTTAAAGGTGTGAGGAATTATTGTAAATCTTTATTAATTGTCTTTATAAATAAATTCATTAAATGCAAACAGTAGTATTCCCACACAAGATATCCAGAACAAATTAATTGCATTACAGCAGCCCACACATCATAGGAGCAAATGTGTAGACCAATAAAGCAGACAAATTGACCTTTAGTGTATGTATACATTAAAGATGGCTGTACTGGCTCATTGATTTATCTTCCTTCTGTATTTCATGACTATCCAGGATAGTAAATGTGTCATTCCCTCTAAAAAAAAGGTGGGGGGAAGGTGGAGGGAAGTAAGAGATCTTTCTATGATGCTGATCACTGGATATACTCTCAACATAAATGTTAAAATATTTATCATGTCAGTTCTACAGAAAGAGTGGTCTACAGGGGACTAGTGCACACTTTAACATCTTATCAAAGGAGGAAGTTAGAGACATAACTTGAAGACCATAAATCTCAGGTCTCCATGAATCAACACTGTGATTATGCTTCATAAGCTGCAGTTACTGCTGTTGTCTGGCAAACACCAAGTTGTCTGACATTGCAGGACTGATAACACTGGTGGTTTTGCCCCTCTCATTTTAGAAAGAATTCATTTGGAATTCATAGATTCTACCATTGGCTTCAGTGGCTATTGGGATCAGAACTGAGCACTTCTGGGAAGCTCACTGCTCTTGCCTGGCACTTTCAAAACAACACCTTTCCTTCTCTTTTGTTTAGCATGGCTTGACAGTGAGTGCAGCAGTAAATTCCCAGGTGTCGCCCTGTATTACACACTGCATCACTACATTCAGTGATTCAGCTTGGAACTGCACCTCTGGGGTTTCAACTCATATACCCACTTCAGAGATGACTAAGCTGTACTTACATGAAAGGGCCTATGTGCACTAATTAACACACAGAGAAAAGAGTACAACAGCAGGCCTCCTAAAATATCTCTACATAAAACATGTTACCATGACAGGGAACAATTTCAACATCTGTAGCCTATCTTTTAAGAAACATATCAAAATAAAAAGCTTTAGTTGAGGATAAATAGTAATACATCTATCTATCTATCTATCTATCTATCTATCTATCTATCTATCTATCTATCTATCTATCTATATATATATACACATATATATACATATTAAAGCAACTCTGTCAGCTACTTTTTTCTGAATCATTCCTGCCAAATAGCTTTAATCTTGTGAGTAATCTACTGTCTGATATGGCAGGAGATCTAGAAAGTAAAGGACTAATTATATGATTAGTTTATTACAGAATTGCTATATAAATCTAGTAATGCTTTTTAACTATATAAAACTTTAGAGTTTGTATCAATTTATGTAGAGATACAGTAAAATAATATATAAAGTGTGCATTACTATATGCAAACAACCATCTAACACCAACTCTAAGCTACTGACAAAATTGTGTCAGATTTTCTGTTAATCATTTACCTACTTAACTTTTGATGGGGAACACTATCTCATTACTTTCGTTTAGGAATTACAGTTTAAATGTTATTTATGAAAACATACTTAATAAATTTTATTACATCAGGAGGAATTATACAGAGTCCACATATTGCATATTACTGTGCTTTGTCCTCAAACATGTTCCTTTCTAGTTTTACTTCTCATAGAGCAGAACCTCCTGTATATAAAATTCTAGACACCAGAGGTTATGCAGCTATAAAGAATAATATATATGTCTTTCCAATATTAGCTGAAATTTTCTTCTTCGGTTATTTTTTAGTAAATGTAGAAAAAATAAATTTCATTTTAATCCTCTCTTTTCTCATATATACATAAATGTAGTAAATATGGTAAAAGACATATTAAAGTGATTTAAACTAGTCATTTTTTGAAAGTCGGTTGTAAGACCCTGAATTGTTCTGGAACAACCTGGACCACTTCTAGCATATATGGGACCCAATGCCTGAGTACTTATTTTTGGTGTGTCTCCTGTCCCTTTTTCTGCAGAAATCATATTTCTCCATAGCACAGAAGTGTAGAGCTGAAGATAAATTAGTATAATTCCTAAGTCCTTTCTTTTGATCATCATCTTCTGTGGTTTTTTATACCTTGTTCTATCCAGAGAGTAGGAAAATATATTGTATATATTACATGAAGAAAATTAGTCACAGAGTAGTTAATTATTAATAAAGAGCAAAAGGGGTAATTTTAAAATCTAAAAAAAACCTATTTGAGCAGCTCTTCATTTGGAAAAACTACCTGAAGCTATAGATAAATAGAATAGATATAAAATAGATAAATAGAATAATAAATAGAATTGAATAAAATAGATAAATCCCAAAACAGTTCTTTAATGTCATTGTAAGATAATCTGTCTTACAATCAATTACAAAAACTGCATTTTTCTATTAGCTGTATGCAGATAATGTTTTTTTTTTTTTTTTCTTGAAATGAATGTCTGTGTTGCATTACAAATAATCTGGGGGTTTTTAATATTAATTTGTAAAATGGATTCTGGCCATTTAATATAGTTTTTCTATACTTGAGTAAATGCAAGTAAGGAAGGATGGTATGGTCGATTTTTGCACAGCTAGTTTTACTAAATTTCACATAGTCCAGGAACTACTACTTTCCAGTAAGAAACTTTCCAGAGTAAGAAACTTAGCCACTGCTTGAGCACAAGGTTCTGCACTGATGATCCCATAACTCCAGATTTTATATTACTATAGAACAGACAAAAGCAGTTGAAATTGAGCAGGCACTGGATTCCTTCGTAAGCCCTTTAGCAAAGCCATTGCTGTGGACAATATTCTGTGTGTTGACAAAACAAACCATCACTAAGTATTCTTCCAATCAATTGCAGTACAAAGTCAACATTTTAGAATGTGCAGAGGCAGAGTATAGAGACCAGGTTACAAAGCAAGGTTTATTTTGTACTGTTCAGCCCTGAAAGGGCACCTCTGTATGAAATAATATTTCTGTTTTGACATAATAGGTTCTTTTTATGCTCATTTAGCAGAGATTTCTTATGTCTTTTAAATGCATAGTTCTTACCACAGTAATTACAAAACCAAACAAGCCATAATTGTTATGTTGAAGTACCTGGCATCCAATTCACTCAGAATCAGTAGTTGTGCCTATCCCACACAAGCATATTCTTTCAGCCTTCTAGGCTGTTCACTAATTACATTAATCCTTTCAGGAATTTTCCCAGAATGGTTGATGTTATAGATTGAATTTCCTTATCTACAGCTCTATGACACACATATGCAATGAAGTCACTGAAGAGCCTCCAGCTCTTTACAGATGAATAAAAGTCTTCATTTTAAACACAGCAGACATATTGATTCTCTTTAATTTTACTTGCTTTCTTACTTTACCATCCATACATTACAGACAAAATTGCAAGTGTCAAGTGTACTATGTAACAATAAACACATTCAAATAAACTCACCCTTGATTTGAAAGTTAAGGAAGAAAAAAAGACCAAATAAAAGTATAAATATTATATGTCCTTATATAATTTATGGGCAGAATATTGAAATTAGCTTTAGGGGCATACTACAATATCTTTTCATTCATTTTTTTACCTCAATATAAAAATTAAAAATGTATTTATTTTGTGAGTTGAAGACTTTTGTTTTTAACATGGGAAAAGTCTTATTTTTAATGCAGCATATTCAGACCAAAAAAAAGAGTGAGAGAATAACTTGAAACTAAAAGAATAATCTGTTTTTTTCTAGGGTTTGATGATGAGATATCTAGACTTTTTTTTTTTTCCAGTTTGCTTCTGAGAGGTAAATTGCAACCCCCTTAAAGTTTTCATTAGATAGCCCATTATTCCCTTGAAAGAAATCACACTCTCTGCATTATTCATTAGGGGCAGCTAATCTTCAGAGCAGTCACACAGGCTGCAGTATCACAGAACTACTTGAAATTCTGTGTCTTCTTTCTCCATTTCTGCTGAATTCAGTTCTGGTCTAATCTCCGTGTATAATGCAATATCTCTGGTTAATTCAGATATTGCAAAGCTGAAGAAAATGCATATTATTTATTAGTGCTGAATAATACAATCTCACTTTTATTTATCAAATGCATATAGTTCAATCTGCATATGATGTTTTGATACTTTTGAAGACAATTACAGAATCAAGATGTCTAAAATTTAATTTTCTTCAATTCTGTATTAAAATGTCAACATTATAATTTTCATCAACTACATAAATTTTGGTGCAATACTGACCAAAGACATTTCATCATTTGAAATGATAAAAAGTGTCTTGACTTACATAAAAATAAGATCACGTAGAGAAAAAATTCAAAATATCAGTGCAGTGGTTTTTGTTTTGTTTTGTTTTGTTTTTTAATTTAGAGAATTCAGATTCTAAATAGCATGAGAATGTAAAGCAAGAATATAAGACTAAGACCTTCATTTTATCCATATTTTCTCAGAGAGAGGGAGGATTATCTACAGCTCTGAGTATGGCACTGGAAGGTACAGTCTTGAGCTGAGGCAAATGATTAACATTCATATTTTGCAGGAGATAAATTTTCACATTAAGTATACAGACACTCATGTATACTGAATGTCACTAGGGATTAGCATAATATTTCTATTAGTAACGCCAGCTTATCTAACTGAGCAAAGCTCTGTAGGCAAGAGCAAAGTACTGCAAGGGTGAAAATGAGCTTAAGTATTTCCAGTATGGGTTAAGGAAGGAGAGTGACCATTTCACAGGCAATTATTTAGCCTTTACTGGAACTCCCATAAAAATTCTCTGTCCTTACATAACTGACTGACCTCCCCTCTTTCTGTGTCTTTGAGTAATTTCTCCTTTCCTCTAGCATGCTGCTCACTCCAGACTTCACCAAATTAAATGTGAAAAACTATGATTCTATCATGGAATCAAGAAAAAACGAATTTTTTTGCCTTGACACCTGATTGTAAATGTAGTTCTTTTGTATGTCATATATACCTCTTCCAATGCAATGTAAATTATAAATAATAAGTCCAGCATTTTAAGTTATTACTATTTGCTATTGCTACTGCAACTGAGCAGTTAGCAGAAAAAAATAATTTCTTAAATGCTACAGAATAATTTAATTTTTATCTTTCCCACTATTGTAATAAATATGGTGCTTCCACATAGAAAGATTTAACACAAGGTATCCCTGCTCTTTACCCAAATATAAAAATGATGTATGAACAATGTAGATCAATATACACAGAAGGATCACCCTGATGTTCTCTCCATGAAGAGAACAGTGAAAATTTTTCCTTTGTAAGAAATGGACTTTGTGTTGGAAAGATCTTTTCACAGAGAAGACCTGGTACTGCTTGTGTGTTTTTAAATAGTGCTACCAGGTTGAAAATTTTGGTTTGAGTCAATCATCATATAAAAACACATTAACCTGAGTGAGAAAGGTCGAGTTTGATACAGGAGGGAAACCAAAAGCACAAAGAGCCAGAACAGAAATAGATCAATCTTTAAAAAGTGTGTCTGAAAGGAAAAATCCTGTTTGATCTCTGGCTCAAATTTCTTATCAAAATTTATCTGATGGGATTTTATTTTTTCTAAATCATAGAGAAAAAAACATAGTGTCTATATATTCCTCTGTACTCTCACAGTTGAAGTAGAATAGAGAACAGTGGTAAAAATACTGAGAACCATAATTTTATCCTTGGACACATAATACATATGCATGTAGATAGAACTATCTCACTAGAGTTATATATTTCAAATTAAGTTATTAGCTCATACTTGGAGAACAAGAAGTAACAAGAACACTTTGTCAAGAGAGGAAAGAAGAGAAAATATACTGTGTTGCAATCTGTTTCAGATAAATGTAACATTAATTATCATAATTTATTAGACAGAGTTTAGAACATGAGAAGTTAGATGTCAAGGATACCCATAACAAAATAACACTTAGTGACAAAATAAAATTCATTGGTTGGACATATAGGTCCCATCCTGCTTCCTGACCTACACATGCTTCTGTGTCAAATCAAATCAAATCAAACCAAATCAGAAAGAGGGTGAACTGAAACAATTTTAAAAATCATTCCCTCAAATTACATGAACAATTCAGGGATGCAAATTTAAATTGTTTTGCAAGGCTACAGCAACATTATATAGCCAAACTTGTCTTCCTTGCTCGAGTAAAAATTTGAGACTAGAGCTGACAAGATAACAGAATTTCCATTTTACAGGAACTTGGTGGGAAGGGCAGGGCAGGAATATTTAATTTTGTAGAAGAAATAATGCATTGGAAATTTTCTAACAACTGAGAATTTCATTTAATATGTCTTGGCTTAATTTGCAAAGTTTCCAAATAAAACTGGACTTAGGTGTACCTGGGTTCCTTACATATTCTTAGCAGATTGATGAGAACCCAGAAGACCAGCAGATCGACTTTCCAGCCCTCAGCTCTGCAATAGGTAGTATGAAGAATATGACTAATCCAGTTAGTGGATGCAAATAAACATAATGGAAATCCCTGTGGAATAGAAGCATTTTATTTTCATCAGAAAATAAAAATATGCATTGAATCAATGTTTTATGCATCATCATGAGCTCAGTAATGTGATGCCAGTCTAATGTCTTGCACCCTCCAGCTTCCCCTTCTCTATTTTTATTTATTATTTCAGTAAGATTTGTCCAAATAATGTATTTCATTTCTCAGCATAATCCAGGTATCTCCGTCAAAAGATTTCATTCTTTCCACAATAGGAATAACCCAATACATCATTTGTTTCATGGCCTACCAAGACTTACTTTATTCAGCACTCAAAAGAATATTCTTATGTTGTTAGAAGTAGTTCAATATCAAACCTTCTAAACAATTAAGATTCCTATATGATGGATGACAGTCAAATCATATTTTTCCCCAAAAAGTTTTGTTGTATTTCTTCATATGTTAATCTTCATGTTACCTGAGGAACAGATTTTCATTTGACATCACCTCATCAAAAAACACATATAAACCTAATTTCCATTACTTACTTTCCTTGCTTTTTCAGTGATTCAGATTCTCAGTAATCTTTTTTTTTTTGGTAATTCCCTTCCCCACTTCCTTCATAGAAGCTATTAACAAAACAATCAGTAGCTTTATACACATTTTCTTCCCACTGAAAATAGT
The DNA here is from genome assembly GCF_903797595.1 of Erithacus rubecula. Taxonomy (NCBI): domain Eukaryota; kingdom Metazoa; phylum Chordata; class Aves; order Passeriformes; family Muscicapidae; genus Erithacus; species Erithacus rubecula. Next base: position 33,508,136 of record NC_136687.1, on the reverse strand, counting down.
TCAAAGGTGCTACCTGCCTTTTTCATTCCATGAATATTTTCCTAGCAGAGACAATTGTGACTGTGTGTCAGACAGCAATCCTCTCAATGCCACTACTTTAAACATCTCAGCAGGTGGAACACAGGTGTCTGCCACCATCCCACATCCTTGTCTCACCATCCAACAAAGAATTCCTATGACACTTTGTCATAGGACAAAGTCCCTTTGAGGCTGTTATTTGAACATTCCTCCTCCTTTTCTCAGATATTTTTACTGAATGACTTTCCATAAAATCGCTACCATCTGCTGATGACTTCATTTGTATTCTGTCTGTTACATTCTGAATATTCATAGGTTTACAGATCTTTATCATCTAACCTAAAATGTAAACAGAATTTGGCTGTAAGACCCCTGCTATGCTCCCACTGAGGTAAAAAACTTTTCGTTGATGAATTTAGACATGGATGTAAGAAAAAAAAGAAAAAGAGAAGATAATAAAATAAATAAGTACATTTTTTTTCTCTAGTCTCTAAAATACGTATAGGCAAAATTACCTATTTACATATCAGAGTTTTGTTCAGGTACTTTTAATTTTAAAAATAAGATTTTATTAAGTTCCTTATGACTACAGCTTTGATCAGCATTCTTTCTGGTTTTTTGTCTTATTGCCAAATTATAATGATATCATACAAGAAAAGTGAGATCTCAAAGATCATTAGCTGTTGCAAAGTATTTGTCCAAGAAAGCATTAAACAACTTCATATAGTGAAAGCAGAGATACTCCTTGTTATAATGCTAAAACCACTTGTCATTCTCTGGGTAGCATTTCTATATTCAGGAAGAAATAATAGTAATCAAATCATAATTCTATCATTGTCAAGGGAATTATGTTACTGCAAGTAATTTTTGGGGTTTTTTTCTTTTTCTTTTTTTTCATATGTAGCCAAACGAATAATGCTGGAAGTTCATAAAGTGTGTGAGAGATGCTGAACAAATGTGTAATTATTTAATCAGAAAAAAATGGTATATTTAGAAGTATGGGTCCTTTTGAAATTTCTCCTAATTATTGTACTGGGAGTGAGAACACAGACTCTGAGGATCATTCAGTTTCTGCAAATTTCTCTCAGATATTATTGAAGTCTCATTCATTAATTAACAGAACCTAGGTTAACTTAAGGAAAAAACACTCAAGATTCAGTGAAGATACAGTGACCCAGGTCACAAACAGTAATTAGATCAGAAATATCTGTGATACCAGAACAAAAAGATAACATTGCATTGTATACATTTTTGAATAAAAAACCTTGTATTTCTTATTTTTGAGTAGAAAGTTCTGAAATGTCACAAATTTTTGTGGAATAAAAATTTGCAGAAGAACAATATTGCAACATCATCAAAGAATTGTCTGTTCCCTTATGCATTCCACTTATGGACTTTGAGCACAACTAACTATACATCTGTGTGTTTGTCCAGGCTCCTTTTCTAAATAAATATATGAAATGGACATCTGGTAAGTTCCTTGTGGTTTGGTTTTGTTCGTTGGTTTTTCTTCTTCCAGCATTAATTGCAGTGCATTTCTCAACAGTGAGCTTCTTTATTATACTTTGGAGAATACTGACCCACAGTAACACTGAGTTTCAAGAGAGAAGCTGCATTTCTGAGTCACAGAACTGGGCACTTCTCTCTCTGCATGATGCAGGAACAAGTAAAACTTTTACTGGCATTTTAGATGAGTTTCAGTGATTCATCATCCAGTGTGAATCCCTGAATTCCTGCATACCCTCCCATTTCCAGTCTCTGCCTCCCTTTGAAATTCTACAACTGATGAGACATCAAAATATTAAATATCATAACACCTAAATCATATTGTGGCATATTCAACATCAATTAAAGAGCTTAAGGTTCCCTCCAGATTTTTCTCTCATAACTAAATTGATCTTAAGAGTTCAACTAATAGTAATCAGGTCTGAATTTTTTATCCAATTATACCAAAAGTAATCTTGATTGCTTATTTTAGAGTTCATATTTGGGAGAATACCACAGTCTGACATAGAAATTTGTCTTTATTATATCCTCATATTCATGAAGAACTCACAAAGAATGAGAATCATTGTTTTCAAAAACTTTGTACTATATAAAATTCTAATTTTCTGTGTGTAGAAATGCTGCCAAAGAAATAATGCAAGTTATAAGACTGCATTAAAACTCCTAAGCATTCATATTATTTCATAGTAAAAGTATTTCATTTCAAGTATTCATTGTAAAATTTTCAAATTTTATTTTCTAGTATTATGTTTTTATGTTGGTTTCACCTCATGTAAGCATGTATGTAATCTCATCTAAAATAGCTTTTATCCCAGCAGAAAATGCCTTCCAGAAGGTTGACAGTGTTAAAATGCTGATGTGATGAACACATACTCAAGTTTTCTGTATTCCAAAGTAATGACATAAAAACTATGGAAAATGTTTCAAAATATATATTTTAATATAATTTATATAATAATTCTTTGTGGTTATAGGTGTGGTTCTAATTTATGCTATTTATATTTTTTCAATCCCAATAGTGCTTATCTTAGTAGGCACATGATGACATCTTGTGGTTACTCTGAGTTGATGACTCAATGATTAATAAAATAAACATGTCTACTGACTTTCAAGAATCATTTATACATGAGCAGAAAAGTTATCCTCAGTGAAGATCCTGCACAAGACATCTGCTTATGACACTGGTGTCTGGTCTTTCTAATTCTTAACAATCATCCCAGTTGCTCCATTTTTCTGTCAGTGGAAAATTACCTAATTAACTTTTCATATAAAAAAATCTGTGAAAGTAGTTACACTACACTGCATAAGTGACAACTGAAAGTCTTCAGGCTATCAAGATGTGATAGATGAGTTAAAAATGTGCAGCATTAGGAGGAAGGAAACCAAAGCTAAGGGAGTGATTTACTAATTCAGTCCAAAATAAATCCTTTTGCACAAGCTCCAGAGATTTCTGGTTTAGCTGTTTGGGTTGGGGTTTTTTTGGTTTTTTTTTTTTGTTGTTTTTGTTGGGGTTTTTTTTGTTTTGTTTTGGTTTTTTTTTTTTTTTTTTTTTTGGTTTTTGGTTTTTGGTTTTTGGTTTTTTTTATTTTTTTCTCAGCTGGATGGCCATTACATTGGTTAGGAAACTGCACCTTATTTTTAGCATCAGTCCTCAAATATTTTGAACAGATATCCATTCTCATTCACTGCTCTTTCTGCAAGTGCAAATTGCAATAAACTTCTTGGGATATCTATGTTTGCCTAAAGTTATGTGACAAATTGCATGTAACCATTTTTCCCTTTCCAGCAGTACATTGGGAAGTTCAGGGAAGGAGAAGAACTGGCAAGATGGATATGAGCTGGGAAGCTCAGATTTGGCAATGGCTGAACACTCTCCCTGAAGGGAATCAGCATCAGACTGAAAACAGAATCGTCAGTTGCATTAAGAATGAACAGAAGCGTGAGGTGAAGGATGAGGCAGCAGAAGGATTTTGGTGAAAGGAGGCTGCTGAAAGGATGAAGTACAGCACAGAACAGTAAAAGGAAGATGAGCACTGCTCCCTCAACTAATGTCAGTGAGAGTGGCTAGATACATCTACTACATTAAAAAGTGGGAAAGAGTGGAAAGAATGGTGAACTCTTCAGCTGAACTTCTCCACAAACCTATTGTGAGATCCAGGTTCTAGGAGCATCCTTTTTTGGTAGGGAATTGAAGTTTTTCAAACATTGCTGGTATGCACTTGAGCTAGAAATTATCAGTGTTAAGAATTGCTGTTGTCAACAATATTGCATTGCCTATTGGTATTCTTTTATCTATAAAGTACAGGCTTCAAAACCTTAGAAAAAAAACCAAAACCTGCTTTTATTTGTTATGAATAATCTCATTTGTATTAGCTGCCAACTTGAGCTGGTCTGTAACATATGCAACCATGTTATCAGATAGGCACAAATCACAGAAACAGAATCCAATGTGTTGGAAGGGACCTCTGGAGGTCTTCCAGTTTCAAGTTTCAAATAAAATCAAGTTGAAGGAAGTTGCTCCATTCTCAGTCTGAGGATGGAGATTTTACAGCCTTTCTAGGCAATCTTTGACAATATTTCCTCAGAGTGAAAAAAAAAAAAATCTTGTTCTCCCTGGAGTTAGCCTAGATTTCTCCATTCTATTTTTGCAAAAATTTGTTAGCTCCCGAGTTCATAAATGAAAAATCTTATCTGGTTTTCACCAAATAACAGCTGCAGTATTTTTTATGCATTTACTTAAACTGACATCCCAACTAGAATGAAAATAGAGCAAAATGTGTTTCACTCTGCATTTGGAGATGCCATAGACATCTGCTGGCAATCTTCACTGAGGCATGTGCCAGAAGGTGCCACTTTTCTGGCAGAGATTCAAATCCAGTTGCCTCAGGCACTCTGAAATTCAGGAAATGAACAGGGTTGCACCTTCATTCCCTGAGGACACTGATCCAATATGCACCAACATACAAAAATGAATTTATTTGGAATTGCCTGATTAGGCAGAAAAAGGCCATCCTCTGCTGAACAGTCTTAGGCAGGGATTTCAAACTACCCCACCTCTTGTCTTCCATGAGCAGGCACAAGTACAGGGAGGTCTGTGTCACAGTAATTGTGCATGTGTTGTTTTGTTTTGCTGGACAATAGGTTGCCACTGTCATTTGGCTGTCAGTTAACATCAATCGACTCATTAGAAGCTCTTGACTTTCTCATCTAAGCTACTCACAAAGTCTGGCAAAAGAGTGCAGGCACTTCTCAGCTTGTGTTCCCCCTCAGGAAACCAGAATAGGATCCAGGCAGTGCTGTACTGGTGAGGTGGTGAAGGCTGGAAGCAAGATTTAGATGAAGGCATGGTTTGAGTTACCCCTGCAATAACTAAAAACAGCATTGAGGAGGAAGGAAATAGTATGAAATTGGGTTATTGTTACTGAATTATTGAAAGAGGAGGACTAGCACCACATATAGGAATACCAAGATAAACTGCATTTAGGTGCAAGTCGTCCAAACGGAAAAAGGGGAATAAAGGAAATTTTCCTAGGGATTTTCCTAGTCACCTGGCCATTTGTACATCTTAGTACAGCATTATGCATTTTCCTTGTGTGCTACATTCTGAATGTAGTCAAGAGTGTAGCTAAGGATATGACTATCATATGCCTAGACATGATGCTATACACTGCTACAGCACACACCTGAGGAGGTACAGCCCATTTCTGGCATGTGTTTTTTGTAGATTAATTTAAATTTTTTTTAAATTTAGGTAAATAAAAAATGTATAATCTTGAGATTACAGAACATATTTTAAAGCCAGCTCATTTTCTTCCCCAATCCCTGAAAAGGTTTCTTACAAACCACACAGATTACCAAAAGATTTCCAAAACTGCTGCAACCTCCACAGGCTCATGCACACACAGGGAAAACAGGGAAACACAGAGAAAAGCTGTCAGCCCGTCTTGGATAAATCCAACAATTCCTTTTTGGGCTCCTTTTCCCTAGCAGTGGGATCTTGTGCTGTAAAAACCGTCAAAGAAAATCTAGCTGAGGTTAATCTTGCTGACTCACAATCATGTTGAAGAATAGTTTTCATTTGGGACACTATTGTGTCTCAAATTTTGTTCTCACAGAAACACCCATGGGAATCCACTTATTTTCAATTACTTCATTTTAATTTCTCAAGTGCAAACTATAAATTTCATATTAGGACAGAATGGTCCCTCTCTTATCTGCTTCACTCCCCAGATATTTGATATCAGAACCTAGACTCAACCTTTAATAGGAGAGAGTGAATAATAGAATTAATTAGGCTTTATTGCTATTGTAAACTGTCCTGTAGTGCACAAACTATCCTTTTATTACTTTCTTGATTACAACAAAATTGCACTTGCCTGCTGCATCATAGTTAATGACCCAAGAGTATTAATGGAGTTGCTAGTGGCTAATAAAAGTGTTATTAAGGAAAGTATGCAATTAAATTGCTTCAATTAATGTGTTTGTCTTGCTAATAAAAAAAGTATTCTGCCATCTGCAATGAACTTCCATCATGCGAACTGCAGAAGTTGTACAGTGATGCATCTTTTTAGTAATGGAATTGGCTGGTACAAACCATGATTCAGAAGAAAAAGAGCAACACTTTCAAAATCAAATGTATAAGACAGAACAATGATACACAGGCCTGAAAAATATAAATATTAGTTGCTAAAACCACATTATGGATCAAATTTATAAGCAACTTCAGAATAGAATACTGAAAAATATTTTTATGGGCTTAAACACCATGGAAAGTATGCAGTGTTGTAGGGAAAGGAATCTGTATGGTCTGACCTAAATATATGGTGCTGGTTCATGACTGGAGTATGTCCCTAGCAACCAGATAAAATAATAAAAGTGATAGAAATGTCATGATATAGGGACAATGTGCAATTTATAGGCACAGGAAAAATAGATCAAGAGACGCTGGTTCAGGATTCACAGTCTGTAATTTTTTGTCACATAATGGGTCACCAGAACATGTATCAGACATTACCCTTCCTGCCTGGTCCATCATCCTAGTGCAAACAGTAGCTCTGGGATTGTAAGGACATAAAGAGCACAGTTGCCTGTCTCAGACACTGTTAAGGCCACAGGAAGACTCTGCCATGAGAGAAGCACAGAAGGGAGAGACAGGATGGCAATAACTGCAGCCTGGAAGAGGCGAGGTCTGGCTAGAGCAGCCAGGGTAATGCATCCAGACAAAAAATCCCACTGTGGAAAACTAGTAAGGAAGTAATGCTCATGTGCATATCACAGTTAACAAAGACTCCAAGCTGTGGGACAGATGGCATCTATGAAACCAATAACAGCAAAAGCCCTTCTGAATATGCATCTATGGATACTTGGAATGTAAATGAAGCCACCACAGCAGAAACTTGAGATAAAGTAAAGGTGGTTGTGCAGGTTGCACATGGAAGGGTGAGGGGCAGAGCCGCTGGGGGGAGCAGAGGGGCTGTCCTCTCTCTGGGAGCTTCCCTGTGGGATGTGGGGACCAGTCAGAGGCTGATCTGGTGGTTGGCACCCCAGGTGGCCAAGAGAGAGTTGTTTCGTTTTCATTAATCACATTGTGGGGGGTGGGCCGCTCTCTTTCGGCCTCCAGTCTCCCTGGAGGTCCGGTGGCCTCTGGCCAGGGCCCGGCCCGGCTCCGGGCTCGACCTCGGCCCGGCCTCCAGCTGACCACGTCTCTTCTTCACGATCTGGATGCAATTTTACCTCTTTCTATACCTGGATAAAATTCTCGATCTCCTGAGCTCCCCTGAATGTGAAGAAATAAAGCATGGAGTCTACAGAAGCCAGCAGAATGAAGATAAAGTTCCTGATGGGAACAGATTGAAAAGATGCAACAGATGAGTAGCTGCTGAAAACCTTGTTTGTGGGGTTATAAGAGGACTGTGACTACACTAAAATTCCTTTAAACTGTGAAATATACTTAGGGAGGTTTAAGTGTTTGAAAAGAAGACCTTTTCGCTTTGAGGAAATGGGGCTCTCTGTTTTGGGACTGGAAATATGGGCAAAGACATTTAATAGAGGAGATGAAGAGAATTTTGTCTTTCAGCAGCTTGCCTTTAAAAGTGTGTACCCCAAGTGTGTAACATAACCCACAGTGCAGCTCTGGAAGGACTGTGAAAATGAGAGGAGAGTCATAATCCGCATTATTTTCCTGGGCGGATGTAGATTGTGAAGACACCCCCTAAGCCTAAACTAAAATAGGGACTTTTCTCTCTAGAGTGAACTGAAATGATTATTTAAGTAGATAACTGACTGAATTTTCTGTATGTTGTTGTTAAGAAATGTGGAATGAAGGAAGGAGGAGGAGAGAATAATCTAGAAATCTTATTCTGAATTCTTTTTTGTGTTATTAATAAATTTCTTCTTATACCCTTTAAAGTTTTAAGCCTGCCTTGTCTCTGCTCCTGAATCCTATCTCTAAAATAAACTAAATACATTAAAATTGGCAAACCCTAGTCACACCGTGACAGTTGTACTGGGTGTTATCTCAGACCTAAGGAGAGGACACAATGGACACAAAATCTGGATAATTTATGTGGGCCATCAGGAAAACCAGTTTAGCAACTGTGTTGGAAACAGCTCTGACTGGGTAAAAGGTAATTCTGGCAAGGGGAAATCACAACCCACCAACCAAGACAAGAAACCACTGACTCTAAAGAAGAGAAGGACTGACCATGTGACTAATTAGCATTAGAAGCAAGGGAGTAATTTAACTAATAGAATAAGATAACTGCATAGCCAATGAGCATTAATTTCTTTTTTTTTTTTTTTTTTCTGCTAACATGTATAAATAGTGACCATTGCTGAGAAACCTAAGGTAAAGAAGAGACTCTGGATCCACAGGTAGTGGCTGTCTTTTCCGAAATCTCTCTCTGTCTCCTCCATCTACCTCCCCATTTCTTTTCTATTTCTTTCTGTCTTTCTACATCACAATTTACTGTTTAAATAAAATCTGTACTGTGGACTTCATCTTTTTTAACCTTAATTCAGGCCAAGACATCTTTCAATAATAATCAGGTCTTAACAGATGTCAAGTGGAGTTTTGATGTTTAACTAGTTTGGCCACACCAAAAGAGGTGTGAACATTCTTCCTGACCTATCAAAACCTTCAGGGGGAAGTGTTTAATGGGTCAGCTCAACACAGAGAATCTAGCTCATCATCATTCAAAATGACCTTTTGAAGGAAGTAGAGGACTTGAGGAAACTTCAGCTTGTGTATTCCTGCCAGCAATCATGGGGATAACATTGTGAGAGTGAGCATATTGACATTAAGACAGGAGGAGAACTTTTGCATTGTGATCCAACTGCATTTTGTAACTGTTGTGTTCAAGATGTAGTTTCAATAACTTACCCAACCACATTGCTAAATCAAAATCCTGTGTGCAGTCAAATATCTTAAAAAATGTAAGTGTGATATTAAAACATTAAACTCTTGCTGTGGGGAATATCTAAGAGTTCTGTTCAGAAAGCACTGGACTATGACATAACCTGTCACAGTTATGTATAATTAATCTAAACTGGAAACTTGTGTGTTCAATTTGAAAACAGGTAAATGCATGTAAGGCATGTTTTGGTTTTGGCCCATTTCCCTTGGTTTAAGCCATTATATGCAATATTTCTTCAATTTCCAATTGTGTGCAACACAACACAGTTAAGTTAACATGGGTGATTAGTACTCTCATTTTAAACCCATGAATTTTCTGTTTCCTGTAATTCTTGATCAAGCCACTGCTTAACTTCCTCCTTAACAACAAAAGCTTTTGAAATCTTTCAGACTGTGTGGATGTATTCCGAAAGAATTTTTGTCTCTACTGAACTGAATGCTAGTCAAACTAGTCAAAACCTTCAAGTAAAAAACTCATGAATACCCTGAAGAAAATCTCTTATTCTAATTATACTTAGTTCATAATTTCTCCAGATCTGATTTAATTATATACATTATAATTTTTTGCATTTAATTTTTTCTTATACAGTACTGCAATAACTATTCTTATTTGGATTCAGCATTACAAGATAATGTTCTTTTATAAACCCTCATATTTTTTATGATTATAAAGCTAGAATGTTGATAACAAAACATTAGGTAAATGAAACATAAGTTTGATAATTATAAATCAAACCAAGTGAAAAATATTGAATGGAACCTTCTCAGGACCACTGCTAAATAATTCTTAGGATTATACTGTTCAAGTTATTTAAACAAGCCTACATTTAATCTTACAACACTCAGTGGAAATCTATTGTGCTTTCCTAAATATTTTATTTGAATCCCTCATTTGTAAGATGAAATTTCTCTTCCATAGACTTCATACAGAAGTGCAAACTATAAACTGAGTCTTGTAAAAGCAAATTCCTTGATATGAAACATCACTTTATCCCCACCTTGTGGAAATTTTCTGCATATGTTATTCCTTAGCTGAAAAAGAAATTCGTGGTTGTGATCTGAATGATTCTAGTAATGTAGCTGCAGTGTGTAGTGTATCCACAGAGATCCTCTTGCATTCCACTTGTCATGGAGTTTTATAGCATCAAAATTAGGTTTTGAATTAGGTAAGCCTGAGCTGAATCTGTTTGTCAGAAACACAGGAGAGAGGATGTGAGAGAAAGAGGAGATTACAGCAGGTAAAAATTCACATTCAGATTTTGTTCCAAAGATTGGTGATTCCAAACTTAAACCTGAAATATGGATAATAAGATGTAAACTAAGATGGATTGATGTTTTAGGACACAGCTGTATTTCTGAGAATTAATCCCATATTTTCTATAAACAGTTTACTGAAGCATTGAATAATTCATTTACGCAAAAAGAAACCAGGAACATGGACAAATTAAATAAATTTAAAATTAAAATCTTAATTTTTACGTTGATCTAGATTTGAGACTCACAGTGTAAAACTTCTTTAGGTGACAGGTCCACTGTAAAGTCCTATTCTCCCTGTTCTCTTCTGGAAAAGAAAATGTATTATCTTCTTGCATTTAATAGTCTGGAGAAATGCAGAAATGAAAAATTAAAATGATCCCTGATATCACTGTGTTTGGTTCTCTGTTAATATTAACAATAGCATAGAATAATTACAAAATCATGGTTAAGTTCTGGTCATTTTTTCTCTATTTTCCCATTAGAATGTTGTTACAGAAAAGATTTACATTAAAAATTAGGCTTTTTTTTTTTTTTAAATTTCCAGCCTAAATTCAAGCTGTTTAGGTTTTGCTTATTTATTCTTTTATTAGTTTTGTCTAATTGACTGAATAATTATTTGTCCTTTGCTAGAGTTGTTCACTGCTATTCATGTTTTCTGTTAAAGGCAAGAACCAAAACCCCTCAGCCTTGGTTTTCTTGTCTGAATATGTCAGTGTCTTCATGGCCTCTTTTCTATTTACCTGATTGTCTTTGAAATATTTCCATGCATTTTTTTTTTGCTAAAATCAGCTCCTTTGAACTGCACAAAGTCCCCTCACACAGTGAGGGGACAGCTATGATTTTTCCTAAGGCAGACCTGTTATCATATTGAAGCACTTATTCTCAGTTAATATAATAACAGAATCACAGTTCTGAAGGAGTTCTGTCCATTTTGTCTGTGTTCTATATGTTCAGAAAAAATAATTCTTTTTCTTGAATTCTTTTTCTTGAATTTTTTTTCCTTTGTTCTTTTGTTAAAACTTTTTTTTTTTTTTTTTTTTTTTTTTTTTTTTTTATGTGGGACAGAAGAGAAACATTCAGCCTTAAAATGAGAGAAGGAGGTTTCACATTAATTTATAGCTAAAAAATGATGTATTTTAAATGGTATTTTTCTCAATCTTCCTTCAGTGAGGTTTCAAATTCAGCATAAATAGAAAATATGGTATTGTTTATTTACAAGTCCACAAATGCAAGGTAATATTATTTGTCATGTAAAACAAAATTCAACAAAAACAACATAGACTGAAATAGTGGTCTTAATTTTTTTTTTACCAATATATTTCTTTCTGTTATTCTTTATAAGCTTTTTTTTTTTTCATCTTAAGTACAAATAAAAAAATCATAAAATGTTGGGGTTTTATCTAACTTTAGTGAGAGACAGTGTTTTTACCTCTTGTATAAAGCCTTCCAGTAGATTTTAAATGTCATGCTCCAAGCTGTATCTTAATGGAAGAATGTCAAACCTTTCAAAAGCACGGAACACAAGCTACTGACACCATAAATGCTAACAAAAGGGAGATTATGTAAACACATAAACAAATAGAACAAGGCAAATATCTCAATATGGGTTCAAGTACTAGAGACTGGCCACATCTGTGCTGCACTGCTCTGGGCTGTGCCTCTCCTCCTGCCTGGATGTGGGATCTTTACAGATACAGCATAATGATTATTTTTTCAGTTATTTAAACTTCAGAGTGAAAGGCATAAAATGAAGGTGGCACTGTAATTCATAAGAATATTTTTACATGGGAAATTGAGGATGAATGTTACAGCTGAGGGACGGATCAGGGCCTTCCTACGATTTTTTTTTTTTTTGACAGACAAAACCTGGCACAGTCACATCCATTTTGCCCACTGCACAGCATCCTACAGAAAAAAGCCTTGGCATTTTCTAAAAACATAACATTTGACAAACTGAATTAGCAATTAAGCAAAATGAACAACCAGACATTCAGTGCTTAAGTTCACCTTTCACCTTATAGAATGAAATCTTAAGGGCAAGACATATAAACTGGCTCCCTATGGGATACTGTAGTTATATTTTCAGATATGGAAAGCAAGTTCTTCACTGGTGCTAGGAGCTCAACAAAGTATCAGTGTTGGGTATAGGAGTAGTGGCAGAGGACAGAAAGCTTTGGGACTTAGGCTTATAATGCTTACCTGATGCACCACAATATAATGACCTTCCATTTTTTTTTTTAATCATTATATAACAGTGGACACCAAGATTTTATTTTCTCTTTTTCTGCAATAAACTTCTAAAAGCACATTTTATATGCCTAAATCTGCAGAAAATCTGAAAGAAACTCTGCATGTAATCATCAGGACCAGTGATCTGGAAGTAACCCTATCCAACTATTTTCTGTTTTACAGATTTAAACAGTAACCTCTTGCTTTTTATTCCTCAGTTACAAATTTTTCATTCACCATATAAGACACTTGCAGCCTTTTGATATCCTGATATAGAGAGGGAGAAATCTCTGCTTTCATCTCTTTGCTGAGGATGTATGCCACTCTCACTGTTGATAAAGCAGGATTCTGACAGCTGCCTATTTTTTTTTTTAATTTTTTTTTTAGTAGCACAACTATGCAGATGTTTTTATGTGGGTATGTAAGCAAGGGATTTTGGGAGTGGCAGCTATGTAAGCATATGTAGAGCAGAGACCTAAATAGGTCTCCAGCTGACATTCTGGCGTAGCATCTCATCCCACACTTGTTTTTTTATTCATTTGAGTATTTGCACAAGTAAAAAGACAACACAAATTGTGCATTATTGCCATTTTTATACAGATGTTAAATTAGACTGAAGGTTTGGTCATTTGGTTTTGGTATTCTTTTTCAATCTCACAAAAAACTCCCCCATACTTGCTTAAACACTTCATCAGATACTGAATATTTTCTCCTTGTGTACAAAGTACAATATTACAAAATCCCGAGGGTAACTATTCCAGCCACTCTGCCTGACAACAGCAGGTGGCAGCAAGGGAACTGGATATAGACTTTAGGAAAAAAACAACTAGGGTTTGCAAAGCATGAACACAGTATGGGACAAGTTATTTTCTACAGGAGGGACTTCTCTCATGAAAATAGTTTCCTCCAATCCAAACTGTTATTTGGAAAATATATATATTCCCAAAATATTTTTGATTGAAACTGAAATAAAATAGTTGGTTTAGTTTAGTTTTACTCACTCCAAAACTACCTGGCCTATTTAATTTCAAATTATTATAAAAATTCTAACACATTAAGGTGTTTCTTTAAGTAAGGACATTAGGAAAGATGCAACATGAGTTTTCCTAATCTCCTTAACTAAGCCCCTGAATACTCTGAGAGCTGTGTGAACCTCCACATTTTGGAACAACCAGCTCTGACAGCCAAATCTGCACTGCACTGTGCCAGTCCTGCAAGAAGATACTGGTGACTTCAAGTTTCATTCATGTGAGGAAAGGCAAAATAATTTGATGACTGAATAAAATACTTCAATTTCAGAAATCCTGAAAGAGAATGCAATAAAAATATGAAAGGACAAGTTTCAACAATATATAAGTGAATTTTCTTAAGGCTTTCTCTTTTCTCTTTTTTCTTTTTTAAATTTTTTTTTTAATTTAAACTATTTGATTTACACACACTGAAACAGCAATATTTCTGAATTTTGCTAATCTCTGCTTCTCACTTCCCTTGCCTATTTCAGTATCCTCCAGGTAATCTGAACAGAAACACTTGTAAGACACTTGGCAATCTTTCATAACTTTCATTTTCTGTGTGTGCAATATTTGTGTTGCTTGGCATTCCTTTTTCTGCTTGTTGTTAGACAAACATAGGATGAAAAATGCACTTCTGAGAGCTGGATACCTGCATAGAAATGAAGATGGGATGGGCAGAAGGATACTGTGAGATAACTCTAGCCAACATGAAATGCTGTGTGCACATCCTCATCCATCAGGAGCCAGAGCACATCCACACTCAGCCTTTAAGGAAATTCTCCACAGACAGGTAACACAGCAGACAATTCCCATCACCCAAAACAAAAGGGCTAAACAGAGGCTGATAAGGACAATTGGAATGATTACATTAAAAATGAGCAGGTGTTAGAAGAAAAGTATTCATATTGCCTTGTCCTTCACCTCATATCAGAGAGACTCCTAAGAGGGACCTAGGAGGCTTCATTTGCATTAGTTCTGGCTGAAAATTAGAGAAGCTTCTGCTTCCTGGAAGACCATGAGTTTCCTCCTGATTGGACAACAGTACAGGAAAAATTATTTTCCTTCAAGGATATGTCACACTAGAAATTTAAAAGTTGTTCTGAACCTAAAAGCAAACATTTACACTGTGCTTCATTTCACTGGTTTTGTTAAGTTTTTCCTTTTTAATTGCTATTGTTATCCTGCTAATAAAAAAACCCAAAAAAATTTCCAAGCAAGTGGTGCCAGCCAAATCATAGGAGTTAGAAATCCCTTTGTGGTGTTCAGAGATACATTAGGAGTTTTTTGGAAATGTGAAGACTCAGTCACACTATAGTAAGATATTTTTCATTTCCAAAATTGTGAGTAGAAAAGCAAATTGCAAAAGACAGGGCAAATAGCAGAATAAAATACATTAGGAAATTAACATTTTTATGGAAAGAAATTATCTTTGGGAATGTTCATTTTATTTCATGCTATAGGTGTTTGTAATGCTCTACACAACTTTTCAAAAACATGGCAGAGAAGTCCTGCCAGATATTTGAAATACATCTGCTCCTTGCTATAATTCTGATGACACAAATTCAGAAGGAAATACTTTTGTTTCCTTCTTTTCTCTAGTCTCATGGGATCTTCTTAGCCTCAATGACTGAGTCACTGCTATGTTATATACTTGCAGAAGATCTTTCATCTTTTTTTTCACTCTGTATATCAGCCTTATTATAGATGTTCTCAGATGTCTGACTGTCAAGAGGTTTTCTATATATATGTCTCTTAACAGCTGCATTTTTTTTTTCCTTTTTTCCTTTTTTATTATTATTTCAAAGTCCTGCTGAGTTTGAAGTTGTGCAGAAGTACTTTCTCTCTGGACTCATGTCCATGATCTCCAAATACTTCTAAATAGGCTCATTTCCCTTATACCAATATGTATTTTTGTATGTTGTTTTTTTCAAATTCTTTCTTGCTCATTCAGATCTGTGCTCTAGTCTCATGTCAGATTAGAAATTATCTCCATGCCTCAGTGGTTTTCTCATCCTGTCCAGTGTTGAGGTATGACCCATCCCAGCTCTGTTTCCACTCTCAGGGCTCCCTGCTACATGACATCACGTTCTGATTCACTCCTTTTGCTGCTGTTACACTGTCACCAATTTGTCTTGCCATTTCTTCCACTTAGCCCATCCTCTTTTCCTCACTAGCAGAGCCCATTTGTTAATTTTCCCATCAGTTGCTTTTCATGCCCACCCTTTCCACTGCCTGCACCAGCCCTCCCCTCTCAGCAGTGGCTCTGATTCAGACTCACACACAGACTACCAGGATGATGAGCTGCCTTATGTGCAGCACACGTGGTTGTGAGGCAGTTAAGGAGAGACACTGTCACCACAATCACAAGCACTGATATGTGGAAAATATAGTGCACCAAATAAAATAAATGCACCAAAATCAGGTAAGTATATTATAACACGGTGTGCTGACAGTTCCTTTTCCTTTGCTGTCAGAAGCCAAGTTCCAGGACTCTTTCCAGGCTGCAGATACTGCAGAAATAATAAGATGCATGCAGGAAGATATTTCACACATTTGGCAGATGAGAGAGAGGAACATTGAAGTCACTCTGACAGGTAACACACTTTTAAACACTGCCAATGTTTCTAATTGAGTCAGAAATTTTACTGCTGGTAGTCTGTCTTTGAATTTACCTGGTCACTTATTCTGGTGACTTTTTCTGGACTTAGAGATTAGCTGGCTGTCCAGCCAATTATGAGTTACTTTTAAGAGAACAAGATGTGATAAATACATATTTATGAACAAGGAGGGTATTTTTTTTGGGGGGGGGGGGTGGAGAAAAGTTTTTCTGAGGAAGCTCTCCAATGAATTTTAATAATTGGCTTGATCAAACAAGAAAACTACGTGCATTTATGCCAGCTATTGTCATCCAGATGAGGCCTATATGCAAGTAAACTTAAGTATCTCCTAACATTAAACAATGGTTAAGGCATATTTCCCATACTTAAATATATCAAGAACAAATTCAGCCAGAATACCATTTTTTTTTAAATATTCTTCCAGGAAGGGATTATATGTTGTTAACCTGAATTAAGAAAGACTTGAGAAAATTACATATTTGGTAAGGCGTTTAGTTCAATTCTTTTTTGTAAGGCCTTGCTTCTCTTACTAGGATCATGTTTTGATAATGACTTAATTCCTGAAAGGATTCCCTATATTTGGAAAAACAAAAACCGAAAAAAACCAGCACAACACTAAACCACAACACAACTGAATTGGTGTTTTTCAAAAAATATTTTTCATTTCGTCACTTTTAGAAGGGCACGTTTAAAAAAAAAAAAAGTGGAAGTGAATTGGCAAGGTTTTCTTCTGTCCCAATCCTATTTTCTTTATTAAATCAGAAATATATTTCAATTATGTGTTAAGAGGAAATGCTGTATCAAGAGGTACATATGTGATGTATGTGCCTGTTCCTCCAGCAGGGCACTAGAAGACCCACAAGTGGATTTGACTGTGTTGTCTTCTTGCTGAGCAGCATGACTGGAGGCTTGAGCCAGAGACAAAAACACGAGACTGGCTCTGATGCCTACCCCGTGGTGAGAGCACTGGAGCTCAAGACATGTAAGACTCACCTCAGTATAGTAACTTGATGGCATTTTTCATTTTTCAGGATGTTTGATACCCTTGACAGGACCAGCAGGTGCCAGATGTAACGTTTGACACTCCTTCTGAAGCAGTAGGTGAAGACCAGGAGAGATATCCTAAGGGCCCTAAAATTGTCATAAATATCATCTGGTCTATCCCCCTCTATTTTGAAGCTCTAGCAGTAACACAGTTTATTTTTGGGCAGTTTTTTGGCTAGCTATGAGGCAGTTTAACATGCAGCTTCCATGTCTGCAGAGGTAACACCACTGGCGATATCCTCACCAAGATGAGTGGCCTCAGGGTCCCATGGCTATTGAACCAAGCTCAGCTGTGCTCCACAGGAATTTAGAACTTGGCTTGTCACTTTAATAACAAACAAGGCTTAGATAAAACTGGAAGCTGTCACTATGTAGTTATACCAGTCAGTATTTTAATTAAAAATATATTTATTCTAGAAAGTAACAAGTATTTATAAAAGGCTAGCATCCCTGTTTTCCCACCAGGTAGGTAAGTCAGCATCATAAATAGCATATTTATAAATTTTACCCATGACATGCAAAAAAAAAAAAATCACTTCACTACAAAAATAAGTGTCATTTGAAGTGGGAGGTGGTGGTGCAATGATAATTATGTACAAATGCCATTTCTGAAGTAGGTGGAAAACCTTGCTAAAGACTGAAAAATCCCTTTAGAATAATGAGCAATGCCAAGAAATCAGGTTCCCCACTGAAATCCTTTAGTTATTCACTGCCTGTTAATTCACTCCCACTTGTGACTGATATTTAAGGCCTGAATCTATTTATATATATACATGTATGCGTGTGTATATAGATATATATATATATATATACATATACATATATATATATATATACACTATTTATAGATATATTTATCTATGTATATAAAGACAGAGTGTTTGAATTTTTTTAAGCTATGCTACAGAATAATTTATAAACACACAAAAATAGAAAAGAAACCGACTGGTCTTATAAAAGCTATCATTTAAAATCAGACCCTCTTAAATGTACTTTTTAGCCATACTCTTCTGTTTCAAATAGCTTTACCACCAGATGTCAGTACTCTACACACATCAGTGTGAGACCGACCATATCGTCATCCCCTTTAACCATTTTCCTCACTGTCATTAGAAGGTACAAAATGATACCTTACGTGGATAATCTCTTTGTGTTGTGTTTTGAGGGGTGGTGGTGGTGGTTTTTATATGTAAAGACACTTGTGTTTAATGAGGAATAAGCAGGAAAGTCAGCATGCTTTGAATTTATCCACAATTGTGTCTACGAATAGAACACTCAGCTCTATCATAAAGGCACCAAAAAAAAAAAAAAAGAAAAAAAAAGAAAAAAAAAGAAAAAAAAAGAAAAAAATTCCTTCCTCCAGGTTTTTCACTGACGTTTACTTAAATTGTATTAGAGAGATGTGATTGTGCCCTCAGAGGGCCTGGGCATCAAAAAATAAACTTGAATGCCAGGATTTCATAGGAAGATTGCTTGCAGTTATTTGTAGCACATTTTGACATGTAATTGAGGACAGAAACATACGTATAATGTCCAATTTCAGTGTCACTACAGCACTTGTATTTGATTCCCCCCTTTTGTTGGTTTTTTTTTTTTTTTTATGTGAATCTAATTATTTTGGTATAAGGATTTACTCTGAGCTTAAGGTATTTTGAAACTTATAACACTTCAAAAACCAAGGGCAAGTACATTAGTTTAGTTAAGTTTCTCAGTCTGAATAAATTCCTTGAGAGAATTAGAGCTGAAATGATTGCATTTTCAAAAATTCATACATAAAAGTATTTAAAAAGAATTTAAAAATATTTTTAAATTACCAAAAAGTTCAACACCAAACAAATTAAATTATATTGAAAACATCTCTCTATATACTACACAGAAGAAATTAAGTAACTTGTTAGTATGCTAAAACAGCACTGCAAGTGCCAAAATAAGACATAGAATAAGTAAAAATAATCTCTGAAACATTTATCAAATTGAAATGTAGCACTAGATTATATTGCCCTGGCCTAGTATCAACCCAAAAATTCACAAGCAAGAGCCAAAACAATGCTGGATCAAACACAGATTTGTTTCCATTCAGATATCTATAATTTTTTTACCTATTGTTTTTCCATTTGAATTAAAGAAAACAAAACAATAGGACTGTTAGAGGAACTATGGCCCTAGAAAGAGATGCAGCCTTCTTAGCCTCCTGGGAAAACCTGTGACACAGAGTTCAACTTTAATCTTCTGGAACATAGTCAAATTGTCTGCATGTCTGTTCATAAATACCTGTTTGACAGATCTGGCCCAAACACTAGTCCAGGAACTGAGTGGATTTTGTTCTCAAGAATTTAATCCAGTTAAAGAGATTAATGCAGATAACAAACTCTTACTGCTCCCCATGGCACACAGGCAAGCCTTTGGTTAAGAGGAGATGACTTTCACAGTTCAATGACACCTTCAATGCATGTGTCCTTCTATTATAATTTAATAAAATTAAGTAAAAATGGATATAGGAATCTGTGTATTTTTTGTCAAAGTGCAAAAATTTCACATTATACACAAATTACCGAAACATTTCTGAGTACTGTTAGCTGGTCTTGTATTTAAAAAGTCCATTGTTTTAATCCTTTATTTTAGTCAACTTTTTTCCTTTGGATTATCACCTCCTACAGGTCACTTAATTATATCCCATAAATTATGGCATGAAGTCACATGACTACTTTTAATATTTTTTGGTGAACTTAATGGCTTTGGCACTTTTTTTCCCCATCATCAGCTTATTTGGCACAGATGAACACCTCTCCCAATTTAGGAAATATTATTTTGTCTAATATTGCTGTTTACAATTTTGTTTGATCTTAAAGAACAACAATAAAACTTGAATATCAGCTGAAAAATATTGCATGGCACAAATTTGCCTAGGGTTTACAATAAGGTGATACACATAAATATCCCCCCACTTCCTAGTTTTCCCTTTACATTAGGAATGCTGAAGGATGATAGAAATTTCTGTAAGGAGCTGATGTTTCTCTCCCTAGGGAACATTTCTCTCAGTTGTTCCCCACAGAGTCCCTCACATGCAGATAGGATGAACAGCCCCGCCGGGGGCTTGGCTGGGCACAGCACCACGTTTGATCCCAGCCACGGAGGATTAATCCTAATGCCAGCCTCAGCCACTTGCAGCTGGAGCAGAGAGACTGCCAGGGATGGAGGGGGAAGCCACTCCAGCAGTGGATTGCCCAGGGGCAGTGACTGGGAAAAGGGAACACCAGGAATAGGGTTAGGGGAAAGCAAGTGTGAAGGCACAGCACCTGTGGATGTGCTCTGGAGGGGGGCAGAGAGAGAAAGAAGGCTTGAGCTTGCCGAAGAAAGGCAGAGAAAAATATCTGCTCACCCATGTATTTCCATGTGTTAAATGCTGAGAATTAGGCTTAGCATTGCTGTCAGAATGTCTAGAAGGTCTGTAGGGGAATAAAACTCTCTGAAGGCCAGAGGTCTGCTATTATCAGAAAGAAAAAACAAGCTGAATAGGCTCATGAAGAAATTACCTCCTATTCCTCCTTATATGATCTTATCATTTGCAAAATATCTGGTAATTGTGGAAGAGTATAACTAATGCCATTTCTTGTGTGAAAAGTTTCACTCAATCATTGAATTTCCTATTTTTCTTTAAAGCTGTCATTATTATTACTGTAGAACAGAGGTGCGTTTTTAAAAAATCTATTTTATTTGACTAATGTCATGTATATATCTGTGTGTACATTTAAAAGATATGAAAAATGCAAGCACTTAACATTAACTGTTGAACTGCAAAAACACTTGACATGTCTCACATACAAAAAAACAGATTTTCCAGACTGGTCACGCTCAAATCCTTACTTTTCTTCCTTGTGTTAGTTGAAAGCAACCTTGCTGCAGTGGGGCCAGGACTATGACTGCAGGAGAATTCCTCTTCTGCATCATCCCCTGAGCTGCTCCAAGTGGTACAAGCTCTACCCCACAGTTCCTTGCAGTTCATATGTGACACATCAGCTCTGACACCACATTTCCCATGCTGGGAAGAGATCCTAAGAACACATGGCCAGATGACCAGTGACTAGGTCCTGCTGTGACAATTAGAGGTTTACAAATTTCTCTCAGCCATCTGCTCCTTTCAGGAGAAACATGGCTTTAGACTGTCCAAAATATGTTCCGAGTAGGATTTGCCCTTTGTGCCTTGTCAGAAACTCTCACTACTCCTAAAGCCCTAGTCCTGCAAGGCATAGAATGCTTTAACTGAGGTACAGGTCTTGAGCCCAGCTTAATTTACCTTGCAGCTGGGGCTTACTAGGAAAGGAAAATCTTGCATTTCTTTTTTTCTGCCTTCCTTTCTCACTGCTCTCATCCCTGTTTCCAAGCATGTGGAAATTGCTGCTCAGTGTCATTGGTGCATCCCCTCCTCAGTAGCAGCAAGTTTCATGTTGCTTCAGTTCCAATTCAAATTACGTCACAAGGAACAGCATGTCATAGAGAAGGAAATAATGAAAGGAAAACAGAATTATTAATTAAGCACCTTATTGAGGTATCTGTGCTTAACATGTTTCATACTTCAGAAGATGGCATCAATATGAGGCAGTGAACACTACCTCCTTGGGAAAGGTTTCCACTTACTAAGTCAGTTCAAACCAGGCTGCTGATGAACCTGACACTTTTCCTCTGTGTTTAACCATGTGATTTAGTTAATTATTCCGAAAGGACAAAGTGGAGAGGATGTGATTGTAGATGCAACTAAACTAACTGAATTGTAAAATCCTGGGAATGGATTTGCATGCTTTAACAGGGACATTAATTTGTTGAGGATAAATTTGTTTCCCCATTAGATTTGTTCTAAAATTAATATTTATCCTTACAAAGAAATGCATGTGAATAAAGCTATTTAATAAAACCCAGGACTTACAGTCTCAGAGATCAAAATATTCTCTATTAACTACAGGAAAGTGATTCATGCTAAATAGAATTTTCTTGGGCAACTGGGAAGAAAAAATATTTAGATTCTTTGAAAAAACTAGTTCTAATAATTCCCTTTCTGGCCTACACTGTATTTCTGCCTTGAGTAACTCAACCTGTAGAACCATAGGATAATCATGTAAGTCTCTTGGGTTTTTGTTGTTGTTGTTGTTGGTTGTTTGTTTTGTTGTTGTTGTTGTTTTGATTTTTTTTTTTAATAATTTCTAAATTAGATACACCTGTCTCCAAACCATCCCTTTCAAACATAGGAAGCTCAGAAGTGCTGGAGCAAAGACCTATTGAAGCGATCTTCTCTGTGGCTCACATTTATCTGACCAAACTCCATTTTACACAGGGAAGGAAAGAGTGCACAGCAGCAGCTTGTGTGCAGAATCTTTCCCTCAGGATAAATTTCTCCCTGCAGAATAGATGCAAATCTATCTCTGCAAGTCAGAGATGATCCACTTCTCTACTAGTCACCATCCCTGCTGGTGTGCCAGCAGAAACACTTACCTGTCTCCATCATTGCTAGCAACTGCTAAACACAGAAGGAACTCTGTGATATGTTGGGATTCTCTGCAGACACCTGAAAGAACAAGAAACTATAGTTGAAAATTTCGAAATTCAGAAACTGATGGAGATCCTCACTTGTAGAAAATACATAAAACCTCATGTGGTACAGAAAGAGCTGTAAAATACACTGTGCTCTGGACTTGTTCTTTCCAATTGATGTCTACCCAAAATGGAGGCAGTGCTGAAATGGGCATGAATTGGCTTGCTGCTTAACAATATGTGTGGGGTTTCTGTGCAACCCAATGAAAATAAACATTTGTGATTTTTTTAACAGAGAACTTGCATAAACACGCCCTTTCCTTCTGAGATAAAATTTACTATAGTCTGATCTTTTGTGGTTTATAAACTGAGCTGTGTTCTTCAGAAAATTAGCTACATAAATACTTGTGGTAAGCTAAAAGTGAAAAATTAAAAAATAAGGTGGATCTTGGTGACGGAAAAGACTCTATAAACTGTTGTCATTGGCTATTACAGGAAGTACAGTACAGAAATATTCTGTCCTAAATATACTACATCAGCTGCAGTCAGTTGAAATCATGGTAAAGTTCAATAAATACTTACAATTAATGCATACATATTGCAATTTAAATAATTGCATTAACGTAAGATTAAAATTTACATATATAATTTTAAATAAATTTATAGATATATTGCAGTTGCAGTTGAAATTCTCTTTAGGTCCTGTGGAAAAAGAAGTCATTAAATACTTAGAAATATTAAATAGGCATATAATTTCAGTGTCTCCTCTATTTGACTACATCACATAACTATGTGGTGCATTGGCTTAAAAATTGCCAATCTCTTTACCAAAGTGGAAAAACAGCCCCAGTCTGCTGTGTACTGCTGTGCATTGTCTAAATCATGCTGATTCAATGTTTTATGTGCTTGTGCTCAAAGCAGAAACACTGCTGCTCAGGGAAAGAGTCCTGCTGAGGGATAAAATAATCTTCTGCAAAAGAAAAGGGGGTGATGTGAGTGGGATACAGGGACTCAGAAGGATGTCTACCTCAAATCAATTTTGAATCTGTTTTGTAACATGGTATTAGTGATATTTATGGGGCATAGTAAACTCTGATGAACAAGCAAAATTGGGTATCTAGGGCAGGAATCCTCTCAAACTGAAAATTTCTCTTTAAATTAATTCCTGTTTTTAGAGGCAAAATCCTGTGCCAAACAGATTAACCTACAATGCTTTTCCTGTTTCTAAAAAGCACAATAGAGACAATTTTAGATTAAGCACAGAAGAGTTTTTAGAAATCAAGATCCATGCAGCCTACCTCAGGAAAAATCAGCTTAGGCTGCCAGCAGAGAAGACTCTGGAATAAACCAAATATGTGCAGACTTTGAAGTGAATCACTTATGACTGATGTGCTGTGCTGTTCTGTGGGAAGCTCCTCTACTCCCTTGGCTTGTGCTGCTTCTGAAAAATCATTTCCCATAACAGGTAGTTAACTGAGAAACAAGCACATTGTGTGACTATATTTTAAATAGTTTTCCTTAGTGGTATCAGGTTAGCTGACCCAGCTATGGTTCTCTCTCAACCATTTCAATTACTTTACATGCACACAAGTAATGTAGCATTGTTATTGAGATTTCAAAGTATTAGCTGCTGTAACATCCAGAAATCAGTATCCTCAGCAATATTCAAACTGCTGTCAGATCAGTTTCTGCTAAGCTATCCCAAATGACACAGTAGTAATGGGCATCTTTCCCAATTTTTCTTTTGACTGATATGCTAAAAATATAGCAAGTATGGCTCCTGCTACCTGGCACTTCCTAGACACTGAAACTGTTCTTAGGAAACATTTTACTCTCTTAGTCTTTAGATGTATGATTTCTGACACTAAATGCTGGTTAGGAGGCATATTCAAAGCAATCTGTGAAATAGCAAGGTTTATAGGAGAAACAAGCTTCATCCATTTCTGGTTAGAGTGACCTGTCCAGTATAGGCAAAGAAAAACTACACAAAGAATTAACAAGAACACAAAGTACACAAGTGTGTTTATTACATTTTGCAAGCACTTTGTTCTACATTTCAAAAACGCCACCATCAAGCTGTTGGCACATTTATGTACAAAACAGATTAATTGTAATGCCTGCTACAAAGCATTCTTTGTGAAAATACAAACTCTAATACCAGAGAAGAGCCAAAAGCATTAACATCATTACATGAGTTTAAAAGACATAGTTTTAAAAATCAGCACAAACATTTTAAGACACAAAACTGAAACACTACAATATAGAATCCAAAAAGAGGTTCCTAATACTTTTTGCAGAACTGTAATACCGGTACTGCACATTATCAGAAAACTGTTGACCCCGTAGGACAGCTTAAGTGTAAAAAAAAAAAAATCCAAACCAAAACCAAAACCCCAAATCAAAAACACAACCAAAAAAAATCCCAAAACAAGCAAAAGAAAAGAAAAAGAAAGAAAAGTCAACCAACCAATACTACTTAATGCATTATCATGCCACAAGTAACTATAGTATTACCTTCTACTTACTACAAGAATTGTTAAAAATTACTGATGATGCATGACTAGTAATAGTACAAAGAAGAGTTTTACTCAAGAAGTTTTATTAGAAATGCACTTACACTGAGAGAGAATTCACAATGATCCAATAAGTGCACAAAACTACCTAAGATTTTTAACACTGACAAAAATGTCTTGTCAGGCTACATCACTTTAAAAGACACTTTACAGCATTCTTGTAGCATTAGAAATAGGCAAAATTAAAAAAAAAATCCACCAAATTTGGTCCAATAATACCAACTTTTCTTAAATAGGGTTTTTTGTTCTGTTTTTGATACAGGTAATTCTTTCAAATTAAGATGACCTATCATTCTGATAACATTTTCATATCAAAATAAAGGTTCAAATATATTACTACACTTTGAAATAATAAGCTCTGTAGTGGTCTTTCACCTTACTTCAACGTAATACAGGAATACCATTATGTAGGAAAGCTAGAAGCCAAGCTATAACATTTATGGAAGTCTCCTTTTATATATCTTTTACAGTTCAGACAGGTGCAATCCATTTAAATTTTTAAAGCAGGTAAAAAGACATCTGACTCCTATGGTCACTGCAATTTTGATATATTACTTTCATAAATGTAGCTAAGCAGTAATTTCTTACATCATCACATGGACAGCTCCAATTTAGCATAACCATCATTGAATTAAAGAGAGATTATTCTGTAGAAAACTATGAATAACTATATCACTTAATTAACAGTTGTCTATATACCATAACTCGTTAACAGGTAGCCGTGGTATTGAATTCCTTCAAAAGGCAAGTGGCCATGCATTGTTAGCACCACGGACTGCATGCTCACAATACAAACAGGAATTATCACCCATGGAACTTGAAACAAGAGAATATTCTTTAAAAACATCAATAATACAATGTTAACAAAGATAAGAAGCACTTTTTTCTTTTTTTTTTCTTTTTTTTTTTTCTTTTTTCGCTTTTTTTTTTATTTTTTTACCCACTATTACAAATTTAGAAATTGCACCTTTGATTGTTTAAAACGTTCTTAGGACCTTCATTCAAGTTGATCAGGGTCCCTCTGGCAGGTTTTCCATATATAAAGGAAAGTCATCAGAATGTTTTCGTTATATATTGTACATCATGTACAATGGTCCCTTTGAAGTATACCTGTAGTTAAAGTAGTTACTGAACTCAAAACTAAAAAGTATAAAAAGCTACCTTTTTTTTCCAAAAACATATAAGAAACAATGCAAAAGGTGTTATGCATAACACATACAAAGTGATTAAAAAAATCAAACACATAGTTGTATTTGACAATAGTTTAGTACCCTTGACCTATCAGAACTAATTAGCTTAAAGGGATTCAGGAAAGGCTATTTAGGAGTTTTGTGGCATAGAATGGTCACACAAAGTAAGAACTAATTGAGAAACCAAGTGCTAGACAACCAAGAATTGTATGTAGGTGATATGTAAGTCACCCAAACTATCTTTTGTGAGAAGCACTTTCAATTGTTTTTAAAATGGTAGGATGGCCTTTAGTTAAACAACAAAGCATTCACATGTTAGGAAGTAAGACAAGGTTTCTTTTATGTATAAGCATTGAGCCGCTCTTTAGAGCGGGTGGAATGAATATCATGCAGCTCTTGCTCCTCCTTTGATTTAATATCCTCGTATTTTTGCATTCTGCAAGCATCTTTCACATAGGCCCAGTTGGCAGACAAGACCATGAGATAATGGACCTGTAAGAGAGGTAACACAGTGTCAGGGAACAGTGGAGGCAGTTAGAATAGAGCATGTGTAAACCCAAAGGCTGTAGGACAGAGACTGGGCTCTCACCAGCAGCAACCAGGCATTCCTGTGTCAAGAAGTACTACAGGACCACCATGGCAAACTCAGGCTTCATTAATCTTCAGATTATATCCCAGCTGTTACTGTTACACTAACTACTAGTTGGCAGCAACAGATATAAGGAAAACAGCCTAAAATCTTGAAAAATCCACAAATCATCCCTGCATGATTTTTTAGCTAGTCTGCAAAGGTATGTGTAAAAATGCCTTCTGGTTATGTATTTATTGTACATTTTTCCCCACTGAAGAAGTATTTGTTAAAGTAGTTCTTAAGATAGAAATAGCCCATAGATACATCTTATGTCTGCAGATCTAATACAATTACAGAAACTTTGCTTTCTAACTTTTGTTAAAGTTAGTATTTTCTTTCCATTTAGCTAGGCCTTCTTCCAACAAGCTGGAAAAAAAAAAAAAAAAAAAAAAAAAAAAAAAAAAAAAAAAAAGATGGTCTGTTCACTCTGTATTCAGTCAGAAAATAAAAATGTTCCACAAGGATATTCAACTGGCTTATGCTGGGATTCTCTGACATTCATTCCATCCCTAGCAGGCTTTCAGACACTTTCTGATGAGAGCATGAGAGCATCTCTTTAATTTATGTTAATCTACTTCCTCAGAAGAAATGGATGATTTTCTGAGATCCAAAATATTTCACCCCTCTCTAAGAAATCAATAAGTTATACTGGGATTCATGCAAAATGCATGAATGCAAAAGTTAATGCAAAATGGAATAATAATAAATAAATAATAAAAAACACCTTGAGATTATGCAAATTCTCCTGTTCATGTTATAGTGTTGCAGATATGAGTATTTTAGATTCATACTAAATGAACAGATCTATTCTAATATGTCTTTTTTCTTTTTGAGTATCCAATATTATTTGGAATGTTTTTTTCACAAGTGTTTGTTGGCTATTGCTGCTGATTAATACAGGCAAGAGTATATTTCTTAATCTGGACAATTAAGATTAAGGAAAGCATTCTGAAGCCTTTAAAAAACCAGATATTTTTGCTACCATTTTTATCCTCATGTATTATGTCAAGTTTCTAATTAATCCTTATTTGAGGAATACTGTCAGATTTGAGGAGGCATGAAATAGAAAGAAGTTGTTCAGAGAATCTTCCCTCTATCAAAAAAAAAAAACTAAACCAAGCTAGAGAGAATTTCTGCATGTCTTTAGGATTTTCTACGTATCTCTAGAGCAACACTAGCAACACAATCTGTGGGTATAGATGTTGGAGAGGGCAGCATGTTGTGTGCTACTCTGGAACACTCTCTAGTCATCATTTAGTACACAGCAAAAAGAAACACCTTCTTTCCTAACCCAGCTCTTCCAGAATTTTTCACCATGGGTAGTTTCTGGATCAAGCATTTCTAAATCAAATGAGAGACACCAGTCCTGGTTCCCCATTGTACTGAATGAAACACCTTGAATTTTGCACAGTAAAACTCTTGAGAAAAAAAGAAATAAACAGGCTGGTAATCCTAACAATTTGGTCATCTCAATTGCAATTTGCACCCAATGAAAACATTAATATTGATCCTTTGAAATTGAAATTTCATTTAAAAATACAGTCTAAACCTCAGATTGTAGACATGAGAATCCTGAAAGTGGAGGGTATCAGTATACTCACATCTTCATGACCTTTTGAAACATATTTGCCAGAAACCCTTGCAACTGAAGAATCTGTGATGAAAATGGGATCATGTTTTCTTATCCTCACAAAATATTTGGTAATGACCCAGTAAGAGACAAGTTTAAACTTAATGTCTTGCAGTTTCACTTGGCAATTTTCTTTGTTAAAAAAATAGACTGTTTTGAAGGTATGTCAGTAACAGTCTGACCTTCATTAAACACCCACTCTTTGCCCATCCCTTCTTTATGAAGCTACTGAATCAAAGTACTATAATAAACTGTTGAAAACTCTTGGAGTTCACTTTCACTGTAAGTAGGAAGACTTGCCAGGAAGCACCTACTTTAACTTATATAATCTCAAATATATATCCATGTTTTAGAATGACATATACATTGAACAGTGCAGCCACCCTTGTTTTTTGTTTTAACACCAAGTTCCTAGATAACATTGCCACACTAAGGAGGTCATTTCTAAGTGGCTGTCTAATTGCATTTCACAACTCCATGATCTGAATAGCCTGAAGCCAGTGGGGCCCTCGTCAAGGTTTATTTAAATTGAAACCAGGCAGCTTCCACAGTCTGCCTCAGGAGGTTTCAATTACAGACATATGCAAGACAGTGCAGGGGCTTTCCATACCTATTCCTGCTTAGATTTCTTCATAAGGTGAAAATATGCTTCAGTGTTTAGAAATTGTGGAATTGCAGCTAGCCTAGGAGGGTGTATTGGCAGGGAGGGCTGTATTTTTCCATTCAGGTCACTACTTCCCCAGGACCCAAGTCTAAATAACTTTTCTTCCTCTCTTTATAGTCATCTCATACCCTGCAGAAGAGAACAATCATGCTGAGGAGAAGAATAGACCACTTGACATTTGCCTAGCTCCTATTTCAGAATTTATTGCATCTCCAGCCTTCAGTACAAAATTTCTGTGGAAGTTAAGGCAAAAGAGTAACCAGCTCACATGGTAACTTTTGAGAAAGAAAATTTTGCATCTCATATTTTTTTTCTATAGTGTTTTTGAGGAAATATCACAGGTGGAATGTATACTGGCTTTACAATCAACTCTTGAATGCTAGAGCTTACATTTAAACTTCAGGTCTTCTGTTTCTATCTAACACTCTGACAATAGTAAAATTAATATGTATTATTGTAATGATATTTTCCATATGCATTTGTTATCCATTCAGACATAAGAAATAACAGTACTGCTCAGAATCATATATGGTAAAAGTTAAATATTATTCAAAAGCTTAGCTATCTTTTCCATTGTGAAAAGTCTCAAAAAGCATTTACAGCATAAATATTCGTATCAGGTTTTGGTTCTTTTTTTCCCATCTTGGGTTGACATAAGAATGATAAATTTTCAAAATAAACTCTTCAACAGTGTTCTTTGCTGCAAAATGAAACTTTCCCTGACATATACTGTAAAAAATATGAAGTTTTCTCTATATCAGCCCTACTACATAGGGCAATTCTCCTTTTGAACCCCAAAATGACATTCTCCTTTGCAGACTAAAGAGGTACCTAGTGAATTGTGAAAAAATTCGTATGCAAATCTGAGAACAAGAGACATGGGGAATTTGTGATTTGTGACCAAATGGTATTGCAAATATTAACAAGTTTTGTGCTAGTGGCTTTGCAATAAATGACTACTTTTTAAAAATATTTTTACTTTCATGAAAAGCATCCTAGGGACAGAGGACTTAATATTTATGAGTAAGCTGATTCTTTTGTGAATTTTGTAGAATCATATTGGCATTAGAGGGTCTAAGAAATCTTCATATATTACATAATCTGGTACTTGCAAATGTTCACAAATTCAGAAGTGAGAACACAAAGGTATACTGATGACATAACTTTAAAAGCCAATTCAGACAGCATATTTTACCAGTTCAGGTATTCAGCAGTATCCCTAATCTGCACTACTGTTACTAGGTGGCCATAAATACAATATACTTACCACTTTAGTCAGACTATTCTGGTTCAAAGTAATTGTTTGTAAGAAATGTTTTAAGAGTGTATTGTATTAGTAAGCTTTTTCTTTTGTAAAAGACTGCTATTTTAATCTAATTTTCCTGTTGGATTTCACAGACATGTTCTGGATACACACAAACACAAATATCTTAATTTCATATTTGTGATTATTCTTGAAACAACACGTGCAATGAAGGGCACTGCTTCTCCAATCACTGGAATAACTTCTGTCCACTGTTTCTCACTTCTGACACATTGCCTCTATCTACTAATTTGAATGTAAGAAAAGAAGAAAAGATATCTTCTTCTTCCTAGATGAGATAATTAGGACCCCAAATTAATTTTTCTTCCTGTAAATTACTTTTACCTTGGGAAAGTAAAGTTCCCTTAAAAGAGAACCTGTTAATATCAGAACATCCAACCACAAAATTCTGAATTTTCCCTCATGTCCTTATCCTTGTGTTTGGACTACTGTGCCAAGTATGAAGCACGTCTCAATCTACAGATGTGGTCTGGTATGCTGGTTTTAGAAATTACCACCAACAAAGAGTGAAATTTGTTGTTCTTTAGCAGGTACCTAACAGATTAGGGTGGTGGGTTAAAAACAAACAGTATAGTTACAAACTTGAAATATATATAAAACTGTTCCACACATTTAATGAACCATAGGTCTACCAGTGTTGGGGCACTATGCAATTTAATAGCACTTAGAATTTTAATTCTGTTTTTTTTCTCTATGCAGTTACAGAATTCAACACAAAGCACACTTGGATAAAATATATATGAATAAATGTGCACCATCAGAGAGAATTCCTGGGCATTTGTGCTTGGTGATTTGATGCAGCTATGGCATCTTTGATATGCTGAGTTTTGAAGGCTCTTTTTAAAACTTTTATTGAAAATTCTATTAAAACTATGTGACACAATGTACCTACTTAATTTGCTGTCAGTGAAGATGTGTTATTTTTAATTTAATATCTATCAGTGGCTATTCAGAATCAAAAGACTTGTTTAAAATGCAGAATTTTTTTCTGAGCAAAGTTGCATTTAATGATAACTACTGAATATACTTCCAAATAATTATACAATGGAAAATTAATGATCTCTTGGATTTAATTTCCTCAGAATAATGATATTTTATCATCATTGCTATATGATCATCATTATTGGAACTGTAAGTAGAAAAATTTAGGTTTGAAAAACCAATTACATTATTAATATGAATTGCATTCTACTATTACACTTATTTGCCTTGAAACAAAAAACTACATTGAAAAGAGATATTTTTCATTTAGCTATCTTTGCTGTTTGCAGCAAATAAATGGCAGATGAAAACAAGTAAAATCATTAATGTAAGAGGAGTACTAGCTTCATGGAATTATAGGGATAGCAAAATAATCATGGCCCTATGATCTATAAAAAATTACGGGTATAAGCAGAATATAGTGATCACCACCAGTAACACTTATGAATGCATCAGCACCAAGTAGCAGTCACTTCTCATTTTTCATTCTAGCATGCACAGTGCAAACCTACACCAGTACAGAACTGAGAGTCTAAAAATATCTTCATGCTTAAGCAAATACAGCAGACAAAAGACAGAAGAGCAGGGCACTAGCTCGTACACATATTTTCTCAGTGGAACCTTCTCCTTGACAAAGTGTCACTAAATTTAAAGTAATCTTCATTATAAAGGAGCAGAAAAATTAATCTTGACAGAAAAATCAACACATTCATATATATTCACAGAACTGTCAAAAACATTCTGCTCCCAAAATAGCAGCACGGCAAGCCTATGAATACCCAGAAAGGCAGAGATCATGAAAGTATAATACTATGGTTGGAACACAGACACGTGAATTCAGACTTGGCTGAATACAGCAAAGGAAGAGTAAAAATTCTTAGCATGTACTTATAGATATTTTTTTTAACTCAAAAAAGTAATCATGATATGCTACTTCAAAGAGAATCCATCAATATATTAAAAAAAAATAAGAAAAAGATTGAGAGTATTGAATTACATAACTATATTTTAATAATAGCTTTGAGTGATAGTATGGAAATTGAACAGCTGATCCCAAGTCAGAACCAGAACTAATTCAGATGGGGGTAGTGTTGGGTAGCTTACCATAGCAATGACTGCTGCTCCAGCTCCAGCAAGTGCCACAATGAACAAGTGGAATGTCATGTTTAGCTGCAAAGAGAGGCAAAGAAAAGGACTTTCATGGTTGTACAAACAGAAAATGAATACCAATTCAGAATAACATGGTACATAACATTGCCTTCCTTGTGTCACCCTTCCACAAAAGTGATGAATAGGAATTGGAATATTTTTTCAAAAGGTTGATATCACTACATGTCATTATGCTTGTGCTTGTTTTGTTACCATGCTCATATCAGGGGAAAAGCATAACTCTGTTTAAAAATCCAGCATTTACATAATAAAATACTAAGAAAATTAATTATTTAAAAATAAACAGTCCAGTGCATTTTGAGGGTTTTGTTTGGTGTTTCTTCATGATACAATATTACAATGCTACCTTACAAGAATTCTGTTTGTGGTGGCTTCTCCAGTGGCAGAGACAGCCTAAGAAACCCCATTTTCCCTTCATTAGCTGTAGCTTTCCATCCTCATATATTGATCCACTTTCCTCTCAGATTTGTTCATAGCGATAAACCAGGTTACTTACATAATTCAAACTAACCACCTTGCTCACCTAACTCCAAACCAAATGATTACATTTGCTTTGAATTTCAGTGACCTGGTTTAAGCAGCAGCCACAGAGAGTCAACTGCACCACAAGAGCTGCATTTTCTAAAATGGATTTGGTATAAGGGTGGATTGTGTACCTTCCCTCTAAGATTTATTCAACCATTTACAAGGTAAGACCTAGTAAAACTCTTAGCAAGTGTTGATCCTTCTGGTTTCAGAGGGATCAACATTTTAGCCTCTCTTTTTGTTAGGCAGATGCAATTTTGTTTGTCCTGTTTTCATTCTTTACCATCTGAAATAAAACAGAACACTGAAACAGGTGGCATTTGCCCAAGGGAAAAACTACAAAGAAAAATGTGCTAAAAGCTACTGTCCCAATGCTCAATAAGGTTTGGCCAAATCCATTTGAAATCTTTACCCTCCTGTCACAACAGTAATCATAAGCCCTTCAATCAGTGAGTCATTATGTTCACCTATTCATTGTGCAGCAGGGGCATTAGCTTTCAAAAACATCTCAGTAACACAGAAAATGATATTAGAATTATTCAAAAGTCCCAAACAAACAAACCACAAAAGTCTTTAGAAAAAAAAGTGGATGAAGGAATTGCACTGACTAAATTTGTTACTTGGTAAAAGACTAGGAAAACTACTTGCTTGACTATATTTTTCACTGGGATATAATTCACCATAGCTAGAATTAAATCATTAACAGTAAGAAAACATTTATTAGCTACTTCTTACTACAACACATATAGTGAATTTGCCAAAAATACTATGATATTTATTTACCTCATTAGAGTCACACATCTTGATGAAACTTTCTGATGAGGTGCAAACCTTCTTTTCCTCTCCAATAGTTACAATGCCTGGAGAAGAATAAATATTCCTATTATTTAGAATTCCTGGTACAGCTCAATTTCCTTTATATGAGAACAGCTGAGAACTTATTTTAAGAGTGATATCTAGGTTTGGTTGACAATTGAGAGTCTGGAGCAACTCTCCTTGAAGACAAGCTGAGGCAGTTGGGATTGCACAGCCTGGAGACCTTAGACCAGCCTTCCAGTAACTAAAAGAGTTTGTCAAGAGAGCTGGAGAGGGACTTCATGCAAAAAAAATCTGCAGATGCTGCAGTAGAGCAAGGAGTAATGGCTTAAACTTAAAGAGCATAAGTTTAGGTTAGATGTAAGGAAGAAATTCCTTGTTGTGAGGGTGTTGAGCCACTGGAACATGTTTCCCTGAGAAATTGTGGACATCCCATCCCTGGAAGTGTTGAAGGACAGGTTGGATGGGGTCTTGAGCAACCTGATCTAGAGGAAAGACAGTAGGGGGTTGGAACTTGTCTTTAAGGTGCCCTCCAACCTAAACCATCCTAAGATACTATTCTGTTTCAGCCACAACAAAACTAATACATCATGTTTAGTAAAAGCCCTAATAAGCAACACGAAGGTTTCCATTTTTCTGCCATTTTTGAAAATATCTTTATTCCCTATTGTGATCAGCACAACAATTTAAAAAATAAACAGTATTTGCAACCAGTTTATACACTTAAAATGTTCAAAAACCTTTTCTAATGTGGGGAAATGTGCTGTATATTGGTTTCAAACATATTGATCTGGTATAAAGCTTCTTTCACAAGTTATAAAAAAAACATTATACCAACTTATATTTTGTGTCTCTTTTCAGCAATAAGTAGAATCTGCTACCTTACTTCCTTTAGCTAATGTCCAGATACCAAATCAAAGACTAGCTTGAAGAAAAAACTGCAATTAACTAATTTATAATGAAAAATGGTTCTTTCCTAATACTAATCAGTAGGGGTTTTTTAACTGAATCTACAGGAAACAGGTACATTCACAGAATACACACTGTGTATCTTAGTTCTCTATGAACCCTCTAAATGGAATTAATAAAAAAATAGTCATGAATAGTAACAAAATAAAAGGTCATAGAAAGAAAAATTAATCCATTTGATGGGGTCTATACAGATTATTGCTTTTTCAACTCACCTGCCATGCTGTGCAGGAAAAAACCCCAATAAATAATAAAAAATGCAACTTTTTTTCCTCTCATGAAAGAATAATGTCAAACATTTTATTTCAGCTTAATTGAAATGTTTATTATTCATGAAACGGTTTCTTTGCCAAGAAATGCAGCATCTTTTATATCTCCATGTAACAATTAAAAATATACTGTGATATTTTTTTTAGTCCAAGAAAACAAAAGAAAGATGAGAAACCCTCTGTTGAGAATATGATTGCCCAAAGCTCTGTGGGTTGGGAAATCACTAAGGCCATAACATGTAGAATTAAACCAGTCTTATTGAAGAAAGGAATTTAATTACCATCACCAACACAAGAATTCTCAGACATTTTAGGATTACAAATCTCTTTCTATCCAAAATTTTCATACTCTCAAAACACACATAGGTGCATATCTCCACATTATTCTAACTTCCACCATTCAGGCTTTAGCCCCACTCCCTCTCTATCTCTCTTTCCACCACTTTCTTAGTCTTATTATCAGCATTGATGGTCCTCATCAAGGTTTTTGAAAGCAATGAATCTTATCATATCCCTGTTCATCTCTGCAGAGACAGCTGATACCCCAGGATCTCACATCTCCAAGTCAGTCCTACCACAAGATTAAAAGTCACTCTCCAGATGAATGATAAATTAAGGTTTTTAGGCAAGAAGAGACTAAGCCAAAGGCCCATGCCAGATTTTCATTACTCTGGGAAGATGGACAAGGTTGACTCAATTTTTGTCTGGTCTGGAAATGCAGTTCATCTTTTATCCACTGCCTAGTCTATTGGTCACAAGGGCAGAGAGAGGCGCCTAACAATTGTTTCAGAAACACTGAACAGTTCATTTCAGATACATGGAAGCAAGGCAGTGGAATGCTTTCTTTTGGAAGTCTTAACTTTTCGTTTAGTGCATTTTATTTGCATACCATACTGGCGAAGATCCAAGCACAGATTGGCTCCATCCACTACGGTGGCATTTCGGCAAATGGTCCACAGGTTGAAGTACATGTAAACAGGCAGAGAAGTGAAAGCTGTAACTCCAAGCCAGGCCAACATAAAGATGTATGTCAGCATAATAAACTGCAATAAAAGAAGGAAAAACAAAACCAGCAGTAAGTCAGAACTTAACTGATACATTGTTGGAAGGAAAGGAACCACAGAGAAATAATAAATTCATTTATGACTGGCTTTGCCTGTTTCT
Organism: Erithacus rubecula; assembly: GCF_903797595.1. Taxonomy (NCBI): domain Eukaryota; kingdom Metazoa; phylum Chordata; class Aves; order Passeriformes; family Muscicapidae; genus Erithacus; species Erithacus rubecula. The sequence continues at coordinate 33,471,608 of NC_136687.1, read as the reverse complement.
GTCCTTATACAATTTATGATTTTGGTCTGATATCCATTAAGGATTAAGTCAAAATTATGCCAGGGCACTAATATGATGTTTTTTAAGAACAAGAATTATGCTTTCAGAAGTGCAAGCTTACTCTCTGTTCCTCTCACTTGTGTACAAAGCGGCACACCTGAAGTACAGACAGCTGGATGCTCTGGGAAAAGGGCTCTGCATGCTCTCTTTCATCACCACTACTCCACAGTTAGGACAAGGGGTCCTATGGTCGTATTTTCCACTATCAATCATGGCACAAATAAATTAAAATTAAATACAGTAGGCTTTGCTTCTTTTTCTTTTAAATATTGGGCTCTTAATAAAAATGAGCATTTATCCATGACCACCACAAAAATCTCACTGGCACATCCATTTTGCATTGAATCAATGAGACTATTTTTTGCCATTCTGTTATTGCACTCAGACATATTTGGGATACATACAAGCAAATTCACCATTCAAAAAAAAAAAAGTAAGTAAATGTCCTACAAATATGTAAACATGCTACCTTGGTGCTCCTTTGCTGGCCTGACACCAGCAGGAAACACTCTTATTAATAACAAACTATCTTAATTTTATGCTGTGGAAAGGATATGAAGAGGCTACAAGGTAAAATGTGGAAATTAGTCTCTAAATATTGAATCCAAATAGCCCCAGCATTTGGTGGCTTCAGAAATGCTGATGAATCTGAACACATTATTGGAACAAAAAAAATTTCATCGCATTAACATTTTTCTAGCTGCTTACCTCAGAAAAATATTGGGTCTGAGAATAAGAAATAAGAAATGTTTTAGAAAGATTAATAAGCTGATCAAAAATCTGCTAAAATTAAACCTTAAAGAGTAAATATGGGGAAAATGGAAGATATATTCTTATTTGTTTTTCTTATTCTTTAAATGTAAGATCTCTCAATTCAGGTAATATAGGACAAAAGCCTAATATAAGTACAGATTTTAGTTATGGAAATGAAATAAGTTCAGAATCTAAAAGGTTGTACCTGGTAGCAAAAATTGTAGCAGGGTGCCTTTTCCACATTGATCTGATAGGAAAAGCAATCCAAAACAACAAAGGTCTGAATTTTAAATGAGATACTTTTATTGCTTAGAAGTTACAGGATGGATGTCCTCAAGCATTATTAAAGAGACCTTAATTTGATTTACTTTAACTCACTTCCAAATATTATTAAATAAAAGTATTTTAATTCTGAGGAAGGATATTTACATAAGGATTTAATGTAGTTTAATTAATCCAGTTTAAAATTTATTTCAGATTAATTTTCCTGATTGTCTCTAGGTAAATGAGAATTGTAGTAGCTGGAAAAGCTGTTTTGCTGGAGAAGCCACTTTTGATATCAGTTTTCTATCCTTTTCTTGAATTAGTACTCAATGCTTCAATACTCATGCCTTACATCCATGCTTACCAGTTTGAGAGTTTTAAACTGTTTTAACTTTTCCCTCAACATCCAACTAGTTTAAAAGAAAAACTGATGTGCATGACTAATTTATACGTAGAGATTTCTAAAAATGCATTCATGCAGGTAATGGCTGTCTTCCTTACCAAATTTTCCCAATAACCCACTTACTAGAAACCCAGCTGGTAAAACAGAGAAAGTGATAGGAAAATCCAAAATAAATATGCAGCCTTGAATATTGCTGTAGAATTTTCCATGTGTCAGTTGCTTTAAATATTGGAAATTCTATTCTATCTATTGCAGAGCAAATAGTTAATACAGGTAAATACTGTTCTGTACATACTCCTTTTTTGTTGTTGTTTTGATTGTTCTTTTACTGTTTTCCTTTTTTTCCTTTCTCTATTAGAGTGTTAAAGTTAATGAAACAACATCTGGCTCAACTCCAGGCACGCACTCACAAATAATTACTTGGAAAATTAGTTAAAAATGTAGATTCAGGGATGTAAATTCCCAACTAATGGACTATATCTGATCTTAATTTATTATCAAGCTAAAGACTTGCAGTCATTTTTTTCTAAGGCAGGAATAATAAATAAGAAAGAGGACTGTCTTGGTATAGACTTCAAATTCTCATTTATTCTAGAAATGTTTTAAAAGTAAAACAGCCTCCTAGACTATATTCTTAGCTTTTCAAAAACAAGTAAGTCTGAAGTCTAGCCTGTGATCCTTCTAGAATTTTTGAAGTAAACAATACTTAATAAATTTAGTACGTCTCAGTGTAGCACATCCATAATAATTTAATGGAGTACTAAATATTTTATATTAGTTACATTACTGAAATTTAGTAACTGTTTTCATTACTGGGCTCCATATAGATTTGAGAATCTTCCTATTGCGTGATTAGCACCAAATGGAGAAAAAAAGATAGGCCTTGTCATGAACATTACAAATTCTTTTTAATATCTATTTATTTTCTCATCTGTGGTAATGATGAAGAAGTATGCTCAAAAATCACCATGAGATAATACAAAGCACTAGCATAGCAAAGGGAGGAAAAGCAGAGCTTATTAGCCTGTAAAAATCTGCCTTGGGCATAAAATGATAGTAGAATTCTGTCAGATGTTAGCTGCTGTGAGTCACAAGAGCTGTCTTCTCAGAGAGAATTGTCTGCTTGTTATGGAACTGATTCTCTTTAAAAACATGAATCTGACTGGCTTGGTATGTCAGAAAAAGTTGATCAAATGATGATTTAGATTTAAAAACATATTTTAGATAAGGAAGAAGTTCAGTTTTCCTCTGTCAGTTGCTTTCAGCTGGAGAGCCAATGGTCAATGACGTGCCTAATTTCATCTCATAACACCACAAACACCAAGAAGACAGGAAAAAATATGGAAGCTTCCTTTGTTTATGTAAGAATAACTAAAATACACGACTTCAAGTTAAACCATGAGTAATTATGGGTTATGCCTGGAAGCTGCTATCAGTGATATGGGTGAAGAAAACCACAGAAATGTGATCTGGGCAGTAATACACCTCCTGCTGTAAAGGCAGTAAAAAAGTTTAAGCTTGCACAACAAATTATTAGTTTATAGAAATACAGGTGGTAGCTTGTAAATTCTTTTTATAATTTAATGAAACTATTAATTACCTGGTTTTTTAAAAGCACAGGAAAATAAAGTATTTTTAATATAATTTTCTCTGCTATTACAACCTTCCCTCTTTGCTCAAGAGAACTTACAAGGAATGTTTAAGGAGCCTGTTCACTCCAGGATTTAATTTCAGAACCCAATCCCCTGAGATTCAAAGGGATCTTTCTCCTTTGAAGTAGCATTCTGCTATGTGACAAGCTGAAGGTTTCTGAAATAGCAGTATAGAGTCTTAAAGAGGTATCACAGTTTGTTCTTTAGCATCCTATCTATTGTGTTCATAGTGAGAATTACTTTCTCTGATCAGTTCAATTTTCACTCTAAGAAGCCAAACATATAAACTCAAAACAAAATAGAAGTGATAGTGAAATTCATCTACAAATCATAAAGATAAAAGATTGCTAATTTAAATTCAGCTCACATTTGCAAAGAATAGATTAAATGAATAATTATTTGAACTAACAAATCTTTGACTTATTAGTAGTTATTTTTTTTGTATGATCACCACAGCTTGCAAAAAGCTCTTGTCAGATTTTGTAAGCTTTTCAGTGCCTGTAATGGCTTTTCTGAGTTATAAATTATCAAAGATAGAGAACCATCAACCTTCTGGAATGATTTTTCTATAAAAGCAGACAAATGTCATGAAGCAGGTATTTCAGATCATATTCAGAAATTGTTTGTGTGGAGCACAACTTCCCTGGTGGTCATAGCTGGTTGAAATCCTTTTTCCACTAAAAACATTACCCATATCCTATCTATTTTAATAAGATCAAGATTTCAGTTGCTGGTTGGTTTTTTCCTCCCTCCTTCTTTCTAATTTATGGGTACTTGTCCCATGAAAAGCGCATTCATTAAATTTCAAACACTGTTCTTGTTTTAGTTTTGTTATAAATAATTTAGTAACCCTGAAGAAATATTGTATGATGGCTTCAGTGACCCCAGGGACAGAGACAGTGAAATCTTATCTAGAAGGTACAGTTTCTACAAACAGAAATTGAATGAAAAGGAAACAATTTAAACCTCACTCATTTCATCTTATATGGACACTACTGCTTACAAGAACAATAATAAACACAGCAACAAATTAAGTGCCCAAATAAAACTTAACTACAGAAAACTCATGTTGCTATGCAATTTTATCTTTCCAAACCACTCAGTACTTACTTTTACACTTTCTCTCAATCTCATAATATATTTATTTTATATGAACTCCCTGATGTGAACTCTCAACTCAGAGGTGCAAAAATATGTACATTTTCTTATTTTTGTGTCATATTTAGATTTATTATCCTATGACACACACACAAAAAATGTTTACTACCACCTACATGAACTAAGAGATTCCTTCCAAACCTCTTCACAGCTTCAGAAATTCTCTTAGATGGTTTGTGCCAGAGATCAAAGCCCTGCCTACAGAGATCATGTACATCCATCCTGCTCAATGAAACCCTCATGGTGCTGGGCATCAGCCAGGGTAAGCCCAGGGTTAGCCTGGGTGTCTCTTATGGGAATTCTGGGAAGCACCTGGACTCTGCATGCAGTGCAGTGCTGGTTTTGGGTGCACTCTTCCAACAGGAAATGCCAGAACAAAGTGCTGTGTTGGATTTTTTGGCCACATGGAAGCATGAATAGATATTTTCAATTTCTCCCTGAGTTGTCCTATCTCTCAGACATCTTATTCATTTTCAATTGTCCATATATTTGATTTCAATGCTGATAAAAATTACTCTAGTTTTAGCACTTTGGCCAGTCTCAAATTCATAACTGGCATTTGGCTTTCAGGACTTCTGCTTCATCTTGTTCATTTTACCCAGAAAAAAATCCTTTGAGTTATTGCAACTGTCTCTTCACCCTGCACACATTCTGCATAAATGCATTTGCATACTCTTTTTAAATTATTCATTGCAGCTGACACATATTTTCTCAAAAGCTGAAATTTGTCTTGATGCAGTTGTACTGGGAGAGTACTGATGGAGTGCACAGGTCTCTCTTCAGGTTACATGAAGTCAGATTTAAAGTACTACGTGTTCCCACCTCAGGCCTGCTGTTTCTTTGTGTTCAATTTTCTATAATGCAGGGCTCTGACTGCACCTTACATCAACAGTCCAGACTCAATACAGGCTCTTTATCAATAAACTTTTATGACAGAGTAGCTTATAGATTAGTTCCTGTTTATCACCTGTATTATTACCCCACAGGAGTTTAGTTCTTAATTTCAGAGGTTCAGATTTCATCTAGCAGCATTGGCACCTTTTCTTTCATTTTTAAAGAAGAATCTCTACATAAATATTTCCATGACTTCCCCATGTATATTTTTTTTTTTTTGTAACAGCATTTTACATGCATAATTCCCCATATGCAAATAGGAAAGAGAGCAAGTAAAAAACTTGCTGAGTGTCTCTGGAAAACATTTTAACAATGCAGAAGCTAAAACAGCCTCAGTTGCTTATTTTAAAATGTTGTCTAAAACCAAAAATGCTATTATTTATTTAAACGTAAATAAATGAGAAAATTAAAAAAAAAATTGTGCAGATGTCTTTAGGCATTAACATGTTTAAGAAGGACTGTTGAGTAGCTCACAAGGAAATGGCCTCTAACATTTTAATTTCTGCACTAACTAGCATCTCCAAATTCATGCCTCATTCACGGAGAGAGAAAAGATGAAGCAAAAATATTTCAGCTTGTCTCATTTTATATACAATGCTTCTGGAAGAGATTGTTGTTCTTATACAATCACTATGCACTCTAAACCACAGAAAATACACATGTGCAAAATCTTTACTATAGCATCACTTTCATTGCTAACAATCACTTGTTGGACATTTATCATTGCCTCTACAAAACATGTTCATTCTCTCTCTCTATCATATTATACTCCCAGGCACAGCTCCAAAAGTCTTGTTGAAACATGGATAGATTTCATGGTGTGCTATTACTGTCATGTGGTTGATATTCCTTGGCATACATTCAAGTCAACTGCTTCAGGAGGAAAAAAAAGCCAATATTGGTCCAAATTTCTCTCCATAGAAGAATAGACTTCTCAGGTTTGCCTGACTGAAATCCATTCATATATTGAATATTACCTAATAAGAATTTCCTGTGATTATTAAAATATGTTAACCAAAAAATATAAAATCCCAGAAAACTGAAATTAGATTTTGGAACAGTTTTGTTCGGCTTTTTCAAACATTTTTCTTCTACAGATAGTTTAGATGGAAGAAAAACTGATTTTGTCGCAACTAGGATCAATTCTCACTGTTGCTTTCTGCTCTTCATCTATTTTTTTATCTGCACATATATTTTTCTAAATGTTTATTTCAAGGTCAAAATATTCCAAGTATTATTTATATTCCTTTGGAAACCATTTTGATGCATGTGAAAAAACTGGCTTAGTTTCTGATTTGTGCTGTTGATTTTTTGGTAGTAGTATAGGAGAAGATTTCCACAGGTTAATACCCAGCTGTGTTTTCTTTTCTGATATACTCTTAATGGGCTTTGAGAAACCTATGCAAAAATGAAGGGGACCTTCCTTGTTTGTTTCCTGTCTTCCCAAGCATTCAAAGTCAATAACATAGCCTTTTAAGCTTTTATTTTGACCTTAAATAAATTTAAAAGTTTCCCTCCTTCCTGTGCAAGCAATGCCAAAAAACATTTACAAAGCTAATCTTGAATTTGTAAGACATCAACAGGAAGATGCAGTTCATATGGAGAACAAAGGTATATGGTTTCTGTGTGTTTTCTTCCACCATAAAAATAATGAATTTGTGATAATTTCACTGATAAAAATAATGAATTTGTGATAATTTCACTGATATTCAAAGGCTTAAATAGCTATAAAAAGAGTAAGATATCTAGATGCAGTTAATAAATTAGTCAGGTGAGAACAAGGATCAGGGGAAACTGTCTCCATCTCATGAAATATTCAAGTTAAAGCTAAGATGGATTATCTGAACATAGGGGAAATAAACTATCAACTTGAGCAGTTTATGATGATCAATGAAAGGAAGTTAAAGCCCATGGAAAAAGTGCAACCTCTCCCAAAGTTAAGCATACTTTGGAAATGTATGACAGCAGTTTAATTAACAAAAAGTACTTACTGACTGTCCTCACATGCCAAGGAAAAAATAAAATCTGTCATCAATGTGCAAGACAAAAAATCACAATCTTTAGCAAAAACAACCAGTTCATCCACTTTATCACCAACAACGTTGTTGTCAATGAGCAGCAAGACCAAGAGAAGATGAGAAGCTGCTGGCAAGGCACATTGCAATTCCTGGTACAGTCCTCTATTAAAGGAAATAATGAATAGCACAGTCAACAAAAGGACTGCATATACAGCACATGGGAAGTTATGGGGAAAAAGGAATATCAAATGAAAGTATAATTCTACATGTGCAGTATTCCTAAGAAAATCTGGAATCATACAATAAAGAAAAACAGAAAGGCTTGGACAGATTACAGAAATAAGACAAAAAAAAAGTAGAGTCAGCACCTAGATATGCATAACAAAATAATTTCTGAGCTTATTGCAAGTTATTTCTAAAAATGTAACAAATAGTGGAGAAGATAACTAGCTTTTCTCTTCCTTTTCAAGATGCCATATGTGTATTAACAATGCTGTTGGGAGAGAATGACGTAAAGATGACTCAACCACTCAACTGAGCTTTGAATTATTGCTAAGGCTAGTTCTTCCTATTTCAAGATTCAGAGCAGAAAACTGCAAGGAGCACAATTCTCCAAAGAAATTCTAACACTGGTTTAGTATCCAGGTATAAGATTAATTCCAATAACCCATAAAATTGCTAATATGCTTTCTTTCATATGTTTTCTTTTCTTTCTAACTCCAGCTGTGTTTATATAGAAAATGATATTCACCTAAATTCCAGATAATGGGGCCAGGCAGGATACATCCAACTAATGTATATAGTTGACTGAAGAGCTTAATATAAAAGACATTACTTCAAAGACTTGAGGGTTATTCTCTTTGCAGAAAATAGGCCAGTCACAAAAAGATTCAATTCATATGACCAAGTTTGCCTAAGCCTCCCTCTCCTTTAACTACTGAAGGAGCATAGGCCTTTCTCTTGACAACATTAGTGACATCCTTAATTAGCTGGGATATGTCTGTGTCATAATATATTCCCACTGAAATTAACTACTCCTTTAGCTTCTGGGTAATTCATGGAAAAAAATCATGAGCTATTTCATTCAATTCATTCAAGTTAGCTATCTGAAAGGTCAGAGCTCTACAAATCTCACCTTACCCATTTCCCTTATCATGGTCTGAAACTACTTACAGCATACACAACTAGACATGTATGAAGACAAGAGATTTTTAGATACTTTCCCTAGTTAAGATTGGTTTAAAGGATTCTGGGCTCATAAATATATCTGCTGAATTGGAGAGAAGGTCCTTTATTTCTCACATATATGGTATGAAGCATACTATATTTGTCAGATGGAGCAGAATTTTATCAGAAGCAAGGCCTCCCTGTCTGTCAGATCAGCAGTTTTTCCCTAGAATATCCAGACACAGTATCTAATTTTCAGAAATGAGAGCTTCATTTCTAACATTCAGAAATAATACTTCTGTTCTGGGTGGGAAAGCCAGCTGAGCCTGCTCTTAGCTCTCTTCCTCCTGTTACACAAAGAATCAAATGTCAATATGATGCAGTTTCACTGCCTCTAGAATAACAGGTCTGGTAAGGAAAAGATGAAGTGACAAGTTCACAGATGGTTTTTCAAAACATTTGTGCAGCTTCCATAGTTTTTTTGCACAATATAATCTGGAAATATTTTGGGACTTTCACGTTTTAGTTTAGGCACTCGAAGCATATGTGAAATAGCACATAGGTAATCATGTACCCAGAATTATTTTCAAAGGCAGAAAAATCTTTGTCAGGAATTAAAATAAAATTCCTGAAACTAAAGATACAGAAGATATATGAAAGGGAAGCTTAGAATACATCTTTCTCTAGAGTTTTAATATGGTTCTTTTGAAACGCAAGTTACAAAGAAATAGAAATACAACTGCCATAATGAAACCTATATATAATATTTTCTGATGAAATGAAACAAAAACCAAACCTCCTTTCCCATTTTATAGCACACCATGAGGGGGAAAGTGTAATTGTATTTCTTTGTTCATTTTTTTCTACTAACTCAATAAGCAGATATTGTAAAACAAGGTGTAGATGAGGCTCTCCATGGCCAAGGAATCTGGATATAAATTGGCAGAGTATTAAATTGCAAACATGAAAACAAGTGTTATGATTAGCTTCAGGCCTGTCTCCCATTCTTTACTAATCATGCTGCAGCACAGTTATATATGACTGTTTATTTAACACTCTAAAAGCATGTTCAGCCATGGAAAAATGAAGTTTAGAGAGAAAGCCATCCCTCATCGAATGTGACTGGCATTGTTTCACTGCTTTTGTTTTACTTTTCACAGTAAATTAAGTCTGCAAACGTTGCCAATGAGAGTCTTCACTGTCACTTTCACAAGGCTTCTCTCAGATGTGAGAAGTTCTACTCCATGGCAGCACTGACATGACTTGGATGCTAAGCCTTTCAATGCTCATATCAGCTGATAAGTCAACTATGCAGTCACTGCAAAGGTTAGGCTGAGCTATTTCTTTTTCAATTAATTCAGGCAAAAAAAATTCCTTTTGCCCATTCAGGGCCAGAAAGTGAGCTATTTGCAGCTCAGGATGGAGGTCAGGAAGGGCACATGAATAGTTCCTTCAGATGTTGGCTATCAGAGTTCTTGAAACCCTGATTTTCAAAAATATTCCTTAAAAAAGAGGAAAAGAAGTTACTTTTCATAACTCCATATATAGAAATACAGCTCATCCACATAAAGTTAAAATAATTCTTTTTGCTGTTCTTAGGTCTTATTCCTTTATGTCATAGCATTAAGGAACTGAATAATTTCTAAACTTGTCTCTCTTAGATTGAAATATTATCTAATTTCAAATATATATATATAATTTAATCGAGAATGTTATTTTTCCCTTAAGAATTTTAAGAGACAAAGAAAATCAACCTAGTGAAAAGGATATTAAGTTTTAATTGGCATACACCCTCTAGAGCACAGACACTAAATCCAGAATAGTAATCCAAAATAATTCTAGAGATTTGTATAGAAATCTTACTGACATATCATCAAAAGGAGACAAGCAATCAAACAGCAGGTTCATGTGTTTTTTCACCAAGAAAAAGAAAAAACTTTTACTGACTTAAAGAATAATGACAACAAGGTATTAAACTAATAGACAGATTATTCTAATTGTGATCATAAGCAGTACACAGCCTTAACCTTAGCTGCACAATGTCAACCCAGAGCTTCTCAAATTAAAATACAAGCATTGCAAATTACTGATGAGGAAAGTAAAGTGCAATGTAATGAATCACTAATAATAACAATGATATTAACCATAGAATAGCTGTTTAACAGTTCATTTCTGCTGGACCCATACTAGAGAATTACAGTTATCAAAATTATGAAGGAGGTAGCAGTGCTCTGCTGCAATATTGAGGACAGGCATTCATGGGAGCTGTGAAGAAAAATAGTGTTCTGAAAACCTTGCTACTCTATACAGAATTGGAACTAACTTAGTAGGTCTTCAGTGAATATAGATTAGAGACTTTCCAGAAGATGGAAGCAGTGTTGGCATAAGAAATGACTGCTCTTTATTTAAAATGTTCTCAGTCTTTTTTTATATATTTATTTAAAGGTTTTAAAGTAATCTTAGTCAAAGTGCCAAAGTCATACAATGATGACAAGAATGAAAGGAAAAGAGACAAAAACACAGGATTGCTGTGGAGCAGGTTACATCTACTTAGAGATGATATACACACTGAATTCCCTAATTTACAAGATGCAGATTGTTTGTGTCCAGTTTAACCTTAAATGTCAGGACACCCAAAATACTGGTTTTGATAGTTTTTGTGTGACTGGAAGTATCTATTGCTTATATTTGTTTAGACTATATTCCACTTATTTAAGAGTGGACAATTGTGGTAGATTACAGTGGGAGCCAACCCTGCCTACTAATTTATATATTATTTATCATTAATATAGCATAAAAAATCAGTGTGCTCTAACACCTAGATATATTTGGTTGCATTAATTCATTTAGTATTCAACACAAAAATATGAGGTTATGATGCAGACTGTGTTTTCAGAAATATCCAACTCCAATAGCTACCAAGTCTACAGGCCACTTAGCTTAGAAGCAGAACAATTAAATATCAAAAAATATAAGCAAGGGAAATACTCCATTCCCAGTAGAGCTGGAGGCCTTACAGTTTTAGTCCTGTTCAGTGCAGCTTTTGTTGCTGAGGTAACAAGCTTTCTCATACAGCTGGTGGAATCCATTGCTCCTGAGCAGCAAGAATTACTTAGCATTTAACCAATACAGAGAATATTTATAACTCTCTTCTCCTTTGCTGTAAATTTTAAACACTGAACTGAGGTATCAGAAAATATTAAAGAAAAACAAAACCAAAACCTAAATGCTACAAGGCACTAAAAAAATACACAAAACATAATGAATTTGTCGTAAAAGCTTTCTTAGCCACTTACCCAGGCACTCACACATCTGCCACAAGTGGTGATTTTGAAATCTCCATAGAGATCCTTGATGGCACCAGTTGTAAAGAATCCCTCCACCATCAGCAGAATGCCATATACAAAGAATGCAGCTGCTACACCATATATCACGTACTTGAAGATGTCAATCCTGTATAGGAACAGCAAAAATTAATTATCTGCATAAATATTTGAAGCTGACTATAAAATTTCAGGGTGAGATAATCAGATCCCCTGTGTGTCAAACTTTATGACTGACTGGAGTCAGTGAAAGCGCTGATGTGCCATAGGGGAAGATGAGGACAGGAATGAACTTTGAAATAAAATAGCATTGATATAAGAAACACTGGCTCATTTAATCTAATTAAATGTGAAAATGGATCTGTTTAGGTAATACAGCAAAACTCTCACATCAAATTAAAAGTTGGTTACTTTTCAATTTTTTTCCTGTAAATGAAGTGGAAAAGAAAAAAAAATAGAAAATTGAAAGTAACACTAAGTCACACATTCTGTCCAGCACTTAGGTTGTAGATGATATTTAGTTACAAACTTCAATTAAACTTTTGCACATACAAGTGGTTCTCAAGCTGCAATGTCAGTCTGTGCTATCATCTCGTTATTCTCCCACTTAATCTCCAGTGGACAAAGTGTTTGACACAGAATAATAAAGTCATCAAGAGAGATTCCTTTCTTCAAACCAGAAACATATTATTCCAGAAGTAATGAGGTCAGATCATCTGTAATTCTTCTATAATGAGGCTTTAAAACATCATTTCACAGGCAGACAGCTGAAGCAACAGAGGGATGGGTTGCAGTGTGACATGCAGGCTCAATTCACTACAGAGATTACCTATGTGGTTGTTCTGCCCAGCACTGCCTGTAAGTTCAGCATTGACTCAAGGAGACTGTGCTTCCTAAACATTCTCTCATGACCAGCATTTGTGAAAAAAAATTCAATATCACCTATCTGCTCTGTTGTCTAAACTTTGTAATATTCTTACAGTCTTAGATCAACAGATTTCAAAGTTTGCTACTTGAACTTCTCTAAAATGCTAGCCACAGTATATCTTCAGTTTGTTGATGTGACAGGGCAGGAGCTGTGCAACTCTTTAGAAAATGGTAATAGGCAGATTTTAGATGGTACTAAATTCCAATCTTATTCTCCAGGTCAAGATAGTGATGCCTTGTAACAGTGAAAGAAAAAAAAAAATAAGGCTGAGAACCATTGGGATCTGCCAGATTAATTTTGAAATTCCCTTACCCACACTGGATGTTTTCTCAAGACAATGATTAATATTTTTATTGGTGTGAAAAGAGATATTTAATGATAAGTCCTTGGGAGCATACTTTCCATCATAACTCAAATTACAACCCATAATACATATTTTACATGTATAATACAATAAAAAAACCCTCAAAAACCTGTTAAAATATTTTTGAGCTTGAATGATTTTCAAAAATTCAGTATCGGGCTCAGATCTACTGCATTAAAAATGCAATAAAAATGTAGTTAAACTTCTGGCATAATTTGGGATGGGACAAGTACTATAAATGAATGCTTCTGGAAATGAGGCATGTTGTTTTTCCTTAACATTCTAATACCAAAGCACTTCCAGCCTTTTTTTTTACTCTGCTTTTTTTTCATACTCAAGTGAAAACAAGAGTAAGTAAATTTCTGTATGAAATCGATATGTGAGCAACTCAAAAGCATGAAACAAATTTAACACTGTAGATGGTATGAGATGATGCAGATGAATTTTTTTCAATATATATAATTCTGATTACATTTTTTGAATGGAAAAATCCCATTTCCAAGATTTGACAGTAATTCAGCCATTGTAACACTTTTTTTAAACATCAAAACTGTGGTTTAAGCCTATCTTGTCATTAGCAATTTAAAAAAAGGTTATAAAAGCAACCTTTTTGCTACTATTCCATAAAAACTCTTCCAATTCCTATATTATATACTTTAAACTATTGTGACCTTCACCAGTGGTTGAAGTCTGGGAGTTCTGCCAGCAGCAGCTCCTCTCAGACCTTTATGTGCTCAGTTACAAGCTCTCATTGCCCTAAAGAGATTAGGACTTTTGAGAAGTCCAGAGACTATTTCAGTCCTTACAACAGCCCTTTAAACCATCTGTGCTGAGTCTCCCACTGAGCTGCTTGTGTCAAAGAGTGTACTAAGAGATCTCTGTTTTTTCTTTAGCCTTATGTGCATCTACAGGAATAACTTTCACTTAAGCCTCCCTTTCATAAAAGGAAAAAATATATATAGCCCAACACTAGCCAAATATAGGAATCTATTTCTTCCTCATCCACTCATTACAGAGAGGTCGTAAAATCTATTCATCAGACTACATGGGATGAAATAGCCAGACTTATTCCAAGGAAAAAGGATTTCCTGTAAAGCAAGGAGTAAAAGGATAAATGAAAATTATGAGACAACCACTCAACTACCTCTCTAAAAGCCAGATAGAATTGTACTGCAGTATAACTACATTTGGTGTCTGCTGTATTTAAAGAAAAAGCACTACAACAGTAACTTCATATTTATAGTTCTGAAGGTAACATTGCTATTAAGTTATTCTGCAGCATCTAACACGTAAACAGTTCGCATAAACTTTTATTTTCTCATTAAATTATAACAGATAAAAGATAGACCTTATAAAATGGAGATTGCCCTTCTTTAAAATAAAATATGATTCTTTGTGGATGAACTCAAGGAGATTAATTGCCATCTGTGCTTCAGCAAATTCTCAAATGCTGCAGACAGAGCATGAGCAACCAGGGAGGTAAAAGGGAAAGCAGAAGGGGTGGTGAACGTGAGCCAATGGGCAAGGTGGGTAAGGACAAAGAAAAGCAACAAGAAGGGCTTACACTTGTGTAAGATGGAGTAAAAGAAAGAGGTGTGTAATGAGCAAAGAAAGGAGACAAAACAATAAAGATAAAATTTTATTCTTCTGACAGGACTAAAAAAATATGTATTGTTCGAAGACTAAAGCTACTCTGGCCTAGGCTGCTGAGACAATAAGATGAATGGTTATCTAAACATAAAATAATTGTGAAAAGCATCTTGAAATTAGTAAAAGCTATTTTTAAAAAAATATAGAATAATCTAAACCATATTTTGCATACTCTCTTAATCTGATAGATTCCCCATGGATTCTGGATCTGCCTTTCCTCATAATGCTGTGTTCAAAAATGTTAAAAACAAAAATATTACTGTTTTTAAACTGTGATTTAAATCAAGCTGATTCTTCAATTTTTAGTTCTTTCTCTGCTGCTAGGTTATTAATTATTCCATATTAAATAAACTGCTTAATTCATTGGTCTGAATCTGGATTCTCTCCAACAAGAAGCATATTTAAAATATCTCTAGAGAAAATGCTTTCTCCTTCTGGCAGAAGGTGTTCAGGGAAACATCAATGCCAATTTCTCAATGAACAGGTTGAAATAGATTACCAAGTAAACTATCCCAGCAGAGACAAGTCAGAGGTGAGTGAAAACACTCTTAGTAAGTCAGACCAATGTTGCAGATTTCCTCCTGTATATTTTCATGGTGTTTTGGCAAATTTAAGTATTAAAAATGTTAATAAATCATCAAGAAATAAAATAATTTGTTGAATGATCATGTCTGTGTTCAGCAGGTTTTTGTGAAAACTGTGCTAATATTGTTTTGGAACAATCTATATACTTGCTAGATATATATATATATATGTATACATATTTTTTAAATTTGTTTAATATAGGAATGCAGTACAGACATTTAGTTGCATTTAACAGCTAAAGTTCACATTAACTTGCCCTGTGACATAATTCTCATGCTGCCCAGAAAACCATTATATTCAAATAAATTATGTGTGCACTTCAGCCTGAATAAGTGATAAAAGCCTAATATTCCAAAGGTTTTCATTGGCCTACCCACCATAATACTAGATTTTACTGTGGGACTGGTTTTCCTGAATTTATAATTATCTCATGTTTCTATTTCTGAATTTACAACATAACTTCTCCAATATATACAACAATATTAAGATATTACAAATGTTAATAGGACATGATTGCCAGTAAGCTGTGACTATACTCTCTGAATACAAGTAGTTTCAGGCAATTAGATCTATTTCCAAGCTAAAAAACCACACAAACTCAATAAGAAAAATAAAATACCAAAGCAATCAAAGTACTGAAATGTTAATAACATTGCCAGTGTACAATATCTAATGAAAAACTGATTGCATTTTTTTTTTCCAGTCTGCATAGAAAATTTAGAAGGATGAGAAATACATGCAAATATTACCATTGGGGTAGAAAGGCTTCTCCTGTTTTGGGAGGTGGTTTGGGTTGTTTTAGACTTTTTTCTCTTTCAATTACAGGGAATTTTGAATACTTGATGCTTACATCTAGATGATCCACACAATGATCTCTCTTATTACTCTGTAAACCAGAAATGCTGGGCACCATGCTGATCCTCTTGCCCCCTAAGGGACTGGTCCTAAGATGGTGTTAAGACCCTGAGACAGCAGCATCCCCCCTCAAGGTGACTCAAGATTGTAGAAATAGTTTTGCAAATGTGTTTTTAGAAGACAGACAAGATATAAGGGGATGTTTGCAAGCAAAAAAGATCTGATTAGGCTATACACAAGCCCCATTGAACTTTTGAAAAGGGATGCTCAGGCTCTCCTGCAAACCAACTGGGAACAATTTCTTGGTGTCAGTTCATGATTCTATTCACTTAAACAGGTTGAACAAAGAAGATACCACATACCATGAAACAGAGGTTTCATGGAAAAGGAGGAGACAAGCTAACACAAACTTCAGAAGAAAAACAAATGGGGAGAAAGAAGAATTTATTAACAATTATGTACTACCTGCAAATAAGACAAAAACTCCCAAGTAACAGCCCAAATGAGATAAAAGAAACTGAACTATTCTCACTGTGAAGGGAAAATAATGAAAGTACTAAGAAAATGTCAGCACAAGTCCATGAGGAATTTTTTCTAGATTACGTTAATAAGAAGTTTAGCTTCTAAATTTCAGATGGGAAAAAAAACAAAACTGGTGTATAGAATGCTCAACCAAAGTTTTTCAGGAAACGATAAGAGAAAGGATAAACTGCAGAGAAAGGATAAGACCAAAAAGAGATTCAAAAGTAATTTTTATTAAAGTAGAAACAAATTACAATGGAAAGAAAACAGAGACCTTGATTATGTATTTCTGGAATAAATTTTGTGTGTAATCATACAAAACATTTGCTCAAAACTAAAGCCAGATTGTTAGTATTATATAAAGAAGAGATCATTGTACAGCAATATGCAAGTTACATTCACATTCTGCAAGGGCCAGATTTTCTTGTCCTACTGAGAAACAAAGCTGATGTGACATAAGTACCCACTGGTTTTAATTTGTGATGTGCAACTCTCTACAGGCATGCAGAATGGAACCCTAGTTCATCATCCTCTAAAAGTTTATTGTTTCTTTCCTAGGAATGCAGCAGTTGAGTAGAGATTTCTTGTAGAACATCTAAAAAGCCATACAGAATCCTCAAACTAATGGAAGAAGAGAAAAAGCAGAACAAAGCACACCTCTGCTCTATGAATCTTGTATCTTTCTTGAAATAATAAATGCTCCAGCATAAGAATTTTAGTAGTCATGAAATCTTTGAGTCCAAAACACTGAATTTTTACTACAACTGAGGGACAAAGCTTCTCCTCAATATTGCTTGGGGTTTTCTTACAACCTAATTTTGTTCTGTCTAAAACTGCATTCTTAGAAACTTTTTTTAAAGATGCTAATTACAGAAGAGATCAGGAGCTTTCTTTCTCTGAGGAGGGCAAAAGCCCCACTGGAGCTAGAGCAGAGTCCTGTAGTGACTTCTGGTGGAATTACATGATGGTTGTTTTACATTATGGACATTGAATTCCCAAGCAACCTTGTATAGACATAAAGTGCAAAAAGATGTGGCAAAAGCATGGGGCAGGATTTGTGAGTGTTTCATTACTACAACTATAAACTTAGAAGCATACTAACTACATACTAGCAGTGTAAGACTGATAATTTGTTACTGGGTGTCCAGATTTGGATCATAGTAGTACATTTCTCTCTTTCAGATACCCTTTGGAACAGGTACTTTGGAACAGTGTTAATTTTACATGGCACATAAAGCATATTTAGCAATACAGATATTAAATATAAATATACACTTTCCATTTTATCTGTTTATGAAGTGAACTAAGACTAAAGGGAAATAAAGGCAGTTAAAAAAGAAAAAGACATTTCTATGGAAACAAACCACCTATTGAGAAAGGGAAAATCATAAGACATGAAGTGATTATAGCTAATCTAAGATTTCAGTCAACCAGGAAGGAGAGCTACTTAACACAGCACTACTAAATAATACAGATGTCTGCTGAAAAGTAGGAGACTGTATTTGCAGAGAAGAAGACCAATAAATTCTTTATGTAAGATCACTCTGCTGGTATTCACATGCACTGCTATGAATTTTCCAGATTATTCCACTGGTATTCTCATGTGGTGCTCTGAATCTCTTTATTCAATTTCATAAAATGAGGACTGTGTCTTTGCAGGTAATTCCCAAATCCTAAATTTTACTTACATAACTTCTCACTGGTATTGCCTTTAACAGAATACAGAAGACTGGACTACATAATGTAGCTGAGTAGGTGGCAAATGTGACTTTTCAGCACTGTATAATCTTGTAAAAATCATGTTCTCAGGTGCTGATATTTTTTGCCAGATTTGATGCATCTGCCAATGATACCAGATCTAAAAACCTATGTTCTGCATCTAATGTTTAATATGCTGTATTTTTCCAGTGTTGCTACTTATAAGTGTCTCTATACTCCAATTAAATAAAAACTGTTCTCCTTAAGTAAACTGCATCTTCAATGACACTGTGCTCTCTCTGGTGGTTTCTACCAAATTGCAAAACCCAAAGAAGACACGTGGGTGAAGGCTGGATGTTCCATGCAGAAATAACTTCATTCTTCTACATAATGTCAGTTGTTGTTTCCAAATATGCTATGGCACAGGCGTGTATAAGTTAGCAAATGTTTGATAGACAGCCTTATATGTTTTGCTTTCCATAATACAAATAGTATTTAAAACATAATGTATATTCAAATTTAAAGAATGTCAGGCTTTTGTAAGAGATCAAAACTGTATAGGGAAAACCAGACTGCCACTACTGGGTTTTAAGTACATGCTTTGAGCAGAATCATCACACAGTCTAATGCAAATGCTTATAAATATCATATTTTATATTAGCTATCCTTTACTTGGGGCCATACTGCAATAACTTTCAAAATATTCCACTAACATAAGTGTAGAAATATTGATGATAAGAGTAATAGTTTAGTGCTACCAGCATTACCTTGTGATAACAGCAAAGTCAACAACATCAAAAAAAAAAAGACAGCAAATCATAATATCTGTTTATCTACCTCTCAAATCATTGCTTTTATCACTAAGAGGGAAGATATAAAAGATTCTGCCCCATCTTTTTTTTGTTTTACTCAAAAGGAAACAGCTGTACATACATATTTATATTACAAAGCAATACCATCTTAGCAAACCCTGACTATACACTAACAGAAAAGTAATCAGCAAGCATCAAACTTGGCCACAGAAATATCTGAAACACAGGTTTCACATTCTGAAAGGAAGGAAATTTTTATTCCTAGGGAGATGACACCAGTACATTGTCTATGAAACTTTCTGTAGGGAGCAAAGTGATAACAGATTTACAGATTGCAACTTCATTTAGTTTACTGTTTGGTTTCACACCTTTAAAGAAAGTGAATTTACAAGGACCTGAATTGGCTTTGTCTGTAGTAGGAAAATGGGTTTAATGTTACTATCAGGGAGATTTCTTCATTTTCCACTCTACGAGCATGATTCCCTTGCTCCATGGCCTATATATCACAAACATGTGACAGATGGCACTGACTAAAGAGAAAGAACTGGAAAAGGATGCTGTTGGGAAATACACAAAACATACCTTGTGCTGCTGATTTTCTAAAATCTTCTTTTGGAATTTGTTCCAAATACCAGAAAAATATAAAAATCCAGCTCATGCAATGCATGCTCGATGATCCTATGTCTGTTTCTGCTGACTTTGGAATCTTTTCAAAATCAGTGATTAAGTAAGAAAATCTAATTATATCTGCTACTTTGCAGATTGTGTGTGCTGCATATTATTAAGTTATTAGGAGAATGACTGAATACCACATCCACCTCAAGCAGATTCCTCAGTTTTAGTGAAACCTGCAGAGCTGTTAAACTGACAATGTCAGCAACATAAATCATTCACCTCTTGCAGTTAAATATTATAAAAGCAGTTTTCAGGATAATTTAAAGCATCATATGCATTTTTTAAGGCTTCCTTTGGATTGCAAAGCAGTAAAATAACTACTCTACAGTCACTGAAAGAATCCACATCCAAAAAAAAGCTTATGACTTCTGCAAATTCCCAAACAGGCATTCCTTCACTTGGTGGGGGAGTGGAGGGAAACAGCTGCCATTCAAACAGTGATAATGTTGATAGTGAAAAAGTCTGGAACTATAGGGAATGAAGCTTCCCAAAAGTCATTCAGAAAGCAATATAATTAGAGGTTAGTCCCCAATTGAAAGGTCACACTTTGAAAATTCCAAATGTTTTTATAGCCATCCAATGTATTAAAAGCTCATGGATTTAAAAATTATTGTCTAAACATTAAGAGTCTACCATCTACTTAATTTTTGAAGATATGTTCTCTGCATAAGGAATACCCGTTGATGCCTTAAATTTTACTTTTCATATTTTTTTAGTTTCTGCCTTACTGTGTGACTCTGAACTTCATATAAAGTTCTTTTCACAGTTTAGTTAGACAAAACAATCCTTTTTCAGCCTGTAAAACCAAGGACACCCTTGCAGCTTTGGGTCCAAAAATGTGTAAACAACAGTGAATTGAGGAGAGCAATCTGGGAGGATGGGACTTTATAACATGAAGCTGTAATTGGACAATTAACTCCAATATGTAAACGGATTAAAACTCATAAAAGTGTGAAAACTCATGACCCACTGTCCATCTTGGTTACAGCCTTGGCCAGGCTCTTGTACTGCCCAAGGTGTATCCTTTGAAAGTCTTTTAATAAATACCTACTTTATTCCTTTAACATTGTCTAGCCTCTGTTCCAGGTAGCCTCTCACAGATATCAGTGTCTGTAAAGCATGTGCTCTCATGAACTTTAATACATTTGATTTGTATTAGTTTTCAAGTATTTAGAGTAACTATTTTACCTTTCTCTCTTGAAGAAACAAAAGTCAGGCTATAATCCAATGCTTTGAGACTGGATAAAATAAACAGTAAAATCAAATAAATAATAAAATAAAATAATTTTTAAAAAATTCATTTGGGCTTTTTTAGAAATGTTTGCGTTTTTCATCTTATTACAGTCTGAATTTTGTATTTCCCCTGAAAACAAGCAAGCAAAAAAGCACTCTCTAGACTCTACCTAGCTTCTATCTAGGTTGCCTCCATAACATTGGAATTATTGACTATGATCATCCCGTATCTTAACTTGGAAAGAGAAACATAAATTTGAGAAAATGCATGCAACCGAGTGGCATTTATAGAATTTAAACAACAGCTACAAAACTTGCTTGTAATTTTTAAATTACAAATATTTACTACTTGTCAATATTTGCACAGCAGGTATGATCTGCAGCTGGCATACACTCTTTGAATTCCGACACAAATCCAGGGAGATGGAAAGAGGGAGATGGAAAGAGAGAGATGGAGACAGTCTGCAGGACCAGCACTCAGATCAGCTATTTTATGGCACAGGGCTGTTCTTGGCTGAATCCCCAAGGGCTGAATGCTCCAAGTGAACTTTGCTCCCTGTTGGAGGTTGTTAATTAACTAATCTATCTCCCCTCAAGAGTCAAGGCATCGTGGAGTGTGGGCAGCCCAGAGCAGCCCCAAGCCCATGGTCAGGAGGGCCAGTGGTGAGGGCTGAAACCCTCTGGCTTCACTGAAATGTGGTCCTGGACCATGGGAAGGCTGAGGGAGGTCCTAGGGAAGGCCAGGTAGGGACATTGGTATGGGCATTTCTGAATGGCATTGCTGGATCTAGTTATTTTGGCTTTTATGTTAGGCATTTAGAGAGTGTTTCAGAGAGTGTTTATGCCCTCATTATGCCCTACTTTCTCTACAGAGGTCTGCTGCTTCTTCTAAATTACAGCCAGTAGCTGCATTGACAGAGATAAAAGATATGGAGTGCCTTGTGGGCTGTTATCAGCATGCAGAACAAACACTTGTGGACGCAGTTAAATCAGCCTTTATCTCTTGCCACCCACATAAATAGCTCTCAGATAGGGATTGATTTTTATGCTGAATGACATTTGAAATCCAGCATGTTAATAAAACTATAGACAGATACCATAAGCATGATTAAACAGAATCTAACACACTTCACTCCACTGCAGCATCTGCCTGGCAGATTTATCACAGGACAGACTCCAGGCCAGCCTGAGACACTTGACAGCACTAGAAGCATTAAGAGCCCAAATGTGTTAAATAACCTTTAAAAAGTGCAGTTGAGTAGGGCACACTGCTAGATTTTTTTAAGTTCTTACCCTTTTTAATCAGAAAAATTAAAAAAACAGGTTGTATTTCCATTCCAATATGTATGTAGGTGTTTTCTGGTTTTTGGTCTTTCAAAAGTATAATTACTATAGAGCTTTTGTACTGCTAACAGTTAATCAACACTTGTGAGAAAATATAAAGAATTTATTCTCCCTATATATATATTTTTTAAGTGTAATATCTGCTTAAACAGGCAGAAAATTAGCTTGTGCAAATTTCTCTGCAAGTCACACAGTTTACCCAGTTCAAAGCAAAGGTTTATCTGCTTTTAGTCAAAATACTTGCTCCTCCTACCTTTAAGACATAAGTTTAGATATACCTTTCACAACTGAATAAAATCAAATTCCATTATTATACATTTGCCAAAGAAAGAACTGGGTTTATAATCTCTTTAAGTAAACAAAGAAAACAAACAGATTCAAAATCTGCCAGCTAAGAAAAATAAATGTCGGGGGAAAAAATTACCTTTACAATTCCTTAATCTTTTGCAGTGAATGATATGCAATTGGACTATATTCCCTGACTGATACTTTCACTTAGTATGTGACAGAGAGAAGCTGGAAAACGTGCTATGAAGAGAAAGCATTGATTTGTGGCTTTTCTGCACTAATAGCTTCCTAGGGACTAATAAAATAAGTTAGAGCCTAATAAAATGACTGATCTTTCATTCAGGATAACAATGAACCTTAGCCACCAAGTCAAGCCAGACTCATTATTCTAAATGACAATCCAAAAAGGCAAAGCAGAACATACATCTTCCCCTCAACTCAACGTATTATTATATAAGGGCATAAAAATTCCTTGATCCAAAGAAGAAATTTTAATTTGGCGAAGCAGTGACATATTTATTTGGTCCACACTCTCTTCTGGCTACTGATCCCACGGTGAGTACACCTAAAATTTGGAAAGAAGCTTTGGAAAGGAGGTTGATAACATAACCCAAGAGAAGGTAAGACATTTCAGATTCCATTTCTTGCTCTCATGCAAACAGTGGTACCTAGTCAGATCAAATATACATATCTTGATCAAACAATGTACATATCTATGTCAAACAATGAATACAAGTGTAATAGCAGACAAGTCAGCAGGATAGCCTACAACATTAGTCTAACCTTTGTGACTTCCTCAGCTGGATAAATCTGTGTGTCATTAGAAACCGTCAATGGATTTGTTTTCCAAGTTTATCCAGTCTTCCCTTGAAGCCATAGAAACTTCTGGCATCCATAATATACATATAGGTTTATAGTTTTGCTATGAAAAAATTGAAGAATTTGCTTCTGCTGAATCTGGTGCCTACTGATTTCCTCTGATAGTTCAAACCTTTTTTACTGGAATGGAAAGACTATCTAATCTTGCATGTCTTATTCATAATACTGTGAATTTACAGACCACCCTTGCAACAGTTCTTAATCAGCCCCTTTCTACACTGAAGAATCCCCCTATACCCAAATTTAATGTTCTATAATCATCTTTTCCTTGTGTTCTTTGAGACACCAATGCTGTATACAGCATTCATGATATGAATGAAAGATGGATTTATACAATGTCATAAGTATGTTCTCTGTTCCTCTTTGATTTTCCACTCATTGGTACTTGGTTTGTTTTCTGATCACTGCTAAGCCCTGAGATGTTTATTATGGAACTGTCCACCAGAAGAGGTCAATGTTTTTGATGATTACTTCACTTTTATGAAAAAAATTTAAAAAAAGAAAATAATTACAAATTTAAAGATATGCTTCTTCAGCTTTAGTTATAACCATTAGCAGCCAGGTAAGAATTTAAATTTCAAATATCTAAGAAAATCATGCTTTAAAGAGACAATGTTAAAGATACAAGAAAACATTTCATTTAATTTCAGCATACAGTAAACTATTTTTAATGTAATAAATTTAACAAGGAGAAGTTGATGCTCAGCAAAACAAAGGTCTTCCAGAAATAGATTTTCAGGAATGGCAAAGCATGAGACCTTCAAAACAGCTCAATTACAGAAAAAAAAGGGGAAATAGAATTTTGACATTCCAAGTCTCACAGTTCTGAACAACTCCTTGGTTACTTCTTTACAGTGTTTATTCCCAGACCTGTTACTTGACAGACAAGTCTACTTTATCTATTTAGAATTTTGTGGACATTGGGGTTTCTTTCTTTCCTCGTTTGTTTTCTTAAATGCAAGGATATATGGAACAGATTTATCAATATTATATGAACTAAATTTTAGTAATAAATTAATTAAAACTCTGGGATATTTAGTAGCATTACAAATTGCTTGTAAATACTAAAAGTATCAGCTCAGTCAAAACTTCATCTGCTAAGATTATCCAAACCATTTTTTCTATGATTTTCACAAAAAATATTTTTTTTTAGTCAAATTTCCTTGTGGAATTTTTCAACAGCTGGAAACAGGTAAAAAGAGCAGAGAACTTACAGGGTGAAGGCATCAATAACATCTCCTGCAGATCTTGTCATCTCAAAGTAGGTTTGCAGAATGTTGACGGTTCCTGAAAGTGCCTCATGTCCACAGCCACAGAAGAGTGCAACTCCAGCATAGAGCAGGATGGTGGCAATCA
Source organism: Erithacus rubecula (assembly GCF_903797595.1). Classification (NCBI taxonomy): domain Eukaryota; kingdom Metazoa; phylum Chordata; class Aves; order Passeriformes; family Muscicapidae; genus Erithacus; species Erithacus rubecula. The sequence continues at coordinate 33,446,727 of NC_136687.1, read as the reverse complement.
GAGATGCGTAGGGAATGCCTCCCAGGCATTTGATGCAACACTCGAAGCATCCTACAAGAAAAAAAAAAAAAAAAAAAAAAAGGTTATATGCTACTAAATTATACCAAAAAAGCAAAAAGAATGTTTTGGTTGTGAGAAACACTTCTGAAAATTGAAGACTGTAGGTCAAAGGGAGTTTAGGTCAAATATAACAACCCAGACTGCCAGAAAATCTGTGAAAGGTTAATCCAACTTCTGAGTTTTTTCAGTTGCTACTTGACCTGTTAAATGTAGACATTTTGTCTGATTAACATGAAAGGTTAAACAGTTGGTTCCTTGCAGAGCATCATCTTTTTAATCAGAGCAGGTTACAATGTCATAGGTTATACCTATATTCACAGTTCCTGCTGGTTGCCTAGCAGATTAATAAGGAAGACTCTCAATAACACAAAAACCAACAAAACAAAAAAATATATTCAGTCCAATTCCTTCCATCATCATAGTTTTTTTCCAGTTTTTTGGACATACTTCTGACAATGGAATTGCTCCTGCTTCTTTATGCATCACTCAAGTACCTCACAAGAATAAATAAAGCCAAAAGACATAGAAAAGAGCATAGTATTAGAAAAAAATATTGTTGCATTTTCTCTTTGATAAATTTTAAGTTGTGTGATGTTTCTTAAGTGAAGGTAATTGCTCTTGAGTTATAAAGGGCCAGCCTTTTGTCCTGGCATCACAGAATCTAAAACAGTGCCCAGTTCCACAAAAAAACATTTCTTCAGTAAGTGTGATTAAGTTTCTGGCACTACCCTGCCTAGTTTAATGAATGCAGCATCTCTGACTGTTCCAAACCTCATCAATCCCATAGCACCTTTTATACCCCATGGAACCCCTCCTATTGCCTTCTAAAGGGACAGAGAATGAGGTAACCACTGGTTAAGAGAAGACAAGCAGATATTGACTCAGTAATCTGAGTAAACTGTGTTTTCTCCTAAGAACTAGCAGTTTATAGCAAAAAGGACCTGGATAGAAAACAAAGTGAGGCATATAGATTTTAAATGTTTGTACAAAGAAAGACCAACTAAAAATTACATATAAGGTGTTCAACAGGTATGATTCAATATATTTTAACTTACTGTATCAGAGCCAACTGTGAAATTCCAGAGGTAAAATGTGCAAATGCATACATTTAAACTGCAGCACAAGTCACCCAGCTCAAGTGTTCACCACACACATCCATGGGTGTAACACCTTCCAGGATTTTAGGTGGGAGCATTCCCTCTGTCCCATCCCTCTCCATCCCTGAGCCCCTGCATTACTGGGAAAGGAGCAGATCATCCTTGCAATTCCTGCCATTCCACCCTACAGGCAGCAGGCTGCTCTCCTCTTCAGTAGAACAAGGCTTTGGATCCAGGGATCACTTTGAGTCTTTTTCAGTGACAGACTATGGGGGTTTTATACCCAGGGACTCCATGTGCTTTCCATCAATGCAGGATCTTAGTGACACACTAAAAATATGTATAGATACCTTTGGAATAACTAATTCTACATGAAGATAACTGCAGGAATTCTTAAAACTCCTTTGGTGCTGTTTTATAAGATTACCCTTAATAATAACAACTGTGATTAATTTTTCAGTGTTTTAAAGCCTATACAAATACAAAACAAAGAAACAAAAAAAAAAAAAAAAATTCCCCAGAAAATCTACTGTCTTAAAAGGCAGAAAACCTAAGAAATATATATTTTAAATAAATTAATTGAACAAGGACTATAGGACAGTACATAGTTAGCTGACATCAGAGTTTATCACAAAATGCCCATTGCCATTTTTAGCACATAATAACAGCAGAAAAAGCCTCAGAAAACTAGTACCACTGTACATCTATCAACATTATATGAGAAAGTAAAAAGGAAGGGGAGAGATGACAATAGGGTAATAACAGGAATGATGTATGAGGGCTTGTAAAGTCAAAGATGAAAAAATTAGACCTAAATATTTTCAGGGACATGTGGACTTTAGGGTGTGTTTCTTAATATTGCAACAGCTTGGGGCAGGGAAAAGGAAGAGAGATTTTGCAAAGATTTCTTTTTCCTCTTCTGAGAAAGATGAAGTGGAAGAAACAAAGCAGTGTGTATTGTTGTCTGGGAGCAGCTGGATGTGCATTACCTCCTGGAGCTGCTGCACCTCAATCTCTAGTCCAGTGAGGGTTGAGCACACACTCAGGTGTAACAAAGTCAGATGCCATCAAAACTCACAGACAGTAATATTACTTAAGTTTTATTATAGTGAAATAGTGTAGAAGTATAGCAAAATAATATAACAAAATAAAAACAGTATAAATTATGGATGCAATAATGCACAATTCAAGGAAAATTTTGATCAAAAATAAATCAGTTTTTTGCCCACATGACTCCAAAATTTGTAAAACAACTGAAACAAATTAATAGTTTGCGAAGTGCTTCTCTTCATCTCTTACATTAAAACTGTTCATGTTTATAAGCCTTTGAGGGAAGCTTTTAGTGGTATATTTCACCAACTCAAAATCTTTTCATTCATGAAAATGTACTGGGAAAAAGTTAATTCAACCATGTGAAATTTTCAAATAATCATATATTGTCAAAGCCTTGCTCATTTATTCAGTTCTTCCATAGCCCTACTACCTTTCCCACTTCTTACTTCATGAGTAACTCTCGAGTTTTCAGTGTTGTAAAATCAACTCAAAACTAAAGAAAACCAGTGAATCAGCACCGATTTTTGAATGATTTTTAAATGGATATTGCACATCATTCATCCACCACACAAGGTAATGTGCTATAGGGAATATCTGCTCCAATTCTTTTCTTTCAATTGTTCAGAATGTGCAAATGGCTGTTTAATACCAGAACAATAGAAATGCTATTTTAGCCTGCACTGTGGTATTGAATCACCAACACAGTGTGACTCAGCTGTGAGATGTGTGTGTGTCTGTGGAGACAGGCAGTCATTCACCTCTCCAAACACCCTCTTCACAAGGCAGTTAACACATACAGACACAGAAATAATTACTAGGAAAGATGAAAAAGATTGAATGCTCCTTTGATGTTTGTTCTCATCTTCAAATACAGTTTTCAGTACTTTTCAAACTGTTCATTCTGCACAATAAGCTTGTGCTATATAATTCACCATCAACCATTCTTATTTTGCTTCTGTGTAACAATATTTTTCCTTCAAGAAAAAATCCAAATCTTCTGGGACCATGTGTCTTTACCAAAATTGTAGGAAGTAATCATGAACACTATCCTTTTTTGTAGTTTTCAGCATGAGGGTCTGCATTGTTGTTTTTCTGTCTATTTTATTAAAATCATTCCACAGAGAAAATTTAGTCATGAAATGCACAGAAGATGACAAGAGAAGAAATTTTATTTTAAGCTGATAAAATAAAACTCCAAATACTGGCTATATTCAGCTATCAAAACACATTAATGTTGCATTCATACATCCATTTCCAGTCAACATCTCATAGACAACCACCTCTTTGTTCCTCTTAGTACAGTCATTACTATCTACATCAGAAGTATTCTTGATATGCATATCTGAACTTCCTTATACAGCCAGATCTGTGCAAATCTCTTCTAGTTTCTGGGGTTTGGGATAAATATTCTATCTCCAATTGCAAGAGCCAAAAATAAATTGACTTTCTGTTTATACAATCTCTAAGAAGGCAAAAATTTTAGATATTGAGCAGAAGAAGAAATTTTCCTTGTGATTTACCTCTAATTATGCACACAAATTTCATCACCACAGTAATTTCTTTCGGTGTTAGTGATATGTGAACTCTTTCTCCTCTGTGTAGATCAGGACATACAACCTAAAATAAAATACTCAATCCATTTCTGGTCAATGTATTTAAAAAGAAAGAAAAAAAAAAAAAGATTCAGGACTTACATCTCGTGCCACTTGTCTCTGTGAAAGTGAAGTTAAATCAATTATATCAGAACCAGTTTCAGAATGCTGTTATGCTACTGCCTTTTAATAAATGGTTAATAAAACCCATTGACCCCGGATGTTACCATGAAGAAAATCAATATCAAAAAAACCCCATAAAAAGTAAATATGAAGAACATCAATATTGGAAAAAAAAATAAAAAGTAAACATAGAAAATATAAGAGGGTATTCTGGTTTTGGTTTTTTTCATCCTTTCCAACTGATTTACAGCTGGAACACCTAAATGATTAATCAGAGACAACCACGTCCAAAGAATTACTGATGAATCACAGATAATATAATTTCCAGTGGGAACAAGTAGCTCTGAAGAACATACAACATTTTAATAACATTTCTTCTTAAATTATTTTTCTTAACGAGTTTTCTGTCTAATATTAGAAGACAGGACAGCAGAGTCCAAGTAAAATGCCAGAGAACTATATAAACTTCAACTAGAAAACAAAATAGCAAAATCTTCTGTGCCTTCCATGCCTGGCTAGGCATGCATTTCTTTATATCTAAATTTGTACCACTTGTCATGCAGCTTTCATGGCCAATCAACTCAAATACAGTTTCACAGCCCCATCATGAAGCATGCAGGTTTACTTCTGAATTCTATTAAGCTAGACTTAACCTCAAGTCAAGCTGCTGTTATGTAATATTTTAATTGACAAACACAGCCATCAGAATGCAATGTATTGAACAAAAATCAATCCTTTTTATTTCTATCTCCTACTCTCAAATTACTCAACAAGTAGCATGAATTCCTGATCTGAAACCAGTCTCCAGTATAGCAGCAGATGGAAGCAACCCAGCTCCCTCAATACTATCCCCAGGACAGAAGAAAGACAAGGCATTCATGATGTGGTTTTCAAAGCTGCAAATGAGGTGAAGCAACACTTGGGAATGAATCATCAAAGATCAGCCCTGTACTTTGATTTGGAAAACCTGCTCAAGAAGTGCTGCAAACACAATCCCATGTGATTGGTCCCAGGCTCATAAATGGAAATACACCCTCTGTTTCAAGATCTTCTGGAAACTAGACCAGTAATGATAACAACTAAAGTTGTTTCTTAATCTTGTTCAAGAGATGACTTCTCATTTAGATTAACCTTCATTGATAATGCTTACAATTACAGAATTACCTATCAAGCAACAAAGTAATTTTACCACAAAGTTAATTCTGATATCCTGGCTGCTATGACTACAGTGGAAAAGTAAATTAAACACTGAACACTTGTAAGAAATGTGATATGTAGAAAAGCAAGAATAATGCCCCAACAGACACAGAAGGATTTTAGGAAATAAGCAACTAATTGCATGAAAATAAAAAAACAAATATGAAGATATCCTTTTACATATTAAATTGTGTATCATTACTGGATCTACTTTAACTTATCTCCTCAGTGTGACTGGATATTATCTAATCAGATATCAGCTAATACTGAAAATGAAAATGTTAGTCCTTAGGCTTTTACAGTCATTCTGCAGTTAATAGTTGCTTCAGTTACTGCACTCAGCTTGGGACCAAGGTTAGGAGGAATGATAAAAACTTTTTCTTATTTATATGCAAAATTCCACAAACTAAATTGACATATCTAACATTGTGCATTGTCAAAAATCACTGTAATGTGTGTTTGTTCATGAGAATCCCACTGGCCAAGATGGCAGCTTTAAGCAGTGGAAATATAGTCTGGTTGTGCTGGATCTTGGAAGCAGCTCCCACAAACCCAGCCCTTCATCAGATCACTGTGCTTATATTACCTTGCATTAAAAAATAATCCCAGAAGCCACCTGTGTGGACTGGTTAGGACAACATTGCTGCACAGGGATTTACATGAAGCATCTGCAAGAAACTGCTCTGTAACATCTCACACAATTCCCCTTTTAGCAAAAAAGCAACAAAAAATTTACCTTTGTAACATCCATCCAGCTCAGGCTCTGATTCTCTAACTTAGAGAAATGCTCAGTCATAAAAAGAATATGACTTCAGATATTTGAATGACTTGGGATTATCTCACCATGGACATATCAGTTCTTCACACAGATATCCCCCAGTGGCCCTAGGCCAACAACAAAAATTATCATTTTTCAGCATAAAACCTTGCAATTTTCCTTCTTATTTACTACTGCATTTTGTCTATTTGTTGATACAAAGGACTTTCACTAACATAAACAAACCCCAATAAAATCCTCCATAGAGGTTTCAAAACAAAAATGAAAATGAAAATAAAAATCCCTTACTTATGATAAAGTGGTCTGCAAACACAGCCTTATGAGCTGAATATGTATGTCAGGAATTCTTCAGTGCCAAAAATTCACATCTTTATTGACAGCTATCTTGTTTTTTTCAAACTAAGACAACAGCTTTAAGAGATGATGTTTTCTTATGTGGCTAAATGCTGAAATACTTGTAATTGAAGCAATAAAGGTAAAATATTTGACCCTTCAACAAGTTTTGAAATGCAGAAATTATTCTGAATCTTCTCTATAGTCATTAAAGCAAAAGGAATAGAGTCACAGTCTAAGGAACATAACTGAGTTCAGCTCAGTTTTATTTACCATTTTTGAAAAGAATTGAAATCAATTACTCATTTACTCTATCCTATAACAATACACGATTGCTCAGCACTTGTACTAGAAAAATGTATTGTTGTAAAACTTTTCTAAACTGAACTTTATTATTTGAGAAGTTTTAGTTAGAGATTTTAGAATTCTAATATCAGCCTAGGTCAATAGTCCAATGTAAATTGAAGCAAGCATGTTTTGAATGCAAGCAGTTTTGAATTTTTAAGTTTGTAAAACCTCCTGGTAGCAGTACCAACATTTTTAGAAGAGAAAATTGTGCAGCAAAATACTTTAATCAAAAATAAAATTACTAAGACCTTCAAAGGCTTAATTTACAAATTCATTTAGGGATAACTTTTTTATCCTCAGTGTATATGCAAATTTTAAAGGTCTTTCTTTCATGGTTATTTTCATTTGAAATATGGGGATCTGGAGATTACATGGTATTTTAATAAAACACAGTACATTACACAATATCCTTCCCTCCCTTTCTCATATGGATGCTATCTTGATCTGAGTAACAGATAACTATTAAACCTGAGCAAGGGTAATAGAATTAGTACACTTTTTGTACACTGCTTAGTATTTGGTATGATTTTATCCAGAACTGACCCTTGTTCTTGTCCCTTGTTCCTTATTAAGCACTCAGTTCAACTTGTAGTGTTTAAAAAACTCTATTTACTACAGAAAAAAAAAGTAATTCAGCAAGCCCACTAATAATCATGGTACCTCCCAGATCAGAAATATAACTTAGATTTTTATTTGCATCATATGCACTGAACAAATTTCTTCACTTATACAGAAAGCAATTAAATCTCAAAGGGATTGTTTATACAGATACCTAAAATTCACTGTCCTAATGCAGAGTTGGAGTAAAATGAAACAAGCTACTTTGTCCATAAGAACTACTGTTTCAACAAGCCTTCATCTATAAAAGTTCCCTATTCAAACAACTATTTTTAGCAAATCCACCTTGCCAAGTGACCTATTATGATACAAAAACCTTTCAATACCAAATTAAAGATGTATTTTATATTTGACATAAATAATATTTTTTTTTTTAATTTCAGGTAAGTTTTAAGACACAGCTAAAATAAAGAAACAAGATTTTAATTCTCATTGAAGCCTAAAGCATAAAACAAACAGCAAGGAAGAAGATACTCTCTTGCTCCTGGTTTAAGGGTCAGATTTGTATGTTAATCCCAAGATAACAAACAAGCTTCTCTTGTTCCATTTGTCTTAACTGTTCTAAAATCTGGAGGGGAAATAAACCCAGACAGGCTACCTACAGCCTCTTTTTCTGAATAACTGAAAGGCAGCGTAGGATAGCTGAATATGGATAAATGTACATGTTTACTTATATACACACATGCAAAAATCAATTTTCCATCATAATGGATATGAAAAAGAGGATATAAACAAGCTATTTGATTATTGACAAAAGAGTACACTGTTTTATCAATAATCAAATAGCTTGTTTATATCCTCTGTTGCAGCAAAGTATTCTGCTAAAGTATTTGCTGAACTTGGATAAGTCTCTAATTAATGATGAGAATGGCAAGTATCACACATTAATAAAAGAGCAGTGTGAAGCAATATAATTGATTTTAGGACCTGTTGGCAAAATGCAGATCTGAGTTATAGCGACACCAGAGGAACAGCAGCTTGGCAGTAAAGTCTCATCATGAGTCCTGATCAAAGGTTTAAATTTCATGTCTTGAAGGTACATTCCAAGCTTTAGGAGAGACTGCACAACATCCTGAAGAGTTATTCTGTATTTCTTTCCTACTCTCAACAACAAAGGGAAGCTACCTTGGATAGACTGGAAATATCTTTTTAAAGCAAAAATACCTCATTTGTTTTGCCAGTCAGACAGGAAACTAACCTTTTCATCACTCTAGGGTTGGGTTTTTTCTGCTTTGATGGACAGGTAAATGATGATCCTGCATGCTGTATGCTTCCTTTAAGGTACCAGTGCTACCTCTCCCAGCCCTGTCAATTGTAATTCTAACAAAGAGCTAATTTAAGCAAAAGCTCCTGGCTGCACAACTCACAGCTTGTCAAAGCAATTGGCTCAGCTACTATTTAGGTACCTACACAAGGCCCCATTTAGTAAGGTATTGAGAATGTGCTTGGCTGAGAACCTGTGGCTTGTCCAATTGAATTAAAATCAAATTAACACTGCAACTTCAATAAAATATAAAGAATATGATGCAGGTATCCAGAACTAGATGACATTACACTAGTTGACATGATACCTTCATTTTTTCATGCTCATATAAAAAGAATTTGCACATGAGATTTTTATAAATGTCCAGGGTTTTGTTTATTTATGTCCAAGGGGGTAATGATTCTGGTGAGAAATAAACACATTATTAAGAGAAAATATTGGAAAAGGGACCTGTACATGCATGGGAATATTAATTTTATCAGCACTGGTATTACTTGCAATGTAAACCAATGAAAATTTTCAGAAAAAGTATCCATTAAAATTAATTATATGCATGCAAAAATTTATACATTCACACCTTGAACCGAAACGAATACTCACATTTTGGACATTGATGATTACAACAATGTACAGAAAGCTGTGCTGTGATTAGCTGTTATAGAGTCTTCAGTACATTAGGTTCACTGCTGTTTAATGAGACAGATCTCAATCTAGCAGCTAATAAGTATTAAAGTTACTGACACAGAGCAGTCACTGCCTAAAATACAAATCATTCAGGCATAACATAGTCAATCTTTATAATCTTAAAAAATCTTTCTGGCTGATTTAACACAGACAGCATTTGTCAGCTTCAAAATTGCTCTAAAGCTAAAGGGACAGGAATAAAACAAATTAGCTTCACAAACATGATACAAGTAATGAAGATGTGGGTCAGTCAATTCAAAGAGTTTCCTCAGTGCATGCACTCCACAGATCATGTATCTATGATTTGTACATTTAATAAATTAACAGTTTTATTATCATTAATAAATGGCTTATAAGCATATTATATATGCCAATAATGCGTTGATGATGATTGAAACAATTATAAAGTTTTATGCTTTGATTAAATTGAAAACAATAATTTGCACACTAATTCTGTGCAACACTTTCTCCTCTGATTATAAAGTGAATGACAATGTCATGGATCATAAAACCAGAAAATAAGTATCCTTTTCATCTCTCTCATTTAGAGTTCATAATCCTTCAATTCTTTCCCTCAGCCTTGAAGAGAATTATTTCTCCCAAAGGAAAAAGTACTATGAAGTAAGTACTGAAATAAAATTCTGCACTTTTTTTTTCTCATTCAAAATTAGGTTAAGTAATACTAGGCTTTATGCTACATATTTTTTCAATTTTTTTTTAGTGCATTATTCAAATCTTGAAAACTCAGAAAGCATGGCTTCATGAATTTTCTGTGCACTTCATCTATTTAAATGGAATGTTCTACAAACCTCTTACATATTTAATAGGTATTTGCAGGTTTTGCACACCTTCATTCTAGAGAAAATAGCATCCTCCTTTTTTCAGGTATTGGAAAACAGAAACAAACAGGTTATTTGCTAAGTGACTTTTCAGTTTGGAGCACAGAATAAGATTCATATGATTTCTCAGAATACTTATGTTCATATAATCAAGCACACATTGCTGTTGTCATTTCCAATTCTTGATGTTTAAAACTCAGAAATAACACAAATGCAAGTAGAGGTAAGATGTAAATTGATCTCAGGAAATTTTCCAGCAGCTACGCAGCACATAGTGGTCAAAAGCCTATGAATAAAATACCAAATATTCAGCTTCCTTAAATTATCTTTTTTACCTCACAAACCTTTTCACTGCTGAAGAGGATAGGGTGTGTATTTTGTACAGATGTTAGCTGAAAGCAGTGAATTTCTAGAACTTGAAAAGCCCAGATTTTAGAAATAGCATCAATTAAAATTTTAATTTAATTGGAATTATGTAGCCCTTTCCCTTTATGCTATATCGTATGCAACTTCTGATTCTAATATCCTCATGTTTTACATCACTTTTATCTCAAAAGCCTCTTTTTACTTTATCTTCTTCCTTTACCCTCAGGCTGTCTTCGTCTTCATCCTATTCCCTTGAACACCTACTTGCCTGAAAAACAACCCTAGCTGATAATCTTGCTAGTTCTCTTCAAAGCTGGGAGACAGAAAGCTCATCTGCTCTGGGGAATGAGCAGCAGAACACAGCATTGCTGCCCTCTTCTCTCCCCACCCTTGTTCACCACCCCTCTCCAAGGCTCTCCTGAGATGCTCCTCAGTGAAACAGACATGCACATGCTGTCGTGTTTACTGTCCTAAATGGCAGAATATCTTCAACTGCAGTAGTACAAAAAGGAATTACAAAAAGCTTCAGTAGGAAAATTTGAATATTCTGAATGTTTCTGTCTGGAAATAAGCCCATAATGTTTTAAGGGAAGCATTATACAACTATCAGTTTTACATATCAGAAAGGAAAAAAAAAAAATCATGATGGGGCAAATTACTGTTTTCCTTCAAGACATGACTACTTATGAAGACTGCTCCAAGAATCTAATTAATGCCATTGTACTTTTTTAAAAATAGATGTGATACACATAACGCTTTAAAATGTGCTACTTTAAGTCTTCTATATAATAATTAACAACTTAATCAATGAACCTATCAATGATCAGGTCTGCTGACATAAATAAAACACAAGCATAAGTATTTGTTAATGAACTTGGAATAAACAATCAACAGGTATCATTTAGTCAGTGCACATCCTTTTTTATAGATAATAACTTGAAAGATACAGATCATAAGCAAAGTCTCTGTGGTATGTTACATAATTTCTCAAGTCTATAACTAAAAATCTTAGTGATATAAAACTGAAGTTTTTTTTATTGGAAGAGAGTCATTAAGTTTTCTTCTACCAAGACTTCAGATTAAGTAATATATTTCTTCTGAACAGAAACATCTGCAACCAACTTCTACTGGCTTCAAAACACCCATATAAATAAAACCTAAGCTATCTCCCACTGGAGTTAAGCAGCCTTTATTACTGACTCCAGCAGGAATAGAAAACTCAACAAGTATTAAATGTAAAAACTTGCTTTAAAGTAAAGGAATGAATAACTGTATTGAGGAAAATGCCTCTCAATCAAACAGAAAAGAACCTCGTGCAAGATCAATCTGCATTAAGAATGCATTCCATTTTCACTCTCTATGTAGAGTGGAAAAAGTATTCATACTTGTACATTAAAATGCTAAAAGACATTTGCAAATAATATATGGCACGCAGACAAGAAAACTCAATTTCAAGAACAGACTCTGAAATCATATTTCATATTAATCTAACTCACCTGCTGCTTTGCCATGAAATACTACCTTCTCATTTCCCAAAAAAGTAATTTGTAAGATACTTAGATGTGATTATTCTTTTCCTCATAGAAATATAAGGTTAGTGAACTGTTTAAGATGGGCACACATAAGAAAGCAAAGATTGTGGAAGACCAAATGCAACACAAGCTGGGAAACATGCTAGAAAATGAAAGTAGAGTTGCCATGTAACATTTTCATCCTGATAGTGACAGACACCTACTAAACTTTTTTCTAACCATTAATTATGAAAACAAGCAGGACCAATCTAATACATAAAATTGCATTCCAACTGTAAGTTACAGTTAGAGTTTTCTTTTTAAAATTTCTTTATAAAAAATTCAATTTCAAATAATGCAGAATGAAACCTACCTACATGTGACTTGCACAAAATACAATCTACAGGACTTCATGAAATTCAGCAATACCCTAACAGCTTGCATAGATGCAGTTTCACCTACACCTCTAGATGTAGATACCATCTGATATCTATATACCTGTTCACCCTTCCTATGCCTTAACTGTAAAATAGGAAATGCCTGCAGTCATTTAGTGCAGTTTGTCTTGAATTATTTTATTATTTTTAATCAAATAGACTGTTTATTTATTCAGACTTTTTTATTATTATAAATTTTGCTCTTCCTAAATTCCAAATACTAAGGAAAGGAGAGGTTTTACGTGGGACAAAAAGAGACAGGCCAATGTTGAAATAAAGGAGCACTGTACAGCAGTCAGGATCCATGATGACTGGCTCTCATTTCTCATGCATCTCCTTTTCTGCTAGCTGGCTCTACAGCTGGAGAGCTCTGTAGTTCTTCACAGCTACACTGCTGTGAAGGGGGGCTTGCTAATCTCACATTTCACAGCCAGAAATATCTACCTTGCAGTACATTATTTCACTGAAGCAGCTCCAGAGAGAGAAATCAAGCAAAGCAAAAATCAAGATATCACATTTGCATAGAAACAATAGATATAATAAAACAAGTTCAAAAGAATATTTCACAGAAGTATTAGTACTTTATCTTTCAAATAATATTTTAGTATGTAAGATTTATATCGTATTTTCCTTATTTAAAAGATGTGTTGCTATTTTAATATGGTGAAACAAAATTTTCAAGTAGTGTGTTTGTCTTTGAGATGCAAATTATTTTTTTCATGCTCTCACAATGTTAGAACTTGAAAGCATTCTAATGTAACACATGTAATATCTTGTAATATAATGTAATATATAAGGTACTTTACGAAATTTGCTGGTAATCTAAAGCAAGATCACTATAGAATAGTGATTTTAGATAGATATTTAAGATATTAATAAATATTTAAGGAACACATAGTTATTACTATACAAATAAATGACATTTGTGTCTTTTACAGAAGTGAGTTTATACCAAAAATTACTGTTCTATGTCCTGTGCCAACCACAGTCACATTGGTGGATAAATTTGTTTTCATTTTACTATCCTCAGTTTAAGAGTCTTCTTACTCACTCAATAAACATGGACAAAATAACATAAAGACGTGTTTTAAAAAGCAGTTTAGCATTACATCAAATTTTTTTGAAAAATCTTTTTTTTTTTTTAGAGAAAATGAATACATGTAAATTTTTTACAACCAAAATTAAAGATATGGTGGTTGTAAACCACTATTTTTTAAAATTTGAAACTGTCAAAATGAATCCATTGCAGCTTTTCTGCACTAATTAAATTAGGTTAGCACATCTATCTCCAGAGGTAAGCCATTTAGCATTAAAAAAGGTCAGAGTCTCAGGAAGTCTCACTGAGCTCCTATACAGTCTCTTGATTGTAACCTATGCTAAGAGCAATATATTTTACTCCTGGGAAATAAAAAACGTAGAGAAGTGAAAAGGTCAACAGACAGAGATATTTGAGGCAATAAAAAAAAAAAAAGGAATGAAACAAAACCAAATGCATTTGAGGAAAACTAATTTACTAATTTAGAAGATATGGATATATATGTATCCATACCAAACTTACGTATAAGTACTTATACAATTTAATTTAGGCTAAACTCTAGGCTTTCTTTGAAAAACAATTGGAGAATATGTCTTTTCTACTGTATCAATTTTTATGCCCATGGTAATTATGTCTAGGCCATTCTGTCTGGGATTCCCAGTAAGATTTACAATGCCATTTTTCCAGGCACACACCTTCCCCTACATTTACATGGAAACTCATCACCCACATGTCAGAACAAAGCTGTGTAGCACCCAACAGCTGCTGTGGTGTGATAACAGGCACAGTCACAGTACTCACTATGGGAATACAGACAAAATTTTTAAAAAGAAAGAACCAGATTCTTTGTGAACTGATATCTTCCATACAAACAGCAAGTTGATAATTCATTTATTTTGACTGGCACTGCAGAAATGAAGGGGCTGAACAGGGCAAGCAAAAGAGCTTTGACTACTTTGACAGGTACTTTGAGCAATGCTTTCACCCACTTGCCCAAACGTGCCAGAAAAATGTTCCTTTAAACCAAGTGACGTCGTTGAAAGGGACATTACTATTTTCACAGATTTTCTAAAGTCTGGAGGGGTCTATTTGTTATTAAAATACTTGAGCATTTTCAAATGGATGTGTAAATTTAAGCTTTCTTTTAAATCTATTTTTATATTAAATATTACAGTAAAGCCAAGTGATTTCCCTGAATTAACAAGTAACAAAAGAAACAGATGTCACAACTTTAGGTGTTTCAGCATAGAGTAGTGTACAGAGTGGATAAGTGGTGCTTCTTGTATTTTTGGACTTTGAGGGAACAAGAAAGGAGCAGGCTTTGATTCATTATATAATTGTCCATTTATGGTTCTTCTTCACTGAATTCTAAGCAAAGCTTAGACAGCTTTCCTACTTTGCCTTCTGCATTACCTGTTCCACCTGGAAGTATTTGAAGAGTTCTGAACTTTTCATTTGTAATTATATGTATTATCTGAAATCTAAACAAGCTTGTTCTGATTCATTTGCCAAGTACCTGGACTATGCCTTCTCTGAACATGAAACACGTGAGATGAAACTGACAGCAATAAACATCATATAAGGAGAAACCCAAGGATTTGGATGAAAGCTGTTTTGAAGACAAAATCCTCAATGTATATGAAAGGAATTAGGCTAAAATACTGAATTTTAAATGAACTACACATACTCTGATTAGATGTCAACAACCTGAAGAGCCCACCAACAAACTGAAGATTATCTGATTAACCGTGTATAAGAGAAATAGGCAAGTTATTGGCATTTGCATTTTGATAAGAGTTTACAACCAGATGTTGCACACGACAGCAGAAGCCAGGACACTGATTTACTATTTAATGTATTGGAACAACATTGATTTGAGGATTTTCATTTTTTGAACAGGGTATTACCAACATGGAAAGTTGCAATATTCTCTATTTGCTAAGACATAGAAAGCATGAGCAAACTGCAAAAAACTCATAATGTTATAAAAATGTTGTCATTATACATATTTTCCTGTTAATATTGCAACACTATTGGTATGGATTTACAAGAGTTTCCTTAGTTTACTGAAAACAAATCTTTTAATGTTTTCTGTTACACACAACCAAATGTAACAGTGCCTGCGCACAGATGAATGCATGAAAGTTCTCTCCACAATCAATGATCTTCTCCCCATGTGAAGATTTCAGAGCTCTGCATGCTGCAGGCAAACATCATTAAGGGAGCGCTATGAAAACCATTCTAACTGCTATTGTAGCAACTATTATTGAATCTAATTCCACATACTGCAGACAAATATCATAGGAAATTTCCAAAATTATACTGTTAGTCAATCCACTGCATTCTTATAAAAAAATGCAGCATGACACTCTTTTCCATTTTAATGCAAGGAACATATCAGTGTGTTCCATGGGTTTTGCCAATCAGCTTTCAACCATGGGACTATAGTAACCAGGCTAGGTTACAGACACCAGCACAGGGGAAAAGAATTCAGCTGTCTCCAGGGATTTCATCTGCTTCCTGGCCTATTACAAATCTTCCAAAGAGATGATGTAAAAGAAAAATCAATTTGCAGTAAATTATTCCCTCGTGTAGCTAACAAAACTCACTGAGTGCTGTGAGTACAGAAGCTTTTTGAATAGCTGGAGAATTCCTGGTGGGCAAATCTCAGCATGGATGCAGGATGCATAGTCAGGGAGGCAGATGTGTACTTACTGAGTATATTAAAAGGTAAATATTTAGAGTTCCAGCAATGGTACAAAGGTACCTTACAAATACCACTTTGAAGACTCCAAACAGGCATTACTGACTACATTCCATATAATAGCACATGTGGGCACTATATACAGCACAGCCAACATCTTCCTTTTCTAGTTACATAATTTCTCATGTGCCTTTCCCTATCCTTTTTCAACATCACACACTAATGAGGGTTTACATAGCCAAATATAGATATTGGAAAAATAAATTATTTGTTTTTTTCTGTATGGAAACACTACAAAGCGTTTTTTATCAAACTCAGTAAACTGAAAATTCTGACCACTCCCAGTGGACTCAGCTTTACAGTCCACTGATGAGTCTGAGTGGAGTAAAATTCTCACACTATTTACATAGACCTTTGAGTAGAATTTCAATCAGAAAACTGAAGGGGTCCTTGAGTAAGCCAAGAGACTAGGTAATACAAGATACAAAATAAGGCAGATGAAATGGACAATAATTTTTTCTTTTTTACCATTTGCTAGTAGTATTTAAGAGTACAAATGCTTCTCCTACAACACAAGAAATTAAATTTATAAACCAATGGCCTTTAGACAAACCATAGTAAGCATTACCTGCAATCACATACAGTGGCCTCCAGAAATCCATCTTCAGAACCAGTACGCTCACAAATGGATCCTGTTCTTAAGTTTGCTTGGGCTCTGAGTCATGGCAGAATGACATATGTACAACATAAAGCAATTTGCATTATATGAGTAGCTGTACAGTTTTATGCAAATAAATTTTTATTAAAGGGCAGTTCTTCTTGGGGAACAAAGCGAAGAAAAAAGCTTCAATTTCCATAAATTGCAAAATATAACTACTAGAAACCTGTATTTGCTGCTGGTATGGAAGACACATGATTTTTTCTAAACATTTGGTTACAAAGATAGACAGTTTATCTTGTATATGTAAATAAATCAAACTTTTATACATTTAAAAATCTGTCAAGAGAGGGCCAGCAGAACAGGGCCATACCAGCTTGTTTTTTTTTATCAGACACTCACACAAATTTTCTGCAGGTTAGAATAGCACAAATATGTGAAAGTTGGCACTGCATTTTGCCAATTAACTCCAGCAAGCTCAGTAAAAAAAATCAAAATTAATTTTCAAATATATGTCCTCTGATGACAGAAAGCTGCTCATTTCCACAAAGCACAAATGGCAATATGTTTATGTGAGCTCATCTAAATGACCTCAAAAGACTTTCTTCTGCTTTCTCAAATAGTACCTTCTGAGGAAAATCATTCTAAAGAGACATGAAAAAGTCAATATGATGTTTTAGATGATGCTGATAAAGAACATAAGATTCCTTCCAAAACTTGGCCATGCCTTCAGACAGAAAGAGTACATTTCAGATCCACTCAACTAATATTTAATAAAGAAGTCAAAGACTTCAGAAAGTATCTAATGGTGGGGCAAATACAACAAAGGAAAACTGCAAAACACACAGCAGGGTACATCTTCATCCAAACACACTGCATTCTAGTAAAAATCCTTTCTTTTGCAGAGCAGATGGTATTTCAGCATGGAACAATTTGCAGCTCTGCTGATGAAAGATTTTTTTTTGTAGGTTGTTTTTTTCTCCTTTGGCCTTTTTTATTTTAAACTTTACTACAGCTTGAAAGACTCCTACCAACAAGCTTTTGAAGGGTTCTGCTGGCTGAATGGGCTCCAAAATTGCACTAAAAAAAGAAGACAGTTCATTTTCTAGATGATGCCCACTCCCACACACCTAAAGTTAGGATGGTTAAGTATCACCAAAGTGTTTGTTCACGTTCTGCTCCATGTGCAGATTTATATGAGAGTAAAAACCCAGTACGATGCCTGGGAGTCTGGTGCAACATTTATTTCTCCTGCAGTGTTAAGGGACACTGTCACACATACAGTGTCCCAGCCTGAGAAGCTATTCCTGCCCATTACACTGGTGTCCAATGCCAGATGGGCCTCAAGAATTAATGAATATGTTCCAGTTAATTTTTTCTGATAAAAAAATCTACTCACACACTTTCTTGATAAGAAGAGGATTATAATTGCTCATTAAAAACATACCTTTTTGCAAAGACAAAAAGGACTAAAATTCCTCTTTAGAAACATATACAAAAGCTCTATTTTCCTGGTCACATGCACACACAAAATTGGCTAATAGACATTTCTGGTTTCTGGTCTCAAGACCTCTAGGAATGTCTTTTCTGAGGAATAAAGAAAATCTCCACTTGACTACTATCCAAAAAAACCTGGACCTTTTAAAGGTCAGCAGCAGCACATTACAAATCCTCCTGAGACAAATATTTCTGCAGTCATCAGTATTACAAAGACAAGACAAACACAAATACAGAAGTTTGTAAAAATAGAATGAGTAAAAAAATGACAACAACTGAACAAAAAGAAAGTCAACCTGCATTAAGAAAAATGTTAGACAAGAATACTGTTGAAATTGCAGAACCATTAATAATTGTCATACATAAAATTTCAAAAGAAAATCTTTCAAAATAATAATATCTTAAAGGTTCCAAATATTCATAGCAACCAAAGAAAGTTAATGTGCTGGGAGTTCTTTACATAGGAAACTTATAAGAGCTTTAAAAATCTTCTAGCAAAACCCATACATCTGTGTCTCAGTAAGTGAGAAACAAACTTACAGTGACATGGGCAACAAAATATGAACTTACTGCTTGTCAAAATCAGTTAAAATGTTAGCACCTACATCTATTATGCCATTTGCATTTCCAAATCCATACTCTTGTCTTTCATTATGTTGTGTTTTAGCTGTAGGCATTTGTGTGACAACTGTAGGTAAGATGGAGATGTACAGTATCAAAAGTCTCTAAGAACTACATAATCTAGAAGACAAGTTTTTAAATCTCCAGGAATAGTTTTATTCCACTACTTTATACACCCCCAGGAACACAGTTTCAGATAATATTACCTTTTAAAAGGTCCTAAAAGAAAAGCACAGGCTCAATAGGTCATCATGATATTCTCTATTGAAATGCAATTGCATACATGTTATAATCATTTATGCTATGAAAAGATATTTATCACCAAACCCAGGATTATATGTCAATGTTTTCCCTGCCCTAAAAATTTTAGTGCCAAGGTCACTACCGAAATTCAATTAGGTAGAGAGACCAAAGAGAGATCCTTTTGCTCTTTATTATTTCAAAACATAATTTTTTATCTTACTAGTAGTTACTATTATTGCTTTATTTCTCAATATTCCTTCCCCTTCATCACCTCATACACACCTTCACACTCTGATATCAAAGTGCTTTGGCAATTCTTTTTTCTAATGATGTAAAATTCACCTACAGCATTCTAAGTCAAATTAGTCTGCCCAAAATACATAATGACATAGTGTCTTTTTCCACTGCTTTGCAGATCAAGAAAAAGGATTCCAGAATATAGAAGAAAAGAAAAAGTATGTCACCCTGAAGTCAATGTTAGCATGGTGCTGATACCTAGACACATTTCTGTCTCAAGTCACTAAAGAAAATCTCCATCAGAGCAGTTGTGCCATCACAGAGCAACACGAGCTCCCTAATCCACCTGAGAAATCCACTCAGTTGTTGGCCTACATCCTCTCCAGTGTACACTAATATGAATATATAAGCTGCTTTTTTATGCAAGAAGCAAGATCAGAAATGTCCCCAAGAGCAGCAGTCATATTTTAGCTTCTTGTTTCTTCCCATCTTTAAATGCAGTTATCATTTCACAATAGGTCCTCTAAAAACATATAGCTCACACTTACATCATAATAAGATTCTGAATCATCACAGAAGGTCTTCAGTGCACAGAGTGGGTCAGCTAGGTGGCTCTAACTGAATTTTATTTTATATGCATACTCTATAACTTTTGTAGTAAGCTTATTTTCTCTCAGCAGGCTTAATAATCCACAATTGTTTATTTTTCTGTTTTATTTCTGATAAACAGCTTTCAAACATTTACACTATCTGATGAATAAAGAGAGGCATAAGACAAAGGTTTTCTGTGTCTGTTTTAATTGAGATTATCTATGCAAAAGGGAAGAAAAAATTTAAAGATAAAATGCATTTACTATTTTCTAAAGAAGGGAACAGAGGTGGTGGCAATGAAAGTAAATGAAAATAGAGTTTACCAGTATAAGATTCACCAAATGTTTAACACACATCCAATTCTCAAGCATAGTTTTGCTATCAGATCCTCTGCATATATTTTGCATTAAGGTTGGATTTTGATAATTTACATTATGTGTAATTAAAGCAACATTGATAAAGTCAAGAGATTAAAAGTAAAAGAAAATAAGAGAGGTAATACAGTTTATTTTAGTTAAGAATGAAACTATTGCAACCAGATACAACTATTTATGTAAAGATATTTTTGTTATTACTGTAAGATTCCTGTTCAGACAAACCATTGTCATATTCCATTGAAAAGTGCAGAATCCAGACAATTAATATGGTATTATGCCCAGGTATAAGTCACCATTTTTTCTAAACCCAACCAGCTACTTTCTGCTCTGCTTCTTTCTGGATTTTCTACTTCAAGCTCCAAGTGCTAAGATTTATTTCTATGGAGCTGGATCAATGAGCTCTTTTTGCACCGTTCTGAATTTGATCTCATTTGCCAAGGTTGCAGAATGATGTGGAATAAATGAACACCTGCTCTTGAAAAGGAAGCTATCTGAAACACCAGGCCTTGGCAAGATCAGTGTAGAATATGCATGTCACCCAAAAAATCTGTTACAATGGCCAGCTGCCAAGGAATCTTTGTTCCCAGGGAAACACAGGTTAAAACTGCTGTCAATAATTCGTCTTAAGAAGACAAAGAACCCAGTCAAACTGGGTAAAAACACCAATGTACACAAAAAATATATATTTGAATAAATTTTGCAAATAAAAATGTTTGAGTTCCTTCTTTTCCACTACTTATAAAGAGCTAGAAATAAGTTTTTGATACATTGAGCAGTGATTCAGTCAGAATTGAGTCATAAGTTCATTATTCTCCCCAGGGACAAAAATTGCTAAACATACTTTGTAACAAACTGAATTTGATGGCATAAATCTGGTACAAAACCTCCCTTAAACCTCTGGTTTTTGTCATCAAGTTAAAAATATTGAAATATATATGCAAAGAAATTTTGACTATTTAATTTTTTCTTTTGTGTACATGTGTTCTGATAAAAATGCATACAGGAAAAGAAGAAAGCAAAAATAAGAAAAGTGAACTTGAATATCAGAAGGATATAAAGATGAGGTTCAGAGACAGCAGGCTACAATTATGGTTCCCATCTTAAAATGTTTAAATACAGAAAAAGTTTGATACTTGTTCAAATACCGAGTCTTCTCTGCCAGCATCTTCCAGACAGGCAACTCTCTTGGAATTTTGCAAAGGATATAAACTTCTGGGACATCCATAGGTGTGATAACCTTAAATTTTGTTTAGAACACATCAAAGAGATAAGCATTGTTCTTTTCTGTTTATAAAGGAGAGTATTAAATACAACATCAGTTTTCTTCTGAATTAAATTTTCAAGTATCAATTTTTTTCTTCCTTAGTTGAACGTGGGAAACTGTTAAGAATTGTCTTCTTTCTTCATGACAGCATTTGGCACATTCAAGACTAAAGCATGAGCTTGCATAGCTGACCAATATTCTGTCTTCAACCAATGGTCAGACACTAAAGTTTTAGCAAAAATCCATCACATATTCTCTTTGTCTTTATAATATTTCTGTGTATTGGTTTGAGTATGACTCAGCTTCTTATAATATTTCCTTTGATTTCTTCAATAAAATTTCTGTGTTCTCAATGACTGCAAAATCAGATCATTGAAGAGTTCAACTGAGTCTAAGAATCAGAATTGGCTCTTAAATCTGGAAACAGACTTTTAAAGACAACACAAAATCGTGTACAAATAGTTAAGAAAGGAATATGGACATTTACTTCCATAAGTTTAGGGTGAGATTTTTACTCCTAAGGATAAACAGGTCAACAAGATGGTTGTTTCTTAACAAGACTTGTTTGCCTTATTGATTATTGAGTTATTTTATTGCCTTATTTGTATATCAAATGTCAAAGCCCTGAGCCCTCCCAGCCAAGGAGAAAGCTCTCAGGGACACTGAGATGCTTTACAGAATATCCTGCTCTGACCTCAAAAGATTTGATGCTTTTAAAAACCAGCAAAGTGTTTGAGAGGGATTTATTTTATATTCTTGACAAATGTGGCAAGGAAATGCTGGAGGGTTTATTGATGTTAAATAAAGGCTTCTTCCAGCCTGGCTAAACTACTATTTGCTTTTGGGCAATTAATTACACATGTCCTTCACTAGAGAAGTAGAATGCTAAATTTCTCAGTAATCATGTGAGAGCAGTAGGGCAGATGTCGATTTTAAAGATAATGGCCTAAAGATATTTCAGGGTTTACAACTGAGCAATTAGCTCAAATTTCAACTTGTATGGATTTCTAGTTGCAGCAACCTTGTCCCTGCCTAGTAAAGCTGATTTCATATTAATCTTTACAGCACCATTTTATGAAACTGAAGATTTGAATACTTTTTCACTTTAATTTTCTGCTTTTCCCAAAGGATTTACCAGCTTACTGCTCAGAGTAGTTCTATTGGTCATAACATGGCCAACATAGCTGTAGTTCCTAGAGCTTCAGAAACTGTGACAAGCAGATTTTATGCTAACATTTTCCTTCTTTTCACATCAGGACAGTATATGGGTTATTTCCAGTCCTAGTGCTCTGATGACACTGAGCTGTGGTGTTTTGCTAGATGACAAGTACAGGAGTAATATATGCTGAATTTTCCCTTCTCTCCCTTTATTCTTTTGTTTGCTTGCTTTAACCCAGAATGGAACAGTAGATTTGTCTTGAACTTCTATATAAATTACAGTATAGGATATTTAAGATGGGCAGATTTTAATTTCTATTGTATGATATAAAATGAGAAAGAAGAGGCCTCCAAAAGGTAGCAAGGCCATTTGCTGCTATCAGAGAGAAACCAGTCATGCCCAATGCCCTTTTGTCAACTTTCTGGTATCTTGATCAGGAAATCCCTTGCCAGCAGATATTTTACGCCTTTGCATTAAACAGATTTACTTGGTCTAGATTTTCCATACATCTTACAGCCATAATTTGCATCTACTCATGTAAGAGTTAACAAAGGTATGTTCTTTCTTCTTATTTCCAATTCAAGAAGATAAAAGAATACAGAAAAGAATCTTCAAAAGTTCTAAGAATTAACAAGGAATAGTTGTAGCAAAGAGATCTTCAAGACAAAAAAAAAAGTCAAGAGAACTGAAAACCCAATCATTACATTTGTCCCCAAGTATACTATAAGTAAATTACCATACTATAAGCAATGTGTTATTTATTATAATTTCTAATTTCTTTTTAAATATGAAAATTACTGAAATATATTGATATTCCTATATTTTCATGAATTTTAGGACATATCTAGCATACTATGTAGTAAGAAAATGAAATATGAAATTCATATAGTGTGAAAAGACAAAGAAAGATAAAGCAAAGCTAGGGATAAAAACACATAACTTGTTCACACATTTCATATGGCATCATTTCATCACTAACCATTTACAAAGCATAAATGAGTCACTAAACATGTTTTCAGGTTTAAGATATTTCTTTAGGCAGGCAAATATTTTCAGTTTCTAGTATTTCTACACCCACTGAGAACTTCACTAGGGTGAAAAAAACAGATATCCAAGAACTTACAAAACACATTATTTAGGGTAACTACCAGAATCAAAAACATACTCCTTGAAATTTGTAAAACATTTTTCATAATAATAATTATGTATACATGGAAGCTTATAGTCACATCGCCTGAACTGTTAAACAACTAATTCTGCAACACAGTTGCAGAACACAGCACAACAGCAATACATCCTCCTTGATTTTAAAATTATGAAGAATGTTCTGCAAAAACAAAATTTCTCTTTGGTTAAGCAAGAAATAAGGTATTGTTTGAGAGACCATTGCTATTCTGTTATTCTTTATTCATAAGTCATTGCTACAATAAAATAAAACAAAACATCGTTTTTTTCAAAATTTCCCGTTTCCCCTAATTCCTGCAGAATGGTATTTGGGGTGACAAAATGCTCCTTCACATGGCTGGTGCAAAATATATTAAAACTTTGAAATTATTTTGAACAGAGTCAGAGAGTGGAAAGCTCTTCTCTTTTCCATAGCTGAAGTTTCATAAATATACAGCTTCCTGACATCTGTTTCTTGATGTGTAAAATTTCCCTTTCTGTATCAGCTCAAAGGAAGATGAGAAGTATAGACTGAAAGAGACAATAAATTATCCATCTTTGCTTCCAAATGGTGTGCTGCTAGTTTCTGTTGTCATTAAAACCAGCATTCAACTACTGTATTAAATGAGGTAACAGATAAAAAACAGGCTGTTTTTTTATTTTATTGGTGAATTTAGTTTATTCTAATCTCTAAATAGTATTTTATATCGTGGCCTATCAGAATAATAATATCTTGGCCTGAGAGAGATTCTAATGAACTTCGAAGGGGGTAAATCTAATGTAAAAAATTGTAAAACAATTATTATTTTAGAGTCCCAAGCTAGGCATCTTCTAATAGAGGATATCAAAGATTGTGTAGTCTCTACTGCCTCCTGAAAGACCCTGGAAGTGACCACTGAAAATTTAGGAGCTACTTTGTTTATTAAAAAATCCTGCTAAATGCAAAGTGAGATCTGGAACCAGCTATCAGTTCCAGAGGAATTTCCAGAAGGTCATAGACTACAGACAGTTTCACTTGTACAGTCCAAGGTGATGTTCTCATGAAAGAGCTGCTTTATTAAACTCTATCTATAGCTGCAACCTAGAAAAAGGCTTCACTACAAAGGACAGGTTTTCTCAGCTTTATTGAGAAATTATTGCTGGGAAATGTACTGGCAGCCTAATACCAAATTGTGTTGCAAAACACTGAATGAAGAGAAAATTTTAGCATCTCTTGTTTAAATAGAAGACAAATAAACAGAATTCTTCAAGAGAAAGGAAAAGCATGGGCTGGGTTTTTGGAGTTGGTAATACAAGTGAGCAATCTACTGAAATCACTAGTATGGGTCAGAACTGTTAACAACCACAATAGAAAATAAACAGTATGGATTTGTACAGGCTGATTTGCACTTCAGGGTATTAAAAATATCCTTTAGCAAGAAGAATACATAATAGAAGAAAGTTATCATAGGTAAGTTTCTTGAGGCTGAAGATTTCAGGCTTCACTCTGTAAAATTTAATGAACCACAATGCTACCTGCTCTACAACAAAAATACCGCAGGATTTAAGGAAACAAGTCCAGATAGAAAATCCTACATAATTCCTTAGCCATAAGAATGCTAATATTTTAAACTACTTTGGTCTGAAGATTTTGAATTATTTTTTTCTCCAAAACCCATCCAGTTACTGTCAAACTCCATTTATTGCCACATTCATTTTTCTTGAGCTCACATCATACAGATAAGAGTTGCAACAGCCAATTTTGCTTGAATATTTTTTATACCCATTAATATCTGATGAAGGCCAAAAAACTCCCTTCCATTAACTGAAAACCATAATTATGGGAAAGAAACATTTATTTAACAATTTTGATGCAAGGCCATTTTCTTCTAGGAATTTTAAGGCTGAAAAGAAGCCTCAGGGTAACATTAAAATTAAACTCTCTCCAGTATTGAGGAAGAGAGAATGGAGTCCAATGAAAACATGCTGCTTGATGCCAGTTGCTCCAGCTTCATTCACATCATCAAGCCTTCATCTATTTGTCATCATTGTACTTCTGCTACAAGTATTTTTAAATGAAAATACAGCTTTAAAAAAAATCTTCAAAGGATATCAGGTAACAATCCCAGATGCTACCAACACTGCAAGTTTCCCTGATTATGATTCTTGCCTGCTTAAGCCTTTCTGACATGTGGCAATACCATGCAACAAAATGTGTATTTCAAAACAAAACAAAATCCAAATAAATCTACCAGAGTTACATGTATTTGTCTTCATTAAGGACCAACATAAACTGCATTTGTGAATATGGTTTAGTGCTAGGTTGGTGGACTATGAAGGCCTTTTTCAACCTTGATGATCCTGTGGACCTGAGATTCTGTTTAATGGTGTCGATGAAAAGGAAAAAAATTGCAATCAGCAAACTTGGGGATTATTTTGGGTTTTATTTTGCATTCAGGAATTTTTCTAGTAATGGTAGTTGCTTTATTGTCCCACATAAACAGATGTGAACCATCATAATGTCATAGAAATTACTCATGGTCATGTTCATTTAACTTTAATAATCAAAAGGCAAGTTATGATGCAAACCACAAAAATATAGAATATGTTTGATATCTAGCATTAATGAAGAGAAAGAAACATCAGAATCATATTTCTGTACTATACTGATTTAGTAATTAATTTATTAAGTAGAAATTCCATGCAAAAAATGCATAAGATTTTTGTCATTATTAATAAGCTGGAACACAAAGTAAATTAAACATCAGTCTGTCCGTCAGTGAACACCAGCACAGGCACAGCAGACAAATTCTGGATAATTTTTAACATAAATAAACTTTAACTCATTTTTAATGCATATTTATTCAAATAGATCCTCCTCCAATGCTTGATAAATAAAAATTCAGAAGCAGCAGTTACTACCATTTAACTACAATTTCTTAATGACTATATCTGTAGACAAGCTGCAACTAGCACAGCTTTATGCCTGAAATAATTTGGCTGGGTTCATTTCAGCTGTCACTGGGTATATGGCCAGAATACAAATTATCTTTAAGACAAACTACTTGTATGAGCTTTCCCTGTAAGATATTCCTCCATTTTCTTTCTTGAAATTTAGAATTTAGGATGTTTCATAGTATAGTAGTCAAAAAACCCAAAAGCAACAAACTTATTAATAAATAGTTGATTAGGAGATTTCCAATTAAATACTGACTTCCAAAAATATTGGCAAAGAAATTATACAGTCACTTGATGTCAGTGGGCTCCTCTGTATACTTCTTGGGGCATCAGAGATCTTTCAAATCCAATAAAGTATCTATAAAGGCTCTTTATAAATGCACATTGTAAAACACAAAAACGTGCAGTTATAAAAGTCACACAGGATGGCTGTAGCATATAAAGACTGTGTTTGAGATAAATGAAGGTTTCTAAATCTAAGTCAATGAAAGCCATTAAAATGCATAGTGTTTTGTTAAATTTTCTATTTATTACATAATATGAAAAGAGAAATCCCAACCTTTTAATTACAAGCACCTTTTTTGTATTTATAGGAAACTAGAAAAAATTAGTTTCAGGGTTTTTAATTACCCTTGAAAAAACAAAAAAAACCCATCATTGTTTCTTTAGCTCTAGCCTAACAGTGAAAGAGTAAAAAAAAAAAATAATTAATTGATAATAATAAATTGATAATAATGTGAACTATCTTCACTGTATTTTCCAGACCAGAGGTATGTGAATGTTTGTCTTTCTTCCCTAAAATGCTACCAGAATTTCAAGGTAAGACAGTAAAACAACATATTATCACTGAGAGTATTGATGGGAGTTAATTTCTGCATAGTCCTATAATGAGGGCAAAAATGTTCATAATCTTTCATATGCAGTTGTTGAAAGTCTGATATCATCACCTACCTTTAAAACACTACTACACCTTTAGGATGAAGCTCAAAGGTACTTTGGAAAGTCTTGTCCCTTCTACTGACCCCACTCTCTACCCTGTTCTAGGGAAGGACAGAAGTGCAGAAAACAGCATGGGACTGGGTCAGTCTGCAGGACATCCAACTGCAGATATTTTAGAAGTAACAGCACCTGTTATAAACAAAACAAAACAAAACTCTACCATCTTAAACTGAGAATGCTAACAGGTGGCAGATAATTAGGTGCATGTATGTAGGAGAACTGCATGTCAAAAATCCAGGGTTTGGACTTTAAAGTAAATGTTTGCTATTTGCCAGCTGCAAGTACAGTCTGATTTTAAATCTTTGCAACATCTGTTATAAAAGTGGCTTGTCCCAGGTGTTCCAATTTTTAAACAGATAAGACAAAACTACAAATTCGAATGCTAATCACTCTGTGCTTAAATTGAGGAGCCTGGGACTCTGGGGTTGTGGAAAGAAAAGGAGTACAACATAAAAGGGACCTGGTGAGAAGGTGGTAAAAGTTCTTGGCTGGAGGAAAGATACTGGAAGTGAAAGAAGATCCAGGAAATCAGGTAGTTGGATGGAAAAAATTGTTATGGTTGGTTATCCTGGTTGTTATCCAGGGTTCTTGGCTAACAATGCCCAAGATGAGTAAGTACAAACAGCAGAGGAATGGAACAACTGTCTGCCCTCCCCTCCCAGAAGAACAGTAATCTCTGTGCGAGGGAAGTGTGATTTACTGGAAATATCCCTGTTGGGGATCTCTGTTGAGGAGACAGAGATAAAAGGGGCAACGTGAGCGAGATAAACAAGCTGAGGAAAATCTGGTCTAGTTAGTTCTTAAACAAATCAGCTATAGGTTATTTATAGAATCTCACCTGGGCAAGCACTTAAAAACTTAAAAACTTAGTCATAATATATAATTTATAATTATGGTATCAGCACCATATCTGCATATCACATTCAAGTAAAATTCATGTGTCATTTTAGAATGCGAGTAATTTCAACCATGCAAAGCATATACTCTGATGTGAAATACTCATTGATGTGAATATATCCAGAATTTTTAAACAATGGAGAAAAAAAAAGCCAAGACTTTTCTGCCTTATAAAGCAGATGATTCTACTAAAGCATATATTGAATAATGTTTTAGTCACATACCACAGCAGCCATTTTCTACTTACCAGCTTTTCCTCTATGTACACTTTTCAATATCAAATGAGGCAGCAACAAGAGAACTTTGATGAAAAATTCAGTTCTGAGTCTTATCAGGATTCTGCTCAAGTGCAATGATTGTTGGTATGCCCTCCTGCTCCTGATTTGCACATTTTCACAGCTGTAGGATCTTAGAAGTGCACAGGAATCTGCAGTGTACTGCCAGAATATATTGAGAGCCTTCTGGAAAGAGCTGGCACAGGATTCTTGAAATCATGGTTTTAAAAAAGGTATTTTTATTTCCAGTGTTTCTGGCTACTTGGAGAGTAGGACTGTCCACTTTCTGCTACAAAAGTCAAGTCATTGCTTCCAAACCTGTCAATTATGGGAATTCAAGAAATCCCTACCTAAATGACTCATGCTTCTGGACAATCTTCAGGCAGTGACATCTGAACCTCAGATCTCCACTTTCTCTTTCTGCTCTACCCCTGCAGACAGTCCAAAAACTTTCCAAATAGAAGTAACAGAGAAAGAAATGTACTAATTTACCTCTTTTGGGGAATATTTAACAGGATGAGCCTTGGGGACAAATGCTGCACCAGCTAAGAACTCTGGTAGATACCAGTCTGTTCATTTCACCTTTTATTCTGATCAGTTACCATGCCCTCATTCCATTCCAACATTAACAAATTTAATAGGGAGGTGTGACCACAGACCCATCAGATGTTGTGAAGGGTGTTGCTCAGCCCCATGTGCAAAAGACTATCTGCCCACCTGTAGATGCTTACATAATTAGGCCTTGTTTTCCTTAAAAATAAGGAGTTGCTTGTAATGCATAACAAATATTACATCTAAAGCCATTGAGAGAAACAAGTTTTGCTCAAATACATAACTTAAAGTACAATGACAAAAGATTTAAATACAGTTCCAAAGCTGCAACATGAATAATACCATCTAAGCTTTCAGTCATAAGAAGTTAATTTAAGTCCTAAAAGAGGCTTTCACTTTCATTGCATATCAGTTTGTGAAATCCAGGTTATACTGAATTTGTAAAATAATTTGAGTGACTCATTCACTGCAATTAAAGGAATTTTCTTAGTTTTTTGAGATAAGATTAATTATCTTTTCAAGGTCAGATATTCCAGAAAAGCAACTATTTTGTCCTTAAGGCTTCCCTGATGGTGTCTCTGCATGAGAGGTGTATGCCAGCTAAGGGAGAGTGTTGATGCATCCAGAGGAAATCACACTGTGCTGCGACTCCATGAGCTTGACAGATGACCACATGATTCAGAGAGCCGACTGTGATGCATCATGTGGTTAGAATAAACTGGAAATTCACTCTGCCATCCACAAACTTATACAAATGCAAATCACCTTTTGAATGGGGTTTTTTTGTTGCATTGTTTGCTTGTTTGTTTCCTGGATCCATTAGCAGTCTGCAGTACCATTTCAGCATAAAAAACTTCAACACCACCTAGGTCAAGCCCACCCCAGGTTTTCTGCAGCATTGATATAGAGTTAACTTGAACCTCTGTTCATACCTGTCAAGTTACTCCATGAAAGTCATTGAGATCAGGTGGAAATTCAGTTCATCTCTGAGGCCTGCAGTATGTCACACACAGAAGGTTAGTGGAGTATCAGGAATACACAGGCATCTTTGACTCCCACATTCAGTAACCAGATTCTAACTAACAGTTTTCTATAAACTACCAAGAAAATTTGCAACAGAAGGAAAAAAACAGAGAGGACAAATGTTCACAAAGTATCTCATAAGCATTGTAGAGTTACAAGATAAGCAAGAAAGTAAGGCAAACCCACTGCTGAGTATCAATTATAAATATTTTAGTCTTCACTTCCCTGATTATTATGTAGCCCGGAAAACAGAAACAGAGATTTGTGGCATTTTTATTCCTACTACCTAAGCTTCTTCTGCGGACACTTTTAATCAGTACAATTAGCAATCTATCATGCACACAAAATGAATACTTCTTTATGTATCTGGGGGACAATAATTAGCCTTGTGAAAGGGATGTAATTACTGTTGTTTTTTTTAAGTTGAGCACCACTACAAAGACTTATGCAAAAAATTCTTCTAGAACCTAAAATATATACCAGAAAGGAAGTTACCAAAACCATATGTTTATTCTATATCCTTAGCTGACCAGGAAGATAAGGTTCTATGACACTGGAAAATTTGGTCCTTTGAGGGGAGGAAAGAGATAATATATACATGAGGCAGTGGTGTAAAGACCACAGCAGGATTTCTCACTGAGTACTAATGATCTTTCCAAATGAATATTAATATGTTTAATCCACCACATGTCATCTTGTATTACATGTCCCACATTTTACAATTATTATTTTATTAATATTAGCATAAAAAATTTATGTGCTCTGTGCCTAAAGCCAAAATCTTACCTACCACACAACATAATGCACAGCCATGTGCTCAGGCACCAGGATTTTCTGCTATTCAGCAAGCCCACAGAACAATGATTTTGGGCTCCCAGCCAGCTATGCAGAGCATTCACACATGACTTGTGTGCCCACAGCAATCTAAAGACTGCTGGTGCTCTGTGGGGACATACCAAAACAGGAAAGGTAAACAATGCAGAAAAACACATATGAGGGACTTTGAAAATTCCTTTGATAATGCTAGTGGCAGTAAGACTTTCACCAAATGTGGATGGTTTTCACCAAAGGAAGAATTTGGGGAAAGTCATTCAAGCTCGTTGTCATGCCAAATGAAAATTTTCTTCTACTGTATAAAACAAATGAAGAAATTTTAGGAAAAAATATTAAACCTGAGAAGACCTGAAAAAAAAAAAAAAAAAAAAGACAGACAATCAAATCTAAACATGAATGTAAAGGTATGAAAAAATGCTGAAATTATCACTATCATTTGGTCAAGAAGGAAACAAAGTCAGATGGAGAAAAAAGAGGAAGATCTTTATTATGATACAGCTACATTAAATCTAAAAGGATCTTATATTACCATTCTTTACCTAAGCATCTATAATAATTTGGAACTCTACTGCTTGATTTAACTGTTATAGATAATTGTGCATACCTCCATTTTTCATCAATTTAGTTAAAGTAAAATAGTATTTCAGAGAATGGATAACAGAAAGGAATTCATCACCAAAAAAGCATGGGAAGTTTGTAATTTTTAAGGCCTTGGGAGCCCTTAATTATTTTATCAACATTTTATCAAGCAGGTAACAAAGTGGGACCTCACTGGAGATGCACAGGCCAGATAAAAGCTCATACAGGTCAGGAGAAGCAAAATTGACTTGAGTAAAGTTGGGGGCTCTCTGGAACTCCATAAATATTGTAGATCTTCAGCACAAGAGTCATGGGAACATAATGCAGGAAGGGAAGCAGTAAGGAGCCCACAGATCACCAGCCAGAGTAAAACCACACAGGATGACAACAACTATTAGAGAACACATGCTAAGTCTTCTGGAAATCTTCACATCATATTCAAATTCAGAGGAAGAGTATTATGAATTAATTGTAAAACCATCAATACTGAAAAGACTAAATTTGTGAAATTGTATTCCTACAGTACCTTTCCTTTTTCAGTTTCTACTGGTTTCCAATGATTTGGAACTGAAAAGGGAGTGCTTGCACTTGACAATTCCTCACATTCATGACAAACAAAAACCAAATTAACAAAATCCAACATGGAAGCTAAGGTATCACACATGACCTAAGAAAAACTGATCCTTAACTCTTGCATGGCATCAAACTTTTATAACTGCTTGCCCAAACAACATCTCAGGAAACAAGCAGTAGAAAATGAAATCTGTTCTCTGACACAATAAAACCAAGAAACCAAATCTTTTGTCTCACATGTGGTTTTTTTTCTTTCTTTTTTTAAAGCTTTTATGAACTAGCATTCCTGTGGGAAATTTGAGTGATGTAAACCTTATGATTTGGGTCGTAGTTCTTCTTCTTAAAAAAAAAAAAAACAACAAAACCAGAAAAACCAACAAAAACCCAACAACAACAAAAAAACCCCACTCAAAGTCATTCCTTTTACCTACCTTCCCTAATATTGGTTCTATTTCCTCCTTATCTTATTACACTCTCCCCCAAGCTTTTCATAAGTTCTCTAACCTTTTTATGAAAATTAATTTTCCATTTATGCTTTTATTATTTTCTTCCTTTCCTAATGCTGACAAATTGCTTCATTGCTTTCTTTTTCTTTTGGGAGCTATGTTTTTTTCTCAGCCTTACATCTTTAACTGTATCATGAAGGCACATGGCTTTTTTCTGTTTCTTTCTTTCTGTTCACTTGGAGATGTGATCAGTCATGCCTTAACCAGTATGTTTTTAAGACTGTTCAGCTCTGTTCCATTTTGACAGATATTTCTTACTCATTTTTCACATACTAACTACATTTCTCAGTGCATTTCAAATTTGCTTTCCCAAATTTGAAAATTCCTCTGTGGCTATATGTGGTCTGAGTATTCCTCCTAGGCTGAATACAAGAAGGCTGCCAACCCTGAGATTAAATGCCCTACTTTCATACAATTTCAGTTAACTCACAACAGATTATTTTCTGATAATTTTCAATAACCTTTCTATCATTTATTTTTTTTGCAATCAAATTTTCCTATATCATTTAAATCTCCCAAAACAAAATGCTCAGATGCTACAGACTCAACCATAATACATAAGTTGAAAACATAATATAAACAAATCAATTTGTGCAAATGTATTTTGAACAAAAATAGCCATTAGGTAAAAATGCAAATACAGGAGAGCATTATATATATATGGAACAAACGGGAATTTACTTGGTATTTCACAAATTGTTTTTTGCAGAGTTCCTGTGTTATTATTCAGATAGTACCATTATTATGCTTGGCACTTTACAGATGTCTCCAAAAATGAGGTCACTGCCTTGAAGAGCTTATAATTAACCCCCCTGTGAATTATATACTAAGTAATTGAGGATAGTATATCTATTTGCCTGAGAGCTATACAGACAACATTATTCAGGGTCACATATTACATATTTGTATTACTTTGGGTTCCAGTTTGTATGTTATCTAACACAAAAATAAAAACAAGTGAGTGGTGAAAGATTTGAGAAACAATTCAAGCCAGATAACTGTTTTCTCATTTGCTTTTTCATAGATGGAAGCAAAGTGAATGGGTTACCACGACAACCATTTCATAAAATCAGATTGTCAAAATCTGTTAGGAAACAAGTAGTCTGTAATATGAGCCTTTGGCTAAATGAAATCATCTGATATGTTGGAACGCAAAAATTACCTTATAATGTCAATTAAATCAAGTTGCACCCATTCAGTCTTGAATACTGACCACTATCATAGTCTGCAATTGCCATTTTTCAAATAAATAGTCCAAGGCTAGGAAGCAGATCTACTAATCCTTTTCCCTTCCCTATTCTTCAATAATAATTTTCTTTGTGCTGACCACCATAACTGAAAGAATACATTTGCAAAGCTAGCAGAAATAGCTTTACATTTTCCCAGCCAAAAAGCTGTACTGAAGAGGTTGTTTAGTATTCACAATATCACTTCTATCCTTCTTTGCCCTGCCTAGGCAACTGGGGAGTTAGATCCTGTGTATATAAACCAAAGAAAAGAGTGTGAGAAGAATAAAGGTTTTGCAATCTCCATTTGTTTTTGCCACCCCATTTTGCTTCTCTTTTTCAAGTTCTGATCTAAAAGCAACATAGATTTTTCTCTTGCCAATACTACAAACTTGCACTCAGTATTAGTATCAAATTAATGATGTAGTGAGAACATCACCATCTCTCAGGGAATGTATGCCATTTTTGTGACATTAACTTCTCTACAATGGAAGGAATAATAATAATAATAGTAATAATAATAATAGTAATAATAATTATCATAATAATCATCATAATACTAATAGTCAGCCACAGATAATTTCTCCTTGGTTATACATGGAATATATGCATTTTGCATGCATGTAAAAAGCACTTTGTTAAATTAAAACACAGAAATATACACACAGGTCTTCAAAATTATGTGCTGCTTGTTTCACAATGCTTTTCTTATAAAAGATATTTACCCTTAACTATAGCTTCTGAAATGATCTGATTTTTCTCTTGGTAGGTTTCTAGAATCTCTGGAAAACACTAAGAGCTCCAGATGGAAGAATTTTTTGAAAAGCTTGATTCAAGAGACTTCTGAATTTTGGCAGATAAATGCTGCATATGTTGTGTGGAGGTGATCTCCTGTGGGGGACAGGAAGATGATCTCTTAATGCACATTCACCAACTGTCATAAGGCTGAAAAGAATATGCACGTATTGTGCAAAGATACTTATCAGCATTTCAAACCCCTGTTTCTCAGTGCAAAAGCTACAATAGATCTTATAAGTGAGCTGTCATGTTCTTCAGGGGATGAATTAAACATGCTGTTAAGTGTATACCCCATTGGGGAAAAAAAAAAATTGGTCCATTTTAACCCATATTTATATAACTCTGTCTAAAAAACCAGAATTCTAACAGCATGTTTTATTGAGGGGGGAAAAAATCAACTCTGAACATTCCAGCATCACATACAACAATCCAGCTGATATTTTCAGAGTAAGTGAAGGTACAATTCTAAACTAAAATAACCAAAGTAAATAATTAACTAGGACAAAGAGTTAATTCTGTTTAAGCCGTAGCAGTACAGTAACCTTTAAGCTAACTTAAAATGTTTACTGATTTAGGTGTTTTAAGAAGATTTTCTGTGGTCTAAATATGAGGGGAAAAAAAAACCCAAAACCAGAAAGAAAATTAATTCATCATTTCCCATGGGACTTTTCTACTGAAAAAAAACCACAGAGCTTCCACTGGGATAAACATAGGTTTAGAACTAATTCAGTTGTGCCACTTTTTGTTGACCATATACATAAAATTCCCTCTTTATCCAACAGGCAGCAGTGGCATAGACCATAGGACTATTTCATAGAATATTAATGAATGTGATTTTCCTTAGAAACAAATGAACTTTTCAAGGATGAGGGACAGGTAAGATGCTTATTACAAATGGGGCTCTTAGCACTCACAGGGAGGTCTAACTCTCACTACTCTTCTGTAAACTCTTTTATTGTACATTAGATATAATCTAATCTGCTAAATTCTAGCAAAAGTTTATTTTTCAGTAATGATCACACTTTAGTTCAGAAAGAAATTGTTCCACATGAGTTCAAAATGCAGCCTTCATTAGGCAATTCTCACAGCCTTAGGCTCCTGGTATGTTATCTAGCAATGATTTTTTTTTTTATAGCGAACAAAATGATGGTTTAGTGATATAAGACTTTACAGAACAGCCTGGTTTGGAAGATCACCTTAAATATAATCGAGTTCCAAATCCTCTGCCATTGACATCTTCCACTAGATCAGATTCCTCAAAGCCCCATCCAGCTTAGCCTCCAACACTTCCAGGGATGGGGCATCCACAATTACTCTGGACAGCCTGTTTCAGTGTCTCACCACTGTCACAGAGAAGAATTTCTCACAAACATCTAATATAAACCAACTCTCTTTCCATTTGGATCCATTGCCTCTCCTGACGTCACTACATGCACTTGTAAAAAGTCCCTCTCTGTTTCCCTGTAGGCTCCTTTCAGAAACTGGAAGGCCACAATTCAGTCACCTCAAAAACGTCTCCAGCCTGAACAACCTCAGTTCTTCCAGCCATTCCTCACAGGAGAGGTGATCCATCTCTCTAATAATCTTGGTGACCTCCCCTGGACTCCCTCCAGCAGGACCATGTCCTCCCTGTGCTGGGTCCCAGAGCTGGACACAGCCCTGCAGATGGGGTCTCACAGAGTGGGGCAGAGATACAGAATCCCCTCCCTGGTCCTGCTGCCCACACTGCTTTTGGTGCAGCCCAGGACAGGATTGGCTTTCTGGGTTGCACACTGTCAGGTCATGTCCAGCCTCTCACCCACCAGCACCCCTAAGTCCTTCTGGGCAGGGCTGCTGTGCATTTGCTCATCCCCAGGCTGTGTTGACTGTGTTGACACCAGGGCTTGCCCCTGCCCAGCAGCACATTCCCTGTACTCTGTGTGCCTTAGCAAAACTTCTAGGAGGATCTGTTCCATCTTCTTCCCAAGCACAGAGGTGGGGCTGACAGCTCAATAGCTCCCAGGGTCCCCCTTTCTACCCTTTATAAAGTGACTATTGTACAGTATAGTAGACTGTTTCCTTTTTTCCAATCCTCTGTGAGTTCACCTGCCTGCCATGACTTTTCAAATGACTGTGAAGAGTGGCTTGGCAGCTGTATCAGCCAATTCTCTCAGGACTCTGGGATGAATCTTATCAGATTTTAGATACATCCAGGCTCCTCAGGTGTTCATAAATCTGATCCTGCAGTGGGAAACTTCACTCCCACCATCCTTGGAAAGACACAGATAGCAATGCCTTCTGATACTCTTATAAGCACTAAAATTATGAACCATTGTGCATTTTAGGAACAATTTACACATTTATAAACAGAATTTCTCGCTCAAGAGGAGATATTTAAGTTTCAATAAAGCACTGACCAGTTTCTCTTGAAAAATTCAAGCTTAAACTAATTTAAGAACTAAACTTAAAAGCAGCAAGAAGTGCACTTCAGTTTTTGTTTCAAAGGATTAAAAAAAAATTTAAGGTTATATGACAACCTTAGAGCAGAACTGTAAATCTGGGCATCATTGTGTATGACTTGGTACATTTCTGTGTATTTACCTGAAGTATGAATATACTCTTCTTATTCTCTAAAGACTTTTTTATTTACTTTCCATGGCCAAATATCTAGTTGTCTTAAGTAACACTACACAATTTTAATTTTTTTTTAATTAGGCACACCATATTGTGCAAGTTGACATACAAGAGAAGTGAGAAAATTGTGTCACAACTTTTTCATGCAGCTCATACAAATTAGGTATTTATCATGACATTTGGCATTCAAAACAGTGACTCGGCTGGTTAGGAATACCAAGGAGGTAATTCCAGATGGGGAAAAATTGAATTATTTGGACTAATTAGCACAGTTCAGAAAACTTGACCAATTTGGATGGGTTCCAAAAAAAAGACAGATGTGAAAAATGTCTCTGCAATGCCTTAGTTTAGTTTGTTTATTGCTTACTCAGGTATGGATGCTGGAAATACTACAAGAATGAGGTTAAAAAAATAATAAAAAACCGTCTATGAAAAATTATCTATTATACTACAGACAACTTTCCTTCAAGGCTGAAGAATGGAGTTACCTTTTCTTCCTCATGCATTTCACTCTGAAAAGCTTTAAGATGGACATCTTAGTGGTACCTCTAGAAGAGTATGATTAGAGGAGCACTACCAACCAGTTGCAATTTGGTGTTTTCACATTGAGATAAGAATTATACTCACTGTAACATCCAATGTCCTAGTATGGTATAGAAACCACAGCTATTACTTTATTACATTACTGACTGCAATGTACAGCTCTTATTTGGAAAGTCAAATGTAGACTTTCATCCTCCTCGCAATATGTTTATACCTCTGTTTTCAACATATGGATAATTAATGCCAGGGGCAGACACTTTACCATACACTTCATTTTAATCACTCAGTTACCACTGCCATACCATTCAACCAGGATACAACTACAGAACCGTATAAAAGCTGATTCCAGCAAATAACTGTTGACAAGTACAGTAGTTTTAAGAAGTGGCACCCAGAGAAGAGAAAACACTGCTGACAAATGTTTTCTAAAGTTTCTAAAAGAGCTGTCCAAGCATGTAACAGAAAAAACAGCCAAGATGGAGTTGTATAGCACCAGTAGTACTGGTACTTGCAGAGACAAGTAATCTGTGTGGCTCTCAGAAGAATCACTGTAAGGACTATTGACATGAAGAGAATGTGAAGAGGTAGCTCTTAAAATATAAGACATAAATGCAAATTGGTTTTGTCTTGAATGTGCTGCTGCCCATATGAAGCTGAAATATATGCAAAATCACATGCTAATGCAGACAAAATACTAGACATCCTAATGCACAAGACCTGCCTAGTACTTGACTTTACAGTTCAAATGAAACAGACAGGATTTAAGTGGATTATATCACAAGTACTTTGTGCATACAGAATGCCTTCAAAACCTTCCTGTCATGAAGTCACTTTTAGGCAAAAAATATTCCATTTCACTAGTAAGCCCTGAAAAGTCAATCCAGATGAATTTATTCAATAATTTATCATGCCAGACATTTCAAAAACCAACAAATTTAGCCTGCACACAGTGAGAAGCTTTGTCTTAGTTTGGAATGTTCCAATAAGAGCAAAGTCACATACCCACAATTGCAATATAAAGCATGTGAGAGTGTTCAGTACATCACTGTGTATTATAGATAAATACTACATGTACTTAACCTCAACTAATATTAAAGCAAAGCACCAGTGCTGAACCAATAGTTTGAATAGCCAGCTGTTTCCCAGTAAGAAGATGAAATATATATCTAACAGTCTGCATTCACTTTCTGATAATTGTGATTAAAAGGCATGCTGATAGGCTCACCACCAAATATTTCACAATGTTGTTTTACCTAGAATATTTCTAGGGGGAAGAAAATGAATAAGCAGAAGTTGATCAGGAAAGAAAAAGGTTATGTACCCATAACAGTAAAATTTTCATAAACATTATTTTATACCTTTGAATTTCCTCTGCCTCACATCCTTCTTCACTATCAGATTATTTCCTCCAATTTATCTGTAGGATGTTGTAACACTTGATACACTTGCTGAGCAGAGGAGGGATGCCTGGCTACATGCAGGAGAGATGGTACAGTCAAGGCTATCATGGTCTGACATATGACTATGTCTGCTTGGACAGCTTCCTGACACCTCAGGGCTCAGAGACTTGCATTCTTCTTTGGTATATGCAAATTGCTAAATGAAAATAAGATTGACAGATTTTTCCAATCTTGCTTGCCTAGACTGTTTTAAAATTATGGCAAAATGTGACTCTCCAAGTAGGAGGAATGCATAGTAGGGTGTATAAGAGTCTCAGATGACTGTACTCACTACCTGAGTGCACTGCAGACTTCACAGGTTCTCTCCAATCTCCCCAATCATGGGGAGTCACTAACCACATCATGCCATCCATATAAAACAAAGAACCTCATTTTGCTGGCCAGTTTGATACAGCACAACTTTGTTTCCAAGATAAACAAATTCAACAATTGTATTAATAGAATTAAATGCACAAGCAAAACTAAAAATTCAACCAAAATCCAAGTTTTAAAATGTAATGTGTTTTGTATTCTGTACCATGTTTATTTAGGATTTTCATGTTATCAATACTTTTAGGTGTCCCAAATAATGCGGGTATAGCAAGTTGAGAGATATTTCAATACAATGCAGACCCCAGGTAAAAAAAATAACATGATGAAAGTGAGACTAAATACTCCAGAAACATATGTTTCTGCTACAGAACAAAAGAAGCATGTTCATGCTAAATGCAGCTTAAGAAACTTATGCAAAATGTAAATAATTTTTACAATTTGAAAATGAATTAATGGCCATGACTCCAAAACTACAGCAGTTTGGAACCTAGAAGGAACCACTAGCAGTTAAATTATTTACAGCCATGATGCAAAAGTATGGTATAGAATACTTTTAATGGAGAAAGAAGTCTGTATGAAAAGAAAAAGCTGCTTAAACAGCTGTATTTGATTCTTCCTCTGTGTAAGTACAAATTGCCAGTGTCACCATCTCATGAAGAAGTTTTGTATCAGTACAGACAAGAAAGGTTACCAGTTCTAAAAAAACAAAACAAAATAAAATTCTTAGGAAAAAATTAAACAAGGAAGTTAGTATGACATCTTTTTATAAGCCACCATGCAACAATGTCCATTTAGGTATCAAAATCTGTCTATTTATTCATCTATCTATCTATCTATCTATCTATCTATCTATCTATCTATCTATCTATCTATCACATTCTGTGCTGCACATGCGTTTAAAGAAATTTAAATTTGATCCTACACAAAGAGAAGAACAGAAAAACAAATATTTAAAGAATAAAATATATCATTACAGTTAAAGAATAAATCAGGGGACAACCAGCTTGAGCAAATCCACTCTATCCTGTTGTATAGGCTAAATAAATATTTAATGGACTTGTCTTTGACCTTGCATAGCTTTTGCACAGCCAATAAATGGAAACAAATAATAATAATGGAAACAAAATGCTCTTTTGCTCATTTTTGTTGCACAATTTAGAGAAAAATAAGAAGCAAAGTACTTCATTAAGCCACTGATTTTTATCTAAACTTTTAAAAAAAAAATCAGTTACTCTATTAGCCTGCTTTAAGTGATTTAAGTCTGTGTCCACAGCTTTGTAATGTAGCAAAGATTAAGGTTTTTTGGCTGCTGGCTTTTTCAAGTCAATAAAGACAGACAAATCAAGGCCCTCTCATGGCATGACTCTCATCAGGCTAATAGACTGGGTTAAGGAAGAGGTTTGAGGCTTCGATGCTCTGATGGAGCAGAGATTAAATCAATTAGGAAAGTGCGAGGATGGACATGGCAGGAAGTATGTTTTTCTGCATTAGCCTCTCCTATCAGTTAACCCAGGCAAGTAAGCACACTGAACTGAGTACAAAAGCAGGGCTAGGCTGCTATAACCAAGGACAAGAAAATAAAACTGAAATCCATTTCAAATTAACAAAAGAAACCTCCACCAAAAAAACCCTGTTTCTCTCACTGTTCTAAGCACTAAGTTCCCAGAAAACCTCCTTCTCTCAGTTTTGCTCAATTAAAAAATAAGAGTAAGAAAAACACCACTGCAATGCTGAAGATCTGATAGTAAATCTGCTGTACAAATCTATCTGTAAAGAAGTTAAAATTGAAAATTGCTTATCAGTTCCTGAAAAACAATGATATGTTATCATAATTTCTTCATTATCATTAATAGCTTTTTGTTTGCTTAAAAGGATGACTTTTCAACAGGCTTTATTGAACCTTTTCCTATGTACATAAACTCCTAATACCAGCATCATACACACAAAAGAAAAACAAGGAGATACATATATGTTCATTCCATTCTTTTTGAATGGGTAAAAACAATTTAGTCTTCTTTATTATCACAACATTTCTTTTATTTTTCTGTATCAAAAGCATACTATAAACACTCTAAATATGATTTAACAATGCAAACCCAAAAAGGGTCTGAAAATATATGAAGATTACAAAGATGTAAATAAGATATAATAAGAGAGGACAGCCAGTCTTTATTTCCAGCTATGAGATAAAGTATACAGCAGGCAAATGGTTCTTGTAGAATGCTCACATCAGAAAAATGTAAGATAATCAGATAATGTAAGAATAAAGACAGAAGCATAGCCCAATGAAGAATTATATAAAATAGTGGTGCTGTTGCCAAAACTAAAAAAAGTTAAAGAGAACATCCAAAAATACAGGTAAGTCTCAACTCTTTTTTTGCTATGTAGATTCATATGAAATGCTGTCTTTTCACATCTGGCTTAGAAATTCACAATTTTTGGCCACACAGACCGGCAGGCAAAAAGGCTCCACAATCCCATTCAAGTGTATAACTATGTAGCTGTGATTCACCTTAGACAATTAAATGTTCAGTAGACTGGGAACTGATAACTAGTTTGATTTAATATTGTTCCTGCTGGGTTAGGCTATGATCACAGAATGGTTGGAAGGGGCCATCTAAAGATCATCTAGTTCCAAGCCCTCTGCCATGGGCAGGGACATCTTTTACTTGACAGCCTCTCTGGGCAACCCGTTCCTGTGCCTCACCACCATCATAGCAAAGAATTTTTTCCTGATATAAACCTACTCTTTTCTAGCTTGAAATCATTCTTCCTAGTTCTGACACTACATGCCCCTGTAAAAAGTCAATCTCCAGCTTTCTTGTAGGCTTCTTTCAGGTTCTGGAAGGCTGATATATGATCTCCCCAAAGCCTTATCTTCAGGTCGAACCATCCCAGACTTGCCTCATAGGAAAGTAGCTCCAGCCCTCTGATCAGCTTTTTGGCCCTCCTCTGGACTTGTTCCAACAGGTCAACCTTTTTCTTGTGTTGGGGGTCCCAGAGCTGGACAGTTTTTCAGATGGATTCTCATGACAGCAGAGTGAAGAACCAGACTCACCTCCCTTGACTTGCTGGCCAAACTTCTTTTGATGCACTCCAGGATGTTGTTTGCTTTCTGGGCTGCAAGTGCACATTGCTGAGATATGTTGAAATTCTGACCCATGAGACATTTGTATTCAACACATTAAATAAGTCATTCTACTCTCAGAAAAAATTCTGCACCATTTTAATCATGTATTTTTTTGCTAGAAAACTAAGAATCTTCAGTTTAATTAACTTAGGGTGCTTCATACATTTTTAAAAATGAAGATATATTTTAAATATTAGTAGATCAAATATTTCACTTGATCATTGTATCTGAAGTACTCTAGTCAGGCAGAAGATTAATTCTGACCACTTGGGACAGGGCAACCCTAGATGTACCTACAGACTGGGAAACAAGAGACTGGAGAGCGGCACTGTGAAAAGGGCAATTTTGAGGGCAGATCTCAACACAATCTACAGCTTCCTAATGAGGGGAGATGGAGGGGCAGGTACTGGTCTCTTCCCTCTGGTGACTACAGATAGGACCTCAGGGAACATCATGAAGTTTTGTCAGGAGAAGGTTTAGGTTGGATATTAGAAGAAGGTTTTCCACCCTGAGGGTGGCTGGGCACTGGAATTGCTCCCAGAGGAGTGGTCACAGCACCAGCCTGACAGAGCTCAAGAGGAGTTTGGACAAGGCTCTCTGGTGCATGGTGTGACTCTTGAGACTGTCCTGTGCAGGGTCAGGAGTGGGATTCTGAAGATCCTTGTGGGTCATTTCCACTTCAGGATATTCTGTGATTCCATGAAAAATCATACACAGTGGTATGAATACAGCTGACAAGAATTATACAAGAATAATATATGTTAACAAATAAATGTCTCTTCAATCAGAAAACTATTAGTTGCAATAGTACATAATAGGCATTTAAGGTATTCCTCTTTTGTCATGTTGGTTTACTCCTTTTGTAGGCTCAGTATGAGTTATTATGGTTGTTGTCTAAACCATTTTCTTTCAGGATTCTTATCCTGTCCTATTTAATACTGGTTACTGGAAATATATTACAAAGTGATCTGGAATTTACTCATAAAAAAACAAAACAAAACAATAAAAAGACCCAAGCTAGCTAGAAAATTAGACAACATACCAGAAAAATTGAAAATCTACATAACTTTGTTACTTTATCACATTTCATAGGATAATTCAAGAATTTTTACTAA
The DNA here is from genome assembly GCF_903797595.1 of Erithacus rubecula. Taxonomy (NCBI): domain Eukaryota; kingdom Metazoa; phylum Chordata; class Aves; order Passeriformes; family Muscicapidae; genus Erithacus; species Erithacus rubecula. The sequence continues at coordinate 33,402,504 of NC_136687.1, read as the reverse complement.
TACTTCATTTACTAATTACATATAAATAAAACAACTTCAAACATGGAAGATATCAGAACAAATTTCACTGCTTCCTTTGTGATGTCTCACTCATTATATAAGGTTCATGCTCCCCCCAGCATATTCTTCTTAAATTATCCTTCATTAACTACTATGAGCTAGCACTTTTCCTTTCAAATAGCTCGATGGAAAAAAAATATATAAAATTTTAAAATATCTAATATTTGCATAGAAATATGTCAGCTATGTGCTTTATCTTCATCTTCCACACTTCATCAGAAACAACACTTAATAAGCAAGCTGTTTAGGCAAAAAGCTCCTTTTATTCATAGAATCCAAGAGATTGTAAGTGCTGTATTTATATACACAAAATGCTTACCGATAACATCTTGAATTCGGTGTCCCATGTATCCTAACGTTATAGAAAAGGCATAAAACAAGTGTGTGTGCTAAACTGAAACACCCTTTGAAGACTCAAAAGGATCATCAACCCCAGAATCTCAGCAACTGGGAGTATCAGCTGAATTTTTAGAATTCTTTTTACACTTCTATTGCATTTCCAGCTCTGGGGCTCCTAGCATAAGAAGGACAGGGACTTGCTGGAGCAAGCCCAGAGGAGAGCCATGAAGATGAAGTAGTCATCTCTTGTGGACTCATTCTGAGACAGTTTTTCAGCCTGGTGAAGGCTCTGGGGAGGCTTTTGACAGTCTTCCAGTATCTAAAAAGGGCTGGCACTACAGCTGGAGAGGGGCTTTTTACAAGGACATGTAGTCATGAATAAGGGAGAATGGCTTTAAACTGTCAGAGGGTAGGTTTATACTTGATGTAAGGAAGAAATTCTTTGAGAATTTGAGAAATACTTTGAGAATGCTGAGTCACATACAATCTGTTCCAAAGAGGTTTCCCAGAAAAGTCATGGATGTCCCATCCCTGGAAGTGTTGAATGCCAGGTTGGAAGCAGTTTTAAGCAATCTTGTCCAAAGGGAAGTGTCCCTGGCTGTGCTGGGTGTGGCAGGGTTGGAACTACATCTTTAAAGGTCTCTTCCAAATCAAACTCTTATATGTTTTCTTAAAAAATAAAAATAAGGATACCTTTATTATGATACAAAGTGGCTACTGTTCCTATATTAAGACTGGAGGACTTTTTCCATTCAGATATCTAGAATTAGACATATTAAGCTGTAAGTCCAAAATCACCTTGGCTTCGTATTTCTTTTGCAGAACATGAAATTTTGTTGTAAGATTCACAATTTTCCTATCTGGGGCAAGGGCAAGAATTTCAAGTGGAAGAAGAAGAATTACAAGAAAGGCAACTGTGATAGTCCTGCGCAATAAGCAAACTTTCAAATTCTTATTTCAATAATTTATTTAGTGACAGCTTATTTAAGATATGCATGCAAACACCTGACTTCCTCATCAGTTTCTCTTTACTCTCTCTTTTCTACTCCATCTACAATTATTTTCAGTTGTATTCAACAGTTTCAGCAGAGATAGAATGGCCCCATTTTAACCTGACATACAAATCATACAAAAGGGAGTTGGTCCCAGGCATATGCTGTAACAATTAACTTAGCACTCTTCATCTCTGATGCATCTTTAGATCACACTTCTCAAGATGAAACCTGGAGTCAGCAGAGGCAAAGAAACACTCTGCACATAGATGAACTACACAAAGATGTGAAACTCACTAAGCCAGTTCCTGGCAGCTCCACTTCCAGGGTGTCTCTAATGCAACTTAAGGTATTTTGGCACATACACATTTTAGAAGCCACCAGGATTAGGCAAAATGTCATGAGGTTTAGTGAGGATCAGATTTAAATGCACATACCTAAACTCTAACTCCCTTTGGATAAGTCCTAAGTCTTTCACTCCTTTTATACAGACAACTGCAAGAGATTCAGGCTGGGAACCTGAAAATACAGTGCTACTGCCCATCACAGCCTACATGAAACTACTGCCACAGGAAGCTCTCTGCCAATCCAATCCAATCCAATCCAATCCAATCCAATCCAATCCAATCCAATCCAATCCAATCCAATCCAAAACTGAGTTGTGGGAGGTTCTCTGGGAATAAGCACCTCAGAAACTTTGGAGGAGGAGAAAGCGAGAAAAATGAAAATGCACCCAAAAAGTCCCACAAAACCAAACATCATGATGAGATTTTAGATCTTCCTGTTGGTATCACGTAGTTTTTATTCCCACAATTTCTTTTGCAAAGAGTAGAGCATTTTTCATCATTTTAAAGCATGAATACACTTGAAGACAAATCTCTTTGGAAGTTCACAATGTAGACACTTTGCAAACCTTGACAAGGATTGGTGAATATTTTTTGGCAGTAAATGTCAAAATGCACAACTAACGTATCTGTGCATTCAGGTTGCATGTGTGTTGAAATAAAGGCATTCACATTTTGCTCTGCATATGAACTCTGACAATTTATGCTCAGGTCTCAACATTTCTACTGCAGAAAAACATCACAATAAGAATTGTGCTTCATTCCATTCCATTCCATTCCATTCCATTCCATTCCATTCCATTCCATTCCATTCCATTCCATTCCACTCCATTAATGTTTATTGACTACAGCTTTTCTTCCATCCCACTACTGAACAGAAATGAAGGGGAAGGAAGAGGCCTTGGAGTCTCCCAAAAAAAACTTCAAAACCAAAGGGAGCAGCAGGATATGTTACAATAACATTGCATACTCTGCAAATAAGAAACATGCAGAGAGATGGTTTGGTGGCATTCCATTAACTCTGAAAGATCTTAAAATGGAGAAAATTATAGATTTTCTCTGTGACATTTCAATCCATTAGGCTTCATCCTTAAGAATGAAGTAAAATATCATCAAATTTATCACTTTCAAAGCCACCAATCAAACAAATATAATTGGAAAAAATACTAGAAGAAGCCCCACCTATTTGAAGCCCAGTAAAAGGATCTTCACGTCTCTGTACACTAATTTTCATCCTTGTTTACATATATGCTCTAGTAGGTTACTCAAAAGACTTGATAGCCAGGCCAAGAAAGAGGAGCACCTTCATCTTGAATTGCAAGAAGTGAAGTGAAATATTTAATCAAAATAATTTCAAAATGAAAATGCACTTCTGCTTATTCTGGAAAATAATATGTCATTTTAGTTATGCAGTAGATCACTTTACAAAAATCAAAGCGGTAAGATTTTTAGGATTATTAATTTGGGGGATCTGGGCATTTTTGGTGCAGGGGGAAGTTATTTTTCCTTAACATCTCAAAGATATCCTCATCCTTGACACACTTAGCTATCTGGAAGTTGGCACCAGCTTCCTGTATTCTCACTGCAGTCCATCTGTTATAAATGATCCAGGGAGTGTTTAAGATATCCTTTGCTACAGGTACTGGCTGTACATATACACAATCTAAAGGAGAAAAAGGCATCACTGAAGGTGAACAAAACTTAATTCTCATGTCTTTTGACAATCCAAAGTTCATGTTGGAAAATATGGAACACATTGAAAATAACAGTGCTACAAATGGGAAATAAAAGCAGAGAAAGCTGTGAGATTTAAGACTGTGCCATATGTCCTCCATTATCTTGTGCACCACTTGAAAAGAAACTCCTTAAGCACAGCTCTAAAAATCTGAGTTCCCCATGCCAGTGACTGGAGTTGTGGGCATTTTATTTACTGTCCCTGGCTTTTTTTGCAGCTCAGTCTCTCCCATTCTTTAACATGTTCCAATGAAATATGAAGTATTTATTCATGAACTTGAGGAGATTTAAAGCCCTGCAGAGGGAAATAATTTAAGATCTGACTATATATCAGTGGGTTCTGTGCAGTTTTATCAATTTCTGTAAAAGCAGCACAGAAAGTTAGAATCACAGGACTGCTTAGGTCAAACGGAACAGCAGTATGTCTAGCTATTTTTATTCAGAAGAGAAGCAAACAGCAGGAAAGTATTAAAGAAATAGGCTACAAGAAACTGGAAATTTCCTAAAGAAAAGAGACAATTCTTTTACAAAAGTAGTTCTAAAAGACTGAAATCTTCTTGCACAACATTACTTCCAATTTATCAAGGAAAAAGCAATGTTTTCAGAAGCCATGGAGTTTCTCCAAGCTTGAACTGAAAATCAATGAAAAGGAAATTTTTCTCTGCCCTTTTCTCCAAGAACAAAATATAGACTTTCAAGCAGGATATATCCCTTTAAAAATGATTACGTACTGTTGGTTTTACTTAACTTTCTTATTAAAAACAGACCTTCAATTGCCTACATGATAATTAGGCAATAAAGGTGAAAGGTTAAAACAGCTAACTATTTCAGAAACTATAATAACATTCTTTTAAACATTCAAAACCTACTGTCCTTCTCCCTTTTTATTTTTTATTATTAGTAGTATAATAATCAATTAATTTTTTAAATTCTTCTATTCAAAGTTCAGTTTAGTTAAACTATGCAAGAAATTAATTAAGTCAGACAATGATGGTTTGAGAGAAAAGGAGAAAAGAGAAAGATAAACTACAAGGGACATTGGGAGAACTAAGACTTGTTATCTCCACATTTTCTCCCTTTTGCTTAAAATCTTTAGAGAACATTAGAAGGCATTGCACAAGATCATGACTCAGTGTTCATTTGCCTCAGTTTTAAACTTGAATAACTTTTATAACTAATTTGCCCACCTTCTATTTTCAGCTGTTTTGAGTTGGAGCCTACCTACTTCTTATTTCACCAGGGTGCCATTTTTTATTAGAGCACTTACTTAGAAATATTTTCCAAACCCTTTCTGAGATTCCCAAGTACTTTGAATTTTTGTTTGTGTACAGTGTTTCTGTATAACACAATTTCCAAAATGTATTTTTTTCTGGTACTTATGAAACACCTGCAGGCCCAAAAGATGAAGTATGAAATATTCACCATGCAATGTGAGTTTACTCTGCAGAAGAAGTAATTTCTATTGATCAGCTGAGGATGGGAAGAATACGAGTTGAGAAGGTGACAAAAGCTATGTACAAGTCAGATGTACAGCATTATAACAGTGGCATTCTAAGGGATTTTTTTTATTAGCTGAAACCTCTGTGAAAGATACAGGGAAGCCTGGTTCCCTATATTAGCTTAGCATGAATGGCAAAACAGAGCTGGCAGTTCCCACTTCTACAGCTACTTTCAGGAGAAAACTACTCATAGAAATTCCTACCTTAATATAGTTTTTGAGAAAAAAAATTTACACATACCCAATTGCATGTCCTCAGCTCTATGCAACTCTTTTATTTTACAAAAGAAGATATTTGTGCCAAAGTCCATACCTCTTCCATTCACCAACTGCTAGACTGAAGGAAATGGACACATAATCCATGGCATTGTCAGTAACAAAGTTGTTTCCTCCAGATGAAGAACTTCCCTTGATGTTGTGATATGGTCAATGGGAAAGATTTGAATCTCTCTGCAATTACAAAATTCCTTCCTTTCCCCTTCACATCCCTTTTCTTCCAATTTTAGTGGTAACATACTAGTGGTCAGTGTCAACTATAGAAATCAGTTAATTAGATCAACTATTACTATGAACTTGTGGACGTTCAAATTTAAGTTTTTTCTGTGTTCAGACTACTTTTTGAAAAGCTATTATGAATTTAATTATCGCTGCTGTTTTTTTGAAAGTTTGAATGTTTGAAAAGCGTACATAAGGATTACAACACATGAAATTCTGCTTTACGGATTCATGGAAGAAGCACTTTGTCAGTTGCTTTTCTATAGGGATCTGTGGAAGAGGGGAGGAGAGAATGGCAAACCATTGCAAGATCTAAAGCAGTTATGAAATATTTATCTTTCATGTGTTACACATTAGAACAACTAGGCTGACTGATGCATTATGTATTTAACACCACCAAACTAAAATAATGTCCCAAGACTTCAGAACGAAGCAGTAACATGGAGCCGATTGCTGTGCGTTGCTGCATTTTGTTTGCAAGTTTGCATTTCTGTCCCTCCCACCACCACTCTGAGACAATGGACGCATCAAAAGGGGGGAAGGATCCGCTGCCAGTTTGAGCATCCCAGGGATTCCTGCTGCTGCCCTGCAGCCAGGCCCCGTGAGAGCAGCAGGCTGGGAGCGGCTCTGCGCATGGTTCCTGGACCACTGCCGTTGCCTTGCCAACGCCGAGGAGAGAGAACTCGGGGCTTACATCGGGCCTCTCAATGCAGTGACCCACTTACTGTCTGTCAACAAATTCACCGGGACAATAGTGAGTGTAGCACATTACACAGATTAAATCCCAGGGACCGAACTACAAAGATGTCTGGAAAAGAATCTTTGTTGGTTTGAAAAGCCAGAACACTGCAAACAGAGTTAACCGTAATGTGTTTAAATCCTCCCATGTATTCATTGCTTCAAGGGAGAGATTTCTACCATGATAATCTATACATTATTTGTGCATTTATTTTTTTAACTAAGTTCACACAAATAAGTCAATATTGCTGAGAGTAATGGGAATGAAATAGCTTTTGCATATTGCATTCTTGGCTAGAGCTGAGTGGAATTAAGACCTGAAAACCTTCTTTCAAGCTATAAGAATGCAATGGTTAATTTGGAATATATTTGTACAGATGGCTATCGTAGGAGCATATAGTTACAAAAGCCCCCACAGTCATTTCTGCAAGACACTTAGATCACGGATTTATGTTTAAAAATTAACTATGTGCAGGCTAGTTACAGGTTTCCCATTCAATTCTGCCCCTTTACAAATAAATTATTGCAGGCATTCTCAAAATCTTCCCCCCTTCCTTCATTTCCCAGTTTCCCTCAGTTCTTTTAATTCTCTGCAAAATAGATTATTCAAACATAAATAATTTGCTTAAATAGGCTAGCAACTACCAAGAGAACTAAATATACATAATGGCATAATACCAAATGCAAAAAAGTATGTTTTATATATGTTTACCTACATTCTTCAGTCTCTTAGCAATATTATGCTGTCACTTTAAATGAAAGTCAGCAATTGCTTTTAAACACGTGTCACCAGTTACCAAATGGAATTATCTGAGGAACCATGCAGAGAGCAAAAAATAGCTGCAGCCTTCTGCAGTATCTGTATAAAAAGCTATTTTTTAATCCAATGAATGTTTATTTATATGTTTACTCTTGATATTTTACATATTTCTATTAGTTGCCTGGCTGCATGAACCCATATTGCAGCAAGTAGATATTAACAAAATTCTTAGTTTGGATTGTTTCTCCATCACCTACCTCCAGCAGAATACCTTTCTAATTAACACCTAAGAGTGGGTATTGCTTCACATCGTGAAACTGATATTTCCAAACCTTTGTGTCTTGCAGAGTCCCGTAGTTTCTGTATGACATTTTTTAATTTTTTATTTTCAGGACATGTGGGGGAATGCAAATGTTCCTTATGCCTGCATGAGATTACTGATACCAGACAAACTTAAAGGTGAAAACTTTATTCTCAAAAATTCAGTGTCAGTGAGTGGTAAAAAATGCAATTCTAGGCTGTATATAATATCCCTGCAGTATTGTCTAATAGCTTAGCTAGTTTAGAGATGTGGTGAACCACACACCACTTTTGCTTCCAGCCACCTTTCCCATTAATATTCTTTATACTCCACACACTACTGACCACTCAGTCCTTCCTCTGGGTTCTTCCTACTTTGCTTCTTTTCACAAAATTAAATCCCAAATCTCTCTTAACTTTAAAAGGCTCCCATGGCCCATGCTAATATGCCATGCAAAAGGAACACAGGGGCTCTCCTTTCCATGTGCCAGGAGGGTTATCTTTGCTTATAATCTTGTCTTATTCCATACACACTTGGATTCATGGCTGCATTTGCTGTTTAAAATATCAGAATATTATAAAATCACATAAGCTAAATTCTTTAAACACTTCATATTTTATCAAATCCTTAAGCTCTCATCCTTCACAGCTTCTACATACCAGTAACAGATACACAGCTGTGTTGATTTTCTCTTTCCACTCCTTTCCCCTCTCCCTTACACTGGACTTCTCTCATATGTAGGAACTTGCATTATTATGCCAATGTTTTCCAATGTAAAACACTGTTTTTATTTACTAATTTTCCAAAATCAATTATTAAGGATGCACTTGGCTATGCGGGGTGTCCCTCCAGGCTGCAGTCTCTAAAGTTACAGCCAAAATACCTCCCACTATTCCGAAGAGTGATGTAAAAGGAAAACATATTAATTTTCCCTTGGGGGTGGGAAATCTTGCAAGCTTTCCTTTGAGCAACTTTAAGATTTCTTTTAGGATTTACAGGAGGGGCTTGAAAATAGCAACGGGACAGGCATACTCTCAGAGGTATGGTCTTTGAAGCATTCCTAAAAATTACTTCAGGCTTTTCCCATGAAATTTGTGATTCACACACATTCAGAGATTTGCTGTGTCTGTAGAACAAATGCTGTCAGGAATACAGCCCAGGTCTGCTGGGCCATAGCTCAGCTTCTCCTGTATCTCTTCAAAACAGGACATAGGAAGTATCACCCTGAACTGACTGCATCTTATGGAAACCCTATGGTGCCCTTGTGAAGAGGGCTGGTTTACCAAATGCAATCCATGATTTTCAGTTCCTGGAAACTCTATGAGAATTCTTACAGCCCAGTCTGCGGTTCTTGATTGCAGGACACATGAACCTTCCAGCTCCCCTTTTCTCCCCACACCAAGTAATCTGCTTTCCATCTGCAAGTGACTAAAATGTGCTAGGTTTCTCCTCAACACATCCTTGAATGGGAGTCATTGTGAGAGAATGATTTCAACATTCTTGCCTCTAAGTAAGTGAAGCTTTCCAAATGCTGTCAATGCTAAATTGGGAGAAAGTACTACTTCAGCTTTCTCTGAACTTTTCAAACCACATTTGGAAGGGAAAAATCAGGCTCTACTGTATGCTGTTAGGCAGTCCTCCCTTCCACAAGTCTGGCTTTTCCTCCTAGTTAGCAGCTTAGGGAAAATTCCCAGCAGACCTCAGTCCAGTGCCCTCCATCTCCATGAGAAACTGCTGCAAAACGCATTTCCCAAAGCCAAAGACTGAGGGCAGCACACAAGAGAGAATTCAATTTTTTGTATTAGAGGAACATTCATTGCACTGAGCTTTTGGCAAGCACAAATCACCTTTTTTGGCAATCACCAAAGAGCAGCCTTAGCAGTGGACTATGCTAAAGCTGCTGTTCAAAGCAAAACTATGTTTTTATATATATATTTTTTTTTATCAGAATTAATGTGCACATCCCATGTAGCACTGCAACCGAGGTGGTGATACTGGATAGCTAGAGAGTCATGACTGTGAGAATGACCAAATCCCAGCTGACCCTGAAATTGTGCAGGATCTGCTTTGCCAGCTGCATCCCTGCAAATCTAAGGAGTCTGATGGGATTCATTCCAGAATCCTGGCGGAGCTGGCTGATGTCTTCACAAAACCTCTGTGAATGAATTTAAGCAGTCTTGGGAATCCAGAGAGGTCCCAGCTGACTGGAAACTGGCAAACATTGTCCCAGTTTTCAAGAAGGGAGAGAAAGACAACCCCACTACAGGCCTGTCAGTCTCAGTCCAGTGCCTGGTAAAGTTATGGAGAGGATTATTCTGGGAGGTATTGAAAAACACCTGAAAGACAAAACAGACCTCAGTCACAGCCAGCATGACTTCATGAGAGGAAAGTCCTGCCTATCAAACCTGATTTCCTTCTATGACAAGGTAACCCACCAGCTGATGAGGGGAAGCCAGCTCATGTGATCTTTTTGTACTTCAAGCTGATACTGTCTCTCACAAGACCCTTCTGGACAAAAAGTCCAGCACACACCGGGATAAGGACATCATGTGATTGGTGAACAACTGGCTTGTGGGTCAGGCACAAGGAGTTACAGTGAATGGGGTGGCATCAGACTGGGGACCTGTCACTAGTTGGGTTCTGCAGGGCTCCATCCTCAACCCTGTGCTCTTCAACATCCACCTAAATGACCTGGATGAAGGACTAGAAAGGATACTAAGCAAGTTCACAGATGGTGGGAAACTGTGAGGAGCTCTTGGCTCCCTTGAAGGCAGGGAGGCCATGCAAAGAGGCTTTGTAAAGTGGAAGGCTGGGTAATCACCAGCCACAGGAAGTTCAACAAGGCAAAGGGCCAGATTCTGCATCTGACACAACCCTATATGTACAGTATGGACTGGAAAACAGTGCTGTAGGAAGAAACTGAGGGGTCTTGGTTGATGTCAAGTTAAATCTGACTTACTGTGCCCTGGCAGCCAGGAGGGCCAACCATGTACTGGGGTGCAGGATAGCATTGCTTGTTGGGAACTGGATGGGCTCTCCAGGGAAGTGGTCACAGCACCAAGCCTGACAGAGTTCAAGAAACATTTGGTCAATGCTCTCGGGCCCATGGTGTTACTCTTGGGGCTGTCCTGTGCAGGGCAATGAGCTGGACTTGATGATTCTTGAGAGGCCCTTCCAATTCAGCTTATTCTGTGATACAGGGCGAAGAGTTTCTGGGAATTCTGCAGCTAGGAGCAGGCACAGCATTTTCTGCCTGTTTTCTTCTGTTGCCTGGGGGAATTGTGACAGTCCTTGAAGCTTCCTCTCTGGCTAAAGTCTCAGTGCCAATGCCGCCCCCGACAGCGTTGCACAGTTCCAACATAACTGCTAGAGAAACTCCTTCTAGCTGAAAAGGGATTTTGGTTTTCTTCTCTCAGCTTCTTGCTTCTACAGCAAGTAGGAGGAGTAAAATATTATGTAGGTATGATATCACATTCCCTAAACACAGAATAAAAGATGGAGACCCTCCTGTTCTAACAATTCCCTTTCAACCTGTATAGTTACTGAATTTGTGGCCATAGGCAATTCCAGCAGCTATCCATCCTCTCACTCCATGCAAGACTATACAGCCCTGCCTGTTGCTCAGCAGATGTAATCCACTATCCAGCTCCTGCAAGGGCAGATCTTCACTGAGTAGTGACCTAACACTACACACTAAATCTCTACCCACCCACTGCCTTCTACTACACCCCTAGATACACAGACTAATTGCACACCCTGAGTGGCCCTGGTATTATCTGCTTTAGGAGCCAGGAAATCCATTATTCAATTAAAGGAACTGCTAAAGGACAGCTAGCCTTACTATCCTAAAATAGCTAACTGTATGGTACTGCATTAATTGTCATCAACTGTAAATTAGGCCTGACTTGAAAATCAGGCCTCCATGTGACACTTAAAACAAGTTTGGGGCCTTTTTTTTTTTTTTTTGCCTTTGTGTGTAGGTGTTTGTGTTTTATTATTTGTTTTCTTTTTTTGTTTGTTTTTTTAACAGATCTTCTTTCATTTTTTTATTTTGGTTCTGGAGCTTTCAGAATGCATCCACTTCACATTTGCAACATGTTTCATTCTTTTATGACATTCATTTAATCATTATTACTAAGTCCTAGGAAATTTTGAACATCTGCTTAGAAAATCTGCCACACAACTTCAGGTAACAGACACCTTATGTACTGCATAGCTGTTCAAAATTCCCTCATGCCAAAAGCCCTCTTCATTCTTTTGTTGCTCCTGCATTCTCCAGTGGTAATGAATATTGGTAATCTTTCATTTCTTCCAGACTAGTTCACTCTTATCTACCTGGCTTTGCTGCACAGTGGAGCATGAAAAAGGTGCAATCACTTCCATTTTCCTCTTTCCTAATTTCTCTTGGGGAGGAATACCAACATACAACTGTGCTCTTCCCCTGCTGCTAGCACAAGAAACTTTATGGGTCTGTTTTACTTCATGACTCTGAGCGATGGCCTAATGGTTGCTACACAGAAAAGGCAAATATTTTACAAAATGCATTTTCTTTTCTCAAAATATATTCTTGAAAGTCTGTTCATCATCATTTACAGGAATTTGTTCCACAGAACTGAGGAAACCAAATCCTTTTTGGAAATGTTACATACTCTGCTCTTCTAATAACTACAGTATACTTATTGCACAGCTAGTACAGTCTATTATGACTATAAGACCCAGATTGCAGACACAGATTGATTTTCTAAGCATATTTTGGTACTTCACCTGTCTCTAATTGGGACTCAGAAAAGCACTGCTTCATGACAAAACCAAACCACTATAAATTTACTCCCTTTTCCACCAGTATACCCCTCCTCCAGAAATATCAACATTTACTTGTTGGCAAAACATTTTCGACATATTTATTCTGATTTTGGCCGGGACAGAGTTATTTTTTTCAGCTGGCATGGGCTGTGTTTTGGATTTGTGCTGAAGACAGGGTGGATGATGTAGAGATGCTTTTGTTATTGCTGAGCAGGGGTTCCACAGAGCCCGGGCCTTTTCTGGTTTTCATATGGCCACGCTGGGGAGGAAGGAGGGGATGAATGGGAAGATGGAAGGGGACACAGCCAGGACAGGTGACCCCAGCAGACCACAGGGATGTTCCAGACCGTGTGACATCATGCTCAGTATATAAAGTAGGGAAAAGAAAGAGGGATGGAGGGATGTTTGGAATTATGGTGTTTGTCTTTCCAAGTCACTGCTATGCATGATGGGGCTGTTCTCCTGGAGATGGCTGAACACCTGCCTGCCCATGGGAATAAGTGAATTAATTTCTTGCTTTGTTTTCCTTGAGTGCATGGCTTTTGCTTTCACTGTTAAACTGTCTTCATCTCAATCTAGGAGTTCTCTAGGTTTTACTTTCCCTGATCTCACTGGCAGGGGAGCGAGTGACCAACTGTGTGGGGCTTGGCTGCTGGCTGGGGTTAAAATACAACACCATGCCACAATATAAATAAAGCATTACACTTATTAATAGAATTTTTTAAATAAGCTTTCAAACTCCTCAAGAAATTGCCACAAAATTAGATAGAATTATGAAGAGTAAGAACTTTTCCTAAAATGTTTGAATTCATAAATGTATTTTCATAGGTTAGTATCAAATTTGAAAAAAAATTAATGCATATCTTTCTTTTGAATACATCTTGTTTGAAAAAAAGACTGGAAGTGGACTGACCTAATATTATCATTAATCCTCTCTAGCAAGCTAACTGTACTACTATAATTTCTGACTGGATGTTGAAGATAAAATTCCATCCACATTTTCCCAACCCGCATATCAGAAGGTCTATGCTTCAGAAAACTTTATATTCTACACTTCATCTGTTTAAATTGCAGTAAGTTCTTCCTGGCCACTTTTTTTTTTTGTTGTTTTTATCTAGGGAAGCCTATAATAGTTTGACATTGCTTTCAGTCATTCTAAATGCATCATTTGTTGTCTGAGGGCAGAACTGCTCTTCAACATTATTCAACACATTAGTGGCAAACACTAGGTCCATCATGTGCTTTGACATTAAAACTAAATACCAAAGGCTGAGGAATACTCTTATTTATCACAGAAAAAAAAAAAATTAAAAAGAAAGAAAACCATCCAACCTTTCAAATTCTTTGGAAGCATGCAAATGAAAACATATCCATGCATGCTGGAAGTGTCACTAGCACTGTCAGAGCCTCCATAGAATCCATACTCTATTGATGAAATATATAATGAAGGTAATTTTAAGGATATTTTCTTCATTGAAGCCAGCAAATTTGCTTTTGTAATGAAACTGCTGAAATTTTGTTCACATTGCATGATTTTTGGACTTGCTACAAAGCAAGGGATGTGAAGACTAGTTATTTCTACAGCTAATCTAATTGCACATCTTGTTAACAGACAGCAATCTTAAAGAAGGGGTTATAAACAACATTTAAACAAGATACCTTGAATGGCAGACATAAATCTTGCTATAATAGTGTAGAGCTCACCACAGTGCATTCTTCCCACTAGGAAAAATTAGATGGTGGTGCTTACAGTTTTGGGGAGAGACTGGAGTGACATGATGGCACCACATGGCATGCACCATGCAGGAAGATGCTCAGAGACTCTTTGCATGGGCTGTATACCAAATATATTCAAATAAAGCAGACACATTTAAGAAACAGTATTTTCAGTATATTTCTATTAAGATTTAAGCCTGTTAATTTTCAGCCTGAAATTTTCTTCATATTTGGGTTTATACTCCATCATGTGCTGATAAAACAAAGTCTGTAATTTTTGCTGCCAAAGACAGAACAAATTTTGTCATCATTTCAGTAGCTGAAAATGTTGCAATCACCTTTCTAAAGAAAAACAGCCATTCATCAGGACAAAATGCATGTAAAAAAAAAAAACAAACAAACCAGGAAATACAGGCTTATATGTCTCTATTTGGTACTGCTTCTGTAAAATGAGTTTAAAAAGGTACTGATGACTAGTAGATACATATCCATTCTGGACTTTCCATTTCACATATTATAATCACTAAGAAATTCAGGTTTTATGAAGGAAATGAAATTAACAACTTTTTGAACTGTTCCTTCTTTTGGCATGCTGTACAGACATCCACCATATGTATATCACAGCACCCTGCCTTAGATTATGTCACTGCTAAAACTCAAAGGTCTGTCACTCTTCATTTTAACAACACATATGCCATATGTATAATGAATGCAACTCCTTTAGTTTTGCTCATTTAAATAAAATTTGGAATTAAGGTGGGATGGGAAAGAATCTTCAATCACACTGCATTTCATGCTTAATAGACAAAAACATCTAATGCCTGCAATTTATTTATTTATTTATTTATTTACAAATTAGTAAGCATTCCCTAGCATACTTCATTTTTGATATCTATATTTTACTTCATGCTTTAATATCTAGAAGACTCAACTGAGATTGGATTGTAGAATTGTAAAGACAACACCTATTAAAGTGATAAACAAGTCATAGAACAAGTGGCAAAAATGAAAGTTTACATATGTCCTATACTGCTTTTCACAAAAGGGATTGCAGTGCATTGCACTGAGATTTTTCAGGGTCGCAAAAAATTTTGTAGTCATTTCTGCAAGTCAAACTGAAAAATGCAAATGATACAAATAATCTGTTTAAGATATTTCATATCTCAATCCAGAATCTTAGATGACATCCCAGTGATCTCACAAAACCTCCTCTAAAGGAGTAACTTATGAATTACTACCTGAAAGGAGAGCTTACTTTTTAATCAAATAACATAACTTTTAATACCTTCACTATTTCATGACAATTTAATTCCCCAGAATTACAATGCACAATGGAAATTATTGCTATGACATATTTTCTTTTTGTAATTGTATACTCTTTTTGAGAATCATAAAATCATAGAATATCCAGAACTAGAAGGGACCCACAAAGTCATCAAAGTCTAACTTCTGTGCTCAAGAGTCACACCATGTACCAGAGGGCATTGCCCAAACGCTTTTTGAACTGTGTCAAACGTTGTCCTGTGACCAGTTCCCTGGGGAGCCTCTTCCAGTGCCCAACCACCCTCTGGGTGAGGAACCTTTTCCTGATATTTCCATACAAAGAGAATTCATGTTTGTACCTCGTGAAGATGCACACTGCTGAAACTACCTGGAGGTCTTTTATTTTTGGGGTTTTTCCCATTATCCCATTTGTTGAAAGGCAGGATTTTGTAAAGAGATTGTTTTGACAGCCAGTTTTTCCAAGTAAGAGTTCTGCCTCACGGAGCCAGGGACATGGAGTATGTTCATTAAGAAATTTATTTCATTTTCCCTAGAGGTTTGCTTTCACTCACATTAACATTTTCATGCTTCTGTTGCAGTAGTTTCATAACCCAGTTCTGCAAACAGAAAACTATTATCTCAGTACTGCTTTCTTTAAATGCTAAAATAGATTAAGATGAGTTGGGAGAGTTCACTGACATAAATATAATCTTATTCATTTTGGCTGCAAAAGAGAGACAGTCTTACAAGTATGTATTGAATACAACTTTTTGTTTTCAGTGTCCATTACCATTACAGTTACAAGTATTCTGGCTAACTACCCATCTTATTAGCTCAAAAAATATTGAAGAAAAGCACTATTTTTTCCTGTGAGAAATGCAGTTGAGTGATCTAATCTTTTTCTTCCTATGTCCTTTCAAAAAAATCTTAAAATATTTTTAATTGTGAGATTTTTGAAATTTATCTTCTCTCAAATCCAATTAGAAAGCTCAAAAATCGTATGGTATTGTTGCTTACTTTACCATCATTTGGTGGTAATTAAAGTTGTAAGATAGCAATTGGAAGATTTTCTAGAGGTTTTTTGTATTAATAGATACTGAAAGACTGTGTACTAAATACAAAATAATTAAAATACACAGCATTCCAAGTCTTCTCTGTCTTGATAAAATATTATGTCTTTGTGAACTGAACTTAGAATTTAGTGTCTTGATGGCCACAAACTATATAGATAAACCAAATCAGTTGTGGTATTCAGCACACTAACTGTATTAAAAGGTGGTCACTGTCATGAATAAAAATGTAAATAAGCATGCAGAACGATGTTCTGGGCCAAAGAAGTTGAACTGATAACCTTGAACCAGTATCAGAGGCACAGAGAATACAAGAGTGCACCATTGGCAGTCTGGTTCACAAAATCCTTTATTCTTCTACAGAAGAGGATGGATTCCATTCATTTTTAAGCTGTGCAGCTCCTCAACATGGAAACATAGGAGTGAAATGGAGAAAACAAGCTAAAAGACAGTATTTCATAGATGATATCTCAGAATAACTGAAAGCATAGCTGATAGCAACAAAATGAAAGAAGCCTGCATTTCTGCACTACTCTGATACAGAGGAACCTAAGACGCTTCATTTAAAGATCTTTTTCCTATATATATGTCTTTAAATAGGAATAGGATCAAAAAAGCAAAAAATAATATTCTAGAGTTTAAAGAAATTGTCTTCAAAAATTGTTTTTTCAGTGTGAAAATCCCCCAGAATGACCCACTGCTGTTTTGCTTTAATAATATGGCTATTATTACTTTGAATATTCGCATCTATTTTTGAACTTCCATGTACTGCTAATAAGCAGTATCTGCTGGATACATCTGTAGGCTGAGTAACAGAGATACAGAACACTTATTAATTGCACCACTGCCACTGAGGATGTAAAAACTCTTGAATGATACCAGCTCCAAATACATACTACAGAAGCATCTCCTTAAAACGCCTTAAAAAATTTCCAAAATGTCAGACCTTAGGGCAGATGTTTGCCCTCTACATGTATATAAAAGCCCAAATCTCCCTCTCTTGAATCCTTTATATTTACAAAAGCTTTGCTGGAGTGTAAGAAATACAGGACTGGATAACAGAAATTTCAATATTTTGTTCACTAAAGTAATAAAATTGTATACTGATATGAGTATTTGTCAAACATTATGTCACAGAGAAACCTAGTTTCAGTTTTAATGCAAACGATTGCCTATTATGAAATGAGAGCACACTGAATTAGTCATTTCCATTAAATCTATGAAGTAGAATTGCCTAGCAACCAAGAAAATTAATTCAGAGACTAAAATAAACACTGTGACACTGACAGAGCAACTGCTATTCTACCCCAATAATGACAAAGACACTTAGAAAAGAGGTGTTTTCTTAATCCTTCTTAACAAAGGTAAAACAAACAATTTCATAAAATGAGTTCATAATGGTCAAAGAATAAAAATAAAGAGTCTAAGCAACTGCACAAAGCAAATGCAAATAATTACCCTCTTTTTACATAACATCATTGAAATGAAAAACCTTCTAAGTTTTTCATGTTCTGACAATGGTGAATGAATTGTTGTGGAAGTCTCTAACATGTTTTCCCACTTGCTAAGGAGAATTTTCTTTCATTATATTCACTCTATGCAGGTATTCTATATTTTAGTATTTACTAGTTTAATTTATTGTACAATTTATAACCATGCTCACCTGAAAAAATTCTGCATCATTACTACCAACATCTACCCCTAGTCAAATTATTCATAATCACACTTTGGTAGGAAAGCTTTTAAATTATACAATTTATCACACTAAAATAGTCATGGAAAAAAAATAAAAAACAAATGTTAACAGATTAAGGACAGTGAGGATGAGTGCAATAATTTAGTTTAATGACTGTTACATATTGCTTGTTACATCTGGGCCATTGTGTAATTCATTGTCCCTGAAGGACCACAAAAAGCCTAGTAAAATTATCCCTTTAGAAATAAAACAGCCACATCCTGTAAAAACATTGAAGTCTATCACATTATCAGGGTATTAGATGGAGCAATGAGTGGCAGTACTTTCATACTTCTAGAAGGAGAGAGTCCCTCTTTCCAGCTTGAGGTACAGAGTCAGTATGGAGTAAAAAAAAAAAAAGAAAAAAAAATCTGGAGTGATTAAGGCAACAATAACACAAAGGAGAAACAAAACATCCCAGAGGATATGACAAGATAGCGACTGCAGCAGCTGCATCAAATCTAGTTGAGTCTACATTAAAAGATAATAGTAAAAATAAAACAGTATGAGGAATAAATCAAGACAGACAAGCAGGAATAGCTGTGCATTAGAAGGTAACTCCCCAGGCAGGGACATAGCTACTCTTCTATCAGGAAAGTATATTTCAGCTCTTTGGTTGTGTATAATATTCAAAAAACACACCCACAGCCAGCTACAGGTTTTTTAAGTCTTGAAATCCACATATTGCAATCACTAGATCCAGTTCAATGGTGTCTGGATTTTAAAAGTTCATACTGCCAATAATTATGCAATAAAGTAAATATATTCATCTAGAAGGGGATATGACATATAATAAAAGAAGGATATCTGCTGGAAGTACAGACAATACAGATGGTATAGACATGTGACAGATCAAAAAAAAAAAAAATTAACAGCAAAACTCCCCATTAGATAAAAACAGCCATAAAGAAGATAAAAGACCCTAAATGTCTTTAACAGGTTCCCCTGTGTCTTAAATATTTGATGAATGTACCAGATGGGGAGGGGGGAGAAAAATATCTTGTCTGGACCACAGGCATAAACACAGCTGACCTAAAAGACCTACTCACCACTAGGTTATAATTACTTCAGTGTATTCACTAGTGAACAATGTTCATAAATCTAGAATAATTTAGAGAGATTGAAAGATAACATCTTTGCCTCCATATGCTGTCGAACAGCTGAAATTAATTTCAATTTTCTGGCCTTTGTGCCACATGTCATGGGTGTGGTTGAAGCATACATGTTTTACTGAATTTTTAGGATAGTCAGTTATGTGCATACTTTTTATTAATTTTATCTATATTAATAGGTATCATAAAAATAGAAGATACACAAATTCTACATGTAGCTGAAAATAGTATCTTTTTTTCCCTTTAAAAATTTTAACAGTATAGTTCATGTGGTAAAAAACTCAGAAAAAAATGCATAGTGCTCAGACTAGAAATTGTCTGAGTCCAGAACCTTCTAAGAAAAGAAAACCTAGTAATAGATGCTCAGTTCAGAAGGATTTATTAAATCTTCTCTAGTCTAGCCCAAAAATACGGGCAAATAACCAACATGCTGGTTCAGACTTACTTTCAAAGATCATCTATAGTTTGTTATAAGAGGGCAGCAAGAAGGAAAACACCAATGTTAGCCTTGCACTAGAAGCAATAATTTAAAGAAAATAAACTCCCAGATAATCTTAGAAAGCAGAGCATGACCATGTTGCAGAAAAAAAAGGTAAAAAGAAGGTCACTAGTAGCCAGCCTTGGGAAAAATTCCATCTGCACAGCAAATTTGACAATTATCTTGGCTTAAGTATGTGGACAGGACACACTAGCAAAATTGTTCCATACCACTAGAAAGTCTAGTATATCCTTCCTGGGAGTAAATCCAAATTCTACTAATTCTAAAGAAAACTACAAATAAAAACTTTTTTTAAAAAGCATCTAAGAAGAATAATATTTTTAGAAACTGCAGACAGCCACAGGAGACCCAAAGCATATTAATCACTGTAATACCATGTGATACAAACAGAAAAACCCCCTCAGCTGATAAACAAAGTCCATTCACTTTCCCTCCAGTTGCCTCTCAAACCCTTTTAAATTGCATCATCATGTCTTCTCACAGATATCCTGCCAAAAACCTGACAGCAACATGCAAATTACTCCATGGCATTGTTAGGTCTTAATCTTAGACATTCGTGGGCTTCCTTTTTGTTTATACTGGTATGAAACCAATGGGATTACTAAAGTACATGACATCAAAGATGTCATTTGCAAGGTCAGAACTTTGTTAGTTGATTTTTCAGATTTTCAAAATACTGATATCTATAATTTTTAGAAGTAAGCAAGGGCCATATATACACTTACAAGCAAATCTTAGTATTTTCTAAAGCATTAGTAGGCAGTGTGAATAGAAGAGGTCCTATCAGAGCTCTATCAGAACTATGAATTTTCCAGCAAAATGAAAGTATTATGTAGCAAACATAGTTTTGTGACTCAGAGGAGTAGATGTCAAGCTGATTATGAACACCTGGAGAACAAGACACTCATTTTAATCCAGTTCAGCCATTGATACCTAGATACCTAACTACCATGAGAACTGCAGAGAGAACCTGCAGGTATCTCAAAGAAACTGCAATCTGCTACTAAGAGGAAAAGGTAGGGGAAATCATGGTTATGTTTATGAATAATGCTAAAAGTGTACATTGGTCAGAAGTAGTGGCCAGCATCCCAGTAAAAAATTAGAAGGCTGAGAAATTCTCTGAAGATAATTGTGCTGCTATATTGAAACACCACGACAAACAGAAAAAGCATTTCATTTATCTAATATACTCAGACTAATTCACAATAAAGTAAATCACCGTATTTGTATCAATCAGCCAGAAATGTAAATTCCTTTTCTTTACAGAACTGGTTTATCAACAAGTCATGAACAAAGACAAACCATTTCAAGCAGGAAGCATTTCACACTAAAGCTACTCAGTTTAAAAATCAATAATGCAACGTTCAATAATTTAATTGAATACCTTCACGACCAACAGAGTGAGTAATAGTCAATGGTCCCTTTCTCAGGGCAATTTCAGACATTTACTTTCATCCTCAGTTATGCATATTGAGTTACTATTTAAAATGACTTATCAATCCACTATCCCCCAAAAATTCAAATACAAGTTCCTTATTGGTTATAACATTTTTGAAAACTTCCATCCTTTTAGAGTTTATAAATTCTTTCCCACTGTATGCAGATTTCAAAATATTTTTTATTTTACTATTATCATCATTATCAGTAAAAATAAAAATAATTTCACGGACATCAATTAGAGTTTTTCACAATGGACAGCAGCTAGAGTGGCTGTACTTGGGCTCACTGCTCCCAGTAGCAGCTACTTCATTCTCTCCTACTGCAGCTGCCTGGCTTGTTTAACTCTGTACTCAGGTAGGGCACAGGAGCATTTATCTGGTCCAAGTGGCAGCAGCACGTTCATCTCAGTCATTCCCCACCTCCTCCTTTGGAAAGGGAGCAAATCAAATGTAGGCACCACAGAGAACAGATCCCAACTCCAGGTTGTGTCATGAATATGGTAGATAAATTATGCAGAAAAAAAAGCAGCTGGAAATAAATTTTCATCACAGAAGTCACAGAACAAGCAGACCAGTAAAGAGCAAGGAGTTGCTGAATATATATCACTTAGTGCATATGAGCTAAGACACACTGTGGTATGTAACTGGCAAAAGGCAAGTATTCATTTACTGGACAGGTTAAGATAAAATTACCTTGTCTATTGCCAGTCACCAACAAGGAAAGCAATCCTCAACTGAATGACTTCACTGTTACATAAATAGCTCACAAACACTCCCGAGGCGTTCACGGCACTGACAGTAACTTTCCCTGTCTCAGAGCTGAAAATCTTTTGAAGGTTGTTTGGTGTGAGATGAGTCATAAAGTGGTAAAAGAGGCTGGGAGCAAACAACGTGGCAGATGGAAGTAGAACACAGCAGGGTGTATGTATTAGCTTTCTTCTGGAGAGATGGGAGTCAGAGCTTTGTGCTCTGATCCAAGCATAGGGATCAGTACTTAGTTTGGATAGATTTCCTCATGTCACCCTTCAGGACCAATCAAAACTATGACATCAGAACCTCAGGATCTACCCCTGCTAAAAAATACCCAAACCCAAATTCCTAGCTATGGTCAAGCATCCTCACTTGAGAGCTGCAAAGATATACCCCAAGCCCTTCCTATGGTTGTTTTCTAAATGCAATTTTTAAATTCAATTTTTTTAATTGATTCAAAGTTATGCCAGGTGCTTACTATTGCATGTGTCTTAATAGAGTAAGAGATGATTTGGTGGGAAAGCAGGGGGTGGGAGTCTTTCATGAAGAACACAAAGAAAGGGAAGCTGATTCACCAGTAGCAGAGGGTGCCACTACACTGTGGAGCCTCCCACACTGGCTACATCACCTTGCTAAGCAAGGGGGTGCAATACCAGCTTCCTTCACCAGAGAAACTAGGCCAACAGGTCAATTGTGACAACACTTTTCCACCAATGTGAAGTGATAAACTTCCCTTTTCCAACTAACAGAACCTTTCCTACCTCTGGTCACTTTAAGATAAAACCAGACATGCTTTCCCTCTTTCCTCACCTAAAGCCTCAAATAGTTAGAAAATGCCCACAGTTACAATATTACCATAGCAATTTTATGGTATTACTAGTAGCAATTAATACATATGCTGTTTCACTTGGGGGGGGGGGGGGGGGAATGTGCTTAAATTAAATGTTCACCATTCTAAAAAGATTATTTAAATGTATGCTTCTATTTACTTCTTATGTAAAACTCAAATGTTCTTTCAACTCTAATATTGTCTTCCAACATAGTTTAGTGGTAGACTTGGCAGCACTAGGTGTATGGATGGTCCTGAGGACCTCAGAGATTTGTTTCAACATAAAAGATCATGTGATTCCCCTGTTTTCATATCAATTTCAGACTTCTGAAGCCCTGCAAGGGTAATTCAAATTCTACTGCTTATTCCTTTCTTCTTTTCGTCATATTGCCTCTCTTGAACCTCTACCAGCACAATCATCAATCATCTCTACTTTTTTCTTATTGTGCCTTGGTGCAGAGCAATCCCTGCCTAATCACTTAGCTATGCTACTAAACTCTCTTCCTTCAAAACCCTCCTTAATGTCCAATTTTGCCTGTATAAAATCATTCTTCTGCAACCTGAGAGGTAGGATGTGACCAGCTATGACTTAATTAATAAACATGCAGCTCTTGTCATCTTCTATTACATGTTCCTAGAAGAAATTTAAAAATGTTCCAGAATTTAATTTCCATGTCTTCCAGGCGTTAAAAAAAAAAAAACAAAGCGCTTCCTCAGAAAATAATGAAAAGCAGGACAACAATCAAAAAACGTTTTTTTGGGTTTTTTGGGTTTTTTTCCAGAGGAATTTTATAAAAGTGCAGTCTTAGGGTACAAATAGGAAGATACTGACAAGTGAGGGGAAAAAATATTTTTGCCTTTAGTTTTTTAAATTCTGGCAGTAGTACCTTTCTGCAAATCTCATATACCATTTTTGTTGGTCTAGTTTTATATCAGAACCTCAGCAAATGCACTGTTCCCCTCATGCCACTATTAAAAAGACTGAACTTTGTAAAAATTGAATCTAAACTTATTGTGATAATCCTTTGCTGTATAATTGCATTGTTATCACTACTGGGGAAGAAAAACAAAATTTTCACTATGTGAACCAAATAAAAAGTCCTCAGAAACTGTTCAAGTGCTAATGTCAGGGGCATTATAAGTGTAAAAAGAAGAGTAATGCTTGCATTTAGTAGTTGTATTTCAGCAACTGTTATTTGGAAAAAAATGCTGTTCCAGATGGCTGAAGGATAAATTTTGGAAGGAGTGCTGAACTCCTACATGATAACTAGTAAGATGGAGATGAAAACTGTAGAGGGGACAAAAAATAAAAGATAAAAATTAGCCTTCTGGAGAATAATGCATTGAAGCATAAGAATTAGCACGAGCAAGCTAATAGAATATGCAAGTCATTGTTTGGTGTCAGTGCTCATAATGCCCTAGATCACACATACACAATAGTTCCTAGTTTTGTTAATTCCTACTTGGTGTATATCTTTGACCCTCTCAATTTTGATGCTCTGAGCTTGATCCCTCTGCAGCTGAGAAAATGAAAAGACTTACTCCTCATTTCTTGCAGAGTGGAACTGAAGCCTCTCTAAGGCCCCACTCCTACATGAAAAAAATTGTGACAGCACATCAATGTGGGACTTGCTACCCATCTCAGAAATCAGCCATGTGATAAGACATTAGCAGGAATTTTGCATTTCAGTCACTTGAATTGGCAGAAAATTCTTCTGAAATAGAATTGCAAAAGACAATATTAACAAAGTATTTCATATGAGATCAATATTCACCCTTGCCTTTTTTGCATTGTTTTTTAGTGGCTATCTGTTGCCCATATTCTTCATGGGCCTTATGAGATCATTCACAGCATCTACAATCTAAAGCAGAACAGCCCAAAAACAAGGGATTGTTTTTATAATTTTCTACTCAGACCTCCATATAAAGCTACTAGGAGGAAATAACATACTCTCACCTATGTATATGGGAAGAATTTAAAGGTAAAAAGTATTTTATCAAGAAAGAAGCATCATTGTCATGTGATGCCAGCAGCATTTCCTCCATTCTTCCATGTTGAATTTTAGTGCAGTGGCAGGCCACTTAAAACAGGTTACAAAGTCACATTGCCAAACTGTTCAAGGTACTTATCAGAAACGAATGCACAGTCACAATCTAAAATGAAAACAATTTGGATATTAGGAGAAACAATCTCTCAATCCTCCATAAGGAACCTAAGCACTCAGCTGAATCAAATTTAATTTTGCTATATCTACAGTATTGCATTGTCCTTCCTAGTTTTGTATTTTTTTAAAGCAATTGGCAAATCAGAGTAGCCCCTTTTCCCCAAAGGTGAGCCTTTACTTTCACAAAATGTTGAAAAAAAAAAAATTAAGTGTATATTGCTATTTTGATACAGTATTTTTTCACTAATTAGTGTAAATCAATAATTTAAAATACATTCAACACTTTTTTCCTAAGCATTTGCATCTCCTATGAAAAATCTTTTTAATATAGCTTATTTATGAAATTGACATCCAAATGTCAAAATAACCATGAAGACTTAAATTTTCACACATTGAATTGAGGATTCCATCTGCCTTGGGGCAGCTGGAATGTTTTTTTGCCCTGAAAGAGTGTATATAAAATTATAATTAAGTCCTATTAATGCTGGATTTTCATGCCTAGGACTAGTATAATGTTAAGCCTTTAAGAAATACAAAGTTTTCTACTATTAACAGAGACATTTCAATGTTAAAGATTAAATAAGCAAGCAAGACTAAATTTATTTACATCATTATCTATGAATAAAAGCCTAATGTATTGAATAATAACATATTCAAATTACAGCTCTACAAGACAGTGCTGCTTATGTAAGAATATTAAGTAAGGTAGTCTGTAGTTACTACATAAAGGAGAATAAATCTTACACTCTTAGAACAATTAACTTCAAATTCATATTGACTGTTATTACATTTTTTTTAATAAAGCATATTGATTAACTACTAAGGGGTATTAAGCAGGAAATACTGTGAGATAGTTTGCCAGATGCTAAAATTTATTTCCATATTTAGTGTTGACTACGAGGGAAATTTATTTACTTTTTTAAGTGAGTATTTTATGTGACGCTCTAGTTATAACACATACACCTTTAAGAACGGGAAGCAATAAACATGATGGAGATTAAGACCATTCTATTCTGAAGCAACTTGAAGAAATACAGGCTGAACACAAGCTTGGGAACTAAGTTTTCTAAGTTGAAAATATATTCCCAAAGTAAATAAAGATTGACCTCTGCCCACTATATTTTCTGTAAGAATCAAGCACTACAAATCCAGATTTGGTATGAAGAATATCAGCCAGCAAATGTCTGCTACTTCCTACTCATAAGGCCAAATTTAAAAACTATTTCCAAGTTACTTTTGAATACTAACATAAAAAAGATCTAACTGAAGACACAAGCATGGCTCTTAGTGTGGCATTTATACTAAAGAACAAAACATAACTCCTTTGCTTTATTTCCAAGTATTGTCATCAAACAAAATCAAAGTGCAAAATACTGGGATTTCCTCACTCTTATTTTAACCAACTTTGAAACAACAGTCAAAAGAGGCAAATAAGATTGAGAAGACTAACTTAGAAAGGATGTCAGTAGTGTTTGGACTGTTTGGCTGTTGGTATTTCTTAATATGAAATAAAACACATAATTTTAATCTACTCTATACTATCCTACTGAGTCAGTCTGCCATTTTCCAAAAAGTACTGAAGAGGAAACAATTTGCTCTCTCATGGCTGAAGAATCAAAGGCTGTGGGTACATTTTACTGATAGCATCTTAGCTCTCCTTTACTGGTATGCTGTGACAACAAATGAAAAACTCTGAGAATAGGCTGCAGATCCACTTACATTGCAAATGAAAATCAAACATTATTTTCTAGCATTCAATCATTCCTAGTCACAATAATACTACTTTTTTTTTTTTTTTTTGCTATCCTACTGGTGAAACCTTAACATGTTAGATATACTACAGGCAAGAGATCTTAAGTAAAATTGGTTTCTTCCTCAAGTGGTGCTGTACAAACACATGATGCTCCATTCATTCCCAAGAGTTTATTTTATGTAGGAATTCAAATTGCAAAATGAAGTGATGGATGAATCATTAAAAAAGACAAATTCATCTTCCATTTAGTGCAAATGGTATAAGTATGATTTACTGTGCTCCAGAACATTTCTCTTTTTTTTCTGAAACAGATTGTGGTGAGAATAATCTATCACTGCCCTGTACCAAGTTCCTTACAGTGCAAAAAATTACAGTTCCTGCCCCCTGAAAAGTTCCTTACAGGAATTAAAAACTGGGGCTGGGGGCACCACTGCAATCTTAGTGCTGCCACAGAGGGAAGACCTGAAATGCAGGAGCTGGTCATATACCTCTTTCCACATCACAAAGCTATCAGTTTGACATCATTGTCTTTCAAACACTGGCAGCTGAGACCTACCACTGCCACATGCAATTTATGCATGAGGTTTTCAAAATTAGCATGCATCACTAAAGACATCAGTGAAATTTCTACTTCTTAGAGGACCTGATATTGTTTGAAAAATAAACTCAGTTTAGTTATCCTGGGTTTTCCAGACAGCCAATTTGCAATCAAATGTGTTACAATGTTAGATGTCTAGATTACTACTAGAATGTAGTTTTACAGAAATTATGGAGAAGTTAATATTTCTAAGATGTTATGACTTTTTGCCTTTTTAGAATATATTTTAGTGTTAATTTACTTAGCATTTGAGACAGACTTCTTCTTACACACTTTCAGTTCTTGGACAGCTAGAGATAGCATTGCAAACACCTTTGAAACCTTCTCCCGAGCCTGTTCTGACTTCTTAGCAAAGGAAATGTGATATCTAGGGGGAAAAAAAGGGGGTGGAGGAGGCACAACAAGATTTCCAGTACTTTAAAAGATGAATAGAAATAATTCCTGGCTGCAATGTTTACAGCATTAAACATGAAAGCTGCTGAACAACAGCCTTATCTCATTTTACCATATTAGGGTGGAGATGCCAGTACAAAAACACACTTTCTGTGGTCAGTAGAAAGCAAATGAGGAGGGGAGGAGATATCCCTTACTTTGAAGTGAGTTTCTGGTAATTCATTACTTTCAGAGAAAAAAAAATGGAATGTATTTCTCTGCTTATAATTTTCCAAGAGAGAGACGTAAAGAAATCATCAGTGCTAAATATTAGAATGATGGGAGACTAGCAGGAGGTCATTATTTAGAACCACCGTGATAAGAATTGTGCTTTCACTAACTTATATCTTATTTCATAACATTCTCAAAAATAAAAAGGCTTCCAAATCTTCTAAAGCTATCTTGATTGGATTTTTGAAATGCATCAATATGAAGTTATTCACTTCCATCATGGCTGCTAGCAAGACGTAATGCTGTTCAGTGGGAGGTTCAAAGCATCTGCTGTGAAAAGCACAGGAGCTGATAAGAGGTGACAATTTATACTCCCATTGATTTTGTATAAATCAGAAAAGAAAAAGAAAGAAACATTTTCATTCGACATGGCAGGAGGATGAAAAATAGAATATATATATTACCATTACTGTTTCTGAAACACCACAATTAGCAAAATTCGTCTGGATGACCTGGAACTATCCTGTGGATATTAATTAAACACACAGTAGACAGATCACACTAAATGAAAGCAAAAAAACCCTAGAAACTATGAAAGAGAGTTATGTCATACTAGCACTGGTCAATAATTTTCAAGTGCAAAGTGCAAAACTTAAGGAGATCCACGATTTCATAATCATCCCTACACTTCCCCATCATGCAATCAAGCACCTCTGAAAATTCAAAGCTGAAAATATTTTTTAATTTGACTCCTGAATTGCAAATTTTCTTGAAACTCTAAATACATTCTAAAAGTTGTCATAACACAAGAAGGGAACACGACACCTTGAAATGACAAGTTCACAGGTATGGTCACAGAAAGTAACCAGCATCCCCTTTCACACCAATAAGGAAAAATACATATGATTTGTGAGCTCTTAACATTCTTGTGTCACTGTCTGTGATGACAGCTGGGTACCACTAAAGAGAAAAAAGGTTGAACACATGGCATTTTAAATGGGGGTGGGGGGTAAGTAGTGTTAGCTGTTGTAATCACACTATTAATCACACCATTTTGAGTGGCTATTGGTCATTCAACTGCTTATCATATAAACAATGAGGACACAGTTTATCAATAACAAATGCTTTCAATATACAAAAATTATTCACTTTTTTCTCTATTTTTTACCTGTCATAAGGATTTAAAGGTTTTGAATTTCACACTGTTTCTTCAGGCAACATCATTTGATAACAATGACGTATTTTGCTTCCTCAGTCAAACAGTTCAATTTACTTGTTTTAAGAAGCAAAAGAATGCATTTCAGGATTTTTTTAAAAGCGTGTCTTCAATTACTAAGTGTAAAGCACCCTAAACAATTTGAATCATACAGTGAAAGTATTGATTTTACCTTCAGGAAAAAAAAACCACACCAAACCAAACCAAAACAGAAAAACTGATCTGTCCTGTACTTTCCTATTCTTTCATTTACAAATAATAAAATTCAACTGAAGAAACTGCTGTAATCAGATACTAATCTATTTATCTATAAACAGAAATATGTACACATGAAACATTATATCCTCTTTTAATGTTCTCATGACTATATACTGTGCTTCTAGATCAAGTGAAGACCATAAACAATTCAAAGCTGCATTCTGTCTAAATGGGTCACTTATAATGAGAAAGCACATTTACATGTAGGAAGCAGATTGATCAGGGAGCAGAAAAATAGAATATGGCATCAGTGCAGAAAAATATGTTTTTGCGGGCAATCTATGCTAAATTATTTGGCAACTTCCTATGTCCTCCTCAAAAATTGAAGTGAATTCAAAATATATAAAATCAAAAGAATATAAATTTAACATAGCAAATATTCACCAGGATTAACCTTTGTGCTTGCAGTAAAAAAAAAAATGAAAAAAGCCTTGGTTCCTTTCACTACTGTTATGTCGCTTGTATAGAATAACACTTAAGTGAAAAGATTGAAAGCACTGTGTCTCCCTAAGATCCACACATTAATTAATTGTCCACAATCACTTTAAATTGGATCTTTAAGTGCTAACATATCCCACGACATTCAGTTGTTTTCAACCAGAAGCCATGGAACAGAAATGCTCTGAACATGCTGTGTACATCTTGCTAAAGCAATTTCAGCTGCAGCCTGCAAAATTAATTTCTGCAAAATGCAAATCTGTGCCATGCAAATATTTGAATGATAGCAAGTCTGCTGCAACACATTACAAAACCAAAGTGGCAAAAAGGCAGAAGGAAATTTCAATACTGCCTAATACATACAAAATACACCCCATGTCTTTGTTCAGTCTGGATTCTCATTCAAGGTGTAAATACTGGATACATTGTTAGAAATCCAACTGCAACCAGCTCCAAATATTGTGTGAGTAGCTCTCTCATAGTTCACACTAGACTCCCTTGACCCAGCTAGACAAGCGTGAAAATGTGAAATAAATGAACATTAACAAAGACTAGTCTGGAAAGCAGGCTGCATTAAATGCTTGCAACATTATTAGTATAGATGCAAAATTTGCTATCTAGATTCTTTTTATACTAGATATCAGCTGGCAGTCACTGTAGTAATGCTATGTGCTACTGCAGAGAGAAAAATTAAATAAATTATATGAAAATAATATGTTTTTCCCCATCTGCCACATACGGATATTCCCCAACCTTACATCATGCTGCTAAGGCAGATAAGAAACAGCAAAATAATTATCTGCATGCAAAGAAAAAGCGATTTTAACACAATACCTTTCTGTGTTTGTCCCTCTTCCATATTCTCTTCCATGGCTACCTTTCTTCACTAGAAACAGCTACCGAGAATTAATCAAAAGCTTCAGTCAGATGTAGGAAAAAGTGTGGATTTTTTTTCCCTGGGAAGCTCCAACAGCAGAGGCTTAGGCAAGTCCTCAGAGCTTAGCTAAGGCTCCCTCACTCTCCTTGTTTGCTTGGAGACAGGCTGTCAAGTGTAATTTCATTCAAATTACTCTTCCGTGAAGATTATCAATTTTTCTTCTCAAAGCTGCCCATTGTGTACCACTGTAAGCAGGTATTCAAATGAATAGCCTGTGAATTTTGGGGGGAAATTTGGTCTGAGCCCTTATGGCAATGACACCGATTCATAAGCCCCACTTTGCATATAAAATGGAGTAAAGAAATTGAGGTTTGTATTGAAATCTGTGTTTAAATTGAAAACAGGCTGTACTGAAAACAGATGGAGGAGTGTCTTCCTAAGGGGAAGCAGACCACCAACCCATAATTCCCCCTATTTGCTACTGAAGTGGGAAAGCCCAAATGCCTGTGGGTTCTTTATGCTGTATTACTTGTCTTTCTCTCTCTCTCTCTCTCTCTCTCTCTCTCCCCCCGCCTCTCCCCCTCCTCCTGTATCAGCACATTTAAGAATAATATGACTCTTCACTTCCCTTCTTATATATCTGTATCATTAGGAACTAGAAACAAATATACATTATTGCCCTTACAGTATTCTAAAAATTATCTTTATAGAAATACAATTTTATGTGTATGTGTATGTGTTTGCACACACAAGCACAGTTTAACACACGACATTAATCTGCAAATTTTATGCACTGTACACACTCTCATTGTCACAATAAACAGGAATTTAGAGGCAATTCAGAGGTTTAAAACAGTTCTTGCATCAATTCTTTTTTTGATTCCTCGTATCTCTAATTAGCTTTCTTCAAATCTCTTTTAAAATAACCGGATCTAAAAATGGTGAAGCACTGTGGATATGAACACAAGGAAGCACATACAAACACATACACTGCTAGGAATTTGCTCTGGAAAAACCCAGGTTAAATACACTGTTAGGGGACCTACCAATTTGGGGAGCTCTGCAGACTGATTTGGAATGCAAATTGCATGCTGCAGTCTAGCAATAAATTAGCATTTTTGTACTTTAGTCTACAGAGTAATATATCA
Source organism: Erithacus rubecula (assembly GCF_903797595.1). NCBI lineage: Eukaryota > Metazoa > Chordata > Aves > Passeriformes > Muscicapidae > Erithacus > Erithacus rubecula. The sequence goes on along the minus strand of NC_136687.1, from coordinate 33,370,971 downwards.
TTTTAAGGCTTCCATTATTTTACTAAAAGTGAAAACTGAACACAATTCCAATTTTTCTCTGCAGGTTTAACTTCTCATCCTTCTGGGAGAAGTGACTAAAACTTAAAAATAAAAACTATTATGGCTGAAAATTCCTATTAACATATAAATGATAAATAGCTCATCCCTTTATTTTATGCTAGCTAAATACATTGATTAAGTTCTGCCTTCTGAGCCACAAAAATGAAGTTGTTTTCTTTGGCTGGTTGGGTTTTGTTAAGGGTTTTCTTTAGGGAGGGGCTTGGGGAGGGTTATTGTTGGTTTTTTGGTTGTTTTTTTTTCACCATTTGCATAACAATCTGTTCAAATCTGGCTTGCATCAGAATAACTATCATGTATGAAGATAAATATACATAAATTAAATACCTAGTTAATTATTTATAACTCAACACATTTCCCTCCTTTTCTCCCCCCTTTTAATTCACGTTTCAAGGGCTCCATTTTCTGGAATAATTGAAAAAAAATATATCAGTTGTTTGAGTTCCCAGATCTAATAGGTCATTTAAAAATCATGACACTAAGAAGGCCTATATATATAGAAGTGCTGCAAACACCATAGGATCTAAGCATCTTCCATCTTTCTAGGAATTATTCTTTTAGACAGCTTTTTAAGAGAGGTACATTTCCTTTAAAACAGATCCCCTGTGTATGTCTCCTCTGCTATTCTTTCTCTTCAAAACCTTTTCTTACATAAGTATTTAACAAATCTTCATATTTCAAAGAGGATCTGGCAAATATTTTACCTGGCAAATTGCTTCTAAGTTGCATTTCTCATAGCCCTAAGTATTTGAGGTGACCAACACCTTTATCAGCAATGTTGGCAACAGTGGAATATATAGGTCACTGATGAAACCAAATTATCTTTTTCTTTGAAACAAGCATACAAACTTTTTTCAGATATAACAGGAACCAAAAAGAAAAAAGGTCAGAAAGAGACAACTGGGAGAAGATATAATAAATATGGCACAATCTTGAGAGATCTAAAAAGGTCAAGAAGACACAAGTTGTTCAATAAAACTGACAGAACTGCAAAGAAAGTAGGACCAACAAAGGTATATTGCACAACGTGTATTTCAGTTGTGGAAACTTGTAGCAGGCTGTTGTAGAGGGAGAAAGGAATCCAACAAAATAACAAGGATAATCTGAATCACAAAGATTCATGCATGTGAGATCCCTGAGCTGCAAATTACTGGGGAGTAGAGGAATATTTTGGGAAAAGTTTTTGCCATTTCTTATGCTACTTCCAAGGCAGACTGCTTTTGGCACAAATATACGAGACATTGAACTAAATGAATCCTTTATCTGCTTCCCACTGTGGCCATTTTCATATCAGGTTCACACACACCTTAATTTTAATGACAGGATTTTTAACTTCCTAAAAAGCCTACTACATGCCAAAGGTTAAGATGAAATCACTGCCATTGATGAAGCAAAGCATAGCATTGACAAAAAATGTCTTTAAGTTTTAACCTCACCCCTACAATAATCTATTATTCTCTGTAAATGTTATTGTTATGAAGATACTGACAGCTCCTCCTGTTAAACAGCAATTCCTCCAAATTGTGTAAGTGCCAAAGTTCCTTCTTCACAGGACCCTGCTTAGCTTCAGGTGCTATTAACTGGTCATCCACACAGCATGTGTGAGAGTGAGCAACAAAGAGAATGTGAAAGAGATTTCATGTAAGCTTGTTTCATATTTAACACCACTTGATTAACAAGGTTGAAACATAAATCTGCCCCCTCAATGTTTCTTTAGATCTGTTTCAAAGACCTTTGAAGATTAAATTATGAATAGATGTTAATCCTAAAGCCAAAGAACAGTAAAGCTCTGCAATTCTTACACAGAGTAACAAACCAATGCAGAAAATGCCAACTCTATGTGACTTTTTAAGCAGCAACCAGAGAGGCTTTCTTTCTTCAGTGTACTGGAAAAGGCATTTATCATCAATGATACATAAAGTGCTTTAAAACTGTAGGAGAAACTACTCAAGCTTCTGTTTCTGGAAATATTTCTAGCACAGAAAAGAGCTATGTTAGTGAGAACTACATTCGACTGCCTAAAATTCCCTTTTAATGTGAAATGAGATTATTGGTGCAAGTGATCATTGGACAACCATGCCAATTGTAAATGGCAAGGCAAGACAGAACATCCAACTGCATAATGAGACTAAATAAACAGTTAATCAAGAGAATAATTGGAAGCTGATGACATTAAGGGATCCCCTGGTGTCCATTATGATATTATGAAACGTAGCTGAGCACTTACAGCTTTAAACAGCATGACAAACACCTGACTTTTACTCCCAGTTTTGTATGGCCTTCAAAGCAGTTTACCATTCCATCCTTCAATCATATCGATTTTCAACTACATAATAATTATAATGTTGTGGTGCAGTGATGTCTTGATCATGACAGCATAATAAACTTGATTATGAATACATAATTTAAAAGCACAAAATTATTTAGGTTGATAATGCTGCTACCTCAATAACCAAGCAAGAAAAATCAAAAGCCAGCTCAGATTACTTCAGCTATTTTGCCTACAACTGCAGGAGGAAGTTGTGATGGATATGGGGAGTGAAGCAATAAGTGTTCTTTGTGCTTCAAGGGAATTCACCCTGGACTAATGCCAGTCAGGTCCTGCAGTCAGACTGCTCTTCAGGAGTTGGAGTGGTGTGCAGTTCACTCCTGGAAAGCATGTTCTGGTTTCATTACATGAAAAAATATAATGCATATATAAAAACACTTATGAAAACATAAATTATAAAAATAATTTATATTCTTAGAGAATATTCCATGATGCAAACCAAAATACAGCAGGCGAGGAAAAGTGGGACGTGCATTTTAAAAGTTCACCCCTAAACTCACCAAAACACTAATGTAAATGCACAGATAGTAAATATTCTCTCTAAATTAGGCAGCAGATTATAGAAATCTGGAAAACACACAGAGAAAGATTAAAACTGGTGCTCCAATTTTCTATTTAGAGTACTGTACAATTTATATTTTGTATTCAAAATAAAAATGTAACTATAAAATAATGGCACACCATATTTCATCTTTGGAATATCCCAGAAGAGGGATGTTGAAGGAGGCATTGGTAAGTTTTAAGACTTCCAAAATGTCTCTAAATGTCTGCTCTGGGATGTCTATTTCATATCTACATCTTCATGAGATACTTACAGAATAATAAACCAAGAGCACATGGCCTTGAATTTAACTCATAGCAGACACTCATACAAGTGTCCAGGGAAAGGAGAAATGCTTAATGACATGAAAATTATCAGAATTAGTGGGGAAATGGAATATTTAAAGAGGAAGGAAGAAAGTAGAAGGCAAAATGTAACACTAGCAGAATATTGCTTCTTACCCATTGATGGGATTTATATAGTTCTACTAATTTCCAATAATTATTTTTCCTAAGGAAATTACATTCTACTAGAGGAACAAACTTCCAGTTTAAAATAGACAGCTGTCAAGAGATAGCAGCATGGTCATACAAGCCTAAAGAAATTTCACTACAGGGCTTCACCTGATAGAAAAAGTCTCTTACTACTTTCTGTGCTCAGGTCTGGATGTTACATTCGACAGAAGAATAATGGACATCTTTTCCTTGATGACCTTAATTTATTTTCATTTCTTTCTGCATTCTTCTATATTCTAACATGTCTAGAAACAGAAATTTTATTGAAGAGAAGAGTAAGAAGACAACCTCCTTGCATATAGCCTCATTATGTTTCATACTAATAAACATGAACATCATTATTGCATTCAGAAAATTAACCTCTTTGTGAAAACCTCATTCAGTTAAGAAATTCCTTCACTGAGATGCTTCACCACTTCATATGACATTCAGACTTAAAACACAAGAGATAAGAGGCAACCTGCTCATATCAGTATTCAAATATATATTTCATATACGCTATATCGATCAAGAGGAGAAAGATAATAAAAAATGATTAACAGTGTCTCTGATTCAGAATACCAGTCTTAATATACTTCCAGACTATTATCTGGAGCTATTGTAAGTATCATCTGTAATTTAAAACCTTCAGTCTGACAGGATATATTTCATGATTCTTACTGGTTTTATTTTGAAAATAAGTAAAACTTTCCAGAGTAAAATTAGTTAACACTGTCAATATAATTCCTCTAAAAATTTGAAGACTTCCAATCATTTTGATTCCTAAGACTAAGAAAATTATGCTTTTTATATCTTGAGATTGAAATTAGTTGTCCATATTCCCAAAGGACACTGCTGCTCATTTGGTAAGGTTTAACTCTGAAAAGAAGCTCCTGGTTGATGGATTAATGAAGAACTGAACATGAATGCCAGTATAATTGAGGGGGATGCCAAATAATACATTTCTACATATGGGTTTCTAAATATTATAGCTAGGTTCTCCACATGGATACTTTAGACCTCAACAGTAGGTCAATAAGCATATTTAAAGAACAAAACCAGATAGCTGTTCACATCCTCTTTCAAAACTGGACACAGACCATGACATAAGCACAGCATTGTGATCATCCAACAGAGCTTTTTCACCCCAGACAGTGCTATAGAAAATGGGTATACTAATAAACACCCATACAGATATGTATTAGATCAAATGACTATAAAAAGAACATTTCACAGAGTAGCATACTCAGCACATACAGTTCTAGCAGACTCTGCTTTTATCAGGGGACTTGGACTGCACTATTTTCAGAGGTCTTCTCCAAATCAAAACACTGTGATTGTATGCTAAGATTTCTTACTGGTGTAAAATATCACTGAAATATTCCATATAGTTTTCAGTGCCATCAATGTGAAGTGGCTGCTGAAAACTGGAAGTACTTCAAAAGTGGCCACAGGAACTCCTTCAGTTTAAAAATGTAAACTGCTAGTATGGTAAATTTAAGGATAAAGGTAAGGGGCACCTACATTACACCAGAGTATCTACAAGAAAACAGATCTACTGGGAAGTTGTTAAAGTCAAATCAATGTTAGTGAATTTTGAAACTAAATATTAGAGAATAGAAATTATATTCAAATTATTTCTTGCAAATACTGGGGAAATTAGCCAAAATTGGATTCTTGGACCCACACACACACACAAAACTAAAGCAAAATTTTATTTTCTTAGTTAAACATTGATTCAATTAGGTCACAGGAATTCTCTGACTGATACTTGCATTATGCAGGAGTTTGGACTAAATGACCACATTAGACTCTTCTGGGTTTTAATCACTTAATTATTTAAAGCTGTAATCATGTTTGCTGAGATATTTCATACCTTAATGTGCTCTGAGATTCCCTTGACTTTTGTGGTCTTTGTACACCAAAGTGCTCATTCAAATAACTTCAAAATTTTGAAGTCTGATGAATGGAAGAATTATTTACAGCCAAACCCTGTCCCTGCACTCGACAGCCCCAAGGCATGTACCATGTTCACACCAAGAGCATTGTTCAAGTGCTTCTTGAAGTCTGTCTGGTTTGTGCTGTGACCACTTCCCTGGGGAGCCTGTTCCACTGCCCAGACACCCTCTGGGTGAGGAACCTTTTCCTAATTCCAACCTGAAACACCTGCACACAACTTCAGACCATTTCCTCAGGTTCCATCACTGGTCACAAGGAAGTTGCAAACTGCAATGAGGTCTCCCCTCAGTCTTCTCTTATCTAAGCTGAACAGACCAAGTGACCTCATCTGCTCCTCATACAGCTTTTCCTCAAGGCCCTTCACCATCTTTGTAGCTCTCCTTTGAATGTTCTCTAGTAGCTTTATACCCCTCTTACACTGTGGTGCCCAAAACTGCACACAATATTTGAGGTGAGGCTGCACCAGCTCAGAGCAGAGCAGGACAATCTCCTCCCTTGCCATGCTGTGCCTGATGCTCCCTAGGACAGGTTGGCTCTCCTGGCTGCCAGGGCACAATGACTGAGGTTCAACTTGCCATTGGTGATGACCCTCGATGCTCAGATCTCTCTCCATGGTGCTGCTCTTCAGCCTCTCATTTCCCAGTCTGTATGTACATCTAGAGCTGCAGGTCCAAGGTGCAGGACCTGGTTTTGCCTTCCTCAAAATACCAATTTACTATAATTTGCACTCTTAGTACTCTTCAGACTCCTGAATCCAAGGCATTAATGAAGATGTCCCCAGTCTGATGTCACCCCATTCACTGTAACCCTTTGTGCCTGACCATGAGCTAGTTGCTCAGCAATTACATGAGGTCCTTTACCAGCTGTGTGCTGGACATTGTGCCCAGAAGGATCCTGTAAGAAACAGTAACAAAAGTCTCACTGAAATACAAAATTATTATATCCATGGGCTTACCTTCTTCATCTGGTGGCTTACCATGTCATCAGGTTGGATAAGCAGGACTCTCCCTCATGAACCTGTGCTGGCTGTGACTGATGACTGCAGTGCTTTCTGGTAACACCCAGACTGATCCTTTCCATGATTACACCAGGCACTGAAGTGAGACAGGGTTCATTTACAGTAGAGTCTTTGTGTAGATGCCAACTACATTTTTGCTAACACTTGACTTTTCTCCAACTGCGTCCATTTCATCCAAGCTCTGAAAGGAATAAGAAAGGAAAAAACAAGCCAAAAAAGGGAGATTAGCAGTTGAGTGGAAAAAAAGATAAATAAACAAAAGACTGCTGGGTGGGTCCTCCCACTGGCATAGAAACCTTATGATTTATGGAGAATTGTCAAGCTGAAAAAATCATAGATGTTTAATGATTATTATAATGACAATTTTAGTTGCCTTATTTTTTGAAACTTGAGAGACTACAAATATGCAATTTGTAAAATAATAGAAGTTAGACTCTGCTTATAACCAGTTTACCAGCAAGCTTTTTACTCCTTAGCATACCCCCTAAGGAGCAATGCATGCCTGTCTCTTATAGCTTAAATGCAACAAATGTAAAGAATCTAAAACAGGCATCATTGCCATTCTCTTAGAGAAACTGTCATGCCAAAGAAAAACCTAAAAATGATTTTTTTTAAAAGAAAAATTGCAGACTTCTAACACAAATCTCTACAGATGAAGTGCACCTAGATACATAAATATGCATATATGTGTATATGTGTATGTATCTATATATGTAAATTTATGCATATAAACACACCCATACACATATATACTCCTATGTAGTTCTATTCAGATGCAAAGTGTCCAACAAATGAGACCTTTATGCAATATGCATGGCCCTCAACAAAAGGCATGTAAATCATGTCCTGACAGAACATACACTGAGTGTTCCACTGCATCCCTCACCCAACCCCTTTATTATTCCTAGGAAATCAGAGAGAGGGATTTGAAAACCATAACTGAAACTGAGTGTTCAATTACAGGCTACAAAAGAACAGTTTATAAATATCTTCCATGAGCACTGGTTTAATGATGCTGGTTCAGTGAACTCCCTGGATCCTGTAATCCTTTTTTTAATCTCTGTTACTTACTTACTGCCTTTGAAAGACTCAAAGTAGCATTCAATTTTCTTATTACAACAGGACAAGTTGGGGGAAATAAAGATTAGCAAAACACTTTTTCTTTTTTTAAAGTGGCACATTTTGGGTGGTATTCAAGCTAAGATTCCATTACAAATTCTAATTGCAATCTCTTAATACAACATAATTAGAGGATCTTCCTAATCTGGAAAACTAAATCACATAAATGGATTACAGATCAGTTTTCAGATGACCAAAAGAAAAAAAAAAAAGGTTCCCACAAAAAGAGTAAAAGCTATCAGATTACTAAAACACAGCAAACCAAACCACATTTCCTGAATTATCACCTTTACTCTAACAGAAGTAAACAAATTACTGGTTTAGATATGTTTTAAATATCAAATTTCCCCAAGCCTTCTTTGCACCTATTAAAATATACACCCTACACTGTAGAAATTTTAGCAAATAAAAGTATCACAATTTTTTTTCCCTACTAATCCTTGCATAAATTTAATAATTTTAAAATCAGCTCTTACTCTGGTAATGGATTCTCAGGAAGTTTACTAGTCTGTCTCTCAGACTATGGTCCAAATAACAGAAAAATCTGGGATGAGTAAAATTAGGACTTTTAAAATATTGTTATGCTCATGATAGTTATCCTACTATTATTTTACCATTAAGAATTGAAGTGTGGATCACAGTAAAATGAACACTTTTTTTTCTAAATTGTGTAATGCCATATAACCATGAAGATTGTCTGCATTTCTAAATCTATCTGCTAACAATGTAGATCAAAAAATGCATATCTACTCCAAAAAACATGTTCTTATAACTTAAAAAATATTTTGCATACTTAGCACATAAAACCTAAAAGAATTAACCTCAAATGTTCAGATGTGTATTAACCACTGACATAATTTTTGAATAATGTGTATAATAAGGTACTAACTTGCTATGTGCCTTTTTAAATTATCTTTCACTAGCATGATTTTTTTCTTTTTTTTAAACATTGTGTTCATACTTGTAATAATAATAAATATTAAAATATCATACCTTTGATTTGCTTATTTTTAAAGACAAAGAGCAATTTACTTATACAAAAATTTAAACATAGTTTTGCCTCAAGTGAAAACACTGATGAACTGATTACATCAATACAGAAGGAAAACAATCAGTCAGACACTGAAGCATTAGATTCCAAAATATACAGCAACACACAGAAAAGCTGTAACAAAGCAGAGAAAAGGAGTATATCAGTCATTTTTTACTAAAGTTCATATGGGGAACCTTAAAAATAAGGAAACTTGTTAATAATGAAGTGACCAGGACAGCTATAAAGTTGAGTACTCAGAGGAGGCATAAAAATCCTGAAAGTGAAGGCACAGTATGCAACTAAAGATTGGAGAAAGAGTAGAAGCTAGCTTAGATACACATGGATTTTGCAGATTTTTCCCCACGTTTTTCATTCTCAAAGCAGACTATAGTAACTTATAACAGTCTGCAAAATCTACCTCTTAGGAACTCAGCTGGAGCTGTTATTCACTGCATACCTATTTCATTATAATATGAACTTTGGATGGAAGGATGAAATACCATATCAGAGCTAAAACAATGGTGGATGTAAAATGAAGGTTTTCCCATGAAAGGAGACACTATGCAAAAGAGATCATACTTGCTTCTCTCTTTCCCACCTTTTCTTGGAACCAAGGAACCTGTGTCTCCACAGCAAAGGCTCATATTATTCACAGCCTGAATCATGCTTTGTCTCTGAATCAGCATAAAAATGTTCATGTGCTTATTTTTACAGGTATCACTTGTTCTTCGGCTCATTTGGGCAGACACTTAGAGAAAAGCTGCAATGGGGAGCCATTCTGAAGCCATAATGAGGAATTAGTGATGCTGAGGTATATGCTGACCCAGCTAAGCCTCCCCAGCTTGTACCCATATGTCATCCCAAGTGGCCCCTCAATGACCCCTTGCTCTGTCCTGCCATGGTGGCTTGCAGGTGTCACAGGAGGATGTGCAGATGTTACAGGAGGATGTACAGATGGTCCTGTCTGATGTTCCAACGTGTGCTACACGTCCTTCATGGACATTTCACACTCATTAGATCACAAATTATTGCTTTTATTGTGATGAAGCAGACCATTGCTAACTGATAAATTTAATTGTGAGGAAGAAACTTATAAAAGCATGGCAGGTGGTGAGGTGTGTTGAACCTCACCACAGATGGAAATTGTGTACAGTGTGTCATGGACATCTTGAAGAGGTCTGTCTGTTGCAGACATGCCTCAGGGGTACCTGGCATCAGAGCTGACACAGGATTAACTCATCAATGTAACTTTTAAATTATTCTGTAAATAACATTAACCACTTGTATTTTTGAATCATTTTTCTTACAGGAAAAACAAGTATGAAAGAACTGTAAACAACATGACACTGTATTTAAGCACAAAGAAACAAACTTCTATCAGTCAATGACAGAAAACAGAGTAAAAACTTGATTGCTTTCATGGCCTACATCAGTAACTTTGCAACTCACATCTGTATGAGATGGAAAGTGTTAACAACATCTAGTATTTAGTCCTAGTATTTAGTATTTAATCAAGATTTTAACTTTACCATTGCATGATTCATTGCAATGATGCCTTCTTTGCTCTGCCAGACTGAGGCTCTGTACCTATAAGGTGAAGTACATGCCCAGTATCTTCTTATCTCCCAATATTTGTTTCTTCCTCAGCCTTTTAGCCATCAAACTCCAGTGGACATAAAAGGGAAGTAAAAGGATGATAAAGGAAGTATAACTTTCCTTTTATGAAGCAAACACTGCCAGTACAAAGCTAAACTTAAAAAAGAAGGCTATAAAAAGCAAAAGCAGTACAAATAAACCTATAAAAAAAAAATTCCTCATTTCCATGACAACAGAAACACATCGTTAAGGGCCACTAAACTTCAGAAGAATGTTTTCTCTAACAGATAGCACATTTACTGTTTGTATTCTTAGACCAATTCTTCCTCTGGAATCTTCCCATTAACAAACTGATAAGGGAATGCAAGACAAATGGTTACTCTTGATATATAAGAAAGAAAACCTCACTAAGTGGCATCTATAGGAAAGGAACAGACCTATTGTATACAATGCTGAATATATTTTCTCTCAGAAGTCTCAGAAGTCTAAAAATTTGTTAGAAAACTATCATAAAGCTATAAAATTCTCATACACACAATTTATTTGGCTTTATGAAGTTCATTTACAAAGCAAGACCATATAATTTTTCTCTTCAGAGACTGTTCTACATTATTATTTAAATATATATATATGTGTCTGTGGGTATGTGTGTATTTATATACATATATATATATATACATACATACATATATATATATATATATATACATAAAATTCCTCCTCTTTGTTAATTATATGTAAGCAGCCACAACCTTTTGATGGCAGTGCCCCAATATTTTACACATCTAAGAACACACTTATGCTATAAAGATGGAAGCAGAATCAGTCTCTCCAAACAAGCAAAATTTACCAGTCTTCTGAGATCCCTGTTTTGAGCAAAATCATCATTTTAACTTTACCTATTGAAACACTGTTTAGAAAAATAAAATAAATATACAAAAAACAACTTCTTCCCAATGTTATTTCCATCTTGCTATTCCTCCCAACTTTTCCCAACTTAACAAAATTCCAGAATTTCAGCCATATGTCAGGTGTATTAGCTGGACATCATTACCTGGTCCCAAGCTGTCCTATACCACAATTTCAGAATCCAATCCAACTTCATAATTGACAGCACTGCTTTACACTTTACCAGTGTCGTCCACAAAAAAACCTTCTTTCATTTACCAGCTTTCTAATTTCTTGCTCTTTCATTTTCTATTGTATCAACTAGTATTTCCAGAATTCATGTCTATCTCTGCCTTGCAAGGTGACCACTTTAAATCATTTCCACCTTTATTGATTTTTGTCCTAATTTAAAAATTAAAATTCACTCCTTCAGCCATTCTAAAATTCTAACAAGTGATCACAAAATGCAGAAATATTTTAAAAATGCTGGCAAGGTACACTGCTAAACTTGAAAAATTATGTACTCTAAGTCAGAATTGTTATCATGCTCCATTTGAACAGATGATCAACTTGACTTGACACATGACAATTTTCAGAAACAATGAATCTTATTGCTACATCACTATATTATATTGCTATGCTATATTAAAAAATCTCTGCTCAAGCCCTAACAAAGCACCAGAGTCATTAACTGAATATTTTTTAGCTGACTACTTTTTCTATCTAATTAGAAAGAAAGTCATACCTCATCTTTCCAAATGGCCTCTCAACAGGGAGGAAAAGCAGTGCTTCAGCAGAATAAAGAATGAAATAGCTTCCTAACCAAATTATAATTAAGAGATTCAGGTAGAGTTAATGAAAAGAATGTTTGATGTTTTAAACTAATTATTAAGCCAAAATTCTTTTGGAGCATAATAAAAAGACAACATATTCAAATCCACATACCATAAAGACAACCAGAAGATACAGGATTGCTGAGGAACTGGATCCTCCACCTGAAAACCTGAGCATCTAATATCACATCAGCTACAATTTACTGTGTGAAAATTATTTCTATAGCAGATATACGTAAATCTGTTATAACTGTTCCTGTGTCTGGATAAATGTTGCAAATCCCTATTTAGCTAGTTTAAAAATTGATTATTTCACTATTTTTACTTTTCAAAAACATTCTTTTATTTCACATATATGTTCTCTTTTTTTACACATATGCAACCAGCCTAGTCGTAAATCAAGACTTAGGAAACTACAGACCCCTTTCTTTCTTTCTTATCTCTTATTTAGTGTTTGTGTGAGTGAGTGAGTTATGGGAGTTCTTCAGGGCATTTTTTCTATGGACAGACCAGTATCTGCTTCCTTTTTTTTCTCTCTAAAACACAGTCCCAATTTTGTTGACTGACTAGCACAGCGCCTGTAGCTATCTTTACTGAAAAATTGTCTAAACAATCTATCTGGTGACTCTGAAAAACCTCTTTGTAATGCAGTATTTTGTGAAACGCTCATAGCAATACAATTTTAGCAGCAAACTTCTTTCCTTGCTGTCCAGCTTGCCCTGATTCTTGGGCAAAACAAGCCTCTCTCTGCATACTCAATATCCAGAGTTATGTTGTTTCTAAGCAGGCATTCATTTTCAATAATGTCCTGTTGGGCCCAATGACATCCTATTCTGGAAGCTTCTGTCCTGTTTAGGACACCTTCATGAGCTGTGAGGGATGCATGCACTCATTTTTGTGTTCACCACTTAGTACATGTAAGTTTTATTTCTGTGAGTATGGCTGAGCTGCTGAGGAAAGGCTATTTGCCTTGCTTGGGCTGGTGCTAATGAGGACAAATGCAAGTTTTGGGGGAGCAAAAAGATTTTTTTTGAAGAGCATCTCCTCACCTTCATTTGGAAAAAGCTTACAGAAGTCAGAAACGAAAACAAAAAACAAACAAACAAGAAAAAAAAAATAGTAGACTTGGGGGAAGAACACAGCACACACCATAAAATTACCAAGGACTGCACTGATTACTACAGTCAAGAATGATGAAAGATATTGGACTTAAAAGCGAAGAAGAAAAAAGGATTAAACACATTAACATTTAACAGACAAGAGATCTGAATTATATATTTCAAAAGCAACCATATTTCAGTTTTGCCCCAGAAAATTATGTATTTACGTTTGTAAAGTGTCCATACTTTACCACGCCAAATGAACAAAACTGGAATACATAATGCAAAGATGTCCTAGTCTCCCACTTTCTAGTAAAGCCTGAATTCACACACATCCTCCTCTGCAAGAAGTGGAAGAGGAAACGGGGCTATTGGGAAAAAATATCTAAAACAAAACAAAACAAAACAAAAAACTCAAAAAACCCCAAACAAACCAAACAAACAACCAAAGCCAAACAAACAAAAAAGCCCACAAAAACCACAGAGTAAATATTTACAAGACAAATATTTCTGCTTGATTTTCTTATTAAGTATCAAATAAAAAAAATTCAGATGTTTTCTACAAAACTTATTTTAATTCTTAAAATGATAAAGATTTATAGTATTTGGGATCAATTTTCTACTAATAACATAATACTACATCTTTTTTCTGTTTGTTACCAAAACAAATTAACAGCAAATCCTGCAATTTTATGAATTCCAAAAGGGTCAAAACCAAAATATTTGTTTAACTAAGACAGGATAGCAACTTGGTGTCCTCCCACAAATTTTTCTTAAAGATTATATGAAAATAATGGAAGACTATACTAGAAAACATATAAGTTTAACCTGAGACAAAAACAATAAAAATAACAAATGAAGTTTTGGTTAATGAATAATGAGCACATTATTTCCCCATTTGGCCATTTTCTAGAGGGACTGCCAGGGTGGATGACTATCTCCCACAGTCTTGCCATTGCCCTATTATCTATTTCTTTCTAGTGATACATTTCACTATAATTTTTATATTTTCTGCAATACTTCCACCGTGAAAGAATGTATGTCACTAAAAGTGGTGTTACAGCTTGCAAACTCACTGAGAGAGAAGTGTTGAAGCTTTGTTTATTGTTCCTTTAAGAAACACTACCCTGATATGTGTGCTGGGGAGCACTGCAGTGAGAAATGAATAAACATCATTCCACTCCTTCTCCCTGACATCAAGCAGCAATGAGAAAGGGAAGTCAAGAGAGGTCACACACAAATGTGAAGAGCTCTGTAGAAACCTCCTTGGATTCTAATCTCAACTGACAGCTATCCTATTCTTTACTAGTGTTATGTATAATGGACACATAACTCCTGCTCCAAAGTCAGAATAACCCACTGTTTGAATGTTTTAAAGACAAAACTAGTAGGCCTCATTCCAACCTCCTGAACCAAAGTACACAAGAATCAACAATCTGCTTGGGCAAGTAGTGGTTCAAGACAACATGCCAAAAATATAGCAAAAATTTCACAAAGTAAATTGAATTATTTATGCAATTCTAAGAGAATTAGCACATCTATTACATGTATGACCTTTGGGAAATTATTAATATTAATATTAATGTATACATTTATACTGTTGAGACATTGTAATATGTGGATTACAAAGCAAAATAAGGCAACCTTCCACCAATTGGCGAAATTGTTTTCTATAGATGTTACATTGTCTTGGATATTTAATTTAACTGTAATTGATATCATCACACATTTACTTTTACAGTACAAATTAGATGTGCATTTATCTATTTTTAAAGCTAATTTTTCTTGCCTTTTCAGCTGTAAAATTTCACAGATATTAATTATTTTATCCATATCCTTCCCCAGTTCAGCATACATGTCACACCTTAGGGTTAATTTCTGCAACAGAAACTTAAACATAATTTCTAACCTGGTATATTTTTTTTTCTCTGTTAGGTCTTGGAGAAGAACACTGCCACTAATCCAGTAAGAGGTAAGATTTCTAGAAAAGCATCTAGTGAGTGATGCAGAACCCTTAAGATGGATAGAAAAGCACTGTGTCCTTTTGAGTCTCAGAACAAGATAGGTCTCCAGGCCCTTTCCCACTGGAGCTGGAGAAAGAAATGACAAAAATGGTCCTCCTGGAGAAAGGACAAAGGCATCATGGCAAGCATAGCATTGCTAGGGACTTCTAAACTCTCTTTTGGTGGTGTCCTATGGTGGTGTAAGTCTTGTGCAAAGGGGAGAGATTTAATGGGTAACAATTGAAACAAGGGACAACTTATATTAAAGGAATATGCTTGAAACATTTAGAATTCCCACTGTGTCTTTTCAATGGTTACTGAATGTTTGTAGAACAGTGCACCATAACACAGTCCTTTTCCTGCAAACACTCTGCTGCTACTGCAAACCAAGCTATCAAAAGCCAAAACACTGATGGCTGGGCTTGGATGGCACAGAGACCCCAGTGTTGCAGAGACTCACACACTCCACAGATTATGCCTTAAAGTCCCACGGGTTTTATCTCTTCTGATTTCAAATTTTCAAACATACATGCAGAGCAGTTCAAATCACAGTAAGCAAAGGTGAAGTTTTGGCTCTGACAAAATCCTGAGACAGGATTCCAATATACTAGTCATGTCAACTACTACCAGTTCTAACTCATACCAGTTCTACAGCATGCATGCACAGTAGGTCAGTAAAATGCAGACAAACCTCAACTTTCTAAGATTTGAAAAGCATCAGGTTTTCCTGATGTGCAATCAATCCCACTTATGCATACCTGTCCATGGAAGCTGCATCATTGCAAGGTCAAAGAACCACCACAACAGCCACCAGGAAGCTGTCCCAACACAAGACTACTTACCATTAAAGCTCTGCCTGGTAAACTTTGACCTGAAAACCATTTTCACCTTTCAGCCACACATTGTATTGATGAGACTAAACAGCTTTCTAGTATCAGCTTTTTGCTTATCATATCATACTTCAGAATGCGATCATCTCAGAACTTTTATTTTAGGCAAAAATGATGCACTGCATTCTCTGTGTTTCATTATAATCAGTGATTTCATATTTTGTTCCAGATCTCTGAAAAAATGCCTTAAATATTTTATAATCAATGCCCTTAGACTACCACTTAAAATACACCCTATGGGTGTATTTTAAATGAATTTTAGAGCCATCAACCAACTTCTACGTTATGCTGTATCATTTTTAAATTGTATTACATTTTTAAGGACACTTCCAACATCCCCTGTCTGCTTTTAAATACATCATTGTATTAATTTTGTCAAGCAAGATCTACTTTCCTTTAAATCCACTTGACTGCATTAACTATTTTTGATTCTTTCAGTTTCTGGTTAATGAAATCTCATAAGAAATATTTAATCTCGACTGAGTTTAGAATCAAACTGATAGGAATAGAAATGCTTATTCCTTTCACCCCATTCTTTTCCAATATTAGAATTCTTATGCCAGTTTTCAGGAGCTACTACCTCTGTTTCACAAGAGGGGTTATTTTAAAACCTAATAAAGTTGGTTCTTAAAACTAAAAAGCTTTTTCAGACTGTTCTTATATCTCTTAACACAGAAGTGACAAAAGACACATAAATAGAATACATGTTTTGACAGCTAGGAAGGTATCTAAGTATTGCTTCTTCCAAACATGGAGAATGAGACTAGAATAACAGAATGAATCCATAAAAGCTGAAAATTATTAATATGGTTTGAATAACCATTTGCTGAGTCTACTCAAACATCAACTAAAAGATACGGTTTTGATAGGATATGAAATAGACTGAAGGCTAAGTGTTGGACTTTCAGAGATAACTACACAAAATATACCATAATGTGTAACACTAACCCTGTTGCCAGCCAATATTTACAAACTTTCAGGATCTTCTCTAGCATTTGGAAGCTGCATGTATTTCATGACCAGTTCACTTAGTGAAATTCACAGAATCACAGAGTGGGTAATGCTGGCAGGGACCACAGTGGGTCTTCTGGCCCAGCCTCCCTGCTCCTGCAGGGTCACCCCAAAGCACATGGCTCAGGATTGTGTCCAGATGGTTCTGGAATATCTCCCATGAGGGACACTTCACAACTTCTCTGGGCAATCTGTGCTAGTGCTCAGTCAACTGCACTGAGAGTAAAGAATTTCTTCCTCAAGTTCAGGTGGAACTTCCTGTGCATCAGTTTCTGCTCACTGCCTCTTGTCCTATTGCTCAGCACCACTGAGCAGAGCCTGGCTCCATCCTCTTGGCACCCTCACTACAGATACTGACAGACACTGATGGTCACCTCTCAGTTGTAACTTCCCAAGACTGAACAGGCCCAGCTCCCTCAGCCTTTCCTCAAGAGAGACATGCTCCTGTTTCTTAATAATGTTTGTCACATTTCCTGGACTTGCTCCAGGAGTTCCATGTCTCTTGTGCTGAGAAGCCCAGAACTGGACACAACACTCCAGATTCAGCCTCACCAGGGCCACAATTACTCATCCTGACAACTTAAGTTCATCATGTAGAAATCAGTCTCGAAGTATCAAGGTATACAAAGCACATCTGTATTTTCAAGTGTATGGTCAGGCCCCTTATTTCTGGTGGAACCATTCAATTCATACAATTCACATTATTTTACTGGGTTTAAGATACAATGGAGAGAAAAATAGTTTTTTCTGTGATCATTCCATTGAATTAATAATGCAATAAAAGCTGTTCTTGATAATAATAAAAATTAAAATCATATACACACCTAGTATTATCTGCAATAGTAAAAACAAATTAAACAATATAGTAATTAGAAATATACTAATTTTGAGAATTGATCTCATAAACCTGAGGGACTTTGGGGGTTTGGATTTGAATCTCAAAAGCACATATACATTATCCCATATTTCCCCAAATAAAATTGCATACTAAAATAGGGTAACAAAATCCTTTTTTGAAGGAGGTCCAAGTCTATACACTGTCTCAAAAAAGAGAGATTGGAAGTAATATTAAGACAAAGCTTATACTGTCTCAAAAAAGAGAGATTGGAAGTAATATTAACATGAAGAAAGCTAAAATTCTATTGATGAACACTAATGCCACATATTTAACTGAATAAGTAATGCTGGGTGATGGGATCTGCTGATAATTCTGTGAATTTAGATATTATGAATAGAAACACTATGGAAGTTCCATGTCTTGAAGTGTTATAGTGTTATTTTATCCTAATAAATTATCATGTTAGTGAAAGAGGCCATGTGATTAATATGCAATATTCTGCTAAGTGAGCTCTTAATTAGGCTAACAATTTAGAAGAAAAAGGAAATTAAGGAATTAATTTAGTACTTTGCACATGATGAAAATTAAAAGCTCATGATATTCATGCACTGAATAAAAGTGAAACCAGATGGCATAACCTGTGAAAAAAAGGAGACAAAAAATTTTCATTTTCATGAAACTGTAATGTGAGCAGCATCTTGTCTACTAATTAGCAGAACCTGATGATCCCAACTTTCAGTATATGTAACATATGTAACATATGCACTTCAGCGTATGTACAACTTTATATAATAAATATTGATGAAGATACCATACTATTTATTTGATCTTTCTTCCCTGGAAGTTTTTATGCAGCATTTGAAGAAGTATACAATATAGTTCCTACTCAGCCAGTAATGTTAATTACATGGCAAGTGGAAGCAAATCACAACATTTTTCCAGTTACAATATCCAACTGCCTAGAAATTTAGTGAAGTAGCACAGACCTGCAGTGTCATGCCCATTTAAAGAAAAAATCAGAGACATGGACAATGCCCCAGAATACTATTATTTCAAACATTAAAAGAAATCCCCTATCACAAAAAGGAGCAAAACAGCAATACATTAACATATCCCCTGAAATGGGCACAAAAACAAATATCTAAGCAGGGGTATGGGACTTCATTGCAACAGAATAGGAAGAAAGGAAGGAAGATTAGAGATGTCTGAAGATTAATAACAGAGGTTTGATATTCATAACTTTAATATAATACTCAGCTGTTTGGTCATCTCAGACCCAGAACAAGTTGGAACTATGACACAAAGCTCAGTGCAAGACCAAACCTCAGTCATTTTTGTTACTGTATTTGCATCTTCTGTTTTCAAGATAAATTACTGTACTTAATTACCTAATAATTACTGCATGTCCAAATCCTCAGTTCTCACCTTCTACACCTCCTGTAAGTAGGAGATAAATTATCTGGACTTAAAAACATGTTATGGTGTTAATTGGAGTTGTTTCATCTCAACCTATACTCATTTGTGATTGGGTGAGTTTCCTAACAGAAATAACAGAAATAAAACAGAAATAACACTGAAATTACAGATTCCAAATCCATATCTTCTTATTCTAAGTAAATCCATATCTTCTCTATTCTAAGTAAACCTATGAGCGGAATTTTCTCCTCATAAATTATGGCCAGAATTATATGTCACCTGTTTGTCATTCTATTGCCTCTCATAAGGATATGTCCATAATACTTGTCACATTGATGTACAATAATTTGCACTTACAAGTAGCAGCCAAAATAATTCAATTGGAATCCAAATCACAGCCTCATGGTGGAGATGGTTGGACCACATCTACAGTAATGAGGAACATCAGTTATAACTTCTTGGTGTGAATGTTGTGGCACACAGGCTCTTAGTCTATCACAGAAATTCTAGAGAATCAAACATTTGGACATTTCTCTCACTGTCCTACCCCTAGGACTTCTGTAGATATATCATAAGAAAAGGTAAAAAAACCCATATAATTTTCTATTAAATGTGTATGATTAGGTTTCAACATGGCCATTTCTAGAAATCACACCCATTATGAAATCAAAATTTCGTCTCATGTTTTGAACACTCTCACTCAGCAAATATACATTTTCCCATATTTCTCAAAGCTCAAAAGATTATTTATTTACTCACAACATTAAAAAAAAACAAATTACCAGACAAATCTAGATCCAGAGATTTAATTAGTGACACCAAACTTCATACTGAAAATAAATACTCATGTTCAAGGCAGACATCAGTGAGCCACAATGTAGGTATCAGATTAGTTCACATATCTTTCTGATAAGGATTTCTGACACTCTTTCTACAGGGTGCTGCAAAATCTGACCTAAAGAGACTACAGACTTATGTATCAAGACAAATTATGACTGCAATAAAAATTCTAGCTTTTTGCTGCTGTTATTTCCTTTTTCACTTCTTGACTTTGGTAAGCTTAAGTGTAAGAAAAATAGAAAAACCTTTTGCAAAAGTGAACTAAAGCCACAATACCAAAAAAAAAAAATTAAAAGTCATTATAGTTCCAAAAACCAATCTGAACCCTAAAGGATCACATCTTCTTTTAGTTATTATCACAGCAATTATCCCTTCTAATTTAGTGTGTTCTGTTGTATTATCTCCACCAGAGATGATTGCATAATCACTGAATGAGTACCTGTTAGTTGGTGTAGCAAAAGATATTATGAACTATTTTCAGCTGGTTTGCAATGTTAGTTGTGTTTATGTTGTTACTTAAATTAATCTATTATTGAACAGTTTATTAGACTATAATGCAGTAAACCTTGCTTTGGTGGATATATGAAAATAGCATTTTACAATTAAATTCCAGTGTTAGTTAGATGCTTTAATTTAAGTGTTTATCTGGTGATCCACTTCCATCACTGTTTATAAGTACTGGGAAAAACAATTAGCTCACATTCCAATTTCAGTTACATCCATTATATCCCCTTATATCCTCAAATATTGGAAGCCAAAGTAAGGAGTTGACTTTCATCCACAGTAATGGTCTCATTGTGTTTTAAGATTAACATAATTCAAAAATGCCATTTGCCAATCCAGAAGTTTAGAAGTGCAAAGAAAATTACATTATTTAAGATTAAATCTTGAAAACAAATTCATATAACTGTTATATATATATATATATATATATATATATACATACAAATGTGCATGTATCATCTAAACAAATGCACACACAAGTAATGTTCATTCTTTGAATAGAAATCCTTATTAGGATTTTAAATGTTTATTATTATATTTATTAATATAATAAAGAGCAAAGAGTATAGTACTTTTTTGGAACCACAAACACAGCTTTCAGAAAGCACTAAATGAACTGAGTAAGAACAGAAGCATACCCTTTATGATCTTAATTTTCATTTAGTCATTCCCTGCCAAAGAAAATAGATGAATGATTCCAGAAGACAGAAATATTTTCAAGGTCTATTAATAACTAGATGAATGCTATTAATCTAGCTAATGTCACTCCACTAATTTTCATTCAAGCTGTCACCAGATGAATTGTAAAAAGAAACAGTATAAGCCAAAACTCATAGAATAATTATTCAGATGTATGACTCTATGGCTAAGTAGCCTATCTTACACAATAGGGTGGGCCTTAAGTATTGAAAATACATTGATTATCTATGAATTTTCTGGAAGCAAAATTAATTATAGATAGTGGAGTTCAGGATGCTCCACAGAACAGCACAAAAGAATTTTATTTGCATGAGAAACCTGTAAATTTTTTTTGTGTCAATGTTGAATTACGTTATGGAAACATTAAACTACCAGACCACACATCCAGTGACAGGTTTTGGGCATTGAGGTCTCTGTGCCTAGAGACAGCATTAGAAAAATGGGTTATTTCATTTCTTCAGATGTACATTTGCCTTTATATCTGCCATATACTGTGCAATTAATCTCTTTTGTATGGGCTATTCACTTAAGAGTTGGATTTAACCATCCTTGTGAGACCCTTCCAACTCAGAATATCCTGTGAGATTTTTGGAATCTGTGGATTTAACTCCTGTGACATCCCTGCAGACAATGTCTGAGTTTTAGGTCAGAGTGCAGGTACACATTGTCAGCTTGCCAGATTCAAACTTTTTAAAAAGGTTAAGCTATTTTGAGGACTTTAGAAACCACTTGGTTTGCCCTTGTGCACTATGGGGTGCACAGACCTGGGTGTTTATCACAGCACCTTATCTTGTCAGTAACACAGACCTACCAGGGAGCAGCTGTTCATTTTTGTTCCAGCTACAGTACTTAGCTATGGCAATCCAGACTGGCATTATTCTCCTTCCCCACAAATTTTCTCTCCAAACTGAATATGTAACAAAAGAAAGTATCTTTTGCAGAGGAATTTAACATTTGCAGAAGTTAGATTTATAAAAATCCATGGGAAACCACTGGAACACAGAAGAGGACTGCTTATTGTTCCACATTACTATCACCATGAGCAGAAGGACAGGAAAAGTACTGCCTTTTGGGGATAATTCCCTATGACTAAAAAGTTATTACCCACACTTGCACTAAGAAAACTTAATGAAGTCCATGAAAGAAGAAAGAAAAAAAAAGAATTAAATATTAACCAGGTCAGTGCAGGCTGCCTTTGAAACTCATACTTTAATGAATCTTTAGAATGCAAACCTCATCTCCAATCCAAAAAAGACTGGACTGACTTTAGGACTAACCAACATGCAACAATTAAGGTCTAATGCTTACTTCACTGTTTGGGTAAGAAACAGCTGCTTGAACTGCCTCTGTAGACAAAGTGGACTGAATGCACTGCAGACCAAATGGGCAACTATGTGATAAGAAGTCAGCAGGAAAGAAAGAAACAGTGTCTTCACAATCCAGACTTGTTGAAAAAGTGAGTAAAATGAGGGGTGAGAAACATCTCAAAATAAGTCAAATCTCCTGATGAAAAGAATAATGAATCAGAGAAGCAAATGAGAGAGAAATAGCAGAACAGGCTCGAAATGAAATATATGAAAGACAGCTCTTATAAACTAAAATTCCCACTCACCATTCCAATACCAAGGGGAAATATCACTGGTGTGATGCTTTTATTACATAACCAGATGTAGCTAGAATATCCATTCAGATTATTTCAGTTTGAGATCATCTTACTTCATAAAAATTTAAACAATTTCTTGAGTTTCATTATAGCTAAAAGGTTTTTCATGTTACATGATTTATTATGCTACAGTAAAGTCCCTAAGGAACTGAAGCAAAAGGCTGTAATTCTGTTTGCTGATGTGATTGATATAATGGTCTTTAAAAATACCTTAAAATAATATGCATAGGTATCAAATAGTGTTTTATTGGTTTGTTCTTCATTTATGCTATATGAGTTTAGTAGATTATCTAAGGTAAGATCCCTTGGAAAAAATAGTAAAAATAAATGAATGGATGGCAGGGGAAGGCTGCTCTTTTCCCAAGGAGAAGCTGAGTGTGCTTATGGTGGAGACACTTTGAAGTGGGCAGCACACAAAGGAGGAGCTTCAAGCTGCATTTCAAGCAAAGAGAATAAGATTAGTGCTGAGCAGTGTGTGAGAAATGCAACCAAGTCTCAGGGCACAAACACCCCACATACCAGACAGGAGTCCACAGAATTTCCTGTAAAGAAAGCAACTGAGTTAACCTGAGTGAGACCCCACATGCTAGAGCACTGTGGGCAGAATTTTACAACTGCCTTCTTCTATTTCTGCTCTCCCTGACATAATCATTTTGAGTTTTCTGTATTTAAGAAGGTAATAATACCAATTTTACTCTTATAAATCCTGGATCTTGTGGATCATTAAAATAAAAAAAATTTAAAACAAACAAACAAACAAAGTAAAAAAACACCAAACCCCCACAACTTTACTTCTCTGGGAACTACTACAGAACAATATTTTCTATTGTATTAGTATATTCAGTGTCATAGCACCACATCAATATAATATTAAGCAAGTATTATAGGTAAAATCTGAAATAAATTCTTAAACAAGAAACTGATTGACTTTTTGAAAATTTATGAGTGCTCCATCAGTAGTAGATATTCAATCATACCTGAAGAGACACTGCCACAGAGAAATAAATCTGACTGCTAATAACTCCTACTGAAAATGTAATAAAAGTCTTAGTTCTTGTGCATGCACTTGTTATGCAAGTTTTCTTCCCACAAAAGAGAAAATTATTCAAAGAACTGTAAACAGCATTGTATAAAAGAAGTTGCATTTTTTCTGTTTACAATAGTGTCCAAAAGTATTTTCAAATCATGAATAAGAATATGGATCTTTGTTATAATGTGGGTGTGCATTATGTAATAAAATACTATTCTATAATAAATAAAATAACATGGAATATATATAAAATAAATTTATATATTTCACTAGTTTCTCTTTTGTTATTAGAAATGTAATGCAATGACATGAAATTTTCTGGAAAAAATATTCTTCACAACAAACAACATTCTTACATTAACCTGAATACACTTTATGCAGAACAGATATATCAGTAAGAAGAAATCAATATATATCTATACCTAATCTATATATCTATATCTATATCTATATCTATATCTATATCTATATCTATATCTATATCTATATCTATATCTATATCTATATCTATATAAAATTTATATATCTAATTCTTAGTAAGATATTTATCCTATATTTTGGAATTACTCATCTTTCCACCTAATTTCACCTAGTATGCACTCCTAATCTTCACAGAATATAAAAATATAGTTTCAAGTCAAATATATGTTATAATGGAAACAATTTTATAAATAATCATATTAAATTATAAATTTTCAGAGAGATACATAAATATGAACAAAATGGTATTAAGCTATTCTGACATAAACTAAGAGCACAGTTGAGGTAAAAAAACATACTACTTTATTTTGAACAAACTGGACTCTTTAATGTAGATGTTTTTTGAATTCTATAATTTGTAAAATATTCTGCATATTGGTTTTGTCTCTTGAGACTTAATGTCTTATCCCACTGTGAGGGAGGAAGAGGTGGATTGGGAGAAAATTTTATTGCAATCATTATTCAAATAAACTATAGTTTATTTTTCCATTACTCTCCATTTCCTCTCTTATGAGAGAACTGGAGGAGTCTTTCTATCCAATCATTTTATTACTACTTTTGCCTTCCTTTTATGCCTTGACATTTTGTATAAATCACTCCATTGCAGTAATGGCCAAAACTTGACAGATGTCCTCTAATACAATATTGGAATATTGAAGATAAACAAGCACATTCAGGATCTTCATGCAAGGATTTCTTTAACATCTTGCAGCATTAGATTAATATTTTCTGTGATAGCTCCATCTATTCTGCTACCCTCATTTGCTTTTGACTTAAGTGCAGTGCCTCATACATGTGAATTTGTTGAATCTTAGATGGTCTGGGTTGGAAGGAACATTAGAGATCATCCAGTTCCAGCTCCTGTTCCACTCCACCAGCTTTTTCAGAGCCCATCCAACCTGGCCTTCAACACTTCCAGGGATGGGGCATCCACAACTTCTCTGGGAAACCTCTTCCTGTGCCTCATCACCATCACAGTAAAGAATTCTTTCCTAACATCTAATCTAAACCTGCCCTCTTGTCAGCTAAAAGCTATTACCCCTTGTCCAGTCACTACCTGCCCTGGCAAAATGTCCCTCTCCAGCTCTCCTGTTTAAGAGTACTTAAGATCTCCCCAAAAACTTCTGCCTCCAGGTTGAGGAAATTTGAAATTGCTGCTCTCAGGTATCTTCCTCAATTTATCAGACCACTTTTTATACAAATTCTACCTATTTTGAATGCAACATTTGAAATATCTTTGCACTGATCTTATGGTTAGATAAAATTACTTTCTTTTTTCCTCTCTAAATTGCTGATAAGAGATAGTACCAAAGTGCTAATATTTTAGACACACTGTTTCCTTTATGTGTACTAGCCAAGTTACTGGCAAATAGAATAAAACCTGCTCTACACAGAAAAAAATAGAGTGGCAGATCTGACATTTCAAAAATGCATACTGTGTCTTTCCTCCTCTGGGACTTTAACCACCTTTCTCAAATTGTCCACTTGTTCAGAGAGTGCATCTGTTTGCACAGTAATTATTCTATTGCCATACAGACTTGAAAGTCTTTAATCTCCTGTTGGCACTCCAGAGTGCCTTCAGCAGGGCTATGTGGGCACACACACTCAGAAAATCAAGAACACAATCTAATAAGGATCAACATCCTTCTCCAGTCAGTACTTTCATAGATTTATGGAGAAATATTTTTCCCAGCTTTCATGTCTGTAACACATACATCCTGATGTACACCAAAAATCCTTGGTCCTAGTTAATGAAAACTAATTCAGTTCAATTTCTTGGTGCCATTTCATCATGTCATTATTTACAATAAGAAGGGGATCTGAGGCCACAAGAGACATTTTAAAAATAAAAAAATAGACTTTAAAAAATCATATAATATCATAAAATGCAAAATTATAGACAGTTTGCATGAGCTTTCTTTAACTGAAACGACTTTTTTCTCTGCTGCATCTCAAAATAATGAGATTCAGGTTGGAAGTTTGAATTTTATGGAAGAAGAGAAAAGCTTGAGTCTCTGAAGATTTTATGCAGAATGAATCTGCAATACATATACACACTAGAAATCTAAAGGCCAAAATATCAGCCGAAAGATAATGCACAGATTACAGACTATCTGATACGTAACATTGCTTATCTATGATTTATTTTTTTTTTAAGAGAAAAAAAATGAAAAGATAAAAATGAAAAGAGGAATGCAATGAGGCAATGGAGATCCAACAGAGAGCACAGACTTTTTCTTGATATTACTGAGTTTCAGGTCACAGTTGGACATCCATAAGACTGAGAACAGGGAAAATGGTATTTAGAAGAATCTAAAGCTTTTGTAGCAGTCTATATTATCCAGAGAATGTTTCTTTGTAACAAAAGAAATATTTTGGTGCATTTCAGTTCTGAGTTTTCACAGTGCCTTTCTAAAGCCTGTCAAATTCTCAGTTCATTAAATCTATCATTATCCTCACCATACAGGTTTCACTGATGCAGAGTTCTATTCTGACTATTTTTCCTCTATTTTAAACATCTAAATATGTCATCTGAAATCTTCCTCTTCATGACTAGTCCTATTTATACATTTCTCAGTATCAGCCTCAATATTAGCTCTTTGTGCTCAGTATTTGGACACAAAGAACTAGAGTCATTGATGCCATTCAGTCAATATAACCAACAGAAAGGTTCATTACCCTTGAAAACAGACAGTGATTGGGCACCAACTTCCACCAGAACACTAAAAAGAATTTAGTATGGGTTATTTCCAGAATTATTATTTGAAGTTTTATGCAAGTTTCATGTATGCATAGGGATTTTACAGGCATATATGCAATGTATGTAAAATGAAATTGAGATCTGTTATTAAGCCTTCTACATACAATTGTGACTTACCCACCCCCTGCAGGGTAACAGTTCCTTCACTCAAGTAGTTTATTGTACTCAGCATTTATTGCTGAAGCATGATCAAAAGTGTATTTTAGACAAGACTCAGATGACATAGTAAAATAATATTGAACTATAGTCCAGATGGCATCAAGATGAGGATTAAAGGACATCTCTTTCATCAGAAAGAGCTGTACATAAAGTCCTCAGTTTATTCTCTGCTTAACCCAATCTAAATTCTTGTTCCTATAGCAACTGAATATACAGACATGCCTGAAAGAATTATATACCAGCAAGTACCCCCATCTCCAAAGTATGTATTGCAATTTGACACATCTTTGGTTAGGAGCTTCCAGTTGGTAACTACAATAAAAAAATCCTCTTGTCCTTTCATTTGGGGGGATTATGATCCTCTAACATCCCATGAGTTTTATTGATATTAACAAGCATCTCTAGCTCTGCCTCACCAGAGACTACTTCATTATTTAAAACACAGTCATTCAATTAATTTGGAAATAAAAACAGATACTTGGTCACAATATTAAAAAATATACTCTGGATTACATTTCCCAAGGTCCTTAGAACCACTACCTTTCATGGAACATCTAAAATATATTTGCATCATGAAAATATTATGACAGAAAAAGTGACATTTGACAATTCAGAAATTTAATATTTTTCTTGTCTTTAAGAATAACCTTTTAATCAAACTGAAGTAATTAATCTCACTTCCTTCCTTATACTTCCTCAATGCTTTAAGATATTGGTATTAAGAAGTGTTTAGATATAATACACAGAGAAATGAAGGATTTATGGAAGTGAAAAGAAAGGGTACACATACAGGTTACAAGAGGTTACAAGAGATTTTGGAGCAATCACACTGGAGTTACTGGAGTTAATTTTGAATTCTTTCTGAGCACACATGTACCACAATATCAGTTATTATATATAAATTGATTCAGGATGGGTTGACCTTTATTGTTCTCTCTGAAAATCACAGAATTCTTGACAGCTCTCCAAAAATTAAACCCCAAATAATAATTAGTTTTAACATTTAAAATATTCAAACTACCTTCTCCAGGATATCTAGCAGATCTTTAAGTAGAACAAATATTTCACAACTAGGAAATTTGCCACAGGCTCTGAAAAAGTGATTACTTTTTCTCTGCTAAACAGGAGGGTTACATCCTAGAGAATGGCTAGATTAATGAAGTTATAAGCTCAGTCTCACACGTGCAAAAGACATTCTTTCATATGTTCCTTGAGATTCCTTGAAAGGTTAGCATTTCATCTACCAATCCAGGCCCTCACTGAGATTTCTGCATTCTTTGCTTTGTAATTTCTAAGATCATAAGAAAATAAATAAATTAATAAATAAAGTATTAAAACTTGATCTTGAACTTGTCTCAAGAGAGTTTCAGTCCACTTTGAGATGGTCTTTCTGGAAACACAGCAGTTAGATAACAGTTATTGTCTTATTTCTAAGCAAAACTATTTATTTTGAAGCAGTACCACCACTTACCTGCTGTTTGAGAGAAATTTGCACCATCATGGAAGTCTGAAACAGTTAAAATGTTAGCTATCAAAAATTGTTTCTAAAAGTCTTGTCTTCATTTTTCACATATCATGCAAGAATTTATGCCATTAAGAAAAAGAAAGGGAAAGTCAGCAAATATGCCAGTAGGCAGGCAGAGAGCAGATGAGTTATTTATAGCTTTGGTTTCAGTAGGTGGAATAGGGCTTATGAACAAGGTCTTCTGCCAACTCCTTCTCAAAATGATTTAGTTAGAACTTAGCCAGGCATGGAGGTTCTGTGGAAGTCTGTGGAGACTGCAGTGATGCTCCATGCAATAGTAAAAGATAAAATGAAACACTAGGCTATAGAAATTACATCGACTGCACTCAGTTCTAAATTCTGTTAACTTTAATTTGACACACACTCAACAATGACTTTATACTACTCTAAGCACATTGATTTCAGTAGGGCTAGTCATAATTGATTTGGAGCAAGTTAGAAAAGCCCCAACCATTTTACTTTATTCCCTAAACTACAGGGCAAAAGATCAGTATTTAATGTCTTCAATTTCAAATCTAGAATTCAAAACTGAGACCCAGCTAATCTCCAAAACCAAGTGAAATCAGCCACAATGGCAGTTCCTTATTTTGTCCATATTTTCCATTTCCCATGGAAGAATAGAAGCCTGTCTAACAAAAACTGGTGATGAAAGTACCTACGGACTTTAAAACAAAATACCATGAATGTGGAACAACACAGACTGTAAATTATTCTCAGGTGAATATATCAGGAGATGCACAGGTCTTAGAAGATGAGATACCAAGCACACTACCTGATAAACATAAATAAGTATTATTATGTAGTAAACATCTTTTACTCTATTCAGTGTAGGACTGGGTTCACCAGTCTTTCACTGAATCCTTTTTTCAACTGAGAAGCTAGAATGCAAATAATCCATCTGAATAATATTTTTTATACAAAAACAGATCAGTATACCAAGGGTTAAAACAGAGGATGATAATCAGATGAAAAGTGAAAAAAGGAAAACACTATCAGACTACAAAGTTCTGCATCCTCCATGGTTAAACTGGAAAACAGCGTGGATCACAGGCAGAAATAATTTTTCAAGCTAAGAAATTCATGCACTACTGCTTTAAAAATCTAACTAATCAATTAAGCATAAAGATCTTCAAGCTCATTAAAAGTAAAAACTCTGTCCCTTAAGGATCAAAAAAGCTGGGTCACCCCAAGCCAGTAAACAGCTTCTCAGGGTGATAAACCTCTATTCTGAATATCAACTTGCATCAGACACATGCTACATCTACTGCATAGAAGAGATTTTATTCAAAATCCACTGATTTTAACTCAGTCGCTAAATCAAGACAGAATTAAAATAACATGTTGTTTAATCAGAAGCTGTTGATCTTTCTTTTTTAGGCTTTCCTGGTTTTCTTCCGCCTCTGTGGACTTCATGTTAATGTTCTAACTTGTATGAGGATTATTCAATCTTTCATCAGGCCATTAAGGGTGGGGAATTAAGAGTTTTACAACCCACAGCACATTTTCTTCCTCAGGAAGGATTTGGACAGGAAGAAAAATCACAAAATGACCTTGTGTAAAACAAGATGAGAAGCAGTAGAGAACTCAAAATATTTCTATGCAGTTTTATATTCTCTTTTGCAACCAGCCATCTGTTTCATCTTAATTCAGCTACAAAAAAGCAGGTATAGGCTTAAAATCATTCCTGGAAAGGATAAGAGATACAGATGCCAGAACTCTAGTCAAACAATGAAGACAGAATGTTAGCCTTCCATGTGTTAAAAAGGAGTTTCTCTTAGGAGATGGTCTGGATTTTGGTTATGATTTTTAATCAATATTTTTATATGGAAGATATCTAAAGTATAATACAATTTCACTCCTTTGCTTTGATAGCTCTTTGTAATTGGAATTATGAGAAAATTAATGAGATTGATACGCAAGTATTGTCAAAACTCATGAGAATGCACCAACAATTCAAGATTGTGGTACTTTGCCTGTTCCCCTTTACCTGCTCACCACTACTAACAGCCTGGCAGCACACAGTACCTTCTCCATAAGACTCTTGCATCAAAGTATCATAGGATTAAATTAAAATAGTGCCTGTTTTAAGCTGTCTTTATTTTGTAGAGCCAGTAATGACAAGTGAACCGGGCATAGCCTGAAAGTTGCACCTTCTGACAGCAGACTCTCAGTCCAGTATATGCCACCAAATTTTGAAATGTGGGCATTTGACACTCGTGTCCAGTTGGACTCCTGAAAAGTCTCCCAGTTCTCAGATGATCCACAAGAAAAGTCAAAGTATAAATATAGTACTAAGATTAGTAAGTAAAAATTGAATTTATAGTTCTAAGTAGGTGTTATACCTGGAAAAAATCATCATGGGCACAACTTACCAGAACAGACAAATAACTGAAACTTAGACCACCTTATAAAAATACAAGAAAGACCCCCATGTGTTATTACTCATGAGAGGCCAAAGAAACTTCCAGATGCCCACATACCAGACAAATAAGCTCTGCTCTCACTGACCAACACTTCCAGGTCCTTTTCTGCCAGACAGCTTTCCAGGCACTCATTCCCAAGCCTGTAGTTCTGCAGGGGATTGCTGTAACCCAAGTGCAGGACCCAACACCTGGGCTTGTTGAACCTTGTACAGCTGGCCTCAGCCATCGACCCAACCTGCAAACTTACTGAGCGTGCACCTAATCCCCTTGTCCAAACCACCTATAAAAGTACTAAATAGGACTGATATTGAATACATGGCTGTTGTTGGAATACTTTTTAATATCAGATATCCATTGGAGAGTGAAATAAAAATATCTGAACATGCAACATTCTGCTGCTAAGTTTTATAGGCAATGCAGAGATGAAAAGAAATACTGTAACAAATTCAACATTGAAATAAAATATTTGCCAGTGTGGATCAGATATAAATACCAACCACAACAATCTTGCAATTCACACATACACAAAAGAAAAATAAACATTTGCTAGAATCTATGTCAGCCTACCTGCTCCAAAGAATTTTTCCAGTTACATATTTAAAGAGAAAACAAGGTGTTGCATATTTCTAATCAAACACAATTCAATACAAAGCCATAGCATACATACATACAGATCATAGTATGAATCACCACATGCTAAAGCCATTTCTTCATCCTTCCTTAAAATAGCACAAATACATATCAGTCACTATTTCAAATAGTGGATGAATGAATCTTAGAGTAAGTCTTTGTAGGTTTTCTTTGGATTCAGAGAGCAATGGTAGTGGTAATTTCAAAATAGGAAGGAGCAAAATTATTTTAGTTTACCTGGAAGGTGGCAAATAATACAGTAATAATCAAAATTTCTATTTTACTTTTGGAATAAACTTAGCTGACTGTGAGTAGATAAAATTAACCTGCTTACTCTTTTGAGACAAGTAGTTTCTGAAATAAATTTCCTATTATAAATACAATTCCAACTCTACACTTACTGAATTTCACTTGGGAAAAAAAAAGCAATCTTTACACTCTGGGGCATACAAAGTAAAATCTGCAAGTAAACATACCACTTATTTTAAAGTTATATATTTTGACTACTATTAATACAGTGTGGAAAAGTACATAACATTTTTAAATGTTTCACAGTATAAACCACATCAAAAGAACTCTATTCAGTTCCAAAAGCAACTGTTGCATTCACTGTGACTTGGCAGTATGACTGCTTTCTGTTTGCAGTACTGTTCTAGTGACGGGAATATTAATTTTCAAAAACCTCTATTTAAAGAACAAAGTATTTAACATTCTAAAAATTATGTTAGCCTTTAAATAAAATTAAGAAAACAGGAAGCAGCTATACAAAAATATTTCTAAAATCACTTGAGAGCTGTTGCTTCAGACTTCGTTTTAATGTTACATATTTATATTAACAGCTACAGAATATTCTCTCATTTAAATACCTAAATTTCTTTCCTAAGACATGTCAGAATCAGACCCTCTGGACAGCATCCCAGGTTAAGCCAGGGAACAATCCAGAACCTGCCTACAGAAACAGTGAATATGAGGACCTGCTTTTCCCCAGAGGTCTGGGAAACAAAAAATGCCTCAGTAATTCAAGGCAGGTTTTGTACCAAAAAGCTGTAATGATTTTGCATCTTTTGTGGTTCAAAGTCACAGATTACCTAATACATAAGCAACATCTGCATTATGCAGTCAAAACCACAGACATATCCAGCAAAGAAAATGTGTGTGAAACAAGCAAGGAGGCTAAATTTTCCCTCTGCATAAAGTAAAACAACAGAAAAGAGGACTGGGAATGCAGTCTAAATCTCTTGGCACAAGCTAGGATAAGCTTTAACTTTTCTGCTCTTTTAAAGAGCTTACTGCAATGTCTGTTTAGAAGACCAGTGAGGTTTGCTACGCTCCTGGCTGTTGCAAATATATCTTGTTTGTTCCAGAAACATACAGGGTATGATTCAAGATAAATCATGCATCAGACTTTTCAGTCACATGACTGGGGATGTGTTCAGCATGATGGTCCCTGCATGCTCTGTGCAGAAATGACTCAGAAGCAAGCCACACATTTGTCAATCCAAGCAAGGGACACAGCAGGAATTAAAATCACTAACAGCTGGGTGAGGCTCAATACATCCATGTAGATCTGATGCATGTAATAGAGTAATAGGTGATGATTGATCAATATCACATTATGATATAATACTTAAAAAGATGAAAACAATGTATCTAAAAAATAATAAGAAAAGGGAAAATTGGCCTAGTTAGTCAGTTAATTCATGGAAGTGTGTGTGCTCACTGGCAATAGGAAGGATTCTTATTAAATAGTTCTTTCTTTGAGGCTTGAATACTTTCCCAGAGAGCAGGACTAGAATAAGAAAAAAAGTATTTTCACAAGTAAATCCCATGCCTCCTGCTTCTTGCTGATTTGTGGTCAGTGTGCAGTTAAATTTTCATATATGTGTTCAGATCTTTTCAATACTTTTATAAGAATTAGATATAAGATATTAAATATAATTATTAGGCATCAACAAGTTACCTTAATTTTATCTGCTTGGTCACAAGTCTGAAAGTTTGGATCCTATGAGAGGACTCCAGGAACAAAGCTTGATATTTTAAAGGATATAAATAATATCATGTTCATCAATCAGAAGGCCGTCTAGGATTAATCAAGAGGAAAACTAAGAAATGCAGAATTTACAAAAATCCACCCCTTTTCTGGCATACCTTCAGTAAAGTAGGTATCAGAAGGAGGGTAAATGCCAACTGCTTCTCTTTCAATAATTAGGAGATAAATATTCTTTTGTAAAATGCAGATGGAGAAAAAGAAAGCATAATTTACACCACGGTACAATCCAAGAACATTCACCTGTGTGAAATGGAAGATGCAAATTAATTTTCCTTTTCTGCCTGAGGCAATTCAAATATTGTTTTAATGATGTATCCTCATCACCAGATTGTAGCATCCTCTGGATGGGGCATTCCTCATTTCTCCCAACTGATGTTAAGAACAAACAGATACCCCATTCACATCCCAAAGCCTATGAACTGTCAGGCTGTATTTTGATCCCTGTCTTCTGACTTTTCCCCAAGAAGATCAGTGCCTCAGCAGCTATGCTTTTAGATGCCCTGTCTGATCCTCAATGATCCTCTCTTACGCTTTCCATGGCCAAGTTCATCCAAAGAGTTTCTTTTTCACATTTCTCTTACAATCCACTGGATAGTAAAATGGCAGTTTGGAACCTCAATCTCCTTTTGCTACTTCAAATATTTAAGAACCAAAACTAGCAATTAATTTTCTTTCTTACAGATTTTAAAATTCTTTCACAGGTGCTACTAAGCTCACTATACAGTCTATAACATACCTCCTGAAGGACTATAAAGATATACATGCTGGGAACTAAGCAACATAGGAATTCACTAGAAGTTTTTGGACATGTTTTATGGAAAATTAGACATATCCTTTGCTAGACTAAATTTTGCAGGCTTTTTCAATCTTTAAAATACCTTTCCGGAAAGGTATTTTGCAGAAAAGTTTAATCAAAAAAAATCAGTCAGCATAAGAAAACACAAACCCACTTGAAACAGTCCTAGGGGATCAAACCAAAACATCTTAACACCCAATATTCACCTTTGATAAAAGGGTTAATTAAAAGATACCTCTAGAAGTAAAATTAGGACTATACCTCAATATAGCCTAAATTTTCAAACAAATTTCATCTGTAGCACTCTAAAAACTTCATGGGAGCCCTCTTCCCTCCTTTTAATGAAAACAAAATCAAGCAACAAAACACTCCTTTGCCTACCTAGCACCACCAAGGCTGGCTTCAGTTGTAAATAAAACACCACAGTTGCCAGTTGAACAATTTCAGGTTTCAGCAGTCTCAGACTAATTCTACGATTACCGTAGTCAATTGCTATCTTCAATATTAAAGACTTATTAGACATTATTTGAGTCGATGCTTTAGATGTTTCAATGTCCCTCACTGAGTGGAATCTTGCTCTTGTAGATTATGTAAGAATAGAGTTAGCAATGACCACAACCATTTAGCTTTCTGTGTTATTGCTGCGTCTTATTGTATCATAAAATATCCTGGGCTAGAAGGGAGCCACAAGGTTCAGCAAAGTCTAGGTCCTGACCCTGCAGAGCACAGCCCTAAGAACACCACTATGTGCCTGGTGTCTAAACACTTCTCAAACTCTGTCAAGTTTGATGTTGTGACCATTTCTCTGGGGAGCCTGTTCCAGTGCCTCACCATCCTCCGGGTCAAAAAACTTTTCTTTATATTCAATCTAAACCTTCTCTGACACATCTTCATACCATTCCTTAGGGCACTGTCACTTATCACCAGAGAGAAGAGATGAGAACCTGTCTTGCCACTTCCTACTGAGAGGAAGCTATAGATGACAATGAGGTCTCCCCTCAGTCTCCTCCTCTCCAGGCTGTACGGACCAAATGATCTCAGCTGCTCCTCTTTCCATTTCCCCTTATTTCTATTGCCTTCCTTTGGACACTCTCTAATAGCTTAATATCTTTCTTATGCTGTGGTGCCCAAAACTGCACACAGGAATCAAGGTAAGGCTGCCTCAGTGCAGAGTAGAGCAGGACAATCCCCTCCCTTGCCTGGCTGGCAATGCAGTGCCTGATGTCCCTCAGGACACAGGTGGCCCACCTCCCCACCAGGGTAGAAACTCTATTTGCTGTTGATTAGGACCCCCAGATCTCTTTCTGCAGTGTTGCATTTGGTCTTTTGTTCTCTAGTCTATCTGTATCCAGGGTTGTCCCTTCCCAGGTGCAGAACCCACCACCAGCCTTTGTTAAACTTCATGCAATTGGTGATTTCCCAACCCTCTATTTCATCCAAGTCCCTCTTCAGGGTATCCCTGACTTTGAGGGAGTCACCAACTCCTCCAAATTAACTATCATCTGCAAACTTACTTAGTATTTCTTCAAGTCTTGCAACAAAATTGTTTATGATGCTGTTGAAGAGCCCTGGCCTTACAGTAGAGCCCTGCAGCAACTGGTCACTGACCTGATGATATCACATCACAGTAAACCCCTTTGTGCCCAACCCATGAGACAGTTGCTCACCCTCTCACATGATGTGTTGGCCCAGCTGAATAATTTTATTCAGAGGGATACTACCAAAAGATCTGGTTGGCTTCCTCTGGTCAGCTGCATGGGTTACATTTTCATATAAGGAAATCAGGTCTGAGAAACAGAACTTTAATGAAGCCATGCTGGCTGTAACCAATGACTGTGTTGTCTTTCAGGTGATTTCCAATACCTCCCAGAATAATCTTCTCCGTAATTTTACCAGTCACTGTAATGAGATGAACAGGCCTGGAATTTACAGGTTGATTTTTCTTGCTCTTCTTGAAAATTGAGACTACTGTCTCCAGTTTCCAGTGAACTGGGATCTCTCTAGATTCCCAAGACCACTCAAAAAATCATCCAGAGAGGTCTTGTAATGACATCAGCCAGCTCTTTGAGTATTCTCAGATGAATCCCATCAGGCCTCATAGATTTACAGGGATCCAGCTGGAGCAGCAAATCCCACATGAATTCAGGGTCAACTGGAAGTTTATCACTCTCACAGCCATGATCCTCCTGCTCAGGATGCTGAGACCCCCATAGCCCAGGAATGATGTTGAAGACAGAGGCAAAGAAAGCATTAAACAATCTCTGCCTTGTCAATGTCTCTGACTGTGAGGTTACCATCCTCATCCTGATAGGTTGATGCAATTTCTGAACTGCCTTTTGACATTAATATATTTTAAAATCTTTTTTATTATTTCCCATAGTTTTCACCAGCTTGAACTCCAGTTGAGCTGTGGCCACACAGTTTTTCTCTCTAGACTGTCAAGAAGCATCTTTGTGTGCCTTACATGTCACATCTATTTGCTTCCACTGGCCATATTCTTTCCTTTTTTTGACTTCTCTCCTGTGGAAATTGAGATGGACAGGGAGCTGGCTTCACCTGCAGATGCAGACAGCTTCAGCTTCAAACCCTGAGAGACACCTAGCTAGAAGGAAGGACATTCTTTCCATTGCTGTGAGAGAATAGAGAGAAGAGTTGTCTCAAAGGAACTAATATGTTAACTAGCTTATTACAAGCAAGATGCTGTTCTTGGTTTTGATATATGGTTGGCTAGTGACCAGCTACATATGTGGTTCTGTTCCTTATCCTCATTATTGATTGGATCCTGTACCGTCTACCCCATCTATATACCTCTGTACTTTCTGGGTTTCAGGGTCTTTGGAGGTTGCCCCTTGTACCATGTGGTTTCTACATTTGTTACTTCTACATTAAAAGTTATTTGTCTCAAGGCAACTCCATCATTCCTGTCTCTCCATATTTACACCACAAACTCTCTGGCTGGCCCAGTTCTGTTGTTACCACTTGCAGTGGTCATAATCTCCAAAAGAAGATTATTGGGCATCCAAGTTTGTCTTCTGCACCTCACCTGCTTGACTATTGACAGTTTGGAATTTCCAGGTCTTGTGACTTTAGAAGGTGTTGCTTAAAAACTGACTAGTACTGATGGATCTCAGCATCTTCAGGAGCACTTTTCCAGGGAACCTCACTCCCTAGTTCCCTGAGAAGCCTCAAGTCTGCTCTTATATCCAGTGCTGAAGTTTTGTTGGCACTGGCACTTTTCCTTCTGTCAACAGAGATTTTAAACTGGATTGCTTTGTGGTCACTGTGGACAAGGCAGCCACCAATCTCCATTTCACTCAGACCCACTCTGTTAACATCAACAAATCAATGAGGACATTTTTCATAGTTTGCTCACTTGGAGCCTCAACCATTAAGTTATCATCCAAATGCCTTAGGAATCTTCCAGACCCGTTTGTGACAGCTGTGTGATGCTCCCAGTTAATTTCTGGCAAGCTGAAGTCTTCCATAAGGACAAGGGCACTTGAATTGGGGGTGTCTCTTAGTTCCTCAAAGAATAACTCCTTGGTGTCATCACTCTGGTTAAGTGGTCTACAATTGATTCCCACAGTGGCATCCATATTACTTGTTTGTCCCTTAATCCTTACCTAGAGACTCTCAGGTAAGCCATTGCCAACTCTAAGGTCCGTTTTTGTCGAGTTCAAATTTCATACTCCAGTGGCCTATGAGTTCCCTCCTGGTGTCATCCCTATGACTTAAATAACTCGGGGGAGAGAGGGGACATTGTACACATACTAAACCTCAAATTATTTTAATTTTAATTAAACGGTACTGTAATTTTACATCTGACCTTTTTCTCTTTCACGTGTTTAGACTTTTCACTTTCAAAAATATTTACCTTTTACTTTCAACAGGAACTTCCTTAGGAATGCTCAACTTATTTGTATTCACGTTCTAAAAAGTTCCCTGCTATCTACAAGCATATTAGCTATTTATTTGGCTCTTCTAATTCCCACTTTAAAAATTTTAATCCCTACATAACCACTACTAAACTGAATGGGTGGATTATTTCTACAAAAATTTTGAATTTAAATGTGTTACTATTAACATATATATATATAACCCCTCAAAGAACTCTTTTCCTAACTGCATTTCAAACTAGACCTTGTATACTGCTCAAGGCTGAAATAGAGAGATACTGATATTTTTTCAGTTCTATTAACAGTGATGCTGAAAAGCAACCATTTATGAAATTTAAATTTCTGCATCATCATCCATCGGAACACTCATTGAGTCAAAATAAGCACTTTGCATAATTTTAAACATCTGCATTTCATGCTTTTTAAACAGCAATTTTTTTTTTTTTTTTTTGCTTACAAAGAATACACT
Source organism: Erithacus rubecula (assembly GCF_903797595.1). NCBI lineage: Eukaryota > Metazoa > Chordata > Aves > Passeriformes > Muscicapidae > Erithacus > Erithacus rubecula. Next base: position 33,331,900 of record NC_136687.1, on the reverse strand, counting down.
GTATTTCAAAGCCATTGGATATTTAAAAAAAAAATCACACCACTGCAATTTACATTGAGAACAAAGCCCCAAACCTAAATGAGTCACACAGAACATTTTTAAAGCTTTTTAGAATAAAAATTTTAATCAATGTTTCACTTAAAGCACTGATAAAACCTGAACTATAACATGAACAATCCTGTTACCAGTTTGTTCCCACTGTTAAGGCAACTGCCTATTTCCTCCAACTAGCAACAATAACAATCACACACCATTTTAGACAAAACAATGCCAATTGTTTGTCCAGTCAAATGAACAAAAAGGTTTGTTTTTACCAAACAGAGAGTGTTAAGCCAATGATACTTAGGTACAATGGCGACCCATTGGGTAGAAGTAATTACATAAAAACCATTAATCTGGGGAAGATGAGGATGGAGATGAGGGGATCAAGATGAATCAACAAGAAACAAGACCAGCAAAAGGGAGAAGTCAGGGAATAAAAGAGACCTGGTATGTAGACAAGCTACTGGTCATTAGGTTTGTCTGGCTCAACTTGTCCATGTTTATGAATGCTCCATGTGTTTTCACAGGTGTCTGCAATGGCTGGCTGTCCCTGCAATACCTGTGGCTGTGTCCCCACTGTGTGTGCCCACTTGGAATCAGCCTGGCTAGAGACTGCCTGCAAACAGAGAGAAGCTGCCACTTGCATCTAGCAAGGTTCACTGGATTCAGCTACCATCAAAACAAATCATATTATTTTAACTCTGAACTGGCTAACACTAATTTCTTTAATTTTATGGGATCAATTCACACTTCCTCTATCACTAAATGTGAGGGAAAATGAAAATAGATGATCATATGATCCACTTGCTCTTGTGTATCTTCTATACTATTTTTCTCCTTCATCAGTTTACTACAGAAATATTTAGCAATTATTTGGTTATTTAAACACACTAGGATAGCTATAAGATCATTTTGAAAGGGAAGTTAAAAAGTAAGTTTTCAAGACATTTAAAACAAATGGATGTAAGCACTACTCTATGCTGTATCTATTAGGACTGAAGAATCAGGACAGAAGAAGGTTTAAATTGATTATAATCTGTAACACAGATATCAATTCTGTCTTCCAATAATAAATGATGGCAAACAACTCTGTCCGAATAAAATACCAATATAGTCAAATATGTCAATACAGTTTGAAGCAAGCACCCACAGTCCCTTTGGAAACTGCAAGGACTTTCACCATTAATTCCAATGAGAGAAACAAACTATTTCATATTATCAGTCCAGCCTCCATAATTTCTGAAACAAATATATGCCTATCAATTTTAAAACAGTGTTCATGGAAATATAAAAGAATATAATGAATTGTGAGAGTTTTTAGATTGGATTTTGTTTGAGTTTTCTGTGCTATAGGCCAGTTTCTATTGATTACTCTTTCTAATTACTATGACAGCACTTTTTAATCACAACAGGATGAGAATGCCCAACAGCTAAGACAGCATAAAAAGAAGCATTCCAAGCCTTCTGCATCAAACTTAGCGAGTCTGCTTTTATTATTTGTTTGGTTGGTTTGTTTGTTTGGTTGGTTGGTTAGTTTGGTTTCTTTTAACTTTGTTTCTTTTCTTGTCAGGTCAATTTAAATTGTAGCTTTACCAGTACTGGTGGAAAACACAACTTTTTCACATTGTTCACAGAACAGTATTTTAACTATATTGATATTTTTCTTTTAAAAAAAATACTTTACAGATGAGAAAGTGAAATAAGTGTCATAAGCTTTTCAGTGAATTTTAATTTGGTGCAATGCAAGTCCAGAATTAAGGTACTTGAAAAAAGCATATATAAAAAATGTTAAGAGATACTTTTAAAGTCTAGTGGACCAGCCATCTCATGCAGGTAAAATTCTACATAAGAAAACTTAGAAAGTTTGGAAATGGAGGCTAAAGGTGAAGCAAGATGGATTTAATATTTAAAAAACTAATTAAAACCCTCAGTCTATAGATAATTTTTTAAGTGATGAAGCACTAATGGTTATCTTACAATTAGTGCAATTTTGATGTGAAAACTCATCTAGAAATGACTGAATCAATAAAAGTTGGCAAAGTTTTTAAGAAATAGAAATATATCATACGTGTATAAAAAGTGTATATTTAAGTACACAAAAGTATATAATGTACATTTTCTAAACAGACAGAATTCACTATACAATATAGCAAGGATGCTTATGGAAGAAGCAAATGCTAGAAACACTGGTTATTTTATTCCATGATCCAAATTCTGTTGAAGGGAAATACGCACATAAGCTTTTCCAACTAATTAAACATTGTTAAAACTCATAAATCAAGCAAAGTCAGTGTATCATTTTAGAAGTTTAAAGTTCTAGATGCTACTTAGAAATGTATTCAGATCAAAATTCATATTCCTTACTCACAGAAAGACTTCTACTGAATTCAAAGGAAGATTAATTTGTGATCTAGCATGCAATCACTACACTTGAATAACTTCTCACTGAACTGTATATCTGGTTCACCTGTACCCAGTTGTAGAACCAAAGTCCTTGCAAGTTCTTCAAGACAGAAAATATATCTAATTCATTCTCTTTATTTTGGAAGGAAAAAACATGTATTTGCCTAAGAGGAATTAAAAGATGTCACAGAAACTTCACATTAATAAAAGACAGAGAACAGAAGTAGATTACATTGGATGTTCAGTATGACAAGTTTTTTTCTATAATAGCCACTGATCATTTGCAAGTGCTACATAATTTGAAATTAATGCATCAGACTTGGGCACAATACAGTTCTTCTGTGCCCTGTCTCTCTTGACACAGATCTAAGCAGGTATATATTTAAAGACTCTTTTTTTAAAATAAAATTGAATAGGCTAAATACGATGTGCAAGTGTGCTACTTCAGGATTTGTAATAATAAAATGTCAAAGAACAAGCTGCAAGCTGGTTTTTTTGCTTGAGATACTCAAAGAATTAATTTTATGCTGGCATATACTGTAATTAGAAATAGCTCTGTGCATCATGATTAAACTAGTAGCTATGGAAACCAAAGCAGACTAGAATAAGTGTAAAAGAAGAATAGTGAATAAGCCAATCATAAAATTCCTTTAATCTGTTTATTTTTAATCTTTCTCGTAATGCAAATTGGAATACTAAGGGTCAATACTACTTTTTTACTTTTTTTTAACCTTTGTATGTTTGGAAAGAATAATGTAAAACATTATTCTTTCCAAACTACTTCCTAGGTATTAGATTTTGTTTTCACTCCAGAATTTCTCTACCCACACAATCTTAGGTGTTAAAAGCACACCATTTTTAACGATCCATTCTGTATTAAATAATTGTATCTATTTATCCCTTTATGAAACGAGAACTCCATGTTTTCAACAGCTGAAAATCTCCATGGTGCTCTGTCCCTTTAGCTATTCCAACAGCCATCTGCTGAACGTGTTCCAGTTTAGCAATCTCCTGATGGGCGTGGGGGAAGGATGGACACATCTTCGAGCCGTACTCACCTGATGCAAACTCAAACACTGAATGAGGGGGAAGAATCACTTCCCTTGCTATGCATGCTGCACGTACTGTGACCACCAAGCAGGCAGACAGCCTTCATGACACAGTGCTGACTCACGCTTAAATTCTCACTCAGCCTCTGATCTTTCATGAAAGAGCTGTCTCGGGCAAGCCACTCACCAGCCTAGGCTGCTGCATGGGGTTATGCCAGCCCAAGCATGTCTGTTCTTACCAAACTTCACCAGGTACCTCACAGTCAGGGTAGCTGAGGTCCCTAGACATCATGCTGTACACCTCTGTCCTTTGAGACATACAGAGGAGGTGCATTCCCACCTGTGTTGTGGCACTAGTCCCTAATGCTTTAAGAAACCATGTCAAAACACTTGTTTAAATCAAGGTAAACAAAATTGTTTACCTCTTGTATGCTCATTTACAGAGACAGGTGCCTCATTACAAGATGTAATTAGGTTAAACATGGTTTGTCCTCAGTAAAACTATGATGGCTGTTATGAATCACATTATTTACCTTGCTGTACCTAATAATAGCTTCCAGGAATATTTATTTCATATTCTTCCTGGGAACTGAGATGAGACTACGTGGTATACAGTTCTCTGAATATCCTTCCTCCTCCTCTCAAAGATGAGCATATAAATTACCTTTCTCCAGTTACTGAAGACCTCTCATAATCACCATAATCCTTAAAGAAAGATAAGAAACAGCAATATTGGATGCACACCCAGCAATTTTCTGGATATGGACAAGCAAATTGCTTATATAACATTTAACTCAGTCTTCCTCTCATACAGTTAGCATTCCTCTACCCCAGACTTTCCCAGGAGGCACACAGGTCTGGGAGGCTAATGACCAGAGGCCTGAAGAGATCACCTTAAGATTTTCAAATGAAATGGAAAAACAATAGGTATATTAACTATATCACATATAAGGAAACTACCTGCCTTCAGACAAGGACAATTTATGACAATGTCAATATTTGGTACATCATTGGGCCATTAATATGAGAGAACTGTTCAGAAAGTACATTTTCTCAGAAGATGGCTGTGGAAGGGGATCTGGTCCAAGGATATGCCATTCCCTGGGCTATGGCAAAGGATGAATAAACATTTCAGATACCATGCTTAATATTAGTACTTTCAGACAGCATTTAATTGTTGATCAGTATCATGCTTTGAAATTAAACAATCCTATAGATCCAACTAAAACCTTTTCTCCCCATTGCCCAAATAACACCAAAGCAGAAAAATCTTACACTTCAACCTCTCCTTTCTAGAAAACACTTGGTCTAATAATTCTAATAATTCATAATTCTCAGGTAAGTGTTTTCTTGGGCTACTCCTCTGGCTGCCTCCCAGCGCTAGTGCAAATATTCGTAAAAAACAAGAAGAGCAATACTTTGAAGGTCAGAGACTTTTTTCCCCCCTGCTGCTTCTTCCTGGAGTTTTTGTGCCAAAATGTGCTTCCTATTACTGTATCTCCTCTACTGCATAGGTTCTTCTAAAAGAAGAAAACCTAGTAGAACCAGTGACAGGATCTCATCAACACTCATCATACTAGAATATACCTATCATTATAGCTATCTTTAAATTCATTATAACTATCATTATAACTATTTTTAAATTCAACATCTGTGTCCTGTGTCCTGCTTGGTGGCTACATTCACCAATTTTTGCTGCATTTGAAGCCACACCTTCATCAGTAGAGACAGGTAATAATTTCTTTGGGAAAAAAAAAAAGTTATCAACATAAACTGGATTTAGTTTTGCAACTATATTTTCACAACTGGAAGAGGATAGAATGCAAGAGTCCACACCTACAAAAACATGCTGATTAGCCATGCCCCATGACTATAAAACTCTTACACTGAAAGACGAGAAAAAGTCTCAAATTACTATCATTACTATGCTATTGAAATAATTATAGTTTTAAAAGTTTCCTGAAAATTTTTTCCTTGCAGAATACAGGGACTCTGCCAATGAATCTAAGTGATTTGGGAGAAAAAAGCTAACCAAAAGGGCTCCAATAAAATGAATTAATACTCAGGATAAAGAAACCATGTCTACCGAGGTTACCTGTGATATTTTATCTGTTTTGTTAATAAAAGCCAGGAGTTTTCAACACAAGTCATTAGCCAAGTATTTTCAGTATTATCAGTATTTCTTCCTATTCCTTTCATTATTTTATGTATTATCATCCTCTCTTTCTTTATGTTAATAATTTCAATGATTGCACTAGCTTTCTCATGCAGCATCAAAGCATATCTGACAATATCCTGATCAGTTTCACTATTAGCAACAGGATTCACACAAAACACAAAATTCCTCAGGACGATATTACAAAAAGGATTATGGGTTTTTTCACACTTGAGAGCATTCTTCTTTTCAAAGATCACCAAAATGTTGCGTATTTCACAAGCAGCACTTCTGAACAAGCTTTCTTCAACATGTTCCTTTTACCCATCTACTGGCATTATATTTTATTTTCTTTACCAAAAAATTGATTACTGCAACTTTGTTGAGCCACTGTCTACCCAGCTCTGAAGCAACCACTGAACTGTTTCATGTGCTTATAAAGACAAGAAACAATCTCCTTCCAGGACTACTTTTTGCGGCAATTGTATTTGGTTTATGCGGCAAGGTTTTGTAACAGGGGAGGGGGCAAGCACTGTTTTCCATACGAACTGCATTCCTCTGTGAACCGAAGCAGCTCTAATCGATCGGGGGGCGGAGGGGAAAGAAAGGAGGAAAAAAAAAAAATAAAAAGGTTGTTTTTATGATGGAGCGGCTACTTGAATCAAGATGGATAATTTTGACTTAAAAAATTCCTGTCTGAGATTAGGAACAGCATGTCCGAGCGCATGACGCGCTCTCCATCAGACCTCAAATCATCCTGCAGCTCTCCGCCTGCAGGAGGCTGCGGGAAAAGCATCTCCCTCCATTCCTCAAGGAAGAAGGATTTCCACTCACTTTAAAAACAGATGACGTAATCCCTGATTTCCCCCTCCCACTTTTTATTTTTGGGTGGGCTGGGGAGGTGGGGCGGCGTTTTGTTTTGTTTTTCCATAGAAGAGAGGTATTTACCACAGGCTAGGGAAAGAATCAAGCAGAGTAAAGAAAACGCAGAAAGCCAAGAGACAATTTTTTTCCAGGTGCGGTTCTCGCATTCGCTGGGCACCGCTCAAGAGCGGCTCCCCGACTGCCGGCCGTGCTCCGCTCCCCGCGCATCCCTGGATGCCGCAGCTGGCGGGATGAGGGGAGCAGGGCACAGAGGGACAGGGGACAGGGTTCGGGGGACAAGGGGCAGGGGACAAGGACCAAGGGACAGGGGACAAGGCGCAGGGGACAGGGGACGGGGGCGGCGCTCGCCGCCTGAGGGGACACAGCGGCGGAGCACGGCGCCCCCTGCCGGGCGCTCCCCGGCAGCGCCTGCGGGTGACGTCACCGCTGCAGCGGCCCCGCCCTGCCACCCACCCACCGCCGCAGCGGGAAAAGGCTCCCGCGGGAGTTCACCCTTGCCTGGCTTCTTCTGTCCTCTCCTTGCTCTGGTCTGAAAAAATTTGGTAGCAGATTGTAAAGAAAGCCTTGGAGAATGACCTCTCATTAAGCAGCCATCGGCTCAGGTTATTCAGCAGAGCCAAGTCGGTGATGTCACTGGCGTACCAGTGACAACCCAAATGTGAATTACCTTTCTGTGGCGCGATAAAAAAACAAGCCTGAATAAGGTGCAGAGCTGGTGAGGCAGTCGGCAGTTCTACCATTTCACTGTGTTTTACAGGGCCAAGCAGCATTTCTCACAAAACAAACACATCCTGCCATGCAGGTGACACAAGCAATTAGCTCCCCCCTCCACCTCATTAAAAAATAACCCGAGACCGAAAGCAAACGCAGCCAAATAACAACAACAACAAAAAAAAAAAAAAAAAAAAAAGCGCAGAAAACAATCAAACAAAACCCTGAAAAGCAGCCCAACACTCTGTGGTGGGTTGATTCTTCTACAAAGAAGGTAATATTACTCTTCCAGATTCCCCAGTCAAAAACTCCTGGAAAAGCACATCTCCAGCCACAAAGGCAACCTTCCTATTTTCTGTATTTCTCAGCAGTGTTGAATGAAACTCTCAAGTTCCACAAGCAGAGCGTGCAGGGTCAGGAGATGGGGTCTCCCAGCACCCAGGTAAAAGCATTGAGATGGTTACTGCAGACAAGTGCTCTGAAAGTTGCAGTGTTTGCAATCAGAGAGGAAAACTCTTTTTTTTTTGGTTGTTTTTTGTTTTGTTTTGTTTTGTTGGGGTTTTGTTTGTTTGTTTGTTTTGTTTGGTGGTTTTTTGTTTGGTTGGTTGTTGTTTGGGGGTTTTTTTGTTCATTTGTTTTATTTTGTTTTTTCCAGATCTACAGGTAAAAATAGAGTAAGAACATAAAGACAAAAGTGAAAAAAAAGGGGGTGGGTAGGGGGAAGAGCAAAAAAAGCAGGGAATTGAAAAATATCCTTCACTACTTCAAGATAAAAGGGAAAATTAGAATGCTCTACCTGCTTTTAAGCTTCAGTTATGCAGCAAAAGGGGACATTATAACAATCACAGAGTTTGTAAATCATCTGGTACAGAACAAGTACTAGATTTGGCTTCTACCGAATGTAGTGGTGTATCCACTGGATTATGAAATGTTCTGCATTATGAAAAGAAAAATTAGCTATTTTGTTGAAGGGTACATTGGTACATTTCTCTTATGTTTTGTTCATTTAGGCAAGCCAAATATATATTTGCCATTATTTAACAAATGTGGCAGACTAAAAAATGGGCTTGACCCTTTTTCAGTGTTGCATTATATTTTATGAATTATACAATGCATTTATCAACTATAGTAGCTCTGCTGTACTTTTCTAACTCTATGTTTGATGTTCCAGTAAATTCTATCATGTTGAAAGTGTGTTTTAAACAAACCTTATCTTTCTTTTTCAAGTATGTCCAAACACAATCTTGCCCCCTTTGAAATCAGGGACAAAATTTTTGTTTGATATAATGAAAGGTGAGATTCATTACACTTGGATCTTACTTCTATAAAGTTCTCTAAAAGGCACCTTTTAAGATGCATTGCTTCTATAAAAGCAGTTATAGTATAACCCTTATTTTATGCAGATGCTATGATGCTCCAGATTTGAAGGCAACAAGATCTCAGTTCTGAAACTTGGTCCTGTTCCAGTTACATCTGCTGTGTTGCTTTCTTGCAAACAACTGATTTAACCTCCAGAGATAAATAAGAAAGCATTAAGAAATTATACCTGCATGAAAGCACTTGACAAGAAACATAATATCATACTTTATTCAGTGAAAACTGAAGATTTTGAATGGCATCAAGGAGCGAGCAGAAGGAAGGGCAAAGAAAAAGGATCAAAAGAAAATCTGATTAAGTAGAATTGTTCTTTAATCTTCCATATTTTGCATATGAAGGATTAATGCTCATAATGTCTTTCTACAGAAAAAAAGTGTGTGAACTCTAACTTTTTAATTCTTCAGCAGAACTGTAACAGCCTGACATAATTTTACTGTGTATTGACTGTATTACTATCCCTTATTTAAGCTATCAAATTTTACTTATAATCAAGAGATAATGGTAGAAGATGAATGAAAAGCAGAGAGAACTCCTGCTAAGGAGAGGCTACACTGAGGTAGATTTGAAAACTCTAAAAAGCAGAGTAGGAAGAGGGCTAGAAGAAAATTAACTTCTCAAGGATAAAAAGTGCAGATGATGAACTAAAAGAAGTAAGAAGGAGGCAGAACAAAAGCGAGGAATATGGTAAGAACATTAAAGAAATTATTTCATAAACCCATGAGGGAAGAGGTCAGAAGGTAGTTACGCAATTTAGTAGACTGACAATGAACAGGACTAGCACAAAACAGAAGTTTCAGCAAAAACAGAAAACCCTGACTAGTCTCCAGAGAAAACCAATTTCTGAAGTGTTGATATCTGGGCCACACATGCCACGTGCTCTGTAGTGTCATCCTACAGCATCACTGCATGGCCCCTGCCCGCAGCACACAGCTCTACCACGTATCCCTGTTCCATGGCACGCCCCAGGAAGCTCCATGGCCCACCCACACTGGACACAGCACTGTATTTGAAATCACTTATCCCACCTCATCTGGATCCAGCCACTGCTGTTTGAGCATGACAGACTTTCCTGGCCAAAGGGGTGATTTCAGTCTTTGTCTCTGATGATAGATCTGGTTCTTCTGCTGGCAGATCTGGGCCTTAGCAGTGCCACAATATCAAAGTTCATTGGAAGTGTTAGGAGTTTGCAGCATGAGTAGCAATAGATTTAAAGCAACACAAAATTATGGTACAGCTGGCATCTTTTGTTGCTTTTGAACTATTGTTATTGAAGCAGTTGTACAGCTTCTTCCTTTCTATCAGCAGACTTATTAATAATGAGTAGAAAAGTCCATCATTAAAGACCTGATATTACCCCAGCTTTTGCAGTTATCTAAAACTAAAAAAAGTGATTTACTAATTGCTATAAAACAAAACTCGTAACACATAGGTTCTCATACCTAATCTGTTAATTCAAAATAGTGTCCAGATATTCAGAAGAAAAAGAAAGAAACCTAGTTCACAGGATTTAATGTGAGATGTGTTCCCAGGTTAAATGTGAGCTGAGAAAGTTTGATTAGAAGTGCATGAAATAAACTATTTGAGACAAAATATGATTGCTACCTGTGAAATAAGGGGTGCTGTTAGTGGGGTTGAATGACAAAACAATTTATACCTATCCTTCTCTCTCCCTTTTTTCCTTATCTCTGAAGAAGGATATGCAGGAGAAGAAGAAAGCAACTGAGAGGGTGAACACACTGTACTTTTACACCAAAGGGTCCATTGAGCATATCTTGTAATATCCAGCAGAGCTCAAAAAGTTAATTCTTGGGTTTATCATCTCTGGTTCATGCATTTGATATTTAATGATGCAAAATTGATGATTTGACTTGATGATCTTGAAGGTCTCTTCCAACCCTGATGATTCTGTTATTTTATCATGGGCCACTACATAAGACATTGTAACAAGGAAATAATGATTTCAAGTAGAATCTCAATTGTTTAATCATAGATCTGGGTAGTAGAGACCAAAACATAGACAGGCATTTCTGCTGTAGGGCCTGAGCACATATCATGACATTAGTAGGTACTGCCTTTAACAAAAAGGCTTGTGTATGGTAATTGTTTTGTATACACTTGCTTGTGTTGCTTAAGAGCTTGTTCCTAAACAGATGTGTAACAGCATAAAGTTATCAGGGAACCTCTATTCCAGTGCATCAAATGTATATATTCTGATCTGTAATAAAAGGAGTTACATATAATTACACTTTCTAGAAAATTTGCATTTTCTGCCTCAAAGGAATTCTGCCAATGCAACTGGAACTGTAAAAAACCTGAAGATGGGAACCAGAGAAACCTCAATAGGTTTTTGGTTCTGAAATATTTGCTTTCAGGTTACTTTTTTTGTCTTCTCTGTAGACTAGAAATTTAAAGAAAAAAGGAAAGGGAAGGGAAGGGAAGGGAAGGGAAGGGAAGGGAAGGGAAGGGAAGGGAAGGGAAGGGAAGGGAAGGGAAGGGAAGGGAAGGGAAAAGGGAAGGGAAGGGAAGGGGAAGGGAAGGGAAGGGAAGGGAAGGGAAGGGAAGGGAAGGGAAGAGGAAGGGAAGGGAAGGGAAGGGAAGGAAGGGAAGGGAAGGGAAGGGAAGGGAAGGGAAGGGAAGGGAAGGGAAGGGAAGGGAAGGGAAGGGAAGGGAAGGGAAGGGAAGGGAAGGGAAGGGAAGGGAAGGGAAGGGAAGGGAAGGGAAGGGAAGGGAAGGGAGGAAAGGAAGGGAAGGGAAGGAAAGGAAAGGAAAGGAAAGGAAAGGAAAGGAAAGGAAAAGGAAAGGAAAGGAAAGGAAAGGAAAGGAAAGGAAAGGAAAGGAAAGGAAAGGAAAGGAAGAAAGGAAAGGAAAGGAAAGGAAAGGAAAGGAAAGGAAAGGAAGGAAAGGAAAGAAAGGAAAAGGAAAGGAAAGGAAAGGAAAGGAAAGGAAAGGAAGGAAAGGAAAGATATCAGAAAAGGAGGTGTTTTGCATTACGAGATACTGGTCCATTATGCTCCCAGTTAGAAAGACTTGAACTCTGCAAAGTATAAGTTAAAATACTTATTATAATAGCTAAAAAATAATGAAATAGAGAATAGTGCAGGTAATCTTACCTTCCTTTAGATGCTTAGCACTCAAAGCTGTACAGTATTGAACAGGCCTCTCTCTGGTCAGCGTGCAGCACAACAAGCAGACCCTGCCTGTATAAAAAGCTACCCCATGTTGGTCGTTTGGGCCACTACAGGTTTTTTTTACATATATTTATAACTATATTCATAATTTCTACTCCTGAACAGGCAAGATGTTGGCGGGAAAACTTCCTACTGCACTTCTAGATAATGGCAAAGCCTCCAGGTGCCAAGTGGGAGAGGACTTGCAGTCTCCTGTGTCACAATGAGCTGACAGTGTTCTACAGCCAGAGGCTTGAGAGCCTGGTGGGATGTGTGGCCCAGCACAGCACAGGCCTGAGCCCTCACAGGTTCAATGTTATCTGGGCCAGTAGCTCTGCAATATGCAAAAAAAGAAGAGGGGTTACCTCGCCTAAACACCTACTGCCACTAAAACTCTGGAGATAGTTTAAATTTAGGTGTTTAAAATTCCCATTATAGTCAGTAATGATCTATTCAATATATTCAATAGATTAGTGCAAACAACTAGTTTTATCCTAAACTCCTAGTCTCTAGGAAACTGAGCTACTGGGCACTTGCACAGGGCAAGATCGTGGAAGATCTTGTGGGATTCCTGAGAGAAAAAGCAGTAACGACCTACTGGTCCAGCACTTCAAAGTGAATCTCACCCAAGTGCTAGATTTGGTAACCAGAGTCTGTCTGCCAGCCTGTTCAGAGTAGTGATTATCCCTGGCTACTGCTTTTTGAAAACTCATCAGCCAGGAAGGTCTGTCACCTTCTTGTTCCTCATGTCCTGCAGTGGCTGTTGAAAGTCTAAATTGTACAAGTCACTAATGACAAGTGGGACTTTCTGATTTGGCCTGATCTCATTTGCAAATGTTGGACTCATTGCATTTCATTTCCTGAAATGAATTCTAGGCAATCCCAATTCTATAACTACCAACAAACATCAACACCACTGCCAAGATGGCAATTGCTCTGCTTAAAATAGTTTATGAAATGTTACTGATTTTAGTCACTGATTTTACTGATTTTAGCAGAGACTGTGCAGAGACTGCACCTAATAAAACATCTGCATGAACACAGTGAATTAAGCTTCTTTCAAGTATTTTCTATTTTTGACACCTTTCAGTGAGGACTTCTTAGGAAAAGAAAAGGGGAAGAAAACCACCAGCCTGAGTCTCCCATGAAATCATTTGCTGGATATAATTTCTACCTCAATGAAAATGAGGTAGAAAGGCCTGGCACTCCCTGCCAGGCAGCAAATGAATAGGATCACTAGTGGGAAAAAAAAAACCAACCCAACCATTCTTAGTGAGAAATTAAAATAATATTTACTTATTCCCACCAGAGGTCACTCATATCATAGGAATAAAATGAAAGTTACCAAAATTCTAAGTACTCATTGATTCTAATATGATGGAAATTGAAATTGCATTCTCAATCAATTTAAATTTCTACTTCTACTAGTTTTATTAAATAGCAATAATTGGGATAAATGTATCCTCCTTTAATAACACAAGTGCAGGAGAAAATAAAGAGCTCTGGTAAGAATAAGAAACAACTAGAAGGTTGTTTTGCAGGAAAACTTCTGCAAAAGATTGAGGCCCTAATAACTATAACTAATGATGTAGATAAGACTCTGTATGGTGGACATGGGTGGCAATAAACTACTGCATTTCACCTTGATACCTTTATTTCTTGAGCTGAAAGTCACAGAGAAGCTAGAAAAAGTAGGATTTATTATTAGTAGTGTGTAGAGCTAAATACTTTGCATAGAGAAGTTATTAGATATGCCTATGTTAATCAAGACTCCTAATATTAAAAGTTCTGTTTCTTTTCCGAGTAACTAAAATAAAACACAACAGAGATTGCAGTGCTAAATATCATCTCAGAATTCAAAGAAAATTACTTTCTGCACTCAGATGTAATTAGTTCTATTTAAAGAAAAGTTTTCTATCCTTTACATGTACAAGAGAAAGAATAAAAATTATTTTCTGTTAAAATTCTTTCACTCTGCTAAGCATTTCTTAGGCCACATTTGTCATACTGCTTCCAGTTTTGGGCCTCCAACACAAGAAAGGCATTAACAAAAGGGAGTAAGTTCAGTGGAGGACTGCCAAAATAAAACCATGGGCAATCTGTGTCCTCATAGCTCACCCTGCTTTGAACAGGAGGCTTCATTAGATTGGCTCAGAAGGTTCTTCTAATCTGAATCACTCTCTTTTGCTGTATTATGATCCTGTGAACCACAGTCTGACACTTTCCTAGGAATAACCTCTAGGCAGTTCCAGTCACCCTAGACCAAAAGAATGAAGTATAATTAGAAAAGATAAAGTCAACAAGTATGGTAATTTGTATTTATCAGTTAGATCTTATCTAAGAGTGAAAATAGGCTAGATTTCTTCAATTGGTGGAAAGGTTGGCTGAAAAGAGCTAGGAAAGAATGAGTGGACAAAAAAATTGAACAGACAATTATTTGCTATCATTAAAAAAGGAGAGCATGAATTTCCAGATGGATGTTTTAAAAATAATAAATGCAAATGTAAAAACTAAAAATGCAAAAATGTAAAAACTAAAAACAGTGTTCAGTGTTGTGGGATGTTTTGGAGATTAAAAGTCTAGGATGGTGGATAAATTTGCAGGGTACATAACCATGATCTTGAATGCAACATTTAATGTAAGAATCTCATAGTTTATAATGGCCAAAAGATACAATATCAAGAGTGAAATAATATATTTCTTTTCCATATATTTTTTGCATTTATCTCTCCTAGAAGCTTTTCTTACAGTGTAATACTTAAGGGCCTTTTGTACCATTCTCTGTCTGCACCCACTTCTTGTACTGACTGTTGTTGGAAATGGAAAATAGATAGTGCCTGAGACTATGACCAAGCACAGTTACTATGATCTTTTATGAGATATTTTAGGTTAAAACATAGAGTAGTTTTCTGAGGAAGGAAGCAAGCAAATGAAAGACAAGTTTCACTGGCAGGTGATGTATATTTCAAATTTTCTGCCCAGTAAATCATAGAAAAAGTGATTCCTTATCCACCTCTTCTCAGTTCCTTCTGCTAAAGAAGAATGTCAGGAATTGCACAGTACAACACATCTTTTCAAGCAACAGGCTGCTCTTTTGTAGAGGACAGGATAAGAAATTATTTATTCTTATTTGAGCGTGCATACATGTCAGGTACGGTGGATTGTGTTATCTTTATTCTAAGAAATCAAGAATTATCTTCGGGACTGTAATTTCACAGTTCATTGGGTATCTTCACATTATTTGCATCACTTTGACACAAACTCAGCAATAATAAGGTGATAAACTGAGTTGGACCAGAAATTCTTCTGGTTGAAATATAATTTGAGGAAAAAAACCTTTTCACTACACAGGTTCCACAGTGCAAGCCACTATCGAGCTGCACAAACAGTTGGAGGAGGGAAAAAAGTAGAAGGGAAAAGTAATTGGATGTTGCCCAATAAGTGTCTGTGAATCATAAACCCACACATGTACGTGACAGCCCCAGGTGGAGTGGGATCTGGTGGAATGCATTTTGTGACTCCTGTTTGTTATAAGTGAGAAACAAAAGTCTCGATATTCAGCAAAATTTAGATTGCTTTATTTTATATAGACACAGCAACGCAGCGCTGGGGATACATGGGGGGGTCACTGTCCACTACATACTGTCGAACTCTGGTTTGCAGCTCCTTTTCATAGCACGGTTTCTTCATAGTAATCAATAATTGTTACTTTTTTGTTGTCATAATTTTGCCAGGTAAGCAGTTGGGTCAAAAAAACTTCCGCGGGACCTCTGGGTGACGTGAAATGTCCGGACAATTTGTCAGCTCTCATCGATAACCATCTGGTTTTGGTAGATAAGAGACGGCAGAAGTTGGGAAGTCTGGACTTAGCAGATAAGTCGCAATTGATTACACAAAGGCAGGAAATCTGATTTTGCAAAATCTTTCATGCCGCGGGAAAACCTTGTTTTGTTTTACAAACTGGTATCAAATACAATTTACTTAGAAAACACAATATTCATAACAGGGGGATTTAAAACAGAATGATTTAATCCTATATTTTCCTTTCTTTAGTGTCATGCTTCATTTCAGACCCAAGTATTCTGGTTTCTACAAACCCCAACACTTTTATGATTAACACGAATCTTTTATCAATTACCACGTTTGACGGGATTACTGCGTTTAGTGTGCAGTTCCTTTCAGCCCCACAGCATGGAGCCACGGCCTCTGCGAACGAGGCGCAGCTACAGCTAAATGACTCAATATCCATGACACTTTACAGTGCTTGGCTTGACAACTGGGACGTTTGGAGACGGACCCCGTGGACATCCTCGGGGAGCGCAAAATCCGCCCTTCCCGCCTGCCGCTGGTTTCTGCTGTCCTCACAGTAACGGGGAATGCGAGCTCCGAAACCTCCCCTGCCCGGCCGCCAATCCCGCACGGAGCAGTCACACAATCACAGCACCACGAAGGCTGGCACAGCCCCTGAGGGCCAGCAGCCCAAGGGCCGGCAGCAGCCGGCGCTGCCCCAGCCCGTGAGGCGCGGGCGGAGCAGCCGGGCCCGGCCGCGCGTTGCCCGGTGACGCGGCCGCGGCGCGCGCGCCGGTGAGAGCGGCGGGGGAGGGCGCGCGGGTTGCCCGGAGACGGCGCTGCCGTGCCCGGCTCCTCTGCCCGGCTCCGCTCTGCCCGGCTCCGCTCTGCCCGGCTCCGCTCTGCCTGGCACCGCTCTGCCCGGCTCTCCCGTGCCCGGCTCCGCTCTGCCCGGCTCCGCTCTGCCTGGCTCCGCTCTTCCCAGCTCCGCTCTTCCCAGTTCTCCCGTGCCCGGCTCTCCCGTGCCCGGCTCCGCTCTGCCCGGCACCGCTCTGCCCAGCTCTCCCGTGCCCGGCTCCGCTCTGCCCGGCTCCGCTCTGCCCGGCTCCGCTCTGCCCGGCTCCGCTCTGCCTGGCTCCGCTCTTCCCAGCTCCGCTCTTCCCAGTTCTCCCGTGCCCGGCTCCGCTGCCGCGCCGTCGGCAGGGCAGGGCAGAGGAGGGAAGGGAAGGGAAGCGCGGCGTTCCGTGCCCCGCGGGGTGCGGCGCGGCCCGGGAGGCTGTGGGGGTCGGCCGGGCCCCGCCGCCCTGCGCCCGCCTGCGCTCCCGGCGCGGAGCGGCCCCGGGGAGCTCTCGGGGCTGCGGGCGGTGTCTGAAGCATCCAGGAGCCGTCTGACGGTACTGTCGGGGTTTTGCGCTGTTTTGGGGACTGTCCTGCTGTGTGTGTGTCTCTCTACAAACGTGCTTGCGCGGAAACACGAACTTAAAATCGAGTAAAGGCGAGGGCAGCAATGTCTGTAAGATGCACGCTGCGTGGCAAACGCTTGCCCTCCGCAGGGAGGGAGAGCTTTGGGCTTGTTTGTGCTATAAATGCTCTTCCCAGGTGGAACGAGTGTGGGAGGGGGAAGCAAGATCAAACTTAGAGAATTTTTAAAAAGTCATTCAAATACCAAAGCAAACTACAAGCTAAGTAAGCAAAGCTTGTGAAAGTGGATTTAAGACAGCAGACTCTGAAAATGACAGAATAAGTTTAAGGTTTTTTTTTCTCTTCTGTAAATTCTTCTAATATTTTGAGAGATGTTGCTTTACATAAACATTGTCATGCAACAATTTGATAAACTGTTTTGGAAGGCTTGAAGATGGCAGCTATGAAATCAAAGCCTGAGCGAGTTCTTTAATTACTTGTAATGCTGCAGTGAAGAACATAATCCTGGATTTTAGAATCGATGAAGACTATACTGTTCTTAATAATAGGCTTAACCATGGCGTGATATAGAAAATAAACACTTGGAAATTTCCTTTTTGAGCCCTAAACCCTGTTGCTTCAAGAGTCTCTTTCTGATTGCCATGCACTTAGTCTTTCAGAAATTTAATGGGTTAGAAATTTCATTCTTTCTCTTTCTAACTAATTCTAGAAGGTTTGTTCAGGAGTCTTGAGCCTTCTGGTTTTGTACATTGTTTAAAAATTTTGCCATGATTTTATGCAGTTACCTGCTATTCCTAAGAGTATAACAGGGGAAGAATTCTGATAGGAAACACATATGGTAAACAGTAAGATGTTCTTCGAACTTTAGTACAGAGTTATTTTCTTTAAGTTATTTCTGGCAAGGCATATTTCCCACTCTTTTAAAATAAGTTCAAGGTTCTAATCCTTGCACTTCCTATTTTTTGTAGTCCTAAGATAAGGAAAATACACTTCAGATGTGACATTTCTTTCCTAATTGCAGGTATAACTGTATAAGTTCTTGATACATTATTCTGTTAGAGAGTAAGTGCCTTGTACAAATCAGTCTAGATAATTTTGTGTTATCATTATTTATATTTTGCATTTCAAAACTGCTCAAAAGCTCAGGCTAGCCATTATTGATGGCAGCAGCTGAGCTGTGCTATGAGCACTCAAGAAAGGCAGAACCTTTTGTGGTAATCTTTTCTCCACTTGCATCCTATAATCACACCTTGGCTGTATCCATTAGGGTCATTTATTCCTTATCCTGTTCTAGGACTGGTTGGAGAATTTGGTTTTTCTGATATGTGTGGGATTTATTTGGCTGTCATTAAAGGCCTGCACAACTTTGCTGAGTTTTTTTTATTTGTTGACAATACCCTTTATTAGTTCTTGAGGCATTGTCAAGTGTAAGAACTTGCCTCTTCCAGTTCTTTCTTTGTTGGTGTTTTAATTTACACTGATGACTTTGACTGCGCTGTTGTCTCTGCTAAGTCTTCTTACATTGTTTCACTTGGACTGCTTTGTTTAATTGTATGCGGGAAACTGTGTGTAAGTAAACAAGTTGATAAATAGTGATTTTTAAGATTTTCATTGATGGTGAATCTTTTTGTTGTTGTTGTCCAGTATCTGATTTCCTATTTATTGATGGTAGAGGCTCTCAGAAGCAGTTGTTGCAGTGGAAAAGGATTGATGTAATCTTTTTTTTTTCCCTTGGAAAGATTGATATATATCTTATATTGATGAGGTTAATACTGGCTTTCCTCTGCTTAGTGAAGTTTTTTTTCTTAATGCTACTGCAGACTATAAATTTGCCTCAGGTTCAGGAACTTTTACTTACCTTCTAGCCAATATGACCAATCTGAACCCAGCTACTTAGCATGTATGGTATCTTGATTCACATAACATTCTATATCTCTGATAAATGCCTCCTCGATTCATTATTTTTTAAACCTCTGTATTTAAATATTTAAATCCATCTCTCTTGAATGTGCTGACCAAGCATAGTGCGTGAATGACTGGTATAATGGTATTAGGCCTCCTTCTATGTTGACAATATCTAATCTAATATGTTATATATTTCTTCTGGCTATATCCTGTTGGTGGCTCATACTTTCCCCATGGTTTATTACATCCAATATTAGATTCATTTTATAAATTTTTTGGGTTTTTTTTTTCCTTCTTTTCTTTTAATTGATTCCATTCTGCTTGATGTACTATAGTTGTATAGTATGTAATCAATTTTATGGTCTCTTAAAATCCACCACCTCTATTTGTATTTTTGGCAAGGGGGGTGAGGGGGACAACACACAGCATTTTTCTCATCCATTTGAGTTATATGTTTTAAGATCTAATTTGTTTCTGTCTTAGGTGTAATTGTTGAAATTTACATGTACCATTAAAGAACATGCTCTGTAGCCTCCTGCTTAATGAGACATAAATGGCTTAGTTTGTTGACAGCCTGAAACCTAATTATTTGATTTTAAACTTCTGTGTTCTCTTTTTCAGTCTAGCTAAAGAATAATTTGGAAGTTTTATGTTAGAGTTGATGATATAAAATTTTTTTTTTACTCCACGTATGTTAATCAAGGTCTAAGAGAAATAATTAATGCCACTATTTTCATTCTCCTAACTATCTTTTCAAGTTGTTACCTATTGTGTGAAAATACCTGTGATGGAGGACATGTCAGATCCAGGAGACCAGTTTGATGCATTGGTTTAGATTTCAGGAAAGAAAGATTGAGACTTCCGCTGTCAAGCGTGAGATTAGTGTTGAGAAGAGCTCTTCCCAACACTAACCATTTGTTGCTAATCTAAACTCATGTTTTATACTTAACTACTGGCTGTGTACAGGTATGTAGCTGTATCCCATTCTGGTTTCCCAGAGATCAAGTGCAGTCTTTTTTGATTAAAGAGTTTCTTATTTTCGGGTTTGTTGTGATGTTTGTTTTTTGAGGTTTCTTTTGCCTTTATGGATATTTGGGCACAAGTGGCTCTGAAGTGTCTGAACAAACCTGTTAAACTGACTGCTCTGTAAAAATTTCTAGGGCAGGAAATCTTGTGTTTTAGAACATCATATTGGAGACAAAGTTAGCAGACATTGACCTGTTTTTCTAATAAGATCAAGTTCTTATTACCCACGTCCAACTTTAAGTACTAGCTCAAAACTGGAAAATTAGTAAGTTGGTATACAGCTGGATGTCATCCCCACTTTGACTGTTCAACCTTTCTTATCTCAGCAAGTACAATAACAAATACAATTGATTTTAAATACTACCTTGGGTTTCACAGCGAGAAGGAATTTGGGATTTTTTCATTAAATTATTTTCCTACTTCAGTTTATTTTCTTTGTGGTCGTTTTTTGGGCTACATATGCTGACATTTTTTCTTCATAGGTAAGTTTTTAGTACATGAGCAAGTGATTATGTTACTTTTTATATCTGCATTTGAAATGTTCTTTATTGTAATTATTGTTTAATTTATCTTAACATCCCAATCAGCCAACTATAGTAGAAAAAGTTTATATAATTAAAATATTTACTTTATAATGTGTGCATTATAATTCCAGATAGGGATTTGCACTATTATAATCTAAATTTATTAGCATATAATATGTATCTGAAGAATATGTAAGAATTGAGTGACTTAGCTAGACATAGATAAAATCTTACCATGCTACAAAAAAATACGTGCACTATGTTTCTTGGATTATGAACTGCTTGTTGACAGGCCAAAAAATTATCAGGTGGCTGTGTGGGGTTAGCTACCTGCCAGGTTAAATCATAGCTGGGATTCTTTAATGTTGACTATATTCAAATTTTATACAAGTATTGATTATGAAATTGAGACAAGTATTTCAATACAGGCATAATTTTAAAAATAAGATTGTATTTTTTCTCTGTAAATGTACTGTGTGTCTTTTAGCCTTTTTTGACCAAGGATACAATTGGAGATATTTAACTTTGCCATTTCTTATATGTATTCTTCACAGAATTAGAATGACATCTGCTAAGCCATAGTAAAAGTGGTACTATAAGTATGTGCAAACTTAAAAATTTTTCTGAAGAGATTATAATTTGTTTTCTTGGAAAAAACTATAAAACTTCATTGAATTTATTTTTAAATTCTCTTTAAGAAGATCCATAATCAAGTCCAATCTGCTGCTATTGTTGGCAGCTAAAGCTTAATCTCCTCTATAAACTGATAAAGCTCAATCTTAAAAGTAGCTTGTGAGAAGGTTGTGTGAAAGTCTCAGCCCAGTGTAGATCTGCTGGTGATGATAGCCTTGTACATCTGTTACTACCAGTTTGTTCTAATCACTGTAAGGTGGTCTGGTTGTTATGTATGTCATCTTGTCCTTATAAATCCATACAGCTTGTTGGGAAAGGGCAAGTGAGGGAAAAATAAAAAAAGAACAACTTTAGAGCCCTGCTATGTTTGTGCCATTAGTGCCTTGGTAGAAGTTGGGGAAGTCTAGGGAAATCTAATTCTTGCCTGACCTCGTGTGACATGAGATCGCTGAGGTATAGGTTTGCTGTGTCATTATCATATGATTGGCTCTTGCACTGCCACTCTAATACTCTAAGCATTGTATTTTAGGATTTATTTTAGGATATTTGACATCATTACATGCTTTGTGTTCTCATTGTAAAGATCCTTATAAGTGCTAGCTAATAAATAAAACCTGAGGATTTAATTGACTCCTTTACTATAGATATTGATTTAATGAATTTCCATAATGCCATATGAATTATAAAAGTAATGAATTCCTATACTTTTGTAATTTGAGAAAATTTTTTAGTATTTTGCTTTTGGGTTATTTGTTGTGCTTTTTTGTTAAGAAGACATTCCTGTAAGGAGTTTTGTCTTCAATACAAAGTCACAGCATGTTAATCTTTAGTAATTCAGTAGCTTAGGCAGATAATTTTTGGAGTTATGATGAGACATATTATGAAATTATGTCTGCATGGATTGGCAGGAAGTTTTCTCACAAAACTGAGTACAGCAAAAATAAAAAATTCAGAGGTAAAAATTGAATTAATTGAAAATAATTCTTAATTTTGAAACATATATAATGCTACTGATTTATGGCAAGAATATATCAAACGTGACTTTTTATAAAAGTTATAGAGACAAATGTCTAAATATTTCTGTATATAGTAGTTATGCAGAAACAGAAACAGTAGTTAAAGATTTATTTGGGGAAAAAACTGCATGGATGATTAGTTGCTGTATATTAAGAAATTATTAATTAACTGCAAACTTGGTGATAAAAGTGGAAGATCAAAATTGAGGTTTCTTACCTCTCATCCATTTCTGAAAATCTTTATTCATAACTGAAGTGCATTGCTGACTTCTGATATTGCTAGATAGCATGGAAGAGTAGCATCAGTTTGTTCATTCTGATGCAATATATGACATTTTTTTCAGATGTTATCTTTTATCTTCTGTTTTCTGGGTAAATTATACGTGTATGTTATTTTTAGTTCTTTTAGTATGTAGAGATTGAGACCACTATACTTTCCAGCATATTCTTCCAGATTCTTAGGGTCGTGTCTTTTGTAAAGAGCTAGATAGTAACTTGCTCTCATATTAAACAGATATCTGCACTGCAATGTCCAGAAGATCAACTTTCATACAAAATACGAAGAGAAAATAATCACTGTTTTTTAATAGGGTGGGGTTGGTTGTATTGGTATCTTGCAATTCTTTATTATTGTAATGCTGAACTATAACAACACATTGTGATGTTCATATGCTAAAGCACCACAATTTTCAACATCTCTTCCACTTTTTCCTTCTGCTTTAGGTTTTTTGTATTTATGCCTAGTCAACCTGAAATGAGCTAAAATGAGATTACCTAGTTCCAAAGGGAGGATTGTGAATTGTCTGTAGCACAGACAGTTGGATCATAGAATCATAGTATAACTCAAGTTTGAAGGGGTCTGTAAGCATTGAGTCCAATGCCCTGCTCCTCACTAAGCCATGTGACTAAGACCATTGTCTAGAAGCTCAGTAAAATCTGATTTGGTGTCCTAAAAACTTCAGGAGGAATCTGTCCGTGTGACTGACCACCCTCTTGTTGAAGAACCTTTTCATAATGTCTAACCTGAATATTCCCTGACACAGTTTCCTGCTGTTTTCTTGTGTCAGCTCTAGAATTAAACAATTGTTTCTGCATCAAACGAATAGGATGTTTTGTCTTTTTTTATTCCTTCTAGAATATTGTAAAGAAATTTATTGGGTGATATTTGTAAGACTGTATATACCTGGAAGATGTCTCTTTTGGTCTGATCTATTATAGTACATTTTGTTATCCTTAAATTGAGATCAAAGAACACTTAACTGGAGGTACCAACTGGACTTTAGTTTAAGAGCATGCTAGATTACTTATAAAACATTTAATATTAATATTAATGACAACAATTTAAGGGATGGAAATCTTTGAAGTTTTTTATATTTTTATTATAGTATTCAGTACACATTGTTTTATTCATCCTACACGCACATTTTGTTATATCTGTATGTCATGGTCGAACCCCAAACAACACCTAAACCTCACTTACCCATTTAGCTACTCTCTCACTTCCCCACTGGCAGGACTGGAGAGAGAATCTGCAGGGAAAAGCAAGAGAACTTGTGTGTTGGGGTAGAGACAGTTTCATAGGGAAATCAAAACCCACGCACACAAGGAAAGCAGAGCAAGGAATTCTTTCACTGCTTTCCATGGGCAGGTAGGTGCTCAGCCATCTCCAGGAGAGCAGGACCCCAGCAGTGGTTACTTGGGAAGACAAACACCATCGCTCTGAGTGTCTCCCCTCCCTCCCCATTATTCTTCCCCTCACTTTATGTGCTTGTGCTTAGCATGATGTAGTATGCTCTTGAATATCCCTTTGGTCAGTTGGGGTCAGCTGTCTGAGCTGGAATTTCCTTACAGCCTCACATGAACCCCAGAAAATGCCTTGGCTCCGTGTAATTTATATTAATCATAATCTCTGTGTTGTCAGTTATGTTTGGCACAGACCCAAAACACATTCCCATACTAGCCACTGGGAAGAAAATTAACTCCACCCCAGCCAAAACCAGCACACTATAGTAAAATAGTTTTCCACTATTCCACTTGGGAGATAAATAATGAAATGGACTAAACCATTTCCTCATGATGCATTTGCAGTCTTTCTTGTCATTATTTTTCATGTATAAACACCAACCATTTTAACTTATTTAGAGGTAATTGTAACAGATTTTTTAAACAGTTTAAGTTCCCATCTGCTCTCCTGAGATTTTCATTGCATCTGTACTTTTGAGTTGAAGATATTTACCAGTTTGTTGAAAGGATAATACAGTATGCATATCCATTTTAGCCCATGCTTCCCTGATGATACTGAAACTAAATGTGAGTCACAGAGTTTGTCTGTCTTGAGACTCATTGTTCTGACAGGTTGTTACTGACACAAGAAAACTCTGATCACATAGATGGTGGAGCAGCTGCAGGCTGTTGCAGTTTGACTCTGGCCAAACTCCAGACACCCACAAAAACTGCTTGCTCACCCTCCCCTGCACAGCTGGGCAGCGAAGAGAAAAATTAATGAAGGGTTAATGAATTAAGAACTGGGAGGAAAAAAAACAAAACTCCAAGGGCAAGAGAGGCTCAACTTAACAATACAAAGGAAATTTATTGCAAACAAAATCAGAGTGGGATGATGGGAAGTAAAATAATCTCTTAAAAACACCTTTTTCCCCCCACCTTTTCTCCTTTCTCCCTCCCCCTGACAGCGCAGAGAGACAGAGCATTTGGTCAGCTTGTCACCCAAGGTTTTCTTCTCTGCACAGGGAGAGGAGTCCTACCCTGCTGCACCATGGGGTCCCTTCCACAGGAGACAGTTCTGCATGAACCTCTCCAGTGTGGGTCCCCTCTCACGAGCAGGAGTCCTCCCAAAACTGCTGCAGCATGGGTCACACTTCCACAGAGTGCAGTCCTGCAAGGACAGGCTGCTCCAGCCTGGAAGCAGGAAGCCTCTCTCTTCACCAGGCCTCCCACTGGATCAGAGCCTCCTCCAGGCATCACCTGCTCCAGTGTGGGCATCTCTGCCATGGACTGTGGGTGGATCTCTGCATCCCCCATGCATCCCCACGGGCTGTGGGTGGATCTCTGCATCCCCTGTGGATCCCCACAGGCTGTGGGTGGATCTCTGCATTCCCCCATGGGTCCCACGGGCTGTGGGTGGATCTCTGCATCCCCCATGCATCCCCACGGGCTGTGGGTGGATCTCTGCATCCCCTGTGGATCTCCACAGGCTGTGGGTGGATCTCTGCATTCCCCCATGGGTCCCACGGGCTGTGGGTGGATCTCTGCATCCCCCGTGGATCCCCATGGGCTGTGGGTGGATCTCTGCATCACCCATGGATTCCCCATGGGCTATGGATGAATCTCTCATCCCCCATGGGCTGTGGGTGGATCTCTGCATCCTCCATAGATCCCACAGGCTGTGGATAGATCTCTGCATCCCTGTGGATCCCCATGGGCTGTGGGTGGATCTCTGCATCCCCCATGGATCCCCATGGGCTGTGGGTGGATCTCTGCATTCCCCATGGATTCCCCATGGGCTACGGGTGGATCTCTGTTTAGTTTTTGCATTTATTATATTACAAATGGTGGGGAACAACCTTTTAAGTCATGGAAAGGCAGAGGTTGTCTGGATGCTAGGTTTCCTAAGAAACTGGGGTTTTTTTAGGTCTGCACAATTTCTGTTGAGGATTTGATAGCTGCTGTAACCATGCAGTCAGAAAGATTTGTATGATAATGTCTCCCAGGCAGCACATGATGAGGTATAAGCACAGCTGATGAGGTATTTGCTGCAGTACTGAAATGTGGTAGTACAGCTTCTATTCCTTTTTATCTTTCATTTGCATTGGCATAATGCACTGTGAAATCTAATGTGACACTTGGAAGCATGCCAGAAAAGGATACTACCTGCGGAAGGAATAAATGCAGAAAAGGACAATACCTGCGGAAGGAATAAATGCTGTCAGATATATGAAACCCTTCTGGGGACAAGAAGCAGATCCATTCCAATGAATTAGTTAAATTAGGCTTTTTACATTTTTCAGGCAGTGCTGGTGACTGCAGCTGAGCCCTTTAGGCTCTGCTAGCTGTGAACAATGGAGTTGCAGATTTTTTTTTTTTTTTTCCTCTTAAAAACAGGTTAAACCGATGCTCGGTATTTGCGATAATTTTGGCCCCTCCTACTGTGTCAATTGAAACCACTCCCTACATAACCAAAACAAATCATTCCCCATAATTCTGAGGATATTTTACATTTTGGTACAAGCTTCTGTGCATTGAACTACATTTTGTAGACTGTACATTTTTAAAAAAGGAAAGTGATTTTTTAGGAGACAGATAAGGATTACTCAAACAGCACCTCATTTTCAGAGCTCAGAAGC
Source organism: Erithacus rubecula (assembly GCF_903797595.1). Lineage (NCBI taxonomy): Eukaryota > Metazoa > Chordata > Aves > Passeriformes > Muscicapidae > Erithacus > Erithacus rubecula. Next base: position 33,305,435 of record NC_136687.1, on the reverse strand, counting down.
ACAGCAAATCAATCTTGAAGCACTAATTTACTTTAATTTTAAATATTGGAATATATAATCTATTAATTGTTTTAGTATTGATTTCTGTTTTCCATTGGAAAATCCAATAGGGACATTTAAATTGCTATTAAAAGTATTTCAGATTACATATTTATGAATTTAAAATAATAATCTCAAATCATACCACAGACTTCAGATGTGATCTTTGAATTGCTTGCTTTGATCTTGAGCTTCAGATCTGATCTTGAGTAGTTGTAGTGTTGAGTAAATTTTAGCACAGGACTTATTGTACTTATATGTGTTTAGATTTTGTATTTTTCATTTCAACTGTGCCTTCTTTCATGGCTTGGATGACTTATATTTCCCACTGGTTTGATGAAGATGATTGGTATGAAGGACAACAAAGAGTAAGAATTGCTTAAAGTAATATTTTCTCTTTTACTGCTTTTATATTTTTCTTCTTTAAGCCGCTCTTTATTATTATATTGATAGTATCAAAATTAATATTTCTATAGTGGTACTAGGAAGAAATTTTTAGTAGTTTTAGTGAGGTCTTGAATCATAAATAAACCTTATTCAAAATGAGCTTTTGGAAAATTAATTTTGCTAGCTGGATACAAGGTACTGGACATGTGACAACCACCTACTTGCATTTTTTAGGGTGCATAATTTAACAAGTAGTAATTTTTTCATATGCAATGAGGTGGAAAGCAAACATTTCATTTTATTGAATTAGAAGGAACTAATATACCATGCATGGAAAAAAATAAAATAGTTATAATTAGTAATAGGGTAAAAAAAAAATTGGGAGATACTAAATTCACCTAGGGTAATTTCCAAGTTGGAAAGCTTTATGTTTTTATTAACATTTTTCTGAGGAGGAGTTGTTACTATAGCAACATTTGCAGGAGAACTTGGATTTTTATTCTTTTTTTTAGCATTCATTAGCTGCATGTCTACAGCTGCTTTCATAGATTTATGGTGGGAAATGAATACAGGTCACATTTCTTTTACTGTATTAAGCTCTTTTATGATATCTTATACTTCTGAGATTTCTTTTTCTTGTTTTCACAATGTATGGTCAGCTAATGAATTAGAATGTGGGAGATGCTACTGAAAGCAGCTCCTTTAATTGTATTATTGTGCATTACTTGATAATGCCAGCTATATGCTACTAAGTATAAAAAACTGGCAGGTATTAATGCTGTTCCACTGTTCTCATTTTACATGTCACTCATTATATGGATGTTTCAGATGTAAAATTACCTTTTAATAGCTGTCATCAGGGATTTAGATATGAGATGTGTCAAGAGGTAACTTTATCTGAAATCAGAATAGTCTTGGCAATTTGCAAGAAGAAAAGCAATCTTCTGGTGATTGTTGCAGCTCTGGATTGGAAGATGAGAACAGAATCTTAGGCAGACTCCTACATACTTCATACTGTGATCATGCATGGTTGTATTCATATCTCTCTGTGATACACACATTATCTGCAAACTCTGATTAAGCAATACTCCATAGATAATGGCTTTGTTATCACTGCTAGATGGATTCATATTGATTAGGTGTGTAGTGCACCATTGCTGGTGATGTACAGTTAGAAATGTCAGCATTTCTCTATGCTTGATTTCTAACCTAGTATGGCTCTTTAGATTATCCTGTTAAAGTTGCACAATAAAGGGTATTCTAGTTAAATGTACAAGTAGTGTAGTCAAGACGGTCAAAACCACTACTTTGTAAAATTACTGTGTTACCATTTTTTAATGTTGTTGCTTTATATTTTCTGGGCAGGGTGTATGTCTTGGATTAATATATTTGGATTTTATTTCTAGTGTTTGTTTCTGTAAAATAGACTTGGACTGTGATTTCAAGTTTCAAACTTTCCTCCCTTTTGAAGCCAGAGATCCTGTGGTTAGATCAGTTCTGGTAGTGATTTGGGTCCAGGTTTATTGTGGAGGTTTAAAATGGCTGTGAACACCAGTAGAACACTTGTTCATTTCAAATAATCTATTAAATCAGAGTATTGTTTTTCTGGTCAGAGTCTGGATAAGTGAATGCACATTTTGAACACTTTCTAGGTTGTCATAGATTAGGAAATGTCATCTGCAACTTCTGGTTGCAAGACTAGCCAAAGCTTCTGGTATTTTCAAGGAATCTTGTTGAAATTTAAAGCCTTCTCCATGGCACCCTCTTCCTCTGGGAGCTGTACAAGGCCTTTGTGCCATGAATTGTATACAAAATTAGAAAAAAACTTTTCCAGTTTTTGCAGACTATCTATAGTGCTTTGTGGTAAACTAGCAATCAGCCTGGCACTTTAATAAGCAGTAGACTACCTTGATAGAATTCTCCCGGAAAGTGTGAAGAGCTTCACTTTTGTATAGAAGTACATGTGTAAGCCAACATGATTATCTACATTCTTATTACTATTATAGTCAGACTTTGTTTGTCTTTTGCCCATAAGCAGTTGCTTGAGTGGTGTGTATTGTCTCAGACTGTTCAGAGACCTACACTAGTAGCTGCAGTTTAGTACACCATGTCAAGACTGAAAATTTGTTAGCATTTTGCAGTACTCCAAAGCAGGAAGAACTTTTGTTTGTTTTGTCAAAGTTTTCATATTGCAAACTGTTTATTGGACTTTAAGCTGCATATACACCAGAGTATTTCCAATAACCCTTATTTCATGGGTCAAGACAGATTAATGAGCATTTAATTTCTTAGCATTGCTATAATATGCTTGGTGTTCCCCAGCCCCACAGGAAAAACACCAGTGCTATTTGTGTTTGTGGTTTTACATGAGTCTCAGTACTCTTGAGGCTGACATTGTCAGTCAGAAGTAATTTTCTGCTCTGTCTTGCAAACATGCCAAGATTTCTACATAAGTATGAAGGTTTTCATGTTTTTAGCAAGACAAAATGATTGTCATTATCTGGTGCTTCTAACTGGTCCCACTGGATAGGGTAATGAATTTGAAGCTATGGTTCACAGGGGGCATTTTCATCTCCAGTGAATTTAATTTTCCCCAAAGATGGGTATATACCCAATATACCCAATGTCTTTAAGGAGATATAATGTCATATAATGTCTTTATGTCTTAATTATTATGTTAGCATTGATTTGCTGACAAAAATATTGGTACCTTGGGACAATAGTCTGGATGAGATATAACAGTTTTATATGTCAAACATACAGGAGTGACAGCAAGCTTTCCACATCAGAAAGGATACAAACCTGATGGGAAGATAATCACAATAGAATGAACAGAAGCAGAGGAAACTAGCACTTTATTGCTTGTAGTTGTTAAGAAACTACACTCTGTATACACACAAGCATATTGATTAACATAAGGCTACTGTATATCCACTTTTGTATGCATGCCATATTGCATATGGACTCATTTGGATAGGTCATACACCACATGGACCACAATCAAAGCACATTGGCATCTGTTGTTGCTTGTTCCTGATGGTTAGACATTTCTGGATGCTGATAACATGCAAGCACTGTATTGATAATGATCGTGTTAAGTGATGTGTTTAAAGAGCTATTGTTATTTTACAAGTGTTATTGTAGTGCAATTGGAAAATACTGCAAGCAGTGAAATACGCTGAGCAGCTGAAGCAGACAGACAAAAAGGAGTTAGATTAAAATTAAAATGGTGCCTGTTAAAGAGCTGCAGTTGCCAGGCTACTGACACTGCAGTTTTGTGTGTGGTGTGACACAACACTCAGTCTTTTCTCCAGCATCCTGTAGTAACTGCATTATTCTGTGAACATCAAGATTTAGCTCCTCCTATTTGTCAAGTAAAGTGATTTCGTTCTACAATCAGAACAATATTTTCCATTTTTGGGACCAGCAAGGTATTGGAATGAACATGGACATTCTAAAGTGCTTTGCAAAAAATTACACCTATGCTAAGGTAGGGATTATTAGGCATTTATCTTTAAGTTATTTATATAAAGTCAGTTCAGTTGTTATTTTAAAATTATGATATACCAAATTTCAGTTTAATGTGGTTGGTTGTTTGGGTTCTTTTCTATATTAAGCAACAAGGAAAGACCTAGAATGTTACTGCTTCTGCCAATTGAAAAGAAATGGTTTTGCTGTCCTCCCTCTTACCTTCATCTCCTTGGAAACTGTGAGCACACACTGCTAGCTTTCTCAATGTGGTATACGTTTTTGACATGCACAGGGGTTTTTTTCGTTGTATACTTAAGAGTCAAATATAGTTACTTTTACATCCTTTATTTCAAAATAAAATGCTTTTTTACAAAGTATAAAAAATCTCCCTTGTATAAAAATGCACCATGATTGATATCATACATATTTTCAGTTATGCTGCATTTCTACATTTTTGTCATTTTACTCAGGTTGTTCTGATGAATACATCTATTTTATACTCTGCTTATTCTGTTAATTATGCTTAACAGAAATCTATAATGTTTGAAAAGATATGCAGGAAACTGATTTAAGACATGATACCTATGAGAGCAAGTCAGTATTCCACATAACTGTCATTTCTTCTGGATATTGTCATACTGAATTTCAAGGCAAATTCTTCCTCTTGTAAAATAGTATATCATTACAAAGAGCAGGAAATAATAACAAGTTTAAAGCAATAAATATTAGTAAATAAAATACAAATACTTTTCTCTAATAAAGCTCAATATTTTATAAATGTAACTTTTTTACATATATTTAAATAGGGAAAATCCAGTCAAAGTTTAAGAATACTTACTAAGCATGAATTCTGAACTCAGTGAAATAATGATATATTATAAAGCATTTTTCATCTAAAATTGAAAAATTTCATCCATTAGCATTTTTATAAAAAACACTGCAGAATCCCACAAAACAAGTCTGTTGTTACTCTGAGACAAGAATCTGTGGAATTCTGTTTTAGCATCTGTAAGAGATCTTAGCTTTATGATTAATTTTACCTGTAATCAAACTGCAAATTAAACAAGACTTAAGTCATATTTTCTTACAAATTAAAATTTCAGCAAATCAGGAATTTTTAGCTCCAGTATGAAAAGGTAAAAAAGAGTATCTGTACAATGTAAGAACATTTTGTTATTTTATGAAGTGAACAGTTGTGTAGTCTTAGGTTCTATATAGTTATCAACTTTTTTATCAATCTTCCATTTGATGGCTTTCAGGTGGTAAACCTGAAAACTAAACCTATGATAATCTAATATTTTACAGCTAATTTTCTCCAGTTTCACGTGGCTTTTTTTTTTATTTTTTAAACATTCTTTATCAGTTTGTTGACACACCTAGAGTTTCAACCATTGTTTTCCCTGGAATTAAGAACAGAACCCAAAATTTCTAGTTCCAGGTATTCTGTGCTTTCAAAAATATCTAATCAGCTGGGGGACTTAAATTTCAGAAAAAGATTTTTAATGTTGCCAATTATTTTTTCATGGGAACTAGAAGTCTGTTCTGAATAACCCAGATCCAAATATTTCTCTGCATATGTGATTTACACTTTATTTGCACAGAAAGGACCTCTGAAATTTGTAATTTTACTTAGCAATAAAGAACACTAAATGGCAACATTAGGAATTTTTGCCGTGTGATGATGTTGATTCTTTAAACAATTAGATACATTTCTCTCATATAATTTAGAACATGAGAACAAGGAGCTGCAAGATGATAAAATTTATAGAAATGTTCTCCCTGGAATCTCTAATTTGCTGCAGAAGTCGGAAGAATGAATATTATTGACATACAGATAGGAAGTCTAATAGCCAAAGCACTAGTCTTCAACAAAGCTGGATCTCATAATTTGCTTTTCTTTATATTTCTGTTCTGCTGGTGCAGTCTGTTTTAGCAAAATTTTCCAAGGTTACATGTGAACATTTAATTTCCTTCAGTCGTTTAGTACTCACTCAGAACATTAAGCACTTAACCTAGGGTCAGTGATATCTTGGAGATGATCAGTCTCAAACATTCAACTGATCCTGATCTTCTGCTAAAGAAATAAGTTGCTCTCAATTTTTTTCTTTTTCTTTCACACTTTCCAAAGTGAGAGAAGCATGATGACATGGAATTTGCTACCTATATTTATTCATTACTGTTTACTTGTCAAGCAGAGCAGAAAAAATTAAAAAAAAAAAAAATTCAACTTTATTTTTATCCCTTGTATAAATGCATTAAAATGAAACTTTGATAATTTTTAGGCAACCAGCTTTTAGTCGATAGTGATCAATAGGTTCCTTTGGGTACTGTAGATAACTACTTCAACACCTGTATAAAGTTTGTTCTGTATGTGCCTTAATACTACTGTCATCCAGAAAAATATTTCCCCCTCTATGTATTTGACATCAAGTAGGTCAAAAGTGATCTACAGCAACACATCTGTGCTAAACTATTACATAGCAACATATTGCATAACCAAGCCTTGTACTTCATCAATAGTTGCTCCCTCAAAATGCTTGATTGCCTTTGAAGTCTCATTTCTTTTAATTCCCTTTCTTTTGTGGAGCTTGAAATGGTACCTAACACTTGGTAAATTTAGCATAGCTCTCCTTCTCTTTCAGTTTTATAGTCTTAGCTCTTTGTCCTAAAGATGTCATCCTCCATACTCCATCTAATACTTTTCCACATAATGTCCCTCAGTCCATTAATGTATCCACAGTATAAATGTGACCCTGAGGCATTCTGTTACTAGGTAACATGTTGACAATTATCCTGAATGAAATGGGAGCTACGTAAATAATTGGTCTGGCCCAGCAAAGCATTTCTTGCATTTTTGTGTTAAAGTCAGTTTTCTCTGAGCACAGCTGGTACCGTGATATTAGTTTTGAACTTGGAGAGCATAGCTTGCTGTACAGTAATGTTACCCTAAGACTTGCTTTTGATTTTTAAAAGCTCACTTCAACTTTTTTGTTCAACAGCAATTATTAAGAAAAGTTAGAAAGCTTCTCCAGAAAGGATGATAATAAGGAGGATAATATGATAAAAAGTTGTTCTATGCAAGTGGTTTGAAGACCTTTCTACATGTTGATTTTACTTAAAACTATTAGAATGTAGTTTATTTTGTCTGGCTGTCAGTGGGAGATGAATGGGAGAGCAGAGAAGGCAGTAAACTGCAATAGAGAAAGTATTGAACCAGACCACAGAAGCAAATGGACACGATGAACTGTTCCAGCTAGTACAAATCAAGAGCTAGTCAAGGTTTTATGGGCACCCCTTACTCCCCCCCCTTTTCTTCCAAGCGATTGTCGTGAATTGTATTAGGCACCCTTTCTTGTGTGGCACTGTAGCCTCTGAACATCTACTTGTTCTTTCTTCTGATACATTCATTTGTACCTCAGGCAAGTTATATTTTTTAAGTAGACATGTATAGATTATTTATGGGAATAAAAATGTATTATTCTATTCTTTAGTATTTTCTCATCTTGGAGTCTAATGAATTTCTGTTTTAAAGGCAAAAATGTCACATGTGAAACAAGTGGGTCTTTTAGCTGCTGGATGTCAGCCATGGAACAAGGATATATGTGCTGCTAGTGGGGACAGATTTGCCTACTGTGCTACGCTTGCTGTTTATATTTATCAGGTAAGATTATTCTTTTTTATCAGTTCAATTATACTTTTACATTGTTGTTGATCTGACTTTGGTTTGAACCCTTTCAACAAATGTTTCTGCAATGCTTTTACAAGTATGTCTGTTGCTGAGAAGATATCTATGTAAAGCTCAATATTCCATTCAAGATATCCCTGAAGTTATATGTGCCTAGGATTGTTTTTAGAAGACAGGTTACAGTGCAATAAACATTTGAGATGAGTGAAGTTCAGTGATAGAAGTCTGGGTTCTGAGGGAGAGATGGAGCAATTCCATAATTCCATTTGAAGCTGTAATATAAAATAGGTTTTTTGCACAGTGGATTAAAATGGTTCAGAGTTGTGGATTCAGTGACCCATCTTTATTCAATTTGGAGCCTGAACTCCTCAGCCCTGTGTTCTGCTGAAGTTTCCAGTTGCTGTACATCAACACCTAACTAAAAATTAGAAATGCTGTGACATAGAATTTTCAGATGGGGAATATGTCGGTAAATAAAGGATGTACTTACTTTAATTTTAAGAGTTATACTGGTAGTAGGATTAAAATGAACAAAATTTACTGTGTCATATTTGGGTAGCTTTTTTTAACATGTATTTTTAACTGTACTAAGTAATTTAAAAAATGAGAAGGATTTCAAACTGATTTTTATATTGTCCTGTTTACCCCCTTAGAGATTACTAAATGATTGTTACCATGCCTATAAATAAAGCATTTTAGGATTGAGTACACTTCTAAATGCAATATAATAATTTATAAGTAACAGGAAGCTAGACATACAACTTTTTTCTGGATAGTTGAATGTCAGGCAACCTTTCCAAGTCAAATGTATGAGAATTTATTTTATTGACATGTCAGGCACTCGCAATAGTTAAATGCACAATAAATCAATCCATAAGTATTCTCCAACACAGAGGTATTTAAAGTAAGTTTACCAAAAACATATTTCTAAAATGAGTTTTACTATTTGTTTAGCTGGACCACCGATACAATGAATTCAAGCTCCATGCGATTATGTCCGAGCATAAGAAGACAATCACAGCCATATCCTGGTGTCCCCACAACCCTGACGTGTTTGCAAGTGCCAGTGCTGATAGTTTAGTGATCATTTGGAATGTGAATGAACAGAAAGTTGTGGCCAAGCTGGAAAATACAAAAGGTATTTTAGACATGGAGATTCTATTTTATTCATACAGCTTGATGCATGAGTATGAGAAATACTTGACATAGTGTAAATTCTATAGTTGGTAGGCTGGAGTTTTAACAGTTGCCTAACACAATATTCTTGTCATATTTGTTGCAGTTCATTTTAGAAAATAATGATAGTGTGTTTGAGTAAATTGCTGTCAACCATGTTGTATTTGGTAAACAAAGACATTCTTTTTCTCTAAAGAATTTAACTGATTCAAGAATTAACTTTGCTAATGATTTATTATTGAACAGAGGAGGAAAAAACCTCAAAATCAACATTATTTTCATCACTGTATAAAAGGATAAAAATTTGAATTTTTAAATATTAAATTTCCCAATTACTTTAGCTAAGTGATAGCAAAAAAAAAGGTAGCCTTAACAGATTCAAGCATAAATAATCAATGAATTTCAACAACAGCTTTTGTTTAAATACCTTGATGCTTGTCTATCTGAATCTTGCCTCAGGCCTTGAAACTGGGGGAGATTTTATTGCAGGTCTAGGGGGTTAAGCATCTGTGTTGCAGTTACATTTCCCTGCCCAGTTCTGATTTATGCCATTTAGTCAAAACCAGTACCTGTATTTCTGTTCTTATAGTCAATTTCATCAGGTGTCCTTGACTCCTACATTTTCATTCTTGGAAAGTGAATGCAGCCCAAGAACTGTCAGAATCTCAGGGCCTAATAAGCTATTTTGGGACTCCCTACTCTTTTCTCTCCAGAGCATTTAGGGATGCCTCTGTAAATCTTTTACATCTTGCATATCATACAAAAGAAAACTCCACAGTGGTTTAATCTATTCTAAAAGAAATATTGTATCAGTTCATGCATGAATATACATGCTGCTACTTATTTTTCAATAAGTACTTCTTTCAGTAAGTATTTTCAATATATTGCTTGTTTAAAAATCTACTTCAGACAATGACTACTGTCTTGGGTTTCAAACCAAGACTACTACACATGAAAGAAGTGATGTTATTTTTATTTTAATATTTTTAGAAACTAATTTAGGATAATATATTTAAACCTTACATTGGTTTCTTTTTTCGTCCTTCTTACACTGCTGTATAAAAGAATCTAGATACAGTTTTAAGTTTTCAGCTTGAGGAATATGTCTTACTTTCATTTATTCTTTCAGACTCACACTATTAATTTATGAGGATGATGAAGGTTTGAGATGTTAAGATCAAAATTCTTAAATGGGGCTGCCTACAAGTTAGGTATTAAACAACTGAATTAAAACTGGCATGTATCCAGAAGAAAGCTATCTAAAGTTCCCTTTTATTATAGAGCTAGCTTTCAGATTTTGTCACAAATATCTGGTTCTGTTAGATTTATCTCTAGATTTCATTGTATTTTGCTAAAATAGGCATTTGGAAATTCTCAATATTTTAATATCTTAATAGCAAATAGCTCACAGTAAAACATAGTAGTAAATGAAATTCTGAATGAATGAAAGTATTGTTTGCAGGATCAGACTTATCCTCTTTCAAATGTTTGATTGTCGTTGGCATTGATGAAGCATTGGTATGAAATATGGCCCATCAAAGTAGCATAAAAGTAATTTGGGAAATAATTTTACTCCTTGCTTATGGAAGTCTGTAGTTCACTTTTACACTGTAAGATGTTCACATAGTTCTCTAAATTTTAGTTGAGGAATTTTTATGTATTTCTATTGTTTTTCAAGACAATTGCTGATACTGGGTCAAGGAAGACTACACAGAATTTAGTATCCTGGTTCTTACAAGGTTTACCTGTATGTTTCAGGAATTCCTGCATCCCTTGGCTGGTGCTGGAATGCAGTTGATGCAGTTGCATTTGTGTCCCACAGAGGTCCGCTGTACATTTGGACTATCTCAGGACCTGACAGCGGGGTAACTGCGCATAGAGAAGCACATAGTTTCTTGTCAGATATCAATCTGTTTAGATGGCATCCAAAGAAAAAAGGAAAGGTGGTATTTGGACATACTGATGGAAGCCTGTCTATTTTTCAACCAGGTAAAAACCTCATGTGGCAAAATATTTAGATTTATATATGTATAACTTGTTTCTCCTTATGCTTGTAATTCTGCACTTTTTAGTTAGATTCTACAATGTAGCTGCATACATAAATTTTTTTCTTGATTCATATTCCTATTCTTTCCATATCATAAAAATATGTTTTCTTAGATAAAGAATTCAGAGCATTTTCTATATGTCTCCTCCCTTTTGTGACCAAGATAGGACTGCAACTTTTTGACAACTGCAATAAGCACTTACTTATTGAGAATGATAACAACCATAATCTTCTACTGAATTATATTTTCCTGCAAGTTTCTTCTTCTGAATGGAAAGACTTGAATCTTTTGTTTACTTTTCTACTTTCTTCTTCATTTCTTCTGGAGATCTGTTTTTTATTTTAGAATCCTCTGCAATTTTATAAATAGAATCTCATGTCACGCTTGATATTATCTTTGTGGTTTTGTTCTGTCAAAGGATAGACAGGAAAATATTTATTCTCCTTTTGCCTAAAATCCACCACACACATTTGTGCATAGTTTATAAATAGTTGTCTGCTAACTGTTTCTTCTTCCTTGAATAAAAATTGATTTTCAACTTTGTGAGAAAAACTGATCTTTAAATAATGTGTTCGTTTTACACATTATAGAGTTGTTCTCCAATAGCCATGCAAAATTTCTTTTATTTCAGTTCACTCTACTAAACTATCACACAGGATGTCACAGAATACATTCTCTTGCTTCTGAAGTGCTGACTGAATTAGCACTGGCATTGGGAAAAGGAAATACATTTTAATATGATAACATCTAAGTATTTACCAGACTGACACTTTTTATGAAGTCTTGCTAGAATGGTTTAATATGAAAACAGAAATAATAAGAAAAATATTTAAAATATCAAAATTGTGTTCTGCAAATGAAAATATAGTACAGGCTAAAAAAATCTGGGCAGCAGCAGTTTTGTATGTATCACAATTCAAGTTGCTGTAAAAAGATTGTTTAAGGAAAATTGTTCATTACTGTTGGGGATAAAACTATTTTCATCAACTCAAAATTTAGATTAGATTATCACAAGAATGTTACTTTTCTCTGTATTTAGGAGAGTTTTTTATTATTTTAGTACTACACATATTTATTAAAATAATTTAAAAATAAAAAAGTATACAAGTTGTTTCCTATTCTCAGCATGATCAAGATTCTTCATTTCCAACAGAGAAATAAAATTTGAAAGCTGTGTCAAAATTTTCTGCATAAGTAGCAGACTACACTTTTTTTTCACTGTTGTTGTCTACTTAGTTTTCTCTGAATATATTTTCTCTGGATATATTTTCTTTTTTATTAACTCTAGACTATGCATTATTACATCAGAACATTTAGTGTGAAGAAAATATATGCAATAATATAAGATTAATACCCAGTTTTCAGGGAGATTCAATGCAGTCATATAGAGCTAAATGTTTTCTCTTTCATTTGTTCTCTAAACAAGCACAACTTACTTAAATGACCTGTGACTCAGTTGCATGATTCATACTGTTCATGTCTTCTTTTAATGGAAAACAAATTTAGCAGTTAGGGTTTTCATGAGGTTTGCTTTTAGACTCTTTTTTTGAAACACAGGTGAAACTGAATGGCTCCTAGATACATACTGTCTTACACTCTCCCACCAGGTAGTTGTGCTTTCTTGGGGCTGAAGTGTTTGAATATGGGTGGCTTCAGTCACTCGAGGACTTTTTGCTTTTAGCTCTTGCATAGCTAACTGAAAAATGACAATTCTACTTTGTTGTCTATAAAACAAAAAAGGTGAGCTGTAATATAAGCAGGTGATATTGTTTAAAAAAGTGTGAGTTCTCAAGTTTTTTGCAGATTAAAGCAATTACCATACTTCTGCTGTTATTCCCAATGATTCAGAAGAGTAAAAAATGGAATTAAGAAATTGGTTCGTGCTGTTAATTTTCGTGCAGTCTTAAATTATTTTTCCCATTTGTAGTAACTGATTTTATAAAGTTGCCCTAGATGTAATATGTATGAAACAGTACCAAAATTGAAAATCAGATTGAAGCTGAGTAACGGAAGGTTGCATTTCCTTATTTCTAGAAAAGCAGTATTTTTATTTTTTTTAATAACTTCATAACTTCAAAATTACATATCTATTTCATTTGGACTGTATACTGTCTCATAAAACTAAGATTAATCTCTCTGTAAAAATAAAAAGTGGGAGATAAGTATGATATTAAAAAAATGTGGGTTTTGATAATATAGATCATCAAGTGAAATATCATCTTTTTTGTAGGTGTCAGAATAGATACTTAATGGTCGGTTTTGGCTACAGAATCTGTAAATGCTTCATAGCTGCACACATAGTTTTAAAGAAAAAAAAAAGTCTAAAAGCAGTTGTTCAGAAAAAGCCTTTTACTGCCACAATGTTTTTGCGGTTCAAACTACCTTTTTTTGCCTGTATTTTCTGTCGTGTGCAGATTTACTGACACTAAAATAACTTGTTTTTTATGCTGTGCTGCAGACCTTTCCTCACAGAAATTCTTAGAACAATGTATATGATTTAACATACTTTCCTTTCCTATAAAATTATGTTTATAAACCTGAGAGCTGTTTCTGTTTTCTGCTGTATTAAAGTCGAATTTGATAGAAAAAGAAATGCTCTAAATCAAATATTGTAAAGATAGCTCCATTACTTTCATGGGTGCAGACAATAGAGCAGGCTAGTGAAAATTTCAGGGGGAGAGCAAAAAATTTTGTTTGCCAATCTTGTAACTACTGAAAGGGTATATTTGATTTAATTTTTAAATAACCTGTTTTCTTGTGCACTTTAAAGGTTCTAAAAATCAGAAACATGTCTTAAGACCAGAGCCTCTTGAAGGAACAGACGAAGAAGATCCAGTTACAGCTCTGGAGTGGGACCCTTTGTCAACTGATTACCTTCTTGTTGCTAATTTACATAATGGTATTCGACTTGTTGATTCTGAATCCCTGTCCTGTATCACAACTTTCAGTTTTCCCAGTGCAGCAGCATCTGTTCAATGTTTAGCCTGGGTTTCTAGTGCACCTGGAATGTTTATAACTGGAGGTAAGGCTTTTATTTCCTGTTTTATACAAAGATAACAAATACAGGACTGAGTCTTCAAAATTGATACTCCAAGTTTGATTTTTCTGTTTCATAATATTTTTACAAGTAGAAGCATACATGAATTGTATAGAAAAAGACCATAACACAAAACTGGAAAATAATAAAACTACACTGAGCAGTTTTTACATGTTTAAAAAAATTTAGATACATAAATATGTGACTTTCTACAATTTTTTAATGCTAAATAATATTTTCCTCATGCACCCTTTAGCAAAAAATATATTAATTCCTTTTGGAATTGGAAAATTCAATGTACTAATTGATGTCACTTTGAAGATCTATTTCCTGTCTCTTTTCTATGCTATAGACATTATTGCTCAGGTTGAACTAATAAATTGGGAAGCTAAGACTAGCAGAATACTTTATAATGAAGGAGGTTCCATAGAATTTATGGTGTGTTTAAATAGGTAATATTAATAATGATTATTGTTAATAGAGATATGTCCATGATGATGAATGGAGGATAAATAGAATGCCATGGATGTTACACTGGATGATCTCCAGAGGTCCCTCCAACCCTGACTGTTCTGTGTTACGGACTTGACAGTGCTTGCTTATAAAATCATTCTTAGGATTTGAAGTTTAATTCACTGCTATATATTTGTACAAATCAGTCCTCAAACCACATACCTCTGTGTTTTGTTTTGTTTTTTTAAACCTCAGATTCTCAGGTTGGTGTGTTACGTGTTTGGAATGTTTCACGTACAACACCTATAGATAATTTTAAATTGAAGCAGACTGGTTTTCATGGCTTGCATGTGCTAAATTCTCCTCCAAAGAAAAAGTGTAAGTGTAATTTTGATTGTTATTCATTGTAATGGCTGCAACTTAAGAAAATCTTATTTATGAGTCCTGTTATGTCCAGATCAATCTCTATAGGATTGGTCAGCTATTTGGTTCTTAATTAAAGTACCTTGTACTTCTAGTGGATTAGACATATGTGTAAAGGATCCAGTACCTTATATGGTCCTTCTTTAGTAGGCCAGGCTTCATACAGGAATTCTCAATTTCATTTGTTTCAAATCTTATTAGAATACAAGCATTTTACTCTTTATAATTTTACTTAGTATTAAAATAAGAAATAATCTTCTCTCTTTATCTTTTGCTTTATATTGTTAAGCTTGTTCTTCACAGTATCCTACTAAAAATCACCATACATCTTCAACAAGTGAGGCTCTTCCTCCTCCAACTTTAAGCCAAAACCAAGAATTTTCTCTTCCTCCTGGTCATACCGTCTGTTGCTTCATGGATGGTGGAGTGGGGCTTTATGACATGGGAGCCAAAAAGTGGGATTTCCTTAGAGATTTGGTATGGTTCATCTCTGTCTTTGAATAGAGAGCTTATTTGGCTTATGCTTTCTTCTAACAGCAAAAAACTGGAGAATGAAGTCTTTGCAGTACTTTAAAGCAGTTTCTATTGTTAAAAAGAGCCTAAATTTCTAGGAAACAAAATTACAGTTCTGAAGTTATAAGTAATCTTTTATTGGAAATTTCTGTCTTCTGTTGGAAATATTCTGGTGGTTTGTTTTAAACCAGAAATAAAGATTTAAGGATTTGTTTTTTGTTTATTTGTTTTTTAACTGAAATTTTAGTGTAATGGCCTTCTCAGAAATTTTCTCTAGTGGGTTTTCTATAATTCAGTACAATGAGTACAATCAGAGAGCTATATGGTGAATGCACTCAGTTTAACATTACAAAAACATTATTAAGAATTATTAAATTTTGTTTGAAGCTGAAAATCAGAAACAGATTTAACATATATTAGAAGACCCTATTCTTCACCAGTCTTTTGCTTATTGAGGTTCTTGGGCATATTTCTTTTTCCTCTTTCCGAGTTCCCTTTTCACCGAAAAAACTCCAAACAAGCAAATAATTTTCACCTCTGTATATTTTCCCATATGCATGTGAAGAGAGGCTTTTGGTTGGTTTTCTCTTTCCATTTTTATTTGGTTTAATCCTGTAAAGCAACTGAGGCTTAAAAAAAATTCTTACATAATACCTATGTTTCATATATTTGTCAACTTAAATTCTACAAATGCGTGTCTTGGAATACAACCAATTGATACATGAAATCTCTAAGGGATTGAATTTTAAACCACAACAGAGTGTAGACTGTATCAAGAAACACAGAATATTCAGTGGGGTACTAGACAACTTGTAGAACATGCTTGACATACAGAGCTTTATTTTTTCAGTCAGGTATTTTTTACCAAAAGGGAAAAAACATTCCTGTTTTCAAAAATTAAGGGTTTGGTTTTGGGCTTTTTTGCTTAATTTTTTTTAATTCAATTTTTTAGCAGCATAGTTCCAACAGAAAATACTAACAAGTTCCTGGCATAATGTACCCTTTTGTGGGTTTCAGGAAAGAATTTTTCTGATTTTAATAATAATCTATGAAAGAGCATGTTATAATCCAAGTTATTTTATGCCTTTAAATTTTGGCTGATAGGCCTAAATAGAAAGGGGTTTTGGAATTTTTAATCGATCTGACAGGTAAATTAAATACAATTTATTTTAGAGTTTGATCTAGAGTTAGACTGTGAAAAAAGTCAAATGTAATAAAAATGGATTAAATATTTGTTTCATTTAAGGGACATGTTGAGACCATCTTTGATTGCAAATTCAAACCTGATAACCCTGATCTTCTTGCTACAGCTTCATTTGATGGCACAATAAAAGTTTGGGACATAAATACTTTATCAGCGGTTTATACATCTCCTGGTAATGAGGGGGTTATTTATTGCATTTCTTGGGCTCCAGGTAAGAATATTTTGCTGTGTGTCTAAATGTACTTTGAATTACCATTGACTGCAGAATTTGTCATATGAAAGTATTAGTTTTATATAGAAAGGCATCTGATAAGGTTTAAACAAAACTTACTTATCTGTGAATGTGAAACCAGCAGAATAGAATGCTTTAGACCTTGCAGAATCTTGCCCTTCTGAATAGTGCTCCCAGTATTTCATACTTAGAAGGGGGGGGAGGAAAATCTCTGCTACACTTCTAACATGGCATTATGCAGATGACAAAATGTCTTGCTTTGCATGAGGAGGAGCTACATAAAGGAATTCAGATTATATTTTGTGCTAAATAGTGGAACAGATGTATTTAGCTCTTTCTTCCTTATTTGTGTAGGAGTCTAGTAACTTAAGAACTCTGCTTTAACCATATTAGAATAGGAAGTATCTTTTCTGCAAAGCATCTACTTTTTCTTAGACAAATCACTGGAATCACTGGGAAATTTTGTTTTCAAAACTGTTCTATAACAGTTCTACTCCCTTTGGTGCATCTGAAAATACACTTCTTGACACTATTGATAGTTGTCAATAGTTGACAAGAGGTTGAGTCCCTGTTGTGTTTTATTTCTTTGGACAGCAGATGTATTTTTAAAAAATATAAATAATCCAACTCTATTCTCACCCACACTTTTAAACAATTAAGTAATAATAACTGACAGTAGAAAAATATTGTGTTGGGAAGCTTAATATAGTCTGCATATGTGAAATAGATTTGGGCTTTCTTATCTCAGAAAGTCTCTTGCACCTTTATACCTCTTCACAAATAATATGTCTTGCTATATGGAAATCATGGCAATATGAAATACAGTGCTTATGCTTGGTTATTTAGTTTTGAAGTTTAAATTAATTTGTAGTCGTATCTCATGTTGAATGAGTAGTTTGCTGCAGGAAGGATGTGGGATTGTTGCTTTTGGTTTTGGTTTTGTTGATTTGTTGTTTTTTTAAAAATAAAAATAAAAAAGTAAATTGGAAACAGGTGCTTCAACTTTGTTCCTTACCACCCTGTCCAGAGCCACCTGTCCCTCCCAGCCAGAACTTTTGGTGCTTTCACCTTACTCCCAGACAGTTCCCATCTGCCCTGTACTTTGCTCCTAATTCTGTCATTTGTCTGGTCTCAGAAGAGATCACTTTGAAAAAATGTGATTACTCATTTTTCTTTTTTTCTCCCCCATCATTCTCCTACTTGTCTTTATTTCCATTTTATATATTTACCTTGCTAGACTCCTCCTGCATAGATTGTCTTTTCTGCCTCTGAAGCTTGGAATAAAATAACAGTCAAAACTTTCCTATAAATCTGCTATTTATGAAAAGCATAACTATATTAGGATAGGGAATCACTGTGGTGAGGAGAATTTGGTGACTTTTGGATTAGACCTGAATGGAATTTTCATGTTCTCATTGTGGAATTTTGTACTCAGATTTTCCACCCTGTAGAGTGTGGTTACAGATTCAGGTACATTCTTGATGGTCTTAGATGGTGCAAGTGGTGCAAGATTAAGAAAATGCTGTTAGATGTTCTCCTTCATTTTTATGATTTGTCTTTATATATAGGGAACTTTAAAGGAAAATGCTCTAGTTGCTACAACTTTTAGCTTGAAACATTGAGGTTACCTCTCAGTTTGAGTCATTTGCATCATGATTATTAATTTATTGCGTGTAAGACTTTCAGCACGCATTAAGATACTTTTTACAGCAATACAATTGTTATTTTACCATTTTTCTAAACAGGAATGTAGAAAAAACAGGTCAGGCTTTCACTGAAATTGATGTTTATGACTTAATAGCAAATGATTGCCTTAAACTATGGAAAACTCATGTTCATGTACAATTGATGTCTTATGCTCACATTACATTTCTTCCAATTTAAAGTAGAGCTACTGTTAAAGAATGTTGTGATTTTATAATTATTGTAATATTTTGCAAACATCTTTCTTTAAAGGAAATCTGAACTGCATAGCGGGTGGTACATCCAGAAATGGTGGCTTTATCTGGGATGTGCGAAAAGGCAAAATGATAACCAGATTCAGTGAGGTAAGATGAGATTACTACTTTTTTTGTCTATGTAAATTTAGTGTCCCTAAACAGAGATGGTGGAAGTACATATGTTTTTAAAAGATGCTATAGTTAAAAATCTAGGGAATTATGTAGGTGCCAGTTTACCTGTGTGGCAGAAGTATTTTTGCTTCCTCAGACCAGATTTGTGATATGAGAGTGGTGAAGCACCAGATGGACTCCATTATCTTAAAACTGCTCCTGTAGGGATACATGGGAAAAGCATAGCTGATTCCTTAACTGTGTGATCATATATGGACATACAGACTAAGCATCAAAATGAAAATTGTGTTCTGTATTTTCAAACAAAAGGGGCAGAAAAAACTTTTAGTACTTGCAGTCTAGATGAATAAAGCTCCATTCTGCAGCACACTAAGCAGTATGACTCATTTAGTGGCTTGCCTTGTATTACCTGAAATTTATCCAGGCATTTTTAAGTCCTGAAATAGTAGCATAGTTTTTACTGGGAGAAGGAGTTGTGTAATACTGTGCTGTAGTATTTTATGCTGTTTTGTGTTTTCCTAGTATATAGCTGTGATTTTCAGACATAATTATTTAAGTAGAGGATCTGCATCAATGTACAAGGATTGCTCTTTAAGAAGAGACGTGGGGAAGTAAGGAGAGGCACAAGCAGAAAACAAATATACCTACCTTCAGGAGTTCTGGCAGTCTAAAATTTATATTTGCATTTGTGCTAGCAAATATCTTTTCTGTAATACTGGTCCTGATACATTTCCCAATTAAGTTTTTTCATATCACAATTTTTCATGCCCACTAACTTCATTATTCCAACAAGTAACTGCCTTTTAGTCAGAATCACTGATTTATTAAGGTTGGAAGGGATCTCTCGGATGATCTGGTCCAACCTCTACTCAAGCAGGGTCATCCTAGAACATTTTGCACATGATTACATCCAGATGGTTCTGAAATATCTTCAGACAGGGAGGCTCCCAAAGCTCTCAGGACAATCTGTTCCAGTGCTTTGTCATTTACACAATAGGGAAGCTCTTCCTTATATTCAGGTGGAACTTCCTGTGCATCAGTTTGTGCTCACTGCCTCTTGTCCTACTGCTCAGCACCACTGAGCAGAGCCTGGCTCCATCCTCTTGGCACCCTCACTACAGATACTGACAGACACTGATGGTCACCTCTCAGTTGTGACTTCCCAAGACTGAATAGGCTCAGATCTCTCAATCTTTTCTTGTAAGAGAAATCATTTTTGTCGCTTCCTATTGGACCCTCCTCACAAGTTCTGTCTCTCTTTTTCTGAGGAAGACAGAACTGGGCACAGCACTCCAGATTTGTCCTCACCAGAGCTGAGCAGAGGTGCAGGATCACATTCCTTGATCTGTTGGAATGTTCTTCCTAATGCACCCCAGGTCACCATTGGCCTCTTGGCCACAAGTCACACTGCTGGCTCATGGACACCTTGGTGTCCACCAGGATCCCCATGTCCTTCTCCACAAGCTGCTTTCCAGCAGCTCAGCCCCAGCCTGTTGGGTGCCTGGGGTTTTTCCCTCCCCAGCTGCAGGACCCTGCAGTTGCCTTTGCTGAATTTCAGCTGGTTCCTCTCTTCCCACCTCTCCAACCTCTTGAGGTCCCTCTGAAGGGCTGCACAGCCCTCCTGGGGTATCAGCCACTCTTTCAGCTTTGTGTCATCAGTCAACTTGCTGAGGAGGCCTCTGCCCCTTCATCAAGTCATTGATGGAGAAACTAAGCAATTCTGGGCCCAGTAATGAATCTTGGGGGCCACCTCTAGTGATAGTCCTCCAACTAGACCCTGTGCCACTGATTACAACCCTCTGGCATCTGCTGTTCAGCCAGTTCTCAATCCACCTCACTGTCCACTCATCCAATCCACACTTCCTGAATTTTACAATGATAGAGACAGTGAGAGGCAGTGTAGAAATTCTTGCTGAAGTCAAGGTGGGCAATACCCACTCTTCTCCCTTCATCCATCCAGGTAGTTGTGTTATCATAGAAGGCAATCAGGTTGGTCAAATGTGACTCACCTTTAGTGAATCCATGCTGACTACTCCTGATCACCTTCTTGTCATCTATGTGGATAGAGGTGGCCTCCAGAATGAGGCACTCCATTGCCTTTACAGGAATTGAGGTAAAGCTAATCGACTGGTAGTTCCATGAGTCCTTCTCTTTCTTTTTGAAGACTAGAGTGACATTTGCTTTCTTACAGTCCTCACCTCAGACATCTCTTCTGGTTGCCATGACCTTTCAAAGATGACATGAGCAGCTTCACTGGGTTGATAACTAGAACTCTTTCAGCATTTGTGGATGCATCCTTTCAGGACCCATGGACCTGTGTTTGTGTGTTCTCAAACCCAGTCCTTCTTGATCAAGTGAAAGTCTTCCTTCAACATTCTTTTATGCTGGTCCCTCGAGTCAGAGATTCCTGAGAGCTGATTTTGTCAGTGAGGACAGTTGTAAAGAAGGCGTTAGGTAACTGTCTTCTCTGCATCCTCTGTTTCCAGGGTCCTCCTTCCATTTAGTAATGGGCCTAAATCATCCTTGGTTTTCCTTTTGTTACTAATGAAGTTGAAGAAACACTACTTGTCCTTGACATTCTTGGCCAGATTTAATTCCAGATGAGCCTTTGTTTTCCTAATCTCATTTCTACTTATTCTGACAACCTCTCTATATTAATTCCAAGTGGCCTGATCCTGCTTCTATCTCCTGTGCATTTCATATGTGCACTTAAGTAATGACAGAAGCTCCTTGGTCATCCATGAAGATCTCTTGCTCCCTTTACCCAATTTCTTGCTCATTGGGGTGCATTTTTCTTGAGCCTGGAGGAAGTGATCCTTGAGTATCAATTGGTTCCCTTGGACCCTTTTTCCCTGCAAGGCATGTTCCCATGGAACTGTTTGAAGAAAATCCCTGAAGAGACTAAAGGTAGCTCTGCTGAAGTCCATGATTGCATCTTACCTGCTGCCCTGCTTCCACCTTGCCTGATACTGAACTCCACAGTATCAATGGTCACCACCCAAGGTTGTCCCCAGCCTTCACATCCCCCATAAGGCTTTCCCTGTTTGTTAGCATGAGGTTCAAGCAGCACAACATTCCTTGTGGGATCCTCCAGTACCTGTGACAGGAAGTTGTCATTAACACTTTCCAGGAACCTCTTGGACTGTTTGTGCTTCACTGTGTTGCTTCTGCAGCAGATGTCAGGATAGTTAAAGTGCACCACACGAATCATTGCCTGTGACTCTGGGGCTGCTTCTAGCTGGCTATAGAAGGCTTCATCCACTTCTTTTTACCTATGAGGCAGCTACACCTACAACAGTGTATTTTATCCAAACCGTAAGGTCTCCACTTGCCCATCATCTACCCCAGGAGAGAGCCTGATACATCCTAAGTGTTGCCTCACACAGGGGGAAATTCCACCAGTGTGACTTCCTGTCCTGTCTTTGCTGAAGAGTGTGTAGCCTTTCATGGCCACGTTCCAGTTGTGTGAGCTATCCCACTGCATCTCTGTAATCACTGTGTGGTCAAAGGCCTGTGACTGCACACAGATCTCTGGGTACAGGCAGCTTATAGAAGCATTTGATGGTGTCCACATCCCAGTGGAGGTGCAAAGGGATGCTTCATAGTCTAGTGATTAGATCTTTGGCTGCTTGTGATTCTCCAGGGCCTGCCTCTTACGCCTCCTTATGCTAGTAGAGTGGTTTCTATTGTTCTCTTTTTCCCTACACATTCTGTCTGGCAAGCTTGGCTCTGACCTCTTTTCAAACTAGTTTAAAGCTCTTACAATGAGCCCTATGATCCCCTGAACTAAGATCCTTTTTCTCCTTTGAGACAGCTGGACCCTATTTGTTGCCAACAGGCTTGGTGTTGTATAAATTGACCTGTGATCAAAACCCCCAAAATTGTGCTGGTAACAACACCAGTATCAAATCCAGTTCTTTATCTGCACAACCCTCCTGTTTCTTGCCAAATCATTCCCTGCAACTGGCAGGACAAAAGAGAACACAATTTGTGTTTCACATCCCTCAAGCAGTCATCCTAAACCCAAAGACCTTGATTGTCCACAGTGTTCTTTATGTAAGCTGTGGGTTTATATAGTTATGGATAGCTCATTCTTCAGCTTGACCAGGTTTTGTCTCTTGGATCCTAGAGGCTATAGCAGTTTTACCCATCTCCATAGTCTGAATGTTTTGGACTTGGATGGTCGGCTCATAATGGGTGCTCATTATAACGTGGTTTGTACAGTATACTGTACTGGGAGAAAAGGGCCGAAGCCCATAGGAGAATAAAGTAAAAAAGATGAATCAATAGATGAGAGAAAAAGGGGTGAATTATTTCTTATTGATAGGTATTTTGCATTTTTTGAAGCATGGAAAGAATGGAATCTTCTGCATTGCCTGGAGTCATAAAGATTCCAAAAGAATAGCAACCTGCAGCAGTGATGGATTTTGGTGAGTGTTAATGGAAGAAAAAAAATTGCTAAATGCACTTCTCAAGTCCATAAATTTTGACAGTGCTCTCAGTAATTAATTTAAAAACATTTTTAATGGACAAAACTTAAATTATATTAGTCTCCTGTACTTGTTAGGGTATTTTTTCATGATTTTAAGAAAAAAAAAATAAAGGAAATGTTTTCAAAAGGAATAGTGTCTAAACACACTGTTGGTGAAACTAAATACTGATTTTATTTGGACAAGAATATACTTCTAGGTTTCTTATCTGTAGAGAACATTTTCAAAAGCCATCCAACTTCATTTGTCTTAATTTTAATTTTTTTAGTTTGTTGTTTCAAGGATTAAATAGTACTATTTTAGAATAAAATAATTACAAATGCGCTATCACAGGAGTATAATACCTCATTTCTGAAAATATATTAACATCCACTGAAACCAATTTTGCGTATGTTGTGTTTCAGCACATTTTAAAAATCCTTCTTCATTTGTTTCCTCTGCTACCTGCATCATTCCAACTCAAATATAATGGACAGAAAGTTTAGAAAACAATCAACTTTCTTTTTAATTCATAAAGATCTATTTCTGCCTTGAAGCCATGACTACAACTTTGATTCTGGGCTATGAGGATCCTTTCAAGAAAGATGTACCACAGTGAACATCTTTAAAGCCCCTCTGAAGAAACATAGATACTGAAATCAAGTTAGATGTGGCTGTTTCTCCTATTATTTGTGTATATCTTTTTGCTTTCTGGCTTATTTGCACAGAGTAAAAGTTAATTTTGGATAGCCTACCAGAATGTATTTTTCCTTACAATATCACATTGTAATTGGTTTCAGTATTATTCGAACCATTGATGGCAATGTTCTTCACAAGTACAAGCATCCAGCTGCAGTCTTTGGCTGTGATTGGAGTCAAAACAACAAGTAAGTAAAATTGACCCAAAAAATTGTCAATATTTACTATTTAAATTGATTGCCAGTAAAGTAACACAAAGTTATCTAGAATATGATATTCACTGTGATAGTAAAACACCGAAATTATCTGTTCCAAAGTAGGATAAACCTATAGCAGCTCTCTCTTCCCAGTAGTACGTTTAATTGATCATCATGAACTTTCTTAATTTTCAAAGGAGGATTGTTTCATATTGATGAGAGAAAAAAAGTTTGCAGATAATTCCTAATAATGACAATTGGATTGTCAATAGCTACATCTTGAAGAGATGAAGGAGAAGAAAAAAAGTTTGCTATTAAAAAAAAAAAAAGGTCACAGATTGCACATAATATTTTTTTAAAATTTAAAAAAATATTCATCATCTCTGTGACCAAGGATTTTGCTGTTTTTATTTTGCAGAGATATGATAGCTACTGGTTGTGAGGATAAAAACGTTCGTGTTTACTACTTGGCAACCAGCTCTGATCAACCATTGAAAGTTTTTGCTGGGCATACTGCAAAGGTTTTTCATGTACGGTGGTCTCCTCTCAGAGAAGGAATCCTCTGCAGTGGCTCTGATGATGGGTGAGTATTTCTGAATTATTAGAAAGCGTAAACCTCAAGCAGGACTAAAGAAGAACCTTGCATCTTTATTTGTAATGCTGTTGTCGACACTTAATAATCTAAATCTTTGCATGGTTCAGATCCAGCTTTCAGCTTTGCCCTTAGCTTTATATACTATTTGGGCAGCAGGATCATTATCCAAAATTGTTACAACTGCTGTACTAGTGCAAGATTCCAAATGTAGGGTCAGTGCCTGATACTGTTACTGCAAGGAATTGCACATGGAGGATACCACATGTTTACATTACATCTGAAGAAACAGGTGCAAAACCTGCTCTTGATATTTTTCAAAAGTATGTGTAAGTAGAATCCGTAGAGAATTTTAATGAGTATTGGATACTTCTGTTTTTTTGTTTGCTGCCATTGCTTTTGAGGGAGAGTGTATCAGTCCATGGTAAGCAGGAGGAAGCATTTTTCTATGATTCTATGCCACTGCCCTGCAGATCTTCCCTACAAGACATTTTTGTAAAGGATATTTTGTAAAATTTTGAATATTGACTTCCATTGCTTTCCTGTTATCATTCATTAAAAGTTTATGCTTGAAGCAAAATCTATTAGTTCATAGTGTATTGATTCATGGCAGTGGACAACTTGATAGCAAACTTCTTGACAATAAAATACATTGAATAGGACTGGTCCTAGAACTGAGAAGCATTGCTGGTGACCAGTAACTAGCCATATTTTGCCCCTTTCACTACAGCTCTTTGAGCCCTGTTGTGATGCAAATAAATATTCTGATAAATTGGAAGCTTAAAATATTGCTGAGTAGAGAGATAATTATCTTTCAGTAGGTGATCTGATACAGATTGTTCTCTTTTATCCTGTTTCAGTACTGTTCGGATATGGGATTACACACAAGATGCTTGTATAAATGTTCTTAGTGGGCATACAGCTCCAGTACGGGGACTGATGTGGAATCCTGAAATTCCTTACCTTCTAATATCTGGCAGCTGGGACTATACAATTCGAGTCTGGGACACAAGAGATGGAACATGTTTGGACACAGTTTATGATCATGGTGCAGATGTATATGGTAATATCTTTTAAATTTTGTTTTATTGCTGTATTGAAAAACATTCTAATACATTTTGGAATTTGTGAAGTAATTTAATCAGAGAGGTTATTATATAAACTTATTCAACTATATTTTTAATATCCCCTCTCCTAGGATTAACGTGTCATCCTAGTCGTCCATTTACTATGGCATCCTGCTCTCGTGATTCCACTGTGAGACTCTGGTCATTGACACCTCTTATAAACCCTCTACAAATAAATATCATAACAGACAGATGTTGGGATGATATTGTTGGCAATACAGGTAAAAAAATTGTATAAACATTGTTTCAATTTTCTTTATGTTAATATTCCTATTCCTTTGGTTGTTTTTGTATTTTAATTTTATATATAAATCTTTGTGTGTGTTAGATCGCGCTGTGGAGTCTGGAGCTTCTCCTTTGCTGTGTGGTAAAGTTTCCAGGGATATTAAACAAGAATTGGAAAAATTGTCAGGAAATTCTCAAGGAAAAAAACTAAGGTGGTTTTCAGAATTTTTTTCAGTAAGTATTCTGCAAAGTTAGGGACGTTGTCAATGTGCATGACTTTCTTTTCTGAATTCAATCTCCAAAACTGAGATTTCTTTTTTCTCTATCATTTTTTCCTCTCTTTCTTGAAAAGAGCTTAGAAAATAGGTCAGCAAATAAAAATGTCATTATTGAATTGTTTGTCAGTTGTGAAAAACAAATTTCACTAATTTAGCTTTGTAAAAAACAAACTAACTTTTGCAAAGTTAAATTAGTGAAATAATATGATTTTCTCTAAGAAAGGTTAATTAGACAGCAATTTGATCTTGAAGAAAATTAAATTATGTGTTTAATCAAACTGCGTTAGAGTTTTAAAATGTTTAATTCATCATTTAATTAATCAAAAGAACACCTTCATTACTGATAAGGTTTGAACTGTCCAGGTGTCTGTGCCCAAACTGCTCTTTATATTGTAGGAACTGTAGATCCAGATGACCCGTGCCTCAGTATCCAGCTATTGCCTTTTCTCCATTGCACAGTAATATTTTCTATAAACTGCTGCTCTCTCAATACAAATGATTTAAAGTATGGGTTCCTGTGAGTTCTTACCTGAATAGGAACTGCACTTGAGATAGAACAAGGACAAAAGGACTTGAAACTGCAGGTTCTGCTAATACTGGAGCTTGTGTCAAACACTGTTTTAATTTAAGTCAAAACACTGATCTAAAAATACCTAGTTCATCCAAAATATTTGGTTTGTGTTCTAAGTAAGTTGAATCTGTATAATTTATAAATTATGAAACAATCTTTCTCAATTTTAAAATTGGACATTTTCTCTTTTGTTGAAAATATATTCATGGAATTCCTTGTTTTGCCTGTTATACGTTTTGATTTCCCATGTTGATTTGAGAGTAAAATTGTTTTACAAATACTATTGTATTTGTAAAATACTGAATTTTACAAGAAGCAATGGTTTTTTGATCAGGTATGCTCAGTGCTTTTTGAGTCCAGAAAATTAGGTATTGTGGTAAACTGTAAGGAGTCTAATAAGAGTTTTAGTGGACAAAAAGAAGATTAGGGGAGATCTTTGTCTGTTTTTTTTTTCCTTTTTTTTTGGTTGGCTTTTTTGTTTGTTTGGTTTGTTTTGGGGTTTTTTTGAGTGGGGGGAGAAGTTTCCTGAGAAGGATTTTATGCTTTTTACTAGCTCAGAAATAATTGGACTTCTAAACTTGTGATCCTGTTATTCTTAGAAAAGCTTCTTTAGATCGAAGGTTTAATGATTATTTTTTAAGTTTTTGGATACTCATTCACTTCTAGACTTCATTCAATGTTAAACTGTTGTCCTGTTTCTACAGAAGGTTTGATTCAAAGGGTAGACCAATAGAAATGCTTTAATTTTTTTATTTTTAAAAAATAATATTTTGTGTATATACATTATATGTTAAGATAGTAAAACAGGTTGTGGCAGTCAAACATTCAAGCTGGCCCATGCCTTTGCTTTACAGAAAGAGGTAAACAATTCCTGGGGTACTCCTGCATGCCAGCAGCTGTCTGTTGGTTTGTACAGCAATAGACACAGGATAGCTTCTATTTCTTCAAGAGCAAAAGGCAAAACTGTAATGGCAAGCCCTCAGCTTTGTCCATACATAACAAAATAAGGTCATGGATCTCATTGTATCTTTGCAACCTTCAGGAAGACTGAAGGACTTATATTATCATGAACTATTTTGTGCTTTCATAATAAAGGTTCTAATATTGAGATTATCTGAAGTTATATTTCTTGGAGTTGACTGACAAATGTTTTCCAATGTCTTTGTAAGTTCAGATTTCTCTCTTGAACATAATTGTAATAAAAGTTGTCTTCCCTAACAATTTCAGCCTCCAGGAGGCAGCAAAAATTTATGGGACTTGGTTGCTGTAATAAAAGGACAGGATGACAGTTTGCTTCCACAAAACTACTGCAAAGGAATTATGCATATGAAACACCTCATTAGATTTAGACTGGTAAGTGAAGCACAAACAATATGTGAAAATGGTTGTTAATTCATGTTGTATTTCACTATTTAAAAGTAACATTCAGTGTTTTACAAAAGGCCACAACTTCATGTCCAAAGATATTTGTGCAATACCAGTTCTTCCCTGCAATACTAGTCTGTTACAATAATATCCAGCTGCATCTGTATGACTTCATGCATAGTCAGTGTTAAAATGCTGTTACAGTTATTAATTAAAAAATAATTTTTCAAAAAAATTAAAAGAAATTGCAAAGCAATCATCACTAGTTTCAGCTATGAAGTGAATTTGTCTTACCTATTATATACACTGTACTTTTATGTTCAGTAAAGTCAAATTATTTGATTGTATAAACATGAAGTGTGCAGCTACATTCAGATGTACATTCAGGGGAATTCATGTCT
The DNA here is from genome assembly GCF_903797595.1 of Erithacus rubecula. Classification (NCBI taxonomy): domain Eukaryota; kingdom Metazoa; phylum Chordata; class Aves; order Passeriformes; family Muscicapidae; genus Erithacus; species Erithacus rubecula. The sequence goes on along the minus strand of NC_136687.1, from coordinate 33,276,771 downwards.
GGAAATGGGGGAGAATCAGCAGAAATATGTTCTGTAGCTCTCAGAAGAAGGAATGGCAAGAGCCTGTCATTAATACAGATATGCAGCTTAAGAGTGACTTGGATGAGAATAGGAAATACAAGTACTAGGCCATACATTTATTAGTAGCTGCATATATGAATATGAAACCAGATATGCAGTTTCTGTAGAATATGCAGATTCATGATTCTGTTAGAAAGTTCTTAGGAGTACTAAAGAACTGTAAATAGAGGAAAGATGATCTACTGTTATGGATCAGGGAATGCACTTGCCAGCCCCAGCACTAATACTTGCCAGGTATCATCTGTTGTTTGCTGTTACATGCTGTCTCTGTAGTAAAATCACAGGCTCTTAAAGAGTGTCCTACATTCCTTATGACTCTCCAGTGATTAAAGGTTATTAGTGTCATTCAGTGTAATAATACCAGCTGTTCTGCTAATTCTGTGAAGCTCTGTTTGTGTGTCCATGTGTCCAAAAAAAGAGTTTTCTCAGCCAGTTAGCCTGGGAAGACATTAAATCTTGACTTGTGCAGTGCCAGCAGTCTGTTTATCCCTGCAACATGATTTCATGCATTTATAACTCTGGTGGCCTAGAGTAACTACAGTGATTGCTGGTCATTCTGTGGCCCTGGATTAAGTGTTCACATTAATTTAAAAGCATTTTTTCCCCTTCATGCTGACTCAGAATCTTATTAGAGAGCTTTAGGAGAAAGTGTGGAATAGGGTAAAGCTGACTGATTGTTAAGGACTGCTAATACTCTCTTTTCCTTAGGAAACTAAATAATGGCACTGCAGCACCTACACATTTTAGGATGAAATAAGGTTATAAAGCAACTCTTTTTTTCTGTCATTAGGAAACAGAGAGGATTCATTGGAGACTTTAGTGTGGAAACACTAAAAATGTGGAGGTGCTGAGGAAAAAAAAAGTATGGTTTTTGAAAAAAACAGATCCTTGGGAGCTGCCATTGGTCTATGTGGCAGTTTACTTTGGTGAAGAATATTCAAAATTTGTTCTCCATCTTCCATTATGGTACTGCAAAGTCATGAATTGCCAAATGCCATCGGTGTGCGTTGATAATGGAATTCAACTGAGAATTCCTGAAATGGAATCTCCCTTTGTTTTTTTTAAATTTTTTTCATGTATATAGTTCTGTTGCAGCTTGTTTCTTAGACTCTGCCAGATGAAGAAATTTAGTCTTATCTTGCCAACTAATATAAAAATTGCACTAGTTGGGAATATAAATAATTTCTTGGCCATAAGGTTAATGGGGCATGACAGGTCAGACCACAGAGCCTGTTGTCTTGGTTATTTCTTTATATGGACATCATTATAATGGTAATATGTACCATTTTCAGCTCTGTATGTTTTATGTTCACAATTTTTTTCTTAAGTTGCAATATGCCAAGATTTTTATGAGGAACATCCCATCTATAAATGAGAATTAAAAAAAACCCTTAAGTTATTATAGGAAGATAATCAAGGAAAATGTGTATGTACAACAAACACATTTACTAACACTTTAACAACATAAATGTAGTTCACTGAAGTCTCATTGAAATCTCTTCCTTTAGCCTTTTCTCTAAAGATTTTTTTTCTTAAATTATATCCTTTATATTCCACAGTAATATTTGGCAGTAGTCCATTCTTAAGAAAATTTGTTTTCATCACAGAAAACTTCTTAATCCTTTTTTTTTTTTTTTTTCCCCTCAGTCCAAGGCACAAGAACTGACAACAGTAAAGATGTCTAAGTTTGGAGGTGGTATTGGTGCACCAAGCAAAGAGGAAAGACTCAAAGAAGCTGCAGAAATACATTTAAGATTAGGACAAATTCAGCGATATTGTGAACTAATGGTAGAACTTGGAGAGGTAAAATATAGGAACACTATTGAAGAATTAAAAAAAATTAAGATTTCTGAAACAAGCTACCCTGGAAAAGATGGGGAGGCAATGAATGGGTCACAAGTCCTCAAAAGAGTAATCTTGTTCCACTTATTTTTAATATATGCAGACCAAAGTATAACTCATTCTTTATTTAACTCTTGACAAACTTATTTTTAATGGAAGGAAAATTACAGTAGTTTAAAATATGGCTGTTTCTCAAATGGAAATTATCAAGTTAAATGTATTTAACTGCTCTCTTCTAGTGGGACAAAGCTCTCTCAGTTGCACCTGGTGTATCAATGAAATACTGGAGGAAGTTAATGCAAAGGTAAATTATTAAAATGGGAAATTGTAGCTTCAGTCCATAAAAGGACACAGAGAAGTAGGAAGGATGGATACAATTACCAGATATACTTGTCTGTTGTTACAGCATTCTAGTGATGTTACTTTTTGTTCAGTAAGCTTTGGGATAGAACTGCAGAGGATTTCAGCTATAACTCTATGTACAAGAGTCAACATAAATTACAACTTTATAAACTCTTTAGTGCAGTGTTCACAGTTTGTAAGTCTTGAAAGGCCTATGAGTTTCAGTGAACTTTATTCAGCTTCATCTAACACCTACACCATATAGATAAGTTTGCTGATTGTTCATGTACATAGATCTTTCTTGATTATTTATTAATTTGTTTAATTAGGAGAGCTGATCAGTTAATTCAGGAAGAAAATGATGATGTCATCCCATACTGTATAGCCATTGGAGATGTGAAGAAATTGGTTTCTTTCTTTACTTCAAGAGGTCAGCTTAAAGAGGCTCTACTTGTTGCACAGGTATTACTACATATATACCAGTGTGGGAAATATTTATCTCTTAGCTTGTAATTCAGCATATGACATGTATATTTAAAAGGCAAAATAGCTGAATCATAATGGCTTAGTCTTTACTTGTATGTGGTATTGAACAGATTTTATACAGAAAACATTAGAAGGAGGTATCTCATGTTTACAGAATTAAAGACTGGTTTTTCTAAACTGCAACCAAATTACCATAACGAAAACAGATGTGTTCAATTTCAATTGAAATGGAACCTGATTTTCAACAACTAGTATTGCCCTTAACATCAGCTTCATGTAGGATTTGATTTCTCTTGAATTTCTACTGAAAAGTCATCAGTATGTTTTAGCTAGATAGCTGAATAATGTACAGAATGTAACTTTGACACATTCTTAGATTAAAAAAGCTGTAATGTTTGAACTTCAAAGCAAGTTAAAGCTTCAGAAAGATCCTAATTTTTCATTTAAGAGAGGTATTGCACAGATACTACAATTCATACAATAGTCTTTGTCTCAAAGGTTTAATAGGATAATAATCAGCAAAAACATGCCAGGATTTACCTTCCCTTGTAACTGAGTACTGAGGTTTAATGGTGTTGTCCCAGCTACATCTTAAAGCATGTTAAGGAATTTCAAAACATCACAGAATCAATTAGGTTAAAAGAGACCGCTGAGATCCCTGAGTCCAAACCTACCACTTTGTCAACTGATTTCATTTTAGCTCGCATTGATCTCTTTGTATTTAATGTTAGAAATGAATTATTGCCAGATACAAAGAAAAGTTCACCTTAAGCCACTATATGCCAAATCTTTCTAGATTTTATCTGCTGAGAAGTATCTATGGAATTCATCCTTCCCTAAGAGCTGATTGCTCCTTGGGATGTTAAAATCAAGGTTGTAGCCTTCACAGTCCATTACATCCAAGTGCTGAAAAGTCCTGCACAAATGCAGAGGAAGGAATAAAAATCTTATTTTGGCAGAATTCTTGTATAGCTAGATAAAACTAGGCTAAGATTTAGCTATGAATATGTCCATTAGTTTAAACATTCAAACATTTTCTTTGTTATAACAGGGCTTTAAAATTTTTTTTATACATCTTAGATTATTATTATTGGTATTGAAAATTCCATTTCATCTTCGGTTTGAATTCTGCATTAATTAATCTATATTTTATCCACTTCCAGGCAGCTTGTGAAGGAAATATACAGATGTTACCACTCTCTACAACAAGTGGAACTTCGAATTCTGCTGGAAACAATACAGATGATTATAATGAGTAAGTTGTTCTAGTTTATAACTATAAACCTCACTTTACTGCAGAGTGTGAAGTCATCAAGGTAGATAAAGCACAGTGGTTTAATTTGACATCAGCAATGTAGAGTTCAACAAAATTTTGTATCTTTTAGTACTTAGTACTAACTAGTAGCAGTTAAATACCTGATGCTACACTAATTTCCCTATTGTACCTCTTGGCACAACATGGATTTTTCATATGTATGTATTATAATTATAAATGTCATTTTCACTTGCTTCATTTTAAGGTACATTCATGTGCATTAAAATATGTAGCATATTAACTGAGAACTTCTGGTGAGTAAAATTTAGCATTAACAAATATCTGTGATCCCCTGTTATTACACATAATCTCCTCCTGAAGCTTTGCTGTTTGTCATCAGTGAAGGTTCTGATAATGTGAAATAAAAATCAAACTGAGAGAGTAGGTTTAGATTAGATATTAGGAAAAAATTCTTTACTGTGAGAGTGGTGAGGCACTGTTATAGGTGCCCAGAGAAGCTGAGGATGCTCCAACCCTGGAAGTGTTCAAGACCAGGCTGGATGGGGCTCTGAGTAACCCAGTCCAGGAGAAGTCCCCCCCTCCATGGCAGGGGGCTTGGAACAGAATTATCTCTAAGGTCTCTTGTAACACAAGCCATTTTATGATTCCATGATTCTCATTGTCCATGCCCACTAAAAATCCCCAAATATGGACCTCTTCTTGTCTAGACCCACCTCAGTAGGCACAAACATAAGTAGTGGATGAAGCTCAAATAGATTGTATGTTTCAAGCTAGTAGTGTCATTATCTGTGAGACAAATACAGCAACTTTTACAGAAGAATTTTACATAATTTAAGTGATGCATTTTACATAAATTAAGACCTAAGGCACTCCAACCTAAAAGTGACCTTGCAGAATTCATTTTTTGTTCTTGCAGTCTCCTGCAGAAGGTCAGTAAAGAACTGGCAGATTGCTATTTCCAGGATGGCTGTGCAGTGCTTGCAGCATGTTGTCACCTGGCTGTTGAAAATATAGAGGTAATTTTTTTCATTAATAATGAAAAAGCCATCATTGACTTCCTTTTTATGCCACCACACATTTTAAAATTCATGTATCACATTCTAAAATGGTATTTGGCATTTGATTTTTTTATATTTATGCAGTTAGATAGTTATAGTATTAAAGTCAGTAGCAAAACTCCCTTGATTCTATTAAATTCAAGGTTTCTCTTATGCACAGAAGGTAGCATGTTGATGCTGAATTTTATTTACAATATCTTGTTATATTAGACAATATAAGATACTTAAGTAACTTAGATTGATATAGCATCTAAGTGTTACTGTTTATGGTGACGCAAAATACCCATTAGGAACTGGAAGTTATTGTGCTAAAGAATCATTCACCTTGAAGAATTTACAGTCTTAATGAAGAAGTAAATAGGAAAAAAACCCCACCCCCCAGTACAAAAATAGAACTGACATGCAGGAAACATTTTATTATGTTTTTAATATGCTTATACTTTTAGAAATTGTTTCTTTTCCTCATTTTATCTTCATTTTGTTGTTGCCGACTTAACACATTTTTCTTCATCTATCCCCCCAAATAATTTCATCCCAATAAGCTATTCTGAGAGAAATTGAGAATCAATTAATATTTCTATATTAATATATTTAATGTATTTCTATATTTCTAAATCGGCATATTTCTGATTGTTTTGTAGTCTTGTAGGGTTTCACATTCTGCTATGCCTATCAGTAACTCTGATTGCTCAGAGAGTAACAGGACAATCCTTCCCATTTTCTTGGGGTTTTGGGTCTCCTTTCCTTGAAAGAAAGGGGGAAATGCACACTCTGAATGCTAGCATCCTTAAGATTTGATGGAATTCCTAGTATGCTTTTTAGGTATTGGATTTTTGTGATTTCTTCAGTTGAATAAAGCAAGATTCTGCTATGGGAAATCTATTTGATTTCTTAAAAACACATTAATACATGGTGCACAATTATTTACGCATTCAAGAGACACAAAATACATATAATTGAGTTTAATTATTGCATATTTTGTCCTTTGGTAAGATGTCTCATAAATTAATGTCATATACTCAGCATGATGAATACTCAAAACTGCTCATGTCCCTTAATGATATAATTTTTTCATTGAGCAAGCTTGCGATGGCAAACCTGATTCGTGGAAATGAACTGGAGCTGGCAGTCAGTGTGGGTACTGTCTTGGGAGAAAGTGCAGCACAAGCAACACATTATGCCCTAGAATTACTAGCAAGAAAATGTATGGCAGTAATAACATGGTAAGAATTTCTTAATCCAATAATGATTTTTTTATTTTTCTCCCTGACGAAACAGTCAAGGTCTGTCATTGTGAAACTTTGTAGAGATCAAACCACCACGAGAAGGGAGAATAAAAATTGCTGCTTTGAATAAATATTGCTATATTAGACCTTTGAAGTACAGGGCATGCAAATATTCTGCTTTAATCTCAAAATACATTCTTTATGCATTCTAAGTGAGAGAGGAGTCATTGTCAGAGTATGAAATCCACTGAAAAAACCCCCTAGCTACTTGGGTAATGGGTAGCTTATGAAGTCCTAGTTTGTACTGAGTAAAAAGAATGCTTCAAAAAAAGTAAGACTGGAATTGAGTTAAAAAGTCAAAAGGAACAGCTCCAGTAGGATGTGAAGTGATTTTTAAGTACTTGATTGAAAAATATAAACCTATGAGTCTGAGAAATTATCTTCTGTTAGTATTAGGAACACAAAACTCCTACAAAGTGTTAAGGATGAAACAGGATTACTATTTAATTCTGCAGAAGTAACTTCTCTCTTGCATATAGGGGAAGCCTTCTGTGTTAATTTTGTTTTCCTCATTGTGGTAATTTTACTTTGAAAAATACAACTTCTTTATGTTTATCTAACAGTGAAAAAGCAGAAAACCTTCCTAAGGTGTATTTGGCAGCTGTATAACTGGTTTGTAATTAACATTTCATAGGAAATTTGTACTTAAACAGTTAAGGATCAGTTTTTCTTCTACAGTTAGTATTTGCTAATGTGTCTAGAAGTAGCCTGAGAGAAATACAGTGGAACTCCTCTCTACAGAACATTTAACTGTCATTAGACAATGAAGCATTGTAGAAAAAGATAAAATAAGAATCTAGTGACTTGCTGCTTTCATTTTGCAATGGTTTATCATATCTGCATTGCACTAGTCTTAATAGGGTTGTTTTGGCAACTCCATCTGCAGCTTTTAAGGTATCTGAAATTCCTTCATTGTGAAGGGTAATTTTTATGTAGCCTCTGATAGGAAGCACTGGGTGTGAAGTTAAAAAACAGTGTTTGTTTTTTCCAGTTCCATAACAAAAGCTTGTTCTGTTCTCAGGGCTGTAATTAGTGCTTATAATGGTATGGCATTTATGTTTATGTCCATAAAGCTTCTGTAAACTTACAGCATGTGTAGACTGAAATCTACATGGGTATACATGATAAAATTTTAAATTTTACTGCTTATTGCATATTGAATGTGTACTGCATATTGCCCAAGTATACATCTGGATTTGTCAATAGGTTTTACACACTATACTGAACACCCTGCAATCCTGGATTCTGGTTTTCAGCCACTGCAGCATATTTTTTATATTCTGTAAGAAAAGATCAGAGATTCACAAATCTCTTGGCTTTTTAGTAAAGAGACTTTCCCACAGCATAATTCCCTTGGTTAAATGCACTCACAAGATCATGTATAGGGAAGCTGAAGTTCAAGAGTGTCTGATGTTGGAAGGGCTTCCTTTCTGTTTTTAGTGGTTGTTACGCTTAAGGATATCCATCAGTTGTAAACATTTCACTGTAGCAAAGTACTTAATTAGTAGACAGCAAAAGCAATACCAGAAGGATCCTGATGGGTTCCTAAAGAAATCAGTTTCTGGTGGAGTGTTTCTTAGGTTTTGGTTGGTTATTTTTAAGAATGCTCTAAAATATAAAATCAAGCCAAAAAAATTAAAACTAAACATTAATGCACAAATCTAGAGCCTTGAGAAAATGTGTGTGTGTTTAAGGACACATTTTTATTTGTATTTGACACCTAAATACTGTCAAAAGCAATTTCTACTATTTAAAAGTCCTATTTTACCTTAGAGACTGAATTCTACATATGCAAACTCACCCTCCTCATTTTCATCTTTATACTCAATAGTGTTTTCAGTTTGATTCTTAAAAACCGTTCCAGGTTCTTAAAAAGTCCAGATTCTTCAAAATCCAAGTAGTGCAATTTGTAGGCCATAATAAGACTGCTTCTTTGAATATTTTTTTTCAAATGAATGTTGGATTTCAGTTTTTTGACAAGACAATTTCTAATCACTTAAAAATGTTTAAATTGCTTATGAAAATTAGCACATATGAGTAAATGATCTTGAAAATAGCTTTAGAACTTGTGAAATATCCTAGATTCTGAAAGAATACTTCTGTAACTTGGAAAAATGACTGTTGAACAATAATATCACAGATTTTCTAAAGACCTTTTAGCAAGGGTTTCTTTAGGTTCTCAAAAGGCATAAAATAGAAAGCTTTTTTTTTGTTGTTGAAGTCAATTTCCCCAGCCCTTAGACTTGGTGCTGTAGCTTAATTATTTTCTATCAGATATTTTCTCTGTAAAATAATACAAAATTTTGTTCATTACTGTTTCAATGTCTTCCTTTTAGCTTCCCATCACTTGGATACAGGTATTTTTCTTTCTTGGAGAAAGTTTAAGCTTATTTTTTCCCTTAATAAAGTCACAAGCTTTTCAAATTTCTCTAAGTGCCCTAATTTTTAACTGTGATTAATACTTGAAAGTGATATAGAAAGCAATTGTAAATATTGGTAATAGTTTACTTGAATATTTTTAAGCTTGGGACAACACTGAAAATCCAGAGGAAATCAGTAGGATTTTTTGCCTTACACAGGGGCAAGTCAATCTTGAGGTCCACAGGAGAAATGATGTCTGCATGAATAGAAGTCACAGAATAACTAGTTATTAAAACTTAAATAGAACAATTTCCAAATAATTTCCAAATATTGTGTTCCCTTCAGCTGTTTGTTGTGTGAAGAATAGAGTTAAGAAATGGTAAAAAGTTTAGGAAAATGTAAGAAATGTCAGTTTACTAAAACAGTTTTCCTTTGAGAAGGATGAAAATAGGTATCATATTCTTTTCCCATATAATCTCTCTATTTCAATGTCACCAATGTCTATTTCAATGAATATCAAGCCATTCTGGATGGTACCAAGAGATGTCCTACATTGATGTCATGAAGTTTTAGAAGCCTGGAGTTTTGAGGATGGTTTCATGACACAGAACCACATTATCATCTTTTCTTCTCTCAGATTTGAGGTTTCCTACTCTCCTTTCCCATCCCTGCTCACATATTCTTCCATTTCACTTTGAGATGGTTCTGATGCTTAAGAATTGCACAGCTGTTTAATTCAACCAACTAAAGCAACTGAAAATTAATTACTTTCCCAATAACATGAATAAGTAAGTCTCATTTATTGAACAAAAATAGTCTTAGAGACTGGCGTTGCTTCTGCACTTCTCTGGAAATAGTATTTTTCAGTAAATACTTCTTTATAAAAGAAATGTAAAAGAGAAAATAGTTTCCTTCTACTACAAACCATTAAGAGTAACTACATGTCATTTTTTGTTTGTGCAGGGATTTAGCAGTTGATCTTCTTATGATGATTCCTGATAATAAACTGCAGTTAGTAAAACTATGTGCTTTTTATCCTGGATGCATAGCAGAAATAAATGACCTACATGAAAAGGTACAATGTAAAAGAACTTACTTGAATCTAATAAGGTTTTATATTGATTTATTTACTAATTTCAAAATACATAAGGCCATATAAAACCATAGGATGAATTTGTCTCTACAGTCATATATGTAACATATCCTTGTTGCATCTATTAATCTTTGTTGAATTTATTTTCAGTATTGTACAATAAATTTAGTTTTTTATTTTTATCCTTTATGCACTATTTCCCTGACACACGTTATTTTCTGAAGTAGCTTATGATCTTCAGAATTACCTGTCACTATGATTTGTAACTTACTAGATGTGCAGCCTAATCATGTTTCCACAGATCAACTTTCTATAGTCTGAACTGTTTTATACCTTATACTTGTAATATCCATAAATGCCCCCTTTCCTCTTCAGCAGCAGGAGGGTCTGCTTTGGTTGCACTCCCCTAGGGTGCAACTCAGACTGCACATTTATTAAACAGTAGTCAAAACTTCACAAAAACATTAGCAATGAAAACTGGTACTGCCTAAATTAAAGAACCTTTTTGAGTGTTGCTCTGGTCTACCTGACTTTCTTAATGTGCATTATATGCAAGTATGCCTTTTAATGACTCCTTCAGAGAGAATTTTTTCTTATTGTTATGTGCAAACATCAGTATTTCTCTGCATCTTAGAGAAGTATTTGAATACTTCAATAATTTTCTCACTAAATATTTGCTTTCCAGTGTAATCTTCCTGATGTGGAAGAATGTATGCAAGTGGCAGAGACAATTCAGGCAGACGGGGATGTATTTGAAACAATAAAGTATTACCTGTTAAGCACAGAACCTGAAAAGGCTCTCCCTATTGGCATTCAGTATGTGAAAGGTAGGTACTTGGATGAAAAATTTTTAGGCAAAAATCATTTGTATAACTTACCTTATTAGATATTTTTTATTTTGTTTTTCAACAGAACAACTTTGTGGCTCAGATTGGACTTTAGATTCAGTCTTTCCATATCTTGATCTTCTCAGTTACATACGGACTGAACAGTTAATGTTGCCTAAGTGTAGTGTGTGAGTATATTTTCCTGACTTAGGAAAATGGAACTTTCCTGAAAGAAATCTTTCAGATTGTGTATATAATATATATATATATGCACCTTGTTAGTATAATTTTTTTGTTTAACAGAATAAGAACACAAAAAAAAAATCCAGCAAGCACACTTGTTTCCAGTCTGGAGAACAAAATATGGACTCTCCCAATTTTTGAAGGTTTAGCAAGAAAAAAAAAAGGAAATTTTACTGCTTTTTTCTCTGTATTTACAACAAGTATTTACAATGTGTGAATCAATGTTGGTCTTATGTAAAGAGCCTCACTTTGATCAGCTCTGGTTTCAGTTTTCTGAAGTGGTATCACAAACATGTGGTCTTTTATGTCAAAGTGTAAGGAGTGTTGGGCTGCCACTCTCAGAATTAACTCAAAAATAGTTGGATAGCTCTGGTTCACCTTTATGATGGATGGTTGAAGCTCGGCCTAGGTGTCTACACAAGTATATGTGTGAAGATTGAAAAGCAGAAGAAAGGTAGCGAAACTTGGTGAAACTGAAATTGACCTGAATATTTGGGAGAGTTTTAGTACATTTAGAGTTCTATCATATTAAAAGGTCTGAGTGATGTTGTACTTACATGTGCTACATGATTGTGCTTAAAAATCATGTTGTACATGCCATTTAAATTTAATAAAGGAGATCAATATGAAGCAGATGGAGTCAGTTTTAACAAGCCCATGACACAGAAAGTAAGCATAAGCAAACATAGATTCTCCACAAAAGGTGGATGGATAAATTAGGTTTAAAAATTATAACTTGAATATGAGCTTGTTGCTTTTCATGATTGATATTTGTTCATTTGTAGATTTCGGAATGAGTTGCTGATTTTGTGTGGTTATGTTGGTGCTTTACTTGCTATCAGAAGGCAGTACAATAGCATTGTACCTGCACTGTATGAGTATACAAGGTAAGACTGTGTTTTCATTAACTCTGAGGAATCTCAGTCCTTATTATTACATATACTATTCATTGACCCCACTTCTTCACATCCCATCCCAAGAAAATTAAAATATGCCCTTCTTCATGTCTGAATCTTGGTGAGAGGATTAGGAAAAGGGAAGAGAAGCATTTGTTGTTGGTTTGTTTTTTTTCTTTTCTGGACCTAAAGAAATAACAAGATGAAATATAAGCTTTACAGGAAGGCTATTCTGATATGGGTATTAATAGACTAGTAACAAGCAGTCTTTCAAACTCATTTTGTGATGCTTTTGTCTGTAAAGCTTTCAATTACCTATTATGTAAAGAACCAGAGAACAATACCTCTCAAAGTTTGTTCATGGATTGCCCAGTATCTTCAAGACTCACTGATTTTTAGTTTCCAGCCCATCTTAAACTGGACACTTAGGTGCCTCAAGTGGACAATTTACATGCTTAGGCGGGACATTTTTAAGATATCCCAACACAAATGAAAGATGGCTGAATTAGGTCAGGTAGTAACTGCCCCCTATACTATATTTTGATGCATAAAAAATGCATCCTCTCTAAGGGTTTTGAAACTTTTTCCTGCAAGTGAAACAAGGCTGTCCCTAAGTATGTATTGAACCATGTTTCTCTTAACTGCATTTTTACCGTACATGGTATATGTAGGCAAAATGGATCCTTAATTTTAGTAAAGTTGACAAAGCACATATAGCCTTGAAATATAGAGTGGCCTCAAATTAAAAAAACATTACAGCAAATTAAATAAGGTGTAAATAGGGATAATGAAAATAAAATTTAAATCTAAAGCTATATTTTTACAACTTATATGAGTGCTACTAAAGTTTAATATGGTGTATATTGTGAAGGATCAATTGATTTCTGTAGTTATTCCATATCCAATCAGAAACAGTTTCACTTTACTACTGTCTATCATGTTTTGCTTCTAAGAAAATAGTCATTATTAAGATTAATTTGGACTTTAATTACTTGCATTCTTTTCCAGTCAGCTTTTAAAAAGACGGGAAGTATCTGTACCTTTGAAAATTGAACAGCTTTCTGAGGAATTAGATGCATGGAGAGCTTGCACACAATCAAACAAGTAGGTGGAAAAATAAAAAATTACCATGAGTGAGACTAATAGTATTTAATTGTTTAGTTGTAAATCTATCCTCTTTGTAAAGTCTGAATGTCACTGCTTTGCAGGCCTTAACTTCTAACACAAATAAGGAAGCAAAGTTGCAAACCAAATCTCTTTTACGCTCCTAGGCCTAGGGATGAGTTGCCATGCACGCCGCCCTCTGAACTGCAGAGAGCGCTCTATTCAGTATTAGCATCGCGCCTTCAGGAGGAGCCTCTGAAAGGAATGGTTGGGCCAGACTGTGTCACTGGATCAAATCTTCCTAGCCACTCAGATGTCCATACCTCTTGTTTGACAGGGCTAAAGATCCAGGTATGGTTTCAGAGAGCTGAAGTGTTCTTTCTTGCCGATAGCACTGACTACTTGTGAGGTTGCCATAAATCAAAGGTCCCTCCCATCTTTTGGTTTGGAAACATGTTTACTCTGTTATCACAGGAGCAGAGTTAAAGGTGACAGGCAGAGACATCTGCTACATAAGAAAGGCTATATAGAGAATTGTCCAATCAAATAGTTTCCATTTCCCAAATTCAAAACCTTCTAATTTCTTTTGCCAAATGTTGTGTCTGAAGTGCGTGTATCTTATTGGCTACTCCCTCACCACAGCTTGAAAAGACAGGAAATCATTTGTCTGCAACCACATAGTAGTATTTTCCTGGTTTTAGTTTTCATCACTATGGAAATGCATACTATAAAACTTAGAACTCATTACTAATTAAATCCAGATATTAGAAGACTATTCAAATATACTTATTCATCACCCATATAGAGTTTTTCGATTAATACACATTAGTTCTTATAACATCTCTTTAGCATATGTTGTTATTTTAATAAAGAGAAAATTGAAAGATCCTGAAAACACTACTCTGGACTCCAGACAATGCCTCAGTGAGAATTTGAGAATTTGCTTTCCTAGGTGATGCTGAGTCTGTTTCCTCTGTCCACTGTAAGATGTCAGTCAGCCCAAAGAGTAAGAGGGTGGTTTAGGGAATAAGTGGGATGGATAGTTTTATGACAAAAGTTGGAGTTTACAAAATTCTAGTGGTATTTTTGTGATAAACAAAATTCTCAACTGCTCAATATTAATCTAAAAAAACTTGCTCTCAACACTTCCAGATTAGATCAGTGGTCTCTATGGCCTGTATTTTCAACATTTGCTAACAGCCATGTAAAGCTGCCACTAAATGCATTATAATGCATTCAACAAGAATAGCAAATATGGTGTCACCAGCTTGTCATCTACAGGATCCTTGTTTCTGGATTAGCTTACATTAGGAATCATGGCTTTAATGATTCATGGCATGCAAATCAGCTCAACAATCAAAATCAGTAACTGATTAACTACCGAAGTAGAGTATCCTGCTTGTATGGGTTTTACGTGGCAAGTTTGGAAGGCATAACTCTTTAGGAAGCACTGAAACTGAACTGCACCTTTGAGAGCAGATTTTGTGAAATTAATAAATCAGAAAATAGTTCTTTTCCCATCACATGAACGAGTAGTACGTCCTTTTCATAGTGAATATTTCAAACTATTCTGTAGATTGCATGTAGACACTGTTTTCAAACAATTCATGGAGGCATTACATCGAGGGTGTTTTTGTGGATAGGAAAAAGCACAGATCAGCAGAAATAATAACAGGCACAATGAAATAAGGATAGTATTCTGAAGAAAAATGCTTGTCACCTCAATTTCTAATTCGAGCTACATCTAACTCTGGAATAGTTGACAAGCATATATAAAATAACAATAAAACACATAAAACTTAAAATTTGAATATTATGAAAGGTCGGGTTGACAGATTTGGGCATATAAGTGCCCTCCATTCATAATTTATAGCTGTTATCAGAGTTTTAAGTGAGTGGGGAAAATTTTCTGTATGAACATAGTGGATAGGTCTAAACAAGGTTTTTATGTTCTTCTCAGATAAAATGTGCTTTCTATTGTGCCCTTTACACAATACATTTATAATGTCCTTTTCTTTCCCTTCCCAAACATTCTTGCTTTACAGGGTCCTGTGTTCTTCCTTGAAGATGGAAAATCTGCTATTTCACTGAATGATGCTTTGATGTGGGCCAAAGTGAATCCTTTTTCACCACTAGGAACAGGAATACGACTTAACCCATTTTGATGAGGTGTTTCCTCTGTACTTTATAGTGCTTAAAATAATGCTCTGGGGCTTAATGCTGATTTAACCTTGACTGTCAAAGCATAGAAAGGATTCCTCCTGAAGGTCAATGTCTTGAACTTCAAAAATTGTAAAATGAGAACAAAAGGATTTCTATACAAATATTTATTGAGAATCCAAAGAAAAATGTTATTTAATAATCCAAAGAAAAAGTCCTCATTTCATATATAGCCATGTCATTTTTTTAATAAGGATGTTGTCATCAGACAATTGTTTTTGTCAGCTCTGTATGAATAGATACTTTGTAAAGTAAGCAACTACCTACACGTTTCCAAAATATTGATTACAAATTCTGAAACCTATAAACACTCTTTCAAATATATAATACTAGAATGACTTTATTGACAGCAACTGCAAACTGTTTTTAGAATGACTGGAATATTTTAGCTGTTTCACACTGTCCCCCTTTTTTAATTTGAACTAATTTTTACACACAGGGTTCTATAGGAAAAGTAAAATTTATAGTAGATGTTTTTTTCATCCACTTGTTATTGTGTTTTAATAGCAGTACAAATAGAAGGTTTGTTATGTTTTGTTTAGATTATCTATTTATTGTTTATTTATTTAGATTGTCTAGATTACAAAATTCTATTTTCTAATAGGATCATATTTGGCAACATCCTGTTATACTTTCACTGGAGGCTAAAACTCTTTATAAACTTTTTTTTTTTAACAAAGGCTTTGTATAGAACAAACAGCATATTTATTGAAGTTATTTAACTATGCTATGTATATTTAAAATGTTTGTTTTCTTTTCACATTTTGTATTAGTTATAAACATGCATATAGTATGACAGACCAGAAGTAAATACTTGTGCATATATATTTTTATTTACTAAATCTGCGCTTAAATGGAAAAACAGTTATAGCAGTAGAATACTAAGATGTTTAAACTTAAAAGCTCTGTATAGTATGGAATTTAATTATAAGGCAAATATTATACTCATTATTCTTATTAATAATTCTTATAATCAGAATTGCTCACCTGTAGAGAAGATGCTTTTGTTACAATATACTTTATTAGCTTAATTGATGGCTTGTAAGCAGAAATCTACTTTATCTGTTCTTATATTTTTTGCTGCTGCTTTGAAATAAATTTTAAAATTTATTTAAATTCCTGATAATTACATGAAATGTAAAGAGGTTGCAATTAAAAATTGGCAGAATTATTTCTATAGCAACTGTTGTAAAACTGAAAATAATATCAAGTCTCTATTTAGCAGATCCTATCAAACAGTCCTCAATATAGAGGTAAGCCTTGCCCTTACTTAACTATAGAAATAACAGTGCCACTATGCTGGAAAGGTGGGATGGAGACTAGAAATAGAAGAAAATCCTGGATTGGTTTTTTCCCTCCCTCTTTAAAATAGTAAAATTTCACTCTGGCAAGGTTCTAGAGTATTTTTACAGGGTTTCTGGTGTAAGAATATATTGAGCGGAGGGAACACAGCTGTTTTGTACCCTAAAAACCCATTTTTCTGCATACTTGAGTGCTGGAACAGAATCTTTTACTTCCTGCAAGTATTCTTCTTTGAAAATGTTTTTTTCCTTTGTTTACTCTGTGGAGCTTGCAGAAGAAGATTTCAGTTTCAGCAGTTAAATTCATAATTTTTGAAAGAATTTTCCATCAGCCAGTATCTAATCTTGCTTCTGTTATATAAAAGACTATCTGTCTTTTAACACATAAATCATACAGCCTGGTATGTAAAAGTTGTTGATACAGAGGTGCAGAGCAAAGGTAAGAACTGAACTTGCAGCCCTATGACTGACGCTTGGGATCTGAAGCATTGACTCAACTGCCATTCTAATATATTTTAAACCTTCTGTTGTATCATAAGGATTTTACTAATATTTCACAGTTAAAATAACTTAAATATGTAATATAACTGCATTGATGTGTTGCACATAAATTGTGCCTTAACATGGAATCTTGGGCAAATCTACTCTCTCAAAACTACACAGTGAGAGTTAAGAATTCTTTCCTTATTAAAATACAAAAATTAAGTCAAAGGGCATTTTTTATATTGGGGATCCATCAGGTAACACTCACTAATGAATAACATGAGGTATTTTCCTTAAAGTTTTTATACAGTGGTGAGTGAGGGGAATATGCAGAAAAAGTTGTAATTGTGTCTGCTGTTACAGCTGTGGTTGAAACTCTCAACTGGTTCCTCATTTTCAAAAATAATTTCAGATTGCTAATATGTAGCTTCATTGTCTAGAACAGCAAGTCAAATACAGTATCTTCCCCTAAATATTAAAGAATACTTTGTCTTCAAAAGACTGTTTGACTCCTCTGTGAAAGTAATATTTCCATTTAAATGAAAAAAATACATTTGAAGCTACACAGCTAATCCTTCCAATTAGTATTAAATCTCAATTTTATGTTCAACATCCCTGCAAAACCAAATCCATTGTTCTATGGAAATAATCTGTCCAACAATACTGACATGTTTATAAGCTTCAGAGACAGCTCCACTGTCAGCTGCAGTCTGAGCCAGGAGATTTGGCACTTTAAGCCCCTGTTGTGGACTGGAATGATGCCCTGTTTGTTCCACCCTGCGTGTGGCTCCCGCCAGGCTGGGCCAGTGATGCTGCACTGGCCATGGTCAGAGCCGAGCAGCCCTGCAGCCCCAGGAGATGCACAACGAGAGCCCTGTGCTTTCTGACATATTACTCTGCTTTTCCTTTCTTTCCCCCCCACTGAAAATGCCTTAGAAAATGCCTACTTTTAAAATGATATAACAATTCATTTAGTAAGAGCTTTATTATAATATTCTTTAACAGTGCTCTGACCTTGGTCAATGTTTGCTTCAAATCACGGGTCCTAATATTTTAATACATTACTTAACATTTATTTCACACTAAGGATTAAATCCATCAGAGCCACATTGGAATGGGGTCCTCACAGCATGAGAACAGTAACAAACCTGTTTCCTTTCATTTCTGGCTAAACAAGGGATCATTTTTGGAAGGGATTTTACAAAGCACAAACACCAGGTATTTCATTGCTCTATGGTTTTAGTATGTGGCAGTAGCATGGTCTGATCTGCCAGAGACCTGTTCCAGTGAGTAGTCCTGCCAGCCAACCACATCCATTCCCTATTTTGTTTGTCCCTGTCACATAGTAACAGAAACAATGTCCCATCCAACTCAGCTCAGCTTGCCAAAATGAACTCAATTTTCACCTAATTATCTGGTAGCAAAAGGTGGAAGTTTATGTTGAAAAGTGTCTCTTGTCTGAGATCAAAGCAATGGTATTACCACAAGCCAGTTTCTTCTGGTCTCCTAGAAGAGTCTCCTCTTCTATAACATTACTAGTCTCCTATTCTATAACATTACAGAAAAAATATATGTAAATTACAAAGATGGTCTTGTTTGCTCTTTGGATGGTGGCAGGGATCAGGGGAATGGTGGGAATAGATATTGCAAATGCCACAAGAACATGAACACATCTATTTGCAATGAGATTGCTTGGACACTGGTGTGATTCTCAGCAAAACTTTTAACATTATCTAGTTGTGTTCCAAAGAGGTGTTTTGCAGAATAGCCATGTTTGCTCCAAACTGATATAGGGGTGTAGGACATGAGAGCTTTTTTTGCCACTTGGTTTGAATCAAACTTGAAAAGCAGTGTGCACACTTGAAGGTGAAGTTCTAAATGAGCTCATTCCATGTGGAGAAGTTCAACCAGTGCTGTGGTTGGCTTGGCAGCTCAAAGTTGGATTGTTTGTCAAAGTAATACACAAGTAATGGTGTCATACCTGAAAACACAAATTGCTACTTTCCAGATGAAAACAAAAACCACTACATTCATCCCAGTACAGACTCAGGATGTCATGGACTCTCAAGCAGCTCCTCATATTTGCATATGACTTTCTTTTACAAACTAAAACTAAAAACTAAAGTTTTTGCAGGGAACAGAAGCAAATTAGGGTTTTTTAACATGGTGACAAGGCAGCTACATTTTTTATTAGGTGCATATAATTTAGCAACTGAGTAAGCATTCCTCTTTGTGAAAGCTTCCTCTATAGTTAGTTCCTCACTTAACATCTTTCCAGTAGAAACATAAATACTGAAAGGAGTCACTGAAAAGGAATGGAAGAGTGTGAATCACCAAGGGCAAATGACAAGTTTTCAGGTGTTCCATGCTTTGGTTTGCAGGAACAGAGTATCAGTCACTGAGAAAGTAATCTGTTCTCAAAGGAACACCAAATGAGAAGAGGGAAAGGAGGAGCACTGTATTTTCACCAATTCAGATCACAATCATCAAAAATTCAAGGGCATGAACAAAGCCTTATGGTTTTCTAATGTCTCTTGGGCATGTCACCATTCCATCTCTGGCTAGAGTTGAACAGTATCTTTTCAGAGAAATGCCTGCTGTAGTATTCTGGGAATTTGCAATAGGATTTTTGGAGCTGGGTAAAGTTTACAAAACAGGTAGTAAGAGAATTAATGTCTTCTCATGAGCTGTACCCATCTTGATACAGAAAACTGACATTCTGAAACCTTGTGTTCACCTCCTGAACTCAAGCTTGAAGATTCAATATCCACATTCCCACTATATCCCTTAAAAAACCTCACAGATACTATACATTAAAGTATGCCTTTCTCTGAGGCAAATAATTATTTAGTATGCCCATTAAATGCTAGTGATACAGCATTGTTATGAAAAGATAAGGGAAGTGCCCATATAATTCTGTTTTACAAGAGATACAAAAGTATCTGCATTAAGGCTTTTGAGAAATGTTACTAAGTGGACCAATAAACAGAATTCTATAAAAAATTGAGGTTATGTTCACGTCAGTTTAATTACAATTCATAGCACAGGCAGTGAGGAAGAAGAAAAAGAAAAAGAATTGACATTTAATTGTTTTATTTTTATCAATATATATATAGTGCACCCTCAATGCATACAGTGCACCCATCACCAAGTATTTTTAGGTACATGAACAACAGAAATTTAAAAATACATAAAATATTGACTCCAAATGGACAAACTTAACAAATAATAATGAAGAAACTCTTTTGTGGTTCAGTTGTGTCAAACAGATTTTAAAAACATAAACACAATTAAAAGTTAACAGCACTAAAGCTATTGAGGATTAAGATAAAGTTATACAATCATGTCCCAGAGTATCAGCACACTTATTCAATTCAGCTGGATTAGTACCTTTGCACTAGTTGCTGAATGGCTCCCAATTACTATTACTTTACCAACACCAGGTGTCAAAGATACAGTTTTTTAAAGCAATACACAAAAGGCTTTTTTTTTCCGCCCAGCAGTTCTTTAGATAAAATGTACAATAAACAGAGAGAAGAAAATGTACTTGCTGCATTAAAATTTCTAACAATTAGTTACTATATTATCTGTACTGCAAGAAATTTTTAAGCATTGTTGGCAACTGGAGCTGTGGAACAAGATGCAGTCTAGCTCTTCCTAAGTAATTTCGGATACATAATCGGCAGAGCTGACAAAGAGAAGATGGTCTGGCTGCAAACAATAAAGAAAGGAGTTTAATTGTACAACTATAAAAGCCAGTATTTTGGTTTACAACAGTCTTGCACAATAATGGGATTTTAAAAAAATAAAAAAAAAAGTTTACATTTTGCAAATTTGACCTTTTTCGTCATTCCCTTCATTGCCTTTTTGCCCTCAAAGATAAAGACTTGGGTTGCTTAAACCTTAATAATAGTTAGGGAAATACTAAAAAAAGCAAGACAAGGTCAGTTTTTTAAAATTAAAAACCAACTCCCAGCAAATACCTGATGTCAATAACTTTAAAAACTGCAGACTTGTTCTGGGTTTTTTTATTCACAGCACAGGTTACATACCTGCTACAGCACTACCAATACATACCAATACAACAGCTGCATTACCAATACATTACTGCAATAAGAATAAGCAGGCAAAATACCCCAAGATCCTGGACCATATTTACTGGTGTTACTAGTTAATTATAATGTCTTTATCACTCTGCCCCCCACTCCTTCAAAAGCAAGATTGCTATTTTCTCCAGACAATAAATCCCTATCTGTGTCATGCCATGTAATTTTTTTTCTTTGCTTTACCTTTTAAAAACGCTACTAATCTTGGTAAATTCGTGAAAATATACAATTTTTTGAGGGGTTTTGTTAACAGCATTCAGACTACAGGGTGGTTTTTGGACGAAAACATGAATCAGTATTACTTGTTCACATCTAAAGAGATGCCCATGGCTATTGAAATAGTTTCATTTTCTTGTGGCTTATTTTTAAATTATACATAGTTCTGTCTGAACAAGTCCAGTTCCCTTTGGAATATTCTCTTTCTCCAAAGTACATAGATCTTTAAGAAGTTTGAGGGACTATAGACTATTTAGTTTCCTGTTTCTCAAGTTTTTATGATTTTATTAAGAAAGTTTAGAAAATTAAACTTTGGCTTCTCCCACAACCAAAATAATTGCTTTACATGCACATAAAATACATATTTTAAAATATTATGACAGCAGACCAAAATGAAATTAATTTTTAAACTGAAATTTAAATACTGTTTCTTTTTAACAAGGTCTATAAAAAGCAATAAAAATGTAGCTTTAATGTCTACTTGTGTAAACACCCGATAAACATATGATGATACTTTTTCAGCTTGTATAAATTCTGATGCTGCTTTGTCAATGGGCTCTGGCCTGAGACTAAATATTGCTGAGTATGTTTATAGTTAGAAAGAAAATTACTGAATGCTCATGTATTCATTTCATACAGCACAGTGTTACCTTCTATAACATGGGTTGTTTGGAGTGTTAGGTTGGGGGTTTTTCTAGGTGGGTTTGTTTTTTTAATAATACAAGTTGCAGTTTCAAATATAAACATGCAAAACTTACTTTCATGGAAGAGTAGCAGTCCCTCTACTAAACTGCTTTGGGCAGCTAAATCAACAGGCC
Source organism: Erithacus rubecula (assembly GCF_903797595.1). Classification (NCBI taxonomy): domain Eukaryota; kingdom Metazoa; phylum Chordata; class Aves; order Passeriformes; family Muscicapidae; genus Erithacus; species Erithacus rubecula. Next base: position 33,254,732 of record NC_136687.1, on the reverse strand, counting down.
TCTTAACATCTGAATTTTTGGCATTTATGTCTGCCCCAAATTCAAGGAGTAAATTTACAATCTCTGTACTAGAATGCTGGGCAGCAGCATGGAGTGGAGTTTGCAAATGCTTTCCTTTCTGCACGTTGGCACCTAGTAGGTAGATGCACATAAAGAGACACAAGAAGAGATTAATTAAATTTGCCATTGAGTAAGAAAGATGAGGCTACAAAATAAAAAAAACCCACTGATGGCCTGGAATGCCACAGTGAATTTAGCCACTTTCTTAATTTTATTGCATAGAACTATAACTAATCACATTATTGTTTTGTTTGGGTTTTTGGTTTTTTTATCCTAGGTGTTATTACCCAAGCACAACCAGATAAAAAGGTATCAGGTACCAATCAAGTAACATGAACATCACTGTTGTCTAATCACAAAAAAAAGCACTTTCTCTACACATTTAAGAAAATTTGTATTACATAAAAAAACCTACTTTCCTTATTTAAGTCTTAAAAAAAAAATCACTAAACTGAAGTTCTGTATGTATATTTTTGTGACAACACCAACTCAATAAAAAATCTTGGACGCCTTAAAATTTTTCACATGTTGAAGCTGGCAAAAGATTTGAAATAGACTCCCATCCTATCCAACCTTTATTTATTAACCTTTAAGTTAGTTTTCATTTTAGTTAATGTGAGATATGCATTCAAGAAAGCTAATAGGAAAAACCTCCCAAACCATTAATTCTCCCAATTCATGGGTTCTAATTATTAGACTTCTATATTAATAGGTAATTATTAACACGTTTAAAATAGACTCCATTAATTTGCAATAATGCATTCATATTCAAGAAAAAAACATCCATACAAGAGTTAAACTAAACTAGCTAGATGGAAGAAATTCCCTTACAGGCAAGCTGTTGCTTCATCTAAAACCCAGCGTTCTTCAGACTTCTTACTGACCTTGTGAGACCAAAAATTGCCTTCTGTACCAACTTTACTCCCCGAATCAAAACTTTTTGCACTTTAAATGTTCATTTGAGTAAAATAAGTTTATAATGTCACACATCTAGCAATTGCATCTGAAATCTGAATTCACTGTTCTTAATACTAACAATTTAAGCATGCTTCTGCAGTGCCATTCTATTGCTCATTTCATTGTTTATCTGCTTTTCAACTTCTAACACATTGTCACAAACTGGTAAAACATTAAAAAATTTCGTTTACATAACTAGTTACTCATATTCTCAATTTGCATACTCTTTTCTACTTCGGGGCACCAACAAATGTAGAATATGCCCTTCTGTTACTTTTTTTTCAGTATGGTAGTATTTAAATCCCAAAATATGCTAATTATACTTTTGCTGTTCTTAAACATAAAAAATCGTGACATAGGATAATTAATCATCCAAGGAGAAGGACTCAATAAGAAACACTTTGCTTGTTTAAGTTCTAAATATGGCATGCAATCAACTAGAAAAACTATTCTGGTGAAATGATAGCCAGGCTGAATTATTCATTTAATTATAACATTTTAATTCTTAGTTCTGCAGGATGCAAAAGCCCTGTATGTAAATACCTGAAGCACAGGAAATTGTTTTTCAGCTATGCCAGTTGTGTCCCTGAACTTGTGCTGAAACAGAGCGAGCCTTCAGGATCTCTTACCCATTGATTAAATAAGTAATCTGAAATTTAGGATCAGATGCCTTTTACCTCACTTCTTCCCTCTGCCACTCAGCCTCTAGGCCTCATGAAAAGAACAACCAGAACAGAATGAAATCGAGTGGGACTTAATTGCTAAAATAATTTTACTGAAATCTCAATGATTACTATATAAATTCTCTCAAAACTAATTTTTACCCTTGTTTTTCCTACAGAAAACTACAGTATGTGCTGAAAATTTTGAAAATCTATTCTTACTGGTCTTGCTTCCTTTTTTCCTCTTATACTTACTATGGCATCAAAAAATAAAACATACAGTAAATTATAAGAAAACATGAATCAGCATAAACTTTGAAGTAGAACCCTGCAAGCAAGGGCTCCAGTTCAATTGGCTGAGCACAGCTGACATCAAAGGCAACTACAATATGCTTACTTTATAGACTAGTAATCATTTTATTTAAACCATGCCATACCTGCATAAAGGAGCTTTCGAATACAGTGGATCTGCTGTGAAGCACAAGCTACATACAGAGGTGTTCCTAAATGAGGAAGATCTTGGTCAACATCTATACCCCAGGATATCAGCACCTCCAGGCATTCACTGTGACCTGTCAGTACAAAGCAAGACAGTTTGCTTGACTCAGGACGCTGTCTCATGGACAAAACCACACACATTTCTTAACTCTCTTACTGAGACATTGCTCAGCTGCTCCATGTTTATTGAGAAGGCAATTTCTTACCTTTGCTGGCTGCTTCATGTGTTGGTGATGGCAGACAGGACTCCCACTGAGCTTTGGCACCATACTGTAACAGGAGCTCAGTGCATGCTGCACTGCCTCTTGAACAGGCATTAAATAAAGGTGTCACTCCATCAATTGTTGTAGCATTCACCTAGAATATATAAAATCTATTTACAAAAAGAATTGAAAGAAAGGTAGATTTTTAAACAGGAAATAGAAATTGCATAAAATACAAAAAAAAAAAAAAAGTACTAGATAAAATAACAAGTTAACTGTCCAGCCCCTGTGAAACTGCCTTCCTCTTACCATGCTTCTCAGTTGGAATTAGTTTACTACTATTCTTGTTAAACTATGTTGGATAGATACACCTGGAACATTAAAGAACATACATTGACATCTGGGCACTAAATAATTTTCAAAAGTCATTGTTCTGAGCTTGATTCACTGATACAGAAAATTTACACTTTACGAAACGGAATAAAGGGATCTTCTCTCCACAACTCTGGCAAGAATTGAGGATTATTTGCTATTTTCTTCTGTAGTTTTAGTCTCCAGGTTCAAGTGATATTTCACAGGATGGTGACAAAGTTAATAGGATAGGCTCACTGTTTTAATGCCAGCCTTCACTCTTCAACTGAGTATTTCCAGTGTGATAGAGTAAGGAGACAAAGTAGGCAACTTTGTGAGGGCTAACAATACTAAAAGAAGGAGCACAGGTATGAGGAGAAGGCTCCTTCCAGGACTCTGGCCTATCTTCTTTCATGCAACTCCCACACCCACCAAAACAACTAAAAATAATAAAATTTTACCATATGGGAAAATTAATTTTTTTTCTTATAGACTTGTATCTTTAGAATCCTTGTGCTACGTGAAGTAGGGAGCAATTGGTTTTGGAAATATCTATGTATCTTTTTTTCTTTTTCTATAATAACACAGAAATATTCCACGTGCTTCTGAAAACTGAATTTTAAGAACAATAAATATTTCCATTACAAAGATAAAGAGATTTGGGAAGTGATGCAGTTAAACTCTGATATCAGCAGACATTGCAGTGAAAGTGATCTGTACAGTCCCATTTTCATTTTGGGATAAAGGATAAGACAGCCTGTGTCAGGAGTACAGACAAAAGACGGTGTGTTTTTCTACTCAGACTAAAGAATTTTAAGAGCATGTGCATTGTGACAGCAGACACTGTGAAGATTAAAAGCACAGTCTCTTGAAAGCCACTGAAAGCAAGAGGAACCCAGTACATTCCATATTTTAGAAGAATATCATAATGAATAGTGTTAACAGGTTCACACCAGATTGACTCATGACTGTCTCAGTGGCTGCCCATACTCTCATTTGCTAGCATTCACATGGCAGCTGTAATTACATGAGTTGAAGACAGTCAATAGGATGAGACCAATTACATTAAAATCAAGGAATATATCCTTCTCAGTTAAGCCAAGGTTAGAATTGGACTTCATATAAAAGAAAGCCAAACCAAAGCCTTACATTTGCTCCAGATTCAAGGAGGATTCTTGCACATCCTACATGATCTCCCAGGCAGGCTTCATGGAGTGGAGTTACCTGGTCAATTGTTAGTGTGTCTACATTGTACCCCTAAAATAGATGTGAATGGTATTTAAACATCATACAAAACCTATTAAGAGTCATTTCCTCACACTACTGTTCAAATAAATAGTTTACAACACCATAAATAGGCCTAAAACTCAGCTTGGAATAAATCAATCCTCAGCAAGCACTTTTTTAAAATCAGAAATAGGCATAAAATATGTAGACTGTTTAGAGGCACAGTGAGAGAGCAAAAGCCAACCAACCCAAGTAAGAACATGGCAAGTTCCAAGCAGCTATGTGGAAAAAAAAAAAAACCAAAACTAACTGGGGGACAGTGAAACCCTGAAACAGATGAGGGAAAGGATGGTGCATCTCCTTTCTTGGTGATCTTTAAAACCCCACAGAAACTGAATCTAAACTCTCTTGTGATTCTATCACACTGTGAATTAAGGTCTGAAATATCCAAAGCTGTGAATTTTAGCAAGGAAACACTTACTGGATTGATAAAATCACCAAGCCCTCTAAATTTTTTTGCAGTAGGTTTTGTTTGATTCTTAAGAACTAAGAATTTTATCTACTGACTTTCATCAAATATATTCTATAGTATATCTTTTCAATATTGAATTAACTAACAGAACAATATTCTATTATCAAAATTTAGCATTTACAGTCTCTCCCTTTGATATTAGCAATTATTTTTTAAATGACAACAGTGCAAACCCAGAATCTTTCAGTGATTTTTCCTGTTAACTAGTATCTTCCTGACTGGCTCTATTTACCCAAAGGCTTAAAGCAGTGAAACTTTGTAGATTTATCCCATGCAAAAGGGGAAGACTGACATAAATTGAGATATAATTGTGGGGGGTTTGATTGGGTTTTTTTTTGGGGCGGGGGGGGGGGTAAAACATACAGAGGAAATAATTTAATATATGTTATATCTTATAATATGACAAATTCCTAAGTATGTTTTGCTCTAACAAATTCATGTGAAAAAAGCAAAACAAAGCATAATAAATCTGCAGTAATAATCTCCACTGAGAAATGAAATAACATTAAAAATGAAAGCAATTGTAAAAACAGAGCCTTCACCTGTGACAACAAAGTCTTCAGAGAAAGAAGACGTCCTTGACTGGCTGCCTCATGCAGAGGTGAGCGATCTGCCCAAGATCCTGTACAATAAGAACATTTATTGAATAAGCCATTTGAATTAGAAAGGGTTTGGAATGCACAAAGTAAAGCAGAAAATATGACGTCAATATGAAGTCAATTCAAGTAATATGAAATTAATTTTTCCTCTTTAGAGACTCAAATGATTGGTTTCTAAACAATAAATAATAAAAACAATTATAAACTGCAGACATCTCTAATAAATCATTATGTGGTCCACAGAACAATATATTGAGAAATTGATATCAGTAATTTGACTTAATAAATTCATTAATTACCATATTCTCCTTCTATTTTTGTATTGTTCATTTTTAATACACATCATAAAACTTTATAGCTGGAATATAGGCATTATTTGAATTTAAACCAGTCACAGAGCTGCCTGAAGAAGTCACAAAGAAGCTGGTGTACATGAAAAGTGATGTGGTAATCTTTATGTATGGTGAGATTAATTTGAAGTTACTACATAAGTGAGAGAAATACAGTGAGAATCTCAGTAAAAAAATTACTATAGTAGAAATAACATATAAAGTCTACATTCTCGTTCCATAAACTATTAGGCCTAAAAATAATTAGATATGTTGACTGTAAAGGTTTGGCTCTTATTTTCATTTATTCATCATCCCTAAAAGAGAAAGGTGGCAAAAAGTAGTAACCCAACAACAACCCTGTGTTCAAAGACATTACCCTCCATAACTCCCAACCCAGCATCCAGAGACATCCTGCAGCTTTTGCTGAAGGACCTGCCCTTTTCTCTAGAGCACTGCACACTGACAGGTCCCTTCTAGCCAGCCAAGGCTGCAGGCAGAGCTGATACCAATTTATGGCAGGAATTTTGAAAAATCACTTCTGAGAGGCTGTGCAAGGAAGAAACATCTTCAAAATTATTATGAATTAACAGTATTTATTCCTCTAAGAAAGAAATAGCTAGAGCTGTAAAATACTAATACAAATCAGTGAGTTATATCTAGCTGCCCAAAATTCCTGAAGAAACATAGAGAATTAGCCTGGAATGATGAACTGGCAACACTGGCAGATGACTCTTCCATGTGTGCAGGTCTGACTCTGGCATGGACAGGGAGTGCCTACAGAGCCAGCAACTGCATTTACTGACAACACAGTGAATCTGACACGGGAAGGCTGTTGCTCAATCACTGGCAGTCATCAGCCTAAGCTCTAAGATAACTACACCCAGAAATAGACCCTCTTTCTGTTTCCATTGGACTCCTTCTGTCCACTAGCCTGTCTCAGAAAGTACACTTTTGCTTACTACAAACAAACCACACCAAGAATGATGAAAAGATCAAGGCTGCTCAATCTGAAAAGAATTTAGAGCCTAGTCAAAAATATATGAAATAGCACACGATAGGAAAATGTAGATAAAACCTCCATTTTCCTACTGATGTTAAAGAGACTGAAACTTAAAACAGACATTTGACTGCACCTTGGAGAACATAGTGCACTTTGTGACTCAGCACTACCAAATACTACTGATATCAAAAACAAAGATGATTATTTAGATTATCACAAAACTACATAAAGTTGATCACAGAACTTTTAAAATATGAGAGTAAGGTTTTATAAACTTCATTTTAAAAAAGCAGTGAGATTTCTATTCTGTCAGAGCATCCTGTATGTGTAAAGCTCCTTGAACTCTTTCATCTATGGCAGTAGATGGTTGATTGGCAAGATCCAGCTTCCAATACTCTGTCAGAATTATTTCCACTAAGCTCTGGTCATCTCTGTGTGCATGTGCATAGACATGCACACACATTATTCCCTGTACTTTTTAATTCAGGTTTATATAATGTAATGTTTTGAAATTCTTATTGACAGTTAAAATTTTAAAAAAACAAAACAAAGAAACCAAACCAAATCAAACAAAACAAACCAACCCCCCCCCCAAAAAAAAAAAACCATAACAAACAAACAAACAAAAACAAAACTCTACGACAAACAAAAAGAAAACTTAAGAAAACCACACACAAAGTGACTGGGATTTTAAGGGCTACTATACATTTTTTAAAAATTGAGCTCAGAAACCTTCAAGTGATCCACTTTTGACAAATCATCAGTATTTTTTTCCATCATACCAATAAGCTCAGATAGATTTATTATACTATGGTTTGGATATGAGTAATCACTATGAATATTTTGATCAATGTTTTTCTTCTTCTGCAGTAGTATCTGAATGAGCACTCGAGTTCTTCTAATTTAAATTAATTAGATTCATTAATTTCTCCTGCTGGTTGTGCAAAAAATTCCTCAAATTTAAATCTGTATTTAGAGCTTGCTTTTGGTATTTTGTCCCCCTGTCTCTAGAGATGAGAATGTCTCTTTTTTGACAGTTTATCCTACTCAATGGAGAGAAAGAAAAAAAACTTAACTAATTATATGAAAAAAACATCTTATAAAATTGTAAGAGTTATGAAGCTTTTATGTCCATTAAATACACTCACATTTCAGACATTGTTGTAGCCATGAATAAACAAAACAAAGATGCAGGTATGATCTGAGCAGTGACATTTGATAACCAAATGATGCCAGATCCTGTTGTTAAGCTCTGGTTTGCACCTCGACCCACCTTACATCCCTATCTTCAGGCAGAGACATTCAGCAGCCAGCTGTTTCTGATAAATCCATAAAATGCAAAATATTTGTATCATCGCTACTACAAATAAAATCTAAAAGAAAAATGTTGCAGAATTCTTTTGTTCCAACCAAGTTTGGAAAAAGAAAATTCATATTCCAATTGATTTGTTGATATACATAGCAATTCATCATTAAATACCACAGAGAGAAGAATATGTTCAACATAAATATTTACCATAAATAAATATCTAAGGTGTTGTTAAGTTATTTGCCTAGATTACTGCCCTCTGTTAATCTACAAACTACAATTTCTCTCACTTTGAAGTCATTAGCAAAAATATAAACAGATACACTTTCATTCACTATTTGTAACAGCAGTATTAGCAAACATAGTCTATTCCAAAATTCATAATGCACTAATTCCCTAATGATATTGTCTCTGACGATGCTGAATAAGAATTATCTCTAACTATATACAGAAGCCACATTAGCTACAAGTTCTCTGATGCATAGTTTACCAGAAGGGCAAACTATTACAAAGCATCATTGCTTTGTAAGCATTAACAAGAAAGACTAAATATATTCACTGCATTAACAGGTAAAGTTAAAAAAAAAAAAAAATTATTATACAATACCTAAATCTCCATCTCCCCATGGCACTTCCAGCCAATTGCAATTATAAATCCTACTCATTTCTTTCAATCTGGAAAATAAATAAAATTAAAATAATAATAAGAAAGCCCTGCTCTTGCTAGTTGAACCTATTCTTAAAATACTCCATGTTTGGAAAATAGAAGTTCCCTGTAATACGAATTTTCATCCTTCAGTAAACACAGCTTTGAATATATGACTGTGTACAAGTTCTCAGTTTCTTATGGTAAAGGACTGCTGCCCTTTTTTGTCAGTTTTTCACATTTCTTTCTTTAACATAACTTCTCAAAGGGCCAGTATCTGTGCATTGGCTTTCCAAGACAGATTAACTGGAATTTCAACACAAGAGAAATTCACAGTGAAACCAAAGAACCTTGACAGAATAAACTGCAGGACAAACTCCTTCTTTTTTAACTTCATGCAAAGAGATACAGTTTTCTATCCTCAAAAATTGGTATCAGTACATAGATTTTAAGGGAAGCACTGCCAAATGTCCTTATGTTATTTTACTACTTACTCACAATACATCTAGAAAAGAAAAGTGAAGATATTCTGACCATGTTTTCAAATACTGTTTGAGCTGTACCTGAACTGCAATTTTCTTTCAGTAGTTCACTATTCCTTCAATTATGTTCTAAAATATTCTTTGGTCTTTGAATTGGGGCGTTGATAGTTATTCTCAGCAGGGAAAATGTCCAAAAATAGGGATTTGCAATTTTTACTTTGATTCATTTCTAAGTCACTAACGTTCTTTTCTTCAAATTGCCCTACAGACTTCACTCCTTTACATCTACCTGCAATTATCTATAAGTCATTCCTGCAATTTAATCATAGTAGTAAAATACTAAGTAAAAATATTTTCACAACAGTCTTTACTTCCAGTCATCTCGTTCCTTCTGTACTTATTTCTGAAAATTTTTGTTGTCTCAAAAAAAATCCTAAAAAAGCAACAAAACAACAACCCCCAACTCAGTATAAGAAGTACATTAAAGGTTAGATTTTCAAAAGGAGGACTGCAATGAATGAAATTCTTCTTGCTGACTCCATTGGGAGAATATTTATACCAGAGTTCAGCACTTAAAAAAATTACTTCTCTATGGCTGAATAGAACAAGTTGTCAGAAGAAGCACTATCATCAAAGAAGAACTGAAAATAGAAGCCTGACACAGCTCACCACTGGGAGATGAGAAACACAGAGCATTTGGAAAGCATTGCAGCTAGTATATATTTCTGCAATACCAACAAATGCTATGTATTAACACAAGCACTGTTACCTTTTATTTCTCAAGATGTATTCTGAGTGCTTCAGCTTCTGGCAACTGAAGCAACAGACAGGATCAATAACTAAAGAGAAAAACTCTGCAACATCAGAGTCCCAAGATCAACAGAATCACTCCACTCCAGTCGTTGAAAGTGTCTGATATTTTGTGTATCTAATTACATTCTAACAGATTTTTATTGTGGCACTACAAAATTACTCATTTGTCTAAATCCCTTGTAGGATAAAGAAGCATGTCAACTACTTAATTGATACTTGATGTTGGAAACTATTGAAAAAAAATCTTAAACGAAAGATTTAAACTTTAAGAAATATATCTATGATGATTTGATATGACCAGAAAAATAGAAGCCAGTTTTTTTAAAAATAAATGAAGTTTAAACAGTCAACACTGAAGCACCCCAAGAGAATTATGAGCATTTAGGCCAGAGATTATAAAAAATGTCTGAAAGAGAAGATGTAATTCAAGTGGCATTAACACATAATTTCAATATTTCAAATAATCTGAACATTCTCTAACTATACAACTAAATGTATGTATACATATATGCATGCATATATATATATATGCATACAAACAATGAAAACTTGATTGGTTCAAACCAGTATACTTTCCAATGCTTCTCATAATGGAGACTTCCACAATTTGGGGACTTCATACCAAGTGTAAATGCTAACAATTTCCTACTCCTAAAACCCATACAAAGCAAATCTACTTTCCCAAGCAGTTCTGTCTCTAATGCACCTGCACCACATGACTGCACATTAGTTTTACCATTCCTGTGTTGCATTCAGTGAGTAAATTAATATTCAAAATTTTTTCTATCTCCGTATCTAGCAGGATCTCTTTAAGACATGTCATCCAAACTATAAATTCACTGTAACATTGTTAATTTTCTACTGCCTTTTTCATTGTATTGTCCCAGAAATAAAAGAACACTTCAACTCCCCTGCTGAACCAATATCAGAACATCATCCATTCATACTATCTTAAAACTACAGAACTAAAAGACAGACTTTTGATGCTTGCATTATAGCTTATTTTTTTTCTGATTTCTTATATATTACAGTGTACACTGAAAGCACAGTTTAATTATGGTTATGAGAGCTCTGAGCTTCTGAAATTTCAGCTTTAGATAATAGTAACCATGATTTAGATAATAACCAAGCAGTCACTGCTTGGCCTTGCACATGTGGGAAGGAGCGTGTCAGGCCCCTTCTCGTGTCACATGAAAGCACAGCCACAGCTCCATGTTCATTGCTCAGGCACAAGTTGTTTTTTCCATCTTCTTGAAGCATCTGGATATTTTTCTAACCTAAAGTAGCTTGCAAAGTCTGTGTGCCCTACCTAGAATGCCAAGATGTAAAATCACATAAATCTTCAAATTCAGTAATTTATTAGATCCACATCAGATTTGACTTGAGTAGAAGGAGCAGCTGGTAATATTCCTTGGCTATTATTATTTGCCTGACAAGTCACTAAAACAAAGTAAGAGTTTTTTCAGTCCCCTTCCCAACTAGAAGGTGACAGAAAAGGCATATGGATATTCTGAGCTGAGTTCAGACTCTGAAGATTTAAGTCTGGAATAATTTTGCTCCTCAGACACAGTCTCAGCCTTAAGCCAGAGTACAAACAATTTTTCCCAAACTGTGCTGAGAATTCACTGCATTTTCCCAGCCTCCCTGAGAGTGAATGCAGCACAGGCTCTAATCCCAAGCCTTATAAACAGCAAGCAATTGTGCAGCAAAGCTGGGCCCAGTGAGTGATTTCTGTCACATCCACGACACTTCGGAGTTGTGGCCACTCAAACCAGTAGGCTGAAGACTTTTTCCCATTTTTGGCTCTATGCAAATCTTATGATATATTCCACTCTCTGCATCACTTTCAGTCCATTTTCCAATCTGCCTGTTTAATTACAGACTGCATTGCAGTATGACTTTCTCTTCCTTTGCTCTGCAAGGGTGCCTGCAGAGCCAAGTCAGTCTGGATGCCTCCATGGATGAAACAGAGAGGAAGGGGAAAAAAGCATCCTTCAGGCTTGATAAAAAGTATACTTGTTAATCAAGTGAACTGCAACAATCAGGAGCCTTAAGTGCAGCAGAAGTCTCTCAGTACTTCAGGATGTCTATCAATAAATCTATATTCCCAGTATGGCAATCACCAAGAGGCTCTAAGTAGCTAGACCCCGTTAAAATGGATTCTTCAGAAAATTTTAGTTTCCATATGTTACTCAGATTCTGAGAATTTCAAAACTAGACTAATTGTGGCTTTTTCTTTGTAAGAGTAGCAAGAGAGCCTAACCTTCAACCATACAATGGAGTGGCTAGGACTAACACTGATAAACTCTTGTGAAACTTCTTTTCAGCTGAGGGATATTGTCCACGGTTTTGGAAACCACTGACCTAAGGAGCCAAAATGAACATACGTAAAATTTTCTTTAGGTCAGGAAATCTTAGCCCAAACAGTGAAAAATATGAGGGCAAATGATGCTCTGCATATTAAAACTGATGAATAAACACAACCATACAGTATCATTGCATTCAAATGGTTAATTGGAAGATAAAGAAAATGGTGCTTAAATTCTTGAATATTGCTTAGTTCTAAAACTGTCAATATTGGAAATCATCAAAGGCATTTTAAGAATAACTATGATTTCTATAACAGAGAGCTATATTTTACATGGTAGATTCACAGTTCCTTTATGCACAACACATGAACTGGCTCCTGTCTACTCCTGTCATTGACTGTTTTAACATTTCCAGTTTTTAATTTTATATCATATTATCATGAATTTCAAGTTTGACTTCCTTAATTTCTTTTTTAGTTTCACTCTAAACTTTATGATATAACCAACATCAAATAGAATTATGATCACTCTTAAAAAAAATCCTCTTAAGACTCTTGCAATTATTCAAAACTCCTTTTTATATACATTTGGACTATGAAAAAAATACAGGAAAATATGGCACAGGCAGGAGTCCTAAACACTTCTAACAGAGTTCATTCCTCATTGCTGAAAATGTCAGTGTTCAGCAACTTAAACACTTCCTAAGTACTTCTGTATGCAAAGCCTTACAATTATATATTTGTCCTTAGTATCTTAGTACAGGACAATAATTCTGCCACCTATGTTCCTCTGTTGCCTCCTATTCCAGCTATCTAGAGACTTCTTACACATAAAGTTATATGTAAAGTTTACTCCTCCCCCTCCTTTCATTCCCTGTTCCCCATAGTAAATAATTAACCTTCAGTATCCAGTTACCTTGTGACAGGACAGCAAAAGTCAGGGTAAGTCAAGCCTTAAACACTTGCACAAAACAAACAGGGCAGATAAACAAGAAATGGTATTTTAGATCAGCTGATAAGAGAGCAGAAAGATTGAAAATAGCCTCAGTACCCTTCTGTTAACCCATGCAAGACAATAAAGTGCCACTAACAAAAGCATGCATTTACATTACAGCTAGGAAAACAAGCCCCAAAATGCAGTTTTATAGCCAGACCACCATAAATTGGGTCAGCTGAGCACGTTTCAGCACCCGGTTTCTGAAATGGCTGCTATACTAACCTTGGCTGGTCAGAATACCCCAGCCAGCCTTCCGTTTGGCAGGACACTCCCCTACACTTTCTAGGCGTCTTTTGGGGAGATTCTGGCTCCTCTGAACAGCAGTGCTTGTTGTCATGATTTGTTCCTGGAGGAAAGCCTGTCTGTCATTGGTGCAGGTACTCTGGTCTGACGAACATCCACAAATGATTTCTACTACCTTTTTTCCTCCTTTCCCTTCTCCACGGAGGATCTTGCTGTACTTACTGTAGAATGGCTACAACACTGAAATCCATTCAGTAACATTTACTAGCTTGGACTAGTGACTACAGAGTGGGGGAAGGGAAGGACTGCTCTAGCATTTTCTATTTTTAAAACAGAGAAAGAATCAGCTTAGCTACAGCATGAGTCTTAACTATTTACATGATTTAAATGGAAAGAAGGTGTTAATTTTTTAATCATTTAACATAAAAAATAAACAGATTCTTAAAGCATAAGAATTAAAATGTTTTGCTGCTTTAATACCAAGCAGCTTAAAACAGAAAACCAAAACTATTTTATGAGAATGGAAATTTTTTTAATAATAGTAACAACAATTATTACTGCATCAGGTTTTACTCATATGTAATGTGCAGATAAGAGTGACTTTAGAATTCAGGAGAATCCATGAAACTATGAAACACCCCTGGTTTTCTGTGGTTTGTTTCTTGTTTGTTTTCTTTTCTTTATAAATAGGGGGCAAAATATCCTAAAAATGCAAACAGAAACTAAGTCCTGAATAAAAGTATGTTTTGACTAAAAAAAATAATTCTTTCGAAAGTCTGATCCTGTTATGAAAGTAAGGCTGTAGTCTTGCCAGAAGAAGCACAGATCAATATTTTTTAAAAATAGTAACAAAACCAACCAAAGAGTGCTAGAATTTTTAGTTAATTCCTATGTATCAGACTGATACTATACAACAGAAATCTGCAGAGAGAAGCAATCCATGATAAAATTCAATCATTGTTCAAGACAGTGATTTCTCTGTAATAGTAACATGTTAAAATGTCACCTTTACCTCCCTGGCATTTCTTTGTAGTATTTCCTCATTATGCTTTTCTACAGATATATAAACTAGCCACTTGAAAATTTTTAACAAGCAAATCAACATTAATGAGGTCCACATAATACTACTCTTTACAGGTACCTGACAAAACTTAATCACTTAATCACTAAATTCTGCTCAGATATAATGCTCAGATATTTAATGAAATTTTCTATATCCCTCCTGGTTTTCTTTAGGAGAAAATGAGAGGGAAGATTACAGCTAGATAGGGTGAGGGGAAGAAGAAGGAGCAGCTGCAAATTTCACCTTGAAATTACAGCACAGGAGAACTGTCTTACTTGTAATAGTGCTACACCTTTTACAGAACAGAAGCAGGTGGGCTACTGCTCTTCTCACAAGGCAGAACAAAACAGCAATCTCATAGACATTAGGCTGCTTTCAGACAAGTGTTTTCCTCGGGTTTCATCTAGCTGAATGAATCAGAATATCTCCCAGACTGAAATAAACACTTCAACACATCCAGCAACCAGACTCTGCATGTAAATCTGAAACAGAGCTTTCACAAAAGGTCTCGTTATAAATGGGACATTATAAATATATCACATTAATACTAGAATTATGTGTTACTTTGTAGTGCTTTCTTCCAAGTAAATAAATACTGGAAGAGGAATTAACAGGAGGGCATACTAGGGATGTATGTGCCTGTACAGGAACACATGTGCCTGTGCAGGAACATACCAGCATTATCCTCCTGTGAGAAATAAACACTGACACGTTTTGCACTTGCCATGGTTCTGAGGCTCATCTCAGTTTTAAATTTCCATTTGGAATGGAATGCCAGGACTCTCATGAGAAGGTGGTGAGGATCAGAATCAATCAAAGCATCTGGGACTGCAGAGCAGGAATTGACAGTGGTCTGGCAAGAAAAAAATCTACATTTTTTGGTAGGAGTTCTGTGGGTGAGGTTGTCAGCTGAGAATGAATCTGTGTCTTTCTACAGGAGTGGTACAAAATTGGAAGTACTTCATACAAATGCTTTCCACATTTATTGCAGCCTCTGCTCTCTCTCACCAGCCTGAGAGGGTGAGTGACAGGAGCAAGGAAAGCAGCAGGTACACAGACAGCTGCCATGGCCCCACAGGAGTCAGCATCCATCACCTGCTCCCTGGTGCAGACAACTGCACAGCAAGCACTGAGCTGCCAATGCAGCGGGAACACCCCCAAAACCCTCCCCCTTCAAAGCATGGCTGATAGGAAAAGAATCTCTATGGCACACAGATATTCCAGAGACACTTTGGGTAACTCACTGAGTTGCTTTGAATACTTTGGAAGACATTAAAAAATACACATTTTTGTGTTTTAAAGAAGGCAAAGCTTATCCAGTTGAGAATTCTTGAAGGAACTTTTCACTAAATTCTGCTAGGCCCAAACATTCAACCTCCAGGCAAAAACCATTAAAAAGTCTTATTAAAAGAGTTCACAAATACAAGATTTAGAACAAAACAAAACAAAACAAAACAAAAAAAAAACCAAACAAAAAACCAAACAAACAAAAAACCCAAAAAATAAAACAGCATCAAAGATTGCCTGAAATTACTTTAAAAATATACTTGAGATGAGGAAATGGACATGGTTAAAACCTGGCTGAAGACCACATTATTTCACTTCCACCTCTGAAATGGAATTGCTATGTGATCTTTCTCACATCAACTGTCTATGCCCTGGACTCCATTAGCCACAGAATAAAAATCAGTATCTTTCAATTTCATTAGATAATACAACTATTAACATTCAAAACTACTTAGGCTTAGTCCTGAGAGTCTGTTCTTCATATTTTTCTCTATAGAAGACATTAAAACACTTCCAAAACCTTCCAGAAAACCTTTAACAGAAGTCTAACTGGGTGTCCAAACATATAAAAATACAGTTGACCATTATTCTTCCTGACTTGAAAAACAAGCAATTAGAGACAGCATTTAGATTACAGAAACTCATGGAAGCTTCAAAAAAGCAGCCAGGGGAAGGGGCAGATGCTACAGTCTGACAGTAAAAATGGATTTGGAATTCTGATCCAATTTAGTAACAAGCTTTAAATAAAGCACTATTTTACATTTCATTAATAATTAGTTCTGTTCACATTTATAACCCAGGGAAAGAAGTGCTAAAGGAAACTTTAAAAATCTTTTTATTCCAGATTTTTGTAAAAGGAAATGTCAGTAAAGTTTCAACATTTCCATATCTACACATAGCTCTCAGTTTAAAGGGGCAGCAGCTCTTAACAGAATGAACAGAGAAGTAAATTTTTTTTCCTCCCTTTTAGCAGGGAACTAATTCTATTTTCAAGACTATTTTTAAGGCAACACAGATACAATTGTGGTAACACACAAAAAAAGTGCTAATAAAACCAACAATACCCAAAACTCCCTTGATCTTTCAATACACAACGCAGTCCAATGTAATACAGTCCAAATTTCTGCAACAATAATTCATCCTAGGAAAAATTGCACAAAATTGCACCATTTGCAAATGTCACAGATTATTATTTTGAGTACAACCATCTCAAACCAGCAAGCCAATGAGCCTCCTTGCTTCCCAAACTGTTCTGTACTTTCAGGTTACTCTGTTTTCATGACCAGGATTATTATGGAGTCACAGTGACTGCATGGAACCTGCCACACTAAATTCTGGAACAGGACTAGAAACTGACTCTTCCTGCTTATGTGATCCACACCCTGCAACCATGAAGCTGAAATGACAGACAGGCTCCCTGTGGCTCAGTGCCAACCCCCAGGAGTGGCCTGTTACTTGATATTGCCAAAAACAAACCAGAAGAAATTTTGAACATTCCTCCCTGGAGGAGATGCCAATATGAAGCAAATTTTAGGAAGGATTGAGAAACTGTGGTTACTGACAAAAACAGCATCCTACAAGACCACAGTGGTGCCACTGTTAAAGTCAGCAGTGCCAGCTCAATGCCAAGGAACAAAAATGCACCATAAAAATACAGGGATTAAAGCTCTAGGAGCAGAACAAAGAAAGGCTGGGAACAACTTTTTATTTGTTTGTTAATTAGATTCTTGTATCAGGCCATACCTCATGGCAAGTATGATGGTGATATAAGTTATTAGCAAGCAATCAGAAGCTTAGGCATTATCCAGGTCACCAACCAGTCCTCTTGACAAACACCAACAGATAGGTAGGTAATGTTTGAATGATCACTAGTTACTTAAGCATAAAACAACATTTCTTTATACCATTATAAGAACTAAAAAAGTCTATTACATACTCTTAATACAATCTCATCACTGCCTCTTAGCTGGGAATCCAAATCAGTACTAGTAGTGTAGTAGTAGTGGTAATAGAAGATGATGATGATGATGATGATGATGATGATGATGATGATGATGATGATGATATTAGCAACAGTATGGCTGGCTGGCTAGTAATTTTCTACCTCTTCTCCTGAGATTTCTACAGTTGCTACACCTTGTGTCCTTGGATGCTGGGAATCATAACTGGAGGTTGGAAAAAGGTTTAAATTTCTGATATGACAAAGGCTTTGTCTCAGGCCTCCCAGAAGTCAAATATGGAGCAAATATGACACATTTATTACATTTCTTGCTTGTTTAATATGTGTACCTGTTAGACTCTTCATGCGGACAAGGCAGAAGAGACACAGAATACTTGCTGATATGTAAACTAAACTAAATCACAGAAGCCATGCGGTGGAACCTAAGCAAATCAGTTAGCAAGCAGGCCTGAGCTTAAGATTCTGACAGAAAGACAGACACAGGCATAAAACCAGTAGTCAGCATAAGAGTGGAAAAGAGCACCTCAGAGAGTATCTTCAGTCAATTATAGTAAAAGAACAGCCATAAAGAGAGACCATATCCATTGCCAGAAAGACTCCAGACATGGCAGAGTAACACCCAGTAGTGCAACAGATGCAGCATGCCACAAAGGATTTATGGCCAAGCTGCCAGCATTGCTGCAGTCATGAGCAGAGCTCAGTCCTTAGGCATGCTATGCAATTCCCCCCAAGCCACCAGCATCTAACTGGCAGAAGTTCACTCGCTGCTTGCCTGCATTGCGAATGTTTGAGAACATTCCCTACAAGGGAGGAATGTGAATAGCAAAACCCTGGCCATAGGCATCCAGGGGCTGAGGGAAGGAACACCACCTTCAGGGAGCACACTATTTTTGTCTTCCCCTGTTGCCTTATGCCCCACCAATGCAAGAAAGACCAGTGCAGATGGTACAACTGAGCTCTCCCAAAGCCAATACTGCAGTTTACTACATACTTTCTTTAACACCAGCTCTCTTTAGAGCCTTGCTGATAGATTGCTACACGATTGCCTTTCAGTCATATTGCTATGCACCTTCAAATCCCCCAGTTTTTAAGCTACATCACAGTTCATAATGTTAGTTTTGTACTTACATTATTTAACAAGCTTACTATTCATTTCACACAGAAAAATACAGAAATCAATTGATGAAGAGCATTTCCATATGAGTTTAGAGTGTACACTCCAAGCAAGCAAATGGGACCTAGGTTGGTGACAGTGCCAATACTCAGAAAAAAAACACATTTCATGAAGGCACACCTGAATGAAACCAGTCAAAAAATGCAACTGGTGGACTTCAAGGAGGTTCTGACACACACAGAAGAGTAAAAAATCCCCCCAAACAAATCCACATGACAGGCTATATCAGTTTATTTCAGGGAGGCAAGCATGCAAACAGGCTCCAGCACACATATTCACTAAAAGATTCTGTGGCCTCAGAAATTCATTAAGATAAGGGATGTAAAAAATGAAAAATCTGAATTAAAAGTAACATGCTTGGCAACAGATGCTCTTGCTTTTTGTTGCTGCAAATAAGTCAGGGCTCTGGCCATGTTGATTTAGTTGCATCATATAACTGAGCAAAACCTCTTTAGAATAGGTAGAATATGTTCTTCAAAAAAGAATGTTCTGGTATTTGTATAATACATGGTGTCTTTTTCTTCCTTCAAAGAAAGTGCTCTATTTGCTTTATTTTGAAGCATGACTCTTCTTTAGCAGTCATTTGTCATATTAGGCAAAGTTATTTGTGATGAGCTCCAACAAAAAAGCTCTCCCTTCTAAATTTTCAAAAAAGAATATTCATACTATCTTAAGCATTTTTACACCATTAGTGTACGTGCTACAGATGAAAAACAAATGCTAAATGTGGTGCCTTACACCAAGTGGTATGGTGAATAGGTATGCCATACAATATTCCTATCATTGCTAAATGAATCTCTATTGTATCCAGAAGCTAAGAGAGATCTTGTATGGCTTTTATTAATAGAACTGTGATCTCTGTGGAATGCAAGTTGAGAAAATGCCTCATGCCTATCTCCCCTACCTAACAACTGTTGCTGAGTGGCATTATCAATTGCAACTTGTTAGGATAAAATAAATATGAAAACTTTGCTCTAATCATTCACTACAAGCCTTCCAAACAGTAGATCTCTGACAGTGAAATACAGCACCATTGCCTATTTATGAGCTGCATTTTAAGGACCAGTTTCTTGGGACTAACCAAGTAGTTCTCAGACAAAAAAGGAAACAGAAAACTTCATAGTATTTACCAGTCACTGGAAGAAGATGGAGACTCCAGAAGACTGAACTACCACAATCCTGTCAATGGCTTAATTTAGCCTAACTAGAATACTGAGCTTTCCTACCATGCCTGACCAAGGCAGATACAGCAGATGGGTAGCTCAAAATTTGCTACAGTGATTCAAAAGTAGATTTTTTTAAGCTTGGAAAAAAACAGAGCATATTCAGCTCTCCTGTTCTGCAAAACCAGTATGTATTTTAAGAAGAATACTATAAACACAACTTCTGCATTAAAGTTAAATAACTTTAACTTAAACATTTATGGATAAAGTGAAATTTTATACCATTTTTTGTGAAGAGAGGTGACATTATTAAAAAACAGGATATTTAAGATGAATCATATTACATTTTCAGAACTACTTAGCTTATCTATCAGAACCCAGGTATCTGTTATATATACATGATTAGCTGTTTGCTGTTTATGCTACATTAACTCTGCAATTCTTTCTTTCATGAGAAGGTTCCTCTCTATCACTTTTGGCTTGTAGCTAAATACATTTTGACAATTACTGAGTATCAGGTTTCCTTTTGATAAAATAGTAAAAAGTTTAGGAGTGGGAACTGTGCTTCCTTCTATAAAGTTATCTGTAGTAACAAATAGAGGCTCTTTTATACACACCAAGATCTTACCAGTTGGCAGAGTTTATATCTTACAGATTCAAAGTATCTGATACTTGATTAGTTCTTCAGATTTGAGACACAAACTTTGAAATCACCTCATACCACAGCAGTACTACCTCATCCCAAAGCAAATAAACTATAAAACTCATCTGAAGCTCCAACCCAGTGCTCCTATACACAGAGGACTTTCATGACATGACCAGTTATTTGGTATAGTAAGAATCTAAAAACTTCTTTTGACCCTCCAATGTTCATCCAGCAACAGCTGTACAAAAGGCTGAGTTATTAACTCTTCACAGATCTCAAAATACCACGAGAGAAGAAATGTTACTCTGTAGATCACTGTCATTACACACAGTTTGCTAAATATACCCCAAATTAATTTTCAAGTTAGTTAATTGTGTATCAGTTTGTACAGCACGGAATTTTAAAATGGAACAAACATATATTTGCTATGAGTTTATGCACTAAGAAAGAAATTAATAAAATGCTGACTTTTGCAAAGTTTCAAATGCAATGAATATGTAAATGTTCACTTCAACACAACAGATAAAGAAACACTGTGCACCACAATCTATTTCCAGCACAGTTCTAGTCCCTGACTGCAAAGCACTTGGCTCCAACTAATCAGTCCCTTTCACATCAATGGGGGCAAGAGTATATGAGTGTTTACAAAATTAGTGCCAAAGTTAAAAATAACACAGCAACTGGCACCTTTATTATAAAATTGATCCCTTTTTCATTTCATTTTTAATGGTATTAATACCACTGACTTCACTGAAAAAAAAATTCAATTCTAATAGCTTATTGGGACACAGGTCTTCAATTCACTTTAAGTAAATGTAAAAGACTGCAGGGTTCTGTCCTGCAATTGGTGCTATTCAGGCTTTTAATGTTGTGAATGATAGAATAATGTATTTATTTTTATGCAAGCAGTAGATGACACTAAACTGTAGATGTTACAACTGCTCAGAGAGAAATAATTCAAAACAGACAAGTAAAACAAGTAAAACAGAGAAATTGTCTGATACCAAGACAAAATTAGCTGAAGTCCAGTACAAAGTATTGTACTTAGAGAGGAAAAAGCAAATGCACAATACAGTGACTTTGTTTTAACATGTGGTTTACAGGCTACAGACTGTATCCATTATACTTTACTGCTGAGGGCGCAGCATCATTCCAGGAGGTATTACACAGGGTGCCATTTACATGGCACATGACATAAGTGTTCCCTCTGTATACAACTAATAGCTCCCCTGGTTACACTCATAAAGGCTCAGCTGGAGCACTCTGTTAAACATGGGAAATTAGACATCAATAAAGATGTCTGTAAACTATATATGAACTGGCACAAGTCCAAGGGAGAGCAACTGCAGTAACTCTAGGTGCTAGAAAATAAGACTTAGGAGGAAAAACTAAGTTAAATCCTTTTTATTTTATTCTAAAAAAAAAAAAAAAACAAAACAAAACAAAAAAAAAAACCAACAAAAAAAAACCAAAAAACCAGCAGAAGTAGGAACATGCATTAAATTGATTACTTCTCACACACACAGAGAAACAATCATATTTTATGTATTTAGTTTGCAAAAATAAAGATTTAGGTCAGTCTTGGGGGAAGTGGAAGCAGTCTAGTGATGAGAACAGAAAGACTGCAATTGGTTGCATAAGGATGCTGCAGAAATCACTATTACTAAGCATTTTAAAAACAGATTGGCCAAACATTTGCCAGATAACTCATGTATATTTGATCCTAGAGCATTCAATTTACCTCTGAAGGTACCTTTCAGCTATACACAAGAAAAGTTTTACTCAGACATCATTTCCATAAATAAATTAATGCAGCTTACAATTAGTAGAGCTTTTACATGCACATTTGTGGTCTTAGCTGATGCTGAACACTGATCCTTTATTTCAATGCCACATAAACAGTATAATAATTTCTAATTAATTATTGTGACATTATCCAGCCATTCATACACACTTGAGATCCAGAGGATAGATGGAGTGTAGATTGCTGACTATTAAAACTGAAAATATTCCTGAAATATTAAGAAACAAAGTATAACCCTTTTCACAATAACATTTAGCAGTAAAACCACACAAAGCAGATGACACAGGCAAAGCTGTCTCCTTATATTTAATAGAGAAAAAGTGACAAAACAAAGCAAATCAGCCTTGAAATGTATAATCACTGGGCCTTAGTTCCTGAACTGACCTCTATACCTTCAGTTTGACAAAAGGAGCTCCACCAAGAAACTACTGCTCTGTACCTGAAACACCCTCAATTGCACAGGATTCATAAAAGAAAGACCTATTTTAACTCAAGGGGTTGATTTAGTAAGTATCAAATAATGACTCTGCCTAGTAGCACATTATTTCCAAAGTTCCATTATTTCAAAATTATAGCACTATGTCCTAGCCAAGCCATTATAATAGCAATAAGTAATTTTCTGTCATTAAAAGCAAACCTAAAATACCAGTGCTAACAGAATTTTGAGAGCATATAATCAGGTTAAAACTAGAAAATTAAATGAAACATTTCCTCTAATTTGAATTACTTATTGAAACACTATAAACTTTGATTAGCTAATGAGACATGTTCGGCTAATTATCAATTTTGGTGGTTCTTTGTATTGTTTTTTTCTGCCAAGGTTTTTCTGCTCCTTGAGAAAAAACACAGAATGGATCACTAATTAGGAGGATACTAAGTATTTTATTTTACAATGTAATGTCTCAAACTGTTTCCTGCTTCATGCTACTTACTGTTCATCTTTTAGATATCACTTTTAAGGGAATATTTTGTTACATGTATCATATAAACTCTACTGAGGCATTCTTGTTTGTCAAATCAAATCCCACAACACAGTTCAGACACTAGCATGCTTCCTTCCACAGACATAGAATAGAAAAGATAAGATAAAATAATAATTTTGAGGAGAATTATTTGCATCCCAAAGAGCAAGGATTGCTGCTGTTAATCACAACAAATGGATGGATAGCAGATTGGGTAACACTAGCTGAACATGTGCTTACAACTCCTACAAATCCAGAACCAGCCACTGCAAGCTGGACAGTGAAAAATGAAGGCACACTGATGTTGAACTGCAAAAAAGTACAGTTTAAACACAAAGTAGTTGAATTAACTATTTTCTTTTAATAATACAAGCAGAAAACCTGAAAAATTACCATATGTTTGATCCTTTAAATCAATAAAAACCTCTGCCACCTGACCAAAACAGTAATCTGCAAGTGTGATGGATTTTCATCTTTTGCACTGGCCAGCTACTAGAATAGATTTACAATACGTACATATAATAATAATAAATTTATTTAGGGATAATAGATGAGACTTTTGAAAAATGACTGAATTACAGATTCCTGGGTTCAGCAACAGGTAACACCATAGACACTACTTTACTCTCCAGCCTGATGCATGCTATTCCTTTCCCTCCAGTTCCTCCCAAGTCTCTTTCCTTCTGTGCCCAGCTCATGTGTTAGTCTTCCCATAAAGAGCTACCTCAGAGCTAGCCAGCAGTTCCTGGCAAAAAAATCCTGATTTCAAGTAAGGCCTTCTCCATTCTCTGCAAGTATCCCTGTCTCTGCTCTTGCTCTCCTACTGTAGTGAATATATACATACACACCCTCACCCCCCCCCCCCCCACACATATATATATCTGCACATACACTCACACACACACACATGCACAGTAGTTCAAATGGTGTCAATTAACAGGCTCAGATGTAAAAACCCTGGGGTTCAGAGCTCATGCACATGATATAAATCCATCCCAAGTAAATCTTCTGCAAAGCAAGCTAATTTCTACTTTAGGATTTAAGCCTTTATTTCTGGATTGCGAATTTTAACACCCTCATACAAAATGTCTAGCTTTAGTCCCAACATTAAAGACTGAAAAAAATCTTTCGAGTTTGAAACTGTTTCTGACTCATTTCTATAGTTTCTCCCTTTACATTTAACTTGGTACCTAGGGATGAGTAGTAAAGGCAGTAAGAGACAAGTCTTCCCTTTGCCCAACTCAGCTTGATGCCATCCCAGAATGCAAGGAACAATAAAGACAAGTGGGGCAGCAGGGATCCCAAGTTGACCAAAATCAGGGCTCAGTCCTGTACTAGCGTGCCACAATTTAGAAGTGTTCTGTAACACCAAAGAATTAAATTAAAACAGTGCCTCACTACAGGTGAGCTTGGGGCAACAGTTCCACTAAAGTTCTGCTCATGTGAACAGAAAAATGAGTTTTACAACAGCTCTCAACCCACTAAAATTGGAAGGGTTTCCAGACATATGCCCAAAAGCTGGCCCTGACAAGTGTCACTGAGGTTCCTGATATGTGCCAAAAGACAACTTATTCAAAGTACATGAGGACTACATCTTCTCCAAAAAATTCCTGCAAGAAAATTTTACCTCAGTCAAGACATAATTCTCAGAAATATTTGGACTAGCTTCACTAGAGTGGTGCAAAACAATCATATGCCAAACATGGAAAATTTCAACTATGCATGGTAAGCTGGGGAACATTAGGAGCAATTGGGAAAATAGTCCTGGACTGGAAAGTATTTGGCAATCTTATTTATATACAGTCATCTTAAATATAGGCCTCCCTCCTAATAGAAAACTGGCTGTGATATTTCAATTTTATTCTGTACTTAAAATTAATCTAAAAAAAAAATAAAAATCAAATCAAACCAAACCAAACCAAAAAAGCTCACATGACCTAACAACACTCCTATAGATAATTTTTGTTATACAAAACACAGCAACTACAGGAAAAAAACTCCACTCACTCATAACTTGAAAAACTGAATGTAAATGAGGCTAGCAAGCAAGTAATTACCTGAACAACAAAATCCCCAAAAAGTAGTGAAAACAGAGTATGTACAAATATACCTTGTCCTTGAGGAACTCCATAAAATTCAGCAGCTATCCTTGCTGCTTCCTTACGGTTTCCTTTCACAATGTAGAAATGACTAAGTATAGCAAGGCTGATCTTCACAAAAAGTTTAAAACAAAAAAGTGAAAGTATAGTAAAGTAGACATTGGATAACTGCTGCGCAAAAGGGCGACTCTCTTCTATGACAGTCATTGCTGCAGCAAAATCTCTGTCAGTGTTTGGGTCAGGCTCTCCAATGTGTTGATAAGATCATATGGCTCTAGCCATGCACTCTTGGGAACAACTGGTCCCGAGGAAAGAAAATATCAGCTGGTCATGATGCCTGCTGCTCAAAATATGACGATTATTTATACTGTACATAGTACTGAGTTCACTACCGCTCTTGCTAGCCCGGTGATATTCATGTGGGACAGCAGGTTCCAAGATCCTGGATTGTACTTGTTCCACTTAAAAGGTCTGTTGCATTCCAAATTCTGCATTTCTAATTCTTTTACTTACATGCTTAAAATACATTTTCGGAAATATTATTATAAGGCCCTGGAATTCATGTACTAAACCACATAACCAGATAATCTTTTTGCTAAAATATGTTCTCCTCCTGCTTAAGTACAATTGCTCTTTTCTGATATTTCATTTTATGTCAGACTAATATGTTTCCTTAAAAAACTCGAATTGTATCAGTACATAATTGATGTAAACATTAATGAATAAATGGAGATTTAATATATACCAGTTTTGACAGTCTCTCATTATTTTGCTCAGGTTGAATGAAAGTATCTAGTATACAAAGACTTTAGCACAATACAAAAAGCAGTATTCAGGGCAAGTGTTATGAATCAAACACCTAGATAGATATTTTTATGCATAAGACCTGGAGCACATTAAATTAATTAAAATGCAATGATAAATACACAACATGGAAAATTTCTAATAGTTTTGATATGTATTTCATGGTGCTGCATCATATTATTTTTAACTTATGCTTTATTTGTTGGCCAGTTTTAGAGAGGGGAATCAAAATTTATGAATTTCTTTTAAGAATTACTTTGCTTTTATACCATAAAGCTATTACTCACAGTCATCAGCAGTCACTCACAAGTTGTTCCATTAGTGTGAGTAATTGCTCAGTAAATTGCTGAGTTGCAACATGATACTAACTGAGGAGCTGCCAGCAGAACCAGATTTCTAAGTGAACTATAATCCTAAAGGAAAGAATCATGGCAGCACATGAAAGGGTCCTACCCTAAACTTTTATATTTCCTTCTAAATTAAAAAACAGTGTCTTGAATTAGAACTTAAAATATTCTACTCAAAGTGATCCTAAACCTTTCTATTCTACCCTGGATTATCTTGTTTGGTAATTAGAAAAAAACCATTTTAGAATGTTGGCAGCTGTCCATCAGAATAAAAAGGTATGATCCAAATGTCATTGCATCCACAGATCACCCTGACTTCAATGAACAGAATAGTAGATATTAAGCACTATAATACAAAACCATGAAAAGAAAGTGGAAACAATAAGGCACCTTTTATCAACAAACTCTTGGAGTAATTTATTAGAGTAAGAAGCTATAATGTTTTCTGGAAACTAAATTCAAACAAACCTATATAAATGAAGAAAAGGCAATGATAAATGGACATTTTCTTGGAAATAAGTATCAATATTTTTAACAGACAGGAAGTTAATTGTGCTTATCTTGAGAAAAATAGACATTGGGTATTTTACTTTGCAAAAATTTAATCCACTTAAAAGTCAATCATAACAAGAAAAGGCAATTCCAAAGTTTACATTATTAATTATATTAGTTGGTAAAAATATATGCAATTTTTTACTAAATTTCATTTATAGACATTTTCTCATCCAGCCAGAATAGGAACTGCTTTCCTCACACCATTATTGGAAGTGGGAATGAGTACTTAAAATGCCAAATGAAAATCCCTTTTTATATTTGGCACATTGTTATCCGACACTGAATTGAGGTGTCATGTTTTCCACAAGTATAAAAGGCATTATGTTCTGAGCTACCACTGCCAATTTGTTTCAATCATTAATGGAAATGGTATTTTCATTAGTGACACACCCAGTATTGGAATTTCTTACTTCTTCCATATTTGTAGTAGTATTATTAAGCTTAACTTGATCAGTCCACAGAATTCTCCAGCCATCTCATGGACCTCTTTTACAAATTTATGATGCAGAACAAGAAAAAGCCATAGTTATGTTATGGAAAGGTTTTTCTTCCATACAGTGTTTTACCTGACCCTTTTTCCTTTTTTTCATATTTTGCCAACTAGTACCTGCTTTCTCATCTGGACTTCTCCCACATTTTGTTAATGAATAAAATAATCTTTCTTTGTAGAGGCAAAACTCCAAAGAGCAATCACCATAAATAACAGCAGAAGTTAGCAGTGCCCAGAATTCATCTTCCCATTACAATACTGCTTCCTGCTTCTTATAACTGCAGTAGATAAATCACAAAATAAATTTCTCAATTTTTAGATAGTTTCCTTCAGGTTGAATTCTTCTGTTAAGGTTCAAAAAAAGTGAATTTAATACTACAATAATAAGGCTAATATGCATTTAGTATTTTGTAAGTGATGTTTCAAATAACCTCATGGATTTGTAAAACTACTTTTAGGAACAACATGAAAATTGAAAAGGAATGTTATTCCTATATCAAAACTTGCCTGGTATCCTTTCAAAATTTTCCCTTCTCAGTAATAAAGTACCTAAGGATGAAAAACCATATGAAATCTGAGTTTTGAGAATTCCAGTTCACACACACTCATCAGAAGCTGGCAAAATTACTCTCATAATATTTCCTCTTTTTTTAGAGTTCTGTAACTCTTATGTGTCAGCTTAGCTGGAAATTCTTCCAAGAGCACAGAACCAAGCCTATCCTAATCTAAGGGTTCTAAAGTGCTACAGAAATTGCCATAACAGCCAGTTGGCAAAGCCATGCTCTGAGGCAGCCAGTCACGAAAACTGAGCAACTGCTTAGAAGTTAACACCCACACAGCATTTTGGGAGAACCAGCATTGGGAATGCTGAGATCTGAACACACAGTGTAGCTGACAGTGGCTGAGAGGAAGGCCTTGAAAAACCAGAAACAGAAAGCTACAGCTGTTGCAATGGAAACCAGAAAATGGAAGTAAATAAAGGATGTGGAGGTCAATGCGACGTCATGAAGGAGTGGAGAAAGGGGTACTTAAGTGTCCCAAATTTTCTATTGCATGGCAATGTGAAGTAACTGGAGTCAGATCTTGCAGCAGAATAATGAGAGCTTCCAAATGGAAATGCACCATATGTAACAAATGTACAACATTATAAAGATATCAAAACATTTGAAAAGAGCAGTGGTTTAATCCAGATATTTGTATTTCCCATGTGGTTTTGACTTTTGGGAGTGAAATTTCTTGGCCTCATTTCTTCATTAGTAAGATGGGGAGTATTCTGAAGATAACTTCATTGCTGTTAAAAAAACAGATATCCTGGTGAAAAGAATAACTTATTAGGTATTTAATAACTTTCATATTAATACAAAATTCAGATTACAAACCTAAATAAAATGAAATCCTGACTGTTCATTCACTTAATGTCAACAGAAGAGATAGGCTGTAAAATTATCTTATCATTTAGAGTTTTATCATAGCACACAAGAAAATGGCAACAAGCCACATTGCAGATTAACAAAATTTGGATTTAAGAACGTAGTAATTCTGTGACAGACAAGGATACCCTTACCTTGACATACTAGCACACTTCCAGCACATAAAACAAGAACAAGGAAATGATTCTTCTGATATGCTTCCCCATTTCTAGCAATTAACTATTTTAATTTTAAAACCACTTAAGAAACATCAAATGCTGGAATTTATGGTACTAGAGTTCCCTTTTAATATAGCTTAGTCAGTTACCATTTGTCAAGAACATAACCTGTATAATCAAGATAGCAATACTGCTGTTTATAATGACTATAAAGTGGCTCATTTCAAACTCCAGAACTCAGACAAAGTAGCCTGGCCTTTAATGCTTTGCTGTGCAGCAGCCAAGTGCAGAAAGAAAGTATTTAGCAGTGGCACCTGTTTGTGCTAATTCAAACTGTCCAAAATCTAGTGTACAGTCTACCCTCAACCTAACAAAGTAATTTTTAGAAACAACCAACAAACAAACCTGTGCTCTATCATCTATGATTAACTACATAATCACATCCATAAACTATTTTATTCTGGCAATTTTTCATCTGTGCTTTAGAAGAGGGGTATGTTTAATTTCCAGTAAGGTAAGATACACAAGAAAATTAATACAACTGATATAATATTTAGTCTGTGAGGCATTTTTTTAAACATCAAATACTATAAAACCCTTAGAAATATTATTTCTTTGAAGCACATGCTGTGTTGTTACCTTTGGAAAACACACTTCCTTCTATTTATATTTTTAAGCAATATATTTAAACTAAATGATAGAAGATATAAAAGTAATTATATTCACAGGAAAAATTCCATTACAGTTAGTCTTAACAGTTTTCTTCTGTATTCTGGAGATGCATATAAATGTCTGAAAGTGAAAATATTTATTTTTAAAATGAGATAAAGATGAAATATGGTACAAGAAATTATTTGTATGACACTTCACCTGCGTCTTTCTGCACATATAAGAGATGGCTAAATATACACAAGAACTTGATACTTATCCTGGTTCTGCTACTTGTCTAACAACAGGTATAATAGAAGATTTTAAGATACCAAGCAGGGGAAAAGGAACTCTTAGGTGCTTTGAAGAATTTATTATTTTATACATTATAGGCAGCCAATCAGGAGAATTTTGTAGAGCAATGCCCTTGAAACAAAAAATTTAAAACAAAATCAGTAACAAATCAAGTTTTAGAACTGAGTTTCTGATGTAAGCATACAATGCTTCATGGAGGACTCAAAAGAGAAGCATGAGCAACTGTAATGTCTAACTCAGCATGAAAACTTACCTGCTTAGTGACCAGCTGATTTGTATTTTAATGAGTCTATGAGATGCTTAACCTCAAAATTTCACCAACTTATCTAAAGCTACTGAATGTTATGCCATTTTCTCCTTGATCTATATTCAGCATTTTTTTCTACTATTTTATATTCAAAGCATTTGAACTGAAGAATCTAGACTCAGAGGAACTATTTAAAAATTCATTTCCTCATTATGCAAAATGTTACCTTAACATTGGATTGAAGAGAAAAAAAAGGCATGCATACCATAAAATAATCTTCAAAAAGTATTCTATGTTCTTTTTATCAGTCACTCTTAAGGATATTATGCATCTATGCTTAGGCACAGAAAATAAACCCAAACAAGTAATATTTACCTGAAAGCTACAAGAAATTCAGAAGCTGGATTGACTAGAAAACATCAAGCAGCTGCTGTGTCCTTTTCTAAACAGGAACTCAAGCCCATTAGTACAACCCAAATACTACTCTTCATACAATATGAAAAAGTGGCTGAAGTACAGACTCTGTGCTACTGCTTTGGAGGAATGAAAAGACAAAAAATGAGATAACACAAACTTTTTCATCCAGAAAAGACAAAACTTGCTTAAGATCCAAACTGCTTTTTCACTGCACCCCCCTTGCTATCCTACAGATAGAATTCTACAGAATTACTTGAGCATCATGACAAAGCCATACTATCAGTGCAAAAACCTGAGAGTTGTGTTGCTAATTGCAACAGACACAACACTGTAAAACAAACAAATGAAAGGTTCATTTCTCCTTTTTACAGCTTTTCTTCCTGAATGCCATGTCTATCCTGGATCTAGGCAAACCATGCAGCATGAAGTTGCAACTCATAACCAAAGTTATGTTTCGTCCAGATTTCTTAAGTTTCATAATCCCTGCCAATAGCCTGACAACCCAACCAAAGACTTTAACCAAATAATCTGTTTCAAAATGCAGTGCAATGACACGTTTAGTGGCACAACAGGGAAAAATGAGTGTCTTAAAACACTTCTCCTCATAGTTGAGCTCTGGCTTTTGACACCTATTCTACTAAAGTTACATATTTAGACACCATTTGTCTTCTCTAATGATGAAGCACAACCATTCCTTTAAAAGAGCTTTAATACACAAAAATTTACAAAAGTTTTGTTACTTTCTCTACTTTTGTGTAGCACATTATTTCCATCAGTTCTTGAACTGCTCTAGAAAGTTCAAATTTATGACTTTGGGTAGTATGATGGTACTTTTTCCTCCAATGTACTAAAATCATTGGTCAGACAGTTTAGGCTCTATACAAATGAAGTTATTTGAGCACATGAATGATGCAATCTTTCATTTCTAACATTATGAAAATATTGTTTATTCTACTGCTAACTCCTAAAGAATTCAAAATTGTTTGAGGTGTTCTGACTTTTCTAGGAGTTTAAAATACTACTCCTATCTTGGAAAATAATTCTAGTTTACAGACTTGTACGTCAGGATTTCCATAGAATGGAATTACTGGTCGAGGATTAAATATCAATCAGTATTTCTGCACATAATTGACATTCTCCATATAACATGTACTTAAAAGCATAAAAAGTAACCCATATACTTAAGTGATTATGAAATTCTAGCTTCCTAACTTTCTCAGTTCATGAAAAAATAACCCTGTAATGTTAAATCTATATCCCGTTGTTATGCACCACTGGATAGCTGCTTCTCGTAATGGGGATAGATGCCCCTTCAGCTATCAGTCTGGCAACCAATTCTGCTGCCACATTATCACATGAACATGCCTGATCTGCTCAACCAGTCCATCTAATCACTGAGATCTAAGTTCTACCCAGAAGGGAGTTAGGTATGACCAACAAGCTTACAAGTAAATTCCATCTGAGTTCTGCTAGAAACATAGTAAGTTTATTTACAGTATTTGTTGCAGTCCTCTTTGGATACCTAACATAACTCAACTATTAAGAGTATTACAGAAGATTCCAAAGTAAGTTATGTGTGTACTTAAGAGACATTACTAAACCCAGAAACGTGTCAGACAGCTGGGACACACAGCCTGCTGACAGACAAACTCTAGCAAATCTTGCCCCCCAGAAGTCTAAAAAGTTACCACCTCCAGTTGCCCATTCCATTCCTCAGCTAAATGTTCCTGCCCCTTTCTCCCCCTTCCTGGAAATCAACAGGAAGGAATGTGTATTGGTACATTCCTCAGTTCAAAATCTGGCAATTTAAAAGATAAGTTAAAACTACCCTGTTGGACTTTACACTGAAAAAAACACTCACACCCACCCTCTACAATCCATTCTGCACAGGGAAAATGACCCCCTGCAAAAAGTTCTAGCAAATGGTGAGGGGAGAGGTATGTTAAAATGCACATGCATGGTGCCTCTTTGTAAAGATACTTAGACACAATTTTTGATGGCCTTATGCACTGATATAGATGCATCAGTGAATCGGGAAGAATCTCCTCATTTTGCACCTCTTTCCCTTTGTTCCTTCCTTGGGTCCAAGCAATTTCCTTCATTGCCAACCATGTCTAGAGGACAGTTTCCCTCTTTGGCAAGTAATTCAACCTCTTCCTTAGGATTGTGGTACCACAGGAGCTACACTAGCTTGACAAACTAACTGCTATTTCTATAGTAAGCAGTGCATTTTGCACTTTTTTAGTTAATCTTTTCCTCAATGAAGAGCAAAAATGTCACAGTTTCTTATTAAATAGATGCCTCTAAACAAAAATAATACTTAAGCTGTGAACCTTTTGTCATCAGTTTTAATTCCTTTCAAAATTGTTAATTTTATTCTATGTTACAGGCTGGCTAAACTTTTCTTTAGCCATCTAACTTTTTTCTTCAAAAAATAATTTTTGTTTCTAAGCAGTGAAATCATCCGTTTATTTCTATGCCCCCTTTCTTCAAACTTTGTCAGGTTTTCTTCTTGATTAAGTAAATGTAGTTAAGTGGTATAATTTTCCTTTGTGCTGTGTAAAGCATACTTTGGTGCCTAAGAATGTTGCTAATAAAAGGAAATTACACAGTCAATAGTAGGGATGAGAGTTAAAAGTTTATTCTGCAAGTTCATGTCATTATGTGCTGACTCCCATGGCTAGTGCTCATAACAGAAAGGCTTTTTCCATCCACTAAAATTGGTATCAGTTAAATGATATCACCATGACAGAGCTAGTAAAACATCTTTTTCTTCAAGCTGAGGCACGACAAGTCTCTGCTTGTTGCTTTTACAAGAGACATAAAAATATCTTGTGATGAAGACTTGCAACTGGCTGAGTGAATGAGGTTAAACCTCATGAGGTGAGGTAGATCAGTAGTACTCAGGCTTCTTGCCCAGAATGCAAAGCACAGTGAAGTGAGAAAGGTTAAGCTAAATCAGTAATCAGTTTGAATGAATTTACCTCACCTGGCTTACTAGGCTATGGAATGGACAAACTTCTCAGGAGCCAAAAATTAACTGTGTTAGGCTCCAAAATACATTGACTTTGGAGCCAAGAATATTTGTTTCTCCCTGTGATACATCTTGAATTTTGCCATGTATTATGCCACTAAATGAGACAATGTTGTAAAATATCAACATTCATTCTGTAATCAGAATTTAAAAATTCCCAGAGATTTTCTTGCTGGAGGACTCACAATAATACTACAAAGGCAAGTGAAAATTTCTTCTTGCTTATCTTCTTGTTCTGCATACTGTGTAGATCCAAAGCTAAAAAAATGGAGATGAAAAGAACATTAGAATCAAATGCAGTCCAAAAAGCCTCTGCTGCTCATCACCACGGCTTTTCCACACCAGCTGTAAAATTGAGCCATCCAGAAGAGGTGTTAACTGAAAGGGGGCTGTTGCAAGGGACAGCTGATCATGGCCACATTTATTTTAATCTTTATCTTCCTACCCAGAGCTGCCTAAGAGGCTGTATGCTGCTACTGTCTCTTAAAGAATTAATATTTCAGCAATTAATTAAGGAAAAAAACAAGAAAGTATTAAGAGATTTATGGTAAAAAAAAATCAAGAAGTACATACATGTCTCTAGATCAAAAAAAAAGGTCTTCATCTATGTAGGTGCCAAAGATGCCACAGGCACCTAAACTTTCACCTGTAAAATTAGTCAGAAACTTAAGCCCCAAGAAGGCTAAAGGTGCTGGGCTGAAGTTAACACATTCCTTTTACTTGAAATTCACAACATACACCCCAAAGTGTCAGCCACCCCAAAGCTCCCATCTATGCCATGTTAGAACCAATATGACTTCAGTGGGAAAACAAAGAACTCATAGCAATCTCTGTTGATGGTCAGTGTCAACACTTGCTATTTTGTTTACAGATGATGAAAGGAATCACTCCGTAACTTGAACTTGATCAGAGTAGAAACATGTCAACCAAAGAAAGCAAACTACTCTCTCTCAAAAGACTACTAATCACCAGCTGCTGACAAGGATCAATCCTGCTGAAGTGCCGGCACTACAAAAAGAGAACACATGTTTAATAGATCAAAGACTGCACAAAAACTCATTTTCATAGTCAGATCATTTTAGGGTAAGGACTGGAAAAGGATGGCAAACTCTACATTTCAGACCTGCTGCCAATCCCATCTCTAAATAAATTTTTCTCAATGAATTTGTAATGAAAAATATGACATTTCTTGAAGTAATAGCTAGCTTGAACACTGACATGCCTTGTGCTCTGCTGGTCTGGGCTTAAGGATGTTGCCTGGGTGTAATGAATATCATTTCAATTCATCTTGGAAAAGGACTCCCAAACTTTCCTGTTTCCCCAAGATCCTATAAATTAGTTTCCATAATTATAGTATTTGCTCAATTCCCAGCAACACAATTTATTTAGCTGACAGCGACTTTTGACATTAATGTTATGTTGCTGCTCTTCACAAAATATCAGATTTTATTATCTTATTTATTATTTTATTTATCAGATTTTCAAAGAAAAATCTAGAACTTATGAGCAAACAGTTATTGTGAATAATTACCTCCTCTTCTTCTTCCACAAGTGCCTTATTTCAAAATGTTTTCCTATTTTGATTTTGCAAGATGTCAGTCATTAAAAAGCTATAGGTTTCTGTATTCTGAAACAGTAATAGATCAGTCCTTGAATAAATTACACCATCTGTCTTCCCCTGTACACTGTGCTTTTAAGTGACATTTATTTAAGGTTTCTACTAAAAAAAATCCAAACCTCCACAATCAATAGCTGTATTTATTCATTGCCTTAAAAACATGAATTTGGCTAAGCCTTTTGATTTTGGTCTTTTGCAGGTACCTAACCACTGCTATACAAATTTCCCTACTTTATTCCTGTAAGTTCTGCCCAAGGGCCATTTTTTTTTTATTAAACAGATGTTTAGTAAGAAAAACTCTAAGTAGCAACCACATGCACTAAAAGCAGGAACAAAGGTGATTTAAGCCTTTTTTTTTTTTTTTGTAGATACGAGAAGAAAATGGTGTTCACAATTGAGATATCCTTCTGAAAGCAGCAGACATTTTATGACTTCTGAAATGAATAGGTTCCCTAGCTACAGTAAAAGCTTCCTTAATCCTAAGCCTTCAAATATTTTGGACAAAACTACCCACTTTTCAGTAAGAGTAATCTAAGGTTTAAGTAACAACAAGTTCCAGATCATAAATTATCACAATAATTAATATTTTGAATAGCATAAAGTAGTAACAAGCCAACAAAAATCTTTAAGCAAGGAACTCTCTGTGCTGGTGAAACTTACGAAATATCAGAAGGGTCAAGAATTACAAAATGCAAACCAGAAAAGTGCCTCTTTAGGCTTGTGAGTGATTTCAATGTGGCAAATGCACAGGCACACAGAAACCAACTGCACAGTGGAACACAGAGTTCCCAAAGGAATGTCTCCATAGGTACCTTCTCATCCTACAGGGAAACAAAAAGCCTCAGTATGATGTTTTTCTTTTTCCATTTCCTACTTTTATCTGCAAAGATTTTTCTTCCCTGATTCATAGACCTGGCTTTTGGCTACAGGTAGGAAAAAAGCAGCACTTAAATTATAATTACACGTACTTCAGAATGGCCTGACAGTCCCCACCTTCTTCTGCCTACCCCTTCAGCCACCATGAGGCCTTCCATTCCTTTAGACATTCTGCATTCTGCTCCCACTCCCAGTGTTAGCAGCACTGGAACCTCGGGGCTGTGAAAAGGAAATTAAATATAACTGGATCGCTGCTGACGCCTGTTGGCAGCCCCGGGAAATCCCCGCTCATCGGGCCTGCTACAGTCAATGCAGACGAGCACAGCGGTTGGGAACACCAAAAATCGAGCCCAAAGCATTGCAAAAGCTCCCATTCCCCTTGGTTCCCACACGGATAGTGCGGCAGGAATGGGCACCGAACAGGGCCCCGGGAGGAGTGAGGAATCACCTCACCACACAAACTGATCTTTGCGGGTACCAATATAAATTGAAACTTCAACCAAATCGGTGGAATAGGGTGAAAGGCTGCCTCACCCTGCCAACGGTGTGCGATCACCACGCCGTCACCCGGAAAAAAAGGATTCCAAGAAAGGGCTCAGCTGCTAAAGGAAGTTTCTAGGCAAGAAGACTGACATACTGAGCGTGTGTGCAACAACAAAGTGCGAATGAATAGGAACATCCTATAGGAAACGAGGGAGGGAATGGCAAATCGCAGTACCAGTCAAAGCAAGATACGGACATCAAGTGGAAACACCAGCCTTCGCCTAATCCTTACTTACGAGGATGTATTTCTGTAGCGCAAAAAGGCATGAGGGCGCCAGGTCCCGGCTCCCCGCGGGAAGGAGCGCGCGGGCGCGCGGCGCCAGCGGGCGGGCGGCAAATCCCTGCGCGCGCTGCCCTCCGCGCGGCCGCCGTAGCGCGCGGCGCCGGCCCCGCCCAGCTCCTGGCGGAAGCGGCCCGGGGCGGTGCGGGGGGCGGGGCCTAGACTCGACAGGCCACGCCCCCTGCCGTCGGCCGCGCGCGCGCCCGTCGCCCGCCGCCGCCCGTTTCCTGCCGCTTCCGCCCCGCCCCGCCCCAGCAGCGGCCGCAGCGCGGCCGGGCCCAGCGGGGAGATGAACACGGTGCTGTCCCGGGCCAACTCGCTCTTCGCCTTCTCGCTGAGCGTGATGGCGGCGCTCACCTTCGGCTGCTTCATCACCACCGCCTTCAAGGAGCGCAGCGTGCCCGTCCGCATCGCCGTCTCCCGGGTCACGCTGTGAGTGCGGCGGGGCCGGGCCGGGCCGCCGCCCGCTGGGGAGGTGCAGGGCTGGGAGCGGGAGCGGGGCCCGGCGCGGCTGAGGGGACGGGGCGGCCGCCCCCGGCTCCCCGCGCGGCGCTCGGGCCCGGCCTCCTGCGCCGGCGGCAGGGCCAATGGGGGAGCCCCACGACGGCGCGGCCGGGCGGGAGCGCAGCGCGGGGAGCCAGCCTGCCCGGGCTGTGCCGGGGCGGCGACCGCAGCCACACGGGGTTACTCTGTGAGCGTCTAGTTACCCCGTCGCACTGCCTTTTAATTAGTAGTTCTCTTGGGTCTCTCCGCTGATAACCTACCCTACTTTCTGTGGCAGCAAAGTGATTGGGATGGCTGCTCTGAGGAATGCACCAGGTGTAGGAGACAATACCGCATCGAAACATGCTGCCTACACATAAAACGTACTGATGCAAACTTGGGCTGGGAGACCTTTTCTCCCCAGTTTTGGTGTTGGTTCAGTGTGGTTTTTT
Organism: Erithacus rubecula; assembly: GCF_903797595.1. Taxonomy (NCBI): domain Eukaryota; kingdom Metazoa; phylum Chordata; class Aves; order Passeriformes; family Muscicapidae; genus Erithacus; species Erithacus rubecula. Next base: position 33,216,658 of record NC_136687.1, on the reverse strand, counting down.
TTTACCTCTGAGACTTCCTCAGAGAAAACTTCCATTAAGTTAAGTGTGTGTGCTGTGAGAGCTGTAGTTCCACAAGCATTTGAGCAGCTGTTAGAACCCCCAGTGACTGGAGGGAGGTCTTGGCTCCCGTTTTTGCCACGTGGGCTTTTAATAGAGCTCCACAGGGGAATCTGCTCGTAGGACTCTTTTCTGAGCTGCTTTAACTCAGCTCATGGATTTTTTGTTGGGCTGGTTTTGGCCCAGATTAGGGAGCTAAAGCAGCCCACTTTTGGAAATGTTTAGTGCCAGGCTGGATGCAGCTCTGCACAACCTGGTGTAATGAAGGGTGTCCCTGTTCATGTCAGGGAGGTTGGAACTTGATGATCTTTAGGGTCTCTTCCAACCCAGGCCATTCTGTAATTTGGTGATGATTGTGTCGCTTTTTTTCCCACAAGGGAAGTGGCACCCGTGGGTGCCTTATTAGGCAAGACTTGAAAGGTGAGATGAATGCAAATGAAGGGACTGCCATCACCTTTCTGACTGGCTTAATACCACAGGAAAAAAAAAAAGAACAACCTTTTTCCATGCTACACTGAGGATTGCAGTAGCATGAAATTGGCATAAAAGCAAATTATTTGAGTATTATGGTGAGCTCAGCTTATGTAAGGCAGCATAATAATGCCTAATTTGGGTGACATATGTATTGCCAGTCCCTTCTGTGATGCACAGATCTGGTGTTACTGGGAGATGTTATACCTAACCAGCTTCTCTTGAATGTCTGAGGAGTTGTGGAGACCCCAAGCTGCTATTCCACCTGACTGAAAGTGGTTAAGAGGTGAAGTGCTCGATAAGGTTTACTACTTTAAAAATACTGCTTTTTGCAAAGGGATGGAAATTCATACCAAAGTTTTATTTGGGAAGATTTGGTGGTGTTTTTCTTAACTGCTATCTCCAGAGGTGTTTACTTCACTCATATACTTTATTTTTTTTTTTTTTTTTTATAATTTGAGATTACTAAACTTGGTTTTAATGAAATTATGCTTTAATCGACTAATTTCCCAACTGGAATAAACTGTGAAGTTCATAATTCATAAAAAATTTGTTCCATGAGGAGTTAAGGTTCATAGATGATTGTCATGCTAATTGCTTATGGTGTTCCTCTTTGTAGATGGTAAGTTGGGTAGATTGATAAGCTTTATGATTGCATGTGGAATTACCTGCTGTGTGACTGTTATTTTCCAGTTACTCTTTCTATTGAAGTTTAGAGTGGCAATGTAAGGTACTGTTCCAAATGTAGGTTTATAATAAAGCCTTCCAAAATGATACCATTTTCCAGATTGTAGAGGAAAATAACTATTTTCTTCATTATATTTTTTAAGTACATTACAGGAATAAATTTTGAAACTTCTGTGAATTATGCATGTAAACTGTTTTATTCAAATGGTTGGAGCACGAGAGGCTTTCGTTTTTCAAGGATAGTTTAGAAATAAAGTTGAAAATGGTTGCCAGCAGACTGCTATGCTGATAGTATCCCAATCAGTTTTACATATTTGGGGATGCTAAAGCATATTTTACTAAAAGGAAATTGAATGCAGTCCACCTTAGATGCAGATTCTTGTTAACAGGAAGGCATGAATAGTCTATTTGTATGTCTTAGACATTGTGGTGGCGAGGTCTGAACATATAAAATTGGGACACCATAATTTCTGGAAGGTAGGTGTTAGTTTGTAATGTCCATAGCATTTTAACTAGAAGTATTTAAAACAAAATACAGAAAATAGATGAGGGAAATATCTAATAAGAACTATAATTTATGTAGTGTGTAAGAGACAAATAATGAGAAAGGATAATCTTGTGTTGTGTTTTGTTTTCTCTTAGAAAAAATGTAGAAGATTTCACTGGACCTAGAGAAAGAAGTGATCTGGGATTCGTCACATTTGACATTACTGCAGATATCCTTAATGGAAAAAATGGTTTGCAAACTTTCTGGAATAAGAACACTTTGATGTCTATTTTTGTTACCTTATAATCTTCAGATATTCAGGACTTGGGGAAAACTAGCAATTTGTCTTAAAATAGAAATTTAAAGCAGTTAAACATAGTATTTTGCATAGCTATGGCAGTGAAATAGAACTTAAGCCAGCTGTTTGGTCTCTAGTAGATGACAAGTTGTTTAATGTCTGTTTTTAAAATCAGGCTCTGTTGTGAAGTGCACTGGATCTAATAAAGGGGAGTGCAGTCTAACATCTAGATGTTATTACTTTTAAGTGAAGTTTGTATCAATGGTTTGAGGAGTGAATTAATGGTAGAATTTATATAGCATATTGTTTTGATGTCATACCTAATCTAGGAACTGCACCTTCTAGACTCGTTGTGAGGCTTTCAAAGTTCTGACTGTATAACAGTTGCATAGAATTACCTGTCTTCTAAAAATAAAAAGGCATTGTAATCCTTTACTTGCTTAGATTTTAAACACTCTAATCCTTAGTGTTGCATAGTATGAAATTCATTGGGAAGCATATGATTTACTAAAAATCACATTGGTTTTTGGCCTCTTTCTCAATTGCTGTTGCAGTTTTGCAGTTTTTGTTTTGTATTTCTTTGCTTCCCTGCTAGTCTGGATTTAGGCTCTTGAAAGAGTTTTTCTGTAGAAGTCGCTACCAAATAATAGGTGGCATGTGCAGGTGATTTTGCAGCTGGTCTGAGAATCCTGGGACTTTTACCCTGTCTGCTGGATTTTGTCACTGTTAGGCAGGACACCGATTCCCCCTGCGTTTCAGTTTCACTCTTTTGAAGAGCACTGTGTCGTGCAAGCAGACCACACAAAACACAACTCTTCATACAAACACTGGATAAAAATGCTAATCAGATTTTTGCAGGTCTGTCTGCACAGGAATAAGAGGATTTTTTTTTTTATCAACTGGGAGCAGGAGAGGTAAGCTCCTAAGTCTGAGTTTTACCTCTGAAATGCTTATACATAGAAAATCGGACGCTGAAATTCTAATGTAGGTGCATAGACTTGTACACATTGGGTATGGAGAGAAGCAGAGCAAAGCAGGACAGGACCTCTTAAATAAATGTTCTTATGCAAGGATTAGTCTGGAGTATGTGGGCATAAAGATTCCATGTTTGAGTGACTTCTACTAGTAACAGCCTTTTTTTTTTTTCCTTAAGATTCCTGAGTGAGTCTCTCATGCCTGGCATAAATAAATCTTGCAATATTTAGAGCTGTACAATCCAACTAGTAGGATTTTTTGTTCAAAATTTTTAGGGAGATACAGGTACATGGACTGTCTAACTACCAGAAAGAAGTTGTTAGTCCTGGGAGAAGTTAAATGAAATGGCAGTTAGAAAAAGGAACTAGGCAAAGGAAAGGGAAACAGTTTTCACAAGCTCCTTTAAGTTTATTTAATTAATTGCTGACTTTTGCAAGTGATAAGAAATCCTGTCAAGGAGAGGTATTTTGAGCCAGATGACAAAAAATGTTCAAATAAAATATTTCTACCTATATGATATCAGTTAAATATTTAACTCTTTCCTTTCTTGCCCTTTGATTTAGTAGCTTAAAAACATGTTTGTCTTGGGATAAGTGGAAGAAGAAAAAACAGATTTTGAGGCTGATTAGGGAATCTGTTTATTCTTGGAGATAATGAGAAATAGAATGCAAAAGAGGACTAGGAAATAAAAGATTGCATCTAATCCCTATTGTGAATTTTAAAAGTCTTTTATTTAGCAGTCACGCATTATTGTTAAATAAACAGACAGTTATGTGGAATCCCAGCATTATTATACTGTCTGAAATGACAATCATCAGTTCTTTATTGTTGATCTAAAATCTGAGCAGAGTGTTGAGTCTAGTGAGCTGTCTTTGTTGTCAATAGGGAATCGAATTTGTGAATTTTTAGAGATCCCTTCCAATACAAAATACTTCCCATATTCTAATTTCTCTAACATGGGCAATAAGGGCTCTTTGCATTCCTACGCTTCACAGTTTTGTATTTATATATTTAACATTATTATATTTCAATATGAGGGTTCTCTGATAGTACAAAAAATTGCCTTGAGGATATTTATGGAAGAATTGTCGTGACTTTCATGTTTAAGGTTTTATAATAGGTTGTCTAGAAGAGAATTCTGGTTACTAGCTTGCAGTGTCAAATATAGAACTCTTAAATTGTTGGAGGAGAAATAGCTGCTAGGTTTATAAATAGTAAAAAGAGATACCCATCTAAAAACCTGTCACTTAATTATGATTAAAATATGTGTTCAAACTGCTGGCAGTGCTCAGATTTAATGAGTAAGATGAGGTATGTTGAAAGATAAGAGCTCACTGTAGTGGTTATAAATTACTTAGCTCTAGTAAAAATAAAACAAGATTATGTAAGTACTGTATGGTATTTTTCTTAACTTGCATACATTTGCAGAGTATATTTGATTGGAATGTCAAACAGTTGTTTCTATATTTGTCTGCAGAATATTCAACAAAAAACAATGTAAGTATTAAAGTGAAGTTTCAAGCAATTACCCATTTTAGTACTGCAACTATTTTTAAACATTCTGTATTTCTGCTGAGAAGAATCAAGGCCACCAGCATTTCCTACTAGCCTGGGCTGGTTTTACTGGCCTTCATCATTATTTTCTTGACAGTTTAACTGTAGGCTGGGAAGTTTACCTCCATAAAACCTAACTTGATATATGCCCAGTAAAATGGGAGAAAAATAACACATGCCTTGTGTTGCAGTATACTTACAGTAGTAGACTGTAAATGAATTATTTAACCTTTTCTGTCCATTTTACTTTTTTTCTAAATTTCTGCTGTTACTACTGGGCTACCTTTGGATAGCTGAACACCCTTTTTACTAATCTGATAGAAGCTATATGGAACAGTCTTTAAATAAATTACTTTAATGAAACACCATGCTGGCATGGTACCACTGAATTCAAGTTAAAAGCTGCTGTGGTCACATTTCGAGGATATGGTGAAAACTTGGGGTTTTTCTTAACCTGCTGAACAAAACTGTCTTTTTTTTTTTTTTTTCCTTTTTTATGAAGTACCTTAGTTATATGAAACAAGATGGTGGATATTGTGTTTGTACTAGGACAGTTTGTATGGTTTCTGTGATTTTATTGTATTGGTCCATATTTTAAATTTTGTTCCTGTGTAAATCAACACTTCTCAAAAATGCTGGGAAGTTTTTTTCTAAATTGTTCCATAAAGTACTAAACAAGACTGTTTAGTATCTACTTAAAAGAACAGGATAAAGTTTTGGTAATGTAAGAACTTCAGATCTCACTTTTTCAACTGTTCATATTTTTGGAGGGGGAATTATGCTTGCAATTCAAGTAGAGATTTCCATTAAAGTTAGAAAAACATTAAATACATAAGCAGAATCATGATAACTCAGTTTGAAACAAAGTCTATATACAGCTTTAAAAGTGATTTACCTTTGTAATTCTTCTATAGCATATGACTTCTAAAAAATTTCTTTTTTGTGTTTTAAGATGTTCCTTGTTGCTTCCATGTATTCCATGCCACGCTTCACTATGTAGTGGTATTACATTACCCCATTGTGCAGCATTATTTCGTTAAATTTATCATGGCTTGCAAGGATGTACTTCAGGGGTTTTAGATGAGTAGTGCAGTAAAGCTCCAGTGTCTGAATATGATCTGGTAAGGTACCTTGCTGACTTAATTACAATCGTGATTTTAGGCACTAAATCAGGTGGTGCTCTGGGACAAGATCATGTTGAGAGGAGATAACCCAAGGCTGTCCTTAAAAGACATGAAGTCAAAGTACTTTTTCTTTGATGATGGAAATGGTCTGAAGTAAGTAAATATTTGTTTTATTACTCTTAGTCATGGTATCTTGATTTATTTACATACTTTGCACTTCATACATATGTTCATTGGTGTGGTAAGGTACCTATATTCTATCTGATAGTCTGTAATCTCTGTTGCATCTTTGATTTTAGAAGGTGATCTTGGGATACAAGTTATCCTATGTATCCTATATATGTATACTAAAAGATGCACTGCTATTATGAGCAACAGGCTTTTCTGGCTTTCTGCCTTCAGTGTGTGTAGAGTTGGTTCTGTAATGCACTCAACTCCAAAGGAGTCAAGTAAAAAAAAAAAAGTAGGCAGTAACTACCTCAAATTAAACAGCTTATTGTTTCTGAACCAGGTAAACAATCTGTATCCTAATGTATTTCATACTAGTAACTGTTAATTAAATCAGTTAATTTGAGTATTTGTGCTGAAAGTCTTTGTTGCTTTTGCAGGGGAAACAGGAATATCACCTTGACTCTCTCCTGGAATGTTGTACCAAATGCTGGCATTCTACCTCTTGTAACAGGATCAGGACATGTGTCTGTACCTTTCCCAGATACCTATGAAACAACAAAAAGTTATTAAATTATAGTACTGAATCATAAGCAAAATATTTTTATACTTGTATATTGTGGATACATTTTATTGCAGTTTCATCTTGCATCCCATACAACTTTTCACTGAAAGGAACTTAATTTCCTCAGGCTAGTAGTATAGGAAAAGAAAATTAAATTTCAGGGTTTTCATTTTTTTTAAATAAAACATTGAAGCTGAAACTTAAGGCAAAGGGAAATTGCAGAGTAATGGTTTTAAGGGGGGAAAACTGAGGATTTTTTTTTTCCTAGCCATCTAAGTATAGATCCCCTTTTCTTTTTAATAAATATTTTTAAACCAGAAGATAGTATTCCTGTGTTTGGGCTTTTTAGGTACTGTGATATTTATTTTGTGTAGAACTCATATACACCTTCTGGAGTTGGTTTCTGGGAGTGCCTGAAAGAAGCAGCTGTTCCATTTTAGGGCATTTTTTTAAATCCATGTGCAGTATGTTACAGCAATCTAAGCTTGGTCCTTTCTAGGACTGCCAGCAGTTACTTGGAAAACTGATGGTTCCTTGTCTGTCAGTCTCCATCAGTCTTGAGTGCCACTGATGTAGCCCACATCAAGTTCTGTATTACAGTCATTTAATAACTGCTTGCAATGCAGCAAACTAAAGGAATAAAAATAAATCTATTCAGTATGAGTCTTAAGACTTTAAGCATAAGACATAAGGTCATGTCAGTAAGAAAAGTAAAAGCTTTAGGTAAAGAAAGGCTTTTCTGAAATGGAATCTCTAGATTTTTATTGGGATCTGTTCATCAAGAAGAACTGCTTCTGCTTGTTCCAGAAGGGGCTGAGACAACTAATATTAGAGAGGATCTTCCATAGCAAGGAATCGGATAGATGTTCATTATACAGTCTGGGTAAACCTTTCCATAATAGAGGATTTCCCCATGGAAAGATGGAGTAATTGAGGCAGATTTGCCAGCTTGGGTGTCAGTGAGTCTGCCTGCAAATCTTGCTGAGTGGCATGAACCAGGCTGGGTAGCAAGCAGCGTGTGGCAGCTTCAGTCAGCACCTCTGTGGAAAAAATGGCCTGTACCTGCACATCCCCCTGTGTGTGCTCCTTCCCCCAGCTACAGCTGTGAATGCTGTCAGGGTTGGGAGGATGGAAGGAGCAGGGTATCAGGATGGCCTCGTGGCAGCAGCAATGGTTTGTAGTGATTGACTGGTGTGTTTAGGTCATCGGGTGTCCAGGAGAAGGAACCCGCACTGCTATCACCTTCCTGACACAGTCTGTAATTTACATGTGCATCCTCAAACAAAGCGTGACAGGGGAATTCACTGACCAACAGGGAATGTTATGGATGTACTGGGGACTTGGAAAAAGAGGCAACTAAACTGTAAATCAGAAAAAAAAAGTAATAGAAAAAATGAGAACTGCGTGAAAAAGTGGAAAACCTTACAAAAGAAGAGGTGCAGAAGATTGGAGCAGAGTATCCCCCTTGGTTTTGAGTTCCCTAAGAGCCAATTGATTTTGAGGGAACCAACTTGCTTTTAAAAGGGGGTCTTTAATATTTGTGAATTATCCCTAAGTGACTAATACCTTCTTGATGTTGGTGTATTAATCAAAAAGGTCTTGAAAAAAATTCCTAAAAGGTGCTTTGTCTTTAAAAACAAAATTTTGTTTAAGTGCAAAAATTAAAAATCTTTTTTCACATGAATGTTTTAGGAGAATTTGTCATTTGTACCCAGCATATTTGCATGAATTTCAGTTCTCTGAATTTGTGCTATTTTTTGGAGTAGTATAATCAGCACGTTGAAACACACACTATTTTTGCTGTGTTTTGATATCAAATCTATATATGGCTTATGGCTCTAAAAACTTACAGAGAACTTAGAACTGTCATAGAAAAGGAAAACAAAATATTTTTAGAGATAATTGGGCAAAGTTGTGGGTTTGTTTTAGTAATTGCTGAATAAGTGGTTGGTTTTTTCATAAATTACATTCTTGAATTGTTCGCTGAAGCATTTCTTGTGGTTTGGCATTCAACCACTTCCCTGCATTCCTTTGGCAGTATTCTTCCAATGAATATAATGTCTGCCTATTAAAGAGAAACTTTAACTACAAAGACAGGGATCCACTGTCAAGGAGCATCAGAAAGAAAGCTTTCTTTCCAACAAAATGGTATATTCCTCCCAGCAGACAGTAGCAGAATTTCAAGACAAACTTTGAAGCTTTCAAATGTGATGTTTGATGCTTTACTAGCCTTTTCCTGTGAAGAGAAATTATGTTTGAGGTAAGCATTTTAGAGCGATGAAGAAGACACCATCATGGAGTTCAAGGTCTTGGAGAGAAGAACTTGTTTTTATCCTCAGGAAAAGGCCAGCATAGATGAGACCTCAATGCTCTAATAGCTTGGTTTTTATTCCTGAGCCACTAAGTTGGTTCAAGGTTTAAGGAGGCAAATTCCTTAACTGATCTCTATAAAAAAAGTAAAAAGTCTTTCAAAAAGTCATATGAGTACTGTATTTTGTTGTGACAATTCTCGAACCATTTGTAAAAAGAAGTGTTTATGTGGGAACTCATGGCATTTACTTCCTCTTGTCTCACACATGAAGAGCTAATATTGCTGGCAGCTGATTGTTCTCTTACCTGTCTTGCTGACTAAATATTTCTGTTTCTTGGAGTAATATGTACAGACACAGTATTTCCTGGCAAGTGATTTACTTCATGGGAAGAGGCTGAACTGAAAATGCTTAAGATACATTCCTGGAGACAGGAGTTCTTGTGTAAGGACTGAAAAATGGAAATTTTTAAAGTAAGCCGTGTTTCCATTTGCTATCAAAAACACGCAGCACTACGCTGACAGCTCTAAACAGGAAGGGGAAGAATAGCTTTGAAAAATCTGTTTAGAACTCTTCTCGCCTGAACATGCAGTCTTATTTATGGGTGGCTCTGCAGTTACTGGAAATAGAAAGACATTGAGAAAAATTATTTCTATTCGTTGTTAATTCTTTTAATATGTTTCTTTTGAACAATGAAATTAAAGCTATCTAATATATTGCTTACTAGCAAAATTTCAATAGAGTTCCTGCATAATTTTTGAACTCCAACCATTGAAAATGTTTCTCTGAAATTGCTTCAAGATTATTGGTTTTATAGAGCAGTTCTGCAAAATGAAAGCTATTTAGGCTGAAAATTCAGGTACTGGAGAAGCAATCTTATTCCAAATTTGTGTCAGAAAATACAGAATGACTTTGTCAGACTTCAGGAAAAGTTTTTCTGGTTTATTTGGCTGCTTTGTTTTGGATTTTTTTTTCATTAAAACAGTTAAAAACCTTTAAAAACATTTTAAATTGTTCATTAGAACAAAAAAGCCAACAGGCATATATTGTTTGGCCTGAAAAGTCCCATTCTACATGTATTGGTAAATGCTTATATTGCAGTATTTATATCAGGCATCTTTTTGTTAAACAAAAAAATCCAAAACTTAGCTTGAACAAGCCAAATCTTTCTTGGATCTTTTTCTGGTGCCCTCCTACACTTCCCTCAAACCATTTTCTCAAATCATCACAATATTGAAGATAATGGGCTGAAGATGAGGCACAGATGGAAACAAGTGAGTATTCAGTAGTGGGAATGGTCATAGAACAGTTTGGGTTGGAAAGGACCTTTATAGACCATCTAGTCCAACCCTTCTACAATGAGCTGGGCAGCTCCAGCCAGATCAGGCTGCCCAGAGCCCCATCCAGCCTGACCTTGAGTGTTTCCTGGAATGGGACATCTAACACCCCTGGGCACCATGGTCAGTGTTTCACCACCCTCATGGTAAACAACTTCTTCATATATCCAATAAAAATCCACGCTTCTTTAATTTAAAACCATTATCCTTTGTCCTATCTCAACAAGCCCTGCTAAAATGTTAATGCCCATCATTCTTGAGGGTCCCTTCAAGTGCTGGAAGGCCTCAAGTAGAAGTCCCTGGAGCCTGCTCCTGGCTGAAGAGACCAATTCTAATCATCTTCATGGCCAGAATTTTTCTCTCTCCATCCTCTCTTTCACGCTTCCCTCTCACTACCCCTTTCCCTGTTTACTCCAAGCTTCAACACAACTGCTTTTTTCAATCATTAATGGTCTAATAATGAATTTCTAAATCCTCTGTGAATAAACTGGAAAATGAAGTGGAAGAAGAACAGCTATGGGTTAATCCTGGGCAAATTCACCTGGACCTTTCCTCTGCTTTCCAGCTGTATTCACTTTTGCTCCTTAGTATCTCTCCTGTAAATTCAGAAGAAATAGCTGGAACTCTTAAAATGACAGAAGTGGCAAAAATGGGTTAGAGAGAACACATATTTTCAGTGCTAGAGGACTATGACAGTGAGCAAGCATTTCTGTAATTCGAGGGTTTTGCTTCTGTGTTGCAAAGTGCACAAGAGGTACAGTGCTATTCATTCAGTCTGCCTCCTTGCTCAGTGTTCTTGCTTTGTCAGGGTTTGCTTTTGTTTTCGAAGAGACTGCTATGGTCATGTGTGCTTGTGCTGAAGGGAATTTGTTGGATTTGATACACAGATGAGGTTTCAGAGTGGGGTGGTAGGAGCTATGAGGTGGGTATAGAAGATAAACACTAATTTCTGAGTTGAAGTGTGAAAATATTTGTATTTAAGAATGGTTGGTATTGGATGAAGTTATGAGAGGCAGGCGGAGTTCTTTTTTGTGTGACATAATAACTGAAGACTGGGATAAAACTAGCTTAACTATGATTTAGAAGTAACAGTGATGAGATTGTGGCTGCTGAAAACTTTCTGGGTTTTGGGTTTTTGTTTGGTGGGGATTTTTTGGTTTATTGATTTTTGCTTTTTTTTTTAACTTTACTTTTATTTCTAAAAGGTAAATTTCTTCCTGTTTTCTTCCTTTCTCTTAGTTGTGAAAGAGAGGGCAAAGGTTTCCTTTTATTCCCTGACCTTTCTAGTCCCCATTGCTCATTAAATATTACTTGTTCATTTCCATTTTGCTTTGGGAATTAGTATAGTAAGAAAGGGAGGAGGACACTGGTGCCTGTATTCTAACTGCATGTATGGCAAGAACCAATATTAACATTCTTTTTAAACATTGGTTTTGGGGGTTTTTATATTTTCAAATGTTAAGATTAAAAAGTAAAAAGTTTTGTATATTTTAATGCTGTAATGAAATAAATACTGTATATCTCGTCGGATATGTTATCTGAGCTCACTGTAAGGTCTGCCACATTTCACAAGCTTTGATCCACATGAGCAGTGTACTTTGCCTAGTTGTCACCTCTCTGCATTGTGAAGTGTCTCTCTTAAAAAGGAGTATCTCCTTAGGATTTGGTTTTTTTAAGTTAATAAAACTTTTTTTGACTAATAGGTATAGGTAGAGTCTTTGACTAGATGACTATAATTTTTCCCTGTCCCTCACTTTAATAAATTATTAATCAGAAATTTGTAAAACAAATGTTGACATCCTCAGCAAGGACAGCAGCCCACTCCTCAAAGTGAGATAACTGTGTAGGAATTCATCAATATTCATCAATACCAGTGGGTGTCTTCTGATAAGAGATGGCTGGGTTTGTTTGATGGTTTGTTTTCTGGATACTTGGCATAATAGTAATGGCATGAGTTTGGTGGTGATTTCTCTTTTAATGCTCTCCTGATCCCAGGATGAGAATTTTCCCACTACTATGAAATTCATAATTTTTAGTATTAAGGAAAAGAAAGAATGGGGAACTTCCATTTGTACTTGATATAACAAGCTGTTATCCTTTCAGGGAGATCCAATGAACATTTGTGTGCATATCTGTTTTTCAGTGTAATCCTTCAAGAACTGCTCAGTACCAGGGAACTTCAGCAATTTTTATTTCAGTGCTGTTTGTATTTCAGAGGAACCAGCAGCAAACACTGAGATTTATCTGGCCACTTCTACAGGGTGCAACACCAATTAAGCCCTTTCCCTTAGGGAGCTATAGGAGGTTTAAATGACTTATTTTCCTGGATCCAAAGTGAAGTTTTTTGATGGGTTGGATTTAAATTAATTTTTGTATTCTTTTAGCTTTCTCTCTCTCTTTTATTTTTTTTTTTTTAATTTTTTGTTTACCTTATGTCAAAGAGAATTGCAGATAGTTTGCTCTAAGAAAACTGATGTACATTTGCCATTAAATTTATGGTAACACTTTTATGCACTCTTTGGTGGTGTATAGATTTTATGTTACTCACCACCAGAAATACCCATTATGACATACGAGTTCAAGAGAAACTGTACCAGGATTTAATTACATGTGATTGTTTCTGTTGGTACAGAGGGAAAATGGAAAACCAAAAATTATTGAAGGCATTCTTTAAATTTACTAAAGAAAATATTTTCAAACAAAATTTTATTTTTGTTTGGAATGAAGGATCAGTTTTTCTGGCTGAAGTCGTTCTGCTCTTTGATATCCACATAGAATTTGAGCAAAGGTCTCTTGTTAAAACTTCAGAAGTTTTTTTTCCTTCTAAATTTTGTCTAAAGAAAAGGTTCTTTTTTTTTTATTATTTTTACTACTTCCATATTAAAGAATTCATACAGTAGTTTAGTTTCTCATTTTCCTGGGTATATTCTTTCCTTCCTATTTTCTACTTGTCATCCAGCAAGATTATTTTAATTCTGACCCTTTAGTGCACAAAATTAGTTACTGAATTTTACTTTAGCAAGAAATTGTGTTACAAAGGTACATCATAAAAATCACAAGTACCTGGATATTTTAAAATTGAGTCCTAATTATCCATACTAAAAATTCCTCAGATTTTTGTAAAAGATCCGTGCCATACATGAGAGGGTGAAAAGCTGAAAGCCTTCATTTGGTCCATTCTGGGGCAGTGCCCTCTGCTGCTTTTCCTAGAGAAATATCCTGTATTTTCTCCCATGTTTTGTAGCCTTTGTCACACACTGGACTGTTATAAGTCAGTATTTTAATGGGCATTCCTGTTGTTTTAACCAGCAATTCTATTTTTTGATAGCATGACTGAAATAGAATAGTGTAAAAATATATTTCTGAAAAATTTTCAATCTAAACAAAATGACAGTGCAATAGCACTAAAATCTCTCCTGCTATTTTAGTATAGTAAAATAAATGTAAATAAAAATTATATTGGGGAAAAATTAATGGCTTCCATGTTGGTTTTTTGAAGACTGGATTTGATCATTCCTGCTGGGACATTTTTTAGGAAATTCTAAGAACCTATCTTGGGTCTGATGAGTAAAAGCAATATTGATGCAGTCCTGTTTTGAGACATCATTATGTCGTGGTTGTAATAATTTTAATATTTTGTTTTAACAAATTACATATTCTGAAGCATCTTCCTTATTCTAAAAATAAAGATTGTTTAATTTGACAATATGCAGTTTGTACATTTACCAGCAGATGTCAGGCATTCACTTTACAAAACAATGGAGCTTGAAAAATGTGCATTTTCACAGTAGGATATATAAGGTATTTGGATTTTAAGTTTAGGTATATAATGCTATTATGCAGTGTTTTTATGCATTAGAATTGAGAGTTTTTAATTTAAAGGACATTTCAGAGTGTTTGGGTTTAGACAGTGGTGGTCTTAATGTGATGTAATTTTTAAAAAATATTTATGAATGCCTTGTACAATAGAGTAAAAAAAAGATGAGTCAAATATGTACATGTGTACACAAGTGACATCCTTGCATTTGTCTTCCCTAGGCAGTAAGTGTCTGGTGATATTTAAGAGAGTGCTGTTTAGTTTATCCCTGGGATTTGGCCCATCATCTGTTGTAAATGAAGAAACTTTTACAGTTAAAATCTGTGACAGACTCGGGACTCTGGGATGTTATTCTTGGGTCCTCTACAGATCTTTCATGGGCCAAACAGGAAGCTGCAGATGACAAAACTACCATGCAGAGTTTCAAACTATATAGGGAGTGATGGTTGGTTGTCTCACAAGCATTTTGAATCCTAATTTATTGCAAGTATAAATCAAATATTCCACCTTTGAATAGTAGGGGTAGAGATTGCTGCAGGGAATGAAAAGTCTGGGCAACATCATCATCTTTCTGAAGCTACACTGTTGTAACAAATACATTTCAGGTAGTTTTCAGTGCATTTATTAGCAGTTACATGTTTTGTATAGGAAATAGAAGCAATTTTTGTAAATATTTGGGCAGTGGAGCAGGAATAGCTGTCCTTTGAAGTGGGGTGGTATTTCTACACAGATAACCACAGTGACCCCATTCTTTAAGGTGAAGGTCTGTGTTCTGAGCATCTACCCCTGCTAAGTGGGAACAGCTGCTTCCCAAGGAGACAAGATACAAGTCACTCACTAGTGCTGCAGTAACAGCAGTCTCAAAGCAGCTGTGGTTAAACACAAGAGAAAGCATGGGCATGAAATGAGAATTGCTGCCTCTGCAGCTCCTGCTGTACTAGAAACAACCAACCATTTTTATCCCCTCCCTACAACCTTTAGCTGCTACAAATAAAAGGGACCAAAATAACTGCTGCAAAAAATACTCTATTCTGTATATATCAGACAGAAAGGAGTGCTACATTTATCAGGGACTTTTTGGTTTTGTACCTGTTCCAGAATGTTGTGGGGCTTCCCCTTATGCACAAGCACTGGGAAAGTATTTTTGATCCAAAACAGAAGGGAAAGACTAAGATGACATAGGTTATAAATAGGAATCAATAGTGTTCATAAACCATTTTAAAGGTGACACAGGTTGAAAGTGCTCGAATAAGATATAAAAGAGGATGACTTAGTGTAAAAGACTTGGAAGAAAATCTCACATGCTTCTCCCATCTTTAATGCCCTGACTCAAGAGTTAGTGCCAAATAACTTTGAAAAGCTTACTGATCCAACAGTTTTCTGTGAATGAGTGGCATGTAACTGCTCCTTCATTCAGGCAGAGAGAATCAGTGAGTGTCTGCTCATCACTGGGCTTAGCAGACTGGGCAGGTCAGCATTACTTTCTTGCCAGTGATTGGGTTTCCATTCTTCTCATTTGGACCTCATTCATTCCGTTCTGAATTGTAAGAAGTTCAATTAAATGACCACCTTCACTGGCTAAGTTTAAAGCCTAAAAACAACTCAGGGCATCCAAACTTGCTATTGTGCACAAAATAACTTCTGGAGAGTAACAATATTTCGAAGATTGTTTGGTATAATACACTAACAGTCCCATAAAGTTAACCTGTCAACCAGCTCTTTGTGTAAACTGTGTCAGGCTCTCTGGAAATGCTCTCATTCAGATTTTTAGCTATAAATCTGTCATGAGTGGCCAGAGCAGTGTGGTGCAGGGTCCCCAGGGCTGGGGTGCACACCACAGGGCTTGTTAAGCTAAGGGAAGGACCCTGTCAAGGCTGTTACTTTGGGTTGGACTGTGTCCCTCTGGAACATTTATTGCTCTAGCAAGTTGGTGCTGGAGCATCTTGTGCCTGTTCCAGGAGATTTGCAGTGTCAAAGCAAGGTGAGGCACCAGTGACACCCTGGTTCAATTGGCCCTCTGCTTGAGAGAAAGCTGTAACCCAATAGCACGTGTGTGTTTCTGATCTTCAGCACAAGTCCGTTCAGTCTTGGCTTAAGTCCAATTTAATTTAGGCTCTCAGTTCTTATGTTTGTTTTGAAAGTATTGATAAGGTGATGGCATGTCAGATATGCTCAAAGAGGAGGTTCCATTTTAAATGTAAAACCAGTAAAAATGCATGTGATTATTCAGAGCACTAACAGCAAGGTCTGCAACTATGTAAATAGGTCCTGTGTGATCTCTTTCTTAAAGAGAAAATACTGACTTCCACGTCCTGCTAATATAAAGTTCTTTTCCATTGGCAATAAAAGGCACCAACCAGACTTCCAAAGAGCTAATCATGGAAGTGCAAACACACAGTGAGAAATATTCTAAAATCAATCAAATAATAAAATTTCCTTTCCTATTAAACTACATTAATGATTTGAAGAAACTTTCATTGACACCAAGCTAATACACTGAGTGAAATTTCCTTAGTGGAAAGTGATTGAGAATAGTTTATCAGCAGAAAATGCCCTTATAATGTGTCACTAGATGGCAATGTTACACGTGGCACAGTATGTTACACTGTACAAGCAAGTTTTTAACATGGAGAGAAAGCAGGTTTCTGAAGAAGTTTTCATGGATAGAAGTGCAGCAAACAAAAAGTTAGATAATAATATCACAATGCAGTTTCCTAAAAAACATATATTTATTATCATGAAAGGAGAGAAATGTTACTATCTGTGGTTAATTATATTTGAAGGCCTCAGTAGTTATGGTGAAGCAGAAATTGCAGTAGGTGTCTGTTTAGTCAGAGTTTGTGTCATAGTGCTCCTTCGTGAAAGGGCAACTGGAAAATTCTTGGCATCTGCTCTCCTCCTTGGTAGCTGAGTAACTCCAAGTCTAGGCTATGACTTGTTAAATCTTGCATGGATTTAGTGAAACTAAACTATTCCTCTTTTTTTAATGGGTTTTTTTTTTTCCTGTTTGTATGGTGGGGGCCTGTTTGGTTTTTAACTTTGATTACCAGTAATCTCTTAGGAGAAACCAAATAACTGGGGGAACTTGTTGCAGGAAGGCAGCACTGGGCAGAACCTGATGTGACAGTGCCACACTCATGTCATTCTCAGAAATTCCACTGGTGTCAAAGGGACTTCCAAGGCCATAACACACCGAGGGCCCACAACACAAAGCTTGCATGCAATGACTTATAGAGGGAAAATGAAGCTTTTCAGTCTCCCTCACTTAGCCCAGTGTGCCTGGCTATTGCACAACAGATGGGGTCGAGTGACCTCTTAATGTACGTACAGACTAGTGCCCATTAATCTTGAAAGGAGGTAAGATTTCATGGTATGTAAGGACTTTTTATTTTTTTCCCTTGTGTTGATATACAGAGATGCTATGGGGAAACGAAGCTTTGATGATGCATTGGATTTACACAAATGGCATATTATTTTAAGATTAAAATCACATCCCCCTTCCTTTTTATGGTAATGGACCATAAAACAAAGTTGCACAAGATGGATGCCCTTTATTTGCTCTTAAGGAGTTTCATTGCTCCAAAGTTGAAATAAGTTCATATTAAATCAGTTCATATCGAATTCTTAATTTCTGTGACAGCCCTAAAAGTCAGTAACTAGAATTAAAAGTTATCTTTTTGTTGTCAGGACATTTGAAAATCTGTCACAGCAGTTTTCTCAGTCTTTCTTTCCAATGGGTACATTTCCATTACTGTTGTTCATTCATGAGAACAAGGG
This sequence comes from Erithacus rubecula, assembly GCF_903797595.1. Classification (NCBI taxonomy): domain Eukaryota; kingdom Metazoa; phylum Chordata; class Aves; order Passeriformes; family Muscicapidae; genus Erithacus; species Erithacus rubecula. The sequence continues at coordinate 33,199,032 of NC_136687.1, read as the reverse complement.
AAGTGATGCAGGATGAGCTGGTGAGAAAATTTAAAGGAAACAATAGTAATGACTCACAACTGAAGCCTGTGCTTTAGAAATTCCCACCTTTCAAAGAAGGTCTGCTAAAGAAAACCCAAAGTAATGTTCTAGCCAAGTCAAAATTATATTGGAGAAACATTATGGCATGCAAAGTATTGTTTTCAGAGAGACAGCCCAATCTGCTTCCACTTTTGATCTGGACTTTTTTTGGTTTAATGGCATGCTAAAAACTACTTGCCCAATCCATTGTCTTCAGAGACTGCCCTTTCTTTGAAGACTTAGAGAAGTTGAATTCTGCCAAGAGCTGACTTCTTTATCTGGCATTCTCTCTTCTTTAGGGCTGTCTTATTGAAGTGTTTAGCAAAATATGTTTAATACTTCAAAAGGCTTTAATACTACAATATACTACTGAAGTTTAATATTACAAATTCTTAGGTCTTTCAAATGTTAAATTCAGTGTAAGAAATGTGAAAACTACCAGTAAAACAGCAACAGTAACAAAAAGAGGACTTTGGGTAGCAATGTGATAAGCTACAGTAGTTTGATGAATTTTATGGCTTAATTTTAATGCACTTTACATGTTTGCCATGAAGGAGTGATGTTTTCAAACTTCACTTCCTCTGAGTTCTTCATTAGAAGTGCTTTTCCCACCAAGTGTGCACACCCCACCAGAGTTTCTTCAATGCTCTTCTTTGTGACTGTACTTGGGATCAAATGAAGTCACATGCCATACATGCATGATTTTATCATGTGAGAAACATGAACAGTGGTTCTGATGTGGTGGAACATTGAGCAAAACTGTATCTTGGGGAAATTGAATTCAGTATAGAAAGATATTTATCTACTGCTGGTATGTGCCTCTGCATATGGCTTCTGTTACATGACTGCTGAAAAGAGTTATTTTCTTGTGAATGCTTGTAGCTGTCATGTTAAAGGAGTCTTGTTTATCTGGGAGCTGAGGTTAAAGTTACAGAAGTTGTATTTTTAGTGCTGATTTGATGTGTATATAGCACAGAGAGCACTAATAGGCTAAAGTTGTCTGTTAATCCACTAAACAGAAAACATACTGTGCCACATACAGTCATTTTCATGTTAATTTATCAGTGCTCCTTAACTGCATCTGGCAAACTCTTTAAACTGTCATCTGGAAGAGCTGTTTCTAAATGTGTATGTGTTCTTTTTTAGTTTTGCAGTAAAAAATATATTAAGCCTTTTTTTTATGAGTATATTAATGTTACTAAGTTACCAGATATTTTAGTGGTTGTCTACTGAAAATCTTTTCAAGACCTTGGAATGTGTTAGGGTGGGCAATATAAAAAAAAAAAACCCAAATAGAAACCATGGAAAGATGAAGTGAAATATGAAATACAATGTATTCAAATTCATAGAGCAATATTGCCTAAATATATAGACATACCATGATAATATATTAAGTCCCTAAAATGAGATAATCTTTGAAAGAATAGCTATATGGCTGACTTCTGCGAATGTTTCAATTCTTCATATCAGTATGCTTTTCAGTTTTTTAGGTTTTGCTTTAATCATTCTGCCATGACTCTTTCTTTCCAACTTCTTTTCCCTGCCTGCCCCAATAGCTAGTCCTATGCCAAACTCTCTGATCAAACACTAAACTCAATTCAGTGCTTTGAAAAGGTGGTACAACAACTTCCAAAGAGACATTAATATCTTCCCATCTTTCCCTCTTTTTAATTTGAAATTTTTATTATGAGAGAAACATGGAATGTGGAAAGTAAGTATGACTGTAATTTTTCTTAATTCTGCATTACACAAATGAAGTAAGAATGGAGATAAGTTGAATTCTATTACTTTTCACAAGTAGGAAGTTTGCTTTTCTTTCTTAACTGAACTACTCTAAAGTGTGACCTGTTGTTTGTTTTTAAAGATGATATACTTCCATTTCCATTCCTATTTGCCACATGTGATACTATGTAGCTATCCTTATCAAACAGCCTTTTTTTGTCAAGCATTTTTGTCTGGTCATATTTTACTGATAAATTATTTAAGTAATTGAATTATGTTTACTTTCTCCTTGACCATAACTTACTGCTGAGAGTAGTTCTTTCTCATAGATAAAATTGCTCTTTTTTCAAAGGCATCACTTATATGCTACCTTCTTTTGTGCTGCTCTTCCTTAACCAAACCTTTCTGGTTTAGCAGTACTGTATTTTCAGTTCCCCCACAGCAGTCCAGGGTGCAAACCCAGCCTGCTGCTCCAGCAGCTCCTCTGTGCTACTCACCATGATTCTCTTTTCAGAAAGATTGTTCTGTAGTTGCTCTGAAGCCTGTGTTGGGCCCCTGATGCATGTGGGTGTAATTAAGTAGCATGAAAGGTGGTCTGAGGCAATGTACTGCTGTAGTGTAAATAATTTGGGATGGAACTTGATAATAGGTGTTGAGCTGCTAATGAAGCTACTTGTTGTCTGTATCAGGCAGTACTGGGAGGATGCTTGTGTTTCTAGGGAGATGAACAATGCTGTCATGGCCTAAAACCTGACCTCTCCAGCAACAATTCCTTTTGAGTCTTCTTTCCACTCTACCAGTAGATTATTTCATGCTGATGTGCTTGTCCTGATGCTCCTTCTGGATCCAGCTCAGGGATCTCTATGATATATAATGATGTACAATATATACATATCATTCTGTTCCCTTGTGAGGTTTTTCTGTGAAACTGAGCTAAATGCAGCTGCAAAAAGTAAAAGGCTAATCTGTAATCTGAATCAAAAAGTAAAATGGGACAGAAACTCTTTAAAGGGAATATGTAAACATGGAAAGCAGTACCCTGTTTCTGGAACTACTGGAACTACTTTTTTCTCTGTGGTTTCAGACCTGTTATTTATTTACTATCTTTATTTACTCATTTGTGAAAGATGATGTGATAATTATTTACCTCAATGGACGTTTTAATGGTTCATTAGTTTATTTTCAAAGAGCTCCATGACAGCTGAGGCAGACCAGTATACGTGCACATAGAAATTTTCAGTGACCAGGACCTAGCAGCTCAGTTATGTTGATCTCTGCCTAAACAGCTGTCTCCACTTCTTCAGCAGGAAAGCCAAGGGTGAATTTGAGTTGTCCTCTCTCTCTTCCCCATGTCTGCCTTAGATTTTATATTTATACACATTTCCCCTCTGTGGAACCTGTTCTATGATGTTCTTTATGAGAATTCCTGAAAACCTAACTGAGAAAAACAGATATATAGACTTATGATCATTATAGAAGAGTGGTCCTCATCCAAATTACTTTCTAAGTTGTTTAAAGAACTGGAGAGTTTAGGAACTGGAGAGTTTAGGAAGCTTATGATTCAGGTTTTGTAGGAAAAACATGGAAGCCTAATCTGCTTACAGAGACAAGGCAGCTACCAGCCCTGGTAGAAAAAAGGTGAAAAGGGGAGGTGCACTTAACAGAATAATAATACTAGAGTTGCTTCCTAGCAAAAGGGGCTACATAAGGCTTATTTCACTGATATTGCATATGAAAATATAAGCTCCATTGTATTAGGAAACCAGGCAGTGTTTGTCTGGTGCTTGGAAAATGCAGTTTTTGTAGGTAGAACATGTGAGTTCTATTTGTATCTTACAACAGCCTGTTCCTTGTTTGTCAGAGATTACAGAAAAAGCTTTGAGGCTATTAAATTAAAATTGCATTTGCTTGCCAAATAACAGATATGCATCATATCTGAAAATATAGAAAGTTTTGTAAGACCTGAAATAAAGTGAGGATTTGTGCATTTTTGGTACATGTTGTTTTGTTGTTTTTAGATTTTTTACAAACACACACACAAAAAAAGAAAATAACTACTGCTGAATATTTGCCATTCCAAAAGAAAGTTGACAGTGTCAGAAAGTTTTTTGGTTTTTTGTTTGTTTGTTTTTTTAACTAAACATATTTAGTTTAGCCCATAAATTGACAAAAGATGTCTCATGGAGTTAGATAGGCCTGTTGAAAAAAAATCAACTCTCACAGTAAGAAATAAATAAATAGAAATACAATATTGATTAAACTGTATTAACAAAGTGAAGCTGATTTGAAATAAATAAGAGAAATTACTACTCACTGCTGACGTAATGGACCAGATACCTATGTGTCCCTTAAAGATTATTTAATGAAATGGTTGTGGTTACAAACAATTAAAAGCTGCTGAAATGTTTGTATACAAAGGGTAGTGTTTTAATTTAATTGTTTGGTTCGATTTAAGTGTCCCTTAGGTTATTGCAGACATGAGAGAGAATGTGAATTATTGTTGCAAATTCTTGGAACCAAGGCTGCTTTGACTTTTCATATAAAAGCTGAAAGCAAAAGTTCTCTTGTTCCTCTGTAATGTTTAACCCAATTGCTTAGGTAATAAGAAATAAAGTCCCATCCTCCTTCACACTCTTTTTTCCCCCATGGTTTTAAGGTCTTAGCATTCCAAAATGGGAGAGAAGAATGGTTCCTCAGGGTCAGCTCTGTCTGTCCAGACCTGAATCTTCCACACATATTTTCACTCCTGAAGTATTTTTAATCTAGTAGTGTTTTCTTCATAGTGGTAGCATGAAAAATAGGTAAATACACAAACCATGTTTTGCAAAAACATTTTGGAGAGCAATATCCTAATGTTTCTAATGGCAATGCTTTTCTATGGCACTCAAGTTTAATTATTTTTCAGCATCAAGTCTCTGGCTGATAAATCTGTACAGAATAGTCTTAGGATATTGTCTGCCACTTATTATGTAAGAAAACAGGAGGAGTCTATAGTGACAATGTGCATATTTGAAATAATGGAATGTCTTCTGATTAAAAAGTAAATGGTTTCTGGTTTTTTTAATCCTAAGACATTCTTAATTCGTTATCTCCTCTGTAAGGAAAATTCTAGCTTTATTTGTGTATGCAAGTGTTATTCTTTTAGCCTTCTTATAAGGATAATATAAAGTTATTTCCCCAATAGTCTGACTTTTAGAAATAGTTTTATCATTGCTCCTCTTTTTTTCTTATGCTGGTGAAATCTCTGAAAGTTCAAAGCCAATGATGCTTTAGAGATGTTTCAACTGGAAACTGCTTCCAGAACTTTTTTCCAGAACAAGCACTGTGTTCATGAATGAGATTAATAATTTTTGCTTGAGTTCAGGGTGGGCCAAGTACTTGAGAGGTCAATGGATAGTTACTACACAAAAGCATATGCCTTTGGCATAAAGTTTGAGATGGAAAGTCCTTCCTTGCACAACCTCATATATATGCCCAGATCTCTTCTTTTTCTGTTGCTGGTAACCAAGGTGCCTGCCTATAGGGACAATTGTTTTCATCTAATATTGTTTTTCTTGTTTACCATTTATGTTCTCACTCACCCTTTTGCTTATGTTCCTTTGTGTAATTAATTAAGAATTAAGTACATTGATAAAAATAGAAAATATAGCAAACTATGGCAAAATACATACTTTGCACATAGTTGCCTATTTTAGTATGCAAAATTCAACTTGGGGTTGTGTTTGCTACTCATCCTTCCTGCTGGCTTCTCAGTGACCGGGTGCTGGGTACCCTGAAATTCTCCTTTAGACCTCATAGTGCTCCTCCACTCTGTGCCTTGGCTCCTGAACCTGCCCCAGCTAATTCAGAAAGAGTTTCCAGCCTAAAAGTGTGAGGGTGTGTCTTTTAAACAATACTCCTTCACACTTCCTTTTCCTTACAAGGTGCATGTTGTTAAAAGTAGGTATTGCAGCATATTTGGCACACATGTGACCTGCAGGTATATGAAAAAGCAGCTGTTAAATTACTTGTGTTGTCATGTTCTGTACATACAATACTATTAATGGATCAGTTATGCATGTATATTGAATATTTATACTTTTATACTTGGAAAATGTTTTACAAGTGTTTCAATTGCTTTATGAAATTTGAATTGTGATACATTCATGTCATTAAAAATGGAAAAGGATTTTATTACGTTTATATAAATCCATTTTCATATTAAGACACTTTTTCACAAATTAGTACAGTCAAATATGTTTAAGATAGCAGCACTCTTCCATTGCAGGTCAAGTTACTGCATGTGAAATGCAGTTTGTGCATCACATCTGTTGGGATTTGTTCCAGATCTTTGGGCATTAAATACTTAAAATCTCTTTTTTCAAAAAAATCAGCCTCATTCAGTTGAAAGAGAAAATACATATAAAATCATCCAGATATCAGGTTGTGTTAGGTATGTCAAATATTTACATTTTAATAAACATCCCCCAGATATTTTTGTTTATTTGTTTTTATAGTCAAGTCAGTTAGAGCAGTAGGACCCAGATTTGCTTCCAGCAAGCTCCTTATCTGGTTATGGTTTATAAGCTGAGCCCTGAAAAGCACTTCAGCAATGCAAAGTAGCAGCACTCATTGCTGGAGACCATGAGCACCTGGGTAAAATATGTGCTTTATTAATCACTCAAAAGTACATTTAAAGACTGCCATGACTCAGATATTTGTTGCATTGGGTTTGGTGTTTGGTAGGATTTACAGGAAGTAAGTGCTGTGGCTTGTTTCTTGCTATTTATATCGGCCATGTCCTTTTCTTATATTAGATGTGTTGAGGGTCACTTCTATACAGAGTAATACAGATCATACTGGAACAAAAATTGAACTCTGTTTTAATGTTTATGCTTATGTATTATATACTGGAATAAAAATCACATAGTCACATTCTGTGAGCTTATATTAGAAAGAATTCTCTTTGTTATAGCAGTCAAATTTTAGTTTTAAAATGCAAACTTTAGTTATAGAATCAACCTTAATGTTAGGAGTTCTATAACATCTTTATGGCCCAAAGAATCTCTCAGAGTGGCATAAAAGGAATTTTTTTCTCTTCTTCATTTTCTCTTTTGAGTTCTTAGGCAGGTTGTGTTTCAGAGCTGAGAGGACCCCTGAAGATCTCTATTTCTGAAACTGTCTCTGTAGATAGTCTTTGAATAAAAGTGTTAACATTTAAAATTGAAATTGATAATAAAAAGTTGACTAGTACTTGTATGATTACTTTATGTTCTTTGTACATTTTTTTTTTCAATTTAAGTTGGGGATCTCACATTGCAACATTTTTTTTGTTATAGATTACGTAGCTGAATGTGCTTCTCTTGTAACTCTTCTGCTTCGTTTAAATGGTCTGTATTTCCTAATAAGTCAAATTTGTCTGTTATATTTATTCCTGAGATACTCAAAAGTTTGCAATTGAGCAGAAAATTTCTAATAAGCTAGAGTTCTCATGTTTGTTTTCCAGTATTTGTATCAAAAATCAAGCTGTATAACTAAAAGTTGAACTGGCCTAATAATGAGGGGAGCAGGTTTCATTATTTCTGACTTGGCACAGTATAAAACTGCTACCATATACACAGCATAAAACATTTAGGATTAAATTTCTGGTCTTTCATTGGGAAGATGTGTAGTGCAGACTTTAGAAATAGCTATGAAATCCACCTAAGCATTTGCAAATCTTAATGTGGAAACATTTAATTCCACTTTATTTCCTGAGGTGACCTTGAACTTTTGGTGGTAACCTGCTAAACTACTGCCAAGAAATGTTTAGGAGATAGTTGGGGAACAAAGATTTCCCTTGACACAGCACCAAACTTTTCATTAAAAAACTGTTGCAAAAACATGACATAACTATCAGTCACTTGTTTTCATTACTAAAGAAAACAGAAGTGGCCAGAAGCTGATATCATTTGTTCCTGCTATGTAGCTTGACAAATTAATGGGTGCAGGTGATACAAAAAGGCTACTAATTGAAGACAGGAAAAAGAAAGAAGAAAAAAACTTTTTTCCCTCAAGTTAGCTTCTAGTACTACATAAAATGTAGTTTGGGAACCTGAGTGAAGTTTGGGTTTGTATAAATGGTTATTTACATTTGTTAATGAAATTATTGCTAAAGTCTGCAGACCTTCATGTGAATTGAGACAGCTCATAAAGCATTCTAGACTCTGTGATTGGCTCTGTGAACATGAAAACCCAGACCATTCTTTGGGCTCTGAGTACTGAGAGTGCATCATCAGAAAATGAAGATACTCAGTATTATTTTGTTAGGGAGTTCTAAAGATATTTACCTTCCCACCTAATGCAAAAATCCAGATTTTTTACTTTTAAATTTCAATCTAAAAGCTCTCATTCTCAATTCACACCCAATTTTAATCAAAACTTCAGTTGAAGTTCAAAAATATTCTACTAAATTGGAATACTTATTCTCATGAATCTCTAGGACTTTGAATTTTGCTGTTAATTTATAAAAGGAAGAGACATTGAGATAAGAGGTGCTTCACAGAGAGAAAAATTTCACTTTATCTTGAGTCTAAAACTGGGTAAGAGTTCTTAATGAGTAGACCTTAAGTGTTAGAGTATTGGAACCAGGATCTGATTTTCTGTATCTTGGCACTTCACAGCACATGGAAACATGTATACATGGTCACTGTTCTTCAAGGTTTTGGGGAGTGGTTATCAGCTGTCAGATTTTAGAACTTCAGGATCAATTCACAAGTTTAAAGGGCACCCTAAAGCCACTCTTGTATGTGGTTGTGTGAATTACTGAATTCTCACAGACCACAGTTTGGAAGTTGCCTCTAAATATAGTGCCCATTGTTTCTCCTTGCATAGGAGGATGTGAAATAGGCAGAGAAAAACTGAAATCTCTAAAATTTATCTACCTGTAAAATGGCTTAATGACATTTCCTTCCTTTTCTTTAAAGTATTTTGAGATCCCTTGGTGAAAAATGATGTATAGCAGTGTTTCTTGTTACTTGTATCTTATAAAGAAATCTAATGTATTTTGCTCAAGTTGTATAGAGCTTCAAACTCTCATTGCAAAGGATAATCAAGAGAAAAGAAACAAAAAATCAGGCTTTTTTTTGTTGTAAGTTATTGCTCAGATCTCTCTCTTTGTAATGGTTATCACAAAACTATGGGTTAAATATGATTTTCTAGCCAGTGTCAAAATGATAAATCCCATGATTTAGAAGGTTATTGCATTTATGGTGAGTTGCATTTCTTCACAGAAGGTATGGCGTTCTTTATGGCTGGCAGAATTTTACAAAGTCTAGTAATGCTGTAATGTGTTATTTTTTGAAGGCAAGGTTTGGTGCCTCACTCTGTTCCATCCTTTTTTTGAATCATCTAGGAACGAAGCAGATAACCAGCTCAGGACTTACTGCTTTATTTAAAAATCCATTGGTTTTTATAATTACTCTGATAAGTAAATATGCTTGCATAGTTGCCCTAGCATGTATTAATAGAACTTATCTTCTGAGTGCTAACTTGAATCTCATTAACTGGTAGAATAAGCACTCCAAGAGTACGGAGTGTATGGCCTTACAGTGTAGTTAGGAATTAGGATTATTTATTCATGTACTGTACCTATGAAGAGATTTTTCTTTTGCAATACACCTATTAAGGCCTGAAAAGCCTTAACTTGGGTTTAAAATTAGTTCACATTTTTATGAGAATGGTAGAAACTAAATGTGTTGCTGCTTATATATTTTGATTTTTAAAGCTTTTACAAATGGAAACCATGTGAGGGTAATACCTGCACCATTAAAACTGTTAAAAAATTGCATTTTACTGGGGGCTGATCTCCAGAGGTCCCTTTCAACCTAAACAATCCTGTGATTCTTATGTCTTAGCATCTTGCTGTGTTGGTGCAAAAATAAAATATATCTCACCAAGTTGTGGGATCCCTAAATAATTCAAGGCTAAGGAGAACTCTGGTTGCCCAAGGCAGTGCCACCCTTGACTTTAGGTTGCAAGATACTGCCAAGGCATAAATACCTTTCTACACTAAAGATGTTATTTAACATGGTGCTGTTAACTTTTAAATGGTACTTATAGCTCAGTTAATAGTACCTGATCCCAAACTCAGTTTACTTTTTGCAAAATACTGGGGAGCCATGGAGGCTCATCATGAAGGAAGGATAATGATATAGTGGTGCCAAAGCCAAACCAAAATTTAGCCAATTAAACTCTTTTGTGCAGGTGGCAAGGAAATAAGTTGGTAGAAATCCATGCAGTGGTTTTAACAGTGCCTTGCAATCAGAGCAAGGTGACATGGTTATTAGGGGCAGAGCTGCTGTTGTTATGCTGGAGCTCTTGTTTGGAATTGCTAATTGCATCAGCTTTTCCACCCTGCATACCTAGAACATGTTAAAGGAAGTCAGGGAGGAGTCCTGAATCTTCCAACAGTGTCACACAGAGACTGATGAGGGAAACTATGAGGTCTGTATCTCACTTTTAGAGACCTGAACATATGCAAACATACCAACATCAGGAGATTTCTGTGGAAGGACTGTCCAGTCCTCTCTGCCAAGTGCCTACAACATGATTATTAAATGCATTGTTCATGCATTTGAATTATTTTCTGAGAAACTTACAGAAGAGACTATAATTGTAGCTATTATCATCTTTGTTGTTAAATAATTTACTTTTATAACATTATCTATCTGTGTAAATTTGCATTATTTTCTATTTTTTTCCATAATTTTGCCTGGATAATTGATTACTAAGTAGCCTGGCCTCTAAACATGGCATGCCTGTGTTGTTAGGTGGGTCTTCTCTATGCCCCTGTTCTTCAGTGATTTTTTCTGTCTCAAATAAAAAACTATTTCATTACCTTGTTTCCAAAGCAAGTAAATGACAAAGGTTTTCATTTTTTGTTCAGATTGAGGATTATATTTTCTGTTTATATGAACTCATTACTAGAGTCTAGAGAAGGCCAATGTTGTCCTGTATGTGCCACTAAGAGCAAGCAGAAGAACATTAGACTGCAAAGGAAAATTTCCAGGACTAATTTAGATAAATACATGCTAGTATTGGAAAAAGTGCATGAAAATGACAGCATCTGATCAGGGCTTTAGTTTTTACTTGAATTTGTGGGGCTGAAGTTTAGCATTCTTTTTTTTTTTTTTTTTTTAAATCTTATTTTATTTTAAGATTTATAAAATCATTTTCAGTATCTTCATCCTGCAAATAAAAAAACCTGCTTTTTAAAAAACAAATGAACAAACAATAGCGGAGTGTCATTTGCCTGAATGCTTACAATTCACAACATTAATGCCACTAACTTTTGCAATACTGAAGTATTTTTTAAAAAAATTATTTTTTAAAATTTTATTTTACTTTACCTGTAAAGTATATATTTGGTATGGAAAACCTTTCCTAACATAATAATCATAAACATTTTCAAGATGTCTAGGACAGTTCCAAAATCTTTTGTACAAGCAAAGCTTACTGATCATTTTATGTCTGCAACAGAAGAATGATTTGCCCATATGCTTACAACTGATAAGAACTAATATTTCAGAGATATTTTTCTTTTAACATCTGTAGTTTTCTGTTCAGAGTACTACTGCTCACAGAAAAGTACACTTTCTCATGCTTGCTTAATCACTTTAATATAGTTAAGGTGCAGCCTTCAGTGATTAGCATGGTATTTCTCGTTTCCTAGAGACCAAGTGCTAAGTCTATTAGACATTTCCTGCTATTCTTTTGAATTGTAAATACTATTCTTGTAAATTGAAAAGGCCAGTGTAGGGAGATATTCATGCAATTTCCTATCTATTAAAGATGTAGCTTTGAGAATGGAGAAATAATAAAATGCAGTTTTTCATAGAAATTAAGGCACACTAAAGATGGAACTCACTCGAGCATTCTCAGGGATGAAATATTTGGAATGTGCACACAAATTATTTTCCTTTTCTCATCATCTGTTTGAAGAAAAAAATCAGTACATAACTAAGGCAAATGGTGACATTCTGATCTCTCTGATACTGGAGGAAAGTTTGCACTAACCCTTTTTAGCATCACTGAAATTATTCAGTGGCATCAGTGAGCTCAGAATTTGGCCTCCTGCTTTCTTTTTAGAAAGTGCTTCAGTATACAAATGCAGATGTTGTAATTCTTAAATTAAGTGATTTGGCTTGCACTTGGAATAGCAGCCAGTAGGAACACAGAGAGCTTACAATATACACTGAGCAATGTACACTGTTTGTAAGATTTTATGTTTATAGCCGGATACAGCTGATTCTGGGGCAGGAGAGAATGGAGGGGAAAAGAGGAGGAGGTGGAAAAATAGAGAAATGTTCAGGGAGGGGGTGAGGTGGGAGAATGAAAGCACACAATCTCCTGCAAGCTAGCATGCTGTGTCAGCCTGAAGAGGAAGAGGACCACCCATGGAGAGGACAAGTGAGCCTAACCTTTTCTTAAAATTCTGGCTGCCTTTGAAATGCACCATTCTATAAAGCAGCTGCAGCAAAAAGTTTTGACCAGACTCAAGTGCAGGTGTAAACTTCATGCTATCCAGACTTCAAATGCATCCTGTCAGCTGTGTTTGTGTACGTTGGTCTAGAACACATGGCATGCATTTGACTTGGTTAAACGTTGCTGGTGTAAGAGAGCTCAGACTTGCAAGATCCTCCTGCATTTCAGGAGGCCAGTGGTAGCTGTGTTATTTCTTTGCTTAAGGATTCTGACAGGAAAGAATGGAATTTCATTACAGCTTAAGCTGTGCAGTAATAATTTCTAAATATAGAAATATTTTCTGAATTTACCTGCTTCTTGAACATGGAGCCTCAGATACTTTGACATGAATGTTTACAGCATCTGGTGTGATTTTTTTTTTCCTTTTACTTTTGTCTGGCTTGACTTTTTAAAGTCATTCCCTTCTTTAGGCAATGTTTGAACCCTTTACATCCTTATACCTTTGTGGCTGAATCTCCTGTAGAGACTGCAGGAATCTAAATCAACTTCAGATGGTTTGCCAAGAAGCTTTTAGGCAAAGTACATGTTCTGGCTGCATGCTGGTAGGAGCAGGGCTAAGCACAGAGGGATATGTCTGTATTGCGCTCACCTCTTGCTCTCTTGCAGAGAGACAGCATTTGTTGTAATAATTTCTAAACAACTTGCTTTAGTCATGATCCTTTTCTGTTGCATGTGGTTTTTTACCTGACTGGAACCAAAAGAAGAAGTTGGGATAGCAACAGCACCCAGGATTATTTACATCAGTTTTGTCCTTAAAAAAAAAAAAACAACAACAAAAAACAAACCAGTAATGACAGCATTGCTCTTCCTCATGCACAAGGGCACAAGAATTCAGCTTTTTTTGCACGTTCAGCTTCTTGGCAGTCCTTACGAAAGAGCAGGGCAATGCTTGTGCTGCAGTGAAGAAAACTTGCAGGTGCAGCTGTGTTTTCCTTTCAGGGATTTTGACTGTGAAAGCAACTCCTTTCTTTCCCTTACTCACAATGGGTGTGCTTTGTTCTTAGAAATAAATGTTGTCCAGTTTACAGAGTAAGAATGTTGTTTTCTTTTTTCCAGGGCCTAGCTGTGAGGCCTGGTTCAGTGACATCTATAGCTCTGCCTTCAAAAGCTCTTCGTGGTGGCAGTGGTGGAATGGTGTCTCCTCTGCTGTGGACAGAGAGGGGCTGGGAAGGGAAGGCATTCAAGAGGGATCAGTTGTTTCATTGACAGAAGTGTTTTGTTGTGCCACTGATAAAAGCTGTATCTATTTATATATGCAGTCTTTTTCACTTGTGCAACATGGCACACTTAAAATAATACACTCTGTGCTTGTTTTTCATGCACTGAATAGCACGTATGTATGAGCTAGTCAGTAGTTTTAGAAAATAGGCAAGGCAGAGACAAAGAGAAAAATCCTAGTGTGTGTGTATGCACATGTATTTTACTGATGAATTATCTGGATTTTGGTTTTTTTTTTTTTTTTTGAAAGTAGATGGGTTTTCATCCAAAGGTTTTGTAGCAGAGAGAGTAAAGTAAGACACAGAAGAGCCCTTGCCAAAGATATCTTGGTGGACAAGAGTTGGAGGTACTGCAATTAAACCAACATCTTAATTCCACTATTTTTGCTTTAGAAAGAGGATTATATATTGCAACTGCTATAGTATGACTGTTTTTTTATTCAATAGCACTTTTTTCCTAAGAAGTCATGCAACTAGTACTAAGCAATCTAGAAATAGTAACACTTGTATTAAAAAAAAATATTAAAAACTTGCCAGTAGAAAATTGTAACTCATTATGCCTCACCCTTTGAGCTATCTGTACACTGCTTTTGTTATAAAAACTTGTGCAGTCTGAATGGGAGGCTGACTAAGTTCACTCAAGAAAAATCAAAGGCAAAGATGGCTCCCTCCAGCTCAGGAAGTCACTAATTTTCAAATTTTCTGGATCTTGGGGCAGTATTCAGGGAAATTATCACTATATACTTGTCTTATTTATTTCCTCTTCCCAGACATTTTGGTCATTCTGAGAAAAAGTAATCTAGTATTTGACAAGATGTTCCTTGGCCCGTGCCTTTTCTTCTCATGAAATTGGATAGGAAAGTCAGGTAAACCAACAAGGAGTTCTGGGGTTTTTGGCTACAGCCTGAAGCTGTCTGCCTTTGTAAGTTTAACACAAAATGTTATGACTCTGGAAGTAACAATAGAGCACTTTTATTATGGCATGTTGAAAAAACTGGATGAAAAAACACTTGTGTAGATTGTGTGTTCTTGTAAATGTTTGGGACCATATTTGAAGTGGAAAATACGGTCTCAAATAGTTGCTTGCAAATAAATCTAGACCAAATAAATCAGTGTTCTGAGTGACACATAATTCAAAATTAGAGCAGCTGGAAGTCAGCTAGCAGGGACTGCTTCTCAGCTTTTGCTGAATAAAGATATCTGGGTTTTTCCCTCCTCCTTTTCCCACAAAAACCTTTTGAATTTTTTCTTTATTTATATATTAACTATAATAGTTTTGTAGGTTTACTTGTCAGTAGCAGTCCTACAGAAAAAAAAAGTGGAAAACTCAACAATATCTAATCATTTCTATAGAAAACCAGAATAGTTTATTTCCCCATTTCTAAAATAATCCTACACTTTTTTTTCATATCAAACCTTTGGAAGACTTTTCACTTTCTGGCACCAGATGTGTGTTCATAGAGACTATGTTTTATATTACCATCCTGCACTGGAATATCCTGATGCTAAAGAATATTTTCCTTTTCCCACAGATACCAGCCAAGACATGCTGGCAGTCGAAGTACTATTGCAATGTGAAAATTATCAGCTATTGTGTGCTTCATAGATGTTATTCCTGCCTGCTAATAACCTCTTTCTTTGTGTACCTATTGAGGAATCATTCACAAATCTTATCTAGCTCAGAGAGCTCTGCTAAGAGTTATGTGACTCCAGCTCCATATTGATCCTAATAATGCCAAGAAAGTTACCGTTGGTGTAATTAAGAGTTTGAATGGGATGGTATTAGATGCAAATGTCTGTCTTCAAAGTGGGAATGTAAAATAGCTTGTAGGCAATTGTGGAAGATGATTAAGCCAGGGATTTACACTGCTCAATCTTGACAAGCATGAAAAAATTATAACATCAGTTATGTTGTAATTACAGTATTCTAATATCCTTTCATAAAGATATTTGTTCAGATGATGCATGTATGCTTTCTTCCCTCTATTTTTTCCAATAAATGGGTGATACATTTTCTGTAAAAAGGCAAAAAATGCAGAACAAAATGGCTAGGGCTAAGATGGCTATATGAAGTTACATAACTGGTCACTTATACTGAGAAATGGCAAATATTGGAAAATATTGACAAATTCCTTCCGTAGGAATTTTTGAGCTGTTTCTGATAAGAGGTTAAATAAAAATTAAGTAAATCTAGGTGAGAGAGAATCACAGAAGAAAAGAGTGAGGCTGAGATGTTTCCTTTCCAGTAAGAAGGGAATAGAGAGGGAGAGGAAGTTTAGCCACATCCAGGTGAAGATGAATGAAATGCACATTCTGCTGCCATGCTATAATTTAATTATTTGGGGGTTTTTACTTTGAGTGCTCCATAAAAGCATGTAATAAGAACTGTTGAGATACAGATTTTTCCATCCAAGTCTGCTTTGAAATCAAAATGCCTTGGTTATACAGTATACTGTCTCTGTCCCTAACGTTCTTACTTCTATTTGGATGCAATTTTGTCATACCCCTCAAAGTACAAAAAAAGAAAAAAAACTATCTATTTGTATGCTTTAAGCAAGCCAATCCTTCTGGTGCTAAGCAAAAATGGTATAGCCTAATTCCCTAAATGGGAATTTTGGGAAAAAAAAATGGGAAATGTTGTACTTACAACATTTAAAAGTAATGATTGAATAAAGCAAAATCCCTTTTCTTTACGTGCTTCTTGATGATTGTGGGGAAAGACATACAGAAAAGCAATGAATGACTCTCATGCATGACTTCTGGAACAAAAAAGGATGGAATCATGGAATTCTGTTTTGCTGCAGCTCACTGGGGTTTTGTTACTGACCTCCCCTGAGCCTCACTTCCCTTTCCTGTGGGTGCACCCTGTGCTAGGAGGCAAACTGAAGCTGTTCAGCAGAAAGGGTTAAATAACTTCATGTTTTTGGTATCTGAGTTATGTGAGAGGCCATGGAGTAAGATGCAGAGGCTAAAGGACAGTTAAAGCCTTTGTACTGACCTGAGGTCTGTTTGCACTTACGGCTTTGTATTCCAATTGTTACAGCTCTGTGTTTCTAGAAGCCTGATGGGACATATTGTAAGTTTGTTCTAATGTATATTTAAGTAGTCATGCTTGCTAGTAAGCAAACTCACAGCTTTATTTGATATGTTTAGTTGTATCAAATTTATATAATTCAAAACCTCATGAAAGAAAAGAGCAGGTCTACATAAAAGAAGAGCATCAGCATTTAGGGATTACGCAGCTCTGTATTCATTGCTTGAAGTTTCAAAACTGATACAAACTTATTTATTTTCTAAAAATTTTCAACTCTAAGGAAAAAGAAAGCGTGTTTAGTGATCTTGTCGCAGTCATGGATTTGAAATTTCTGCATACTCATGGTTTTGGTTTCTGGTTGTGATGAAAGCAGTGATATGGTCAGCGGCTGCATGCACGTTCGTCCTTTCTGTTAGCCTGCCTAGATTGTCATGTCCCTCCTGATGCTGTCTGCCTTCCCAGCTTGATGTAGAACCAGCTCAGTTTTCTGTCAGGAGCCAGCTGTGCTTGCACATGTTCTCAGTTATATTTAGGAAACAGGAAGAAACCTGACACACTGCTGATCAGAAATGGTTAGTTACAATATGAAGGATATTAATAGCCAAAACCAGTTTGCTTTCAAGATAGTTTTTCCTGAAAAATCTGACAAATTGCTTTTTTTTTTTTCCCATGGAAACATAATTTTAAATTTTATTAACTGTGATAGAGCTGTGCTGTTCTTGCTTTAACAAAGCCAAGTTTCTTTCCACAAACCTGTTATATGCTGAAGAACAGGTTAGATCTTAACAACGGCATCATGGCTGCTTTCAGCTGGCTCAGGGGCTTTCAGATTTTGGTTCTTGTAGTACAGCCACTTATGTTTTCCCTCTTTGTTCTGTATATGTATTTGGGCATTGCTTTGGGATGAAAGAACATGAACAATAAACCATCTCTGACATCTACAGAAGGTAGTTGTAACTCATGATAGAGGTTACTGCTGGGACAGGAGGTTTGTGTTGCGTCCTCTTTTCCTGCTGCCATTTACTTTTTATAGGCCTTAAAATTTGAAATAAAAATGATTGCACATTATAAGCACTTCCTTTGATGAAGTACATAAATGTCATTTGAAACAAAGTAAAGTAATCCTATGGTTGATTTAGATTAAACATTCCACTGGAGTAGCTGTATGTTAGGACTTGATTCGTTTGTATCACAGCTCTTAAGTGCCATTTTAACTAATTTTCCTATTAACAAGACCCAAATGATGGCTCCCAGGCCTTCAGGAAAGGCCTGAGATAAGCCTCCTTAAATGTGCTAACTTTAGAAGAGCTGTTTTTCTTAAATGACCTTACTCTTGTAGGTGTAACAATAATGAAATAGCTTTTGAAAGAACTTGTAACTAAATTTCAAACAATGTGGGAGGTCCCCCTCTAGCCCAATATTCTATGACTGATTCTATGAATATTTAGAAAAACATATCATCAAGACTATTTTTTAAACTCATGCATTGTTATTCCTTCTTGTAGTTCACACACCTTTTGTTCATTCTTAGTGTCTGTGTGGGGTCTCATGGGATGGAATTAACTTTCTTCATGCAGCCCATGGAACAATCCATGCTCTGGATTGTGACCCAAACTGTGCTGATATCACTGATATTTCTGCTGTTGCTTATTCATGAGCAAAGTGAGAAGGTTTTCTCTGCTTCTCACCTTGTCCCCACAGGGAATAGGTTGAGGGTGGGCAAGAGGCTGGGAGGGGGCCACAGAGGGAGAGCTGGTTTGAGCTGGCCAAAGAGCATTCCATGCCATACAACATCAAGCTCAGCAGCACAGCTGGCAGCAGAGAGCTCTCCCAAGGTAACCTTTGCTATAAGACTGGCTGGACAGCAGGTCTGCTCCTGGGAGTGGTGAGTGATTGCCATTGCATCACTCAGGGCTCTCTTTATTAGGTTTTGGTTTTCTTTGCTTTTCTAGCTGTCTTTATCTTCACCCATGAGTTTTTCTCACTTTTGTTCTTCCAGCTCTCTCCCATCCCACTGGAGTGAGTAATCAAACAACTGGATGGGAGTTCAGCTGCTGGCTGGGGTCAACCCACCGCAGCGTGTGTCAATTGGAAGCTTCTGCATTCTGTTTTTGTAAGGATGCTAGAATTTTGATGTTACATTGTAGCTTAAAATTTATAGATGTACAGGGGGAGAAAGACCCCAAGTGTAGTAATTAATGTGAGCCCTCTTTTCTTGTTCCAAATATGAAATCCCTTGATATGGGAAATTTCTTTATGTGGGTAGACAGAAGTAGTGTCAGCTGCAAAAACATTGAAAGCTTTTGAACCAACTGGTGATCTCCCCAGAAACTTCCCTATGTTTAGGTGGAAATTTTTATTTGCCAACTGAAATATACATAGGGTATACTTTATTTCTTATTTAATGAATATACATCCGCATAAGCCAAGATTAATTCAGTCAGTTTGGATCTAGTGTAAAAAAACATGGGTACCAAAACAGTCACAGTGACTGTGCTTTCACATTATATAAAGTTAATTCAAACACTTTCAAGCTTTGGAACAAAGTAATCTTGAATGAGAGGTGTTTGAAACACTAGTCCAAATTTATTAATGGTTCCTGGTCTCTCTGCTGCAGTGTTCAGAAGAAAATGTAATTTAATAAGAAAAATGGGCCATTGTAGAGGTAAACAGTAGCTTTGGGGGGACTTCCAAAGAATTCAGGTTAGAGCAGAACCTTCTGAACTGCTGTAGGTGTACCTTCAAATGTATGGAAGTGTGGCAAGTTAAGTATGTTATCTATTAATGCTGGTAGTTGTTGCAAATGTAACTGCTGCTGCTACTACTGGAATAGTTTTATCAAATTCTGAATGGGCATTTAAGACTACAAAATATATTCATTAAAGACTGCTGGGCAAATTAAATGGTAAAAAGATCTGTAAGGACAAGAGGTATTAAAACCAAAGGGATAAAATCTAACATTACAGAAACACAAAACTAATTAGTGGGGTTTAGGCTATGTTTCTGTAAGTAACTTACAGGAGGGGATCTCAGGAAAAGTAAACAAACTTGTAAAAATTGAAGATTAAAAAATGGTTATAACTGGCAAAAAAAGAAAAAGTCAGAGGTGATGTGCTTATTTCTATCAAACTTTAACTCTTTGAAGAAGAAAATTGATTTAATCAATTGAATAATTTCACCTGTGCCAGATGTGCACCAGAAAAAGCTTCACATGTGGTGCATGTAACTGTTACACTTTAGGTTATTCATTGTGTACACTTGTCTGCAGGCACACTGTTCACCTGGGATCAAACACCTGAAGCACATAAAAAATTAGCTAAAATAAAATACCTTTCCTTTCCAATGACTGGGAGAAGGAATTTTCCAGATAGTTTTCTTCTTTTTATTTTAAAATATCTGCTGCTCTCCTAAAGATAAGGGAACTACAAGATATCTATTAAAGGAATATAATTACTTTTTTACACCCTTCTGTAATCTACAGCTGTAGCTCATAACCTTATACAACAGAAGAAGGATTTTGTAGTATGGCAAAACTTAGATCATGTTAAACATAAAGATATAAAGTACTTGTATTTCACTGGTTTAGTAATGATTCCAATATGCTGATTTTGTTCTCTTGCCCTCCTTTCTGTCTGTTTCTAATGCTGGTCATTTCTACAGTTATGTGAGCCATGTCAGCTGCTGTCTGAGACTGTGATTTGTTACTTATTTCTGTCATTATCTTGGTCACTTCTTTAAGTAAAATGTTATCAATGGTTGTCTTCTATTATGTAGAAGATTTTTCTTATTCAATGCAAAAAATTGAAAGAAAAATATTTGAGTGCAAATGCTTATACCCTCCAGCAGAAGAAAGTGTGCATTGCTTTGGTTATTGTGATTACAGAAGTAAAGTTTGCAGATTTGGTTCTTAATAAATATTTTCTGATACCAGTTTTGTGATTCTGAGATTTAATTCAGCTTTCCACCAGAAGATTACTTTGGGCAGGTTACATCCAATCCCTTTTTTTTTTTTAATTCACATCTCTGCTTGTTCTTGGCTGTGTTCTGCACCTTACCTGCTTTTTGGTAGGTCCTTTTAACAATATCATTTAATAGTTATGTGTCAAAGACCAGTTGTACTAGTTCTGGTGGTAAAGCTGAAGAAGCAGCAAGACAAATGAAAGGGTGAAAAATTGTCACATCTGATAACTTAGGCAGGTACCTTGCAACTGAAATAACTTGTTTAATTATTAGAACTAGGAAGAGAGAAATTCTGGGAAAACTATTGCAAAGAAAATATATTTAAGAAAATTGAAGAAAAGGAAAATCCAAATAATTTGCAGATAGAATAGAGATATACTCAGAAAATGTGAATATGGAAGATTTTTACAACTAAAAGCAGAAATATGTGTATTGCTATGGTTTAGCTCCAGGAATTAGGAATGTCTTACAATAGTTTTTAAATATGCCAAATTTGCAGGTCTGAGGTACTAGTAGAACAAGATCTCTCTTCATGTAGTACATAAGTTTACATCTATCCACACATTTTTTGCATGAAACCTTGAGTGTCCTGTGTTGGGTCTCCTGACACAACAAATGCTATTTGTTAGAAAAAGCTCATTCATTCTTTTTGCACAGGCTTCAGTTATTTGTTCATGGGCAAAAATGTCTGAATTTATTCTGTGTTATTATATAAATGGATATTAATATAGTAAAATCAAGACTACGGCAAAATAAAATACATTTTTTAATATTAAAAAATAAAGCCTTTATCCTGTCTATTTTTTCTTTCCAGTTTTGGGCACACGTTCTGGAACACAGAGGAATTTCCAAAGTTTAGCAATTGGAACATGGAGCTCACATGACAGATGTATGAAATGTTGAAAAAAATTGTGTCTCAGTTTCAGAAGCCAAACTCAGCTCAATTAATAAGAAAAAAATGCTGGGTTTTCCAGAAAGCAGTGTTGGGTTTTCTCCCCAGTTCTCCTCACACAAGAAGTTAGAAGTGTGCAAAGATCCGTACCATGAATCATAGGTAACATTACACAAACCACTCCCACAAGTTTGGGAACAATGTTTCCTGGCATTTGTATGTGATGTAATACTGTGATTTAATAATAATCCTCTTTTGCTTTTTTTTTTTTTTTTTTTTTTTTTTTTTTTTTTTTTTTTTGTGCTAGATAGACTCAAATGAATAGGATTTGGTCTAAGTAATAAAAACTTGAATGTATAAAATCATAGTACACCATACAACATTGGGATTGTATTTTAAGGAAAATTGATACTTCCCAAGTTTTAGAAATATATTTTTGCTCACCTCACACATTTTCTGAAGTCAGATGCAGCCTCTCATTATGTTCAAGTGGCACACAGAGATTGTAATGGACCATCCTCAGGTTCTAACCTGCAGGTGTCACAGTGCAGTAGAGAGGACAGTAGGGCTTCATTTTCATTTGTGTTGCCTTGTGATGGATTAGCCAGAGCTTGTCGTGGGTTACATGCCAAGGGATGTCTTTTGAATCTGATTCCAAAGAAAACAGCAGGCTGTCCAGTTGATGAAAGCTTTGAAGGAGTTCTTTCTGCTTGTTAGAAATAATAAATGACTGAAACTCAGGCATAAAATATACACACTGCTGTGTGTAGTGTAATTTAAATTTTGTGTGGATCATATGAAACAGATGGATATATAATATGCTTATTTCATTGTAAATTTTTTTCCAATAACATTAACAATAATATTCTTAATATGATAATATTATGTGCAGGTACTTAAAGATATTTTTCAGAACTGTGTGAAGGATGTAGCTAAGGAAGCTGTTTTCATCAGGACTTCTTTGTCAGCTTTTTTTGATTGTGAATGACCAGAGGTTCATAGCTCCCTTGCCTTTACCTAAGGCTTGGCTTTTCCTTAAGGCTCCAGAAGTCAAAGCTGACCCTTCAAAGTGAAGTCCTGGCAGGAGCTGGGGACAGCAAAGCTTTGACAGCATTGGCTTATCTGAGTCTAATGGAAGTGATATATGATCCTTTTTTCTTATTATTTTTTCCCCTCTACTGGGTCACCAGAGAAGTGAGTTTTGCCACTTTTGATAGTACATTATGTATTTGTGTGTGGTACTGCCTTGTAGCTTCTTACTGGCCAAAACAGAAAGCATAAGCAATTTACAAACAGAAGCCAAAAAGTAATTTGGCTCCAGGAATATAAAAAGAGTTGGTTTAATGACAGTTGGTTTCCATTCTGAAGATGTTGGTTGACTGTTTTGGAAATGTATGAATGATGAAGTTGTAAAACATCACAGCTATGTGAGTTATATGAGCTTGGAGAAACAGCTGCCTTTATTTCCAACTGATAAAAATTGCCACATCTTTCTCCCAATGTTTTGGCACAAAATTCTTTATTCACAATCAAACATGAGTTTGCAAATTTCAGTTTAAGAGCAGAGAAATTGCAGGCAAGCTGAAAGAAAATAGTCTTGACTACTTCTTAACAGGAGGAGGTGCAGATTACTTACCTCTGAAAGGTAAGGTTAATGCTTAGATAAATGAGGAAATAATATGAGGCGATAGGTGGGGACGTTTGTAGTGAGCACTCTATTTTTTGTTAACAGGCCCCAGAGTTTTTAGTTGGCCATGAGAATACTCAGAATGGATACATAAATATTTATCACTTGAATTAGAAGTGAACTTGAAAGTGTGAGTTTCAGCAACTACGTGAAGACAGCACTAATGTTCATATTCTCCACTACCATTTCTTTTTAATATAATTCCATCAAATTCTTAAGTGGATGGTTATAGCTAAGTGTAGTCTTGCTACTGTCCTATGAACTTTGGGTTAGTTTTTTTATCCTTATGAAAATTTTGAATAGTATAATGAAAAGAACAGAGACTTTGAATCTTCGTTTTGTGAGTTGAATCAATATTATATTGTAAATAGCCTTTAACCAGTGAAACGTTCCAGAGCTAATGTTTGTAACATTGATAGTGATGGGGGTTTCTCTTTGGAATATCTAAATAGAATGTAAGTTACTAAAATGGTGTATTTTCTGGATGAACTTTCACGACTATGTATATCATTAAAAGTTTATTTCTAAATTAATATAATTTCATCTTTTCAGATTATTTTAATCTTTTTAGAAGTTGGTGTTACATTAAAGTGGAACTTTCAATTCAAAGCTGCAATTAATTTTCAGCATTAATCTGCCTCTCTTGTAATTAAACTATACTCAAAAAATGAAACACTTGAAACAATTTGAGTAAGGAACTTGTTTGGAATACTTAATGAATGTGAATGTGGTCCAATTTGGCATCCACAACTAAATAAAGAAACAGGCTTGTAGCTCTGCTCCCCCCTCTTCTCCATTAACTGTGACTAAGAGGGAGTGTTTTCTTCTTCACAATAAGAGGAAATCTCATTTGTTACATGGCAACTTTTAATGTTATCTCTGTAAGCACTGTTTAAAGACAAATTACAATACCAAACACTGATTTAATGGAAAAAACATGTATTGAACATGGGAAAAATGTATAGTTTGGTCCTATGAAAAACTCTCAAGGTTTTTTTTAGGTAACCTGTTCTATATTAAAAATTAAAGACTTGAAAAAATAGTTTTCTTTCATGTCCTCAAAGTATTTTCAACAGATGTTCTATGTTTCATCTTGTAAGGGGTACTTTAAAGCCATCTGTGGTGTTGTAAAGGTTGAGGATAGTGATAAAAAATTAAAGCCTTAATTTTAAATTTTGGAAAAGGATCTTGGAACTAATCCTGTTGTGTATATTGATAACCCAAGAAGTGTTTGCCACTGATTTTAATAAGTTTTGAATGAAACTAGGAGTCTCCAGTCAGTGCATCCATAACCACTGTTAATTTACTATGGTAGTTTAAGGAAAATTTCAAGACATAACACTCCTTAATATCAACAGTACATACATTACATATTATTCATTATGAAAAATCATATTAGGTGACAATACAGAAGCTTGCACTTGTAGGTCGCACGTAATAATTGTTTTAATCTGAATTTCTGATCCCATATAAACTTGTGGAAATACTTGGAGAGCCTTTTATAATACCTAACACTTTTACTTAGATGAATGTTAACTCCATTCTTAGCTCTTTTTGAGCTTTACTGTGTTCTGCCAATGGCATTTAGCCTGTACATATGTCTGGCTCTCTTTCTGGAATATGAAAGGGTTTTATTCTTTCAACAACATACGAGTTTATAGAGATAAATATTACCCCCTTCTATTGAATTTAGTTTTCTATAGGATTCAAATGTTCTTTTCAGTTTCTTTTTTACTTTTTCAAATTGATTTATAATGTTTTCTGTAAGACATATGGACACTTAAGAGCTTTCACTAGAATAAAGTAAATCAAAAAGAATAAAATACCTTTAGACAATAGAAAATTAAGTAAAAGCACACTGTAATGTAAGTGTAGTATGGAACAGTTCTGTGAACGTGATCCAGAAGATATTTCAGTGATCTGCTGTGTAGTTTTTTCCTTTATGTACCTAAATTTCTTTTCAGGGTAAACTTTACTTTGAATTTTCTTGTTTTGGAGTATAGAATTTGGAAGTAATTTCACATCTGTATAATGTTTTTATTCTTCTTGTAATTGCAGCTTGTTTATGAACACTGTTAAACTTAATATTAATCCCTCACTAAAGAATCTATTTTGATTCTTTTAGATAATGGAGAAGTTGTTGTATTGGTTTAATGCTGTTTAAATTTGCAGTCAGTAATTAATAGAAGTAAAATAAAACATTTGGTTTGAATTTTTTTGTCTATGAAATATTGTTTCAGAGAAGATATTAAAATAAAGGGAAGAATATTTATAGTAATGTCTTGAAACTTTTCTGATCACTCTGAGAGAAAGAGAGCTCATCTATTAGCATCAGGAGTCTATATAGATAGAAGATATTTTGGTACTTTTCTTTTTATTTTTTTTTTTTAAATTACATTCTCCAGAAAGTAGCACAAGATTTATGTAAATATTTCCAGACTTAGAGGCCCTCTCAGCAAATTGTGTTCCTATATGGAATTTGTGTTAGAAATGGTGCAAATGGACACATTATACAAATAACTAGAAAAACAATCTGATAAATCAACTTCCAGGGCTAAACCCAAATAAATTTTAGAGCAGTAAATTAGATTTATTACTTTGGTGACCAGTAGAACTTGCTTTTCTGCTTCTTGCAACTGAGTCTGAAGCAGTCTTTATTTTAGAGGAATTTCTTCTATATCAGAAATCATAGAAAGACATAGAAATAAGGCATTCAAAGCACATCAGCAATTTAGGGTGTTCTCTTACCCCAAAGTACCATTTATCTATGTCTTCCCTGATGAATATTTAAGATCTGCTTAGGTACAAAGCTCCAGCACCCTTAGACAGTTAGTTCTAGTGTTTTGCTGTTCATTCTTCTAGAAACCACCTTTTTGAAACTTGAATCTAGTTCACTTATCTGCTCTTTATGATCTTCTTAAAAATGATATTGCAGTTAATTTTTCCATCCTAATATCAACCAAATTTTATAAAAAAATCTAAAGGGCATCTGCTCTGATGTATTTGAAGAATGTTATGTTGGCTGAACAATGCTTCTCGTTCCAGCTCATTCCCACAAATTTTAGTTCTTTCAGTCTTGGTTTACAGTGTTCTCACTCTAATCGTTTTTGCTGCTAGTGACAAAAACACTGGTTAAAATCATGCCAGTCTGTAAAAGCTAAAATGCTGGCTGTCCCTGTTCATTGTACAACACAGGTGAAAAATTTTAAAAACATTAATGCAGAGAGTCTAGAAAAAGATTGATTTTTTTTTTCTTCAAATTAAAGCTTATTGGTATTTGTAGTGTTGGAAGCAGAAAAGTGGTTTGCTCTGCATGGCATTACATTTCCTACCTAGCCATGACAGCAGTCCTTGGTAAGCCTGCTAGGGCTTCAGATAAAATAATTTCTGTGGATTTAAGCAATAGGGATTATTTTGAAATCAGGACCCTGGAAAACATGCTATCTATTAGACTACTGTTCTGAAGGATCACATCCTATAAATGCCTTAACATTCATAGATTAGAATCTGTTTCCCAAGGGGAAAAGAAATTAAAATTAATTGTTTGGATAAAATAGTAGAAACAAAGAAATTTTTTTTGCCCTGGATTCTCCTTTTGCATCAACAGGTGGTAGACAGGTAACTCTTGTGTTCCTTGTTGTAAAACTTTCCATGAATCCATTTTGCATTTGTGTTGTTGATAAAATTTCCGAAAACCATGTCACTGACAGTAGTTTTTATAAGTTGTTATCTACTTGTCACAGTCATGTTCAGCTCTTGAACTTAAAATATTTATTTTATTAGATCTCCTAGATTATACTTAAATTAAATGTTTTTTTACTGTTTTTTTGAAAGAGGTATTTTTGAAATTATTAGCTAACTATATTATAGTAAATGTATATTATAGTAAATATAGTAAATCAATACTATAAATACTATAGTAAATATAGTAAATAAAATGTAATTTTTTTTTGTAAATAGCTTTGTTTCTAGCCTCTAAAAACAGTCTGAACTAAAATCCCTTTCCTGTTTATTGTAAAATAAAATGCATAATATATGCTAAATATATGCTAAAATAGAGGTTTTCAGAAACTCTGATTTCTATAGTACTTTTATTTTCATTAATTAAATAAATGATTAGGAGCAAATTTGCAGGGAAGGAAAAGAATCTGTGGGTATATGAAAAGCAAAGATCATTGCCTGGATTTAATGAGTGAGACTGATGGCATGCTTTTAGCAGTAATTATTTTATCAAATCACATTATGCTTAAATCAAAGTCTTTTATTGAATACTATGCCAAAACAAACTGAGTTGAAGAGGATGTCTATTCTCCTTCAGATTTATTTCATCTGATACTGAGAGAATACATTTTTGAATCAAGGCCAGAAAGACAGTAAAGATAATCAAATCACCAGAACTGAAACATCTTCATCCCTCTATTGGACAGAAACTCCCATTTAGTGGTTAAATAATTTCAATCTTTTTAAATGTTTCATTCACAGTATGTCTTTGATTAGGATGTACCTGCACTATTAAATGCTTTGGCAGTATCCTGCTTAAATGATGACTTGGATAGCCATAGAGATAAAAACACAGGAAGAGCCAAGTCTTATTTCTACTCAACCACTCTTTAGTAGTTGTTTCCTTAAATATTTAATACAGTAATTAGTTTTGGTCTATGCACAAGATGATTGTAATCAGCCATCCTTGCAGTTTATGAATTACTCGGCAGTTTTGATATTCAGCTAGTTAGCTCTTTCTAAGTTAGATAACAGATCAAAAACCTTATTAGCATCGTAGTAAAAAAACCAATTTACATATTTTGCTCTCTGAAAATTTCACAAGCGTATAAAATGATGCTAGAGACACTGCATGTAAAATGTAAGATTGGTTTTTATATCATACCCAGAAAGACACTGCTATCCTCTTCAAAAATATAACAAAGGCAGATGTTTTTTGAGACACAGAAGGATTAATTTTCTATTGCTTTGCACTGTTGAAGGTAGATGGAATTCTAGTACAGCTTACTTTCTTAAATAATGAAAAAGCCTAGAGTATTCAAAGTAAAGTTTCTATTAGTTTATAAATATAAAGCTTTAATTAGAAATTTTCACTTCAGAAACTGGATCTAAATTTAGCAGCCCTGGAATAGCAACTTAAACTGCCCCCAAGTATAAAAATTGAACTAATTATGTTACTGGATTAAAAGTGTTTGGGTTCATGGGAGATTCTTTCAGGAATTTAATAATTATGCAATGCAAAATCATTCTAACAATTACAGCTGGGTGGTTTTTGGCAGACTGAAAATTGAACTGGAGCTTATAAAGACAAAGATTTATATCTTCTATATCTGAGAACTACTATAATTTCTGTGTGAAATAAGCTGCTATTTAGGTCAAGAAGTGGTGTTTGAGAGCTGTTATATTTGTCAGGACACCACATAGTCCTGATAGTCACATCATCTACCACTGATGCTCATCTACCCAGAAAATACTGAAAACAATGAAAAAGTGTTAACATCTTGCACTTGAGTAGATGCTGAAAATTACCTTCCTTTCTTTTTTATCCAAACAGTTTGGAAATCTTGATACTGTATAGTCTAAATTTGATGGTGGTGAGAGTTGGATCTGTTAAATCCTCTCTACACATTGAATCTGTGTAGTGGACAACAGTAAAATCTATAGCCAAGGTTAAATTGTTCAATTGATTTAATTTGCTGGTGACCTTAACCTGTTCAAATTACTACTTTTTTTAAGGGACAGGAATCTGTTTAAGAAAATTAAAATTTAATGAATTTTCTGATTAATTTCTTTCACTTACTGTAGGAATTGGTGATAACGTTATTCATCCTGGGGAACAACGAGATGTTGTTTTACAAAGAATTTACTTCCAACTCATCATTAACAAAAAGAAGAGGTGATATTTTGGTGGACACATATTCCACGCCCATGTTGTCACTAGTTACCAAGAAAACAGTTTTGAGAAACTTTTGAAGCACAACATCATGTTGCAAAACACCAGGCTCTTCAGCCTGCTTCTGAAAATCACCATGAATATTCTGCTTTTGGGCAGTCAGTAATAAAGTCAGAAACACAAATAATTCTGCTGAAGAAAACTTTTTTATCAAAACTTATCACTAAGGCTTCTTCTTAAAGTACTTGGTTTTCTTCTATACTCATAACCCAGGCAGTCTGGGAATCTGATCTTAAATCAGATTAAATTAAAAATTTTTAGACTCTCTTAAGCATATCAAGTATTGCCGAATTCACATTAAGTAAAATATAATTTATTTAAGAACTGCATTTTAGTAATTCCCTATCTCTCTCTCACACACCCATACAAATGCTTTTCATTGTATTTTAACTAGATGAGAGGTCACTTGTAAACATTTCAACATAGTTTATATGAAACATTTGTCTATAGCCTTAAAACAGTATTTAAATATTCAACAAATCTCTGGCTGATATAGCATTTTAAATCATTGACACATTTTCCTACTTCCAAAGTTTACACAGTGTTGTTTCACTCTGTATCTCTAGAGAATAAAACAACAACGAATTTTAAAATGTTTTAAAACAGTTTTTAGAGCCTGAAAGGAAACTTGAAGAGAAGGTTAATTAGCATTAAAAACTGTAAGTCATACAACACTTTATTTGTTTAGGTAGGCAAGCAGAGTTACGTGATAGGGTGGAGGCAGGATATCCTAATCATCATAAATTCTTCCTCTATAATTATGAACCCTAATCAACATTTTGAGTGCACTTTCTTTTTCCCTTGTGCAAACAACCATCTAAGCTGTTGGCACTCTTTATGTAGTGCAAAATCCCATAGTTTGTCTGTATTGGAAAGGCCTAGCTAAATTGGAGTATCTGAATTCATGTACCTAGAATTGCTAATCTGAATCATGATGAAATGAAAAAGGCTTTCTCTGCTTTTTTTTTCCCAACTCTTGTTCTAATTAGTCCTAACTGCATACAGAAATCTGGAAGACTTGGCTGTCTGCTCCCAAACATGCATTATAGCTGTGCTACTCTTTTTGTGCTCTCAGCTCAAACTTCCAGCATACCTGGTGGCTGCTTGTGACATTAAACCCTTATTTATGGGATAGAAGATCTAGAATTCCTCCTCTTCTTATATTGTCACAGATGAGAAAGCTCAGTGAAATTATCTGGTGCTTCCTCTCAATTTTGAAGTGCAGTGCAGAGAATGGCAAAAAAAATTTTGAAATTGCTATGGGGTTTGAGATCTCCCCAGATCAGCACAGAGACTCTCAGAGTTTCCTGGACACTGTGTAGTTGACAGTGCCTCAGCCACAAAGCAGACCTGTTTTAACAAAGAGCAATGCCTGCCTGCATGAATAATTATTTGTTGCTCTAAGGTATCCTTTTTACAGAGATTAGTAATACCTGAGCAACACTACTCTATTGTATTGGCATTGTCTTCTGTTGCCCAGCTGCAGCCAGCACCTTCATTTGGGCAGGGCAGGATAAATTGTGAATGAATTAGAGCAGAGTAGAGAATTGCTCATAAACAGGGGTGGAGATGATCTTGAATACAAAAGTACCAAAACCAATAAATGTGGGGTTGAAGTGTCCAAAGTGAAAAAAAATATAGTTCTATGTTAATAGCAGAATGAATTAGCAGTAATTAAACAATTTATTTTGTTATCCTAGTGGCCTTTCAAAATAAGAATATAAATTAGCTGAGCTAGTTAACTAATTAAATTAGCTAAACTTAAGAAATGTCTTGAGTAGCCCCAAAAAGATGCATGGAGATAATTGTTAATATATTGCATTCCCAGAAGAGAGAAAGAATTTTTCTTTCCAAAAGCAGTGAAGCAGTGAGTAAATATTGGTCAGACACAGATCTTGAGGCAAACTTGTGGAGACAACTTTAAACCCTAAATTTTTATGCTTGTTTTTATATGTATCTGACAAATACTTGTCACCTACAAGAGCAATCAAACACTGCTTCTTTGGTAGCTCAGGTATCTATTTAGACATCTAGCTTTTATTTTACTTGGACTCAAAACTGAGGTCCTTACCAGTGCTTAAGAATAATATTATGAAAGTGAGCATAACTGAACTTGTCAAAGGACTTGGACTGAGAGTTATTTTCTGGAGATGTTTTGTCTCAATCCATTAGCTTTGGTGTTTCCTCTCATTCTCTTTTGAAGACTGTAGTCTTTTTCTTCATGTAATATGCTGGGAATTTTTTCCTCTTTTTTATTTTTTTTTTATTTTTTTCATGTTATCCCTTACCCAAGTTCATCTCTAGCATTGTTGCTGAAGTTTTGAGTAAACTGGGAATTACTAAAGAATTATTTTGTAGAATTGCACTCAGTAGCTGTCATGCCATCAACAGAAAAGTAATAGTGGCAGTAGCTGAGAGAGAGACCAGGCTGAGTCCATCAGTCTGTTCTAGAAAGTTCCCAGCAGCAGTTTGAATATTTTCATGGCTTACATTTGTAGGAGAGAAACCTCATTTTATTTGAGAGCACCACTGGTGCTTTTCTGCTGGCAGAGTCAATTACTGTGGGTTTTTCTTGTGGCTTTCTATTAAGAAAGACTTTCTTGTTCTTTTAGTAAAGAAGCAGCAGAAATTTAGAGTCGGCAGAAGAATAAATCATGTTTGAATATTCAGACATATCCTTCCAGATGTCTTCATATATTAATCATATAAAATTTTTTCAACTTCAATTTTTTCCACTCCAATTTATTTCTACAGAAATTAAGAGTTTTAAAAATAATCTTTGCATGAAAAACTATTAATTTTCATAGAAATGTTAGATTTGTATTTAAAAAATACCCTCACACAAAACCCCACTCCTAATGCTTTTTATAAGACATATATATTTTGTCTTGATCTTTCTGTTTTACAACCAGCTGTGAGTTGGCATTTTTCAAGGCTGAATTTATTACGTAAAATATGAAAACAATAAGTTTCTATAAAGTTTCAGTATAAATCAGGTTTATTTTTAAGTAATCATTTAATCAAAACCCTCTGTGTCTTCTAATACTTTATCAGGCAGAGACAAATAGATGAAAGTGAAAACCTGAATATAATCAAATATGAATGCACAGAAAAATTAAACACTAAAAGAGTGCATGCATGCTTGCAATATGTCAGATTACAGTAAAACTCAGTCTTCAGCATTTTTCAAGAGAAAATAAATATTTAATCAGTTACTGCTCCAAAGGGGCATGTAATTTGTTGTTTTTCTATGTCAGGAAAGAGCAGTAGTCAATTGTATATAAATGAAAATAAAAGAAAAGCATAACAATAAAACAATTATGAAATGACACATAACAACGAAAGCAATGAATTTTGGGGAAGAAAAACCTGGAAACTGCATAGAGCAGGAAGACCTACATGTAATGTTACCTAAGTGTTGATTTAGACTTCACTTGTTTGTTCAACAGAATGAAGTTGTGATTTCAGATTGGTGCATTATAGCCTTCCTAACTTAATTTTGCTCTAAAAGAGTTGGACCTTTTATTAATTAGTGGACTTTTATGAATGCTTTCTTTCTACCTTTTTTGTGCACCCTTTCTGATATTGCTGTATTATACTTACACTATATAAAAATTTTGCATATGCAACACATAATATTGTGTACTTTGGCTCATATGTATATTTATATGGTGTTAAACCAGACAATTTTATACTTTTTCTGTCAGTATTTTCTCATCTTGTAGGTTTTTACAAAAAATATAGTAGTCAATAAAGAGACTGACTACAGTAACTGATTTCTAATTTTAGTTCAGATTCATCTTGGTCACCTTTATTTCATCAGGGTCTTTCATTGTAACACCTTCAATAGACTAAATTAGTTGATAATGTTTGACATCTCTAGTTACTTTGGGTTTACACATGTAAAAGCAAAACAAATATTCTATTAAAATAATGAAAATTAATTAAAGTGAATGTACTTATATAAGCATGTACATATAATAAATATATGTATTGTACATATTACTATATGTACTTTAACATATGTGTAAATATTTCATTACATATATTCTGTGTATTCTAGAATATTTTTATAACCTATCTCAAATATACATGAAGTCTGTGCTGTTCTGGTATCTGTGACTTGTTAGATAGACAAATTCTTAGTCATGTTTTGCACTGTTTTGGAGTGTTTTGTTTTGTTGGTTTTAGTTTTTTGGGTTTTTTTTTTAATCTTCTATACGTTATTATTATCATCCAAAAAAACTCATATCAAAATATTGTTGCTGTAGACATGTTGCAATCAATGGAAATCATTGACTACACTTGACTGGCTTGTGATCTTCTCTCAAAGTACATAGAAGTCTAACTCACGTGCCAAGTATTCTTTGATTAGTATGTGTACAGAGCTTGGGTTTTTGTAAGTAATTTATTGGACAGTTTATATTTTTCCTGTTAATTTTTTGTTGCCTTTTTCCCACTGAGCAATATTAGAGCAACTATTTAAAGTCACTTGTCACTGAAGTTAGATAAGCTAATTTGGTAATATGATGACTCCTGAAACAGTGAGAAAATGAGGGTTTGTGGGATTTGGGGTTGCTTGGTTGGTTTTGGATGGCTTCTTCAGTTTTTGTTTTGGTTTGGTTGGTTATTTTGTGTGTTGTAGGAGGTGAGGTAGGGAAGGATTCTGATCGAGTTTTTTGGGACTGTGTTTCTACATGAGACAATTCCAGAGGATACTGCACTGTCTAACTGAAGGTATTAAGCATAAATCTAAGGAAAACTAGGACTTAGAACCTAAATCGGCTGTGGTCTCCTCCCATTTCCTTTTATCCCTCTAGACCTCTACCCTCAGGAACTGAGCCATGGATTTTACTTGTAAGAGTAGGAGGAAATGGGATGTCATATTCTCTTGTCCTCAGTGGCTGAAGGGAGTTCTGCAAATTGTTTGGTCTAAAATTCCAAGTCCTGCTTCAAGACATTCTGAAGTAGAGAAAGGACACTGTATAGTGAGTGCCTTCCTTCCATTGCTTCCTGAGAGCCTTCATTAGCAGCCTTGTAAAATCCTGTGTTTTATCAGATTTCATTTATCTGCATTAAGGATGACCCCATCGTGTTTGCCCATTGTCTGCTTGCTCATGCATTAATCCACGGCTGTCAAACAAGTCATAGGTGGAGGTCCTGTGGGCTGGCACTTCCTGCTCACTTCCAGATGTGCTGATAAAACACTCTGTCTGTGGATGTCTCTCAGGGTTTGAGGGGCTGTCAGGCTAAGCTGAAGGGCTGGTTTTCCTCCTCCCAAGTTTCAAACACATGTACACACACATCTCCATACCAACAGCATCAAAGCAAAGGCGAGCTTGTTTCTATGCACGTTTTCAGTCAGCATTTCTTCTTTCTTAAGTCAACAAAAAGTATGTCCTCTTATTCTTTTACGAAACCTCTAATCAGAGACAAGAAGTAGAGTTCTGATTGACAAAACCATTGCTTGCTATTCTTATGCATATCCTCATGGCTGAGCAAGAAAAATAAATTAAGCACCGCCTATTCTATTAAACTACAGTTTTGTCTTTGACAATAACATTATAATAATTACAAAGTGTTACAATACTGAAATATTCTGTGCTGTTTAAGAAAAAAATTCAACCGAGATTATTTAAAAATTATTTAATGGATGAAACATGGTATTAATTACAGAAATTGTAGAATATTCTTAGTTACAAGGTACCCAGAAGCATCACTGAATCCAGCTCTTATGTGAATGGCCCTTAGGGGGATCAAACTCACTGAGACACATCTGAATGATTATAGGAAAAAAATTGTGCTTTTGTATACATTGACTTGATTCAAATATTCAAGCCATTTAAAAGCTTCAGGTTCAGGAGATTTTTTCAATTTTTACATTGAAATATGTTATACTTAATATATCATTCTAATTAGCTTCTACTAGAATTGAAAATAATTTTAGAGTAATCTTGGCTCTGGAAAACTGTATTGGAACTTGGCAGCTCTCTCTGGCTATTGTGACATTTGAATTGTGCTGCTGAATCCCCATTAGGGTGTTAACCAACTTTATCCATAAATAAATTGAGAAATTATAGGTAATGATAAATGCACACTGCTGGCTCTATATATCTGTTAAACTTCTACAGTGTTTGAAAGTCTATTGTAAAATTCTTTTTCTGGGAATTAGAGGGTGGGGTGTTTAGTGTTTCAAAAATAAATAAATAAGAAAGGAAATGGGTGTGCTGTTCCTCTGTCCGTTGCAAGCCCAGGTTGTTAAATTGAGATTTTTTTTTTACTTGGATGTCTGCAATGGATTGACTAGATGAGTACAGTTATGGGGAAAGGCTAAATACTTCATGCCTGACTGGAAGTTTCCCCCTAAGATCTTGATCTTGCAGGGTGTAGTATGCTTTCTACTTGAATAGATGTGTATCAGTGGCAATAACACTTGGGACAGCCTCTCATTGATTTCTGCATTTAACAGTAGAAAGAAGTGAACTTCTGTTAACCTTTTCACAGCACACCCATGAGCAGATATTTACACTCTGAGAAATGTACACGAATCAAGAAAATAAAGGGCTGCTTGGTGCAAAGTGATGCTTCCCATTACTGATGCTTGTTACAGCACTGAAGACATTCTACCCAGCTCCAGCCTGGAATGCCAATGCTGTTGATATCTCCATGTGGAATGGAGAGATTCTGTCTGGCTTGTTTGGGAGTCTGGCACAGAAGCTCTTTTGAAGAAGAGATAAAACAAATGATGGTTCAGTAGATAAATAGGCAAGGCTGACAGGGAGAAGCTGTGTGCTTAGGCATAGATCAGAAGTAGGGGTTTTTTATAATCTTAGCTTACAATTGAGGAAAAATGCCATAAGAGAAAAGTTTTATGGATTATAAAGCTGTATATAAAATATAAAATCTTTTAAGCAAAAACTTTTTCAGACTGGGTGTTTTTCATTGTTACTTCCTTCTGAGTTGCAGAAAGTATTTAAGAAACTTTTTTTACAGCTGGAATATCAGATGCACTTGGGAACGCAAATTTGAGCTTGCATAACAGTAGTGTTCAGCACAAAATTTAATTTTGTGAAAATTATTTATTGATTTTGTGGGATTAGAATAAATGAAAAGTGATGTGCAAGACTTTCAGAAGCATTCTTCCTACATTTTCAGCAGTAGGAGTACAAATGAAAGATGTATTTCTACTTGTTTTTAATATTTTTTTCTGATAATTCTTTAAAATGACTGTATGTTTGAGTCTGCTTGACAGATGCAGATGCCTGAAATGAATCCTGTGGTAGTTTATTAGGGTAAAAAGAAACAGCAAAAAATTTCTTGATGGTTAAAACTTCTAGATACTCTTTGTAAAAATGGATGTCACCAAATATTAATCAGCTTTCATCCCTTATATAGCTTATGAAAAAAGAGGAAAAGTAGCCTGGCTCATTCTTTCCACCAAGCATAGATGTTTTCTTGAGGGGAAAATTAAACAGCTAATGTTTTTAAATAAGTCCAGGCAGTTGCTGATAAATATCAGATGTTACTTAATAACTAGATTTTATTTAATGGCAAAAAGAATTAAATGTTTAGAGCAGAATTAAATCAATTTAAATTTCCAATGTGATTTAATTTGTAGTGGGTCATTTCCTGTCTCCTTATGGCATCTGACAGAAGAACTAGATTCTCTAGCATGTAGAACTGTCTAAAAAGGGTTGCTCTTTAACATTTTGTCTCCCTGAGATTTTCACAGTTTTGGTACAGAAGGAAAGACTATAATGTAGTTCCATTCATTCTTCTTTGAGACATAGCAGAAGATGATTTATAGGCAGTTACTTTCTGCCTTTCAAAAGCTTTAACCTCTGAAATACACAGAACAATAGACATAATTTGTTTCATTGAGGTTTTTAGTTCATTTTTTATCTGCTTTTAAAGAATATTTTCTATTACTACAGCAGATCTATGGGTGGATGTGGGCTGATACCACTGTAGGTTGTCATTAGCATTTCTAAAGCTTGTTTTGTTTTTTATTTCTGCTTCAGCTGGAACTGTTGCCTTCCTTTACATTTGGTTGATTTCAAGTAATGGACTAAGGCCATCTGACTTAGTGGCAAGGCAGAATCTTTTGATAAAATGGCAAAATTTGTAGCTTCTCCCTCAGCTGTGAGTCTTCCTGCAAGCTGGTCAAATTATCTTACAGTAGTTTAACATTTACCAGTGTCATATTTTCTTCTTACTCAAGACAAGCCTTTTATTTTTTTAATCCTATTGTGTTTTTTGAATCCTAATTAATAAGTGGCTGAAAGAAAGATGCCTTAGGTCAGTTCTCTGAAAACTTTTGGTGGACAGTCAACAATTAGAAAAGGACTGAATTCCTTGATATATTTATTCTAAAGAATAAATCATTTGGTAAACAACATCTTTAGGAAATTCACCCAAGATCTTGGGAATAAAGCTGCGTTCCTCATATTTATGAGGTTAGTGCTTCATTAGAATCCACTCAGTTTTGCTTCATTATTATACTGCAGTTTTAATATTTTGGTCTGGGTTTTTTTGCTGCTTTTTGATTTCACTTTTAGTAAGCTTGATTTGAGTGTGTTATTCTTGTGATACTTGATTGCAATAGTACTTTAGAATTTTTAAAATTTCCTCATTTTCCATGAAACTGTCGTATGACCTATGGAAACTTTTCACAGCAGTTCACAGGTCCAGAAGGTCGAATACACCTCCCACTGATACATTTTCAGGCTTTATTCACAAACCAATACTGAGCTTGTTTTACACCATAGTGAGCACAATGTCAAGTAAAAGCATGTTTCAGCAGGTATTTAGCACATCTTCACAGATGATCCATCTTTCAGCAATGCAGCTACACAGTTTAAAAAAAAGAGGGCTTCAGGTTAAAAATAGGTTGTATTGTAAAGACAATTACATCTTCAGTTGCCAGCATATGTTTATACTGGGTGGGCTATTGGCAATGGAGTCTTTTATTAAGTGTGTTTTTCCTGTAAGTTCCCTGTAGCATGTTCCATTTTAGTTGACACTGTACCTCAGCTGTCTCTAAGGCAACCCGGCTGGCTTTTTGTCTTCTAAGAGAGGAAGTCATAAGACACACATATGGATACACCAGAAAAAGAGACATCTGTAAGGAATTTAAATACTACCCACAGACTTTTCGTTCCTGTGCCACTGCCTGATTCTCCTTATTTATTAGTAGGGTCCATTCTTGTAGATCTGTTCTGGATGAACTACTAATCATAAGAGTAAAGACTTCATCAAATGATTCAATAGAAAGGTATGCAAGGGATGGAAGGTGAAATACTGCAGGGATTTTAAATGCTCTATATTGAGTAAATTAAAGCTCTCAGAATTTGACTGAGATCACTATGAGGTCGAATCAAGACAGAGCAAATACTAACTAGAGAAAATGTCGTGGTGTTAAATCAGAAAAATCTGGATGTTCAAAGGCAGCAAAAACCTGGTGCTAAGATGGAAAAGGTGTTTTGTAATTTTAAGGCCTCTTTTACTAGTGGTACATTCATTATGAGTAAGTAATTGTGTGATATGATTTCATTTAGAATTTAACCTTTTGCTGGTAGTTTTACTTTGCTGACTTTATCACATACATGCAAAGTAAGGGCATTTATAATAGGCATTTACATCGGGGAGCTTCCCCAGCATTTTCTGCTAGAAGAGAAAATGAGGAGGAAGAATTTCAAGTTTTCACCTATGCTAGTGTTTGGCATTTTTATTTTATTCATGTCTTCAAAGAAAAACTATTTCCTGAGTTGTTAGGTGCTGGTACATTGGAGGATGGTAAATTTACAGAGTAGGTGAGGTTGTCTTGATTCAACTTTTCTTCAGAAATCTGCAGGAAAACCTGTTATGAAACTTCTACATTAAAGAATTTCACATACTGAATTTCCTATGGGAACTGAGAAAGCTATATTAACAATTATAACAATTAGGAAAATTATTGAATAATGACTGGACAAACAAAGCAGTTTTTGGCAATGAATTCTGCTGCAATGTAACAATTGTATTTCAGTGCAGTTCAGTCTATCCTCTTTCCATTCAAGAAGGTTGCATTCCTGATTCTCATATCCGTGAAGAACTGAAAAATTGTTTAAGAGAATAAATTAGGTTTTTAATTCAAATATTTTAATAGTATACAAGGAAATATGGCCTCTCTTGAAACTTTATTTCTTCCTGCAGAAAAGTTTACATGAAATGCAAAGATTAGGCACATCTTCTGGCAAAAAAGGCTCACAGAAAGGGTTTTTAAAATCAGATTTCATGGTTAATTTGTCTTTAATGAATACAATTGAAAAAAAAATTGGGGCCTTAGCTCTTCTTAAAATATGCCACTGTATTGCACTACTGTTGAATATTGCCAAGTTTCTGAGCTGTCAAATGGTCTTTGTACTCATGGCTCCATGGAAAAAAAAACTTGATTTCATGCCATATGATGACATATAAATAGGAAAGCCTGTTTCCTTGGAGGATATAATTTGCTTTAAACTTGAGAGAATATTTTACCATTGCAAATAATTCTAAATGCTATCTCACACTTCACGTCTGTTTCTTTGTTTTTGTCTTCTGTCTTTTTTGATGAATATTTTCTCCAGGAGGTATTGTCTGCATGCATCTCATTTATGCATGATAAAAATTGTGTCTAGATTTAATTTTGATTGTACAACTGTTTTCAGTCTTTACTTCAATTTCCTCTGATTGCTTTTCTTTATTTGGTGCTTTGCCATGAGTCAAATATTAGTATAACTAAAAAAAAAAAAAAAAAAAAAAAAAAAAAAATTGTAGTATATGATTAGGCTATGGTCTTGTTCCCAGCTTTTATATCATTGCATAGTCTCCAGACATCTTAATTTAAGTAACTATTTCCAAATGGAAAAAAAAACTGTATTTTTTTAAATTATCCCATTCTTCCTACACCTCAACAAATCCTACTTCATGTATTCAGTGAAGTATTTCTTACTACTTATGAATTGTTGCCTATCAGCTTCTGCACAACTGGTCATCTTCACCTGCTTAGTACTTCAGACAATTCCTTTTCTCCAAATCATAAAGTGAAGTAAAATTTGGATATCAATGCAGATAAAATAAAAATTATATCTTAAAATATTTAAGATAATTTCTATCTTCTAAGCCATTTTTCCCAAACACCACAATATTTAAAATGTTGCTGTTCTGAAACCTTGTATTTGTCAGATTTTAAACATACAGAAGATTTCCATTCCATTTCCCAAAATATGTTGACTTTGTGCTGTTGGAACATGTTTTTTCCTGTTTTCCTTTTTTTTTCCCTCCCCAATATTCCCTCATATTATAGCACATTAATTTTAAAAATATTTGGAGACTCAAAGATTCAGTACTTCAGAAGTTCTGTCAGACTCTTGAATTAAATTGGTCTCTTAACCTTTATACATATATTTTTAAAGAAATGTAGTAAATCTAGTTATCTTTTTAATGAGACCAAGATGCTGCTGTTTAATTTGTCCTGTGATCCTTTAGATGAATCATGATAGCACAAAAGGAACATGCCAATAATATTTTCAGCACAGTGTGCTGTATAGAGTTTCCAGTCATCCATACCCAGTTAAAAAAAAAAAAAAAAAAAAGTCTATAAATAATACTCTTATTGACAATTGCCACTACAGATTAAAGCTGGTATTTCTGAGTCACACTCTAATAATGGATAAAATAAAATTCATGGTTAAGATATTTTGCTCCCAAGTCACAGATGTGGTCAGGCTTATATTCAAGATACAAAAGTATCTTGGTATTACTATTTCTGCTGTAAAAATGGTGCCATTAGTAAAGACAGTTGGTTTGGGGTGCAATTGACCAAATATTGACCACCATAATTGACAACAAAAATTGACAACCAAAATATCATAATAAGAATTAGTCATCTGAGTTTGTTTATGGGCAGAATGGAGAAATAGGCATTCTATGGCACAACTAATCTAATTCTAAAGTGGGTAAGACAGAACACATATTTTCAGTGCTCTCCACTCTCTGTGAAGGGACACAGAGGTAGCTCAGGTAAAGCTGTCACGTCACTGTCTGTAGAATTGGGAGATATCTCCAGTCAGCTCCCACATGTTCTGTGTGTAATTGAAGCCAGATGTGAGTACACACTACTCTTCATATACAATACATGCTTCCATTTTGTTGCTAAGAATAAAATTTAATTAGATTTTGGTTTTGTATTTTATTATATCTCTTTGACCTGCTGGACTTCTTGCCCAATAAAAAATCTCAAGAGCAACTCTCTATGAACTTCTTAGAATCCTTTCTTAAATTTGAATTTCAAGTACTATTATAATTCTCATTCTGTATTCCTGCTGGGTTATGGATTTTCAGGATCATTCTGGCTTGCTAATATAAAGTTTGGAAATGTATAAAAAGTTTTGCATTATAGCATCTAACTGTGTGGTGGAATAGTGCTGCTGCAGAAATTTATGACCAGTGATGAAAAAGAAGTAATTTAGGTAAAGCTGATTATGATGAATGCAATTACAGTTAGGTTTGCAATTTCCCCCTTATGTATTTGGGCTGTCTTTGGTCTTTATTTATTTAAGATTTAATAAATGACATATGTTTATTTGAGAAAGTTGAAGATTTGCAGCTTTGTGATGAAGTAAATTCCATTGAGCATTTCTTATTCCTTCATAAGCCATTCTTGGGAGCAGTTTACTCAGAGGCATTGAAAACGAGTGCAGGAGGGACACAGTGAACAAAAACAAGACCTCAGAGCTTCCCATGGGAAACGTCTTTCTTGTTAGGTCACACAATCAGGCTGTCACTTGTGCATTAAATATTTGAATCTTTTCAGCACAGATATGCATTTACCAGAGAGGGGAAGGAGGCTGGTCCCTTTATAGCTCACTCACAGCTTATCAGTTATGGGGATATGTTGTTTCCTGGAAAGGTGCTCTTATCAGAAGATGATTGCACAAAGATAGGTGGTTCCTACATTTGCAACTGATTTTGTCCTTCTTCAAGCAAACCCTCTAATTTAGAAACCGGACTACCTTTGTCTTCAGCTTTGGGTTTGGACAATGTACAGCAGCAGCAAAGCTCTACATAATGACTCTTTCTTAAAGCTTTTTTTTTGAGCAACAGTCAGTTGTGTTCAGCCATAAATTCACTGTATTGGAGAATAGTGCAGTGTCTCACTGTAAGCATTTTAGCAATGACATAGATTAGTCTAGACCACTTCA
Source organism: Erithacus rubecula (assembly GCF_903797595.1). Classification (NCBI taxonomy): domain Eukaryota; kingdom Metazoa; phylum Chordata; class Aves; order Passeriformes; family Muscicapidae; genus Erithacus; species Erithacus rubecula. The sequence continues at coordinate 33,156,781 of NC_136687.1, read as the reverse complement.
AATTGACATTTACATATTAGATTTTAGTGTGTCTTTTCCACTTCCAATTTTTTAAATATATTTAAATTGTACCTAAACAAATATGTTATGGAATACTTGAAAGGGCTGAGGTTTTCCAGTTCTTCTGATCATTTTCATGGAAAACAGACAAGAGCCCCCCACCAATTTAATTTGAAATTTGAAAGTAATCAGGTGGTAAAAGTGAGCTGTGATCTCAAAATAAGTGAAAATTCAGAGGTTTGCTCAATCACTGCATCTGTTCTTCCTTTTCAATTCTAGCACTGTTTTTCTGTCTTGATAAGGATGTAAATAAATAACCCACCTTCCCTATCCAGACCTTTCACTGTTCTCCCTTGTACATGCGCAGCAAACAGAGAAAAAGACCATGAAAGGTAATTTGTCATTATCAAGTATGATTTTCAAATTGTGTCCAGGGTTAACCAGGAATATTCTGTTCTGCAGGGTAGGAAGACACCCCAGCAAGTCACTGCTTGGTGCAGGGTTTATTCCATGGTGTCTCACAATGCTCAGGATCACTAGGGAAGAGAGGGTGTCCTTGCATTCCTTGAGGAGTCTGAAAACCTGGACAGCCCGAGTTTGGATGCTTATGAGGTACTCAGTCCTGCTGCTGGACCATCTTAATCTCTCCAGACAGGCTCCTTCTTCCAGGCCTGAAGAACTATTCATTTCCTTAAAAAGAGGGTTAGAGGAAAAGAAGGTCTCATAGATCCTTCCATTAGGAAATGAAATAAGCATTTTCTTGGCAGCTGGAGTGGGAATTAATTTAATGTTGTGTAATGTTTCCTCTGGTGGTGTTTTGATAGAGTAAAATTCCGTTAGCTGAATGAAACTCAGACTGCAATTTTTAAAAACAAATTGCAAGAATTATGAAAAACAAAATGGTAATTACTTGATTTCAATTCCAAAGGCAAATATAAATCAAAATTATAAAGGCACCCCTTAGGAGCATTTCCTGATCACACTAGGTGGTGCTGTAGTTCCAACAGCAGTTGCTGAATGTGCTTTATTCCTTCTGCTTTCCTGTAAAAATATAACTTATTGCAGTGAGCTTTCCACAGAGTTCTAATAATTTTGAAATTATACATGTTTGCAGTGTACTTTTAAGATGCTCTAACTGATCTTTTATTTGGTAGGAACAACATTGAAACCTCTATTTTTCATGTTTTCATTTTTGGTATGGTGAAATAAAGTCCAAAGATTTTTGATCCTTATTGTACTTAGGACTGAGGTTTCTGACATGGATTTTCCTTCTGTTGGATATTTTTGGGAAAATCCTGGATGTCATGCTCAAAAAGTTCTACTGGAGGCTGTTATAATCTGTGCCTGCATCGATACCAGCGTTTTACCAACATCTGTAGAGGTAAATCACATTGCACATAGTGTGGAATAGGTCTGCCAGAAGTGCAGGAGGAAACACTGGGTTTGGATTCCCACTACTATCAATGTTGTAGTTATGTAGCTTTGTGACCCCATTTATAGGAGCTGCTATTACTCCAAAAATGCCACTGGTCTTTGTGTTGAGCTGACAGCCGAGCTTCAGGTTTATCTGGCTCTGCTTGGATCTTGTCTTGTGCTTCCTGGAAGTTTGTTTTAGCTTGTTTAGCTGCTACAGCAATTGCCTAATGAGAAGATGACCAGGAATGGCTCGTTCTGTCTTTTGCTTAGCTTTGTGCAATTCTGTGGTGTAGTGCTTCTTGTTGCATAAAGTGCCTAATAATAGGCAATATTATAATAAAGCTATGCTATATAGAATGAACTATGTTTGACCCTGGAATAAAATGTAGGGTAGAGGGGACAGGGAATGACAGTAAATCCTTTAAAATTATACTAGGGGCCCTGTTGCTATAAACCACTCCATGTGGTCAGTCACTGGCCACCACAGAAATGCAGCCTTGGGACTGGTCAAAACCAGGACTGCAAGGAGAACAGGGGAGAAGTATCCAATATGTTAAGATACCCTGTGTATAGGGAATCTGGTTATACTGTAGAATAGTAAGCCAGTGGCACAAGCAATGTGTAGAGCACATTAGAAAGTGCACCAAAACAGTGCTATAGAGACCTTAGAGGGGAGGAGCAAAACCAACATCACCTTCTCCTTGAGAAGACAAGCAAGTAGTCATGAATTTATGCTCTTAACCAAAGGAAGGTGTGATAACACCTAGAATAAGGTAATAAGACACTAGTAACTGGGTGGACTTAAATTTTAACTACTACTTTTCTTTGAAAGACTTTTCTATAATAATACTTTTTCTTTGATTATTCTTTTATTTCCTCCCTGTAATAAGGAGTCCTGGGCTAATAATAATTTCTTGATTAGCCTGTTATGATTTGAGATTTTAAAAAATGAGTTTTAAACCCATAAGGTGTTTTTTTATCCCATGCAAACTGTACGAGTTGTAGCTCAACAATGTGATGGGCAGCTTAGATTGTGGTCTAGAAGCAACATCTCCAGCATTCTGGCAGCACTGTGTTTTACTTCCTCCACTGGGAAATCACTTACAGCGAGGAAAAGAAGATGAAAAAAATAATTTTAAGTGGCAGGATGAGTGATTGAGACTTCATACCTGCTATGTATGTTTACAGATGGTTAGCATAGTCTTCTGTACTCCAAGTGCATATATTTAAGGAAATATTAGTAGGGTGCCATTGGCATATCTGGTGTGACTAATTTCATTGTTAGTAAGAAGAATGGAAATTGAGTAGAGCTTTCAAAGCAAAAAATGGAAAAAAAAAAAAGTCACTGCAGGGCTGGATGAAATTATTTTGGACATATTACCCATCTTTCTTTTTATATGTATGGCTTTAAAAAATGATATGCATTCACAGTGGTCCTATTAACATATCAGTAACAGCTGGAAATACTCTCCAGCCTTGATGTGAAGTAGGAAAATGTGAGAGCACTCCAGTTCAACACTTAGATTAACAATTTTAGACAGTTTGAACCCATGGCCTAGGAACAAATCAAAAGACATATATAATTTTTAGTTCTACACAAGTCATACATTACTGTATCAAAGTTTGTTCAGGTTATTTAAATAGAGCCCTTCTCTTGTCAAGTGTCCTGTATTAAACTATAATTACATGTTGACAGTCTTTAAGAAGGAAAGATTTCATCAGATGTTTCCTATCATATCAGAAGGATTTTGCTTTGGATAGGCTAATATTGCAGAAATTATCTCAGCTTCATTAAATCTAGAAGTAGTGAAGATTTAGGAGAACACTTTTTAAAATGCTTTGCATGTGCTGTCAGCACCTGATTATTTTTTAATTTTCTAAATTGTTTAAAACACAAAAATGCCAACTTCCATGTTAGCAAACTCTTTGCTCTCACTTTTGCTTTTCAGTTTTCTGTCCAAACACTTGCTCTACCCAGTGTTTTATCTATTAACTTTTTTTATTAAGGGGCATTTCAATTCACCTTTCTGGTGGTACTTTCAGGTTGTAAATTCTTTAATTTCTGGGGAAAAAATAGGTTTTTTATGTTTGAAAAACAAAATTATATGCAGTTAATTTAAAATAAATGTCTACTTTTAAAATTGATCGAAAAATGGAGCTATGTATCTCATTTTATTATTGTTTTCCATTCTAATCAGAAAGTAATAATGCAGCAGCATCTTTTCTGTTATTTAAAACTTCACATTAAAAAAAACCTACAAACTTTCCAGTCAAGCATTCTTTCTTTTTATGAAAAAATTCGCATCAGTTGGGTAACTTCAACTGATTTTGAAAGACTAATAGTCTCAAGGCTATTAAGTTCATACAGATTCATGAAAATTACCCTAAAACTTGGTTATGGGTATGCTTCCTGAGTGAAGTGCTGTGGTGTAAGGTTAGAGAGACACCTATGAGTAGATTCATCTGTGGGAAAAGCCTCAACTCAGTAGACACCTAAACATCTAAACATGACACCCCAGCCAAAGAATTTAAGTGTACTGAGCACCATTATTTTTTAAGAGGTTCAGCAATGTGCAAAGGCCTAGTATTTTCAACTTCTACAGAGGGAAGGGGAAGATATATATATAAAATTCTCTGTTGATGAATCAATAGAAAGCAAATGTTTTTCCCACCATGCACCTTTCTACCTGCAAAGCTGCTTCTGCTTGAAATTAAAATCTTTACAACAGTATCTCTGAAGCAAAATGTTTACTTTCAATGTACCACAAAAACCTAATATCATTCTTTTTGCATCAGCCCAGACCCTGGTTCCTTAAAGTATTGTGTTGCTCCATGAGAGTTGAGATCATCTATCTCTTGCTTTCAGTCCACCAGGTTCCTCCTCTAGGCTATGTGGGCTCTGTGGCTCATTAAGTAGTACCCAGTAACTATGAAAGTTCATTTTTTTACCACATTTCCAGGCTAATTTCAGCAGATGAAGAAAAATAGATAACTTGCAATAAAGGGAAAGAGATGGAATGTTGCATCATGAAATATAGCATGCCAAGGTAAGGAAATGCCATTTCCCTATAGGAAGTTAAAACAATGAACACCTATTTTGAGATGAGAAAGATGCTATCAGATTATGTAGACAAAATCTCATCATATCTCATAATTTTCTGATTGCACAATAAATATCATTAAAGATAAAAGTCTCTTGTAGGTAGTGCTTTTCACTATTACTCTTCTAAGAGCTTAATGAAGCAACTTTTAAAACCCTCTGTAAGCACTTTGGAAAAGTTCAGATTGCATCCTTCCTTGTTCCATAGCTGTTCCTGCAAATTTTTGCCAAAAGCTTTTTAGATTTACTTTCACATCCTCTATGTTGTTTTCACTCAGATGACAAAAGGTGAAAGTTCTTTCTCTTGGCTTAAGAAGTAAAACACATCCATAGTTATGCTCCTTTTAAAACCAGACAGGACTAGACTTTGGTCACTGTAGGGTTTTTCTGATACATTTTGTCTTTAAAGCAAAGGCTGGACACAGATTTTCATAAGCAGATGTCAAAGGGTCCATCAAACTTCATTCTCTTCTGTGCATCTCCCTTTGTTGTGTCTCATGACACTAATATTCTGCAAGAAAAAAACGATGCCAATATGCTAAGGTTTGGGAATACCTAATGTTTACAGGAGTTTAACCAAATTTATGGAATTCTTTGTGTGAAAGATAATGATATTCAGTCATTGCCAGCCTTCAGCAAAAACTACCAAGTGTGCTTTTGTTTATTTCCTTAGCATACATCAAGGAAAGCCTAAGGTGGCAAGGAAGCAAAACCAGAGAAATTAAATGCAGCCTGTTTTTCACCTCCTCTGTCTGCCTCTGCCCCTTTCTCAAGGATTATATAAGATAAAAACAAAGATGACTTTTGTGACTCTAAGACACAAAAGATTTTGAAAATGCTCAGATAAGGAGAAGTTTAGATTAGTTATGTTCTCTTAATGTTGCCTTTTAAAGCAAATAAAAAGCTGTTAGATTATTATTGTGTATAACTCATAACTTAGTACAAACTAAAAAAACTTAACCCAAACAAATCAAAGGCTGTATGAAGCTTAAGAAAGACAAGTGCCAGATTCTGCACCTGGGATGGGGCAACCCTGGATTTACCTGCAGACTGGGAAATGAAGTGCTAGAGAACAGTGATGTGCAAAGGGACCTGGGGGTCCTGGTTGGTGGCAAGTGGAACATGAGCCAGCAGTGCCCTGGCAGCCAGGAGGGCCACCCTGTTCCAGGGTGCATCAGGGACAGCAACACAGCTGGGCAAGGGAGGGGATTGTCCCTCTGTGCTCTGAGCTGGGGCAGCCTCATCTTGAATATTGTGTGCAGTTTTGGGTGCCTCAATATAAAAACAAATACATCAAGCTATTATAGAGCATTCAAGGACAGTCTGCAAAGACAGTGGAGGGCCTGAGGGGGGAAGCCACAAAAGGAGCAGCTGAGGTCACTTGGTCTGTTCAGCCTGAAGGAGACTGAGAGGAGACCTCACTGCAATTACATCTTCCTCATGAGGGGAAGACAAAGGGCAGGCACTGATCTGTGCTCTGTGCTGACAGGACCCAAGGGAATGGCCTGAAGTTGTTAGGGGAGGTGTAGGTTGGGTATTAGAACAAGGTTCTTAACCCAGAGGGTGTTTGGGCACTGCAACAGCTCCCCAGGGAAGAGGTCCCAGCACCAGCCTGACAGAATTCAAGAGGTTTTAGGACAAGGTTCTTGAGGACATAGTGTGACTCTTGGGAATGTCCTATTCAGAGCCAGGAGCTGGGCTTCAATGGTCTTTGTGAGTCCCTTCCAACTCCACATATTCTGTAATTCTATGATTCTATTACGAATCAATTGTTAGCTTGACTAGTAGCAATCCAGATATGCAAATAATATTATTTCTATTTGAGAAAATTTTTTAATTACATAATCTATTCAGGGATTTTTGTCAAGTTGCCTGGTGACATTACCATTTTCAATTTAGACTGACTACAAGATAATAGTAAGATTTTTTAAAAAGCAGACAACTCTGAGAACAAATCTGCAAATTATAGAAATCTGTCAAATTTTAGGGCTGGGAAACTGTTCAGAATCCATGCCATAACAAAATTCCTGACATATTTTGCATGCTAATCAGAGATATCAAGGTGCCCTAAATACATTAGTCAGGTTTAACCTCCAGTTTACAGATATTTGAAAGTATTAGTTTCCTCCTTATTGAAATTACTTAGAAACTTGCATTAGTAATGCAGGACTGTGGTAATTTTTTATATAGATATTTAATTTTTTCAATTTCTTTACCAGTTCTCAGGTTTTGAAAAACTAGAATCACTTTGAATTCTTAAAAAAAAAAAAGAGAAGAATTTGGGTGCCTATTTAAACTCAGCATTGGGCAAGGTCATATACACTATGAAAAACAGTCATCATTACTGCAAAATAACAGTGGATAATCAGCCTATGCAATATTTATTGCTCTTAATCTGTAGATTAAAAGTGAACATTTGAAAGGCCTTAGTGCAGAAGTCCTACAATGTCACTTTTCATTTTTATCACTGAGATGAAGAACAGGTCATAGAGAATTCATTTCTGCAGAAAACATATGATATACAGGAGTTATGCAAATACACTTACTCTATTAGTAATTTTAACTTGCCTTTTAACCTAGAAGAGCTTGGAAGTTTTAAAACTTTTACAAAGTAATTTGTCAGAGCAACTTAGATGTGAGTTGTGATAAACTTGTCAGATCTTCATTGTTGTAACACTTTGAGTGTTTTACAGTAAATTAGCTTATTTTTAGTTTGGCACAAAAGAGATAGGATGAGAAGACTTAAGATGTTAAAGAAAATTTTGTTTTTGTGGGAGTCATGGTTATGCATTCATTTTATAAAGAAAACTAGGAAGAATCACTAAAGCTAAAAAGAGAATTTATTTGAATAAAGCATGTAATAAAGCTTGAATAAATAAAAGTTTTAAATATTTCAAGCTCTGCAAGTCAGGAAATAACTCACATAATTAGTGTAATTGCTTCTCAAAATATGTTAATGGGGGTAAGCATGAAAGTAGAAAGAAGGAAACAAGGATGGAATAAATATTTGTATATATGTCTGTTGCACTAGGTTGAAAATTGTAAACTCAAGGTGAACTAAAACTTTTCTGCTTTTTAATGAAGATTAAGAATGGACCTTGAATAAATTGGCCTGCCATATTTTAGGAGTTCTATTGATTTTCTCTTTGATTCATTTCCTAACAGCCTTGCCAAAGCAGAACAGGCTGTGGCCCACTTTTTGAAGAGTTTTCTGGTTTGTGCAATCGAGCTGCAATGATAATAGCTGTGACTATTTGCTGGTTTGAAATGTAACCCTGTTAAACATCAACCAAAGCCTTCCACAGGAGGCTGCTGTCCTTCTGCTGGTGCGTGACTTTGCTGTTTACAGAAAACTGACTGGATGTTTCTGGCTGTTTACAAAGTGGCTCTGGAGGTTTACTTAGCAGTGGTCTGCTTTCAACAGAGTTGTGTGCACAATTTCCGACTGCTTTCACTTTTTTTTTTTTTATTTTTTTCTCCTTTATTTTGGACTTTCACGAAAAGGGGAATAGTGTAACTTTATTTAGGACACTATTTCACTTGGTTTTAGAGCTTATTTTGGAAGAAAGCATGTGCCTTTTGAGAGGAATTATCTTCCAGGCATTTTTAAAGATTTTAGATTTGTTGTCACCTACTTCAGTTTTGGATCCCAAAGACGACCTGAATGGGGCTGTTTTAGGTTTACTTTTTATATTTTACTACTTGCATTTAGTGAGATCTAGTATTGTTAGAAGGTACTTAGTAAGCAAAGTGACAGCAGCACCCATTTTTGACCACTTTCACCCCAAAATGTGTAAGAATCAATGGTAGTAGTTTGTCTTTTCCTTAGTTTTGAAATGTAATCCTACATGTTTAATGATAGAATTTACTCCTTAAAAATAGTTCTTCACTTGACTGTATCTTTTTTTCCTCTTAAGTTTATTCATCATTTCTCAACTCTGTGGCATGATACCAGAGCTGAACACTCCTGATATGTCATCACATACATTCCTGCAGCAAAATTGTACCCCCACAGTGATAAATTTAGGATAGAACAGTCCTTTGCATTCATAGATTTGACCACTAAAAAAAAAAAAAAAAACGGTCTGTACTTTCTCTTGTAGGATCAAGTAGAAAGGGCTTGGGTTGTGAAGAAAAAACCCTCCTTTTGTAAACAAATCTGTTCAATGACTGCATTGCATTGTAGGAAATATCTAACTCTTATATCCTTGTTAATATGAATTTTTTCCCTTAGTTTCACAGAACTGAAGGTTATTCTTTATATTAATTAAGGAAATGATAAAGTTAAAATCAAAGCACACATGCATTACTTGTTTGTTATTCTATCTCTGATGGAATCTGTTGAGGAAACTAGGTTCTTTGAGGTGGAGAGGACAGGCTGGAGGCCATAAGAATTTCATTTAAAGGAACCTAGCTGTCCTATTAGGTCATAACTGAAAAATAAAGGTAGACAATTTTATATGTTGTGAGAAAAGTATTTTACATTATTCCAGTACTTTAATGTTCTATACTTAAATTTTTAATTTTCTGAATGTGTGAAGAAATTTGGAACTTGTCTATTACTGGATAATGACTTTGACGTGCATTTAATTGTGTGGCAAAATGTGATAAATGCATAATCTCATTTAAAAATTTTGGTCTTTATTATCCTCATTCCTGAGCAATGAAAACAAATTACTTCTACAAGATAAAATATAATTATCATAGAATGTCTTGAGTTAAAAATGACCCATAAGGATCATAGTCAATCTTTCAGTATGTTTGCTGTTTCAGACTCTGCATCTGTGGTGATTCTCCAAATTTCCACAGTCTCTTCCTCTTACAGAATACTGAAAATAAATGGAAATATTGAAATATAAAGAAGGAAAAAAATAAAGAATAATGGCAGACTTTCAATTTTAGCATTTGTTTTCAGAATAGTGGTAGATTATCTCAGATTTACTACTTGGAATCACTCAGAATCATGAGTATTGTTTCAAAAATATGCAGTGGGGAGATGGAAAAAATTGTAATAATAAAATCAGTGTTTGCATTTCCCAGCATTATGAGATGAAATATATTATTGCTGCAATGTTGATTTATTAAATTGTATTCCTCAATCAACTAATTTACAACTGGTATTACTTGATATTAATTAATGTATTGAATAATAGAATAAAAATAATATGTAGCATATTTTCAGATAACAATGTCCTAGAAGGAAGCCATAAAACATAGAGGGTGAGAAATTAATATGTTTTTTAAAAACATATGAAAGTATTTCAGAAATGTGATAAAAGGAAAAGGTTGGTAAAACCATTGAAGCTGAAATACATTGACTTAATTAGAAACTATGGCAAAATAATCCAAATTTGCAAAGATACTAGTCTAGCTCAATAAAAATATTGAAGAGATTAATTATTTGTTGTGAAAAATACATGTCCATGGAACTGGGAAAAATGATCTGAACTGACTAAAATGCTGCCCTAGGCTGCTGACCCTTGGAAAACAGGTGTATTTCAGCACTGGCTTATGATTGTAGCCATGTAGCACTCCATAAAACCAGTTTCAAAGTCATAGAAGCATTGAAATCCCACTCCTAAAAGTTCTGCATTTGAATAGTGTGGAAGTTAAATGTCATTGAAAATGGAAAATAACACTGAAATCTAGGCACATATAAAAATCATGCTGTCAGCCCAATCCATGAAGAACAATGGACAGTTGACATAGCTTTCAAAAGACAATGGAAGGAAATGCCTTTAAGGGAACTGTTAAAGAAAAGCTTTTTAAAATAGCCTTTAAGTCTTTTTTGGCTCTGCCTTGAGTTCTGCCATAAGTTGACAGTATCTCAGGACATGACTGTAATGGTGGTGTTGACTGTAATGGTGGTGTTGCTTTGTGTGTGAGTGTTGAAAAAGGGTAAGGTGCAGCTTTAGATTGCTAAGGAGCATGAAATATGAACTTTGTGAAGTCATAGACATGAAGAGGAAAAGTCTTAGTCCATTTTCCTATGGGTCCTAATAGGTGAAATAAAATCAAATATTTGCCTTGAGACTTGGTTTCAGAGGAAGTCAGTAATGGGATAAGAAATGCCTAGACAGGTGCCATGTGGTCAGCATCTGTTAAACCCACACAGCTGTTGACATGAGTCTGTGCCACCTGCAGATAACTTCTTTGCTCTGCTGGCTAGTGACACCATCATGATGCCATCACAATGCATCAGTATGTAACCCAAAACATAACTTAGTTCATAGGCATAATGATAGTTTATGATAATAATGATAATTTATGTTATTTTTGAAAAGTATATTCAATTAAATTAAAAATAATCAGCTTTTATCTGAACTTAACAATATTTCTCATCAGACTGTATGCAATTAGTATTGCCACCTATAACCTTTTGACCATAATTTTTATAATTCCTTCCTCCTCTGCACTTGGAAGCTTTAAATAATAATTACATTTACTATCTTTACTCAGTAGAATTTGTACAAGCAAAGATTTGGGAGATTTATTGTGCTTTATCCCCAAGTAGATTTCTGAGAGTCTTTCTTTGCTTCTCAAAGAACACATTGCTACAAGCCAAAGAAAGGAACTTGATGTATTTCTTGCAGTTTAGAAAGCATACCAAGTTTTATGTACTGCAAATAAATGTATTATTGGTTGAACCTGGCTGGGTGCCAGGTGCCCACCAAAGCCACCTTATCACTCTCTTTCTCAACTGGACAGGAGAGAGTATAACAAAAAGCTTGTGGGTTGAGATAAGGGCAGGCAGAGATCATTCAGCAGCAAAACAGGCTTGGCTTGGGGAAATTAGTTGAATTTGTTACCAATCAAATCAGAATAGGGGAATGAGAAATAAAACATGTAGGAGTGGTCATAAGTATGATTGTTAATTTCTGTGAAACTAGCTTGTTGGTTGGGTTCACGTGTGATTATCAGGATTTTGAATAGCTCTGTGGGGTGAAAATGAGAGGAGAAATAAGATCTCTGAGAAAATGTGCAATGTCTTTATAGTCTGGCCTTTAAAACTCACTTCTAGACTTTCCTTTGAATAATAACTGGAAAGAATCCTTTATGTGCAAAAATGAATGCAGTGTAGAGCTTAATTTCATTAGCCATATTTTAAACCATATTCTCTACTTGACGCTTTATCTGAAAGGATGGTGGATCCTCTGGAAGAATGAACATCTTCAGTTCCTCCTTTGAAATGCATATCACAAATCTCCTTGGCTAAATGTACTGCTCCTTTCTTGTAGTGGCAGCATCCTTTGAGGTAATTCTTCCTGCTCTTCCCATTTTACCCACTTTCAAAAGGTCTACTACTGTGTTTTTTATATTCTTTTGGGGGTTTTTCCAACACCTCTCACATAGTATGTATGAGATAAGACAATACACATTCTGGAGAAGCAGCACAATAAAACATGGCTCCTATTTCCATTGTTTAATTAAATGCTTATCCTTAGTTTAGGCACTGTCAGAACGTGCACTTCTAAAGGTCAGGGCTTAGGTTGTTTCCTTCTTAATGTTGTAAGGAGGGAAAAGGAGGAACAAAGATCACTGCTTGGGTACTTTGCCTTGCTTTGGATGGAAGGAAAAACCCAAACAAACCATAAAGTCTTAACAATCATTTTGCTTTCATCACGTTCTAAAAGACTTGCGCAAAGCCCTTCTCCTTAGCAAAGCCAAGCAGGATTTGTCCCTTTATGATGATTGTCTTAGAAAATTTGAAATGCAGGGAAACGAGTTTAGCAGCTGTCAAAATGAGTGCAGCTCCTGGGACTAATAAAAACTGTAATGTTGACACATCAAATAACATCCTCGGGATGTGGGACAACACCTAATGTGCGTTTTGTCTGAACTACAAGATGTGTGAGTGGCAGCCCTTGTGCACAGCCATTAACTTGAAGAGGGACATTATGTTTGGGTCTCAAATTCTATATGCAACTTAAAGGAGAATCAACATTATACTGTAAATGTGGGGGACCAAAATAAACCCTGAATTTGTGGAGAGCTGCCCTGCAATAGTGATGTGTGCTTAAATGCCCCTTATAACATATGAATGCATGTGTTATTTCTTCAGTGTCTGGATTTGGATCTGTCTAATAATGCTCATCTTAATAAATTATTTATTTGGCTTACATATCTATCCAATGTATAGTAAGAAAATATAAGAATTATTAAGTATGTGTTTTGGGTTTTTTTTAAATTCCAGATGCTAAACAGACAAAAATATCAGTAGAAAATATAAGTATGAAAAAAGTAAAATGAAATTTTAAGAGAAACTTGTTTTCAATATGCTGATTTAAGTACCTTGAACTAAATAGGTCAAGGACTCGAATGCAGATAACAATTGCAAGTCAAAATGTAAAACACCCCAAACCCATCACCCTTCAAAGAAAGGTTTCCAGGCTTATCTGGATGAATCCTGACCTGAGAAAGAAACTCTTCCCTCCTGCCCTAAAGACAGCATGAAAGAGAGTTTTATCTTTTAGGTCAGAGAAAGTAGGAAGAGGTTAGAATTGTCAGAAGTCAAGCTGAAGTGACCTTTGCAAGGAAATTTAAACAAATAAACAAGAAGATTCTTTAGATAAAGAAGAGAACAAGATCTGTTTGCACAAGGTAACCTGTATTGGCCCCAAATAAGAGTAGTATTTCAAATCACTTTTAAATAATGATGCTAAAAATTTGCACAAGGCAGAGAGCTAATGATTATGGACATGTGGTAATGGAAGCCATCTCCCCTATGATGGTACAATAAGCTCAGTGTGTAACATATGCTAAATGGATTATGGGCGGGAATTGGATAGCTGCTCTCAAGAGTTTTGCCATTTCAATCTGGTAGCAGCTATTTAGGAAAATGGGATAAGAAGTTAAGTGGAGAAAAAAAGTAGAATAAAGTATAGCATAGTTTTCAATTATGTGTCTTCCTAAAGTAATATAAGCTTAGATAAGATACCTGATCACATTACCAGAAATAGAAGTTATTTTTTAAAAGTCCCTAATGCAGCTCACACATAAGGCATGTGCCTTCTGTGCCAGCTGTGCACACAGTGTTTTGTAGCAAACACTCTAAATATGCTGTGGAGCAGTGAGTGTTTTATGGCTTGTTTTGTGCTGAGAGAGTTAAACCTTTTGTTCCACTTCTTTTTGCTGGGTCAATTTGATTCTGGGAATGAAATCTGATGGTTGTATAGGGTGCTACATAAACTCCTCTATTTTCCTCCAAACAAAAGACATGTTCCATGTATATTCAAGGTCTTTTCTCTGGGGGAGCATCTTTTGTCCCAGGTAACAAGCAATAGGACAAGAGGAAATGGCCTCATGTTGTGCCAAGGGATTGAATATCAGGAAAAATTTCATTACTGAAAAGGTGGTAAAGTGTTGGAACAGGATGCTCAGGGAAGTGGGAGAATCCCTGTCCTTGGAAGTGTTCACAAACCTGCCCTTGGTGCTGGAGATGTCATTTTGTATTGGACGTGGCAGTGCTGTGTTAATGGTTAGACTTGATGATCTCAGAAGTGTGTTCCAACCTAAACAATTATATGTGAAACTATATAAACAGCTAGCCTTGCCTTTGCTGCTGTGGCCCAAGGTTTCCTCAATGTCCTTGGTCAACTCATGGATACCAAATAATAATAAATGGCTTCTTGCTTGCAAGAACTAAGCAATGATGCCTGGGAGGGATTTAAAAGCTGTTATGAACCCATTATATACACTGGTTATTAATAGAAGTTCTGCACTGACTTTAGTGAGAAACTATTGTTCTCCAAAGAGCTTGGAGAAAATCTGCTTTCCAAAGGCAGAGTTTAAGACACTGTGGAAAAGAGCCAACAGCTCTGAACTACTATTGCCTTTTCACAAGCAACTGGAGACAAATTTTATTAGACTTTTTTTTTCGAGCAGTATTAGCTCCTGTTGACTGACTGTATTCTGAGAAAAGAGAAGATAGACATCTTGACAACAAAAGCTTTCCTAGCATTTTTACCAAGGGCTGGGGTGCCTGCAAATTTTTGTTTATTTTATTTTTGACGACTATTATCTGCCTGTCAGCATGGAGGGGCCACACAAGAGAGAGAAAGAGATCACCTCCTGTATGTGATTAACAGCCAGCTTGTTCCCTAATATTACCCAAACTTATAATTCTTGCCATGGTGGAGAATGACCACCTCCTAGATTGTGTCCTCCTAGAACAACTTTACAGTCTATATGCTTTGGTGGGATTGACCCTCCTCCTTGGTAGTGACTGATATATGTCCTAATCCTTAGAACTCCTATATGTCCTACTGCACACCCTGCCACAGCATTTTAACACTAGGAAAAAATATTATGCCTTATCTAAATCTCTGTGCTCTGCTGCTTAAGAAATCCCTTTTTTCCCAGATTCTGTAAGAGCCATTTCAGAAGGCTGCTTTGTGGGTGGCATTGGATGCAGAAGGAATGTGCCTGGTGTGCCAGTTCCAGATGTGACTCTCCAAAACTCACTACCTGCACTGGAGAGAAAAAATTCCTCTCATGACTTGTTTAGGGCTACTTGTGGCATATCCTTCCTATTCCCTTTTACAGAGGAAGCTGAGCATAGAATAGAAGTAGTTCAGCACAGCTCTGTCTAGACAAACAATGAACACTGATGTTTGGAGCAGGTGAAGAAGTGAAAGGGCTATTGGGAGTCTTCAAGGAGGGTCTGCGAAGATTTAAAAATTTGTAAAGCAGTTACAGTGTCCTGAACACTACCCATTTTCTACACATGCAGAGTAGTTTCATATTGGGGGAAAGGAGTATTATCTTTTCTCTCTGAAGTGTAGCATTCCAGAATTATCCCCAATTTTATTAAATCCAGACACAACATTCACAGTATAAACTATAGCTTGGCATACTCAGAGCCAGTGCTAGTAGAGTGCTGCAGGTGGTCTGAGGCTGGATGAGTGCTGTAAGCATGATGAACCTTTACCTTTAAGAATATTTTACCATAGTCTTTGTCCCTTTTATCCATCAACTGATTTATCTGGATAATACAATTTGAAGATTTTTAACTAGGGTGTTTAATTGCTGAGGTATCTTTATATTTTCCAGCTTCTGAGGACCTGCATTCCAGACTGTCTTCTATTCAGCAGAAGCTAGGGCTTAAATGCAAGTTTGACTTGGAGGAAAAGCCTTTTAGTGTGGTGGTTTTGGTCTCTACTGTGCTCATACTTGGATTAATTATTTTTGTGGTGTTCTTGCTAATTCTTAATAAGAATTAGCTTTTTTTTTTTCCTGATGAATATCTGTTTACCATTGATATACTCTTGAAAGGTGGTTACGGGCTATTTTTACTTTAAGAATGTTTTAATTAGGGTTATATCTCTAGAGACAAACTAAAAAATAACACAAAAAAATTACATTGGATTAAATCTTTTAATTCCAAATACAATTTCCATTTCAGAAGATAAAACTGTCTGAAAATTTTGCAAAAGAAAATAATTACTGATACATGGAACATTTTCTGCATAAATGCACTCCTGCACTTGCATGCTTAAGGAAATGAAATTTCATTAATGTTTGGCATATTATATGCATAATCCCATAGAGTTCAAAGTCTTGTTTTACACTTCAGCACTGGGAATCAGGATTTCCCAACACAATGTGGTCAGAAAAAAATGAATTAGCACTGACGCAGAGCTCGTGACCTCCTTGGCGCCAAGGGGCTACATTTAGCCAATTTCCTGCAAGGATATAGTTCAAGGAAAGTTTCTCACTGATGCCTAATGTAATTTATATGATCACATTTACCTTTTAGTTTTAACTTTTCCAGGAGTGGCTTTAAAAGAAAAAAAATTATTTTTTAATAGTTACTTGAATACCATTCCCTTGTTGAAAATAAGATTTAATTTCATTGCCTTTGTATATGCCTTGTTTGATGGTTAAGTCTAGCATTTTGTTATTTCAACAGACTTCAAACATGTCATAAATAAATTTCCACTGGGTTGGCACTTCCTTTTTGCTTCCTGATGTAGGGATTGATTGTTCTTTGCAAGTCTCTCGGGATTTTATGAGCTTTCTCAGAATGACTGACTTGACCACAAATTCAACCATCATAATTTTCAGAAACCGTTCACACAGAAAAGCCAATAGAGGCAATTTTTAGAACAATAGCAAGTACTACATATTGTATGAGATCAAATGGCTTCTCAGGTGTAACAAGAGACACTGACAATGATATTCAAAATGTTATTAGTGGGATTAGGGTCAGCAGCAGAGAAGATTGTTAATATGAAAGTTTTATGGGATAATATTCCTAGAATAAGCCTTTCTCACAAGAGGTGTCTTTGTATATGCATAAAAATACTGGCATGGTTAAATAGATTACTTGGCATATGGGAAGTTTATTAAGTATTGTGGAGATGGAACAATATTAAAACTATGTACTGAGTCCACTTAGGATAAGAAGGTAGTAAAATTTTAGTAATATCTAAATTAGCTATTTAATATAAATGAATAATTAAGTATCTCAGACAGACACAAGAAATTAATGTAATAAAAATAATTAACTGAGAAAGTAAAAGTTCCATATTCAATCCAAATGCTTAGAGAGAGATCCAGTGGTATCTTAAATATCCAGGTGAAACCTGAGTGAATTCTCTAGGCCTTGCATTTATGTCTGACAGCCTTGAGGTGTCAGCTATGCTTGGTGTCTGAAAGACTTGCTATGCTTAGTCTCAGAAATCACTTTTTAATATTCTACTAACTATTCAATAGTATTAATGTGTTCTGGTCAGCAGTTAAAAAAACAGCATGAATAAGGAAACTTCCTCTGGATAGTTCAACAGAATTGTTAAACATCTCAGATTTAGTACCACTCTTTTTTCTTGAGCACTTTTGGCCAGAACTGGGTATAATTTCTTTTTTGTGCCGAATTCTTCTCTGTGAAATATTTGGGAAGATGTCTGCATCCAAAGAATCAAGGAATCATAGAATCATTTAGGTTGGAAAGAAACTCTAAAATCATCAAGTCCAAACTAAAGCTAGTGCTGCCAAGTTCATCATTAAACCATGTCCTCGACTGCCACATCTACATGGCTTTTAAATATCTCCAGCAATGGTGACTTAACTGCTCCCCCTGTCAGCCTGTTCCAGGGCTTAAAAACCCTTTTAGCGAAGAAATCTTTTATAATATCCAATCTAAACCTCCTCTGGTGCAATTTGAGGCCATTTCCTCTTAGCCTATTGCTAGTTACTTGGGAGCTCTATTCCCACCTCACTAAAGCCTCCTTTCAGACATTGATGGAGATGGATTATCTCCCCTGAGCTTCCTTTTCTCCAGGTTAAACATCCCAGCTCCTTCAGCTGCTCCTCACAAAAGTTGCTCTCCAGGCCCTTCACCAGCTTTGTTGCCCTTCTCTGGACTTGCTCCAGCACTCCATGTCTCACTTGCAGTGAGAAGCCCAGAACTGTTCCGTGATGCCAACAGATGCCACGTGACTTCCAACTCCTCTTGGTGGTGGTCCATGTGGCGTGCATTGGAGCGGATGTACTTCAGCTAGGCTATTGATCCCATCATCTTTTATAAGTTTTTGGATGTCTGATTTGGATTTCCTATTGACTTTTGAAATGCTTTAACCAATTAGAAGGTTTCTCTGGAGCCAATTTGGCACATATCTGGGTTGGACTGCTGTTGCCCTGTAAGATCCTAAAGGCAGCATTTTTAGGAAATTAAATTTTGCCAATACTTTGTAGCTGAAAATGAGATTGTTCAGTTATTTCCTACTCCAAATATTGGGTAAAACTGGATTAAATATTTAAAGACAGTAATTGCTGAAAAATATGTTTTGTAATGCTGAATGATGCATAATTATCACTCCTAGACTTACTATTTAAAATATTTCTGGAAAGCACTCTAAGTGACGCAGAACTAATATCAAATATGCATTTAATTTATGTCAAAAAAATGCAGCTGGCACAGTCATCCACTTAGGAACAAGTGGTTACTTGACTACTGAGCAAACGTGATACTAATGAATGGAGTATAACATCACATAATTTTCCTATGTTCCTACCACAGAAAAAAACGTGGAGGGCTTTGATCCAAAGTAATCATTTTTCCTGTTTTCATCCACAAGTTGTACAGTTTCACCATGCTGTGTGGAAAGGCAGCTGAAATTATACACCCAGTGTAAGCAACTACTATACACGTTTGTACTCGGGAATATTTGTGCGTTTGCTCAATAAAACCCAAAACTACTTAATAACTTGTCAGTGTGTCTATGCCCAATTTAATAGTGAGAATCATACCATTTAAATCAGAATTTTATGTCCAGTGGCATAACTTTCAGTCTCCAGCTGTATCTAGCGTGCAGCTAGCAAATAAAATGAAATTGGAAAGGCAAAATTGCATTCAGCAGAACTCTTTTTCCTACCCACCTGCACAAATTTAGAAATTTGCTACAGAGACCAGAATTGAGAGCATGATCTCCATTGCTCAATAACTAATTCAAAGTGGGAGAAGCTGTATGTAGAATAGTGGGAAGACTGATCTTATCAAAGAGAAGGTGAGTCTCATTAGAGGAGATGCTAAATGTCCTGCAATGTAAATATCTAAAGTTCAAAATCACTGTGCTCAACTTTGGGTCTGAGCTGCTTTATTAGGAGAGGAAATATGTGATGCCACATTCAGACCTCTCTTACTACAGCTTGCAATGATTGTAGGCAGATAAAATATCCAAGAGGCTGAATGCTCCAACACTGGCTGTGTTGTGATCTAGGGGCAAACAGCTGCTGGTCTTAGTTTTGAAAGTGGGGAGATGAATAGGGAATCAACTAACAGTACAGAAACAATGCTGGGAGAGAAATCCCTGCAGAGTGATTGCACAAGTGGTGCAGCTAAAAGGTGACAGAAACTCAGAGAGACTTGATGTACCATTTAACATAAAATTAATTTCAGGTAATACTATTAAAATATAATTTCTTACAAAAAGCTAAACATATGTTCTCTTACCCATTGTATAATAATAGGTAAAAGAAACCATTTTCTCCAAGTCATTCATAATATGTACTGAGGAGATCATGTATTATGAGACATCCTTGAAAACGTTTGCAAACTGTTGCAGTATCTGAGATTATCTGATGTAAGTCTTGCAGAGGAATAATTTCTTTGCTTAGGTTAAAATTCTCATTCTCACTTGTACAGAAATTATGCAATTGAGAAAGAGATTTTTTTATTCCTGGCAATCTTATTTCTCTATGCACTGTCATGGTATTTTATCTAGCAAAATAGGAAGGAGTTCAAAACAACAGTTTCACCCCAGATTTCCCTACCAAATCGAATCTCTGATTTTATTTATTTATTATTTTTTACTCTAGTTACCTGTATATATACTTTATTTATTTATTTATGCATATATTTATTTTTATAGAGTTATATAAGCTTTATTGGCTGTCTAAATATATCTATAGAAATTTAGCAACTGCTGGCAATATTTAGAAAAAACAGATATAGTCTATACTTTGAAGGGAATATTCAATTTTTATTTTCTTTAAACAATAAATAAGAACTTAGCTACTCTCTTGATTGGTCATTAAAAAAAGGACATAAATTGTGACTGACCACCAAGAACTATGCTATAATTTAGGCATCTTTTGGTTGACTTGGATGTGAGTATTTAAATTCTGCCTGGGAAGCACTTCCCAATTAAAGCTAGAATGTTAGAATTCAAGACATATTTCTCTGTGCAAACTAACTGAAATAATTAATTTCAATAGAAAGCAATGGGAAGAAAAGAAATAGCCTTACTGAGCTACAATTCTGGCATCCTTGGGAGAATGGGAACAGATGGTTTTACTACAGATCCAGGACTGTTATGAATTATTTTTTCTCACTGTCTCTCATCCTGTCTTTGAAAGACAATTCCCTTTTTCTGGACCAAAATACAGACTTTTTTTTCTTTTTTTTTTTAAGCTTCTTAACAGTATATATATGGATATTGGGTTATGAGAACTCCATACAGAAGGGTATGTGAACCCAGCTGAGCCAGAAGGGAGATTGTTGCTCTGCTCCTGTGAAGATACTGGTGTTTGTCACAGAAACAGTAGCTGGAGGAAAAGGATAGAAATGGATCAGAAAAGTTGGCCAGTGGCTGTATAATAACATCATATCAGACTACATATAAACTGCATATTTTATATGAAATCCATGTAATATAGTGAGACAGCCTATCTCACTAGTGCTGGATACCAGATTTTAGTATCTGGTTGTGCAGAACTTAGAGCATTTTTAATTCTCATCAAAGTTTGCAGTGAAATAAAGGAT
Source organism: Erithacus rubecula (assembly GCF_903797595.1). Lineage (NCBI taxonomy): Eukaryota > Metazoa > Chordata > Aves > Passeriformes > Muscicapidae > Erithacus > Erithacus rubecula. Next base: position 33,136,001 of record NC_136687.1, on the reverse strand, counting down.
ATGGCTTGTTTGCATCTTGTAATGGGAATTAGTCTGCTTTTTATGGATTTTTAGAAAACAGCCTAATTCTGGTCTGAAATGGCTTATGTAAGAGAAAATTATTTCTATTGTGTTTATTTTTCAATTAAATATATTTTTTCATCTTTTAAAAATGTACTAAATATTGGAATAGTACTGGAATTATTTTTTTTATGGAGTTACATGAAAACCTTCCAGTGCTCTCTTATTTGTAGTTTAGAATCTCTAGAGAGTATGTTTAACATTTTTATACTATATTTTGGCATGACAGGGAGGTTAGATCTGTTAGAAATGCATACTGTTTGGTGCAAACTGGAATTAAAACAGAATGTATCAGAATTCTAACTCAAAAAATAAATTAGCTTTCATAACATTATTTTTAAGTGCATTAAGGGAAAATGTGATGCTTTTCTCATACACAGTGTGTCTCAGCAGATGAAACAATCCAGTTGAGTAATCTTCTCGGCTTATAGTTTTCTACTCAGCAGATGAGGGTTTGGGATGATGATTGTTTTATTTGGTGTAAAGACAAAAGAAAATGTAGGCAATCCAAATAATAAGGATAAATTAACATTACCAAAGGGGAATATCAAACTTTCAAGGCTTTAGAGGCAGAACAGATTAGCTCTCATCAATTCCTGAATGTTATTTTTGTCTTTGAAAGACATCACTTTTGTTTTTTAATTTCTGCTAAGAAAAATTTGGACTTGTGAGTGTTAGCTATCAATTTACACATTTGGGTCTTGACAACAGGCAAGCAGAACATTATCTAGTTGCTTAAATGACAGGTTTTTACTGCAAGAAAATGTAAAAAAAAAAAGGTTTTTCATTTGGTAGACAGGTCCATCAGAAACAACACAAGTATGATGTAAAATAGTTTCATGGCCTACATGTAGAGCTCTATCTCACATAAATACAGATTAAATCTTTTTGAAGCTCACTAAGAGAATTGTTAGATTTGTGAATCCCGTCCTTTGCTTAGAGTCCTGTATTTTCTTTAGCATTCAAAGTGTGTGATGGGAAGTAAAAAGATGGATTTCCCTCCTTTTTTCTCACATCTGTGAAACAAGTCAAACTTCCATCACCTGAAATCATCCCACCAGAGTGTCATGTGTCAATGACTTGGTACTGCTGCTAAGCACTGGGAATATACAAGTGCATTTCACTCTTTCCTGCCAAGCACTACACTAAAATGTGATCTTGATTTGCATGAGCATCCACAAATCCTTATGGAAGTTACTGGAAGAAAGCATCTTCAGTAATATGAGTGGAAGACCGTGTGAATTGGCCAAAATGCCCTGAATTGGCAGCTGCAGCCCAGAGCCCTGAAAGACTCCCAGGGAGTTATCACAGTCAGCCAAAGGTGTGTTACCCTACTCATGCCAGACTGGAACTGTCCTGGCTTCAGCCCCAAGCCTTTGCCATGAAATTACTGATAATCTCAGGGATGAATGCTTGACAGACTTTTCATGTATATAAATAATGCAGTATCAGATCTCTGATTTTCCTAGATGGTGTAAAGGAAAGAAAAAAAAAAAAATCAGCCTTCTATTACTGACATTAAGTGGAATTACTAATGTCTTATTTAACTCCTTAATAGTTTTTAAACCATTGAAATTTAAGTAAAGAGGCTTTTAAAATCAAAATGGTTTTATTTTTGAATGATTTTGCTACACATGAAGATGACAGCTTAGGAAATGGAAATGTATTGCTTTCATCAAGGCATATATAAAGTACTAAATAATCATTAAGTATGCATAGTAAACCAAGAAATGCTCCAAAATAATCAAGTGCAAATCTGGCAAGGCAGCTGAAAATTTAAGTATAAATTGTGTCAATTTACCCTACAAACCTCACAGGAATTCAAAGAGATGTGGAGTTTCTTTGCACATTGAAGAACCATTGCATCTCACTTACTCAAAGAGAGCAAAGTATGTCATATCCTGCAGAGGAGAAGCATGACAAAAGCAAGAAATGGGAAACAGTCACATAAACTAGATGAAAAGCATTTATTCCCACACTTGGAAAATTCCCAGAACTACTGGTTTATAGCAGGTGGTAACATCCAGGATAGTTCAGTCACTTCTCTAACATCTAGTGTTCTGCTACAAGAACAAGATGGTCAAATAAACAGTACTGGACTCCTGGTCAAGTCAACCACACTAGTTTTAGAATATTATGTTATCCATTTCTGACTTGAATCTTACTTCATACAATGTACAATAAGTTAGAGACCTAAGAGAACCTTTCCCTTGAGTTTTGGGCATAAAGCTGTTTGAACTTTACCTACTGAATTTTACTTCAGAGATTAAATAGAAAACTCACCAGTTTACATGCCTTGATAGAGTTTAGGTATATATCTTGCATTCTAGGCATTTGCTAAAGTGCATCTTCAGGTTAGGGAAGATTTCTTCAGAAACTGCCTCCTATGAATTGGGAGCAAATTAAAGAGGAATTTTTTTGGTCTAAGTTTAAGATTTTGGTATCGCTCACAGTGATTATATAATCAGTTGTGAATCTAATTCATTGTGTGTTTTTCCTTTATGTATCCTTTCATCATACTCTTTGCAGACTCTTCAGTAAGAAGGAAATTTTAAGGACTGACTGGTGAGTATGCCTAATGCTTAGCTATATTTTGGTGTGGCAACTTACTGTGTTGCAAACTCTCATGGCAGGAACAATACAGTGGAGACCACAATTTGGTTTAAGCTGTCTATTTCATAACTTCCCAAACCTCACATGAATGGTTTTGCTGTCAGTACTGTCAATGCTCTTAATCTTAACTAGCGCTTCATAAATGGTGAGATGTTCAGTTTTCTCTTATTTTTTCAGTCTTTTTCCATGAGGCATTCTTTGAGCTTCATAGTGTTTCTGGATCTCTCTGGGAGAGCTAACAGGAAATCCCAGTAGATATCTGCTGTTTTGCATGAAAACAGGAAAAAAAGTTATGTATGATGTCTTCTCAAACTAGGGACCTGAAAGAGCCATAGTCACCAATCTTGGAAACCTGGAGTTTTCAGGTAAAATACTCCAGAGTAAATGAAGTTCTTCCCTTCTTCAGTAATTAGTGATGTTAGAACAACCTGTAAAGAACAAGAGTACTTGATGACATTTACCAGGCCTTGCTACTCTGAGTACTGATCACAGTCTTACAATGATGCCACTGAAATGAATAATACCATTCAGATCAGAAGAAATAATCAGTGCTGTCAGCAACAAGCCTCTTCCTGCAGATGTATGGTATTGATTTGCCTTTAGCATACCTCTCGTGGATATTCTTCTCAGAGGCCAAGGTTATGATTTATTTATTTAGTAAAGCTTTTTTTTTTTCACTTTTTTGAGTCAATTTTTCTTCCTGGGAGTTTAAGGATCCCCCTAATACAGATCATCTTCATCCCAAGATGGCCCTAGAAGCTGTTTGGTGGGTAAGTCACAGAAGGAGCCAGAATCTGTTGGCACTGGTGGCTGCAGCTGCATTCCCAACTGGAAACTACTCAGAGAGAGGATGCTGGTTTAGGAATCCATGTACACAGTTCTGCAGGAGAACTGGAGATTGGAGGCAGAGTGAATAATTGAACTGAGACTGTAGGCTAGGAAAGGAAAAATTTTATTCACCCACTGGTTGATTGTCATTGTTAGAGTTACTAAAATAAAAATAGTTATTTTAGAACTGCTTTTCAAAGTAAGTTATAGTTAAAGAATATAAGATACACTTCTTACATGTAATAAAAGGAAATGTTAACTCGTAGATCTTTGAAACATAAAGACTTATGATTATGGAAGTTGAATGTTTATAAACTTAGTGCAGTAAAGTACTGAATGAACAGATAAACTTCTTCTGCTTGGACTCTCTAAAGTGTAACCTACTATTATTAATCTTTCAAAAGAACACTGATCTTTTATATATAATACTTGCAGCAATATCAAGACATTTAATTGCTGCACAACCTGTTCTTTCAAATAAATATACTAGTGTGTTGTCACATAAACTAATTTCGTGACAGATGACACCAATATGTATTCGAAAAATCACTCTCCTATTTTTGGAAACTACATTTGATAAAAGATTAATCTCTACATAAAGCATATATTGCATTTTGCTCATAGTTTGGAAGCGAGTTTAAATCTTAACACTAGCTCTTCCTCTAGCAGATGTAACTGACTTGATTTAACATCAGAAATATGTTTCAGTGCTTGTTTTTTTAACACTTAACTGAATTTTGCTTGAGTTTATTTCAAATTAAGCCTCCAGGCAATGTGTCTGATCATATGATTTTTTTTTTGTTTGTTTTTTCTGAAAGCCATACAAATGCAAGTTTTTGTGCTTCAGTTAGATATTATCTGCTCTACTTTAAAATAAGTATCTCTTAAATGGTTTACAAAAACTGACTGGATAAGCTGAAACCAATATTATCTACCCTGATGGTAACCCATGGGCTACATTGACCCAAAAGTGTTCTGTATCCAAATGACTGGACAGGGTGAAGGCTAGTGAAAAGCATATCCATAAGATGTAAGGTTTGAGCTTACAAATAATATCTATCCTTAAAAATGGCATTATCCTTCTGGGAAAGATTCCATAACTCCATTTCATCTGCCTTCACAGTGCTGTAAAGAAGGTGGTGGGTACTTCTGACCAGAGAAGGAGCACAGACCTCAGGGTTTTTGTTATACTTGAAGCCAAGATTTTATTCCACTCACAGGATTAATGAGATGTGAACATAAACTCAAAAACAAGGCTGAATTTAGTGTCAAATGCTGCACAGGACATCAAGGACTGGGCGAGTGCACTCTTAGACTGGAGAGGTAGTATGGAGAATCCAGCAGAAATAAGGGTTGAGTTTTTTACTGGGCGAATGATATTATAAATTGTTTTTTGTTTATAAATTGTCCTTTCTGTTTCAAGTGGTATCTGCTAGTGTGTTCAATGCATCTGTAATCTTTCTTTGCAAGTTTGCTATGGGGAGCTCTCAACTGTAATTATTTTTATTATTATTATTTGCTTGAACAGATTGGATTTGCAAACTTGGAGTGTGAAGTTTTAGACTTTTTTTTAAACACTTGTTTGTATGTGTAATGAAGAGTAACTCTGGATAACTAAAATGAGATTAACCCCAACTTTGGCATGATTATTTAAGAGAGAGAGAAGAAAGTAGTTCATGATAATAGAGAAGAAAGTAATGCTATTTATAGTGAAAGATTGGATATAAAAGGGAAATAGAAGGGTTAGAGTTAACAGTGATATGTGAAAAAGGCTGGTAGAGAAATATAGATATTCTAATGGGGAGACTGAGATATGGTCCAGAAATCTAAGAGAGGCAATTTGTGAAAGAGCAAAGGGGAAGAATTCAGTGACCCCATACAGCTGATTGTAAATGTAGAAAAGGGATAAAGAATTTGCTGAAACACAGTTGAAAGGTCAGTGACTGTCATGGATGAATATAATATCCTTACCCAGGAACAAAACAAATACCTGAATCTACAGGATGTTATATTCATGACAGCATTTTACTGAGAAGAAAAGGGAATAAATGGTAATATACTAACATCTAATAATTATTAGATGTTTCTATAGTTTGCCAGAACTAGAAATGCTTACACAAAAGAGTAAAGCACTGTGTTTTAAGAATTTTATTATTTTTTTCTGGAATGTGCTACTTGTAATTCAGTATATTCTCAAGCTGAAATAAGGTCCCTTAATTCACAAATTCAGGCTGCAGATTAAATACTATTTTTAATAAATTGCTGAAATTCTAGAACTTGTAATTGTAAAATTGACCTCCTAATGTTTTCTTCTTTCTACTACATTCCATTACAACATTTGGACAAAAAATTGTAGATAAAAGGAGTTCAGACATGTTCTACAAAAAGGTTTTCATCTCTCCAGACCTCTATTGTATTGTAGAGTCATAAACCTGTATTCAAGTGGCCTAATTTCATTAATTCTTATTAGCCATTAATATTAATTATATTTTTAAAAATTAAATACCTGGTCCATTTGATCTTATTATTTCATCACTCAATTAGAAGTTTGTCCTGTGTTCTTTCCCACTAGTTTCATCTGCAAAGCAAAAGGAAAAGAGAAAGAGAAAAAAAAAGCTATTAAATAAATTGTCAACCATTATTTTCATTTTTTCAAGGAAGCAAAAAACCTATGATATAAAGAATTCATCCTATATAATATTTTCCAAATTAAAAAAATTCCAAAAAATCTGAATTGACCACTTTTAAACTTTTCTACATGACAGGAACCATTTGTATGATGCAAAATTAAATATATTTATATAATAATATTTCAATAATATACCCTTTAATTTAATATATAATCAATAATATTTACAAGAACACAGTCTATCCCTCAGGCTAATCTGCTGATGAGCTTACTGACTGCATAAATGATCCCACTCCTGTCCTTTGGCATAGACGTGATAGGAGGTTATGCTTCAAAAACATGGTAGATATGCTAAAATTCAAGGACAGCTGGAGTTGTGACTGAGATCTAAAGGCTGAAAATGAGAATACTGAAAGCAACCCTGACACTAAGCCTTTCAAGATGATACAGTACATATGCAAGATTTCACACTGGTCTTTCAAATAGAGCTGAGAGACCTGATTTACTATCAACTTGTTGAGCATGAATTAAACAAACATGCCAGCTGACTAGCAACACTCACACTGTAAATAGCATGTCCCTGTGGTAGTGCAGGTAAAGGGGGCTTACCCTGCATAATTTATGGTCTCCCTAGAGTACAGCATTGAAAGAGTACAGAAACTGCTCTAAGTTCCTGATGAAATGCAAGCATAAGCCTGTTTACTATTAAATGTGATTTACTGCAGTTACATGCGCTCTCCCTCTCCCAACTACCTTGTAATTTTTGTACAAGGAACAGGGATTTTAGATAAATAACAATAAAAGCTTTTTATTTGGAGTTAGGGCAGAATAACTTGCATATAGAATTACCATCTATCTTTTCAAATGTTTTAAGATGTATAACCTATTTTTATATTTTTTAAGACTGTCAAGGTTTGAAGTGAAGATGAAAATTTCAGAGAGACTGTAACCAATTTCAAAAGTGAAATTGGTGTAGACCTATAAGCTACTTTATGCAATAAATGCAAGGAAGACCTGTTCTAGAGATTATTTCATGACAGTATGGAGATTGATGGAATAATTTTTATCACATAGAATCTGTAGAGTCTATCCAATACTAATGATAATAATTCTGATGTTTGTGTTATATATAATGCATATTTATGAAACTGTGCTCATGGAAAATAGAACTGGAGATTCTGATTATCATGAAATGCTACCAACTGCTTGTATGTATTATTTATTCTATGCATCTAAATAATTTTAATGGTTAACTAGACACTTTGCTCAGACATAAACCTGATTTTGTGGTAACTTTTACAAGTCAGGAATTTGATTTCTACAAATTTCATTTTACTTAGATTGAAATAATTTATGTCAAAAAGTCTCAATACTTGGAAAGAAAGAACCAGAAAAAACATGCATTCAAGAAAGTAATTCTTACTGAATACTGGTGTTTGTAATAAAGTTGAAGCTTCTTGTTCATTGGTGTCATTTTTTAACTTCCTGCCTTCCCTACTCAGATGAGTTTTACCATTTTGGAGTGTGGTATGCTCACTCAGTAGAAATGCAAGTACCTGCTTAGCCACAGTGGGTTTATTAGCTGTTTTCATGAACCCTTTCAAAAATTTAATTAGACATTTGACCATTGCTCAGTTTAGTAGGGTTTGTAGTTTTTTTGGTTGCATAGTATTTTAACATGCACTTTTTATAATCTATGTGGAATTACTTGATGGAATGTGGATTTTATTCTGCCTTCACTTGTGCCCTTCTCCTTTTTAACCACAAGTACATTTTTGATCTGTTAATTAGATACCTCCTAACTTAGTCTCTGTTCCTGGTACCAGATTTGCTTGGTCTTTCTCTTTATTGTCTCTCTTCTAGATTGTGCTGGGATAGAAATCTAAAATCTTCACCTAAGGTGTTTTGCTTTTTTTTCCCAAGTCTTTATAAAGTGTAGTGGTTTTGGTTTGCCAATTTGAGCCACAGCAGTAATTCAGTTGTTATTTAATTTTTTCTTAAGTTATTTTAGGCTTCCTTCAAGCAGGTAACCTATAGAAGGGGATGCTTGGAGTTTTTTTGAATACTGACTTAAGTTTGATTTTCAACCTCTAGCTATTATGTTGACATTACCAATTTAGACACTGGTGATTTGCATGACTACTAATCCTACTGATGGGAAATGTGAGTTTTTTAACAGCTGAAGTTGTACATCAATGTTAAATTGTCATCCACATTGCTACCTGAGTTTGATTGCTGAAGCAATGTAGTAATAAAGACATTGTTCAATATTTGCATGCCTAAACTCCACCCTGTTATGCTCTTCGGATAATAAATAGCTGCTCTTAGAAAGAACACAGTACAGCAGGCAGACATTGGGAAGTGTGAAACCCCAAAGTGTCTCTTACTCTGTTAGACTGCCTCAAACCATGATGAAGGAACTTTTACTCAGTTGTAGGAACTCTGAAATACAATGGATAGAAAAGCAACCTCTCCAGGCCAAAGTTCTAGGATGTAATACTATTTCTTAAGAACTCTTTTAAGAACAGCTGCTTAGAGCCAGAAAAATTATTTTTTACAGATCTGACTATTCCTGCCACAAAAATCTTGCTTTGCAGCTTTGCTTGTTCCACTCTGCACCCAACAAAGTTTCTGTAAGTGAAGAACTTCCATCCAGCTTCTGATATATTTTAATTTTGAATAGGCTGTGCTTTCCATACAAGTGAAAAATCTCACCTTGTTTTAATAGTGTAGATGCTCGATTTCACATTTTCTGAAAGACACTTTTTTAATGTAGAGACTGTGTCAATCCACAGCAGACTGGTATAAGTCCTTTCATGTTCCCATTGGAATATATCTTCACCTTCAAAATATATTTGCATCTGTACACATAGATCAAGAGATCTGATTGACTATGTAATGGTAAAGCACATCAAAGCATTTTGAAAGATTTAGCTGTAGCCTGTAACACTAAATAAAAAGTAGTGTTGGTATTTCCCCTTTCATGCCAATAACCTTAAACAGACATAATTTTATACTTTTTCTTGGGAATGACATCAAGAAATAAAACAGGAGATGAGTATATTGGAATGTGAGTATTTGCTGCTGCACCTGAAACACAGTCTTTATACTTGGGCAATGTACAGAATCTCCAATGTTCTCCTTGTTATTAATTGTACCTTCTTTACTACTTTCATTCTAGAGACAGAAATACCATTGGCTCACAAAACCCTCTGTATAACTCTATTCCAAATGGCAAACACAACAGGTACAGGAAAATGTCTGCAACCTTCCCTCATAAAAGTGCCTTCCTCCTTACTGTTTCTTTCCCTGTTAAGAATCCAGAAAATAGAGCTGAATTTGAGTAACTTTTTTAGTCAGATGATTAAACATTCTCACCATTATATAATACGATTTCCATTTTATTTTAAACATACTTTGCATGATATAAAAATATTGATCACAGTGAGCTTTAACAATTGTTACTGCTATAAACAGAAATGCTGCACGATGGTTTTAGTGGAAATAAATTATATAGTCATTATCTCTTAAAAAAAAAAAAAAAAAAATCACAAGAAGGAAAAACTAGGCTGTTTGGTCATTGACAGAAAATAAGTCCTTATTGAGTTCTTTACAAAACATGAACCCCAGTTGTTTTCTACATTTGCTTTCCACATCTTGAGAAAAGCACGAGTCTGTCTCCGCAAGCCCCACAGGGTCTCTGGTGAACATTTAATTCCAAATATTAGCAAAGTTTCTGCTGTTCTTTTGTTCTAATGGAAAAATGCACACCAAGGTGGCACGTAGTGCTGTCGTGGCTAATTCATGAGTGGTCTTTTCCAGTATGTAGGCACACAGCGGCACACTTCTTCGCTGAAGTAAAACCCAGCGTCGCAGCGTTTCGTCCGCACCGTACACGGAGGTCTGTAACAACTAGGCAAAGGGGGAGAAAAGTGAGCATTAATAAAGCAATCATTTATATTTAACTGGAGCAGAAATCTGTGTGCCTTCACATTGCTGCTTCTCAATGGAATATTTAGTTCCTACAGCTACATATATTTTAACTTTTTATGTTCTTGCAACAATTTCAGTTGAACCATTCCTCATAAAAAACAGTGAAACAATAACAAATGATACTGAAGAGAAATTATTCTTTTGCAACACATACCACAAGGATCTTTTTTATCACACTGCTGGTTGCAGTCGTATTCCAATCTTGAGCAGTATTTTTCAAAGTTTTAATTTGAAAATAGGATATATTTCTGTACTCAAATTGATTTGTTATAACCTACTGCATGCTGCAAATTGGAGGTGGCAATCCAGAATCAGGTGATAACCAAATCTATCATCCTCCTACCCAGGACTGTTTCTCTTCTTATTGACTACTTCCTGAGAGAGGTTTGTCCACACATCTTTCACTGTGGCTCTGATCTTGAAAATGAGAACATATCTCCTTTCAAGTTGCAAATTCCCAGAGCCAGTCTCCGAGCTAGTGGGAATGTATCTACATTCATATTGCATCTGTGTGCATTCTAAAGAAAAATTAGATCCTATTTATCACATTTCTGATAAATCTTAATGAAAAAAGAACAGAATTAGTGTCCACCTGATTAAAATAAGTTAAAAGAAATACAGCATTGAAACACAAATCACATTTCCCTATGCAGCAGCAGAAATTTTCCTCACCAATTCCTTGACTGAAAAATAGAACTTATACAAAGATAGTATCTCTGGTTGTCCCTGAACCCTTCCTTTTCCTATTTAATTTTTCTATTAAAACAAGAACTTGACCCAAAATAACCTTACAATAACAATGCTAAATACTTTCTGGTGCATAATGGAGACAAAGTACAAGTCTGTGATTTTTTCAGACACTGGCAATGGGTCAAAAGACAAAAGTATATGTCTTGAATTTCAGCACAGTTATACTTGAAACTTGTACTTAAATAACTTGTGCCTGTTTGTGAAACACTGACATTATGATCTTTTATGATAACTCTTACTTACATATGCACAGCACACTAAATTGTGCAATGTCATTCCCTTCTTCCCGAGGTAATTCTTGTTTCGGGCTTGTGGGTACTCTTACTGTTGTTGCAAATAAGTTAGTATGTTGTGTGCTTGTTTTGGATACTAAGTTATTACTTTGTGATAATTTGTTTATGATATGAGGTCTGCACTACAGTTACATTAATTCACACCATGAAGTTCATCCAATGGACCTGGCTATGAAGAAAGTGATAAGGAATGAGGAAGACTGCAAATGGGACATTTATTAACTAGTCACATCATGTTCAGTGTTTTCAATGTCATTCATCATAGATTAGTTCACCACTGTGGTCTCTGTAATTAAGGGAGCAACATTATTTTGTGTCACTTAATAGATATTTGAAAACAGTTTAAGCAGCTCATGGCAATCTCTCAAAGCTGCATTATTGATCTATTCCTCCAAAAGTTTGGAAATAGTGGTAAAGGCAACAAAAAGCTTTGTGAAAAGATCTAATATTGTGAGCAAATAGGCAAGCAGCAGCAGGTGTGCTCTGGGAAAAAGGTAATTCACAGAGATGCAGTGGATGAAGCACTGAACTCACCTTTTTGCTGTTCTTACCATGAAAGTTTAGACCATTTCATGTACTGAATGACAGCAAAATGAAGTAAGAAGAAAAAGAGGCAAAGCCAAACTCTTCCTCACACTTATGACTGGACACAATGAAAAGCAGCCATGCAAACATTAAGCAAGAGGAATTCATTTGCTTAGAATTCATGCCTCCTTGTGAACTTGCAGCTGGGAGTGCTATACAGCACCTCTCCCATGTGAGTTTGTGTCCAGCAGCAGTCAAGGTCAGGTTACTTCAGTCTTATCCTTATTTGGGACACTTTAACTGAGCAAGAAAGTCCCTCTCCTCCTCTAAAGTGCTTAGCAGATGAAGTTCCTAGTTATCTGGCCCAGCCAAAATGGACCAAAATAAATTTTGGAGGTGGTAGCACAGGGTGAATAGCAACAGAGTCATTGTAACTACATAAATGTGGTTTCCTTAGGAAACTGCTGAACAATAGACCAGGTCTTTCAAGAGATTTGGTCTGAATGCTGTTTACAGAGTGGTTTCATGTCCCAGAGGTCTGTCTCAATGAGGATAAGCTGAGCATGCTGGAGCTAAGACAGACAGATGCTCAGTCACTATTCACAGTGCTGGGCAAAGAAACTTTCTCTTTATAGTCCATAACTGTGAATTTTTGCTGTGCAGAATGCCCAGATTGTCACTGTCTAACAACTCCACAGATGAAACAAGTGGAAATGCTACTTCTTGGGCTGATAAACAGCATAATCACCTTAAAAAGCAGCATGCTGAGAGCTTTTTTTCCCCTTCCCATCCTGCGCTTTGTAGATGATTTTGTATTTCTTCCACCTGAAGCACAGCATAACACTAGAGGCAGAGGCATTTTAGTACCTAAAAATATTAGTGCTTCAGAATCAGAAGCTATAAGCACTACTTGTAGGACAAGGACATTGTCTAGGACATGACTACAGGATTATGCTCATTTCTAGGGCTCACACGTCTAGCACAAAAATAACAGAGAGGTACTTCTATTTTATCTTAATAAATTTGCATAATTAATATATTTTATATTTTTATTATATAAATTAAATTGCATAATTGATGCTGTTTTAAATAAGCAAGGGATCTCTCAGAGATAAAAAGGATGTTTCAGGATTTTTATTCCTTTCAGAGACAGCTTGTGCTGGACAGAGCTAAAATGTGAGAAACCTATGGTAAGTCTTCTCTTAAGGAGGAGAGATTGTCCCCTCTACTTTCCTTGACAGTGCTAACATCTACAGGACTACCGGTTCTAAAGATATAAAGTAACAATATATATAAAAACACCTTTCTTTCTGCACTCAAAGACAAAAGCAAAACAGCTTAGAAAAAAGGTAAAAGCATCCTACATCACACTGTCCTTGGAAGTGAGAAAGTGATTGAATCTCTTTATCATACTCAATCACTACACAGAGAAAGACTGAACTTAATTTCCTCCCTCAAATACTAAGTCTATAAATCAGCAGAGATATTGAAATCAACATCAGATATTTATCATAGTATTTCTAAGCTTCTTAAGTGCCTGATTTCTTCAGTTATGAATATTCTTTTAAAATGTAGATGGTTTACATCTGTATCACTGCTGGAAGTGAAACGTGTAATACAAAGGCTTTGCTAATATGTAAAGCTTATGCAACCAGACTGATTGCTTTTCCTCTGCAAATGTAAAATTGAAATGATGTGAGTTGAATTCTAGAGAAGAAATAATTTCTGATATTTCTAACAACCTACAAGGCCAAATACTGGTAAACAAGTAATGCCAGTTAATAATATTTTCCCTTATTTTAGCGATTTCAACAGGAGTGTCACTACTTATATTTGACATTTTTTCATTTTAGAGATGAACAAATGTGTGTGTATATATAGAGCAATATATTTAATCCAACTAATTGCATTTTAAATATTATATAAAGCTTATTTTTGATAAGCATCATCCACAGACATTTAAATATCCCAATTTTCTATTTTCCATTTGCAGTGCCTAAATTGCAATTTTTCATTCATATAATAGAAATACTTCTCCATCTTAGAAATAAGTGATCTTTCCATTGCAAATGGTATTGTTTAGGAAACTTTACAATATTTAATTTAATTAAGAAATTAGTTCAAGAAATTTACAAGAGAACTTTATGAGAAAACTTTTCTCATATAATACACAAATCAAAAATAATACTGTTTGTTTCTCAGAATCCAAAACCATTCACATTTTTATATATAGACTCCTAATGCTATGGGTGTAGCAGTCATGTAAAGAAAAGGTCCTGGGGTATATAAAGAAATTGCAGAATTCTCTTCCTGTCTAAATTTTAAATCGTGAATGTGGGCAGTCTGATCTATAGTTATGTATGTCTTCTTTTCACAAAAATCACCCAGAGCTAGATGATCCCAAAATTTAGGAGGTGGAAATGAAAGATGTCATCTCTAGAAGTGTGCTGGTTATGCAATGAAAGCACCTAAAAGCACTGAAATCTAACTAGAAATATTTGATTTATCTGAATATTTGAGTTACTTGAATTGCAATATTCAGTTCTTAGAGAAAAACAGTGGGATTTTAAATACAAAAAGATACAGGGAGCTTGAACTTAAGAGTTCATTTTCACTAAGGAAAAAAAGGAAAAGAAAGAAAAGTTCTGGGAAGTATTTTTAAGAATACTGGAAACTAAATGTGCTTTAAAATACTTATTATGTCTAGTAGCTTCCTGTTAGAGACTACAGAAGTCATAGAAGATAAAACTGAATTGAAAATAGGCTTACTTTTTACTTAAGATTACAAAACAATTCAACAAGACTGCTAATGTCACAACCCAAAATTTTAGACCTTGAACACAATAAAGAAAATAAAAACTGAGGTTTTACCTGCATGTCTGGTGATGGAACCTTTTTCCTTTCAAGAAGCATTTATTGGGAGATTCTATACATTCACAGACGCATTTTGCAGGATTTAGTGGCTGATGTCTAGGACAGGTCTTTCTACATACACACTGGCACTTTTCCTCATCAAATTCCTTGTTGGGGCCGCAGGAAGCAGGGATGAGTTTGTTTTTGCACATGCACTGACACGATGACCTGTCCAATTCCTTGTGAGCTCCACAGCTGGAGGGCCGCACGCCTCCTTTGCAGACACACTGGCAGGTTTCTTCATCCAGCTCCTTGTGAGGTCCACAAATGTGGAATCCTTCAGATGTGTCTAGAAAAGCAGCAAAAAAGTTGCACTAGTACCAGAATTTTGTGCCTACTCTCTATTTTTATGTGAGGAAATGAGCAAATCCACACCTTTGATGGTGTTTCAAAAACAAGCATATGTCGAAAGACAGGCAACAACCAGTAGTAGCATCAATACAGAAAAAGATACAAATGCCTACTACAACTTCTTGTCTTTAAAAGGACATTTCATGCTCTAAGGGAAGCTGCTTACCAGAATCTCCAAGGTGAGAAGAGAAGCCAAAATCATGCTGTGACAAACATCTGCAAATTTGATTATTCCAAATATGATTTTTCGGACAGGTCTTGTTTGCCACATGACACCTGTGAAATTAAAAATGCTATTGATTTACTACCATAACTCAAGGAGAAAAAACCCCTCTATTTTAGCTGTTGATTGATTGTTGTTTGCTCTCCATTGCAAATATCTAAGAGTATCAGCTCATTCATAATTTAATTTTTTATTCTTGTCATATCTGTTACTGAAGGTTCCCCCCACTATAGAAATTTTCTATCATTTGTTGAAGAAATCTTCTCATATCTCAAGTTTTAGCTCCAACTTCTAGAAGCTGATATTTGTACTTTGCTGATGTTGTTTGGAAACAGACCTAAACCTAGAACATATGCCTCATATTGAAGAGTATAAAAATTCTTTTGCATGCCAAACACTGCTTGGTAACAGGCATAATTTTCCATGTTACTTCCTGAAGCAAAAAATTTTTTCAAATTTAAGATGTCAAAAGACAGTGGATGATAGTTTCTGAGTGAATTCTGTAGACAAAACTTAAAAAATAATTTTATCAGATTCTGTTTCATTTTATGTGAAAGTTATGTGCCATTAGCTGACACTTTGTCTCATTAGTCACTCTGTCCGGCCTTCTTGAACCTAAAGATTTGGACTTGAGCAGTGATGCCTCTTCATATTAAAAATAAAAGCAGTAAACAAGTTAACACTTTAGTCCTCTTTTGCTGCTGCAGTTTGCAGCCAAGGTAGTGGTACCAAAGAAAGCAAAAAATCCAAAGAGCAGCTGTTGCCTTTTTAAAGAAGAAGTGAACTGAGCTATCTGGTGAATCACTGAGAGAATATTCATGTGTATTATCTCATCTTCCTTGCTTGCAATTTCTTTATCATCACAGCTGACATTACATCTTTGAACAAGTCAAGCCTAACTTCATGTATCCGGGCTGTGTCATTTATTCATTGTTTCTGTAGCATTTCTAAAATCCAACTAATCTTTTAAGACAACACCTATATTACACATTTGATGCACTTTTCATTCCCCTGAGCACCATTACTCACACATTGAAAAATGCAGGTGCTGGGATATTCTTCTGTGATCATCATTCAAGTGGACCACTCCTCTTCAACACACTAAATCACTCAGCTTGAAAAGACTGCTGTGGTTTAACACCACCCTGCTTTGCCTCCCATTTCATCAAACTGGTGTTTCCTGATTTCATCCCACTAATGATCTCACACTCTCTGCCTCACTTGGCATACATTTCCTTTAGCCTGCCTTCCGATTCCGCTTGAGCAATAGTACAGATAATTTACAGACTATTACTGCATTCTGTTAAAAACACCCAAACCAAATCAAACCAAACAACAACAAAAAAATCAAACCCACCTGCCTGTTTTATTGCACAAAGCCATAGATTCTAAACTTAAAGAACTTGATATATTCTGATCTAGTACTATGTTGTCTTACCTCTGTTGCAGTGTGATTCCTCAGTCACAGGACAAGCAGCTACCTGTGTGTCCTGGTGCAAGTCTGGTATCTGTATTCTCACCTCCCTCAACTACTGGAAGCTCTTTCCTGGCCAGAAGAAACTCTTGCACTGGTCATTACAGCTGCTCTTAACTAAGAAACACTGAGGAGCTGGAGAGAGTCAACATAATTTGACTTTCTTACTGACTCTGGTTTCCAAGCCGCTGTTTATGATCCATGTTTTGATGAGCAAATTAAATAAATTAAACTCAAAAATAATATAATCTATGTTTACACATGTGTCAAAAAACATCAAGACTTAAACTAAATTAAACCACTGAGGAAAATGCTTAACACTTCTGAGAAATTTGTTCTACTCACTCCCCTTATTAAAAATGTTAGTTCATTCCAGTTAGTTACTGATTCTTTCCCAAAGCAACTGTTAGCCTGTTATGTATTTTTGACCTCCTAAACATTTACACATCATAAAATCATCACTCAGACCTCTAAAGGAAGGAGATCTTCAAGTGGTATAATAACTGAAAATCAGATTTCTGGTGACAGATTGTTCTGTGATATTTTTTCATTCAAAATCACACACACAAAAAATCAATATGCCACTTCTGTGGAATGCCAATTAACACTTTATTTTTCTCTTCCATTCTATTTTATATGCACCTCTGGCATATGAAGACGTCAAAGAAGATTTGTAAATTAAAGACTCCCTAAAAAACTAGCCTTTAAAAAAAAGCATTTAAAGTATGAAAATACAGATCGAGAGAAAAATGTTTTCTCCTAATTATTTACAAAAATATTTTTAGTTTTTCTTTTAAAAAGAAATTGATTTTGCTGATGTTTTCTTTAAGTCTCAATTGGATTGTAACTTTTTCATCAAGCAAATCCCAGACATGTTATTCTTCAGTTTTAAATGATCTTACTGCAATTTATCTGCTGGGTAAAATGGTGATGTTAATTTAGTAAAACTCTCTCTTTGTAAAATAATGGCAGCTCTCTTGCAGAAGGCATTCTGCTACTCATGTGCATAGTTTATCTATCCTGGCTGTGAAAACAGCATTTTAAATCTGCATTTTAAATCAGAATTACATAGGCTTGCTCATGATGTGAAAAGAGAGTTGAGCCTCATACTTACTGAGCTTGTGCTGCTGGCAAGGATCGCCGAATGATGGAGTGCACTTGTCTGTAGACATCCAGCTTGGACATGCACCTGCAGGATGTGTGGTTGGCAAAGCTGACAGTGACAGGCTTGGGGCCGTGGGACAGGGGCACCGTGATCTCAAACAGCTACAAACAGCAGAGCAAAGCAGAAAACTTCTTACAAATAAAACTAATGCAAGGGCACACGAAAAACCTAGCATGAGATTAGGTTCAGATTTTTTGGTGTCTTCCAGCATTCCATCATACTGCCAAATAATTACTATGTGCTAAATCAATACAATAATTATGGTGTGACAATTGACACTTTAAGTGTTAAAACCAATTACATGCCAGTTTGCTTACTACAACATTTAATATACAAGAGGAAACTGTCCAAAGAACTCATTTTTCTAGAGGAGATGACTTCAAATTGGCAGCACTTAAAAAAATATCAAAAATGAAACATGTGGAAGGTGCTTTGAAAAGCTGAAGAATAATATAAAGAAAAAGTCTTCTAATACATCAGTTGCACAATTATAAACACTTTTGTAAAACATCAATGTAGTGGACTTGGATCAAACCAGTTCTGGATGAATGACATTTAAACTACAGCATACTGCATTTTAAAATTTTTAGTATTTGTACCTGTGCAGGTTATATGCCTGTCTTGATAGAATATATCTTAAGCTATTCTTTGTTTTTGGTTTTTTTCCCCAAAGTATTAAGAAATATTCACTACTGATAAAATAATCTGTATATGAACTAACAAAGCATAGCCAACACCAGACCACTGGAGATGGCAGCAGAGGACAATTGCTACATTTCTAAAGCACCTAAAAGAAGTAGATCTCAGCCCAACTGTACTATTCAGCTTCAGGAGACCACTGATAGAAATTTCACAATAGCAGCTGAGATGTATCCATCAAGGTAATGATAATGAAAATGATGGTGAACGTGAATTAATCTTACTTATCCTTCCATTAGAGCTGTGAAAGGTATCAGTTTGAAGATGAATATTGCTAACAACTATTTCCATCAGCACTTCAGTGGAGCACTGAGAAAAAAGTCTAGTAAAACAATATAAATGTAGTTTATATATAGGCTTCCTTGACCTCCTCAAATTACCTTCAGTATGTCCAAATAAATTCTCTTAATAGTCATGTATTTTACATCACCCCATAGCTGCTACTGTTTATTCAGTGAAACAAGTGAATGAACTCTCAACATACATAAATTCTGTTTGAATCTTCATCTATGTAAAACATTTCAGATTATATAAAACCTGACCATAAGCAATGCCATGGTTTTGATAGCATCTACAATTTATTTTTTGCTCACCTTCCTCATCTAACAGAACAATAAGCTCAACATCTGCTGTCATTATAGGGCATGTCTGGCAACATTTAACAGCCAAATGTCAATACTCAGAAAGGATATTTCTATGAAAAATACCTCTTAACATCTATGTATGAGGATGGTTCTCAGTTCTTTTCTGGCACCATTGTTGGCTATGGCTACTGTTGCTGGTACCCACATTGCCCAAATGGGTAATTCTTCTTGGAGACCAAATGGCTTATATTTCTATTTGATCCCTCATTCTCTAAAAGACTGGATTTACTGCCTTCTTAGAAACCCAAATCTTCTCTTCCTTTCCAACTTTAAATTATAATAAAACCCAGACTAACTCACTCTAAAGGGAAAAGACCTTTCCTTCAGGTACTAATACCTAAAGACAGATATTCAGAACCAAAGACTACAATGAATGAACTTCAGTCCCCGGAAGAATATAAGATCTGACAGCAGTAGAGAAGTCTTCAAAAAGTGGAGAGCTTTCATTGCTCTGAAAAATGTTAGCAGTTATAATAAATAAAACAGTAATTTACAGGTATTGCTACAGGCAGAGGCAAATAAAAGAAAAACATAGACTTGACTTGCCCATGCTGTCCTGTACCTTTTTGCCACCAACACTGCATTGTCAGGAAACCAGTGGGAAGCAACAACAGAAGCAGTAAGTGATTGAATAACTAAAGAGTAATATATACATAACACAAAAAAAAAAAAGCCCCTAAACTCCCCTAAACATAACCACAAAGCTCTGTCCTCTTCCAGAGGAGCTGCTAATTGTAAACATACATCAGTAACACATTGTTAATCTCAGAGTACAGCACATACTAACAGAAGCTCTATGTAACTGAAGAAAAATTGAAAGCCATAAATAATTAATGCATTTAATAAGAATTCAACACCTGCCATCCAGCAAGTCTAAGGCTATTTTATCACAGAAAGCCAGTTGGCAGGTCTTGCAGTCTTTCACACTGTTTCTAGGGTTTCTCTTGCAAATACAGTCCACAGCTTGAACTTAATATGATTTCAAACTTAGTAAAAAGAAAAGAATCTAACAGAAGATGGGAATCTCTGAATGTGTTGCAAAAAGCACCATCAGAAATCCTGAGAAAGCAATTTTCCATATATTCCTTCTCAGTGATCCTTAGAATCATAGAGATCATCTAATTAGAGCCCCTCTGCCGTGGGCAGGGACACCTTTCACTAGACCAGGTTACTCAAAGCCCCAACAGGCATGTAATTTTGATCCATGGCCTTGATGGCTTCTTCTTTAACTAGAAGGACTTCATAGCATACTTACCAGGAAAACTGAGGTTCTTATACAATGTATTTCTTTGCTGCAGTGGCCAAATTAATTTATTCAGCACTATCATCATACGTGCCAATAGGCATTGTACCAGCACAGATAAAATTATTATTATGCTCACTGACTTCTGAAATATATCAAAACTGTTATTATGTGGGAAGGCCATCATTCTATATACTTTTCAAATGCAGGATTTATATATGTTTTTTTCCCAAGATTTACATGTTCTTCTGATGGCCTGTGGTTTATTTTGGCAAGTTTCCCTTAAATTGATTGAGTCTAAGTTTCCATCACTTGTGATCTTTGCACTTTTTAAAGTGTCAGTAAGGCCAGCCAAATATAACCAGTGTAACACAGTACAGTGTGTCTAGAGAGATTTTAAAACTGAGGACATAAGACTGATTTCAAAACTAAACATCTCTATATTGAAAACAATGAAATAAATTATTTGAGAAATGGTACATCATTATTTTACTGTTGAACTTCCTCAAAAAACTATTTCAAGGCCTATGTGGGATATAACAACAGGCATTTGATATAATAAATTCATATTTATGTAATATGCTTAAGTTCCTTATTCTATAGTTTTCTATTTTAATCCCTTTCTTTTCCCAGAAATATTAACAAAAAACATTTGGAACTTATATATCTTCCACTATTAAAAGTACTTACTATATCACTACAATAATTAGTCTAACAGAAAAATGCATGGGATAAGGTAAAAAAATGGTAATGTTGAAAACAACTAAATATACTTGTGGCATATGTCTGAATTGTGAAAAAAACACCACGTACATCCCAAACTGGGCAAACAACTTCAAGCTGTTAACTTGTTTCCTGTGAGAAAATCTCCTCTAAATCTAATTTTGATCTGCTTGGATAGATGTTTTCCCTTGAGGCACTATAACTGTAACTGTGAAAAGAGATGATTTAGGACCTTTACAACAAGTGATCTGAAAAAAGCCAAAAATATGTCCTTCCTGACAGCCAAGAGGGAGAATGGGGTGAATCAGCTCTTTGAAATCTGCTCTCTGCTTCCCTTTAACCTATGAGCAAGTGCCTGTAGGTGGGACATAAAAAAGGGGTGCTGAGGGATAGGCTATGGCTGGACCAGGTAGTTCCACAATTTTTGTAACCACTGTTGATTTATTTGTGCCATGGAAACAGAGAAGAGCTGTTTGATAACAAATTGGAGAAAAAAAGCCCTAACACTCACAAAATGAAAACTCAAGCAGTCACACTTCCAACCAAGCCACCACTTACAAACCGGGCTAATGCAGACAGGAGAGGATCTACTGCAGTTTGTGAATTAGTCTAGGGAGTCTTCAAATGTTGTCACAGACCTTGTACCCTATCTTAATTAAGAAGTTGTCTCATATTTCAATCCTGGCAGTATAAACATCCCTTAGCAAGTTTGGGGGAAAATGGCATTAAAACCAAAGCAGAATACTTTTCTACTTTTCTCTCAATAAAGTTTAGTAGGTAGAAAGGAGGAACACAGCCTGAACTAGAAAACTATTGACCTTGCTCTGGACCACCACTGTATTCCACAAAGCAATCTGGGAACATCTGGCCTGGTCCACTTCCCTGGAAATCAATGATTCATCCCCGGTAAAAATAATTTCTGTGCTTAGTTATTTTATTTTTAATTAATTTTGATGAGAGCTGATATAATCTTTATCTTACTGTCTGGAACCAATGCTAGAGCTTGCCCTCACAGTAAGAGCTCCAGCTGAATTTTCCATTAAGCACTTTTTCTGCAGAGTGAACAGTATGAAGTTTTCTAACTGAGTTTATGCACAAAAACTAAAGCTAAAAATTGGTGAATTACAAGAAAACTATTTGTTCTCATTTCTTTCAGGAAATAAGAGAAACTGTGGTAAAAATAGGTGTGTAGGATACCTGAATTCCACAGAAGGTCTTGAATCCAATACTTTTTTTTCATTCTAATTCTCATCTGATATGGGGTAAACTGTGGTCAGATAATTTTTAAAAATTTGAGATGGTGACAGATGAAGAAATACATCTATAGGTCTATTCCTTTATTAACATGTTTTTTAAACTGCATTTTGTCAAGGACCAGATAAAACTGGAAATCAGAAGCAAGACAGAAAACTCATAGATACAATTGCTTGCTTTTACAGGATAAGTAAGAAAACAAAACA
Source organism: Erithacus rubecula (assembly GCF_903797595.1). Classification (NCBI taxonomy): domain Eukaryota; kingdom Metazoa; phylum Chordata; class Aves; order Passeriformes; family Muscicapidae; genus Erithacus; species Erithacus rubecula. The sequence goes on along the minus strand of NC_136687.1, from coordinate 33,113,415 downwards.
GGGTTATTGCCTCTTCTTTCTAATAAGAACCTTAACATTTTCTTTTTCAGAGTCTCTCAAATCTTTAACTACTCCTACATCATATCATCACCAATAACACCAAGAACTTCAAAAGGAAATTCAGTGCTAAACGTTTTCTGTGTGAAAAATTACTTCACGCAATAGATGTGAACAGTAAGATGGAGAGAAAGATTATTTAGCTAAAACTGACACAGTGCTCAAAAACCAGGAAACCTGTGTTATGTGGAACAGCTCTTTCTGTGATGAGATAATCCTTTATTTTAGTAAGTTAAACTTTACCAATGTGTGGGGGTAAAAAAAGAGTCTCATTTCTTGAGTTTTAAAATGAAAATTATATTTGCATCTTTCAAGCAAGTGGAATTGAGATGATGGTTTCTCCTAATAATGAGAAAAACAGTAAGGCTTGAACAAAGTCAGTGCTGTAGTTGTCCTCATTTAAGCTATTTGAGCTACATTAGTCCTGTTCTGTTTGGCTGTTTACCAGAAGCCTAAATTTAGGATTGAAAATTCTTGGAAGGATTTACCATTTCAGACACACCAGACTTGATGAGAAATGAGGGCAGAAAATTCACTCTACAAAATTAGCAGGTTTTGCTGTTTTTTTTTTTTTTTTTTTTTTACATTCTCTTTCCCTAATTCCTCCCAAAAAAGGCTCAGAACACTACAAAGTTTCAGGATAAAGGAGTAACATTTCTAAGGGCTTCAATTTTATAACAGGTTATGCAGTTTTTGGTCTTCATTATAAATATGTACTGTATCTTCAGATACATGAGTGCTCTTGAAAAAGGAAGCAAGCTTTACACTAAGAAGTAAAAAGCCTACAACCAACAAAACCCTACCAAATAATATAAAAACAGGAAAGCATCCTAGAAAATGCTTTTAAGTATGACTATTTTCTCAAGATTTTTGAGGGAAATGTTGAAAGATAATTGTGATAATTCCTGCAGCTACTTAGAATAATGTAGTATATGCTGCTTTAAAGGCAGCTCACAGGCTCAGTGCATGATCTCTGCATACTCCTACCTGATCACTAACCCTGAACTTGGAGAACAAACCTGCACACACACCTGGAAGATGTATTACAACAAAACAAATAGATATATAATGCTAATGTTTCTTAATATAGTAAAACACTCCTTCCTAAAAGGCCTTATATCCTTTCTTCACAAGTCCTACAGCAATCTACACTAATAAAATTACAGGATAGTTTTCCATGGAGTGCTTGCCCCATGCAGGCATAAGGTAGATGAAAAAAAAAATAAAAGAGAATTAAGTTTCATGGATAATCTCAAAATTGAGAATGGGACATCATAATTTATGTTTTCCCCTGAAAAATAAAAATATTTTGGGGAAAAGAGTGCTAAGCATTTTTTTCCCAGGCAGTAGTGTCTTCGGCTGTTTTTCCTGTGTATTTTGGAATGGACTATTTCCTTTGTCATAGCAGCAATAAGAAGGTTTAAAATAAGCATGAACATAAATGTATTTGCAAGAAGTACATGAACTGTAATAAAAGAGTGAGAACTTACTGTCTTGCTGATGTAATTTGTGCTGATATTCATACACTGAAGTCCTTCACTATTGCAGCAACCTCCACATCTGTAGATGGATACACATGGGGGTTTAAAGAAGGTGTTTGTAGTTGCTCCAAACTCTTTTCCCACATCCACACACACTTCACGTGGCATGCACTGAGTTTTTCTCCATTCAGTATCAATACCTGCCAAGTTACAGGGAATTTCATATGTTATAAAGTAACTGCTTAAAATCAAAAGTATCCCGCAGTAAATCAGGATTCCTTTTTAAACTTCAAAACCAGAATCTGAATTTCTAGAGTCACACCCTTTAGTCAGTGAAACACACATCTATGTTACCTTCTAGCTGATTTTTCTTCTTCACAGGGACAAGACATATCACCAGGGAGTAGACAAAATAACTCATAGTGGAGCTAAAAGGGGACCTAAAAAGCGGGGGAGACCTTAAAGCACAGAATCACAGCCTGGCTGGTGTTGGAAAGGTGACTTATAAAGGTCACCTCTCACCTAGTCCAACCCCCTTGTAATGAGCAAGGGCATCTTCAAGCAGATCAGGTTGCTCAGAGCCCCATTCAAACCTGAATGACGTTTAATGTTTCCAGGGATGGGGCATTTACCACCTCACTTGTCAACCTGTTCCAGTAATTCACCATCCTTATAGTAAAAAAAAAAAAAAGTCTTCTCTTTCTCTAGTGTGAATCTACTTTCTTTAGTTCAAAATTATCACCCCTGTTGTATCACAACAGGACCTGCTAAAACATCTCTTCTCATCTTCATTACAGACCCCCTTTAGGTTCTGGAAGGCTGCTAGAAGAACTCCTGGGAGTTTTCTCTTCTCCAGGCTGAGCAGCCACAGCTCTCTCAGCCCATCTTCATAGAGGAGGTGCTCCAGCCCTCTGAACATCCTCACAGCCCTCTTCTGGACCTGCTCCAACAGGTCCACATCCTTCTTGTGTTGGGTTAGGTGAATACTGAGGACACCATACTGCTGATGGGTCCCACTTCAGCAGAGGGAGGGGCAGAATCAGCTCTCTCAAACTGCTGGCCAGCAGCTAAAGCTGCACATGTCCTCTCTTCACCTGGGGCAAGTCTCATCCTGAGTAAATTCTTCACTTTAGTACTGCTCACTTCTGCAAAGTAATTTTAACCAGCCCCATACAGTACTTCCCTTGGATATAATATATTAGAATTGCTAAATTTTATACACTTAATGTGAAATTAATTTAAATACGTGTTTAGTTTGTTAACTAGAAGGGTATAGTTTAAAGCAAAAGCTTACTAAAAGCTTACTTAAAAGCTTACAATTATGTACAGCGTGTGATTTAACCTGATTGATGATTTTTGTGCCCAGATTATCCACAGAAATTTGGGCAAAGACTTTGCATCATGTTTTAGAGTATTTTACTAAATATAATCTTACACTAAAGAGCCTCAAGACTTGAAGCTGTACAGGTCCCTTTATTCCCTTTTGGCACTAGATTTTGGTAAGCTATTCAACAAAAATGGAAATTTTGCACTTTAAACTCTCCATTAAGGTACATGATTTCCAATATCATATAAAAAATACACCTCCTGCTATAAATCCTTCATTTCTCTGCCTACAAGCACTTGCTTAAAATGTAAGTTAATATATTTTCATCCAATCTATCTGAAACACTATAAAGTATTTAAACACATTAGTTTGAAAACTGCTTTGCTTGTTTTATCACAACTTCACAATAACTACTCTCCTGTAACATGAAAAAGTTACAAGTGGATGATTTGGTGTTCCAAAGCCATAATGCCTAAGAGAAGAAAGCATTACCAGACACGATGCAATTGCAAAGAATGAGAAGAAATAGTTCAATGAGTCCAACTATTAGCATCCTCTCTGCTTTCTGAAAAATTTTTACAGCCTCTACAAAACAGGATTCTTTATGCTTGAAGACAAGCACTTCACTTTCTCTACTGAGCTGAGAAAGCACTTTCTTACAATGGACATACCTAAAATATGTCTGCAGAGTGATGTTTCATTATGAAAGGCTGACTATCAAAGATTTTATATTATAGAAAACACATCCCACCCATCAAACTGCTGAGATTGGCTTACTGACAATGCTCAGCTTTTAAAATACTTTTGACACAACTGAAAAACCTTCAGATTTTCATTTATTGTGTGTTGAAACATGGATTGTGTTCTGTACTTACTTTTCAGGATCTCTGCATTATAGTGTGCAGCAGCAAATTTCAGGGAATCATCTGATCTTGTGTCAAAGCTGGAGTGTTCCCTGTTGTGCTGCCAGCCTCCTCTCCTCAGCTGGCATTTGAACATTTTCCAGTATTCTGGGTAAAGCACTGTCATCAGTTCATCCACACTGGACACAGAACGCAACTGCTCTTCCAGGTCTTTGCTTCCATGAGCCTGCCAAAGGAACATGCAAGATTAATTATTTTCTTCAGCACACATGGTTTGCTGGAAACTAGCCTGAAAAGTAACTCATACATTGTAAAATAAAGGGGTCTTCATTATAAAAATTTCCTTCTGTCAGTCAATGCCAATGTTATTATATTGACAAATAACATAATAAATATAACAAACGTTTTGCTTCTTCCACTACTTCTTTACCACCCTTGTTGTTCAAAATATCTGTGTGAGAAAGGAGCTATAGAATTAAGACTATACAAATACTGTTTGCAAATTATTTTTAAAAAATGCATTTTTATTCTGGAAAGATAAATTTTTGTGATAAAATTTTGAATGCTTAAACCCCAAAATATTTAAATTGCGTTCATGTTATTTAATATCATATACTCCTAAAGTAACACCAGCTTCTTCCTCTTTTCCCTTAGCCCCCAAAAAAATCAAAACACCAAGAAATGCGAAACCAGTTAAAAAAACCCAAACAAACAAAGCCTCAAATCCTGAAATCTTATTTTCTTAGTCTCTGGTCTTTACACAAACTCAGTGCAACTGCAGTTTTATAAATAACTGGGATTTACATTCCAGTTTATTGCTTATCAGGAAGATTCCTCTGTTTCTCTTAGATGAAACATCAAAACACTGGTGTTTATCCCCTGCCCACCTTTCTTATCCATGAACTGTTGGCTTCCCAAAGGGAAGGGCAGTATGGAAAAAGAAGAGTAGCAAAGAACCTTTAGTCACTTTCTCAGCCCACATGGCCCTTAGATGGCAGTATGAGACACAAAATATAGACGAACACTTTGTACAAAATGCATCAACTGGCTGGAGACTCTCTACAGTTTACTACAAAACTCTTGTTCTACACAAAAAAACCCCACCAGGCTGTAAGAGTGTAAAACACATCTAAATGCAGAAATACAAAACTATATGAATTGAACTTTACAATTTCTTATCCAACTCTCCTACTAACAAAAAAGAAACTCTTTCAGTTCAATGATTTTGATCACTGCAAGATAAAATAGGTAGTTCAGAACTTGCCCACCCAAATCAAAACTGCTTCTTGTCTCACAAACAACTATGAGGGTATAAAATGGCTGGTATGGTTGCATCTACTCCTTCATCCTGCGTCAAATACAGCAGAAACATCTCAGGATAGGGCAAATCCACAGAATTAATTTCTGTAAATACAGTTATATATATAACTGTGAAGGGGATGAGGCACTGGAACAGGTAACCCAGAGAAATTGTGGATGTCTTATCACTGGAATTGTTCAAGGGCAGGTTAGATGTAGCTCTGAGCAACCTGTTGTAGCAAAAGATGCACCTGTCCATGGCAGGGGACCTGGAGTTAGATGATCTTTAAGATCCCTTCCAACTCAGGCTATTCTGTGATTCTATTACTCTCATGCCAATTTTAAATTCATTTTATTTGATAAAGTGTTATGAATTAAAAAAAAATGTTTTCACTGAAGCCTCGTTAACCACAGTGTCCTTGCAGATGACTTTGTTCAGGGAGGTTTCAACAACCAACATGTTGTCTCAGAAATGTGTCCATGCAGGTCTGCACATCTTTCCTTGCCACCATAAGAAGGGCCATCCCTGACCCAAGCCATCCCTCAAGCAGTTTCTGAGAGCTTTGCCTTCAAATTTAATGGCAACACAAAGAATTTCACTCTCCCTCACCCCTGCTCTCCTTGCAGAATGCCACTCATCATTTCAATCAGCGGGTCACAGTCAAAAATCCAAGCTTAAGGAACAACTAACTTAGCTACTTGCTGCTTGCACCACCTGAGAGGTGAGAAGTGCAGGGTTTGAGAAGCCTCACTCCTGGCAAACTGCACCCTGAGGGTGCTGCAGCACATGGCCCCTGAGCAATGGGAAGCGAGTTGCTGCACCAGCACAATGCCAGCGCTGCGGATGTGTGTGTTCCACCACGTGATGGAATATGCATGGCACAGCCTGTGTGCCCTGTCAAGGCTGGAAGCCAGTCTGTTATGTAAAAGGCACAGGAATAAAGCCTGTGCTTAGCCATCCAGTGGCTGATTCTAGGAAGATAAGAGAATTCAACCAAAGCTTTGTCACTTTTGATGAATCTTTAAAAAGACTGTACAGCCCACAGTAGATAAAACATTGACTGTTGCTGTTGCAGGTATTCAAAGTACAGGCCTAGAGCTTCAGGAAAATAAATAATAAAACTCAATATTACTTTGTTGATAAGAAGCCAGGCATGGAGCAGGAAAGTGAAATTGTTAGAAATCATGCATGCTGATTAATTCCACTTTATAGATTAAGGAAGCAGAGGGGGACCAGTGCAATGGAAAGGGACCTGGGGGTCCTGGTTGATGGCAGGTTGAACCTGATTCAGCAGTGTCCTGGCAGCCAGGAGGGCCACCCATGTCCTAGGGGGCATCAGGCACAGCATCACCAGCCAGGCAAGGGAGGGGATTGTCCTGCACTGGACAGAAGGTCAGTGAAGAATCTGAAGTGACTGAGAGCACTTGGTTTGTTCAGTCTAAAGGAAAACGAGGAGAGACCTCATGGTGGTTTTCAACATCCTCACGAGGGGAAGCAGAGGGGCAGACATTGATCTCATTGCAAGACCAGTGACAGTATTTGAGGAAATGGCAGGAAGCTGACTGGGGGAGATTTAGTTTGGCTCTCAGGAAAAGGTTCTTCACCCAGAGGGTGGCTGGGCACTGGAACATGCTCCCCAGGGAAGTGGTCACAGCACCAAGCCTGTCTGAGTTTGAATGTTTGAGCAATGCTCTCAGGCACATGATGTGACTCTTGGGGCTGCTGTGTGCAGAGCCAGGAGTTGGACTTGATGACCCTGATGGGTCCCTTCCAACTCAGCTTATTCTTCGATTCTCTGAATACTCAATATAAACAAAAAGAAAACAATTTCTGGAGCAGATATATAAAATTACTTAAAAAAAATTAACATTATTGCATCTGAAGTATTTTCTGCTTAGCTTAATAAGCTATTTGCTTGTAAAGATAGCTTCAAACAATTTGATCACTAGAGGACTTTTGTTCTCTTCCAATTTAGAAAGAAAAGGAGAAGGAAATTGATATATCTGTACTAAATACAGTACACCTAGTGCCCAGAGTTAGAGAATCAAAAAAAGAAAATATATGTTGATTTTTCAATATGCTTACAGTGTTATCTTGAGATACAGATCAACAGTCTCTTCCTGTACATCTCTGCATTTTTTAACTGCAGCAAATTGCTCTCATCTGTGAAAAACAGTTTAGAGGAACATTTGTTTAAGGAACTTGTGATTTAATTTTGTAGAACAGCCAAACATCTTGTTGACATGAGCATCAAATGAAATCCTAAGTTCTGGATGATTACAAGAATGTGTCCTGAATACAGGATAGACATCAGATCATTAAGGATCATTTCCTAATTTTTAAGGGAAGAATGAATCTACTTTTGTAAATATAATAACAGTCTGGCAACATTTTTTATTTTGTGCAAATTTTGGTAATTTCACAAAAATATACTGTCCTGGTCTGTATCTTTTATTCTTTGCTCTTTTTTTAATTACACATTGGCTTGCAGCATAGGATGCTGGGTTTCCATTGCAAAACTATTTTGAGACTTAAACACATTTTTAGAATATGTGACAACACAAAGAAAGTAACAGCAACAAAAATGTACCAGAGATCAGAGGAGCTCTCACTTTTCATTCTTCTTATGCAATTGCAGATTGGTGAAATTCAGAAAGAAATATGACTATAGCTGCAATTACTCTCACTAAGCTAGCTATTCCCAAATGTTAAGTTCAAAGGGAGGGGGGAAAAAATGTAATAGTACATTAGCACAGGTTGTAATAAGAGAGATCCTATGACTTTTAGGACTGAACAAAGCTTTTTGATAAATTTAGGCAGACAAGATGATTTTCATATTTACAGGGTGCTCCTGATGAAATCGTGGACCAACTGCTTAATGTTTTACTGGTAATGCATTCTGGGATCTATGTTCTACATTAAGAAGGAAGCAGGAAATAGTGCCAAGAACGATTGCACAGGAATGAGTTCTCTATCCCATGCTTTCCATATTCTTGGCATTTTCAAGTCTGTTAAAGTATTGGGGTTTGAACTGTTTTTTTTAACCACCACCATTCCCTTCATAAGTGTTTATCTCCATCCTCTGGTCGACCATTCTACTATCTTTTTGTCATTTTTACCTATTATCACTGTTGTCCTGAACACCTAAAAATGCTAGAAGGTATATTCTAGAGAATGACACTGATTAAATCTTTGACTAGCCAAACCCTACAAAATGATACGTGATATTAAGCAAAAAAATTACCTAATAATACAGGTATGAATGGAGAATACAATAAAGATACACTTTTCCATTTCATTAATTTCATGTTTCTCATGAGAAAGGACAAATACATGTAAATTAAGGTGTAAAGTTTGATGACAAGTGCTCTCCTGCTATTATTTACTTAACTTCAGAACATTTTGTTCTACCAAAGTATGTTTTTCACAATGTGGCTTTCCCTTGCATGGTATGTCCAGTTTTTTGTAAAATTATGGCTTGCAAGTGAAAGGGCAGTATACCAAATAGGCTCTATATCTATTAACAAAGTCAAATGTATAATAGATTTTCCATGCATTACACTACTTATCTTCCACATGTCCCCAGTGTTTGCCTCTATTATTAATAACAGAGGTCAGAACACTTAATATTTGGCAGCATGCTTGACACATAATTGATGGTGCAATATGCTATAACAGTACCTTATGTATCTGTTCTGACTACACTTGTCAGCTCATTTCATTTTCAAGGATTTTGTGGACACTTCTTAATAGGAAAATGTTGACTATAAACCCCTCCATTTTAAGATAGTTGTATTCTGTATTTATTGATCAACTGAAATGGATTTAAATCAAGTATTTAAATTTGAATGTTGAAATTACTTGCAACCAAATGAAAATATTGCAAGAGAAAAGTATTTATAAACACTTCACTTGCATAATAATTTATAGCAATTTTCATGTATTTCAGTGCTAGCTTTTTTAGAAGTTTAAGCCAGTTTAAAAAAAAAAAGAAGATATTCCAATTAAAAGTCATAGCTATAGCTGAGAATTAAATTCAACTTTTATGCCCACTTCTATGATCTTGCTAAAAAACCCCTGTTTTCCATCTCCCATGCACTAATTTGTCCCCAGCAAACTTGGACGACTGTATCTGCAAATTTTTAAGTTACCATTTAATACAGTAACAAAACAGAAGCCAAACAGTAACAGCAAACATAAATTTCATTTCACATCACTTCAAATAAGTAGAAAGACCACTGCAGTTAATATGAAGTAAATCAAAACATCATGACAACTCCAGAGAGATTAGAATCAGTCTCTGCTCCAAAGAGCTCACAAAGCACATCAGGCAAACATAAAAAGTAGGAATCAAAGTACAAAATAAATAAATAAAGCATAATACAGTTCAGATTGTTTTAAGTGACTTCTATCCACTATGGCATTTTAAATACTAAGAATAACATCAGGGAAAGAAAACATAAATAGTAGGTGTGAGGGGAGAGAATGTACAAACTACACAGGAAAGGAAAACTAAATGAGTTTGGAAAGAAATTCAAAAGAATTTGCTAAGAAGGAAGAAAATTATATTTGCCATAAGGATAAACTTAAGACTACAGAAGTTTCACCTCTATATTATATATCATGTCTGTTTTCTCTTATTCTGACCATTTTTTGATAGGAAGATGCATAAATTGCTAGAAAATCATCCTAGGCTTCTACTATTTAATAGTGCTCCTCCTGTTTATAAACACAGGAATTTAAGCTGAGTTAGTAGGCAATGTAAAATATCCATGTTAAGGGAAATTAAATTTTATGCATGTCAGCATTTTTATGGCATTATTTTATTTAGGTATTCTTAGACAATACTAGAATATATATCTAGGTGAACAGATTTGCACAAAGGTACTTACATTAAGTCCTTTAGTGAAACAACATTTAGCTGCTGCTCTTGAGGTTCTGAAACATGCTTCTTGGCTGGTACTTATTCTTCAAGTACCTGCATTCCTCAGTGGTTCTCAACCTTCACTAAAAAAATGCCAGTACTTTCATATATTCAATGGCAATTACTTATGAAAACACCCTTTTTTAAAAACTGAGTTTGAGTTCCCTGGGAAGTGGAGAGAAAAGAAAAAAACTCTAGTTGCTTCCTAGAGCAACTCTGTAGGCTGCTGTGTGATTGCTTTAGAAACTTATTTTGGACAGCCAGTTCTCACAGGTTACTACAAACTCAGGCAATTAATACCATTTCTGATTATAACAGAGAGCAGTTTTCAGAACAAGGATTTGTGGCACCTTAGCTAGACTTTTTTTGGAAGCAATTTCACAACTAGATTATAGTAACAGGAAAGGTTTTGTTCTCACACACTTCAGCATAATCTTTAAAATCCACATTGTTCCAAAGCAGTCTTCAGTGTTCCTAAATCCCTGCAGACTATTTCTAGGAGTATAGCAAATTGTAATTGAAAAATAAAATACAAAAATCAAACCTATTATCAATAGACTTAATTCACTATTCAGGAGCTTTCACTGGATAAGCCCACAAAAAGGTCAAAGGCTGCGAATACATAGGATAACCATTTGCTGTCTAAGTGCAGCTGCATCTGGATTGTTTAATTGATTCAAAGGCTTGTACTGAAGCTTCCAGCTAGCATTACAGATAGATTTGGAATCAATAAGGATTTGGATTATTGCTGCTGAAAGGCTTACATCTGATTAAATCTTGGAGACATCAGGCACAGCAATCTGTACCAGATGAGATCTATGTATTGTTTTCTTGCTCATCAGCAGCCCCAGTGACCAGTGGTGACAAATGTGTGGATCACCATGAGGACCAGATGCATGACTAGAAGAAAGGGGAAGCCCTTTGTAAGTAAAAAACATTTGTAAAGTGAAAATAAAGAACAACACTGTGATGACTGCTGGGATATCAAGGTGCTTAGCAGACACAGAGCCCTGCCAGAAAGGAGACAGCTAACAGAATGAGAATGCCAGGGCTCTGTGCAGCCAGCAGGGCTCTGGGGCTGATTGCGTGTGCAAGATGCCTGCAAGACATCTGGGCTGCTGTCACATGGCAGTCCTGCAGAATTTGACACATTATAAAAACACTATGTTCATTTTGAATGCTTTTAAGCAATTTTTAATGAACATCCAGAAAAGCAAAGCATACGATCCTGAAAAGGAAAACTTGCTCTCCTACTAGAAATCCTCCTTATTAAAAAAATCTTATTCTCCCAGAAAAAGATAAAATGCCAGTGAAGCTTGTTTTTTAATATGGTCTGAATATTGCTATTTTTTCAAAACACCCTGCAACCTCTTGTTTTCCTTTCAGCAGTCACATGTATCCCATCAAAATCAGTAAAAAAGAATAAACTATCAGGCTTTTGAAAGAAGGTTGCTTATTCTCAGTCTTTACTTAGCTTTCACTGGCATTACTTTTATTAACAACTACCATTAGCTTTGTCCAAAAAAAAAAAAATCAGTCTTTTTTTGAAGAAAATTATTAACATGGTAGCACTGCAATGAGCTGCCATCACTTGAGCAAGCGTAACACTGGCAGTGAGAACCAAAAACTCTCAGTATCAAATTCAGAGTTACTATGTGGAGAGGTAAAAGGCAGCTCCTTTGTTTTAATTTGAATGCCAGCAAATTATGAGACACTGCTTGAGCAATCCCTGTGCCACATCCCAGACCCTACTCAGTGAGAGGAGTTCTGACTATGTGTGCCAAGGGACTGGCTTCAAGAAGGCAGTGGATAGTTTTTATGGCATGTTTTCTATTCTACAGGTCAATCTTTCATAAAAGAAAGTTTCACTAAGGGCAGGAATAGTAAATTTCACATTTGTAGGAACATTTCTGAGTTATGCTGAACACATAGGTTCTCACTGTGATGACACTATTCAGTTTTCCATTTAACACCTTTGCTTCTTCTTGAATTTTTGGAAATGTAGTCATTTATAAGAGGGAAAGATTACATGAACACATTATGCCTTATCATTATTGAATAATTTCTCTCACTATTAAGTAACTTTCCTTTTCACCAAGTTTTTTAAATCACTATTTGAAACAGTGAGCAAATATAATTAATCCAGGGTCTAAATATTTAGCAACAGGCCATCGAAATTTCTTGAATTAGTTATACTTTTAAAATGGTTCATAAAACAAATAATTTCACAGGCCATGAAACTAGATCATTGAATTTCAAAGACAAACTTGAACTTTATTCCTAAACAAATGTCTTAATCTGGAAGGACATGATTTCTGTTTTGTTAAACAAATCTTGCACAGTTTACAGATCTGCACAGGAATATTAATTACAAGACCACCTACTTTGTCACTATTTAAAAAAATATTCCAACCATAAACACCATACACTACTTAAAATTCAACAAAAAACTAAAGAAAAATGAGCAAGTTTTAACACAGTAATTCTATTTACAAAATCCTAGTTTTAAATTATTACAAACAGGTTTTGTATGTGTGAAAGAGGAAGCACATAAAGGGCCTCAGAAACCTGTACATTTTATTAGATTTTAGGGTTTCTAAGCATATGCCATTAAAATTAAATTATTATCTGTTTATGCTATTTAGCATCACGTTTTTTCAGATTATTTGACACAGGTCTATTGAATAAGCTAAAGTAACACAACAGACTAACATATCAGATGGGTTTTGAAAACTAAGGTATTAAATTGTGAGATTTCATTAGTAAAAAAAATACCAGAAAAAACTTCTATTTTTATTACCCAGCTATAACTTAAATATTTTATGTAAAGGATTTTTGCTAATCCAGGCAAAAACAAAGCAATCCTCTCAATTTTTTTCAGTCTGAGTAGGTATACAAATCAGAGGACTTGCTACCCACAACCCACCTGTGCCTAACCTGATAATTTGTGTTGGAAATTTGTTCTACTCTGAATTCTTGTGAAATATCCTTTGGACCGCAATTTGACACCTGTTACAGATAAGTTAGTTTGTTTAGACATTGAGCTATAATACTTTTTTTCCCCTTTTGCTTTCCCTGATAGGACAGCTTCATTGCAAAGTACAGTATAAAAATGAGTAGTTCTGCGGAGCTGTCACATCTGTTCTGAACATGGGAAGGAAAAAATATTTTAAAAAACCCAAGGATCTTTAATCACAAGAAGAGAAATCATGCTTGCATATCACTAAAGGAGAAAACTTACTGTACCATGTAAAACCTGACAGGTATTAAGAGATTTTCCAGCAAAGCATAAGAGATAGGGAAAGGCAAATGAAACCCTGAGAATGGTAAATCCAAGAACTAAATTGAGACTTGGTCACAATTCCCTTTCATGCAACTAAAGCAGGAGAAATATATGTTGCCCATTATTTTTGGCTTAAATTATTCTGAATAGTGTATTGTACAGCAATGTTACTTAAAAAGGATCAGGGAACATCAGCAGTATTAAAACAGATCCTAATTTATTCTGACAGGACATAGAGTAATCCAATGCTGAACAGCATGGTATCAGAACAGTTTTTGAATGAGGGTTGACTGCAGAATGAAGTTATTGCAAGAAGTATGCCCTGAGGTACCAACTTCCACTGAAGAGGCATATAGCCCCTGATGGAAGATAAAACATTGCATCTTGAAATCCATTATTGCCATTTGGTGAAACTTGTCCTCTACCACCTTGCTGCCTCCATTCTTACCCTGGCCCAGAAACTAGTGAAAAATAAAACAGATTTATATGGATTATATATATACTAAAAGGAAGCATACAGAGAGCAAGAGAAAGGGAGAAAGAGGCTCTAGTTATTTAAAGTCTGTGGAAAGTTGTAAGGAAGATGTTTAAAATGAAGTTAAGCATAGGGATAAGCCTTACTGTTTTATTGAAATATTTACTCATGTTAAGCCTTTTATCGGCTCTTAGAAGAAATTTTTTGATTAAAAAAAATAAGTTTGTATCAATGTATTTTGAAGTCACTTGCCCACAGAGTCTTGAACAGAAGAACTTTAGATAAAAAACCAAATCAGGTTTGTGACATGAAAACAGTAAAAGGAAAAGAGATAAGGGAGTAAAAGTGGGTTAGTACTATGATTATGCAACACCCAGTCTCCAGCTTGGAGCATTCTGAGATTTTTGTTCATCAGCAGAGTAAAGGTACACATCTTGAGATCACAGATTCTGATACAAAAAGTAGGGGAAAAAACCAAAAAAAGGCTAGACTTTATGAAAAAAATAGATTCTCTAATTTTCATTATCTTCAAAATAAAAAGTTCTAGAGATTTTCTAAGGTTTGAGCAGGAGAAAGTGTCAAAGTAGAATATCTTATGCAGAGAGAAATCTAACATTCTCCAGCACTACTGGCAATCTTTCAGAAGGTGCTTTTCCAAGCATATGAAACTACTTCCTAAAGACTATCTGGAGAGATTACTAATAATGGTTTTTCACACAAAACCAGGATGGAATTATATGCACATAAAAATAATGCAGCAGAAGGATTTCTTTGACGTTTTTCCCCATCAGCTTATTGCATGTACCTTAAAGCACACACATGTATTTACAGGATTGCAGTCCTGGGCACTGGAATTTTGGACACACACTTAGTAATACCAAGAGTCCATTGTAGTCACTGAGGTCACCATTTACAGAACCAGACCATGAAACAACTTCTGTTTGTTCTTGCATATTTCTAACATTTCTTTCACTGAGAGCAGCAATTTCCTCAATGCTTTAACAGCAGCTCTTTTCAAACAAAGTTGATTCAGACACAAGGAACACATGTCTCATTAGAGTAACTGGCAGTGAGAATGACATTTCTGGTATGCTGAATTAAGTTTTCCTTCAAAAGAAAGTGTTTTGTTTATTTTCAAATTTATTTGAACTAGGATCGCAAAAGAAAGAAAAACAAATGGATGAATTTTAAGAACATTTTGTTTCATTCTGAAATAGTTTTAAAACAATTTGAAGAACAATTATTAATTTAACTTTATAAACATGTATGGTAGACGCTATTAGATGTTTTTATTAATTTAACTAGAGGCTATTTCTGACACATCACACAATTATATGCCATGGTGTCTTACATTTAAGAAAAGTCAAATAGCTGCCACTCTCAATTATAAGTGGCAAAACCTGAGCAGTATCCATTAAGTTCCTGTTTTTCCTGAGAGGGAACAAAGAAAACAGAACTTGCTGTTTCAAAAGACTAAGATTATAGAAGTGTTGCCTTAATACGTCTCTTTGCAGTTATTTGCACTTGTCATTTGGATCCATTAGAACTTAAACTATGGCATAATTGTATTTCTCTTTTGAGCTGTCATTAAAATTGACTGTGCCTTTAAACAAATGTGCCCAGATGCTCTGGGTACAGCTAATCACAGGCACAAAGGCCCAGTCAAGGTCAGGCTGCAACTTTGTCTCTAATTGCCTGGTTATACATTCCTTGTTCACGCAAATCTTCTACTGACTTCAATGGGATTTTTGTTTAGTGGGGATTACAGGATTCAGCCTCCTAGTTTAACTACTGCATCTATACATCACACTGTGTAATATTACACTCTGTGCAATGCTTCAGTCCTTACAGTTATAGTATCTGTAGTTTTACTAGCCCTAAATATCATGTTGAGCTTTTTAAGACTTTTACCATTCCAAAGCCCTTTATTTTTTTGGCTCTTCCATGGTCAACATTATGGGACTTTAAAAAATAGTTACCTGGAAGCCCATCTTTGTCTTACTGCTGCTATAATTTTCATTTCAAACATTCTAATTTGCTTTCTAAACCTACTGAACTAACTACTAGACCAGCCATTCTGCTAAAACACAAAGACGTATGTTTCCTAATCCAAAGTCTCTCTTAAATTCTCAGTTACATTTAAGGTCCTTATTAAAGCAATCTGGCGATTTTTACATGATCTTACCAATGCCCATAATAGCTTTTGTTGACTTCTCTAAATGTTTTTGCTTGCCACAGCATGTTTGTATGATTAATTCTCAATTCCATTTTTTTTTACATGTTTACATCAGGTTGCCTGCAATCTTCCTAGTTTACCCCACAACATATGTTCATGAAATATTTTTTCATCATTATGCAAACACTACAATCTAGACAAAGCACACGCCATCATTTTTTATCAGACCAGCTGTACAACTGAAAGACAAGGGTGTTCCTATGCTGTCAGTTCAGGCCTGTTGGTCTCTTCCTCATCCAAACTGAACACATGAGGAAACCCAGACACAGCTGACAAGACAGTTCACTCAAGTGCCTGATTCTAACAGCACAAAACAAAACACCATGAGCTTGTCCCCAGCACATCCCAGCTGCTCCAGCAACAAAAAACCCCTTTTGTCACCTCCTGGGGCAAGCAACCTGCAGTTTCACAATACACAAAAACTTTTCCAAGGAGCTGAAGCACATACTTTGACAAATTAAAATCCAAAATGTATTCAAAAACCACAACAAAACCAAGTTTCTCTGAACTTATGGACTCTCCAAAGCAACAAAACCAGTAATTATGCCTCAGAGACACTAAATGAGAGCTGAGGGTACTGACAAAATACTCTGAGCTGAGTGTGTGTACTCATCCTGCTCTGGGCACCATTGACATTGGGTGGGACCATAACCAAGGGGCCTGAGGGCTCCAGTTTGCTCTCTACTACAATCCACAAAGCCCACCTAGATGGAGCCTTTCCTTCCTCAAGGAACACTGTGAACATGAGATACATTTGGTGACACCCTTGTCAAAATTATGAGTAAAGCCTGGCACATGGACTCCCTGGGAAGTGAAAACAGATCAGTGAAACTACAGCACAGCACATTCAATTTACAATTCAGCAACTTCCCCATGCAAGTCCTATCATAAGAAAGTCAAGCAGCTTTAGGGAGCTACAATTAGTCCAATCAACTTTATTGATACATGTTAAATCACTGCTGCATTTGTGTATTTACCAGACAAATTTTTAGGAAATGGGCTTTTCTCCATACTCCCTCTCCATGCAAGGTCTTTGTGCAAATGTAGCTACCTCAAGCTCTCTGACCCGTGTATTCTAAACTGCTGGATTAAAAAAAAAAGCATTTGTACTGGAAGCCTTTATACATCACAAACTTAGCCTCTGTCATTGCAAACATTCCAAGCAAAATATCAAAAATAACCCGAGCAAAAATAACCTTTACACCTGCAATCCTACCTCGGGTCATGCTATCTACCCTCATGTTACCAGTGATGTCGTCTCCATTTTTGTAGCACAATACTTTTGATACAGATGTAAAAAAATAAAATCTTATGTTAGAGAAATACATACACTCTTAATACATTGTCAAGGAAAATGTAACTATTTTTTTTCTATTGATTAAAAAGATGCTGGCTAACAATCAATATTTTTATTATGTTGACCATTTAGATTTTTAAATCTATAGACTTTGTTTCTACCCAGGTCCCTGGTCTGTAGCTCATGTGAGTCTTTGGGTAACTTCAAATTTTCTCTTTGTCTTACTGCTCAATTCTAAATATTAATTTCTGACTTGTGAGCAATATGCCAACTGTAAGCCACAGACTGAGAAACACAGATTTTTGTCTTACGAGAGGCCAATATATCAACATGATTTTAATGGCATTTTACTGTAATTTGAACAAAATTACTTGAGCAGCAGACAAAATATGAAGAACTGCTTACATGAGGATCAGAAGCATAAACTAAAGTGACACACTGGGTAAAGCAGTCTCTAGTTCATTGGAAGCAACAGCAAATATATAATTGTTGCTCAAGGTTTGCAGTTTCTGTGATAGCACTATTTGAGTGATAAGAATACTATTTAATGGGGTCCACTTTCAAGGTTACCTTATGTTCCAACAGAGCTCTAAACAGTCGCTGCCAAATGACATACAAACTGGCATTTTTCATGCTTGAAAGGCACATGCCAATCAGAAGATTTTATCAGCTACTTACTTTAAATGCAAAAGAGCACTTAGCTCCCACTGACAGAAAAGGGATGCAAACTCAGTAAGTTTAGGACACTGCTAGAGTCAGCAGGTGCTGGGGTCAGAAAAAGTAGTTCTATAAAGAAACAGTTAACTTCTGGGACTCCAGCACCAGCCTGACCATTGCACTCTTTTCACCCCAGCATATACAGTTGCAGTAAAGAGCACAGCTAATTGTGAGATGAGGTACAGATCAGCCTGTGGGTTTTGCACAAAGACTTCTTAGTCTTCTTCAGTATCATGGTACTCTGTCCCATCAAATAAGGGAGGCTGGATAACCCAGCAGAGTGATGCAGTTCAAAGTCTGGACTGCTGTAATTTAAATGAAAGATGTGTTATCTCACTATCTCCCTGTAAGTAACATGAAGCACACACATGGAGAGTATGAATTAGAGCTGGACAATACAAATTGGAAGGTAACAAAGTCCACATTACCCAGTCAATAAGTGCATGTTTTTAAACTGAACTCAAAACTGTGTCTTTTCTGTGAATTGAAATTCTCCTGTGTCTTATATTGATCTTCTTTCAGTAAAGCCTCCCCTAACTCTTGGTACTCTGCAGCCTGCATTCAGAACAGAAAATAATACTCTGAAGTGTCCAGATACATACTTTCCATTCTCAGCCTTTTTCAGACTTTCAACCAACACTCAGCATTTAAGGATGGATCCACAACCACGTGTAGCTCAATACCAACATTTCCTTAGAGCATTCCTTCCATGAGTTGCTTAAAACATCTCACCACCATCTTTAAGATCAAATAACTCACATATTGAAGTCTCCCAGCTCCAACTGTCAAAGCTATTTGTGCTTACTGTATTTGCCCACAGACAGATTCCAGTGCTGCCAGACTCAGCACCCTTTTCAGGGTAGGGCTAAGTGCTCCTTCTTAGGGCTAAACACACCTGAAGGCGGTTTTGAAGAGCATGTGGACATTCCTTATATGAACAGTAACATTTCATGATATTCTCCCTGTACAAAATCAGTACAAAAATCACATAGTAATCAGATTGGTACAAAATCACACAGAAACTGCAGGAAATACGTGGAAAAGGGAGTAATAAGTCTTCCATTCCAAGAGCTCTGCCTATATGAATTCACTGAGATAGCCATGCCAGGCAAACAGCATTAGCAGGCAGAATTATACCTGTTCAACAGTACCTTTAAATTTAAAGCTATGGAACTGTGGGGGAAAATAAACAGAAAGTGGTCTTTAAATGACTAAACCAATACTCCTGACAAAAGGCCTTACATTTGCTAAAAAAAGGTAGAAGTTACACTTGGTATAATATCCTGAATCAGAAGGTACTGTATATCAAAAAGATGTTGATTTGCCATTATATTTGAAGTGATTGCCTCTGGATTTATACTTAAATCTGTTTTTCAGAAAGTATGAGCTATTCTAGATAGAAACAGATGTCAGAAAATGCATTGTCAGACACAAAATATGGCACATTAGTCTAAAAAAAGGCTTGCTTATGTTTTTATTCAAAGAAAAATTTAAAAAGACAATGCAGCATAGTCAAGTCCAGCAAAGGTATAAATGGCATAAATGAATATATAGTTATTGATGTTATTCTTTAATGACTTCAGATTTATCACAGATATATTAGTGACTCAATTTTCATGATTTTGATGTATTACTGTGTGACATGGTGGTATTTTTGATAAGTAAGGGAAGAGTTAAAAACTTCAAAGTCCAATTTTCATTTAAAAATCTCCCAAATGCAGATTTATGAGCCTGGTTGGGAGGGGGGAAATAACAGATTGTAAAGGTTCCCAACAGCTAGCTAGCCCAATATCCCAATCAAACTTCCAAAGACAAAAAATTCACAGTATCTTTTCAAAATCAGTTCTATTGCTTAATCATCCTCATAGAAAACATTTTCCCCCTTTGAAAGGCAATCTTGTTTCAACATATGATCACTGTCTCTTGTCCTAAGCCTGTCACCTCACTGAAAAGCCTGGTTCCATATCTCAAGTAACCTCTAAGTGGAAGATCACTATTTGGTCTAGTCCTCTCAGACCCTTCTCATAGTGCAGATGTTTCAGTCCATCTTGGTGGCCCACTGCTAGAATCAAACAAGCTTATGAACATCTTTTTTGCTGTTTTTTCTTCTATTTTTCCTGAAAACCAAGCACAGTATTCCACACGTGGTTGAACAGTTAAGTAGAACGACAAACTTTTGCTCAATTTACTGGCCACATTCCTCTTGAGGAAGCCCAGGATGCTCAGTCTGCATGGCTGGAAGGACATAATAGTGGCTGATGTTGAGTTTAACCATCCACCAGGAACCCTAAGTCCTTTCCCACAGACCTGCTTCCCAACCACTGAGCCTCAGCCTCTAGCATTGCAAGGAGCTCTTTCATCCCAGGTTAAAGGCTTGCATTTGTCTTTGTTGGATCTCATCAGATTCCAGTCAGTCCATTTTTCCAGTGTACCTGAGTCCCTCCAAATAGCAAACCTGCAAGGAAGTCCATCAACTTCACTGCCTCCACACCTCCAGTTTACTGCTACACAAAAACCATGAAGGTGTTCTGTCTCACCACCATGTACCACCTTCTCCTGTAACTCTCAAAGATATGAGAAGGTGCTTAGAGCACAGCAACACTAAGGTTGTGGGTTTGATCCCTGTAGGGGTCATTCACTTTAGAGTTGGACTCAACAATCCTTGTGGGTCCTTTCCAACTCAGAATAACACGTGAATCTGTGACTGTAGTAAAACAGGACAAATCCCAGGAGAGGGCTCTCATCCATAAATCTAGTAATTTCACCAGAGACTGATCAGATTAGTCAAGCATGATTTACCCTTGGCATTCACAGTCTGACTCCAAAAATATCCCATTTAGCAGTTCTCTAATTAAACCCAAAGTTGGCTCTTTTCACAGGCAAGATGATACTCTGCTACTTGAATTCCTCACATGAGCTTTAGTAATTCATGGTTGCTTTAAACCAAGGCTGTCTTTGATTACTGCCTTCTTGGCCAGCTCTTTATTTGTGAGGACTCTCTCACTCAGATATATTGCACCCTCATTAGCGTCCTTTTGACAGTCTCCAGAAACATCCTGGGCTGCTTTAATGCACTGCCCTTCCAGCAGGCAAGAGGGAGGCTAAAGTCTATCCCAAGAAAAAGGGTCCCAGAGCTGCTTGAATATGATGTTTTCCTATTCTCATAGTAAGCAAGTGATCTCTAAAACACGCTCACCATTATGTCACCCATACCTGCCCCTCCTCTGATCCTAAGCAACAAGAAACCCATCCCCTCAAACTGCTGCTACTTGCAAATGAAAACCCCCATTCCTTTCTCCCCTGCCAGTCTTCTACATCCATCCATCATAGTTGTTGCAACAATGCCTTATTGATGGGTCTGCATGCAGAGGTCTGTCTCCTTCTGATTGATTCTAGGTTGTGTGCATCTCTCTGCAGGCAATTCTTCTCTGACAGTCTATAAACCAGAAGATTTATGTTTTGCTTTGGAGTTTTCTTCCTCAGATTTGACCATCTGCTGATAGTGCTTTTCTGTCTGTCATCCAAATTTTGATTGCTCTCTTCCAACAAATGTTTTTCCTCCTCTTTAAAAATCTGTGTCCATCCTTCTCAACTCCAGTAACAAAATTTTAATTAAAAAGTTTGTCTGTTAGTTAGCACACCTCCAAATTATCACTGCTATTTTGGGAAAAGCTGTACTGCTGTAAATTAAAATTATAAAAAACTGTAGAAGTCTATGCAATAACATGTATCACATATAAAAGCAATGGGATAAAATTTCATCTAACACTGAGTTTAAAGACCAGAACTGAATACTGGGAATATTACCTGGAATTGAGCAAACATCCACAAAAGTAAAGCTATCCTCCATTGGTGCTCCAATTGCCTGCTTTACAAGTTATCCTGGGAATATCTACAGACTGCAGTACTGACACTGCCTAACTATTTCATTTGGCACAGGATACACTCTGGATCAGAATGCAGGCACCCAAGCTGGAAAGTGCAGTTAACTCTCTTGATGGACAAGAGGCCTTGACAAAAAACATTTCCTAAGACAAAAAAAATCAGCCGGGCCTCATTTCTGCTAAGGCTATTGACCAGCAAGACATTGAAACATTAATCAACAGTGAGGATCACTAACCTCACATCTTGAACTACAATTCCACTTCCTTGGCTAAGCCTGCAGAAGAGCTTTGGAGAACAGTAATACAGGCTCATTGCAGGCTACCATTTGTAAGAAAGTATATGCAGCTTCTCTTCCTGCAAGTCAACTGATTGATGGTAACTTATATTTGTTTAGCAAATGGAGGTCACTTAAAAAACAAGATGTTATTGACCCCTACGGTTAGTTCAAAAAAGCTCTGAGAAGAGGAATAGACACATAACTCAATGTGTTGGAAAAAAAAGTGTTAATGTTGACTACTGAATGAAAACTATCAAACAACTCCCACTGATGAGTTATTACTATTATATTGTAAAAAAAAAAAAAAGAAAAAAAAAATTGTACACTTGCAGTCATCCACAGTTCCTCCTAAAAATACACAGAATCCAAATTACCAGCTGAGAATCTTATTTCATCCAGACTTAATTCTGAGCACATCATTTTGAATTAAACCAAGGAGATAATCCCCAAGGTGAAAATAAAGTGATATAAATGTCTGTAGGGATGGGGTACAGATTAGCCTTAATTTTAAATTTATTTTTGAAAAAAGCTTTCTATTACTAGGTGACCATTCCTATATTTATTTAGATTGTTAAGCAACACCACGTAACTGTTAAGCATAAAATCCTACATATTGCTTGGTTAGAGAAAAATTTTTTGGAAGCTAGATCATAGCACAGAAAATGGCACAGAAAAACCAAAGATGCAGGACCAAAAGAGGCTGTGTTCCTCACCCCTCTATGAAGGCTCTTTTCAAAATACAGACAAAAGACAGTTATGTACATTATAAAACTGTTAGACTAAAATAAAAATTGTTTCTATAGCTAAGTTCTGTTCATTTTTAAACCTGGAATGAAAAGGCAGCCTAATCCCTTTGCTAGAAGTGCCTGCAAATCAAAAAACATAATTGAAGAAGCCATTCTATCTTTCTGGCTGTTGTGGCCAGAGCTACAGTAGTGGAGTTGTGACTATTAGCAGCTGAAGATCTGGTCTTTCAATTTAAATTCTGTCTTGACTTTGAGTAATTCTGTTGAGGTCACTAGAACAGGGTTACTCAGGACATAAATTTGCCCCAAGGTCTTTTGTTGCCTGAGATATATTTATATTACATTAATGTATAAACAGAAAATGCCTAGCAAGTTCCAGTAAAGCAATTAATGTAATTAGTTTTCAACTTGTACTTAAGTCTCTCAAGGGTTACTGAGGGTCAAATTAGGGAAACATATTTCTGAAAAGCACAGGTTCTAAAATAACAAAGCTTCAGCTTACATCTCTAAGTGGTAACACCTCTGTATTTTGACTTCTAATAAACTTTTTAAAGAGTAAACAGATGCAAATGACAGAATAAAATACATCTGAAATGATGGAATGTCATATTTAAAAGCAAACGATAATTTTGTGTGCTGCAGGGAATAAAAATGCTTTAGTTAATTTCTATTTAAACTTCAGAACACTGTAAAGATACAAATAACCACAAAAGTAAATTTCTTTCATATATTCTAAACCAGAAATATTCAGGTGCAAATAAAAAGTAAGTATTGTCTTCTTTTTGCTATCTGTAACTTCTCCTGACCGGGAGTTAAAAGTTCAGTAAAACATCCATATGAAGCACACACAAGTTAGCAGGATTGGGCCCAAACATTATATATCAGTGGACCTCAGCAAGCTGTTAAAGGAAACTGATGCCACTTGTCATAGACATGAACCGAGTAGCAGTGTCTGCTACAAGCAGCAGCACGGTTTCATTTAAAAATGCAAAAATTATGTAACTTGAAAGGTTAAGAAACACTGCAAGACCCTCATTATCTATAAGAATGTCAGGGAGAATATTTTTTTATTAGCTAAACCTGTCTGAGAACCCTAAACAGCCCCTAAAATATAATTAAAATAAACTACCAAAGGTCACCATGGACCATTTGTTCATTTGGATAACAACACAGGCAGATACCAGCCGCTGATAACTCTCATTTATTGAATTTATTAACGAGCTGCAGGAATGTGCTTGTTGCATTACATGACTATGCATATTGAACAATTGTTTTATTCCATTTACATAGTTCACAACCCCTCACACTATGCAAAGACATTTTATTTTTCGATCCTGTTTTATCACACATGACATTTATCAACATGTCAATTAGTTAGAGAAAACTGAAAAGAAAGAGTGTGGAAATACAGTCTCCTTAAGGGCTAAAAAGACCAGATAAATCATGAGTTTATGACAACTATTTGTGGCATGTAATTCACTAGATTCATCTGACAGTACATCAAAACTCTGAATTTTTTCATGCCAAATATGTAAATCTGTTATTTAACAGTTGCTAACAAAGCAGGAACTTTCAAAGTGGAGATAAAAAGGAATAGAACAAATAGACTCACACAGACTTCTGTTTGAGTTCCATTAACAAAAACACGATGCTTCCATGTACAGCTAGAGTACCAAGTGATGTGAGCAGCCAAAACCACATCAGCTTTAATGGAGAAAGACAAAAATATATATTTCTGAAGCATGGCCTGAAATGGAAAAATGCTTTTGATCTAGCTCATGAAGGATAATAAACCCTGACAATACACATTTGGGATGCTGCTCTCAGGTTCCATTACAGTATTATAGTGCAATGTTTCTAATTTGTTTGTGTAGATATATTTCTAATTTGTAACTGCAAATACAAAGTCCTTTGAATTAAAAAGGAATTCAAGCAAGTCAGATAGTTCACACTGAAATAAAAGGAAATATTATTGTTTCTGATTTACAAAGGAGTAACAGCTGGCTCTTATTATGTCTGTGTACTACATCAATCACCAAAAATACAAACTCCAATAAATCTACCTTATGTCCTTATAAATATAAAGCTGTTTTTCCTTTCCTAGACCACATTGCTAGCTTATGTAAAGTGGTACAGCTCTAAATCCAGCTCTCTATCTTCTAATCAGTTCAAATTATGTACCAGACATAAATTTATCTAGTTTAGCTTTTACAGATGGGGGTGGATTTTAGTCTTTTTGTTGTCATTGTTGTTTTATGGGGTTTTTGTTTGTTTCTTTTGGTTTTTTTAAACCAAGTGATTGACTTCCACAGAGAACACGAGACATGGTACCAGTAAATCAGAGTATCAGCGAATACTAATGGGTTTTTTTTCCAAAGTTCTATCTGCAAGAGATGCCAGTTTGTGCATCATTAGCTTTACTACAGCATGTGCTGTTTTTAAACAGACAATCCACTGCAACTGGATAGTGACAAGAATAAAAAAAATAAAGGCAGTGGAAAGAACATTAACCACAGAAAGATGAGCAGGACTTGGCTCTCATGATCCGACCACCCAATGTATGGGACATCAGCACTGAGAAACAAACGTGCTTTAACTCTCCCATCTGACAAAGGAAGAAAGAAGTAGAACAGATTGTCCAGCAAGTTTCTGTTAAGAGCTTATCATAATTTTCAGTACAGAGGAGAGAGCAACTAGAGCGCAAATATTTCTGAAGTCTAAAACTACATGGGAGCACTTAATCCAGACTGTGAAGAAGGAAATAGTTTCCCATTAAATAGAGAATTAACCTTCAAAGGAAAGTTGATCTTCTACCTAATCAGGAGAGAAGCAACTCATAGACAGATGGTGATGAGAAGACATATTTATGTTTTTTAGTCTTTACATTCCTGTTTAAAAAGGTCAGTTGTAATCAGGCAGCCAACATGGCTAACAGAGTAACAAAGGGCTTCAACTAAAATGGGGAAGCACTCTTCTGTGTGTTAATCTGGATACTTTAAAAATCAAATTACTTTGTCTAGTTTTCTCTAAGATACTTTCAATTTTGTCAGAAGGAATAACAGAGCTATTACTTTCCATCTTTGAGAACAACCAATCTGGAGGACTGGTCGTTTCAGGAGACTAGAAAAGAAAAGCAGAGTTCTTACCCCAGGCTCAATTCCAATTGCACAAACACTAGAGCAAACGATAAACAAGTTATTTGCAAGTTCTTAGAAAGGAAAATTAAGAATCATTCTTATCCCTTACCCCCCAAGAGATTGTAAACATCTATTATAGCTGTGTGCAACACACCAATCACATCCAATTAGTATCATTATCTTTTCCTGTTATGGCAGGGAAGTGGTTTCCTGATAAGGAAGAAGCAATATGGATTTAATGAATCAGGATAAACCCTCTACATGGTACTAAGCAGAGTTGTCACACTGTCACATGGGGAACCCAGCCTCACTGCTCCCAACACCCTTCTCCCAACCTTGCACCATCTCTGCGTGCACAAGCAGCCACAAGTCAGATACAGATAGCCTCTGCTGCAAGACAGATCACACATACCTTTAAACTCACTATTACTGCAGCCCAAACAAAGTCAGAAACCAAACCTGATTTGGCTGCACATAATATCTCTATAACAGCTTCCCCAACCCTTGCCCCCACAATCCTGCCCCATGAATGATATTGAGAAGTTCTGTGCTCAGAGACCTTCCTAAAAGATACTGATTAGCAAACCCGACCTTTTCTCCAATGTGTTGCACTGTTAAGGACAACAAGAAATACAAACAGTTGTCATGGAGCTGCACTTCCTCTTACAATTCTTCTTGAGAAAAAAATCTGTGCAATTTTTTCTGCCAGTTCAGTTTTCTTGGAAAGCTTGTGACCTCAGTGTGAATTACAAGCCTCATCTTGTCCACTCTGTAATTTATTTTGACTTTAGTAAGGCTTTTTCCTTGATATTCTAAGACGCAGGAAATATGGTCTAGAGGAAGTTACTACAAAGAGGGAAGCAAAACTGCTGGAAAACTGTACCCTATGTTGTTTGTCAATGTTTCATTGTCAAGCACAGCTGTGTTCACTGTCAAAGTTTACACGCTTGCTGCTGTGCAGTTGAACATACTCAGTCTGCATTTGGGTAGTTGAAGAGGCAGATGCTTACCAAAATATTCTTCTGACAGTGGCAGCCTATAAAACGTTTGGATGACAGGATCAGAATGCAAAAGAAACTTTGTCAATATAATAAATACATGGGAAAAAAAAGATTATGAGATTTTGTTAAGACACTTCTATTTTTCAGTCTTTTAAGTTCAGTACTTCAAGCAGGAATACTCAACTAGACAAACACAACTGAATAAGTTCTAACTTTGAAGCAGCTCTCCAGTAAAACTATCTATAAGTCACAAACTGAACATGAGTTAAAAACTAAAAGGAACACACTAGAGACCAGTGTTAAGTCCGACGAAGAGTTTGAGGGAAGTTTAGAGCTAAATACAAGGAAAGAGGAAATAAGTAATGTTCCATATCCACATTATCTTGGGCAAGAAGTAACAGATATATACTTAGAGCACATGCTATTTACACTGGATATTGGGAAAAAGAATTCTGCTGAATCAACTTGTTTTCTAGAGATCTATATGGGAAGCTATAATAACCAAATTCCCCTTTTGTCTGTTAATAGTGTCCCTTTGCTGTGCCATACAAAGACTTTTTTTGAGGCTTTTCTGTTTGCTTTGAATCTAGCCAGCATCTTGCTTTCTGCCAGTCTTGTCAGAACACAGTACTGCTGCAGCTGAAGTCAGGAAAGCAATCAAGACAAACTTCTCTAATGGAACTAGATGAGCATATCTCATTAGCAATTGTATTCTGAGTACATGAAACAAATTAAGGACACGTTGACTCAAAATTTCTTTTACTGTGAAGCTTCAGCTAGATCCACTGGACCAAGTAACTCCTTCAAAATTCATGTGGACAGCTCTACATGTGAATCTGATTCCAAGAAAAGGCATTCTTTTGTGTTATTACACATATTAGAAGGAAAACACGGTTAAAAATTCCCAAGAAATAATCCAATAGACTGATTTTTCCTTAAAGGTGTTGGAAATAACCAGCCAACAAAATCGCCTTGTGAAAATACATAAAGTACTTATAAACTATTACTTTGTGTTGCAGTTATAAAACAGCCTAACAAATGTTGTTTAGAAACCTGTTCCAAAATCAGGACTCTCTCTACCATATTGCCACCCAGTATTTTAAGAGGATGGGGGAGAGGAAGGGAGTAAAAGGGAAACAGATCTTTTTCTGATTAATGGAGCCATTCCAAACACTTTGAAATGCAGGAGCTCTTTCTTTCTTCTTTTGTTTCCTTAGTAGTTGTGCAAAATTTACAATGACTTTCAGACAAAATACACTTCAATCTTGTAAGGCCACATACATAAGTGCAAAACATACATAAAAGCAAGCATGAGAAAAAGGAAATCTAATTAGGTTTTAAGAAGACAAAACACAAGGGGAGCCACAACAGTGAAATGTACCCTTTCATGAGCAGAACACACATTGCTGACTACCTTTCCCATTCATGAATTCAGATATAAGCCATCCATCCTTGCAATAGGCCTATATAAAAATGGATCTATGGTTTAGCTACAAAATGACCCTCCTTTGTAGGTTGCATCAGACATTCACCAGAAGCCAATCCTTTCTGTAAGAGACACTTGATTTACTTGGCATGGCTGTTTTAAAACCATAATTATCTAATCAGAAAAACTGTTTTAAAGTTCTAAAAATTAAGAGTATGAATTAATCCCATCAAAACCTACTCAGTATCATATTATGGCTTTAATCTAAAGGAAGAATATGGAAACCAAGTCATCAGTTTATTTGAATTGTATGACAATTTACAGTAAGAATCTTCTATAATTGTGAAGTCATAAAAAGCTGCAACATTTGGAATTTTTGGGAAAAATAATTTCCCTGTATAATAAAGACATTAGCACTGCAGCTCTTATTGAGGTTACATTTATGTAACTGAGCTCAAATGTGTTTCTGTTTTAAACTACTTAGTTTGGAGGAGAATAAAAAAGAAGATTACTATTGGTCCCACTCTAAATACAATTCAATTTTAACTTAAAGCAATTGTTAAAAATTTTTAAATCCCCCCAAACTCTTAAAAGACTTAATTTTAAATTATCTCTGAAACAGCTCAATATTGAATCTTAACTCTAGCTAATTTCTAAATAAATTAAAATATGAAGTCCCAAAGACCAATCTCATTTTTTGCATGTGAAAAATTCCACTGCAAAAAGTATCAAACTCTTATTCTTTCAATGTGCATACCCCAATAGCTGAGCAATAGCTATTTTCCTTTCTATTAATTCCACTCATAAAAACCTACTAGGTTTTGACCAATCAGAAAAGAAAACTTTGTTAGAAAGAAAAGTCAATTAAAATGTGTGATGTGTATCAGTTGTTTGTGGACGTTTATTTGGCATACATATTTATTTTTAAACTAATTCTTGTTATTATTGTTTTGGCTCTGGAGAAGCTGAAATTTGTTACATAACTCATGAAACAGTGCAACTGAGATTGCAGGGCAATGAGATATCAGAGCATTTAAGCTTATAAAGACTTAAAAAAAAAGTAAAGATATGAGAATTTTAAAGAACATTAAATGCAGTTGAATCAGCTATCTACAAAAAAAAGAAATTCTCAAAATAGTGATCAAAATCTCAGAAACAAATATATGGAAAAAAATCTGATAAAACACATTAACTAAAGCTGGTTTCATGACATAATAAGATTAAATGAATGGTTACATTAGATATAGCATGATAAATCCACATTGCAGCCTGGTTTACCCACTTTCTCAGGATGCCATCACAGAATAGAAAAGAGTGAAGGAACATAGCTCCATAGCAGAATTTCTGACTACTACAGCTCCACCTGAGGAAGAAGGAACTTCCATCTCAGCAGCCACCTGAAAGCAGAGAAATCTTGGCTGCCCTCTAAAGCTCATGTAGTAGGGAAGAACTGAAGCAGAAAAGAACATGGTGAGAACTCTTTAATAGTGCCTCAACTGATCTTTTTGAGATTTTTTTGGAACTCAATGTTCTTAGAAACCTCTGTAAAGCCCCAAGTTGTTCACTGACTCATCTAGCTCAGCTGAAGTGAAGAAATGCCTGGGAAAGCAGAAGTTTAAGCTACTGGATGCTCAGGGTGTCTGAAAGTCCTACTCCAAGAGGTGAGAGGTATACCAACGAAAGGTAAAGTGCTTCTTCAAGCTACCTTGGTTAACAGAAACCAGATTCTGTTAATCAACAGGTTAACAAAAACCTATGCAGACTCATCCTAGTGAGATCCAGGCACAGCAAACCCATGAGTAGGGATTTCTTTAAAAAAACAAAACAAACAACCTTCCAAACCTCTGCTAATCCAAACTAATAAAAAATGGATCCAAGTAATGAATTGAAAAGGTCAATATTTTTAAATCTTCCCCAACAGAAACAATGTAGGAAATAAACTTGATCTTTATTATCAACAAAGAAAAATATTTTATAACAATTAAAAAAAAAAAAATCCAACGTATATGTGCATTCCACTTCAGGCACTAGGATATCTCAAGTTTCCCAATGTCTTAGTCCAGGCAAAGAAATCTTCCAGGGGCTAATTTAAAATTTGCATGGGTTTATCCTTTGAAGTTGTTCCCTCTCCCAGATCTCTCACAACAGCTTTGGGTGACCAAGTTTCTAATACAGCACATGGCTAAATGCCCATAGATGCTGGACTGTGTTCAAAATGCAATTTGGTTAGCAAGCACACTAAAGTCCTCCAATGGTAATAACCACTCCTCTGCTCACAAACTTGCAAATCCCCCATTTTTCAAAGATTACTGAGCTTTTTTAGACTGTGTAAAAAAGTTGACACCACTCACTTGAAATTATTCTATACTGCCTTTTAAAGAGAGGATACTAAAAAGAAAACAAGTAGCTTAACATACTTTCACATATTCCTGTGTAGTTGTCTAATAACAAATGTACTTCAATCTTTAACTGGGTCATATAAGTAATGGCAAAAGAAGACCTTGGCAGTAATTTTTAATTTTTATAAGATCTTGAAGTACACACTTTATTCCCATTAAAATAACTATTTATGTGCACTAGGACTACATCAAAGCCTACTAAATCTGTTGTTCTTTTGCCAGCTTCAGAAACTGAATGAAATCCTGAACCTCGTAAGTATCAGTGAGCTCTTAATCTTCATGTACAAGGATATCAGTTCAAAAATATGGAGCACAGAAATGTATCTAGTAATCTCAAAGTGGGGATACAGATATCAAAACCACAACTGCTAGCAGAAAAAAACCGACATTGCAAATTTGCAATTTGTATAGCTAATGCTACATACACAGAAATAAGAAGTACACTTCCACATTAATGCCATTTTTTTAAACTGGAATTCCAATCGTATACCACAGGTGTTATTCAATGCCTGAATATCCAAAATAGGTCTTCAAACCAGTAGTGACACACCTGAATTAAGACAGCCTGTCACTGTCTTCATGGTACCTACCATACATTCAATCACAGCACTTATTTCAAGTTCAAACAGAAAATGAAGGTAGTTTGTGATGATGCACAAGTTAACAGCAAGTTATTTTCTTAGTGAGGCACTAACAGGTGAAGCACTAACAGTGATGTGGCCTCTGCAACACAGAAGCTGTATAAGCATGGATAAAATCCTTCCAAGAAACTTCATGCAAGCTCTTCTAGAGATGCACCCTGCCCCAGCTACATGCCTAGAAATATCCCATCAGTCATCTCAAACAGGAGTTCAAGAACAGATGTCCTGTGATAAATTCAAGATGCTACTTTCTAAACTTCCCACTGTAATCCTTAACTAAAGGGTTGTTGGAAATTACAGAAGCAAAACAAAAGGTCTTTCAGTCTCCACTTTCTGCAGCAATTATTATGGCCTTATATAAATACATTGAGCAATGCAGCAGTTTGGGGGTTTGTGGTTTTTTGTTTGTTTTCCATAAATAAGAAGAGAATTACACCAACTCTCACTACCATGTCCATGACTTCTCCAAAACTAGCTTCTTGCATGTTTCAAGTCTCTGGCTGGTGCCCATGCTTCCCAGAGAGGGAGTTAGTCTGACCTGGTCTGCCCTCTGTACATGACACTGCAGCTGCATTCACAGGCTGGGACAGGGACTCAATGGCTCTAAGGAGCATTTTATTGAGCAGAAGTGTTTTATATGAAGTGCTATAGATTTTTCTAAGCAGAGCCTCTTAGTGAGGGAATGAAAGAAGGACATGCCCACAGAAGAACTTCCATAGCACAGTTACTGTGGCCTGACATTTTGAAGCAGCTCAGCAGGTTGCTGCACATCCTGCTAGAGTGAAAGGACCTGAAGGCTGGCCATTATCCTCCACCCACCTACATCTCTGTGCTTCTCAGAAGGTGAAAACTAAAAGTCCCTCCTAACAGTTTTCCTCTGGCCTATGACAGAAAATTATGTACACCAAAGATACACCTAATGCACTTCTATCCCATGCCACACAAACAGCATTTCCTCTGGCTACATTTAAAAGGATAACAAAATAAACTGAAGTAGTGGGTTCTGTCTAACCATGCTCAGTACCCAAAGGTGTTTCACCACACTTACCCATTTACCTGCTTACCAGTTTGAAACAAAAGGTGTCCTAACACCATTTGCACTCACAAATGAGGGTCACCAAGGAGGGTCTCCCCAGGAAGCTGATCACTTTGGCACGTTCTGAAAGCCTGAGTTTGGTGCCAAGAGCAACAGGTGCTCCTGTCTAAAAACCACACTTAGCAGAGGGGGGCACTGACCACTCTTCATGGACGATCTGGAATTCTGAATGCTTTCCTTGGAAAGAGATCTGACATCCCAGTAAAGCTTCTATCACAAGTTCAAAACCACCCAGAGAGTCTCAGCAGCTACCCAAACGTCAGGGTGTCTTGCTTCACCCTGGGCAGCTGCCCAGCACCTCAGTGCCAAGAGAATCTGCCCATTAGCAGCTTGTGCCCCTTTTCCCCACTTTGTTGCCACAAAGGTCAGACCCTTGATCTTTTACCTGAAAGTATAACCAAAGTAAAGGCTTGATATTTGTACTGGGGATGTTGGCTCCATATTTTGTTTCTTTCTATGTGTGAATCTGACATTAGTCTGCAGAACAGGACAAAAAAAAAGGATTGCATTCTGTTTCCACATAAGTGCAAGCCCAGAGTAACTACTGACCTAGTATACTTATTTGGCATATAAAACTGAGTAAATAAGAGAATATAAGCCAAAATAACTCTCAAATTTATAATTTCTTTAGTTCCTGACTTTTGTACTCCTTAACAGTTCAGAGCAGCCTCATATTTTTGATATGCAAAGTGTATTTCAGGTTTAGCATGCTCAGTTGAGTAAAAGTGCATTTCTATTTAATTATAAAATAAATTATATTTGTTCCCTAAATACACTGCTTGAAAGCTTTTCTTTTCCTGTTAGCAGTATTGCCAAATCTTATTTCCATCTTCAAACTGAACTTTTACTGTTTTATTTAAACTCTTGGAGGCACAATTCAAACTTTCACATATGTTTCTATTACAAAACCCAGCAGTGACAAAAAACTCTAAAAAATTAAATATTTCTTCTAAAGCCAGAAAGGTCATTTGGACTGAGATGCCCAAAATTACTGGCTGGATTTGGCTCACTAGAATAATTCCTTCTGCACGTAGCTACAGCTTCCTCCATGCAGTGCTCTTTTTCAGATACTTCAAGATGTAAATAAGGGCAAGCTGGGGCTGCATGAATTACTCACACAGCTTGCTCCCTGTCATAACATTTATGGAAAGATCACAGCTCTTCTCTCTTCACTTAACTAGAAACAGGCAAGCCATGATGATACCTTCTCTGGGTTTACTGATCTATGATGGATGAATGTGCACTCACATAAAAGCAGCATGTGTGCTTTAAAAGGACAATTAAGGACAAGAATGACATGTAAGAGGCAGCACATAACCTTCAATCACATGATGAGATATATTATCATTACAATGAAGAGAGACACGTTGTTACTCACTGATTAGCATAATAGAGATGAAATGATGTTTGAATGCATCACTTGAATAAACTGGATGCTATTACCAGCTATTTCAACAAGAAATAACTACATTTTGGTCTTGTATGATTATACTTTATTAATTGCCCACTCTCTCTTCACAAATTGCACTAATCATATCACCCCACTTCAAAATGCAAAGAGGATCTGACAAGAGAACAATAGAAGACAAGACAAACAAGCCACAACCCCACTGTTTCTGTATGAGTGCTGTAAAATAAAAATATTATCTTGAATTGCAGCACAAAAATACTTATACACTATTTATTACAAAACCAGAACTGTTTGAAATCTATAAAAGCAATCAAATAACAGAGTAAAGGGGGTGGAGAGAAGACTTCAACTTCTAAGACTCAATTACACAATACAACAAACTCGTGGAGTTTGTGGAGGCACCAGCTACAAGCAGCCACAATAAAGAAATTGAATTTCTGTGGTGTGTATATAAATGGATAACAAACTTGGTGGGCTAGTTACCCTGGTTCAGGCCTTATCTGCTGCCTGATGGAAACCTAAGGACAATACTGGAAAAAATTAATCTCCACTTCAGATGCTATTTTTCAGTATTACCATCACAAGCAGATGAAATACTAACCCAGACAGACCTCATCATTTCAAAGGTTTTTTGTACTTGTCATCATACCAGAGAGGATTTTGGCATGCTATACTATACATGTTGGTACAAAACTCTTCTGCTTGGGGAGCTAGAGACACCAAATGAAGTCTACTCCAACTTCTTGCTTGCAATCGCTATTTTCATCTATGTTATCTCAGCACTGAATCAAATGTCTTGAAACATGAAGGCACCTATCTTAGAGCATCTAAATGTAACAACCAGAATGGATGTTAAAGTCACCATTTCCCCTGACAGTTTTTTTCCAAAGATTAGTCAATTCTCACAGTTCAGAACCAAAAAACTTCACACAAAGGTCTTTGATTTCAGTTTCATGCCTTCTACCATGTTACATTTTCTCTTTTCCAAAGATTTCTACATGGTTTCCTCAGTCACCTTTTGATTTGAAACTCTAAGCTCTTACTAGAAGTTATTTCCCTCTCTATTATTATGCATCTCTTTCCCCATCCCAGTTTTTCAATACAAGTTCATCTGTAGAAATTGAAATTGGAGACAGTAGCTCAGTACCTGCCTTACTAGTGCCACATGCAGAAGAGGGAAGGAGAGTACAATTCACTGTTGTTCCCTTTTATATGCATGAGATTCTTATGATGCTGTCTCACTGACAAGACTGGAATGCAGAACTTACTGTGGCTTTGAAATCAATCTTCTAGTACTATTTCACATTTTGTCTCCTATGCAACAAGTATATTCAATCTCAAATACTAGAAGATAAATCACAGGTTTATTTCAACAATCATGAGTTTAAAGTTTCATAATTTTGCTTTGCTGGAGTCACAGTTTTTCATGTTTGGGAGTGCTGGCATTTTACTGCAGCAGGTAAAAACTTCTGAAGCTTCTGTATGTGACATAGCAGATAACAATGACATAGGAAGCACTTCTGCAGCAGTAATGCACATTTGTTTATTGCTCTGCCTATCTTTATAGGTTATTTTACAGACCATATAGAATACTTGCAGCTTATTAGCAAGGCCATTTAAACTAGCATGGTAGGACAGTTGGTCCATTCTTCAAATTACTGTTTCCAGGCATTCAATAATACATTTTCTCCAATGCTTTGCTTCTGTCAATGCACATTAGCAATTCATAACTATGGGACTGACAGGATCAGGATTACCAAGTTGAAAAAAAAAAAAAATTAAAAAAAAATCAAGGTACTCCACTGGATCTGCGGTAAGAGGTTTAATTTATTGAGTTTTGTTTTCCTTTCTAATGAAATTAGACAGCCTTTGCCATAAAAACATGAATGGGAAACATCAGGAACTGCATTCAGTGTTCCTCATTTGACATATTTTCTATGAAACTATGACTTGGAGTGCTGAGGCAAGAACTTCACTTCACCTTAAAGTTACCTGGGTTTTATTGTAATCACAGTCTACTGAAAGCAACTTTTTTCTGTTTAAAGCAGAGAGATGCATTATATTACACCTCACAGTTTGGAGCAAATATGAGCAAAAAATGAGGTAACACTTCTGACTCAGATGAAATGAGTGTGAGAGAGGTGACTCACTTCCCCACTCAGAATAAAACTATTAAAAAAAGGATGAAGATTGAGCAAGAAGGTAGAAGAAGGAGTGAAAGAGACCCCACCTTTGGCATCTGAGAGCACAGGCAACTGTTTCATTGGCACTGTCACAAGGGCTTCTGTGACAGTCACATTTAGATATTAAATGAGTTCTAGTCATGCACATACTTCACTCCATGCAGACCAGGGAATAAAGACCTGGAAAACTACTTAAAAATATCTCATTAATAAAAGGAAGGTTAGTAAGTCAGTTGCTTCTGCCTTGTGTGTATAGATTACCTTTTATACTATGAAGTGATACAGAGAATGTTACAATACTTTAAGTGAAAGCAGTCAGCCTTCTACTCACCCACATCAGAGAGCATGCACACCATGATTTGACTGTGTGATGAGTCAGGCAGATACCAGTTACAAAATCTTTTCTAAATGAAGAAATTATTTTGGCTTGAAAATATGTTTCATTCTAAATATGAGCAGTTCTCCTGATAATGCAGATTTGCTGCATTCTGCTACCCTGAGATTCCAAGTGTTAATGAGTATACAGACTTCAAGTCTTATGCCAATAAAGCATTAACAAGCATAAGAAGTAAATATCCTCTAGTCTTAACTTCCACCTAGGTAAGATACACCAAGACTATGCTTATACACCAGTATAAGCATGAGGTCCTGAAAAACAGCTTATTATCTGCAATTTGAGTGTCTCCTCACCATTTAATAGACTCAACACCCCGCTTTCAGTTGAGACTGAGTTTATTTCTTCTTAGTAGCTGGTACAAGGCTGTGCTTTGGATTTGGTATGAGACAGACATGGAAAACACACTGTGTTGCTGGGCAGTGCTTAACCTAAGCCAGGGACTTTCTAGCTTCCCTTGCTCTGCCATTGAACAGAACACAAGAGGCTGGGAGGGAGCACAGCCACAACAGCTGACCCAAAGTGGCCAAAGGGATACTTCCATTCCAGAAAACATCACAAACAGTACAGAAACTTGGAGGAGCCAATCACTGTTCCAGCATGGGCTGGGCATCAGGTGGGAAGCAGTTGTGTTGTGCAACACTTGTCTCTCTTTGGTTTTAGTCTTCTCTTTCTTTCTCCATTCCATTAGAATTATACCTCTTACTATAATTCAGCAGTCCTATTAGTAAACTGTTCTTATCTCAACCCATTAGTTTCACCTTTCTTTTTCCAGATTCTTTTCCCCATCCCACTGGGAATTGGGGGCAGTGGGGAACTGTGTGGTACTTAGCTGGCAGCTGGAATTAAACCATGACAGCCAGTACAAAAGTTTTAGGCACTATGTAAAAACAGGCAGTTTAAAAAATATAAAATTTGGAAGAAAATACTTGTTTTTCAGACTAATTTAGTTTAAAATTTGCTTTTGGGTTCTGTATTTTCTAAATTGCAACTGACCTATTGAAAACAAAACCATAAAATTAGAAGAGATTAATTCATGGGGGAAAAATTGAGTAATTTTAATTCAGCTATAGCAGAATTGTAAGCTGACAACTTTAAATACACATTTAAATATCCATTCTTATTTTCAAGTTATTTAAAGGACCTATGTGTATATATAGATCTAGACACACATTGTGAATGTGCTTGTGTGTGTTTGTGTGTCTATACACAAAAGGGTGGGAACAGCATGATTATATTCTATAGCTAAATCTAAACCAAGCAACAGCATCCGGATACAGAACAATACCTTAAAATAAAACTATATGATCTCAGGAAATTCCATACTAAAATTATCTCTCCTTTAATTCCACTGTATTAGCACTGAATGGGAATCAAGACAACAGCTGGGGCTAGGAATCAGATACACTGGCCTATTCACAATTTTTTTAAACAATTCAAATATGTTTTAGACTCTCTCAGCATAGATTATGCTATAGTGTTCCTACTAACCTTAGTGCCTGGATTCATGTTACTGGAGCAGCAGGAATAAGTTGTATGGCAGTTCCCATCTCTTCATTGCTGCTTTTCTTTAACCCTTTCACCTTCTCCCTCATTTACTTGCTATGCATAACTCATTGGGATTTAAACACTGAGCAAATGGTCAGTACTGCAGAAACCTGAGCTTGATCTCAGGATAGAAGTTTCATATACTTCAGAAAAATCCCTCAGCAATTTCACCAAAGAGACTATGGAAAACATGAGATGCAACTGAAAAGAGCTGCTCTAGTTACACAGGATGAATGTGCAAGTGCATACTCATTTAACTCCCCTGCAATCAGCCTGCCCATTTAAGAGGTAACTTTTGAAAACTGAAATTTGTGAATATACCTTGAAAATGTGGTAACCAAGGCCATGCCATGTATTCTTCATTGCTGCCAGTCTCTGTCTCATAGCTACAGCACAAGACCAGACAGTGTGACTCAGCTGCTTAAACTTTGAGCAGTTAAGGTGCAATAATCACAGATGTTTTGCAAAGAATTACTGCCTCCATCACGGCATTTTCTGCTCTAGGGCTATTTTTTCATAGGACGTTGCAAAGTGAAAAGAAAACAGGCCCTCACAGCTGGGTTAACAGTACCACTGTGATCTAAGTTATTCATCAACAAATGTCCTAGACTATCACAAAAAAACCCCAGATCCACTGTTTCTATTCCCAACTGTTTATTCATGGCCTCATACAAGTTCTTGTCTCCTGGGTAGACACAGACATACGTGAAGCCAAGAAGTAAACCATACTAAAATCAGGTCAACTGAGTACTCCTTAACCTTCACACCTTACCCCAGGCAAGCTGTCACTGGGATCACATTCCCAGCTCAGTTCCCCACATGCAGACACTGGCACTCAAGAAGGGACAGTGCAGGTGACAAACAGGCGAGTGGGCAGTGGGATTACCATTTGTGCTGGCAGCCCCAAACTATTCACATTCTGGTGGTTAACTTGCAAGACCTTGTTTCTAGCTGTTTATAAAGAGGTTTTGACAGACTTTAACCTGAAGCTTGATTTTCCACTGAGCAACTGTCCTAATGTCTGTTTCTTTTCCACATTAATACAGTGCAGCTTCTCCATTGAAGATCTGCAGCACCTTAAACTGACAGGGAAGTATTATATGGAGCGATGAGAACAGAAGGAAAAAAGGGAGAGTGCATACTTTTAACATCTCCAGCAAAATTTAGCCAACAAGCATTACAGCCTATGAATTTCCAGTACTTTGGCAGATTGCTCTGCTAAAACACAAAAAGTTTTAGGGAACAATCAGTGTGTATTCCCTGCAGCTGCTGAGCAAGACCTGCTGTGCAGGTACAGCTTTGGTCTGCAGCAGGCCATGAACCAACAGCAGTGAGAAGAATAAACTTCAGTGTAAAGAAACACAAAGCAGAAAAAGGCTCATTTTTCACTAAGAAGAACACGAGAAAAAGAAAGGGGACAGAGGGAAGAGAGCTGGAGTCTGCAGCTGAAATCTGGATCTCAGAGAAGACAGTGAGAAAAAGAGGAAAAGAAAAGCTTGTGAGGGAGATGAGGAAGAGACACACACTCAACAAGGGACATAAGTTGGCAATAATTTGCTAGAGAAAAAGTGGAAAAGGAATCAAAGAGCCTTAACAGCCTGATATAAGCTCACTGCCATTTATTCATATGGGAAAGGGCAATTATGATTGTAACTACAAAGATGGGAAGGGAGAGATCAGATTCTTTCACAGTTTGATGAAGAAAAGTGAGGTGTAGAGAAAACACAGTGAGAAACTAGAGAGAGATTGAAAACACGGGAACTGCTCAAGAACACAGGTGAAAGAAGCCTAAAGGACAGAAACCTGCTGCCCCCGGGCTATTTTACTATTTACAAAAAGCAGCCCTGAAAGAGCAAGAAATACTCTAAGGTCTTAAAACAAACAGGCTTCTATGTCTTCAGCTGGATCAGCTTATGCATCAATTCACAGTCCTCAAATTAGATTCAGCATCTCATTCACAGGCTGCAGTGAGGGAGGTAAGTAGAAGCACTTAGGCTGGTGATGCTTCCTAGTTCCCCATGTCCAGCCCCATTCTGTAAAGGACTGTAAAATGTCCTCTAGACTTGGACAATACAGCTGCAGGCTTTTTTATCTTTTCAAAATCCCTAAGCATCAGGTTACTCCAAAGAGCATCAGAAGCACATCAGAAAAAAAGGAATTTTTTTAACACTAGCATTGTCCAGTTTCTGAACACTTTATTTTTACTGAAGTAGCAAGCTGTAGTGTATATATTCATATACTTCATACATTTGTGATTGCAATGCCTGTCAGCACTACCAGATTTATCTTGGCTCTAGTCTAAACATATTATTTATGTAAAGTGACAGCAAGGCATTGATAATAAATCTTCATATCATAGTATGAGAAAGATTCCCAGACACCAAACTTGTGTCACTGAAAGTCCAAGAACAAAGTAGAAGACAAATAATATTTATATGTCCTTCTGGTAGTTAAGTTATTTCTACAGAAATAATTTTGAACAACTACTTTCACATAACCTACCAAAGGACAGTCTTGTAAATTGTCAGTGCAAGTTTAGCTGCCCATGAACTACATGGAATTTGTTGCAAAAATTAACCTGTTTCCAATTACATCATTAACCACTTCACTTTCTCACTACACAGAACACAACCACAGAACTATCTAATCACAAAGAAATCTGAGTTGGCACTTCACAGTTGATCCTGAGCCATGTTCTGCAGGAAGCACAGCTGACTAGTTAAATTAGCAATGGCATCCAGTACTACCAGCCCTCCACTTCAATATTGCTGAATCTTACATGTATGTAAGGAGAAAAAAAAAAAAGTTAAGCCAGCAAAATTAGTTTGGCTAACAAGAACCTTATTCCCTACAAAGATTAAATTCAAAAGATACTTTTATTAGAATATTCTGTTCACATTGGTAGTCACAGTTCATGAGGATGTGTTTGTGAAACACTGCATCCAAGTACACAATTACTCTTAATTTTGCTACCCAGTAAAAAGCAAGATCAGCCACTATAAGTTATTTACCTGGAGTACTCACAAGTAACCTGTGGCACAGTTACTGCAAATCCAGTATAAATCCATGCTGCTACCAAAAGCAGTACTTCCCTCCCAACTACAAAATTTCCAACACATGCACAGGGAGAAGAAAGAACTAGTAGAACAGGGACAGGCTTCTGGCTGGAGCTCCTCTTCTGTCAAATTCAGTACAGTCTTATTTACCATAACTCACATGCAACACAATTACTTGTTACAGATATTATCTTCTTCAACTACTGAGGCTGGACCAGGCAGGTATGATCAATTACAACTTTGTTTCAGGTCTGCTTACAGAGCATAATTATATAGAAATTATTTTCTATACATAAAAAATTAAATTAATGAAAATGTATTTCAGACAACTCAAGTAAAAACGCTGCAAACTCAGTAAGAAAAAATAATTAAATACAACAATTTGTTCTTCCAAGGTACAGCTCTGTCAGAGCTTGACATGAAATACAGTGACCTTAAAAAGGATAGTAGAAACTTCTCAAACTCTTGTGATCTTCACTGACTACAGTCACAGAGATTGTGGGGTTTTCTTCATTTTCTTTCAATCTCCTAGAAGACTTTGAAGCCATTGTTGCAGCCCTACTAAAGCATTTATATATCAGAGTATCAGGATGCTGGTTGCAAACTAATTCTGATTTTACAAAAGCAGATGAGAAACTTGGTAACCAGTGGATTAGAGTACTTCTGCATGAAATCCAGCTACTTTAATGATGACAAAATCATTAATTAATTCAATTTTTATTTCATTTATTAATTCCTTTTTTCTTTTAAGATTGCTACTGAGGTATCAGTACAAGTTTTTAAGATAAGCAATTAATTTCACATCTTAGTCAGACTTGGCATTTACTTTGAATTCTTCAATACAACACTAAGTCAGAGTGAAAAAGAAATTCCCATTCCAATTAAACTAATTAGCTAATGAACACAACCCACTCTGGCTCAGAATAAACTTTTTTAACATATTCTTCATTAGCCACTTTGAAGGCCAAAAAATATAAATTTTTGTCATCACAATACATACATCTTTACAAGAATACATGTTAAATAGTCTAAGTTGGAGACTTTATGATAATGCATGTACCAAAGTTTTTGAGGAAGGAAAGAACAAAATCAAAGCTAAATACAATTAAAATTGTTTTCACAATTGTAATAAAAATGTGCAGGAAAATAGCAAAAATCAATAGGCTGGCACAAATATGAAAAAATATTTACAATTTAAAAATGTTATTATTATACAGAACTTCAATTTTATTCAATATATATATCACTTGTTAGATAATATCTCTATTATAACAAAGGATTTAAACAAATACGTCT
This sequence comes from Erithacus rubecula, assembly GCF_903797595.1. NCBI lineage: Eukaryota > Metazoa > Chordata > Aves > Passeriformes > Muscicapidae > Erithacus > Erithacus rubecula. Next base: position 33,070,959 of record NC_136687.1, on the reverse strand, counting down.
CAATGGAACCTTTGGCAAGATGCATAAATTCCTCAAATTCAGCAGAATATGGTACTTTCCTAGTGAGGCAGAACAAAAACTGTCCCAATACCACAATGCAGAAGGAATAATCAATGCAAGGATAAAAGAAACCCAAAAACCTAACCCTAGATGACTTTGTCCTTTTCAGAAACTACAGATGTTTCTAAGGGGGTAACACTCAATGTCTGCTAAAGCTGACATTATATAATCTTTAGATAAAGGGCTTCTCTTAGTACCCTTATCTTCTCCCTCCTCCTAGAGGATGAAAATAGGGAATTAAGGGAAATTTGTGACCCAACTCCACCACCTTCCTCTAAATACCCTTGCAACTCTTTCTCCACTTTCTAATGGAATAGGGCATCAAGAGAAAGAAAGGATCTCCTGGATTGGCCCTGTACTCAGCACTGCACTACTGTTCATCAAATGGCATTTGGAAGAAGGTATTTCCTACAAATAAATCCATAATAATGGTTTCAGGCACTATAAATACCTCAAAAGAGCTACAGATTTTAATTCTGACCTGGAGGGAAAATATTGCCCCAAGCTGTCAAAGCCACAGGCATACAGCAACTAGAGAGACACCACACGTGTAATAAAGGTCTAAAGATGAAAAAAAAATTAGTGTCTTAAGCAAGAGGGTGAGAGAAATCTGACCAAGCACCCAGTCATTCTGACTAGCTAAATTATAAAACCTAATGAAATCTTTATTTGATGTAAATACAGAATGAAATAATTAAATTATACATTATATTTCTTCTTTAGTTTGGTCTTCAAAAATGTAAGGACATACATCCCAGATCCTCAAATTAAGTGCCCTTTTTACCCCTCCAAGTGCTGAAAATAACTTTCGTGCCTGTGTAAACCAAGTTCAAATTACAAATCTTAACAATGTTAATCAATATTAACTGTAGACTAAGTCTTTGCATATATTGCAAGTCAACAAAATCAAAGAAACTTCACTGCCCCTAAACCACCATCATCCATAAAAGACTCAAACTAACTGCTCATAGCATCTTCAGTATGAAAACAGACCAAACCCATGGACAAGACACCCTCAAGGAGATACTGAAGAGGCAGAGGCATGTCTTCTCATATCCTCAATCCAGCTGTGGATGTTAGGTGAGTTGGAGGGGAGGGAACTGCAGAAACTGATTAAGTCCAAATATTCTCCTTAGACTGACATGATAAAGGCCACTTGCAAAACATTAGTTTGCCCCAGTGGGGTATTTCCTATATTCTTATGCTTTAGGCTAGGCTTGACATCTATCTAAAAATTTGCAAACATGGGCAGGTTTTAAAATTTGCTTGGTCATATGCACCTAATTAGTGCATATAACCAAGCCTCACAAATCTTGCCTGACAGTAACATCTTATTGTTAGCAGGCATAAGCACTCTTTGCAAGACTGCTGACATGTTTCACAGATCACACTGAGACCACATCTCATTTTTAAAGAAAAATGATTAAGGACATTAAATATACAGCTCATGGTTTATAACTCAGAAGATATCTAGTTCCATTAAATCTCTCACTGTGCACATGTGGCAGGCAGAAAAACACATTAAAAGCATAATGAACACAAAAGTTTAAATAATCATACATCATCTTGAAACAGACCCCTAAGAGCAGCTTTTATGTGAATTTTGAGGAAGTAGTAATAACTATGAAATGCCTTCCATCCTGTTCTTCAGCATAAATATGGGTAGTTCTTTAAAGAAGGCATTTTAATCATACTCATGTCTGACATGTTACAAAATACTGGCATATCAAGGCACACATTTTAAAACAAATACACAAGTGGAATTATTAGGAAAGAGAACAAAACATCATTGTGTCCTGACACACATCTGTTGTGTGCCACATGTGGAATCTTGTGTGCACTCCTGGTTCTCCCCCCTTCTTGTTCTTCAGTCTTAAAGAGAATTAAGACAGTATGAATTCAGGTGATCAAAGATAAATAACAGTTTCATTTCAAAAAGCAGGTTATATAGGTGAAAGATCTTTAGCCTGAAAAAAAACAGTGAAGAGGGGAACTCAATAAAAATACAAGTGGCATGGACAGAATTGCTCCCTGCCTTGTCCAGAGGAGAACTCTGGAAGTCCCATATTTAACAGCAGGTGTCAGAACCAATTCTTTTGCTTGTCTTGAGCCTTTTTTTTTGGTCATTTTTAAATTTACTATTATCCATAGTAAATAGAACATCCACTTAAAGTCATGCTTGTTGATACCGAAAAGCATTAATGTGAAAAGCTTCTGCGGGCTCAATGAGCACCTGGAGAAAAGTCAACTGAAAGCTATTAAAGAAAATGAAATAACACACACCCCATCATTTAAGGCAAGGAAGTCCACAAGCTGCTGCCAACAGCCTGTCAGCACGTAGTGACACTTTCAATTTCTTCACTTAGAAGGAGGTTGTCAAGTAGATCCTGTAATTTGGCAGGGCCTTGGATGGTAAGGGCATAAATAAAAAGAAAAGAAGGCCAGCCAAAAATCGAAGAGGTACTGGAAGACCAGAAGAGTGCCTGTATCCAGGTAAAAGTTGCCATGGCTGCCCTCTCACAAACACAATGAGTCTGGGCATCCTGCAAATGCTGCTGCTGGGCTTTCCAACTGAAGTCCCCAGCTGGCCAAGGAGTGAGCAGCAGGTTCAGGCTGACACACCAGATATTTCTCCTGAATGTTGTCTGTGGGATGCAAAGGTGAAGGAACAAAGTGGAATAGCAATCTCCCAAGCCATGTCCATGAGGTGGTTTGAGGACAAATCAGCTGGGTGTTATGCAACAAGTTCCCTACAGGTCAGTCAATCAGGGCAGCTCACAGATCCAGAATAGAAGAAACTTCTGGGGGCAGGACTCATTGGGTACTGTCTTCTTGCAGGAATAGACATGGCTGTGGTTAAAGGGCGGCCTACACCCTGGAAGGAGCTGGGGAGAAGAGTGTGCCAGGGGAAGATGTGATGGATCATTTCTCATCACATACTATGTGTGATGTTTCCAACATCACTCTCCAGTCATCCTCTGCCACATCACTGGGGCACAGGGTGCAAGTTCAATGGCTGTGCAGTATGGGCTCTCCAATGAGATTGTTGAGAATGCCATACATGGCTAATCACACATTTTGTCTGACCAGCTACATATATTCTATTCTTATGTGATTTCAATACTCCATAGATATAGCATAGGCCAACTAATCATGGAGTAAAGCAGCAACTTACAGGCTCAAAGTAAAAACTGATCATCCATCTGTCATATGAGATGAGGATTTGAAAATTTCATTAATTTTCTGAAACTGCTAGCTAAGATATTCAAAGAGTTTCATTACTACAAAGAGCCTTTTTATGCTGTTAATCCAGATTAGTAGTGACTGTTCAATTTAGAGTTTGCCTAAATCTTTAGTTCTACCTGATGCAATAGAACAGCCTAATTCTTCCTTCCTTTGAAGCATGGCACTGCCCTCTGAAAATTCTTCTCTGCTCCTTCCCCTACTTCCTGTTCCAAATTCATGGTTCATTGTGCTTTTATTGCTTTACAGCCCATCCACAGACATTTCAAAAAGGAAAGTACTTCAGAGCTCCTCTACAGATTTTAACTACTTTATTTGTTTTAGTGATTTGATCACCTGCTGGCCCAACCACACTGAGAAAAAAAAATTAATCTTGAAGATCTTCATAATTTTCATAACCAATAATCAGAGAGAAATTGACAGTTCTTCCTGAATAAAACAAAAAAAAAAAAAAAAAAAAAAAGCACTTTATCACAAAGCACTTTACAACTTTTAGTTTTACAGGCTGTCTTTCATCTGACCAAGCAACACAGTCTTGTAGAGAACCATAACTGTAGGCAGCCCTTTATCAACCAATTTACCACTCTAAGGTGGTCTGATCTCAGTCAGAGTCCAGCTGTTAATTTAAACTACCTCCTCCAGCACACAAACATTGAACCCCTCCCAAGAGGGGACATTCTCACATGTCCACTGCTATTAATATGGCATTCCTGGCAGCTGAAACAAATTGCACTGAGGTAGCCAGGAGCTGCCCACCTGCTGGGCTCTACTGAGCCACAAAAACAGCCCAGACCACTCCAAACCATGTGTTCAAAGAAGTCCTCATACCTCAGGGTGTGCCTGGGAACACAAGGGAGAAGGCACAAACTCAGCATCACTGACACTCCAGCAAGCAAGGAAACCCTCAGAGAATTTGATTTTGAGCCTCTTGCTTCTGTTCTGGCAGTTTAGATGAAGCTAAACTTTACAAAGGAGATGTGCCAATACCCACCATATTGGGCCTCACTTTAGTGGGACTTCTGGCAACTATTAGAGCTCTCCTGAAGGCTGTGCCCTGTGGGCTGCACAACAAGATTATTGGTGTTTTTAAATGAACCAAGATTTTGCCCTTCTCTAACCTGCCAGAAAAACATCCAACTGGAAAGTCAAAATAATTGTCCTTCCTGGAAAAAAAATTTCTCAGTATGTACTGATTCTACTGTGCAAACCTGCTTATTAACAAGATCATCTCATTTCTTCCAAATCACAAAATATTTCAGTCCTAATGGATTAAAGGAGGTTAAGCAAAAAAATATCCTCGTGGCAAAGAAATATTGAATGCATAACATGAAAATTTTGACATTTCTATGTCCAATGAAACAAAGTAAATTGTTGTATTTGTACTACAGCAACATTCTGCCCATTATGCAAGATGTGCTGGAGAGTGGGTAGGGTGAAGGGGAAGTCCTAGGCTCTGTTTTAATTTGGAAACATCTGTCCCTAGGTAAGGGACAAACATCAATAAAGCATCATCTTGCAAGTTTGTTTTCTGTTTTCCTTTCACAGTTAATTGCACTGTTGATCAAACCATAATAGTATAATTTTTATAGAATTGCTACTTATCTCCACCAAGACTTGATATTATTACTTTTGCAGGCAAATTATGTTTCTGTTAAGTGTATCTATGGGTGATTGGGTAATTACAAGTAGGTAGAACTAGAATGATTGAAGTTCTTTATTTCTACTTAGAAGTGGTGTATTCTACGTAATAGTGAGTGATTCTCTCCTCAGCAGCACACTAAATAAAGAATTATCCTTTTAGGGGTACAAAACACAAGTACTGTGACTTGCAAGTCTGTGACTTGCAGTGAAATCTATTATTATTGTATCCCCATAGTCTCCAACTCACAGCAGTCACAAAGCTGTCACCTAGTGTGCAACTTGCAGTTGTTAGTCAAGAATGACAGGTCAAGACTGGTAAATTCACAGGGCTACAAAGACAACATTTTAAAAGAAAATAGATTATTTTAAAGTCCTTTAAAAAACAAAAACAACCAAAAAAACCCCCAACAAAACAAACAAACAAAAGACAACAAAAAAACCCAAACTAAAATCCTCTCAGAATTACTTCCAACACTTGAGGCAAGAAAAGCTTTCCTTTTTTTTTTTTTTTTCCCCTTAGGGAACAAAGAAAACCAAAGAGGCTTTTCCCTAAGCAGACTGGACAGTTTACTCACCAGATGCAACTTTCTCTCTCCCCTCTGAAACAGATACACCCATGAAACAAACTAACTAGCCCATCAGACATTTAATTGTCTACACAAACATGAGTAAGTCAAGAGCAGATAAGGTGTAAAGCTTTGCTTGGCCCATTTTTCTCTTGGCTCTAAATATTGTAACTGATGCCACAAGTACATTCTGGACAGCTGGAGCAGTTCACCACAAATACTTCAACTGCCAAATTCAGCTGGTCAAATGCAAGTTGAAGGACAACAACAGTAGTTTTGCTTCTTTTAAAAAATCTCAAACAGCATGTAGTATTTCAGTTGGAAGACACCTACACCAATCAGCCAGGGCAGCTGCCTGACCACTTCAGGGCTGGCCAAAAGCTGGAGAATGTTGTTACAGGCATTGTCCAAATGCCTCCAAAACACTGGCAGACTCAGGCCATTGACCACCTCTCCAAGAAGATTGTTGCAACGTTTGATCATCCTCTGAGTAAAGAGGTGCATCCTAATGTCCAACCCAAACTTGCACTGGCACAGTTTTAACCACTCCATGCATCCAACCACTGCAGCAGAGGGAGAAAAGATCAGCATCTCTCTCTCAGCTTCCTCTCCCCTGAGAGCTGAGAGAGCACTGAGGTCACTGCTCAGACTCCTTCTCTCCAAGCCAGATGTGCAGAGTCCTCAGCTCATTCCTCAGCCCTGTCACCAGCTCTGCCCTCCTCTGGCTGCCTCCAAGGACCTGCACAATCTTCTTGGTTTCTGGGGTCAGAACTGCACACTGAAGTCAGGGTGGGGACACAACAACACAAAATACAGCAGGAGAGAGGGTGTCTATTGTTTTTAAATATCTTTAGAAATATTAGAAGTTTACACATGCTTGTGGGGTGTTGGGGGAGTTACTGTGGGTCATCTTTGTGGAAAAATATTAGGAAATAGCCAATTGTTTGATCTGGTCTCAGAAGCTATCCCTTCTGCTTAATTGCTCTCTCCTCTCTTTCTCAACAGAACACAACTATTGAGTAAGGAAAGTCAATGAATCAAACCATATAATGATGTAAAGGATTTTGTTCTTCATGATTCCTGAAATGACTTATTTCTCAATGCTGCCACAAGAAGGTAGGAAAAGTAACACTGGTGATGTCACATTTGACAGCAGACAGAAATACATGTGTCATTTGCTTCCCAGCAGCCTTCTGGCATATTCTTCCAAGAACTGTCCAATTCTTTGCCAGACTTTTTCCTTTCCCAGTATAAAAATTCTGGTTAGTTCAGTAAGAAAGATATAAAATTCCTTCAACAGTTTTTAAGCTGCATTCTCAAGATCAAGCTATCAGAAAACTGTCACTGAGTAGGTAAAGTCATTATGTGAACAGTATGGAGTAATACAGAGCTCAGGGTGACAACAGTGTCAAGTAAGTAATGTCATTCACTTCAATGAAAAATTATTGCTCAGGGAAGTTAGCTATAATCAAGATACCAAAAGTTAGCTGCAGATGATGTATGGCCTTTAACTACATGAAGAAGGATTACATGCTCATTTACACTCAGAAAAGACTATAATACAGTAAAAATACACCAACTGCTATTTTTTTTTCCTTCTCCTTATCAGTTTTCCCCTATGCCTTCTCCTCCTGCCCCAAAGAACACCATTTTTCTTGGTTACTTTGCTAAAAAGGAGCTTCTTACTGGAATATCTATTCCTTCCACTGGTAACTGCAGTCTCTAAATACTTGTAAGGAGTTACAGCATTCTTAGACGAGCCAGGAAATGTCAAAAGAAAAAACCCAACAAACTACTACAGAGCTAAAGGGATTGATTTATGATGATTACAATGACAGAATAAAAGAATAAATGACTTACAGTGCAGCTATTTCCTAACTAAAGTCTGAAATGCAACAAAGAGGGAGAGCAACACAAATACTGTCACCAAAAGAACTTCTGGAGACAAATAAACACAAAACAAGACAAATAAGTTCAGAAATTCAACAATCATCCATGATTCCGTAAGTTATCAATGTTTTAAATTAAAATTCTAGGGCAATTCATGCAGCCATTAATGTCTTTGAAGTAGATACATATTTACATGGAGGGAAATTTGGTATTGCATTATCACTCTGAAAAGAGCCAAGGTGAAATTTTAAAAGTAATAAACATTTATAATAGATAAGGAAAACAATCATACCTATCCTCCTCACTAAGCAAAATTCAGTACTTTACCAAACAAAATTCCTAAGAAGCAACTTAGTCTTTGAAAGAGCTTGCAACTTTCATGGGATGATCTTGCTTGGAATTTCTTATACTCATTCTACAAAAATCTGTAACTTTTTTTTTCTTTTACATTAAACAGGATATTACATTTGTTAGGAAACTAGTGTGACTTGGACTCCCTTTTTTCCAAGGATTTTCTTTTAATGAATCACTGGGCACATTCAAAAAAGCATCAGCTAAACACAAGGTTCTCAATAGACTTTCTATCCTGGATGCAGGGTACCACTGGGAGAATATTACTACCATCACCCTCAGCTACAACAGTCTAAAGTCTAAGTCCTGCTTTATTTTTGCTAAAACAAATGGATACACACCCTTGAAAAACAGGCAAGACTTTGAATACACACAAGTGAACATAAAAATAATACTTTTGATGGGATGCTTCTGCACAACACTGCAGTTAAAATTACCTCCATAGTTTTTAATAACCTTCATAAATGCATGGGATTGCTGCTGACAAACAGCTGAAGTCCCTCCGAGGCACACTAGTGTGCTTACACTAGATACCCAGGAATGCACTCCAAAGAACTAGAAAGGGCAGTGAGCTCTTTGAGCTGAGTGCTGTACTTTACTCACATAAAAAGCTAGACCAAAGTTTAGTATCTGTTTGCAGAAGCATTGCTTAGTCTTTAAAATAATTACTACTACCAATGTTCATCTTGTTGCATGTACTACAAACAATACTTCTAAAAAAGCTAGCATCTTTTTGTGTCTGAAAAGAGAGTGGCTACCACACACATGAAAATTTGCAGCAAACTAAACAGCAGCAGCAGGAAGAGAACATTCTCCCTACATGCTCAATTTAGCACTGCTTAAGTATGGGGAGTGAGGTGTGTGCTTGTTTTCAGAACAGGCAAGGCAGTCTCATCTCTCACCTGTGCATGGAACACAGAGTAAGGCACTTGATAAACTTACAGTGACCATAAAACTGATGGGTTTGACATTATACCATGGAGCTACAGTGGCAGCAGGAAACCCAGGAAATTGACACGCTGCTTTTTCTCACACTAGCTAACAGTATTTAAAATCTGTTAGCCATCAATGAACAGCACTGCATGATTAGGTTAGATTGGAAATAATTTTATAACAATAAAATTAAAAAGGTATTTTTCAGGGAGCATCCAAGAAAAATTCAGCTCAAGGAAGTGCATGTATTTATACTGAAAAAAAACCAAAATCACAGAGTCACAGCACAAACTACTCTGTCTTTAACACTGTTTGTGTAAAGAGGCCCCCATTAAATTTTCAGGGATGCACTTTAGAACAGGCAAATGCACTTTCGCTTGCTACTCCCATTCTAATACAAACCTAAGAATCTTTGCAGAAATATAGCTTTAAACCTTTCCAAACCATATAGGATGACTCACCAATACTGCTTTTGCATAGTCACATAATTCTGAAGACCATGCCATGAAACGATGATGCAGCTATGGCAAACCCTGCCAGCTGTGTGGTTTCATTCCAGGCATTGTTACCATAATAACCTATTCCTGCTATTATTACCTCACTGCCATTAATGAAGTCTAGGTACATTCTATTGCCAAACCTTAATTCCAGTAACATAAGGAGTTTAATTTCTGCACAGAATGCCCATGTAGCTCCTTCAGTTCACTTTTAAACTTTCCACAAGCAAACATATGGAATTATTTATTTCTTTTAAGTAATACTCTCCCACATAGACAGTGTATACTCACCCCACGTTCCCTATTCAAAATTACCTAAAGAACAAAAACCAGAGACCAAACCTATTATAAGAATTATTGAAACACTCAAAGACAGTGCAAGGAGATAAAATTTCAAGCCACCGGTGTGGCAAACAGCTCACCCTCCCCTTGCTGCAGCTGCTCCAGCATCCCTGCGGGTCGGCGGATCTCTGCCAAAGGGCGTGAAATCTCGGGCAGCAGGGCTGATTCCCCCGGGCCCCCTTGAGCAGAGACACAGCTCAAGCACCAGGCTGCCTTCCCAAGAAGCCAGCCACGCGGAGAGAGGGGCCAGGGCCGCTCTCCTGCCCCGCCGGGAGGGGCTCAGCTCCCCGGGACAGCCCCCTGGGGCAGGAAATCCGCAAGAGGTGATTTACGGGCAGGGCTCATGCCCATCCCACCGAGCTGACAGTTCAGCTGAAAGGTATTAATCTGGCCCTAAGAGCTTGTTAAATAACGAACTGTACCCTTAGGCTGGGAAAAAAAAAGTAGGGGTGGGGGGGAAGTGTTGCACAAGCTTATCAGTGCCCACTTGCTGCAGAACATGCCCTTGCAAGAGCTGTGTATGAAGAGCTACTACTATTTATACCTGTAACACTTCCAAGTTGCTGCAAATCTCTAGAGAAGTTTAATACGTGAAAATTACCTGCTTAAAAACATAATCTTTCGGCTAGCTTTTCCTCTTATGTTGGAGAAGCCTCAACTTCATTGACACTTTTTAAAGTTTTTTCTAAAGCTAAAGCTCTTGAAACAGGAGTAGAGAGAAATAAATATTGCTGTATAAAGAGCTGATCCAAAGGCCTGTATGACCTGTATTTAGGCATCAGTTTAACATGCAGCAGCATGGCATCTTGATGGGAAGTAAAAATATAAACCTGTGAACGTTGAAGTTAACAAAGTTCAAGCAGATGACTTTATACTGACAATACAATCATATTTTCCTTGAAACAATTATTTGCAGTTTACTTATTTAATCCTTTCATAATTACTTAAGATATTAATCTCAACATTCACAGGAACAAATATGTGCAGTACTCACTCACTCAAAGAGTTCCAGCAAAAGCAACAAACTCACAATTAAAGACTATCAGCATGACTAAGTCTGCTTGCATCCAGAATCTTTCTCTGCTTACAACTCAGTAGTAGTCAGGCACAAAAACATTTTCCTATTAATGTAATTGCTTAACACATGCTATCCCACTCGCTGGTCTCTTGACCTTTCCTTCCTTTGGTTTGCTGACAGTTCCTCTTTATCCAGGGAGCATTTGCACTTATACACAATGCACTGCAGCGGCAGCTCCCAAATACTTCGAGGTTTCTTCAAGAAACAGAGTAACTTTCCACACCATATGCATGGGAACACCAAGCATCACTGAGGAGAGTACCTTCACTATCAGCTGTTCTACCTCAGCAGTCTAAGTACACAAAATACATGCTGTGCTCCAGTTTGGATTCTTTCTACCTTTCCAGCATAAGCAATTCTGAGGCTGTACAACTCAAATGCCAGTTTCACCCAGTAAATAACTGACTTACAGTCATGGGTTGGAAGGAGTTGAGGTATTTTTACCCTCCAGTAAGTTTGAATTTCTTTTTTTTTTTAATTTTTATAAATAAAAGTGGTAAGTGGTAAGAGTGGCTAGCTGAATTTATTTTGTGTTCCTGCACTTAAACACTTAAATGTGAAAAACACTTTATAGACTTTTAAGCAATATGATCCCTGATAGCATATTAGCATTCAGAATATTGCAGTGTAAGCATTCAGCTGTAGTTAAAGTATTTTAAGAGAGACTACAGTATAATCAGTAAACTTTTGCTATGCAGATTACTATTTGAAAAGTACAAAAGCATGACTTATACAATGTATGGTATACAACAGTTTGCATTCCTGAAGTGCATCTCATTGACTTCCTGCGGAGTTACAGTAAAATCTCCCAAACTTTTGATCAGTAAAGCAAACAGCATAGGGGGCGAAAAAAAATCAGAATATTAGTTTAAATTTTAATCCATGCAACTCCCTCCCTGCCTCGTACTGAAATGAATAATGAATGAGCTAGGTTATGATTGCTTTCAATAAGTATGTCAGAAATCTTCAAAACAATGCGATGAGGGTAAGACAGACATCAAAGGTCTTTCTAACAATGCCGCATGCTTATACAACCACATACTATGCATCTTTTTCATGCATCAGCATACCAGGAACCGCATAACCACAAGTACCAAAGGTACTTGAGTTTTATGTTACGAAACTTAATATGCAAACAAAAATTAACCGAGAATTTGAAGTATTTGGGTCTGGAATCCGAGAATTTAAGCCCAACCTTCACCATGCGTCTGGGCAGAACTAAGGTTTTCAGACTGGAGTGTCACCTTACACCTCCCGTCATCTCCGTCACGCAGCAGCCGCTCACCCAAAGCGTCAGTAACTCCAAGAGACTTTTCAACAAATGGAGAGTCTAGGGTTTTGTTGTCATCGTCCTCCCACGCCTCCCTGGCAGCTCCGTTCCTGTGCCCAGCTGCTCCCCTGAGCGCTCCCCAGCGCAGGACCGCGCTCGGAGGCGCCTGCGGGACGGCCCCAGCTGCCAGGGCCGGCATCAGCGGCGGAGTTGGGATAGGGACCGGGATCGGGACCGGGATCGGCATCGCTCCCCGCCGGGCAGTCCCGCACACGGCAGGAGCGCAGAGGGGCTGCCTCTGCTCATCAGGTGTTTCGCGTCTCTCTGCAAACGCAGTTGTTCCCCGTGCAGCCCGCCCTCCAGCAATACCGAAAACTCGGACACTTCTAAAACAAATCTTTCCCCCACTTTTAAGGAATCCCCCCACTTCAACAGGCTTCTCCCACATCTTTTCATTGGGGGATTCCCAAGCCGTCCGTTCCAAGGGGCTCTCAGCCGCACGCCCAGGGGAGCAAGCTGGCATCTCCAGCGGGGGCACGGGCTTACCTTTGCCTCCCCCGCGTCGGGCTCCTCCTCGTAGTAGCCCTGGCCGGACTCGTAGGCGGCGGCAGCGGCCGGGTGCCGGGGTCCCAGCAGCACGGCGCCGGCAGCCAGGCAGCAGCTCAGGGAGAGCACCTCCAGCAAGTGCATGGCGCGGGGACGGCGGAGCGGGCGCGGAGCGGGGCACTCGCACGAATGCAGCCGAAATTATGAGGCTCCTTCTTTTGCTCTCCCCCCTCCCTCCCCTCGCAATATCCAAGGCAGTAAAATCCGTGAGATGGAGAAGATGAGGTAGCAACAGCTCCTATGCGCCTGCAGGGGAGTTCCCAACTTTCCCAGCCGCTTTGCAAATTCTCACCAAAGTTATCCAGAGTTTGCCAGGTAAAAAACCCACCAGGAAACCGGACATCCGAGGCTGCGCTCACTCAGGAGCAGGGGAGGTGGAAAGCGCAGAGAGGAGGAGGGAAGGGAAGGGAAGGAGGGAGAGAGCCAGGGAGCAGCAGAGCGGGACGGAGCGGCGCGTCGCAGCCGGGGAGATCCTTTGGGCGGGCCGTGCCGTGCCGGGGCTCGGTGCCGGGGCTCGGTGCCGAGGGGGCCCGCTGCGTGCGCTGCGCTGCGCTCCGCCCGCCGCGCTGTGCGGGCGCCTGTCAGCGGCGGGGGCTGCGCGGCGCCTGGGGCTGCGCGGCGGCGGCGGCGGCCGCGCATGGCGAAAGCGCCCTCTGCCTGCGCCTCTGCGCGCCGAGAGGGGCCCCGGCCGCCTTCCTCCTCCTCCTCCTCCTCCTCCTCCTCCTCCTCCTCCTCCTCCGCCGCCTGTGCCTGTGCCGCCTCCTCCAGCCGCTGCTGTGCCGCTGGCGCCCCGGGGAGCGATCGCCCCGCGCCCCGCGGGAGCCGCCCGGGGCTCTGCCGGGAAGGCGAGGCGGGCGCGCCCGGTCCCGCAGAGCTGGGCTCGTCCAGCACCGAGCTCCGGCTCCGCCGAGATGAAACCCGCGGCAGGTCCCAGCCCCGAGGAAAAAGCGAAGTGCCCGGCTCGTTTCGTCTGGCTCGGAAGCTAAGGGGTGAAGTTCGGTAAAACTCACACAGAGAAATCATGCAAGAAAATTTTTGTGAGTCCTAATCAGTTACTTGTTGAGCAGTGTTGGCAGCTTCACTTGAGACAGTATACAGCTATTTTTGGATGCAGAAAAAAGGATTTTGCCACGTTAGAAACAGTAACCCAAAGAGCACCATAATTATTTGTAGCCTTCCTATCAATGGCAGTTTGGAGCCGTCTTCGAAGAGAAGTAACACCCCATTCCGAGTTCTAAATAAAACTGAGCACAGATCCCGTGTTCCAGTTACTCTGTGATTAAAAGTTTAAAAGAATCCGCATTACTGACAAAGTAGCACTCTACAGCCTACTCAAATATCAGCTATGCAAAAGGAGAATGTTATGTTCCCTATACTCTTATTTTGCTTGGTTATCGAACCTTGTGTAAATATTTAAAAAGCTTTTAATTTGTTTTCTGCATCACTTGTGTACATCTTTTGGTAATTAGATTGTATGGGAACCAACTGTGGGGGCTGATCCCTGACTGCCTTGACTAGATGCTGGCAGTCTGCTCATGTTACACTGCTCTTATTCTTTGGGAATACCATTATGTTACTATTCTGGGAGTTATACATAGAGGTATCTCCAGCAGGCTCTCAGGTACCTCCTTGTATTTTTAATTTATTTATTATCATTTCCAAAATGGTATTTCAGCATGCTGCCGCTCAAATATTTTTATGCTAGAAAGTAATCACTTCATTTGCGATCAGAATGAAATCTAAAGTTTAAATAAAGCTTTATTTTAAGAGATTGTATAGTTGTTAAAAATTATTGAAGCACTAACATTTTTCGAAACACTTTCAACGTGGAGTAAAGCAGTGAAATAAAGACAGAGTAGAAGATAAGCAGAACAGCTATGAAGATACAAAATAGCATACATAAATTAAAAAGGCCATTGTTCTTCACTGGACCCTTACAGCGCTTCAGATCAAAGCATAGGATTAAAGCCTAGAGAGAGCATAGTCCAGGGTGCAAAATCCATCTAAATAGAAATTCAGCATTACTGATTTCAGTTTAAACATATTAAAAATCTCTCAAACATGCCACAAATTGGTATAGAGAGGTTCTTTTGCAGCACTTTATTAAAACCTGCCAGACAAATCATGCACATTTATTTAAATAAGTGAGTGCTGTGCAAGGAGAAGCTGCATAACTAAATCACAAAACAGGATGAAACTTACCACTCCTGCTGTGCCATCATAATATCAGCTGGCTTCATTATTTATTTCCCCAGTTCTCCAGCACTTTCATTCTTCCCCCCACAATTCATAGAACATCCATCATGGGATCAAAGGCTTCTATGTAATAGAGCATTTCCACCAAGTGCCCTGTATGGCAAGTTAAAAGTGTCATAAATGAAAGCTAGAAATCATAGTCATGGTGGCTCAAGTCTCAGTTTAAGCAATTTTAACAAGAAAACTGTTGAAATATATGATAGATTCTGTGTACAGACATATAAATATTCCACTGGCAGTGAGACATTAAAATTTTCCTTAATTTGGACTGTGCTTCTCTCCATCCCATGAAAGATGGCTAATTTAAAGGTTTTCAAATTAAAATACATCTTGTACTTTCTCCACCACCTAATGGTTAATATTTCTCCTCTTGTTTTCAAATTAAGTAGAAATCAGCCTAAAGGACAATTAATTTAAAATTCTAAGTGACACTGTGTACACTAACAATGAGTTGACCTTATAAACATAGATGACTTAAGAGATACCCAAATAGTGTAAAGACACAGGTCTGGATCTTACTGTCCTCTGTACTTCAATGACAACAGCAGCTACTGTTGAGAAATAAAAAAAACCCCACTACTTTTAAGTCAAAAGTAAGATTCTTTCAAATTAATTCTTTTACTGTTGTTTTAAGAATGAGTTTTAAAAATCCAGGCCCCAATCCCCTGTTCAAGCTGGTATAATATACATCTGCCAAGAACACTACTCTCCTGTATCTAGAAATAACTGATGTGTTCCTTTCAGATTTATTCTGCTTCTGAAACACAGATACATTTCAATGCTGGTTTCCTATCCATTTGTTAGCAGTGTGAAAACTCACTGCAAGAAATGTGAGCTGAGAGTGGGAAATAGAAGAAAGAGCAGCAAGAAAAATCAGTAGCATGCTTTCATAAGGAGGTTTATTTGCTAAATGTAGAAATAAATGGTAAAAAATGTTTTATTTTCACAAAATGTAATTTCCATTATCTTTATTTAAATTACTGTGTTGGGTTTAAAGCAATCTCCTTTTCATTCTCCTATTAAACAGAGAGACAGAGGCATACCCGAGAGTTAAAATCAGATACTACAGTTTGTTTTTGTTGTAATTCACATCAGTCTTACTGGTAAGTTTAAGTGGAATTTATGTTTAATGTAGATCTCAAAGGTAGAAAACATTTCTTCCCATGTGCAGCAAGTCAGAAGACTGCGGAAGTGCCATTTTGGAGTCATCCCAAAAGATGAAGGCACTAAGTAAGCTTCCTTACATCCTTTACAGGTGGGACTCCACCATACTTCCCCTCATGCTTAAAAAAAAATAGAAAGTTGGGTATTGATCAATGTCTGAAATATCAATGTCTGGTGTAGATACTGTAAATAAGATGTAAATGTTTAGGAAAAATAAAGTAATTCAGATTCAGTGCCAAACTGAACACAAAAGGTGCACACTGAATTGAATCATTCAGTCCAAAGTTTTATTACACATTTTTTTTCATATTGCTTATCTACTCAGAGTAACCAGCTTCACAGAAGACTTAGCTACTGAAAAGGAGGGTACAGTGCATTTGAGGTTGTAGTCCACTTCTCTACATCTCTTATTTGTATGAAACATAATTTAATGGAAATATTTAGGAGTACTGTCAGTTTTACCGGCTGGGGGAATAATGTCCTTCCTCACTCAACAAAAGCACATTAAAAACCCTTTATCTTGGTTTGGGCCCTCATTTAGTATTTCCTTATAGAATCCTAGGGAAGGATCTAAGCATGCTGGCTTGGAGATCATCAATAGCTACTGAAATATTTTCCTTGGCTTTGATCAGACATCCTCACTTGTAAAACCCCATGGGAAACTGTTCTACACCAAACTTTCAGCTAGGACTCCTGAAATGTCGTTTTTTCCATTCATTTGCAATATTGCCAGGACAAATAACTTCAGTTCAATGAGAAAGACATCATTGCTGCAAGATTATTTTCTGCAATGCTTGACCTAGCAGCCTTCACTTTGTTATCTAGAAATTTCTCTTTTGTTTAGTATAAAAGTTGGTTCCTTTTGAAAATTAATTAACAAGACAAGAATCCTTAGAATTCAGCTTTTTGACACCAGTTGATATTCGAGGATTACAGGATTATTGGGATTTCTTTGTTCTCAGGGATTCCCTTTTTAAACTGTTAAAATCAAAACCACTGGCATCTAACATTAGAATTTCTGTGTGTTACAGACTGACTGCAGCAGTGCAAAACCCTTCCCACCCTTGCTATAATAAGGGGTTAGTATGTTGCAAAAAATGGACAGCCCCAGGCTGCATCTCAAGAAAAGTGTTTGAATTAAACAAAGCAAATTACATATCTCCAAAGCTTAGAATGGAGAAAACCCTAGCACACATTTAATTCAGCTGACTTACATTATCATTTTCTCTTTACCACAGTTTTTCTTGTGATATAGGGTCTCACATAACAATAGGTATCCATAGAATATTAATTTAACATCCTGTAAACTGATGATGTTCATTGTCATGACCTCCGACTATAAACAATAAAATGATTTCAAATTTATTCTGCCTCTTACCTGAAAGCTGTGCACAATCTAAACTGTGTATTGATGAAGTCATGTCACTAAATAAACAGCCTTAGATTCAACAAAAATATTAGAAGCTAATAGCACATGAACACTAACCATGCAAACACTTAGCATGATGCATACCTTCCTGCAGTGGTTTTCCAGCTGGCAAGCTATGAAAATATTCAAAATCTTATTATACCCAGTTATACTTACAAAATTTGGTAGTATAGTGGGGCAAGATGGTCCCAAATCAATTCAAAAGACACTTCTATATAATTTCTAAAACAATGGCAGAAATTAATGTTTCTTTAAAGAGGTGCAGTTTCTTTTGAGTTTGCTCCTGTGTACCTTCACTTATATATCTGCTGCCTTCCTTCTCTTTTTCTTTAGTGCTTCAAACTTTCTGTTCAGTATTTGGCCTATTCTAGAAATTAGGAATATGCTAAACCCTACAAACGTTAAATGCTGAAGTATTAAAGCCTTACAAAAATTGTCAAACAGTATTGAGACCAGTTCACTTCCAAACTGTGAATAGTGTAAATGCATTATTGTAATAATCCTATTTTTTTTGTAATAGGGTTTCTTTTAAAAAGTCAATTCTTTTCTCCTCTTTAAAATAGCCTTTTACATATTTGAACACTTCTTACCTTCCTTACCTAATCTTCTTGTTTTAAGCTAAATGAGATCCATGTTTTCAAAGTCTTTATGAATTTCTGTTTTCCAAAGTTACGCTTATTACTGTCAATTGAATAACATTTATCCAGGGGTTCAATGAAAGATGATGCTCAACACTGAAAAAATGTACTTCAAAACTGACTGTGTTGGGCAGAACAAAACACCCCAACCCATTATTCTGCAGGTACATTCCCACGTGGTATTTGCTTTTTAGGCAGATTCATTTTAAGCTTGCAATAGGATGTAATTCTTGTGTAATTTTTGAGGATTTTCTATCCAGCCAGACATTTCCTTTCCTGTAGTTGTAGACTTGACTATTCCAACACAGGTGGAACACTTGCATCTCCAAGAGAAAGATGTCCACTACCTCCTATTTTTTTCTACTCATTTTTTCACTTTAATAAAATTACTTCAATTTTACGTCTGTCTTTGCTGTCCTTGCTCCCTAAGTCCCATCTTTACACATAACAAAGTAGAGGTGTATTGCTCCTATGCTTTACTTGATTCCCTGTAGTCAGAAAAAGTGTTTTTACTGACCTACTGCAAAGTTTAAAGGTTAAAAATTCCATCCTGACTTTTTGATCCAGGGTTTGCTTCAGTCATCATACTGATTCAGAAACCATAAATACCAGATTGTGGGGGGATTCAGGTCTGAGATTCTTGCTTAGGTCCCACTTCATTTTTCATATAATTGAAAATATTTGGAGATGAATTTAAAAGTTATGAAAGAGAGATTTGTGATTTGAGTTGGATACTGGTTTGGGTTTGTTGGTTTGTTGGGTTTTTCTTTTGCAGGCAGTGAACCTCTGGAATTTGTTGTTACAAGATGTTTAAACTGTGAAGTTTAAAAATGCATCAGTTCTGGACATCAGGAACATAAAATGATTTTTAAGTAAAAGGGAGCTGGAGGGGTGAAAGGTAGGAGTAGTCCAATGTTGGATACTTTATTCAGTGAATACAGATGCTGGAAAAGCATGAAGGAAATGGACTGCAGTAGCAGACACTCACTGTGCTTTCCTTAAATAGCATATTCAATTGTAATTGTTGGAGACAAAAAAAAAAAAAAAAGATAAACAGTCTAGACAGATGGTTTGTCTAAGCCAATATAACATATCATATATTTTAAGGGAAACTGAATCAATTTTTTATTGATTCAGGTCCAAACCACAGAGTAAATTTGTTCTTGTCTTGCAGTCTCATGTTCAGACAACTATACTTAGTCATAACAAAAATATTTATTTTTACACATCATTATTACACCAAAAGTCAGTCCAACAGATATGGTTGAAAGGAAGTACACAGGAAATCAAATCTGTAAAACAGTCTTCACAATATTCAATGAAATTAATAAAGAGTGCTATTGCCATCCTCATTGAAACTAGATTTAAACATTCAGTCATAAAGAGCAAAAACCTAAACCAAACTCCATGTATCAGCTTTTTGGATACATTACATATCACAGAAAAACAGTAAAGCAGCAGTTTCAGATATTTTATTTTTAATTTCCTCTTTTTTTCTTCTTTTTTTTTTTTTTTTTTTTTTAATAACAACTAAGACAAAACAAAATGAGAAACCTACATACAGACTTTCAGTCAGGAAGTTACCATTACTAAGTTTGAATTTGCAGCATGCATAACTTGGTTACTAAGAAGGTTTTGTTCTCTCCTAAACAATTACTTAATAAAACTTAATAAAATAAATAATGTTCCCTTCAAAAAGTTATAGGTTTTGCGCTGAATCAAGACTGTTATTGTTACTATCAGACCTGAGGACACATCCTGGGCACAAATCTAGAAGGATGAGGAACCAACATCTCTAGGAATTCAAAATCCAATCCCTAACCTTTTCACTTTTCAAAAACTGGTAAGAAAAAACAAACAAGCAAAAGCAATGACAAAAAAATAAAGAACAAATGTGCTCTCATATGGAGATTGCATCAGAGGCCCCAAATAATTCCTTCCTTCACTGTCTGGCCAGAAAACTTCATTTTCCTACACACTTAACATGGGGTGGCAGAGGTTCTAACTCCCTATGATATAGTGAAAGCCATGCTAATTTTCCCCCATTATCATAAATGAATTTATGCAATAAGAGACATGCTCAGACTAGTTCTTGACTGCTTCCTACTTTCAGCACAACTTGCTAATCTGTGTCTGACCAGAGTTTTGATGTTCAACACTTCAGGCTAAACCAGGCAACTGATGCAATTCCTATGAGACCGCACTGTGCAAAGCAGGCTGCAGCAGAGTGCCTCCATCATCCTTCTGGGTGCTTATCTCTTTCTAACTTGGATTCAAGCAGTTACTACTGACCAAAAAGCAGGTAGCATGCTGGGCCTAATCTATTTTTTGAGTTCTTATCCCATCAAAAACCTACAGCCATACTCCACGGGGACACTTCAACTAATCTGTCCCAGCATAAAATTCTTAAGTGCAAAGGGTAGAGAAACAGACCACTTCCAGGAGCAGGTTCCAGCTGTGGAACTCAACCTAATCTTCTCTATTGGTAATGAACATAAGCCTGAGTGTATTCTAAACTAAAACTAACCCCAGGTTCTTAGTAAGACTCCCTGCAGTGATGGCATCTTCCCAGGATAAGCAGCTGACCTGGACAGAGGAGGACGAGACAAACGTGTATATTAGAAAGCTAGAAACTGTAAATATTTTATTAAACAAATAAAAATTATAGGTTCCAAACTCTGGATTATTGCATTAAAATAATTTTCAGAGATGCACAGACATTAACTTTGCTCACTTTTTCTGCCTTGTAATTGTGAGTGGTCAAAAGTTACCTTTTATGTAACTGCCTGGCCACACATAGATATCTTGCTTAAGCAGGATAGAGCAAAATATAAGTCATCCTTCCATCATATTTTTCTGTTCCCTTGAGATGTGACCAGTCAGGAGCAGCTCCTCTGCTATGGAAGGACTCTGGGATGAGGGAGCACACTGGTGTGGTGCTGGGTTGAGTTGCCCCAGCTGAGGAGCTACAGAGAAAGTTGGACTGTCAGAGCACCTGATGTTAACTCAGTTCAATCTCTTTTATGGACTAATATAAAGTCAAGGACAACCTCTCCAAGCCCAGGAGCTCAGCTATGTGGAAAGAGAAGAAGCAAAAGACAGGATTTTTTTTCTGGGATCTGGCCATATTAGATAAGTAACCTGGTGAAACTCAGGGAACCCTAACTACATGGTGCTGGTGAGACTACAAAGACAGCCACAAGAGAGATGACACAAGTTATGCCATAGTTTTAAAAGTATTTTTCTGCTTCCAAGGCATTGCAGAGAGCAGATGGCTCCACCACACAGTTTTTGCTCTTGGGTTACTCCTAGTAAGTTCCTAATGTTTTATAATGAAAATAGGTGTTTGTTAGTGTATCTATGGAATTCTAATATACTAGTTGATAAAATTACATAAAAATCAAAATAGTCCAAAATATATTTATTTCCCCCCAATTCTGAAATCCTGAAACTATTCCCCTGACAAGCTAATGTTTATAGCTCACAGTTTTGCACTGAAATCTTTAAGGCAACTGGAGGGAATTAGGAGCCATAATTAATTGTAATAATATCCTTTTACATTGTAATAGTCTTCTTTCAAATCTCATGTGATTTTCAAGGTCCCTATTCCTCTTCTTGTCTTTATCCACAAATGTTGATCACCTAAGCCAAAAGGAGTAAGACTTAATGAGAAAGAGATGTATTAGTGTAGAGATATTCACAGCAAAGCTGTTAGTATTCATAGATCTTGAAAAGTAATTTGATTTGATTCACTTTTTTTTTTTAAAACAGAACTTCAAAGTCTAGATGTGCAGTAGATTCAAAGGATTTTCTGCACATTGTGTGACCTATTGTTTAGTTAAACTGTGTAACAGATCCCTTGTTAAATAATAATGCTGAGTGCCAGTAGGAATAAAACAACTTTTTGAGTTCAATCTACTCTCAGTCAAAGTCAAAAAGAGCTGGGATCAAACTCAGTGAGTTTTCAAAAGCTTAACCTAAATATACAGTATCAAAGTTCATAATTAAGAAGACTCATTTCATCAGTCAACTTCATGTTAGCACAGCAGTGGGAGTAGTTATAACACAACTCTTTTTTTCAGGTTGGCTTGAACACTTGACCTTATAAGCAAACTCCGTTTTTTGCCCTTCCTAAGATGCAAAGCCAAACCATTTGCTTTTAACAAAACAGAGCTGTCAGTTTGACATTTCAAAGCATGTTTAAATGCTTTCTTTCATTAAAAAGATAGTTTATCTTTAAAATAGATATTTACTGGCTATTTCTACTAATTTTAACCATGCAAAGATTAAAAAAAAAGTGTTTCTGCTTTCTTGACATTTTCTTAAGGTCATCAGTTGAACTGTATTTGTTCTAGACTTTAGAGTACATTGGAATCCTCAAATCCCAGCAAATGCCAGGATGCCTCAAGGGCATTGTTGCCTTGATACTCCTCTTGCATCATGCCAACATTTACTGACCAAAGAATGTGAAATCCAAACGGAGTGCTACAATTGTTTTCAACAGTAGTCATGTGTGGGCAGATATTCATCAAAACTAGCTGTACACAGAAAGAGTAAAACAAATGGGACAGGATCTCATCTCCCTTCTGTCATCCCAGAATTAAGGCTCCAGTCTAGAGCCAAGTGTCTGATGGTTCATTATAGTCAATGAAAAACAGAACAGGCTTCTTCCAAAGAGGAAGTAGTTTTCCATTTCTTTGGCTTTTTAGGACATGTGCCCCCCCAAAAGAGTTTTCCTTCTGTTAGTGACAAGAAGAGACTCTATGCTAACTTTGAGATGCCCGAAGTTACAGAATAGAAGTTTGATGTTGAGAATCTACATTAGTATATCTGTCCCTGGGGAGATCCAGTGCCATAAGGGAATTCCACAAGGGAACTTAGTCTCCAGCATAGCCATTTGATTATCAAAATGGAGCAAACATTATAGAGGCATAATTGATAAAATAAGAGGAGTATTTGATTGTTGACTGATAATGCTTTCATATGAAAATTGGTTCATTGCTCATCTTTTTGCTCTCTATTGGACAAAAACTGAAAGTTGTGACAAAAGGTGATTAGGACATGTCAATAGGTTTTACTGGAGAATTATCAAATGAGTGAATGAAAAAGAATTAACATTGGAATTGCTTCAGTCAGACTGAAAAGTTGTTAGATCCTTAATATTCTCATCTTGCTCATGGAGTGACTTCTATTAAAGTACTTTGATTTCTCTCTGAGACATTTGGACTGTTATAGAAATAGAATATTGCTAGATGATCTGACATTCTGACTGAATTTTGGGATGCAGTCCCCTGTTGGCAAATATGCCATTAAAAAAGCCATGTGATCTAAAAAGTGTGAAAGTAAACTACAGATTAAATGAAGGAAATTCCATTTGAGACACAGCAGGTATGGGAAAAGCTTAAAAAGTTCAGGTAGACCAAAAAGCAGATTATGATTCCAGGTCAGAAAATAAAAAATCCTAGATTTCATCTGATCATTATGAAGTCTTTTTAAAGTACTCCTAACTAGAGTAATAATTTCTCTGAGTCAAAAGCTTCTCATTTAATATCCTTAGGCCCAAAAAACCTCACGACATCTCTCCCACACATGTTTTTCCTGCCAATCAAACTCCAGAAACAAAAAATCAATTTGCCTCTTTCTAATTAGAGAACCTCTCTTATGAAAGTCTATGTTGTGAGACAAACTTGCTAACAATTTTGGTGATCTGAATAATCTTTTATACATAGGTGGAACTGACTATCTCATGGCTCCTTTGGTATTTCAGCAGTAATGCATTCAAAGTATTCTGGTTACCAAAGTGAATAGATATTGCTCAACAAGTAAAGGTTACAATTTTATCAAGGAGAAACAACATTTAGAGAGATTTTTTTTTTTTCTTTTTTGCCATTAGAGACAGCATGCTATTTTCTACCCTGTTTTCTTTGCAGTGCAACTTCAAGTTTTTACAGCATGTATTTTGGTAATCATAACTTCATGAGGATTTTAATGTAACACGGTGAAGTGCCTTGCTGGACTCAGGGTTTTTTGGGGGGTGTTTTTGGGTTTTTTGTTTCTTTTTTTTTGTTGTTGTTGTTTTGTTTTGTTTTGCTTTTGTTGTGTTTTTTTTTTTTTTTTTTTTTCTTGTGAACTACAAGAGGTTTCTATAGAACTGTTAGGTTTCTATAGAGTACATTTATTCCTGGAATTGCTATGTGTATCACGTTATACCTACAAAACATACTACCTCTGCCATGTAAAAAAGCTGGGTATTTTAAAGGTCCAATTTTTTTGTAGATAAAAAAAAAAAAAAAGCATTTAACTAAATCTCCCACAAAGTCTTCGATTTTATCATGGATGACCAACATATGTAATATTAAGTATTAAAATCCAGCATCACTTCATTTCCTAACTTCCCGACTAGATTTAGAATTATGCTCCCAGCAGAAGTGAGAAAGGTTAAAAACCCCAGAACTGGAAAAAAACTGCAGCCCTGCTTGAGGAAGTGAGAAACAGGAAGCATTTTACCTACAAATATGAAATATTCTGAACTAAAAATATAGATACCTGAAACAAAGTGCATGCCTATGTCTATCTCATTGCAAAACCCTTCCTCTGATTCAAACCATAGCTCTGATCATAAGAGATTCCCTTCCAGTTATGCAGGACTGATTCTATGTCTAGGTTAGGTTTTTGAAGACTGTCATGGAATGGTGGTTTCAATAACAGTCTCAGGTTTTCACAAACTAGTGGAGAAGCATGCAGAATTCCCTTACTCAGGTATCACTGGGGTGGACCTTACAATCCAAATGTATTATGAGATGGCTTTTTTAGCAAACCAGATGTGAAATGTTGATCCACTCCTTCTGTTGGAACCTTTTTTATGGTTAAAATTTAATCAACACTATTTTTCCTTTGTGCATGCCACAAGAATTAAATGGAAATGAGACAACTGTGTTCCAGGTATTCAGGTATTCTTTCATTTAGAGCTAAATATCAATCATTCCATATAACTGGTGTGATTTTCAGAAGTATCATGTTTTATGGGCTACTAAATCTAGTTTATCTGAATGCGACACTTGATTTCTCTAATATTTGAGTCTCAGAAAATTGTGACTGATTTCTCTACAGGCATTCTCATTGTGACTGATGAATGCCTACCTGGGTATGAGGAAATTCCATACTTATTCACCATAAGCTTCTTGTGCAGTAAATCCAAACTGCTCAACTGAATTAACAGCAGGCTAGAAAGAGAGCACCAACCAAGGTAAGATTTCCACATGAGAGATCTGTTCTTCAGAAGCACTGTACTTTTTATCTCATATATAGAGTGCTGATTATCTTTTACAAAATTCTGAACAGATAATAATTCCACTGCAATTTTTTCTCCTGAATCTTGCTGGTCTGCCACATAGTATTTTTTTTAATGGTATATCATGTATGTAACCTACAGCATTACATAATTAGGAAAATAAAGTAACACTTAACTTTCTCTTTTATTAACTACAGAGGCTTCTGCTTGACTTTTATTAAAACAAGGAACAATTTTTGCCACCTCTTTGAGATAACATTCTAGGAATTAGGTAACATTGAGGCAAATTCTAGGAAGTTGCAAAAATTATAATTACATTATGACATTCATTATGCATTCTTACTTCAAAGAAGAAAAAAATTGCATGAAGTAACATATCCTATTAATCACAGAGATTTGAATCCATCTAATCTTTTTCTATGATTTTGGCTAGACATCTATTATAATGTCAAATACTATTAGTGAAGCTTTAGCTACTCAATATGTGCAACACAAGTTCTTGCATGAGAATTGACACAACAGAGCTATAAGACAATAAAAGGGCAGCAGGGCCTGTGGCCTCTGCTCTCCAATTCTGTAATGTGAAGAAAAAGCGAATTCACTAGGAGCTGTCAACTCTAAAACATCTCAGTTCAACATGATTTCACCAAAGATCAAATGGAAAAGGCTAATCTTGTTTTCTAGACACTTAAATCCAATTTTCCCAGGCAGATTTACCCCAGGTTCATCCAAATGTGTCTTAAGCAGAATATCTTATTCTGAAGTGTCTTTTTTCTTCCTAATACAACAGGCACAATAGCACTGAATACATCAGTGTCACAGTTATTGTTTCCGAAGATCAGGCAGAAGGCCACAAGACATCTATGGAAAGTAGAAAGCATGTCACTAACATTCTTACAGTACATTTATATTTTATTAAAGTATTTAATTATACTTGCATATCAGAAATGTTCAGCTTTATATCTTCCCACAATTGTAATCATCCTGTATTGTTAGAAAGCAATGCAAACCTTTAGCAGTTTTTCCTAGAGCCTTTAAGTTCTTCTTGCTTTTGTTTAAATAATAGATTGACAGGGATACAATTTACTAATACTTGGTGTTTTGTACATGAGAGATATCCTGCTGCTCAGTCAAATGCATGCTACCATAATAGTTAAAATGAGATGAATAAACCATGTACCCAAAATGTTAAGATTGGTTACCTACAGAAAAACCATAAAGATCCTGCAAATATGGGATTTTAAAAGGTATTTTCCCTTTTGACATCCAATATTTAACTCTGAAAGAATTGCTTTTTCCTACTCTAAAAATTTGCTGTCTCCATTTCCATGATTTTTCCCATTTCCCTTCAGTAAGATGGTTTTTTTTCAATTCAAAAACCAAAGTGTTAAAATAAATTAACACCTATGTTGTATTTATTTAACAGAAAAATTTGCCAAGAGTTTACCTAGAAATCTGACTCAAGTCATAGTGTTTATGAGTTACACTTTGGATATTATTTAGAGCCTTGTGACCATTATTTGCCTTGGGGATGGGGGTGAAGGGGAAGGCAATATTCTCATAGTAATAAAATCCAAAATTTACTAAAATTCAGTAACAACACTTTCCACTATCCTCAGTGAGAAAGCTTCATGCCCAGTGTTTTGCTTTTTAGGCAGAACAGTACGTGATGAAAAAACCTAGACACATTTTGGTTTTACAAATGCTTTGGTCTTGGCCAAAACTGAAAGCAACATAGCACCAGTGTTTTGTGTTGCAAAACCAATCACTAATTCTCCATCAAGTTTGGTCCTGTATTGAAAGCAAGGGAAGTGTTCCTTTTTCCAACTTGGCATGCTCAGCAACATATCTTTCTATTTCTTCATTCTGTAGGAATGAAAATGTAATTTAAGGACAAGATGGGGCTTACACTAAGCTGATTCTGTCATTACAAAGTGCTTTATTTTCCTTTTAAAAATTAGTACTTATTTTGAATAGAAGAAAACAAGCCAAGAATCTCTACAGTTTGTGCTATTTTAACAAACAGGTCCCACAAGAATACTTCTTTTTAAACTGTGGAACCTTACAGGTATGTGCATTCAGAAGTGGAGGGCAAGGCTTAAATGTTTGTTTTCCTTCTGCTAAAAAAGGACTTTTTTTCTATATTTCCCCCCCTCTAATCACAACTGATGGAGCATGCAAAACCTCATATACCACTGCACGCCTCTGGAAATATTTATACCTAGTTCTGAAAGCAAAACAAGAAAACCACCAAAATATTCCTCCTCCCTTAAATAAAACATAGAAATTACAGGTTTGCAACTTTGAAGAAAAGGAATAGTAAAAATAAATGCTATACATGGGAAATTTGCTAAAACCCCAGGAATTTTCTCTTCAGATACTGAGCACCAGATTTTTTTTTCTGTTAAAAGAAATTAATGATTCCTTCTTGAACTTTGTATGAATAAAAATTTGTAAACATGATTTAGCAGGGTTTGCAAAGCCATAAAATTCTGTCAGAAGCAGGGAGTTCTTGCCAGCCCCTGTATAACTGCAACAATACAGTTAAAGATGACTACTGGGAACCCACAGCAAACCACCATAGAGCATGAGCCAAAAACCAAAACCACATATTATCAAGTTTCTGTTCTTTGGTATCACATAAAATGTAATAAGTACAAATTGAGAAAGATGGAAGTCTATTATTTTCAGTACAGGAGTTTAGAAGATTGAACATTTAGTTTTAAGGATGCATGTGAAGTAATCTTAATGACACTGCTTTGACCAGGCAGAGAAAAATTGTGAAATGTATATTTTAGTGTTGCAAAGAAAATGCAGTCCTAGCCAAGGACTCTTTTGTGTGACTCTGAAATTGAATTCTTTGAAAGAAATTTGTATTTGGGACAAAAATCCCAAACTTTCTGGCTAAAAAAAATAGGGAAAATGCCAGAAACAAACAAACAACAAACAAAAAAAACATTTGTCAGGATAAAGAAACATAGAATAAACTAGTAAATAAATGAGTGATTTCAATTAAGACCAAAAAAAAAAAAATTGAAAGCAAAACCCAAGAAGTTAACCAATGTAATAGTCTTTACTTTCTCAATTAAAAATGACTAAAGCAGCTATTTTTCTTCTCTTATTACTACAGTATTTTAACTTAAACTATAGAATAAGAAGTAAGTAATCAAGAGAAGGGACAAGTACTAGATTAGGCAGCATGTATCATATTAGATGAATGATTTTGCTCTTATGTAACAGACAGTACTATAATTTTGTTTTTTATTTTCTGCATTTAAAAAATGAATATGAATATATTGTTGTCTAACCAGAATAACTATGAAAACTATGTAAAATATCAATAAAGGAAATCAGTAAGGACATGAAAGAATCTGAACACATATTTTTTAGAAGATGCAGAATTCTCTCTGATGCAATATATTATTAATTTTAAAAGTGATCATATCAACATATAATTGTCCTTGCAGATGTTATTGCTTATATAGACTGAGAAATAACTTATTTGAACCAAAAGTGACTGAGAAGCAACAAGCAGGATAATTATAAAGCCTTTTTCAGGCAGTTGTATCCTCACAGAAATGTTGCTTTTTCAGGGAAGTAAGACATTTTCTTCTAGAGGTAAACTCTGACATACTATATTCAAAATGCTTTCCTACTTTCTGTTCTCTTGTTAGGTACCATCAAATATTTCTGGAATAAATACATCTTGCAGGTTGAGTGGAAATACTGGAGGAAAAGGGTCTCTCTAGCCTGCTATCTTAACCCTTACAGTGACCAACAGCAGGAACCTGAGGAAGATGGAAACAAGCACATAACTATACTTTCTCAGAATTTTATCTAAACCTCAGCAAGATGCAGCTTAAAAACTTCTTGAGCAGAAACATTATCTATTTTTCTATGTAACAGTTCTTATTATTCTTCCAGGAATCTGAACTGTCATACTTGGAGTTGATATAGATTTTCACTATCCATAACGCCATGTGGCAGCTCAATAAGTTGTGTGAAGATTCTTCTTTGGTTTGCTCTGAATACTACTAGTCTTATTTTATTCTTATGAGAGAAGTGAAATAAATCCCTATCCACTTTCTCTTCCACACTTAATTTTTTAAACTTCCTTCCATATATTCTTATGTTTTCTTTTTTGTGAAGGGTCCTGGCCAGTATGCCTTTTGCTCATGCAGATGATGGTTTTATACATTTGATTACCTGTCATCCTTCTCTAAACCTTTTTTCAGGTTTGAAATGAATAAAAAAAAATTGTATGCAGTTCTTGTATGTTTTTACAGATAAAAATAATCACAGTGTTGTTTTCTATTTAATTTATTTATTGCTTTCTAAATAATTTTTAATATTGATTTCTTCCTTTATTACTAATCATTGAGTCAATAAATATTCCC